>NC_089041.1:24397500-27165000 GCF_034140825.1 Oryza sativa Japonica Group | reverse complement strand
CAAGCATAGGACCGACAACACGTGAGTAATTATTGATCAGGTAAAGCTTTAGTTGAAACCTATTGATGGGAAATTCGCTCCGAGCTATAGTCAATAAGCTCCTGATCCCTTTGGTTAGAGATGCCATTGCTTCATCCATATGTTCAACCTTGATGCGGTTCGGTTGTGGGACAGGTAGAAAATCCTTGACATCAATGGTGAACTCAGGGAGCAACCAAGGCAGATGTTTCCAGCGTGTTGACACGACACTTGTCCTTACAGCCGAGATTATGTCCACTCTCCCCAAGATAGACAGTAAAATGTCATCAGTTAGCATTGAGAGCCGATCCTCATGATCCATATCCTACAACAAAACAAACATCAGAGCACACATTTGTCAAAGGAGCCAACAGAATAGACATTATAACATAATAAGCAACAAGAGCTAGTACAACTTTTCTTGATTCTACGGTATGTTTACCAGGATTCTTTACATTATAATGAAATATTGTGCTCTAATTTTTTCCCATATGAGAGGGTACCCAGCTTCCATTCATCCACACAAAAGAACAAACACTTAGGAGTATATAGTTTTGTGTTAACAGCCTCTTCTTCCAACTCAGTAATCTCAAGAACAATCAAATTCAAATACAATCTCAGAAAAATAGAAGAGGAATTGAGATGGAAGAAGTAGAGGAAGCTTCTAGAAGTGGTAGTGAAGAGGAACACGAGAGAGAGTAAGAGAGGGATAGAGATCGACGGGGTTCAACCGAACCAAGCCGCCGCCGCCGCCGTGGCCGAAGCCGCCGATGTCTCATCTGTTCGATGCCTCGAGCAGGGCTGCTGCTGCCTTTTGTATCCTTTCTTCAGTCTCCATGGGCTGGGCTTGTAGTATGGCTAACATAGCCCATGTACAACCCAATTGAGTTCCTAACAATCCCCTCTTCTTAGAATTCGGCTTGTCCTCAAGCCGATGCAAAATATTGCAGATGTATGTGAACCATCTAGAATTCCAATAGTCATCTTCCTGAAGAACAAACTGATGGGTGCTAAGATTGTTGCTTCGATATAACTCCTTTGGAGCAAAATTGCATGCTTTTGATTGATCGTTTTTTGCCCAGCACTCTTTTGGCATCCACCTTTGATTGGTTTGGCTCTTTTCATAGCACTGGTCCTTCCTAGTCATGCCAAGCAACTTAGTATCCCATATAGCCATACTGTTATATGTAAGATATTTTTTTGAAATTGCACATAAGTGTAGTCCAGCCTTGAAACTAGATCCTCTGCTCCCATGGACAACGACAATAACACTAAGTAGAAATTTCCATGTCCTGTGTATGAGCAGGCACTGCAATTGCTTGTGTGTCATAAGATTCAGCAGCCCAATTGACTTACAAATATTCAGTGCATGTGCATCAAGTACTTGAGTAGAAGCTGAATATTTCAGAACATGTGTGTTCATCTCAAGTATAGAAGTGTCAAAACTGCTGATCATATTTACCTCTTGCAATAAGTTCTTCACCATAATTTTAATTTGGAAAGTCCTCTCATTCCTTATCAGTTCAAGCAATTTCCTCATGGACCCACATCTTGCTCCAGCCTCTGAAACATGTAGTATATGTGAACCATTCCCGATGCCAAGCTCATGCCTGACAAATGCTCTTGCTGGCCTGACAACTGTATGCCTGTCTTGGTCACTGTACACAGTACCAGCCCACCCAAACTTAACCATCTCATGGCAAACTAGAATGGCCAAAGCTTCAAGACATGTAAGGCCAACAATATGCCCCAGATGATAGCAGTGCACTAGAGACCAACTATTCAACAGAATTATGTCAATTGAGGTCCTGTTGTCTCTTGGATTCCAAGGTTTGCATAAGATTTGTTCTTGCCCATTAATATGCTCCTGCAGGCTAGATACTGCAACCATTGTGCAACTTTCCTGATTCAACAAATTCCACTGCTCCATCCTAGCACATAGACTCATTCCCACTCTAGTTTTCCAGCACTTGCATTGCGCAGCCTGAACAAAAGTATTTCTACAATTTGTTTGATTTGGTGGAGGCCATGGCTTCAACTCACCACGGTGCAAATTAATATCCTTCAGCTCAGTGAGAATCATTACATTACCTTGACATACCAATGCAAGACAACTTACTTCGGTAGGTGGCAGCCAAGGTGGCAAATGATGTACCCTTGACCAATTGAGTTTGAATTCTGGACCAGCCATAGGCTGCAAATCCCATCCATTAATCACTCCATCACAGGTTGGAGGTGGCCATGGTGGCATCAAACCTACACTTGTCCAAAAGGAATCGAGTACATACCATGGGATGTGCCACACCTCCCCTCCTCTAACCACACCACCTGACCAGGGAGGTGGCCAAGGATCTCTCTTGGGATGCCCCACCAGCAACTTCTTGATAGCTTTGAGGCATTTCATCAAACACTCAGTGGGCATCAGCTTGGCAAGGTCCATTTCAGCGATCAACCATGGCGACAAGACTTCGGATGATGCATCAGGTAATACAACACCCTCAGGCACACCCATCATGATCTGGCATGTGACCCTGGCGTGGTCTGCACCACCCTTGACATCAAGGCCAACTGTCGAACAGTTGGCGGGCATCGCCTTGGTACTATCAGGGGTGTCAATGTTGGTGCTGCCAGTGGTGCCGTCAATAGCTACCAACTCCATTGATGACACGACAAGGGTGGCGCAAGTAACCACAGTAGCCACAGTGTGATCAGGCTTGGTGTCGGAGCTGGAACATATCGTCGAACACTTGGTGGGCGTGACCTTGGGAAGGTCCTTGGCGGCAATGTAGGGGACAGGATCCTTGTCCTCGACGTCCCCAAGCTCGAAGGCAACCATCGGGGCAGGTACCTCGCGGATGTGACTTGAATTCACTGCCACCCAAGTGAAGTTGTTGTTGTGGCATTCCATCAAACAGTTGGTGGGCGCTGGAGGAGGTGGTGCCATAGGTGTCGAAGATGATGCAGCCTTGAGAATGGCGGTGGTTGCCCTGATGGCAGCAATCGTCTCCTCGGAAGCCTTGCTCCTACGAGCCTCTATCTCCTCCAACTTCTGAAAATTTTGATTGAGCTTGTCCTCTTGCCGGCGCTTGGCCTCCATTTGTTCAAACTTCTCCAATATCCGATCCAAAGCTTCATCTAGCCATTTCTCCTCTTTATTCATGGTGGTATTGATGAGAACGGGCTCTGATATCCTCTGATCTTCCTTGGACATCCCAGGTTGGCTTGGCATTCCATCGAGCAGTTGGTGGGCGATGCTTGGATGAAAACCTTCCCAACTCAATTCTTGCTCCATCTTGCATGGCTGCCTCCCCAACACCTCCATGACAAAAATCCCAGTGAACCGAACGGCTCTGATACCAGATTGTTAACAGCCTCTTCTTCCAACTCAGTAATCTCAAGAACAATCAAATTCAAATACAATCTCAGAAAAATAGAAGAGGAATTGAGATGGAAGAAGTAGAGGAAGCTTCTAGAAGTGGTAGTGAAGAGGAACACGAGAGAGAGTAAGAGAGGGATAGAGATCGACGGGGTTCAACCGAACCAAGCCGCCGCCGCCGCCGTGGCCGAAGCCGCCGATGTCTCATATGTTCGATGCCTCGAGCAGGGCTGCTGCTGCCTTTTGTATCCTTTCTTCAGTCTCCATGGGCTGGGCTTGTAGTATGGCTAACATAGCCCATGTACAACCCAATTGAGTTCCTAACATTTTGTTACAGTCACCAACCACTGGAAACTAAGCTAATACAGTCACCAACGACAGGCAGCACCAACCAAGAAGTTCAGGGAATTTCACCAAAATAAAAGGCGAAATCCTAAATAGAGGCTTGCTGCTTGGGTTCCTAATCATGTTCTAGTTGAGATCACGCGGGAGTTGTTACTGTAACAAAATCGGTGAGCAGATAATACTGGTGCCTAGTGGCGAATCGGGTCAGAACAAACTCACATTGTTGTGGCTGTTATCGAGCTCCATGGATAATCCAGCCTTGGTCTGATTCGCCTCCCCGTGTGATGGAGTCGATGCGGAGCAGGAGGGGATGGGCGCAGAAAGAGAAAGCATCCTCGAGCGCTCGGCGACGGCGAGACCCTGAGGGCGCCTTGAGGCTGATAAGAGCGGCGGCGGGTGGTCGGCAGGCGCCGGTGTTGAGGAGAGCGGCGCCGGCGGCCGCCGCGGCGAGCTCTCGCCGGCAATGGAGGAGAATCCGAAAAGGAAATTGGATTAGTGACCTTACGTTAGATATTAATTACGGATCTGCCACTCGGTTTTCCGGTGGGCCATAGAGAGGCAAGCTTATATGGGCTGGGCTGGCTGTGGATATATCACAACTTCATGAAAAGAAAAAAGTCTGATTTGACTTCCTCAACCATTGGCCGCCGAATCTTATTCGTATCCATGGACTGCAAATTAGGAATAATTAGGCTGTGTTTGAGGGAGGGGGGATTGAGAAGATTGGGAAGATACGTAAAACGAGGTGAACCATTATCGTATGATTAATTGAGTATTAACTATTTTAAATTTCAAAAATGGACTAATATGATTTTTTAAAGCAATTTTCATATAGAATTTTTTTTTGTAAAATACACACCGTTTAGTAGTTTGGGAAGCGTGCGCACGGAAAACGAGTCACAATCTCCCCCAATCTCTTTTGAAAGAACGCAGCCTTAGTATTAGTAGCTTCTTTGGACTTAGCTATTGGTTTGTCGGAAAAGACATTTAAAATTGTGAAGTGTAAATGATCTACGAAATAGTGGTTTAGGTTATCCTGATTTGGCATACTAGAAAAGCAAAACTGCAACTGCTACGATGCTGAAATAATGATTAAGATTGCAATAATTCATTAAACAAACAATCCGTGCCGAGAAGGATGAACTCATGCATACTGAGATGTTCATCAACCAATCGCCCAAATTATGTCTTCAGCAAGTACAGCGTCACTTGCTCTCTGTCCAAATTATCATACAAACTCATCAATCACGTCAGGGATCCGCGATCTACATTTGGTAACCGCGGCTTGTGATTGATTATCTGGCATCTTCGGCACCATCTCTGAATTTTCTGTGTCTATGGAGGTTCAGACATGACAGTGGCCGTGTTTAGTTGGATCAAAGTTTGGATTTTGGTTGAAATCAGAGATGATGTGACTGAAAAGTTGTATGTGTATAATAGGTTGATGTGATGAAAAAGAACTGAAATTTGGATCCAAACTTTGGATCTAAACACAGCCGGTGTCACTCACTCAGGGTGTGTTTAGTTCGCAAAAATTTTTAGGTGTCATATCGAACGTTTAACTGGATATTTGAAGGAGTTTACGGAAACAAATGAAAAAACTAATTTCATAACTCGTCTGGAAACGTGTGACGAATTTATTAAGCCTAATTAATCCGCCATTAGCACATGTGGGTTACTGTAGCACTTATAGCTAATCATAGACTAATTAGGCTCAAAAGATTCGTCTCGCTATTTCCATACAAACTGTGCAACTAGTTTTTTTAATCTATATTTAATGCTCTATGCATGTGTCCATAGATTCGATATGACGTTCTTAAGAAAAAAAAATTGGGAACTAACAAGGCCTCACTGTGGTCACACCAAATCCAATTCAATGACCGAGCAAAGTCAGAATCACTCGCCCTCCAATTCAACATCTCAAAGATTGCAACCCTGCAATCTCCGGTGGTCGCCGGAGCTAGCGACGCCGTCGGTGGTGGTGGTGGGGCTCCGGCGAGCAGAACGCACTAAAGAAGCTACACAACTAGCTCCACTTTTAGTAGTTGTGTGCTCAGCTCACTTTGATCACTTCGTCACTGCGCCCCTTTTTCTCTGACGGCATTGTAGCTTCTTCACATGCATTGCACTCCTCTTTCTCATCCTAATAATCCTAGGGCCTTGTCTCCTTCCTCCTGTCCATGCATGCAAATCATGTTCTGTTCTGTTCGCCATTGACGATCGATTTATCGAGAGGGCCACCAAGCTTCTTTATCTTTTTTCCAAGCTCGTGCCTTTCAACGAAAGTTCAGAGAACACGATCAGTGGAGCGAAAACAACTCTCCCACTCTGACCAATCATCGGAAAAGTTCATTTTTTTGATACATTAAAAAAAAACTAGCTTAATGATGGCTTTATGATCTTATGAAAGTTACTCTGAAACCTGAAAGGGGGTTTGATTCCTATGTATCTATGATTGCCACTGATTAGCTTTCGATTCTTTGCTTTTGTGGCTGTGTCTGAAAAGTGTTGCAAAGATATATCTTCCAAAGCTAGTAGCTTCAGAAAACACATGACAACGAAGGTTTTTTGTTTAAAAAAAAGTTGCAAATTGCGATGAGCCAAACTAACTTTCTAAGAGAAATTAAATGAAGAGCCAAAATTGAGCTGAAACTAATGAGGATTCCGTAGTGAACTGTACACCATTAGTCCATTACACCTACCGCTCATTCAAAGTTGCAGAGACAAGAAACACGGCAAGAGAGCTTTTCGATTGCTTGCATCAGAAACCGGAGGTAGGTGTGGTCAACCCCATATTGACAGGAAGATTGTTGCTCCCTCCGTCCCATAATTTAAGGGATTTTAAGTTTTTCTTATACTGTATGAACACTCGTCTTATTCAAAAAAATTAGAAATATTATTTATTTTTTGACTTACTTTATTATCAAAAGTACTTTAAGCACAACCTTTCGTTTTTTTATATTTGTATAAATTTTTTGAATAAAACGAGTGGTCAAACAGTGCAAGCAAAAACTTAAAATCCCTTATATTATGGGACGGAGTGATAAGTAGAAAGTAAAGTGACCATTAGTTCGGTAAAAAAAATGAAACTATTAATGATTTAAAGTTCAGTAAAAAAATGAACCATTAATGAATTGACAGTAGAGTACGAGTAGAAAAGGTAAGGGCATCCAATCATCCACGTGCTTGTGCAGTTAGTGCGTTGATCCATAATATCAAAGACTACAGTAGTACCTGAACTGTCCCAAATATCATACCAGTAGAAGATCTGCTCTCTTTTTTTTCTTTGTAAAGATTTCTTGTATCGGTCCATGCTATTCTAGATGTAGATTTTGGTACATGCTTGAGCTGCTCGTGATTAATGCTGAAAAATGTTTGTTGTAACAATGTACAAGTTACTTAAACCTATATTGGCCTTAGTTTTGAAATCACAATTAAATACGGAAATGTCTAGGATAACCGGGTTTTGGTGTATATATGCAGAGCATGAATTCATTTTACAATCAAAGTATATTGCCAATAAAATCCTATTTATTTTACTATAACCAAAATTATTACTTCGTTCGATTCCAAATAAATTGTTGGTTTTGACTTTGAGTTGTCGACCAATAGTATTTGAATAATCTAAATATCTAGCATCAAAATTGTATAATTAGACGGGGTTGTTTAGATTGCAACCAAAATAAACCTTACTAAATTTTAGCAATGCCAAAATTTTGGTAATATTGCCAAAATTTTGGTAGGATTTCTTATATATTTATCAAAGTTTGACAAGAAACTAAATGGATACACATATTTGATAACTTTACTCTAAAAAAAATGGTATGGTTTGAAATGACATCAATCTAAACAAGCACGTAATCTAAAGTACTTTAGTAATATCTTATATACAAATCTATTTACTCTTAAATTGCTTAAAACATAAAAGTTAAATTGCATCTATTTGGGTCAAAGCCAATAATTATCACAATCCTTCAACATCAACAAGGCTAGTACTTAATCAATTATATCTCATATGAACTATATAATGATATTGAATCATGTAAGAAACCTATCGATTCTCCACCATCGTCAACGTCAGGTCCCAACTGCCTCTCAACACAACTGCAGAAATGACAGGTTCGTTCACTGGCACACAACTGCAGAAGTGAGCTGGAGTACACATTTCTGCTGTGACCTGGTCTCTATGCGATGCTGAAAGGAAGCAAAGAGGCAATGCAATGCATCTGCATGCATTGGGATTGGACTTGGGAGTAGTCGGAGATGAGCCACTGAGACAGCCAGGTTGCCTCCGTTCGAACGTTCCGTTAAGACTGCTTCTTGCCTTTCCAAAATCAGCTGTAACACTTTGCAACTGTAGTGCCATTATGCTTAATGCTTTCCAGCATATTGTGTCTTTGTTCTCTTTGCTCTTTTTTTTTTAATCTTCTGAAATGTGTTTCATGCGGTGTGTTATACGGCTTTTTTTAGTGATGGATAAACCCCGGCCGCTGTGTCAGAATGTGGTCTTGTTCCTAGGTTCAGAGCATTCCACTGCACAATTATGGATAAGGGCTCCTTTGGGTGTGTTTAGTTCACACCAAAATTAGAAGTTTGGTTGAAATTGGAACGATGTGACGGAAAAGTTGAAAGTGTGTGTGTAGAAAAGTTTTGATGTGATAAAAAAGTTGGAAGTTTGAAGAAAAATTTTGAAACTAAAAATTTATTTATAGGAGTGGCAAAGAATTTTGTTAGGATTTAAATTTATATGGTTTTTTTCCCTAAATGTTTCTTTGGTTCATAGAAAATGAACGAAACTTTATATACGATTGTATTCCTATGCTTAACATTTCATAGGAAAATTATCGAGATGTGTGATTTTTTTAATAAATTTTTCTTTGTTTCTTCCATGGTACCAACAAAGGGCTCTTATATATCATTCCCTATGTTCTGGATTCTGGTAGGATTCGAGAACCATACGACTTCGATTTTCGTGTTGTTCAAATCCTGCGAATCAAGGGGCCTAAATGATGGCTGTGAACTTTGCTTTGTTATTGTTCCTAAAATATTATAGTGCGATGATGCAATACAAGCCGTTTTTTTGACAAATTGACCCTTTTCAAAAACTTATTTCGAAACTAACCCCTGCCAAAAACTTCAACCAAAAATAGGCCGTCGCCTCAGCGCCAAACACATTGGCGCTGACGTTGGCCGTGTTAGCGCCAACGGGACTGGCGCTGACATTGTGCCACCGTGGCGGCCGGGGCCGATCCCCAGCTGACGTGGCAGCTACCTCAGCGCCAACCGGACTGGCGCTGAGGTGGGACTTGGCCGCCAAGGCCCAGACCAGCAAGCCTTCTGGATGGCTTGCAGGCTGGGACCTCAGCGCCAGCCAAAATGGCGCTGACCTTGGGAAACTCAGCGCAAGCCAACCTGGCGCTGAGGTGGGACTTGGCCGTTTCGGCCTTGGCCCAGACCAGCAAGCCTTCTGGATGGCTTGCGGGCTGGGACCTCAGCGTCAGCAAAAATGGCGCTGACCTTGGGAAACTCAGCGCCAGTCAACCTGGCGCTGAGGTGGGACTTGGCCGTTTCGGCCTTGGCCCAGACCAGCAAGCCTTCTGGATGGCTTGCGGGCTAGGACCTCAGCGCCAGCCATAATGGCGCTGACTGTGGGAAACTCAGCGCCAGTCAACCTGGCGCTGAGGTGGGACTTGGCCGTTTCGGCCTTGGCCCAGCCCAGCAAGCCTTCTGGATGGCTTGCGGGCTAGGACCTCAGCGCCAGCCATAATGGCGCTGACTGTGGGAAACTCAGCGCCAGTCAACCTGGCGCTGAGGTGGTACTTGGCCGTTTCGGCCGTGGCCCAGCCCAGCAAGCCTTCTGGATGGCTTGCGGGCTAGGACCTCAGCGCCAGCCATAATGGCGCTGACTGTGGGAAACTCAGCGCCAGTCAACCTCAGAGTCAGGGAACAGAATACTGCCGAAGATGTACAGCACGTACGCCCTACAGTATCGCTGTACTGTAGCCTCATCTGCCTCAGCGGGACACTGACCGAAGTTGGCTCGCAACCAACTCAAAGGAACCCCTGATGTCTTCGTCTGCCTCTGACCATCAGGTGCCACTGGAGGCTCCAGACCAAGGTACTCCTCGACCCTCTCCCTCCAGTTCCCCGACGCTGTGTCACCTGTAACCGGAAATTAAATGGAATCATTAGTAATTGCAAAAAAATTAACAAATGAATACGAAGACTCGTTAGTAATTCCCTGACGCTGTGTCACCTGTGACCGCCTGACCCCGGATAGGAAGACCCAGGATCATGGCGACGTCCTCCAGAGTGACCGTCAGCTCCCCGCACGGTAGGTGGAAGGTGTGTGTCTCTGGACGCCACCGGTCCACTAGGGCCGTCAGAGCAGCGGCGTTGTACAGAGGCACCGGTCGCTGCGCCATGGTCACGAACGCCAAGAGCTTCGCCCGCCGTAGGTACGGGATGTACCGGTCGTCGAACAGTATGTGGGCCGTGTGACCTCTTACTCGAAGGGTCTTCAAGCGCTGCATCAATAGACAAACATAATAACATAAAGTTAGCGACAATATATCATATACAAGGGTTGTGGAAAATACATCATGCAACTAGGAACTTTGCTGCTCCTCCAACATGTCCTTAACTTTTGTGGGCCACTTCTTTCCACACAGGATATCTACAGTTGCCTCTTTGTGTCTATCGACAAACCAACTATTGCACTTCGAAAATGTGTATGCCACAATAGCTGTAACCGGCAGTTTCCGAATGCCTCTCAATACATTATTGAAACTCTCGGCCATATTACTAGTCATGATGCTATGACGACGCCCGTTGGTATCAAATGCTCTTGCCCATTTGACCTTAAGTGGCATATGGTCTTCTAGCCACTTCTTTGGCCTCTCTCCGACCACACCCATGAGGCGTTTTATCTCATCTAGGAACAATGCTTTCTCATTTATTTGACATATGCGCTCAAGATCTTTCATCTGATCAGTCGTAGCTCCAGCTGTGTAGAAGTTAGCACAGAAGTGCCTCATGCACCACCTGTGGTGAATGGTTAGGTGATGAGGCATGATGTGGATGATGGAGTTCAAAATGCCAGGGTGTCTATCAGAAATTATACACACTTCTCTATTAGGACCGATCAACTTGTTTCTCAACATGTTGATGAACCACTCCCAGTTGGATGTATTCTCCTTCTCTATCAGAGCAAACGCCAAGGGAACAAGATGTAACCCGGCGTCGACCCCTATTGCCGTGAGCAATGTACCTTGGTATTTACCGGTTAAGAAAGTGCCATCAATTGCTAGCACCGGCCTCAAGTGCTTGAATGCTTCTATGGACTGGCCAAATATCCAATATGCACGTCCAAATACTCGCCTCTGTACTCCATCCACCATCCTGGACTTCTCGGGATGAGCCTCAACACGGAAATGCATGGTAGGGTTCTTTGCTTTGATGGCACGCATCAGTGTAGGCAAGCAAACATACGCCTCGTCCCAATCTCCCTAAATAACCTTCATAGCAACTTGCTTAGCACGCCATGCTTTGCCATACGTAGGCCGATAGTGCCATATTTGCTCAACTGCCTCGACAATCGCTGCTGGAGATAAAGTTGGTTCAGCTCGCACAAATGCCTGTAACCTGTTTCCAATAAACCTTGAAGTAAGTTGCAAATGCTTGCCGGTTACTTCCGCACTACAGCATGTGTGGTCTTCGCCCACCCTAGTCACCCGCCACCTATCTCCTCCACTCTTCCTTGCATTAATCTGCCATTTGCAATGGCGATCGAGACAAGCCACAGTATACTTTACTGACGCGTTAGATTCCTTCACATGGTACGGCCGGTGGACACGGATAGAATAACTCTGTAGCCATATTTTCAGATCATCCATCGATCGAAACTCCAACCCCTTCCTTGGTTCATCACACATTGGTTCGAAGGCACCGTCATATTGTGGATCCCCATTAGCAATTGCTAGCCCAGATCTGGTAAGATCCTCGAATTGTGTTATTTCCGGGTTTCTACCCACCAGTTTCGCAAACACAGTCCTTTCATGCTCTGACATCTTACGCACTGGACGATCATCATCGGAGTCGGAAGCGAACTCATCCAATTCATCCTCTGTATCATACTCCAACCAGCCTGGGTTCAATCCACTGCGTATCATAGCCTCCTCACACTCCTCTCGGGTATAGAATTTCAGCCTAGCCAACTCCCTTAGGCCCATACTTACATTCTTAGCATTCGCTTCTTCCTCAGGCAACTCCACATCATCTCCTACCTCCCGACCATCCTCAACATCTCCTTCCTCTCTTACCGGCACATTCTCCTCCACATTAACTTCCTCCCTTAACGGCACATTGTCCTCTGCATGTACTTCTTCCCTTAACGGCACATTCTCCTCTGCATGTACTTCCTCCCTTACCGGGTCATTCTCTTCCCTGACCTCCACATCCGCCATATCATTTACTCCCTCGCCCCCCTCCACGTCTTTCTCAATCAATTCTTCCTTCCTACTACACCTCTCCGACAGTTCGTGACAACTAATGGGTGATTCTATGAGTGGACTTTCATTAAGGTCTATAAGTTCTTTCTTCCCTATCCTACCATCTTTCTTCCATGCAAACACCTCAAGAGATTTGAAATGTGACTCCAATACTATATCTATATATGTTTGCCATTCGATCTCTCCATTCAAGTCTAACATAAATTTATGTGACATGACACGCCGCCCACATCGTATCTCCCTTGCATACCAACCGACTCATCATTCCAATCCAATTCATGCTTGATGCGAGACATTAACTCCTCAAAGGTAGGCTTCGCAAAAAACACTAATTGTCTAACTGTCATTCCCTCAAATTGGCTTCCATGTGTACTTTCATCTACCACACAACCACCATAATGAAGCCGGACCAATCTATCCATCTACAATTTTTAACCCATGCATAAACATTAATTACTTGAAAATAATATGTAATTACCATTGCAATACCAATACTTCAAAAGCTAACAACATGTCTAATTTTTCCAATAAATAAGTACATTACTCAAATACTACACATTATTGATAAAAAAAACTCTACTCCTACAAATTACCTACCCTTCACCACACATCAACCCCTTTCAAACCCTCTCAATCACCACAAATCCATCCCACATCCTAGGCCATCACCACACATCCATCTCCCATCAAACCCTAGTGCATCACCAAACATCCATCCCAAATATATTTTGTCAAATGTATCAATAACAACCAAATGGATAAAGATATGCCACCTCCACACTTCATCCCCACCCATATTATCCATCTAATAATCCATCCTTAGCCAACTATTATCAAACCACGTCTACAACCAAAACAATGCAAAATATCCAATAAAACTTTGGGGAACTTAGGGTTTATAGAGGGGTTTACCTTCTCTTCCGATCCCAAACTCAATGCCGCACAAATCACCTTCGATTAGAGAGGTTTTTGGGGGAGATTGGGCGAGGAGAACGCGGTGGCGACCGAACCCTAGGCGGGCGGCTGGGGAAAAAACGGAGGAAGAACTGGCTGGGGCGGCCTCGGCCGGGCTCTAAGTAGCCAAGGTCAGCGCCAACTTACTTGGCGCTGAGGTTGTGCACCTCAGCGCCGAAGCGGTTGGCGCTGAGGTAGCTGCCACGTCAGCTAGGGGATCGGCCCGGCCGCCACGGTGGCACAATGTCAGCGCCAGTCCCGTTGGCGCTGACACGGCCAACCTCAGCGCCAATGCGCTTGGCGCTGAGCCGACGGCCTAGTTTTGGTTGAAGTTTTTGGTAGGGGTTAGTTTCGAAATAAGTTTTTGAAAAGGGTCAATTTGTCAAAAAAACGGCAATACAACGGCAGTTTGGACATGGAGAAGACAAGATGCCAAGATACCGTGAGGTAGAGGTCGGTGTACGCATAGGTACAGGAAGCAACAAATCTCACTTGTGACAGATGCAGACATACGTATAGCCACGTACTCCTAGGTAGTTTACAATTGCTGCGTACACGCATACGAATATACCCAAAATAAACAACCAAAATTTCGCCGTGTAACTAACTCTGCTCGTCATATCCAGCGCCCAAGCAAAGTAGAGTGGACGCGATCCGTCGCGTCGCCGTCGTCGCCACGCGTGTCACGACGCGGGCGCGCGCGCGCGACGGCGACACTCTCTCGCTCACGCAGCGGTATATTATTACGCTATCCCCCTCGCCGCGGAGCCCCGCACTGGGCGCCCCCCGCGCACGCACACGCACACGCACACGCAAGCGACGACGCTCATGCTGCGACGCGTGCTCGCCGGGTTCCGGGCGCTGCACCCGCGGCCGCGCCGGCGCCGCCACGGCGGCGCGGAGGGCAAGGCGAGGGTGACCGTGCGGCGGTTGGGGTCGAACGGGAGGAAGGAGGCGGCGGCGGCGGCAGCGGGAGCGCGTCGGGATAATCGCGGCGATGGCGCGACGGGGGAGGCGGTGACCATCCGCGTGGCGACGTTCAACGCCGCGATGTTCTCCATGGCGCCGGCCGTGGCGGCGGCGTCGTCCGCAGAGACAGCTACCGAGACCGCGCGGCGTGTCACCACCCCCGCCGCCGGCGGCGGGCGGCGACCCAAGGGCATCCTGAAGGCGCAGGCGAGCCTGGCGCGAACGGCGAGCAAGGCGCGCGTGTCCATCAACCTCCAGGACAACGAGATCTCCCGGGAGAGGAGCAAGCTAGGCAGCACGGCGGCGAGGAGCACCACCACCGCCACAACCACGCCGGCGGCGACGCAGCAGCTGAACGGCGGCGCGGAAGGGCGGCGGCGGAGCGTGGAAGAGGTGCTCCGGGAGGTGGGCGCCGACATCATCGGGCTGCAGAACGTGCGCGCGGAGGAGGAGCGCGGGATGAGCCCGCTGTCGGAGCTCGCCGAGGGGCTCGGCATGCGGTACGTGTTCGCCGAGAGCTGGGCGCCGGAGTACGGCAACGCCGTGCTCTCCCGGTGGCCTATCAAGCGCTGGAAGTCGCAGCGCGTCGCCGACCAGTCCGACTTCCGGTCAGTCCGATCGTCTCCTTTTCCCTCGCCGTAATTTAATTTCCTCGCATCAACCATCACATTTCTTGCATGGATTTTTCACTTTACGGTGTACAGTGGTTGCAAACGATTAAGGGGCTTTTTTTTTTTCTTATGCTTATGCTTATCAACTAAATTTTAAATTTTTAACTTTAAATTTGGAGCTGAATTCGAGGTTTTTTCATCAAAGTTTATTTTTCAGCATGTACTTTTATATCGCTAAGAAATACATATATAAAAGTCTTATTCACAAATTACTATTTATTTGCAAATATGCCGATGGGTCCGTAATTTTTTTCAATATAAAATTTTGAACCATTTTGATATTTTAACAAGCCAAAGGGTGAAAAGTGTAGAAACAGGTTAAGTAAATTTCCAGAAAATTCAGTACAATTCCTACCAACTGAGCACTCGATGAGTAGCAAGAAAAGCTTTTCATTGGATTCAGTATATGTATATATCTCTTATTTTCTACACGACAATACTAGATAGTACTCCTACTAGTTGCACACTTGCAAATTGCCAGTACAGACTACTGCCATAATAATGGGATTCAGAGCTGGCAGGCCACGCCACGCCATACTCTCTGAATCTGAATGTTCCATCCTGTGCTTCAGATGCGCATGAGCTGCCAAGCTATGCTTGCATCTCACATTCTCACCCTCTAACATCCTGTCTTTCCGTCTCTAAAAATACCAATCTACGTGGAATAAGATGTTTTCTACAATAATAAATTTAAATAAAAGCTTATTCAGATTTATTATACTAGAAAACATCTCATTCTATTTTAAATTGTTTTCGAAGGGAGTAACACTGTAAAACAGCAGACAGATTGCTACCACCATTACATCTGTACATCACTCATACTGCTGTACTGTACTATACACTCCTTTGTCCAACCGTGGCTCGTGACATGTCACATGCGTACAGGGGGCCCCACGCATGCACGCGTGGGCCCCACTTCGCGCAGTGACCCGGTCGTAACCCCGTCGGCCGTCGGCGCTAGCTGCCGTCGGTCAGGCACTCAGGCACGCGCAACCACCATGTCGTCCGGCCGCTAGCTTAGCTTTGCTGCTGCTGCTTCTGCTTCTTCTTCAGCTTGGTATCTAGCTGCCCCCGTTGTCTCGAATTTCCTGGACGCGTCGCGGTCGCCGCCCAATTATTGGGCCGTACCGTACGCACGCCTGCCGTTGGGTTTTGTCCCGTCGCCGGAGGAATCCGACGAGGGACTAGCGACGACGACGACGCAGGTGGTCGGTTCGGTGAGCGTCGCCGTCGTCCAGCTTACCTGAAGCTGACCACCTTTTACTACCTTGTAATGATGGATTGAGTTAGTTATATAATTAAGTAATACCTCCGCTTTTAAAATATAAGTATTTTTTAGGGGTGTTTAGATCCAGGGATGTAAAGTTTTGGCGTGTCACATCGGGTATTATATAGGGTGTCGCATAGGGTGTTCGGGCAAAAATAAAAAACTAATTACAGAACTGAACTGCGAGACGAATTTATTAAGCCTAATTAATCCATAATTAGCAAATGTTTACTGTAGTACCACATTGTCAAATCATGGAGCAATTAGGCTTAAAAGATTTGTCTCGCAAATTAGTCGCAATCTGTGCAATTAGTTATTTTTTAGCCTATATTTAATACTTCATGCAGGTGCTCAAAGGTTCGATATGTCAGGGCAAAAAATTTTAGGGTAGAATCTAAACACGGCCTTATTTTGAATGTAGACAATCACTTGTCTGATCGGAGTAAGAAATGCTTATATTTTGAGATGAAGTAAGAAATGCTTATATTTTGAGATGAAGATAGTATAATTTTTAAAAGATGTTTTAAGAAAAGAAAGATGGGGAGTTTAGTCAAGGTCTCAGATCACTAGCTAGCTCCTGGTCTCCTGCTATAATACAAAGCGATTGATTAGTTAATTAATTGATCGAGCAGATTGCGGTGACAGTAGCAGTTGGGATTAGGAGTTTGTTACACAATCCGACAAGAGGCAACATGATTACTGGGTAAGTATGGCAGATGCGTAGTTTAATTTAGATTTTTAGCAACTAATGCTCCTTTCTTAGAAAGGTAGAATAATAATAATGAGGATTAGGTGAGCTGCTCCTTTGGCAGATCAAAACCCTGGGAAATGCATATGCATACGGATCCCATAAAATCCAAGGCCAAAATGGGCACCCCAATTGTAGCTTAATTTGGCTTGTTTTGCTTGATTATTACCTATAAAATGGGTTACGCGTGACGCTTTGGTTAGGTTTAAGCGAAAAGGACCGCGTTCACATGTGATTGGAGTACAGGTTTAGGTGTGCTCAATTAACTACTACTACTAGTTGATAGCTAGATGCAGTTGAAGGGCAGTGGAAGTTGTGTGACAAGGAATGGTAGGTCTCCATGTATATATATATCATACTCAGGGTCCAATTGAAAACCGCGGAATTTCGAGGTTTAGATGCAGGAGAAAAGCGGATTCCGGTGTTAAATTTCAAATGGTTTTCAAGAATTCAAATTCGAAACAGTAAAATTTGACCAAAAGTTGGCCAGAACTGTCGTACCGTCAGGGGTAGAGATCCCGGATCTCAATAAGAAAAGGTGAACCCTGGTCACACTCGTCTCGGACATGGGCCCTGTTTAGTTCTAAAGTTTTTTTTTTCCGAACTTCCAACTTTCCATCATATCAAACCTTTCATATACACATAACTTTTCTATCACATCGTACGAATTTCAACCAAATTTTCAAACTTCAGTGTGAACTAAACACGGCCATGATCATACATCTTGATGTAGAAACTAGATTTATTTTCATTATCAAAAAAGATATAGGCAATATTAATTATACTATCCTAATGCAGTAATGCTGACATAATGTGGTCAATGAAAAGCAAAGTGCTGCTGCCACATAATCTCGTGAGAACTGAGAGATCTGAAAATCTGAAATCCGTGCGTCCTCCGAGCAGTCGCCATCGAGAAAGGGTACTAGTAGAAGTAGTAGCTAGGCAGGGCCTTTCTTGGCAAGACAATTAGCGGGGCAATGGCTTTGATGGATAGCAACATCTGGCCACGCAGCGGCGCCTTGGCAAGTAATTGCACAACAACGACTGCTGCTTCCTTGTGATAATCATCCTGTTGTTTGTGTTGTGTAACTAGTGAAGAGAAACAAAGAACAAACTCATATGTTACCATAGGTCTATATAGCTAGTATTTCAGGGAAAAAGAAGAGAGAAGTTTTTGGATGGTACATGTAGCATCATCTTAACTTCTGTTTCACCCAGAAAAGTGGTAAGAATTACCCATCATTCTCCTGGACAAACATTTTCGATTATATTGTTCGAAAAGGAAAATCTTAGATGCGCTTGCTAGCGTAGTGGCAAGTGTGGCTGGTTTTGACTCTGACCTTGAGGTCATGTGTTCGACTCCCAATATACTCACAATTTCTTCTTAATTATTCAACACTAACCCGTTCCTCTTTCTCCTTTGAAAAAAAAAGTTCTTTTTTTCATGTTGACAAAAACCAGAAGCCTTAGAGAAATTTGCTCTGCAATTACACTCTATGTTGCTATCATAAACAGAAAACCGTCACCTTTCAACGAGCTATGAGCCTATAAAACGGGAGCAAAAAAAAAAAACACCATGAATTCATGACAGCAACATATCTGATTGTGCCTGGCCATCTGAACAGTGAACATAACTCCTCTTGCCTCTGCTTCCCATCCATGGTCCCTCCACGTGATTATTAAGCGTTAATTTTGTTTTCCAAATCATGCAGGAACGTGCTGAGGGCCACCATTGAGGTTCCGAGAGCCGGGGAGGTCAACTTCCACTGCACACATCTCGACCACCTTGATGAGAGCTGGAGGATGAAGCAGATGAACGCCATACTGCGCTCCAGCGATGGCCCTCACATCCTCACCGGAGGGCTCAATGCGCTCGACGGCACCGACTACTCCGACGAGCGATGGGCCGACATCGTCAAGGTAGCAGCAGTCAGTCAGTGTTCAAGTATCAAGAATTTTTTTGTGTCCCTGAAACTGGAACACTGATGAGTAACTTGAGGAATTGTGCAAAATTTTGATGGTTTTGTAGTACTATGAGGAGATCGGGAAGCCGACGCCGAAGGCGGAGGTGATGAAGTACCTGAAGGGGAAGCAGTATGTTGATGCCAAGGATTTTGCAGGAGAATGTGAGGCTGTGGTGGTTGTTGCTAAAGGGCAAGGTGAGAGGTTACATTTCTCAGCTTGTTCAGATACCATATGGCCAACAAAGTAGTTTCATTTCAGTTAATCTGCTCTTTACTGAACCTATGATGTATATGATGGACTGCAGCTCCTCATTTTTAGATGATTTCCTCTAAAAATTGATGACCTAAGGTGCATTTATCACATTGCACAACCAATTTCAGCTACCTTATGAAACACAAGATCTTTGTTAGTTTTTCAGTTACTCGCTGTTGCTGTATAGTGGTTACTGAATATCTGAACTTTTTATGAACTTCAGATGTACAAGGGACATGCAAGTATGGCACAAGGGTGGATTACATACTGGCCTCACCAAACTCTCCCTACAAGTTCGTGCCAGGATCTTACACGGTCATATCCTCAAAAGGAACATCTGATCATCACATCGTTAAAGTTGATGTAACAATACAGGACAAGAAAGAAACTGATGAAGAAAGCGGCAACCAGAGACAGAGAGTAGTCAAGATAAACAAGAAGTGTTCAAAAAAGGGATTATGGGCAGCTAAATGACATTCTGATTGAGTAAATTTCAGGGTTTTTTTTTAATCTTTGTTGGTGCCAAAAGGTCTTTGTGGGTTGCTTTTAATTGTGTATACAGCTAATATTTGGAATGAGGTTGAAGGATGTGATGTATGACCAAGAAGTGGAAGTAATGTATTTTGGCCTGGCTTCCCCTTTTTGTGGTTACTACCTTACATCTGGTTCTACTTACAGAGAGTGAGCTGTTTGCCGTAAAGGAGAAGTGGAAGTGAGATGCAGTAGTGACTTAGGCTCTCAGGCCTGGTTCAGTTCCCAACTTTTTTTTCAAATTTCTAACTTTTATATCACATCAAAACTTTCCTACACACAAACTTTCAACTTTTCCGTCAGAACGTTCCAATTTCATCCAAACTTCCAATTTTAGCGTGAACTAAACACACCCTCAGTGTTAAACCCTGAAATCAGCATATCTTCTACTCGTATATGTGATGAGTGGCCGAAGCTTTGGTTGCTTAGGTTGTGTTTAGTTCGTGTGCCAAAATTTTGTTGAAGTATACGGATACACATTTGAAGTATTAAACGTAGACTAATAACAAAACAAATTACAGATTCCGCCTGTAAACTGCGAGACGAATCTATTAAGCCTAATTAATCCGTCATTTGCAAATGTTTAATGTAGCACCATATTATCAAATCATGGCATAATTAGACTAAAAGATTTGTCTCGCGATTTACATGCAAACTATGCAATTGATTTTTTTTTTGTCCACATTTAATGCTCCATGCATGTGTACAAACATTTGATGTGATAAAAAAGTTGTCCAAACATTTGATGTGATGGAAAAGTTGAAAGTTTGAAGGAAAAAGTTTGAATCTAAACAAGCCTTAGTTGAATTGTCATTGCTTAATGCTCATGTTTTACTTAACAGAGATTATAAAATAGTTTGGTATTACACATCTTCTGGACACAGTCAACTCAACTGTTCCATTGCAAATTCAGATTCCTGGAGACAAAATGGAAGAACAGTAACCGGCAAGCCCAACTATTCCAGAGATATCTGACGGTGGCAACTACTGGATACGGCACGGCATACCAGCTGATGGATACGTGCTGTACCAAACAGTACAATAAACACAGGTCCAGAATACATTTGTAGATATCCCAACCACCATGAAGCATCCGGTGGTTAATCACGAACAGATGCATGCCAGGGCCGGTGGCCCTATAGAAGTATGCAGATCAACAATATGCCATGCAGATGAGATTATGCTGGCTCATTAGATGCAAACATAGGCCCCAGATGTAGACATGGTTTCAACCAGCTCACACGAACTCTAGACAATTTCAAACAATGCATAGTTTAACAGTGAAAAAAAAACAAGCAGGGTACACGTCCACATCCACCATCATATTTTGCTGGCTCATGTGACATACATGGTACAGTAACTGCATTTTGTTTCTACTTAAAAAAGTTTTCATCAGTCCATCAAAATTCACCAGCTTCTGAGTGCATTAAATAAACATCCACATAAAGGTTTAAACAAATCAGGGGAGCTGCATTTCGTATACAGAGATGAGCTCCATCAGTTTGCATTATTTCTGTGAAAGAAATCAGGAAACTAGTGCAGGATCGTCATTGACAGTGTCCTAAGCCGAAGCTGCCAGTAGCTCCCTTTCGGCTCGCTCACGGATTCTCCTTTCCAGTTCTGGCCTGAAGTGCCTGATAAGTCCCTGCACAGGCCATGCAGCAGCATCCCCAAGGGCACAAATAGTATGCCCTTCAATCTGCTTAGTGACCTCCTGAAGCATATCAATCTCCTCAAGCTTCGCGTTACCTACTTTGAGCCTCTCCATGATCATCCACAGCCACCCTGTTCCCTCCCTGCAAGGTGTGCACTGCCCACAACTCTCATGCTTGTAGAAGTACGATAGCCTAGCAATTGCATCAACAACATCTGTGGACTTGTCCATCACAATAACTGCTGCAGTACCCAATCCAGATTGCACAGCCTTGAGTGCATCATAGTCCATCAACACATCATCACATATATGCTTCGGTAACAAGGGAACAGATGAACCACCAGGAATAATTGCAAGCAGGTTGTCCCATCCTCCTCTCACACCTCCACAGTGCTTTTCAATCAATTCCTTAAGAGGTATGCTCATTTCCTCCTCGACAGTGCAAGGTTTGTTCACATGACCTGAGACACAGAATAGTTTAGTTCCCGAGTTATTCTTGCGTCCAAAGCTTGCAAACCATTCTGGACCACGCCTGAGAATTGTTGGAGACACAGCCACTGTTTCAACATTTGTGACAGTTGTGGGGCAGCCATATAGGCCAGCATTGGCAGGGAAAGGAGGCTTCAACCTTGGTTTACCTTGCTTGCCTTCGAGACTTTCCAGTAGGGCAGTCTCTTCACCACAAATGTAGGCACCAGCACCAAAATGTATATGCACATCAAAGTCATAACCAGATCCACAAGCATTCTTACCAAGAAGACCTGCTGCGTATGCTTCCTCCCGAGCTTTCAAAAGGTTGAGACGCTCATTCACATATTCACCTCTAATGTAGATGTAAGCAGCCGATGCCCTCATCCCAACTCCAGCAATCAAACAGCCTTCCAGAAGCTTGTGGGGGTCATGACGCATGATTTCTCTGTCCTTGCAAGTTCCTGGCTCACTCTCATCAGCATTAACAACAAGATAAGAAGGGCGTCCATCAGATACCTTTGGCATGAAGGACCATTTAAGCCCAGAAGGGAATCCTGCACCTCCACGCCCTCGAAGTCCCGATTTCTTCATTTCATTCACTATCCAGTCTGCCCCTTTAAGCACCAAATCCTTGGTTCTATGCCAGTCACCCCTCTTCATTGCACCTTTCAGGAAAGGGTCATGCTGACCATAGAGGTTGGTAAAAATGCGGTCCTCATCTTTGAGGTCACCAAAGTGAGTCTTCTCCGGAGGTGGAGGTGGTGGTGGAGGTTGTGGTGTGCTTGATGTAGTAGCAGCCTGAGTGCTGAATGATTTGCCAGCAGAATAAAGGCCAGCACCTGTTAGAGAACGAGTAGGCTGTGCTCTCGATAGATAATGGAGGTACTCAAGTGCAGCCTGACAAGAAAAAAAAAACCAATTTGTTATCACAGCTTGATCCATGAGATGTGATTCAGGACAAAAAAAAGTTTGTAGTTACTTTACTACAATACGCCAATACTTGTCAAAAGCAAAAGACTAAAGTAATCTTCATTTGAAAGCTGACTAAGTATCCAAGCAAGTGTTGAAAGAAGCAAAATTAAGAACAACATGAACATCAAGAAATGATCAGAAATACAGAATTCTGATGCTCTTGCCTTCAGTTTTTAACTAGTTAAGTGAACTAGAATAGAGTAATTAGAACATGGTGACAAGGATCTCTACTTTCAACTCAAACTTGCTGCTGCAGGTAAATGGTAAATCAACGAATAGAATGGGAACAATTTTGCAGATTTAGAAACCAAAATAAATACATCAAGTTCAAATATATCAGCCCATAAGTGAAACATGAATTATATATAAGCCCAGCAGGTGCCTACAATGTTGGAGCATTATTTTAGAAGTATCTAAGTAACAAGAGAAAAGATCAAATGCTCAGTTGGCAGCAAGTTGGTGTTTTTGATAATCTCATTGCAGCATAGAGCATACCTGTCCTGATAAAGGACAGGTTTTCAGTATCTGCAATACGATTTTCCTATTTGTAGTAGTGGTTTTATATGCAAAGTAAAAACTAAGTAAGCCTACGAAAGGCATAAAAGATAGTATCACTTTGAGGTGAAGTATCATTTGTTGTGTTCTTAGTTGTACCCAAAGGAGAAGCCACGAAATACCAATATCAAACACATTTATATCCCTACAGAATGTAGCATATTCATAAATGCACCATGTTTGTTTAATCTATTGAAATAAGATAACCACAATACTGGTATTCCGCTCGGGGCATCAGGGAAACACTAATATAGTAGAAAGAGTAAAGATCGTTTCGCGTTTCAATCAAGTAAAGGAGTGCAGCACATGTTTTCATCAGCAATATTGAATACAAAGAGGTAGCAACAAGCCTGTAACTGAATGGTCATCTTCAGTTCAAAAACGAGCTTTTGAATTATTGTTCTCTATTTCAATCAAGCAAAGGAGTGTAGCACATGTTTTCATCAGCAATACCGAATACAAAGAGGTAGTAACTAGTCTGCAACTGCATGGTCATTTTCGGTTTTCACAAATGAGATTTTGAATGGCCTATCCAAGCAATTTACGGCATGCTCCGAGTATCCACGACATAACAAGAAACCACATCCGCAACAAACTGAAACTCGATCCTAAGCATCAAGTCGTAAACACTTTACAGCCAGAAATCCCTACAGAACTAATACGAAATGCAAAAGAGACGGACATGGAGCCCCTCCTAACTGTCCATCGGCATTCCATGCTCTACATCGGTTACTCCTCTCCCCTCGACCTATCCTCTACTCCCGGAAGAAGAAGAGATTCGTCGCCATGCGCGCACCACCAACACACATCGACTGGTGCAAACCCTCCTCCACCCTCCCACAGCTCAAACCCGCTACGCGCACTCCTCTCAGATTCTCGCAAAGGCGGTAACAGCGTTCGCGCCCCTCGTGGTTGGGGGATCCAGACCGGAGAGAGATGGGGGGGAAGGAGGAGAGTGGAGAAGGGCGGGGATTCGGACCTTGCGATCGGGGGAGATCTCGGCAGATCTGAGCAGCGCTCGCCGCAGCGCCATCTCCGCCTCCGCGCTGCTCCTCCGGAGCTCTCGGATTGGGGAGATCGGGGGAGGATTGGGGTGTGGTGTGCCGGAGAAGAGAGGAGAGGAGAGAGAAGAAGGGAGACGAGACGGCTGCGTGCGTGGGTGAGCTCCGGGCCAAGAGGAGAGGCAGCGAGCGTGAGGCCAACACACGGACGCGCTGCTCCCTCCGACCTGGAGTGCTAGCTATTGGGCCGGAGCGGAGCTTGGCCCATAATACTAGTTGGGCCGTTGTGGGGAACTTCCAGCCCGTATTATTAGTTGGGCCGTGACGGTGCGGCCTGCCGTAGTTTGGTATTGGCCCATATGAGGCCCGTAATGCTAGTTGGGCCGGGACGGTGCTGTGGCGAACTTCCGGCCCATATTATTAGTTGGGCCTCAACGGGTGACGTCACCGCCTCACCGGCTACGTCCGGTTTCCAACCCCGGCGTTGGTCGGCCACAGGCGCCACGGCGTCCCGAACGTCTCCACCGGCCAGATCGTCTCGTCGGAGCAGACAAAACTGCCGGAGCTCCGGGGCCACCGCGTGTTCGAGCTCACCGGCCGCCGGCGGCGAGGACGGACCTCGTTGCAAATAATTTTATTCTTGGTGCTACCATTTTGTCATGCTCTAGTAAGCATGCATGCTAACTACCTTGCAATATTCAGATGAATTTATATATGTTTGCCAAATTTATCATCTGCTTTCCCACAGATTCATCCATTTCAATTAAAGATTTCCACATCAATATAGGCTGGTTTGTTTTGTGGCCTAAATTAGCCTTACCAATTTTTGTCAATGCTAAATTTTAGCAAATTTTGGCATGCATAATTTTGGTAAGGCAAAGTTGTGTTTGGATTGAAGTCAAAATAGCCTAAATTAACTATTTAAATGACTTATTTTCTTAGGCATGCCAAAATTTGACTCCAAACCAAATAGACACTAAACGCTATTAAAATTGTCAAATATTGGTAAGGCTAATTTAGACCCCCAAACCAAACCATCCCTATAAGTCATGAACTGCGCAATATGAGGCAAATCAACAAGATCGAACTACCATTTTTCATGCTCTAAGCACGAATGCTAACTACAGCATTCATAGAGTTCTTACTGAACATTTTCGCTAATATAATCGTGCGGACATTCAATTCAGATGAAAAACTCATAAATGTTTGCCAAGTTTATCATATAGTTCCCCACGGATTCATCCATTGCGATGGAATATAACAAGTCATAAACTGCACAAAGATGAGGCAAATCAACGAGATCAAACTAGCTCTTGGCCTTATTAGGTCACAAACAGACAGATGAACAAATGCGAACAAAAGCATCAGACAGAACACATATGCACACGTGCAAATATTTAAAAAAACACAACCCATAAAAAGGAAGCACATGCCTGCATGGCAATGCAAATCGACTAATCGGGCTCGCCGCCTACAGCGACGCCAGCGACGCCGTGGCGGGCTTCGCCGGCGGGTAGCCGATCCCGTGGCGGGTGGACGGGAACACGACGAAGACGACGCTGGCGAGCGCGCCGACGACGACGGGGAGCGCCATGACCACCTTCTTCTGCTGGTCCTTGAGCGACGGGTAGAAGCACGACACCGTGTTGGCGTCGGCGAGCAGCGCCACCGCGGCGAACACCGCCACGGAGAAGAAGGCGTGGACGAAGTCGCCGAACCGCAGCCTGTACTTGGAGAAGTCCCTGCCGGCGGCGTCCCCGCCGTCGGCGCCGCCGCCGCCGCTGAACGGCAGCAGCCCCCTCGCCGTCACCAGCCCGTACCTCACCTTGCCGTCGGCGCCGACGTAGCTGTCCGTGAACTGCGAGAACGCGCAGAAGAAGGCGCAGAGCACCAGGATCACCGGCGTGACGACCTTGTTCGCCACGTGGCAGTCGCCGGTGTTGGTGACGATCGGGGTCAGCACCTCGTACACGATCACCGTCGCCGTCGGCAGCAGCTTCAGCACGTCGCCGATGCTCTTGAACGTCGTGTCCGCCATGTCGCCCACGGTGGTGCTGTTGCTCTTGCTCGTCGCCGCCGCCGCCGTCGTCTGACCTGAGCTCGCTGCTGCTGCTGCCTTCGTCTCCTCCTTGATGCCTTCTTCCATTGGCTACCTCCTCCTTTTAAATGGTTCTAAGCTGATCGAATTCTCGTGATTTTATAGGCCACTTGGGTGTAAAGAAATCCATGATGAATTTGGAGGTTAGTTGCTTGAAGAGAATAGTAGCTTGTTTCGATTGAAATGTGGCAATTAATTAAGGAGATCGACACACATGTACGTGCCTGGCTACTTAACACGAAGGCACATTATCCCTATGATAAGCATGAAATTTATTAGCAGGGAGATTTTGATAGTGATCCATATGGGTTATAGTTTCCTGTGAGTTTTTTGGTCTATGCTGTTTGCTTGTTCATGACTCGAAGATGTAGACTCAATTTGTTTAAATCAGTGCAGCAACTTCTCAGCTCACGAAATCCCGATTGGTTAGACAGTTTCTTGTAAGGATGAAATTATCATCTTAATAACTATATCTGTTTTTTTTATTAAAAAAAACAATCATCTCAACGGTCACTGTATTGCTGATCAATGCAGCCGCCTCGTGCCATCTTGACCCGGTTATATTAACAGTATATACTAAGTGCTGACTTGGAAAATCATGTAGCCCAGGTTAGTGCAAACCGATTGGCTTTCTGCAGTTCTGATTTCTCTATTCCAACAGACAAGAACCGAAGCGTGCACTGTTTGTTGATAGCGAAGTACATGTACAGTTATGAAATCTAGTTGCATTTTTTGTTAGATAAACTGCAGTTATTATGTACACTAATTCGAATTGTTTTGAGATTTTGGTGACATGGGCAAGGAATACGTGTGAACAACATCGAAAGGATATATGAGAAGCAACCGAGTTGGCAATCTTCGAAGGTACTTAATCTGAAGAGAGACTTGAGTGACCCAGGCATCGATTGGTGCAAATGTATCTGTCAGGATGAACTGACCAGTTCGTTTTCATCCAGCCGAATGGAAAACGTTGGATGCCGTCAGATCACACAGGGTGTTGTGTGGAAAACGCCGGATTTGAAGCCGTAGAGTGAAGTTCACAAACACCGTTGCACGCCGGGCGCTCAAGGCATTGTTTCCCCTTTTTACTGACGAAGGCATTTCGGAAAGCGAAGGAGTGAGCAAAATAAATAAAAGAACATATATCTCTTCATGTACCATATGCAGTTTTTTCCCCCAAAGAGGCGTTAGATTTATCGGTTGTAACTTGAGGCAAACCTATGATCTTAATCTCATATGCGACGGGAATGGCTGTTTGAATCTCCTGAAGATGAAGATGAAGATTAAGATAAAGATAAAGATTAAGTGCTTCACGTAAAATGAGGTGGTAATAACATGTGATTAATTGAGTTTTAATTATTACAAACTTGAAAATTTGATTAATCCGATATTTTAGAGCAACTTTCATATGTAAAGTTTTCACACGAAAATACACCGTTTAGCAGTTTGAAAAACATGTTACGAGTATTCAAAATTTCATCCAATTCTTGTTGGAGTATCGAACGCAGCCTATATGTTTAGGGAATGTCTAAGCAAATCTCAATTTGAAAACAACTAACTATTGTAAGGTATCCTTTACCTCCAAGTTATTAATGGTGATGGCAAATAACTTATAAGGTCAAAGATATCAATAGGAGATTGGGAACCGATTATTCCGCTAGTTTAGGCAAGCGATTAATGACAGCGTGATGAATATGTAAGAAGCCAGTAATGGATCTCCTAGGGAAAGGTAGGCGAAATGGGGTCGGTAAGGTTGAGATTGCTTCTAGGGGTGTGGGGTAATGGTTGTAGGGGATAATATTGGTGTAAACAATACCAACGTGGTGGAGATGACTATTAGGACGAAGGACTGGTGTAGTGGTAAAGACGGTGAAACTCATAAGAAGCAACATTAGTTTACACTGCTAAGAAGCAAATAATACGAGCATTGTAAGGTGGGTGAGTAACCAGACATATAATTATTAGGAGTAGAGAAAATTTAAAAGTATCGCAATAAAAAAAAATACAAAACACCGTTGCCTGTAAAAAATGGTACTATGTTAAAGTCTAGGTCTAATTGACGTGATTTTTTGCGATGATAATTACTCCATCCGTTATATATTATAAGACTTTAACTTTGTTCTTAATCAATGTTAAGTATGACCGAATTATAGAAAACATAGTAGTGATATTTTCAACACCAGACAAATAAAGTATAAAATATATTTAATTTTTGATGTAGCGAAAAACTATTTTGATGTTATAAAAGTTGCTATATTTCTCTAAAACTAGCTAGACTTGCAAGGAAAAAGTTACGTCTTAAAGTATTAAACGGAAGGAGTGGTAAATTGCCCTGACGGAGGAACGGGCTTTAGTGTTCACCTCAATGTGCCTTCATAGCGGCTATTGAAGCCCATTGACAATATTTGTTTCGGTCCCGTACTTATAGGCCGACGTAAAATTGGAAGGAAGGAAAAACTAACCCCTGCTAACTCACTCAATGAGTCAATTGTGGTCAATTTGTGATGTCGGTAGAAACCGTTTCCAAAAACCACCATAGAAATCGATTTGCACCGGTTTCCCAAGACGTGGAAAGCGTTATATCTAGTTTTACGATAGAGGGAGACAATTCAATCAGGAGCAAGAGATGATGAACGCAAAGTAGACTTACTCCTAGTGACTATTGAAGCCCATCTAACCCAAGAAAGATAGTTTCGGTCCCAGTACTCAGCAAGATAGGATAGACAAAAAATAGACTTATTCCTAGTGACTATTGAAGCCCATCTAACCCAACAAAGATAGTTTCGGTCCCAGTACACCCACAGGCCGATCTAGAGACGTAGCTGGACTCACCAAATGCCGGTGGCCCATCTCCAGTACAAAATTGGGCCGCCGCCGCGTGTAGGTACACGGCCCAACTCCCTCCACCCGATCCACCGCGGTTGACCCGGGCGAACCCGATGCAACGCAACCCCAAACCCAAACCGACCTGACCGAAACGCGCCCCCCCTCATAATACCGCGATCCCGAGTCCCCCCCTACCATTCGCCCTCTCTCTCCTCTCTCTCTCTCCCCCCTCCTTCTTCCCCCTCTCCAAACCCTCGGCTTCGGTCGCGAGCGCGAGCGCGAGGCCGCGCGATTTCGCGTCTCGCGGCGGAGGAGAACCGGAGCGCGCGCGCGCCCTTCCCTTCGTCGCCCGCTTCGCGTGCCCCGCGGCGCGGGGGGCGTGGTGGTGGTGGTGGTCGCCGCCGCGCGATCTCCAAAAACCCTAAAAGCCCTGGCGCGGGCGCGGCGGTAGGGTTTGGGCGGTGGTGGGGTGGGGGGCTGCCATGGCGCCCATCAACAGCTCCAACATGGAGCAGCACTCGCAGAAGCTCCTCGAGCCGGACCTTCGTACGGACCCCATTTGCTCTCGTCCATTTATTTGGTTGGTTGGTTCGGTTACTTTCTGAATTTTCGGTTGAGTTTGTCGCACGGCCCCGATTTTGCCCGGGGTTTGGGTTGGATTTGAGAATTCTGGGTTTCGGTTGGATTTGAGAATTCTAACCTGGTGGAATTTTTTTTGGATTTGTGGTCTGGGTCGGATTTGAGAATTCTGTGTTTCTCTAGCTGGAATTTTTGGATTTGTCTTTGACATTGCAGTTCTCCGCAACGAGCGTTTCAGCCTTCCATCCTCACACACACTATGTAATATAATTTTGTTTGTATTTTTGTACGAATTTCATGGTTAAGTCTTACTCAAGTGTTTGATGCTTCACTATTTTATATGCGCATCTCCTATTCATAACCATTTTGGTTTTTGCGTCCAATTCCTCATTCAACTTTCTGCAGCTGTTCACCTTTCCATCCCGAATTTCTATTTTTATCCTTTCATTTTTTTAAAATATAATTTTCTGCCTCTTTTGAGAACAGGCTCGGTGCCTTCAAATTTACCTTTTTGTCTGAACTGAACACCATATCAAGCTTCTATTTTTCTGTTCAATGGTTGGATTGTACCAATCTATCTCACAACACCACCACATGGTTTTTCATCGGTTTCATTTTGACCTTTTGAACTGTGTAAACCTGTTACAGTCTGTCTTGTAGACATAGTCTTTGTGGTGGAGTGCCATTTTGTTTTGACACAATAATCTGATCCTTTGCCCTATTACTCTGCAGCTGTGCAAGTCCGACTGCAGCTTGCCATGGAAGTTCGGGACAGCCTGGAGATGACTCATACTCCAGACTATCTTAACTTTCTTAGATGCTACTTCAGAGCATTCTCGGCCATCCTCAGCAACTTCACCGCACCACAGGGCACTGAGAATGCGGAGCACAAGCTGCGGAATGTGGTGATTGAGATCCTCAATCGGCTACCCCACAGTGAGGTGCTCCGACCCTTTGTGCAAGACCTGCTCAAGCTCTCTCTTCGTGTATTGACACAGGACAATGAGGACAATGCACTTCTTGCCATCAGGATTGTATTTGATCTCCTCCGTAACTTTCGCCCTACTGTCGAGGCAGAGGTGCAGCCGTTCCTTGATTTTGTTGTTACCATATACCGCAACTTTCCCAATACTGTCACCCATTTCTTCGATAATCCCAATGTCAGTGCCAATATTGCTGCTGCCGTGCCCAACCAGCATTTGGACCCCACTGCTGATGCCCCAGGCACGGTGGCAGTGCCAGGCGGTGGACAACTCAATCCAAGTGCACGGTCATTCAAGATAGTCACAGAGAGCCCTCTAGTAGTGATGTTTTTGTTCCAGTTGTATGCTAAGCTTGTGCAGACAAATATCCCATACTTGCTACCACTCATGGTGTCTGCAATCTCTATTAAGGGGCCAGACAAAGTGCCACCACACCTGAAGACGCCCTTTGTTGAGTTAAAGGGTGCACAAGTCAAGGTACTGCAGGTTCTGTCAATTTTGTTTCCTTGTCTGTGGAGGTCATGATTGGTTAACCATTTTTGTGTTGCAGACATTGTCATTCCTGACGTACCTTCTGAAGAGCAACGCGGATCATATAAAGTCATATGAGGAAAGCATATGCAAGAGCATTGTGAACTTGCTTGTTACATGCCCCCCGGACTCTGTTTCCATAAGGAAGGCAAGTTATTATCTAAATCTTTCTCAAAGTTAATGAACTATACATTGTGTTGAAATGCATTTGTATAAACTTTTGTGTATGGAATTGCAGGAGCTGCTAGTTGGCTTGAAGCAAGTTCTCAACACTGAGTACAGGCGTGGTTTATTTCCCTTGATTGACACACTTCTTGATGAGAGGTACACTTTTCATTTATATGATTACCCAATTTATTCATGTTTTATTTGAATGTTGCCTTACTGGGATCTGATGCATAGTTGTTCTTGATTACTAATATGTCGAATGCTTGCTGGCAAGTTCTTGTTCCATGTTCTGTAAATAAGGGTGTAACATGGTTTAGTATGCAGAGAGTTCTTGCTAGTCCTGATGTCTGAACTCATTGGTATTCTATTTAAGCACTTTTGATAAGTTAACTTGTTTTTAAAACAAAATGCGCCTAACCCATGGTCACAAGCTATTTATTGCTAAGAGACAAGGGCAATTCAAAGCAGTTAATTTCCCACTTGGGGTCATCAGAAAAAAAAGAGACAGCACTTATCCTTAATTCGAGATCAAACAGCTCCTAGTTCTTAAAAAATGTTGTAAAGTTGTAAATAGAGAAACTATAACTATTAATAAGACACTGGCTGTTTATTGTGCTAGAAAGTACGCAGAGAAAAGTGTCTGTCAAGCTGCTCCTTTTCTTGTTTGATTATGATAACTGTGCACTACTCAAACCAACTGGGTGCATAGTATTTTCGTCCCTTTTGTCTCTGTGGAGATGTTGAGTACATACACATTCTCTTACTCTTTGTTCCAAACATTTTGCTTGTTTATCAGGGTTTTGATAGGCACAGGCCGAGTTTGCATCGAGACATTGAGACCTCTTGCCTATACCCTTCTTGCCGAGCTGGTGCATTATGTTCGTGGAGACCTTTCTCTTCCGCAGGTTAATCTTGATTCTTGCAGAATTCCTTAGTTTGTGTAATTTGTGAACCATGTATTTTTTTTATAGATGCTCATTTTTTGTTAGTCTGGTGTTGCTATGTAAGAATGTCAACACTTGCATTGTTGAAGTTTAGGAAGGCAATTTATTATATTCTTTTTGCACGGGGAACTGCCAAACAGGCAAACACCATCTGTAATTCAATATGAACAATGCATTGCTCAAACAATTAGTTCATTAGTTTGAGTAGGTGCCACATCTCTCTTTTGCTGATTCAGACGCAGAAATATACTGTATTTTTTCTTGATCCAGCATTCTGCAAGATTATGAAAACTAGGCACTTCATTGGGGGTGATATCACTATCACCAGTACAAACTCCACTCTTGGAGGTTGATCTTCTATGTTCAGATGTCATTAACGTAGTGACCTCATTTTTGTGCAGCTATCGCGGATCATTTATTTGTTCTCTCGGAATATGCATGATTCTTCGCTAACCCTTGTCATTCATACGACATCGGCTCGTTTGATGTTGAATCTGGTATGCTTATGCCCTATTGTTCTATTTGTTTTTAGTAGTAATAATAGGATCTACATATTGTGTTTTGTTCAGCTTTTACTTTTACGATTTTGTGTGTGCACAAAGAACTTCATACTTAATTATAGTACTAATGGTGAATTAATTTTTTTATACTGAACTGAACTGCTACTCTTTGGTGAACTCTTCAAGGTTGAGCCTATATATGAAAAAGGTATTGATCAGCCAAGCATGGATGAAGCACGGATTTTGTTGGTAAAAAGAACTGCTTTCCTGTTCCGATACGCTAGTTAGTTTCTTTTGTTGGTACTGATTTTTAGAAATGACTAGGGGCGTATACTGGATGCATTTGTTGGGAAGTTCAGGACATTGAAGCGCACAATTCCTCAGGTATATGGCATGCTTTTAATGATATTTTATAGTGTATGCTATGGCATAATATAACCTTGCACAGTTCACTGGCACATGTTGTACGCATGGGAGGACAGATGCATTGGGCACTGGTGTACTGCAATGTACATGCATAAGAAATAAAACAGAGCCTGTTAGTCTATTTTATAATATGGTACTATTTCTAAAACAGTGGGACAGTTCTGCATAATTGACAACGGTAAAAGCTGGCTATCGTGCCTTTTTTATTCTGGCAAACTGTGGTTGGCCTCAGTTTATATCCAACGAAAATTTAATGCCAGATTTTGATGATTGGTGCTTAAGGATATGTGTCTAATGATCGACTTTAATTGTATAGCATTAAATATTCTCTGGAGCTCCCAACTATTGTGTATTTTAGACTTTTCTCAACAGAAAGATCAATGCTATCTCCTTTTTGGTTTGTTACACTGTGTGGTCAACTTGCTCTCTTTTTCTCCAGTTGCTTGAAGAAGGCGAGGAAGGGAAGGAACACCAAAATTTGAGAATGAAACTTGAAGTCCCATTACAGGTGTGTCATAGGCCCTCTTTATGGAGGCAATTCACAGATGCTTTGCATTTATGTAATTGAATTTACTTAAAACAGTGAGTTGTCTAGCTGAGTTTCTCAAAACAAAATAATAGGGCATGTGTTAGTCTATTAACTTGTGCATTCACTCCAGACATTTAATGTGTTACTACTATGAGTAAGTGAATAACTTGATTATACTCAAGCCTTTCATGGCAAATGCCGAGTATAAAAGATTTATGCCCCTGTCTGCTCTACACGAAACCACAAATATAGCAATTTTTTCATCATATGCTGGTAGTTATTATTGTTGGCTAGTTGCATCCGGCCTATAAAATAAGATAGGGCCATGCAGCAAAATGAGGGACCTGTGGTGAAACCAGAGACAAGCTACTGTTTATTTGTACTTATGGGTTATTTAAATCTCTCCAACAATTTTACAGACTGTGCTGAATTTGCAACCACCCTTGGAGTACACAAAGGAGATTAATGATTACAAAAGTCTGATAAGGACACTCGTACTAGGTATGATTTATTTTTAATAAAGTATTTACATATACAAAGTGTTTAAGCATTTATAACTCCAATGTTTTCATGTTAAACACATACCAGGAATGAAGACAATAATCTGGAGCATAACCCATGCTCATTGGCCACGCCCACAGGTATTATTGACATCCCAAGTTTGTGGGTACTATCTTATTCAGTATGTTATCATCCTTGAGCTCTTATAATCCAATCATGTATTCTGCAGCAACAAAGTCAACAATCATCAAATTTATCAGTACAACCATTCAGGGGACTGCGGGAGGATGAGGTCCATTAAACCATCACCATGCACCTTTATTCTTTTGGTTAAACTGAACTGTTGCTAATAAAATTATGTGATATGTTATAGGTGCGGAAGACTTCGGGTGTTCTAAAATCTGGGGTTCACTGTTTGGCTCTTTTTAAGGAAAAGGATGAGGAGAGAGACATTCTGCAATGTTTTTCCCAAATGCTAGCTATAATGGAAGCTCGGGATATAATGGACATGTTTTCCTTTTGCATGCCAGACCTCTTTGATTGCATGATAACAAACAACCAGCTGTTACACATATTTTCTAGCCTTTTGCAAGCTCCCAAGGTTCTTCGGCCATTCACAGATGTATTGATTAATTTCCTCGTTAGCTCAAAACTTGACGCGCTGAAGCAGCCAGATTCGCCTGCAGCAAAGCTTGTCTTGCAACTCTTTCGCTTTTTGTTTGTCGCTGCAGCAAAGGCCCCAGAAAGTTGTGAGCGCACTCTTCAGCCACATGTCCCAGTAATAATGGAAGTTTGCATGAAGAGTGCCACTGAAGTTGAGAAACCTCTTGGTTACATGCACCTTCTCCGTAGCATGTTCCGTGCATTGAACATTGCTAAATTTGATTCATTGATGCGTGATCTTATACCGTCTTTACAGCCTTGCCTCAATATGTTGCTCTCCATGCTTGATGGACCAACTAGTGAAGATATGCGAGACTTGATTTTGGAGCTTTGCCTGATATTACCTGCTCGCTTGAGTTCTTTGCTGCCTCACATTCCTCGTTTGATGAAACCTCTCGTTCTTGCTCTGAAAGGGAGTGATGACCTTGTGAGCTTAGCTCTTCGTACACTAGAATTTTGGATTGATAGTCTCAACCCTGATTTTTTGGAACCTAGCATGGCCAATTTAATGTCTGATGTCATTCTTGCTTTATGGTCTCACTTGAGGCCTCCTCCCTACACATGGGGTACAAAGTCCTTGGAACTGTTAGGTAAGCTAGGGGGTCGAAATAGGCGATTTTTGAAGGAGCCCCTCGCACTTGAATGCAAGGAAAACCCGGAACATGGACTTCGTTTAGTTCTGACTTTTGAGCCTGCAACACCGTTTCTAGTTCCACTGGACAGATGCATACACTTTGCAGTCAGTGCAGTTATGCAAGGTAATAGTATGGAAGCTTTCTACAGGAAACAGGCTCTTCAGTTTATTCGAGTGTGCTTGGATTCTTTGTTAAACTTACGGGAAAATGTACCCGGTGAGGGTGTGAGCCCTGGAGTTCTTGGGACACTGCTAATATCTTCTTTGGATCCATCAAGGCGTCGCAATGATGCTTCTGATATGAAGGTTGGTTTGAATATATGTTGAGTATTGATATTGTTAATATTACTTATGTATTTTGCTCACGCTGCTTGATCATCTTCTGACATTTGACATCATCGATCTTACATTGTCCCAAAGTTATTTGTCGTGATCGAAATTGTTAAAATCAACGTAGGCTTGTATTGACTATTGATTAGCATTCAATTGCAGTTATGGGATTGTCCAGTAGCTCCCATAATTGATACATTTTACTCCCTCTGTCCCGTAATAAGTTCATTTTTAGCTCCTTCCATTTGTCCCAAAATAAATAAGTTCATTATTAGAGTAATCATTGCATCGGAGTTCGTGAAAGTAGGGAATAATTGTATTGGGAGTAGATAAAGTGAAGAATAGTTTCATTGGTATTTGATAAAGTAGGGGCATTCTAGTCGTTTTGGTTGTGTATTGGTATGTGTGGAATCGGTGAAAATTGGACTTATTTTGGGACGGAGGGAGTACTGCATTGCATGATTTCAGAAATTAATTAATGCTTATTATTCAGCATGCCATGTTATCTTGTAAACTAATGACAACATGTCACATTATGATTTTTCTGTATTCATTTAACCCTTTTCCCCAAACTAACCTACAATCATAGTCATGTCCATTCTTTGGACTATAGTTGGTTTCTTGTTCCAAATGGACCTTTATTTTTATTAAGTAGTGACAGCCTTCTTGTGGTCCATTCAATCTCTTGATGTCTAATTGGTAATGCATAAAAGTGGTAAATCAGGTATTACCACAAATAGCAATGCTAAACTTCCGCATTATTGTTCAATAAACGGTGTGATCGTATACTCTCTAAAATCTGTAGGTTGCCTTTTTTGGAATAATTATGTCCAGCTGCATTTAGATGCCATTATTGTTTGAAACTTTTGCCTCTTACCTCCTTTTTATTATTTAAAAATTTGGATTTTTATTCATACCAAAATGATGACTTGTATTTATGTATATTAATATTTGACTGGAGCAGCAGTTCTTTCTGGTATTTGTGTTGTACTCCCTCCATTCCAAATTGATCTACATATTTCATAGGTACATCAAGACCAAGAAAAGCTAATAACTCTCTCATACTATATTTACTCTAGCAACAAACTCAATGCATGCACCATCCCCACTATTTCCTAGCCAATAGCAAATCAAGATATTACATGTGGGTTATAAATACATGTGTGCATGGATGCATGCATCAATGTCCATTTACTCCAATGCACAAATAACGAATAGACCTAATAAATGAACACAAATATGTAGATCATTTAGGAATACCCTCAAAAAAACTATATGTAGATCAATTTGGAATGGAGGGAGTATCTTTTGCCTAATCTAACTTGAGTGTGTTTTGTTGATTTTTCCCTTTATTTTCTACTTGATCTTTAGGGAGATTTAGGTGTGAAGACAAAGACACAACTACTGGCAGAGAAATCTGTTTTCAAGGTTCTGCTTGTAGCTATCATTGCAGCTAATTCTGACACCAGCCTTACAGACGAGAAGGATGACTTCGTTGTTGATTTATGTCGACATTTTGCTATGCTTTTCCATATCGATTCTTCATCCTCCAGTCAGTCTGGATATGTACAACCTGTTGGTTCGTCCCTTTCATCTAGCATTGGATCTAGATCAAGGAACAACTCTTCATCTAATCTCCGTGAGTTGGATCCTTTAATATTTATGGATTCATTGGTTGAAGTACTCTCAAGTGAAAATCGTCAACATGCAAAAGCTGCTCTGTCTGCTTTAAATACTTTTGCTGAGACACTACTCTTTCTTGCTCGCATGAAGCATACTGGTATGCTAAGAGGTGGTCCTAGTACCCCCATGTTAGTTTCTAGTCCATCTTTGAATCCAGTTTATTCTCCTCCTCCAAGTGTGCGGGTTGCAGTATTTGAGGAATTATTGCCACGCCTGTTGCATTGTTGTTATGGTAGCACATGGCAAGCTCAGATGGGTGGTGTAATGGGCCTTGGAGCGCTGGTTGGTAAAGTGTCTGTGGATACCCTATGCATTTTCCAGGTTAGAGTTGTACGCGGGCTTATCCATGTTCTTAAGAGGCTCCCGATGCATGCAAACAAAGAGCAGGAGGAGACAAACCATGTCCTAACACAAGTTCTACGGGTAGTAAACAATGCAGATGAAGCAAACAGTGAACATCGCCGACAAAGTTTTCAGGGAGTTGTGGAGTTTCTTGCAGTGGAACTGTTTAACCCAAATACCTCAATTGTTGTGAGGAAGAATGTGCAGGCATGCTTATCACTGCTTGCAAGTAGAACTGGCAGTGAGGTCTCTGAATTGCTGGAGCCTCTGTACCTCCCGTTGCTCCAGCCTCTGATTTCACGATCTTTGCGTTCCAAGAACATTGAGCAGCAGGTAAGATATATATTTTATGTTTTAACTTCTGAGGATTTCTATGTTCATGATATAAGTGATGGATCCTTTACTTATTTTTTTTTCTATCTCAGGTGGGTACTGTTACAGCATTGAATTTCTGTTTAGCACTAAGACCACCTCTTCTGAAGTTGTCTCCTGAGCTCGTGAACTTTTTGCAAGAAGCACTGCAAATTGCTGAGGCTGATGAGACTGTTTGGGTCACCAAGATGATGAATGCAAAAATAATTATGACATGGAACAAATTGAGGACGGCATGCATTGAACTACTCTGTACTGCAATGGCATGGGGAGATCTGAAAGCTCCAAATCATAGCGACTTACGTGCAAAGATTATCTCAATGTTCTTCAAATCTCTGACATGCAGGACTACAGAGATTGTCAATGTTGCCAAGGAGGGACTTCGTCAGGTGGTGTTTACTGCAATTGCTTTCTTATATTGACATGGAATTTCAGAGAATATTTATTTTCTTCCTTTTCTAATTTATTTTGTTTTGCTTTAAAAATTCAAATTCTAGATTGCGCTTGCAGCATCTAGCATGTTCTCATTGATGATTTGCATTTTACAGGTCGTTCAGCAGCAAAGGATGCCAAAAGATCTTCTGCAAAGCAGTTTAAGGCCCATCTTAGTTAACTTAGCACATACAAGGAGTCTTACCATGCCGTTGCTCCAGGGATTGGCTCGTCTGCTTGAATTACTATCAAACTGGTTTAATGTCACTTTAGGTGCTAAGTTATTGGATCACTTGAAAAAATGGCTGGAGCCAGAAAAGCTTGCCCAGAGTCAAAAATCTTGGAAAGCTGGAGATGAGCCAAAAATAGCTGCAGGTCTGTCATAATTTTATTGCATTTTCCTCTCTAACTATCAATATTTTGTTTGAAAGAGGACACATCACACGAGATTTAGAAACCAGATCTTCATTCTTTTCATATATTATTGTACTAATTTGATACACAGAACTTAAACCTTTTTTTCGCAAATGTGTACCAAATGATGCTTGTGCTCTCGGTATCTTCCAATTTTACTGTAGAAATGCTTCATAGAAGATCTAGGTGGATTTACATATGCATGCACATATCCATTCGCAAAAAGATCTAGGTGGATGTACCATCACCTCCAACTTATATTTATAGGAGCTAGATAATATGAAATGGATCAAGTCTTGCCTTGTTGTAAAGTGGTTCAAAATGTCCAATTTTTCTCTTGTTTACAGACATCAAAATGACCAATTGCTGTCGTCTTTGTATGTTGCCTTTGGTTGGAGTCAGGAGTTTATATAACTAATGTCTATTTTTTTTGGGCAGCTATGATTGAGCTTTTTCACCTTCTTCCCCCGGCGGCGAGCAAATTTTTGGATGACCTTGTTACGTTGGTAATTGATTTAGAGAGGGCACTTCCTGAAGATCAATTTTATAGTGAAATCAACAGTCCTTATCGTGCTCCACTTGCAAAATTTTTGAACCGCTATGCCGTGGAGGCCGTTGACTATTTTCTTGCTCGATTAAGCCATCCAAAGTATTTCAGAAGGTACGCACTTCACCAAAATTAGTCTTATTTGTTTAGCTGCAACTTTGTGAAACTTTTGTGCAAGACTTACAAAAAGGTTCAGTTAGCCTCACATGCTGTTCATTTACATTAGTGTACTTCCCTTTTAGTCTGTATTAGATCATTACTGCTATTCTGGTTATGTTTTTAACATATACCTTGGGATTTATGAGACTAGCTATTGAGCCCTGCTGTTATTATTTTTGATGCATACTGTAGTATAAGTGGCACACTAGCTTGCTCTTCTTGTTCTGTAAAGTTATACTTTAATGAACATGTGAACACCCAGATCTACACATGTCCAGAGACTGATTATACTTCCCTTTTAAAATTTCAGGTTCATGTACATAATCTGCTCTGATACTGGGGAGTTAAGGGACCAGCTTGCAAAATCGCCTCAAAAAATACTTGCTAGCGCCTTTTCACAGTTCTATTCACAAACTGAAGCTGCTGGTAATCAATCTTCCTCAGTGAAGGATGAGGGACTTACTGGTGCCATAACTGAAGGTTTTACAGGCCAATCATCATCAAACATGGCTACTGGTTCTGACAGTTACTTTAATGGACTGGAACTTATTTCAACCCTTGTAAAATTGATGCCTGAATGGCTCTGTAACAACCGGGTTGTCTTTGACACTTTGTTGCTTGCTTGGAAATCACCCTCAAGAATTGATCGCCTGCAAAATGAGCAGGAATTGAGTTTACCGCAGGTAGTCATTGATGTTCCTACTTACCTTTTATTTTTCTCATTTTGCATTTTCTCTTTGGGTGCCTTTGTAAATTGCCCGTTTATTTGTGTTTTTGTATTGTCTCTTGTTGCTGCTCTTCAATTGCTAGTGACCTTTATCCGGGTAACAAATTATAGTAGTTCTCAAGCTGAATAACTTACTTGATCGGTGATCGATTTCTGGGTTCCATAGTTAACCTAATTGGTTACTTCCAATTACGTAGATTTACGTATTTCTATTGCTACCCTGTTCCGATTACGTAATTTTTATCTTCTTTCACCTGTTTAATTGCCATGTTAAATTCATGATGCGATATTTAGAGTTGATGGACAAGTTGCATACTTGGTTCTTTATATAGAATTATTTCGGGGAATCATGATATTTAAATTTTGGCATCTTTGTTTACTACTGCTACTATCTGTTATATACTGTTATCTCTGCCATGCTAGTAGGATTATCATTCTGGATTTTATGATGTTCTGTTCAATGGGCAAACACTGTCCGGTAGTATGGGTGCTTATTTTCTCTTATGCGCTTGATTTCTTTGAATTCAATGATTTAGGTTTTGCTGACATGATGCGTACATGTTATCTGTGCTTTACATCTCAATAAATTGCTTTATTAAAGTTTCTTAGCATCCTTGCATCTTTCCATACTGCACTAATCAAGTGTCTAGACCTTTGGATCTTAACAATCTTACTTTCTGAACAGGTGATGGAAAGCAAGCGGCTCATAAAATGCTTCCTAAATTATCTAAGGCATGATCGTACGGAAGTTGGTGCGCTATTTGATATGCTATCAATATTCTTGTACCGTAGCCGCATTGATTATAGTTTTCTTAAGGAATTTTATGTTATAGAGGTGACACCATTTCTTTTTCTAATTCATGACAGTTACTTGTGTCGCTCTCCAGTTCTTTCTGTTTCTTACCATTTTTACATTTTCCATATAGGTTGCTGAAGGCTATGCACCAAATTTGAAGAAAATTATTCTTAATCACTTTCTGAACATATTCCAGTCAAAGCATTATGGACAAGATCATTTAGTCGTTGCTATGCAGATACTTATCCTTCCAATGCTAGCTCATTCTTTCCAAAATGGGCAAAGTTGGGAAGTTGTTGATCCATCTATTATTAAAACTATTGTTGACAAGCTTCTTGATCCTCCGGAAGAGGTGGGAAGTGAACCACTCTACCTTAATACCTGTCAGCCTTCTCTTTGTTACTTCCCCATGACAGCAATGCTTTTTTATATGTATATATTTTTAGGTCAGTGCTGAATATGATGAACCCTTGAGGATAGAACTCCTTCAGCTTGCAACATTACTTCTGAAGTATCTACAGAGCGATCTTGTTCACCATCGAAAGGAACTCATAAAGTTCGGTTGGAACCATCTCAAACGTGAAGATAATTCCAGCAAGCAATGGGCTTTTGTGAACGTGTGTCATTTCTTAGAGGCCTATCAAGCTCCTGAAAAGATTATTCTGCAGGTAGTATAACATTAAATTCTTCCTGAGTAATTGTGCATTTAACCAGGTCATTGCACCGAGCTAGCCAATATGATGAATTATTTCCCCAGGTTTTTATTGCTCTACTGCGGACATGCCAACCAGAAAATAAGCTGCTGGTGAAGCAAGCTCTTGACATCCTCATGCCTGCCCTTCCTAGAAGACTCCCTCCAGGGGACAGCCGCATGCCAATATGGATTAGATACACCAAGAAAATCCTTGTGGAGGAAGGCCATTCAATTCCCAACATGATTCACATATTCCAGCTTATTGTTCGTCATGCAGACCTCTTCTACAGTTGCAGAGCCCATTTTGTTCCCCAGATGGTCAACTCCCTTAGCCGTCTTGGACTACCATACAACACAACAGCAGAAAATAGACGACTGGCAATTGAACTTGCTGGACTGGTGGTGGCGTGGGAAAGACAGAGACAAAGTGAGATGAAAGTTGTGCAGGAAAGTGAGAACACGAGTCAAATTGGTGATATGCTTAGTCCTGTTATTGGCGGTGATCCAAAACGCTCATCGGATGTTCCCACATTTGGTGATGATTTGAGTAAGAGGGTGAAAGTTGAACCAGGGTTGCAACCCCTTTGCGTGATGTCGCCTGGGGGGGCATCAATACCTAATATCGAGACACCTGGGTCTTCCGGGCAACCAGATGAGGAGTACAAACCTAACGCTGCTATGGAGGAGATGATCATTACATTCCTTATAAGGGTGATTATCCTTTTTATGTTTACCTTTTATGCTCTAAATTTTACAAGTTGCTTCATTAGATTTCATGATAATGTTCTTAAAAAAAATTAATACTGGACATTCTGATGGTACTTGCTTTTGTTGTTGGTGCCTCATTGCCTAATTCATTGTGATTGCTTTTGAGGCATGCGGCCTGGCTTGCCTTTTCTCCTGAAAAGAGACAAAGCACAGTGTAACATTTGATTGCAGTAGTGGATTGACAAGGCATTCCTATTAGTGGTTCCATCCTCTCATGTGAACCTTTCTGATATAATGAGAATGTTGATCACTTTGTGCCACCTTACTAGTGTCTTCAGCAGAACTTTTTTGATCTGAGGTCTTGAATACTCATATAGTTTTGTTGATTGAACAGGTGTCGCTGGTGATTGAACCAAAGGATAAGGAATCTAGCTCAATGTACAAGCAAGCTCTTGATCTACTGACTCAAGCTTTGGAAGTCTGGCCAAATGCCAATGTTAAATTTAATTATCTTGAGAAATTGCTTGGGAATTTGACACCTTCTCAGTCCAAGGATCCTGCAACAGCACTTGCTCAGGGCCTAGATGTTATGAACAAAGTCTTAGAAAAGCAACCCCGCCTCTTCATCCGGAATAACATCAACCATATTTCTCAAGTAAGTTACTTGAATGAACCTTATTCTCTGGATTAGTCTTTTTGCTATATTTGTATTTTATGGAGATCAATGCAGATATTTCTTACGTTGACTCTTTGATACATTCTGGGATCTCTTTTCCTTAGATACTGGAACCTTGCTTCAACAACAAAATGTTGGATGCTGGCAAGTCTCTTTGTTCATTGCTAAAGATGGTATTCAGCGCGTTTCCCCTTGAAGCAGCTACAACACCACAAGATATAAAGTTGTTGTACCAAAGAGTTCAAGATCTCATTCAAAAGCATCTTGCTGCTGTAACCACTCCCCAGATATCACTTGAACCTAGCAATGCTAACTCTATCATAAGCTTTGCACTGTTTGTCCTCAACGCACTCGCAGAAGTACAGAAGAATTTTATTGATCCGTTCATAGGTTTGCTTCTTCGAGTCCTGCAACGTCTTGCACGTGACATGGGATCTTCTGCTGGCAACCATGTTCGACAAGTATGTTTGCACAGTATTTCTATATTATTTAACTTTGTTGATCCGTATAGTTGACTAGTTTTCACTGTGCTGATTATTATTAACCTGGTGTTCTGTCTTGGTATCTATAGGTAAGTTAGGTTCTTATGTGAAGTTATCATTTTGAACTGTTTACTATTTTTAAGATGAAAAATCCACAGATACATCTAGGATGTTTTTTTTGTTAGTGTTTAACTATGTGATTTGATCATCAACACCATGAGTAAATGTTTTGGCAAGATTCCATTTGGCATGATGGTCCATTTACCTTGGCATTGACCTGGCATAATCTCAGGGACAGAGGCCTGAACAGGATTCATCAGTTAATTCACGCCCCACAGTAGACCCTATGGTCATATCTAACATGAAGACCGTCTTAAAACTCATAAGTGAGAGGGTGATGGCCTCTTCTGAGTTCAGGCGATCTATGGGCCAAACACTTCAAGCACTCCTTTCAGAAAAAGGCACAGATCCTAGCGTTCTTCTATGCATACTGGACATGATAAAAGCTTGGATTGAGGATGACTACAGACTTGCTTCATCTACTGGCTCTGTCAGTTCACTTAATCCAAAGGAGATAATAGCTTATCTTCAGAAGTTATCAGTAGTTGACAGAAAAAGCTTTCCCCCATCTGTACAAGAAGAATGGGATGCAAAATATTTGCAACTTCTTTACTCACTCTGTGGAGATACAGCTAAGTAAGTACATACATACAGCAAGCTCTTATTAGTATCTTGTAGTGTTCCTGACGGTCTTTTTATGCAGGTATCAAATGGCTTTGAGGCAAGAGTATTTTCATAAGGTGGAGAGGCAATACATGCTTGGACTTAGAGCTAAAGACCCAGAAATGAGGAAGCGATTCTTCAAACTTTACCATGACTATGTCGGAAAAACATTATTTGCTAGATTGCAGTTTATAATACAGACCCAGGACTGGGAAGCAGTGAGTGATGTTTTCTGGTTGAAGCAAGGCCTGGATCTTATTTTGGCAATATTAGTTGAAAATGAGCCAATTACACTCGCTGCAAATTCTGCTCGAGTTCCTGCACTTATGACATCTGGGCCAGTTTCAGATCGCATGATTATGCCACAACAGGCTCCTGATGCTCAGGAAAGCTTGGATGGTACATCTTTATCGTTTGATTCTCTGACTACAAGACATGCTCAGTTTTTAAATGAGGCAAGCAAGCTTGTGGTAAATACCTGTGCTCAAAACTACTTTGCTGCTAGTATTTTCTGCCTCATACCATATATGTTTGTTGCCTTTTCATTTTACTGCTGCATATGGATAATTTGTTAGTTTTGCTCATGAGAAATGGAATAACCTGGTTCCTTATGACAAATCTCCTTGTATGAAATCTTTGACCTGATAACCCATATGTACTCTTTGTTAATAATGTAGGTGGCAGATGTCATGGCTCCATTGAGGGAACTTGCATTTGCTGATCCCAACGTCGCATATCATTTGTGGGTTCTTGTATTCCCAATTGTTTGGGTAACCTTACACAAAGAGGAGCAAGTTGCTCTTGCTAAGCCAATAATTGCGCTTCTGTCAAAAGATTATCATAAGAGGCAGCAAGGATGCAGACCTAATGTAGCCCAGGCACTCCTTGAAGGTCTTCACTTGAGCCATCCTCAACCGCGCATGCCTAGTGAGCTTATCAAATATATCGGAAAGACCTGCAATGCATGGCATACTTCGATTGCGTTACTCGAGAGCCATATGATGCATATGAATGAGGCCAAATGCTCAGAGTCACTGGCTGAATTATACAGGCTTCTCAATGAGGATGACATGAGATATGGATTATGGAAGAGAAGATCAATCACAGCAGAAACTAGAGCTGGGCTATCACTTGTCCAACACGGTTACTGGCAGCAGGCACAAAATCTCTTTTACCAGGCAATGATAAAAGCAACTCAAGGTACATATAATAACACAGTCCCTAAGGCTGAAATGTGTCTTTGGGAAGAACAGTGGTTGTCTTGTGCCACTCAATTAGGTCAGTGGGAAGTATTGGCTGATTTTGGAAAAGGTGTGGAGAATTACGAGATTCTCTTAGACTGCCTTTGGAAGGCGCCTGACTGGACATATATGAAGGAGAATGTTATTCCAAAAGCTCAGGTAGAAGAGACACCAAAGTTACGCCTTATTCAATCATTTTTCACTCTTCATGACAAAGGTACTAATGGTGTTGGTGAAGCTGAGAACCTTGTCAGCAAAGGTGTTGAACTTGCACTAGAACAATGGTGGCAGTTACCTGAAATGTCTGTGCAGTCCCGAATGCCTCTGCTGCAGCAGTTTCAGCAGTTGGTTGAAGTGAAAGAATCCTCTAAAATTCTGCTTGACATTGCAAATGGGAACAAACCAGCTTCAGGAAATTCTGGTGCCAATTCCAATCATCACAACTCCTTTGCTGACCTCAAGGATATTCTTGAGACATGGAGACTTCGAACTCCTAATGAATGGGATAATATGACTGTTTGGTATGACCTCCTCCAGTGGAGGAATGAGATGTACAATTCAGTAATAGACGCATTCAAAGATTTTGGCCAAACAAATCCTCAACTTCATCATCTTGGTTACCGAGACAAAGCTTGGAATGTGAACAAGCTTGCTCACATAGCTCGCAAACAAGGTCTTCCTGACGTTTGTGTAACTATACTCGATAAGATGTATGGTCATGCTACCATGGAAGTTCAGGTGACTTGCCTTTGTGATCAAATTTTTAGTACTGCATAGTGTGCGTTCAATATCATCTTATTTACCTGTTTGCATTCTAATCTGATTACAGGAAGCATTTGTGAAGATATGTGAACAAGCCAAGGCATACTTAGAGATGAAAGGCGAACTAGTCAGTGGTCTTAACTTAATCAATAACACCAATTTGGAATTTTTCCCTGTGAAGAACAAAGCAGAAATATTTCGTCTGAGAGGTGACTTCCTGCTAAAAATGAATGACTGCGAGAATGCAAATGTTGCTTATTCAAATGCTATAACACTTTTTAAGCATTTGCCAAAAGCATGGATTAGCTGGGGGAATTACTGCGATATGGTATGCATGTTATCCTTTATGCTCTTAATAATATCCCTTCATCATCCAGATCTGATGTGTGTGTGTTGCCAGGTTTTCAAGGAGACAAAAGATGAGATTTGGCTTGAGTATGCCGTAAGTTGTTTCTTCCAAGGCATCAAATATGGAGTTTCAAACTCAAGGAGCCATCTTGCACGAATTCTCTACCTTCTGAGCTTCGATACACAAAATGAACCTGCTGGAAGGGCTTTGGATAAATATCTTGAGCAGTTGCCCCATTGGGTTTGGCTTTCGTGGATACCTCAGTTATTGCTATCATTACAGAGAAGTGAAGCCCAACACTGCAAATTAGTTTTGCTGAAAATAGCCCAAGTTTATCCACAGGTGATTGTGATGTCATTTTTTCATATCGATTTCTTGAACTTGACGATGCATATTCTTGTCTCGTATATGTGCATATCTGAGAGGTTTTCTTGCAGGCATTGTATTATTGGCTTCGGACATACTTGATGGAACGTCGTGATGTTGCTACAAAAACTGAAATGGGAAGAATAGCTCAGCAGCGTATGCAGCAGGCTATGCTGGCAAACAATGCTGCCAATAACTTATCTGAAGGGAACGCGAGGACATCTAATCTTGGGGGTGGGAACATGACTTCTGACAACCAAGTTCATCAAGCTACCCAGTCAGGTGGTGCGGCAGTTTCTCATGATGGGGGTAATCTCCAAGGACAAGAGTCAGACAGATCTAATGTTGAGGGTGGTACAAGCGCTGGCCATGATCAAGGTCAACCGAGTTCAACTGGTGCAGATGGTTCGCAAATGCCAGCAAGACGCAATAATGGACTTGGCTGGGTAACTTCTGCAGCAAGTGCATTTGATGCTGCAAAGGATATAATGGAAGCTCTTAGGAGCAAGCATACCAATCTAGCCAATGAGCTTGAGGTAAGAAGTAATAACAAAGTGGTTTATAAACCTTTAGGAAATTGGAGATGACTACGGCCATTACTTTTTTATTAAATTAGAGTCTTACCATACATACAGGCCAACGTGTATGACAATGGTATAGAATAAGCCATTTCTTTCTTTGCCCATTCCTTTTTTTCAATAGAAATTTTTAGCATGCTTGCCAGGAATTTTATTTTGTAGCAAAGCTGGCATTTAAGAGAACAGAATTCCATGCATATTCAGTGCCCTTTGGTTCCTATAGTAAGGCATATTTTGGCCAGGGACAAAAAGTGAAGTAGGAATCCATAAGAGAATGACTTTATTGCCCTTCCATTAAGTGCTTCGAAAATGGTGGTATGTGTTGGTTGTCAAGCATAAATGTTTAAAGGAGTCCAAGAGAGGATGGGATACTTTTAGACTTGGGGGAAAGGCTTGCACTAAATTTAAATGTATGCCTTATATTTTCAAACAAGACAACAAATCTAATATTGTTTGTAATGGGACTGGAGGGACTATTTGATTTGAATTGTTGGGATTACAGAATCTTGAAGAAATCTACATGAAGAAACAACAATCTAGTGCTAGAACTTTCGTTGTTTGTGTTTCTAAGTATGCTAATATTTTTATTTTTGCTGGTTTCAGGTTTTACTGTCTGAAATTGGATCAAGATTTGTTACTCTTCCCGAGGAAAGACTTCTTGCTGTGGTTAATGCATTGCTTCACCGCTGCTACAAGTATCCAACTGCAACTACAGGCGAGGTTCCACAATCTCTCAAGAAGGAACTTTCTGGTGTATGCCGAGCTTGCTTTTCACAAGATGCTGTTAACAAGCATGTTGATTTTGTCAAGGAGTACAAGCAAGATTTTGAACGTGATCTTGACCCAGAAAGTGCTACTACTTTTCCAGCAACACTTGCTGAACTCACTGAGAGATTGAAGCACTGGAAGAATGTTCTTCAGAGTAATGTTGAGGATCGGTTCCCTGCAATTTTAAAGCTAGAGGAAGAAAGTAAAATTCTCAGGGACTTCCATGTTGTTGATATAGAACTTCCCGGGCAGTACTTCACAGATCAGGTTGGTCACAGTGATTACCTTTTATCCTCAGTATTGAAGTCAATATGTCACTCATCATTATCTCTTACCATATGGATGGTTAGCCAGTCTTGTGAAAGTTTTATGCTTCTCGCACGGTTCCTCACCTCTCTATGTGCTAGTTTTAAGTTTTACTTGTCTTTTGCAGGAGGTTGCACCTGATCATACTGTCAAGTTGGACAGAGTTGGACCTGATATTCCTATTGTCCGGAGGCACGGTAGTAGCTTCCGACGTCTGACACTTATTGGCTCTGATGGTTCACAGCGCCATTTTATTGTTCAGACATCATTGACTCCAAATGCCCGGAGTGATGAGAGAATGCTGCAGCTATTCCGTGTACTAAACAAAATGTTTGACAAACATAAAGAGTCGAGGCAGCGCCATCTTGCTATTCACACCCCAATCATTATTCCTGTTTGGTCACAGGTGAAATACCTTCCATTCTTCCATACCTGATAATAATCATGTTTAGCTGTTTTATTTCAGCTTCCAAGGTAATATCCTGGCCTTATGTTTAATTTCCCTTGATCCAGGTTCGGATGGTAGAGGATGATTTGATGTACAGCACTTTCCTGGAGGTGTATGAAATTAACTGTGCCCGACATAATAGAGAAGCTGATTCACCTATTACAATTTTCAAAGAACAGCTAAATCAAGCCATCTCAGGGCAGGTGTCCCCTGAAGCAGTGGTGGAATTACGCTTGCAAGCCTATAATGAAATTACTAAAAATATCGTTAATGATAATATCTTCTCTCAATACATGCATAAGATTCTACCAACTGGGAATCACCTCTGGACCTTCAAGAAACAGTTTGCAATCCAAGTGGCTCTGTCCTGTTTCATGTCGTACATGTTGCAGATTGGTGGTAGGGCTCCTAACAAAATATTATTTGCTAAAAATACTGGCAAGATCTTCCAGAATGATTTCCATCCAGGTACTCTTCTTGATTATTACCAGTAATTGTAAATAATGCACGTGAAATTATTATTACTCACATTTGCTTATCTGCAGCTTATGATCCAAATGGAATGATTGAGTTCAATGAGCTAGTTCCCTTTAGGCTGACACGCAATATGCAAGCTTTCTTCTCAAATTTCGGTGTTGAAGGTCTCATTGTGTCTGCCATGTGTTCTGCTGCCCAGTCTGTGGTTTCACCAAAAGTGAGTATCATTCTTTAAAGAGTGAATTATAGTAGGATGCGCTAATGATAGTACTCCTACTGTTAATTGTTTTCCGTCTTGGTTAATATTAGGATTGTCCCTTGTGGTTCATCTTTCTATTTTTCCTACGTAATCGGATTGTTTTCTTTGTGATTTTCAGCAAAGCCAGCATATATGGCACCATTTGGCTATGTTTTTCCGTGATGAACTGTTATCTTGGTCATGGAGGAGGCCACTTGGCATTCCTTCTGTTCCAGTTGCTGCTGGAATGATTAACCCGTTGGATTTCCAGCAAAAGGTGATAAACAATGTGGAGCATGTCATTACCCGTATCAAATTAATATCACCACATTATCTTGCTGATGAGGTAAACTATTTCTTTAAACTTGATTTTTGTTTCTCTGGATATATCATTTTTTCCGATTTCAGTCATGCTTATTTCCCTAGCTGGCCGTTAACTTTTAAAATGATAATGCTATCACTGCTAATCCTTTCTTTACTTAGTTATTGTTATTTGGAGAGGCCACTTATGCACAAAGTGAAATATTCAGCAAGCCGAGGTGTTTCACTCGCTTGTTCCTAGTTAGACAATTTCACATGATAGCAATGCTCCAATACTGCACTATATTCCCTACTGATTTCACCTTGTTGCGCACCTACTATCAGTTAGTACTATGTTTTAGGATTGCTATCTTCAATCAACTGGAAAACCATTTTGGATAGTAACATTAGCAAGTCCAAATTCATTATCAAGTCATTCAAGTTAGATCAAGTTTAATAGTATAGCCAATTGCTAGCTCCAAATCATCTATAGCCAATGTAATACCCAATTCATACATTAGTTGCTTACTATACTATTAATACCTGATCCTATCTGTCATATACACATTACTTCTTGGGAGTCTCTCTTCCTTTATCTCTTTAAAATATGTTTATAGCTAGCTTATAGCCTGCTATTTTACCTGCTCTTATATTCACATCTGGGAGCATTTTCTCTCCCTATTTCAGGAGGAGAATTCATCTGAGCCACCTCAGTCGGTCCAAAGAGGCGTCACGGATCTCGTGGAAGCGGCATTATCTTCGAGGAACCTGTGCATGATGGATCCGACATGGCACCCGTGGTTCTGAAAAGTGAAAACAAACTCAGCCTATTGTCGCCTGGCCAAATATTTACCATAGCCTTTTGTAGCCTAACCGAGATTGCTCGTAGGTGATGTAAATATTAACCTTATTTGGCAACAACCGTGAACTAGTCGTAGTCTCATCATGTAGATAAGAAATATCGGCTTTTAGCTTTACTCGTATTAGTGCTCTATTTGATATTTATAAAGAGATTTAGTTTCAGAGCATGAATGCAGATGTTTAGCCTTGGAACCAGTGCGATTGTTTTTCGAGTGTATGCAAATACGAGTCAGGAAAATCTTGGCAAAAAATTGTAGTCAGGGGTTAAAAGGATCTCTGGGTCGTGAATCCGTGGTCGACTTGCATCGCAGCGGGATGTAGGAGTGCGTCCGATATATTCATACAGTTAAGTGCGTTCAATATGTTGCGTTAGAATTGGAAGTACTAAAAGCCCTTCATTGCTAAAATGAACCACAACTCCATTGTTGGGTGAGGCTTCCTTGTACACAGTTATAGAGATACACAGTTTACAGTTATAATATTCACAGGAAATGTCGAAAACTGCACAAAAGTTAGAGCGGGGCTTATATGTAAGTGGACATTTAACAATTTACTACGTACTTGTAGATATGTAAAAGGGCACGTCATAGATTGTGAGTAATAAATTATTAAACATCACATATTAAAGGTGGCAAATAGTTTAAATGTCCTGTGTAAGTGACTCAACTGCGACTGCACAGTGATTCACTCTTCCATTGGTTAGTTATTAAGAGCTGATTATAAGTTATAATATAGGGGTAAATATGTGGTCAGGAAACTAATATTTTAAAACTACATTAAAAAAATTTTAAAATCAATTCTGAAATTAAAATTTAGCAAACAATGAGGTAAGGTACGTACGTAGTGCACTGGCGCTGCGTATTACCCACCGCCGCGTCGTGTTGAGTGTTGGCGTACGCTGTGTCGGTTCCACCATCGCCGTCGCCACACGGTGAGCTGTCTCTCTGTCCCGCCGTTCGCTCGCTCGCTGCACAGATCATCATCATCTACACCAACCTTTTTAACGTCAGTGCAGGACCAACCGGAGAAGACGCACACGCAGCGAAATTAATTATTTGATGATGAAAAGCATCGACCAAGCACCTTTCTTCTTTTATTTGTTTCACGTTGTCCATGGCTTAATTCAACTAATGCTTCTTTTTTCTTTTCCTGATAAGAATAAATTTGTTATTTGTGGCCGCATCTCAGATGATCACGTTGTAGCAACTACTTGAGAAACACCGACAGCTTGGGGTTTCGTAGAGTATATGAAGTTTGTTTTATAAGCACAGAGAATATAATGGGGGTGGGCCCATGCAAATATAGGTTGTGTTTAGTTCCACGCTAAAATTTGAAGTTTGAAGAAATTGAAACGATGTGACAGAAAAGTTGGAAGTTTGTGCATGTAGGAAAGTTCGATGTGACGAAAAAAGTTGAAAGTTTGAAGAAAAAAATTGGAATCTAAACAGGGTCATACTCTCTTCGTCCGAAAAAAACTCAAGCGAGGGGATGTGACCCCTACTAGAACAACGAATCTGAATAAAGGGTAGTTCAGATTCATTGCCACTTCTCATTAAGTATTTTTGGGACGGAGGGAGTACTATACGACCACCATGCCATAAACATGTATTAACTTAAAACACAAATAGCTCGTAGCCATAACCAAAAATTAAATTTTAAAATTTAATTTTAAATTGATTTTGATATTTTTCATCGTAGTTTATTTTTCAATACTACCTTTTAAATCGTTAAGAATATATATATATATATATATATATATATATATATATATATATATATATATATATTATCGCTAATAAGTGTTATAACTTATAGAGTTATAGTCAGGTGAAATAAGGGGCTATTTTTTCTCAGAATCTACATTATTGTATTTGTATTTCCTTCATATGAATATCGACCTGTATGTATAAATAAATAAAATGTACTCAGCGCATGCATCATTACCGTTATTTATGCATCATTCACAATTTTTCCGTGATTTTATACAGGGAAATTTATGACTACTAAAGCATCTAATGCCTCCTTGGGATAATTATTTTTCACATGAGGAACAAAACTATTTCTAGACCTTCTTTAGGCACTATTTATTTATAAATATATAAAAAATGTAATGAAGGTGACTTGGATATATAATAAATAAAAACTGTTATACAGTTCCTTTCAGAATTTATTGAAGTTATGTGACCACAATAATTTTTAAGCAAATTAACTACAACTGCTAAAGCTAGGCTGTAACCCAAAAAGTTACCACTTGCCAGTGAAAAATGGCCCAGAAGGTACAAGATACAAAAGTAATCGAATTATCTTGCCAGTGTAAATATACAATAAGGACCCTAATAAAAACATTTATCACCACTTTTTACTAAAAAGTTTTTAGGACAGACCGGAAGGAAGAGTAAAGATTAATCAAGATTCAATAAAGAGTAAAATTAAAAAGAAGTGGTTGGTGACAGCAACTCGCCTCCTTCCTCCTCACTCCTCTCCTACTTCTTGCCTGCCTCGCACCTCACTCTTCTTCCTCCCCGGCCGAGGCAACAGTAACACCGCTGCAGCAGCGAGGAATTGTGTCGGCGAGAATGGATTCCAGGATCTCCCTCGTCTGCTTCCTCGTCCTCGCTTCCTCCTTGCTGCATTGCGCCAGATCTGATGGTAAAAATGGCTTATTGGCTCTCGCTGCTCTTCCTGCAATCTGATTCGGGCTTCGATGGTTAGAATTGTTGTAGTTTTGTTTTGATTATTTGTTTGTTGTAGTGTGTCTGGATCTGATTCGCTGGAGTGCGTGTTCTTGGCTGCTGTGTAGTAGTGCAATGATTTAGCTGCCCTGTTGCTCAAATTCAATTGAGAATTACTCTGGGAGTTTTAATTGGTTCATGGGATCTGGGAGTCTGCAGAAGATGATTCTTGTTTCAATCCGTACGAATTAGTTTGTCTCTGTTCGATCGCTTAGAAAACGCTCAAGCGGTTGCACTGGGCATTTGTGCTGGTCAGAGATCTGGTCACTGGTGTTCTATACATTTTGATGTAACTAGTCACATGGTCATGATTTGTGAGCCACTTTCGAGGTTTGCTTGGTCCTCTTTTTTGAGTTAAAATCTTGTTTGGGAAGCTGTTTTCGTACAAATCCAGCTTTTGATGTGCAAGATCTGATGTTTAGGACTCAGTGGTAGATTTTTTATTTTATTTTATTTTATTTTTTGCGGGGAGGACTCAGTGGTAGTCTGCTAAGGAGAAAATTTTTCAGTAACTTAAGTCACAATTGCTATGTATTGGAGTTGATGTGTTTAGGTACATATGGCACAGTTTTTATGCATATGGTTTCGAATGAAAATTCTTTCAAGTGAAAATTTTTGGTGACATATGAAGTATCATAGTTTATTGAGATGCATTTATTCATACACTTGTCATTTGTTAACAGTACTTATTACGATTATCATTTGCTGAAGATCGAACGATAAAATTCTACCTTTTGCTGGTCGAGATCTGATATGCATGCAAACTATTCCACTGTTAAATCAGGAAAACTTGGAGATACAATCATTGTTTTACATTGTTTGTTTGACACTGCTTCCCATTTCCAGGAAGTGATTCACAGCTTCTCAAGGGCATCAACAGCTACAGAGCTTCCCTCAAAGTCCCTGCGCTATCCGAGAACAAGAATGCTGCCTGCTTGGCTGAGCAGCTAGCACAGCAATTCAAAGACCAACCTTGCACCAACACCACCGGAGCAAACACTGTCCCTGGCACCGAGCAGCAGTTCCCCGACTACCCAAAGTACCTCGACCATTGCCATCTCAACGCGTCGGTGACCGGAGACGGTCAGGTGATGCCGGCCTGCGTTCCCGGACTTGTACCTGATGTGGTTCTGACCAACTACACCAAGTCACAGTACAACCAGTATCTGAATGACACCAAGTTCTCTGGTGTTGGGATCGCGAATGAGGGAGATTGGGTGGTCGTTGTCCTCAGCACGAGCTCGGGTTCAGGTGATTACTCCCCTGCTCCCCCTGGCTCCAACTGGGCTCCTTCAGTTCATCCCTTCAATCAACTGATTCTTTTGTTGGTAGGCATTGTATGTTTGCTGATGATTTGAGAGATTTGATCATACTGCAGAGAGTGTACCTTACTTTTGATGTAATCCTTTTTTGGATCGTCCATATTTGAATTGAACTTTGTCTCATTGACAACTTGCTAGTATTTGCTACGAGGATATGGATCGGAACGTATTCTTTTGACTGTTTTTTCTTAAACCTTTGACTACAATATATAATGGTCCTTACGCAATGTGTTCAAAAGAAGTGTATGCATTTGAAGTATGTCTTTGGATATTTAGGTTGGCAGTTGGCTGCCGGTGTGTATTCAGCTTGTGATCATTGGAGAACCAATGCAGTTGAACAATGACTTGCATGCTTTGTAGATGTGCTTATCAAAGCGAACAAGTTTTTGTACTGGTATTGCTCATTTTTCAATTTTTTTGCACTAGATCGCATACAATTTACTCAAAATTAAAATATAATATTAACATGCAAGAGCTGATCATTGCTGCACAGTAAAATTTTTACATATAGAACTCTGAAGCGGCTATAGAACACAAATTCTACTGATTCACAGGAAAATTATCTGAGATGGCGATGAAATATTGTCCCTAAGATCCATGATGGCTTTTAAAAATACCAGCTGTTGCTTGAGTGGCCTAAAGCCGGCAAACTGGAGTTTTTTCAATCGCCATTTTCTGGTGCCAGTAAACTCGGATATCTCCCATGAAGGATGTGTTCTTTCTCCATAGATATCCTTTCTTCCCTCTTCATCCATTTGGTCCACCAAGCATATATGTTCCCAGGTCTGCATTTAGTGTGAGAAATTGGTTTGTGTAAATCTTTTGCAAATAGTGAGAATTTCCAGCTACATTTACTGTCATGTTGTTACATTTTGAAAAAACGAAAGGAAAACTTACATCAATGAAAAGTAGCTCAACGGATGGCGCAGCTTCAAGGAGGTTTAAAGCCCATAACAGGTCAAATTCAACATAAACACAAAGAATAGATAAAGTCTTTAGATTGTTGAATGCAGGGCAGAATTGTTTTTGTTCAGGTTGTACCCAAAGCTGAAAAGAGAAAAAAAAAACAGAAACAAAGCACACCGATGAGTTTAAATGATTGCACAAACAAGGGTTAGTCTCAGTTTGTTCCTAATAATAAAATCCTTCTGGACAATTACAAGTCTTGAGTGAAGAGGAATTAAAACCAAAACTGAGAGGTGTAGATGCACAGCACACCACCTAGGTTGGTGTCCTTTTAACTCAAATTCAGATGTCTTTCTTCTTCTTAATGAAGAATGCATGCTCCTAAGTAGGTTGTTTCTTTATTAAAATAAAAACTGAAGGTGAATGCACCTAAGTAGTACTAGAACTGAACCAACTGAAACTATGACAGCATTCTACTGCTAGATCCTCATGACTTGTGCAAAAGTCCAACACAACTGAATTAACAGATTCATAGTAATGAAAAGCATGTACTCACTGTAGCAGTTATAGTATAAAAAAATAATAATGATTCATCAAAATGACATATTCAATTACCTTTTCTCCTTGGAAATCTATTGTCAAAGTATGCAAATCTTTGGTGCCTTGTAAAACTTCGCTTAACATGAAGCCTTCGAAGCCCAATTGGGCACCACATGCAAGAAATAGTTCCCTGAGGCTTGGGACGAAGCCAAATGACAAGGGGGCATAGGAACAGAACCAAATCTCCCAATGGACCTCCTCAAGCTATGGGAGGCAGGCTAACTCGAATCTCCAAAAGCTGCACAACGAAAGCTCCAGAATGTCGGAGTTTCGAGTTTGGCGCATCTATTTTCCATACAGCATTGGACCCAGCATCACAATTTCTAAGCCTTACAATGTCCAGCTGAGTGCAACAGTCAAACAGAATATGATGAATGTCTCGGTGAAGATAACACGTTGTACAGAGAGCCTTGTGAGGAAGTGAAGCACACGAGGAAAAGCACCAGCAAAGGCTTTCAGAACTCTGGCCTGACAAAACATATCTTTGTCATCGCAATCTTCAGGTTCCTTCTCGTTCAAAATAGCAAGGTCCAAATCTTTTACTATTCCACCATCAATCGCTTCACTTAATAGAAATCCTTTATCTCTCGAGTAATTGCCCATCAAGTAGAGCTTAAGGCATAGACTTGTAATGAAGGTTTCTCTCTGCGGCACAGCTAGCAGACTCCTTGCTGCTTTGGTGAGAGTTGACATAGCTTCGTCAATGTACACGGTGGTTATCCAGTTTAGTTAACTGCCAAGGTAGGTGCCTCCACCTTGTTGACAGGACACTTGTTTTTGCAGCTGTACAAATGTCAACTCTCCCCAGGATTGATAGTAAAATATCATCATGAAGCATGCTGAGTCTATCTTCATCCTCCACTTGCTACAATAATTAGATTGTGCTAAATTAATGAATTAAAGCATCGGTAATAAAAATGAAAAAATATAATTATTACGACGGGAACTGGAGAGCAGAACTTACGAGGATATGTTCTTTGTTTAACTCCATGGAGAATCTGTGTTGGGCCGTTTGTAACAAAACTAGTAAGTGTAAAATCCAATGCTTGTAGGGAAAAACCAACGATCCTGCTTATTGTTTATGATATGTAAATTGTAAGGGTCGTTGAGTCCGATTCTAACAATGATAAGCTCATGGTGGCATCCCAAACATTCCGGAACGAATTCATACAACCACAAAACCAACTTGTTCTTAACTTAACCTACTACTTATGATCATTTCAATTGCAGTAAGTAATAATAACAACTACTCCATCTGTCCCAACATATAAGCATTTTTAGCATATTGTCAAGTCAAACATTTTTAACTTTGACTATTAATAGAAAAAAAGCTCAATCATGTAAAATTGACGTTACTAGATTTATCATTAAACAAACAATCATAATATGCAACATTTTTATTTAAAACATTTTATTTTTTTAAGATATTGTTAGTCCAAGCAACATCTCGAAGACTATATAGAAGTAAAAAATACTTATATTTTGATATGGAGGGAGTAGCATTCTAGCAACTACAGCAGAATGGTAAATCTCACGCGATACCGAAAATCACACGTTTTCTCCCTTAGGAACAGCCGGAAAAAAAAAGAGGATCCGGGAAATCCACCGACAACATACATGAAGAGAGAGAGAGAGAGTGTGTGTGCAGGCGAGCGGGCGGGGGAGCGGCGAGGGCGTGTCGGATCGTAGTTCCGTGAGCGGTGGCGGCGGAAACCTAAGGAGAATAAAATCAGATTTTTGAACCCCATATTTTAAAACTGGGTTGAATAAAATCATACAGATCATACGAATCAATGTTTGGTTGACGTGGTATCTTAGTTAAAAAATAAAAAAAATATGTAATACTCACATGTAAATGGACTTATACCACTCCCACCTATTCACTCTCTCCATCTCTCCCCCTCACTTTCTCTAGAGCCCGTTGGCGGGGAGAGGGCCGGCGGCCGGCGTAGGAGATGACTGAGTGGCACTGGAAAGTCTACAACAATAAGAGCGAGGGCTATGACGGTCCAGAGAAAAAGAAGAGGAAGGTGAGGGAACCGATTAAGCTCAAGCTCAGGCAATGTGGGCGACCGGGAGAGGTGAGGGAACCTCTATCGACGAATTGAAACTTTTTTTAAGTAAATTTCACAAAACTACGTATCACAAAACTTTGATCAAATTATCACAAAACTATATATTTAAGATGATGTATCACAAAACTACAGATTTAACACTAAATTTATCACAAAACAACAGATGTAAAGTGGAGTATCACAAAACTGCAGATTTAATAACAAAGTTATCACGAAACTATAGATTTTAGAGTTTAAGTCCTTCGCACTAGTGTTATGTTTGAGTTATAAACATGTAACTTTAGATTAAATTGTCACTAAACATATAGTTTTGTAATAATTTTGTTACTAAATATGTAGTTTTACGATACTCCACCTTAAAGATGTAGTTATGTGAGAAATTTAGTGTTAAGTATGTAGTTTTATAATATATCACACTAAATATGTAGTTTAGTGATAATTTGATAAAAATTCTGTAGTTTTGTGAAATTTACTTTTTTTACATGCTAACGAATTAAACCAGTTTATTTAGGTTGTGTTCGGGATTGAATGGAAACACACGGTGGTTTATTTTCATAATTAATTAAGTATTAGTTAAAAAATTAATATGATTTTTTAAGAATTTTTCGTATAAAAACTTTTTTAAAAAATACATTGTTTAGTAGTTTGGGAAGTGTGCGCACGAAAAACGAGGAGATTAGTTGGGAAAGGAGTGGGAACAACACAACCAAGACCCTATTTCTAGAGAAGCTAGGTTATCCATTCCGATTTCTAATTATTTTATAGATTCTATAATTATAAATTTTTAAAATCTGGTTGATAATCTGGGTTGTTTAGGGAAGCTGAGATTATCTGAGAAGCTGTGGCCGGTAGAAACTCCCCTAACATGGCTGGTAGAAACTAAGTAGTGCTGCTTTACAACCAGCGACAACAGTAGCTGAGATGTATCTACAGTAAAGTAGTAAAAAGAAATTCCCATATTTGCCGCGCCTGCACAGCCAAACCGGAATTACACAAAGGTAAGCAGGTGGGCCCATTCCCGCGTGCGCCGCGGTGAGCCGATGGCATCGCTGCCGCACGTTCGGATCTGAACGATCGAGAATTCAAATATATAGCCTCGACCGCTGGTGAGTTCTGACTTGTGAGAGAAGGGGGAGAGACGAGAGAGAGAGAGAAACCCCAGAAACCCCCACCACCTCGAGCGAATCGCTCGCAATCGTCACCGGCCACCTTCGTCGCTGCCATGGGAAAGTGAGTTCTCCTCCGGCTAATCTGCCTTCCTGGATTGGATCTCGTCTCGAAATGGTGTGTAGGTGTTGTTCTCCAGACCGGAGAGCGAGGTTGTTGATCGCTAGCTCGCGCGCGGTGGTATACGGTGGAGGTCGATCGGTGGGGGAGAGGAAGGAGGAGACGAGAGAGCGGTTAGGGGGAGGGGGGGGGGGGGGGCGGCGGTGAAGGCGATTGATTCCTCCGGAGACGAGGATCGATGGTGAGCGGCGCGCGCGGCCGGGGATGAACTCACCGGGGCGCGGCGCACCGAGATTGTTCGTGCATTAATTAATGTTGTGTGTCCGTGTGGGGAAACTAGGGCTTGGGGGGGATTGGCCGGTGAGGTGAGGGAGCACGGATAGGATCGTACACGATGTATATTTTTGGTCGTGTGCTTGCTTGGTGGCTAGATTTTATTTGATTTTTGATTTGTGGCTATGTGTGAATTTGGTTGTGGCATTCCGTACTGCTGGATTGTGGGCATTCCTTCCTGTAGAGTATTTACATCATTTGGTTAAGGGTGTGTTTAGTTCACGCTAAAATTGAAAGTTTGGTTGAAATTGGAACAATGTGACGGAAAAGTTGCAAGTTCGTGTGTGTAGGAAAGTTTTGATGTGATGGAAAAGTTAGAAGTTTGAAGAAAAATTTTGGAACTAAAACTTGGCCTAATTTGATTGCGTTCTTACCATGCGCATGTCCTCTACCGTACTGTTGATTGCGTTATTGCTTATCGATTAATGCCTATTGACTAGTATGTTTTTGCTTCATACATATATGCCTCCTGCTGTGGCCGAGAGCCGAGAGGACACATGTTTAAGGTTCTTTCACTCGTTAGTTTTCTCAGGATGAAAACAATGATGAATAATTGTGAAATCTAATCCTGAGATATCATAAAATCTGGTGCTAGCCTACTTATTAAAAAGCATTCACTCATGCTGCTTTCCAGCAATGTAACATAAGCATTAACTATACTGTTTTAGGTTCAATCTAGTGTGTCACAGAAAAAGTTAACATAAGCACAGATATAATTGCATGTTCAATAGAGCATGGGTGAAAAGAAGGTGACTAATTTCTAGAATGCAATCTTGCTTTCATGGCTAACTGCCCAATCTCATACTTTCTGGATGTAATTATACTTTTAGTAGCCATGTTATGCGTTGCTGGTCTTTTTTGATGTTTGCATTCTTTGCAGGTCAGCTGCACCAGGTAAATGTATTACTCCCAGGTTGTTTTCAACCCTTCTCAATTTGATTCCTCCTCTTAGTAAATGAATTACTCTTAGTTCGTTCTCAGCTCTTCTTTAGTAAATAAATTACTTAGGATAGTAGTACTCCTAATTGGTTTGTACACCTTCTCTTAGTAAATAAATTACTTAGAGTTAACGTATTGGTATCACCACAAGATTTCTCTTAGTAAATAAATTACTACTACACGGATGGTTTTCAACATAACATGATCTTGCCACAAAGTTTCTCGTAGTAATCAAGTCCACAAAATTTCTAGTATAGAACCGCAAAAGAGTCCACATTACCATGCATCAGCAAGCACAGATAGTGTTGGTTCTCTTTGATTCAGGCCCTGTTTAGTTCTCACGCAGAAACTTTTTACGCTATTATATCGAATGTTTGTACATATGCATGGAGTATTAAATGTAGAAAAAAAAATCAATCACACAGATTGCGTGTAAATTGCGAGACGAATCTTTTAAACCTAATTGCGCCATAATTTGACAGAGTGGTGCTATAGTAAACATTTGCTAATGACTGATTAATTAGGTTTAATAAATTCGTCTCGCGGTTTACAGGTGGAATATGCATTTTGTTTTATTATTAGACTACGTTTAATACTTCAAATGTGTGTCTATATATTCGATGTGGCACATAAAGCCAAAACTTTTTTTTTTACTAACTAAACAGGGCCTCAGTGCAGGACATGGGGGCAAAAAGTTGGAGGAAGGGAGGTGACCCGCGTCCGCACCAATTCCATGGGGTGCGGAGAAGAGGCACGGAACGCCGGCAGTTTCGGGAGAGGTGCCTGCAGGTTAAAGGTGAGCCCCACAGGTGGGCTCTTCCTGTTGGCGACACGAAAGAAGGAGGGACGTCAATTCGACTTAGAGGAAAAGGGAGGAGGCTAGCGGGCTTGAGGCCCACTAGGGAGGGACGAAGCCGGCCGGGAGAAGAGAGAAGGGGACGGGCCCAAGGGAGGCGAAGTGGACTTAGTCCAAATGGCCCAAATAGAAAGAAGGAGATTTTTATTTGTTTTTCAATTTAATTAATTGATTAAGTGATGTTTGTGCTTTTAAAAATACTTCTTGACCTCCAAAAATCCACGGGAAATTCTAGAGACTATTTTAGGGCATGGAGAATATTACAAAAATATTTCCAGCCATGATTTTAAAAGTAAATTTTATTTCCCTCATTAAATTCACCTGTTAAATTGCTTTTAATTTTAATTTAATTTCTAGAAAATAAATTATTAAATGATTTTTAATCCCGAACGAAAATTGGGGTGTGATGCTATGGCAGCAGCAGCCCATTCAATTCCCTGGTAATCCCTCTCAAAATATTTAGAGGCAAGCTAGGAATTGAGCAGGCAATTGAATTGATTAGACTTTAAGATCACCAGGTTATTATTCAGCAGCCCTTATCTATCATAACATGAACTGCGAAACAATGAGGACTGAATCTAAAGGTCGACTATAAACTGTGCATATCTACATTTGTGAAAAGTAAATTTCAAGATTTCACAACACTGAGCCACGTCATGTATTAATTCATAGCCATTGGATTAAGAAGCAAAGAAAAGGTGGAATGGATATTAACCGTCCGATGTAAAAGGAGGAAGTCGGTCAAACAATTCCACATCATTTTATCATCTGGAGTCCTCCACAGATAACAGATTAGCGGGAGAGAAAAAAGAATGAGGAACAGCTACAGCAATGGAAAGGAAAAGGAGGGCTGTGGAAGTGTAGAGGTACAATGGGGGAATGGGGATGTAATGACCTTTTTGCATTTTAGTCCTATAATAAAATATAATCTACAAACTAACCCCATAAGTTACAAAATGCATATATGTCAATGTTATTAAATAATTAGGCATATTCTAGAGATATAAATTAATACCTAAGACATTTAGTACAACATATTATTATAAGAAATTTGGTAGAATGCGCAGATACATACGCATAATATAGAAAAAAATGATAACATGATATATATGCATATAGGAAAATTTATAATTTTGTTTTTTACGATAAATTCCATAGGTTTAATGTAGCCAGAGTAAATAATTTATTATCATTATTCGATTCATTTATCATGGATCAAAATAAATTTCTCTGTGTCATATCTAGACTTCCTATCAAATAGGTTCTCCAAACATCTATTCAAGCATGTAAAATTTGCGTTGACGGTACAAGACCTTGGCAGGTGGGTGCGATTAGGTGCAAAAACTTGAAAACCGAGCGTAGCGGTACAAAAACTTGGCTAGGTGGGTGCGCTCATGATGCAAAAGTTGCCACGCCATTGTTCCACCTCAGCGAAAGTGCCACATTAGCATTGACCATCTCATTTTACAAAAAAAAGTCCATAGTAATTTTTATATTCCAGTTACTTCTTTTTCAAATTCATCTGTTTTCCCATTGTTTGGCAGAAAGATGGGAAAGATCTGGAGGAAGCCGCGGAGACGGCGGTGGTCGTGGCAGCGGCAGCGCGGCTAGTAAACAACTGGCGATGGATCCTTGAAGAGGGACAACGGTTGGGACACGCAGCGGGGACCGGCGCATCCGCCTCGCCGCGCACACTGGCACACTGCCATTCGGTTCTACGACCAGCCCCGCAAGGTCGTCGACTGGCTCATGTGCAACGCCAAGGCCGCCATCGACGAGCTCCCCGATCGACTGCGCTGAGGCCCCACCACCACCCGACGTGGCGTCGACGGAGCAGCCAGAGGCCACCGAGCAGGCGACCTCGACGTCCTACGGATTCGGCAACACCGGCAGCGCCATGACCAGCTCCGCGTCCGCTGCTGGCTCATTCCTTCCACATTCGCTGGGCGCAGATCGAGTCTCTGACAACGTCAAGTCCCTGTTCCCCTCCTCGTCCACAGCCAGCGGCGCCGCCTCCGCCGGACACGACGAGTGCAGGGGATCCCCGCCGGACCTCCTATCGCGCACGACAAGCAACCAGCAGCTGCAGGAGCTATGCCTCACCCTACTTGTCGAAACTAGATTTCGGCAATAATAAAAGGGGGTGGCTATCAAGCTTGGAAAGTGTATGGGTTCGGAGACAAAAGATTTATACAGGTTCAGGCCTTCTTAAAAAAGAAGTAATACCCTACTCCTGTCCGGGGATGAATCCGCCGAGTGTATTATTAATTGTATGATTCGGGAAAAATCAACAACTGCCCCTAGAGGCGCCCGGACCCCCCTTATATATGGGAAGGAGTCCGGGTTACAAAAGATAATCTATATCCCTAACGGAATATGAAAATATAGGTAAGATACAGTCGTAACCGACTAAATTTCAGGGTGTTTCCTTGATACACAAGTTAAGAAACAAACCCAAGATACAAATAAGATATTCTATCTACATTAGGTATCCGGTACCCAATCCAAATACCGTCTCCGTGTAGATATGGGTTACCCATAATCTCCACAGTAGCCCCCGAGTCCTTTGCAGTCGACCATCATAGCCTTCTCAAAGATAATAATCCGAGTACTTCTAACTCTTCAAGCCAAAACCTGCCAAGTGGACTGTAAAGGGCGAAAAGAAAAAGAATATGGTGCATCGAATAGATGCACCTAATTAGGTGTAGCCCCCAACTATGTGATTAGTTAACAAACTAAACATATAGTTGAAAGACAAAATAATAACACAGTTGTGCATTATATGACAAAAGCGTATGCGGCGCCTAAATAGGCATGTTAGCCGACTGCTTTTTAGCCATAATAAAAGAAATCCGAGTGGTTTACACTCTAAAAAGTTCACGAATGAACACACTTGACAGGTATCCGAATATAAAAACTCTAAAGATTACCCATCAAGTATTATAAAGATTATGGTAATAAAAAAGTCAAATAGCCTAGGCCATGACTATTTACCGTGAAAACAGGCATATAACACGCCAAGGAAATGACTATAATAAAAACAAGTCATTCCTAGTTAACCCAAACAGCTTTTGTAGCCTAAAAAAGCTTGCAAAAATAGCATAACGCCTTTCTGTCGGGCACCTTTTTAATTTGCATTGCAATAATTCCAAAGAATTATATGACCGCATAAAAAGGATTTGAGCAGCATTGGGCAACACTGTTGTGCGCATAATATTGCCAAAGCAAAATATGCCTAAGTCCCTAAGGAACACAATGGGCCACGCTGTTAAAAGTATTGGGCTGAAGTACTGTTCAGGCCTAGGCCCATTAGCACCTCCGATACCCTAAACTGAAAAATCCTATATCCAAGCGACGCTTCGTCTTCCCCGCCGGAACTCTCGCCATTTTCCCCACTCCCTGCTACAGTGCAAAGCTGCGCCGGCGAACTAGGGTTCACAACTCCGGCCAAATCCACCTCAAAAAAGTGCATCAAAATCCTTCCCGTGATCCACCGCCTCAATCCCTCACCTCTCCCAAGCCATCCCTCGAATCAAATCAGCACATTTGAGTGAAACCGATGGCGGAAGAGGGAGAAAGCTTCGAAAGCCAATGGGCGACATCCGACGTGACAGAAGAAAATCTGAAGGAGATGGTGGCGCACGGCGTTCTTCCTGCCAAGGAAATCATCGGGTGGCGACCAGCGCACGGTGAGGCTTTCCCGTCTCCGGATACTCATGAGATCGTGGTCTTCTCGCATTTCTTCTACGGCGGCTTTGCTCTTCCGACCTCAAAATTTTTCCGCGGGATCTTGAATTTCTATGGAATCAGCTTGCATCACCTAAACCCGAATTCCATAGTGCATATCGCCAATTTCGTCCATGCTTGTGAAGCCTTTTTGGGGATCAAACCTCACTTTGCCCTATTCCGCCGAATCTTCTTCCTCAAACCCCAACCAAACAAGAACAAACCGTGTGTAGTCGGGGGGGCAGGATTCCAACTAAGGGGAACTCTAAGCCAAAAATATTTCTCGATGCCCTTCAAGACTTCGAACAAAGGATGGCATGCGAACTGGTTCTATGTTCAGAATCCCGAGCCTGCTCTTCCCGGGTACTCTTGTCTTCCTCCAATGTACCAAGACACTTGGAACTCTCTTCCGATCGGAGATGAAGCAGTACAAGCCTTGGAGTTGTTGGATCGTATGTTAAACCTTAAAGAACAAGGCTTACAGGGAGAGCAAATCACTCGGCACTTCATCAAATGCCGACTGGCGCCAATCAAGGAAAGATCCCGCACAGCATTCGAGTTCGACGGCAAACATGATCCCAACCGTGAAGAACCAGACTCCTTGGATTTCAAAATCATGAAGGAGAGGATGTACAAAATCTTCTCAAATGCAATTGTAGTCAGCTACTCTCACCAACTGCCAGTCGTGCCATATAATGCATTCAATCCGCCTCCACAGGTATGCATCGGAAACCCTCAAACCATGATCAGAACATAGTTTTATCTTCATGCTGAATTGACTAACTATGGAAGCATCTTGTGTAGGAATATGCATTGATGAAGTCAGATCCACCAATCTCTCAGCGCCGGTCTCCTCGCCAACACACCACTCAGGGAGGTGGAGGGCCAACAATCAGACCAGATCCGCAACCTCAGACTTCCAAATTGGCTGGTCAAACAGGTCCTCGCAAGAGAAAGCTGGTACTTGATGATGATGAAGGCGACGATGATAAATCTGGGGATAAAGGTTCGCCTAATAAACCCCCAAAGCGTACCATGCCCAGGAAAAAACTGGCCGGCCGTGCAATGCCAAAGATCAGAACATCTTCCAGGTATTAGATCTCTCGATATGATTCCGCTTCGGCATGTTTTGCTCATAAAAATGATGCTGAATACCGAAAGAACACTTTGCAGGAAACCATCTGATATAGATCCATCTGGAAAAGACCCCGATCCTGCCATGACAGAGCAGAGTATATCCAAGGACCCCGAGCCGACTGCTGAAAACCAGCCGACCGCTGAAAGTCAGCCGACTGGCGCCCATGCTTCGTGCGATAGAGCCAATCCGAGTGACCCGCCGCCGACTGGAAACCAGTCGGCAACAACTGAAACGGCAACAACTCAAGAGCCCCCGACTGGAAACCAGTCGGACGCAGGCCCTGATCAAGAGATTCCCGAAGTAGAAGCGCAGACGACGACTTCGCAAGGACCGGAGGCTGGTAACGACTCGATAGCTGGGTCTTCAGGTAAAGAACAAAGATCACCTCACGCCCAGCTAGGCACATCTTCAGGTTAGTTGTCTTCTCAAACAATGGCGATTTAAATAACCTCAGTGTACCCGTCTAATGTCTTGGAAACACATCAGGACCATCAGGTGATGACGGAGAAGAAATCCCTCGCATAAAGGCGACCGACGACTCTCGTCCTCCTATCTTGATCAAATGGTGGGACGAGAACTCACAAGCCGCCGGTATAGTCATAAACCGTCAGAAAGAAGATGAAGAAGTGTGCCAGCTGAAGAAAGCGCTCGGAGAAGCCACTCGTATTGTAAACGTAAGTCTTCCGAGTGATGGCCTTCGGTAACTTTGTTTTCTTTTTAGCAGAACTGAACCATGATCCATCATGCAGAGAATCCATCTTCGCAATGAGGCCAAGACTACAACTTTGGAAAAGCTGGTTCCTCATTTGGGAACACTAGAAGCAGTTAGGGACCAGCTGCATGAGGCCAAGGAGTGCGCCAAAAAGACGGAAAAAGAGTTAAGGGACCGAATCGCTCAGCTCCAAGATTCAAACTATGAGCTGAGTGGTTCATCCAAAGGTAATCATCCAGATCTGTTCCATTGATTTATGCTGTCATAATTGCATCCTCAAACACTTGGATTTCAAACAGCGCAAGCCACCAGAATAGCTCAGATGGAAAAACAGATTGAAGCCTTGAAAAAAGACAAAACAGAACTGGCTGCAGAAAGGGACTCAGCCTTGAAAGAAGTTGAAGGTACTGCCGGCTGATGATCTGAACTTTCCTCTTTTAAATGCAGTAGATTCTGATTATAAATGTGTTTTGTAGACCGGAAAATCAAGTCTCAAGCTCAGTTTGACGTCCTAGTTGGTAAGATCAAGAGGCTTGAAGGAGCAAGGGATGACGTCGCCAATGCCGCTGCACCAATTATCCAAGCCATGTTCCTCAATAATGGTGGTCCGAGTACACTCGACGCAACCGAAATATTTGACAAGCTGAGTGTTGCTCCGGAAGTATATTTCAAGAATATCAAGAAGGCTGGAAGCATGGGAGCTGGCATGGCCTTGGCGATGACAAAATCCTTGTACCCGAGAATTGAAGTCGACACCATTGATGGGTTTGCAGACGGGACAAGTGAAGAAGCTGCCCTAGATCTTATCAGTAGTGCGCAAACTGCGGCTGACAAAATTGCGAGTGATGTTGTGGAACAATTTCGCAACAACGACCTCCAGCCGAGTAATGATGACTCTGATGACGAAAGGACTGACTCTGATTGAGTTTGGATGTAATACATGGAGGCTCAATTTGTACAATACTGGTGTATTTATGCTGTGCTTGATGATTCTTGCGAAGTTTTTGATTTCTTAAAAGTTTTTGCTAAGCTTGGTTGAGCCTAAAACCCAAAGAAGCTATTAAAAACTTTCAGTCCTCGCAAACTAAGTAGAAAAACCAAACAAGGCAATGATAAACCAAGTAAGCAAACTGAATTGATAAAAAATCATACTCCATTATTATGATGATAGCCCCCGACTGACAACGGCAAGAAGAAAACTTGATGTTGACAGTCAAAATAGGGAAATACAATGATGAAGTTAAGCGTAGAAACGACGAAGATGTTCAATGTTCCAAGAGTTGTCAACGAGAGTGCCGTCTTCGCGCTTGAGTCGATATGAACCTGGCCGGGTAACTTCAGAGATAATGAATGGCCCTTCCCATAGAGGAGATAACTTGTGCCGATCTCGTGTGGCTTGGATTTTCCGTAAAACCAGGTCGCCGACTAGAAAGGCACGAGATCGAACATTGCGATTATGATAACGTCGCAACCCTTGTAAGTACCGAGCTGACTGAATTAAAGCTGCTTCGCGGGCTTCTTCCAATCGGTGCAAGTCATCCACTCGGTCCTCTTCGTAGCGTTCTTCACGGAAATTTCGAAAGCACAAAGACTCAAATTCAACCTCACTCGGCAACATTGCTTCTGCCCCATAGACAAGGAAAAAAGGTGACTGGCCTGTGGCCCGACTGGGTGTAGTTCGCAAAGACCAAAGTACTGATGGCAATTGTTGCACCCATTTGCCGGCATAGGGTTTTAGCCGGTCAAAAACACGTGCTTTAATCCCTTGAAGTATCATGCCATTGGCTCGCTCCACCTGTCCATTGCTCATGGGGTGTGCCACTGAGGCGTAGCAAATCTTGATTCCAAAGTCTTCACAAAAGTCTTTGAAAACTCCGCCGGTGAATTGTGTGCCATTATCGGTGATGATGCGATTGGGTACTCCGAATCTGTGCACAATGTTGATGAAGAAATCACGAGCATTATCTGCTGTAATCGTGACAACAGGCTTAGCTTCAATCCACTTGGAAAATTTATCAATGGCCACAAAGAGATGCGTGTAACCGCCGACTGCCTTTTTAAACGGGCCGACCATATCGAGCCCCCAAACCGCAAACGGCCAAGACAGCGGGATAGTTTGCAACTCTTGAGCTGGTAGATGAATTTGTCTGGCGAAAAATTGGCAACCTTCACATGTGCGCACAATTTTGTCAGCGTCGGATACTGCAGTAGGCCAGAAAAAACCCTGCCGGTAAGCTTTGCCGACAATGGTGCGCGCAGCAGCGTGGTTTCCGCATATCCCAGAATGTATGTCTTTCAGCAATTGTCTCCCTTCCTCTAAAGATACGCAGCGTTGCAGAATTCCTGAAGGGCTTTTCTTGTATAACTCAGATTCGTGCATAACATAAAGTTTGCTCCGCCTTGAAATCCGCTCGGCTTCATCTTTATCTTGAGGGAGCTCTTGAGAAGTTAAAAATCGTATGAAGGGCTCTCGCCAGTCGGCTTCAACCATGGCTATGTCATGAGTGTCCGCATCTTGAGTAGTATCTTTATGAGGCACGGTCGGTGTATAAAGGTGTTCGACGAAAACGTCTGAGGGCGCCGCCTCACGTTTGGATCCAAAATTGGCAAGTCTGTCGGCGGCTTCATTGTTGTGTCGAAGAACATGACTGAGCTCGAGTCCATCGAACTTATCCTCCAGTTTGCGTACCTCTTGTCGATATGCCATCATGTTGTCGTCAATGCAGGACCACTCTTTCATAACTTGGTTAACAACCAGCTGTGAATCGCCTCGAACTATTAAACGCTTTATCCCTAGGGAAATTGCAATCCGTAGCCCATGAAGGAGGGCTTCATACTCGGCGACGTTGTGGGACGCCGAAAAATGTATCCAAAGCACATAACTTAGTCTTTCTCCAGTCGGGGAAATTAAAACCACTCCAGCTCCAGTGCCCGAAAGCCTTTTTGACCCGTCGAAATGCATGGTCCAGTGCTCTATTTTCTCCGCGGGGGTATCCTCTTGGCACTCGGTCCACTCGGCGACAAAATCAGCTAGCGCTTGAGACTTGATTGAAGTGCGGGGCTTGAATGATATGTCCAAAGACATCAACTCCAAAGCCCACTTAGCAATCCGCCCATTTGCTTCGCGGTTGTGCAGTACATCGCCGAGTGGAAATGATGTGACCACCGTTACCGAGTGACCTTGAAAATAATGAGACAGCTTCCTGGTAGTAATTAAAATACCATATAACAGCTTCTGAACCTGAGGATACCTTGTTTTGGAGTCGGCGAGGACCTCGCTGACGAAGTAGATTGGTCGCTGAACTTTCTGGACATGGCCTTCTTCCTCACGCTCGACAACCAAGACTGTGCTCACGACCTGGGAGGTGGCTGATACATACAGCAACAACGGCTCCTGCGGGTGTGGTGAAGCTAAGACCGGTGGCTTGGTGAGGAGTTGTTTGAAATCTTCGAAGGCCTTCTGTGCTTCGGGTCCCCATTGGAAATTATCTGTTTTCTTCAGTAGCTTGAAGAAGGGCATCCCCCGCTCGCCAAGTCTTGAAACGAATCGGCTGAGCGCCGCCATGCATCCAGTCAGCTTCTGAACATCTTTCTGGGTGCTTGGCGGTTTCATGTTGAGGATAGCAGTAACTTTCTCCGGGTTGGCTTGGATGCCCCTATGAGACACCATAAAGCCAAGCAGCTTCCCTGACGGTACTCCGAAGGTGCACTTTTCAGGGTTTAATTTCATCCTGAAAGCACGGATGCTCGCAAAGGTTTCTTCTAGATCCGAGATCAGATCATCCTTTTGCTTGGTCTTGACGACTACATCATCCACATAGGCTTCAACGTTGCGGCCGATTTGTGTTGAGAAGCATCTCTGAATCATACGTTGATAAGTTGCTCCTGCATTTTTTAATCCAAACGGCATGGTGACGTAGCAGTATGCCCCAAAAGGCGTGATGAATGAAGTTTTCAAGCAGTCGGATTCCTTCAGTCGGATCTGATGATACCCCGAGTAGCAATCCAGAAAACTGAGAAGCTCGCAGCCAGCGGTTGAGTCAACTACCTGGTCAATGCGAGGCAACCCGCAAGGATCTTTAGGGCATGATTTGTTGAGATCAGTGTAATCAACACACATGCGCCATTGCCCTGTTTTCTTCCGAACTAGAACCGGGTTTGCCAGCCAGTCGGGATGAAGGACTTCTTTGATGAAGCCTGCTGCTAACAGCTTGGTTAATTCCTCCTTGATCGCGTCCTTCCTGTCTTGTGCAAATCGACGGAGTCGTTGTTTAATAGGCTTGGCGTCTTCTTTGACATGTAAGGAGTGCTCAATCACCTCTCTGGGAATACCGGGCATATCCGAAGGTTTCCACGCAAAGATATCTTTATTATTTTGAAGAAAGGTGATGAGCGCGCTTTCCTATTTACAATCTAACTCGGCGCCTATTACAGCAGTTTTGGTAGGATCAGAAGGATCTAAGGGAATCTTTTTAGTCTTGGCTTCGGTTTCCCCACTTTTTGAAATCTTGGCGGTGGGCACTTCTCCTTCGCTCACCGTGGTTGCAGCCAGTCGGATTTCCTCTCGGGCAGACGCCATCTCGCGAGTTTGGGCCATGTCGCAACTCTCCTTGTCGCATGTGACGGCTTGCTTAATGTCGCTCCGTAGGGATAGGACTCCTCGGGGACCAGGCATCTTCATCATCATGTACGTGTAGTGCGGGACGGCCATGAACTTGGCTAACGCCGGGCGTCCGAGTATGGCGTGGTATGCTGTCTCGAAATCGGCAACTTCAAAGCTGATATTCTCTGTGCGGAAGTTTTCCCGAGTGCCAAAAGTGACCGGAAGAGTGATCTGGCCGAGTGGAGTTGCAGATAATCCTGGGATTACTCCGTGAAAAGGCGCATTGCTTGGTTTCAGCTCGGAGCGAGGGATCTGCATATCATCCAAGGTTTTGGCGAAGAGGATATTGAGTGCACTGCCGCCATCAATGAGGGTTCTGCGAAGCTTGACGTTACGGACCACTGGGTCTAGTACCAGGGGGTACCGCCCCGGGTGGACCACTCGGTCAGGATGATCCGAGCGGTCAAACTTGATTGCAATCTCTGACCATCGAAGATACTGGGGCGTGTCGGGTTGAACAGCGTTGATCTCCCGTTCAGTCAACTTTTGCTTCCGTTTAGACTCATAAGCCATGGGGCCGCCGAAAATATGGTTGAGCTCCTTGCGGTGGTCTTGAAATCCAGCCGGGGTGTCGCCGTCGTCCTTCTTCCTTGACGTGCTTTGTTCCTCGTCGGAGTTCTTCCGAGTAGACTTGGTGTACTGCTCCGCGAACTGCTTGTAGATGAAGCACTCTTTGGCCACGTGGTTGGAGTTTGGATGATGCGGGCATTGGGAGTTCATGATCTTGTCGAAGGTGTTGACGCGCGAACGCTGTCGAGAAGAATGAGCGGCGGTTGCAACAAGTTCCTCAGGCTTACGCTTGCGGTCCTTATGATTGTTACTTCCACCTCCTCCCGTAGCCGGCGTATTTTTCGGCTTCCAACTGGGACCCGACTGCTTCGATGCGGTAACGGCGTCTTCGGCTTTGGCGTACTCGTTGGCTTTTTCGAACATGAGCTTGACTGTTCTGGGAGGTTTGCGCCCAAATTTGCCGACCAATTCTTCGTGGCGAATCCCTTTGGTGAATGCGGCGATGATGACGTCGTCGGAGATGTCGGAGATCTTGTTACGTTGTTCAGAAAATCGTCGGATATACTCCCGAAGGGATTCTCCGGATTTCTGAATGACGTTGTAGAGATCATATTGTGTGCCGGGACGCTCGAAGGTGCCTTGGAAGTTGGCGATGAAGTGGTCGCGTAATTCGGCCCAAGATCCGATCGTACCACGGGGCAGTCCATGGAGCCAAGATCGGGCGGAATCCGCTAAAGCCACTGGTAAATAGTTCGCCATGGCCTTATTGTCACCTCCTGCTGCGCGGATTGCGAGACCGTAGACGGTAAGCCACGATTCTGGGTTAGTGGTACCGTCGTACTTCTCGATTCCAGTCGGTTTGAAGCCGGCTGGCCAATCCACTCGACGCAGGTCGTCGGTGAAGGCTGCTACTCCGTCAAGGTCGTCGTCGTGGCGGTCCAGCGAGTGATGGTAGCCTCGAGCTGCTCGGCGCTGTATGATTGTATCGCGAAGATCGATGGGGCGGCGACGAGGTGGTGAGCGAGGCCGTTCCACTCGGCGCTCCCTATGAAGGTCGGGAGGTGAGTGAACAGACCGCTCGTCGTGACCCCTGCTCCTGCGATTGGATCCTGCGCCGGTGATGCTGAGGCTTGGATGACGGTAGTCTTGAGACCGGAAGTGTGGAACTCGGCTACCAGTCGGCGTGTGGACGCTTTCAGAGTTAACTGGAACCGAGGCCGCAATCATGGTCTTGGTCTGGTTCAAGATGTTGACGACGTGGTCGGATCGATTGAGCTCGTTTTGGTTGAGGAGGGTGTCGAGTAGGGTGATCGCGGCAACCGCATTCTGCTGAGGGGTGCGGAAAACCGGCGTCCCTTCGACGTCTTGTTGGCCGATGAGATCACGCGCTCGGCGCCCTGCTTCCAAAGCTCGCTGACGTCGATCTTCAGCTTCCTTGGCGATCCGCTCACGGTCCTGCTGCTCACGCCGTAGCCGTTCTTGTTCTTGTGCTTGACGCTCCTCCTCCAGTCGGCGACGTTCTTCAGTCTCCCGGGCTTGGCGTTGCTCCTCCGTCTCGTTATTGGCCATGAAAACGCCAAAGTAGAGAGGGGTGTAGTTGTCATCTAGGCTTCCGTCGAAGTCGTCGAGATCTGGGTCGTGGTAGCGAGAGCTAAACTCATCGTACTCCACGATGTCGGTGGGGCGCGAGTCGACGGTGGGAGAGCTGTTGTAGTCATCTAGCTGATCCGTCGAAACCGTGCCGAGTGGTTGGAGGATGACGCCGACTTCCCTGAAGCTAGGCGAAATCGGTGTTGAAGCTGACTTCCGCCTAGGCCTACGGGATGAAGACGCTGTTGTGGTGAAGACGGCCGCTAAATCGTCGGGGAGCTTCATCAGGACTGGTGGGTAAGCCCCATCATCTTGATCTGGTGTCGTTGGAGAAGATGCGATCTCGGCCGAGTGGTTTGAAGCCGACTCGAGTGAGATGGTCTTGAAGTAGGTTTCAGCCGCGTTTGGGAATCCAAACGGGACTGAGATCCGGTTCTCTCCCGACTGGTTCGATTCCGAGTCAAGGAGAGAAATCTTGCCGAAGTTGCTGGTGATGAAGTCGAGGCTGCCGAACCGAAACGCCTGCCCGGGTGGGAAGACGAGGTCGTCGATGCCGGTGACGGGACCCATTGCACTGATCGGCGAAAAGCTTGACGCAACCCCTACCTGGCGCGCCAACTGTCGAAACTAGATTTCGGCAATAATAAAAGGGGGTGGCTATCAAGCTTGGAAAGTGTATGGGTTCGGAGACAAAAGATTTATACAGGTTCAGGCCTTCTTAAAAAAGAAGTAATACCCTACTCCTGTCCGGGGATGAATCCGCCGAGTGTATTATTAATTGTATGATTCGGGAAAAATCAACAACTGCCCCTAGAGGCGCCCGGACCCCCCTTATATATGGGAAGGAGTCCGGGTTACAAAAGATAATCTATATCCCTAACGGAATATGAAAATATAGGTAAGATACAGTCGTAACCGACTAAATTTCAGGGTGTTTCCTTGATACACAAGTTAAGAAACAAACCCAAGATACAAATAAGATATTCTATCTACATTAGGTATCCGGTACCCAATCCAAATACCGTCTCCGTGTAGATATGGGTTACCCATAATCTCCACACTACTATAGTCCGCGACGGTTTGGGCTCGCAGTTGGCGGCGACGATCATCACTCATAAGGTTTCAGAGCAAGCGATGGTGGTCGTGCCCTCGGTGGGACTCAAATCAGCTGTTGCAGCGGCCTCATCTGTACTAGCACTAGCATGACTTTGAAGCTACGACAAATTACCTGCACTTTTATTTTATCTTGTATCTGATTTTTGCTTTTTCTAGGAGCTTATTCTGAAGAACAAGCTGCAAGGGTTGCAGGGGTTAGCAAATCTGGTGAGCTATTTTGGGACTGACGAAGTGCCACTTCTCAGTGTTGGCTGATGTCTTTGCGACCATCCATCAATTGAACAAGAAATAGAAATCTACAACCATCAGCAAGTGATTTACCAAAACAAGGAGCAGATGCTCCAAAAACTCGCCGAGTCGGAGCCATCCCAAAGCTTGCAGCGATCACGTCGACACTTGAATTGGTTTGGTTACTGGTTTAGGGCTTGAACACCGCCGCTGCGTCGCCACCGCCACCAGCGCAACCACCTCAAGATCACGTTAAGAAAGATGAAAGGAGATATGTGTACGTCAAGAAATGATATTAAGTGGTTTTCTATAAAATGAGATAGGTCTTTCGTGTCAAAGCCGATGCGGCAATTGTGATAAGGTGGAATGGTAACATGGCAATTTTTGTTTACGTGGCAACTTATGCACTATGGGCGCACCCACCTAGCCAAGTTATTGTACCGCTACGCTGGACAGTGTATTTTCAAGTTTTTACACCTAATCGCACCCACCTGCCAAGTTATTGTACCGTCAACGCAATTTACTTTAAAATTAAATTAAATTTGCTAAACAAGAGGATGAATGAAATGCATAAGAGGAGGATGGGGTAGTGCATCAGCGAATATGGTGCCTAGATGATAGGCGCAACAGAAAGAGAGCTTATGATTGCACACATAGTGAGAGCGAAACAATGGCGAAGATGAATAGAAACCTTAAGTTTTTAACCCTAGCCATTACAGAGTACATGTTACTATTTTGTTAAGCCGAAAGAAGGGCTGACATTTCATATTACAAGTCTACTTGCAATATTACAAATGACACATTCATAAATGTAAGTAATTTATTTTTATAATAATGCTATTCATGAAAAAGATCAAGATAAATTTGTTCCCTTATAGCTGCAATTATTGCAAAGTATGTTTCACAGACACTTATTTAAACTAATTAAACAACGTATCCACACATTTAAATAGAAAGAAAGGTTATAGTCGCGCGAACGCGCGACTTAATAAGCTAGTCATATGTGAAAATGGCACAAATGTTCTGAAAATTTTTGAAACTTTGCACATCCATAGTGTCGCAAAAGTTGTGATAAAATGAGAACTTACGTGTATGCACTAGTACCAAAACCATAACTATAACCACAAAACATACGATTCAGAAATGCAGAAATCACAGAGAAGCCACTCTACGGTTGTGCCTTGAAGATTCCTCCATATAATTAATACAACCCCTAGTGCTGAAGTAATAATACAGAGACGAAACTAATTATGCATGTCTAAAAGTTCTTGTTCAGTTTTTCAGGGACGGAGAGATTGACCGACTATGCATCTCAACAAACACTTATTCAGATGCATTACTAAAAGTACTTTTTTTCAGGGACGGAGGGCTTAATTACAATGACAGATTTATTACAATACTTTACTATCCAAGTTTGCCGCACCTAGGTTTAGTAAGCCGCAGGTTTTTAGCCACTCTTGGCCCACTCTGTTACAGAAACAGAGGTATCACTCTAGTCCAGAAAGCAAAGCCGACCAAGTCACCTTTACTGAGATTAACGCAAAATCAGTCTTTATTTCTTGAGTATCATAGCCATGGATTTTCTCCTTGAAGGAAACATAATGCTGGTCGAAACTGGATGGAAACGCGCCCACTTCGAACTTCAAATCTATGAAAGAATCCCTCCTTACAGCAACCACCGACCTCTTTAAACCACGTGACTCACTGATGACACCATCAAAGAGACGGATTTCCTTATCCAAGTTACTGATAAAACTTACTGTACGGTCTAATGTACGAATACGAAAAGATAACAAATAAAGCCTATAAGCAAATTGCTACAAAGAAATGATAAAGCCAAGGAATAAATAAAATTGGAGCGAGGCGAGAGGAAAAAGGAATGAGTTCAAAATAAATTTTAATTTGAAAACAAAAGAGAGGTTTTTGGTTTCTATAGGTTGGGAATCAAATAAAAACAAAGAAAGGATAGAATGGATAGGTAGGGTTTATTTGGTGGATTTGGTTTTCTAGTCGGTCCTAGAGTAACGCAGCACAACGGCTAGATATTTGGAGTGGTTAGCCGATGTTAAGGCATAACGGCTAAATATCGGCCCATCTAGTCGATGCTACAATCAAGTGGCACAACGACTAGAGAGTTGGGAGGGTTTATGTAGGTTTGTGGGTGGAAAGTGTTACCCTACAGCCGTGAGTGGCAGCAGAGCGGCTTGGATCGCACAGAATCCGAAAGCTAGTGTGTGGCATGCTGTAGAGGTCGAGGGAGTAGTGAGGCTCTGACCACTGTACGCGTTGAGGCGTAGGGTGCGAAGAGCAACACTTCGACCTTAGGATTAGGTTATGCCAGGATTTACGACCAACGGTTTGACGTCGGGGTTTGAGACCACACGAACGTCTCCATGGAAGGCGTAAAGTTCTATCGGCGGATTTTTAGTGGCTAAGGGATGGTATGGGAATGATTTAGAAATAAAAAGGGTATTTAAATAAATCAAAGGAATTTAAATTAAAAAGGGGTTTTAAATAGATTAAATAAATAAAATTTAAAATGGTAAAGAAAAGGGTATTTAAAGAAACTAAAGGATAATTAAAATTTAAAAAAGGTTTTTAAATAAAACAAGAAATTTAAAATTAAAGGGATGTAAAATAATTTTTAAAGGTTAATTAAAATAATTTAAAATTAGAAAGTAAATAAATAAATAAATAAATAAGGAAAAGGTTTTTAAATAAAATAAGAAATTTAAAATTAAAGGTATTTAAGATAAATCAAATAGGTTTAAATTAAAAAGGTATTCAAATAAAGAAATTTAAATAAAATTTTAAAATAGGAATTTGATATCAAAACAAAAGAGTTTGAAATTAGAAGAATTTAGGTCAAGGTCTCACTGGGATGGGATCTGTGGTTGGAGAGACATGGGTGCTTGAAGATTGAAATGGAAATTAAAGGAAAAAGATTTACTTTATAGAAGTGGGGCCCACATGTCATATGTCTCTTCTTCCTCCGGTTCTTCTCTCCTTGCTTCGTTTTCTTCCTCTCTGTTAGCCAGGGAACCGAGAGGAGGAGAGGAAGGGCGCCGATGCTGTGGTGGCTAAGATATGACTGCGCCGGTAGAGGATGGTGTTCCCGAACGATGCGCATCCGGGGAAGTCGGTGGTTGGCAAAGGGAGTGAAGGAGATGGCCGGAACGGCGCAGGCAAGAGTATAGCTCTGGCAACAAGAGGAGGTGGCTGTGGTGGTTGGTTTCGGAAGGGTAAAGGAAGGGGAAACTAGGAAAATGAGTTCACCTCGTCGAGGCAAACCCGATGGCGCAAGGATTTAATTAGTGGAATTCCGGTGAGGGAGATCGGCCGACGGTAGGTGGCAGCCGGACATGGCAGGAGAGAGAGAGAGAGGCAGAGCTCGAAGAGCTCGATTGGTGTGTGGAAAATGGAGGGGGTTCGTCTTCTTATATAGGCGGTGAGAGGCGGTGGCGAATGACGGTTGCGAAGGCAGTCGGCGACTTGGCCACGGTGACGGTGGCGTGGAGAAGAGGAGCACGGCGTCGGCGGCGGCACATCTGGAAGGGGCGAGACGGCGACGACGCTGTGGTTGCAGACGGCGGCGGCGGCAGGCCCACAGGGAAGAGGAAGGAGGCGGCTCAGCTGGGGCTGGGTCGCTTGGGCTGAGGAGGGAGATGGGCTGAGGGGAGAAGAAAAAGGAATTTCAGCCCGATTTGAATAGAAACCTTTGGAATTTTTGTGTAGAGGATTTTGAATGGAATTCAAAGGAGATGAAATCTATAGGAAGAAATGTTTGTGGACTTTTTGAATTTGACTAGAATTCAAAGGGGAAAAATTATAAAGGAAGATATTTGTGAACCTTTTGAATTTTGGACAAGAAATTTAAATAGAATTTAAGGAATTGAAAACTAAGGGAATTTTGACGGGAGGGTTTTAAATAGGTTTTAAAGGAGTTTTGGACCTTTTGAATAGGAGGGATTGAAAAGGTTTGTTAGCACAAGAACAATTATTCTGGAAATATTATTCTTGTGCTAGAAAGAATCAAACCTTGGGAATCAAACTGGCGGTTTAATTTATAGATAGAAGAAGTGGAACATCTAGAGGAGTTTGTGGAAGGTGTTGTATGAAAGAGAACAAGGATTTCTAAAGATAGGTCTAGATCAAGGGTTTGATCTAGAATAAATTCCAGCAAAAAGGAAATTATACTGGTTTAGTCCCAAGGATAAAATGGTTAATGGAATATAACAAAGAGTCGGGTCAATCGGGAATTATTGGCCCAAGCTAAATAGTAGACTTTAAAATCTTGAATGGATAATTTAGATGAACGAGATTTCAAAGGGGAAATATTTGGGGGTCCAAAGGAAAGGTATCAACTTTTCCTGTACTCTAGAGATGGTTGAGTGGGAATTGAAATAGTATTTGTTGGAGATGTTCGGGAATGGATTCAAAGGAAAAATAATCTAGAGCCAAAGTTAGAGATTAAAGAAAATAATAGAAATGTTTTGCAAAATTTAAAAGAGCGCGATTAACTTTGCAAATAAAGTCTAAATCCAAGTTAAAAGAAATTAAGAGAAGGCAAGATCACTTCAAAAGAAGAATTGAGAAGAGTGCAACTAAAATATTTCGTAAAAATTTTTCCCCTGAAATTGAGTCCGTTACAAGTAACTAATGCACTTAGTGATTAAATTTGGGGAATCTAGCAATTTATTACAATAGAGTTTTGTGGCTCAATCTGTTAACTATTAGTCTATTACATAATTATTAGGAAAAATCAAGGTATGGTGTTTCTAGCTATGAACCACTTAAATCGGTTGTCTCATTTAAATTAGTATATTTTTCAAAGGTTGGAAATTTTCAGTTTGAAATAAGTAGCACAGCCTGAAATTTCTTTAACTGGGAAGACCATTTGTACAGGTTTGGTTTCGATCGAAGCTACAGGTTGAATTTGGAAGATCATGCAACCATGATGCTACAAATATTAATCTTGATGGTTTAAATAAACCTATCTCATCTATACAACTTGATTCAGCTTAATTTACTTCCTGCATTACTGCACAGTTATTCTTCATTTATTTGTGCGTGCAGGATCTATGGAAGAGGGCCAGGAGGTACTAGGGCATGTACAAAGGTATTAATTAGTGGGCTCTCTTTATTGCCATGGAAGCAGATTTGATGATGTGGAAGAGAGAGAAAAAAGAATGGAGATGCATCGATGTTTTGCATGCAATCGGCCTGACATCGGCTCACAATGAGAAAAACACGAGCAGACGAGATAACCAATGGCCGTTGTATAGTCCATCTTCAAGAAAAGTCACGTATTTAGATCCAAAATGCAGAAAATCACGACACCATTGCTACAAAAATTTAATTACTGCATATTAGTGGAGAGACGATCGGAAAGCCAGCCTTTGTAGAACTATTGTTTTTCTCTGACATAGCCTATTCAAGAGTCCATGGCGGGCTCAACCGTTGAACGTGCCCTAAGAGACCTATTGTGCCATTCTATTCTTGAATTTTTTGGCTGTTTGTATTACTAACCTGTGAAAACTTATAAGGATGTGATGAAATTATTGTTCGTGCAATAATAAGGTTTTCATCCTAACAAATTTAATTATTCAACATCATTTTACTTTGTGATTTTAAATTGGTGTATATTTTTTACCCGTTGCAACGCACAGACACCTACCTAGTCAACATCTAAAATAAATAAGATGGTACCATCAGTCAGGATTGAAATCGTCGAGTGACAAGAAAACACACCGGAAACACGACGGACAGGTCCTCCTCGAGCAAGCAATGGTGACCACCAGCTAGCCGCTGCAGATGCCATGAGAGAGGGAGAAGAGATGAGGCGGTGCATCGGGGCAGGAGATCAGGTGGCGGCGTTAGAGCGTCGGGGAAGATGCGGAATTGGGCGGAGAATTCGCATATGTGCGCACCCAGGAGATCGAAAGGGCGTGACAAGATGTGGGACATCAGGCACACCGACCCACGGGCTCAACTTGTGGGGTTTTTCGTAGCAAAAGGAGCAGTAATTTTAGGATAGATTCACACCCAGCCCATTCCTAGTGGTATGTGCTGTTGTAGTACACCGTCTATTTTCTTTTTAGCTAATCTTGTTGGTAGGCATTTTATGTTTGCCGATGAAAAGTGACTAGAGAGAGATTCATTGGCAACATAAACGTAATGATTATTTTTATCTGTTACTCCCTCCGTCCCAAAATAAGTATAGTTTTGCACTATTCACGTTCAACGTTTGACTGTTCATCTTATCTGAAAATTTTTGAGTAAAGTGTACGGTCGGTTCTTAAACTTGTAGGGTTGTGTCATCTAGATCCCTAAACTCTCAAAATACATATCTAAATCCCAGAACTTGTCATATTGTGTCATCTAGGTCCCAAATCGCCACAACCCCTTCAGGATCCTACGTGGCGTTGATGTGGCATGCCACACGGACATGACATGGCATTATTTTGATTGACAAATGGGACCCATTTAATTTTTTTCTTTTTCTTTTTTTCCTCTTTTTTTTCCCCTTTCTTCTCCTTTCGCTGTGGACCGTACAGAAAAAAGGAAAAAAAAGAATGAGAAGAAAACTAAAAAGAAAAGAAGAAAAAAAGAGAAAAGGACACGTCACGTCCATGTGGCATTGCCACATCAGCGTCACGTAGGATCCTAGAGGGGATGAGTTAATTTGGGACCCAGATGATACACTTTGACAAGTTCTAGGATCTGGATATGCATTTTGAGAGTTTAGGGAACTATATGATATAACCCTACAAGTTTAAGGATCGCCAATACACCTTACTCAAAATTTTTTATGATTAGTATTTTTATTGCTATTAGATGATAAAACATGAATAGTACTTTATGTGTGACTAAATGTTTTCAAATTTTTCACAAATTTTTTAAATAAGACGGACGGTCAAACGTTGAGCACGAATATTTACAGCTGCACTTATTTTGGGACGGAGGTAGTAATATCTTTGGTTAGATTTACAATGGTTCTTCTTAATGCTACCAGTACGTATGGCATTGAACTACTTCCACACGTATTTGGATATCAGGATGAAGCTAAAATAGAAATTCCAGATATTTATTCAGTGACAAACAACTCCTCCGTTGCAAGTAGCAAGTACACGGGGATGTACATAGGATATATTCATTTTCCAAAACTATAGGAAAATAATTTGGGAAGGGGATGTTACAAACACTGGAAAATTATTTGCGAATCCGAAGAAATCTTCTCTCTGAGCTGCTCGACTACATTGTCTTGCTCATCCTTCGACTTTGGGAAGTCATGATCTTTTATACAAGAAAGAGGCGTGCCTAATGCCTCACAGTCCTCGCATGGTTCTTCCTCTTTCAGAATAACAGTCTGCAGGTTGCGAGCTTGCTCCATGATGGCCTTTAAAAAGACCAATTGTTGCTTGAGTGGCCTAAAGCCAGTGAACTGGAGTTCTTTCAATTGCCAATTTCTGGTGCCAGTGAACTCAGATATCTCCCATGAAGGATGTGTTGTTTCTCCATGAACAAGCTTTCTTCCATCTTCATCCTCTTTGTTTACCAAGCATACATGTTCCCAGGTCTACATTTAGTATGAGCACTTGGTTATGTTAATTTGTGCACATAATGATAGTCCAGTTGCAGTTACTGTCATATGCTATTGTTGCGCTCTATTAAAAAAAAAGGAAACTTACATCAATACAAAGGAGCTCAACGGATGGTGCAGCTTCAAGGAGGTTTATAGTCCATAACAGGTCAAATTCAACATGAATGCAAAGAATAGATAACTTCTTTAGATTGTTGAATGCAGGGCAGAGCTGTTTTTGTTCAGGTTGCATCCATAACTGAAAAAACAAAAGGCAGAAATGAAGCACGTGAGTGATTGCCAAATATATATGAATCCATTGCACAAACAAGATTACTCCTAAATAATAAAATCCTTGCGGGCAATTACAAGCAAAAGAGGGGTTAAACCAAAATTTAGGAGGGTGTGGTTGCACACTTGACCACCTCACAGGTTTTCTCATTTTTAAATTGAAGGTAAATACACCTAAGTGGTTGAACTGAGCCAGCTGAAACTATCACAGCATTTTAGTGCTAGATCCTCATTCTGAGTAACATGCCGCAACGTAACAGTTGTACCAATAATAGAAAAGCAGATCATAACAAATGATTATGCAATTACCTTTTCTCCTTGGAAATCTATTGTCAAAGTATGCAAGTTCGGGACACCTTGTAAAACTTTGCTTAACTTCAAGCCTTGGAAGTCAGATTGGGCAGGACATGCGAGACGTAATTCCCTAAGGCTTGGGACTGAGCCGAATGACAAGGGGGCATAAGGAGTGAACCAAATTTCCCAGTAAATGTACTCGAGTTTTGGGAGGCAGACTAAATCGAGCCTCCCAAAGAAGCACACTGCAAGCTCCAAATGCCGGAGCTTTGAATTTGGCGCATTTATCTTCCAAACATCGCGGCTCCCATCATCGCAATGCTCGAGATTCAGATAGTCCAACTGAGTGCAACAATCGAAAAGAATACGATGAATGTCTCCATCGAGGTGCACATTGTACAGAGAGAGCCTTGTGATGCAACAAATCACACGAGGAAAAGCACCAGCAAAGACCTTCACAGCTCTGGCTTGATGAAGCATATCATCGTCATTGCAATCTATATGTCTCTTCTCGTGCAAAACAGCAAGGTCCAATTCTTTTACTATCCCAGCTTCAATTGCTTGACTTAATACTGATCCTATATTGCTTGAGTGGCTGCCCATCATGTAGAGTTTGAGGCATAGGTTTCTGATGGAGGTGTCTCTCTGTGGCACAGATAGCAAACTCGTAGCTGCTTTGGTGAGAGCTGACATAGCTTGATCCATGTGCACAGTCGTTATGCTACTGAACGCTGGGGCATGTAGGAATTCTGCAACATCCAAATCCAGCTTAGTTAACTACCAAGGTAGGTGCCTCCACCGCGTTGACAGGGCGCTTGTCTTTGCAACCGTACTAATGTTGAGTCTCGCCAAGATATCCAACAAAATATCGTCAGGTAGATTGCTGAGCCTATCGCCCTCCTCCGCTTGCTACAATAATTAGATTACACAAAATATGTTAGTGGCTTGAAGCATTAAAACTCTAAAGAATACTCCCTCTGTTTTTTAATAGATAACGCCGTTGACTTTTTCTTACATGTTTGACCGTTCGTCTTATTCAAAAAATTTACGTAATTATAATTTATTTTATTATGGGTTGTTTTATCACTCATAGTACTTTAAGTGTGATTTATATCTTATACATTTGCATAAAATTTTTTAATAAGACGAATGGTCAAACATGTGAGAAAAAGTTAACGGCGTCATCTATTAAAAAACGGATGTAGTACTTATAATTGAAACCAAGAACTTACAAAGGTGTGTCCATTATCTATCTCCATGTGGAATCTGACTTGCCTTCTGCAGCGAAGCTGCTATGTTGAAAGCCCAAAGCTTACGACCTGACTCTTTTATGCAGCAACGAAGTTAAGAGCCCTTTATGCGCCTAGGAAGCCAAGAAACCCAATGCTCGTGTTTGTTGTTCATGACAAAGGTTCGGCTGCCCTTTTGTGGGGGGGACATGAGCATTGAGAGTCCGACTAGAATAATGATATGCCCAAGGGCTCCCAAATATTCCCAAATTTTCTTGGTTCCAATAGTCGCCGCCGATCCGACAATCTGCCCCTGGAAATAGCACACTTTCTCCTCGGAGGAGGCAGGAGAAAGGATACTCAAAAATAACCGACAATAGTATATGAAAGCGAGAAGATGAGTAGAGTAACCACAGGCGAGCGGCGGCGTACCATACCGTAGTTCGGAAATCTTAGCGTGGTAGACGCCGGGCAGGGTGGTGACGGGCGGAGCGGCGGCGGGCGCGCGGCGGGAGATGGGGGGATTGGCGACCGACGAGCCTAAGAGGAAGGAGGAGACGACCGTCGGGAGATGGGCGAGGGGAGAGGCTTCATCGTTTGGCTTATTCATATATTTACATAAAAAAAATAATTTGTGAATACAACTTTTATATACGTATTCTTAACGATCCAAAAGTAGAGGCTAAAAAATAAACTTAGGTGAAAAAAATCCCAAAACCAACTCTAAATTAAATGTTAAAAATTTAAATTTTGGCTGATAAGCAAAAGATGGGGCTGGAAGTGCGACCATGTCGCACACACGGGCCACGGCCTCCTGACCTCAACAAGGGAAAGCGGAGATGGGCCGATGGCTACTCGTCACGGCCCATAAAAGCTCGCTTGTTTTGGGCCCCATATATTGGGCCGGGCATCCTCAGATTTCTTTTTCTCAGAGAAAATTCTGACCGGAGAATCTCTCGATCAACAGCCAACGTGGTAACTCACCGTGCAGGCCGGACCGCCAGCAGAATTCCTAATTCCCGCGTATGCGCCGTCAACGCGTACTTCCGGCCCACACACGTGTTTCTTTTTCTCTTTTTTTTTTGGCGCAGTTAATGTTTGCAGTGTCATAATTGTAAATCCCCCATTTGCTACCGCCATGTTTCTTCCTTTTTTTTTCACAGTTCGATGTCGCACGGGTAGGAGAAAAAATCATAATTAGTTTACTAGTAATTTTTAAATCTTAACTTAAAAATTTTCAGATTTGGTCTTGAAAGTTTTCAAATCTCGAGTTGAAAGTTTTCAAACCTCGAGTTAAAAATTTTTAAATCTCAAGTTGAAAGTTTTCAAAATTTTCAAATCTGAACTTGAAAGTTTTCAAATCTCGAGTTGAAAGTTTTCGAATCTCGAGTTAAAAATTTTCAAATCTTAAGCTGAAAGTTTTCAAAATTTTCAAACCTGGACTTTAAAGTTTTCGAATATCAACTTGTCAAGTTGAAAGTTTCAAATCTGAGTTAAAAGTTTTCAAAATTTGACTTTAAAATTTGAATCTTAAATCAAAAGTTTCAAATTTAGTTTAAATTTTTGTCAATCTGTTAATAAAAAAATCTAAAAAAAAGATAAAATCTTTAAAAAAATTCCTAATTACTGTTATTAATGTTAACTAATAGAGATAGTTAAGTGGGAAGTGCGCGCTAGCGGCACACTCGCCTGCTAGCCACTGCCACTGCCACAGTGCAGGTTGCATGACTTGCATCCCAAAAACAAACAATTAACCAAAAACAAAAAATCAAAGCAGTATAGGGAGATGGTGAGGCAGCTTTCGGCTTGGACACTTGGACGTATACACCACCGACTGGCTCCGTCCATGCTTGGCTGCTCTGCGCCGTTGCCTCTCTCATCTCTGAAGATTTGAAGAGGATGCAGGCAATGCAGCTCGAGACGAAGCCAAAAACAGCGCCTATGCAATCCAAGCACGGACTCTCTGTAAAATAATACACACTCACACTACTAGTAGTATACTACCACTACGGTATACTACTATGAGACGACGACGATGGTAAAATATCATAATTCGATAACGTACTACTCAAAGTCACCAGGTTTTTTCTTCTCTCTTTTTTTTGTTGATGTTTTGTCCACAAACCAGGCAATACAAATTCCAATGTTCTTTTTGAGAAACTTCACCAGTTACGGTGGAAGAAACAATCAACAATAATACAATGTGACCATATATATAGGTACATGGTACACTAAACTCAGTAACAGATTCTGCGCTCCCGCGCACGATACAGCCATACAGTGCATCATAAAACATTACATTCCTCCAGAAGGAGAAGAAAACACCAACCGGAAAAAAAAAAGAAAAAAGAAGAAGCTACTATTGGTTTATGCACATCGGTACACACCTCCTGTGATTTAACCGCCCACAAGTGCCTCAAAACGCTAATTAATGGAAACTAGGTCTAGAAAAGCTCACTGGGGCCGTTAAAAATCTGGAGGAAAAAACCATCCACGTCGCGGTTTCTGCGATGGAAAGAAAGCAAGCTTGGAGACCATATTGCTTCTGAAAAAAAACAGAGACCATATCCTGGCATGCCACCAGTAAAAAACATATATTGTAATCAAGGGTAAATGCGTCAAGCTTTAATTTGTCAAGGTGCTGCTTCAGATGCTCCTTTTCTTGAGGATGATCTTTGGGTTCGGAATATGGTGAAGGCTGTTGCTGTCAACTAATGATTCCATTTCTTGGGATAAAGCTGGATGAGGTTGTACCTGCAGGTTCGAATTCCAAGCAACATCACAAGTTTAGAATACAACCTTAATAAGGGCCAAATTTTATAACTCAAGGGGGGTGTAACCATAATTTAGTCAGGAATTGTTCTAAAGAAACTCGCTGAGCTCATAGTGAATAGAAATAAATAACAGTTTTTTTAGGGTAATAAATAACAGAGTTCGTGGCCGTGTCTCTTCACATGGCCATGCCAAGATACAGAAAAAATTATCACATCTAACCTCGTAACTGCGAAGCAGAGAAGCAATCAACATTGCGATCCCAAGAACCGCAAACTTCTGCCCAACACATGCTCGACTCCCAGAGCCAAATGGAAGGAATGATTCAGTCTTATCACACTCGTCAGTGAAGAGGTTGATCCCATTTGAGCCTTTATGTGCTGCCGCTAATATCTCTGCAGTAAAACAAGTAAAAGAAGAAAACATATTGAGATAATGCACAAATGAACAAGCGGAAAGGAAAATGAAGGGAGCAGAGGGAGAGACCTTCAAAATTAATTTCCTTTTTGAGGAAACGATTAGGGTTGAACTGGCAAGCATCATTTCCCCATGTAGAAGCTTCCATTTGCACGAGATGCAAAGGAATAACCAATATTGCTCCAGCTGGTATTGTGATGCTGGAATTAAGATTAACATCTGCACTCAAGGAAATTGTAAGGAGATCAATAATGTACAGCAGGTAATCCAAAAGGTCTAGAGCTCACACTTCACACAAGAGCTAAAAATAAATGAAATAAAAGTACACCTGATTTCTCCTACAACTGGATAATGGATATATTAAGGAACCTCAGAACCAAAGCATAATCTCAATACAGTACAGCAAGATCAGGATGAAGAAAAGACATCTCCATTTAAAATCATATGATAATATGATATGGATGACATTTCAGGACATATAAGAAAATTTATATATTAATAAAAATGGCCTCAAGAAATACAGGGTATGAAACGTGGTGCTATGTACACTATTAATATTTTTTCATTTTTCATTGATCGGTACTTTTTAAGTTTTATTGAAAAGATATGTATACCTTGTTGCAAAGAACATCTCTGGAGAAGAGGTCCAGCAGGCAAAAGTCGAGCAGATTCACATACAGTAGCAAGTAGGAATTTCATCCTAAGCACATCATCTATCTTAAGCTCAGATGATTCACTGTGACCTGAAACTATCTCCGAATGCAGCTGTAGGAAAACAGCACATGTAAGTCAGAGAAACAGCATAAATACAATGCAACCGCCTGAAAGAAGCAGTTTCCATGTCAACGAAGATAAATGAAGAAACAAGTTCAGCCTTGTCAAATTAACAAAGGAATGCTATAACAAAACCAGAATAACTTGAGACTATCATGATACTACATGAAGGGCAGAAATATATTGCATAAGCAAAGAACAAGGAGCAATACTGGACAATATGCAACATTGTAACATATATATAACTGGGAGAGATCTGTTTAGGTAAAGGAACTACCTATTGAAACAAAAAAGCAGTAACAAGCACCAATCATCACATAAAGAGCAACCAGGATTGTTTGCAACAGAGAAATAAAGCAAATAATGTGTACCTGGCATTGCAAGTTTGGGTACAAGGCAAGCCTTGTTAGGATGTTGCCAATTAGGTTAGCACACGTGGAAATTCCATGCAACATTAAACCCATAATGTTACCACATATTTCTTCTTCTGAGCTGAGAGGCCCTTCAGCTGCCTCGTTGAGACAACGACTTGAAATCACACCATCAAGCAGAGAAAAGCCTCTGCATGGATCTTTTATCATCCTTTCACTTCTCTGACAGGAACTCAGATCAATAAGGCTAAGTACACCATTTTGGTTTCTTGATTTTGCAACGATGCCTTGTGTTAATAGCTTCAATCGAGCACATAGTGTTCTGTACCTCCTATAATCAGGTTTCCAAAATGGGGGAACTGCATAAGAAGCCCAGAAACAAGCATCCTTTGCAACCGTCATCATCAGCTCCTCATAGGCAGAAGCATCAGACCAATCAAAGAAAGCATCACCAAAAAGAGCCGAGCCAACAATGTTAAATGCCATGTGTTGGGAAAAATATCTGCAGTCCAGAAAATCCCTGGCCATAATGGAGTCAACTCTATCAAGGACAATTTGAATGATCTTGAAGGAACTTCCACCAGTACCAACACTAAGTTTTTCATCCAGGAATGACTTCAGTGATTCCCTCCTACTTTTGACCTGAAAATGCAGGAGAAAAGCATTAAAAGAATAGCGGAGATGAATCAGCAATTGTATGTGCCATCTGAATGATAACTATCACCAAAAATATGCAAGGCAAACGAGACAAATTAATACAGCAGACTGCATATGGTATTTTATCACATTTGAGACACAAACCTTCTCGAACGAGGAAATGAACAGACCAAGTTTTCCACAAGCCAAATTATATGTCTTCCCAGTCAACGGCAACTTATCTTCAGCCTTTGTTAGCAACTCTTTAATTACCCTAGAATCTTTAACTGAGACAAGCAGTTGAGAGGGTCCGAGCCACAGTCGAACAACTGGGCCATAACTGCCATGTAACTTCGATAGGTAGCCTGTTTAATAATGCAGTTGAAAGGAACATATGATCAGTGGTGAAATACAGCAGTTCAGGGGAATATGATCAGAAATCAAACCATCCACAGTTTTAGTGTTTTACTCAACAAATACTGGTAGATCGCAATTATGAATCTGCTCAAAATCTGCATTAGCTATTTCTTTCCAGAATTTTTATGCGTAACAATGTACAACCGACTATCTGTTATGTAGAGTATTTGATGCACCATGTGCTAGAGCATTGTATAATCGGGCCCTAAAGACTACAGAGTTGAGCTAGGCCAGTCTACGCACATGCTCATTTGACTAAACAGGAAAAATGAGAAATACAATATGATGCCACAAACATAGGACAGCATGGTATCAAAAAGTTATCCGTATTTCCCTGCAAAAAAAAAAAAGTTATCCGTATTAAAGTTAGTAAAATACTCGTGTGATGCCTATCTATTCCTATATTTATATGCAAAACACCTACCTTATGCACAGCGAATTCTGTTAGTAACTCAATCCTCATCTGGCAAAATCGTAATGAACAACTTATTCATATAAGGGAGATGTTTTTTTTCATCCAGATAGGTTATTTCAGCAATTTTTGTCCAATATTTCCTAAATCATAGTTTGGCGCAGGTCAGGGTAGGACGGTTCATCCTACCTTCATGTACATCGTATTCAAAATAAGGTGTAAATGTTTATTTTAAAGAAAAACTGAAAACATTCAGGCACAATGGATATACCAGACCACAATTCATTATACATAGTTTAAAATCGAACTTTGTCATGGAAGGTGAAATAAAGAAGCAAAATCAACTGAAAGAGGATAATTGAAAAAAAAAGAGGATGGTACTATATTATTGTTTACTAAAATCTGTCTATTCAATTTTCTGCCCTGTGTTAAACTAATTTAGAAACTGTGGCAGCGTAGATCCATGCAGTATCATTGTTTTCAAATTACCTCACACTTTTTAATGACCATTTGCAGGTGTTTTTGATAGGGTACATGATGCACCGATATTGTTCTCTAGCACCAATAGCCAAGATGTATTGAAGAGCGGAGGATTAGATCTAGACAATTGACATGAAGATCAGCATACACTGATGACAGATTTGATTTGATCCGATTGCCATGAGCCCATGAGAAATGTGTTTTTTTTTCTCAGGAAACAGAGTATTAATTCAATTCTCCTGGGAATTCTACTATATTCATATAATCAGACAAACCTCAAAGTAATACGTAGCAGATCTCTACACCGTCCAATCCTTTGGAAATATATCCCAAATCAAGGTCAACTTGGTAATAATTCAGTTCCCTTGCTGACTTACAAAATATGAAAATTCAGCAAAAACAACCTCACATAAAAAGTAAAAAGTACTCTAGAATCTAAACGGCAAAACAAATTAAGCAACAATTTATAGGTCACGCTCAGTTGCTGGAAAACAGATCCGCCAAAAACAGTTCATACCTCAATCACTAGCTTCTTTTTTTTTTGTCTTCCCCTACCTCATACCAGCAGGTTCCACTTCCTCAAAGAGGAACGGAAATATTACAGGCTTACAGCCACTGAAGCTACAAATTTGGGCACGAATCTGTCGTAAAACAGATCAAATAATTCGACACAGTCCAAATCAGCCGATTTGACATTCTAATCGAACTCCACCCAGATCAGCGCCCAACTAAATCAAATCCCACATCAATTAATCAAAATAAGAACAGATTCCCAAATCACCGTACTCAGGTCGCTCGCGTAGCAACTGGAGGATGATGAGTTGCTGAATCTCGAATCAAACTGCGGCAACGTTCCTCCCAATCGAACAGTTCCCACGGAAACCCGAGCAAGCATAAAAAGAGAAGGCCATATGCCCAATAATTCTACCCTGCGAAGGCGCCGAACTCGCGCCAAATCCAATTCCACAGTAGCTCCGCATCCGTACCCACCGGAACTACCACCAAACCAACCGCTACTCGCACGAACAGGGAAGAGAAGGGAGGAAGGAGGAGGAGGACGACGGAAACCTACCGGTGATGTCACCGGCGGCGAGGCCAGGGTCGGCGGGGAAGGCGGGCGGGCCGGGGAGGCGGGCGCCGAGGGCCCAGAGGCGGAGCAGCGCGGCGAGGCGGAGGACGAGCAGCCACGTGACGGCGAGGAGGGCCGCCCACAGCAGCGCGTTGGTGCCCCGCTCCGCGTAGTCGCGGAGGAAGGCGGCGCCGCCGCACGCGGCGGCGTGGGGGCCGCCGCCGCTGAGGAGCGCGCCCAGGAGGGTGTACGGGACGTGGTGCTCGCAGGGGGAGGCCATGGCGAGGGGGTGGTTTGCCGGCGGAGGCGGTGGCGGAGGCGGCGAGCGGCGCGGCGGTGGTCGGAGCAGCGCGAGCTGGAGCTCTCTGCGTGCAGTAATAAAGAGGAGAAGAGGAGAGGAGAGATGGAACATTCGCCTACGGCTCCCTGGAGAAAAAGATCTGCGCACCACAGGCCTCAGACCTGGTAATACTTCTCATCTGGTCCAACTACTCCCTCCATTTTAAAATATAAGGCACAACCATCCTTAACTCAAAAATCAAGAAATAATTATTATTATCTTATAGTTTGAATCATCCTAATAATATAATACATGCATTCAATAGAATTAGATAACATGGGAGTGGAGGATTTAAAAGGTAATAATTTAATGGAAAAGATACCATAATTAATTGTATGCCTTTTATCATGGAACATCTAAGAAAAGTGGTTGTTTCTTATATTACAGAATGGAGGGAGTATTTTTAATTGCAAATCTATCCCTAAGCAAAAATGAAACAGAGGATTAACAAATTACTACTCCCTTCGTTTCACAATGTAAGACTTTTTAGCACTGCTCACATGCATATAGATGTTAATGAATCCAAACACATACATATGTCTAGATTCATTAACATCTAAATGAATGTGGGCAGTGCTAGAAAGTCTTACATTGTGAAACAGAGGAAGTATTACTTAGTAATTAGTAATTATTAGCTAAAAATTAAGAAAATGGTTAATATGATTTTTCAGACACAGCGTTGCTATCAAATTTTGCAAAAAAAAAATATCGTTTAACTGTTTGGGTAGCGCACAAAAAATAATAGGAGTGGAAGTTAAAAAAGCGAAATATGTAACACACGCCATCCTTTGTTAAATTTAATTTTTAGAGCTGATTTTTACCGTTGTGTATTACTTCGTATTAGTTTTATATAAAATTGGTAAGAATACATATATAAAATTTTTACCCATGAATCATTTTCTCATTGATGATAAGCTTAGTTATAGCCGAAACGATTAATTTTTTTTAATGATGGATTACTCTAAGTTTATGATAATTTTGAAGGCATCAATAAAGTACCCACTACAAAGTTGATATGTTGTTTTATAATTAAAAAAAAGTTATTTTTAAAGAAATAGTACTAATTTGTGAGCTCGAGAACAACCAAACGGGCCTAGTTTCTGTTAGTGTTGTCTATTGGATCACCTAGGTTTAGATCTAGTCGGGTGGTTCTATTTGCGATGGATGATTGAACAACAATAGAGAATAAGGGAAAGGGTTTAGGGATGTGACCGGTTGACGCGTTGGATGAAGAGGAAGTCCCAGCCATCGTCGTTGTCGTCGCTCTGCTTGACGTGGGCGGCGGCGGCGATGGCGGTCGTGACGGCGACGGTGCTGCGCGGCAGTGGTGGTCGTAGGGGATCCCGGCGAGGTCGTGGCGCGGCGGTGGAGTCTTCCCGTCACTGGCTGCGCCCCCTCGATCGGTTAGGGTTTTTGGGGTGGAGTGGCGGCGGCGGCGACGAACCTCGTTCCTTGTGTCGTTATGCCGTCCCGTCCTCCACCCCTCTTTATATGGCACAGTGTGACGGGGGCCCACCAGCCATTGGGCTGGGCGCCCCCGATCAGGGCGCGGGTCAAGGCCCCCTTGAGCCATTGGGCTCAAGGGGAGGGAGATCCATCTAACATTCTCCCCCTTGATCTCACTATTTCCTTTAGCTTTTTCTATTCCATCACAGATTTACATATAGAGCATGTTTCATCGTCACGGTTAATTACCGATGGATTCGACAGCCACTATACACATCTCTATTCAGAAACAGATACTTTAACTTTTGGGCCCTATAGTCCAGGATTCATAAGGCTTCCCTTAAAACCCATGCATGCTACATGTTCCTTGAACATGTTGGGAGGTAGGCCTTTCATGAGCGGATCCGCGAGCATCCTTTCTGTTCTTATGTGCTCAAGACTGATTGTTTGATCCCAGACTTTGTCTTTCACAACATAGTACTTTATGTCAATGTGTTTGGCAGCACCACTTGACTAATTGTTGTGAGAGTACATTACTGTGGGTTCTTTATCGCAGTATAACTTTAGTGGTTTCTCAATACTATCAACCACCTTTAAAACCGGGTATGAACTTCATTAGCCAGTTCACCTGCCCCGTAGCCTCATGGCATGCTATAAACTCGGCATACATGGTAGACCCTGCAGTGGTCGTCTGTTTTGAGCTTTTCCATGAAATAGCTCCTACTGCCAGGGTAAACATGTATCCCGATGTTAACTTTGTATTATCTTTTGCAAAGTCAGAATCCGAATACCCCACTATCTGGAGCGATTCTGCTTTTCTGTAAGACATGATGAGGCCTTTTGTTCCTTGCAATCACGCAAGACTTTCTATACCAATTTCCAGTGCTCTAGGCCTGGATTACTTTGAAATCTGCCAAATAACCCGGTAACAAATGCCAAGTCAGGTCGTGTGCACACTTGCGCGTACTGTAGGCTTCCTACAGCTGACGCATATGGCTTTGTTTTCATTTTATTGAGCTCATACTGATTTCTGGGACATTGCGATGCCCCATACTTTTCGCCTTTGACTATAGGAGCAGGTGTAGCACTGCATCTGTACATATTGAATTTCTTCAACACCTTTTCTATATATATGCCTTTTGAGAAAATCCCAATGCATACTTTGTTCTATTTCGGTGAATCTCTATGCCCAAAACATATGAAGCCTCACCGAGGTCTTTCATGTCAAAGTTTGAGGACAAGAATTTCTTTATTTCCTGCAGTAGATTGACATCACTACTAGCCAGTAGAACGTCATCTACATACAGAATTAGGAAAATGAGTCTCCCATTCTTAACTTTGAATCAATACAGTTGTCCTCTACATTCTCTTGAAAACCCAAATTTCTTTATTGTTCCATCAAACTTCAAGTAGCATTGTCTCGAAGCTTTTCTTTAACCCATAAATGGATCTCTTTATACGGCATCCCATATTTTCGTTTCCTTTCATGACAAAACCTTTCGGTTGCGCCATGTATACTTTTTCCTCCAAATCACCATTTAGAAATTCTGTTTTTACATCCATCTGATGTAATTCCAAATCATAATGTGCCACTAGTGCCATTATAATCCTGAAGGAATCTTTACAAGAGACTGGAGAAAATGTCTCATTGTAATCAATCCCTTCTTGTTGCGTGAAGCCTTTTTGCCACAAGTCGCACTTTAAACTTTTCTATATTCCCTCTGGAGTCATATTTGGTTTTGTAGACCCATTTACAGCCTACTGTTTTGGCTCCTTTAGGAATTTCTTCTAAATCCCAGACATCATTTAATTTCATTGATTTCATTTCATCTTTCATGGCTTCTCATGGCCTCTTCATATGAGATGGGATCATCCTCGATATGCGACTCTTTCAGGCCTTCTAGGGGCCTCCTATTCTGGCACATTATATGTTTGAGGCTGGTGCAGCTCCTCCTCTGATGTGGCAATAATTTCTGTTGAATCCTGTAGAATAGGTTCTTCACTTTCATTCATTGTTGCCACAGGAGAGATAACAACAGGTGTTGGTACCGCAACGTCATGCATTGCTGGCACAACATTAGAAAGGTTCCTGAGTCGACGGAGCGGGTACAGACACCCGCCTCTCCTCAAGATCAATTTCTCGAATTACCGAGCTCCCCCTAATCATTTCGTCTTCCAAGAAGACGACGTGTCTTGTTTCTACAAACTTTGTATAACTGTTTGGACAGTAGAAACGATGACCCTTTGATCTTTCAGAATTAGCCAATAAAATGGCAGCTTACTGTTTTGGGTTAAATACTTTATCCTTTGCAGGACTCCCCCACACACGGAGGATCCATAGCTCATATGGTGTTTTGGGCACCGATGCATTCTATACATTGTATGCATCGTTCTAAAACTGAGAACTCCAATGGAGGAAGAACTACATTCTTAACCAGTCTCTCAATTCTCCCCCTCGAAATATGGCATAAACAACAGTGCCATAATTTCGATGAGACATCAGAAGTTCGCTTTCTTTTCTTTTGTCAACGAGGACACAACATTCACATTCTCAGAAAGAAATAAAGCTGATCTTGCAACACAAGACCAATACATTCATTATTATACCATAGTTCACATTTGCCATTTCCAAAATGGCAATCATATCTATCAAAATCCAATTTGGATACACTTATTATCAAGTTTCTTTGCAAAGAAGGGACATAAAAACGTCTGGAAGTAAAAGTGTGAAGCCATTCGCGAGTTCTAGGCGAAGATCTCCAACAGCCTCAACTTTTGCTTCAACTCCATTGGCAACTCTAATGGATCTTTCACTTCTTTGCGTAGTCCTCATTGAACGGAATCCCTTTAAACAATTACACACATGAATAGTTGCTCCAGAATCAATCCACCATGTGGATCTAGAATAACCAATCATAATGAGATTCTTTACAAATGTAATAATGTTCTCACCTTTCTTTGCCATGATCACTGTCAGGAAGTCAAGATGATCTTTCTTGGAATGTCTTGTCTTCTTGCAGTGTAGACACTGATCTTGTCTCAACTGTAAACTGTTGTTTCTGAGGCAGATGCTGAGGCTGTTTTTCTTTTGAGGAGGGTGACCTGTGGCTCTTTTCCTTGTTATCTTTGACAAGGTTAATGGAGTCACCATTGGTCTCTTTGTGTCTTTCCTCCTCTTGCACACAATTAGAGATGAGCTCTTCAATATTCCAATTCTCTGTACTTATTTTGTAGTTGACAACAAGGTTGTCAAAGTTCTTTGGCAATGAGGACAAAACCAGATGGACCAGAAAGTCATCTGAGATGCCCAAATCTTTTTGCTTCAATTTGGAAGCCATATTGCTCATCCTAAGAATGTGGTATTTTACACCACCTCCATGGTACCTCTCTGTAACAAGCTGCTTTATCAGCTGTGTCGTATAAAACTTTGAAGAACCACTAAACTGGCTCTTTATACTTTCGAGGTACTTAGAGACAGTGTCATACTCTGGGATTGAGCCCAATATGGTTGGCTCAATCGTGTTCTTTACCGCAGCCAAACAATTCTTGTTGGCTGAAGACCATTTCGCATGCTCAATGTCATACGACATGATGAGGGAAGCATTGTCCCTCTCTCTCTTTTGCCATTCAGCATCTGACTCTTTTTCACCTCTGAAAATTTCAGCAGGTTCTATAGGACATGGGGTAGTCAACACCCAGTCCACCTCTCCCAAGATAAAAGCAAGGTCGAGTTCTCTTTTCCATTCTTCGTAGTTATCTCCTTTCAGGGTCGGAATATCTTTAATGTAACCCATCAAGGAGTAGCCACCTAAGATAATCATGTATTGTGAGAACAAAATTAACATTAAAATTATTATGTATTAAGTCTACATCACCGTTGGGCAGAAAATAGACATAACACATAAAGCCATAACTATAACATTGCAATTATCAACGTTGGTCAGAAAAATTACAACATCATAGCACATAATTAATGTTCCTAAAATTAAAATCTCCCGTTGGTTCGAAATTTAATTTTAGAAACACTAATTTTCATCAATTTCATCTATTTGCAGCGGAAGATCTATATACAATTCATATAAATTGTAACAAAACTCTGTTGTTTACGCTCTGTAAAATTCTCCCGTTGGTTCAAATTTAAACAGAGATAAAACATGTAAGACAATTCAAAATTCTATTGTAATTTGCATGAAAAAATACAAAATACATGTTCAGAAGCATTTCTCACATTTATCTATTCTCTAAACAATTTTCACGTTGGTTCAAATTGCTTAGAAATAAACACAATCATTAAACATATTGAAAATGCTTCCTTCGGCCGAGGGACTTTTATTAAACTTCCTTTCTTTTGATTCGGCCCCGAGGGACCTAAAATGAACTTTTTCGGCCTTTGCCAGTTGGCCCACGGCCGCCTTGCGCGCGGGCGGGCGCCCCCTCCCCTTTCCCCAGGCCGCAACCTGGGCCTGGGCCGGGAAAGTGGCTCGCCGTGCGCTCCCACATGGGCCGATTTCGGTCCGGCCGCCGTCGGCCGTCCGATCGCTAGGGTTTCGATCGGACGGTCGCGCGGGCGGATCGGGCAAACAAAACCGCCCCCGGCCGCCGGCGCCGAAACCCTAGCTCCTCTTCTCTTCTTTCTCTTGCGGTTGCACGGAGCGGCGTCGCCGTCGCCGAAACCCTAGCACAGCGCCGGCGGCGGCATGGCGACACGGCGGCGCCATCGCACTCCCCTTCGCCGATGCGCGCACTCACTCAAGGGTGAGTGCGCCGCCGTCGAGCGGTTGTGCCGCGGCGCCCTCTCCTTTCTCTTGCGGGCGTGCGCCGTGCCGAGCGGCGTCGCCGACGCCGGCAGCCTTCGCGCCGCCGCGCCATGGCCGACGCCCTCGCGCCGCCACGCCCTCTATTCTTTTCTCTTCTCCCCCCCCACCGTCTCACCCCTCCACGCGAGTGAAGAGTGAGAGACCGGCGACGACGGAGATGGTGGCGCCGCCGCGGGCCCCCTCGCCGGCGCGCGCGTGCACCCGCGGGTGCGCACGCGGCTGTCGAGTGGCTCCTCGGCGGTGCCTCTTTGCCCCTCTCCCCCTCCGTGGCCGGCGTCAACGACGGCCGGCGACGAGGTAAGATTAGGGTTAGGGTTTCGATCTTTTCGATCCGTTGGATCGTTTGCTTTTCTTTGCCTTTCTTTTGGATTTCTTTCCCCAACCAATCTAAACGCTAGGATTGCTCTGATACCATTGTTAGTGTTGTCTATTGGATCACCTAGGTTTAGATCTAGTCGGGTGGTTCTATTTGCGATGGATGATTGAACAACAATAGAGAATAAGGGAAAGGGTTTAGGGATGTGACCGGTTGACGCGTTGGATGAAGAGGAAGTCCCAGCCATCGTCGTTGTCGTCGCTCTGCTTGACGTGGGCGGCGGCGGCGATGGCGGTCGTGACGGCGACGGTGCTGCGCGGCAGTGGTGGTCGTAGGGGATCCCGGCGAGGTCGTGGCGCGGCGGTGGAGTCTTCCCGTCACTGGCTGCGCCCCCTCGATCGGTTAGGGTTTTTGGGTGGAGTGGCGGCGGCGGCGACGAACCTCGTTCCTTGTGTCGTTATGCCGTCCCGTCCTCCACCCCTCTTTATATGGCACAGTGTGACGGGGGCCCACCAGCCATTGGGCTGGGCGCCCCCGATCAGGGCGCGGGTCAAGGCCCCCTTGAGCCGTTGGGCTCAAGGGGAGGGAGATCCATCTAACAGTTTCAGCACACATGACCTGACTTTTAGGCAATTATCAATTCAGACAGCAACGCAAGTGTAACTATCAGGTAGATAAAAAAAAAGATTTTCACACATTTCTTCCCCCTCTTTTCAGATGCAGCTAATTGTACACACCAAGTCAATGCCTCTGTGAATGTAAAAAAGGCAAAAAAAAAATTGTTTCAAGAAATTGACAGACACATACACGTCATCTCAAGATAGGGACACATATCATCAGATCCAGTTCTCTTCCAATTTTTTTATGAAAAAAACACTGTCAGATCAAGAAACCCATGCATCAAATTAACTGGAGATCATGCACCGGAAATGTTGCTTTTGGGCAGCATCCAGTTGCTTCAAAGCAAGCTCATGAAGATCATGCGTCTACTGATCGATGGATCCCTTATTTCGCGCCGAATATTCAAGGATTTTCCCACGCGATTATGTGTCCCCTGTGATCCTAGCCCACCCATTACTCTACTGAACTTTGAAAATTTTTTAAACTTACTTTTCGATTTTTGCTTTGACTTGCTGCGATGATCCGTGCCACAAATCAGCACCAAATCGATTAAAATCTGACAACCTCAAGTCAACTGGCATGAACTCTAGTGCTAATAATATATCATAATTAACTTGGCAGTAAAGGCAGCATGGCTCTCTTTCGGCGATCACTATGCTGCATTGTTTTAAAAGGGTTTGACTTGTGCGAAATTAAAATCGATGGACAGCGACCTGAACAAAGATGCAAACTGCACTGCACCGCGATATGCTCACTCATGATCGCTCTCTTCAGATATCCAATTAGTAAATTGTTAATCGCATCCGACCTACTTAGTCCACTCAAAGTCTGGATGGTAACCAAAAGCTTCAGCGCCTGTAGTGGGACAAGAACAGATTACTAACTAAAACTAACTAACTAAAGCCTTTTACAGTTCAGATATCTTAGTGAGATCACCATTGTTAATTATCGAAAATACTTGTAAAATGTTACTAATGAGCAGGGGCGAAGCTAGCGTCCAAACAGAGGTGGTGCACTATCATTAAAGAGAAAATTCCCTATCTAGCATCAAGAAAAATTGCTCTTCCCTCTATAGCACCCAAACTTCAAAAGTTCCCTATCTATGCACCATCAAAATTTTTGTTCCCCATCTAACACTTCCGTTAGTTTTGAGGGTGACGGTGTTAAGTTGCATGAGGAAAGACGGTTTTGCCCTTCTGTATTTTATACATTTTTTCCCTCTCTCTGTTCACAATTTTTTTTTGTTCTTTATTTTTTTTCATTTAGTGTCCAGATGTCTGTACGTCTTTTTTTCATTTTGTTCACAGTTTTTTAACCTTTCTATATCTAAAATTTTTAGAGAAATTTGACAGCATGTCTGCAACAACAGCATGTTTGCAACACAATAATGAACCAAATAAATTTTAGAGAGCATCCAAATTCACATCCATAGATAACCATAACCATCCAAATCATCCAAATTCACATCCAGGGCAAAAGCAAGAAAAAGGTTGTGTTCATCGCCATGCCGGACTGTTTGCCCGCACCATCTAGGGGGTTGCTGTCCGTGCCCGCCTGGGAGCTGCCTGCATGTGCCGCCGTGGCCATGAGCTGCCTGTCCTGCGCCCGCCTGGGATTAGCCGGCCGAGCAGGCCTAGGGATGGCCTCCCGTGCCGCCGGCGCTGGCCGTCCGGGGGAGCCCGCCGGCGCCAATGGCCGCCCAGGGGGTCGCCATCCTCGCTGCACGGCTGATTCGCCGTCCTCGCCGCCCGGGGGGTCTCCATCCATGGGGGCGACGGCGATCTAGGGTTTTGCTGAGAGGCGCACGCGGGTTGGGGAAAGCAGGTCGCGCTCGCGCTCTGTCCTAGAGAAAGAGCGACGAAAAAAATTCCTGAGGGTGGGTCCATGATTGTTTTGACGGTGGAGGCTAACGGGAGTAACGGAAGTGTTAGATAGGGAACAAAAATTTTGATGGTGCATAGATAGGGAACTTTTGAAAGTTGGGTGCTATAGAGGGAAGAGCAATTTTTTTTCTGATGCTAGATAGGGAATTTTCTCATCATTAAAAGCCTAGAAAAAAAATCAATGTAGCACTGCACATTTTAGTGTTCTTAAGTAAGAAATTTTGGATCTGGGATTCGTGTGCACCACTTGAGTTGAACGTGGCTCCGCCATTACTAATAAGTAAGAAATACATATTATCGTTTGGGTTTGATGACATCGTTGGCTCCGCCACTGACTGGATCGATCGGTGCATGATAAGCTAGTGCTAAGCTGTGGGACACATTGAATTCAGTTCAGGATCAGCCATGAATATGAGTGGCGCGTGGATTTCATTCACAAACCGCTGCTTCTGCTTGCTCGGCCACTTGATGAAACAGCGGCTGGAAACCCAAAAACTGCTGCGTCGTTTCGTTCAGGATAAGCTCTGCATCTGCATTTTTCAGACAGACAGCAATGGTTGTTCCAAAAACCGATGGCAGATGAATGCAAGTGTCACTGGCATTTCCGACATGGAAATCAGGGAACACACACATAATGCAGAGAGAAATGCAGCATACTCCCTCCGTCCCAAAAAAAAAAGGCAAACCACGGGTTTACGTGCCAACGTTTAACTGTCCGTCTTATATGAAATTTTTTTATAATTAGTATTTTTATTGTTGTTAGATGATAAAACATGATGAATACTTTATATGCGACTTATCTTTTTAATTTTTTTCATAATTTTTTTAAATAAGACGAATGGTCAAACATTGGACACGGAAACCAGGGTTTGTCTTTTTTTGGGACGGAGGGAGTAGCAGAGGAGTATATATGAATGTGATGGATAATACTCCATAGAAAGCTCTGCTCGCAAAACAGGCAAAGCTGCAGCAGCTGTTTTTCGTCAGACAAACTGTCCAAAGCATCCGTGCAAATGGGCGAACACTTGCAAATCTTCTCTCGTAATAGCACCAATTATGAATAAGACAGCATGAACAATAAACTTTGACTACCAATATCAGTTTTTCTTTTTTTTTTCTTTTTCTTTTCTTTTGAGCAGTTGGCCGGCCCAAGATATTAGCTTCTACAGTGCTTGCTTGTTTGTGTTTTGTCCACAGTTATTAAGACCGGACCGGACCGGCGGTCGGACCGGAAAAAACCAGAACCAGAGCCCCACCGGTCCGGTCCAGGTAAAAGACCGGCATGCAATCGATCCGGCTATAAACCGGTTAGACCGCCCGGTTTTGCTTAAAAACCGCTATTAAACCGGGGTATAAAACCGCTTTGAACCGGCCTGGTGGTGGTTGGCGTGGGTGGGATTCGAACCCACGACCACGTGGGAGTTAGTTAAACTCCTCCACCACCAGACTACTTGGCTCTTTGTGTTTACACTGAATGATCAATGTATTTAGTATTTATTGAACCGGATTAGACCACCGATCCAACCGGTTGAACCAGTGAACCATTGAACCGACAGCCTCACCGGTTCGATTACCAGTCCGGTCTCAATAACTATGGTTTTGTCTAGTCTGCGTGGGGCCCTGTGTGGGTTAGAGGTGGTGGTGGGACGAGTGACGTGGGCCCACTTATCCGAGACACGGAAAGGAAGGGCGCGGGGCCCACATGGAGACCGCCAAGCAACAGATAGGCGGGGGGGAAGGGGACACGTGTTGCGCGCAGACGAGTGCCGTGAGCTAACACCAGCGGCCATGGCCCATGTGGCCATGTGCGTGTTGGCCTCCCTGATTGAACCGTGGGACCCACCTCTCCGTGATGTCCACATCTTTAGTTTATGGAGTACTAGTAGTACTAGTTTTATTATGCAGCGTTTTGCATTTTTTTTCTTTTTTTAAGATGGAATTTTTTTATTACACCGTAAACTCACATGCACTACACACGTAATACAGTATTTCTTTATTTTTTTCGATTACATGGTAGACTTATACGCACACACGCAACAACATATTTATATCCCTATGAATGTGCTTCCGAATATATGTTTTACTTCCTCTGTCCAATATGTTGATCGTTCTATAATTGGTGAGCTACATCAGCTAAAGGTGAAAATTAATAAATTATCCTAAATTATTATTGGTATTGGTTGTATGTGGTCATTTTAATCAGGGAATTAGCACAAATGGCACCAACCAAGTACTCCCTCCATTTTTTTAAAAAAAAAAGATAACCTAGGATATGATGTGTCAGATTCGTTGTAGTTGACTGTGTCACATTTCATTTTTAAGTTATGTTTTCTTTTTTTACGGAGGGAGTAAGCCACACAGGAAATATTTTAAGCATAGAATTAAGTAGTGGCACTTATACAAGCAATACGTCAAAACGTTAATTATTCATGCATAAATGTTAGGGGGTAAAACATCAAACAATCGGGAACGGATGGAGTATAAGACAGAAATTAGCGGTACATCTTCAATCTCACTAAAATCCAGAAATTAGCATAAGACAGGAATAAGGTGGTGTTTGGTTGGAGGGACTAAAGTTTAGCCCCTTATGTTTCTGTGAGAGGGACTAAAGTTTAGCCCCACTTTAGTCCCTCCGACCAAACACCACCTAAGATGTAAACTTTATTCTGGGATTTCGCATGACAAAATAGTATGAGTGGTTTGAATGAGAAAATGATAAATATGTGACACAGGTAGGTGGTAGGTTGATGAATCAGTCCTCACTGTGCAATTTGCACCTTTAAAATCATCTATCCCATTCAAAATGAGAAACTTCTATGGTGGTCTTTTCTCAAGACCCCAGAACGGTAGTACGATTTTACGAACTAGTAGGAGAGAGGACAAGGTAGAGCTATATAATATTTGGTAGGTTTAATTTGTTTGCATGAAAGTATCAATAACTAACTAATTATCTTTGGTGGTGTACATCCGAGAATTTTTTTGAGAATTAATATTATTTTTATGGAAAATCGCAAAAGTAGTGGCCAACCGGGGAAAATTGCGAAAGTAGCTCCCTGTCGAACGGGTGCAGTTCGATAGGGCACCTATCGAACGACGGGCAGTCGACAAATCCCTATCGAACGGCTGGAGTTCGACAAGCTCACCTGTCGAACGGAGGGAGTTCGACAGGGCCCATCACCCGGCGCCGCGAGGCCTGTCGAACCGGGGGCGTTCGACAGGGCCCTCCACCGACCCTGTCGAACAATGGGCATTCGACAGGCCGGTTTAAAGCCCCGTCCACCCAGGCCGCGATGCTTGTTCGATTTGTTTGAGGACCACATCGCCAGCCGCCGCCGAGAGTCGCCACATCGTCGCCGTGAGCGCCGGAGGGAGCGAGGGGAGGGGATAGCAGGCCGGAGAGGAGGCCGAGGAGGCGCCGGCCGGGAGGAAAGGGTTGGCGACGCCCTCCAGCAGTGAAGTTAAGGTATACATTAGTAATCCCTAAGTACAATGCATATGAAAGTTTAATAAAAAATTGGTTTAAGAGTTGTTAATTGTTTCGCATTGTTCGATGTTAGTATGTATGGTTAGCACATATTTGTTATTGCTAAATGTTGGTAGAGGTATTTAAGTAATTGTATGGTTAAATTAGTTCTTAGTTAGTACATATTATTGATATGTTGTGTGTTAAAATAGGTACAAAGGTGTTATATTTTATTTGGATTATTAAACTAGTTGTTTGTTACTAATAGTTGTAAATTAGTACACGGCAATGTAGTATAAGTTGTAATAGGGTAATTATCGAATGATTAAATGATTAAACGTGAGACTATTTGTCATGTTTTATCAGGATGTTAGGTGATATGCCCATTCGTCTGTATTATGGCGATGCTCCTATACAAATATGTGATAGCGGGGTGGATTTGACTGTATATGCCTTCCATGATACTAGTCTGAATGCACCGGAGCATATGGGTTTGAACGACGTGTTAGGGTGGTTGTATAATATGTTTGGGGTAGATCCAGTGCACGATAAATTTGTCATAAATGCCGTGTGGCCAGTGAGGGGTCAAACTCTGCCTTATGTTCACCCCACGCAGGGAGTATCTGGGTCGGCACACTTCCCTTACATGCCAACGGGGGACAACGTGTTGAACACATCAGCATGGGGACTTCATATCACTCCGCGTGCGCCAGAGCAGGGCCACACACCGCACACATGTAAGTCATTTTAAACAATAACACGCTTTAGTTTCTAATTATATGTATCGTTACTAACTACGCCATATTTTTTGGTTTCTCCCTCTTGTGCAAACAGACGATGAGTACGGTTCGGCGTCGACGCATCACGGAATGCCTGCTTACTCCCCTCGCACAGCATTCATTGAGGACTTCTTTTCCACTGATCCTCCCCAGGGAGAAGTAGGGATGGATTACTGGCACGCAGCACCTCAGGTCACACAGCCGACGCAGGAGACGGAGGCCGGTCAGGGGCCAGACGTGACACCACAGCAGGCAGCTAGAGATAGGCACCCCCCTGATAATTTGACATATCCTACTGAGCAGATTAGGCGTAGGAAGAAGGGAGGACCTAGCAAGCGTGCGAAGGGCACTGATCGTCCTTGACTTATATATTTGTATTAAACTTTTAGTCATTTATGTTCTGTCCGTACTATTTGAGAAACACTTTACGATTAACTTAGTACTATCAGTACTATTTCATAAACTTCTTCGGATAATTACTCAGTAGCATACCCTTCGAATGAATCATGACAAATTATCATTCAAATATAAAAATAATGAAACTAAATAATTCAAATATTTTAACCAACAAATAAATACTACAATTTCTGACCAAACATTATCAAAACCCTAAATCATATACATATAACATTACAAAAATATTTTCCTTTCTTACACACTAAAATAAATTACATATTATTAAAAAAAATTATTATTACAAATAAATGGAGAACACGACCCTGTCGAACTGCGCCAGTTCGACGGATATCCTGTCGAACAGGGGCAGTTCGACAGCCCTGCCTGTCGAACAGGGGCTGTTCGACAGGACCTGTCGAACGGCAGCCTTCCGATCTCCTCGCCAGTCGCGCTCTGGCCGTTCGATAGGCGCCCTATCGAACTGCACCCGTTCGACAGGGACCTACTTTCGCGATTTTCCCCGGTTGACCACTACTTTTGCGATTTTCCATAAAAATGATATTAATTCTCAAAAAAATTCTACATCCGATTGGATGAAGAGGCTGGGTTTATCCCATTTTCTAGAAAACTACTCCCTCAGTTTCAGGTTAGACGTTTTGACTTTGTTCAAAGTTAAACTATTTTGAGTTTGACTAATTCTGTATAAACAAATAGTAATATTTATAATATCAGCATAGTTTCATTAAATCTATAATTGAATAAACTTTCATAATATATTTTTCTTGGGTTAAACATATTATTACTTTTAAAAAAAATTAGTCAAACTTAGAGTAGTTTGACTTTGACCAAAACGTCTTATAACCTAAAATGAAATGGAGGGAGTAACTAATTAATTTATATCATTTGATTAATACATCGATAGTAAATGGAGGGAGTGTGTCTTATGCTCTGATTGGTTCAGCTATAGCTAATAAGCTATAGAAATATAAATGAAGAAAAAAATCACGGTACAATTTTTACTCATGTATTAATTATTCGTGATTTAAAAGACAATACTAAAAATGGAGTACAACAATAAACCTCTAAAATTAACTTAAATTAAGTTGTAAAATTCAAGTCTTCGACCATTGATCAGTACTAAACCGTCACGAGTACTCACTATTGACGACTCGAGGAGATCAACCGCAATGAGGTAGCTAGCACAACTCACAAAATAAAACCATCTGATTGAACTGAATATTTTTTCGAATAAGAGATTGAATTGAACCAGGGGCGGGGGGGGGGGGGGGGGGGGGTTAATAAAACAGTTTCTTTAACCTCCAGCCATTTAGAGACCTTTAGTTTATCATTTATGGCGAAAAAATTGAATGAGGTGCTCCGGGGTATCCATGGGTCTTGTGGGTGTAGGGAGGACTCACCCACGTTGGATCCGCCCCTGAATTGAACTGAATATTGTTAGTTTAGAACTCAAATCAGCTCAGGCTGCACATATCTGTCAATTGGTCTCTCTCTGTTTTTTTTTTCTTTTTTGGCAATGCGCTGCACACAGCAAATATGGGTCGAGATGACACGGATGCGGAAGTTGGAGAAGCTGGACAGCAGCAGCATCACCATTCAGGTCATCAGGTGTTTCACCGGTGACGTACGACCTCTCTCCGGCCGGGCAGATCAGCCTGACCGACATCAACGACGACCTCGAGCAGCAGCTCTGAATTATCTGACTAATTAAGTAGTACTACATACACTCTCTCCGTCCCATAATATAAGGGATTTTGAGATTTTATTTGCATTGTTTGACCACTCGTCTTATTTAAAAAATTTATGCAAATATAAAAAAAATAAAAAGTTGTGCTTAAAATACTTTGGATAATAAAGTAAGTCATAAAATAAATCTACTACTACTTAAAAAATAAGAGGTGCTTCCATCGTCCGTCAAAAAAACCGGGTGAAAAAAAACCGGGCAGAAAAAACCAAGTTTGTCCGATAAAAAAACCGGACGAAAAAAAAAGTCCGATCAAAAAAAAAGTGAAAAAAAAACCGGGCGAAAAAAACACCCGTCCCTGGCAAAAAAAACACCCGATCCCTTAAAAAGGGAAAAAAAAGTCCGAGAGACAAACCGTTTAATGAATAAAAAAAGCGAAAAAAAAGAGTCCGATTCCCTGGAGAAAAAAAATCTGATTTCCCTGGAAGAGATCCGATCTGTATTGGATTGGAGAAAAGAAAATTCTCTAGGTGCTTCTGTCGTCCGTCAAAAAACGGGAGAAAAAAACCGAGCGAAAAAAAAAGAAAAGTCCGATAAAAAAACCTGGCGAAAAAAAACCGGGCGGAAAAAAAACAAATATGTCCGACAAAAAAAAGGAAAAAAATACCGAAACGAATCCGACTACATCGACACGGTAAAAAGAGTTTAAAAAATAAAAAGAAAACTGTCCTATTCCAAAGAAAAATGAATTATATGTATCGTGGAGCAAAAAAAAAAAGAAAAGTCCGATAAAAAAACCTGGGCGGAAAAAAACCGGGTGGAAAAAAAACAAATCTGTCCGACAAAAAAGAAAGCAAAAAAAGGAAAAAAATCGAAACGAATCCGACTACATCGACGCGGTAAAAAGAGTTTAAAAAAATAAAAAGAAAACTGTCCTATTCCAAAGAAAAAGGAATTATATATATCGTGGTAAAAAAATCGACCGGGCGAAAAAAGAAAAAAATAGTCCGATCCGAAAAAAACAGGAGAAAAAAAAATGGGCGAAAAAAAAATTTGTCCGATAAAAGAAAAGGAAAAAGCTGAAAAGAATCTGACTCCATCGACGCGGTAAAAAAAGGCGAAAAAAAACTTTCCGATAAAGAAAAAGGAATTATATGTGACGCGGTAAAAAAAATAAAAAAACCAGGCGAAAAAAAAGATAAAAGTCCGATAAAAAAACGGGGCGAAAAAAAAACAAATCTGTCCTATACAAAAAAAGCCAAAAAGGGGAAAAATAAAAACGAATCCGACTCCGTCGACGTGGTGAAAACAGGGCGAAAAAATTCCAAAGTAAATGGAGAAAAAAAATCAAAACGAATCCGACTCCGTCGACGCGGTAAAAAAAGGGCGAAAAAAATCCAAAGTAAAAGGAATTATATGTGACGCGGTAAAAAAAATCGATCGGGCGAAATAAACCGGGCAAAAAAAAATCTGTCCGATCCAAAAAAAGGGAAAAAATCAAAACGATTCCGACTCCGTTGACGCGATAAAAAAGGGCGAAAAAATTGTCTGTTTCTAAAGAAAAAGGAATTATACGTGATGCGGTAAAAAAAATCGAATCCTATTATATCTAGAAAGGTTTGACACTATGTGAAAGTGGTGAAAAAAACCCTTCGTAAAAGAAATGCACGAGAAAAAAAATTAAAAGGACGGAAAAAAGCGCGGAGGAAAAAAGTCAAATTTATATTCGTCGTTTTTTAGTCCATTTATATATCTTCTTTATCTCTAATCTAATCTAATCTAACTATAAAAAGAGAAGTTTCTACAGTATATTAAAAAAGGAAAAAATGCGCCAGAAAATAAAAACGGTTTAAAAAACCACGTGAGGGAAAAATGTCAGAAAAAAGCACAAAAGAAAACGCGCTAGAAAATAAAGTTTCGTAGTTCTAATTTTCTGATTGTTATCGACATGGTTATGCATGAAAAACGTATATTATCATTACGTTTTTTCACCCGTTGCAACGCACGGACATATTTGCTAGTAAATAATAATTTCAATTTTTTTAATAAGACGAGTAGTCAAACAGTGCAAGAAAAACTCAAGACGGAGGGAGTATTTGAGATGTGAATAGATCTTCAGGATCAGTTTCTGAACCAGTGATTACAGTCAGCTTGGCTAATTAATTGTTTTACATTCTTGCAGTTGCAGCTGAGCTAGCGTCTCGATCAGCACCAGGCCATCAGCTCCTGAACCAACGACAGCTGGACACGTGCCCTTGTATCCATTAATTTAGGATGTGATTGAATACTTGAATGTATTGAAGTCAATGAGCTGATAAATTAATCAGTGTTGTGCAATGGACATTAGCAGCACACATCATCGACGAAGGCAATGACAGCTTTCCTCTGCCGCACGCCAAGAATTTCTCCCGTTCCTGAGCTATACTTCCTCCTTCCCAAGTGACTCGAACAATGAATCTAGTTTATGTTACATTACTATCACAAATTGAGTTATTTTGAGATGGAGAGAGTAGACCTGTTATTATAAAAACAATAATAATTTAATTCTATCTATGAACTTGATAAGCACCCATCCAGTTCTATAACTAGAATTAAGGGCCTGTTTACTTTGATGAAAAAAAAAATCTTACCAAATTTTGGCATAGTTACTAAAATTTTGGCAAATTGCTAAAATTTTGATAGGATTTCTTGTATAGTTACCAAAATTTAGCAGCAAACTAAATGTAGCCACTTTTTTTTGACAACTTTACCAAAATTTGGTAAGGTTGAAAATGGTATCAAAGTAAACATGCCCTAAGCTTTTCTTTGGAGTGGATAGAGCAAGTACTTCCTCTACCCAAAATATATAAGAAGTTCTGATTAGATAGAACATATCCTAATACCACGAATCCGGATAAACGATCTATCTAGATTTATAATATTAGGATGTATCTTATCTAATCAAAACTTATTATATTTTGCGATGGAGACACGGGTAAGTATTAAAAGTGAAGGCGCTACCGATGCTGACAACGTACTAATCTAAAATGGCGGTGCAGCTTAATCTCACCACCTCCGACCACAAATATAAAGGATCGAATTATACTGGCTATACATATTGGGCCGGACTACATGGGCCTCGTGCAGTTGTTTCCATTTGGGCCCAAACACTAGCACCCCAAGTGCTTCTCGCGAACTGCAGCGGCGGCGGCGGCCGAGGCGACCAGCGGCGAGCCGGCGAGGAGCAACTCGTGGAAGCGCCGGTGATCTCCCTTCTCCGTGGAGAGCAAGAAGCAGAGACGATTTGGGATGTGTTTAGTTCACACCAAAATTAAAAGTTTGGTTGAAATTGAAACGATGTGACGTAAAAGTTAGAAGTTTATGATTGTAGGAAAGTTTTGATGGGATGGAAAAGTTAGAAGTTTGAAAAAAAAATGCAACTAATCACGGCCTTGGGTGTGTATCTCTGTGTGGACAGGCAAAAGGCAGGGTTCCTCCTCTGTTGCCTTCATCAGGACCTGGCAAGTTTGGCAGTGACATTTCTTGGTTTTCTTGTTCAAGAACAGATTCTGTTAAGCTCACCTGAAATCGTGCTCAGTTGGTTCGGCAATATGCAGATTATGCAGATGCACGTGCGCCTCCTGGAATGGAGGTTTGGTCGAGAGCAAGGTGAAAGCACAAAAGTGATGTGAGCTCTCTGAATTCTGATAGACTCCTGGAATGGAGGATTGGTCAGGAGCAAGGTGAAAAGCACACGAATGATGTGAGCTCTCTGAATCTGATAGAGGCTTTCCATTGATTTTGTTGGTCATCATCAATCATATAGTTTTCATATTATTGATTAAATAATCTGGAGTTATGAGCTAATGGCTCCTTTTTTCTTTCCATAGATGAATTGTTGTGCAAGATTGAGCCTTAATTAGCAGAAGTCCGGTAATGTAACAATGTTGGTTTTCTTTCGAACTTCGAAGTATACCAAACCTCTTGTCCTTGACAATGAAGTTTTATGGGAGCATGCTGAAATGTATTTAGATGTCGCCTTAGTGGTATACTGGCAGTTTGTACGTGATATCTCTACTATTTTAAAAACGAAGCCGTTCTTCTTCCTTCCGTTCCCTCCCTCCCGCTGCACGTAGGAGGTCGTCCGTTCCTTCGCGTGCGCGCAACCACCTAGGATCTAGTCTCATTAACATTGTGGTTTTTGCCCCTCTTTTATTCAGCATATACTGGGATCACTGCCTATTATCCCAAAAAAATAGAGGGGCTAACATTTTCGTTGTTCAGCTACTCCCTCCGTCTAAAAAAAATCCAACCTAAGTGGGGATGGAATATCAGATTCGTTGTTCTAGGTGGTATTTCATCCCCATCTAGATTGGTTTTTTTGGACCAAGGGAGAATATTGTTGAGAAGAACTCGTACGGATAATGTCCAACGCCAAGATTTGTTGTATCAGTGATGGTAGTCACTACTCACTAGTCAGTCTGCCTAATTCAGGTGCGGCATGATTCGACATCTATCCAAAAAAGCACCCTATTTTCTCTTGCCAAGTTTTTCCTGGTCTGTGGCATATAAAGAAACCGTAGCACGACTATACTTCAACATTTGCATTGCAGCAAATAACTCTTACACGTAATCACATAATTAAATAGTAATATTTTATCTTTAGTTTCTTCTCTAAGAAAAAAAACTTAAAGTTTCTGTTCAGGAAAAAAAGGACTATCTATATATCTGTAGTCAAATATAAATACAGTATAATTGTAGTTTTTTTAACAAAAAAATTGACAAATGTATACCAAAATCGGGGAAAGAAATATTTGAGTAGAGTAGCAGAAGCAGATGACTGACGGTTGGGCTCTGGTTCAGACAAAACTCGGCCCAATTACTCAAATACCAAATAAGCCCAATTCCTCCGTAAAAAAGTTCAGCCCAAAATCCCTGAAGGCCCACCAAAACCACTCAAGCCCTTGCCTACTCGGGTTCCAACTCATCGGCCCAACAAAACGACGCGCCGGCCTGGCCAAGCCAAGCCAAGCCAGCCTCTCCGTCTCGACTCGATCTCTCTCTCTCTCTCCGGCGCAAATCCTCCTCGCCGCGGCGGAGCACTAAACCCTAGCGAGAGATGCCGTCGCCTGCGGGGGGTCCGGTGGCCGTGGCGGCGGCGTCTGCGGCGGCGGCGGAGGCGCTGGGGATCTCGCCGGAGATGTACCCGACGGAGGACGACCTGGCGTACGAGGAGGAGATCCTGCGCGAGCCGTTCAAGCTCAAGGGGTGGTGGCGCTACCTCGTCGCCCGCGCCGCCGCGCCGTTCGCCAAGCGCGCCGTCATCTACGAGCGCGCGCTCAAGGCGCTCCCGGGGAGCTACAAGCTGTGGCACGCCTACCTCCGCGAGCGCCTCGACCACGCGCGCCCGCACCCCATCTCCCACCACGCCTACGCCTCCCTCAACAACACCTTCGAGCGCGCCCTCGCCACCATGCACAAGATGCCCCGCGTCTGGGTGCTCTACCTCACCTCGCTGCTCGACCAGCGCCTGCTCACGCGCGCGCGCCGCGCCTTCGACCGCGCGCTGCGCGCGCTCCCCGTCACGCAGCACGACCGCATCTGGCCGCTCTACCTCCGCCTCGCCTCGCTCCCGGCCTGCCCCGTCGAGACCTCGCTCCGCGTCTTCCGACGATACCTCCAGTACGACCCCTCCCACGCTGAGGACTTCATCGATTTCCTCATCTCCGCAAACCGCTGGCAGGAGGCCGCCGACCGCCTCGCGTCCGTGCTCAACGATGACGGCTTCCGCTCCGTCAAGGGTAAGACCCAGCACCAGCTCTGGCTTGAGCTCTGCGAAATCCTCACCAAGCATGCCGATGAGGTTGCGGGGCTCAAGGTGGACGCTATACTGCGGGGCGGCATTCGCAAGTTCACCGATGAGGTTGGCAAGCTGTGGACCTCCCTGGCCGATTACTACGTCAGAAGAACCTTGTATGAGAAGGCGAGGGATGTCTTCGAAGAGGGGGTTGCTTCGGTGATGACGGTGCAGGAATTCAGCGTGGTGTTTGAGGCGTACACACAATTCGAGCAGAGTATGCTTGCGGCAAAGCTGGAGGCAGCCGAGGAGGAGGGTGCGGGGAGTGAGGGGGAAGAGGAAGCGGGCAGGAAGAATGGGATGGACAAGCTGTCGAAGAAATTCCTCGCAGATTGCTGGCTGAATGATGAGGATGATACTGATTTGAGGCTGGCAAGGTTTGAGCGGCTGTTGGATCGCCGGCCAGAGCTCCTCAGCAGTGTCCTGCTGCGACAGAATCCGCATAATGTGGAGGAATGGCACAGGTGAGACTCACTTGATTGATCACATTGATTTATTCTTTTTCATGTGTTTTGACAATAGTAAACACTAATTTGCTCTTTAGTTCACTTCATGTACATGCTGTTTATTTTTTCAACATCAACATCTTAACTTAGTAGCATCTCAATATTCCAGCCTAGTAGAACAATTTTGATTTGGATAATTCATGTTAAACCAGCAAACCAAATGTACTGTTACTGCAAAAAGTTTGGTCCCTTCTCATATTTTAGGTGATATATTAAATGACTAATGCAAGACCCCACTGGACTATTACATATGGTTGTAAGTATACGGTCTATGTATTTTTACTGTTTTATTGTAGTTGCAATTTACTGTTTTTGTAGTACATATTTCTTTCCAGCGACAAGTTTTGGATTCTTTAGTGCAGTAAGTGGCTGTGGTAAATTTTAATTCAAAACATGTATACTGTGGAATGTATCAATCTAGTGGCAGGTGTTTTCATTTCTCAGCCTAGCAATGTACTAGTATGTTGGCAGTTCCCTTTTGTGTTTTCCATTCTCATACTTGATGGAATTGGCTAACAATACGATTATGTTTGCAGGAGGGTGAAACTTTTTGAGAAGGATCCTACAAGGCAAGTAGCCACATATGTTGAAGCTGTGAAAACCGTAGACCCTATGAAGGCAGCTGGAAAACCACATACTCTATGGGTGGCATTCGCAAAGATGTATGAGAAACATAATCGTCTAGATAGTGCTGAAGAGATCTTTAAAAAAGCAACACAGGTGAACTACAAGGCAGTTGACCACTTAGCCAGTATTTGGTGTGAGTGGGCAGAGATGGAGCTGAGGCACAGTAATTTTGACAAGGCTATTGAGCTGATGAGGCAAGCTACTGCAGAACCCTCTGTTGAGGTTAAGAGGCGAGGTATATATATATATATATATTTACCATCTTATTTTTTGTTGTGTGTTTTACTGTTCATATTTTCTAACAGTAATGCAATATGTCCTGTGCAGCTGCTGCTGAGGGGGATGAACCTGTCCAATTGAAAGTACATAAATCCCTGAAACTGTGGAGCTTCTATGTGGACCTGGAGGAAAGTCTTGGAACATTGGAATCAACTCGTGCAGTTTATGAGAGAATATTGGATTTACGAATTGCCACTCCCCAAATAGTTCTCAATTATGCATATCTTCTTGAGGTAGGATTATTTGTTAACTCCGCATTTCCAAAATTCGAGTAAACTATTTTATCGTGCATATGCTAATATCATGACATTTCCTCTTTCCACAGGAAAACAAGTATTTCGAAGATGCGTTTAAAGTGTATGAGCGTGGTGTGAAAATTTTTAAATATCCCCATGTTAAAGACATTTGGGTGACCTACCTCACAAAGTTTGTAAGAAGGTATCAGAGAAGCAAGTTAGAGCGGGCAAGAGAACTGTTCGATGAAGCTGTCAAACAGGTAACTAGAATTTCACCCACATGTTTCTTACATATAGTTGTATGCAATGCTTGCATGTAAGCAATATTTGTGGCATGCTGCTGTAGTCACAAAAGAGTAACAGTTTGGATAGAGACACCATCTCCACAACACAATAATTTTGTAAAATCATGAAAGTAGTTATGAATATATCTACATTTAACTTTTGAAACACTGAATGCATGTGTCCCTAAGTACTGTTCTTGTTCACCGGATAAAATGTGCTAAGTTGAATCATGTTTAATCTAGTTGGAGTTGGGACTTGTTTTAGTTAACATGTTACCAAATGCTTTTTGGGTATAACTGGCAATCAGAAATTTTGTCCTTGCTTCATACGAATAAGTTCAGGGCGATTCTTGTTGCGCCTGCTTTCTTCTTCCTTTAAGAACCTTGTCTCTGCTTGCTGATATCATGTCATGCGATATTTTGCATTTGCTTGCTTGCTTGTTTAGATTCCAAACCTTTGGTTGATTATTTCGTGTTCCTTTTTCCTGCATCGATGCTGTTTTGAAAATGATGTTTTTCCTATATTGCTTCAGTACTTACATTTTGTTTTGTTTGATCAGGCTCCTCCACAAGAAAAGAAGGTATTGTATTTGCAGTATGCTAAGCTGGAGGAAGACTATGGCCTTGCGAAACGTGCAATGAATGTATACGACGAAGCTGTAAGGGCTGTTCCTAACAGCGAAAAGATGAGTATGTACGAAATATATATTGCACGGGCTGCGGAGCTATTTGGTGTTCCAAGAACAAGACAGATATATGAGGTGAGTGTGTTATCTTGGTTCTTACTAATACTGGTTATATCGTGTGCTTGTTTTGAGATCCAGTTTTACATTTTGCTGTTTTAAGACAAAATTAATGTGGGTTTTATTACATTCCAACAGCCTTGCCTTTTTTTTTTTTTTTGCTAACTGTTCGTATGAATCAAAGAACTCATTCTGCACTCGCTGTAACAACCCATATACTTATGAAAAATCCAGATACTATTTTTCTGTATAGTATGTTCTAGATTTTAGTTGAGTCACACTTTAGGTATGCACAACTGTAAATGATTCTAACTTTATTCCTTTGTGCTGCAGCAAGCAATTGAATCTGGACTCCCAGACAGAGATGTCATGACAATGTGCATGAAATTTGCAGAACTTGAAAGAAACCTTGGAGAAATTGATCGTGCCCGTGCCATTTATGTCCACGCATCCAACTATGCTGATCCAAACTCTCATCCTGAATTTTGGAATAAATGGAATGAATTTGAGATTCAGCATGGTAACGAAGATACATTCAGGGAGATGCTTCGCATCAAGCGTACTGTGGCTGCTAGCCGCAGTCAGGTATGTCACAAGGGCCAACCTTATAGGCAGTTTGGTATTATCAATGATCATCTTGTGAGTTAGTAAACTAAAATGATGTATTTCGTTTCATGTGCAGACTCATTTCATACTCCCAGAGTACTTGATGCAGAGGGACCAGAGGCTGAACCTCGATGAGGCAGTTGACACTCTGAAACGAGCCGGTGTTCCTGAGGATGAGATGGCTAACCTAGAAAGGCAACTAGCGCCAGGACCTTCCACGGCTCCACCAGCTCCAAGCACTGCTACTGCTCCTGCTAACCGGATGATGAACTTTGTCAGTGCTGGAGTGCAGGCACAGGCTGAGAGCAGCAGCAGGCAACAACAGGCTGCTGCTACTAACAATGAGGACATTGAGCTGCCCGATGAGAGCGACGAGGAGGAAGACGATGTCCAAATTGCGGAGAAGAGTGTTCCCGCTGCGGTGTTTGGAGAGCTCGGCAAGAGAGCTGCAGAGAACAGGGAGGAGGAAAGCTCTGGTGCCCAGGAGAATGAGCAGCTTGGCGCCCTTGAGAGGATTAAGCGAAGGCGTCAATGATCTGCCACTGTCAAGATGCCCACACCATTAGCTGGTGCCCTTAACGATGTTGTAGCTGTAACAACTTGTAAACATGATTTTGAGTGGTGTTTTTGCTCTTGTACAAGAATTTACGGGAGTTATTAATCCGTTGTTGATCTGCGACCATTTTTTCGTGTACTAACTATTGGGTACATTCCCCGCTTTTTATTCCCTCTTTTAGGCTAGAAGGCAATCATGCATGATGCATTATTCAATTCTTTTTCTTTTTTGCGAGGAAACATTATTTGATTTCGAAAGTGTACACTGCTACTGGAGTGTTGAAACCTGAAAAATGGAACTGGGAGACTGCATTTCTGTTGCTGTCTCCTGTGGTTTAGCCTTTCATTTGCAAAGTTATTAGTTGAGCTACGGCTTATAGACCGAGTAATATAATGATGGTGATAGGTGAACAAAACTACAAATTTCGTTAATTCGGATTCTTCCAAGTGAACCAAAATAGTGTATTCCTTTGATCACAAAATAACCATCACAAAACTGTCAGCAATTTTGAGCATATATTTGCAATTTGAGCTCTGAAGGTAATGAGTAGTGGAAAGCATGTACAATTTGATCACAAGGTCTCTCATCTTGATCTATTTATCGTTATCCCTTTCTTTTACCAACTCATTTGTACCAAAAGAATCAATCATATGGCAACTAAAACCCCATATGAAAAAAAAAATCCTGTCGCTCACATCCATGTAGATCACCTGACATAATCTGCACCGTCAAGAAAATGAGCATACTGTGTCCCATTCAGTTTGTTGCTCACATCATCCCAGTTCCTGACAAGGCCTGGAAGAGGACTAGTGTGAATTTTCACCTGCCTGCTGACCAGCTTTCTCACCGGAACTCCGAGGAATTCTTGTACCTGGAACAATGCCTGCATTCATAGAGATGATATTTTAGCAAAGCGAGGGTTATCATTGATCCTTCGTTACAGCATTTGAATATGTTTTAGTACATTTCTGTTGCGGACAATATCCTCGTAGTAGAGGATCATGTGCCGTGTGGTGTTGAAGTGGTCCAAGCAATCTCTGATGTATTTCTCGGCATTTCTGATGTTTGGAATCAGATTTGACACATCCAGCACCGGCTTGAATTTCGCTAATATCTCAGCCTGCTCAGAAAAAATATATAAGCATTTCATTTTTTTTTTCTTCCTTGCCAACATGATTGATAGTGATGTTACATTTCTCTTGGAATGGAAATATGTAGGATTTAAGTTTCACCAAAATATCTATACCAGAAGTCCAGTAGTTGTCTATATTCTATAATATAACCTAATATAAGGGTACAAGTTCGGAAAGGAGGAGCCCTTTTATATGTAGAGAAAATGGCTCCTTCCAAATGCAATATAGTCATTCCTCCAATATTGATACAATATTTCCCATATGCATTCAAATATACTATGGTCATATTTCATCAAAAGTGCACCTAGTATGAAACCATGTTCAATGTGAAAAATATGAACTGAAAATAGTAAGGAGAGGACATAAACTGTTGCATGGATATAACCTCTTCTTTTGAGTGTACATGGGATTTGTGGGTTCCATTCAGCTGCTTCGCATCTCTGTCGTAATCATTAGCCAAAACAGAGATAAGCCTGCGCAATGTATTTCTCCTGAAGAGAAATATCACGGAAACACCCTTCTTGTTTAAATAACTAGCTATATCATCATGATGGTCCATAAACCCCTGGAGAACACAATGATGGCAGTCAAAGCCATGCATAACTTTGTAAGTTGTAGGCATAATTTTACCCATGCAATAATGCTTGATGAATGAGATTGAACACACAAATGCCAACATCAATAATCATAGCTGACCAGTTTGTGTTGTACAACTACAAAGAGCAGCCAGAACATATCATTGGGAATTGCAAGCATATTACCCTGTAGTTCTGTTAAAAATTCTAGCTATACCTCTAAAATTTTAGCAAGCGAATAGACTATATGAACTGGATTGCCCAAGAACAGGACTAGTGCACACTGTCGGTAACTATGGACTATGGTAAGTTTCAGAGAAAGGTGTGCGATTTCTGAAGTTCAATGTAACAGAGAGCTAACCCTCTAATATTCACATGGACCAAGAAAAGCTGAAATATACCTGATTTAGCATCCACTTCAATCCAAATGCAGCCGTGCACTCATTCTTTGCTGCACTGGTGAACCAATCCAAATTATACAATTTGTCAAGGGTCTGTAAGATAGATGAGATATTCTCTCTTCTATCCACCCTGTTAAATATTTCACCATTTGAGCTGATGTTAGGGTGGCTGTTCAGCAAAGTCTCAAACCATCCACTTCCCGACCGTTGCATAGATACAAGCACAAAGGATCGAACCAGATTGCAGGAACACTCTCCCCTATGGAAGAAGGAAAATTTGAAGCAACATGAATCAGAAAATGCACATCCATAACAGGGGCGTACTAAGAGATAATAATTCTACTCTAGAGGAAAATTACCTGCTATAACTCTCAGGTTTCGGAAAGTGCACATAACGCAGCTCCTCATGAGGAAGATGAGGCTTTCGGCAATGAATTTCTGCCTGCACTTCTCCACTGTTCTCCTCAGATCTATTCTCTAGTGTTATCTGGTTAAAGGAGATGTAGCATACATAGAATCCAAATATTGCAATGAGGAAGACAAGAATCGGTCGCGGTGGAAACGGTGCTCCCTTGGAACTTTTAAGTGAATATGGATGCTGCGAATACGAAAACTATGATCAAATATTGTTGCTATCAGATATCAGAGATACAAAACTAGAATCATGCAGTACCATTTTCTTATTGCAATTTGGTACTATATCGGCCGAATTCTGCTTCTTCCGGTTGTCCGCAGCAAACAAGCATCACCATTTGTGGATGAGTGACACTGCATTCTGGTAAGTTACAGATTCTTGCAGTTAGCAACAACTTGCAAAATGAAACCAAGAAAAAAAAGAAACTTAGTGAACCTACAAACGAAGTGCTAATGACAACAATCTGTTCACCGAAACGCTTCAAAAAGAGCAGCAAACAACAATTGGATGGAAATCAAGAACCCTAAATAGAGGGGAAATAAAAAATAAAAACCTCAAGCAGGATTGAGCACCAAAAATGGGGGGGAAAGGAAGGCGCAGACGAGAAAACCCTGAAATGCTCAAACAATGGCTCACCAAGAACTTGCGGCACAAAGAATCCCCAGGAGAGGGAAGAAGTCCGACGCGGTGAAGAGATTCAACTCCAAAATGGCGACCAAAAGAAGAACAAAGATCCAAACCCAGTTACTCCGCTCGAGAAAACCCAGGCGACATTCAGCTTACAAAGCGGCCAAGATTCGGATGCGTAGGCAGAATCAAGCAGGAGAGTGACAAAGATAGGGTTTTGAGGCTTCGGATATTGGTAGAACCATCAAAAATTGGGGGCAAAAAAATAGCAGATGCAACCTAGCAACGAACTTAAAAAATCATATAAAAACGCAAAATATATATAGAAGAAATCACCTTGGTTCGTCAGCGAGAACACACTTTGTTATCTTCTCTCACTATCTCTAGTAGTGACGTTAATGCAGTAGGTTATTAGGACTATTTGGATTTTAAATGGTTTGAAATATGTGGGATGATTAGTAGCTAAGCAAAGGGCTAACACAGAGGCAGCTTTGAACTCAAGATGCAGACGAAGTATTAGGGTGTGTTTAGTTGGGGAAAAGAAAAATTTTGGGTGTAACATCAAACGTTTGACCGGATGTCGGAAGGGATTTTCGGACACGAATGAAAAAACTAATTTCAGAACTCGCCTGGAAACCACGAGACGAATCTTTTGAGACTAATTAAGCCGTCATTAGCACATGTGGGTTACTGTAGCACTTATGGCTAATCACGGACTACTTAGGCTTAAAAGATTTGCCTCGCGATTTTCTCTATAACTGTGCAATTAGTTTTTCTATTTATCTATATTTAATGCTTCATACACGTGTCCAAAGATTCGATGTGATGTTTTTGAGAAAAAATTTTAGGGAACTAAACGGGCCCTAAAAGAAGAGCACGAAGTCAGCATGGGGGGACATATTTCGGTGCACTTGGTCTTTGTGGACCGCGTAAACTTCGGAGTTGGAACTGGTCCTTCTCTCGCTGATTCGCTGAATTTTGTGCAGAGATGGCGATGCTGTTCAACTGAATTTCGCGGAAGGATTTTGTTATATAGGGCATGTTCACTTTGATGTAAAAAAAACCTTAATGCCAAAATTTTAGTATAGTTACCAAAATTTTGGTAGGTTTTCTTTTATATTTATTAAAATTTGACAGCAAACTAAATATAGCTATTTTTTTTAGCAACCTGGCATCAAAGTGAACAGACCTTTACTCTCTTTTTTATCGTTATTGTACGGTAGACATATACGCACGTGTATATCATCAAACACGCATACCTCACTCATATACTTGCAAATGCACACCCTGACTCGTGTATCAGGATTTGAACCTTGGTTGTCATGAAGTCACCACGGGTGCTTCCCAAATTTATTATTTATTACTTGATCATTCAATTGATAAGCCTTCCGTTCTAAAAATGTTATAGTTAAACAAAACTTGCTTGATCTGAAGCTACTAAGGATTGGCAAAAGATTTTCATAGAATTCAAATTCTAGTGAAAATATTTTTTCTTACATTAAACTTGGAAAAGGAAGAAAACTTTCCATATTATTATATTTGTACATTTCATTTTAATCGGAAAATTACCTAGAGGTCTCACCTTTTCTTTATTATTTTTCTTCATTTTTCCTATGGCATTTAAGGGGCCTTCTATTATTTTTGCATGGGTTTCATTTCTATATGATTAGAGAAGGGTACCATTTTAAATCACGCGTTTTCTCCAATCCTATGTTTTCTCTATCACGCAAACCAAAATTTAAAATCACGTGTTTTCTCCAATCCTATGTTTTCTCTATCTTGCAAATCAAAGGGGGCCTAAGAGTGCGGAGATCCTGTGCTGTACTGCATATGCAGTAGGTGCCACTTACAAGTGGGCCCGAAGTAGGTGGGACCCACATGTCAGTGACACCTACTGCAGGTGCGGTCCAGCAGACGATTTGCATCCGGGCCTAAATGTTGCAAGTTCAGGCAGCACTATGACAGCAGCCTGAACCAGGAGCGCTGCTATTTCTTCCAATAATCTGACCGACAACAGAGTGTTCCATCCAGCAAAAACACTGACAAAATCAACAAAGGTCTCACTGACGAGATCAAAGTGGTCTACGTACGAATTAGGTGATGGAATCCCAATCAACAACGGATCTCACCAATCCATTCATACGGAGTAAGCCGGTACAAAAGACAAGTAGGTGTGCATGATCAGAAAGACCAGGACATGATCACAGGAAGGATCCACAGTAGTCCAGTAGGTAACGAGGGCGCCAATGAATCATCAGTTGGAATGTCAAATCACAACTTAATGCTATCCGCAATGGTTGTTTAGTGTCTTTAATAGCACACACAAGTGAGCAACACACGCTACACACAGATCAAGCAACATGATCCTCTTTTTGGAGAAGCCACAGAAAATATGTAGGTAATACGTGTGTTTAGTACCCGTTAAAATTGGAAGTTTGATTGAAATTGGAACGATGTGACGGAAAAATTGAAAGTTTGTGTGTAGGAAAGTTTTGATATGATGGAAAAGTTGGAAGTTTGAAGAAAAAGTTGGGAACTAAACCAGGCTTTTGGCCTCTGATGAAAAGGAGCAGATAAAAGTGTATTCAGGACTTGACAGGATGGATAATGTCAGCAGCTCTAGGGCCTGGGTTGCATTGGTCAAGACTCTCTAACCACACCTCAAGTGAGTCCATGATGGAAGTAGAAAGGTTACCTTTGCTTTATTCAGACTCGGGATTACAAAAAACTGCGAATGCTTAAATCCTCTTATGAAGCAACAATTTTCTGTAGGTTTTGCTTCCTATCAATGAAAACAGGTCTACGATATGTACAAGCAAAAACTAACAGAAACAAGCCAACAAAAGTAAGTGGTGAGGACATATCTGTGAAACAAACAATTGGTAGTGATCATAAACATCGACATGAAAATGATATCCCTGACATCCTGCTAAGAGTAGCATGGCATGAGAACAAAACAATGCCACTTGTTTCAAGAAAATACGCAAATCACCTACCTGAAAGACAGATAACAAAAGGAAAAGGAGTACATGCAAGTTATGTTGTAGTAATAAAAAGAAACTACCTTTTACTGCCAACTGCCAGCAATCTACAAGAACCAGAGAGCCATGCGGTGATGCAACAATGAATTATGCCTCCTTGGAACGCGAAAACCTCAGAGAAATTTCGACATCCCAGCATTCCAAACAAGACCATGCATCACAAAGGCATGGAAACACAAGCACAGAGACAAGGAACCAACACTCATTCCTGTCAATAAACTGGTAATCCAGTAAAAAGAAAAAAAAAAGGCTCTATATGTCTATCAACATCGCACAATAAAGTCAGCTCATTTGGAGATCCGTTCTGTTACAGATTACGTTGTAAAACTTGCTTACATTACAAGTGAGGGCTATGGCTTTTGAAAGGAAGGACGCAAGAGTATGTTACATACTTTACACTATCTATAAGAACGACAACGAAGATGCGGGACAGAGAATTTGAGGAGATCCTCCCCTCACCATCCCTATCGCTCGCTTCCCTTGGATCAGCCAGGACAGAGACTACAACGGACGAAACTGGCTTACGACCAGCATGGCTCTGACTATGGTTCTTGGGGGGTGCTTTGAAATGATCCGTGTCATTGGATGTCGAACCTCGTAAAGGGATGGCTTCTGAGTACGAAATCCTTCTGTTCTTCACCTTCTGAACAGGGCCAGAAGGAAGATTTTCAGTATAATTTTGTGACGTGTTAGTCACTGACCCAGAGTAGACAGGCACAATGCCATTTGCATCAGCTGTTGTTGGAGATAAATCAAATTGGAATACTTCAGTGCACATCCCGGAGTTCAACATGGGACCTGGAAAATAATCAATAGACAGGGTTAACTTCAGTAAATGAAGGACCAAGTCATCAAACTACTTATAACAACTATCAGCCGAGGAATTAAAAGGTTAGGGTCAAAGCTACATCACAAGGCACAAATGTTTCATCACTCTACTAATCCATCAACAAAAAAGAGAATAAGTGCTTCACATATGCACAAATCTAAGTACTACCTCACTACACAATTTAGAAAAACCAGTATATTATTCAATTGTGCCATATGTCCATAAACAGGACATGTGTAATGGAAGAATTTCAGCAAACAAAGGAAATACCTACTTGTGATGGTTATACATGTAAGGTTGAATTCAACTATACAGAGGCAGCTAAGGATATAATCAATTCATTCGATCAGTGACTTTTTGTCCAGAGGAAGTTTATAAGGTCAAACTAAGAGTAAATTGCATTGGTAGTACACAAACTTGTTAGGTGGGTGCAATTTAGTACATAAACTTGTGAAATGCTTGTTTCGATACACAAACTTGTCTAGTTCGTGCGAATGAGGACCAAAATAGCTTGGCAATGTTAATTTTACGAAGCTAATGTTGATTAGGATGTGACGTGCATACGTGTAGTGAGTGTACATAAGACATGCAATATTTATAAATGTGGTCTCTACTTTATCCTTCATCATGAAAGTGATGAATTTCATATATTTCTAACCCTTATATCATTGTTTGTTTTTTTTATCTTTTTCTACGATCACTATATCCATTCTATTTTTATTGAAGAGGTGTATGTCTAATAGCAAACCTTCTCAGATATATGTTTACATAATTTCCTAATGAGCCCCTAAATTAATAAGATTAGCCATGTTGTGTCCTTTTTGCCTTCCTCCGCATGCACCAGACAAATTCAAGCACCAAAACGAGCATTTTACAAGTTCGTGTACCGGCAATGCAATTTACTCGTCAAACTAATGTACATAAATAGTATACTGTACAATAGTAAATTAAATATCATAAAATATACAGAATTAGCAGTAATTCAGAACATAACATTCCAGTCAACAAAATATATGCATTGAGCAGTTAATTATATATGCTGCAATGGTACCTTCTCCAATAGCATACCGCAACGGAAAAAACTACAACATTGAGCTTTTCACAATGGTGACTAAACAATGAACCACTGACCCAAAAGTCTATGATCGCCTCCTATGTATCATGGTATATTGGTAATCATCCACCCGAGTGGCATACTAAACCCACAATAAGTTTACAACTTTACCACGGCAAAAGAACATGTAATATATGCAGATATCTTCTACTTCCAGCACTGAATAAGCACTACATTCATCTATTAAGATCGCTAGCTCTAGCAGATAGTAAGTGTTATACTCCAAACAATTCATCGCACTAAGTGCCACATTGTCCTACAAACACCAACAAGGCATATACAGTATTGTTCATTTAAATTAAATAGGGTGTGCGTGCGACATTATGCAGCATTCTTACCTGACATTGCTTCACTAAACCACTGCGGCAGCATCCCATCATCCTCCCTGTATATGCTTCCATCTCCAGGAGCCAGAGCCATCAGTTCATTCATTCCTTTAGCAGAATCCATGACTTCTCCAGCTTCTAACGGAGCTACATAGCCAGGGATTGCTAAGCTAGTCTCCTCCTTTCCTTGGTTTCCAGAACCCTTCTCGCCATAGTTAGACAAACGGGAAGAGGCTTTCTCACTCGCAACAATGGACTTAATAACCAGATTTCCATTGATCTTCACATGCTTCCCATTCCTCGGCAAATATAACAAAGCTGGCAGCGTTTCGCTTCCATTCTGAGGTACCTTCGGATCAACACCATTTGAGACACTATTTTGTGGCCCTTCAACAGCCAGAATTCTCCCATGATGTGACGGAACAATCGCAGCGCCTTCCCCAGTGTACGCTGCACCATACATCCGATTTACCGCAGGAACCAAACACCCGCAGACCATCATCAAGAACAGCAATCCAAGCAGGCTAACACCTGCAACCTTCTTGGTCTTCCGGGCCTTCTTGGCCGGTGGCTCCGGTGTGGACGCAGGCTGCTGCGTCTTGAGCCGGGGTATCGGCACAAGCGGCACCTGCGAGCCACGCATTGCGTAGGCTGGGTGGATCCATGGCATCGGCAATGGGTAAACCGCAGGGTACATGGGCATTGGCGGCGGTGGCGCGGCGGCACCAGCACCGGCGGCGCCACCCAATTGCTGCTTGAGGGCGGCGTTCTCGGCCGTGACGCAGGAGATCCTGGCGGTGAGGTCGGCGATGGTGGCCTGCATCACCTTCACCTTCCCCTCCAGCTCCTCCACGTACTGCTTCTTCCTCTGCCGCGACTGGTGCGCGCTCTCCCGGTTGCGCACCAGCCGCGCGCGCCGCTTCGCCTCATCATCCTTCCCATCCTTGCCGCCGCCGCCGTCACTCCCGCTCCTCGACGGCGACGACGAATCCGCGGACTCCTCGTTCTTGGAACCCCCGTCGCCGGCCGACGACGTCCCCGCTTCCGGCGATCCGGCGGCCGAGGACGACGACGACGTCGTCACCGGCGGCGGCGCATCCGGCGGGAAGAGATCCACATCGAAGTCGAAGTCCAGATCGTCGAGATCGAAATCCTCCAGCGCGAAGGCGTCATCCCCGAGGGTCGGGAAGTCGGGGAAATCGTCGCCGGGGGGGAAGGGGAGGTCGGCGAAGGGCGCGAGTAGGTCCGGCTCCGCCATGGATCCCGGTCACCGGCGGCGCATACGCGGCGGCGGCGGCGATGGAGGTGGATGGGATCACGGACGCGGTGGTGGTTGCGGAAGCGTGAGGGCTCTGCAATGGAAAAGAGAGCGAAGGTGCGTGATTTGGTCGTAGTCCTCGCGATTTTAGGTCGCCGCGGAGACGAAGCTGCTCCACGCGTCTCGAACCTTCTCTGGGCCTAGTTGGGCCTCAAACATCGGGCCGATTTTGCGGATGGGCCTAGTTATTGAGCCTGATGATAGAGAGAGGGGGGGGGGGGGACAGATGGAAGGCTAATTCGGTTTATAGGATTCCCAAATCAAAGGTACAGGGAAGGTAAAGAATTAGGATGTTAGATGCATCTTATTTCTTAGGAATTTTTCTAAGAGGTCTTATCTCATGATAATAAGAATCATATGGAATAAGCTTGTAAGGCTATAATCCTTAGGTATTTGATAGGATTTTATAGGAATGGAAGGAATGAGGCATATAGGAAAAAAATCCTAATGTTTGAATTCCTACAATAATCCTATAAAAATCCTTTAAACCGAATGAGCCCGAAAGAGAGAGAGATGATGAAGAAGATGAGGTGACATGAAAGTCGCTGACACGTGGATCCCATCTACTGACTTAGCAAGTTAAACCGTGGTCAAACTGTCATGTCAGTAGAAACCACTTCCAAAACGATCGAAGGAGTTGATTTTCACTACTTTCCGAAGACAAAAAAAGCCTTCCGGGAGCGGCGCTATATCCGGTTTTGCAGTTGAGGGAGACGATTTACAGGAGCAAGAGATGAGGGAGACGAAACAGACTTATTTGCCTCTACTAGAACAGCAGCTTAGGCCCAAACAGCGGAGCGAGACCAGTCATGGCGGCGACACTCGCAGGCCGCCGCCTCCTCCTGCAGCGATCCGCGGCGGCGGCGGGGGGGAGGTGGCGGCTGCTGGGGACGGCGGCGGAGGCGTCCTCCTCTCCGGGAGGGAGGGAAGAGGCGGGCGGGGGAGGGGGAGATGAGATCTACCTGAAGAAGCCGGCGGCGGCGGCGGCGGTAACGACGCGGGACGAGACGTCGGTGGCGATGCCGATGTCGTTCATGACGGGGTCGGTGGTGGGGAAGCGGTTCTACCGGGAGGCCACCGTGCGGCGCGCCGACGACGGCAACGGGTGGTCGGTGATGCTCGACTACCGCACCCTCAAGTCGCCGGCGAAGCGGCCGCTCAAGCTGCAGTCGCGGACGCTCGCCATGGCCATCGCCGCCGAGTGGGAGTACCAGGTCATGATCCCCATCTTCTGTTTGATTGGCCCTCGATTGGTTATGCTGCTCAACTGTAGTGTAAGATTACTCAAATTCGGATGGAAGATGGTAAATCAAATGATTCGAAATGGAAATTGGGTGACTAGTAGCGCTTAGGTCGATCTTAATCTTGTAAGTTCAGTTTAACCCAGAACTGTAATGAGTTGCGGAAGGATTTTGTGCAATTTAAATCTATTCAATCAGTGAATCTCGCTTGCCATAGTGTACTATTCAGTGGCAGTGGCATCGATGATTTAGATCGTGCAATTAGAGGTGGTTTTGGCATTACATTTCTTTTCTTTCTCCCTGTTGCGGCTAGAGCAGCTAGAATAACTACAAATATTGTTCAGCTTTAAAGAATAGTTTCCGTTTCATATTGTAAGACTTTCTAGCATTGTCTATACTCATATAGATGTTAATGAATCCAGACACATATACATACCTAGATTCATTAACATCTATATGAATGTGGGAAATGCTAGAAAGTCTTACATTGTGAAACGGGGGAAGTAGCAAAGAAGATGACCAGGACTCCTAATTAATTCGGATACTGGTATTATAGAGTTATTGTTTCAGTAGGATATGAAGAATGCAGCATTTAGAGTTATTTTGTTGTCTGGTTCTTATCTTATCATCCCTATAATAGTACTACCACAAGATGGACTGTATTCAAATTTATCAGGTTGATTCCAGCAGCTAAGTAAAAGCAAACTTCATAAGGCAATTGCGCCTTTGCATTTGCATCACATATTCACATGGCAACCCTTAAAATGTATGTATGTCTGTACTTATATGTTGCGGTGGGTAAACTTAGGAAGTAGTCAGCTGCTCTATACTTCCATATTGCATATGTGAATTAAAAGATCTGTCATGTCATAAGTAATCGGTTTTGTTTGTTCTTTGGTTATATTAGCATCACGGGTGTGCATCCAATTAATATTGATTACTGCCTTCAACTGTAACATATGTTCATGGCTGAATTGCTGCAATCAAACATCATCTATTTTACAAGTGACAGGAGATGTTACAACGAATTCTGTTTACTTGATGTGCTTCTCATCTACACAGCCCAGAATTATATTTGAATTTAACTTCTTTGCAAGTCTCTTCTTTATGTATTTGATTTTCTAGTTTCTTATGTAACATATACTGATACCAAACTTTCTTGACATCATAGGAAGCAGATGGAATCCGGCCTTTTACAATGCCTCTTATGAAGCTTGCTTGCACTGCACTGGAACGAGTTCCATTGACACGAAAAAAAATAATTGATAATTTGATGAAGAAATTCCACCAAGATTTGGTATTCTGCCGTTCACCTGATGATAATGAGCTGACTGTAGGAGTTTATCGTAAGTTGTTTCCTCTTGACTGTGTATGCAATGACGTCCATATGAATTCATAGTGTTGTGAGCATATAACTCCATACATTTTGGTTAGCGATGTCTTCTCTTCATTTCCCTCCAGCAATGTCTTTCTTATGCTTCTTGTGTGTGTGTGTGTGTGTGCAGAAAGACAGAAGGAGAAAATTGACCCTATACTAGACTGGGTAAACACTGAGTTTGGCTTCAAGCCTGTTGTATACACAAGCTTTTTTGGTGGAAAGCAAGATGAAGGGTTAGCTAATGCTGTAGAAACTGTTTTGAAGAATACCACCGACTTTGAGTTGGCATCTATTGATGCTATGGCAGCAGCAGCCCATTCCCTGGTAATCCCTCTCGCAATATTCAGAGGGAAGCTGGGAATTGAGCAGGCAATTGAATTGATCAGACTTGAAGAAGATCACCAGGTTATTCTGCAACCATTGTCTATCTTTATTAAGGCTATTTACTTTTCTCTTGTCTTATGGTGTTTAATTCCCCCAGGTTGATAGATGGGGCTTGGTTGAAGGAGGTCATGATGTTGATATTGCCGATCTCAAAGTGCAAATGTCATCAGCTGTTGTGTTTCTTTTACTTTCATGGCAACTATAGTTACTTATGTAGCGAATCTACGGATCGGTTGGTTTTTTTTTGTTTGATCTCGACTTTCGAGCTTGTATCAACTTTTGTGACGACTGGTAGAATAAGACTTCCCTGCAGATGGTTAATAGGGAGACAGAGCTCCAGAATTTAATCTGTTGGATTCTGGTGTCTCAAACAGTATGTTTGTTAAGATATAAAAACTCAACCTGTGGAATACTTATCATTTTTTTTGTGGAACTATTTTTGCAAGCAGCAACGAATGCTGGCATCTTCCCCGCTGCCACCCTGGCCTCTTGGTCTATCTGGTGCGCCGATGTGGCACCTAGGGTCGGCGCCGACCCTCGAGAGGCACTAGGATGTGTCACATCCACCCAAATTCCCTTATATTATGGGACGAAGGAAGTTCTATTGTTGGCTAGGATAATAGATACTTTATAAATAAATTAACTTATATCAAAACCTTATTAAGAGCTAAGGTAAACTAATAGACCACATACAAAAGTTCTTAAACAGGATAAAAAGTCGCGCAAAACACGATTATGTGGTTAGTCTTTATTGAATGAAATAAAAGTGCGATAATAGTTTGATACATTCTACACACACAAATTAGGGGGAAAATAAAACTGTGTTTGGGATACATTTTGCACACTCGTCGGTGCATATAACTCGTCACGCAAATCAAGCAACTATATATCGAGATGGAAATTCACCTTTTTTTAAAAAAAAATGGAAATTCAATTTGTTTTTTTAAAAAAAACATGCATGTAATGATCAGATGTAGCATTCATAGAGCTTGATGTCCATCTGCAGCCTGAAGTACACCAATCCCTCGACGGCGTCGGTGCGGAGCGTGGCGACGCCGCGGGACATGAAGAAGTCGCCGGTGCCGCCGACGACGGAGATGTCCCTCGTCTTCTCCGACATGAGGTCGGCGCCCATCAGGTTGAGCGTGCCGCGGCGCCCCGTGGAGTTGAACACGACGGAGAAGGCGAACCACGCGTCGTACACCTCCTTGCTGTCGTAGAGGTAGACCCCCTGCGCGCGCGCCGCCGCCGTCTCCCTCAGCGACGACGGCGGCGGCAGCGCCCTCGTCCCCTCCGTCATCGGGTCGTCGAACACCACCACCTCGCCGAAGAAGGTGCCGTTCGGCGACACGGCGGTGGCCAGCGCCGTCGGCTTGGCGGCCGCCGCCGACGTGGAGTTGGCGGTGCTGTTGCTGTAGTCGTAGAGGATGTCGTGGAAGTAGAGCGTCATCTTCTTGCACGGCTCGTCGTAGCTCCTGACGAGCCTCCTGCCGCCGCCGCTACGGCCGCCATTGGCGACGGTCGCCGAGGTGAGGCTGATGACGAGGAAGATGGCGGCGACGATCAGGGAGGGATTGGACCAAGTCGCCATTGCTATCTTGGAGTAGTAAGTTAGTGCAATTAACTCAGCTTAATGAGCTTAATTCACTAACTAGCTGGAGAAGCTAGCTACTCCACTCCACTTAGCAAGTGTTGCTGGCTTAATTTGCTGCAGCTGTGATGGAGCTCGAGTTTTGCATCTCTATTTATAGAGGTGTGAAATGGAATAATATATGCATGTTCATGCCTGGCAAAATGTGTTGCTGTAGGTTCTGAGATTTGCTCTGGTCCAACAACAAGTATCTCAAGGTACCGGTGCTTTACGGTATCAAATCATTTTCGACCGTTGAATCTAACTGGACAGAATGGGTACTGTTAGATCCAATGATCGAAAATGATTTGGTACCGTGAGGTACTGGTAACTCAAAGTACTTTTTGTTGGATCGGAGCAAATCTCATATCCTATAGTTGGTTGGATCAAGAGGGAGTGAGATATAAGCAAAGGCTACTCTATTATATTTATATATTTATATTGTTATTCCCTTCTCTTTACTTTGGACTGTTTGCTCGAATGCTTGATTCTGAATTTCTGATGCTGATGCAGGGTATTGTAACATGTTATTATGAGCAGTATGGAGGTATGCAAAGGCTTCAAGGGAGGGTTACCAGAAAAAAAAATTCTGACAGATCTGGTCGCATGTCTATTAAAATATTATAAGAAATTAGAGTGGGTGAATTAATGAGATCGATGTTACATGTATCTATAGAAGAGGGAGTGCTTAAAGTCGTAAAGGAAGAAAAGTGATCTACGCCTAGCCAATCGCTTAATCTCCTGAAACCCGGCATAATAGCCGGATCCCGGAGGTGAGCTTGTCTAGAAGATTAGCAAATCTGAGCAGTCAAAAATCATTGATGAGATTAGCAAGTTTTTCCCCATGCAATTTAATTTGCGCCAAACCAGATTTAAAAACATAATATAATAATATGTATATAATTAACTATAATTTTTATTTTCATAGATACAATTATGTTTTGTATATAAGAAATTCTAAAAGTAGAAATGGGAACAAAATTTGCAATCGTAAGACATATACTATTATAATATGTTATTTTCAAAATCATTCCAATGGCATAAATTAACTGTTTAGGAGAAAATTGGAGTCATTCCTGCAATAATCCTACAAAATCCTATCTCATAAACAATCTAATTAAATCTCTCTTTTTTATATACAATGTTCTTGTCAACTTTTATTGTTTAATGAAAAGAAGATTTTTATTTTGATTAAACATGCTACCAAGAAGGCGTAGTTCAAAAAGCGTCGCCCGCTCCCGCGTCGTCCTCCCTCATGGGCGACACGGGAGGCGGAAACCGCCGGCGCCGCCTGCTCCCCCCCCCCCCTCCTCCTTCCGCCGCATCGCCGCTGCCCAAGCGGCCATCGGCAAAGCCGCGCGGCCGCAAGGACGGCGGCGGCGGGGCTTCGTCATCTTCGTCTCCCTCTCCCGTCGGCGGTGGAGGGCCGCGCAGTAGACAGTGAAGACCGCCCAGATCCGGGCCGCCGCGGCCGGATCTGGTGGGGAGGCCACCGGCGGAGGGTCGGCGTGAGGTGGCGGCGGCAGCCGGCAGTTGGTGGTGGTGGTGGCAGGGATTGAAGGTGGTGGGGCGGCGGCTGCAGTTGGTGGTGGATCCACCAAATTAAATGAAAATTGATGGCTAGATGTTTTGCTTTTTTCTTAGAATTTGTAAGATTTATTAAAGCGGCACGTGGCAATCTAGGAGCGTTTGTAGGAGTCTCACGTGGTGGCTTTAGAGTGTTTATAGGGAGTTTAATGGACTTTTAGTATATAATAGATAGATTCATTATCAACACATTTGCATAAGGATGTTTATTTAGAAAGAATTTAGCATACAAACTGTGTATATACTCATACAGCTGGTGGTCTGATCTGATGATGGGAGCAGCAACAAATAAATCTATAGGTAGACGAAGCTAGGAGCATCAGATCACCTTGTCAATTGGCTGATCATTTGTCTCCCTGACCAAAGATGTCACATCTTCACTGAAATTTGCATCGACAATAATGAATAGTGTTTGGTACTCCCTCCGTCTTAAAATATAAGCGTTCATAGCTAAAAATACTTATATTTTAGAACGGATGGAGTATATATTATACGACCATGGATGGATGCATCATACGTAGCACTCGTAGAGCTTGATGTCCATCTGCAGCCTGAAGTAGGTGAAGCCCTCGAAAGCGTCGGTGCGGAGGGTGGCGACGCCGCGCGACATGAAGAAGTCGCCGGTGCCGCCCACGACGGAGATGTCCCTCGTCTTCTCGGCGATGATGTCGGCGCCCATGAGGTTGAGCGTGCCGCGGCGCCCCGTGGAGTTGAACACGATGGAGAAGGCGAGCCACGCGTTGAACGCCTCCTTGCTGTTGTAGAGGTAGAGCCCCTGCGCCCTCACCGCCGTCTCCTCCAGCGACGGCGGCAGCGCCCTCCCCTCCGTCACCGGGTCGTTGAACACCACCACCTCGCCGAAGAAGGTGCCGCCGGTCGACGGCACGGCGTTGGCCAGCGCCGTCGGCTTGGTGGCCGCCGCCGCCGTGGAGTTGGAGGTGCTGTTGCTGTAGTCGTAGAGGATGTCGTGGAGGTACAGCCTCATCTCCATGCACGGCTCGTCGTAGCTCCTGACGAACCTCCTCCTGCTGCTCCGGCCATGGACGGCGACGCTCGCCGAGGTGAGGCTGAGCAGGAAGATGGTGGCGACGACGATCGTCAGAGACGCCATGGACCAAGTAGCCGTCCGGCGCCCTTGCACTGTTATCCAAGCTTAGCTAGCTAGCTGCAGCTGCCTGTGATTAGGAGCTCGAGATTTGCACTTCTATTTATAGAGATGAGAAATGGTCAGGGTCTTCAGCTATAGCTGTTTGAGAGGGTTCTAGCTATTTGCTTTCATGTACAATTTAGCCGGTATAGCTCCATTTAGCCCGCTATAGCAGTTTTAGAAGCTAACCGCTAAATATCTTAGCCCGCTATTTAAAATATTGAAAATGGTAGGCTGCATGCATGCCAATTATCTGGCAAAATGTCTTTGCAAGCTGGAGTTGTTTGGATCAAGAGGGATAGTGAGACTACCATCATTTCACCTACAACTATTTATTAAAGAAAAAAATAGTTTGTGAATACATTTTTTATATATGCATGTTTAACAATTTGAAAGCCGGTGTCAAAAATAAACTACTACGACAAACTCTAAAATCAACTTCAAAATTAAATTTTAATATTTAAATTTTAGGGTGGCTGAGAGGCAAACCTTAGACTTAGAGGGGCTGAGGCACAACTATAATATTGTCATTCCCTTCGCTTTTCTTGGGGTTTGTTGCTTGAATATTGCTTTGATTCCAATGATGATCTGATGCTGATGCTCATACAGGTTAATTACTGTACGTACATTCATGAACATAGAGGCTGCAAAAGGCTAGCTTCAATGGAGGGTTACCAAAATATATATATTATAAGAAGAGTTGGTGAATTACATGAAAGATAAGAAATGTTACAAAGAAGATGGATCACCTAAAGGAAGAAAACAACAAAGGAATTATGCTAGCCAAGTGCTTGATTGGTTAATTTCTGCAAAACGCCGCCACACACGTGCTTCCACAAAAGTCCATGCAGTCGAAATCATTAGTGAAATCAGGCCTTAATTTCTTCCTTGTTGTGGACCAATCAATCTGATTTGCTTCATCAGGGGGAGGGGTCTAATGGATTTTATTGGGGAGCACGCTAATAAGTTCAACAGTACCAATTACTATTAACAGTAATATTGACCCTGAAATTTCTAATTTCCGATATTAATCGGTATTTCAACCGATAATATTTGGTCACTATGTTCAGTCCAACCCACTAATGGTTTATTTGACCTCACCACCCTACACTTTAGCCCACTCATGGTTTCTGAAATCAAAATCCATATTTGAGTTCATTCCTCTGCTCTTCAGTTCATGCAGCAAATTGTTTTCTTTAGCAGATCATTTCGCTCGTATCAGACGGCTTTCAACAGGTATAAATTTGCGTCTGCTCACATGAACGACGAACAAAATGCAGAACATGGCCTGAAAAAAAAAGAGATCAAAGGGGATCGGAGTCCTCCGACCCCCACTCCAAGTGCAAAGCTGCGAAAATCCATCTGAAAAAGAATCATCAAACTGGAAGAGCGAAGTGTTGATTCATGTTTCGTAGCAGCAGATGATTTTCTCTCGCTTGTCGGTCTGTAGGATTTAAGGAATCAAAATTTCAAACCATGGCATGATGACAAGACAAGTGTAAATTACAGATAGTGTTTGATGGTTTCAGAACTGTCTAGTACTGTTCAGTTATTGGGGATGGTTCAATTTCTTTTAATAATGGAAATTATTTACATCTCAGCCATCTGAGAAAACAAAAATTATCGTGTGATGGGACAGGTCCCCAACTCCTCTAAAAAAGATGGCTAGCTGAATTAAAAGTTTAAAAAAATCACATAAATATTAAGGAGGATTTTTTTAGGTGCTACGCTATCTAAAATGAAGTACAAAGATTACAAAAGTATAGCATCATTGTGCATAGTATTCCCTTCTCCTGTGAGGCAGGTTCAATTCCAACTACCAATTACAAATTGACAATGAAATTAAAATTCTGAAACTTGTAGTTTTTGGTACTTATCAGCATTTCACTTTAAATATTTGGCCATTATGTTCTGAGATTTTCAGTTAAAACCTCTACTGATTCATGCGAACTCTTCCCCCTACCTTTAGGCTTTAGTCCTCTCATGGTTCCTGAAATCAGAATCGATATTTGAGTTCATTCCTGTATTCCTCACTCCTCGCAGTTCGTTTTTTTTTTCCGAATAAGAACTCCTAGCAGTTCGGCAGTTCGTTGCTTAGCCTCATCTGGAAGACTGGAATGACCGCAAAATAGGTTTTCTGTTTTAACAGATCGTACGGCTTTGAACAGGTTTAATTTGCGTCTGATCAAAATAATGAACGAAGAAAAAAAATTCAGAACGTTAACTGAAAAGAAGGAGACCAAAGGATGTCGGTCTGTCGGAGTTTGAAACTCCAACCCCTTTCCCATCACAAACTCCGTCTCCTCGCTCGCTCCGGTCGCTCCACTCCTAGCTAGTGGTGGAAAAAAAAAAAGCTTAGGCTCATGAGCTCAGCTCGGGCTTGGCTCAACCTTGGTTGGCTTAGCTCGGCTCGTAAGCAAAACGAGCCAAGCCAAGCCTTCTTTTCATCTCATTGCTGAAATGAGCCGAGCCCGAGCTGGCTTGCGAGCAACTTCTTTTGGCTCGCGAGCCTAGACCATCATGTGTTTATATCGATTATTTTATTTTTTTTATGGAGATATTATTTGTCAACTTGAAATTTACCATTAAGATTTTGAAGAATTGAAACTTATTTAAATTTTACATGTTGATGATTGTTCTTGCTTTTTTTTAATAATTATAAAATATATATGAAGAGGTGTTTCAACATGAATGCTAGCCAGGAAACGAGCCGAGCCGAGCCGTGCTCAAGTTTTACTTGTTTCCCTAACTGAGTCGAGCCAAGCCAAGCCTTGTTTGTTGCGAGCCACTGCGAGCCGAGCCGGCTCGTTTCCACCCTTTCGTTGTTCCTTACTCCTTAGACCTTAATCATCCTGCAGAGAAGTTCAGATTGGAGGTGTTGTCCAAGTGCAAAGCAGCGAAATCCATTTGAAAAGGAATCATCAAATATTTTTTTCCTTCCGTTTGTTGAAATAACTGCAAATTGCAATTTATTAAATTCTTTTATTAGATCATTTCACCCGTATCAGACGAATTTTAACAGGTTCAATTTGCGTCTGATCACATGAACGATGAAAAAAAATTGTAGAAAATTACCTTGAGGAAAAAAAAAAGGAGACCAAAGAGGTTCGGAGTTTAAACTCCGGACCCCACTCCTATCGCATACTGCGTCTCCTTTGCAGGGGTACCAAGTGCTAAGCAGTTTAGAGAAGCGTTGATTCATAGCAGCAGCTGATATCCTCTCGTTTGTTGGTCTGTAGTGTTCAAAGAATTAAAATTTCAAATCATGGCAAGACCAAAAGTGTAAATGGCAGACGATGTTTGATGGTTTCATAACTGCCTAGTGCCACTGCTTGGGAAATGTTAATTCTCTTCGCAATGAATCAATAGGAGCACTCTCAATATAATGAATCAGGCTGGAATCTGGATGAATGCTCCTGTTAAACTTCACAAAAAAAATGTTATATGCTTCTAAATGCTCAGTAAATCATGCTACTCTGTATTATACACTGAACTTGGGTTCAATTTTCAGCAAAGTTTGCACTGAACTTTGATTCAGTTTGTTTTGACTCCTCCAGTAAGAAAAAAAGATGCACCCAAATTAAATTGCCGTAAGGAAAGTTGCTATTTGAAAGTGATCATGCGGTTCTCAGTTGATCGGGCAATTGACTGATGAACTTGCGGCGCAGGCACGATCCTCAACGACCAATTTATTAGTGGATTATCTTATCCCAAGAATAATGGAGAAGTATTATATTAGATGAAAATGATTCACATGCAAGCTTTAAACTAATGCACAAAATGATTGCTCGCCACCGACAGCGCAAAAGAACAGCCGGCGGCGTCATCTTGTCAGTCACCTGCTCACCTGTTAATATTCAGAGATCTTCAGTTAAACCCTCTACGGACTCATATGACCTCATCCCACAATCCTTTTAGCCATCTCATGGTTTCTGAAATCAGAATCCATATTTGAGTTCATTCCTCTGCTCTTCTGTTCAGTGATCTACTCTCATCTTGGAATAACACTGAAAATTGCATTTCCTCTTTCTTATAACAGATCATTTCATCCGTATCAGACGGCTTTAATTTAAACGGTATGAATTTTGCGTCTGGGCACCTGAACGACGAACAAAAGAAAACTGCAGAAAATAAGCTGAAAGAGAGAGATCAAAGGGGAGTCGGAGTTTCATCCTCCGAACCCCACCGTTTTATGCTCTAGTTGTGTTTTGGGCTTTTGGCAGTGTTAGCTCTGTTCTTGCCATGGATTTCCAGATGCCGCAATTGACTGATGAACTTGCGGCGCAGGCGCAGCCACGACTGACTGGACAGGTTCAGCACCTAAACAGCCACTGTCCTCTAACAATTCCGAGTTCAATTTTCTACTAAAGCAATTTCTTACTAGTACTTCCACTGTTTGAGGACAAATTTTTTTTCTCTCCCATTTATCCCAAAATAAGGCCTCAGTTCTTTTTTCTCAATTCCAAACTTCAACTTTCCCGTTTACCGTTAGCACACCGAAATTTGTGAAAAATACTCCCTCTGTCCCATTTTAAGTGCAACCATAAGTTTTCGCGCTTAACTTTGATCGTCCGTTTTATTTGAAAAATTTTTATAATTAATATTTTTGTAGTTATAAGATGATAAAATATGAATAGCACTTTACTCGTGACTTATGTTTTCAATTTTTTTTAAGAAAATTTAAATAATACGGACGATCAAAGTTGGACGTAAAAAATCATGGCTACACTGAAAATGGGACGGAGGAAGTAAAGAATAAATGTATTAGGAGTAGATAAATAACTGTATTAGGATTTGATGAAGCGATGATTATTTTAAATTTTCTTTTGGTTTTGGTTTTGTATTGATACATGTGAAATGGATGGAAAAATATTTTTTTTTTGGAACGTGTCCCATCGCCGACAGCGACACGTTAGTACAATCACTGTACTCCTCATTTACGGGACGGCGATAACGTGCCCATTTCGGAAACAGCGTTGCGTGATCACGACTCACAAATCCACACCGAAAAAGCGAGAGAAGAAAACGAGAGTGTTCGTCAAGCTCGCGAATGGGAGGGAAGATGGGCAAGGACGTGGCCGCCGGCGGCGAGAGCAACCGCCGCCCGCCGCCGCCGCCGCCTATGCCGCTGGGCCTGAGGCTCCAGCTGATCGGGCTCTCGGCGGCGATCGACGCGGTGGAGCGGCGCGACGGGACGGTCAACCGCGCGCTCTACTCCGTCCTCGTCGAACACCTGATGAGCGTCCGCGCCGACCCGTCCCCGGACGCCGCCACCGGCGCCGTCCGCTCCTTCGACTTCACCATCGACGCCGCGCGCGGCCTCTGGGCGCGCGTGTTCGCGCCCGCGGCGGCGGCGCAGGCGGCGGCGCCGATGCCGGTGATGGTGTACTACCACGGCGGCGGGTTCGCGCTGTTCTCGCCGGCGGTGGCGCCGTTCGACGGCGTGTGCCGCAGGCTGTGCGGCGACGTTGGCGTCGTCGTCGTCTCCGTCAACTACCGCCTCGCGCCCGAGCACCGCTACCCCGCCGCCTACGACGACGGCGTGGACGCGCTCCGCTTCCTCGACGGGAACGGCATCCCGGGCCTCGACGGCGACGTCGTCCCCGTCGACCTCGCCAGCTGCTTCCTCGCCGGGGAGAGCGCCGGCGGCAACATCGTGCACCAAGTGGCCAACCGCTGGGCGGCCACGTGGCAGCCCACGGCCAAGAACCTCCGCCTCGCTGGGATGATCCCCGTGCAGCCGTACTTCGGCGGCGAGGAGAGGACGCCCTCCGAGCTGGCGCTCGACGGCGTGGCGCCGGTGGTGAACCTCCGGCGGTCGGACTTCTCGTGGAAGGCGTTCCTGCCGGTGGGCGCCGACCGCGACCACCCGGCGGCGCACGTCACCGACGAGAACGCCGAGCTGGCGGAGGCGTTCCCGCCGGCGATGGTGGTGATCGGAGGGTTCGACCCGCTGCAGGACTGGCAGCGGCGGTACGTCGACGTGCTGCGGCGGAAGGGGAAGGCGGTGGAGGTGGCGGAGTTCCCCGACGCCTTCCATGGCTTCTACGGCTTCCCGGAGCTCGCCGACGCCGGCAAGGTCTTGCAGGACATCAAGGTGTTCGTCCAGAGCAACAGGGCGGCGCGCGCCACCGCCTGAATTGAGATTCGAGAGTTTGATCTGCTTCGTACCGTACACGCGTCGTACACTTCATATACTTGAGATTTTGAATTGGGATTTCTGTGATTCAAGGTGAAAGTTTAAGGCCGCAGTTAAAAGTTTCGTATGATTTTATGTTGAAAACTGTATAATTTGAGTATGAAGGTTTTAAGTTTTCATATGAAAGTTTTAAATTTGAATTTGAACGGTTTTTAATTCAAAAATGAAAAATTGAGGTCACAGCTAAGTGTCATGTGAAAGTTGTATGAATTAAGATGAAAGTTGTATGATCATGCATTGCCACCGCGATGAAATTTTGGCATTTCATACGAAGCGAGTGTAAGATCACTTGGCTAAGTTTCATGTGTTGAAAACATGCTCACCCCAACATGTCATAGACTTACTAGGGTGTTCGTATTTGCAGCTAACTATTTTTACCCTTTTTTTAATGGTAGGTGTCATACCCGCTTTATACTGAAAGATGTTGGATCAGTCTTTGGAGATGTTCATACGGATAGAGAGTGGGTTTACACCGGTGCAGTCCTTGGAGATAGTAAGGAGTAAGTGTGGGTACGTATGTAAGTGTTTACCCCCTCCGTCCAAATAAACCAATCCTAACTATTAATCTGGATATATGTGTGTCCAGGTTCATTTTTAGAGTTTGTTTTTTTTTTGACAAATTAGTATGTTTGTACCGTGTTTGGCAAAAATAAAAAATAAAAAAAAGGCATTTGGTATAGAAATTATGTATGAGTCGACGACTCGTAAGAGTACATACCTCCAATAGTTACGCATTCGGGAATGTATTTTCTACACTCAGGTGTATGCATGTAGTTTAAATAGTTATATAAAAATTTCATAAAATTTGATAAGATGGACTACGATAATATAAGATACTACAAACATGTAAGTCTAAATTCGATATACACATGAAAAACAAAAATAATAAATTTTATCTGCGTTGTACGATATCGATTATTATTTTGGTTTATCTAGTTGTAGATCAAATATAATCTTGCATGTTTCTGTATAGATTTATATCATCGTAATTAATGTTACTAAATTTTTTCTATAAGTATTTAAGTCGTATGTAAATGATGGGTGCTATGGCATTTAGGCGTAGAAAATCCTTGTTCTTACCCATCCTTACTCACACTCTGTTTTTCATCAAACAGTGTAGGCCTAGTGTAATTCAAAATCAGCCTAATACTATCTGGGATTTTTCAGGATATTGCTCCTGTTAAACTTCAAAATCCCATGTCAGACGCTTCTAAATGTTCAGTAAACTAAGCTATAGTACGCACTGAACTTACTGAATCAGCAAAAAAGATTAAGTTTTCAATACTTAAGTCAAGAATCACCTGAATTTGCCTTGCGAAAAGGAAGAGAGATGTGATAACTGATAAGCGTACAAACAAATTGCGACCTCATATAGTCACATGTCGTATGTGTTGCTTGCACCCTTCTCACAACAATCCTACGGCGTGAGACCGCAAAGATAGCGTCTGCGTTATCTTCAAGTACGGAGAATTGGCGATCTCCATAACTCCATGTCACCTCTATCCAGGCCTCAATCGTAATATCAATTTCATATCACTTTGAAAGTTGTTTTCAGACCAAGGAATTCCTAAACTTCTCTGAATTTTGTGCCTGCCTGAACACTCACTGAAAGACACGCTTCCTGAACCACTGAATTTTGTGGCTGCTTGAACACTGAAACAACACTTTCTGAACCTCTGAATTTTGTGGCTGCACACTGAAAGATAAAATTCCTGAACTTCTCTGAATTTTGTTTCTGAACCTGCATTTTTTTATCAGTCTCCCAAACGAAAAGGTAGAACCGTCGGAGTAGCCAAGAAATGGCGGGCGCGCACGGGCGGCGCCGCCGGGTGGCACTGCCGTGGCCGGTGAGGCTCAGGCTCTGCGTTTTCGAGGCCGCCATTGACGCGACGCAGCGCCGAGACGGCAGCGTCAACCGTTTCCTCTTCTCCCTGTTCGACCGCCGGGCGCCGGCCGACCCGCGGCCGGACGCCGCCGGCGTCAGCTCGACGGACATCACCGTCGACGCTTCGCGCGGCCTCTGGGCGCGCGTTTTCTACTCGCCGTCGCCGTCGCCGCGCCCCGTCGTCGTCTACTTCCACGGCGGCGGCTTCACGCTGTTCTCCGCGGCCTCCCGCGCCTACGACGCGCTCTGCCGCACGCTCTGCGCCGTCGTCGTGTCCGTCGACTACCGCCTCGCCCCCGAGCACCGGGCTCCCGCCGCGTACGACGACGGGGAGGCCGTCCTCCGCTACCTCGGCGCCACCGGCCTCCCCGACCACGTCGGCCCGGTCGACGTCTCCACCTGCTTCGTCGTCGGAGACAGCGCCGGCGGCAACATCGCGCACCACGTGGCCCAGCGATGGACGGCCACGGCGACGACGACGACGACGACGACCGATAACCCCGTCGTCCACCTCGCCGGCGTGATACTCATACAGCCGTGCTTCAGCGGCGAGGAGCGGACGGAATCCGAGCGCGCGCTCGACGGCGTGGCGCCGGTGCTGAACACGCGGCGGTCGGACCTGTCGTGGAAGGCGTTCCTGCCGGAGGGGGCCGACCGGAACCACCCGGCGGCGCACGTCGTCACCGGAGACGACGACGACGACGCCGAACTGCACGAGGCGTTCCCGCCGGCGATGGTGGTCGTCGGGGGGCTCGACCCGCTGCAGGACTGGGACCGGCGGTACGCCGCCATGCTGCGGCGGAAGGGGAAGGCGGCGCGGGTGGTGGAGTTCCCGGAGGCCATCCACTCCTTCTACTTCTTCCCGGAGTTCCTCGCCGACGATCACCGGAAGCTCGTTGGTGAAATCAGGGCGTTCGTGGAAGAATGCATCACGTCCAAGCAGCCCACTGCTTAGTGACGAGGGCCTCATCATTTGACCTATCGCTATAAAATTTTAAATTTAATTTCAAAGTTTTCTCAATGTAGTTTTTTTTTATTTAGCTTTTAAGTCGATAAGTAATGGATATATAAAAAAATTTCATTAATTATTTTTGCCGCTAAGCTCTTGCCAACCAATGGGGACTATGTCTCGTTGGAAATTATCGGAGTAACATCTTTAGTTTGTTTTTTATGAAGAAAAAAGTGAAGGAAAAAAAATGATGCTTTAGCTCATCTCAGCAAAAAAAGATCCAACTATAGTTTGTTAGTTTGTTTTTAGTTGCGAGATGTACAAGTTAAATTTTAAATTATATATTTATAAAGTGATATATTACATGTTAATACATCCTTTTAAACTTTTTTATAACTATGTGAGTATATATACAATAACAATAAGAAGATATTCCTCAAGAGTCCCCAATAGGCAGCCATGCATCGCCATCAACGTAAGCATGGTCGTTGCGAGAGACTTGAGACGTTAACCACAACCACAAATGTACGTATCAGATAATCAGATACACATCATTGCAAAAGGCTACTGGATTAATTAATTATATCCTTCAATCAAACAAAGAAAAATCGCTACAAACGTGTGGCTATGTGCTCATCAGTTGAGCAGTACACAATAATGAGATTGGATCAAAATCATATCGCATTGAAGCTATTGGGTTGTACGTACGTAGTACCAATGTGTTCAACTATAAAACTTAAATTGAAGACGTACTAATTATACTCAAAACAAACAGAAGCAACGGAGCTATATATGGTCGTATGGAATTGCATTAAAATACCTGTACATGAGATTATGAGAGGTATCAAGTGCCAATTTGTCAAATTTGAACGCAGCTAGAGTTCATTGGTTCGACGATATGGTCATGACTCATGAATGCCAATTTAGGCTAAATTCGGCGCTGGGGACTTAAATTCTAGGTAGTACGAGTAGTTACACGGTATTTCAAATTTCTACTATCAAATTGGAATATTCACGTAAAAATCAAGGGATAATTTTGGTCCTGTGTGGATCCCACCCCAAATCCCACCGAACGTTTAAACACCTACATGAGGTATTAGATATAGACTAAAAAATAACTAATTGTATAGATTGTGACTAATTTGTGAGATGAATCTTTTAAGCCTAATTGTTCCATGATTTGACAATGTTGTGCTACAGTAAATATTTACTAATAACAGATTAAATAGGCTTAATAAATTCATCTCATGGTTTACCGGCGGATTCTGTAATTAGTATTTTTATTAGTGCCGAACATTTATGGCACACCGTATATAATACCTGATGAGACACGCCGAAACTTTACTAAACACCCCCTTTATTTCCAAAAAAAATTAATCGGTTCACCTATATATAGTGTCCTCTGGACACTGAAATGACTCGCACAGAAACCGGCGAAATGGGGCACGAGAAGGAGCAAGAAACGGCCGGCGACGAGCTCCGGCGGCCCGAGCCGCCGGCGTTGCCGTGGACGGTGCGGCTCCAGCTCTTCGCCCTCGTCACCGCCGTCGACATCGTGCAGCGCGGCGACGGCACCGTCAACCGCTTCCTCTTCTCCCTCGCAGACCGCCAGAGCGCCGCCGCGGCGCGCCCGGACGCCCACGGCGTCCGCTCCGGCGATGTCACCGTCGACGCGTCCCGCGGGCTGTGGGCGCGCGTGTTCTCCCCCGCGAGCAGCAGCGCCGTGGAATCCCCGCCGCTCCCCGTCGTCGTCTACTTCCACGGCGGCGGCTTCGCGCTCCTCACCGCCGCCTCCAGCCAGTACGACGCCTTGTGCCGCCGGCTCTGCCGCGAGCTCCGCGCCGTCGTCGTCTCCGTCAACTACCGCCTCGCCCCCGAGCACCGCTACCCCGCCGCCTACGACGACGGCGTGGACGTGCTCCGCCACCTCGCCACCGTCGGCCTCCCCGCCGACGTAGTAGCGGCCGTCCCCGTCGACCTCACCCGCTGCTTCCTCGTCGGCGACAGCGCCGGCGGCAACATCGCCCACCACGTCGCGCACCGATGGGCCGCCGCCACCACCTCCTCGAGCCGCCGCGTCCGCCTCGCCGGCGTCGTCCTGCTGCAGCCGTTCTTCGGCGGCGAGGAGCGGACGGAGGCGGAGCTGAGGCTGGACGGCGTGGGGCCGGTGGTGAGCATGGCGCGCGCGGACTGGTGCTGGAGGGCGTTCCTGCCGGAGGGCGCCGACCGCGACCACCCGGCGGCGCACGTCACCGGCGAGAACGCCGAGCTGGCGGAGGAGTTCCCGCCGGCGATGGTGGTGGTCGGAGGGTACGACACGCTGCAGGACTGGCAGCGGCGGTACGCCGGGATGCTGCGGCGGAATGGGAAGGCGGTGCAGGTGGTGGAGTACCCGGCGGCGATCCACTCCTTCTACGTCTTCCCGGAGCTCGCCGACTCCGGCGAGCTCGTCAAGGAGATGAAGGCGTTCATGGAGCGCAACGCGCCGCCCAAATCGAATGCTTAATTAGAAGCGTTTTATTTACCTTTGGCATTTCAAAATGTTAACCTGGACTGCTATTTCATATATATTTTGCTGAAATTTGATCAAGTTTTGCGATGATGAATTGCTCTGTGAAATAAACAGATTTTACTTTTTTTAGATAATGAAATAAAACATCTCGGCTTTTGCTCATCAGAGCTACAGCCAATTATTATAAAAGTAACACCCAAACACTGAACGTAGTTTAAATGAATTAAACATACCTAATAAAATAAAACCGATTTTACTAGCAGCGTATTTTTTATTCCGATTTCATCGCATGGATCCCATGATGCTGACGGAGACATTAACCTACCATACGATTCTGTTCACGCGGAGCACGAGCACAGCTGCACATTTCTGACTTCTTTTTGACGCGACAAGAGAAAAAGAGAGAGAGAGAGAGGAAGGCTGTGTTTTCGGTGCAAAGTTTAGATTTTGGTTGAAATTAAAGATGATGTGACTAAAAAGTTATGTGTGTATGACAGATTGATGTGATGGAAAAGGACTGAAGTTTGGATTCACTTTAGATCTAAACACACAGCCTTGAAACATGATAAGAATTACTTTTTGCGACAAGTAAAATCAGTCTGACTTTTGAGACGTACGCGACGCATTACACGTCGATAGAAAAAATCAAATTCAAAAGCTATTTTGAAGAACACTTTTCGTGTAGGGTTCTATCCTTTTCTTACAGGCTCTCGTTTTGAGCCTATAGGATTAGATTCTCCTCGTTTTCTGTTAGCACGCTTTTCAAACTGCCAAATGGTATATTTCGTGCGAAAACTTTCTATAAAGAAGTTGTTAAAAAAATCCAACAAATTTATTCATAAAAAAGTTATATATTAATAATTAATTAATCATATACTAATCGCATTTCTCGTTTTGCGTGCGACTAAACCGTCCACCGCCCCAGCCGAAACAATCGCACCCTTATTGGGCCAGAAAATATAATCATTGTGTTATCATACAATTATTTCGTAAGTTTAAACAACTTCTATTTCCAACTTTAGTCGTCTATTACACGGTCCAAAATGAAACACACTCTTTTGTTTAATGATATTTTCTAATTAAGTAGAGGGCGTTTTGTATAAAACAAATGTTTAATGATTTTTTTCACGTGTGCCAAAGTCGAACACTTTAGGAGCGTATGCTACTACAAAATCGATCTTTTATGGCGTCACCTTATTATTTTCTCCGGCGGCCATACGTGAAAACTACCAGCGACAATGGGGCTATAGACCGCCAGCAAAAATGGATCTTCGCTGGCCAACGAAAGTGTATCTTTTTGCTGGCGGCTCACTTTAGCGATTTCCACTGGCGGTTGAAGAGGACTGCCATATTAAAAGATCAGCTCTCTCCACCGCACCTAACTCTTTACTCCCTCTCCATCCCTATCGGTACGCACTCCTTCCCTACCCCTCTCCTTCTCCTTCCCTGCAGATGCCCACCGGCGTGCACCCCTCCTCCTTCCTCACTGGTGCACACCCCCCTCCTCCGTCTTCACCGACGGATCCAGCGGCAACGAATCAAGCGGGTGGCAGATCTGGTGACGGCGAGTCAAGCGTGTGGTGGATCCGGCGGCGGCGACTTTCGCGGGTGACAGTCTGGTGGAGTCAAGGAGGGGAGGTTGGTGGCAGCAAGGCAGCATATGGAGCGTCGGTGGCAGCGCCCCACTCCCCCTTCCTTCCCAAATCTGGTTGGAGGGGAGGAGGCCAGGGGCGGCGGCTGCCCCACTCTCTCCCCTCACCTCCCTCTTTTTGATTTGGCTGGAGAGGAGGAGGCCGGTGGCGGCGCGGCAACAAGGGGGAGAGCGGTGCGCGGTGGCCCCTCCCCTCCATGATATGTGGGTCCAATGTCAAAGAGTTAATTGTCACATTTAAAAGTGACACTCTTAAGGATAAAATAAACTACACGGTTCTGTTCACGTGGAGCACAAGCACATCGGCACATTTCAGACTTTTTTTTGTCGCAAAAAAAAAGGGGAAACGGGACGAGAATTAAATCAGTATTAAAACGAGAGCGATCGACTTACACGAGTATATAGAGAAACTAAATTCAAAAGTACAGCAGTACATTTTGAAGAACATTTCGTACTTTTATTACAGGCTCTTAATGGGCCGAGATACCGGCCCATATCAACACAAGGCCCACATAATAGCATTTGCTCGAGAGGCCGAATCCGAATTGGAATAAGTTCACTTCATGACCCTCAAAAGTGATCGAAATCTAATCCATGACCCTAAACCACAAAACCGGATATCTCGACCCCTAAACTCTTAAAACCGGTGCAATTTGACTCCCTGGGCGGTTTTGGAGGGCGGTTTCGCTGACGTGGCGCCTACGTGGCAGTATTGACTCGGTCTTCTTTTCCACGTGGCGTTGATGTGGCGCTTAGGTGGCATTAGAAATAAAAATATGCGTGGGATCCTCTATCTCCCTTTCTTCTTCCTCCCTTCTCTCTTTCTTTCTTTTTCTCCTCTCTCCTTCGGCCGGCCGCGGGGAGCATGGGAGGCTGGAGCGGCAGCGGGCGGGCGCCAGAGCGGCGGCAGCGGCGGAGGAAGCTGAAGCGGTGGCGGCGGCCTCGCCAAGTGGAGAGAGGAGAGGAGAGGAGAGCAGGTGAGGGAGGAAACGGATGTGATGGGTGACATGAGAGGAGGCGGCGGTGTGTAAGGGCCGGAAGGGAGAGGGGAGAGGCGGAGCCGCCGAGCTCGTGTTGTCGCCGCCACCGCCGCCGCCGGTGCCTCCTCCCGCACTCGCGCTCACGACAGCGCTGCCGCGTGCTGACCCGGAGTGGCGGCGACGCGTCCCGTGGGTGGTGGCTATGGCCGCAGCCGACAAGGTCGGAGACGAGAGCGGCGGCGGCGGCGGCGGGCGTACGAGGGGCGGCGGACGGCTGGTCTCGATCTGGTACTCTGCATGGTCGGGGAGGTCGACGGCGACGACTACGAGGAGGAGGAGATAGAGGGGGCGGGCAGCAGCCGGACGATCCAGCCCACCGCCGCCGCCGCCTCTTTAGCTCCCGCCGCCTGTGCTCCCCACCGTCTATCGCCCACCGTCGCCTACACACCCGAGGTCCGCCGCCGCCGCCGCCTCTTTAGCTCCCGCCGCCCGTGCTCCCCACCGTCCACCGCCTACCGTCGCCCAGTCGCCCGAGGCCCAGTGCGGTAGAAGGAGCTGCTCCTGCGCCCGTCGCCGGAGGTACACCGTCCACCGCCCACCGCCACCACCACTCCATCACCCACCCACCACCACCGGCACTCGAGCCCCCTCCTGCCGGCGGCTTATGTCAACGGAGAGAGAGAAACAACGGAGAGAGGAGGAAGAAGAAGGGTAGTGAGAGAGAGGATGACATGTGGGGCCCACATGTCAGTGGGCCCCACTTTTATTTTGTGTGTGAATGACAGATGGGTCCCACGCATATTTTTTTTATTTCTAATGCCACCTCAGCGCCACGTCAACACCACGTGGAAAGAAGACCGAGTCAATGCTGCCACGTAGGCGCCACGTCAGCGAAACCGCTCTCCAAAACCGCACTGGGAGTAAAATTGCACGGGTATTAAGAGTTTGGGGGTCAAGATATCCGGTTTTGTAATTTGAGGTCATGGATTAGATTTCGATCACTTTTGAGGGTCATGAAGTGAACTTATTCCATCCGAATTCGCAAAGGAAACCAAGAAGAACATGGAGACCTTTCTGCCCCTATTTATGGCAGAAAAAAAAAATCCCCAAGCAATCCAAGATTAATCCAGCATCGATCGAACCACCGCCGCGACGACGGAGATGGCCGTCGACGAGGTCAACAACGTCGGCGAAGAGAAGAAGGAGGAGAAGAAGCTGAGGAAGTGGAGGATGCCACAGGAGCAGATCGACCTCATCCTGTCGTGGTCGCCGGAGCCAGCCCGGCCGCCGCGCTACGACGTGGACATCGGCCGCCTGCAGATCAGCGACGCGCTCAAGGAGAGGCTGCGGCGGGTGGACGCCGACGACGCGGTGGCCAAGCGGGAGATGGACCGGTACCACAAGGAGCAGCAGGAGTGGGTCAAGGCCGAGCTCGCCGCCCATGGCTACGTCTAGTGCGAGATCGACGACGACGACAACCCCTGCACCTGCGGCTGCGCCTATGCTGCCGACCATGAGGAGGAAGAAGAAGAAGAAGAACAAGAAGGAGACGATGATTGTTATGAGGACGAAACTGAAGAGAAGAAAATCTGTTCGGGAAATTAGACGGCTGGAACCTCGATCACTGATAATTTCTGCATTATATTTTTTAATATGATTATGTGTGATTAATACTAGCCTGCTGTCTACCAGTTTTAATAGTTAAACAGCATGATTGGAGGTTTCTTGGTAGCCATGGCTGCTTGTTTGAACTTTGAACTTGAACGTTGGGGAAGAATAGGGAGGATGCGTTGGTGGGAAGAAGGAAGAGAACGACGGTGATGGGCTTTTGATGGGCCATATGGAGACAAGGTGTCCTCGTACGGAAAAAGTACGTCCGAGGTCCCTCATCTTGTCACCGAATTACAAAATCGTCACTCAACTAAAAAAACCAGATGTATAAGATCCCTCAACTTACAAAACTAGATCATTCCAGGTCCTTAGACAACATTGATCCTGGTTTTGTCCGACATGACGACTGAGTCACCATGGAACCCACGTGAACCCCACATATCAAGGTGACCACGGCATTACCCTCTCTCTTATCCTCTTCTCTCCCTTTCTACCCTTTCTCGTTTTTCTTGTCGTCATTTGGGTGGGCTGGCTGTCCGGTGCGGAGAGGAGGAGGTCCGACGGCCGACGACGAGCGACATGGCGGCGCTGGGTAGAGGGAAGCGTCGGGAGCGAAGGAGGCTGGCGAGGTGAGGTGGGAGAGGAGGCAACCACGGTGACCATACCATGGAGGAGGGCACCGGCGGTGAATAGGAGCTGGATGGCGCAGAGGAGATGGGCGGGGTCATCCGCGGAGGAGTGGAGAAGCTTGGGAGAGAAATGGGGAAGGGCAAGGTGCATACCTCGCCATCGTCCTCATGTCCTTCCTTCCTGTCTGACGCAAGAAAAGAGAGGAAGAAGAGAGAAAAGGAATAAGGGGATCTGATCAATTGGCCCACCCATTTTTATTATTTTATAATTTGTTTCTTGATGAAACCGTCACATAAGCGCCATGTGAGATGAAGATCTAGTCGAAGGAGCCACATTGGTGCCTTGTTAGCTGAAACTGGGGACAATACCATCGAAGGATTTTGTTTGCACTGGTTTTAAAAGTTGGAGGATACATTGTATTTGGTTTTTTGGTTAAGGGATGATTTTGTAAATCGGCGACAAGAGTAGGTATCTCCGGTGTACTTTTTCCTCCTCACAAGTCACAGAGAAGTATTTGGTGGGAGCCTGGGCCGGCACACATGGGCGCGGCGGAGAATTCACAAAGGAAACTAGGAGCCCGAGGCCGAGTAGAACACGGGCATTCTGGCCCATTTATGGCGTGGTCCCGTAGCGATCCATGAATCCATCAGAAAAATCCCAACAAATCCAGATTCTGCCGGCGATGAACTGGAGTTGGTCGTCGCAAGCCGAAGGGATGAAGAAGATAATGAAGAAGCTGAGGAAGTGGAGGATGCTGCAGGAGCAGATCGACCGCACATCCTGTCACGATGTCCGCCCCGCGACCGTGTTACAGAGCGAAGATCTGGCGGCGAGCGAGGCGGAGGAGGAGGCGCTCCTGCAGCTTGGACGCCGACGGTGCGGAGGCCATATATACGGCACCTGAACGAGTACTGGAAGGAGCAGCAGGAGTGGGTCAAGGCGGAGCTCGCTGCCCATGGCTACGTCGAGTGCGAGATCGACGACAACGGCGACAACCCTTGCACCTGCGGCTGTGCACACGCCGGTCGTGGAGAAGACGAAGAGGAAGGCTATGGACAGCGACTGTGGATGCGATGACGACGATGATGGAGAAGATGAACGGGAAGCAACCGAAGAGACGAAGGAAATTTGAGAATTTGCGGGATATGGACAGAGAATTTGAGCTAATTGGACATGATTTTGGCCAACTAGGATTACATCATATTACCATTACCAATGTTCAAATATTCAAGGGTCAAAATATATCTACACAATAAAGAACAGAAGCTTTTACATATGGCAGAAATTTGCAACTCTTGAGTCATCTGCACTTCTCTTTCAGTACTTTGGCACTCTTATTACAGTTTGAGCTTTATCAAACAATAATTTATACTAGTAGTAAAACTAAACAAACAAATTGAAATAAAATATAACTCCACAGCCACTGTGCCGTGTGCAACTTGCGAACAACTTGTCCTTAAACATTAATTAATGGCGCGACAGATTTGTCGCATTGGTCACATCGAAGATCAAAGCACCACATCACTCCTGCAATTCACTCAAAAAGAAAAAAAAAACTCTCCTCCACACTTGGTGCAGCAAGAGATGGCCGGCGTTGACCGCAGCCGCCGGTCGTCGTCGTCGCCGCCGCCGCTTCCGTGGACGGTGCGCGTGCAGCTTGCTGCGCTCTCGGCCGCGCACCGGTCCGACGGCAGCGTGCGGCGCCTCCTCTTCTACCTCGGCGACCTCCACGCCGCGGCCAGCCCCCGTCCCGACGCGGCCGGCGTCCGCTCCGTCGACGTCACCATCGACGCCTCCCGCGGCCTCTGGGCGCGCGTGTTCTGCCCGCCCACGAACACGGCGGCGGTGAAGCTCCCGGTCGTCGTCTACTTCCACGGCGGCGGCTTCGTGCTCTTCTCCGCGGCGTCGCGCCCCTACGACGCGCTCTGCCGCCGCATCTCCCGCGGGGTCGGAGCCGTGGTGGTGTCCGTGAACTACCGCCTCGCCCCCGAGCACCGCTTCCCCGCCGCCTACGACGACGGCCTCGCCGCGCTCCGCTACCTCGACGCCAACGGCCTCGCGGAGGCCGCCGCCGAGCTCGGCGCCGCCGTCGACCTCTCCCGCTGCTTCCTCGCCGGCGACAGCGCGGGCGGGAACATCGTGCACCACGTGGCCCAGCGCTGGGCGGCGTCCACCACCTCGCCGTCGTCGTCGCTCCGGCTCGCCGGCGCCGTGCTGATATCGCCCTTCTTCGGCGGCGAGGAGCGGACGGAGGAGGAGGTGGGGCTCGACAAGGCGAGCCTCTCGCTGTCGCTGGCGAGGACGGACTACTTCTGGCGGGAGTTCCTGCCGGAGGGCGCCACCCGGGACCACGCGGCGGCGCGCGTGTGCGGCGGCGAGCGCGTCGAGCTGGCGGAGGCGTTCCCGCCGGCGATGGTGGTGATCGGCGGGTTCGACCTGCTCAAGGGATGGCAGGCGAGGTACGTGGCGGCGCTGCGCGAGAAGGGGAAGGCGGTGCGGGTGGTGGAGTACCCGGACGCCATCCATGGCTTCCACGCGTTCCCGGAGCTCGCCGACTCCGGCAAGCTCGTGGAGGAGATGAAGCAGTTCGTCCAGGAGCATAGCTCCAACCGTATGGCTTAATTATATTTGTTCTTTTTTTAAGTGTCCAATTGATCGAATCACACGCAGAATTCGACGCTATCATGCTGGCTTCTGCATAATTTAGGAGAAAATTTTAAATATTTACAGATACATACCCCTCCGTCAAAAAAAAAAATAATCAATCCTACCTATAAACATGGATACATGCTTTAGGTTCGTAGGTAGGATTTTTTTTCGACAGAGTAGTATGCAATAGACTTAAATAAACTAGCTAGTGGGGTTGTATGATTTCTGTATGTATCAAGTAATGAATCATGAGAGAGATACTACTCCTAGGGCCTGTTTGGGATCTTTAAATTATAAGAAGCAGCTGTTTGGTAGCTAGTTTTTGATAATCTAGAAAAGCTCTGAAACCCAGCTTCTCCAGCTTCTGATTTTTTAGTTCATTTTTCAGAATTTGTAACTACAGATTCTCAGAAGTTGTGGACTGTTTGAGGCAACTTCTAGCAGAATCAGTTTTTAGGAAAAACTGCAGCTGGAACAAGCTCCCCCAAAACAGGCCCTAGACTTTTTCCTTGTGAGTTGTGAGTTTCGTATTCGTTTTTGTTTTTACCGTTTTGCCATTTTCTCCAGATGAATTTCTCTGAACTCCTGTGTGGCACGTTCTTGGCGAGTCCTAGGCAGCAACTATCTGCCATGCGTGCCCAGTTACCCACCTGATAGACAAGAAGTGTATCACACGCAGTGTCCTGGACTACGTAGAGTCTTTCCATTCTGGTAGTAGTCGCTTGCAAGGAGATTGAGACGAAGACGTAGAGGAGATCTCAAAATATAGCAACCTGAAATTAGATGAGATACATAATGATTTCATGAATCTGGATAGATTTTTTTATTCACATTCGTATTCATTGTAAAAAGATACATCCTGTTCGGTCTCAGTTTACTATATATTTTATGCTGAAAAGAATATTTGAGATTAGAGTGACCTTTGAGACTCTAGGACGCCAGTGACATTGAATGTATGTTTGATATTTTTTTAAAAAAAAAGTTACAAAATTATTTATTTTGTTATGACTTGTATTGTTTATTGAAGTTGTTTTAAGTATGATTTATTATATTCGCATATTTACATAATTTTTAAATAAAATGAATAGATAAATATATATGCCAAAACCAAAAGTACTTTAAATTTAGACCGTGAGTGCTCTAAATATGTAGTACCCTATACACATGTATTTAGCTTTGCAAGACCATCATATACCATTTGTACGGAAACAACTCTCGTGCATATAGCGGAAGTCCTAAATAGATAAGAAATGAGTCACATAAAATAAATACAGAGCCCTCAAAACCGACGATCGTATCTATGTTTATCTTCTTAGTTCTACTTAAAAAGGAAACACCTAAAAATATAAGTACAAGATCCCAGAAGTGAAGGACAAGCCTAATAAAAAAAATATAGAGCAACCTCCAATCTCGCCGAATGGATTCTCGAGGAAGCCAAAAATAGCTAACCAACGACTAACCATACTCGAGCTTTACATTGATACGCTGGTACACTAGATTAGGTTATTCTCTACTTTGTACTTGTGATAGATTGATATACGATGGCAACACCAGCTCCGGTCAACAGAAATAATGCTATTACTCGTCATCAAGGGTCTACCTATATAAAAATCCCTTTCCCCTTGCTCCATTTACAGATTTGTTTGTATCCTCCTAACAATCAATTCCTACGTCCTCCAAACAATTTGTATATGAACGAATCATGTGATTGAGGTATAACCCATCGACACACACTTCACTATAGTAATATAATCGTATATCGACGAAAGGCAACGAATAGCAGGTGGCAACCATTATGATAACAAAAGGCAGCAAATAACCGCAGATGGATTTTTGTCTCCCATGTGATGTCTTCATTTCTCGCATATCTCTTAAATGACATAAAACTTGCTCTATGATATTTACTCATCTTCAAGGTTGTTATTTATTTCTCATCCCATCGAGTATTCCTTAGGAATGAATAATAAAATTTATTTCTCGTGTAGTGCCTCTCACAGTATTGGTGGCGTATGATTGTGTTGTTATGTGTGTTGTCATATACTCCTCCCGTTAAAAAAAAAACCCAACCTATGAAGGTGGGACATTACCTAGTCCAGCGTATCCGGACATATGTTTGTTTAGATACGCTGGACTAGGTAATATCCCATCTCTAATTAGATTGTTTTTTTTTTGGGACGGGGGAGTACATGTGCATACATATGAGCCTGTCGTGTAATCGAAAAATAATCTCGTAAATTCTGCTGGAATCATCATAATCACTGGATCAATTACAGCGTTGGGCCAACAAGCCATCTACTGCACACGCTTGGTTCTATGCTCCTGGACGAACAGCTTCATCTCCTCCACGAACTCGCCGGAGTCGGCGAGCTCCGGGAACAAGCAGAAGCCATGGATGGCGCCCGGGTACTCCACCACCCGCACCGCCTTCCCCTTCCCGCGCAGCGCCTCCACGTACCTCGCCTGCCACCCCTTGAGCAGGTCGAACCCTCCGATCGCCACCATCGCCGCCGGGAACGCCTCCGCCACCTCGACGTCGTGCTCGCCGCCGCCGCACACGTGCGCCGCCGGGTGGTCCCGTGTGGCGCCCTCCGGCAGGAACTCCCGCCAGTAGTAGTCCGTCCTCGCTAGCGACAGCGTGAGCGCCGCCTTGTCGAGCTCCAGCTCCTCCTCCGTCCGCTCCTCGCCGCCGAAGAATGGCTGGATCAGCACGGCGCCGGCGAGCCGGAGCGTCGTCGACGACGACGGTGAGGCGGCGGACGCCGCCGCCCAGCGCTGGGCCACGTGGTGCACCATGTTGCCCCCTGCGCTGTCGCCGGCGAGGAAGCAGCTGGAGAGGTCGACGGCGGCGACGCCGGCGGCCTCCGCGAGGCCGTTGGCGTCGAGGTAGCGGAGCGCGGCGAGGCCGTCGTCGTAGGCGGCGGGGAAGCGGCGCGCGGGGCCGGCGAGGCGGTAGTTGACGGACACCACCACGGCGCGGAGCTCGCGGCAGATGCGGCGGCAGAGCCTGTCGTAGTAGCAGGAGGCGGCGGAGAAGAGCACGAAGCCGCCGCCGTGGAAGAAGACGACGACCGGGAGCGCCTGCGCCGCCTCTCCCTTCGTCGGCGGCGGGGAGAAGACGCGCGCCCAGAGGCCGCGTGAGGCGTCGATGGTGACGTCGACGGAGCGGACGCCGGCGCGGCGCTTGGCCCTGACGTGGATGTCCAAGAGGGAGAAGACGAGGCGCCGGACGCTGCCGTCCCGGCGGTGCCCGAGCGCGAAGCCGGCCGCCTGCACGCGCACCGCGCACGGTAGCGACGGCGAGCGGCGGCGGCGCGTCATGTCAGCGTCGGCGGGCATCTCTCGCTGCATGCGTGCAGTGCACCAACGCAATGAGTACATCCGCTGCGTTGTAGCGTGTGCATTTTATATCTGTGACCCGTGCAACATTGCGTACGTGTACGTCTCTGTTGTTCAACGAAAGGTTGTACACTGTTGTCCGTCCCAGTCACATACTCCTAGGTCACATAGGATGTTTAGATACTACCTCCGTCCAAAAATACTTGTCGTTTTGTGTTTTTTACATAACTTTTGATCATTCGTCTTATTCAAAAATTATAGAGTTATTGTTTATTTTGTTTGTAACTTGCTTTATTATAAAAATACTTTAAGTGTGACTTATTCGTTTTTATATTTACACTAATTTTTAAATAAGACGAATGGTCAAAGGTTGCAAGAAAAAAATCAAAGCGACAAGTATTTTGGGACTGATGTAGTATGAAACATACACTACTTAATAAAACTAATTATATAAATGAGTGTTAATTCGCGCGACAATTTTTTAAGCCTAATTAATTCATAATTAACACATATTTATTGTAACATCACATAGGCTAATCATGAATTAATTTGGATCAATAAATTTGTCTCGCGAATTAACTAGGATAGAATAAGTTTTGTCAATAGCTTACGTTTAATACTTTGTACAAACATCCATCCGATGTAACACCATCCAAACAGGGTCAATTATTTTTGTTCGGTTGCACACTCTCTGTAGTCCTGGTGCGGATGATCGGCAGACGGCAGCTGCAGAATGCGTGCACGTTGTAAAAGCTTTAGATTTTTGTTTTTGTTGATGCAAAGCAAGCAGGATCCAAGACTCCAGTTCCCTGCAGTCCGTAGATGACTGCAACATAATCAGTCACGTTAAGTTTGAGCGATTTGGAACTCTTAGCCAATCATGTGGGTAAGCCAATATTTCACTTCAAATTTTAAGCCCGTATCCGAAGTTCCCAACAAGGGAGCCTATTACTAATCCTTCCGTCCTAAAATATAAGTATTTTTAGACTTTGACATAGTCTATGAGATGCTATTTTGACCAATAATATCTATAAAAGTAATATGTTTTAAATAAAAAGAGTTACATTAATGATAAATTTAGTAACATCAATTTTACATGATTGATCCTTTTTATTCTTTTGCTATTAATAGTCAAAGTTACAAATATTTGACTTGATACTATGCTAAAAATACTTATATTTTAGGACGGATGGAGTACTGTTTAATCGTTTGAAACATAAAGAAAAAAATTCAATCGAATTTTGGACGGCCGTGATCACTCTAGAATTCGCGCAACAGGCTGGGCCCATAAAAACCTGGGCCCAAATCTCAATAGGCCGCGAGGCCTCTGTGATGATCGGGCCGGATCCAGGCCCATAAAAAACCTGGGCCAAAAGCTGTTTGACCTCCTCTCCCTCTCTCTCTCTCTCACACAGTTACCTCTCACCTCGGCGGCGGGCGGCGGCCGGCGGCGAGGTCCGGACAGCGGAGGGAGCAAGCGGGGAGGACGAGGCATGGGGACCCTGGGGCGGGCGATCTACACGGCGGGGAAGTGGATCCGCGGCACGGGGCAGGCCATGGACCGCCTCGGATCCACCATCCAGGGCGGCCTCCGCGTCGACGAGCAGCGTAAGCAGCAGCAGCCGCCGTCTCTCTCTCTGACAATTTGGCAGTTGTTATTGGGAAGAAATTGGTAGGAATGGATAGGGGGTGACTGGATTCGAGGAGTCTCGAAATGAGCCTAAATTATCGTCGGTTATTTGTGAAGTTCTGCATTCCAGGTTTTCAACTAGTGATCGATCTCGTGTGTGAAAACTGCAGCAAGTAAATCAAGGATTGCGCATATTGGTTATTGCGGTCATACTGCCCATTGTGGGAGTGTCACATTGGCAATTTGGCATGCCAATTTTCGAGTGGTTATGCATCTATTTTCTGTTGCGTAGCATCATGAAGAATGTCATTTGTTCCACCTTCTAGTTAGGTGTGGTGCTGTAGTTGGTGTTGATTGATTTCCACCATGCTGCATCTTGTAGAGGGCCTTGAATTAGCATAAATTGGACATTGTATCAAAAAGGTTTTGGTATTATGTCTAGATAGGTCATTTTAGAATAACCACGAGCTAATGAATTTAGCAAGGTACATAAACTTTATGGTTGAGCCTGACTATCATGTTACCGTTTTGTATGCCCTTGTCAGTGCCAAGGCATCGCACAATCATGAACATATTTGAGAAAGAGCCCAGAATCCACAAGGATGTTTTTGTTGCTCCCAGTGCAGCTGTGATTGGTGATATTGAGATTGGACATGGATCCTCAATCTGGTATGGCTCCATTTTAAGAGGTAAACTCTTGGTCGATATACACTGTAGTATTATTACACATGTGAGTAAGCATGGGCTTTGTCTTGATAATTTGTTTCCCATTTCTTTCTTTGTTACACCTTGTTTACTGTACATTTTTGTTTTTGGAATAAACTTGCTTCTGACTGCAGTACACTCATTGTTATGATGAATGGTACTACATAGACAACTGACAGAACCACCAGTCGTACGGAGATGCACAGTTTTATCAAACAGCTCTAGTACACTCATCTTTTCATTGTTGGGCTCTCAACTGACACTTCACATGAAGTTCGAGTTTTTAACCTGCAACGATGATGTGTTGGGCTCTCAACGATGATGTGGGAAGGTTCTCCCAACCATAAAGCATTAAGTACTACTTCCTCCGTTTCATATTATAAGACTTTCTAGTATTGTCCACATTCATATATTCATTAATGAATCTAAACATATATGTGTGTCTAGATTCATTAACATCTATATGAATATGGGCAATGCTAGAAAGTCTTATAATATGAAACGGAGGGAGTAACATACTAGTAGCTCTTAAGAAAACAATTAGGTGAGAATGGTTTTGACCAATGCCTGTATGGTCTCCTTTACAACCAAATCCAAGTAGAAAAAGGATTCAAGCAGCTTCATTCACATGATAACGTTCCTCCTACACCATATGATCTTTTATCATGGTGTGAGGCATTTGTGCTGTCATACATACTGGGTTAACCCTAGCATATTGATATTTAAAGTTTCAGTAACTATAGTGTTGAAGTTGTACTTTGGATACTTCCACGGTGCGGTGATAACCATTTTAGCTCCTTTTCATTCTTTTGTCCTCAGGTGATGTCAACAGCATTCATATTGGAGTTGGAACAAATATACAAGACAATTCCCTTGTACATGTTTCAAAAGCTAATATCAGTGGGAAGGTTCTCCCAACCATAATTGGAAACAGTGTTACAATAGGTCAGTAGAGCACTTCCTATCTTAATTCGTAATATACACTCTGATATGCTATTGAAGTTGTGATTTGGCTTTTCTGGAAGACATTAACCACATGGCATCATTTATACCTGATAAAATCGTAAAAATATGGTTTCCATTGCTGCTTTGTGATTGATTTACGAGTTAAAATTCTGAGCTTCATTTCGCATGGACTATTCACTGTGACACTGTGCTATGCACCTACCTAAACAATAAAGCTTCTGCCAGGTCACAGTGCTGTTCTACACGCATGCATCGTCGAGGATGAAGCTTTTGTTGGTATGGGTGCCACTCTGCTTGATGGAGTGGTGGTTGAAAAGCACAGCATGGTTGGTGCAGGATCCCTTGTAAAGCAAAACACCAGGATTCCTTCTGGAGAGGTTACCTTCCTATTTTCTTGCTAAGCAAGTTTTTTTTTTTCACTTGCTATATGAGAAATGTGCAATCAACTGCCAACATTTTGTAATGAGGTAATTCTCAGAGATGCTGGTATATGATTACAAAATTGGCATGCTCTTTGTTCAGAAAAATACCTAATTGTTTTCGAATAATGCAATTGAATGATTCTGAGGTAGAGGTTTAGTCTGCATTTTTCCCTTAATTTACAGTTATGATGTGTTGACACATATTTTGCATGAATTTCCTTATTTATAAAACTGTAATCGGGGACTGGAGGATTACTAAACAAAGCTGCTGGCTGCATGTTTATACTGATGTCCATGTTTTATGTTCCACACTTGTTGTGAACAGCTGCAAGATTTAAATATGCTTTGTATTTATATTTTATGGTTAAGTTAATACATTGCATGGCTTTATTAAACCATATCGTTTCCTGACATTGCTAGGTCTGGGTTGGTAATCCTGCCAAGTTCCTAAGAAAGCTTACTGAAGAGGAGATGGCGTTCATTGCACAGTCAGCAACAAACTATATCAATTTGGCTCAAGTCCACGCAGCCGAGAATGCCAAGACCTTCGATGAGATTGAGCTCGAGAAGATGCTGAGGAAGAAGTTTGCGCACAAAGACGAGGAGTACGATTCGATGCTCGGCGTGGTCCGTGAGATCCCACCAGAGCTTATCCTCCCGGACAGTATCCTCCCAAACAAGGCTCAAAAAGCTGTTGCTCACTGAGTGTTTTCTTAAAGCTCCCGCTTGGGAAGCTTTGCTGTTATTACATGTTGACTTGTTTATGACAGTTTTGTCTGTCCGTAGAGGAAAAGGAAGTCAATTGGTTCCCCTGCTTTTGACTTGCTTGCTTGATAGATGTGAAGTTCAAGTTATTTGATACTAAATAGCTGTAGTGTGAAAAAGTCAGTGAGCTCAGAAAGTAGAAATTTTGAGGATTTTCGTGGGTGCAGAACTAATTTATGCAAAATTCCTGTAAAATTTCTGCGTTCAAGAGGACTAGAGGAGTCATGGAAGACGAGCAATCTGAAGGAAGATGCTCCCTGCTGATCAGTGAGTAATAAGCGAGCTATACAAGCATAGGCCCTGTTTGGAACATTGGTTTTTAAAGGATTTTTGGAGGTTTGCAATCCTTTGGATCTTTTTTTCCCTATGAGCTTGTTTGGAACAAAGGAATGGGGTTGTTGAATTCCTTCGGAAAACATTTCCTCCATTTTGTTAGGAAATATAAAACATCTACTTTGATCCAAAGGAAGATTCCCTTTGCTTCATCCTTCCATCCGTCTCTCTCTCTCTCTCTCTCTCTCTCTCTCTCTCTCTCTCTCTCTCTCTCTCTTTTTTCATGTAAACAGCCTAAACTTCTTCTATCATGTGTTTTGAATTTCTTAGTTATCAACTTTACACTATATCATATTCCTGCATTTTTTTTCTATTCATGTGTTTTCTTCGTTTATTTCAAACGAGGCCTTAAAAGAGAAAATAATCCTATGAGACCAGTTTTTTTCAAGTATGGATTAATTTTACCTGCTCTCCCAGGATTATTTTCCAGCTTAAGGCCATGTTTGATTCAGCTTAGTATTATTATAATCTAAATTATTAGAAGTAAGCTGAAATAAACAGATAGCTTATTATAATATATTATTATAATCTATAAGTCAAATTACTATAATCTGGTAAGCCACTCTAAAGGTGCTTTTTTTAGATTAATGGGTGGCTAACAGTTAACAAACAGATAATAATCTAGAGAAACAAACAGCTAGCAGCTTATTTTATGTTAGCTTATTATAATCTAGCTTATAGTAATCTAGTTCAATAATCTAGATTACAATAATCTTAAGCTAAAACAAACAGGGCCTAAGACCTTGTTCGGTTTGAGGGAGATTGAAGGGGATTGAGGGAGAATAATTCAACACCACAATAGGTGTGGAATAATTTCCCTCGAATCCCTGCCTCATGGGAATTGACCGAACAAAGCCAGTTGCTTCCAAGGTACAGTCACAACAAGTGGCAGTCTTGCCCAAAGGTCATCTTGGCATCTTGCCGAGGACCGGCCAAGGGCCAACTCACCCAGTATTGAGCCCTGCGCTGCACGGCACCACAACAGTGATGACGCTTCACGCACGTTCCGCGGTAAACTTGCTCTTAGGAGAGCTTTACATTTCGAAAAACAGCTATTGAGAATTAAAAAAACTGAGTTATTCAAGAGAGGTCGAGATTTTATGAGAAGCACCATCTACCATAAGCTCTCCAAACAGAGAGCCAAGATAAGCAGAAAGGGGGATAGTCCATTATGTTTGGTAAACAGTTTCATGAACAAAGTTACATACACTAGAGTACTGACACAGCTACAACATGCGTGGGTGTCTCTCTCTCAGAAATGAGAAATATAATGTACCAACTAAACTAGACTGACCCGCAAGGCAGTAAAAACGATGCCTTGGCGAACCTACTACTACTAAACTACCCCTCACTACAATACACCTCACAGATCAGATATGTATTAGAGTATCTAACTACAACGACACAGATGTACAATGATTCCAAACACAGGGTCTGAGCTCGTACAAGAGGTTAGCTGGTACAGTTCGTCTTCATCAATCACCAGTGAGTTTTATCCCCAGGACCAGCAAGTATGATCTGCATTCGGACAAGCAAAGTTAATTACTCCGTGATCATTGCGCACAACACAGTCCAAAAAAAACGTTGGGGAAGAAACAAAATTCCTCGAGCTGGAGCAACAGAGTGCGACAACTTCTTGTTGTTTTTTTCTTCCTCCAAGACAGGTTGCTTACATTGCAATCGATGGCAAATCTGCGAGCGAGCATGATTGCAGAGTTGCGTTCTCTGGCCGTCTCGAAGCCCAGCACCAGGCTCAGGTCTCTCCTCGGTTGCCAGTACATCGCTTGGGGTGCAGCATCTCCACCGCCTCTCATACCACATAGCTGAAATGAACAACAATGCAACGCAAATTTTAGACTATATCATAGTCCAATGATGTGGAATGAAAGCTATCATCAGTGAGATGGAAGCAAGTTTCTACACCATCTTATGAGTGCTAAAAGTGTTGCCTAGAATACCTGCATCGTTGAGGAGTAGAATTCTTTTGCAATTACTGTCTTCCCTTTTGCGAGTCTCATCCGCAGTTTCCCGATGGAAAGAACATGAATTGAATCGGTAGGCTGTTTGATTCCATTCACTTGAAGAACAACAACCTGCCATAAGGGGCAAAAATAGGTGTCCTTAAAGAATGACTAGTAACAGTGGGTAAAGCTGACTTCATGAGCAGTAAATACACAGTTCTTTTATTATTTTTAGTGACACTGAATATTTGATACAAGCATCCAAATAGAATGATTTCTTGACATAAAAGCAGCAGATGGCATGCCAACTGGGAAATTATGAAAACCAAAATATCTGACAAGACTCAGTAAATAGCAAGATTTATAACAAATTATGTAGGTATAATGCAGAAACAAAAATGGATAAGGAAGGAAAACCATTACATTATATTCAGTTTCAGGATTCCTTAGAAGAGTCTCTACGTAATCGACCAATCCTGCAGCTGCTCGACAAAATAACGTTAGCCATGTCATAATAATAAAAGCGCATTAATGTTACCAGTCAGGAAAACTAACCAGGATCCACAGGGCCAGCAGTCTTCACGACAGAGATTTCACCGCAATGGTTGATCTCAGCTTGCAAATACCGCCCAACATCATGTGGTTCTGGAGCATATGCTTGCTTTATGGCACCTATAGAAGATCGGTAGCAAGTAGCAACAGTCATCAGTGTTACATCGTATGTAGAAACAAGATCGTTTTGCTTGATGGAAATAGTTTCACCTGAAATTATCTCTTTCTTGTTTCCTTCAGGCTGCACACGGAACCACTGTATTGTACTTCTTGATAAATCAACATATCCATCACTCTGGGAAACTATGCGCAACATTGAGCCTAAGCTTTCAAGGCCCTCCAGCTCATACGAGGACACATCGTTTTCCTCATAGCTTTGATGCAGGTGTAACTGATAAAAAGGACAGCCAATCATGCATGGAAATAAATACCAGATCTTGATCTCTACATACCGAAATTATTCATGTTGGGAACTTCACAGATTTGAGAAGCAACATAGAATAAAAGAAACGATTCGATCTAAAGACACTATTATTTGTCTTTTACGGCTGATCATCCAAGTAGCAAGATAACTCCTATAGAAAAACAATGACAGTAAAAGTAGGCATGAAGCAGCAATAACAAACCACTACACGCTCTTTGGCATCGTTCTGCTTATTTGCACAAGTTTAAAAGAAAGAAAGCAAGCTACAGAGTTGATATATGATTCTATCTTCGCAAACTTTGACATAGAATTGGTGAGCTCTTGCGGTGTTTTGTTTTCAACATGCTCCACAGTGCACGGTGTGATTCACCGCAAATTCATATTGCAATAGCTGGTTTCAATCTGGCCTACTGTAGAAATGACAACTGAAATTGCCAAAATCAGCATGTGTTAACCATACCTCTTTCAAAAGATGAACACAATTTGAGGACTTCTCAGCTAATTGTTCACGTAGGACTTCAATCTCATTTTCAATGTCCATTGCCTAAAAGATAATTAAAAACTTGAAATTGGTCATTTAGAAACCATAATACCATACGATCAAGTATGCAACATAGGCTTGCAATTTCACATGTAGAGTGACATAATAAGTGCATTCTACCTTGCTGGGACAATGCAGCATTTTCACTCTCCGTGCTTCTTGAGCCTTTTCCTTAAGTTCATCCTCATCCTAACAAGGTTTCAAAAAGAAATGGTAAACAGATATGTACAATTCAGCTTGAAACTAGAGGAACTCTAAATATGGAATCTCTCTTAGCATAAATGAATCACAAGACACAGGCAGCTGGAAATTAGGGGTTTAGGGTTGAAAGTGCCTAAGACATGTAGGAAATGACAACAAATGTAACAAGAAGAAGATATCTACCAACAAAAATGATTTATTATGACTTCATACATCAATGTTTAATGTTGCATATATCTCATAGTTATTTCAATAAAATAAAAGAACATAGTGTTCCTACCACCTACCTGTTTCCCATTTATTTGAGGATCAATTTCTTGCTCTTTAACTAATTGTTCAACTTTTTGTACAGCAGCTCTAGCATTATCTATCTCTATGCGAGCGTTAGATCTTTCTTCTTCAACAATTCTCCTGGCATCTTCAGAAGCCTGTATGAAAATACAGAAAAACAAGCAATGATTGAAAAGGGATGAACACATGAAGGTATACCAATGGATAGATCTACCCAAGGCGATATTAAACACGATTCTACAAGAAGCCGGTAAAAAAACAGTAATTATTGTCAGCATGCTTATATCTGAACCATATTGAGGAAATCAGGTGGAAGTCCTAAAACGTGTTATTCAATAAGCTGTGATTACATGTGACTGAAATTTCACTCTGTATTTTGGAAGGGAAACCACTAGTACTTCAATAGTTCAGTTCCATAGTATAATACAGTCCCAACATAAGAAGCATTCTATTGTTCATTAGTACTGCATATTGTTCATAGGAAGAACTCAACTTTCCTTACTAGCAATTTAGCGAAACAGAGAACACTTAAAAACAATGGAACCTGACATTTTGCTATAACAATAAAAAACCAAAAGTGAATGTCACAAGATGCTAAAAGTATGTTGACCGATGTTCATAGCATGCATACACTACTGAACTACAAGAAATTTTGGACGCACCAGTTTCAATGAGGTTGCAATTTTGGCAACCTCTGCCTTTTGCTGCAGCAACTCGTCTTCTCTTTTAGACAGCTGAACTGTTAAAACATCCACCTATAGAAAGTACCAAACTATTAAAACAGCCCACAGAAAAGGCACCATTTTTGCATATGGAGCTTGGAGGGAAAAAAAAGGACAGAATAGTAGCCTCTTTTGAAAACACATGCAACACAATTAAAGATAAATAGCAACACCATTAGAAAAGTTACAAATTGAGTAGCAACAATCCTTGGTGAAAAATCAAAATATGGTTCATAACAAGAAACAAACCATAGAAAGGGACTCCTCAATTTCATCCTTATGTTTCCCTGCAACTCGACTTCTCAGCGATTCTAATACACTCTTTAGATTTTTCAGAAGGATGTCTCGCTCCAATAAAGCAGCTTGTCTCCATTTAACCTGAGAGTTCAAGATTTCAAGGTGAGGCCAGATAGACAACTTTGATTTATATAACTCCATTCATTCAAGTATTGGGCCAATCGTCAAAGAGCATTCAGGAGGACAGGGCCTAAAACAGGTAAAAGTTCCATACCTCATTAGACAACAATGTGGCAGTGTTAAGACCCTTCTCAAATTTCATAGCAAGCTCACGGACTGAAAGGCGCTGACTCCGATGAAGTAGGTCTGCTGTTTCCTTGGCAACAGCCTCTTTCAGAGATGGCATTTCTTGATCATCTGTCAATTTGATAACTATCCCATTCAAACTCTTCTTGTATGTAGGGAATTTATTTCTGATGAAGTTTGCAGGACGCAATGGCCCTGACCAGAGGACATCATTATGTGTCTTCCGCCCGAAATCAATTGTGGACGCCCGCGTCATTTATACAGCACCCTCAACCTTGACTAAATAGCAGGCTTTACCCCTCAATAGTTTACAGCTGGCCACAGTAAATTATCATTAGTTGAAATGCTCGATAATTATAGTTTGTTTAAAATGTGCATCCATAATCATTAGGGGAAGTCAACACCATCAAAAAAATAAAAAGGAAAGAGTACAAATAAAATGCAGTGTCCATAGATAATAAAAATATAAGACAAAAGCAAGTGCTGGTCGGTTTCAAACAAAATAAGTGCTGGATATCATAGTATCATCTAGCTGCACACAAGTGCTACCACCAAACCAATTAACCAAACCTCATGCGTCGCAAGTATTGAAGTATAAACAATACTGGTCACTAAACTCAAAGTTACAAATCTGTATTGGAGGCTACAGACCAAGTAATTGTTACACTTAAATTCCACTATGAAGGACAGTTAGTAGTACCAGATGGTAAAGCTATAAACTACTAGTGCAAATTTGTCAGTGGAATAGGGAAAAAGGACGTTCATGTATGATTAAAGTGATCGGTGGGGAACAAAAGGTTAACCAATCACCAGGTAGCATCAAGTACAGTTGGAAATTTTCAAACATTGTAGCTGGCATCAGCCAAAAAATAGTAGTTACTCTAATCTTGCGAACAACAAAAATAATTTGGAGCTGAAAGACCTTTGCAATTTTATTACAAATGAAACTAAACAACACAGTTCAGAATTCATGGGTAAACTTAAGCTTAGACATAGCAGAGCTATTCAATTCATGCACAGTTCTTCTGGGCTTCTGGCTACACGGCACTCGTACGAAAATTAAAACTGAAGTAAAGGCGCATGAATTCAATTCACTATCGGGACATGTTTTCTAGTAGGTTCGTTGGCAAATCATTGCTAGTATATACTCCTGCGCTAACCACCTCGCCACTCCACGCAAATGCGAGTGCAATTCCGTACTAATTTCCTTATACAATTCTTGTTTCAAAAATATATATAATTTGCTTAAATTTTCATCAAATAATGCACTATAGCAGACTCATACTAGCAAAATAAACAGAGAGAGAGAAAAAAAATATAACCTTCTGCCAATCTGCCTCCCAATCGTCCAGCCATTCAAAAGCAGTAAGTAGAAAGATGAACAAACAAAAAACACACACAAAAGAAAAAGAGAGAGAGAAACTAAAAAAGAAAAAACGCACAGAGAAAACAGGAGAGGGAGCTAGAGGTCTTACCAAGGAGCTTCCAGAACGCAAACCCGCCGGCAGCCGGCTCAAATGGCGCTCGCTCGCCGGGATCCCGCGGCAGCTGCACCCACGGCGGCGAGGCTGATTCGGCGAGGAAAATGTGGCGCAAATCTGGGGGAGAGAGAGAGATTTTGGTGCGGGTTTGCCTCTCTCTCTCCTCTCTTTTCTCTCTTCTTCTCTCGCGAGCGGGTGCGAGCTTTGAATGGCAGTGGCGACTGGCGACGCGGGGGTGGGCCCTACCAAGGAAAAAGTGGGGCCCACATGTCAGTGGGCCCACCGGAGGATCGCGGGTCAGGTGAGAGTCATCACAGGGGCAAGTGCGATCCGGGGACACGACACGACTCGACTCCGCTCCCCCCGAGATTCCCTCCGGGCGGCGCTGCGGGCCGTAGGATCTCGATCGGACGGCGGAGGATAGTGGGAAGGGGTTTCGCGACCGTTCCGTTGATGGCGCGGGGCGCGTCGTGGACCCCACACCTTCCACCGGTAGTACTCCGTAGTAGTAGGAAGTTGGGATAATTCTTGTCTGTTTCTGTCTGCACTTCGAATTTTTCTTCTTCGTATTTTTTTTCATTTTGATTGAATTTTCAGGGGAGCTGAACTTCATCTGCAAATTGGAATATTCAATTTGATTTCAGGGCGTTTGGGACGCATGATTTTTCACAGGGTTCTCATGTAGTGCTAACTTGCTAGTAGGAAGTTGTTTGTTCAGTTGTGTTGTCAGTCTTCACAAGCCACATGTGTGGTTATTTATAAAGCTGAAGAGTTCACCAAAAATAAAAAGGACATTGCGTCGCCTCTGAGCATCGTCAAGTTAGAAGTTAATAAGAGCATCGTCAATCACATGGTTTTAATTTTTTTCTCCTCTTTTTTTTTCAAACAAGAGTAATAGATGTGGTTAGCAGCTGCATCTCGTTGGTGCTACGCATGTGCTCGGCTTTGACTTCGCAGGATTGATTGAATCGATCCCGGGAACAGCGGGCTATACATGTAGCTAGCGCGGTTGGTATCTGCAAATCTGCTAACATAAGTAAGAGCAAGTTTAATAGTATAGTCAACTACTGACTTTAAATTATCTATATCTAATTTAATAGTTTGTTTATATTATCTATAAACCATTAATATATGGTCACGCCTCGAACCTTTTAGCTCTGCTCATTTCTAGTAACGGAATAGGGGCGCAGCCCTTGATCAAAAAAAAATATGGTCACGTCTCTCATACACACAACGTATTGGAGTTTGTTGTGCAGTTGGCTATAAATCTGTAGATCGCTTTCCTTCTTTCTTCTCTTCTCTACTCCACATGTGCTTACAACTGACTTTACTCCCTCCGTTTCAAAATGTTTGACACCGTTGACTTTTTAGCACATGTTTGACCGTTCGTCTTATTAAAAAAATTATGAAATATATAAAACTATATGTGTACATGAAAGCATATTTAACAATGAATCAAATGATATGAAAAGAATAAATAATTACTTAAATTTTTTGAATAAGACGAATGGTCAAACACGTACTAAAAAGTCAATGGTGTCAAACATTTTGAAACGGAGGAAGTATCATGCTATTGTACTCGCTCTGAGAATGCCGTGCTAGCCCAATCGCTTCGCCTGCACTCGATTATAAGCTATAACACTTATTAAAAGAAATAAAACTATAATTAAAAAACCATCAAATCAGTTTTAAAATTTAAATTTTAACTACATCTTATAGATTTAGCTTAAGAGTAAATGAACAATATCTCTTTAGAAATTAACCATGTGTTGTTGATAAATCCAAACGCCGGGGTCATGAAGCCGCCATGCTCGCCAATCGCCAGCTGCTGGTGTTGATCCGATCGATCGATCGATCGATCCATGTCACACCATAACAGCGACCACGCATTTCTTCGACACAAGACATACAATTACTACTAGCTATACTAGAGTAGCCAATCACTATAAAATGCTTCAGTTGCTTTCTACCAATAATATTATAATCTACGAGCATATCCTCTCTTTGTCCCCTAAAATATAATTCTAGAGATGAAACTGGACAAGCATCGAGGAGTACATCTCTAGCTAGTACAGTAGCTGATTAGCCATGTTACGACTCAAGTCGAATAATCAAGGAGCAATCTTTGTCATGTGTCTTCAAAAAAAAAAAGAATCCTTGTCATGTCTGCAATCATGCATAAATGGCCGTGGATTTAAGAAGAGGATGATTATCCATTGAAGAGAAGTCATGGGTGTCCATTATCTACGATGTCCTGAACTGATAACAATCATAAGTTCCAATAACATACTCCAACATTGGAGTATTTGGTGATTCAGGTTCTGTATCTTTCTGGCTGAGCTGAGTTCAACACTTCAACTTGAAGCAATCATGTACTCCAACATTGGTAGTACATAAATAATGGCAACGAAGGCAGATCAATGTGGGACAAAAGAAGGTGAAAGGATAAATTCTGAATCTATCAACGCCGTGTTTAGTTCCAAAATAATTTTTCAAACTTCCAACTTTTCTATCACATCAAAACTTTCCTACACACAAACTTCCAACTTTTTCGTCACATCGTTCCAATTTCAACCAAACTTCTAATTTTGATGTAAACTAAACACAGCCCAAGTGTAGTACCTGGATTTTTCACATTTTGGTCCTTTTGAAAAACTTATTTCGCAAATAGACCCCTGAAAAAACTTATCCCAGAAATGATCCTTTTTTGGACGCCAGAGTGGCTGGCGCCGTCATCCAACAGGACGGCGCCAGAGAGGATGGCGCCGTCCTCCTGCCACCGTGGCGCACGCGAACCGACGTGGCAGGAGGAGGGCGCCAGCCATGCTGGCGCCGCCGCCTCCATTCCTGTTTCTCTATATAGAGTTGCAACGGTGTCATTTTTATTTTATTTTTTCGGATGTTTTTTCACACTTAGGATCACGATACAACCAACCACAAAAAAAATTTAAACTCGAACTACCACTTAACTAAGTCTGAAAATAGCTAGCATACCACTTAGTCTACTTTGCACCTTCACTAAAATTAGACCATAATTCCTTTAGTAAAACTCTTTGATCAGCATGTTAAACATAATGCACTCTACCACTATATGAAATTACTTAATCTAATTCAAAATATAACCACATGAAATGACATATATAAGTTAAACAGTACATAGAGATGCAATTTTTTTTATTTTTATTTCATTTTTTTGATATTTTTTTCACACTTAGGAGAACATAGGAACCAACCGTATAAAAAATAAACTCAAACGGATAAAATATGTGACTTGTAGAATTTTCCAAAACTCTACCGAAACGGACAAAATATGTTATCTATTAAAATAGGCGTAACTTTCTCATACGCACTCAGAATCAGGCAAATAATATATGCACGGACATCTACAGAAAATGTTACATCCGATTCTTCCCAGCTTTGCTGGGTTCGGCGATATTAAAACCTCCAAATTCCGCTTGCAAGATTGTGTTTTCGAGGAGAGAAGTTTTTCGGTAGAACTTTGGAAAATTCCACATGCCACATATTTCGTCCGTTTGAGTTTATTTTTTACATGGTTGATTCCTGTGAGTTCCTAAGTGTGAAAAAAATATCAAAAAAATAAAATAAAAATAAAAAAGTTGCACATCTCTCCTTTGCACTAGTTCGGAGAGAGAGGAGAGGAGAGGAAAAATTCTACAGGTCACATATTACGTCCATTTGAGTTCAATTTTTCTATGGTTGGTTTTTGTGTGTCCCTAAGCGTGAAAAAAATATCAAACAAATAAAACAAAAATAAAAAATTTCGGGGGGGGGGGGCGCCAGCCACTCTGGCGCACTCCCTAGCCACCTCAGCATCGCCCCGCCACATCGGCAAGGGGACGGCGCCAGAGAGGCTGGCGCCATCCTGTTGGACGACGGCGCCAGCCACTCTGGCGTCCCAAAAAGGACCATTTTTGGGATAAGTTTTTCTAGGGGTCTATTTGCGAAATAAGTTTTTCAAAAGGACCAAAATGTGAAAAATCCACAGTGTAGTACCAAGATGGTTTTCAGTTTTCACCTGAGGGGTGATCCATGTGACAGACGTACAGTAGTTGTAGTACCTTTGCAGGTGTTCTGAACCAGTATTCTCCATTATAGTGCCATAATTGACAATCGGTACATGATAATCGGTAATGCCGTGCAGAGTGTTTTTTTTTTCTGAACCAGTATTCTCTATGTCCTACCATGTGTACTCCTAATTTGTCCAATACAACTATACTGCATTTTTACTGCTACATATCTGCAATCTGTTAGCAATCCAAAGTCCCAGAGCTTCAGAGAGAGGGGGGAGTTGGAAGGAAACCTGATGCAGGATAGCAGTAGCACCAATGGTCAGAATAAGAGCAGACAAGCTTTATATCATCCTAACCCAAGGACCACTATTGATCTAACCGTAAAGACAAAACAATGACAAAATGACAAGAGAAAAATTAGAGCTTTGTGGTAGAGACCATGTGCTTGAGTTCCCCAGATGAGCAGGTTTCAACACTGGCTGGGTTCTTGCGTCGTTTGTGTAGTACTCCCTCCATTTCACAATGTAAATCATTCTAGCATTTCCTATATTTATATTGATGTTAATGAATCTAGACATATATATTTATCTAGATTCATTGACATCAATATGAATGTGAGAAATGCTAGAGTGACTTATATTGTGAAACGGAGGAAGTACTATAATAGTGGAAAATGCTAGAATAACTTACATTGTAAAACGGAGGAAGCACTATAATACTGGTAACTTTGTAAACCTTGATTTCAGAGGGAACCCACTCTATTACAAGTGCGTACCACTACTAGTCTACACATCGAAAATTCCAAGTTGCAAAAAGGAAAAAAAAGAAAAGAACTTGCGTCCAGACTCACACTCCTAATTTTTAAGTTAAATCTACAGTACGAAAGGGCCCAGCCCATTGCTCTGTCGGGCTCTCGGCCCATGATACTCCTAATTTCTCTCTGGGTCCCCGCTTCGATAAGGCCCATATAAAGCCTTGAATAGAAGAATCGAGCCCATGGACACACGGCTCCGGCTCGTCCACGCCCAATCGCATTCGCATCGTGATTATTCTCTCTCTTCCTGGTCACACTCACGCCACCGCCACGGGCTAAGATTCCACCGGCATCTTTGCCCTTGATAACACCGAAAGTTTTCCCGGTTTCCGCAGAGCCGAGCCGAGCCGCGCCGTGGGCGTTTCCGCCGCCGAAGCTTTGGTCATGCAGCGCGAGGAGATTGGCGGCAAAACCGCATCCAACCGTCCATGTCCCCGGGGACGGAGCTCCTCTAACGTAAAGTGAAAGAGCCCCACTTTTCTCTAAGGGTCTGTTTGGTACAGTTCCAACTCCTAAATATAATTTTAAGAGTTAAATTTAGAGTGGAGTTGTGGAGCTGCCTAAACCCAGCTCCACAACTCTAGTACATTTTGTGAGAGAGCTTCACCCAGCTCCACTCCCAGTTTTAGTGGAGCTGAAACTATTTGGCTGAGCTCTAGCTCTAGGAGAGGTGAAGCTGGAGCTGTGCTAAACAGGCCCTAACTTTATGTCAGAGAAGCCTCTTCCATCCCCGGGGCGGGGCGTCGTTTCAGGGAATGGGGGACATTGCTATATTTATAACGACACAAAATCAGCTTACAATATTATTGTTTAATGTTTTTTTAATATTACTGTTTAATGTTAGAGGATATGATTTCCGTTTTATAATGTAAGCAAAATTTAGTCAAAGATTGACAAATTCAGTGTCGCTCAAGAGCTCAACTAACTACAACTGCAAACCCTATAAAAGAAAAACTGAAAACTGCAGACCAGTAGTAGCAGTACACGGAACGCAGCAGCTCAGCAACTGTGGTTCATTGTGTTTTGTTTATACTCCGTAGTAAAGCGTAACGAACCGTTGGGCGTAAACGGCGGCGGATCACACGCTCAGTGGTACGTAGGAGTAGCGGATTCCACGAATACACTAGTGTAGCCGTACTCGTGCGGAGCAAATAATGAATAGTAGTGTTAGAGTAGATAATAGCAGGCTATAAGCCAGCTATAAACATATTTTAAAGAAGTAAAGAAAGAGAGAGAAAAGTAGCGGGCTATAGATCTATAGCTAGTTGCAGTACGGACTTTAAGACGTAATGTGTGTATGACAGGTAGGACCAGGTATTAATAGTATAGTAAGCAACTATTGTACGAATTGGCTATTACATTGGCTATAGATGATTTGAAGCTAGTAGTTGGATATACTATTAAACTTGCACTTAGAAGAACTAGTACTACTGTACTAGGCTTTCTTCTCCACCGAAAGAGATGGTCCCATCGAAACCACGTGGGCGACACGCACGCATGTCCTTCGGTTGGTCCATTTTGTTAACGTGTTCCATGCATGTTTTGTTTTCCTTGGCAAGATAAGCAATGCCCCGTCCCCTGCAGGAATAACTTACTCTCTAAGTGCAAGCACAATAAATTGCATATTAGTAGTACTAAGAGCACCCGCAATGGTAAAGTAAGGTATTATCTATAAAAACATGTACATCTCAGCAATATACTAGATTAATAGTAAACCACTTCAATAGTATGTCTACATGGGTATCTATAGCTCTCTAATCCATTGCCTCGTTTTTCTCTATAGACTATCTCCAGGTTAGTAGATAGCTTTGCTCTCTCTCTTCATTTAATCTCTTCCAAGTAGGAAAATATGCTGACATATATCTCTCGTAGAGAGCCTATATATAACCATTGTAGGTGTCCTAAGTACTACTGTCAGCGAGTCACCTGAGCAGTTTAGCATCGTAATGTGGCCTTTCAGTATAGTATATATTTGGCACTCTCCATTATTCTTCTCTGGTCACAACTCTTTCTCCATTATTCCAACCTTCGATGTGGCCTTTCAGACTTTGAGTACAAACTCTTTCTCTAGCCACAACTCTTTCCTGGGCAGGTAGTAGTAGCCTACAGTATTTGCCTCGTGGTGCTCCGTTGTGCAACGCAACGCGACTCCGAGATTCGTGGGGCTTGATGAAACTGGTAGATACATATTTCCTCCGTCTCAAAAAAAAAAAGACAAACCCTGAATTTTCGTGTCCAACTTTAACTATTCGTCTTATATGAGATTTTTTATAATTCGTATTTTTATTGTTGTTAGATGATAAAACATGATTAATACTTTGTGCGTGACTTGTCTTTTTAATTTTTTTCATTGATTTTTCAAATAAGACGGACGGTCAAACGTTGGACACGGAAACCAGGGTTTGTCTTTTTTTTTTGGGACGGAGGGAGTACACACTCCACCCACCCGACACATCGGGTTCTCTTGCCCCATACCCACACCCACGATGTCTAAATACTCCCACTTAAATACCCACACCCGTCGCGGGTACAAAACTGTCCTCATACCCATACCCATGCGGGTAACGGGTATCCAACGGGTACCCATACCCATATAATTGACTTGTAATATTTATAGTTTTGTACTATAATTAGCCATATTAGAGCTGTAAACTATCAATATTTTCTCTAGCAACAATGCTATTAATATTAGTGTTCAAAGGCGAGTAAAAAAATTATACAACCATATTACATAATCAAGAAATCAAATAATAATTTCATATAACTAGACTAAGCAATGCTTTAAGATGTGAAAGGAGTTTTATGCTATGATTTAGTAGTCGTTGAGAGTTATAATACTAATAGTTTTAGATTCAATCAACGGGTTTTTTCTACCAACGGGTTGGTGGGTACGGGTGGGTAAAAAACAGACCCATACCCACCCGTTAGTAGACCCATGGGTATAAGAGTTAGAACATGATTGGCTCCTAATAGAGTAAAAACCCGTCGGGTCTCGGGTTATGGGTACATTGCCATCTATAGGCGGGAAGACACGGAACACCTGGCAGCCTAGCCTGCCTGGCCGAGACTCTCCCGTACACGCGTCCCCTGTGTTGACCTGACCCCATCCATCGCACCGTCACAAGAATCACACGCACGCGCACGCGCATCCGCCGACCTCGACCCAGTCTGCCACAGCACACCACAGCACAGCAGCAGCGCGTAGCCGATGGAGCCCTACGCGTACGCGTGCGCGTGCGCGAGCGCGAGGCGGCGAGCGAGACGGACATGTGGGTTGCTGCGGTTTGCTCCCCCCGGCGAAAAAAAACCCACCGCCACCGCCACTCCGCGCCGTCGCGCGGCGCGCGGGGGTTTGTTTGGGCTTGGGCCGGCGGCCGTCCAACCAAAAGGCTGCAGCGAGTGGCCCACTGCTCTGACGTGGGGATGGAGGTGGCAGTGGCGGTGGCACGGGGGGTGACGTCAGGTTGGTTGGGTTCACGGCGTGAGCTGACCAGTAGTAGGGAGTAGGAGTAGCTGCTAGCGGTCAGTCAACCTAGAAAAGGCCCAAATTTGACAACCGGCAGCAGTAATAACTCCTCGCCATAAGAGCAAGTTCAATAGTATAGCCCACTACCAGCTCCAATTCATCTATAGCCAATCTAATAGCTCATTTATACAATAGTTACATACTACACTATTAATATATGGTCCCACCTATCATACACACACTGCGTCTTGGAGTTCGTGCTACAGCTGGCTACAAATCTGTAGCCCACTACCCTTCTCTCTCCTCAGTTATCTCCTTAAAATATATTTGCAGCTGGCTTATAGCCTGTTATTGTACCTGCTCTAATCGGCCTCCTCCCACTTTTTCATGCAGTGGTTCGTTTCCCTGTAAAAAGATCAATTTATACAGCACTGTACTACCACTCCTAATTACTCCTATCTAACACCATATTTAGACACTAAACTATTACTGCAACGAATATAAATTCATTACACTCGATATTGTTTAATTGTATTAGTATATTTTAAAATGGATGAAGTATAATAATATAGTACTGAAATATGCTGTACTGGTATTCCAGCATTTTTGCATCTGGTTTTGCCTTGATCAATGGTCACTATTTCGTTTTCTTTTTTCTTTTGGTCAAAGCAGAGTACTAGCATTGCTTTGCTTCTCGGATAGTTGGATGTCATGTTTGACAGACTGCTTCTACAGATCTTTTTTAACCTTAGGCGTCCATTACTGTGTGTTGAGCAGAAGATGCACGAAGTCAAACCGCATGAAAAAAAAAACTAACCAAGTCCATGTATATATGCAAAGATATTCACGGTGGTATTAATCCTAATTATCGTACTACTAATAGTACATTTTGCATCCCCGCAAAAAAAAATAATAGTACATTTTGCAGTTGGAATATACTACAAGTATAATTGAACTTGTTTGCTGTTCGGCAAACGGTGGTCCCTCGTACAAACTGGACCAACTAAAATTGGATGATATTAACGTCCTCTGATCCTAACCAACTCGATCATGATTTATTCCTCTCCAAATATACGAAATTAAATGCCGCATTTATGCGAGAATGGACATTGAAATTGTTATGAAATGAATTAGCTCCACTAAAATAATACATGTGCTCTCTCACCTGTTATTTTCTTTTTCAGTAGATTCCTTTTCACAAATTAGAGACAAATAATCTAGTATTGAAATGTTGGCGGGAACCAATAGCATATGTAACTTATTGTGTAGAAAAGGATTTGTCTTGAATGTTTAGACGCCATTTGATCACACACCACAAGTTCTTTTTTCTCTTTAAAAAGACTTACTAGATTTTATCTGAAAGGTGATGAGAAATCATCGTAGTATACGATCACTACTCCATAAAAACGGTAAGTAAGATAAATCAATCAAACACACCTGACATCTCATACTTAATTATCATCAATATTGATCGGTAACTCTCCGAGAGCAATAATTCCTAGCTAATTTGGTGTACGAACAACAACTAATTAGCTGATATATAGCAAATTTCAACAAGTGGTAAAAGGCACATCAATTTTTTTATATCTCAAAAAGGTGTTATCACACTACAATCACTACTCCATAAAAAAGGCAAGATAAATCAATCGAGCGCTTCATACTTATCATCAATGACTATCTCTGATAAATAACTCACTGAGTACGTGAATTTCTAATTTGCTACGGAGACAACAACTAGCCAAGTAATAGCCGATATGTAGCAAATTCCGATAAGTGGTAAAGTTGTGCACTAAGAAGAAAGTAGCAAATATATTCTATTTATGTAACTACATCGTTTCTTCTCGATTTTATCTCAAACAGGTAATGAGAAATTACCATAGTACAATCACTAATCACGAAAAAGACAAGTATGAGAAACCAATCAAACACATCCAGCGTCTTATACTTATCATCAATGACTATCTTCGACCGTTAACTCTCTTTCAACAAAAATTCCTAATTTGCAACACAGACAGCAACTAGCCAAAACAATACCCGATATGTAGCGGATTCCGACAAGTGGTAAAGTTACGCACTAACGAGAAAGTAAAGCAAATATATTCCATTTACATAGCTACATTGTTCCTTCTCAATCTCTCCCTCTCTCCCCTACAGTTCCCCTCACTTCCACCAGTGGTTTCCCCACAACACAAGCAGTTCAAACTCCAATAATCCGTGTGTGCCCATAGCAATTTCGTTTGTAGGCTAAGCTCAAGTTAGAGCAATGGGCCTTGGCGGCGCGAGAAGTCTCAGCGATTGGCTTAATTTCAAGTTAGTCTAAACCAAAAGATCTATCTTGTGCGTGTGTAGCTTATTTCTTTTGTACAGTTATTCTTTCTATATTCAATGAAATTAGCGGCTCACCGATTCGCTTAAAAAAAATAGCTAGAGCAAGTAAGAAAAACACATTCCCATACCGGCACGGTAAATTGCTACGGCCACACGGGAGGTGATACAGCTGATCGGCTGGAGCAAAGCAGGATGAGATTGCGGCTCGTAATCTGCGAGCAATCGCAAGTTCGCAACCACCACCACCACAATCTCTCTCTCTCGGTTGGCAATTTGGCGTGTCCCCTCTTTCTCTTTCTCTCTCCTCTACCTCTCGGCGTGGTGGTGGTGAGCGAGAGGGATTGGGATAGATAGGCACGCACAGGGTAGGGGGGACGACGAGACGAGGGATCAATCAGAATTTAGTCACGCACCCAGGAACACCAAGAAAAAGAAAAGGAAAAACCTTTTCTTTCTTTCTTCACTTTGGTTGCGTTGCGTCTCCAATCCAGCGTGCGTTGAGTAGATAGATGGTAATGCCGCCCACGAATCCGTGGCGAGTTCTTGCGTCGCAGAGTGGCAATCTGTAGGAGTTTCTCTGGGGGTTTGTTTTTTTTTTTTTTAACGGAAGAACAGAATCAAATCGAATCGAATCGAAAGAGAACGTAAATTAATCTGTGGTTTCTTGGCGGCGGATCGATCGGCGGCGATCGGCCGGCGATGGCGCCGCCGTCGATGGATTACTGGCTCGGCTTCTTCCGCGGCGCCGGGGACAGCATCTTCGACGCCATCGACGCGGCCATCGCCGTCGCGGCGTCCGACCACCCCGCCGCGCTCCGGTCGAGGCGGGACGCCATCGCCGAGCGCCTCTACACGGCGCACCTGGTCCCCGGCGCGCCGCCGGCGGGGCCCCCCGCGGGCGGCGGCGCCGCCGCCGCCGACGCGCCGACGGCCCAGCTCCTCCTCCACCCCGAGGGCGCCGCCAGCGTCCCTAGCCTCTGTAGCTCCGACCGCGCCGAGGTCATCACCGACGACGGCGCCGTCCCTCGCCGCGACGACGACCCCGTCGCCGCCGAGACCGAGCGCATCAAGGCCATCCTCCTCAACGACCAAGAAAAGGTCCTCCTCCTCCTCCTCTCTCTCTCACCATCCTCCACTTCTCGTACTGAATCTGTTCTGCCATGTTGATGCAGTCGGAGGCGACGTTGCTCGAGCTGCTCCGGCGACTGCAGCAGCTGGAGCTCACGGTGGACACCTTGACGGTGAGACCGCCGCCGCCGCCGCCGCAGCCATGCCAAACCAAGCTCATGTGTTGACTAGTGTGTTCATGCGGATTCGTCTTTGCAGGTTACCGAGATTGGGAAGGCGGTGAGCAGCTACCGGAAGCACAACTCCAAGCAGATTCGTCACCTTGTTCGATTGCTCATCGAGTATGGCCATGTGTTCCCATCTCGTCTTGGATTGTTCATATTCAAATCGAATTTGTTTTTCTTAGCCAGTTGCATTCGTTGACATGTTTGTTTGCGAATCGAATGCAGAGGTTGGAAGCGCATAGTCGATGAGTGGATGAGCAGCCGCGACGCCATTGTAGGTAGGAAGCAAGCAAGAACAGTTCATCGTTTCTAAGTTTCAACCTCTGTATCATGATTTAGTAGAGAATTAAGCATTCTGCAATGATATGATACACAGATCATACTCCTCAATCCATGCATCCCTCTGGCTTGGAGCAGGATGAACGGGGGCTCTCTTCTCCTTCCATGGATGAGGGCGCTCTCTTCGCTACGCCGAGCACTTCCATCCGCCTATCTGAGGTAATTGGAATTGTCGGCACATCCATCCGAAATCATATCTGGTTGGTATGATCTGACACAGCTCCCTCTGAGTTTTCCTCAGGAAAACCAAGGTTCCAAGTTCTTCGATGGTATGGATGATGATGGAAGTGAGTGATCAGACCCTTGTTCAATATTTTTTTGTGATGGTTGTTGGCTTCTTAGCTGGTGTTTGACATCTTGATTGTTTTGTGGATTATCTGTAGACACGAGGAGCAATGGCGGCAGGGATAATGGCCGGCTGTATACAAGGAATCAAGAACCAGCTAGAAGGCCGCTGCCGCCAATGGCCCAGCAATATGATCCAGACCAGAGCTGGAAGCAAGAACAATCTGCGATGAGGCAGTCGAGACCACAGGAACTGAGCAATGGGCAGACGAGAGAGCAATTCATCGCGGCGATGCTTGCAAGGCCCTCAAACCCAGAGTCCGGTCCTGGGCGACCTCAACCGAGGACTAAGCAGCATCAAGATGCCTCGCCAGCTCAAGGCAGATCGCAACCTATGCCATCTGATGTGAGCATATTGCTTTATCGACAAAATATACATGCTTATTTGATTGATGCAAATGCTTGTTTGAGGTCTTAATTCTTTGCCATGGCTGTAGAAATCGGCGAGCCATCACGATGAAAATTCAGTTCGGGCAAAGCTAGAACTCGCGAAGAATGCAAAGCTTGAACTCACGAATAGTGCAAAGCTAGAGGTGACAAAGAGAAAACTTCAGGAAGGCTACCAAGAATTTGATAACGGTATGTGTTCCGCCATGAAATTGGGTCTATTATCACTTGTTGCAACATCAACTGGATCATGGAATTTGTTTACTTGAACCACAATATCTTGTCCTCTGTTTGGAATATTATAGTACTACTACTATTTTTTGCTGATCAGTAAATTTCATTGATTTGAGTTTCTATATGCGACGAGTCATGGTTATATTTTTGTGTAAATGCAGCAAAGAAGCAGAGAACTATACAAATGGTGGATCCACAAAATTTGCCGAAACAAGCGAACCGGAATTGGCAGCCTAATGGCAGGCCGAGGAATAACAGCAACTTCAACAACAACCGGAATTGGTCAAGATGAGGCACCAATTCCATCATCCAGCACCAAGGGATCATAGACTCCCATCTCCCAATTCCATCCAAATTTTTCTTCTTTTTTCGGCTAAAGTTAGTCCAGCCAAGTACATAAACAGCAATAAGGCTTTCCTTCAAAACTTGCTTCCAGTGCCACACACACACACCACAAACACTTCTTGAGAGCTGTGTTGCTGGTTTGCACTCTCTTTTAACCTTTTGATCACGATGGCTGGTTTTTTTTTCCTAGTGGTTTGTCAAAAAAACTTGTAAAGATAGTGCTACTGCCAATCCGAGATGAGTTTCTGCAATACCGATCCTGATCTTGAGCCCCTAAATTTGCTGTTTGTGTTGGTGTTTCCTCGGTTGAAATGCAAATTGCTTTCTACCCTGCCATCGGAATGAGGATGTTTGCTGCCTACTTTGGGTCTCTGCGCCCTGCTTTTCAGGCTCAAAGACCTTTTGGGGTCTGTCTTTTCGCTGAATTCAGCGTAGCTTGTCCCCCCTGCGAAGACTTGGACTGGAACGCCAACGTATCAGACTGTACATAGCCTCAAGTGAAAGTTTCTTGGTAAATTCAAAATTCTAGTTGATGCCAGGAAAAATTAACTATGAAGTTACCTATGGTCAAGATCACACTGTCAAAAATAGTAGGACCATACTCTCCGTAAGTCTTTTTGTCTTGTTAAAAATAAAAAATAATTTATTGATTTTTTTAATACATTTGTTCATAGCGATTTAAAAGTCAATACTGAAAACAAATTACGTTGAAAATATCTTAAAATTAACTTCGAAAATTCAAATTTTAGCTTTTGCTTTGTCTTATTAGGCCAATTGATGCGGCCCTAAAATGGTTGAATATCCAAAAGATTTTGTAATGACCATTCGAGGGCACTTCCTTCGTACTCGTAAAGGAAGTCGTCTAGAACAATATTTAAGCTAAACTTTGGGAATATAAATCATGAATAACTATTAGGTTGTCGAGTTTGAAAATATAAAATTTATATAAATAGATTTGTCTTGAAAAATACTTTCATAAAAATATACATATATAACTTTTTAATAAATATTTTTATAGAAACAATAAGTCAAAATTCTGTTGTGTCCATAACGACTTTCTTTACGAGTACGAAGGGAGTACAAATAAATGAATCAATAATTATAAAGTTGATATAAAAAAATTGACAAGAAATTTATACATGGAAAGTTTTTTAAAAAATCACACCGTTTATTAGCGCGGGAGTACCTTTGTGCTGCTTCTTGGAACTTGGAAGGAAACTTGAGTTCCACCCTTTGGGAGTTGGGGTCCAAATGAATGACCTTGGACGGCTGAATTTCGGTGGATAGAAGTCAATCCGGTCCATTCTTGTGGATGGATTCCAAATTCAAGTTCAGAGTAAGAATGAGCAGGCTTTGTGTGAACACTATAAACTATTTTTGCGGCTGTTTTGACCCCCCAAAAAATAAATCCAAACAGATCATATTCATTCATTTCATTCATCGGCCATGATTCACTCATGCAGCAGTTGTGCTGTTGCTTCGAGGAGCTTGCTCTACTTGCGTTAGCACTGTACGGGTGACTGCCGGGTGGGCCCCAGTTCTGCGGCGGTTAGGTATGGGCCCACCGTCAGTGTCATGTGTGTACCACGTCGGGGGGTGCGTTTAAATATGGAGGGAATGGACAGCATTGGGGGGGCTCTCTTGGCTGCTTCAAAGTTCGAAGCACTGCACTTGTGGCGTTGAAAGTTCCCAGCTATGATCATCTGTGTTCACTATCTCTGTGTCCCATGTGTGGCCATGGAAAAAAATGCATCATCTTATACTTATCAGCTAAAATTTAAATTTTCAACTTTAAATTTGAAACTGATTTTGGGGTTTCTTTCATCGAAGTTTATTTTTCAGCTTTTGCTTTTAAAATGTTAAAGAACACGTATATAAAAATTCTATTCATAAATTACTTTTTGTTCGCAAATATACCGTTTGGCTTATTCAACGTATAAACGAAATGATGGTGCCGAAAGTGTATACACTTGAGCATATTTGCATTTATGGAGTACTTGAAATCTTTCTTAAAAGTTTTTTAAAAAAGGGAGAGTAGTACTGGTACATTTCCATTGCAATTAATGAAAGATCTGATATATTCTCTCCCTTCAGGTTCAGCATATGCGGCATTTTATTGTTCTTTTTTCTTCCGAAGCATTTTTGTTGACGTTGCTCGATTTAAATGCCGAACGATTTCTTGAATATTTCAACTATAGTAGCATATTGTTGCGGCTGCAACTTCTCTGCAGCCGCTAGAAGATGGTTGTCGCAAAATAGCTGAAGCAAACAACAAACCCACTATAGTATTAGTACTTGCTCCGTTTAAAAATATAATAATTTTTATACGATTACACGAGTATTAAAAAGAGTAAAAATACTTATTTGCTTTCTTGAAACGGCGAGGTGTATGACCGGACTATAATAAAGTCAAAGAATAGTACGTGTAGTATGGGTAATTTAGTGGCAAAAATAACATTTACATCTTGTTATATTTAGAATAAAATCTGTTTTTTTTAAAAGAAAAGTTTATTATATTTTGAAACCGAGGAAGGAATATACTGTACTAATAGTATGCATAAATTGATCATCATATATATTTATGCACCAAGACTAAGGATAATTAAATCATATCAATTAAAACATCATGCACATATTCTTCCACAATACATGCATCGATTAAAACACTATGCTAATTGTATCTTAGCATGCACATATTCTCCCATCATGTATTAATTGTATTTTGATAAAATCTTTGTCCATTCAGTTATATGACGATCAATTGGAGAAATTTTAAATTTTATTATGTAATGATTAATTTGGGAAGAACGGAGTATTATGCTTGCCAGAAAGTAAACTTTTCGCAGCCAGCCGGGCACCGAAGAGATTGAGATCCTGCAGGTCAGGTCAATATCTTCAGCTCGTGACGGCGGAGCAGAACGCACTAGTTTTGATAATGATATCGTGTTGGAAACACCACACGGCTACGCCAAACACAAACAAAAACAAAAAACAAAAATCAAATGACGCTCGTTTTTCGCCGCCTAATGACGGGATTTGATTTTCTTCTCACTTTAATTAACATAGACGATACGCAATCGCATCTAGTTAAGAAAATGCATCGGATGCTGATTGCTGTCGCTTTCCTTTCGGTTTTCTGTTTCGTGTTTTTTCTTGGACGAAAAAAGAAAATTGCCCTTGTTTTTTAGTAACGGGTGTTCTGCTCTAACAATCCAGCTGATTTTTATATCACGACAGCTCGAGTGAGAACTAAAGCTGGACACGGATTGGAGAAGAAGCAACCGATTATAATCATATAGACCAAAATAATCGTTAGTTTCATGTCGAAATCACACCCAAGTAATAATATGTTGGGTCTTCAATTAAAAAAAAGTTTCAAAATGATACATGTCGCTTTGTTGGACTGAAGTGTACTGTAAACTAGTGCTACTAGTATTTGATCCTAATTAAACTGGAGAGGCGAATTCTAGTGGCATTTTGGGTCTGATTAGTTGCCGGTAACAACTTGCTACAATCTGTCATGTCCTATGTTAATCAAGTTTAACGCATAGAAGCCCTTAATTAGTTTGAAAAATATAAAAAAAATTGGGGATTTCAATCCTATAAAAAAATCTATGAAATTCTATGTGTCTTTTAAAATTATATGAAATAATTTGATAGAGATTTTGGAGGAAAATTTACATGAGGTCAAACCTCATGGGAAATTTTTCTTGAGTCTCTCATCTGATTCATGCGTTTATTTGTCTTCAATGAAACAATCTTCCTTGTGTTTTTAATCATATCTTTTACACTTGTATTTCTATCAAAATTCTATGTTTTTTTATCTATTCCTCAGTTTTTTATTTTTGCGATTCAAAGGACCCTTAGAGAAATATACCTGGTTACAACATACACCATTCATCCAAAAAGAATAATGCCAACTATATACGGAGTACAAAGACATGCCTAACAGTACAAAGACAAATACATGCCTAACTTCATAGCTAGAAGCACTTAGACTGTGTTCGGGAGGAGGGGTTGGGAACCCCTCCTCCCCGGCACGCAAAACAAAGCACCTATTATTATATACTCCCTCCATCTACTTTTGATAGTCATATTTCATCTTGGCACACAGACCAAGGATAAGTAATTCTACTTATCATCCATTTAAATATGCTACTAGTCATTCCTCGTAAACAAACGATTCATTAATATTTACATTTCTCAATGCCCATGTAGCCAATCATGTGTGGAAGAATGAAGAGTCATGCATTAAATCCAAGAAAGTCATTAAGATGATAAGTTGTTGGATTGAAATATGTCTATCAAAAATAAAATTTTCAGATTTGGAAATATGACTATCAAAAGTAGATGGAGGGAGTAATTAATTAAGTATTTACTATTTTTTTTAAAAAATAGATTAATATGATTTTTTAAGTAACTTTCGTATAGAATTTTTTTTTTTGCAAAAAAACGCACCGTTTAGCAGTTTGAAAAGCGTGCACGCGAAAAACGAGGGAGGGAGGTTGGGAACCCCTGGTAACGAACGGAGCATTAGTTGTGACAAGATCCCGTTCCAATAAACTGAGGGCCCCTTTGAATCAAAGGAATTTCATAGGATTGAAATCCTATAGGAAATTTTCCTATGTAGCTCTTTGATTCAAATGATTGAAGTTTTTCAAATCCTACAAAATTCCTATGGAATGGCTTATTGCATATAGGTTTTGAAGGGAACTTAGCAAGAGGTCAACCTCTTGGTAAGAATTCTTTGAGTCTATCTCTTTCATTCGATTCTTGTGCTTTTCCTGTGATCCAATCAAACGATCATTCCTGTGTTTTGCATCCACTGTTTTACACTTACATTCCTGTCAGAATCCTATATTTGTTCTGTTTCTCCGTTTTTTCATTCCTACGATTCAAAGGGCTCTGATTGTGGGAAATATGTGGCGAGATGTTTGATATGACAAATTTGATAAAATTTTATTGATAAATAATTACTACAGGTCCTTCTATCTCTTAACAAAATTCAGAGTTAAGAGCATAGGAGGAAGACAAGAACAAGTCGGCAGGAGGCGGACAGCAGCATGTCGGCGGACGGGGTTGGTTGGTTAGCCAGCGGCCGATGGAGTGGACGGCTGCGATCATGTCACCTTCCAACGGCGACAGCTCTGACACCCATGTCTGTCTTCGGTTACAATTTGTTTGCAAAACCACGAGCATTTGAAAATTTTGGAGTGGATCTCGCAATGACAAAACAGGTCTCGTTAATAGTATAATGTTGCTGCAATTGCAGTATAAAACTACAGTATCCTCAGATGACAAAGAGTAGTAGTTTAATGTCTTTGATAATCATCTTTGTCCGTCCTTAAGCATGTTGAATTTGTCTGTGATTAACTTCGTTGTAAAGTGATTCCAAACTGACTGATTAACTCAAATGTACTAGACGAGAGAGTGAATGGAAGAGAGAATTGCTAGTATCACATGCATGATGGAGTATATTACGTCTGCATCATCGCTGGTCCCTGAGAGTTAGTTGATGAACCATGCATCAGTGCACCGTGTTTCTTAATTTCCTTGATCACTTTACAGGTGTAGAGAGATTCAGAACAATGATACTAGGGCTGGATGATTAAATTTCCCTTGGGCGGTTAGAACACGGAATCAGATCAAACGAGAAAAGCAATTAAGGCTAAGTTCTTTAGTTGAGTTTTCCAACTCACATTGATTTTGATTAGGATCTACTCCAACTTAATTACAAAGTTGATTTTGATTTTTTTTCATTGTAATTTATTTATAGTATTAACTTTTGAGTAAATAAAAACACATATATAAAAAAATTACACATAAATTATTTTTATCATTAATAAGTATAACGGGTTTTAAGTTATAATTAGCTGTATACGAAATAGAAAAGTTGTTAGTTCTATGCTTAGTAGTGAATCTAGCTCCCGGGCTGACTGGGTGGTCATCTGAACTTCATCGCAGACGTTGCTACTATTGAACATTAGGGGCGGAGACACGAGTAGGGCAGCTAGGGCTGTAGCACTAGTCCTGATCCTAAATATTTATTGAAATTTTATTTTAAATTTTTAAAAACTAGAAGATAAAGGTAAAACTTTATACATTCAACTAATTGAGCCCTAGGTTTGAAAAAATTCTGGCTCCACCACTGTTGAACATAAAACACACCTCGACAAATTAACCAACAACCAAATATACGCTCTTCGTCGTCTTAGTTCCATGAGACATCTTTGGCTTCATTGTTGACTCTACTTACATATAAGTAGTAATCTATCCATCCCATTTTAAGCGCAAATATAAGTTTTCGTGTCCAACTTTGATCGTCTGTCTTATTTAAATTTTTTTATGAGTAGGACTTTATTGTTATCAGATGATAATATGAATAGTAATTTATACGTGACTTATATTTTAAATTTTTTTAAATTTCTATGGACTAATGTTTAGCCCTCACCTTTTAGCCTCAAATTAACCCTCAGGATCCAAACAAGTGGGATAATTTTGAGCTAATATGAATTAGCCCCCCTCAAAACATTAGCCCCTCCAAAGGGTGCTATAGGGGCTAATTTTGTGTGGGACCATAAAAAAGCAACTGTCTCTCCTTCTCTCTCCTCTCTTTTTACCCTTTCCACCTTTTAGCCTTGAATTAGCCCATGGATCCAAACATACCACCCTAGACTAATGTTTAGCCTACCAATTCATGACTAAACATTAGCTCTCAAAATTAGCCCTGAGCTAATGTTCCAAACAGGGCCTTAATTAAGCTGGTTGTTATGATCCTTTCAACTGTTTGATGGAGCATGTATAGTGGGTAGGTATCATTTAGCACTGTAGCAACACTCTCACCCAACAGTGTCTCGAATTAATTGTGGCCTTGATCAAGTACTTGATCACCTCTGCGTATACTCAACTGACCTAACACACGGTGTTGTTAACTGCTGATAGTGATACCCAAAGCGTGAAGCAGAAGTAATATGATGAACTAATTAATCCGATATCGATCGGTACTATATATGTTTTTCACGCGAGATTAATTGCCTCGATGATTTTTGCTATACAGCGAACACATGTCTTATTCTAGCCTGCAGATGACAATTGAGCCGAAAATCTATGCTAAACAGGCCTGGAGAATCTGAGAAGCACCGGCTTTCAGGACTGTTTAGGGAGCTTAAAATTCTGAAAAGTAACTGGTGGTAGCCAGTTTCTCAGAAACTAAAAAAAAGCTGGGTTTTCCAGCTTCTGGATTCTAGTTTATTTTCTAGATTCTATAACTATATCTTCTTAAAATCTAAAAAAAATAAATTATTTGGAAGATCTTTTGATTGAAAAAAACTGCAACAGTTAGAAACTATCCCAAACGGACCCTTGTGCGTTTTGCTAGGAGAAAGTGAGAAATTCGAAGGTGCGGATGCCATCTTTTTTTTTTTTTTTGACTTGGTTGGCTGCAAATGCAACTGCCAGCGCTACAGTGTAGTGCAGCACCGATGAATTTGGCGCCTTTAGCCACCAACTCAAACACACATTATTTGCATGCATCGGCATGTGATGCAAGGGGCCCCTGGCTGGCACGTCTATATCCATCTTCTGAATTCTGATCCTTTCCTGTGTCAACGAAGACAGTATTGTTATTGTTTCTGTTAATCCTAGCAAGTAGATGCTATTACCAAACCTTCACACGTACCCACGTACTCTTCCTGTCACATAAAAAAAACTTCCACTACATGTTTGGATTTATCTTTAAAAGTTAATTTTTTTAGACGAAAGGTGTACAACTTTGATTTGTTGTAACAAGTCGGATAGCGAGTTTGACTTGAATATAATCTTCACATATATCTCATCGGTTTAGGCCCATATATATCTCATAAAAAAATTAGAGATTTTAAACTTATAAGGGAATTTTCTTTAAATGTATTTGATACAAAGAATTAAATCCTATCATTTTCGTTAAAATTTCTATAGAATGCACGATACTATACAGATTTTAGACAAAAGTTAGTAAAAACTCAAATCATTTGAAAATTTATTCTCTCTCATCTGATTCATATGTTTTTCTGCGATGTAATCAAATATTCGTTTTTGTATTTTTCCCATGTCTTATAATCCTCCTTTTGATATATACTTATATTCATATTAAAATCCCATTGTTTTTTTTTCTTATTTTCCCTTTTTAAAATTCAATGTCTTAAAGAAGCAATTACTGATTGTCTGATTTGTTGCCTCATCATGTCTAGATCATGTTGAAGGCGAATCGATATCCAAAATCCGCCATCTATAAACGTTGCTAGCTTGTGATCTCATGAGTATCTGATTAATTAGCAGCAGCTGTGCAAGGATTAACTATGTGGACGACGTAGCAGCACTGATGCGTGATCCGTCAAATTGCGCGTGAAATCGATGTGAACCACAAGGCGCAAGAGATTTTTTTTTCTTTTCTTTTTTTCCCAGCTAAAGCAGCTGTGTCCACTTGAGGATGTGTTTAGTTCACGTCAAAATTAAAAGTTTGGTTGAAATTGGAACGATGTGACGGAAAAGTTAAAAATTTGTATGTGTAGGAAAGTTTTGATGTGATAAAAAAGTTGAAAGTTTGAAGAAAAATTTCCGAACTAATTAAACTCGGCCCAAGGTGTTGCCACATCAGCGGCGCACTAGCTCACTGCACTGCAGTGGCCGCGAGATCCCATATCTATCTCACGATCATCTCGCCATTGGAGCGGAGGATTTGTGGCTGCCTGAACCGGAGCTGATTGCTATTCGATTGGATGATCCGGATCGGGTTCTACAGTAGATGATCGATTTACCGTTGGATTTGTTCGATGATAATGAGTAAAACGAGTTGGTGAATTATAGGATAGCAGCAACAATAAGAACAACATCAATAACAACAGCAAGAATTTGTACACACTCCGAGACGGTTACATGGGTGGGGGTACAAAGAATGCAATAACTTGGCTAAACCGAGCGGACTCCTAAGGGAAGGGTGAAAGAAACTAAGCAAAGCTATGTGTCGTGTAAATGTTGAATATTTGTTTGCAAATAGTTGGATTAGTTCTTTTGCCAGTTCACGCAGATATCATCAGCTTATAAGAGCAGATGCGTAAGAAACTGCTGCGGAACAAGTCATCACAGATTATCACAGTACAACAAGAGTGTGTCCACCAACGCAGAGCGGAAATTGGAGAACCTCTGGATTTCTCAACCCACTCCCAGCATGCTTTGGTACCAATATTGTTTACTACTCCTGCATATGTTCTAGCTGTTGACATGGTAAAAAGACAGCTACATGGTGTGACAGAGTTTGGAACCGTCAGGGAACTGGCCCCAAATATCATTTGTCTCCCTGGTAATGTCTCTCCCCAAGCATAATCAAGGTAAGCCTGGAAATAATCTCAGGGTAATTTACATTGTATCATCACTTCTCCAGTCAGCTGCACTACTGCTGCTGATAAGATATTAGATTTAAATTTTAGTCATGGCTAACCAGCTGCAGATAACAATTAATAGAGCCGAATATCCTTAATGAAATCGGCAGAGCTCCTACCTTTACCCCTTGGAAAAAAAAATAAACAGGGCCTGGAGAATCAGAGAAACAATGGCCTTGGTGTCTTTTGCTATGAGAAAGTGAGAGATTAGAAGGTGCGGATGCCATCCTTTTTGACTTGGTCGGCTGCAAATGCAAACTGCCAGCGTTACAGTGTAGTGCAGTGTGCAGCACCGATGAATTTGGCGCCTTTAGCCACCAACTCAACACACATTATTTTGCGTCCATCGGCATGTGATGCAAGGGGCCCCTGGCTGGCACGTCTATATCTTCTGAAATTCTGATCCTTTACTGTGCTATCCATGTCCACGACGATACTCCTACTATTGTTTGTGTTTATCTGAGCGAGAGCGAACATATGCTACTACTAACACCATCTTCATATTTTTTTTAAGATAATGGAATGAAATATTTCGAACTTTGCTCATCATAACTACAGTCAATTATTATAAACGAAGAGTATAGTTCAAAATAAAATTAAACACACCCAACAAAATAAAAGACCAAACCGAGATAAGAAGTACACATTTATTCAAGTCTATTTGTGAATCTCCATCCATAGTTTGTAAAAAGTTGCATAACTGTTGTCACACCCCAATCTGATACCGCCGTACAACGGCACCTGATAGGAGCGTGTTGTAGGGAAAACGGCGTGAACCGCTTCCTACGAAACCGCGATCTCGGTACCAGTCCCAGGACATAGTGCTGGTACCCACGGTGACAAATATGAATCATAGCAATCCTTAAAATAAATAGAGGACTTATTTACCTTAACTTAGGTTGCAGCTCAGACAGCCCGAGAATACAACCGACGACGCGGACGAGGAAACACCACCAGCAGCAGCAGCAGCGGAACCAACGGTCTAACACCCAACACCACAGGCGACGGCTGGGAACCAGGACGAAACCCTAATATTCACTTCACTTTGCCTTCTCTTCAGGGCGGAGGAACTATATATATATATATTTATATAGAGCAAGGGTGAGTACTTTCGTACTCAGCAAGTCACGAGAACTTAGGTGTTTAATGCAAGCTTGGAAGAGAGGTAAGGTTGTTTTGCAAATCTTTTATTTGAAGACATTTTGAAATCACTAAGTGATTTATTTCTTTCTAAGTTTGGGCCGAAAAGAGACTTGCGTCTCGATTCGACTTTAAGAGATGTTTTTCAACAGCTCATTTGGTAATGTACCGACCTCCCGGGTCAGATCATTACTTATCGGCTCCCAGAGCCATTCCACTTGATTAATCGGCTCCCAGAGCCTTTTTCATTTTCTCGGACTCCCAGAGTCCAGCTGCCTAGCAGCACAACAATCCGCTTCCACTCGGGAAGCCTAGTCTATGATGCCCGCAGACATCCCGAATCACACAGATTCGTTTCTGACCACTCAGGTCATCCATCTGCCACATAGGCTGATTCTGGTTACGATTCCCACACCACAACAACTTTTCACAAAGCACAGGCAAACAAATCTACGCAACGGGAACCACCTCACATCCGCCCATGACCGTGGGCACGGCTGTTCGAACAGTTAGTTAACCTCTGCAGAGGGGTACACTTTACCCACAAGATACGAACTTATTCCGAACACCCGTCGGTATCAGAGGTTCGCAACAAAGCCTTTCCCAAGCCGACCCAGGGTTACCTCATGCCACATAGAAGGATCAAATCCTCACATAAACATAGGCCATTTTAGGCGTTCACAAATCAAACTCCAACCACCTTGATCGGTAAGTGAGCAAGCTTCTCGTCCTTGCCTTACCAGGAACCCGGTTTGTCCGACCCCGCCCCGGCGTTCCCAACTATTGGCATGCGAGGTTTCCCTGAACCGACTAGTTACTTAGCCAGGGTGTCCCATTCCACCTTGTGGTTGCACTTTGATTATGTTCGATGAGTTTCCCACAGGAATCGGTCCTTATATGCGAATACGGGACAGTGCCACATAGGCACAACCCCCGCATCGCGAGTTTTCACAATTCATTTTATTTTCAAATACACCGACACCACATGTCGGGTTTTGAAGGCTTCACAAACCCATTTCCCAAGTTTTCGACAAACAATGGTGTATGTGGGATATTTGGTATACGTGCTCAGAGAACACGAATACCGAGGTACCACAAGGGTGGAGCGACAAGGAATCAGGGTAGTATGACCTACGGAAATTAGTGCGACTACTGGGTAGGTCCGTCGGTTTTGGCACGCAAACCGAGGCCAAGCAAGTTAAGTGTGTGATTCTAATAATGCAAGTTGCAAACAAAATAATAATGAATTTTCAATTATAGGGGCAATTGATCAAAGGGTGACTTGCCTTGCTCAAGGTCTTCACGAAGCTTCACGAATCTTCGAGGAAACCCGCGATCGACGAAAATCCGATAACCGCAACTATACGCAAACAATCGAAAACCTAAACAAAGGACCAAAAGAAAGATCCTATTTAGACTAATTAGTAGTGCCAATAAATAGATCTCAATTTTACGGAATTACTGGAAGTGGAACGGAGTCAATCGGAGTTGCGAATTAGGTGATATGAATTTTGGAAGTTTAATTGGAGTTTCTGGAATAGGAGAAATGGTTTATGGAATTTATAGAAATAATATTCTCAAGAATATTATTGACAGTCACTGACGCGCGGGACCAAAGGAAATGATTTGTGGAATTTTGGGAATAAGGAATTGATTTATGGGACAAAGGAAGGAAAAAAAAAGGATTTATTAATCCTTTGGATAAGAAATGGAAGGAGGGATGGGATTTAGACTTCTTTGGGCGGCTCGGGTACGGCCCAAGGGATAAGCACGGCGCGGCCGAGCCAATGGGCCGGGCGCGGGCGCGGGGAGGCGGCCCATGGCCGGGCAAGGCGCGGCCCAAGCGGGCGGGGCGCGCGGGAGGAGAGAGGGGGATGGGTCCGGGTGGACCGTATCCACCTTGCGGGGTCCCGGGTGGGGCCCGCTTGTCAGTGGCGCGGCTCTCCGTGGGAGCGGCGCATGAGGGCAGCGCTAGGGTTTCGGGTGAGCGCGGTTCACGGGCGTGCACTGGATGGACCAGGGATGCGGCGGGCCCACGCGCAGCCGGTTGGTGCACCGTGGACCGCGCGCGAGAGGGGGGGAGGAAGGAGGCGGCTGACCGGCTCGGCTCGGTCAAAGCCGAGGTGGCGCCGACGTGGCGCCTACGTGGCAGCCACGCGGGCCGGCGGGAGGAGGAAGAAGGGGCGGCCGAGATGGACGGCGGACGGCGGCCGAGTTCACCGGAGCTCGTCGCGACGATTCGAGAGAGAGGGAGTACACCGGAACGATGGGACGGACGAGAGGAAGTGAGCCACCGGATCGGATTCGCCGGAGGGAGGCCGGCGATGACGAATCGCGGCGGCGTACGCCGGCGGCGAGAAAAGGGGGAAACTTCACCGGAGCAACGGGGGTTCGATTAAAAGGGGTGGGAGCATATCCGGGGTTCAAGGAATCCGTTTTCGGCGCCGGATGGGACAGAGGAGCACCGAGGACAGCTGGCGACGAGCGGCGGCCTCCGGGAGCGGACGGCATTGGCGGCGAGGCCATGCCGGGCGGCGGCGGGGCTCGAGGCAGCGTCCTCGCGCATTTGGGAAGGTCTAGGCTAGCAATCGCGCAAGCTAGGGGGAAGGAAGAGTGGGGAGGGAGAACGGAGGCTACCACGTCGGGAGATCGCCGGGAAGGGTGTCCGACGGCACAGGCGGGATCACCTCGGTCTCGGGCCGAGGGAGAGAGGGCGGCCGGAGTCCGCGTCATCTCCTCGTGCGCACGCCGGCTTCACCAGCACGCGCGACGGCGGAGGGAGGCGAGGACGGCGGCAGCATGGCGGGGATGGTGGTTCGGCGGCAATGGCGCTGTGGGAGGAAACGAGTGGGTGGTCGAGGCGTTGAGGGGGGCTCGGGTTTTTATAGCGGAGGGGGAGAGGTCGGTTTGGAGGAGGAAAACCGACATTGGCAGTCAAGGGATGCAAGGGCGACGAGCTGGCGGTCGTCGACACGTGCAGCCAAGGCGGCGGCAGGTGATGACGCCGGCGGTGTCGGGCAAAAGGGAAAAGAAGGGGGAAAGGGGCTTGGTCCCTTGCCAAAACGAGAAAAGAAGGAAGGAGAGGGAGAGCAGCTGCTTCTCCCACTCTTGGACGGGTGCGGCGTTTTCGTGGGCTGCGCGAAACGTGGCGACGGCGAGGATGCGAAGGGGCGGTGGAGGCGGTGGATCGTGCGGCGGGAATTGAATCACGGGCGCGGGAGCATCGGCGTGGCGCGGTCAAGGTGGGGGCACAGGCGCGGCAGGACGTTGTCGGCGTCCTCTGCCTCCGCGCGCAAGAAGACAAGGGCGAGAGGAGAGAGGCCGGGTTTAGAAGGGAAAAAGTGAGGGAGGACGGTGGAAAGGGAAGCCTCTCCCTTCCGTTTTGGGCGGCGGGCAGGCGAGGCGCGTGGGAGCGGCGTCCTTGCCGGTCGGCCATGCGCGCGAGAAACGGCAGCGTGGCTGGGATTTTGGGCGGCGTCGGCGGGAGTCAATGAGAGAGAGAGAGAGAAAGGGTGAGAGAGAGCGAGGAAGAAGGAGAGAGCGAGCGCACACGCGCAACGCACGTGCGAGGGGGAGGAGGAGGAGGAGGAGGAGGAGGAGCGGCTGAGAGGAGATGGGCCGAGGAGAAAATGGCCCACAAAAATCCGAGGGAGGCATAATAGACTTTTTCGGAGGAGATTGATTCGAAGAGAATTTGAACTTGGAATTTGACTTAGATTTTGGAATTGGGATCTGGATGAGAGGAAGGAGTAGACGGAGGATTCAAGATGGGGTTTTGGATATTTTGGATCTGGGGAAGTATTTGGCGATGATTCAAAGAGAGGGATAGAATTTCAGAGTTTGATTTGGAGACTTGAGTTGGAAGAGGAATTTCGAGGAGGCAATTTTTGATGGTGACGAGAGGGATCAAGGACGGATTTGAATTGAGATCTTGGCACAACTTAGACTCGCCCACAAAGAACGGAAATTTTCGCATATAAGATTTTGCCAAATTAGTTTTTAACGTCTCACGAAAAGCGGAGCGTTACAACTGTCCTCTCAAGCCTACAACATGCAACCTTCATAAGCTAAAAAAAAACTATCCAGAGTTTGACACGTAGAGGCTGTTCAGATTATAGCCAATATAAATCTTACCAAATACCAAAATTTTAGTAAGTTGATAATATCATCAAAATTTTAGCATGATTTCTTATGTATTTGCCAAAGTTTGGCAAAAAAAAAACCTAAATATATAGGCATATCTTTAACAACTTTGCCAAAAAAAATTGTATGGTTTAAAATGGCATCAATTTGAACAGCCTTGTACACATATCCGGATTCTGGAGTTAAATAAGCAATACTTCCTTTTAAAATATAAATAGTTTCATTTTAGAACGGGGAAGTAGTAAAGTAGTGTCCTATAGAAAATAAATCTAGGACTGGATATGATATATTCTAGTGTTACGAATCTGGACATATGTATGTCTATAAGTATTAGGATGTGTCACATATGATATTATGTTGGTTTTTTACGGGACGGAGGGAGTATATCTCAATATAATCAGTTTACTTATTGCATATTGATTGATTGCCTCGTCATGTCGATCATGTTCAAGTGATTCGATCCCCAAACCGTGATCTATAGAACGTTGCTTGTGATCTGACTAGCAGCAGCGTGCAAAGGATAACTATATGAGGACGACGTAGTAGCAGCAGCAACAGCACTGACGCGTGATCCGTCAAATTGCGTGGGAAATCGATGTGAACCACAAGGAATGCGAGAGATCTTTTTTCAGCCAAAGCTGTCCACTTGCACGGCGAAAGCCGTAAACCAAGGCGCTGCCACGCCAGGTCGGCGCACTAAGTTCACTGCTGTAGCCTCGCGCGAGATCCCATTTAGGTCTACCAAACCGTTTGGCGTAAAGTTATCATCACCCTACACTACAGTTTAACGGTTAAGGTATATACCGTGATTTTGAAAACTGAAAAGGTTACAGCGCATGATAATCGCGTGGTAACCGTACGGTGTTTTATCAACCTTGGATCTCATCCATCTCATGATCACCTACGCCTCAGCCTCGCCCAACTCCGCTTTGTGGCTACCTGGAACTAAAGCTGATTGTTCAAGGAGACGGATTTGGTGGCGACGATGCGAGCGAGACCCGCGTACGGGCGGCGGCCCAGCAAATCGCGTGGATGTGGCGTGTGATTCGCGGTCATGTTGGCCCATTGGCAAATTGTGCGGTGGTAGAAAGGCCGCGGTCTTTCGTGCCCAAAGCCCACTGGTGGTGGTGGTAGGGAGGGCAGAGAAAGCAGCCCACAACGCCAAACGCGTGTAATATTATGATATGTCCCTGCACTATACCTCAATCTTAAACGCATCACTAAACAATTAAATCACAAATTAGATGTGAAGGCTTCTTAAACTATCAAATATTGCTTTTTTTTCCTTCTATCATTTCTTAGAACAGAACCACCATTGAAATCTCTAGAGACAACAAATCGAGGGAGCGCCCATACTTACTTCATAGGCTAAAGATTTTATTTCCTACCCTCTCCGTTTCACAATGTAAGTCGTTCTAACATTTCTCATATTCATATTAATGTGAATGAATCTAGACATATGAATGTGAGAAATGCTATAATAACTTACATTGTGAAACGGAGGAAGTATTTATCTAACAAAGTATGTATACTCACATAGCCACACGCCCACACCACTCTATATTTTAAACATTTTAAAATGTGAAAAATTGTAGATGGGTGGTCGACCATTTTGCATCCATCCCTTCACAAGGGGCATGCAGCACTATGCCTTGGATGTTCATGCTCCCAAGTCCCAAATCGCAAACCTTTTCACCCTAGCTCCATTCACATACTTCTCAACATTGCATCGGAATTCGGAGGAATACACATATACATACATAAACTTTCTTTTAGTTTTAGCCCGCTAATATGGTATACAAAAATAAGCAAAAGGAAAAGGACAGGATGCCGGATGCAATGCACCACTGTACATACATGCCGTGCATGTTAACCACAGTTAACCACAAAAATACATGCACGCATGAATGTCTCCTACTGCCTCCTGAAGCCAGCACTTTGTTTACTGACACTGAGGCACTATTACGAAATGATAAACGCTACTACTACCTATTGTCAGCAAGAGGCACCTATTGCATTTCATTTCATTCCCATCATCATCTGGAGCTCTTCAACACGGATCTCCTTGTGCTCCTTGCCTCCTTTCTTCCTACCAAATGCGCCGCTAATCAGCTTCTTCTTCCTCTCCTGCAGCTCCAGCATCCTCTCCTCGATGCTATCCTTCACGATCAGCCTCACCACTTTCACCTCCTTGGTCTGCCCGATCCGGTGCACCCTGTCCATGGCCTGCTCCTCCACCCCAGGGTTCCACCAAGGGTCGAAGAGGTACACCGTTGATGCCGCGGTCAGGTTCACGCCGGCTCCCGCAGCCTTCAGGCTGGCCAGCAGCACGGTCGGAGAATCAGGGCCAACGCATCCGAATTGGCGGATAACCTCTGACCTCTTCTTCGCCGTCATAGAGCCGTCGAGTCGTAGTATGTTAAAGCCTGCTGCTTTAAGTGGCCCTTCAAGCAAGATCAGCATCTTCCTGAACTGAGAGAAAATAACAGACTTTGACAAAGGGTCTTCGCTCTGTGAACGCCTCAGTAGTTTCAGCAAGGCTTGCACCTTGGAAGAAAGAGGTCTATCAAGATTGACTGAGGAATCCTCATCGGGATGTTTAATCTCTGGCGCAATAAAGAGGTCTTCTTTGCATAGCGAGCGCCGGCATATTGGACAGCGGGAACTAGAGCTCTTGAGGATTTTCATGATGCAAGTCTGGCAGTATATGTGCGTGCAGCTCGTTATGACGGTTTTGGCTGGTGGAGCGAGACAAATCGGACATTCGAAGTCATCTCCATCGTCAACCAATGAGGCCAGCTTCTTCAACAGCTCTGGGTTTTTAGACACATCTACAGCAAGCAACATGTTTACTATAAGTAACAGTTACTCTGTAAATGATATTTTCAACATGCAAGCTGTTATAGCGCGTGGTTGATAAATGTAAGCAATGCAACCCTATAAGAATTGAAAGAGGATAGAAAACAAACGATCTCATCAATACTTGTTTTTAGGAGTCCAATACCCTAACAAAACAAAGTCTGAAAATGGAAAAAATTTACGCGTGCTTGTCTTCACTTAAAAAACAAATCCAGAAAAGTGATAAATCATATCATACAAATGGTGATTATTAATTCAAGCGACTCACCAAATAACCTGGACTTCCAATAAATCCTAATATATCAATCAAAACAGTATAAAAGAAAAGGTTAAAAAAACAGAATTTACTATTTTCTGGATATAAGATAAAGTAATCCCTGAAAATACCAAAAAAAAATGTAAGGAGTGAGGACCTTACTGCTAATATTGTTATATAAACAAGGAAAACATTTCAGAAAGCGGAACTTTTATCTGTAGAAGTATAAACAGAAATGGACTAGAGAAAATAATTCAAAGGAATATGGGAATATGATTTCACTGGCTATGCAGCGATTTCTGCGGTTTACTAAGTTATATTGATATAATCAACAGAGCAGTTGACCCATTGGAGAAAATGACGGATAGGTAGCAAGTTTGTAAAGTTAAGCTGGCAAGCAGCAATGTACTGATGCAATTTGTCGATTCAAATAGATAAACCAATTACACTCAACTTGCTAGTTTGACACTCTACAGTAAGATGGAACAGTTCTAAGAAAAATCAAAAGAAATACTACTATCATACAATGCTTAGTGTGCGAAATCTCTTTGGCAACAAGATGGTTCAATCTAAACAGCACAGTTTAATTTTGATGAGTGTATTATGGCCATATTATATCATCACAAAATAAATCCAGAATTACAAACAGGAAAAAATGCCATACCTTCAAGGGAGCTGCCACTGCCAGGAAGCCATGATTTCAGGTCTAATGGGCATAGTGCTATGTCATTGCAGAGCTGGCGGAGCCTCAGAATGAAATAAAGCACAGTTGAGTAATTACGCAAAATCGAATCCCTGTCACCAAACTCCCGCAGTTTGTTTTTCCCTTCCAATTCCATCTGGTCATAGTACTCACGTTCCTCTGCAGAAAGCTCAATATAACAAGCTAAAACAGTTTTGGGCGGAATGCTGACCAAGCTTTTGCTACCACTCTCTGTCTCTTTGGTTCTGCGCAGGGAAATAGCACCTAGGAGGCTCTGTAATAAGCAGATAAGAAGAATTTAATTATCAGAAATTGCAGGTATGCACGTGACTCTTTCAGATCCTTTCCAACACCATTATTAAAGTACTACCTAAGTATAGTTACTAGTTCATGTGAATTGTGAATTACAAAAAAATGACATGTAATGACAAGGCAAACAATTTTCCAAACTTACCTGCAATCGTGCCAACCCAATTCCGTTATTCTTTCTCTCTAAGGGGAGCTGGATCAAGCTCTGCCAGTAGCTCTTGATTGAGAATGGTTGGAATCTCAAAAATGCCATGAGCGGGTAAAGATCAAATGAGCTGTTCTGAATGGGCGTCCCTGTGACCACCCACCGCCTCTCCGCGTTCAAAGCAATCACCGCCTTGGTTTGGCGTGCTGCAGAGTTCTTGATCACATGGGCCTCATCCAGAATCACACGGAACCATTCAATTTCCTTTACCGGTGAGCCCTCCTGCTCAAGTTCTTGCCCCAAGGTGCTATAAGTGGTAATCACAATGTCATATTTCAACAGCTCTTTCTTCTCTTTTGTCCGCTCTCCATGGTACAAATACACCTTCAAGCTACCGGTTTTCGTGTGCTCCTCCAGTTGTGTCACCCAAGATGAGAACACCGATGGCGGGCACACCACAAGCGTTGTTCTTGACTCCTCCTCCACCGCCTCCTCAACCTTCCTCCTTTTCGCCCCTCTAGCCTTCTTCCCACCTACATTGCGAGCTTTACTCCTTCCGATCAGCGACAACAGCGTGAGAGTCTTCCCTAGCCCCATATCATCAGCGAAAATCCCACCCTTCAACGGCGGCGGTCTCTCATTCGTCTTCTGATTTGTAAGAACATTCTTAAATCCCCCATCATTATCTTCCTCCCAGAATGGTGGAAGGTCGCATGACTCCTCACGGTGCACCAGCCACCCCAGCGCCGCCTTCTGGTGCTCGAACAGTTCGGACACCACCACATCCCGCGGCGCCTCCATGGGCGCAATCCGAGCTCTCCCTCCCTTCCCCACATGAGAGAACAGCCTATCGACATCCCCGCGAGACCTCTTGGTCTGCTGCTCCTGCACGATGGCGGACTCGGAGAGGGCGAACTCGGGGTGGTCGACGTGGATGAGGTCGATCCCGGAGGCGGCGAGGGCGGCGGCGACGAGGGCGGCGTGGGGCGGGCGGGCGAAGAGGTGGACCTGGCAGGGGAGGCTGTAGAGCCTCTTGGAGGCGGGCTTGGGGACGATGCCGTGGGCGGCGGCGACGTGGCCGGCGTCGAGGAGCGGGGCGAGGGCGGCGGCGGCGCGGCGGCCGATGTGGCCGATCTTCTCGCCCCGGGCGTTGTCGACGCGGATGGCGTTGGCGTCGTGGGGGTTGTGGGGCTCCCGGACGAGGCCGACGCTCTCGCGGCGGGTGATGGCTCGGCCGCCCTGGTAGTACTGGAGGCCGACGGCGTTGGCGACGATGAAGCCCAGGAGGTAGGGCTCGTCGTCGTCGTCCTCGCCGCCGCCGCGGCGGGAGGTGGAGGCCATGGGAGGGAGGGAAGGGTTTGGGTTGGGTTGGGGGGGGGGGGGGGGGGTGGGTTTGAATCGAATGGGGGCAAGTCAAGCGGAAGGAGATGAGTTCCTCTCGACTTCTCTGGTTGGGTGGGTGAAAGATTGGGGAATTTTTACAGTTTTACTGTCTCGCAGACTCGCACTCTCGGCCTTAGTTAATACTTTTTATACGTTTGACCATTCATTTTATTCAAATCTTTTATACAAAATATAAAAATATGTATATCATGTTTAAAGAATATTTGATGATAAATTAAGTTAAAATATAATAAATGATAATTATGTAAATTTTTTAAATAAAACGAATGGTCAAACGTATAAAAAGTCAACGGCGTCATACATTAAAATATGGATGTAGTACCATTTTTCTCTTCTATCGATAAGTTATATCATCCTAATTATTTCTAACATTTGAAAGATAGATCTATAATCTAAATTGTCTCTTCTTTCTTCTCTTTTAAAAACATGCAATCTCAATTACTTTTAGGCTCAAAATTATATCAAATTATTTTTAGTTTTGTACAATTATGTAACTTAATTTTCCACAGCAACACGGGGTATTCATTAACCATTTAACCGTTCCTTTGAACAGAAGGGTCCGATTATTAGCCACCAAAAAATATTTATGAGTATATTCTTAGAGACTTAAAAGTTTGCACCAAAAAAGGTACTATTAAAACATTTTAAAATTAACTTTAAAATTAAATTTTAGAATTTGAATATTCGAATTGATTGATTTCATATAGAACAACGATGAGGAGTAGAGCTGATTCTATTTGGAAACCGCGAAGCGAGCTTCTTTTATCGTTGCTTGTACTTAAGGGGAGCCACCTATATACTCCTATTAGGTTCAAATCCTGTTGCCCACAAAGATTATGTACATAAGTGAGCTTTCAACAGAATTTTCTATTTAGTGAGACCAGAGATATGACGCAAACTTCCATCTCTTTAAGTGTGTATTAGGGGGGACATTCTCTGGTGTGTTGTTGTATGTGTAGTAATGTTTGCGCGTCTCCATGTAACTGAAAAAAGAAACACATGTATATTGACCAAGTTTAAAAATAATTTAAGCATTTTTTCTACTTTTTGATAAAAAAATTATCTAGTTTTTCTTGCTTTTACTCGGTAACCGCAGCTCACCACAGAGAAGGGGTAACCCCATTATCGTCAGGATTGAGATCATCTGTAGTTAAAAACACGGTGCCTTTATCACTGACATGAGACCATTCCCTAACAATCTGTTATCAGGGAGAAGCACAACCGCTGAACAAGGTGTGCCATGAAATCAGGCTAAAAAGCCTCTTTATATAGATTTCCGGGCAGCACAGCTAGAAGAAATCTCATATGGATCGTAAACGCTTTGTCAAACTTAGCAAACAAATTCAGAAGTTATGATAGATTTCTACAATACATGCTGCCGTGCAAAGTGCAAGTGTAAAATATAATGCACAGCTATCTCATGTAGCATCCAGCCAAGTCGAACCAGAATCACAGTCACAGAGGAAAGAAAAGAAGGGAAATCCAGACGAGCAAACAAGCATCATGTGAGAACTGAGAAACTATCCACGAAATCGTCAAGTCAGTCATCATCCTTGTAGGGGTATTCCTCTGGGACTTGCTTGGTAAGCTTCACTCGCATCTCGTAGGCATCATCCCCACGAAGCATATCACGGACCCATGTAACCTCTGTCTTCATAGAAACCTATATGACAATTGCAATTCAATCAGAGTAGCACTTGTAAAAGATTTCTCTCGACTGATAAACAAGTACAAAAATATCATGTGCTGATAAAGGAAATTTTGGTATGCTATTATGGTGAGAAACACGAGGGCATAACCCCACATAATAGAGCAGGTTGGTTGCTGATGGCACCTTAACAGTCATCTAGTCATTATGAACTAACTTAAATATGTATAACAAGACCATGAGAATTCTGATACGAAAACGACAACATCCTGTCATGCATCTATAGATCGTTCAACATGAAGAGGGAAGGAGAAGGTAGAGGTAGCTGAAAAACTAACCATTTCCAGTGCACCCCTAATAACTCCACTTAGCACATTGCAGTACTGAAGACCTTGGCAAGTATCAGGAAGTTCAACAAAATCTACAAGAGGATTGTCCTCCAATACAAAGCTGCAGCTTGTACCCTCAGCATCCCAATTGGTGACAGTTGCAGTCACACCCAAGAACATTTTGAATCCAAGCTGTTTTAAGGAGAGACAAAAAAACTTTAGACCATACACCCATATCTTAATGCACCACCAAGTCTGGGATATCTGAATAAGGGCAATAAGCTCTGGAAACATGTAATAATGTTACCGACTGATAATGTTCCTATTCAATCTGAACCATATAATAACAAGTTTAACGAAATACCTTTGCAATGACATCGGCAGTCTCCTTGAAGTCAACACACCTTGATACATTTGATTTGGCCAGGAACTCATCAACCAACCGAGTTCCAATGTTGTAGCCCCTGCGAAGTGAAAATAAATATAGCTGTGACTTATTTAGGAAACAGATAAAAGGCAAAGGCAGATGGTAGTAGTAAATTATGAAAAAATGCAGCCAGCAAGCCATAGATATTGATTACTAAATAAGAATCCCAATATTCGCCAGATAACCACTTGATTTATTATCTACTACTTCAAAGTCAAGATTCAGTTAATATCATCCTTACATATGGAGATATTAATTGTCGTGGCACACTAACCCCATTAGTGCTTAACTAAGTAAAGAAGTTCCAAAACTGGAATATAATAAATTTGTACATATTATTTCCCCACATTGGACCATGACACATGAAAGTGTTGTGAATATAAGGTGCCGTGAGCCCGTGAAATGTCATATCAAAATGATCAATTACCATTTTGTCGCAGTGTAAAATCTGCACTAAATTGGAAAGTCAGATTATCCAGGTATAAGGTTGAACCTCTAAATCCCAAATCGCTGTAATACACCTTCATGAAGAAGTTTACTAAAAGTTACCTTTACAAATACTTCAATCATTCAGACTACCTGAACGTTACTTAGTTTGCTCAAAATTCCATAGCAAAGTCTACATAGATCCTCTTACTGAGGCCATTGCAGCTGCTTCACTGTAATTTGAGGGGTGGCAAAAAGTGAATATTTCCGAATTCCTACTCCTATAACACGATCGGTCCAAAGTACCCACGAAACTCCCTAAAATTGAACCAGAAAATTAGACACCGAGGAAGAGAAGAACCACACATACATCTGATCAAGCTGCTTGTTGACCTCCTCGACCTCCTCCAGATCCGTGAGCAGCTGCCTCACGATGGCCCCATACGTGAGCGTGAACAGCTCCGCGTTCTGCGAGCAAAACGAAGCAGATCAGGGCCCAGATCCAGTGGGGGTTTCTGACTCCCTGTGAAGCAAACAGGGGGGGAGGAGGGGCGGGAACTTACGACGCGCTCGACGCTGCCGAAGAGAGCGTCCCCGGACTTGGGCCCCGTGAGCGGCGGCATCTCCCGGATCGCGCGGCGCCTCTCGCCGGCGGCGACCGGAGCTCGTCGGCGGCGGTGGTGGTGATGCGGAGGAGAGAGAGAGAGAGAGATCGGGGGAGAGGCCACGTCGCGAGAACGGCAAGTCTATAGGTGCGATGGCTCACCCGCCTATGGGCCTCGTAGACCGCTAGTTGGGCCGAAACGTAATCGCGGGCTCACATGCGGCCCATATTATCTGGGCCCGAATGTATTGCGGCCTACGTGTGGGGCCGTACTTATTGGGCCAAAAGGGTAATGCTGGCCACGTGAGGCCCATTATTGTTGGGGCCGAAGGCATGGGCGTAGCCGCGTAGATACAGGCAAAATCAATCGTTCGTACTATTCATAATGTTTTGCAGGTGATGTCTCTTCAACCATACTCCCAGTCCCATAAAAAAATGAACGGGACATTATTACAACAAATCTGAATATATGTATATCTAAAGTGTTTCATTCATTTCTATGTTTGTTTTTTATGGGGCGGAGGGAGTAAGGCTAATAACACTCGATATGATTATTATATTTTATTTTCAGAAGGATTGCACTTGAACGTCATTTCTTAATTAGAATAAAACAAGCAGTCTACTGCACAAATGATTAATATATACGCCACGTGAACCACACCTTCTGTACGAAATTAATTGACCGCGTGATCGCGTCTCTATCACTCATACTATACTCGCAAGGCAGCAGATGATAATTCCTGTTTCTCTTCAGTTCTTCGATCACCAAATCGCCACATCAATTACAACTTATAGTACAAATTTTATATTTTTAATCCGTCTGAGATTCTTGTTTATGCTGACCCCCCAACTGCCAAATCCTTCTTAGCATTACTTTAAAGGGTGATCACTGTGCATGAGTTGACGAAATACGGTGCAAAACAAATGGAAAATTTTAAACGCAGTAGAAAGTCAACCGCAATCTTAAAAAATATCATAACCAATGAATCCAGCTCGATCGAAAAGCTAATTTCGAAATTTTGTAATATTTTTTTTAAAAAATTGTCTTCTTCCCGATGAAAGCCACATTCTAACCGAAACATTTTGGTAATTAATTTGGCGTAAGCATTTTTTTGCAGTGAGCCGAGTCATAATAATCTCTCTATATATAGGCTCAAATCGAGAAAGGAGAGGCGCCACTGGAGAAGCCATTTTGCATATCCAAGCTCCAACCATGGCGACGAGGCCGGCGCGGTTGTCTGCTCCCGCAGTGGCGGCTATACTTGTCGCCGCCTTAGCCTTGTGCGCAGCCACGGCGTCGGCGGCGAACGTCACGACGACGACGGCGACGGCGCCGAGCGGCGGGTGCTACAGCCACCTGTTCACCTTCGGCAACTCGCTGATCGACACCGGCAACTTCATCCACTACTCCACCTCGCCGGGCCCCGTCGCCCGCTCCCCCTACGGCGAGACCTTCTTCCGCCGCCCCACCGGCCGCTGGTCCGACGGCCGCCTCATCGTCGACTTCATCGGTAACGCAAACCACCCATGAGCTTAGCTTAGCTATCTCTACCTAGCGCCGCCGCCGCCGCCGGAGACGATGACGATGACGACGATGTGATGGATTGATGCAGTGGAGAGGCTGGGGTTCCCGTACTGGACGCCGTACTTGGCCGGGAAGAGCAGGGAGGACTTCCGGTACGGCGCCAACTTCGCGGTGGCGAGCGGGACGGCGCTGAACCAGCTGCTGTTCAAGAAGAAGCACCTCAGCGTCGCCGGCATCACGCCCTACTCCCTCGCCGTCCAGGTCGGCTGGTTCAAGAAGGTTCTTGCCATGCTCGCCTCCACAGAACAAGGTTAATCATCGCCAATTTTATACTAATTAAGTAATCCCTCTATTTCAATTCGTAAGATGCTTTGACTTTTAAATTGCTTTAAATTTAATTAAATTTATATATAAATATAGTAATATTTATGTTACAAAATTAGTTTTATTAAATTAATAATTAAATATATTTTTATAATAAATTTATCTTAGGTAAAAAAATATGACTATGTTTTTTATAAATTTGATTAAATTTGAAACAGTTTGACTTAGTCAGTCGTCTTATAATATGAAACTAGATAAGATTATTAATCTCAGCGATATGATTAATAATTAACTGGAATTGATGTTGATGTTGCTGTTTAATTCGTACGCATGCTGCGTGTACGATTCAATTTGTTCACTGTTAATGTAACACGACGATGAGCGAATTATATCGATGATTTTGTTGGAATGTTGGGCCGATGAATCATTGAATCAGCAGCATTTCGTTGAGACTGTAGGTCAGTGTACCTTGTTTGTACGCGAGGAACTGCATTACTGTCGGCACTGTTAATCACGAACGTACGGAGAATAGCCCATAAACTGTAGTCAGATCTCGTTATTTCTGATAACATTTTTTAAAATTACTAAACGATATACTTCGTGTGAAAAATTTTTATATAGAAATTGTTTTAAAATATTATATAATTTATTTTTTCAGCTTTGTAATAATTAAAATATAATTAATTATGTACTAATGTTTTTTCTTGTTTTTCATGCCATAACTTCATCTTTATCTTAATAAAAAGCGAACACCAACTTTGGAACGCGTTGTAATTTCTGAAACTCCAGGCCAAAAAATCGAATTTGTTTTAGCCTACCAACAAAGTTGTTCAAATTCATTTTTTTCATTCAAAATTTTCGAATTTTTTAATTTTTTAAAAAAATCATGAAATTTTGAGCAATGACGGTGGTGATGAACCAAAATGGTTAAAATGGTTTGCAGAGCGGAAGGAGGCGATGGCGAGGTCGGTGTTCATGGTGGGCGAGTTCGGCGGCAACGACTACCTCCACCCGCTGTTCCAGAACAAGACGCTGGAGTGGGTGCGCCCGCTGGTGCCGCGCGTCGTCCGCTACATCGCCGGCGCCGTCGAGGAGCTCGTCGGGCTCGGCGCCACCACCGTCTACGTCCCGGGCCTCTTCCCGCTCGGCTGCGTCCCGCGCCTCCTCTTCCTCTTCCGGGACGGCGGCGCCGGCGACCGCGACCCCGCCACGGGCTGCCTCCGGGGGCTCAACGACGGCCTCGCCGCCCTCCACAACGCGCTCCTCCGCCGCCGCCTCGCCGAGCTCCGCGCCGCGCACCCGGGCGTCACCATCGCCTACGCCGACTACTACGGCGAGGTGATGGAGCTCGTGTCGAACCCCGCGGCGAGCGGGTTCGACGACGCCCTGACCGCGTGCTGCGCCGGCGGCGGGCCGTACAACGGCAACTTCACCGTGCACTGCTCCGACCCCGGCGCGACGCAGTGCGCGGACCCGTCGCGGCGCATCTCGTGGGACGGCCTGCACATGACGGAGGCGGTGTACCGGATCATGGCGCGCGGCGTGCTCGACGGCCCGTTCGCCGACCCGCCCATCATGTCCAGATGCCACGGCTACTAGCCTACTAGCTAGCTTAAGCCAGTTTGGGATTTGCTCATTTGTTAATTTGCACGGACAATTTTTTTTTTCGAAAATTCGATTTGTCGCCTGTTTGTTCGACTATCTAAAGTCTTCAAACCAACTGGGAAATGCAGCGCCCTCAGCGTTTTGCGCTGCCGTGGCCATCACGGGGTCGCGACGCGTGGACGCGCGCTGGAGAGCGGATGGATTTCACGGCCTTTCATGCGTCCGCGTCGCCTCTGCAAATTTTACAGAAAAGCCCTCTCTTTTATAGATATTTTGTTATACGTCCTCTCTGTTCTTTTCTCGGTTTAAAATATTGCGTTTAGGCCCTTTGCATCCTACGAAATTCAATACAAAGGAGACAAAAAGAGGAAAAAAGGACTGCGCCCTGAATCCTAGAAACTGAAGGGCATTTTCGCAAAATTTCCTTTTCTTTCTCTCTCTCTCTCCCCTTCGCGAGAATCCCAGGCGCGTAAAAAAAAAAGGAAAAAACTCCCAGCCGCCATGCCCCTCTCATCTCTCTCGCTCTCTCCTGCGCGGCGCCTGGATTTGGCTTGGCCGTGGCCGCCGCTGGGTGTCCTCCCAGTGCCGTGGCCGCCGCCGGGTGTCCTCCCTACGTTGCTGCCATTCTCCGCTCGAAGGGGATCGATGTTGTGGATGGGTGGTGTCCTCGCAGCGCCCTCACTGCCGGTGCTCTCCTTGCTACGCCGCCGCTGACGCAGACTCGAAGGGGAGGCTGTGGGTGTTGGATGCGGCAGCCGCGATTTCTTTGCCAGCGGATCCGGTGGCTCATCAATGGCGTCCACACCAGCGGTTTTTCCTCAGTGGTGAGCTCCAGAGGGAAAGGGCAAGCTCACCCACCCTTTCTTTCTTCACAATTTCCCTCTCTGTCTGATCCAGATCCAAAGCTGATGGGAAAGTTCGATTTAGGACATTCAGGGTTGTCGGGTGTGTTGAGCTCGGTGGTGGCGGCAGTAGCAGCTTGGCGGCGATGGGAGAATTTACATGCAGGAGCCCAAAGCATTGATGTTTTCTGCTCTTCCCCACCACGGTTTGCCGCTGCCATGGATGCTGTTGACTCCTCACATGTCAACCACGACTAGGATCCTGGTGAGTTTGGTGGGCTTTTGTGGCTGCTTGCCACCCTATCCGTTTGATTTAGGGGCTGTTTGGATGCCCACCTCAATTTACCATAGTTTTTTTTACCAAAGGTGTGGCAAGATGCAAATTGTGTGGCTCAAAATTTGATGGCCACACTTGTGGCAAACTTTGGCTAAGAAAATGGTCTATGACTAGTGGGACCAAAAGAGTAGAAAGTGTGGTATGCTAAAGTTATAGAAACAAACCAAACACTAGCCACATTTGGTCAAACTAACATACCTCAAGTGTGGCAAAATGTGGCACCAACCAAACAGGCCCTAGATCGTGCGGCCTTTATCCGTGATAATTTGTGCGGTGTCGTTCAATTGCGTTTGTGAATTTTCGGTGTGTTTGACGGTGGGCGATGCATTGTCAATGCAGTTGGTCTATGGCTTTGGTGTCGCTGGCGTGTAGGCCATATGGTTAGCATTGCTTTCGGACCTACCATGGAATGTGCCTATGTAGTGAGGCACAACTGTGCATGCTTGATCTTGCGCGCAAACGAGCGTGAGTGCGGTTGTCAGCTCGGGGAGTGCGGTTGTCAGCTTGGGATGGTGCAGGCCGCGTGCTGTCATTGGCTCAATTTTTCTCGGTTGCATATTGGTGAACCTGGTCTATATACTCTTGCTGGCTGTATTGTGGGGCCTTATCGGATGTAGTATTAGGAAGTTTTCTCATGGTGTATACTCCAGGGTGTTTCCTTCGTCACATGAGATGCGTTAGGCCATCCCACTTTCAGGTGGGGTTGAATGCCATGGGGTCCATGTATGCTCCTCCCCTATTGGTGGATATGGTTGGTCCTATTAGAAGTGCTACAGTTTTGTCTCTGCCTTCATCTCTACTGGAGTAGTATATTTCTTTCCAAATGCTGGGAGCCGCCTTCTTTTCTCCTCTTCCCTTCCAAACTTTCACCATCGTTTTCATTGCTTTATCGTTTTCAACTTTTCATCGCTCTTTTGCTGCTTGCGTCCTCACGTGCACTTCACATCTATTTGTTGTTGCTTTTGATCATTGAATATGGCACGATAAGATGTAGACGTGATTGTGATTTGGTTGTGGGTGCTATTCGATGTTGCTTTTCCTGTTTTTATGCCTTCTGATCGTTCTTTCATCTGTGGCTTGGTTTGTAGAGGGCCGGATTTGCACGGGCTGAATCGATGCTTCAAGGGTTCTTGATTGATTTTGCCAGCGAATGTTGGGGCTGCTGGTTCAATCAGGCAGGTTAGGTTATTTCTACTATATTTGCTTTAAACGATATAGAAATATCTCATGTATTTGTTGTGCCTTCTGTATCAGGTTTATGTTTGCTAATGATCTCTTTCTATTGTGCAGCTCTGGTCAACTTTATTGGTGACTATCCTTTCCTAGACTTTCTTCTATTTCTTGGTCGAGGTCTTTGTCTTTTGTGGGTATCTGTCTTGCGTGGCATTTTCTTGGTTACGTTGCTTCTGCCGCGTTGTCAACTCACTGGGTGCTGTTTCGTATAAGGTATTCCCATCTGTCTTGTACTATGTTTCAATATTTCCTTTTCGGTTTATTGATTACTATTTTGCACTATTTTCTGCTTCTTTTTGATATTGTGCATTTATGGTGCTTTGTTTGTTACTATATTGATAGCTTACCTGTGACACTTAGCGCTTGGTACATGCGTGTTCTCGGTTTCGTAAGCCATTGCAGTCATAATGGTCACTGCAGTACCTTTTGTAGCCGTTGCACAGTGCATACACTTCTTGCATACTCTCTTTCCTAATATTTTGTCCCTTGCTGCCCATAAGAATGTTGCTTTCCTCTGCCTCATGTTTTCTATCAAAGTCAGCTAGGTTTTTGCTTTGTTCTTCCAGATGTCATCTTTTCTTGCTTTGGAGCTATTATTGTAAAACTTCCTCTTTCCATCTAAATATGTTTGCTATTGATGCCTCGTTTTGTCCTGCTTCTAGCTCTGCATGCTTCTAGATTCTAACTCTACCTCCCTTTATCTAGAGTAAAATTAAAACTATCATTCGATAGTTTGTAAAATATGCATTTGGCGTTTTAATCCTACATGGCTGCACAACTTTTGCACATTACCTCTGATTTTTTTTTTGGGAAAAGTTAGTAATTATCTTTAAGACAAGCTTGCCATATGAAGTTTTAAAGATATAACCTCTATTATTAAATATTGTTTATCTCTGGTAAAAAAAATACAAGTAATCAATCCGCGCACTGCGACCTCAAAGCAAAAGTTTTGCTTCTTGCCTGTTCTCGCTTTTCACAAATTAAATTGAGATCTAAATAAACACCCAGTGATTTGGAACATGGAAAATATACTCATGTATGATGGAGTTTATATGATGGCTAGGAGAGTGGGAGAGTGCCAGGGTTCCTTGCAAGACATATTTTCCCTTTTGAAACAAAATATATCTATTTTATATAGTGCAAGATATTTATTCAGCGAGTTGACAGAAATTCAGTTTGCTGTGAAGGCTTCCAAATGGACTAATTTTGCACTTTAATTAGGCATTTGTTTTTATATATAAACTCCTTTTAACATTCTTTTTCTGTTGTTGCTTCGGAGTGACATATCTCATTCTGAGCTTTCAGCAGGGCAGTTTTGCTGTTATGTAAGTGATATATTAGTGCTGCAGTTGTTAAACTGTTGAAGCGGCTTGATAGTTCTGCAAATTGGGTAGTGTGCCTTTAAACTATTAAGTCTTTTTTTGCCTTTTTTGCAAGTTTAGTTCTTTTTTTATGATATTCTGCAAGATGTTAAGTCAAATCCATGATTATTATTGCACGCAATTATTTTAAGCCACCTCTTATATCTATATTCAGGGGTATCTGTGACTACATTTTTTTTTTGCTTTAGTGCGATATTGATTACTTCACATTAAACATGCCTACTGCATGATATGATTTTTGTATTGTGCTATTAGTATTCAATGATTCTAGAATATTGGAGCTTGGCTGCTGATATTTTATTTATACTAGCTGTATGATGTGAGGTTTTTCCAGAACATGCTCCCACAATTTCATCATATATGCCTATTTATTCATGATGCTCATGCTTTGTATATACATAGGGTTCTGTTCAGCTTTGTTACATCTTATAGTGTATAAACAGTACGATTGGTTGTACAATGATTTAATCGTCAGACCAAAGGGAGGTTCAGTGCACTGTAAAGGAACATTTTCTGATGCATTAGGCTTAATGTATGTCCCTGCTTAGAGTATTTTGTATGTTACAGGTCTTCCTCAAAAGTGAAGACCCAGCAAATTGTTGGGAGTTGGGACCTTAGTTTTCAAAGACTTTGCTTTGCATTGTGTAATGTAATATTTTTTTACAAATATATTTGAGAGTTAAACTACTAATATATTACAGTTCTTCTCTGTTTGATAATAGCAGTAGTATTTTAACATGAGGCAATATGATGAAAAGAGGTTACTGGGTCCCAAAATTTTGGTTTTTAGTGTTTCTCAAACGTCTCATAGCAAAAGTAGCCAAACATGCATGCATACTGTGGCTTGTGCATTTGATCCTACACAGACTCTAGGAGGTGTAGCAACTAACTTTCCTACACACAAACTTGTTTTAAAGGAAGGTAGTGTTGTTATGCTTCTACGAAATTTGAACCAATCAATAGGCCTTTGTAATGGAACAAGACTATTACTTATTGCTTTAGGCGAAACAATTTTACAATGTACTATACTAACTGGATCAAACATCGGTGAAACAGTTTATATACTAAGAATTACACTAAGCACATCGAAAATGAAATGGCCTTTTGCATTACAAAGGAGACAATTCCCAGTTCGAGTTTGTTATGCAATGACTATCAACAACAGCCAAGGACAAACACTTGAGCAGGTTGGCATATACCTTAGGAAACCTGTCTTTACGCATGGGCAACTCTATGTTGCTATTTCAAGAGCAACAAACCGATCAGGCCTCAAAATACTGATTGAAAACGATGACGGGTCAAGTGGAAACCAAACAAGAAATGTTGTTTATACCGAGATACTTTCTGCTACAATGGAAGCGGTGTGCCCTCGCTGCCGCTCTGCATATTTTATCTCTATGTTTACCTACATTCTTGGTGTCACAGTGGACGTTCTTTCCTATTGCAGGCTTCACCACTCCATGTGTAGCATGCTTTCCCTCATCAGCTAATTGCAATGGCTTTTGTGCTCACATGTAGTATATGCAATGTAGTATAAATCTTGGAGTATATATATTGTGCTCACATGTAGTATATGCTGTAGCACTGGTGCACCAACAGACTACTAGATTTCCATGTGCTATTTTCTCACTGCTTAGTTCATTACATTGATGCTTTATATATACGTAAAACTAAATATCTTCAATATTTAATTACAGGCTTCCAATGGTATACGTGCTTATTTCAGACCTTATGTATGGGGACACTAATAAACAGTTCAAGGCAAGAGTATCTAGGCAATGGGACTACCATGATCTGAATGATGAAACAAAAATCTTCCACACTGATCTTGTCTTGCTGGATGAAAAGGTTATAGTCTAATTAACACTCATTTCTTCTTTATTAATACTTACATACAAATATGGTACTAACAAGGTGCTTTATATACACAATATGCAGGGCAATAGCATCCATGTTCAAATCTATCCACCTGCCATGATTAAGCTTAGGACTCTTCTACAGGAAGGGAAGGTTTACTACTTTGACTCCTTCTCTGTCAGATATGCAAACTGAACATATAGGCCAGTTACGAACCCTTTGATGATCTCATTCACTAAATGGACAACCTTAGAAGAATGCATTGATGCTTCTGATGATTTCCCTGCCATAACTTTTTCATTGACACCTTTTCAAGACGTCCCGTCTCTTGTGGACAAAAATGCTTTCTATGTTGGTATAACCTCCTTATCCCTTTTTTGTCTTCCTATGTTTACTTCTTATACATTAGTGGTTTATTGTTTACATATATCTTCTCTTTAACCAGATATTATGGGTGTCATAACTGAAATTGGTGCAACAGACACTCTACGCCCAAAATCAAGAAACACAGAAACTTTGAAAAGAACAATGCAGATTTGGGATGCAAGGTAAGCTACAGTATAGACTGAAATTTTCTTTTGTTATAAACTGCCTTTACCTTACATTATCCACACTAACTATTGTAACAAGTTACTAATATTGATCACCAAAAATTTATAATCATTTTATAAAACTAGCAATTCTACACTGCCTATCACACTATGGGGAAATACTGCAGCTGCATTCAATGCAGAAGAATTATACAATGCTGGTCAAAAGAAACCTCAGGTTATTGTTTTTGTTGGAACAGTTGTCAAGAACTACAAAGGGATAGGTATATCTCTATAAATTTGTACCAAAATCTTTTCATGCCTTCTGTAAATCTGCAGTACATATTTATTAATACAATTATATACAGGACTAACTTTAAATGGAAGTTCACCATGCAAATGGTAGATTAACCTTGATATGCCTGAAGTGCTTGAGTTAAAAGAAAGGTGACACCACAAGCTTATATTATTGTTTTAATGCTTACACAATCATCCATTTACATATACATTTTCCCTGCGATACATTATTATTTAAGATATCTTCTTTCTGTAGCTTTAGCGCAAACTTTCAACCTATCAAGTGGGTTGAACTGCTACCACAGGGTTTAACCAGGATATTCCAGAAGAAAAAACCATAGCACAAATCCTTGCTCTCAACCCACACAAACATGCGGTCAGTGCCACCTCAGGCTTTGTTACTGCAATATTGTCCTTTCTTATTTGACAAAAATGATAAAATCATATTTCTTTGCAGCGAGCACGTTTTATAGTCAGAGTGACTATTAAAGGCATATCAAGCAACAGCTCCTGGTGGTATTATTCATGTGACATATGCTACAAGACCTCAAAACCATATGGTTCCACCTATAAATGCACCAGCTGCTCCAATGTAGGCATACCAGTGCCAAGGTAAGAATATGCTGGCACAATTTCCTCCATGCTTATTTCACAGTTATCAAAACTGCTATAACTATTTCTATTCTGCATGTAGATACAAGGTTGTGTTGATCGCTGCTGATGATACTGCTCAAGCTACATTTATCCTCTTTGGGAGAATAGCACAACGCCTCGTACGCAAACCGGTTGAGACTCTCATTGACCAAAATCCACCTGACAGTGAATATATTCCAGATGAGATTGTAGCTCTTTTCAACCAAACCTTTATCTGGAACATCAGCTTCACACAAGATACTATTATGAAAAATCAAGAAACCTTACAGGTTAACAACATTATCTCATCCAATGCTGAAGTGCAGGGCCTACTGCCTATCTCACCAAGCAGTTCACAACAGACATTAGCTATTATGCCAGCAGACTCAAGCAGCTCTCTCCAACTAGCACCAGCAACAAGTGAAGGCAGTACAGGATCAAAGATAGAAGCACAAACGACAGAAAGTATGTTACCAATGGATAGTCCATCGACACCAACAAGGTATACTATCAGTTCTGCTTCAGATCAGACACCAACTAGCAAAGCTAATGCACCAGCACCAAGCAAGAAAAGCTATGTCCTATCAGTCTCTCCCAAGCCAGCTCAAGATAAACAGATCTCATTCTCACATGATCCTAAGGTTTCTATTCTAACATCGCTACTTACACAATAACTATTTTTATCACTGCATCACAAGTAATATAACTTTGCATTTTCTTTCAATGGTCAGGCAACAACTGAGACAAAAATTAAGGGAGAACCTCCGCAGATTGCATCGTCTGTTGAGCTATCTTCTGCTACTCAGGACAAGGTAATTAATACTTATCCCTGCTTTCAGCAAAAACTATAAACACTGACAACATAAACTATCCTACAAGGCAAAGGCACTAGCAATAGCAGCAGAAGATACTCCATCAGCATCCCCATCACCGCCTACCAAAAACATTCCCCCAAAAAGGTATATTTTTCCATCATTCCTCAGTTACAACAACTTTCTATTCTAGCAAAAATATAATCTAACTGTATCCTGAACAAAAACAGGCCTGCAGCCTCAGCCTCAGCCTCAGCTGCTAAGAAACTATTTAAAGATGACAGTCAGCAGAAACATAAGAAAAGGTCAGTACATAAACAATCATCTCAATTCTATATATCATAGGACACATAGCTCAATACATATTTGCTAATCCATACTTTTCTTTGCTCTTTATCTAGCGGATGAAGAAGGAAACAACATGCAGCACATTACTGTCCCTTTTGGTTATATGTCCAGGATGTCACCAGTATGCACACCCACCCTTAGAAGCAACGCCATTTGTTTAGAACCTCTGCATTATGGCCACTAATGTAAATAGCTGCTGTCATATATATGGCGTTTGCTTCGTAGAATCCTTTTGCTTTACATGAAACTGCAATCCAGACTATGACCAAGCACTTATGGTTGGAATCCTATAACTCTTAATTATTATTACTCTGGATGTCTACTGCTTTGCTATGCTCCTTATTTTCAGGGTAAAGATATGGCATAAAAATATGCATGAGATAGCTCTCAGCCAACTGTTGTTGCTAATCTGGGATGACCTACATTACTGTTGTTATGGAAAAATAGAAATGTATTAAGCTGGGATACATGTTTGTTTCTAATCTGGGAGACATGTTTTTTCCCAGTTAGATTCATGTCTAGCAACATAAGCTTTATAGATCTTTGATCTTAGTCAGTCCTGTTGAATGGTGCTATTTTGCCTTAATTTTCCTTTCTTATCTTCTAGAATAACATAGCTTCACTTTCCTGATTATTTTCTACAACAATATAGCATCTGTTATAAATCATCCTTTGGTGCTGCATTTTAATCACAGTAAAAATCTGGCAGCTCCAACCTGTCCCAAAAAAAGTCACAGTTGCTTCATTTAATTGCTTCCTTTCTTGGAATTCATTTATAATTGTTTGCAAAATGGTTTATAGTACCTCAGCTCTGTAAGATAGGTGCTATATAAACAAAGCATTCAAGCTTTGGAATGAAATGCTGTACAAGGAATTTAAAGGTGATGCTGTCCCATGCAGCATTATCATATGATGGTACAATGTTCATGGCTAATCTGATAAGCCTTTGGGAATATACATTAAAATGCAAATGTGCAGTGCAACCAAACTGAGATAGATATAGAGCTCTTTTGTTAGCAATCTCTGATGGTTAGCAAGCGACAGGCATTGGTGCTGACCATCAGAAAATCTGAAATGCAAGCGATAGGGCAATGCATTTCAGGTTCTCTGATCCCAGATCTATCTCCTACAAACTGGGATACATATACATCTTTTTCTTGGATACTTGCTGGTGGAATTGGAACTATCTATTGATTCATTCTTCGTTAGGTTTGGGACACAGGGGTGTGCTGATTAGTGAAAGTAGCTGTGATAGGTCTGGGTGGTTGAGAATTTTGTCAGTGCATTCCATCAACAACCATCTGATTCCCGAGATTTAAAATTTGAACCATATCTCCCTGAAAATCACCTGGCTTCACATCTTGCTCTTTCATCTTCCTAAATACCACACATGGCTTTTCCTTATCATGTTGTTTCAGAGCACCACATACAATTATGGTCAAACTATTATTTATTTTTCATAGCACATGATCTTTGATACTAGCTTAATATTAGTTTTTCATACAGCACACAACATCATGTCAAATTCCTATAACTTTAAAGATGTTTGGTCATATATATTATAAATTGTTAATTAATTTTCCATCAAGATTACTCTTCTACCATAATGCTTCTTCCTTAACTTTGTATAACTAAATAACAACAAATTCCCCTCTTGCACCACTGGTGCCGCGCGTTCGACTCTAGTGTTTTGTATGCGTGCTGATATTGTTATTGTAATTTGGAAAAAAAAAGTGGATTGGCCCGTTCGTTTCATCCTATTGGAGAAGATGTTTCAGTTCGTGTGAAACAAGAGAACTCACTAGCATATGATTAATTAAGTATTAACTATTATAAACTTAAAAGTTCGATTTATTTAATTTTTTAAACAATTTATATATAATTTTTTTTTAAAAAAACACCCCATCTAATAGTTTAAAAAACATGCTAACGAAAAACGAAAAAAAATAAAGTTTGAAGTTGAAAAAAGAGCCCCTGAATACACTCTTCTCTACTCTGAAAATGCATTTGTCTGAACTCTGAAAATACTTTGCTTAGTTAAGACTGTAAACTATGCTGTGTGTTTGATCAGGCCGGCAATCCGTTTCTATCCAAACCATCTTTCGTCAATTCCAACTTGTCTTGATAGGATTGCTGAGATCGATTTAGATGTCCTCTCCGACTCCGACTCCTCTGCTCTGCTCTACTTAAGCTAGCCCGGGCGGGCGGACGACGATCGCCGGCGGGAGGAGAGGCCTCCTGAGCCATGGCTACCGTCTTCCCCTACAGGTGGAGTAGAACCGAGCACCTCACTCTGCGCCCGCCCTGCCATGGCGGCGACCCTCTGGATGCACACCAGCCTCTACCATGGATCCTCCTCGACGTCCGCGCCTACATCGCCGACCGCCGGAACTCCACCACCGCCGCCGCCGATCTCGGCAACGGCCACCATCTTTACCGCCCCACCGCCGCTGGTATCCTACATCTGTGCCTGGTCCATTTGACGAACAAGGTAATTACTCTGGATGAGGGGCAGGGAGAGGTGGCCTTCATTGATCTCAAGCGGGGAATTAATCCACATCTGCAACGTGCTCGCCCATGGCTGTCCTGGAAGTCACCTGCCACTGCCGCCAGAGCTCATCAACTCTCCAATGAGCTTCAATACCTCATCGCTTTGCCGGGACATTGCCATCGTTAATGGCCTTCTCACCATTGTCAGACTGCGTACTTGCTTTGATTCGGACACTGGTTGCTGGTCCTGGGATCTGTCCACATGGAGCAAACCGGTGGCTCATCTGGGCGACAACAAGGGCTGGCAAAAGGGCTTCATGGTAGATTCTAGTGACATCACGGTCGACGCCACTTGCTGCAATGTCCAGCTCCTGCCTAAGCTGGAGGGTCGACCGGCCATGGCAAAGCTGCAGGTAGACAGATGCTAATGTTGCCTACGTCATGGGCAAGGTTGACGCCTCTGATGAGAAGGCGGTGGTGTTGGCGGTTGACATGGCCAACAAAAGGCTTCAAACGGTGTCTGTGTATGACGCCGAGAGGATCGTCGACGACTTTGATTACTCCTACACGCAGTCTACCATCTCCCAATATTTCACTACAGCTGCAGGTGATTAATTAATTCTTGGCCTGTTCTTTCTGCTTATTGCTTTTCTTTTCGGTAACTTTGTGTTGCATATGACAGTAAACCTGATTCAAAGTTGTGATTGCTCATATATTTTAAACCTGTGTGGCTGCTGCTATAGTGCTAGTTGGACTTGTTAGTTTAGGCTGTAATTATTTTGAACCTCGCTAGACTCTTTACCCCTCTAATTATGGAAGCCGCCTTTGGTGAGATTCTAGACAAGTTATAGAGTACAGTTCCAGATAAGATGTACTCCAGAGTACATGAAATGCAAGCTATGTGGAACACAAACCCAGCCAAATGCAACTGCATTTTGGATTCTAGATTGCCTTCATATCAAAATTTTCTTGTCAGTGCACGCTATATCAAGAACATGCACATAATTAAACAAAGTGAGCCTTTATTAAAAGAAATTGTCAGAAATGAAAACAGAAACAAGATTTCTGCCCCCATCAAAGTGGGGAGAGAGAAGACCACTTTAGGTGCTCTTGCATTTTTTAAACATTCTTGAACTAAATTGGTTTATGCTCTTGTAGGTTTTCTTTTTGTCACTCTCATACAAATGTACCTACATTTGTGTGTAGGCTATATGCACTAACTCATGGGCCCTTTGTTTTGCTGTTTTACTGGGTGCAGGTGTAAAGGGAAACCTGAAGAGACCTTTGAAATTTCATGCGCAATATCCTCACAAGCGGCTGGGTGAAACAATCAGCAGGAGCGATAATCCTATGGACTTGCATGAGCCATTGCAACTGGATATTGGATTTGGTTTGGGAACTAAAGACGAAACTGAAGACAGCGATAATCCTATGGACTTGGAATAGCCATGCATGCCCCTTTGGAGTGAAACTAAATGGGCATAAAATAATTAGAGCTGTTGAGAATCATGCCCGAGCATAAATTATTACTCCCTCCATTCCAAATTGATTTACATATAGTTTTTAAGTTTATTCCTAAATGATCTACATATTTGTGTTCATTTAGTAGAGTCTATTCGTTATTTGTGTATTGGAGTAAATGGACATTGATGCATGCATCCATACACACAAGTATTTATAACCCATATGCAATATCTTGATTTGCTATTGGCTAGGAAATATTGGGGATGGTGCATGCATTGAGTTTGTTGCTAGAGTAAATATAACATGAGAGAATTATTAATTTTTCTTGGTCTTAGTGTACCTATGAAATATGTAGATCAATTTAGAATGGAGGGAGTATAAATTAATTTGAGCTGTTGAAAATCATGCCCGGGCATAAATTAATTAGAGCTAGCTGTTGAAAAGCATGCCCCGTTATGTATTTTGGTTATTGTGCATGACTGCATTTTAGATTTGCCTTGAATGGATATGTTTATGCTCTCTTGGACTCTATTTGATCGTTTAGAGAGTTGTCTTTGGAGCCTGGTGTTGATCTTGATTTCATCTATAATTCTGTTTCAAAAATATTTTTTTCCTCTTTGTTCGAGTATTAGATTGTAACAATTGGCTGTAACTCTGTTGAGTAAAGACCGGGATGTTATCTATTCCATTATTAAAAAAATAATCCAGAAATAGCAGGGGAAGCCCACTGCTCCATTTTCATGAAACCGGAAAATAGAGTTTGTTGCAGAGAGTGGTCGTTCGCCACGACTTGACCTCCTCCGCCAACGAAATGTATTCGCCAATTACGCATACTAGTTCATATGCTACAGATCGATCTGAGACGTCCACCGCCTGATCTGATCAAGAAAGAATGTGAAGTATTCGCCAATTATGCATAGTTCATACGGTACAGATCGATCTGAGCCGTCCACTGCCTGATCTGATCGGGAAAGAAGATTGCTCGAGTGGCCTTACCAGAAAATCAGGCTATCGTCAGACACAAGCCACTACCAGCGACAATACAACCCATAGCAATTCAAAATAAGCAGAACAGGAGATCTATTTATATTGTTAAAAAAAAATGAATAGGCGAGCAATTGCAATACAACCAACCGCATACGAATTGTCTGTATCCCACAACAAATGGTAGTGCGCAATAGCACCAATGAGCGTGCCTGGTGATTTTCTCAAATGTGACTAGAATTGGACCACAGAATATGCTGAAAAGCCAGCTCATTACTAGATTCATACAGCACGAACAATGAGATTGAGACATTGAGGTGGATAATTTTCATGGTGTGTAGGAGAGCAGCTCTCATCATCACTTCCGAGAGGCCTGGAGTCTATATTTGTTTTCAGTTCCCACAGTTTGAAATAAGTCCAAAGTCATGCGGATACCAGCAAGGAACTCCTGCAAATGCAAAAGGGAGTTCAGACTTCAAAGGTTTCAAGAAACCAAATTACAATGACAAATGGACAACACTGATTGTTAATTCAGGGCCTCAGGGGTAATGAATTGATAAAAAGGATGAACAAGATCTCACCTGACTTATCTTTTTTTCACCGGGAAAGGCCGAAGGAGGCCATCCGAGTATATTAAGGAGGAGTAAAGTTACAAAGAAAAACACGACAGAAGTTGTCAAGTACGGACGTGCACAAGGCACCTCCAAGAACCACACGCTAACCACACAAGCACAAACCACTGAAAATGGAACTGAGCACCAAAATGACCCCCCTAAGCATGGCTGATCGCCGCCCGGCCTACAACAACACCACAAAGGCAAGACTCCAAAAACGATGCCCCCATGGAGGTCACGACATCAAGGACGCCGCTATCGCCCATCTAAGAAAGATGTGGTTTCCACCCAAAGAGAACTCGCCAAGAAAGGGGGAGAGGTACCCACGACAGCGCCCCCAAGAGGGTTACGACACTCGAAGGTGTAGCCGTTGCCGGCCCGGTGATCACCGAGTGAGGCTTTCGCCTGGAACCCCTAGAACCTCTCAAGTAGTTTGTCGCCCACCAACTCAGTAACCACCACACAAGCATTGGCAGCGCGTGGCTTCCACCAAGACCGCACCAGCGCCTCTCTGCTGGTTGACTTCTGAACTTGCCGCAGAACCCTGCCGCCAGCTCGCTGCATCCCACCGCTCCTCCCCTGAGAGCTGGCCCAGGCCACCTCCGTCCCGCCACCCGCCGGCCTCCTCGCCAAGTTCGACCAAAGGAGAATCCGGACTGGACAGTGTCACTTCGGCCGCCTGAGCTTCCCCTGCTGACCAGCAGCCGCCTCAACCCAACCGAAACTCCCCACAAAGAAGGGGAGGAGTTCAAGAAGGGAGAGGGTGCTGACTGGCAACAAGGAAGACGACGCACCGCCGCCAGCTCCCATGAGCACTGACACTAGACCTGCAACGCCGAATCCGGCCGCCGCCCGAGGTCTCCAGCGCCACCACCTGACTTATCTACTTCTCCTGTTCCTACTTCTCGACGAATGATTCAACAGTCCTCAACCCTAAACTCGTGCAAGAACTCAGGGTAGTTCGTTATCAACCTCCCTCTTATGCAAGAATTTCCTCACCAACTCTCTCTCCTTAGCCTCCAGATTCCTGCGAACTCTCTCTCCCTCTTATGCAGCTTCTTCTTGGCCCACTTCACTGCCTCTGCTCTTCCATGGAGGAGGGGAACTAGCCTTTATGCCAGTTGCCAAATGTGTATGGTGTGCTTCGACACAAATAACTTACTCCCTTCGTTTCTAAATATTTGACACCGTTGACTTTTTTAAACATGTTTAACCGTTTGTCTTATTCAAAAATTTTAAATAATTATTAATTCTTTTCATATCATTTGATTTACTGTTAAATATACTTTTATGTATACATATAGTTTTACATATTTTACAAAAGTTTTTTTAATAAGATGAACGGTCAAACATGTGCTAAAAAGTCAACGCTGTCAAATATTTAGAAACAGAGGGAGTAGTAAATAAATATTGTCTCAGAAACTCATGGAATAAACCAAGTGGGCATTGAGCACGTCGATGGTTCCTGCTCCCGCAATATCGGTACTTGAATTTTTTTTTTCATTTTTAAATTTTTATTTTTTAATATTTATAGAAATATTGCACCAGCGAAAATATTTACAGAAATAGACCCTACTGCCCTCGGCAGGGTGACGTGAGGGACAGACAAGTTGAAAAAAAAACTAGAAAAATGCATTTTTGGCAGGGCGAAAATTGTATTTACCCCCTTGCAGCCCTTGTAGAGGGTACAAGGGCGGCAAGGGACCTAAGTGTAAAATGCGCACACCTTGCCGCCCTCCACTTGGGCGGCAGGGGCCATTTGTGTAAATATTTTGGATGGTATAATATTTATGTAAATATTAAAAAAATTAAAATTAAAAATGAAAAAAATTCATCTGTACTTAAGCTTGGTTTCGTGCCCATTTTATTGTGTCCTTTCTGGGCCTAGCCCAGAAGAGGCCCAAGACCTGAGAGGTTTATTTTGGGCCGGAATCTGAAACAGAGTTGGACCCGATAATCCAGCAAGCGACTGCGCCGCGTAGACGTCGGCTCCGTCTGGGTTGGACTCGCCGTCGTCGTCTCGTCTCGTCTCCAGCGAGTTCGAGGCTTCGAGAGCGAGAGAGCAACGAATCGGGAGAGGAGGAGCTCGCTCGAATCGGATCGAACCCTACGAGCGCGGGCGGAGGCGGAGCTCATCGCCGGAGTAGCGGCGGCGCGCGGCGCCATGGACGAGAGGGAGTTCCGGCGGATGCTCGAGCTCTTCCCCGTCGTCCGATCTCGCGACTACTGCGTAATTTCCATCCCCTCCCCTCCCCCCCTTTCTCATACCCTACTCTCTCGTTTCCAGCACGTGTAGGGCGGGGGCGAATCGGCGTTTCGGCGGCGATCTAGCAGTTCAGGTGCTTGAGTTGGGGGAGCAAGAGGGGTCTCGATTTTAGGGCATGGGTTGGTTGATTTGGGTGGCTGTTGATTTGTGGCCTTGGGCTGATGTGCGTGGAGACTGGATTACGCATTATGTTGAGATAATCTCACTTTGGTTATACTGATCCGTCGAATTGCGTCATGAACCTGTCTTCTAGCCTGAGTTGTTTGCGCAGTAGAAGTTGTAGAGATGATAGTGCACTGGTAATTGCCTGAGTGATGTTAGTTAAAATGAGATAGAGAGAGGAAAACTCTTTTTTTTTCTTTAACAATATAAGGATGCTAGAATGCAGTACATCTGGAATTTTCTTTTGAAGATGTAGAGCTGTAGGATTTTTATTTCTGTACTTCAGATGGTTCTAAAAGCTAGAGATACACTAAGTTGGTCATATCTCAATATAACCATGCTACTTCAATTACAGAGCCATGCAATTGTGTTTCCCATGCCATTTATGTGGTCAGGCTATTTTTAGTGACACTAATTTTAGCCCCTTGAAGTGTGTAGGTTAATATTAGGAATAACTTTTAACAGGCTATTTGCAAGCATGTTTGTGTTTCTCTCTGCATAACATTGAGTTGGAGGCTATGGTTGAGAGAGAACTAGATGGTAGAGCTCATTTTCATAAATAGAAAACTGGGTTGAACGGTAACAATGTTTGCTGCAATAATAAGTAAATTTAAATGGAAACATCAATGGGCAATGCTTCAATGAAGAATGATCTGAAGTAAATATGGTCAGTGCTTGTTTTCCTGTTTGACGATCTCGTGATATGGTCATGAACTGATGAAATTTTTTTCGCCGGATGTAGGCTGAATCAGGGGCATCAAGCAAAGGCAGCACACAGCAATCACGGGCTCAGGTGTGTATGAACTAATTTAACTATCTAAATGCTACCTAGTTGTATTTTGTAATTATTTCTAACAAAGCTATTGTTTGCAGGAGGCAACAAGGGGCAACAAAAATGAGTCATCTGGTACTGAAGGCTTATCGATAAATATTTGATTGCTCTGCTTTTAATCTTATCTTACCAATTATTACAGCAGAAAACTAAACCTGCAATACCCATTTAACTTTATATTCTTATGCTGGAATGACGTCCTGTGTCACTACCATAAAGTTTGCTCTTCCTGCTTCATCCCTGTTCATGTGAATCCCATGGGGAACTTATTCACTTCTTCCAATTGCTAACTAGCCTTGGGCCTTTATTCTGAGGCCCTGGGTTTGTCATTTCACACCACAATCCTCATTCTCCATGGTTAGACATGACATACTCATGACTTCCATGGGACTTAATTCCATATTAATGATCAACTTGGCATGTTGCTGGACTCCTATTCACAGCACATATCAATTTCTCTTCAATTTGAGGTCCAGAAATCATTTGATCACTCTTTATGAATTGGGTCAGGTAGGTATTGAATTCCCCATTTAGGATTTTCTTGTTCTTGACTTGAACAACTGAAGCTGTGTATAACCAAACTAGATTAATAGGGAGTAGATATGGAAGCTTGATTTCCTGGATGGCTAAACTGAGCTGTAACAACAGTCTGAGTTACCAGTATTCAATTGAGAACCAGAACACTCAAAGAGTTGAAATAGACACTCGCACAAACTGATCTTTTTTGTGGCCTTCAAACTTAAGTACACTTTGGCACAAGGTTGTAGAAATTGATGAGATACTTGCAGCACAAGTCCCTCTCATGGGAGAAGTCTATAGATGTATCTCACTGAAATGATAAGGAAAGGCTGTGTTCTGAGCAATGTGCAGTTTTGAATATCATAAGGAATAGATCTTCAAAATAGTTGTGGAGATGAAGATTGGAAAATAATACTACCTCTGTCACAAATTGTAGCTATTTCTAGCTATGCACCTGGACAATAGCTACATTTGGGGATGAAGGTAGTATTGATTTTTTTAGAATAGACAAATATATTCTCTAGTGCAGTAGCTTGGTGATATTTGTAATATGACTTGAGTTGAGGTCAGTTACTTCCTGTGGGACTTGCATGAACAGTGCATAAGGGGATGAAGACTTTGGTTGCAGTTGTAGATGTATTTCTCATATGCTGCCCTTCAATAAAGAATACCAGCTTACATATACTGATATTGATGAATTTTCTTGCATGTTTCTCAGATCAATTCATGAAAAAATTGAAGATGGTTGCTGAGAAAAAGGTGGGATTTCCTCTTTATATATTTCACTTTGTTTCACAAAACTACCTGCTCAGTATAATATGGAAGTTTCAAAAAGATTGTTTAATATCATGTGTCGGTTATATGAATAAGTAAACCAGTAAGGAATAAATCAAAGATCTCCTTGGATGCGATTTGTCATAAAAGTCTGCTGTTATGCGGTTAAGAACTTTGGTAAGAGATTTTAAATATTTGGCAAAATGATCGTGAGCATGGCTGTCCTGGATTTTTTTTTTTTTGAAAAATTTGAGGTGTCCATCAATTAAAGCTGGTAAATATAAATAGTACATCTGTAAGCTACATCCTACATGCACTGTTTTTTGAGGCTGTATGGTACATATTTTGTTGGTTAAGAGGGAATGGCGCTGTTGAGTGCTCAGTGGCATCTCTCCTTGAAACAGGCCGATCTGATTGCGCACTAATATGTTATTGGTTACTGTCTCAGGTTGGAGCAACAAAGGCAGAGTTGTTCTGCAAGACATTTGAAGAAGCCCATAAGAAACTTGTATGGACTTGACTCCCAGCCATCACTTCAATAACCACCACCACGCAAAACTGCCTTGAGATCTCACGATATTGTTCTCTGTGCCAGGTTTACAAAGAGCTGAACCTAGATGCTGCTCAAAGATTTCTGAATGCCTATGAGAAACGATCATGAATTATAGCCAGATATTGTTCAAAGATCTGCAGACGCCAAACTGAGGGATTTTATTGAGGCGCGGCGTGCTGGCGCTGTTGATAATTCTGATTGCTGGTTCTTGTATGATTCTGCTAATTGTGATAGACGATAATATCAATAGACATGAGCTAGCCGCATTATTTCAGATTATTACATCCTCCCGAACAGACGACAGTTCCAATCAACTGATCGGTTTTTTTGTGATTGGATTTATGTCAGCTTTCATGAGAATGAAAATGCCTGAAACTGTTCTAGAAGTATATTTGTCTGTTCTGCCAAACTTTATTACAATGAGAATGGTGAAAAATATAGTTCCAAAAGATGACAAAACCACATACTCCTTCCGTCTTAGAATATAGCAACCTAGAACCTTCCGTCTCAGAATATAGCAACCTAGAGCCTGATGGGATATGGACATATCCTAGTTTACTACATCCGTGATTTATACTATATTGTAATTTAAGTTAAATCCTGGTTTGAAATGACATTTGTTACAGCAAAGTTGCATGCGATAATTCACGACTTCAACAGCCTGAAGCATAAGAGGTGAAGAGGGTTCAATCAACTATTTCATCCAAGATAGATGAGCGATGAGCGCGATTTATTTCCCCAATCAAATGGGATGAAAGCGGTTATATAATTCAATCAATCAACTATTTAACGAGGGAATCATAGTCACATCCGCTTATCGATCTCTCCGCATTAAGCTCGGGTCACAGCGACACATATCCAACCAGCACACAGAGAACACAAACATGCATAGAAGACAGAGCAGATTAAAAAGGAAGAGGCTCTTCAGATGCGTTAACGTTTACTGAATTTCATCGCAACAGATAAAAGGAAGCAACAATCTTTTGCAAGTTCATGATGTTCTTAGCCAAAATTCTACGACATCATAAAAGACAGTTGTGTCTGGAGGATTGTGTCCCGTCGATCCAATACTAAAAAAACATGCCTTGCATTAGCGCAACTGATTACTGATGGCGTTCATGACGATCCAAATCAGTCCACAAGGGTGCCCAAGATGTCATGCTCTCTGAAGAGAAGGTACCTGGAATTCCAGATGCAAAGATTATTAGAGCAATGGTAAAACATAATTTATATCATATACTGACAGCAACAGTATCAGCATAACTATCAGGAACATACAGAATATTGGATGAACAAAAATCATCATAATAGATCATTTTCCCACTCAACGTTCAACCAATAGCTAGCAACAGCAAGCATTCTAAATATTGAACTACCAGAAGAAAGCAGCCTAAACGAGGAAGCACGTGTGGTTCCCGGTTCTTCAGCAACACCACCACCAAGTATTCGATCAATTCCTAACTGTAGCACTCACAAGTACTTCCTCTGTTTCACAATGTAAGTCTTCTAGCATTTCCCACATTGATGTTAATGAATCTAGATAGATATATGTCTAGATTCATTAACATCAATATGAATATGGGAAATGCTAAAATGACTTATATTGTGAAACGGAGAGAGTAATTACTACTTCGTACATGGTAGCCATAAACAACGGTGCTATAGCATGCTGCCGATAGAGGTCATGAGAGCCTCATTGGTTGCCCATATTCCCTTATTAGGGAATAAAAGTTAATTTATAGGTAAAACTTTTATATATTTGTTCCTAGCAACTTAAAAACCAATGCTAAAAAGAAATTACGTTGAAAATATCTTAAAATCAACTTCAAATTCAAGTTTGAAAATTCAAATATATGCTTTTGCTTTGGCTTATTAGGCCAACCGATGGGGCTCATACACATTATTGTACTATGAGAGCACTACAAGATCTATCATCTATGATAGTATGCAACGAGTGGTAATTACATTGCCCTAGCAATATGCCGAAAGGTACATTCTCACTAACAAGTGAAGCAATGGAGAGATAGTTCACATACTCTTTTTCAGCAGCAAGCTTGACTTCGAGTCCACCATATTCAGGCAGGAGAACAGTGTCTCCTTCCTTGAGAGCAACAGGGATCAGCTTGCCATCCTTGTCACGTTCGCCAGGGCCAACAGCCACCACTTTACCAGAGTTGAGCTGGATTCAGCGGAACATTCAGAGTTAAACAATCAACATTAGCAAGGTGATGCAACTAGTGTAATAAAACAGTAACAGTGTAACTAGCAATCCAGCATGATTATATAATCCAAAAGCGCAAATAATAGAAAAAATCAATTCTTTACGAGAGACTAATGACATAGGCATAACCAAATTTCTGTTACTACAATTGCAAAATGTATTAACAGTTTGCGGCCTACAAAAACGCAATCTGACCCCGCTAAGCACAATCATGCATCATTCGAACAAGTAATTTCAACAAATTGTTCCCTAGCCATCAGCACCCTAAACGAGGCAATCGAAATCAAACATTCTAAGCAAGAACACCACGCTCCCAACTTAACCCCCACGCGCGCGCGCATGGAACAAGATCTAAACACTCCCCTCCCCTCACCGGATCGCATCACACTCGCAGCCAACTCGAAGCAGCAAGGAGAAGCAGCAGTAGCACCACGAGAGATCGAGGGGGGGAAGAACAGCGTGGGGGAAACCTGCTTGGACGTCTCAGGGAGGAGGATGCCGCCGGCGCTCTTCTTGGGCTGCACCAGCTTCTCCACCAGCACGCGGTTCAGCGACGGGATCAGCCGCCTCGCCATCGCCGCCGCCCTCTTCTTCTTCTTCTTGCGAAGCAAGCAAAAAAGACCGAGCAAAAGTTCTACACTCTTCGATCGCCTCCGCCGCGCTCGTGGGGTTTAGGGTTTTAAGGTGGAGGCGACGCGGCGGCGAATTTACGGGCTTGCCCCTCTCCAGGGCCCTCTAGAACGTTCCACTCCTACTGGACCGGCCCACCTCCACGGCCCATTTCATTTAAGGGACCAGCTAATACATTTTGTCATAAAACTTTTTTAGAAAAAAATTGATATATGTAAATATAATACAATGTAATTATTTGTAAATTGTATGTATATAATTATAATACAAATTGTATGTAACTTTTCAAAGATCCTGTGATAAGTGATACGTAGTAGCATACTATTTCCATGAAGCGTGTATGTCTTGTAAGTTGTGACGGAATACCCTCACCTATACGCGCACTGTCATTTCTTCCTTGCTTGCTTGTATAAACCTTGAAACAAATTTAACGATTTTATAATTATATAAAAGTTACATATAATTTTTATATAATATAATTACACTATGATTATAATATATTTACATGTGTGAATTGTTTAGAAAAAAAATTGCGACAAATATAGGAAATCACTATATAGCAAAATCGTCATTTAATGCCTATTACTTAGTTGGCCCTTGTGTAATCGAGTTTGGGCCCAACTTGATTATGAGCCCATGACTCTGGCCTTTGTATAGCCCACGAGCGAATAAAGGGTTTGGGTCGCCGACTCGCCGCCGCCGCCGCCACGTCCACTTCAGTTGCAGTCACCGGCGGCGATGGCGGACTCCGGCAGCGCGAGCGAGCGGCGAGAGGAAGGGAAGAAGGGAAGGGAGGAGGAGGAAGAAGACGACGTCGTCTGTCTGGACCCGTCGTTCTTCGTCGACCGCAGGTGTGCTTCGCTGGTTCGCTCTCTGCTGATTTTTGTTTGGTCGAGCTGCATCGGCTTGCTTGTGTGCTGAAGCTTTGTCCCGATTTGTTGCTGGGGTTCGTCGATCTGGGAGGGAAGCTACGAGACGACTACGTTCACCTTCGGCTCGCAAGTGCTCCACCTCCTCTGCCTCCGCGCTGCTTCCAGTTAGTACCTCCTGCTCCTACTCGTTCTTTCTTGCTAAGTGTAGAGGTATAGTTATCTTTGATGTGGAAATGGTTCCAGAAAGCTGCTCTATTATGCCCAATTGTGATGCAAAATATGGTTAATTTCTACTTAGCTAGTCTGTTCTGGGTGAAATTTTCTTGGCTGGAAGCCTGAAACCACTGCTAAGATAGCCTAGTTTAGAGGCAAAAAAAAAAAAAGCATAGTTGGTTGAGCATTATACTGCTCAGTATGGTTGTCATTTTGGTGAAGAAGTCTATGTAGAACAGCGCTGTTCTATTCAACCGGCTTCATTTACAGAATCAGCTGTTACTGGATACTAAATTAGTATCTCCACTCCTTTTTAGCTTGATGATCATGAATTAAGGTCATAGCATAGCATCTACCATCTATAGATTACTCCATCATCTCTGAATTTGGTGTTACATATGAGTTCAACTGGAAGATGTGATACGTTCTGTTCATATATTCTTGTTGCTTGGGCAGTAGCAAACTGGGTTTTCATTACACCAATCATGTAGTTTTAGGACCACTTTTACCTTGTCCCTTTTGGGAACCCTTCCAACTCAGACATTGTCATTCTAGTACGTCAGTACAATGAATGGTCCATGTTTCACAGGATCAAACAAAATGGCGGGGTTTTCATTTTGTGCATATATGTCGTCATGTAACTCTTATGCCCCATTTCATTCTGTCCTTCATGTCTGCTTCTATAACCAGGAGGCTATGCTGCTTTGTGTAACATAGTAACTATCAATCTATCATTTATCTGGAGATAGCTCTTCCGTGGAACACAAAAGTTAGATCTGAGCATGATATACTCAAGTTTATTTCTATTTGTGCAGTGGACAAATATGAACAATCTTATTTACAAACTAGAACCTCTCATCAGTACATTAACTTGTTTGGGTGTATTTTTGCTCTGGGCACAATGCTGCATTGCACTTCATAACGCCAGATTTTTGCTGTTTCCTTATCATGGGGCCAACACTTACAAACATTCTAATGATTTGTGGCAGCTGATTATGATCTTACTGGACAGTTAGTATGGCCAGGTGCAGTTCTGATGAACACCTACTTGTCTGAACATCCTGAGACTGTGAAGGATCATTCAATAATTGAGCTAGGATCTGGGGTTGGTGAGGGCATTCTCCTCTCATGTTTACTTCACTTTGTGATCTTGGAAAATCTGACAGTATTGTGAGCTTGTGACTTGCTTCAGGCATTACTGGCATATTGTGCAGCCGTTTTTGCAAAGAAGTTGTCTTGACTGATCACAATGATGAAGTTCTAGAGGCAAGCTTCAAACCTTACGAATATCTTCCAGTGATGTCACTTAGTTTGACAAAATACAGAAGATATTGAGACTTTCACATTGTGTTCACATATTATTCGGTGCAGCTGCTTTATCTTCAAATTCTAGAAAGTGGTGTCATAGTCATACATTATAAAATATTCAAGGATGATTCCATTGTGCCACTTGCATATCTACTTATTCTATATAAATGTTGCATCTATTTATTCCAAAGATTGTTTGACAGATTATAAAGAAGAATATAGAGATGCAGTCATGTTCTGGGAATGCCAATGCAGGTTACCACTTCTTAACTTCTGGTTAATTATGTTTCATCATTATGTGAATCACTGAAATATAAATCTTCCAGATATCAAATAGAACTGATACTTTTGTTGCAGTGTTGACAGCAGAGAAGCTAGAGTGGGGAAACTATGTTCATATAAGCAATATCATTGAGAAACATCCTTCTGGATTTGATCTCATCCTTGGAGCTGATATTTATATCCTTCTTTCTTACTTTGCTGTGATTTCTTCTTTCTTACTTTCCCGTGATTTAATTTCAGTTCTGATCCTTTCTCTTTCTATTCTTTCTGACATATAATCGTATATCGATTGTTGCATCTTGTGAATTTTGTGAACCTTGACTCGCAGAAAGCTTTCAGCAATCTAGCATTTCCTGTCTCTTTGATACTGTAGAGAGGCTTCTTCGTATTCAGGCTAGTAAATGTAGATTCATATTGGCTTATGTATCACGAGCTAAAGTGTATGTGTTTTCTCAACTCAATAACTCATCATCTTCCTGTCCGAGCATATTTTACCAGAGTTTCTAATATTTTGTGAAATCGTGTACCCGAATGCTGTTCCAAGTTAGGAAAGCCAATTTAATGCGTGTCTCATTTCTGATCAAAATATAAATGATTGTACCTTTTATTGATAAAACTATGGAATAGGTACATTTTTATTGGTGGTATCCTTATTGTGTCTACCAAGAACAAGGACTGACTTAGCTATTGATTCTTTTTAATATACCGATTAACTTGCTTGTACTATAGGTCTGGGTTTGCTACACATGGAATAATGAATATCTTAGTATGAAAGGTAGCTGAGTAGTCATGATAGAACTGATCAAAGATATATACAAGTGAAATCAGGAGTGCATCAATAGCACCAAATAATCAAAATGCTGCATCCAAAATATATTGATCTGATGGATTCAAATGTAAAGCAGATTAAACATCTGAAATATGATCTAGCGTTAATTAGTACTTAGAGAGGATGGTCACAGGCAAATCTTTTTCCTAGTGACATGTAGATCTACAGAAGTTCTGCAGATTTTCATGGCAACAAGGTGTTATGTCACCCATTCTCTCGTCAGCTTGTCGCTTGTTTGAGATACTCTGCACCTGACAGTTCATTGTCCTCTGCAAAATGATTGTCCAGTACTCCAGTTGCATTCATGAGCAAATAGAATATACAGGTTGGCTTGCAGTAGTTTGATTACAATTAACTGGGCTAGAACAGGTAGCAGCATACTGTGGATATTTTACTTGGTACTGCCAGAATGTGATTACTGTACTGACATCTTGCACATACTGCCAGCATAATACTTGGTATGTCCAGATTGTACTGTTTAAAAAACTGCAATACAGAAAGGTGGTAAAAAATAATTAAGCTATTTAGTGTTGTCCCTTTCACTTAGTTGGGACCTTTTGGAGCTTCTCGTAACAAATTCCAGTAAAATCTGGAGCAATCCCAACTCTCAATAAGTCATCCCATGTTTTTTTTTTGGGTTATTTTACTCTCCATCTAACTTTAATTGATTTTGTACTACTTCAAGTGTTGATAGATCATTTAAAAATAACTTGTGTGTTCGCTTAACTAAGACACTGCTGCTCTCATTGATTACCAGCATGGATGTTCTAGTGCTCAAGGAAGCTGAAAAACATGGAATGCATGTCAAAGAGGTGGATGGGACAAGAACAACCATCTCAAATCTTGAAGGAGTCATATATGACATTACCCTCAAATAATGCTGCTCTTCGCGCATGTTGATGAAGTGCTTAGGTGATCAGTAGTCATGAAAAGTACATGCAACTTCCTCTGAATGACTACATCCTTTCGGAGGAGGAAAGAATACCACACTGCCACAGTAAACAGCATTATTGATGAAGGGCTTCAATTCATACGCTGTCATGCTGATTTGATGTAGGTTTTTTGGAGAGGGATTCGATGTGGTTTTTGAATGCTTTGATTATCATGGATAGTAGTTTTGTCACAGCTCTCTCTGAATACTATCTTGTCAAGGAGATGACCAAAACCCTGAAGTTCTTGTGAGGAAGAAGTTGCTGAAAGCAGTGGCATAACGTAAGCTTGAGGTTGCTGGTTCTGAGCTCTGTAAAGTTCCTGAATTACCATGAGCTAGCCTGTAAAACGTCAATTCCAACTGAAGCTTCAGCACCATTCACTTATCCTGCAATGCATGGGATATATGGATCCAATCCTGGGTTGTTCTTTAGCCTGTTCTTGGTTTCGCCATCTTTTATGTTTTGCCGCGACAATTTGTCAAGGCCTCTGCCTAATCCAACTTTGTCATGGAGGCAAATGCCACACTCTTACCGGCTTTTCTTGGAGGCAGCCCAAGTCTGGATCTCCATCCAGCCAAATGACATGAACTGTACTGGATCTTGTTGTGTTCCCCTGTTGCAGCACAGTGCCTGTTAGCACTGATGCATTGCACATTTGCACTGATTCATTGCACTGCTTCAGCTGCAAATCTGAACAAGTCTGAACCTGTTCAAAGTGTAGGCAGTATGCTTGTCTGCAACCAACATGAACAAAGGCTCTGCACATTGTTTTCAATGATAAACTCATGGCAACTGATTGGCCATTTGGAGGTTGAAGCTGGGTCCCTTGGTAGCAAATGTTTCCAACCAGGTGCTTTGAAGCTCAAGGATCCTCCCTCCAGCCATGATGTTGCAACCAACTTATTTAAAGACCAAATCTTGGTGTTCAACATCTTGTTTCATAATCTAAAATGATATAAAATCGGCATCAGAGTTATTACTAGCAAAATCCTTTCCCCTTGAAGCTTGACCATCGTTGAAAAAGGATCCCACCTATCAGTGACCCATAAACACGGTTTCACCGTGAGCATCAGAGTTCTTACTGAAAAAAAAAAACTTTACCTCGGAAGCTTGACGATCATCAAATAAGGACCCACTTATCAGTGACCCATCGACGTGGTTTTGCCGTGGGCACTGTTCTTATCATGTGATCTATAGAAGTCTAGAACCTACCACCTCCACTGAATATATAAAGAATTACACGTATCTTTGCTCCAGATGAGAAAGGGATTACGATTGATTGGCTTCCTTTTTAGCTTTTCTACGGCGCATCCGATGCTGTTTTGCAATAACAAAGGTCAAAGGGAGGGAGAAGGAAGGCCAAGGAAAAAAAAAAGAAGGGGTGGCAACCATCCAAAACACCTGAAAGGATGTACAAAAAGAAGAGCAATTTACGGATGAGTACTACTACTGATGATGATAAAAGTGAAAGTGAAAAGGATGTAACCATGACAACTCTCTCTTGGCAGCCATGGCATGCAAAGCCAAGCCCAGCAGCTGCAGCTGCAGCTAGCAGCATTGCATCTCTGATTGCATAGGGTTTCTCTCTCTCTTTTTTTCTTTCTTTCTTTACTGACTTTACAGGCCTCACTGGCTGTGATCTGTGCTGTTGCTGCAGAGATTCCCAAGGGGCACACATAGACACATAAAGAGAGGAGATTGGCATTGCTGCCCAATGATTGGGTGTATAAGTATGGCATATAATCCACATGAGAGGGAGAATTTAAGAATTTTCTATCCAATTAACATTATGCAGCTGCACATGCTTAGCTAATCTCTCTCCCCATTGGCAACATGTTTGCATAATTCTGAACAGCCATACACACACCTGACTGGCTGATTACTCTGCCAGAAGTGCACAGTTTCCTGCTTGCTAGCTAGCTGGATCATCTGCAGATAATAAACCCTGCAATGCTGAGGCAGAATGTGTATCATCCAATGGCCACAATCCACAGAGAATCCTGAAAGAATGGCAATGCACATCTGCAAAACATACATGTATGAGTGAGTAGTGAGTACCTAACTCTGATGGGCAACTGATAAATTCAAGATTTTTTTTCTGTTTGGTTGTCAATTTGTGAGAAGTATTAATAACAGATGCTGTTGGCAACATCCCTTGCTGCTTACTGTCAGAATGGTCCTGAGCTACCAGAATACATATACAGTTGTGCAGGTATCAAGAAAATCCCTTCTGGTCCGGGTACAGTGACAGCCGGGCTACCGGCCGCCGGAACAGGCCGCCGCCGGTGGCCGGTGGCCGGCGGCCGGCCAAGAAGGTGAGGTGTTTGGTCAAAGAAAAGTTTCAGAAGGTGGTGTTTTCCTTTGTTAATTTGTTCGTGCTGCATGCCGTGTCATTGATCAGAAAGTTGGCAAGACAGGCATAGAAATTTGGAGAGGTTGGTATATATTTGTTTGGAGGAACAGGAAAGTTCAGATGCTTGTTCACGTCTTCATGCATAAGCTGCTGGAGTTGTTGGTGGCACACTTCATTGGCATGGATGCTGCCTGACAGTGATGATAAAACTGTGACCTCACACATCTTAACTAACTTGCAACCTAACAATAGTATTAGCAATAGAGAAGTATATACAAGATACAAGATCCAATGGACTGGACATCCGATGGGCTGGACATGGGCCAACTATACAGTACATTAGCTTGTATATATATTTAACACCCCCCTTCAAACTCAAGGTGGATCTACCACATTGAGTTTGAGAAGATGTAACCGATGATGCTCTCGAGTTTGGGCCTTGGTGAAGAAATCAGCGACTTGTAGCTCGGAGGGCACATAGTGGAGAGCAATTGTTGACTGCTGACAATGAGAACGTGTGAAAGATGCATCAACGCCAATATGCTTCGTCAATTCATGCTTGATTGGATCATTGGCGATTTGTATAGCTCCGGTGTTGTCACATAAAAGAGGTGTCGGGACATCACAAGAGACACCAAAATCAGCTAGTAGCCAACGCAACCACACAATCTCTGAAGTGGTTGTGGCAAGAGCCCGAAGTTCAGCCTCAGTACTAGATCGAGATACCGCTGTTTGTTTCTTGGACTTCCAAGTGAGGAGAGAAGTGCCAAGAAAAATACAATAGCCAGTGACAGAGCGACGATCAATAGGATCACTTGCCCAAGTAGAGTCCGAGAAAGCGCGAAGCTGAAGCGGGCTAGATGCTGCATAGAACAAGCATTGAGTTGTAGTGCCCCTCAAATATCGTAAGACACGAAGCAAGTGACCATAGTGAACTGAAGTCGGAGCACTGACAAACTGACTCAAGATATGAACAGCATAAGCAATATCCGGCCTAGTGACAGTAAGATAGACAAGGCTACCCACAAGATGTCGATACCGTGAGGGGTCATCAAGAGGAGTTCCATCTGTGGAACGAAGTCGGACATGCAACTCCATAGGAGTAGTAGTTGTTCTACTATCAGTAAGGCCTGACTGAGCAAGAAGATCCTCAATATAACGGTGTTGAGAAAGATAGTAACCATCAACAGTAGAGGTGACTTCAATCCCTAGAAAGTAGCTGAGTGGTCCCAAATCAGACATCATAAACTGTTCGCTGAGTTTCCCTTTCACGAAAGCAATGTACTCCAAATCATCCCCTGTAATCAACATGTCATCCACATAGAGTAACAACAAAGTACGACCACGGGAGGAAGTATGAATGAATAGTGCTGGGTCATGATCGCTAGGAGAAAACCCAGCTGCAAGTACCACTGAGCTGAAGCGTGCAAACCAAGCACGAGGGGCCTGCTTGAGACCATAAAGTGCACGCCGAAGGCGAAATACATGTCCTGGTGGAGCTTCCACACCTGGTGGTGGATGCATATATACCTCCTCATGAAGATCACCATGAAGAAAAGCATTCTTGACATCCATTTGTGAGATAGTCCAAGAACGGGTAGCTGCCACGGCAATTAAAGTACGCACCGTAGTCATATGAGCAACAGGAGCAAATGTCTCATCATAGTCTCGACCATGAGCTTGCTGGAAACCTCGCGCAACAAGGCGAGCCTTGTATCTCTCAACTTGACCATCTGATTTGGTCTTAACTTTATAAACCCACTTACAGGTGATTGGAACAGCATGAGATGGCAACGGGACAACATCCCACGTGTTGGTACGCTCTAGTGCAGCAAGCTCCTCTGACATAGCCAATTTCCAATGAGGTAAAACAATTGCCTCCTGATAAGTAGATGGCTCAAACACAACCCCAACAACAAAATCATCTCTATTAGGTGCACGAAGAGCATCACGAGCACGCAAGTTGTACCTCGGAGCAGGAGATGAATCATCAACGGAACATGTTGGATCCTCAAGGGTAGGTTGGGAGGGTTGTGATTCGTTAGGAATTTTGGGTCTACGACTGTAGTGGAAAGGAAAAGTGTCTAATGTTATAGTGGAAGGAACATGTGGAGGTGATGAGGAAGCTGGGATGTGTGATGGTGGAGGCGATACAGGTGAGGGTGAAGGGGAAGGTGGTGGAGGTGGTACATATGTTGGTGAAGGTACAGAAGGAGGTATAGGCGATGGTGATGGGGTTATTGGTGATGAAGGTAAAGACTCTGGTGAAGGAATAGGTGGAAGGTAAAGGAAGGAGATGGAATTTTCTGGAGAAGAAGGCTGATTAGTAGAAGAATAGAAGAAGGGTTTGTTCTCATCAAAAGTAACATCTCGGGAGATACGAATTCGACGTGCAGAAGGATCATAACAGCGATAGCCTTTATGCTCAAGACTATATCCAAGAAAAACACACTCAACTGATTGGGCTGTCAACTTGGTGCGCTCACGTGGGGCTAGTAAAACATAGCAAGTACAACCAAAAACTCGAAGGTGATCATAGTGGGGAGGAGAGCCAAACAACACTTCTCCAGGGGACCTGCCTTGCAAAGAAGAAGATGGTTGCATGTTGATGAGATATACAGCTGTAGAAATAGCCTCTGCCCAGAAATGAGCTGGAACAAATGATGCAATGAGAAGAGTTCTAGCAGTCTCAATGATGTGGCGATGTTTACGCTCAGCAACACCATTTTGAGCATGAGCACCAGGACAAGAAAGTTGAGGAAGAGTGCCCTGAGATACCAAAAATTCACGAAAAGCATTTGACATATACTCTCCTCCGGAGTCTGAGCGGAAAATACGAATTGCACTAGAGAACTGAGTATGAATCATCTGGGCAAAAGACTGATATATAGAAATTAGCTGAGACCGATGCTTCATGAAATAGATCCATGTATATCTAGAATAATCATCAACAAAAATAACATAGTAGTTGTGGCCTCCTTTTGAAGGAAAGGGGGACTTTCCCCAAACATCAGAGTGAACCAAATCAAAAGGTCGACTCGACCTGGAGGTACTGGAAGGATATGGAAGCTGTACTTGCTTACCAAGTTTACAACCTTTGCAAACAAAGGTAGTGTCAACAGGGACGGAACCAAGAACGCCTTGATTGATAAGAGTTGCTAGGCGAGAGCCACACAAGTGACCCAAACGATGGTGCCACTGTGGGAAGGATTTACAAGCTGTAGAGCACATAGGAGAATAGACAGAAGGTGTGTTAGTGGAGGATGAAGGCAAACTCAAGCTATCAAGGATATAAAGCCCACAGGATCTTTTCTGACGATGTCCGGTGCCAATGACAGCTCCTGTGTGGCGATCTTGCACAAAGCATGAAGTATCATCAAATCCAACGAAACAATTTGTATCTGTGAGTTGACCTACAGAAATGAGGTTCATGGATAGTTTTGGAACAAGTGACACATTAGGTACTGTAAACTGAGGAGAAGAGATAGACCCCTGATGAGTAACCTTACACAATGTTCCATTAGCTGTATGAACGGTGGCACCATTTTTAACCAGACGGCATGATGTGAGCCATGAATCATCAAATGACATATGAAAGGAGGCTCCTGAGTCCAAAATCCATGGTTGGGAGGCAATTGGGGTAACAGTTGATATAGATGAACATGAGGCAATACCAGCACATGGATAGGGACCAAGAATTCCATCTGACACCATGATATATCAAAACAATTGTATAAACCAAAGATCACTAGCAACTCAGCTACTTGAGTCTGATCTTTTATCTGATAGCAGAGAGCCTCCTCCTCTGATTTTCTGGAAGCAGAAAGCAGAAGCGGCAGCACCGCAGCAGGCAATGGGAGGAACAGGGCCTCGACCTGTGCAGCAAGCCAGCAACGATGTAGATGGTCAAGCGCGCAGACAGCGGCGGACGGAGAGTTGGACGACGTCCACGCGCGGCTGCGCAACTGCAGGCCCACGCGGGTAAGGGCAAAGTCGCGGCGGCGGCGACGGCGACGGCGGTCAACGACAAATCGCGCTGGGGTCCGATAGCCCACGAGGCGACGGTGAAAAGGACAGTGGAGCAGTGGATAAATATGAATTGGAGGAGGTTGCTTAGCAGTGAAACGCCGGCGGCACGCCGCCGCGCCGGCCGGCGATGGGGAATTGGCAGCTAGGGTTCAGACCATTGCTCTGATACCATCTTAACTAACTTGCAACCTAACAATAGTATTAGCAATAGAGAAGTATATACAAGATACAAGATCCAATGGACTGGACATCCGATGGGCTGGACATGGGCCAACTATACAGTACATTAGCTTGTATATATATTTAACAACACACACTGACAATCAGTGGGGCTCATTGGTGCCAAGTACTCCTACTTGAAAAGTGATTTTGCTCTTCACCAGACATCTTGTTGGTACAAATTGATCTTGTGCTGTGCTTTGCTTAAGAGCCTTTTTTAAGTACATCTAAAGACATCCGAGTGATAGAAACCACACATGTCAGGAGCTTATTACTCACAATACCATCATATGGTTTCTTGTTCTTTTTTTTTTCTTCTGAATTCTGTTTTTTTGTTGGTTGTGTTCAGTTCAACGAGAATGTATCCTATGCACATAAGTTTCAGGTACACACTCTGTGCACACCAACTAACAAATATCACAAAAAGAATCTTAAAAAAATGTATATGTACTTCTAATAGTGTTACACCTATATACATAGTCTCAACTTCAGATTCATTATATTTTAGCTGTAACAAAATGATGAAAATCTAGTAGTTTTAGAGTGTAAATTTGTCAGAAGATCATCTTTTTTGTTGCTCTACGTATAATAGAATCTGATGATAAGACTTTATATATAAGTGTAGCACTATTAGAAGTATATGTACAAACTTTTTTAGCTTTCTTGGTAATATTTGTTAGTTAGTGAACACGAAGTTTGTGTGTGCAGGATATGTCCCCTAGTTCAACACTCCAACCAAGGCAGCTTGTAAGCAGGTCAATGGCAATAAGTTCATGGTGGTGACTGGTGATTAGTAGGATATGATTAGTTGAAGTCTTGGAGAGGAACTGAAAAATAACTTATTGATGTGTCCCCAGCGCAAGTTCATATGAGCTGTGTACTGTATCCCCTTCAACGCTGCAGTAAGATATCCATATTATTACGTGATCATCTTCAGTAGACAGCCAAGAACGAACGTGTGCCTCTCTGTGAGATGACTGATGAGGTATCTCCACAACCTCCTAACTGCAAGAATTTCTTAGATTAATGTTAAGTTGTTAAAACTAGCTTGTTAGGTTTGTACTGAGATTTCTCAAATATCAAATTGTGCTATCATCAGATCTTCTGTCAAAACATTGATTGATAGTGTACTTGAGGCTGTAGTCTTATGATTTATTGATTAATAGCTGCTTAATTCATTTTTGGTATAGTAGTACAATGACTCTGATTATGTCCAATATATGTATCATCTACTCCGACTTTAATAAGTCAACTACTACGTTGCCACTGGATTCAGCTGATGAGGTTACGCATAACTGATCGTGCATATCCATGACATGATTTGAAATGTAGGTTTAAGAAAGTGATCTGTCGAATATCTAATACTTGAATTTTAGTTTTATGTTACATTTTTGGGGTCAAAAACAGATGTCATTTTTTGGACTAAAGAAAACACCAGTTTTAGCCTTTTTTTTAGTTTCAGATACTTGTCATTTCAGCTTTCTAAGACTATGTTTTTGACCATCTTGTCCACTTTAGTTGCCAATTGTCTTCTTTTGCCTACGTTTAACTAGTCAAAACATCTAAATGTAAATAGAGGATTGAACTTTTCTAGATTTCCTTTGTTATAAACAGGGAATTTTTTAGATAATAGAGATAACTTCCAGTCTCTGCATCAACTATGGATACGCACGGCCATGTATTTAAGGGATGTGGGGTAGGAAGAATGTGTGGATGAGTTCTAGGAAGGTGCATGAGAGTAATTTCATTTGCCATAAAAAAGGGCACAGTGACATTCATGTGTAACTATTTTTTATGCTTCTATGATGCTTTGAGCAAAGAACCACTTGCAGTAAGTAAGAGACTGAGATAGTGAGATGTGCGAATGGTATCAAGCTTGCTTCCTGGCATGGACTGTCTACTTAATTAGCCACTAATTTTATACTGTCAAAACAAAACCAGCAAATGGAGCTTTCCACACAGGTGATGACACATACTGAAGTGGTTGCAAATCAAAGTAGGAGGAGCTCATGTAATCCAGAAGGATTGCATGGTTCAACTGCAAAGTGGATTTCTTGCAATGGCATGAAAGTACCCCTGATGGTCCATGTTACCCCATGTTCCTCTTATCTTTATTATATCCTTACCTCAACTACCTTTTGTTTTCCCTCATCCAAGTGCTTGCTTCTCTTGCAAGTTCTTTAAGTAGAAACATATTGTAGTTGCAAGCAATTTGATGCATCAGTTGTGGGCAATCTAGAGGATCACAGAGATATGCTAGTAAAAACGATACGAAAGCGAAAAGAGAAGAAGATCATCATTATAGGGTTTCCAAAAGGCATTGAAGAACAATATATGTCCTTAGTCAGAGGTATCAACAAACTTCAGTTACAAAAACATATGAAGGTATGAGTACAAATGCTCACCCTTTTGGAGGCTAGATCATTGATGCATAACTGCATTAGAGTTCACAAGTCATGAGTTCTCTATCTGCATAGAGCTTGGAATCAGAGCTCACACCTGGAAAACCCAACAGTGATATTATTTTAGTAGGGGCTAAATCTTGGATAGTGCCAAGCTCACATCTTAGGCTTAGTTGGACCAAGACTCAATGTAGACTACTCTGGTAGAGACAGAACAGTTTCTCATGGAATTTTTTTGTGGATATTGCTGCCACATTTTTTGCTGTAATCACTCCTGTCATTTTAATACTTGCATCTCTTTATTCCTCAACTGAATTGTCCCTATGATCTGGTCTTTTCTTTCTATGGGCAATTCCTAAGTGGACCTCCAGAAAGGGCAGGCAAATCGAGCTCCAATTTGATCAAGAAAGATAGTGGGGTGATGAAAGCAATGCATTGCTACCCTTTATTCTTCACCCATTTCTTGTTTAAAACAAGGTGATGGCAGTATGGCACTATTTGCTTGGCCTGTTTGGGATTTGGTGAATGTGAATATTGCCACAGTGTCCCATGCTATTGGGTGGCAACAATCACTAGCTTTTCATTTGTTTCAGTTACCCGTGAAACCTCATGGTAAATTAATAAATAGCATCTGGTACTAGTTGTCAAGCAGAAGAATGATTAAGGAAACTGTCAAGTAGTATGAGTGCTGAATAATTAGGGGACTGATGATGCTGGTGAGGGACCCAAACCTGAAATTAAGCAGGTGGCAACCCTAGTCCCAACATGCATATAATACTAATTCCAACCTTTTTTCTTTATGTGAGTTGTGCAGAGGAGAGGACAGCAGAATTGGACAGTTCCATTGAAGCTAGCTGCTTGTTTCTTCTTTTTGTTTGGAGGTGAAGCAGCCTCAATCATCCCAATGTAGAGGCACTGCTCCAACCAAGTGTTGTTCAAAGAATGTGGTATATCAGCAGTTCAAGCACATTGGTAGCAGGGTTTGTATGTGCAAATCTGTACAAACAAAGAGAATTATTCTAGAACATGTGTGTGGGGAAATTTCTGGCCACTGTAGTTTTCAGCTTGTGAAATGTAGACCTGCCTCCTCTTCGGAGATAAATGGTTGATTTCATTGGGGGAGAAAACTCCCTCCTCTTTTGATAGGGCATATTTTGTTTTGTCAGGATAAGATTCTGAGCGACAATTACTCTATTAATATTTCATTTTTTATGTGGTCCAAAATTATGACCAGAAGAAAGTTTTTTTTTGTAATACAAATTTAATAACATCAATTTTATGTCACAAACATTATGTATTAATGGAGTAATTATTAGTCAAAACCTTGTCCTAACAAAATAAAATATGCCCTATAAAAAGAGGAGGGAGTATAGGTGGCTAATCCAAAGACACCCAATAAGTGGAATGTACTACCTTCACACATAAAAATCAACAGGGCAGTTTGCTTCCTCTAGAGTGTCTCATCAGATGCTTAGATTTTCTTACCCATCATAATCTTTAAGTGACATAATTTCCAGAACATAAAGTTCTTAAGAAGACCTCTCTAATCCTTAGAACTTGAATTTTTGACTCCATGAAAAGGAGTCTAAATCCTTGACTAATAGTTCCTATAAATGTTATATTCATATTCGGTGCGCTCTTTCCATGTATCCGAAAGTTTTGTAAGTTTGACACATTCATAGTGCTGAAAAAGGCTACCTAGCATGGGTCGGGGGGATACAATTCCACCTTCTTTTTTTTCCCCGAACACGCGAAAGATGTGCGCGTCACTATAGGAATACAATTCCACTTGCCATTGCAACATATTTTGGCACCATTTTATGCAGACATGAGTGCTGCACCTGTTTAGCTTGTGACTGAATGCAAGGTGTGCCACTGTAAATCATCATCTTATGATAGGTAAACTTACACATTGAAATTGATATTAAGCCACGGTTATTTTCAATTAATTCTTTTAGATGATGGAGGCTTTCAGAATTCAACCATTTACACCAAGTTGACACAAAAGCACCGAGCACATTCTAATTAATTTTATGCTCATTCAATTTAGAGCAGCAAATTTGTGTAAAATTTAGTATTAAACCTTACATTTTATTACCTCAATCCCATGTACAAATCTCAGGCAGGAGGAGAAACCTTTTGAGGCTTGGTTTAGTTATCAACTTTTTCTTCAAACTTTCAACTTTTCCATCACATCAAGACTTTCCTACACACACAAACTTTCAACTTTTCTATCACATCGTTCCAATTTCAATCAAACTTCTAATTTTAGTGTGAACTAAACACACCCTCTGAGTATGATACCGACGACCAGGAAACAGTCCAGATCAGAGGGGCAAATGCAAACCAATCAGAAATAATTCTGAACCCCACAGGCTCAAGTCAACATGCTTTAGCTAAGGAGATGAGATGAATCGCAGCAGCAGAGGGAGGAGGAAAGGGGGGAGTACTAAGCAAGCAGCATTGATGCCTCCATTACTCCCCTGTTTAATACTCTCTTCTTGGGAGGTTGGAGGAGATCACAGGACAGCCTGTGCCTGTGCCTGTGCTGCTGTGGCATTTCTTCAGAGAAGACTGTGAGATATCACCACAAATAAAATTCCCACTACTGTAGTATGAAAACTTTGGGACACATTCAGATACATTCCGATGAAACCAGAAGTAGTTTCTCTCAATTTTATCACATCAAATACCGATCGTGCTAGAGTATAAGTGAATTGTCCGTCTTAAGCTTTGGGTTAAACTGGTTGGTACATGTAACTCAATAGATCAAACGAAGCATGCTAATTCTAGTAGAGAACTTCCCTTCAGAAAATGTTGTGGCAAAAGTTTTATAATGGGAGAAACTGTATATTGTGTGACAGTTTAGTTAGTACAGTTGCTCTTTTTCCCCGGATGAGTGAGTGATGACTAGCAAGTAACAAGGCCTGTTTAGTTCGCGAAAAGAAAATTTTTGGGTATCACATCGAACGTTTGACCGGATGTTAGAGGGGGTTTTCGGACACGAATAAAAAAACTAATTTCATAACTCGCTTGGAAACCGCGAGACGAATCTTTTGAGCCTAATTAATCCGTCGTTAGCACATGTAGGTTACTGTAACACTTATAGCTATCATGGATTAATTAGGCTCAAAAGATTCGTCTTGCGATTTCCTCCTTAACTGTGCAATTAATTTTTTAATTTATCTATATTTAATACTCTATGCATGTGTCCAAAGATTCGATGTGATGTTTTTGGGAAAAAGTTTGTGGAAACTAAACGGGGCCCAAGTAAGATGGCAACAAAAACAGGAATAAAAGAAATGGTGACCAAGGCAGTGTGGAACACCCCGGGGCTTTTAACTATTTGCCACTCTTACGAGTGGTGCTTAACGATTTGCCACTAGACTCATATGTCAAAAACACATGAGGGCCCACATGTCATTGACAGGGTGTGGCAAATCATTAATTGCCATGTCATAAGAGTGGCAAATAGTTAAATTTCCCGGAACACCCCAACCCCACTTCCCTCACCATTCCATTCACCAAAGCACAGCAGCACACACCAAGGAAGGCCTAGAAAAGAGAAAGGCAAAGAGGACCAAAAGAAAAGAAAAGAAAGAAAGAAAAAACTTGAAAAAAAAAAGCTCAAAAGAAAGCAAGAGAGAAAGCAACCAGGCAGGCAGAGGCAGAGGCAGAGGCAGAGGCAGTAGCCCTCCCTTTTTTTTTTCTCTCTTCTCTTCTCTTCTCCCAATTCACACAAGATTCACTCACCAGCTGTGCCCTCCCATTCCCCTCTGATCCAAGCCTTTCACTCAAAGCTTCCAGCTTTTCCAATTGCTTGGCCACTTCAAGAATCAAGGAATATGTTCTTGTTCTTGGGGTTCCTCTGATCCGACTCTCCATCTTCCAGCTTCCAGGCTTCTCTCTCGTTCTGTGCCATTTTTGCTCTGCCTGAGCTCTGTGCTTGTTGCATTGGTCACTCCAAGAAAAGGATTTTGAAGGCTGGTTTTATTGTTCTTCTGTTCCTGGGATCCGAATTGCAGGCGAGCTCGCTGTTCGTGTGGAGGTTTCTTTCTTTCATTCATTCGCTTGAAGAATTCGGCAAAGCCATGCGAGCAATTCGGGATGATTTCTCGGGGCCTTTGGAACGCGTGATGATTCTTTGACCCACCATTGCTTCGGTTTTTTTTTTCTGGGAGAATTCTGCAATTTCGCGAGTTTGGTCGTTGAGCTCGAGCCGTGGTGGTGTTCTTGATCCGGTCCATGGGTCTCTGTCATGGCAAGCCGAGCCAAATCCCGGAGCCCGAGGCGGAGGAGGCGGCGGCGGCGGCCGGTGTAGCCGTCGCCGGCGCCGCCTCGCCGGGTCCGGCTGCGGCGGCGGCGGCGGCGGCGGCGGCGAAGCCGGGCACGCCGAAGCAGCCGAAGTTCCCGTTCTACCTGCCGAGCCCGCTGCCGGCGTCGAGCTACAAGAGCTCGCCGGCGAACTCGAGCGTGGCGTCGACGCCGGCGCGCGGCGGGTTGAAGCGGCCGTTCCCCCCGCCGTCGCCGGCGAAGCACATCCGCGCGCTCCTGGCGCGGCGGCACGGGTCGGTGAAGCCCAACGAGGCGCCCATCCCGGAGGGCGGCGAGACCGAGGTCGGCCTCGACAAGGGCTTCGGCTTCTCCAAGCACTTCTTCGCCAAGTACGAGCTCGGCGACGAGGTCGGCCGCGGCCACTTCGGCTACACCTGCTCCGCCAAGGCCAAGAAGGGCGACCACAAGGGCCACGACGTCGCCGTCAAGGTCATCCCCAAAGCCAAGGTCGGATTCCCGCCATTGCCACGCCTCAATCGCTTCTTTCTTCTTCTTGAAATGGAACACATGCCTCTGCATTTGACCAAAATAATTTTCCCTGCGTGAATTAATCAACTGCTTCTGCTCAGTTTTGTCGTTAAGATCCAATCATTTCTGACGTGCAGATTTAACTTATGGCATTCGGATTCTCCATTATTTTCTTTTTAATCGAGTTTTCTTTTTTTTTTTGTTGCGGGGTTCTTTTAATCAAGTTCACTTTGATGCAACTCTGATTTTGCATCTTAGCTCCATTTGGTAGTATTTGGTAGAACGTTGGTTGATTCAAGCACGAGGATATTGGAAAAAAGGAGCCACCTTTAGCCGGCACTTCGTTTTCGTTTTAGCTCCCGGGGTGCTCGTGATTATTGTTGGGAGGTAACCTCGCCGCTTTGAGACCATTCGTGCCAAGATATGTCATTGCCAATGCCATGTCCATCCATCTGGACGTGGACTGCCTCCTGCAGCATTGATTGGCTTCATGCCATGCTCATGGTTTCAACGCTTGTCGAGTTCTTGGTGCCACCACCATCTTTTGTCCTCACGCTTCCATCATCGGGGTCGGGGAGGGTAAATGGAGCAGATGACCCTCTTTGGATAGATCTGCAGGTCAAAAAGGGGAGCAGAGTTTGCTGCTGAAGCTGCACAGCTTGATGCTTCAATTCTGTGGAAAGAGTTTGCTCATAATGCGCCTCCTCTGCAATTGTATGAAAGGGTCATTCAATTTAAGGCCCTGTAGATGCGGCCAGTCCAGTGCTTTTATGAGCAAAGCTGGCAATCCTTCTGTTGCCAATGCAAGGGGGTAATGCCCCCACCCTCCTCTTGGCTTCTCACATTCCATGTGCTCGTGTTCTTCCTCGGTCAATTGCAGTCAATTGTTAGAATGTCAGCAATGCTGCGTTTCTTGGTTTTATTCTTTCCAGAAAAATAAGATTGAGCTCAAAGACAGTTGCAAGAGTGTTGTTCTTGTTGGATTTCTAATGGAGCACTCCACTTGTCACTTTGATACTGGAGTATATGTTCATTTCATTATAGAATGGTGGTGTAGCTTTGGTTGAATCTTCTAGTGTTATTCGTGTCCTGAGGGCATTAATTCCAGCAATAGGCATTTCATTTCTTTTCACCCATAATTGATCACTTATTGTCTGTCTAGTGCACTGTTGTACAACATTGAACCGAACAGTAGTTGGTTGTTGGCTTGCTCGCATAGGTGTCATAATTCGCGCTTCGAGATCTACATATGTTGCCCATTACCATGATAAATGGAAGTTGAGCTGGCATTGTTGTAGTTGCATGCTTTTATTTACTTACTAGTAAGTAATATAATTGATTGATCTTATAGATATAGTTCATTATGTAAAAGAATTATCATATTTTGCTTGTGGGTTGTTTACTCATTTGCAAATTTCATTACTCTTTTACACTTGGTAGCTGTTTACTGCAATGCCAGTTCATGCTGCTTTCTACTCTTACCAAATTAAGTCTCTGGGCAGATGACGACTGCTATTGCCATTGAAGATGTCAGAAGAGAAGTCAGAATATTGAGTTCGCTGACAGGACACAGTAACCTAGTGCAGTTCTATGATGCTTTCGAGGATGAAGATAATGTGTATATAGTTATGGAGTAAGTGTGCACTTATTCCATACAGTGCTCTCCTTTAACTTCTTTTTTTGCCGGGTCGTCTCCTTTAACTTCTGTCTTCATTTGTTGCTGTCATGCATGCGATTCTTGTCTTGTATACATTAGAAGGTTCAGAGATGAAAAAAAAATGTTATTTCATCTTGGTGGAATGTTTGGCTTTGTTCCTGTCATTAATGTTTGTGAAACTACCCTGATACATGAGAATCCAAGCATTGATATATAAATAGATCATTTTCTGTCAGCAAGGATTTGTACTTTCAATCTCAATAACATATTCCCATCATGCCGTTGTTACTATAAAAAATATAAAATTTCGTGCATGATGTTGATCAGAGCTCCTCTATGATCAGTTGTTTATAATTCAAGATAACATATCCCAGTCAAATTAAAAATCCAAGATACTCATAAAAAATGGTGCTTTCCTGCAACTTGCATCACTTGATTACATTTAACTTAATGTGATTGCCTTTTCTGTTTCAGGCTATGTAAAGGAGGTGAACTACTGGATAGGATTTTGGCAAGGTAGAGTCATGATATTTATTTTGTAAACAATGCTTGTAACTAATTCTGCTAGATTTGAGTTATAACTTACTTTCTTTCTTCACAGAGGTGGAAAATACTCTGAGGAAGATGCAAAGGTTGTTATGGTGCAAATTTTGAGTGTTGTGTCATTTTGCCATCTCCAAGGTGTTGTCCATCGTGATCTGAAACCAGAGGTAGGCTTGCTGCCAAACAATTAATAGCCAATGTTAAGAAGTTCATGTTACAACCTAAAAATTGTTAATGTTGAATATGGGCTCTAACTGACATAAGACATTTTCTCTTCTATTGTTATTTCTGTAAATTTTCTGAATTTTTTTTACCCAAAGTCTACTATTGAGTCTAGCAGTCAGCAGACCAAATGCATTATTTTGTAAATAACCATATTTGTTGTTCCCCTTTCCAGAATTTTCTTTTCACCTCAAAGGATGAAAACTCTGCCTTGAAGGTCATAGACTTTGGCTTGTCTGACTTTGTGAAGCCAGGTTAGATTTACAGAGTCCAGTTTTGATTCTTCTTTAGTATTTATCCTTGCCAAACCAAATTTAAATGTGTTGAGATATCATATCATTGCTATATTCTGCAGATGAAAGACTTAATGACATTGTCGGAAGTGCATATTATGTTGCTCCTGAGGTGCTTCATCGATCTTATGGCACTGAGGCAGATATGTGGAGCATTGGAGTGATTGCCTACATTTTGCTTTGTGGGAGCCGTCCTTTCTGGGCACGCACCGAATCAGGAATATTTCGAGCTGTGCTGAAGGCAGAACCAAGTTTTGATGAGGCTCCATGGCCTACTCTCACTGCCGAAGCAAAAGACTTTGTAAAACGACTGCTTAATAAGGATTACCGCAAGAGGATGACTGCTGCACAAGCTCTCAGTAAGCATCAGATTTGTTTGTCAGTGTAATATTGTGGCACTCGCTTTTTATCGAATGATGGTTAATTGCTCACTTGCATCATGATATCTGCAGGTCATCCGTGGATCCGAAATTCTCAACAAGTGAAAATACCTTTAGATATGATAATCTACAAGCTTATGCGAGCTTATATCAGTTCGTCTTCCTTGCGGAAGTCCGCTTTGAGGGTATGCATAAACCTTTGTGTTGTTCTTATCTGGTCTGTAAATGACTATTCTTGCTGCTTATATTTTTTTTCATTTTTTACATGTGTCAAGTTATCCATGTACGAGCAATATATTGCTTTTGGTTGTGCAGTTTAAGTAGGCTTATACCGATATGTCTTGACTCTGATGACATCACCAACTAGCCATTTTAAGCAATGTCCATACATTTTGCAGGCCCTAGCTAAGACATTGACGGCAAATCAACTGTTCTATCTAAGAGAGCAATTTGAATTGTTGGGTCCAAACAAGAATGGTTATATCTCCTTGCAAAATTTGAAAACGGTAGGTATTCTCACCTTTGTTACTTGATCTAATTTATAGCATGCAATTGCTGAATAAGTAAATGTTCCTACAGGCCTTGGTAAAGAATTCTACAGATGCAATGAAGGATTCTAGGGTTATTGACTTTGTTAACACGGTAAGACTCTTTCATAGAACATTCTCTTGTGTTAGTATATCGGACTGAGATAAACACTGACCTGCTCAAGCCATGGTACTAGGTGTGCACTCTTCAGTACAGAAAATTGGATTTTGAAGAGTTCGCTGCTTCTGCCGTCAGCGTTTATCAGATGGAAGCTTTGGAAACATGGGAGCAGCACGCACGGCGTGCATACGAGCTATTCGATAAGGAGGGCAACCGACCTATTGTAATTGAGGAGCTTGCATCGGTATGATTTGAGCTGAAGTAACTTTTTCGCATGATTATTAAACATTTCTAACTGTTATATTTTTCATCTCTTAGGAACTTGGACTTGGTCCATCAGTCCCTCTTCATGTTGTACTCCAAGATTGGATCAGACACGCCGATGGGAAGCTTAGTTTCCTTGGATTCATTAAACTTTTGCACGGAGTTTCTTCGCGATCGATCCCGAAAGCCTAAGATAAAATCATTCTTGCATCAACCAATGAGGTCAAATTGATGGCTAAGCCAAATTCTCTGGATGGTGTTCGTTGTGTTGCGCGGTTTGAGGTGGTTGGAGAGGATGTCTTGAAAATCAGACAAAAAAAAGAAAGTGACAGTTTGTGTAAGAGGTGAAAATGTTCTTGCTGCTACTACTTCTACCCCTCCCCTTCGCCACGTCGGATTGATGTTGTACTGAAGCTGTGTAGACGATGTACAGATGATGAGGATAGGAAAAAGAATATGGAAGGGTTGAAAAGATTTGAGACTGGTGTTTGTCAAAGTCTTGCATTGTAGTAGTGCATCTTTTGTCTCAAATAAGACATTTAACGTCTCACCCCTTGGTCTCTCATTGTGTTATTATGCCAGTATGCGACAGCCCTGAGGTTACAGATTCAACTGTGTGCTGTTCATTTCTCTGTACTTGTTGTTGCAATTGCTTCTACTGCAGCCTTCTGGTACCAATGCAACAATCTCTGCTCCTCACTGTCCATTGATGATGGGAGAATCTGCATTTTTACTGCAAGGCTGCATCTACCCAAGCATATGCATATATTCATGGCGATATGCATATATCACCAATGACCTTGGCCGATCCGCAGAAGCCGGGGATCTAAACCATTTCCATTCTCTAAAATTCAGAGTATCACCAGAATTCTGAAGAAGTGATCTCTCCAAATGTAATAAGATGCCCTGGAAGAGGGCTATTCAGGATCAAGACAACCACTTCCTTTTTTCAGGGTCTCACCCCTTGTTCAGCAATCAGTAGTATCACTGTCTGTTCAAGTGTTCATAGCAAAAGAAAAGGCATCACACAGTGACATTGCTGATATTGGTGTGTGCAATGCAATGCTGTTAATGCCGCGTTGTCGCTGTCTGTGCAAGAATGCAAAAGCACTGGATCTGGGGTGCCCGTACGGCAAAGCAAATCCGGTCAAATTCTGATGAAGGAGTCCGGCAAGATGGGACCCACTGACAGTCAGGAAGGGACCCAACATGGTTGAAATAATTGAAATGCTATTGAAGTTCTAAATTTGACCACCGATAAATTTTAAATTATAGTGTTTAAACGAATAAAAACTGCGTGCTCATATTTAACATGCAATGCACTTTCATAACATGTAAGAGGTAAAATTTTGGATACGAACAATATCCGGTGACAATTATTTAGGGATAGAGGGAGTAATCATATTATGATATTATGGTATTGCATGTTCTTAGATGGATAATATATTTGTGAGCAATTTTATATGTCGAAAGATGTTTGATGATCGTGAAAGGAATGCAAAATGTGTGAAGATTTTTGGCATGGTGTGCCACGTGACATGCCAAAGTTCAGGTTTTTCAGGCTGTATGGTCCTCGGTTTGGACCTGTTTGGCTGCATTTGGATGGATAGTGTAAAACCATGAGCACAGGTTCAGTTTAGTAGAGTGACTTTATGTGCTTGTTTTTACTGTCACAAGGTTCCTCGAGCAACACACAGTAAAGTAATGGTAAAAATTTACTACTTATTGTACTTGCTTCTGCTGTGATATGAACAAAGAAGGTTATTAAAAAAATGGGAAAGAAAAAGGAGGCCTCTTCTCAAAGGTCGCAAAGAAGCAGAAGAAATGGCTCAAGCTTCTGAACTCTGAAGTCTCCTGCACTTTGTATGCAGTTAAGTATAACACTGAAAGTTTCTTAAAAGACTTGAGAGTTGCACCAAAAGCTCGAATCATGGCAAATGATGTGAGCTTTGTTTAAAGTCTGAAGAAATCTTTTGTGATGTTTAATGTTAAAATTCGAACACTGGAGGGTCATAAAAGACAGACAACAGTTAGAGTTTCGAAGCAAGATCAGATATGTTATTAACACCTCAAAAGATGCATGATTTTTGTGAGTGGACTCAAAAGCTGCATGATGGCATGCATACATTGTTCAGTCTACTTCAGAAAGAAAAATAAATTACGTTCATTGGAAGTTCAAATCGAAGTCCATTCAAACCAAACATGCCGGACATAATAATAATGTCTGAATCGTTGAATGTTAAACACAATAGATTAGAGAAAAAAAGCAACATTCGTTACTGTAAAAACTACTACTAGGAATAAAATATTTTAACATGGATACTCACTAAAAATTTACAATTAATGTGGAGATGCGGGGTATCGATCCCCGTACCTCTCGCATGCTAAGCGAGCGCTCTACCATCTGAGCTACATCCCCAATTTGACATTTTTCTATCATATATTTTACTTATCAGTTAAAACATGAAATGGCATCGTTTCATATGAATTTGACACCCTTAGCGTATATTGCGGGTCTTATTCGAGCAGAAATTTCTTTAGAAATCATTCAACTTGGGAAATCCTCCTTGATGTCAGGTTCAGTTCTACCGGTAACACAGACAGTAGACACCTAATTTTCCCGTGTGATTATCTAGTTCAAGACTAATCCTCCGTTCCTCCTTGATGGGATGAAGCTCCTGCTTCGCCAAATAATAGTAATAAAAAGATCTGCATATCTTAATGTGGCCTTAGGCTGAGTTTGAAGGAGCATTTGGGCTGAAAGTTTCTTTAATTTACCATGTTCACGCTTTCAAAACTGTTAAACGGTATATTTCGTATAAAAAAATTTTATATAGAAGTTTCTTAAAAAAATATTAATTTATTATTAAGTTTAAAATAATTAATACTCAAATTACCATGTGCTAATGGTTTATCTCGTTTTACATGCCGCTAAGTTGCTAAGCCCAAATGCTCTTCCAAACTCAGCCTACGCCAAGCAAAATTTAAGGCCCGTTAGCCAGTAAAAGAGCGAGATTACAGTCCTATTGGGCCCAACTCACTCGCATGGGCCGAAATCCAGCCTATCCATAGTCTGGATTTCACTCAATGGAGGCCCAACAAAACAAGGCCTCGCAAACAATTAACAGCCCAATAAGGCCCATATAATCAGATCCCTTACTTAACCTTCTCCTCTAATCTCAAGAAAAACCAGAATAAACATTTCCCCCACCACCTTCGCCTCCTCCTCTCCCATGGCGATCCCCTACCGGATCACCGCCGGCGGCGGCGGCGGCAGGCAGCGGATGGCGCTGCCGCTGCCGCCGAAGGGCGCCCTGCTGGCCGCCGTGACGACGGCGTCGGTGCTGTCCATCCTGTGCGTGCTGTCCTTCACCGACTCGCTGTCCTACCTCGGGTTCCAGGTCAGGGGCGTCGACAAGAGGGAGAGCAGCCGCAGCTACCTCTACTGGGGCGCCGCCATCGACTGCCCCGGCAAGCACTGCGCCTCCTGCGCCGGCCTCGGCCACCAGGAGTCCAGCCTCCGCTGCGCCCTCGAGGAGGCCCTGTTTCTTGACAGGTAACCATGGTTTGGCACGTGTATAGATTTTGATTCGTACCTGCATTGATCTGTCTGGGCTGTTAATCCGTAATATTCCCACTTAGGAGGATGGAAATTGTTGCAAAGAGCCAAAGAATGTAATGTGGGATGATGTGATATAATAATGTGGATATGTATGAATTAGTTTTTGTTGTTGTGGCAGAATATTTGTGATGCCTTCAAGGTTGTGCCTTAATTCAGTGCACAATACAAGGGGGATTATTAATCAAAGCGATGCGACTTCCAATAAAAGGTTTGGCTTCTTGTTAACCACCTACTTCTATGTGATTATATATCTTCCTGTATCATTCTGTTTTCCTGAAATCGTGCTAGAATTGAAACTCACCAACTCAATGTTTTGGCAGTGGCAGGTGGGAAACAAGTTCATGTGCGATGGAATCTTTGTATGACATAGACCTCATATCAAGAACTGTTCCTGTTGTTTTGGACAATCCACAATCATGGTATGCTATAGTATCAAGAAGTACGAAGCTAGGAGAGGAAGGAGATGTAGCACATGCACAAGGAGTTAGCAGACAAGAACTCAAAGAAAACACACTTTACTCAAAGGCATTCCTCATAAACCGCACCGCAAGTCCTCTTGCTTGGTAAGAATGCTAGCTCTTAAAGAATAGCCTTAAGCCTTCAAGATCACACCGAATTGAACCTATACACCATGACTAGAATTCTGGTATAGACCTTAATCATCATTACAGTTCAGGTTTATGGAGTGCAAGGATCGGACCAAGCGTAGCTCTGTGATGTTACCATACAATTTTCTGCCATCTATGCCAGCAAGAAAACTGAGGGATGCAGCAAACAAGGTATATTTCCATAAGTTTGCCTCCTTGCTCAATTTAATTGAAATTGGTTGCTCCAATCGGCTGAAAATGATATCTTGTTTTGCACCAGATTGCTTAGCACCAAGTTAATAATATTGTTCATTTCTGTTTATATCGAATTGCTCATGGAAATTTGCCGAGTAGAACTATATAACATAAAATTCAAAATCCTAAGAATGTGGCTTTAGTGTGCCTAATGTTAGTTCCCCACTTAAAAGGACTAACATTGATGTCCCACTGTAAATAAATCTCGTAGCTGTCATTTTTGTCAGCATTGCGTGCGACATAAGATGTGTAGCACTGTAGCAGCGGGCATCTGCTTGTTGAAAGTTAAAATTCACCGGCAAATGGTGAATTATTGCCTCATGCTGCCATGGGATTATGTTTTATTACTCCACTCCTTCATTGAGAATTTCATGTTTGTCATGGTTGTTCTGGAATACCGTGGGCCATGGTACCACTCTATTTACCCTATGTGCCTATGTAATTGTTCATATGCTAGCTTTGCATCTAAAAAAGAGCTTTGGGACCTATTGAGGTTATTGGATTACTTTCCGAAAAGATTTTTTGGTAGGACAAAATTGCAAAGCTTTTGTCTTTCTAGGTTTGGTCAGGCAGAACATCATAATATATCCTGTATATAAATCATTTGTACTGTACTACTGTTTGTTTATGTTAAGTGACATCCACGTATTAGTACAGCATAGTATGTTACTCTGCTTTCTCCCATCTAAATCAGTGTGCTTTCTTTAGATTAAAGTGATACTTGGTGACTACGATGCTATTCATGTAAGACGGGGTGATCTACTGAAGAATAGGAAAGATCGATTTGGTGTTGAGCGAAGCCTTCATCCTCATCTGGACAGAGATACCCATCCTGAGAACATCAAAAGAAGAATTGCAAAGTGGATTCCGCGAGGCCGTACTCTTTTCATTGCTTCAAATGAAAGGACACCAGGCTTCTTTTCACCTCTATCAGACAGGTAATCAACACATTGTGTCAGCTGCTCTTCTTGACTCACCAGCATTAGGATCTCAGGCACGATTTACATTTGCATTTGGTTTCTGCAATCAATTTAGATGTGACTTTAGCGATTCGTGTTCTCATGGATTTACCACGGCACATGGTTTGTCTTCTTCTGTTATCAATTACTTCCTCCGTTTCACAATGTAAGTCATTCTAGCATTTCCCACATTCATATTGATGTTAATAAACCTAGATAGATATATATGTTTAGATTCATTAACATCAATATGAATGTGGAAAATGCTAGAATAACTTACATTGTGAAACGGAGGGAATACTTCAAAAACATCCCATTCTTAAGAAACTCGACTAGTTGCTGCAGTACTAATGCACTTTGTCATTCTGGAATATTTATTTTGTTTGGTATATTCATTTTTTTTATTTATCACACCATGGCTTACCAATAGAAAAAAACAAATAATATGTACATGACCAGCAGTGCAATGTCATACCATTGAATGCTTATAATTTCATGACACAAGCTGGCTAAGATTTCTATTCGTTTTCTTTGGCGTGGATACAGATACAAGTTAGCATACTCATCAAACTTCAGCAGCATATTGGAGCCAGTAATCGATAACAACTATCAGCTGTTCATGGTCGAAAGGTTAATCATGCAAGGAGCAAGGAAGTTTGTGAAGACCATGAAAGAATTCGATAATGACCTTTCTCTTTGCGATGACCCTAAAAAGAACACCAAAGTCTGGGAAGAAGCAGTTTATACAGATGGCTGATGGTTCGTATTTGACCGTATTTGACCTTCCATTGCATATGAAGTACAGCTCGCAAACTATCACTAATGGTTTTGCATAGATAATAGTATAATACTGTCATATGAATATATATGATTAAAAAGTTTTACTTCTGATCTGAAGTTACACTCAAGCTAGGACACTCAAGTCAACCGACAGAACAAGGGGAAGCATGCATGTTTCCTTTCTTCAGACAAGAGATGTTCAATTTGTTCCTCTCTCTTTTTTCTTTGATACACCTGGGAAGAGACTATATATGCTGGTGTGTGATGTAACTTCATCGTGGTTTTGATTTAAACCAAATTGTAGTGTATATGTAATAGGCAATTACCTATCAGCTAATGGTGAATACATCTGTAATTAATTTGTCAATCTGGAAATTGATTCCTTTTTGGAGAAAATCTGGAAGTTGGATTATGTTTAACCTCTTGCAGATGAAAAGGCAAATATACATACCATCTACAGTGCACGCTTGTTGCAGATGTACTGCATGTCAGTACAGCAGAAATATGCAAGGTACAGCAGAAATGTGCAACCGTAGGTGTATATTTGCATGCAAAAGTTTTTTTTTTTTGCCAAATGCAATGCACATACATGTGATAATTAAACAGGTGCATGATTAAGGTGCAAAAACTTAGATGCCTTGGACTTCATTAGTACCATTTAACATCCACTTAGCTAGCTAATTAAGCTAGTTCCTCATCTGATCATCACTCTTCACCAGCATGAAAGGTGATCAGTACTCTCTCACATGATGCATGGCATGCATGATGCATGGCAAGATCAAAATAAGCAAGAACAAAACAAGAGCTACCTAAGTGCAATTAAGCACTAGCAGTAGCAGCTAGCTACTAATTGATTTGATTGATCCTAATTACCTCCTAGCTAGCTACTCCTACCTTAACGCTAATCAACTCTTGTCATCTCATCTCAAAGACTAATTAACAAACTAATTAACACCTGCACCCTTGCGCAAATCAATCGTCGTCGTCGTCGTCATCCTCCTCAAGAAATCAAGCAGCAGCATGAGCTGAGCTGATCGATCGAGCTAGCTCATCATCATCCTCTCTTCTCTATATGTACACGAGATCGAGCAAGCATGGCGGCTGCAAAGCTCGCTCACACCTCGCTTCCCTGGTCATGGACGCCGTCGTCGTCGTCCCGGTGCGCCCGCTTCTTCCTGCCGTGCAGCGACACGCCGAACAGCTTCACCGTGTCGCCGCCGTCGGTTGCTGGAGTCTTGGGCGGCGGCGGCGGCGGCGAGTGATCGGGGGAGTCGAGCTCCATCAGCCTGCAGGAGGCGGCGGCTGGAAGGTGGTGTTGCGCCGCCGCCATGGCCGTCGACGAGGGGGTGGTGGTGGTGGTGGTGACCGGCGCGACGTGGTTCTGGAGGAAGTAGATGATGTCGTTGTAGAGCTTCTTCATGTGCGCCAGCTCCGACAGCAGCAGCGAGTTGCGCCGCCGCAGCTGCCGGTTGTCCTCCGACAGCGCCGCCAGGAAGTCCCCGCCTTCGCCGCCGTCTCCGGCGACAGTACAGTGCGCCGTCGTGGCGGGCTCTTCTTGGATTAGATGGTGGTGGTGGTACGCCGGCGGCGGCGGCGGCAGCGAGAAGGGATTGAGGTGGTGGTGGTGGTGGTAGGGTTGGTGCGGCATCGGCGGCGGCGGCGGCTGCGACGACTTCCGCCGGTGAATCTCGGCGAGGAGGTGCTTGGCTCCCTTCCTGAAGAACTCGTTGGCGAACTCCCACCTGTCAGCTACTATCTTCCTGAAACCCTGCAATTAACATCATCATAAGTTCATAACACCAATTAATTAATGCCCAAAGTTAAACATACATACTTAGTATTAGCTATTAGGGAAAGGATTATGAACACTCGAGAGGATATCTCCTAATCGTTTGCATGTCATCTAAATGGTTATAAAATTTTAGAAAAAAAATCAACAAGATGATTAATATGTGATTGTATTAGTAGCTAATAACTAAAAAAACTAAGCAATCACACAACCAATGGAGCTAGCAATCACAAAAAAAAGAGAGAGAGAGAGAGAAAAGAAGAATTGGCAAATGGCAAAATATACTACTACCTCCATAAAAAAAAGATAGGCAGAGATGAAATCTTTGTAAAATGAAGGCAGTACTATGTAGGAGTATATGGTAACTGATGTTCAATATTGTTGCTAGTCATGTCAAGTGGTGCTAATATGAATGGTGGAGTATATACTTGGCACAGAATACCAAGGTACATATATGCATCTCTGTTTATTGTGTCAAACTTTTCCCAATGATTGGGAGTGGATAGTGCACTGCTAATTCTCTAAAGATGAGGAGGATAGAACAAACTATAAATACATGTAAATGGATTATTCATGGAGCTAGAATTAACTACTACTACGGCGACTACGTACTAATAAATACTAATCCACTGCTTACTGTGCTTGCACATTTAATTTGTGCACTTTGATTTTGGTCAAGACTCAAGAGGCAAAGGGAAGATTAGAGGAAGTACTAGCGAAGTACATTAATTAGGGAAGGTAGAACAGTGGTGCTGGAGCAAGTAGGGTAAGAAGTGAATGTACAACACAGTCATCAACTTATAGTGGTTCAGAAGAAGAAAGAGAAGATCAGCAAACAGTCAGCACGTACTCTCATGCTGCTCCTCACTTCACCATTGAGAGAAACTAATTAATGTGCATCAGATAATGTTCAGTAAAAGAGGCACAAAAAAAATTTAAATCTCCCTCATGTTAACCAGGCTAAACAGACAAGAAAAACAGTAGATGAGATTAATCATCAGCACGAATTAATATACCCCCAGCTCTACTCTATCTTTTCATCAGAAGCAAGAAATATATTTTTGAAAAAAACAAGCAAAAGAGATTAATCAGCTCGTTGGAAGGTCGCACTCAAACAGCAATGCCTTTCCAGCGTGCAACAAAAATCTGGTACAAAACAAAAGATCGATGAACAAAAACTTTTCCAAAACCCTGTCACATTCTAGGAAACAAGCTTGCTAACCACCACATACACACCAAATCACCCATCAAAACAACAAGAACATTAAACCATAGTCCATGCATGCCAGCATCCCCCATGCACTGACTGACCAAACCTCTACATCAAATTAAAACCAAAGCAAGAAACTATAGCAGCTAGAAAACCAACTGATATATGTATGTATAGCTAGCTATAGATCGATTCAAGAACAAGCAAAGAAATCAAGACACTACAAGAACCCGCAATTTTCTTGGCGGCCAAAAAAAACAGCCGCCAAGTTCATATATATTATTGGCGGTTCTAACCAGCTACCAAGCATATACATGTTTTTTTGGCGGCTATGCACAACCACCGTCATGTTTTTGACCGACATGAAAATTACGGATTCTTATAGAGCAACAATATATATGTGGCAAAAATGTGCAATGGTAGCAGCAGCTTACATAGGTGTTGAGCTGCCTGACGAAGCTGGAGAAGTTGTTGTGCTTGAAGTAGTTGGGGAGGAGGTCGCGGGCGAACTCCGGCGGCCGCCACACGACGAAGGTGGTGTCGTCCTCGCCCCACGACACGATGTGGTCGGTGCAGGGGTCGTCCACCAGCTGGTACGTCTTCGTCAGGAACGGCGCCGGCACCGGCTTCCCCGCCGCCGCGCCGCCGCCGCCGTGCGGCCCCATCTCCATCGACACCACCATCTCCCCGCACCTCTCCACCAAGAAAGCCATAGCTAGAAGAGGAGGAAGAAGAAGGGGAGAGGAGAAAGGCTGCAGTGTCTCACTGTCTCGCACTCACACAGAGAGTGAGACAGAGAGAGACGCACACGCACACACCACGAACCCCGCGCTTCAAATATTCTCGTGTGGGCTCACGTACTCTCTCTCAGCTCAGCTGCCTGGACCTCTCTCTCATGAGCTCTAGGGGGAGTGTAGTAGAGAAGAGAGTGGTGGTGGTGTGTGTCTGTTGCATCTCTCTCTCTCTCTCTCTCATGATTATAGATGCATGTGCATGGAAATCTGTGCAAGGAGCAGTGGGTGCAGGGTGTGTGAGGGCGGTTCAAAGTGCTATGGTGGTATAGCTTAGCTTATTAGGGCCTGTTTAGTTCGCGAAATGGAAATTTTTGGGTGTCATATCGGATGTTTGACCGAATGTCAGAAGGGGTTTTCGGACACGAATGAAAAAACTAATTTCAAAACTCGTATGGAAACCGCGAGATGAATCTTGTGAGCCTAATTAATCCGTCATTAGCACATGTGGGTTACTGTAGCACTTATGGCTAATCATGGACTAATTAGACTCAAAAGATTCGTCTCGCGATTTCCCTCCTAACTGTGCAATTAGATTTTCTTTTAATTTATATTTAATTTTCCATGCGTACGTTCAAAGATTTGACGTGATGTTTCTGGGAAAAATTTTTGGGGAACTAAACGGGGCCTTAGCTTAGGTGTTGGGGAGAAGGACGCAGCTGGAGTAGGAGCGAGGAGCTTCTTTTGGCACTTAGCATTGTGGTAATCCCATGCTTAATTGGCCGTTTAGGGCATGGTCATGGGGTTGAGTTAGTACGTGTTGAGTTAAGAGGGGGAGAGAGAGATTGAGTGTTAAAAGAAAAACAATATTTGAAGGGAGAGACATTCCTCTAAATATTGAGTTACTACCTCTGTCCAAAAATATAGTAACTTTTGAGTATGAATCTGGACATACTCCAAATATATAGTAACTCTGGAGTAATATTTAAAGGGAGAGACATTCCTCCAAATATTTAAGAAGAAATTATAAGCGTGTTGGGGATTGAACACATGTCCTCGAGATTGAAACCATACATCCCTTGCCACTGCACTATCAAGTGCATCTCTGAGAAATTGAGTGTTGTTTGGAGAAGAGAGACCTCGATTAAACCATGTGATTTCTAACTAATGAACATCATGGATCAATTTGTAGTGTGCTTTCGTTAGTTCAAAGGTGAAGAAGGAGAGCATAATTTGGGTCTTAGCAGGAGCAAAGCGGTTAACGGAGTTTCTACCTTAAGCACCCTAACCTAACATTATATTTACTTTCACACTTGTAATTAAATAAACTTTTTTTCTACTGTATTCAATGAAATTAGCACGTCTGGTGTCCGTTCATGAAAAAAAATAGTTCGATGGAGGTAATCTTTGGGCAGCTGTTTTTTTTCCTTTTTTTAAAAAAAACAAACCATATACCATATGTCATATGAAATATGAAGTATACGGATTTGCTAAATGATATTTGATAAAACAATAATTTGTGGCCAATTCCTGCAACTTCTTGACTGTCGGATCTGATTCATGATTCGAGTTCCAATGACATTCCTGCTCGATCCATCTCCGGTGAACTTCCGCGAGCTCATAAATCTAGTGGATTGCGGAGTTAGGGTTCAATGTTGGGCTAGGGATGTTGTACACTCAAAATGCAACCATTTGGTATCTGTTAAAAGTATGAAGATGGGGCATGTTGATCCCTACCAAAGGAGCCCATATATTGCACCTTTTGATCCATTGGTGTGATCTTCTTCCCCCTCCAGTTACACCGTCTCTTTGGTCCCTACCATTTCGATCCTAATTATATTTCCACCGCAATTGTACATTACTTTTTCTACATACGCAGGGGCAGAGCTATGTATAGCTAGGAGGGTGCCCACGAACCCGGTTAAAAAAATAGCTATAGTTTATATATTTTCACCATATATATACCCCGTCAGTTTAAACTTAGTCACCCATATCAAGCTAAATTCGATTCAAACCAGAGTAAATTAAGCAAGTGGAACCCCTTTATTATGTTGTAGCTCCGCCAACATACACACTATATATACTGTTATCTCTTACCCGATAATATTTTATTTATGAGTGATTTTACGGTCCTCGCTAAGATACATATTAGAGGTATAAAGCACTGAAAGGTACTACTTCCGTTTCAGGTTATAAGACTTTTTAGCATTGCCCACATTCATATAGGTGTTAATGAATCTAGACAAGAAATATATATCTCGCCACGGTATATCATCATACAATTAATTTCTCCTTGCTCATATTGGCCAACTCAGTGTTGTGTACGTGACAACTGACAACCTCTCATTTGGTGTGTTTAACTTGCTTTTGTTCATACTAGCTATTTTTTTCCAAATATTGAGAATATAGTACTTCTTAGTTATTGCTACCCTTTTACAGTGAAACTCCACCACAGATATATAGCTAATATTGTTCTCTTCAATCATGATCGAATTAGCATATATAGTATTGGTGACACAAGCAGACAATACAGATATTTGCATGGTGGGAGAATAATCAATAAAATAGAATGTAGCATGGACAAGATGTTGACAGATCTAGTGCTGTGTAGCTTTATCTGTTTCTTTTTAATGAAAGAAAGCATGAAAGGAATATCCTGTGTATATACTGATGATAATTAATATACATATATACCATAACAAAAGGTAACTAATCAATTACAAAGTTATTACTATTGATTACAAGTGGGAGGTAAGTTAAGCTAGTGATACATTTCTTTATAAATCGATTGCAAATTTTCAATACAACAAAGCCTGCATCTGGCTAGATATAGCTCAAGCTAGCTTTGAACATCAGAATAGGTCCAAAATTGAAGTCACCGTGGGTGTACATGCACGAATACGTACGGCGACGATTTGACAGGAAGGAGCAGAGATAGAATCATAGAAAGAACAAGAGACCAACTCGATCGCACGGGCATACACTCCTGCATGCAGATCACAAAGCTATCACCATAAACAAAAGAAATGGAAAAGGAAAGGAGAGAAAAAGCAGAGATGCAGATGCAGAGCACGCAACACATGCAAAGAAAGAAGAAGAGATCGAGGCCTATCCGATCCGGCCGTGCAGGTGATGCAGTGGATTCACTGCAGAGAAAGGAAGAGAAGAGAGAGAGAGAGAGAGAGAGAGGCAGCTAGCACATGTAATTGTGCTAGGCTGCACGGCCGGTATCCTCATGGTATTTAGTGACCAAATTGTTCTCTCTATCCCTAGCTGGTAGTAGTGGCATGCAGGGGAAGTGCATGCACACATCCATGTACAGATGTCTAGTTGTAAACAACCAAAGATACTTTTGTGCCTGCCTGCCTTGCCCCTGCCTCCTGCTGGTGACTTGCAAGTTTCAAGGCAGGCCCGTGACTTCCATGGAGCAGCGAAAGCACAGAAAGTAAATACTCTACTCACTCCATCACTCTTTTTACCGTTCAAAATTGGTCCCATAATAACTTCTTCATCTTTGACTAATTATAATTATTCTTTTATTAAACTTCTCTACTTACTTACTCGTTTCTAACCAATCATAACTTAATAATAACTATATTTTGAGACGATAAAAATGCTACAGAAATACTTGTATTTTAAGACGGAGAGAGTGCTTATAGTTATTCTTTACTCGTTTCTAACCAATCATAACTTAACAATAACTATATTTTAAGACAATAAAATTACTACAGTTTGAGACGGAGAGTACTTACGGTTATTCTTCACTTGGTGGTGAGTGGTGGGTGCAGCCATGCAGAGCCACTGGTAGCTAGGGATCCACTTTTGATGCAACATCATTTTCTATTGCCCTTTCCTCTGCCATTGGCCTGCTGCATGGGTGTGATGCAAGGCTGCTGCTTCCATTAATATCATATCAATGTGCAAGAAAACAAACATTCCCCCCCAACTTTTCAACCAGCATTGAAAGAAACAAAACAAAGTTTTTTTTTTCACTCCTTCCTCTTTGGTCCCAGCTGTGTGTAGCACCATGTACACACTATACTGAATACTGATGCAGTAGCTATAGTCACTAGTCAGCATGCAGATGCAGTAGCTAGGATCAAGTACTTCAAGTTCAAATGCACTTGTAACTTGTGTAAAGATTACATATAGGAGTATACAAACTTAGCTAGTTCCTCCACCACCACTCTCCATTTTCCTTTTGCCTTTCCATGTTCCTAGCAATAAAGCAGGAGTAATAGCTTAATTTGGCTCAGTCAAACTAGGCTTTGTGACCCATCCTTTTCCCAGGGCTGCCCCTGCAGGTGATAGATGGATATGTGCAGGAAGATAGCTTAGGGTTTTGGCATGCAAGTACTCCCTCCGTCCCATAAAGGTGACGTTTTTGACTTTTTATTTGCAACGTTTGACCATTCGTTTTATTTGAAAAATTAGTGCAAATATAAAAAAAGATAAGTCATATGTAAAGTACTTTTGATAATAAAGCAAATGACAAACAAAATAAATAATAATTCCAATTTTTTTTGAATAAGACGAATGATCAAACATTGACAAACAAAAACTCAAAAAGACAAGTAATATGGGACGGAGGTAGTACCCAAGAAGATGCCACAACCTGCAAGCAACATTTGCATATGCATCAATGCAGGTGGGCAGCTATATATGTGGCCTAGTGCAGTACACACTGCTGGTATTGTCCCTAGGTGTGTGCATATATGCAACAGCTACAGTTTACATAGCTTGTGGACCAAAATGCAACAAGAAAAGAAAAAAAGACAAGGGAAGAAAAATAAATCATAGCATATAAAACTAGCAAGAAGCCAGTTATCTTACAAGCTATAGGACTGAGGCCTATAGATGTGCAAAATTGAAGCTTGCATACATATATACATGTGTGCAAAAGTCTTTTGCTTCATTGTGCAGTGTGGATTGGCTGGGGAGTTTGAATATTATGGAAGATTCTGTTCCACATATGACAAGTTGCTTTAATATGATATGTTTTGTAGTAGACATTTTATGAGTACATCACATGACCTTTCTCCATCTCCACATGTGGCCCACTGCATTTGTGGCCAGGTCTAGATCTATCTTTGACTGCCAAAAATATGCATAAAATAATGAGAGAAATTAAAAAAATGATGGAGATCATCAAATATCATATGATATATATGTACGTGATATGGAAGTGTGGCTAGTGAAAGACATGAAGCAAGAAAAGAATGTCATGTTCTTCTCTAGATCAGGCCCACATTATCTGATGATGATGACACGATGCATGCATGCTAGATGCCGTTAAAAACCAGTTCTCTAGACATGTTGTGTGCTCCACACAGTGTGCCTCTCATTTCGAGATTCCTCTGAAATCACTACTAATTCTTTATCATATCATGCATTGCATGCAAGAGCTAGATACTGTGGCGCTTATATACATGTATCTATGTGCATACAATTTGCTGCATGCGACACCACTGTTGTTTGCATGTCGAAGAACACCTCTGTTTTCGTGCAATGAACTGATTGATACTCAGGAGTAGTTTGCTAATTAGCTAGGGGAGATGCAGAGGTGACTAGAATAAGGAAGATATACTCACTAGAAGATGGCATACTGTGCAAAAGATGTAGCTGTTTGTTTGTCTACGAGTAGTAGATCAGGTAGGACAATGCAGCATGCATAGAGGTCATGTGAAGAGAGGAGACCACCACCAATTACCAAAACGTGTATATGCCTGATCACTTCTCTCAGCTCCATAGCTAGGCTCCATAGAAAACAGCTGCATCTTGGACTTTACCATGGTTGCCACTCACATACCTGCAAATAACCTTGTGGAGGATTAGACAATTAATTAGAGATGCACTTGATTAAAGAGAGATCTAGATGTTTATGTTGTCCTGGCTAGCTACCTTAGTTCTTTACATTATTAAACTTGAAGGCCACTACATATGTGCAGTACAGTGATGGTACATAGATCTTAGCCAATGCATGTAGCTAGCTAGGTCCACAGCTAGTACACATTTCCAGGTTTCTTATTAGGCATGTATGTATGTATGTTTGTCCCTTTGGATGTACCCTAGTACTACACTACTGAATATCTAGAACTAGAGCTTAGCTGGGGAGATGGATGGAGAGAAAGACACAAGATCTTTTGCTGTGGTTGCATTATAAAAAGAGGCTTGATTCTTCTTTTACCACCTCTATGCTTAAGAGCTTTTTGTGTTAGGAAAAAGTAAAAGGGAGAAAAAGACCACTCCAAAGAGGGGGAGTTGCTAGACAAAGGAAGCTTTTCAGAGAACATTTCCTTCTTTTTTTTCCCCTTCAGATAGAGAGTGAGAGGAGAGGGAGGAGGAGGGGTCAGAAGTCTCAGAGCATTAAGGGAAAAACTGATTAAAGTCTGTGCACATATAAAGGAGCTGTAAAGATGTGAATTTACCACAGCTAGCTCCTCTACAGCCTCCTGCTGGCTTTTGTCAGACTCTTACACATGTGCATATGCACATCTCTTTCCCCCTCATGTCCCTGCCATGGGTGGTGCAGGAGTATGTGGTGCCTCTGAGCACTAGATTTAGATGTTTCTACCTTGACAAACTAAGCCTTGATCTTGTGTCCATGCATATCATGTAGAAGAGCCTTCTAGATGAAACAACTAGCTAGTTCTACACCCTTCATGCATCATCTAAATACATGCACATTGAAAGACAGCTTATATACTTGAAAAGAGAAACAAATGTAGATATGGAATCAAATTAATCATCAATGCAATCAAGAATCAAGAGAGCATTCATAAGCCCTAACATACAACCCCATCATTTTGTTTATACATAAATACTTATTCATACAACTTATTAATGATAATAATTATTATAAATAAAACTTTTATATGCGTGTTCTTAACTATTCAAAAGCAAATGCTGTAAAATAAAATACGACGACAAAACCATGGAGACAACTCCAAAATTAGGTTTTAAAATTTATATTCAAGCGAAACGACAAGGCTCATTTGGTTTGCACAAAAGTTTAGTAAGGTTGATTTCGGCAACAAACCAAACAAACTCTAAAAGTCCTTTTGGCCTATGAGGTTTTCATTCAATCCCCTCCATATATACCAAGTTTTGCCTGATCCTCTGAACATGTCATTTAATTTTAAGCTCTACATGCATGGTTGCCAACCCAGTACCCAGAAATTTTGCTTCTGTCTATCTCTCAGCTTGACCTTCTGACCTGTTGCTCAGCTGCGATGGAGGAGCGCTAGCTAGCTAGCAAGCTGGCAGCATGGAAACATCATTTCGGGATGGTGTCAGCTACCAGGTCATACGGCTTTGACGACGCACGCATGCAGGCTTGCAGTTGCACGGCTGCACGGGCCAAGGTGCATATGGCTGCTGATACATCAGCGCAGCAAGCAGCGCTAGAACAATCAAGCTAGCTATCCAGAGCCAGCCATCGATCGATCGCCCCCCTGCCGCTGCCTCTGCAGCCGGCCCGTGCATGCATGCGTGCTAGCTATAGCTGCGCGACAAGCAACCTAAACGACCTAGCGAAGCTAAGCAGCATGCAGCCTCAGTAAATGTTCTTGCCTTACTACTAGTAAATGTTCTTGCCTCTGCCTGGGCGTTGCAATATCTATAGCTAGCCACCAGCATTGCAGGACGGCCGGCCGGCTGGCTGGCCGGCATGCACGCGTCCGTCCAACCTCGTGCACTGCACACGTGACTGGATCGGACGACTCACATCCGTGAAGCTTCCAATATATCTCTCCTCCTCTCTTTCTCTCTCTCTCTCACACACACATTTAAACTTGAGCTTGTGCAACCTAGCTACCAATCTGCAGCATTTCATGGCCTGTGTGTGGCTGGGGTGCAGTACTGCAGTGTCTATTGCCATCCTCTTTCTCTCTCTCTATCTCTCTCTGAAGTCTGAACATACTATGACCTCTTCTTTCTGAGAGGGTCACAAGCTAGTTGCCACTGCCTGGTCTTCTGTTGCTTCACATGGTGTCACATGCACCGATGCCTCCTCTATTCTTCCATTTCTCTTCTCTTTCTTTGATTGACAGATAACAGTTTCATATGTTTGCTTGTGTGTTATATATGTGTGTGTCTACTATTTTGGCCGATCTGGGTCTGCATCCATTGCAAAAACTACACAACAGTGTCTCTTTTTTTTACTGCACCTATGGCGACATGCGTTGCAAATTTGCAATGTACTACAGCATTAGAGAGCTAGGGGTAGCCATATGCATATATGGATCTTTCCCTGCCTCTTTGAACAGAATCTAATCATGCTATTGCCTTGGCATTGGCTACTTTCTAACCTTTTCCCCTAGAGGAATCACAGTCTGCTGGTCAAAAAAGTTACAAGAGCCAGAGAGTAAACTATATATATAATAGTATTAGTTTCTAGTTGCAAGCAGGACATGCATCAAACACAGTACTACTGATAGCTCCTATGCAAGCTCGGCTTTAAGGACGCCTACCAGTCACTGCCAGTCAAACAAACATGGACTTAACTCTATGGTTTGAGAAAAATAATCATCTGATAATAATTGAGTTTCATTAGCTTATAGTTAATGACATGATAAAATATATACCTGGCTAGCTTCATGTGTATATGCTTCAGTTCTAGCAAAATGGCAAGTGATATCCTATCTGAAACAGGGTCATTCAGATGATGGCAGAAATAATTTTCAAGCACTCCTACTAATTTGTTCATGACATCATGTGTTACACATCACAAAAGGGAAGTCAATAAAAATGCTGCACTTGCTATGAGATGTGAGTATGTGACTTTGTGGTGGAGGTTCTGTGACATAAATGAGGGCCTGAACAGCTCTCAGATGTTCCAGGCTTTCCTGCTTATGCAAGTAGTACTAAGGAAATTTAAAATCGCAACATCTTCTGCTGGTCCCAAAGGATGCAACAGAATTTACTGCAAGCTGAATTCCAGCCTGATTCGTCAGCTCATAGCTGCACATGTGTGTGTACCTCACAATGTCAATGCATGTGTCTGTCTCCTTTAAGCATACAGTTCCAGGTTCATGTCATCTTGATGCATGTTTATGCATGCAGAATGTAGTGCCGGACATATGCTTGATTTGCTAGACTATTTTGATTTTGCGATTAAGTTATTCTAAGCATGTAAAGTCCAAATCATATCCGTGAGCAGCAATGCGCAAGTGCAACCATATACATATTTGCTGATAGCCTGATACTACTCCTAATGATGATTTGAGGTTATCATAGATAGGCCTGGTGCATTTCCAACTGATCAATTTGTATAGCAAAAGCAATGCCAACTAATAGATCATATGGCTTGATCGACTCGATCTGCATATGTGGAGCACGTGATAGCCAATACTCCTATATATACGCAAGGTCAATGGATGAGATCAAGAACTGAAATGATAACCCAGAAAAAGGCCCAAAAGAGTGGTTTTGTGTTGCTAAGAACAAAGCTACATGAGTTCTTGTACTTCTTTAGTAATCCATGGCGTACTTCCTATCAATTTCTTCAACTCCTAATTAATTGATATGATGCTTCAATGTCTACATTTTCCCTCCCAGCCATAGAAATTGTTTCCAAGAATTAACAACAATAGAAACAGTCCTGATTTATTATCTGAAAAGGCACCCAAAGGGCAATACTGGAAATATGCCAATATTTGGCAGCAGGAACACTAACATGGGATGCTAGCTTCTGTAGAGCAAAAAAGAGAAGTGGCTCAGGCCAGTAGAGAAGTGCATAGCTGCATATGCAGGGAATTAACCAAGTGATGGAGGAATGTTGCAAGCAATGATTGTCCTAGCAAGCTCCTTTGGCACACATGTCTCGCTAGATTCTGATGCAAAGATTTAGATCTCCAACAGATAAAAGCAGGCAGTAGTAGTGAAAGAGGGCAGGGGGGGAAAAGGAAGAAAAGCTAAATGGGAATCATTAAAAGTTGCCAGCTTTCAGAACCCTGTGGGTCCAGTTTGGATCAAGGAGAATCACAAGGCCCAAAGAGCCCTCCCTCCAAAGATGAGGAGTTTTCTAAAAGCCTGTGTGAGCTCCATATTGTAACTTATCTACCAAAAGAATGTTGTGTTAAGACATGCATGGTAGAGAAAGATGAAGGCTGTCTTTATAGGGAAAAGGAGTACTGCCGGTACTGTATTGCTACACACTTTTTTACCATGGACAGCAGGAATCCTAAGTAGAAGGATCGAATTTACTTGTAGCTACACAGTGAAACAACCGGCTACTGATTGCCTACTCAAAATTCGCTTTAGGTCAAACAGATAGGACAGACAATGAAGAACAACTAGAAAACCTTCAGAAAGCAGGCTGCTAAGCATTCCACATTTCCTCCCTACACGTGTATTAATTAGTGTGTATGCTCGTGTATGATATGAACAAGATTTCTGCTGTATCAAGACAACAATGGACATCTCCTGGTCACTCTACGTTGTACATACATGCATAGAGGATGCAGATTTGTACTGTAGAGAATTCAGATACGTACATACCTGGCACAGTGCAGTCAGTCGTCGATCCAGGGAGATGGAAGAAGCCAAGGACATAAGATCCAAGCAGAACTGGTAGATTCCTCTAGCTCGGACGTCCTCTCCTCGTCTTGGCCTGAACCATCATCAGCAAGCAAGATTAGACGACCGGCTCTGAAGCCTGAACGTGAAGCTAGTGGTAAACAAAACAAACAACAGGATAGCCTGGCCGGCACTGCAACCGTCTCGTCAAGCCGACCGGTGGACAGGGCGCCTGCAACCGGTCATGTGCGCCGCGCAGGACATCTGGCCATGCATCCCATCGTCGATGCCTCCGACCGACGATCGAGCCGTTGCAACGAAGAGTTGACGGTGTACGGCGAAATTAGCTTGAGCCCGGCCGGCCTCAAACTGAAGTGGAGCCTTCAGAAATGAAGGAGAGAAACCAATCATCACAGGCATGCAGCAACGTACGATTCGTCGTCGTCAATGGAGGTTCAGGCGTGTCGCCGGAGCTGGGAGGGACAAGATGGCAAGGCCGGCAGGTACAGCCACAGCCACACCCACAGGCAGGCTAGCCGGGATGCCGGCCGGCAAGATCGATCGGCTCCAGCTAGTTTAGCTCCCAGGCCAGTCAAGGTAGAGGCAGCTCAAAGTGTAGTCATCTCTTGATCGTTGATTGCTCCAGTCCTATCCCATGCTCCTCCTTGAGCTCCCAATCATTGAGCTCTCGGATCCTCTCTGCTCTTCTCTGATCTGGTGTCGTTCCAGTTTCCAAACATGTTGCAGAATGAAGAACACTGAACAACAAGATTATAAGGTAGGTAAGTAGTTGATCATTTCAGGTTTCCAGAGATGATAAAGCAATCAGGGATGCATGCACACTGATGCTGATTGTACAAACTCCAAGCAAGTCAGGCCCAGGTCCAGGTCCAGGTCCATTAGGTTTCTGTTCATTTGAAGTTGGTCTCAATCAGTTTCAGACAATGTTGCTGTAAAGATAATCTCTCGAACTCCAAGGCTATATCATTGCTGGCCATACTGATAGAGGTTGTGTTACCTGAAAGGTTGTCAGAGGACACAAACCAACTGTCACGCCGACCATCTTTCGTCCTGGGAATGCGAGGCTACCATTAACTCCCCAATGATGTCATTTCTCTGAGCAAATAAATGGTACCTCATGTATCTCCAGGAGGACCAGAATAGCAGCAAGAACTGCAGGAAAGAATGAAACAAAGCCAAGAGGATGAGCCAATCTCAAATTATTACATGATACTTTCAGCAAGATAAGCATACTAAACTTCAAGTTAATTGATGAATATTATTACAGGATTCTACTGGTTCTCACAAAGACCATTGAATAGTAAGATCTATAGCTTCGGTCACTTCTTAGAACAGGAAAAACAACAGTACTAGCTAACGTTCAGCAAACTAACTGTACATTTGTTTGATGGAGGACGCATGACAAATGCAAGTGCGATCATAATGAAAGGAAATGATATGTGAACAGAAGTAGACCATCATATTTGGCATCCTCATTGTGTTCTCTAGTTCTTAAGACTCAGTGTCCGTTGCCGTTCTGTATGAATCACTCTGAGAACGATGTTTTCTCTTACTCTTTCTCTTGCTTCTTTTTTCAGGATTTTTCCTTCAAAGTTTCTTTCATCAGCTTCCTTCCTCCCTTTCTTTTTCCAGATCAGGATTTTCAAAATGATAGGGAACTGGCATAGCTTGCTTCTTCAGCTTGGTGCTCTTATGCTGCTGCATCCTTGAGGGCCGGGATACGTAGACCCCGTCATTCTTGCACTAGTATGTCCAATGACCAGGCTGGAAGCACTTCTGACATTGGGTATGTGCAGCAAGAGATGAAGTTGCTGAAACTTTTGGTTTCACATCCAATATTGCAGCTTTCTCTGTACTAATCAGGTACATCTCTCACTTAGCCTTCTTCCTCTCCTGCCAGCGGCTTGGTCCCTCTTCCTTCTGCCCATAGGTACATTACGGGCAGCAGATGTGGCAGCATGTTTAGCTTGAGACCTGTTCAACCCTTTAGCTGCTGATAATGCGGCTGTCTTTATACGGTCTACTGCAGCTCGGGATTTATCATCGTTTCTGGACATCTTGATTCACCCAAATTAGGGCAGATAATATTGCGAGGAACCTCACCATCCTGAAAGGAAGAAAAAAACTATATTGGTTAGTTATGAGCAAGGGATAATTTCATCTATAGTAAACAAAACCTAAAACATCTGGCTAGGTAATTCACTAACATGGTCACATGAATGCAGACATAAACTTTTCTGTTTACTCAGGCTTAACACCATTAAGCCCTGTAAAGCACTTACAAATGGTACTGCTCATAAACAACAAATCAACCATATGTATTTTACAGTTAAGCCTTCGTGTATTTAGAACTTGTTGTTGTACAATTAAATCGATGAAGATTCTATCATGGCGTATACATTTCAATCATATAGAACCTTAAAGATATATTTTAAGCCAAAGTAAGGCAGCGGAAATGCAAAATTGTATCAAATGCTACACTTCTACATAAATGTCCGTTCCACGAACAAAACCTCTAATAGAAGAACATGCCAGTTGCATACTCTCACAGTACTACACAATCAGCATCCAACGTAACCATCATAAGATTGTGAGAATACATAGGAAACCACCTCTTGAGAATGGTTGTCAGAATCTAGCAACATATACAGCTGCTATTCATAGATATAAATATACAAATCACAAATGATTGATCTGAATGACGTTTACCGAAACTACAACAGCACAACTCGACCACAAGAAGCATGCGAAATTCTCTTGCAGCAAGGATGATTAGTACTAATTAGTAACTTGGTGTGCATAGCACTAGCAAGGAAGATTAGTACTAATCAGTAACTTGGTGTGCATAGCATGGCGTAAAGGTGAACATTCTAAATTTGCAGGGACCTCGTTAATTTAAACTAGAGGTTTCCACTACATCCATCTCGTGTTGCTTAAAATCTATAAAAATACTCCCTCCTTTCATATTATAAGTAGCTTTGACTTTTTTTTCTTAGTTTAAAGTTTGATCAAGTTTATAGAAAAAAATTACTTCCTCCGTTTCACAATGTAAGTCATTCTAACATTTTCCACATTCATATTAATGTTAATGAATCTAGATATATATATATGTCTATATTCATTAACATCAATATGAATGTGGGAAATGCTAGAATGACTTACATTGTGAAACGGAGCGAGTAGCAACAACTATAACACCAAATTATTTTCATCAAATCTAACATTGAATATATTTTGATAATTTATTTATTTTGTGTTGAAAATGCTATTGTATTTTCCTATAAACTTAATCAAATTTAAACAAGTTTGACTAGTAAAAAAGTCAAAGCGACTTATAATATGGATCAGAGGAAGTAACTCATAAACTCAATTGGACCCATACTTTGTACTGCTAGAGAATACTACCCCCAAAATCAACTAGATTGCGCCAAAACAATACAGCAACGAAATGAGCAAGCCACCCCCCGCCACAACCAACCCATTCTCTTCCATTGCCTCGACACCAAATCGCCCCTCCAACTGACCGCTCCAAGCCCCCCACGAAACCCCTCAGACCAACCCACCTCGTCGACTACCTACAGCAAATGCGACTCCTCCCCCACAACGACTACTCGCCGGATCCCGGAGGCATCCTCCCAGGAAGGAAGCGACGATACAGGAAGGGGGGGGAGTGGGAGGAGGAAGATCGATTACCAGTTGGATCGGAGCCTCGGAGCCGGAGGAGATCGCCGGTGAAGGAGAGCTTCGCGCGCGCTAGGTTTGGCGGTGGGGGAGAGCGCGTGGGGGGAGGCGAGAGGAGAGGCCGTGGACTTCGGCCGCATAACATGGGAAATGATGGGCCATAGACTAGGCCTGTTTGATTGGACCAAATTTCGGCCCATTGACGCATACCCGATGTTTCCAACTTTGTGATATTTACGCATACTCTGTTTATTTTGGAAAAAAAAAAGTCATATACCCTCCCTATGTTTCCAACTTTGTGATATTTGCCCTCTTTTTGTTGGAAAAAGAAGTCCATACACTCCTAACACCTTTAGATAAGAGTCCGTCTAAGAACATCCCCAGCAGATATGCCATCCGAACATCCATCCAGAAAATAGCGGTTGAGAGGAGAAAAACGACCTCCTGCAGAAACTCCATCCCACCCTCCAACATTAGCGCATCATCTATCCGGGAGAGAAAAATGCCAGATTTGGCGTTCCTCTCTCCTCACGCCATCCCGCAACTGCTAGCATCCAGACCCAGTTCCCGTCCCCCATCTGGATCAATGCCCCATCCACCGCCGTCGTCGCAAAGTCGTGGAGTCGTGGAAAGAGGATGGAGAAGGAGAAGCATACCAGATCTGGAAGGAGAGCACCGCCAGCGACAGCCGTTTGCGCCCGCTGCCGTCGCCTTGCGCCCACCCGCGGACCGTCGCCTGCCGCCTCCGCCCCTCGCCCGTCTGCCCCTGTCCTATCTGCGCCTGCCGCCTGCCTCCTCCCCGCCCATCCGTGCCCCCCGCCGACGCCTCCGCCCATCCGAACCCCCCGGACGCCGCCGCCCCTCGCTAGCCCCCCGGCTGCCGCCTACCGCCTCCGCCCCTGTCCCATCCGCGCCCGCCGCCTGCCTCCTCCCCGCCCATCCGTGCCCCCCGTCGACGCCTCCGCCCATCCGAACCCCCCCCCCCGGACGCCGTCGCCCCTCTCTCGCCCCCCGGCCACCGCCTACCGCCTCCGCCCTGTCCCATCCGCGCCCGCCGCCTACCTCCTCCCCGCCCATCCGTGCCCACCGCCGCTGCCTCCTCCCATCCGCGTCCCCCGCTCGCCGCCCGCCCAGCTGCCACTCCTCGCTTGCCCCCCGGCCGCCGCCGCACATCCGCGCTTGCCAGCTGCCCCATCCACCCTGCCACAAAAGAGAAGGAAAGGAGTAGAGAAGAGCAGAGAGAAAAGAATAAGAAAAGTGTGAAAATGAGGAAGGTAGCAGTTGAACACATCACATTGAAAAAAAACTCACTCAATATAAATATATCAATTAAGAAATTACCAATTAAAATTATATCCATTAAAATTTACTTATTTCGAAAGATTATTGTGATAAATAACATCATTATCATTAAAATTTTAGTGATCCAAAATATAGCCCTTAAAAAATAATACAAATGTAAGGTATGTTAGAAAATATTACTAAAATACAGTTAGGTGTGATATGGATGATCTGTTGGAGTAAGAATGGATATGGAGGAGGAATCTTCATATGGAGGAGGAATCTTTTTTGGATGGTCATCCATATGGGTATATGGAGGATCAAATTTGGATGAGCTGTTGAGGATGCTCTAATACCATAACTTCGAACCGGGATATCCAACCCTTCAAACGTATACAATCCTCCAAACTTTGCAATAATTGAATGGTTTTGGATGGTGATTTTGCGTAAGCTTAAAAAAGCGGTTTTGAAAAGCTAGTATCACATATTTACATATCATCAATCATTGGTCATCAATTTATACTCTCTAGTGACGTCGTACTAATATTATATCGATATTCATTTGCGAGAGCTAAAAAAAGGTTAAAAAAAGAAGATTTAAATAGAGATTTTAACATATCCCTTCTTCCTATAAAGTTATCCCCCACTAAGTGCAATTAAGATCCTAAAGCTCAAACCTCAATGATCCACGTCATCATTAATTTACAGCCCTTGGATTGGTATATTAGATTGCATCTGCACCGTTGGATGCAATCTGCCTCAATCTGCCTCGGGGTCGAACACACCTCAATGAACCCAGGAGGCCCAAGTCGTGAGGCCCAGGATGCCCAAGTAAGTCCAATGAGGGATTTTAGGGTTCAGTATGTCTCATCTCCTCCTGACTTCCTGAGCGGAGCAGCGGCGGCGTAGTACGGCGGACCCTAGCGCTCGCCCACCACGTCGCGATCACGCGCAGGTGGTGGTGGGGACAGGGCGCTCGGTTGCAGGAGGCGGCGATGGCGCGCAGGTGGTGGTAGGGACCGCGGGAGGTAGCGATGGGGAGCCGTGTAGCGATGCGGCGATGGGGGAGAAGCGTCTGGACTCGGCAACCAGCGATGCGGTGATGGGGAGAAGCGTCTGGACTCGGAAACCCTAGCGCCATCCATCCGATGGGAAGAAGCATCAGGAACCCTGGCGCCATCCATGGTGAAATCAACCGCCCCCTCCCCATCCTCTTGGCTAGCAGAAACGGTAATCACCATGCTTCTTCCCATTCCCCGCCCTTAATGATGTGCATTTACATTAGAAACGGCCAAAATCATTATGGTACTGGAGGCACGATGGTTAATACGATTTACGTGCCTCTTGCAATTTCACTTCGTAAGCCTCTTCCAAACCTTTTGATAATCCTCTTGCAATCCCCAGTCCTACCAGACGTCTCCTCAAACATGTGCCTCTCCATCAGACATCATCCATCCATCCGCAAGCCTCAGTCCATACCTCCCTCGACATCATCACTTCATCCTGCAAGCATATTCTCCAATTCGGACATGATTGCGATCACGGCATGATAGGTTAGTTGTGGATCAACTTTGTCAGATCATTGTATGTAGGCTTCGTTACTAATTTTGTATGTCTGAATTGAGTTGGTTCTTTGCCCTAAGTACTGATTTTAGTTTCTGAAAAAAAATATGTCTGAATTGAGTTGGTTCTTTGCCCTGAGTACTGATTTTAATATCTGAAAAAAAAATGTGTGAATTTATTCTATTTGATAAGCCTGAATTTGACATCAATTTTGTCCATATTCTATTTGAGCAAACATTATGATTTCAACCAGGCAAGATCACTATGAAAGCTTTGTAAATTGGATTCTCTACACCTAAAGAAATAATCCCTATCCTATGCACTGATTGTTGTTCGAGTTATTTAAGAAAAATAAACTGATATTTGCAGTGGATACTTATATGTCCTATGTGATTTTAGTTTCTGAAAAAAAAAGTGTGAGAATTTATTCTATTTGATAAGCCTGAATTTGACATCAATTTTGTCCATATTCTATTTGAGCAAACATTATGATTTCAACACTGATTTTTGTTCCAGTTTTTTAAGAAAAAATAAACTGATATTTGCAGTGGATACTTATATGTCCTATCACTTTAATGCATTTGAGCAGTTGGTGAGGAGCCAGAGGATTGCTACATAGATGTCCTGACATAGCGAGAAGCTACTAACCTGCTCGGTATGTCTTCTGTTGAGCTCACCCCATGCTATTCATGTTTCCTGTTAAAATGTGAAAAAAAATCATTTAAAAAACATATGTTAAATGTTATCAAAATTTTTGAAACTGTGCACATCCATAGTTCATGTTATGATGCGTTTTTGTCACGAAAAAGGTGTTAAAATGAAAGCTTTTGGATGCTTTAGTGAGTCAGTTCAGTATGTGTAAATTTCACATGATTTTTCTCAGAATAATATTTGAGCATACATTGTGGATTTTGCACATGCAGGAGACCTATGCACTGGGTACTGTTTTAGTTTCTTAAAAAAATAGAACCTGCAGCTTATACTGTTTTTCAAACTATGCACATTCATAGTTCATGTTATGATGCATTTTTGTCGCAAAAAGTGTGATAAAATGAAAGCTTTTGGTTGGTTTAGTGATTCAGTTCAGTATGTGTGAATTTCACATGAATTTTGCCAGGTTATATTATATTTGAGCATACATTGTGGTTTTTGCACATGTTGGAGACCTATGCATTGAGTACTGTTTTAGTTTCTTAAAAAAAATGGTGCCTGCAGCTTATACTTCTTTCACCTACCCTTTATTAATAGATACAAGAACATTTGTTTCACCACTTGAGGAGAAGCCTGACAATTGTCATAAAAGCAGATAAACTTGCTCGGTATGTGTGCTGTTCAACTCATCCTATATTTTTCATATTATTTTGTACATCTCTTTTCTGATTTCATATTCCAGTTACATCTTATGCGTATACTCCTACATTTAGCAAATATAATAAAGTTACATCCGATATTTGTAAATATATGATCAGATGCTTTGTTCATTAAAACTAAAAAACAAAAGGTTCAGCCCATGGATGCTGGGCAAAGTACTTCATGTTTTCCAGTAGGACGTCGCCGGTCAAGACGTCCACTGGCACATATTTTGGTCCCTCACCCTGATCATGCTACTGCTGCTGAATCACGACGAAAACGTAAACTCATATTGGATGCCCATAGAGGTAGAGGTTGGTTCCCCAATTTACCCCTTCAAATTTTTTAGTAATGTAAAATTTATCGTTGCCTACCTACCTTAGTTACCCGGTTATAGCCTATCTAATTTTGTACCCACATTCCCTTCACAACATATAGCATCATCTTCAGAACAACGGTCCTTGCATCGAGAGTTGAACAGAACTGAAATAGGCTCTTCATCTGCATCTACTCCTCCATTGGCTAATGAACAACGAATTATTGGAATATCCTCTCATTCCCAGTCAGCTGAGAGTAATAATTCTTCATCTGTGTCTACATCAAACCAAGTATTTCGCCATCGCCGTATGTTATCATATCCTTTATACGTAAAATTTGACATATGCCAACCTTACATCTTATATATAACAGTATCTGCCATCTTCCATTGATATACTTTGTTAGGAACAATCTATGCTCCACTTAATCTTGGCAGCCCCCAGCATTCTTGCATCCATTGTGGTGCTTTATTTTGGTATGAAGAACGAGCACGAAAAGAAAGGCACACGAGGAACCCAACATATAATTTATGTTGCAGGGGGGAAGGATATCACTGCCATCTTATAATCCACCTCCAGAACCCATATTGAATTTGTTAACTTCTGCGAGCTCCCTTTCAAATCATTTCTTGCAGCATATTCGTCGATACAATTCCATGTTTGCTATGACTTCAATGGGGGCTAAAATCATTGAATCCATCAACGATGGCCATGGGCCATATGTCTTCAAAATTAGTGGACAGATCTGCCACAGAGTAGGCTCTTTAATACCTTCACAAGGTCATCGGCCAGAATATGCTCAGCTATACATCTTTGATACAGAAAATGAAATCTCTAACAGAATCAACATTGCTTCTTCTTCTCGCGACTCCTTCCATGCCATTGAAGAAATTGTTTGCTCTCTAATAGAAATGTTCGATACACACAATCCCATTGTGAAGTTATTCCGAACAGCAAGAGAAAGATTAAGTGAAAATGAATCTGATCATTACAAGATCCGACTATTTGGCTCGCCAGATGCACATGGAGATATATATAGTGCACCAGTTGCAGCAGAGGTTGTAGGATTAGTTGTTGGGGATATTGGGGTGACTGATATTGGTCGGGATATAATAATATAGCACCATTCATCACAATTGCAGCGTATAGATGAAAAACACCAAAAATTTATGGCCATGCAATATCCTATTTTATTCCCATATGGTGAAGATGGTTTCCATGAATCCATCATGTATAACCAAACAACAAGTTCATCTGCCTTGCGGCATGACAAAGCAACAATGGTTGAATTCTTTGCTTACATAATGCATGATAGAGCGGGCCAATTCAACACTCCATTACGTTGTGGGAGGTTAACCCAATCTTATTTGGTTGATGGCTATTGTTGTGTTGAAGGTGAGCACATACAACACTATAGGTTGCCTAGTTTTCAACACAAATATAGATTGGCACCATTCAATTCTTTAGCCAGCTCTGTGTCTAGAGGCATTACAGCTGGTTCTTCGGCTGGCCAACGGGTTATCTTACCAGCCTCTCATACTGGAAGCCCTCGGTATCTATATCAAAACTACCAAGACTGCATTGCTATTTGTAGGAAGTATGGTTGCCCAGATCTTTTTGTCACATTCACATCAAATGCATCTTGGCCAGAAATCCTACAAGCTCTAGCACCTGGACAACAACCTTTAGATCGTCCAGATATCGTTGACCGTGTGTTCAAAATGAAGCTGAATATGTTAATGGATGACATTAAAAAAAATAATTTTTTTGGTCCCATACATGCAGGTAATTTCCAAAACAACTTTCAATCAAAATTCTTAGATACATATATTATTCATCAAATCCATATAATAGTTAACCCTTTTGTACAGTTGTCTACACGGTAGAATTTCAAAAGCGTGGACTACCACATGTCCATATAATCATTTGGCTTTCAAAAGAAGAACCTCTAGATGCTGAAAAGGTTGACCTACGTATTTCAGCTCAATTACCAAATCCTACACTTGATCCAATAGGATTTGAAGCTGTTACTTCTTTTATGATCCATGGGCCTTGCGGTCCTAAAATTTCCTATTCACCATGCATGTCTGAAGGAAGGTGCTCCAAATTTTATCCAAAGGAATTCTGTGAACACACTTATATATTGCAAAATGGTTTTACCCAATACGCACGACCAAACAATCAAATAGTTGTTACAAAAAATTGGGTTGACATTGACAACAGATTCATTGTTCCTCATAATGTTGATTTGGTGGTTAAGTACCAAGCTCACAAAAATGTGGAAAGTGTTAATCATGATGGTATGCATAAGTATCTTTTTAAGTACGTTACAAAAGGCTATAATTGTTCTAGAGCTGGTATTCGTCGTAATTCAGCAAATGAAACTATAAATGAAATAGACAACTATCTTGAATGTCCATGTGTAACCCCAAATGATGCTGCTTGGCGTTTACTTCAGTTTGATATACACCATACAGACCCATCAGTTGAACGCCTTCTGGTCCACCTCCCTTTAGAGAATAATGTTGTGTACACAGAGGATGATGACCTAGAAGAAGTCATTGAAAACCCAGGAAATTAGAAATCCAAACTTACTGCATGGTTAGAAGCTAATAGTCAATTTCCTCAAGCTAGAGAGCATACATATATTGAATTCCCTGAATACTTTACATGGCATGCAAGTGGAAAATATTGGGATATACGTCGTGGTTGTTACAACAAAATTGGACGTATAGCTCATGTTGATCCAACCAAAGGGGAGAAGTATTATTTGAGGATGTTACTCCATATAGTTAAAGGACCAAAGACCTTCTCAAATCATAAATATATCTGGACAGCAACATCCAACATTTCGAGTTGCATGTGAAGCTCTAGGTCTCCTTGGTGATGACCAAGAGTGGTCCCATGCTCTCAATGATGCAGTGCACTGGGCCTTACCTTATCGGTTATGTCAGTTATTTGTAACAATCTTACTATTTTGTGAGGTGACAAATCCACAAACGCTTTTTACAGAACATGCCCAACATATGAGTGAAGATTTTAGATACATAACAAATCAAAATCTATCACAAAGTAATAGTTCATTTACAGACTCTTTTGTTGGCAATGCCCTATTATTTGAATTGGATAAATTATTGAGAAATGCTGGATATTCTTTATCACACTTTAATTTGCCACTTCCAGATGATATTGGTAGTGCATCTGCAGATAATAGATTATTACTAGATGAACTCAGCTATGATATTACCAGCATTGCATCTACATCTGCTAATGACATCAATAGTCTGAATACAAACCAGAAGGAAATCTTCAATTCTATTTCTAACTCAGTCATAAATAATGAGGGAAGAACATTCTTTGTGTATGGATATGGAGGAACTGGAAAAACTTTCTTATGGACAACTTTATTAAACTTTGTGAGAACTCAAGGGAAAATTGCATTAGCTGTTGCATCATCAAGAATTGCAGCCCTCCTACTTCCAGGAGGTAGAACACCTCATTCCCGCTTCAAAATCCCTTTGGACATACGTGAGAATTCTATGTGCAGTATAAAGAAGAACACACACTTAGCAGAACTTATTCAACAAACATCTCTTATTGTTTAGGATGAAGCACCTATGAATCACAAGTATTGTTTTGAAGCATTAGATCGCACACTTAGAGATATATTATCGGACATTCGACCTAATGCACAGCATAGGCAATTTGGTGGAATAACTGTTGCATTTGGTGGAGATTTTCGGCAAACACTTCCTGTTATTCAGAATGCAACAAGGCACCAAATTCTGCGAGCTTCTATTGTTAATTCATGCTTATGGCATCAATGTGTAGTTCTTCAACTGACTGAAAATATGAGACTTAGCTCACAAAACCTTTCACCATCCGATAAAGAAGAACTACGGGTATTTGCAGATTGGCTTTTAAGAGTAGGAAATGGTACAGAGCCTCATATTTCAATAGAAAATGAAACCAATGGTACTTTTATAGAGATACCCCAATCTCTTCTGTTGCCCTCAGATTCCAGAAATCTGGATAGCTTGATTTCCTTTGTGTATGACTTAGGATATGAACCAAGCAATATTACAACATATTTTTGTGATCGTGCAATTTTATCACCAACAAATGAGGTTGTTTCAGAAATAAACAACAAAATCATTGCTCAAGTAACAGCTGCTGAAATGTCATATTATAGCTCAGATACTATTGATGATAGCTGTGCAAACCATTCAACTCGAGAGGCTCTATACCCAACAGAATTCCTCAACACAATATCTTTGAATGGACTTCCAGACCATGTTTTGCATCTCAAAATTGGTGTTCCTATAATGCTTTTGCGTAACCTTGATCCTTCTAGAGGTCTCTGTAATGGGACTAGACTTATTGTTACACAGCTCACAACCCGCATCATTGAAGGGGAAATAATGACTGAAAAAGCCAAAGGTTCAAAAGCATACATACTGCGTATTATAACGACATCAGCCCAATCTAAGTGGCCATTCAAGCTAAAAAGACGTCAATTTCCAATATGTTTTTCATATGCGATGACAATTAACAGAAGCTAAGGTCAAACACTTCAAAAAGTTGGTACATACTTGCCATCTCCAGTTTTTTCTCATGGGCAATTATATGTTGCGTTATCACGAGTAACATCTCCAAAAGGCTTGCGGATACTTATAAACAACAATAGTTCATAAAATGAACATTGCACGCAAAATGTAGTATATCATGAGATTTTTCACCGTATCAACAATGATATGAATTAGTTACCAAGGTATTTTGTAAACAAATTATCTCTTATATGCAATGTATGTTTTCTGATATTGTCTACTAGCTAACCTTAGACCTCTTATTTCAGGAACATTTCCATAGATGGGATCAGCAACAAAACTCAAACAGATAAATTTGGGACAGCAAAACCTCAAAGTTTTCGGACTACTTATTAGACTATGGGATGCTAAAAACATGGCCTCAGCCAGTACACCAACAATATTTAGCATCGATGGGGTAATTCTTGATGAAGAGGTATACTATCCTACACCAAAAAATGATTAATCCTATGCTTAACTTCCAATCTAAATATTACTGACAAAACAATGCAGTTTTAGACTTATACCAGTTCTAATCTTGCAGGGCACTATGATGCAGTTTACTATTCCAAAGAAACTTGAAAATGAATTTCGTCCATCACTAACTCTAGGCTGTGTCTACATGTTTGTGGATGTCAATACTGCTGACATTAAAAACAAAAAATATATTTACCACCACCAAAAATACATGTTGCAGTTTAAGTCCAGCACAAAGGTTCATCACCTAGAATCAAGAGGTTCATCCATCCCAAACTATGGTTTTGAATTCTGCCCATTTGATCAGATACCATCTAAAAGCAGAATATCAAAACCATTGATAGGTAATACTTGCATTTTCTATCTTCTTTTATTTAATTATTATACAACTAATCTCAAACATTTTGCCTCTAGATCTGATAGGAGTTATCAGCCATGTTGGGCCATATGATTATGCTGGCAAAACATCATCCAAGAAAAACAGAAAGCTCAAAATCCGTAACAAAGAGTATGTATCACATATGCATTATATTTTTATGTTCCAAATGTATATGACACAGTAGTTTATACCTTTTGTTTCACCAATTTGTAGTGAACAAGAACAAGGAATAGTCCTCTGGGGTGAATATGGAGAGTCATTTGATGAAGCTTTTGTTCTACAGAAATCTACAGACCACAAAATAGTAGTAGCTATACTTGTTGGACTTACAGCAGGGACTTATTTAGGTCAGTCCCTCAAATAACTTTTTAATACCCCCTCTCATAAACAACACTACTCACTTATGTGCTACAATTTTAAAAGGCAAAACAGAGGCTACATCAAGTTTAGCAACACAAATATATTTTGACTCCGATATAACAGAGATTGTTGAATATCAAAGCAGGTAACTTATATAGCTTATTATCATACTGATTTTAATTTATATTTTGCTTCAAAAATGCATCAATCTTCCTTCAAGCTACCAATGGGATATTCCAACTCTCCAACAACAAATGCCACGAGTTGAGCATTTAACTCCACTTCAAGCGGCTGGTAAGCTATACAAACTTGAAGAAATATCAAGACTGCCCATTTCTGCTTTCGAGGTACCTCATTCACACTACATCACTAAATAAGTTGCTAATCTAATTAAATAATCATTTCAATATTTCTTACACACTAGGGAGGGAATTCATACAGTTGCATTGCAAAGGTATCAGCGATAGTACCATATACAAATTGGTACTACAAAATATGCAAATCATGTACTGCATCATACAATAGCAACTCCGACACTCCAAGATGTCAATGTCAGCATTCCATGCCAAAACCAATGTATGTGACATATCTATAATACTAATTTTTCTTATTAATTAATTCGTCTTACATTTCTATAAACAAATCTAATATACTCAAACAAACTTTCAGGTACAAACTTCCTTTAACAATTAAAGATGAATTAGGAACTTTGGACGCAGTAGCATTCTACAATGTGGCTGAGGATTTGGTTGAGGTAAATGCTACTCAAGCTACCCAGAACTTGAAAATTGATGCAACCGAACATGCCATAGCTCTTGATACAGCCATTGGGAAAACAAGACTGTTTCACATTGCCATGAATACAAAGTACTCTTCACACTTCACTATCAATTATGTCCTCAAGAAGAGTTATCCCGTTGAAAATGAAAATACAAGTTTGATGCTACCTACTCTGGAAAATACAAAGGTAGCAAAGGTATACAAATGTTTGTCCTTACCATATCTTCTACCAACCATCTATAATCTAAAAATAACTTTTTTCAGGAATCAGCCACCAAACAACTTGCAACAGATGAAGGGCTAACCACCATGGAACATTACAGGTTAACCAACATATGCCTTTTTTACTTATTATATTCTGCTTAACATTTCTATATTTATGACTACAACTAATAGCAGCAAAGAAGACCAACATCCCACTACGCCACCGTCCCTACAACCTCCAGAAACAACTCTAGACAACAATACAGTAAACCAAATTATACCTTCAGCAAAGAGAGCTCTTCAATTTGAAAAGGAGTTACACATTGATCAACCAAGGTACTGCACTGATACAAGTTCTTTTTGCAGAATATACAAACTATTCTTCAACTAAATTCCTTTCATATATGCATCAGCCCAGCAATTGCAAACACTATTCAGGTTGCAACAAATCAACTTTATCATTCCCAACAAGTAGATCTCAGCAAGGAAAAACAACCGTCAACAGAATTTTCTCCAGGACAAAATTCTAAGCGCCATAAAAAAGTGTACGTGCACACCTTAAGTTTCAGCCTATAAACATATATATGTGTGTCACGCGCGCGCATATATATATGTATGTATGTTTTGCTACTAATTTGACTGCTAAATTCAGAATGGAAGCCTCCACCAATGGAGAGGAAAACCAGCTGCAGCAGCCAAAGATAGCTGATCAACAGCCATCGGGTCACAAGGAACAGGTACAACTCTTCAAATCCTTCACAATTCTCCTACAACATGGCCTTTTATCAGCAACATATATAGTTTTTCTTAAAAAAATTAGACCTGCACCAAATCTGTCACCATCACTGCTAACAATTTCCTTAAGAAATTTAAACCTGCACCAAATCTATCACCATCATTGCTAACTTATCTTTGCAACCATTACTTGCAAGTTTACTGGCAAAACCAACCAAATCTGAAATATGGCATTTATATCTATTCCATATTTTATCCTCAATAATAAAAGACTCAAGATATGATTCTTAATCATATCTGATTCTGCAATAAATGAGAAAACAAAATTAGTATCCTTATTATCACCAGTGAAATACTATAAGAATCACCCACAACACCACCACATGTGCACTGCTCAATTTCTCATACCACAGTCCTTCCTTCACAAAATTTCTTCTGCAAACACAACGTCCATTGCCAACACAGATGGACCAACAACCAGAAAAAAATAGGTTAGCTCTCGCTATCCATGTTCAGCTATAGCTTCCTAATTACATAGTTTTCAAGCTTATATTTTATATTTAACATGCTTCATGCATTTCAGTGCTCTGTACATTGTATATGCCTATCTATACATCATAAAACGCATTACTCTTCTTCAGGAACCATGAGGTGCAACTCATCCACACCAACTACCTGCAAGCAGTTTCCAAGATTATTGCATCCAAATCAACAGCTATTTCTATCACTCTCCAAGGGAAATCATCCACCGACGACCTCTCCAAGCTGCAGCCAACTCAAGCTCACGTTGTGAATTACATGAAAAATAAGCTTCCTCACATGCATATCATTCTCGATGGAGAAAATGTCAAAAACAATGAGATTTAGAACTTACAGTTTCCTACTGTTTCCAGCTCACAGTATTACTACCTACCTACAGTTTGCTGTAATCGAATAAACAAAACTTTATGGGACCACCTATACATTTGTTGACAAATTTTCTCCTAAAAATTTGACAGATGTAATTATAATACAATCGTAGTGTAATTACACTGTAACTTGTATGTAATTACACTATAACTTACATGTAACTATAGTGTAACTTGTACGTAAGTTTCACGTAATTTTGAAACGTTAGATCTATTATAAGATTTGTTTTGGTGAGGAAGAAAAAAAATCACAGCACACACATATGTGAAAGAATTTGTTCCCACAACCTCTATTTTACCGAAATAACATGTTATGGAGAGATTTTTGAAAGTTATATACAAGTTACATTATAGTTACAGTGTAATTATTGCAAGTTACAGTGTAATTACACTACGATTGTACTGTAATTACATCTGTCAAATTTTTGGGGGAAAATTTGTCGACAAATATATAGCAAAATTGAACTTTATTTTATATTTGCATGTGTTTCACTCAACTTATATTTATCCTCTGGTGAAGATCTTGGTGTTCCTAACAATATTCTGCTTGCAATGTTTCTAGTAAATCTGAATGGTGTTGTCATTGTGACTATAAATTTCCAACTCCTTGGACTCGAAATGAGTTTTTTGTGCTTGGCACTTTTAGCAATTGATGATGCAAATATCATCTTTAATTGATCACATAGCAGAACTGCTTACTTTTGAAATTGTATACTATACTATATTCCTGTTTGGTTAGGTAGCAGAACTACTCACTTATATCTCACTTATTCATGTTTATTCATACTTACATGCATATTCATCCTTTCTAATGTGCCCGCCGCAACACGCGGGGTTTCAACTAGTATGTATAATGCATATGTCACATCAATTAGATAGAAACCACTTTGCAAAACCACCCTACAATGTTTTATGAATGGTATTTTATAGTTCAGGGGTTGGATGTCCTGTTTCAAAGTTTAGGAGAGAACTTGGACCTTTTTCCCTTTTTAAAACTGAAGATGTAGATTTGCCTTATCAAATATTTTGACATGAACTTTCACATATATTATTCAATTAAAATAAGTGGTCAGGCACAAGCTTGACATGAATTTTAACACCATTAAGTCTTCTTAACGGAAAGGGGGCAAAACATAAGCTTTAGCTAAAAAACGAGGACAGAATCATAAACCTGGAAATTGGAAAAGTAGAAGATGCCCCTATGAGAATTTAAGCCACCCAAACAAGTTTCATCTATGAGAATTTAAAGAAGATTTAAAGTTTCATCTAATTGATGAACAGAAAGAACAGACGAGCTTGTTTAGTTTGCAAATTTACATTTATTATTTATTCCGTGCACAAGAACATAATAACATGATCTTGATACACTACTAACTATATATTATAAATAAGTTTCTACCAATGATTTCATTTCCCTCTAATTAACTGTGACTCGAGGACAGCAGCTTTGCAATGCTGCTACCTACGCGCGCCCAATCTTCTCCACCAGCCGCCTCTCAATCTCCATCCTCTTCCTCATGAGCACCGTGTACTTCTCCAGGAGCTCCTTGTCCTCCACACCCTCTCCGGTTGAGACGGCGAGCTTTGCACCCAAGGAGGTCTTCTCCAGGTTACCCTGGTACATGCAGGAGATGGGGACGAAGCTCCCTTCCTCATTGCACAGCCAGCCATGGGCAGCTCTCAGTGCCGCGCCAAGCGAGGCAGAATCTGATCAAGAAGCAGCGTTAGTTTTTTGCTTGAATTTATGGGTGACATTACTAGTTTCAGCAAACAGGAAGCTGCGCAAGAACAGAAAAAAAAGGTGGAGTTAAGGTGCTGTACCAGGTCTCTGAACTGTAAAGACAGGACAGCCAAAGATCTGCGCGATTGAGTGGAGGATGCGCTCGTTGGAGGATGCGCCACCGGTTGCGATGATCCGCTTGGGAGGGTTAGGCATGCCGAATCTCTCGGCATGGCCTCGCATTGACAGCAGCTGGCCTTCGATTATGGCGCGAACCTAACACAACAAGGGATGATGGTGATAAGGTTAATGGGCTCGCCACGAAGAAACAAGTATTTTGATTGTCTTTGCAAACCTCAGATGGTGGATCAAATTCTTCCACCTCACGTTCCACCAGATTGTTGGATGTGACATCATTGAGGTTTTCAACAATGTATCGATGGAAGCCAACTGCATAGAATAAACCATTGTTTTTCATGATAGAGAATAATGTAAGAATACCGTGAAGAGATGTAAGAAACACTAAAATATGATTACCTGGAAGTGGCGGCAGAATTTCATGGTCTTTGTAGTAGAATCCTAATTTTCCGCCTATATGTTAAATAAAGAAGAATGACAAGATGTCAAAAGCACAGTTCGATTCACACAAGAAAATTGATGAAGGAATATTAATAAGATAAATTTAAAATAACACTATGTATGAAAAAACGTAGCAAGTTTGAACAAATAATAGTTGAGACTGCAGTGAACATTTAAATTGCTGATTTATTTTGTATGTACTGAAACACTATAAATAACCTGATGGAAAACAAGGTTGCTGGAACAGAAACGAGCAAGAAAATGTTAGTAAGAACTTATATTAAGAAATTTCATTTCAGTAAGAACGTACCATTTAGAGGTGGAGTTTTCTCTAGATAACTGTTGAAAACATCCCAGGATTTCTCCGCGCAACTGTTCCGCACATCTACAAACACATTGAACATATTCTAATATCAGAAAAGTCCCAGTACTACAATGGATTACATGAGAAAAAAGGATGGAAAGTATTATACCTTCTCGGGTCAATGAACCATTTTTGTAGCACAGCATCACCATATAACCATCAGGTTCAACAGGGTTAGGGAAAACATGGCCTTCAAGACTTGGTTTAGCTTCAGCAGTTATCCCAAAAACCTAACAGGCAATTTGGAGATGAGTAACCCAGGAGCCTGAGAAAGAAAAGCCAATTCTACCAAAAGTGGCATCTTTGCAACTTACAGTATCACTAGTACCAAGGCTAATTGCAAGGTCACCAGGAGTATTCAGAGTTAAACCTAAAGAAGACACATCAAAATAAGAATAATTTAATGGTCCGTAGTTAACAAATGCATTGAAAAGAAGAAAGAATTACAAAATCTCGAGAAAGAAAGCAAGAGAAGCACCTGCAAGGCTATTGGGATTGTCTCCAGACCATTGAATAACTAAGCAATTCTTATCAAACTGAAGCCTGCATTTTCATAATGCATCACTCAAACAAAATTTAGGGCAACAAATATTTGTTTGTTCAGTCATCAGATGATATCAGCTAAAGTTTTGGCACAGCTAGCTTTCCCATTCACATATTATTTCTTTTCTATATGTTGAGGACAATTCACCTAAATCCCCTTGACAAGAATATGAACAGAGGGAGTGTAATCTGAATCTGTCAGCTATGATAGAGATGTTCCTTATTTTCATTATGAATCTGTGGTCGAAAATGTAGTAGATTATAAGAAATGATTAAAGAGAGTAATTAGCCCATTTGATGCCAAGTTAGGGAACAGCCAAATGCCGAAACACCTTGCGATTATTCAATTCCAGAATTTCAAACACCTTGCGATTATTCAATTCCAGTCTTCCAGAATTTCTTTTCTTTTACAGTTGTACTGAGTGCAAGAACAATGGAGAATGGTAAAAGAAACTCACCTTTCTACAAAATAAGGAGCAATTCGACCAGCTACTGCATATGCTGGTGCCAACTTTCCAAGCTTCTCTTCAAGCCCAGGAGCCGTTGCCTTCAGGAGAGAGGGCACAATTTTGATATTTTAGTATTAAAAAGATCTTGAAGGCAAAGTTTTTTAGTTATGTGAGAAATCTTGAATGCATGATAAAGGAGCTATCAGGGGCAGACCTCTAAAACAGTCTTTGACCAGGTTCTCTGGTTTATATCCATCAAGTTCATCCCAGCACCATCAGTCTCATCAATACTTGCATAGTTCCCCACCAGGATTGATGCCATGAACGAACTCACCAAAGATATTCTCTCAGTATCATCATAAACTTGCGGAACTGTTCGGTATATCTTCCGGATCTGAGGCCCAGTGAACCTCTCATAGGCACGAGATCCTGTCAACTTTGATAGCTCCAATGCGCCGCCTACTACACTTTCTATTTCTCTGCATTGCTTAGTTGTGCTACTGTCCATCCATATTGGTGAGTCCATGGTAGAAAAGGCATCCTTCAGCTGGGATAACAAGCTCTTAGTAGGATCCAAGGAAGACAACACCGCATGACTACCCTTCTTCCAATAAACACTGCCGTGTTGTTGCCCACTCCCTGAAATGGCCACAACCTTGCTAAAGTTGATCTTTGGCTTTAGCTTCTCAAGTAGCAATTCAAAGGCTTCAACCCACATTATTGTTGGTGAAAATATGTGGCCATCATCTGCAGGATCTCTGTAAACACCACCTTCTGTTTTGTAGTGCGGTAAGTCAGAATCAAAGTTAACAATATCTGAAGCTACTATTATCAATTCGTTGTTCAGCACGGTAGCTTTTAGGGACCTGTAACAAGAGATTAGCAATATAAGATTCCACTCTGATGGTCCCTAAAAAGGTAAAAGGAACAGCATGGAATACACAGAAATATAGATGCAAATATCGATAGTATGTAAGGTGATGTCAAATATCGATAGTATGTAAGGTGATGTCATGAGGCGATGGCTATCAATATGCAGGATACTGAAACAAAGCGAACACATCAATTGGAACTGATGCCAAAATGTGGTGTATCTTGCTTCTTTCTTTAAATTGAGCTTTATGGATTTAGGCAGACTAAAAATGAAGTTTTTTTTTTTACGCAAGACTAAAAAAAATGAAGTGACTCTGGCGTGCTCGGTTCAATGAAATTACCTTCACTGTCAACATAAAAAATAGCTAGCATGGACAAAGACTTGATCACTTAAATACAGGAACTCAGACATAAGGCTGAACTTCGAAGATTCAGACTATAACATGAATACAGGAATTCAGACATAAGGCTGAACTGTGAAGGATTCAGACTATAGCACCACCACTAGATATGGAACTCCATAAGCCCCTGTTCTCCCTATAATTCTCTGGTTTCCAAATTGCATGCAAGTCGTCATTTTTTTCTAAAAAAAAAAATAGACACTGAATGCAACTATTACGAACTTAATCTACCCCAACCCCTCCCTGATAGAATACCTGCGCAATTGCTCACATATGCTGATATGCATCTCCCGGATTTGCACAATGCAGATGAACAAAATAAACATTTTTTTTATCCTTGAATAACCGTCGTCATTTTGCCAATCACCTCAATTCCAAGCACTACCCAGTTTCCCCCCAATTCGAAATCAGCCTCCACTTACACTAACTAGTACGTTCTAGCAGACATCAAATTCCGCATCTAGAACACCGACCAATTCGCAAGAAACAACCACCCGCACCCACACAAAAGCCAAAAAAAATAAAAAGATCTAAGCCCCCAACTGAAAAACCAAGAGAAACCATCGGGCTTACTGAGTGGAGCTGTCGAATCCGAGGAAGAGGGAACCCTCCGGGAGGGAGCTCCGCCCCACCATGGCTGCCGCCTCGCCTCGCCTCCCGCGCGAATCCCCCCTCTCAGATTGGAACCGGAAGAAGCAGCAAAGCAACAAACTGATCTGGGGTACTACTGATTAGAGAGAGAGAGAGAATCAGCACGAACAAACGGCGCGGCGGTTTATATACACTGATCTGGATGGAGGTGGAGTGGACTCGTTTCAAACGCGCGACTGATTTGTTGTTAATTCGTTTGGATAAGGATTAGCGGCGTGATCTGGAGTGGATTAGCGCATAAAATGATGATGGATTAGCATTTAGCAAGCGCCCGCGCAACATTCTGTTGGGGTATTCATCGCTACGTTCGTTGAGGAAGTCTGTCAGATAATCTATCTATCCAATGCTCACTTACAGGTGGGGCCAGCGTTTTAGTTGGTAGGAGTAGATTCCATCTATCTTATCTTGCTCTAGGCCCCTCCTCATCTTTGACATCGTAGCTATTGTACTGCTGCTACTCGAAGCACGCCAGCATGGAACAACTGAATTTTGATGCCGTCTGCCGATCTATTCTTAGTACTTCACACAATCACGATTCTGAATCCAATTCAAAAGTTCTAAGTAGTATTGCAATTCACAGGGCCTGTTTGGTACAGCTCCGACTCCTAAATTTAGCTGTAGGAGTTGGGTCTGGAGTGAAGTCGTGGAACTGCCTAAATCTAGCTCCACAACACTAGTTCATTATGTGAAAAAACTTCACATATCTCCACTCCCAGTTTTAATGGAGCTGGAATTGTTTGGCTAAGCTCCAGGGATAGAGCTGAGCTGTGCCAAACAGACCATATAATATAATCGTATACATTAAAACCGTGAAATCGTAAATTCTACCTACGTAAAATTGTGGAATCAAGCATCTTAATTAGGATCATAAATTCGCATGACAGAGTCGAGATTTTAACCTTGCTCGCAACTACTCTCTCATGCCCTTATCCTTTGCAATATTAACTTCTTGTTCACAACTACTCTCTAATCCCCTTATCCTTGCCATTTTAACTTGAATTGCTAAGCAGACAGGGACACCTGAATACTGATCATCTGATGCCATCTGAATTCTTAATATACCTCACAAGTCACAACTACTCAAGAGTATATTAGAGAACGGCAACACTTATTATTTGTTTCCATGGCCATGACCTTTTATGCTACAGATTAATCGAATCAATGACTTCACGACAAACGAGTGATGGTCATGTGCTGGGTACATGAGTTCGAACCCATTGACACACGGTATGAACTCATGAACATCAACTTTGCAGAGTACAGTCTACAAGTTACAAACAATTCACTAGCAACAGCGCCACACTGCGCAGATGATTGAAGGATCAAGCAGAATAACAAAAAGATTCCAGTGATAAAACAATTAAAGCTGTGGGTTCTCAGCGTCTTATTCAGATCACTTCTCGGGTATTACTGAAGGAGGAGGAGTTTGCAGCACAGATTAGGAGTAATTGCTAGTGTAGAATTTCTTCAGGAAGTCTGAGGACCCTTGGTCTTTCTCCATATCCTGCACCAGTCCCTTTTGGCCGACCACATATTGCCCGATGACGTGATGGCGCTGCTTCGCGTGTTCGGTGATGTTGCCCAGCTCCTCCATCCCCTTAAACAGGAGCATATCAATGACCTGTTTGCAAACAAAAATAGCTTAGATGAGGCATTGATACAGTAAGGATTAAGGTAAGTGAGACAAAAAGAAAATGTGAACGACCAAATTTTCAGGTCATTCGTGATGCGTCATGAGAAGCTACAAACAACAAGATAATTCTGCACTGGTAGAAAATGTACTTAACATAAAGAGGGGCAACATAATACAGGGATCCCAAATGCAACACAATCACCAAAACAGGGGGTATGAGGGAGAAATTTATCATTTTAGATTGTGATGATCAATGAATTCAAATTGGCGTTTGATCAAAAGAAGCATTCATCTGAATTTACTGCACTCAGATACAATGGAGAACTGGGCAATACGAGCAAGGACTGGACCAAACCTGAGGTATGGAACAGAAGCATTCCCAATAGTATTCATGTGATCGTAACAACTCTAATCTAACAAACGACAAAAGGTATCCAAAAACAAAACATGAATTTGCTGCGTTTTGTTACAAAGTTGAGGTTTCTTCAAATATTGGATCAAATCAACGCGTGCAATCTCTGATCCTTGCAACTCAAGCTGATGCAGCTTTGGATTATCCAAGATAAAAATATAGATCCCTTTTACTGACATTAACATTTTTTAGTTTAAGTGCATGCTTCAGGTGAAGTCTTCCTAAGGGCCTAATCAAATGAGTGTAATTCAAATTGAAGCCAGCAAACATAGTTAGCCTACAAAGATGCAAATCATAACAAAAGAAAATGTTTCTTCAGGGGATCTAGAAACATGTACATGGAGAGGTGGTATGGATCTAATATTATGTGCATTGAATCGTATTCATAAGCACTCTTGCTCAATTAAACTGACAAATTTTCTCAATTTTTACAAGCAAAGGAGGCCAGCCGACAAAACCGCTCTCTCTAGTCTAAACTAAAATGCCAGAAGATACCTATCAGAAGATTGTGCAAAGACCAAAAACCTCATTAGACTGTCTTAACTGTGAGAGCCCGCATTGTACAGATGATATCCCTAGCTACTACTACCACCATCGACAAATGTGAATCGCATTGTTGATACTGGTAGTATAAATATAACATGGAAGCAGCAATGAAGTTCAGATAATCATGTGCTATGTCACAGAAAGTAGATCACTAAATGATATCCAGATGTCTAGATATAGAAATTGACCAACCATCGGTGAAAACAATTTACTGCCCACATAGCATCAAACCTGCCGGAATACTACTGTCCTTGAGGCAGAAGGTTAGTCTAAATCCCCTGCTGCAAACAAGAGGCTATCAAATCCTAGGTTAATCAAAACCTACCGATCCAGCACCTAACACCGATAAATCATCAACTCCCAAGGACCAGAAGAGACCAGATCGGAGAGAGCAGGCGAGCAGTTGGTTAAGCCACTAGAGAATTCTCATTCACGAGGCGCAGATCGACGAAATCGGGAAGACGGATGAAATCGATGGGGGTGGGTGCGAGGTTGGGACCTTGGGGTTAGTGACGCCCTGGTTCTTGCGGATCTCCTTGGCGATGGTGGAGCGGAGCTGGGACGGGGTGACGACGTCGTCGAGGTTGTAGATCTCCATGATGGAGGGGATGGCGCGGCACGCCTGCCTGAAGAAGTCGAACACGCGGTGCCGCGCCTCCTCCAGCGACGCCGAGTTCGGCGGCACCTTCACCGCGCGCATCGTGAACGCCATCTCTCTCTCTCTCTCCTTCTCTCCTCCGGCGAATCGGCCTCTCGCCCCCCGCAGCCGCCGCCGTCTGCTGCGCCGCCGCTCTCCGGTGGCTCCGATTGGTGGTGGTGGTGGTGGTGGATTCGAGCTCGGAGAGAGAGAGAAGGGTATCGGAATCCTCTCGCGGCCTTGTTGCCAATCACCAGCCGTCGGATTGCCTCGAGATTCGGGATTTGGTAGGTAGATATGGCCGCGTGCTGTCCTGTGAGGCCGAAGATGCTAAGGCCCAAGGCCTGATTAGCTAATAGCCTGAATTTTTTTTTTGTTTTGTTTTTTCGAAACCGGGTTAGTCTGAAATTTGCTTTGAGTTTCTGCAAGAAGAAAACAGAGTCTGAAATTTGTTCAAGTTTTTTGCAGTTGATTATGGCAAGGCAGCAAAAATAGGAGTAACATTTGTTCTACCGACACACCGACGATTAGAAGATAGTGCGATCTTCAGGTTCACATCAACCGAGCATCTTACAGAAACTGAAGTGAACTGGTATCCAAATGAATCTGAATTCTGATATCATTGTAAAATACTGATACATATCTCAAACATCACTACAAGATATATCTTTCAGTTCACGTGCAGAAATAGCCAAAAAAAAAACTGCAACTCAGTCTCGATCCCATGAACTTTTTCACCCTGACCATTCCACAGCGCTTCAATCTGGCCTGTTTTCAGGCTCACCATTGCACAAAACTTCAGTGGGGATGCCGTTCTGTTTCAGCGTACAGAAATTGAGATTTGAGGACCCAATCAAAAGCTAAGACTTGCTGTGGGTAGTATCCTTGCTCAAAACCAGTGAGGAGCAAAGCACGAAACAAAATTTATACCCAAAGGTATCCTTGGCTCCTTGCTCACAGGTTGAAGATCTGAACAGGCCAGCTACGCTTCCTGCCATCTGAGCTGATTCCTGTAGTTTCAATCGATATGTCTATGCTGCGGTGCTCAGAGGCCCTCACAATGCTGATGCGGGATCTGATCATCACAGCTGGGCACTCATCTGTGCCAACTGACGCAGATGAGACAACGGCTGATTCCTCCTTTGCCATTGCGATGGGCTCTTCAAAGGTGAAGATAGTTTGAGACCAGTGAGTCGGTGTGGAGAAAGGAGAGGTGGAGAGGTTGACTGGCTTCTCCTTGCAGAATCGGTTCGTAAAGCCAGTGTCAAACCATAATATAATGCCATAGCACCAGGTTACTCCAGATTGTGATACACCACTTTCACTGAGCCTCAGCTCAAAGCTTGAAGTAAAATCCATTTCATTTTCCTTCATAGTTGCCAGATCAAAGGACTGCATAGAAACAGAATAAACACAAGATGTCAAGTACAATTCCGTGCATTGGAAGGACATTCGAGCACAAAGGAAGTAGTATTCATTATGAATGTTATCTACACCTCCAGACGGTCAACCAAATCACAATTATCTCTTGATCTGTATTTCAAACCTCAACAAAAAGACAATACTGAAACATAAGTGCATAACCCAGTTGAAGCATGTAGGTCATGGGACTTACATTGAGAACAGCTGTCTCTGTCACAATATCTTCAGAAGCCAATATATCAACAACAGGAAATCTAGCTGAATTCCCTGTCACTTCTTTGCCAATACATGACATATCAAAGCCATACACATTTTCCCAAAATGGCAAGCTTGTTCCACCTTTCCCAAATCCAGCACCAAACTAGAAAAAATAGATCAGACCAAACAAGTGACCAAATAGCAGAAAATGGCAGACATAGAATGTAGGCAAAAGTTGCTACTTACAATTGTTGCAGTATCTGGGAGAATAGCACCTCCAGGTTTTAGAAAATGATCGCGTGCATATAGAACTGAACTGAGCATGGATTCATAGAGTAGGCAATATCCCATCCATTCGCTCACCAAAACATCAAATTTATTCGATGGAACTTGTATTTTATGGTTTAGCTCTTCAGCCTTGGTATGAACAACAGTTATCACTTGAGTATCTCGCTTTTGTTGCATCTCCATATTTTCATCGTACAGAAAACCATTACTTTTTGCAACCTGCATTTATGTAGTGTGTATGAGAGAAATCATAAATTAAACAAGAAAGGCAGTCTGATATTCTTTTTATTTAAAAAAGAACGTACTTCAGTAGCGACAGAAACCATCTTTGCACTCCCGTCAACAGCAATAACTCTAGAAGCACCAGCCTTAGCTGCAAAAAGACTATACAGACAGAAAGCATACATCAACAGCTCATTCAACATTCATTACTTGTTGTGTTTTGCATCTCAACAATATAATCATTACACAAGCAACTTGTATCATAAAATATACTCATGAATCAACCCAGGATTGCAACAACAATCTACATGGTAGGAATCAAATTCACCTTCTGAGGCAGAAGGAAGTCAGAATTCCTCCCAGTAGGCTATTACTTGAGTGCATTAGATCTAACCAAGCATTCTCAATTTTTTATTATGTACTACAAGTTTATGGCTGTTGCTCATTTTCTTACTTGCGGTACGTAGCATATAGACTTTTAGTGGATTCAAGATTGAGAGCATCAAGCTCATGCTAAAACAAAGTAACCCAAAAGAATTTTACACATGCATACCTTAGAATTCCCGTGCCACAACCAACATCGAGCACAGTTGCACCATTCATGAGGCTAGGATTGCCTAAAAGGGCATCTCTGTAAGCTTCTGTTCTTACCTGAAAAGGTCAGTCAGAAATTTATTAGCCGTTGGGCATTTTGGAAAACAAAGAGATAGTATATGTTTAGAAAAACAGTGTCAGGGTTTAACCTACTTTGTCACCAAGCATCTCTCTATGGATGCCAAATGAACTATACGACCCGAAGTAGCTCTCATCCACACTTTTAATTCCCCTAGCAGCAGCACTAGCACGTGCAATTTTTAACTGCTTGTCACTTGGCTCCTGAGCAAGAGACCCACTGCACTCCCCATCTGTACTCTCAATAGTACATGTTCTCTCAAATCTATCAATGACATCAGAACCATCATTGATAATAGATTTCAGATTGCTCTCACATGTTTCAGCTAAACTCCCATTGCCTGCTGAACACCCTCCCTTTTCCATTGGCATTCCACAGTCGTCCTCGTCATCATCATCAAAGACGGACAAACTGTGCAAAAGAGAATCATCCTCCAAGAATGGTTTTAAGTATACATCATCACCCCATGGAACCTTTCCCTCTAGTTGGGGAATCTCTAATGCATGCAAATGGCCGCATAGTTCGCTGTTGCTAGAGAAAACTTGCCCACAGCTCCAACATTTATTCTCCGCCACCTACAAATCAATCTTAATAAGTTCATAAGGTTCATAATAATCCATGAAATGGAGCAAAAAGGCACAGAAACTAACGAAATTGCAATCGAAATCAAGTGAGGTCTAGTTCATGACCACGCAAACAATTAGCACAACAATTAAATTAACTATATACGGAGTATACAGCTCGATTTCAAGCTGCTGAAGCTGAAACCCTGACGCACCTTGGACCGAACGAAGTTGATGAGCTTGATGCACCCGTAGAAATCCATCCCCGTCTCCTTCACGACCCTGTAGAAATCAAACCGGTGCTCGGAGGCGCAGTGCGAGAAGAGCGAGCTCTCGGAGTCGAACCGCGCGCTGCAGAACAGGCAGAGGAGCCCGCCGCCGCCGCCGCCGCCGCCCGCGTCGTCGCCGTCCGACTCCCAGTCATCCCACCCCTCCTCCCCCTCCTCCTCCTCCTCCTCCCCATCCTCGTACTCCTCCCTATCCTCTCCGAGCCGCTCTTGCTCGGGACGGAGCTCGTGCTCTCGGGTCGCCATGGCGCAGCACAGCAACAGCAGCAGCAGCTCGGTTAAACCCTAGACGACGATGGCTTTGGTCGGCTTAAGCCCTCGGAGGCGAAATCGTGGGCCGGGCCGGGCCGGGCCGAATTCTGATGAGGCTGGCAGGTGGGCCGGGCCCATAAGAGGAGGAGAGAGCTCGCGCCGCCCCCCACTCCAATCGTCAAAACCCTCGACGCCGCGGCGATCCCCCGACCACCTCGCCGCCGGCGATCTCTCCGCCTCCGCCTCCGCCTCCTTATCCGGCAAGGTAATCTTCCGAAAGTTATAGCGAGTAGTGACCACCCCCTGATTCACACTGAATGGTTTGGTTGGGTGTGCTGCCATTGCGCTTCCACTGCAGCTATCTCGTGCTTTTCCAGGGTATTAGGTTTGGGGGGGAGGAGAGTAAGTAGGATAACCAGGTTGTGCATGACTGCATTAGCTTGCCTCGCCGGGAAAGCAATTTCTTGGAGCAGGTGAGACGATTCCCCCGAAGTTTTTGGTAGGCTAGATGATGCAAGTGTGGTTGGTCTCTGTTTGGGCTTACTGTGCGTGTAATCTTCTGCTTTGCAGTGGTGTCAAAGCAGCGGCTGGGTGTGGTCTCGGCTTGCTTCCGCAGTGGCGCGGCGTGTTCCGGAGCGTGAGAATGGAGAGTGGGAGCTCTCAGGGTGGCCGTGGTGCCCTCATAGTCCTGGAAGGGCTGGATAGGAGTGGGAAATCTTCGCAGTGTGCTCGGCTGCTGTCCTTTCTGCAAGGTAAAGGTTGCCAGGCCGAAGGGTGGCGGTTTCCTGATAGAGGTACTAGTGTTGGGCAGATGATATCCGCGTACCTTGCGAACGAGTCGGAACTTGACGATAGGACAATCCATTTGCTCTTCAGTGCGAATCGCTGGGAGAAAAGGTTTGTTCTTTTCAACTTGTAAGATAAACGATATGTCGAACAGCTTATGTTATAGGTGGAAAATTTTCTTCAGTGATACACTATGTGCAGTGATGCAAGGTCTTTGTGGTTCTAAGTTGTAACTGTGGAGGTGTTGCTTTGGTCTGCCATTTTCAGAGCTTTGATGGAAAGAAAGCTACTTGGTGGAACTACTCTCATTGTTGATCGTTATTCTTATTCTGGAGTGGCATTTTCAGCTGCCAAGGGACTTGACATTGAGTGGTGCAAGGTGAGTAGGGTACCATGTGGCCATATTATGAATTTTTCTTTTCTAGCCATAAATTGTTTATAGCAGTAATCCCTCCTTTTTCCTTTTGTAGGCTCCTGAAAATGGACTTATAGCCCCAGATCTTGTAGTATATTTGGATGTACAACCAGAGGTATGCTATTTGTTCTCATTCTTCCTATGGCTATGTTCTAGAATATAGATTCCTTTTGTTAGTATTGAAAGGCAGGATTTCCTCAGTTTCATGCCTTTGACTCATTTGCATATTGTAGTGATGATAGCCCCATTAGGTCCCTAATCTAATCACATAAGCATATAAATAGAGAACCCATTGGCCATCGAGTTTTACTTTTACCCCTAAGGTTCGTGTCTGTCTAGTATGCATTGAAACTCTAAAAAATCAAGTCAACCTCAATTCTTCATCATGTTGTCGGTTGTGGAAAACATGAAAACTGTTCCGCAGATTCTTTGCTAACCCCACTTGCCTTGTTATCGCTCACCCAAAGGGATTGAACAGGATTTGGAGGTAATAATTCCACAGCTATTGAGGTGTGGAATTAATCCCCTCCACTCCCTTTCTCATGGGGATTAATCAAACAAGCCCTTATGATGTGATGTTGCATGACATAAATATGTATTTGCCATTTCAGAAAGCAGCTGAAAGAGGAGGCTATGGGGGTGAGAGATATGAAAAAATTGAATTCCAAAAGAAAGTTGGTGAGCATTACCATTCACTTCGTGATTCAACATGGAAGGTAATCAACCAGCATAGTACTTAATTTAAGTTGGATGTGCAAGTGCAGTGATCTGCCTGTCATTCATTTTCATTTTTCTGTATTCATGATCTATACCATGACTTGTAAGATTGTGTAGAAACCAGTAGAATGCAATAGTATCTCAAGAATTTGGTTGTTTCGTTAAAGTATGGTCATAATAATTAGTTCTATAGTCAACCAATTAGTAATAAATAAATCTGATTAACTTGTTGCATTGGTTGTGTCACGTAGGTTGTTGATGGCTCCCTTCCCATGGAAGTTGTGGAAGAACAGCTGAAGGAACTAGCCATGAGTTGCATTCTGGAATGCCAAAGCAAGCAACTTGCCAGTCTGGCCTGGTAGTGTATCGATAGCACCATCCCTTGGTGCCAATGCCACATCATTATCGATGGCCTGCTAGAGTTATGCTTTAAGGAGAGCTTGCTGATTTCTGTATTCTATGTGCACTTCTATAGAGTGATGTTTTGCGAGAACTTGTTCGCTGATGTTCTGATAGCCTTTTCGTAATGTGAATTATGTGAGGTTCTGCTGTTCTTGTAAGCTTCTCATATACTCTGTTTGCCAAATTTGAGTTCATAAAATGGTTTTGCAGTAACTAATGAGAAAAGTCGTTTTGAACCTGAAGAACACCTTGCAGGAACGTAAATGTCGCATATTAGCCAAAATTTTTGCTGTGTTGCTCAATCAATAAATCTTAAGCTGCAAAATATATTGTAGGCTTCAAGGAGACAAAGGTAAAAGATAAGTCTGTAATTCAGAAGACAGAAATTCACCACCAGGACGGTATGTTTCTGCTACTGATTACACGAGTACAGTTTGTGTCGATTTTAGCACAGTTAATACTCCCACAACCACACATTCACTAACTTTGGTCTTTTACACATAACTGTCGATCAAAGACTTCCTCATGTCATCAACAATCGCGGCAGGCTGCCCTTCTCTCAGCTTGAAGACGCTCTCAATGACCGATAGCTCAGTAGCCGTAGTGTCTGAGCCACAGAAAGCAGTCCAGTCATTCACTGTCATGCCCGCAGCAATGACCTCGCTGCCTCGGTTCACGGTTCCAGCAACAAGAGGGACTTGCAGGAGCGTGGACAGCTCATCAAGATCTTCAATGGATGTATGAGGATGGACCTGTTTCGCAATTGTTGTACAATAAGAAAAAGAACATTTGTAACAAACACAGATCGAATGGAACAGAAATGAAGTAGAAAAAACATACTAGGCCACCCCTGTTTGTAATCGCACAGTAGCTTCCCACAAGGATGTTTCCTGCAATTGTCTGCCGGAACACCTCAACCCCAAGCACATCTGCAATAAGTTCCTCAGTGGCCTGGAGAATTGAGCAGCAGGCATATTTAGTTCGAGACAATAGGGAAAAGCATTAAGTCAAGAAACATCACTAGAGAGATATACGAAGATAGGCTTACCTTGTCGAGGTCAGGGTGTGTAAGCGCGACATGGTCATTGCAAGCTACACAATTGCCAAGCGCAGATAGCCTTTCATCAATACGCTGAACAACCACTTGATCAGGCAAGCAGTTCCTCAGATGCTGAAGCTCTAGAACAATTCAAACACACAGGGAACATAGAATTACTACAAATTCATGGTGAAACTTTTGTCCATGACAAAATATCATAACACAGCATCATAAACCAATCAAGCTGCTAAGGAAAATCAATTCGACAACACAAGCATGGAATGTATATCCAACTGGCATGATTGATTGTATCTGTCTAGCAGATAGTCACAATATCCAGAAGGCCTTGGATATTACATGAAAACAAGTTCCAAATATACTACAACACTATCAAGCCATGTGCCTGTGCTCGTACAAAAGAAAAATAATAATGCGGCAGACAGTGTAAGTCCATAATTGCCTTAACAACTTTGCCCTCTGTGCAATACCCAAGTAACTGTAACTCTGATAATAATTATAGAGTAATTTCAATGATAATTATAGTACCTATAATCATCAGGTAGATAAAATTTTCTTTCAGTACATGTACACATTATTTAGCTTAGAAAAGATTTTCTGTTTTCCTATAAGTCCATAAAAACGGAGTGTGGCTAAAGAACATACACTGAAAAACTATATCCATGTGAAAAGTTACTAATTTATTGACACATATAGCCAACATGTGGATGACATCAATAGCACAGAGCTAGCAGAAACGATGTAGCCATGGCAGCAAAGATTTATAGGAGAAAAGATACAAAAATAGAGTACCTTGATCGGTGGTAGTGTGAGGCAAGAGAAGTCCATTCTTGTTTCCTGGACATCAAAGATTCAAATTGGTAAACGAAAAACAAGAAGGCAAGTGCATTAATCCACTTAGTATATCCAAGCTCAAGTACTAACCGACACAGAGACGACCAATTATTCTAGTACCACCTATGGAGGTCTTGACAACAGGAATAACATCTGCGAGCTCAGATTCAAAGGCACTGCAAAATAACAAATAATGCAGCAGTTATGAGTTAGGCATTCCCACGCTTCCACAAATAATTTCCCAACATCTTAAACTGACAAAATATGCACCTGTAGAAGTTCTCTGATCCTCCAATTGCAACAAGACAATAGGCATTTGTCAACTTGGAGAAAACACCAACTTCACAATTGTTCTCAAACTGAATACCTACAGATCGTGTATTCAAGAAAAAGCAGATTAGATACGGAAGATGTGTAAAAGGCATTTGAATCAAACATCACCCACCAGTTCAGAACCCAGTATGAGCAATGAAACCTAACCAACCAAATTAGAGGTGCGCTACATCACATGATTAAGTGTAGAAATTTCAGCATAGAACAACAAATGAGATGCTAAGAAAAAGATCTTTTACTAAAAGCTACCGTAACAAGCTACCACTTTTGTCCTCAAAAACATTACATTCTAAACACTGATCATTCAGAAAAATCTCAACAAACATTAAACCCACTTGACTAGCCCCGAAATCCATTCTGTGATGCTGCTTCAGTCACAAAACTACTCATCTAGGCATCTGGCCACAAGACTAATCACCCAACAGTACTAATCGCCCAATCCGTCGTTGCCAATCCCCAACGCTACAAAATATCTCATCGAAGTAACTAACAGAAATGAATATAGAGCTACCTAATCACAAAAACCACGAGCCGCAAAACCTCAAACATGCTGAAACTTACGGGTCGCCATGGTCGATTCCGCCTCGTCGCAGCCGCCGCTTCTCTTCTACTAATCAACACACACCTGCAGATCAAACACCGAAGATGATTTACCCCCCACCAAAAAAAAAGGAGAGAGATTACGGAGTAATCGGGTAGCATAGACGCATCCACTATTCGGTTCCACGCCGCTGCCAATTACCTGGAACGAAAAGGCGGCGAATCGGGAGGTGGAGGCGCGGCTAGGGTTTGGGGGTGCGCGCGACTTCCGAGGCCGAGACGGGGGGGAATGGTCTCTCTCTCGCGGCGGTATATGAGCCGCCACCGCTTGGGCGGAGACGGACGCGGCCGCGGGTGGGCTCGTGGGCCCACTTGAAAAGATACAGTGAATGGGCCGAATTGGATTGTGACCTATCGTGGGCCTCTCGTGACCATTAGATCGCACTTTGGAGGCCCAGATCCACTGCGGATGGATGGCCAGGCCATGCCGTGCGGCCCATTTTGCCACCACGCGATGCATCGACGAGGGAAAAAAAAAGTAAATTTTATAAAACCACATCAACGAGGAAAAAAAAAAGTAAATTTTATAAAACCACATCTGTTATGATCCAAGTTACACAAAATTATAAGGATTTTGGCAATGTGGCACATAATCATGTACTATCTACTATGGCATATGTCAAAATGGTTAACGGTACGGTTTTGTGAAACTTTAGGACTATAATATCCGATGTTACGTGTCACGTGTCAAATTTTTCGTGGTTTTATGCAATTTTGGACCCATAATACGTGGGATTATGAAATTTACTTAAATAAACTAGTTCTAGAACCTTCTAGAACGAAATCACCCGCTACATCTGTAGAGATTTTCTCGCTTGCAGCGTCTTCTCAGTGCTTGATTCCGTGAGAATTTAAGCTCGAAGGAGAAAGAAAACACCGATCGATCTGTTCGTGGGTCTTTCCAACCTAACGGAGGATTCGAGATTAGGAGTATTTTTAATGCCATGATTTGGTGAAACAGATGGAGGACGGAATGAGTGTGTAGGGAGAAATGGGCGGTTGGGCATCATCACAAGGTGCCCAGATTTCCTTCTTTTTCTTTTCGGATATGAAAGGGACCAGCTAGATTAGGTTCGTCTAAAATTAATCTGAGCAAAAAGGAGTTGTGATTCTAGTGGATTAGTTTATCGGAAATTTCTGTGTGGTTTTGCATTCCGATTATTATTCATTCAGTAGCTTGATCACTAGTTGGTCCCTGATAATGTTAATTCCAATTTTGTGGTGTCATAATCATATTATGGACTGACACTCTTTTTTTTTTTAGCAAACTTATGGTTGTGTGTCTTAAGCTGAAGATGTAATCCATTTTCATTATCTTAAAAATGGATTGACTCTCTAACTTGTCTGTCTCGGTTAATCTTGCAAGTTGCTAGTAGTCTACGGAATCATTCATCAAACTTATCTTCTGAATTTTGCACACTTTCTTGGGAAAAATATATGTGTGGTTTTCAGTAATTGAGGATGGATCTCTGAACCTGAAACTGAACTTTCGACAAACACGAGAAGCTATCTCTGTTGGAAAGATCAACTGATCAGAACTGAGAAGCATGAGCTGAATTAGTCCTTTCGGATTCAATCTTGATGACAAGCCTGTTTATTTGCAGAGTAAAAAAAAAGACAGACATTGTTGCCAGATTTCGCTATCACGGTTGGATGGATGAAATGTGCATCATGCCGTATGCCATTGCCAGGATAAGATAAGAACACCAAAACAAAGGCATCTGATAGGCAAAAAAAATAATAATAATAAAGGCTGCAATTGTTCTCTGCCTCCTGTTTAAATTCCTGCTGGGTTTCCAAGAAGGATGTGGCTCCAACGCAGCTATATTCCAGGTGAAAGCGATGATGAACCCATTAATTATATGATAGCTCTTTTAAATATTACTAGTGTGCATAGTTTTCATTCCAGATTCTAGAAGACGGAAATCCAATTTATGCATGATTTTTCTTGCCTGCTTCTTTTTTCACGAACGTGTAAAAGAATTGCATGTCAATATATTAGATTCTTTTTGCTTGCTTCATGTGCAAAGAATAAAACAGATGCTTGCGTCCCTATCAATTATCAATTGCAATCCGGTATACGATTTGGCACTTTTACCTACCTCTTTTCCAGCCTTTTGCACATATAATATATGTGATTAGTCACTAATGTCAGTGGTGTGACCTAAAAAAAGTGAATATTAAGGAAGGAACTACTATCAAATAAATAGAAAGGATGAGGGTTCGAACTTAGGTCGGCTAGCCCACCACCTTGTGAAGCTAGCCGAAAAACCCCTGAGCATTTCTCTGACCTTAAAAGGACGTTTATGGATTATTTAGCGGGTTGCATGGTGTTTACTTATTAATTTATTCCATCTGGTGAATTATTCTAGGCTTTTAGCTGCCGATACTTTGCCTGGTATGTGATTTATTGCCAACCCATTCATAGTATTGGAAGGACATAAACCACCAGTGGTTGAACATATGAAGCAAGATGAATGGTTGGTATTATAAGGGACAACTAAAATGATTTTGTGCACTACTGCAGTGAATTTCTTGGAGTGTTCAATCAATTCATTACTGATGACACCCACTAGTAGGGATTAAACATTGACCAGTCAAAAACCATAAGCATTCAGTATACCTGAGTCTGTATTCCAAGAATTACTAGTGTTTAATGAACTGTAATTATTTCCATTTCTGCTCATAGAGTTTAGATAAATGGTTCAAGCAAGTGACGGTGAATCTAGCCTGATAAACAATTCCAGAAGGGAGTAAAGCTGGTGATCTAATGGAAGAATATGGCACCTTAGCCTTTTATTACAGTGCATACTAATGTTCTTACAAAATAAAGAAGCTTCAGCAAAATCATCTTTGATTAGTGTTGAAATTAGTAGTAAAAACGTGTCACATGGATTGAACTAACTAAGCACAAAAAGAATCTACCATTTTGTGATCACTAGTACTACATTTCATGGAGCAGCTTTATTTTTAATCAAAATACAGAATCTTACAGAAGTGATTGTTGTGCTACAAATAAATCGTCAGTTCTCGCTTTAGTAGGGCTAAGACTACTAAAGGTCCACAGTGATAGATTGCAAAAACACGCACATATTCACAACCTTTCTTGAGCTTTCTTCTTCCATCAATCTCTAACAAGAGTACAAGACATATGCATTATTTCACTGGAAGTTAGTACTATGCCATCACAATCTTTGCAAAAGCAACTACGGCATAACTGTAAGAAATAATCATTACTATGTTAAGCTGCTTAGAAAACATTATGGTCCTTATATATAATACAGTATTATTAGCAGGTACTTGTTTGTATAAGAGCACAAGAAAGTTAGGAGTACCCAAAAAAAAAGAGAGAATAAAGGGTAAAGGGAGATTATAAGCAGGAGAACAAGTTGTGTATCATATTGTTTCTTGATGCATTTGTAATTTGTTCGTCTTTGCTCTCAGTGTACGAACGTTTCTCTGCTTCTCTTCCCAGTTCTTCAGGTGCTAATAATTGTTTTTAGCACCTAGAGTTATGTTTCTCATTTTGAAGTCAGTTATATTTTTAGCGAATTCCCTAGTTTGAACTTTAAGTTACAACCAAGTGATTTCGCATGATGCAAACGAGCATTTCTATCTGTGCTGTATATCTCTCCTTTTAATGCCTTTACACTTTACAGTGGGCGAATCCATTGAGAACTTCTTGATCCCGGGGGCTTTGCCTTTTTTTCCACAGTTTTTTTTTGGGCTCACATCTACGTCAGAAGAGACCAACTTGGATGGCTACAAGGCTATTCTTATCTGCACAGACGATTGAATCATTCAGGAAAATCCAACTGAGCAACAGCAAAGATGCGTGTACCATTTTATGGTTGTTATTTGTTAATGATCTTTCTTTTATACTGACACTATTTTAATCCACTTTTCTATTGTAGGTTGGTTGGTTCTTCGTAGTAGCTCACTACTTCTGGTTCAAAAGAGTAAAAGAAGCAGGACATGTTTGGTGGTGGTTGGCAATGCCTGATTGAAGAACACAAGATTCAGATCAAGCTTGCCTCCGAGTAGTTATCATCAGAAATTGGCAATGGATCTGTCAAAATTTCAAAATTATGGTACAATTGTACGATCTTAATTGAAGTGTGTGATTATGAGAAACGTTTGTTGGAAATTTGGTCATAATTCGGCATATTTTAATCCAAAATATTAAGACAATAAACATGACATTTGTAATATGAGTAGATCTAGTGACAGTGTTAGATGTATACAACTTGAGTATGCTTAATATGAAATAAGCTTCAACATTTACATAGTAATGCAATGCTGCCATTGCGAAGAGTATTAACAAAGAAACATCTAATAGAATCGGGAGAATGAAAGTATACCCCGAGAACACGTCCCACTGCTGGATTTTGAGGCAGTATTGCCTCCGTTGATGTCGTTCATCTTCTTGTTTCCAATCTCCATTGACATCTTGGTGAAGGCGCCGATGCAACAACAGTAGCCACGAAGAACAAGAGCAGTCGCGCTTGAAGCGCTATCCAAAAACTTGATTGCCCGCCTATCCGTGCAAGTTCTCAAGTGGACAGAGTTCCGGAGGCACCTGCTCGTCCCTTACACCTGCGCGCGCAGGTGAACAGAACCGGGGAAGGATTCTGCAGCTTAGGATCAGAGGAGGAGGAACTCGAAGTGCAAGAGTCGTTAAAGAACTTCTTCAGTCCTTTCTGGTCGCTGCGGAGTATATATATGCGAGCGCGAGAGTAACGTTCGGAGTCATCAACCGCGGTGTTTAATTTCGTAACTGACGCGCTCGTTAATATGGAATCAATTCACGGCGTTTAATTCCGTAACCGACGGAATCAATTCACGACGTTTAATTCCGTAACCGTCTGTTACAAAACAATCGTTCATTGATACGAAATCAATTCTCCGTGTTTATTACCGTCCGTTACAAAACAAGAGAGCGCTCGTTAATACGGAATCAATTCACGGCGTTTAATTCCGTAACCGACGAAATCAATTCACGACGTTTAATTCCGTAACCGTCCGTTACAAAACAATCGTTCATTGATACGAAATCAATTCTCCGTGTTTATTACCGTCCGTTACAAAACAAGAGGGCGCAACAGCTGTCTGCCTCGCCTCGCGCCCGCCTGGTTATCCGCGCACCATCTCAACCAGTCAACAGAGACTCTCCACTAGCTCCGTATTTAAGTTGAGACCTCTTCACTTAGATTTCCAATGTGGTATTATTACCCATAGCACTTAATGTGGGCCAATGGAATTTATTAGTATTTAATTGGGCCTAGCCCATTAATCTAACACAGAGGTCTTCCGGTTAGCTCTACAAAATGGTAGGCTAGACGATCTGGATTTGAAGCATCACCCCTTCTAATTATTCGATATTAGGTTCTTCCTAATATTCGCGTTTTTTAAGTGTGTGATTCTACAATTCTTTGTACGAAGAATTTACGGTTTTTATGTATATAATTATATAATTGTCATCCTACTTAGAACTTTCGATTTAGAATCGTGATTTTAACGACCTTGCTCATGAGAACTAATAAGAAACATATGAGATCGATCTGTGGCCTCTGCATCAACCATAAGATCATAAGCAGAGTACACGCGCAGCTGCTGCAAATCATTGGAGATTGCAAGAACAGAGAGCCGTGGGCTCAGTCTGTCAAGCTCGTACGCTGGTTTTGTCATGATTTCTTCTTCCTTTTTCTTTTCTGAAGCAATTCTGTTCTGTTCTGTTTTCTGAACCAAACCTTTTGGATGAATTCCAAATGCTGCAGCCTGAATCTGGTGGCCTTATCTCTGCTCCTACTTGCCAAACTTTGGCGTCAGCATTTTGCTAAATTATTATATCTGCAACCTGCAAAACGGAATATGATATGATACAATATACATGCAGATTTTTCTGGAAATAATTTAGCCTGCTACTGTACATGAGTATATCCATTGTACATGTACATGTACATGAGTAGTATATCCATTATACAGTCTAAATCCCTATAAAATTACTTCGTCCAGTTTTTAATACACGGCAGCGTCGTTGAATTTTGATACATGTTCCACCATTCATCTTTTTTATTTTTTTTTTGCAAATATATAAAAATGTTTAAGTGCATTTAATAATAAACCAAGTAGAAAAAAGCCAATAATTACATTTTTTTTTCTGTACGATGAATAATATCCAAAAACAAACTGCCCCATCAGTTATTTGAAAGAAAAAAAAAACTAACAGTGCTCGTTTTCCATCTGAAAGAAAACTGAGCAGGTAACTATTGTATTAGTGTCAATCTAATCACAAACTTAGATGTTTATGACCCACAAACATAACACTAGTGCTAAGGATTTAAACTCCAAAACCTGTAGTAGTTTATAATAATTTTTATTACTGAAAATGTAGTTTTACGATACTTCACCTTAAATATGTTCTATGATAAATCTAGTGCTAAATCTATAGTTTTATAAAACATCATCTTAAATTTATATTTTTTTTATAATTTAACTAAAGTATCCGTAATTTCGTGTTTTTTTTTTTGCATGCAACCATGTATCACGGTCAATCAATGCAGTAGTATGTTGTGCGCAGCTATCTTGCGGCTGCACCGAGTCCACGAAGCGGCGTTGGCATCGCGGTGGGGCCCACCTGTCAGCCACAGCCCCGACGAGACGAGAGACCTCTCCTCCGTCTCGCTCTCCTCCTCTCTCGATTGCTTTTCTGCAGTTCGACTGTTCTACTCCTCATCGACTGGGTGGTGGTGCGCGATGCGCTTTAAAAGGCGTCGCCTTTGCCTCCCTCCGCCTTCCCCTCGCTGCAATCTCATCGTCCACTCCCCCGTTTCCATCCCCCCGAATCTTCTTCTTCTCTTCTTGCGGTGACTGAGAAGAAGAAAAAAAAAAGAAAGAGGAGAAAAATTGCTACGAGATTCCTTCTTCGTCGCCGCCGCTGCTGCTGCGTTATCCCCAAGGTGAGAGCTTTTTGTGCTTTGAGCCTTTGGATGGTGTGGTTTGGTGGGGGCGCTGATGGTTGGGGACCTGGGTGGTGGTGTTTGCCCGTGCACAATTCGTTCCCTTCTTCTTCTTTTTTTTTTTGTTGTTGGATGCTCGTGTAGGCTGTGGTTTCTTTGCTTGCTGACTTACAGTGGATTTTTGGTGGGGTTTGGGGGTGCGATTCTGAGGTGATCGGCCTCAAAGGTGGTCGCTTTGGCTGGATTGGTTCTTGGGTTGAGTGAATTTCCTCTTTGATTTTGCTGCAGTTGGTGTGTGTTCATGCCTTGCCTGGTGTTTGATTGGAGAATTGGGGTTTGAGGATTTGTGCGGTCCTCTGCGCTGTTAAGTTTTCGGTAGAGACGTGGAGTTGACTATTAAGAGCATAACATCCTTCAAGAAAGGATTCTTTGCGTGCATTTTCTATAGGTGCAGATCGATTTCAGGAAGTTTCAGTCGATTCGTATAGGATAGGTGATGGTTATTTAGTGAATTTATGTTCTTTGTGAGTTTGAGTTTGAGTTGGTTGTGGCAAAGTTAGATGGCAAGTACCCACCACAAGTCTACAAGTACCTGCTTGTTAGTTTCTTCTGGGTAGGAGCTTCGCTGTTTAGAACAATTTTTGTGCTCTTGTTCTTGTGGTCACTGGTCAGGCTTGGTTTTGCAGAGACAAAAATCACATATGTGATGTAGCCTTCAACCTTGTACTGTTTAGTGTTGAATTTGGATAAGGTTGTCTTCGGTTGAACCAAAGCATTAGGTTACCTGTCCTACTTGTTCTCGCCTTCTGTGAGACTATATTATTTCTTGAGTTGTTCACTTCTTAATAAAATCTTTAGGACAATGATTGCTTTCTTTTTTTTGGTTGAAAGGAAGAACAATGATTGCTTCATCAGTTCTGGAGATTGTGGTTCTTAATGTCGTCCTTGTGCAGATAAAAAAAATCATCTGGTTCTTGTTCACATTTACTTAGGGGTCATACATTTTTTACTTTTACAGTGTTACAGCCTTTTGTGTGCCCTGCTGTTAACCTCCCTGCAACCTGCATGTTGTATGCTCAGGAGCCTCATTGAGGCATATGAAACTGCCCGCTATAATTTCTTCTTGCCTGATGCTTAGGATTTTAGCAAGTTCATAATGATGCAGTGATGGTCGTGACATCCTGCTTTTTGTCTGGTGTAGTTTATGCCTTGCTAATACTTATCCATTTATTGATCTTTGTTCTGTTCAGATTTTTGGGATAGTGTTTTCTGTTCTCTCTCATAACTCATAAGGGTAAATGGGTTCAGAAGGACCTTCAGTTGTTACTGTCCATGTTACCGGATTTAAGAAGTTCCATGGGGTTGCTGAGAACCCAACTGAGAAAATTGTGGGCAATCTTAAATCATTCGTAGAAAAGAAAGGATTGCCGAAAAACCTTGTACTTGGAAGCTGCACAGTGCTTGAAACTGCAGGGCAGGGGGCACTTGGCACATTATATAAGGTTTTGGAATCTGCCATTGCAGAAAGAGAGAATGGGTCATCGGCTCAGGGGCAAGTAATTTGGGTTGGTATCCACCTTCCTTGATTCCATATTACATAATGATGTAATGCAGTCAGCACCTTGCGTATTGCAATGCTGTCCTATCAGAAAAAGAATAAGGAAGTTTCTATTTGCCTTCAATGCCACTCGAATAGTCAAACTAATTATCATTTGAAACTTGTTCAGATCCATTTTGGAGTTAATAGTGGTGCAACAAGGTTTGCTCTTGAGAATCAGGCTGTTAACGAAGCCACCTTCCGTTGTCCAGATGAGCTAGGGTGGAAACCTCAGGTTGTGATTTTGTCCAATTACTTATCTTTGTCTATATATCTTGACATTGTGTTTACCGGTTTGATTGTTCCGTGCAGAGGGTTCCTATTGTACCATCGGATGGAGCCATCTCACGGACAAGAGAGGTACAAGTTAAAAAAAGTTTGTCTGGAAATTAATGGATGTTTGTTGAAAGTACAGCTACGAACAGCAGAGTTACATATTATCTTTTCATAGTTCACTAGTCCTTTCCCCCCACATAATTCTAATGGCCATGACCCCACAAGACACCTTCCCATTGAATGAAAAAAAGAAGTCCAAACTGCCAAATAGAACACCATAGGTCTGCTGCGATCACTTTCTTCACTGTTACGTTACCTACGCGAGCTTGATTTTCAGAAGTTCTATTGAACATCTCTTTTCTTCCTATTTCTTTCAATACGAACAAATCAGTTAGGAATATATTCAAAAGGACAATGGTAATCTGTGATTGCCTGATTACAGCACGATCTTCTCTACAAAATAATATCACAAATGCCCCCTATTATTTTCCCCACATGTTCAGAATACCCATATTTTGTGTTTAAAACTTATCATAATGGAATGTTTAAAACCTACCATAATGGACTTATGTGGTTTGAATATGTTGCCTGTATGATAACAAACAAAGATAGTTCATATGCGCATTATTGAATGAATAAAATGTCAATCATCAGATATTTCAAGTTTTGGATTGAGAGTACTGTTGATCTTGAGACTAATCACATTTATCTGAACTTTTCATGAACAACCAGACTACGCTTCCGGTAAATGAGTTGACCAAGTCACTCCGGAAGACAGGCTACGATGTAATGCCATCAGACGATGCTGGTCGGTTTGTATGCAACTATGTGTATTATCATTCTCTTCGGTTCGCAGAGCAACACGGCATCAAATCTCTGTTTGTACATGTGCCCCTGTTCTTGACGATCGATGAGGAGGTCCAGATGCATTTTGTTGCTTCCCTTCTTGAAGCTCTTGCTGTCTTGAACTAGGGAAAAAGAAATAACAATTCAATATTGGAAGCAGGCTGAATAAAACTGTATTGTCATCGATGATATTGGTCTTGCTCCAAAGGGTGTATTTATGAGGAAATTGGCTGCTTAGAGTGTGTTCTTGGTCAGATGCCACTTGTATTCCACTACATCACTTGTTCTAAACATGCCTGAAAACAAACTTGGTTTTCAATAAAAATCGACAGATCGTCGAAATGGATGCATTGCATCCAGTACGGTTGTTGATGTTGCTTTTGCATTTCTGATGCCAGTGCGTTGGTGATTTGCCAGTAAACAAAACAACACCCGTCCTCGTCAGAGTTCAGATATATCTGTCATCCTTTCTTCCCTCTTGCTTTGATAGAAACAGGAACTCCATTTTGCATTTTCGCTCCAGCTTTCACCCGTTTTGTTTGAGTCGTGTGATGTTAACTGAATTTCTAAAAGAAATCAAATCACTTGCCTTTGGTCAGAGAAAGAAGCGATGCCCTGTGCCTCCTTGAGTCGAAGTTCAGAGTTCATCAGATAACAGAAATTCAGAATCTCCAGAACATTTTACAGCGTTCGACGCTCCCTGCCTGCAACTTGGCAAGCTGCATGCCGAAAACTGCAGTGCTGCAAATCTGAAGTGAATGGTGATTGCAATCAGAATCTAGGTAGGCCGTCGGTGGCCTTGTGATTTGGGCCATATGGGCCAGTTTCAGTCGCAGTCCCAGATGTTCCTGGGGCCTGATTACATGGCTGGTAAACCTGCTAGGCTGCTAGCAGCGATGAAAGAATTCATGCCGTTGTTGGATGTTCGCAAGGTGCCAGATAAGCAGCACTTCAGTAGCTAGCTAGGGATAGATCGCCATGGCCGGAGCTAAGCTTGCCGCTACAGTGGCCGCATGCGCCTTGCTCCTCCTAGCCACCGCGGCGGCGTGCCATGGCCTCGAGGTCGGCGCCACTACCGGCGTTCGTGCCCCAAGGCGGAGGCCCTCGTCAGGGCCGAGGTGAAGAAGGCCGTCGTCAAGAACGCCGGCGCCGGCGCCGGCCTCATCCGCATGCTCTTCCACGACTGCTTCGTCGAGGTAATTAAGCACATCGATCCACCAATGGCGACGCACGGCGAGGTGCGTGCTCGCCGGCTAATTGATTAGCGTGCGCCCCGTGGCGTGCAGGGGTGCGACGCGTCCGTGCTGCTCGACCCGACGCCGGCGAACCCGCGGCCGGAGAAGCTCGGCCCGCCGCCAAGGGCCTCGCCGCCGCCGACGTGGTCGTGCTCTCCGGCGCGCACACTTCATCGGCCGCTCCCACTGCTCCTCCTTCGCGCCGGGCCGCCTCGCCTCGGCCTCGCCGCCGTCCGACATGGCCGTGGCGCTGGCGAACCTCCTGCGGAGGCGGTGCCCGGCGACGGCGAGCCCCGCCGCCGGCGACGACCCGACGGTGGCGCAGGACGTGGTCACCCCGCGCGCGCTCGACAACCAGTTCGATCTACAAGAACGTGCTCGCGCGCCGCGTTCTGTTCGCGTCGGACGCCGCGCTGCTGTCGTCCCCGGCGACGGCGAGGATGGTGCGCGCCAACGCGCGGCTCCCGGCGTCGTGGGAGAAGAAGTTCGCGAGGGCGATGGTGAGGATGGCGAGCATCGAGCTCAAGGCCGCCCACCGCGGCGAGATCAGGAAGAACTGCAGGGTCGTCAACTAGCGAGCTACTGATTGAGCTAAGCTAGTGGCCGCCATGGATGATCTGACGTTTGGTCTCGTTCCAATCCATCTTTCATTTTTTATTTCGATTGCGACGATCTGAAGAACAATTTGTGCCACGATCTGAAGAACAATTTGAGAGTGAAGCGAGTGATCTACTGTTGGGTTGGTGGCTTGCTTTGGTTCTGTTCTTGCAGGGGAGAAGTGTTTATTTGTTGATTAATTTTGTCAAATTTGGTTTCATTTGCTGGCGTTTACTGTCATCTCGGATGAAAATGTACCAAATCCTCTTTGGTATTCTATTTGCATGCAACATTTGGGAAAGTCAATTTACAACTCCGGTGCACATGTACTCATCTCTTGCATGTCATATCCAAATTGTTATGTACTAATTTTTTTATAAAAAAAAAGAGTATAACAACAGAATAGATTACAATGTTATACTACAATATGTCGGATTACTGTAACATTTTAGCAGTAACAACAAATATGAGTAACAATACAGTCTTCTGGTATAAATCAATAAATTAAATCATGTACCAATGTATAAATTCAGCTCAATTTAAGTTCGTAATTGAATGGTTTTTTTTTCAGTCATGTATTAAACATATGGCTTGATATATGCAATTGTATTAATTAGCTGACGACCCTGCAGTTCTTCCTGATCTCGCCGCCGGCGCCGGACTTGACCTCGACGGCGGCCATCCTCACCATCGCCGCCCTGAACTTCCCCTCCCACAGCCCCGGGATGATCGCGTTCGCCAGCACCGCCACCTTCGTCTCCAGCGACGTCAGCAGCGCCGCGTCCGACGTGAACAGCGCGCTGCCGTTGAGCACGTTGGTGTAGTACTGCCTGTCGAGCACGTCGGGCGTCACGGCGTCCTGCATCACCGTGGGGTCGCCGCCGCCGCCGCTGCTCGCGTTCGCGCTGCACTGCTGCGTCAGGGAGGCGGCGAGGGCCGGGTTGATGTCGGAGCCCGACGACGACGACGAGTTGAGGCGGTCGGAGAAGGAGGAGCAGTGTGACCTGCCGACGGAGTGCGCGCCGGAGAGCACGACGAGGTCGCCGACGCCGAGCCCCTTGGCGGCGAAGCTGGCGGTGAGGGCGCTGAGGTTGGAGGTCGGCGGCGGGAGGATGCCGAGCGCCTCGCTGGCGAGCGACACGCGCCCGTCGAGCCGCCCCGCGGGCATGGCGAAGTCGACCCCGCTGCCGCTGAGGAGCACGGTGGCGTCGCGCGCGGCGAAGGCGACGACGTCGGCGCAGGAGACGTCGCCCGGGCACGCCGCCTCCAGCGCCGCCTTGGCCTCGTCGATCACCTCGAATCCCCGCAGCGTCAGGTTCGGCGGCGCCAGCTTCTCGGGCTGCGTGTTCGCCGCCGTCGCGTCGAGGAGGACGGAGCCATCACACCCCTGGACGAAGCAGTCGTGGAAGAGCAAGCGGATGAGCCCCGCTCCGACGCCGGCGTCCTGCGCCACCGCGTTCTTGACGACGCCCCTCACGATCTCCTCGGCGTTGGGGCAGACGCTGTCGTAGTAGCCGACGGCGAGCCCGCCGCCGCTCGAACTCGGGCTCGGGCTTGGGCTTGGGCTTGGGCCGTACCCTCCTTGGCCCATGACATGGCCCAGCAAAGCTAGCACAGTGATCACAGCAGCAAGCAGCTTAGTCGCCATGGCTGATGAATCGATCGAGCAAAAATGCAGAAGCAGCTACGAGTACTGAACTGAAGTTGTGTGTGCTTTTTTGCTTCAGTTGCTTGGGAAGCTTGTGTATTTATAGTGCGAGGAGAACGTACGGTGGTTAGAAGATTTTGTATGGTTAGTTCGTTGGTTGGATGCGTGGTAATGTAGGATTAGCTTAAGCTAAGCCAGCATGAACGGTAACATGGGAGCCAATAATTCAGAGGTTGACTTGCGACTTTTGCTTTTCCAGTGATTATGCAATCTGTCCGGGGTTTAATTAACAACGCGTTAACATATTATTGGACTGATGAAATTATATATGGGAGTTCAATTTGAGGTGTTTGTAGCGAATGTTGCTTGGATAAGTCTGCATGTGTGTCTCCGGAAATTCAGAGTTTCAGTGGGCGAACCCTCTGATAAACTGAACTTGAGAGTTTCAGAGTTGGAGATTCGCTGGCAATAATCACATCCGTAGAGTAGGGAGAGCAACGCGTCATTCAACATGGCCACCGGCAGGATGCATGATTTGTTTACAAAATGGTGATTGCCTAATATAATGCATGTACTCCGTGATTTATGCAGAGCGGTGAGTTTAATCAAATTGAACAGTATTAAATTTCTTGCTTAACATTTTTGCTTCAGACAGCGGCAAAGCTCCCTCTGCTGGTTTCAGGAAAGGTCTCTCACCTTGTGAACAACAGCGACCGGGGAAGACATTAACTTGTGATTACAAACCGTGTCATTGCTGATTAGCCATGAACTCCAGGCAAAATGCAGAAGAGAAGAACAAAAGTCAGCTCTGACAATGCCAAGTGCCAACTAGGTTTTCTTCAGCCGAAATGAGGTTTCCTCACCAAGAAGTCAAGAACATGCATCCTCTAAAGTATCTACTCCAGATGAATTGGGCTAAGATACATTTCAATCATTATACGTGCTTAGCTGTTTGTACCGCACCGACTTAACTGAAACTGAAACTGATCATCCCCTTGGCAACAGCTAATAATCTCAACCGCTTGATGAAGCCGGTGTGGCGGTGTCGATTCAGTAACCACATGAATGAAATGTTTAATATTCAGAGTTTCTCATTATTTATACAGAGATTTGGTACAATAAAATTTACTTTCCAATGCCCAAGAGGCCAAGAAACTGCATACCATCCACAACTCTAACCAACGTTTCCATTGGGTTGTGTTGTCGTGCAGAAAACTCCCTACCAGACAGTCTTGTTGCTTGCAAACAAACTATTGAGTGGAAGTTCATTTTAATTAGTCCATGTATATTACCAAAAAAAAATGTTTGACATATCCTAAACCACATTTTTGCCAAGTGCAACTGTGCAAGTCATGTTTAGTTCTTAGCTTACCGGAACAGAGTTCTTTGACACTACTGTTCTTGCTCTCAGTAATACGATGATAATGATACAGATTGCCAAGTTGATCTCCATCCGATGTCGTTTGAAATGTAGATTTGAGATTTTGTTAAAATTTGTTTTGAATTTTGTAACGAATATTTGGACATCTAAACGATATTGTTAACTACAAAGTTGTATATCTCCTTGAGCTCTACGATTTTGATATAAAGTTTGATTTCATCCGACTTTATATGGTGTATATTTTAAATTACAAAATCATAGAGTTAACAAGCTATATTGGAAATTTTATATTTAGGCCCCTCAACATCTTTTGGAGGGTTTTTTTTTTAAAAAAAAAGGAGGATGTGGAATGTATAGATTTGTAAATTTTTGAAACCAAAAATTACTTTTTAATTCTTTTAATAAAAATGTAAAAATAAAAAAAAAACTCCAGCCTAGAGGAATGGGCCATAAACCCATCAGCAAGCCCAATACATTTGGGCCTGTTGCCCAAGAAAGAACTCATAAGCCTAGAAATATCTGAAAGGAAAAGGTACACCTAAGGTCCCTCAACTTGTCATCGAGTTACAAAATCGTCCCCCAACCGCAAAACCAGATATCCAGTGTCCCTTAACTAATTAAAACCGGTTTACTTCGATGGTTTTGACCCCGGTTTTGGTCTACGTGGCTGCTGAATCAGCGTGAGACCCACGTGGGCCCCACATGTCAGGCTGCCACGTCGTGAGTGTCTCTCTTTCCCTCTCCTCTCCCTTCCCCCTCCACTCTCTCTCTGCCTGTCTGGGGCTAGGCGGGCCGGCAGGCGGTTGGGAGGAGGTCGTCGGGGCGAGGAGCTCCGACGGCCGGCCGGCGATGCGGGAGAAGGTGAGGGAGGCGACGGCTGCGTTGTCCCACCACCATGAGAACGCCGGCATCTGGAGGCGGAGGCCGGCGCGCTCCACCATGCGAACGAGCTCGTCGTAGGCCTCCCAGTCGTATCACTGGGGACCCTCCCGCTCCACCACCCCCTCCACGCCGGCACTCCACAGCGCCAGCAGGCTCGCCACCATCGCTCGCGCCCTCCCCCCCCCCCCCCCCCCCGCTTCTCCTCGGTGATTGCAGCGGCTGAGGTCGACTCCCCTGCCTCGCCGTGCTCTTCCTCGGCGAGTACGTGCCTGACCACACGCTCGACGCAGTCCACGTCGTAGAGCGTCTTCATGCCGCCGGAGTAGCTCGGGATGAGCACGTCCTCCAGCGTGGCGTGCTCCAGCTGCGTCGCGGCCTTCTGCCCGAGCGCCGCGTCCAACGCGAGCAGGATGTGCGCCGTCCACAGCTGCGCGAACAGGAACTTGGCGGTGACGACGCGCCCCGAGCACTTGTCGGTGGGGACGCTGGTGACCACCGCCTCCAGGAGGTCCCTCTGCTCCACCTCTGACGACGCCGGCGCCGACGCAAGCCGCCGCATCGACCTCGATAGGGCGGTGATGGTGCCCCTGGCGTACGACACGAGACAACTCTCCCTAGCCTCCGTCCTCACATCGGCGCGCGCCGCCATGGCAGCCATTACCCTTCTGTACATGTCCAGCCCGAGGACGGCGAGGTCGTCGAACCAGGAGCGCGACGCGGCCGACGAGCGCGCGGTGGTGGCAAAGGGACTTGTTAAGTGATCCATGTTTTGTTCTTCATTTAAATTCACTCTTACGGCAGTGGTACCGAGAAATGGCAGTCATCCTCTCTTCCGTTTCTCCTGTCGTTCTCGTGCTTCAGAAACCAACAGCGTTTGCCAGTAAGGATGTGTTTTTATGCGTACGAATTTATCAGTTTGTGTATAGCTTCAGACTTGCAGAGGCCTCTGTCTCTCTGTGTCTGTGTTGCTTCGTATTTGTCGACTTTCATCACCCGCTTGTAAATATGCTGATGGCCTCCACGCAGCGACTGACAATGCCGAGCTCCTCGGCGTGCGGCAGCAGCTCCTCGCGGGACTTGAGCGCCTTGGTGGCCTCGCAGGAGTGCCGGAGCACTGCCTGCTCCAGGTAGGCCTCCACGCGCGCGGTCAGGTTGTCCTCGGCGTGCTCCTCCGTCATCTCCAGGTACTCCGCCGCGCACCGCAGCGGCGCGACGTTCCAGGCAGTGAGCTCGACGCGGACGTAGACGAGAGCGTCGTCCTTGACGGGCTCCCACTCCAGCGACGAGTCGGTGGCGCGGCCGCCGGGGGGCTGCGCCTGCAGCACCTTGCGGCCCGTTATCCCGAGCAGGAAGGGTTCGTTGGAGGCGGAGAGGTAGCGGCCATAGCAGCTGCGCCGCCGCGCCGCTGCCGCATCGCCGGCCGGCCGTCGGAGCTCCTCGCCCCGGCGACCTCCTCCTCACCGCCGGCCGGCCTGCCCCGAGAGGAGTGAGAGAGAGAGAGTGGAGGAGGAAGACAGAGGAGGGGGAAAGAGAAACACTCATGATGTGGCAGTCTGACATGTGGGGCCTACGCTGACTCAGCCGCCACGTAAGCTAAAACCGGGTCAAAACCACTAATGACCTATTGTGACCGGTTTTGCTTGGTTAAGAGACGGTTTTGTGTCAAAACCACTAATGACCTATTGTGACCGGTTTTGCTTGGTTAAGAGACGATTTTGTGGTTGGGAGACGATTTTGTAACTCGATGACAAGTTGTGGGACCTTCGGTGTACTTTTTCCTATCTGAAATCAAACTCCTTTTTTTTTTCTGAAATGGGCCAAATCAAATTGTTTACGTTTTAAAAATCGACTTTGCGAATTTCGATGGTCAAAATTTGGTCATCGATTTGTTTCAATCGTTAACCATGTTTCCATCTCATTTATTCGCTCATTTTAAATACCCGAGCTTTCTCTCTGAACGCATTGACTATTCCACACCGATGGAGACGGAGTTGCACCTCGCCGCCGGCTACTGCGCCGCCACGGGCGTCTACCGGAGCGGCCACCCTCCGCAGTTCGCCGCCGCCGCCGCGCTCTCCTTCCCGGAGTACATCCTCCCGCACATGCTCCTCCCCGGCCGCCGAGCCCGCCCGGCCTTCGTCGACGCCTCCACCGGCGCCGCGCTCTCCTTCGCCGGCCTCCGCGCGCTCTCGCTCCGCGTCGCGCGCGCGCTCGCCGCCGCCGGCCTCCGCCGCGGCCGCGTCGCGCTCCTCCTGTCGCCGAACTCGCTCCACTTCCCCGCGCTCTCGCTCGCCGTGCTCTCCCTAGGCGCCGTGCTCTCCGCCGCCAACCCGCTCCTCACGCCCGACGAGCTCGCTCGGCAAGCCGACGACGCGAAGCCTTTCCTCGCGCTCGTCACCGGCGAACTCGCCCCCAAGCTCCGCTCCATCGCGCCCGACGTCAAACTTGTCCTCGTCGAGCAGCTCCTCGCCGACGTCGCCGCAGAGGTCGACGACGACGAGACATTGGATCTGCCGGCGGCGAACATTGGCCGCGACGACGCGGCGCTGCTGTTCTACTCGTCGGGGACGACGGGGAGGAGCAAGGGCGTGGTGAGCACGCACGGCAACGCGATCGCCATGGCCGCGTCGCTGGAGCGCGCGTGGGGTGGCGGCGGCGGCGGCGGCGAGAAGCCGCAGCAGTACGACGACCACGACGAGGCGTACGGCTGCGTGCTGCCCATGTTCCACATGTTCGGCTTCTCGTCGTTCGTGATGGGGACGGCGGCGCTGGGCGCCACGGCGGTGGTGGTCCCCGGCAGGTTCTCGGTGGAGAAGACGATGGCGGCGGTGGAGGAGTACGGGGTGACGAGGCTTCTGGTCGTGCCGCCGATGGTCGTGAAGATGGTCGCGGCGGCGGCCGGCGACGGCGAGCCGTCGCGGCGTCGTCTCCGGCTGCGGCAGGTGGTGTCGTCCGGCGCGCCGTTGCAGCGCGAGCACATGGCGCGCTTCCGCAGCTGCTTCCCGGCGGTCAACCTCGGCCAGGTTCGTATCCTACCTGGCTATTTGCTACAGTTGCTTCCCTAATTAATCAACGGCTAATGACTACACTTAATTCTCTGCAAAAATAAAGTAAACTTAATTTGTGTGATTTATTTTACTTAGGCTGTGTTTAGTACACGCTAAAATTGAAAGTTTGAAGAAATTTAAATGATGTGACGGAAAAGTTGAAAGTTTATATGTAGGAAAGTTCAGTGTGACGGAAAAGTATAAGTTTGAAAAAAAAAATTGAAATCTAAAACATGTCTTAATTATAATTATTATAGTTTATGTTCGTCACTGCATAAATTCATCTATACAGTTGACCTTTGATGTTTTATAATATGCAAATTGCATAAAATCTAGTCATTCCTGAACTTTTTTTAAAACATTTTTTTTTGTGTCGATCGAATCAAAACCTTCATTGATCCCTTTTGTGACAAATGCATGGAAGACTCAACAGAGATTCCACTTTGATGCGTGGGAACTAATTAATATCAATACTGTCTCGTTCTTTGAAAATAAATAAATAACTAATTAGCTTCTCATCTCTGATGCGTCTTGTACGATGTATGGTTGTATTTGCCATGTTTACGTATTATCTTATTTTTTGAGAGAGAAAAGTGTGATTCTCTTCTGTATGCTCATCGCATTATATATATTATTTGATCTATTTTTAATAATAGAAATTGATTACATCTCTAGCTTATGTTATAAGACACACACGGTCATAAATTTGTTAATAAAAAGATGAAGGTGAAGATAAAAATAAATCAAAATGAGAAATTAAGGTGATACGATAAATCCAAACTCTCATTTATTATTGACTAGCGTTAAACCATATAGATTTATTAGCTAGCAATTCTAATGAAACTATGCCACCTATAGTGAAATAAAAGATCTTTGGCTATAAATTATTTGATCTATATCATTGACATAATATTTACACATTAATTGATGGAAACGATAAATCGCCACTAGCTTGTGAAACACTCGGTAATCGATGGATTCGATCTTCTGATACCTGACATTATGTTAGTTACTTTTTGAGTTTGAAAGGAACCGCCCTTAATTAATTATTCTCTCTCGGTTGTGAGAAGATATATGAAAGAACTAGTTTTAATTTGCATTAATTCTCGGTCATACGTACTGCAACATTGACTTGGTCTAATTCTGCAACTACTTATTGGTATGAGATTTACTACTAGCAAATATAAGTAAATCTTATAGCATACTGTTATAAGCTCAATTATGATATTTTGTAAATTTATTCTGAAAAAAAATGATGGCCGGAATTTTTATTAGATCGATTTTTTATCTAAAAGATAAATATTTATGACCAAAGGATGAAAGGATTATATGATTGCATTAAAGCTAGCTAATTAATTTCCCCGTCATCTCAGGGCTGTGATGGCTGTCTAATTACCCTTTCCTTTTGGTGACACAATGTCACTTCGTCCGGTTATCTAATTTCAGCGATGCACTAATTAGTGAGATGCAGTACATTACTATTACGGTACTACGTACTACCTCAGTCCTAAAATATAATTATGAGAGGCAAAATCACTTGTATGTGCAATTAATACCTGTTCTAAATCAACCGTGACATGTACGCTCGCGTGACACAATTAATATGTACACTAAGAGCAAGTTCTAAGATTAACTTTAATTTTATCTACATTATTTACTCATTAATTAATTTGAAAGTAGTACATACAACAAATTATCTGTGAAATATTTAACCCCGATATACCATAATAATCTTATTTTATTTGTTTTCAATTCATTGGTCTTTTACTCTTATCTCTCTAATCTTACTCTCATCGATCTCTCTAAGAGTTTGTGTAAAGGTTACATATATGTGAGGGGTGGCTTCTCTCCTCCATCTCATCATCACGTGATTCTACTATATCTTAAGACAAAATATTAGAGTCCTACATTACTTGATCTAATGCACTTTGAATCAATAAATGTACCCATGTACATATGTACTGGAGTAGCTAGCTAGTACTCTAGAAAAAACAGGTCGGTACAATTCAGCAAAATACTCGTACAAGCTGAAAATTGTACTCCCCCGTCTCAAAATAAGTGCAGTTTTAGCACTATTCATGTCTAACGTTTGATCGTTCGTCTTATTTGAAAATTTTTTATGATTACTACTTTTATTGTTATTAGATGATAAAACATGAATAGCATTTTATGTGTGACTAATTTTTTTATATATATTTTATAAAATTTTCAAATAAAACAGATGATCAAAACGATGAACACGAATATTTATGGCTGCACTTATTTTGGAACAGAGGTAGCAGCAAGAACTTGCACGGATTAATTCACACCCTCTAAGTACAGCGCCGCATGTACAGTGAGAGAAAAGGGCAGAGCACTGTGGCAGGCGTACTGTGTAGCACTGTAGCGAAAGTGTGATTAAAATCATTTTTTGTACTATAGGTTATCGCTGTAGTACCTAGGTCTAGAGCCGTCCATCTCGAAATGGATGGCTGATATTCACCCAATGTCACCGTACTGTTCAGTCCTTACCATTACTGCTTGATGTCACCGTACTGTTCATTCCTTACCCAATGTTAGACGTATTTTCAGATGACGAACGTGACATCATGTTAACTAAATACCACTCAAAATTAATAGATTATTAATTGGGCGGCACTGGTGTACACATCCCATGTGCTCTTCAGGGGAAAATAGAGTAATTAGCGCATTGTCTTCACAGTTTTTCATGTCCTTGATATATCTCTGGTGTACGTTAAATCAACAATGACGACACATGCATTCCATCCGGTTATAAATACTCCCTCCTATAATGTTTTATAGGGCCAATTTAGATTGCTACCCTACCAAAATTTGCTACCCTACTAAAATTTGCCCTACCAAAATTTTGGTAGGTAGCAAACCAAACACCTCTACTAAAACTCTACCAATGCCATAAATTTGGCTTTGCCTATAAACTTATCTCTTATGAGAAAATTTTGGCTTCAATCCAAATAAACATTTTCAACTCTACCCTACCAAAATTTTGGTAGTACCAAATCTTGCCCAAGATTTGGCACTACCAAACATGCCCATAACGTTTGTACACTATTTAAAAGTTTGGCTAATAATAATTCTAAGATACTTACTTTTAAAAACATAGAAATTATATAGAGTTTGGTTATTGTATAATTTTTTATCCAAAGATATTACATAATAATATACTAATTCTATATTTTAATGTATGACACCGTTGACTTTTTATTCAACGTTTGACAATTCGTCTTATTTAAAAAAATTATATAATTATCATTTATTTTATTGTGACTTGATTCATCATCAAATGTTATTTAAGCATGACATAAATATTTTCATATATTGTACATGCATATGTGCAGTGCTACGGGCTAACGGAGACGACGGGCATTGTCACCATGTGCGATCTGCAGCACAACGACAACGGCATCGACAAGGTGGAAATGCCACCGTCATCGACGGATATGACGTTCGTCGCTGTTGCAGCGACGACGACGGAGGTGAAGGAGAGAAGCACCGGCGGCGGCGGCGGCGGCGGTGGCGTCTCGATTGGGCGGCTCATGCCGGATGTGGAGGCCAAGATCGTGGACCCGGACTCCGGCGAGCTCCTCCCGCCCCGCCGCACCGGCGAGCTCTGGGTCCGAGGCCCCTCCACCATGCGAGGCTACCTGAACAACGAGGAGGCGACCGCCCTGGCCCTGGTCGCCGCCGCCGGCTCTGTCTCCGTCTCCGGCGGCGGCGAGCGGTGGCTGCGGACCGGTGACCTGTGCTACGTGGACTCGCGTGGGCTGGTGTACGTGGTAGACAGGGTGAAGGAGCTGATCAAGTGCAACGCCTACCAGGTGGCTCCGGCCGAGCTGGAGGACGTCTTGGCCACCCACCCTGACATCCACGACGCAGCCGTCGCGCCGTCAGTACACTGTTCTGTTTGATTTAGACTATTGAGCGGATTTAGAGATAAATTAAATACTTTAAGAAAATAGTCTTATTAAATATAGCTTAAAACATGTGGTCTAGTACTAATACAGGAGAAGAAAGTTTTCGACAAAATGTGTATAAAGAGTTAAAACGTGAAACAAATAATTTACAGCTCACACTCTCCAACTCTGCATATATATGTATGGCTAATTAAGTGTAGCATTGCAGGTATCCCGACAAGGAGGCCGGCGAGATCCCGATGGCATATGTGGTCAAGAAACAAGGCAGCGGCCATCTTCAGGAAGATGAAGTCATTTCCTTTGTACAGAACAAGGTACATATATACGTATAGGGAGATCATTATTCAATTAGTGACAGAGCTAAAATGCAGATTAGATTGCCTTGCTGCGCTGCATTAACCGTTTGAATAGTTCTGATAAATCGAGCATGGATGAATTCATGATGTATATAGGTGGCGCCATACAAGAAGATCAGGAAAGTGGTGTTCGTTGACTCCATTCCAAGGTCTCCTTCAGGCAAAATCCTCAGGCGCCAGCTGAAAAACTTGCTACAGGGGTCTATCCTGCATCGAAGCAGGATGTAACCCATGATCACACGAATAAACACCATGAATTTCCAAAGGTTCAATTATCTTTATCTGGACGTGCAGTCATACTCATATCTATACTCCTTTAAAAATCTCTAGATCTGTCACCCCACTATTCTCATTATAGTTTTTACCTATTACATTGTATAACAGCTAAATCTAAATGATTAGCTACATATAAAATTAAACTAAAGTGAGTATTCTCTATTAAGAAAATGTGAGAAATATATTTCAGGAAGGAGGTGTTTTATTTATTCTGGAAATATTGTGATATATTTTCCTTTAGCCGTAGCAAAGTGCTGACGTTTTGCTAATTTATATACTCATCTGTATTGTACTACTCGTGTGCAAAAGGAATAATGTATATGAATAAACAACATCTACTTATCGGCAGACTCTGCAGCAGTTCTGTTAATTCGTGTGACCATTTTCATGTAAAAATTAGACGAGAGTGCCAAAAAGAGAGAAGAAGTACGGGCTTTACGGGGAGAGCGTGCGACTGGGCCGAAATTCCGAGAAGGAAGCAGATTCATTCCTAGGCCCTCCCGGAGCGAAATGGGCCGCATCAACCGTAGCGCAATGGGCCAAGTTATGGGCTGGTCTTCTCCACTGTCCTGGGCCCATTTCGGGTTCAAGCCCTCGTTGCTCGACTAGTCAAATTTACAGCTTGTGCTTGTCAGATTTTTTTTTTCCCTTGCTAATTCGCCAGATTATACACTAGCTAGTGACCAGACAAGTACACTTGTTGTCACAACTGGAGAAAGAATGGAGAGGCTGGCTAAAAACTGAAAAACTTTATTCGATCATATCTCTAATGGAGCGTACAATTAATTCCGTCAGGTGCAAATACAACATTTGCCCCAGATCATCTCGAATCAAGCAACGAAATAATATTGAAATGTGACAATTCATGCTTCTGAATTCTGAAGAAAACAAATCAAAATGGCACGTACGTAGCTAGATGCATCCTCCTCTGAAATTAACAGTTACTCGTTGACAACCCTGCACATCCTCCTGATCTCGCCATTGGCGGCGGTCTTGACCTCGATCCCGCCCATCTTCACCATCGCCCTCGCGAACCTCCTCTCCCACCTCCCGCGCGCCGCCGCGTTCCGCGCCACCATCGCCGCCGTCGGCCGCGACGCCAGCAGCGCGGCGTCGGAGTCGAACAGCACCTTCCTGTCGAGCACGTTCCGGTAGTACTGCCTGTCCATCCTGTCCGGCGTCACCGCGTCCTGCGCCACCGTCGGGTCGTCGGTGAAGTTGGGGCTCGCCGGGCACTTGCTCCGGAGCGCGGCGGCGAGGCCGGGGTCCATGTCCGACGGCGGCGAGAGGCGGTCGGCGAAGGAGGAGCAGTGGGAGCGGCCGATGGTGTGCGCGCCGGAGAGGGTGACCATGTCGTCGGCGTCGAGGCCCTTCGCCTGGAAGCTGGCGACGAGCTGGGTGAGGTTGAACACCGGCGGCGGGAGGAACGCGAGCGTCTCGTTGGCGAGGGAGACGCGTCCGTCGAGCCTCCCCGCGGGGATGCGGTAGCTGATGCCGCCGCCGCTAAGGAAGAAGGAGGCGTCGCGCGCCGCGAACGCGATGATGTCGGCGCAGGAGACGACGCCCGGGCAGGCCTTCTCCACCGCCGCCTTCGCCGCGTCGATCACCTCGAACCCCCGCAGGCTGGGGAAGTTCGGTGGGCCGAGCTTCTCCGGCTGCGGGTTCGCCGCCGTCGGGTCGAGCAGCACCGACGCGTCACACCCCTGCAACCACGAACGACTTGTCACTCAGTGTCATCAATTGCGGCAACCAATGTTGCGTATCCATGGATCGCCATGGACGTACGGATCGATCTGTGTACCTGGACGAAGCAGTCGTGGAAGAACATGCGGACGATGCCGGCGCCGACGCCGGGGTTCTGGCGGACGGCGTTGCCGACGACGGCCCTGACGACGTACTCCGCCGGCGCGCACTTCCGCTTGTAGTACCCAACCCTAAGCCGCCCCTGGCACGCCGCCGCCATTGCCAACACGCACGCCACCCACATCGCAACCCTAGCCGCCGCCATGGTCGACCTCCTCAGCTACTCACACACTCCACTACCGTTGTCTGAATGGCTAAGCTCTCCATTGCACGTCCATTTATAGCACAAATCCGAATCGATCAGATGGACAGAGAGCTAGCTAGTGACAGACTAGTGGTCGGAATCCGGAAGAAATTTGCAGGGTTTTTGTCTGCGCGGACAGCGCGGGAAGAACACATGCAAGAACAGCTCAGCTAGCATGCGAGGCTCGCTGACTTTGGAGCTAGGAATTAAGGAGAAAATAATTAACGATCGAAAAATTATTAATCCGGCGTCGCATGTGAGCATGTGTATTATATTGTCTCACTGCATGACTCTGCATGAGGGAGTATGGGCTTGATTTCAAGCTCGAACACCCTGCGAGCAGATTGGAAGGATAAGCTTTTGTTTTAGCCGCCATTGATTTGTTTACTCTGCTGGGGTGGATGTTAAGCACATTCCGGACAATAATTCCGGGATTGATTAATTAGGATAACTAGCTGTCGCCATGAGAGTCAAATGGGTCTCAGTGTATCAGCAGATTAATTTTGGGGGAGCTCTCTGAAGTCTATCTCAGCACTGATGCAACTTCTCATAAATTCTGCCCGGCCCAAAAACGTAGGTAACATGGGGAGATGGAGTTCTCAATTTTTTTTTTAAAAGATGGGGAGATGGAGATGAAAAGAGCAAACTGTTTTGCACGTCAAGAACTCCAAGTTGTTAAATCTGAAGCTTAATTCCAGATAACAATTACATGTTGGTATTTCTGTAGTTGATCGAGCACAGACCGATCGACCGCCCGTGTTAAGTAAAGATTTTGTTTTTTTGGAGAAAAAAAAGTATATCTCGGCCGTGTACCAAGGATGTCCGCACATCAAGGATATGTTTATACCACTACTGTGGTATCCGCACTTCAAGGCTAGGAAGGAGCTGTTGTGTTTGTTTGAAAAGGTGCTAAGATTTCAGAGAATTTGAATACTTCTATAAATTCTTATTAACATCACGTTATTGCAAACAAAAGTTTTACTCATTGTTTGGCTTAATTATGCTGATGCTTATAAGCCAGAATTTGAATTTTAGAACTTAATTTTGAATTTGTTTTTTTCATCGTACTTTATTTTATAGCAATTGCTTTTGAGTCACTAAGTATATGTGTATAAAAGCTTTTCCCACAGATGATTTTTTATTTGCCAGTAAGTGATTCCAGTAAACATATGAATAAGCGAAACAATGGCGCTATAAGATTTCAGAGTATTTCATGTCACTAGTGACTATAGCTAAACAGTTCCCCTGTTTATGTCATCCCTGACTTCACTTTTCTTGTTGAGACATGCCGTACTGATACATTGCTGGACCTGCCTACAACAGAAAAAAGGGTACACAGAGTTCTCGCTCTGTCCTATAGAAAACATAGAATAGAATATGATATATCTTGTTCAGATTTGTTGTACTAGAATATCACATTCTGTTTGCTTTTTATGTAACGGAGAGAGTATGGTGTAAAATTATGCTACACCTACGGGCGCTACAGCTGATTCATACGCAGCTAGGTAAAACTTTTCTATATAGTATATTTTGTCCCAATAAAAAGTGATCAGATCAGTCCAAGATTACAAGATGCACCCTATACCAAATTCTACAGATCAAACTACAACATGCATGTTTAGAGTGCAGAAGCTAGCCTCCATTATCCTCGAATTTGTTATAGACTTATAGTAGTAGTTTATCGCTCGCTACGGCATCAGTAGACCAGAAAATTTAAATTGCATACATGCATGCATGTTTGCAATTAATTAACAACCGTTAATTGGCAGATGGTATCAGCCAAACTGACACAGTTCACGACCACTGTAAACTACTCCAATCAAACTCCAAAATCAAAGAAAATTTGCAAGGTGTGTATGGGGAGTAATGGTCCGTGATAGATGATGACTGATGCATGTGAGTTGCCACTTGCAAGCGCACACTCTTCCAGTGAGGTGGCCGGACGATTGATCATACGGATCGAAATGGGCGCAAGGAGTACGTAGGATCTGGATCACTCGATCGGGAGGTATCACGTTTCGGACCACGGGCCTACGTGTGTATGTAGGCCTGATGCCGTCAAGATTAGATTTCGGATGGAATCTTGGAGAAGAAAAGGGGGAGCCAAGCCCAGGTAGAATGCTAGGCCCAAAAACTGGTCGATTATTTTAGTGGAATAAGTTTATTTTGTCTCCCTCAACTCATGTCCCTGGTTGAACTGCATCCCTCAACCACAAATCGGGTATAACCAGTCCCCTAACTCCTAAAACCGTTGCAAATCAACTCCCTGGTTTGTTTCGGAGGTGGTTTTATTCCACGTGGCATCTTTAACCCCGTTGACTGGCTGAGTCAGCTCGTAGAACCCACATATTAGTGTTAAGCATTAAAATGAAAAATGGTAGGGCCCACTGTCCGCCACACTTCTCCTCTACTTCTCTAGGCCTTCTCTCGCTCCTCCATCCGCTCGGAAGACTCGCCGGGGATGGCTATGTACGGGTAGGGTTGAAACTAGTTCGCATAGTTTCCGTCCGTCCGGACCATTTTACGAATTCGGATAGTTTCGGTCGGAACTATCCGGAAATTCTCGGATTCGGAAACGAATTCGGATATTTTTTCTCGGAAACGAAAATGAATACAGTAAGGGTACTATCCGTCAAAATCGGAAAACGGTCAGAAACTATCCGGAATTTTTTTCAGATATCCGCAGACATTGAGCAAATTTTAGAAAAAACACGTATATACACATAACTTTTTCATACGAAATCAGATGGAGACAAACTTTATATCAACATTGTGGAGATTATGATTACCCCATATCTACATGGCGGTTATATTCCAGCTGGATATACGGTACCAAATATAGATAGAATATCTTTATGAGGACTCGGGTTAGATTCTAAACTTGTATGTCAAGAAAATACCCGGGATCCTAGTCGGTTACAATTGTATTTTATCTGTAATTCCATATTCCGTTAGGATATGGACTGTATTCTGTAATACGGATCCCTTCCCCTATATAAGGAGGGGTCCGGGTTCCTCTCGGGATGATTCTTTTTTCCAGTTTATACAATCAATAACACACTCGGCGGAATCATCCCCGGACAGGAGTACGGTATTACTTCTTGAATAAGAAGGCCTGAACCTGTATAAAATTCCTTGTCTCCAAACCCATCCACTTTCCTAGCTTGATAGCCACCCCCTTTTATTATTGCCGAAATCTTGTTTCGACAGTTGGCGCGCCAGGTAGGGGTAGCGTCAAGTTCTCGCCGACTAAGTGCGATGGGTTTCGTTTCTGGCATCGACGACTTCGCCTTTCCTCCCGGGCAGGCGTTCCGGTTCGGCAGCCTCAACTTCATCACCAATGACTTCGGCAAGATCTCTCTCCTTGACTCGGATTCAAACCAGTCGGGGAGAGACCAGGTCCAAGTGCCATTCGGTATTCCGAACTCGGCCAAGACCTACTCTAAGATCATCTCTCCCGAGTCGGCTTCAAACCACTCGGATGAGATCCAATCTACTCTTCCGCGACCAGATCAAGACGACGGGTCCTATCCCTCAATACTGATGAAACTTCCTGATGATTTGGCCGCTGTCTTCACAGTCAAGACATCTCCCACTCGAAGATCTAGGCGAGCTCCGGCTTCGGCCCCGATCCGATCTAGATCCAGGGAGGTTGGCGTTATACTCCAACCTCTCGGGACAGTCTCGACGGAAGAGTTGGATGGCTACCTCAGCTCCCCCGGCGTCAGTTCTCGACCAACCGAGATCCTCCACTACGACGATTTTGGCTACCACTATGACCACGGCGACCTCGACAACTTCGACGATAGCTATGAGGATAACTACATGCCCCTCTTCTTCGGCGTATTCATGGCTGACAACGAAACGGAGGAACAGCGCCAAGCCCGAGAAGCGGACCAAGAGCGCACATGCCAAGAGACTGAACGTCGCCGACTGGAGGAAGAACGACAACGACAAGAGCGAGAACGACTACAGCGTGAGCAACAAGATCGCGAGCGAGTTGCAAAGGAGGCTGAAGATCGACGACAGCGCGCCTTGGAATCCGGGCGACGAGCGAGAGACCTCATTGGGCAACAGGACATCGATGGAACAACGGTTTTTCGCACCCCCCAGCAGAACGCGGTTGCAGCAATCACTCTCCTCGACACCCTCCTCAAGGAAGACGCACTCAATCAAGCTGATCATGTTGTCAACATCTTGAACCAGACGAAGACTATGATCGCTGCCTCAGTTCCGGCCAACTCTGCAAGTACCCGCACCCCGACTGGAAGCCGAGTCCCTCATCTTCGATCTCAAGATTATCATCAACCAAGCCTCAGCATCATCGGCACAGGATCCAGTCGTAGGAGCAGGGACCACGGCGAACGATCTGTTCACTCGCCTCCCGAACGTCACAGGGAACGCCGAGTCGAACGGCCTCACTCTCCGCCTCACCAGCATCCCGTCGATCTTCGCGACATGATCAACCAGCGCCGTGCAGCACGAGGTCACCGCTATTCACCTGATCGCTACGACGACGACGTGGATGGAGTGGCTGCCTTCACCAATGACCTGCGTCGAGTGGATTGGCCAGTCAGTTTCAAGCCGACTGGAATTGAAAAGTATGACGGCACCACCAATCCGGAGTCTTGGCTCACCGTCTACGGACTCGCAATCCGCGCAGTAGGAGGAGGCAGCAAGGCCATGGCAAACTATCTGCCTGTGGCCCTAGTAGATTCCGCCCGATCCTGGCTCCACGGTCTACCCCGTGGCACGATTGGATCATGGGCGGAACTTCGTGATCACTTCATCGCCAACTTCCAGGGCACCTTTGAACGCCCCGGCACACAGTTTGATCTCTACAACATCGTTCAAAAACCTGGAGAATCCCTTCGAGACTACATCCGACGCTTCTCCGAGCAACGCAATAAGATCTCCGACATCACCGACGATGTCATCATCGCTGCCTTTACCAAAGGCATTCGCCACGATGACCTAGTCGGCAAGTTCGGACGTAAACCTCCCAGGACGGTTAAGCAAATGTTCGAAAAAGCCAACGAGTATGCCAAAGCCGAAGATGCTATTACCGCATCCAAGCAGTCGGGCACCACTTGGAAGCCAAAGAAGGACACGCCGACTACAGGAGGGAGTGGAAGTAACAACCACAAGGATCGCAAGCGTAAGCCCGAAGAACTTGTGGCAACAACCTCTCCATCTTCCCGACAACGTTCCCGCGTCAACACCTTCGACAAGATAATGAACTCGCAATGTCCGCATCATCCCAACTCCAACCACGTGGCCAAAGACTGCTTCGTCTACAAGCAATTTGCGGAGCAATATGCCAAGACCGCACGTAAGCCTTCAGACGGAGATCAAGGCACATCAAAGAAGAAAGACGATGAGGACGATGCCCCGACTGGTTTTCAAGACCATCGCAAAGAACTCAATCACATCTTCGGCAGACCTCTGGCTTATGAATCTAAGAGAAAGCAGAAGCTAACAGAACGGGAGATCAATGCGGTTCAACCTAACACGCCCCAATATCTTCGGTGGTCAGAGGTAGCAATCAAGTTCGACCGCTCAGATCATCCCGACCGAGTGGTCCACCCGGGGCGGTACCCCCTGGTACTAGACCCAGTGGTTCGCAATGTCAAGCTCCGAAGAACTCTCATCGATGGTGGTAGCGCACTCAACATCCTTTTCGCTAAGACCTTGGACGATATGCAGATTCCTCGCACGGAATTAAAGCCGAGTAATGCACCCTTCCACGGTGTCATCCCAGGATTATCAGCTACACCACTCGGCCAGATCACTCTTCCAGTTACCTTCGGCACTCGGGAGAATTTTCGCACAGAAAACGTTTGTTTCGAAGTCGCTGATTTCGAGACAGCGTACCATGCTATACTCGGACGACCGGCTCTAGCCAAATTCATGGCTGTCCCACACTACACCTACATGATGATGAAGATGCCTGGTCCTCGAGGAGTCATATCACTATGGAGCGACGTCAAGCAGGCCGTCACATGTGACAAAGAAAGTTGCGAGATGGCCCAAACCCGCGAGATCACACTCGCTCGAGAAGAGATCCGACTGGCTGTGACCACGGCAAGCGAAGGAGAAGTGCCTGCAACCAAGCTGACGAAGACCGAAGAAAGTGATGCTAAGACAAAAAAGATTCCCTTAGATCCCTCTGATCCTAATAAGACTGCTGTAATAGGCGCTGAGTTAGATTGTAAATAGGAAAGCGCGCTCATCACCTTTCTTCAAAATAATAAAGATATCTTTGCATGGAAACCATCGGATATGCCTGGTATTCCTAGAGAGGTGATTGAGCACTCTTTACATGTTAAGGAAGACGCCAAACCCATCAAGCAACGTGTAACGCCCCGATTTTCGTTCGGGATTAAAAATCATTAAATAATGCATTTTCTAGAAATTAAATAAAAGTTAAAGCAATTTAATCAAGTGAAATAATGGGAGAATTAAAATTTTCCCTTAAAAATCATTGGCCGGGAATATTTTGTAATATTCTTTGTGCCCTAATATACTCTCCGAAAATTTCCCGTGAATTTTCGGAGCTCAATAAATAATTTTAATAATACAAAGTTCATTAATCAATTAAAATAAAAAGAAAAGAAAATAATTTTCCCCTTCCTTGCTTTCGGGCTCGGCCCAAATTCCTCCCCCTCCCCCTCTCGGGCTCTCTCTCCCTCGGCCCAGCTCGCCGCTCGGCCCTCTCCTCTCCGAAGTCTACTTTGCCTCCCCAGCCGGCCTCCCTCTCCTCTTTGGCCGACAGGTGGGACCCGCGGCCCCACCTGTCAGCTCCTCCTCCTTCCTCTGGCTGGCCGGCTGCAACCACCATGGCCGCCCGAGCCGCCCCACGACGCCGCAGTTTCCGCCCACCTCCTCCACCCCACGCGCGCGCGCTCGTCCGTGGGACCTCGCCGCCCACGACCCCGCTCTCCTCCCCCACTTTCCCCCTCCATAACCGGCGCCGAACCACCCCACTCGCCCACGTCGCCGGCGCCTCTTCCCCCTTCAAATCCGCCTCTCCCGGCCACGTTCTCCCCCTCCGGGACCTATATAAACGACTCACGTGCCTCCCTTCATCCGTTTTCCCCTCTCCCCGAGCACCCCGCGCTCCCTAGACACCTCCCCACCGTGCTCCCGTGCACCACCGCTTTCCGGCGAGCTCCGGCCGGCCGATTCCGCCGCTCCACCCACCGCCGCGCCAATCCGCCACCACTGTCGGCTTCGCGGCGCCGTGCCGCAGCCCGGCCTCTACCCCATTTCCCCTCTCCGCCTCTGGAACACCGCCGCCTCGTGCACCACCTCTCTCCCCCACCGCCGCCGTCTTCAGCCGGCCGCTGCTGCCGCGTTAGTCGTCGCCGCACCTCGTCGTTTGCGTCGGCGGCAACGCTGTGCCAAGCTCTACCTCGGCCTCTGCTCCGTTTCCCCATTTCATCGCCGCAACCACCTTTCCGCCGTCGACCCGAGCTCCGCTACCGCCGTTGTCGTCTCAAACCACCGCTCCTCACCGCTCCGGTCGCCTATTTCTCTCCCTAACCGCTCCAATATTTTCCTTAGGTCTTGCCGGCCCTCGGCCGCGGCTCCACCGTGGTCGGGCGTCGTCGGAACGCCGTTCCCGTCGCCTCCCGTGCCGGTCGCCGCCATCTTTTCCGCCGCCGGCCATCTCCCCGTGGTCGTCTCGCCGTCGCCGTCCTCGGTGAGAATCCCCACCGCCCCCTCTCCTTTTTCCCCATCCGCCGCTCCCCATGCCCGCCACCGCGACGCGCTGCCGTCGCCGGTGGTCGTCTGGCCGCGTGCGCGTAGCCGCCGTGCCATGGCCGGCCGGGTCAGTCTCGGCCGCGCCCGTGCCCCAGCCGCGCCGCCTCGTGGCCGTCCGATCGGCTCGGGCCGATCTGGGCCGTCCACGTGGTGGACGCGCACCCGAGGCCACGTGTGGACTTGGTCCACCATGCGCCGCCCCTTTGTACCGCTGACGTGCGGGGCCCGCGTGTCGGCGCCGGCCTCCCCTTTGATGACGTCAGCACGGCCTTTTCCTTTGTAAAAATAAATAATAATTGCGCAATAAATCGAGTTTAATTCTAGAAATTCATTAAAATGGCTCAAAACTTCTAAAATCCATATCTAATTCATTCGAACTCCGAATTGAGCCGTTCAACTTGCAAAATTCATCTAAAATTGAGCTCTACATGTTTGTTTACTTTTTATGTACTGTTTCCTTGGTTTTTATTAGAGTTTTTCCTCGTTTTGCGTGCCAGCGTGTAGTTTCCGTCGTTTCGGAAGTCCGCGGTCGCGAGGAAAAGAGTTCGGAAGATCAAAGTGAAGAAGCAAGGCAAGTCACACATTCCCCTTGAGCATGTTGATCCCAATTTACAAATGTTTTACTGTTTGCAAACAAATATGCATGTTTTGCTAATTACATGGGGTCAGGGTTTTACCTATCTGCTCGCTTGTGCCATGTTTACTTGATATCTGTTCTTTGTCAACCTTGGGTAATGAATCGACTAGCTCATGTTACTTATGTGACCTAGCTAGAACTATATGCTTAGCCATGCTTAATTACCACTAGCTCAGTTGATGGGATAATTGCAGTATTAGACCTTTTTAGTATCAGAGTGAGCTGCGTGCTCGAGACACCTGGCCATGCTTCATGGTCGTAATTATCCAACTAAAATGCAACTGAATGGTGGGCTGTGGGTGCATGGTTTTGCTAGTCGCACCCATGGCAGTTAAGGACCGGTTCGCGGGATGCCCTGGAAGAACTTATCGTACTTACCACAAGCCAGCGTGGGCAACGGCTGGGCTTGTAGTGTAGCTTTCCTCTAGCCGACGCATCCAGGCAAGGGTGGGCGTGATGGAGTTTGGATGGGCCCTGCGACGGTCTATGCGGCTTCCGGATTCACCTAGGCACGAGAGGGGACTGCCCGCTGCCTTGCGAGGAGTGGGGGTGAAACCTGAGGTGTGGTGTGCTTGGTTAGAGGGGGTTATGCGAAGGGTCCTGTCACGGCCTCTTTCCGGTATGTCGTGGTGGCATGTCGGCGCACGGAAACGTGTCGTGGGGCTGTGTCTTGTGGGTACAGTTGTACACCTCTGATCAGAGTAAAACTATTCGAATAGCCGTGCCCGCGGTTATGGGCGGTCGACCAGATTCACCGTGATTAGTCCCACCTTAATAAATCGACCCAATGCACTGTAGTTCAGGTGGGTTGGTTGGGCCTGTTCAACGTGGTGTAGCGTTGATCAGTGGAGATTCAATATTACTTTAATTACTCAACTGTTTTACTGTTTTGCTCAATAAAATGTTTTACAACCGCCTTTATGCAAATAGCCACAAACCCCTCCTTGTATCCCCTTGCACGTTCGCATCGTTGGTGTGGCTTGCTGAGTACGGTGGTTGTACTCAGTCTTGCTATTATTCCCCCTTTTCAGAAGTGTAGTGCTTCTGAGCTGAAGACGAAGTTAGAGGACCAAGGCTCAGACCCCAGTTGAGTTTTGCCTGTGGAGTGGAGCTGAAGCCCCGCTAGGATCGCCTTTTTCCGCTGCTGCTGTTTTCGTTTCGGTGCGAGGACTAAGTGCCTCTTTTGTAAGTATTTTACGCTTTATTTACGTTTGGAACTGTATATTACTTGTCGTTTTGTGTACCCTGGCTGGTCCTGGACAGGGATTTAATACACAAAATAGTCTGGAAATTTGGGCTAAATTTCTGGGCGTGACAAAGTGGTATCAGAGCCAACTTGACTGTAGGTTGAGCCAAATGGTCAAACCCTAAGGACAAGCTTTCTGAAAACCCTATTTGAAAAATGTCTCCCCTCGCCCTTCGGCTTTTCTTTGCGAAACGGTTTTTCAAAATTCTCCTCCCTGTCCCTCCAATTCTTATAGTTGTTAAACCGTGGAGGATAAACCGTCAGCTTCGTGTCTGTTCGGAAGTCAAGTCAAGCCTCAAGCTTCGTGCAAGGAGCGAGAAGATCAGTTCAGAGTCGTCGTTCTGCGAAGATCAAGTGGAGTTTTCCCGGAGTTTACCTAAACCCAATCCTTCCTGGAAGAGTAGTTTCGTTAGCTGCTAGGTCGTGTGTTGTTTGCTTGTGTGTAGGGGTATGGTTTGCATCATTGGTGGGGATGCGACCATACTAGGTTGTTTGCTTAAGCAACTTGAACAATAAAAGTCTACTCACAACAGATCAGTAGGCAATCGGTTTAAGACCTTATCTTTAGCAACCCCTCTCTTCCACCTCTCTTCCGTCCTGGCAGCGGATGGTCAGTGTCAGAGATAAGCTCAATTAAAGTCACCAATCAATGGTTCAGTTGAAAGCTACAAGGTATCCCAGTGCCAGAAGAACCCTGCTCGTGATCAACATTTGGTGTCCAAGATTAGATGATGGATGTATTGATGCGGGAGATGCAAAGCTCGATGCAAGGTCAAGAGTAGCGGAAAGAACTCCAGCAGTAGTGTGTTGCAGTCAAGAGTCAGTGTGTCCATGAGCTAAATGAGAGTCACTTTTATGTGGAATTTCCTATCATCAACTAAGGCTTAAGTTCCAAATCTTGTCGGGATGAAAGTGCATCGCCATTGCTTCAATTTGATGGACCGATGAAGTTTCAGTCTTCAAAGTCAGGGCATCTGTAAATCCGAGAAATGTTGGTCATTTTTTTCAAGGACAACAGTTCAAAGGTTCTCGGTCACGCGAAAGTATGACTACTCTCTGTAAGGGGGGTAGGTCGCAGAGATGAGTTTTGGTTCACCTCGTTGCCGTTTCCCTTAAAGATTCAACCCAGTGCAGCAAGTTGGTTAGTACTTGAAAGGGCCAGCTGCAAGGCGTCAGCAGAGTAACACTGATCCCAAGTTGTCTAATTAAATTCGAAGGTACGCCGGTGAGGCCAGGTCAACCGTTTGGCTTAAAGAAGTAGCATCAGGAACAGCCGCAATCCAGACAAGGACAGACCAAGCCAGTTTCCTGAAAATACTTGTGGTTTGAATCAAGAGCAGGTCGAGCAAAGTCATTGTCTGTGGGTTACGGAAGTCAGTTTCAAGGTTTTGGGAAAACTACACCGATCCCCGGTCAGCAAAGTGAATCCTCAGTTTATCTAATTGCCAGCATTAGCAATTCAATCCAAACAAAAAAAATAGAAGTTCTATGAGCACCAGCAGTTCTGGTCAAGGTCAGACTAATCAGAGTCGGTCCGTCAGTTTATGGGAAGCAACAGAACAGCAAGCTTATGCAGGTTTGGTTCATCGAGCAATCGGTCAGATGAATCAGAAAGAGGCAGCATGTGTAAGCAGATCAGTCAGACCGCCCGCCAGCACCAGCTTTCTTTCTAGCCATCCCAGAATCTCGGGACGAGATTCCTGTAAGGGGGGTAGATTTGTAACGCCCCGATTTTCGTTCGGGATTAAAAATCATTAAATAATGCATTTTCTAGAAATTAAATAAAAGTTAAAGCAATTTAATCAAGTGAAATAATGGGAGAATTAAAATTTTCCCTTAAAAATCATTGGCCGGGAATATTTTGTAATATTCTTTGTGCCCTAATATACTCTCCGAAAATTTCCCGTGAATTTTCGGAGCTCAATAAATAATTTTAATAATACAAAGTTCATTAATCAATTAAAATAAAAAGAAAAGAAAATAATTTTCCCCTTCCTTGCTTTCGGGCTCGGCCCAAATTCCTCCCCCTCCCCCTCTCGGGCTCTCTCTCCCTCGGCCCAGCTCGCCGCTCGGCCCTCTCCTCTCCGAAGTCTACTTTGCCTCCCCAGCCGGCCTCCCTCTCCTCTTTGGCCGACAGGTGGGACCCGCGGCCCCACCTGTCAGCTCCTCCTCCTTCCTCTGGCTGGCCGGCTGCAACCACCATGGCCGCCCGAGCCGCCCCACGACGCCGCAGTTTCCGCCCACCTCCTCCACCCCACGCGCGCGCGCTCGTCCGTGGGACCTCGCCGCCCACGACCCCGCTCTCCTCCCCCACTTTCCCCCTCCATAACCGGCGCCGAACCACCCCACTCGCCCACGTCGCCGGCGCCTCTTCCCCCTTCAAATCCGCCTCTCCCGGCCACGTTCTCCCCCTCCGGGACCTATATAAACGACTCACGTGCCTCCCTTCATCCGTTTTCCCCTCTCCCCGAGCACCCCGCGCTCCCTAGACACCTCCCCACCGTGCTCCCGTGCACCACCGCTTTCCGGCGAGCTCCGGCCGGCCGATTCCGCCGCTCCACCCACCGCCGCGCCAATCCGCCACCACTGTCGGCTTCGCGGCGCCGTGCCGCAGCCCGGCCTCTACCCCATTTCCCCTCTCCGCCTCTGGAACACCGCCGCCTCGTGCACCACCTCTCTCCCCCACCGCCGCCGTCTTCAGCCGGCCGCTGCTGCCGCGTTAGTCGTCGCCGCACCTCGTCGTTTGCGTCGGCGGCAACGCTGTGCCAAGCTCTACCTCGGCCTCTGCTCCGTTTCCCCATTTCATCGCCGCAACCACCTTTCCGCCGTCGACCCGAGCTCCGCTACCGCCGTTGTCGTCTCAAACCACCGCTCCTCACCGCTCCGGTCGCCTATTTCTCTCCCTAACCGCTCCAATATTTTCCTTAGGTCTTGCCGGCCCTCGGCCGCGGCTCCACCGTGGTCGGGCGTCGTCGGAACGCCGTTCCCGTCGCCTCCCGTGCCGGTCGCCGCCATCTTTTCCGCCGCCGGCCATCTCCCCGTGGTCGTCTCGCCGTCGCCGTCCTCGGTGAGAATCCCCACCGCCCCCTCTCCTTTTTCCCCATCCGCCGCTCCCCATGCCCGCCACCGCGACGCGCTGCCGTCGCCGGTGGTCGTCTGGCCGCGTGCGCGTAGCCGCCGTGCCATGGCCGGCCGGGTCAGTCTCGGCCGCGCCCGTGCCCCAGCCGCGCCGCCTCGTGGCCGTCCGATCGGCTCGGGCCGATCTGGGCCGTCCACGTGGTGGACGCGCACCCGAGGCCACGTGTGGACTTGGTCCACCATGCGCCGCCCCTTTGTACCGCTGACGTGCGGGGCCCGCGTGTCGGCGCCGGCCTCCCCTTTGATGACGTCAGCACGGCCTTTTCCTTTGTAAAAATAAATAATAATTGCGCAATAAATCGAGTTTAATTCTAGAAATTCATTAAAATGGCTCAAAACTTCTAAAATCCATATCTAATTCATTCGAACTCCGAATTGAGCCGTTCAACTTGCAAAATTCATCTAAAATTGAGCTCTACATGTTTGTTTACTTTTTATGTACTGTTTCCTTGGTTTTTATTAGAGTTTTTCCTCGTTTTGCGTGCCAGCGTGTAGTTTCCGTCGTTTCGGAAGTCCGCGGTCGCGAGGAAAAGAGTTCGGAAGATCAAAGTGAAGAAGCAAGGCAAGTCACACATTCCCCTTGAGCATGTTGATCCCAATTTACAAATGTTTTACTGTTTGCAAACAAATATGCATGTTTTGCTAATTACATGGGGTCAGGGTTTTACCTATCTGCTCGCTTGTGCCATGTTTACTTGATATCTGTTCTTTGTCAACCTTGGGTAATGAATCGACTAGCTCATGTTACTTATGTGACCTAGCTAGAACTATATGCTTAGCCATGCTTAATTACCACTAGCTCAGTTGATGGGATAATTGCAGTATTAGACCTTTTTAGTATCAGAGTGAGCTGCGTGCTCGAGACACCTGGCCATGCTTCATGGTCGTAATTATCCAACTAAAATGCAACTGAATGGTGGGCTGTGGGTGCATGGTTTTGCTAGTCGCACCCATGGCAGTTAAGGACCGGTTCGCGGGATGCCCTGGAAGAACTTATCGTACTTACCACAAGCCAGCGTGGGCAACGGCTGGGCTTGTAGTGTAGCTTTCCTCTAGCCGACGCATCCAGGCAAGGGTGGGCGTGATGGAGTTTGGATGGGCCCTGCGACGGTCTATGCGGCTTCCGGATTCACCTAGGCACGAGAGGGGACTGCCCGCTGCCTTGCGAGGAGTGGGGGTGAAACCTGAGGTGTGGTGTGCTTGGTTAGAGGGGGTTATGCGAAGGGTCCTGTCACGGCCTCTTTCCGGTATGTCGTGGTGGCATGTCGGCGCACGGAAACGTGTCGTGGGGCTGTGTCTTGTGGGTACAGTTGTACACCTCTGATCAGAGTAAAACTATTCGAATAGCCGTGCCCGCGGTTATGGGCGGTCGACCAGATTCACCGTGATTAGTCCCACCTTAATAAATCGACCCAATGCACTGTAGTTCAGGTGGGTTGGTTGGGCCTGTTCAACGTGGTGTAGCGTTGATCAGTGGAGATTCAATATTACTTTAATTACTCAACTGTTTTACTGTTTTGCTCAATAAAATGTTTTACAACCGCCTTTATGCAAATAGCCACAAACCCCTCCTTGTATCCCCTTGCACGTTCGCATCGTTGGTGTGGCTTGCTGAGTACGGTGGTTGTACTCAGTCTTGCTATTATTCCCCCTTTTCAGAAGTGTAGTGCTTCTGAGCTGAAGACGAAGTTAGAGGACCAAGGCTCAGACCCCAGTTGAGTTTTGCCTGTGGAGTGGAGCTGAAGCCCCGCTAGGATCGCCTTTTTCCGCTGCTGCTGTTTTCGTTTCGGTGCGAGGACTAAGTGCCTCTTTTGTAAGTATTTTACGCTTTATTTACGTTTGGAACTGTATATTACTTGTCGTTTTGTGTACCCTGGCTGGTCCTGGACAGGGATTTAATACACAAAATAGTCTGGAAATTTGGGCTAAATTTCTGGGCGTGACACAACGACTCCGCCGTTTTGCATAGGACAGGAAGGATGCGATCAAGGAGGAATTAACCAAGTTGTTAGCAGCGGGCTTCATTAAAGAAGTCCTTCATCCCGACTGGCTGGCTAACCCAGTCCTGATTCGGAAAAAGACGGGGCAATGGCGCATGTGTGTCAATTACACCGACCTCAACAAGTCTTGTCCCAAAGATCCTTTCGGGTTACCTCGCATTGACCAGGTAGTTGACTCAACGGCCGGCTGCGAGCTACTCAGTTTTTTGGATTGCTACTCGGGATATCATCAGATCCGACTAAAAGAATCCGACTGCTTGAAGACATCATTCATTACGCCTTTTGGGGCTTACTGCTACATCACCATGCCCTTTGGATTGAAGAACGCATGAGCAACCTATCAACGCATGATTCAAAGATGTTTTTCAACTCAGATCGGCCGCAACGTTGAAGCTTATGTTGATGATGTAGTCGTCAAGACCAAGCAGAAGGGTGACCTGATCACGGATTTAGAAGAAACTTTTGCAAGCATTCGTGCTTTCAAGATGAAACTAAACCTGGAAAAGTGTATCTTCGGAGTACCGTCAGGGAAGTTGCTCGGATTCATGGTATCTCAAAGAGGCATACAGGCCAACCCGGAGAAAATCAATGCCATCCTCAACATGAAACCGCCAAGCTCCCAAAAAGACGTCCAAAAGCTGACTGGTTGCATGGCGGCGCTCAGCCGGTTCGTCTCACGACTCGGCGAGAGGGGGATGCCCTTCTTCAAGTTGCTGAAGAAGACTGACAATTTCCAGTGGGGACCCGAAGCACAGAAAGCCTTTGAAGACTTCAAGAAACTTCTCACCACTCCACCAGTTTTGGCCTCGCCACATCCACAAGAGCCGCTACTGTTATATGTGTCGGCGACCTCCCAGGTTGTGAGCACGGTCCTGGTTGTTGAGCGTGAAGAGGAATGCCATATTCAAAAAGTCCAACGACCAATTTATTTTGTCAGCGAGGTTTTAGCCGACTCCAAGACAAGGTATCCTCAGGTTCAAAAGTTATTATATGGTGTCTTAATTACCGTCAGGAAATTATCTCACTATTTTCAAAGTCACTCGGTCACGGTAGTCACATCGTTTCCACTCGGAGATATACTTCACAATCGCGAAGCAAACGGACGGACTGCGAAGTGGGTTTTAGAGTTGATGTCTTTGGACATATCATTCAAGCCACGAACTTCGATCAAGTCACAAGCTTTAGCTGATTTCCTTGCCGAGTGGACCGAGTGCCAAGAAGACATGCCAGAGGAAAAGATGGAATATTGGACTATGCATTTTGATGGGTCGAAGAGGCTTACAGGCACTGGAGCTAGGGTCGTCTTGATTTCTCCGACTGGAGAAAGATTGAGCTACGCATTGTGGATACATTTTTCTGCGTCCCATAACATGGCGGAATATGAGGCGCTGCTCCATGGATTAAGGATTGCCATCTCTCTAGGTATTCGCAGATTAATCGTCCGTGGAGACTCTCAGTTGGTTGTTAATCAAGTCATGAAAGAGTGGTCATGTCTAGATGATAATATGACCGCTTATCGACAAGAGGTACGCAAGTTGGAAAATAAATTCAATGGACTCGAGCTCACCCATGTCCTCCGACATAACAATGAGGCAGCCGATAGACTGGCCAATTTTGGTTCAAAACAGGAAGCAGCTCCTTCAGATGTGTTCGTCGAACATCTTTACGAACCGATCGTGCCCAGAAAAGAGACAGTCGAAGCCATGGATATTCAAGGCGTAAGCATGATCGAAGCTGACTGAAGAGAACTGTTTATAAAATTTTTGAGCAAACAAGAACTCCCTCAAGACAAAAATGAAGCCGAGCGGATTTCCAGGCGCAGCAGACTTTACATTATTCATGAGACTGAGCTGTACAAGAAAAGTCCATCAGGAATACTGCAGCGCTGTGTGTCTTTGGAAGAAGGGAGACAGTTGTTGAAGGATATACATTCTGGTATTTGTGGTAATCATGCTGCTGCACGGACCATTGTCGGCAAAGCTTACCGGCAAGGTTTTTTCTGGCCTACAGCTGTGTCCGATGCGGACAAGATTGTGCGGACATGCGAAGGTTGTCAATTTTTTGCCAGACAAACTCATTTGCCAGCCCAAGAGTTGCAAACCATCCCGTTGTCCTAGCCGTTTGCGGTCTGGGGGCTTGACATGGTCGGCCCGTTTAAAAGGGCAGTCGGCGGTTACACGCATCTCTTTGTGGCTATCGATAAATTCTCCAAGTGGATTGAGGCTAAACCGGTCATCACGATCACAGCAGATAAAGCTAGAGATTTTTTCATCAACATTGTGCATCGGTTTGGAGTACCTAATCGGATCATCACTGATAATGGCACTCAATTCACTGGCGGAGAATTTAAAGACTTTTGTGAAGACTTTGGCATTAAAATTTGTTACGCCTCCGTGGCACACCCTATGAGTAACGGACAAGTCGAGCGTGCTAACGGCATGATACTGCAAGGGATCAAAGCACAAGTTTTTGACCGACTACGTCCATATGCTGGCAAGTGGGTAGATCAGCTGCAGTCCGTACTTTGGTCTTTACGCACTACTCCTAGTCGGGCTACCGTCCAGTCGCCGTTCTTTTTGGTTTATGGCGCAGAAGCAATGTTGCCGAGTGAAGTGGAATTTGAATCATTACGATTTCGGAACTTCAACGAGGAGGGCTATGAAGAGGGCCGAGTAGACGACATCAATCGACTAGAAGAAGCCCGAGAAGCAGTTTTAATTCGGTCGACTCGATATTTGCAAGGGTTGCGCCGTTATCATAATCGGAATGTTCGATCGCGAGCCTTTTTAGTCGGCGACCTGGTTCTGAGGAAAATTCAAACAACACAGGATCGGCATAAATTATCTCCCTTATGGGAAGGACCGTTCATAATTGCTGAAGTCACTCGGCCAGGTTCTTATCGACTCAAGCGCGAAGACGGTACTCTCATCAACAATTCTTGGAATATTGAACACCTTCGTCGATTTTATGCTTAGGTATTTCGCTTGTATCTTTCCTATTTGACTGCTAACTTCAAGTTTTTCCTTGAAGTTTTCAGTCAGGGGGCTATTATGATAATAATGGAGTGTGATTTTTATCAATTCAATTTGCTTACTTGATTTATCATTGCCCTGTTTGGTCTTTCGACTTAGCCAATGAGAACTAAAGGTTTTTAATAGCTTTTGCGGGTTTTAGGCTCAATAAGGCTTGACAAAGGCTTTTAAGAAATCAGAAGCCAAGTATGGAACACCAAGCATAGCATAAATTCATCAGTATTGTACAAATTGAGCCTCCACCGTCATTGATCATCAAAATCATTGTTATATCAATCAGTATCAGTTTTTTCATCATCAGACTTATCAGACCCAGTCGGCCGAAGGTCGACATCTTGGAATCTCTCAACTACATCAGCAGCAATCTTGTCAGCCGCTTTCTGCACATCACTGATGAGGTCAAGAGCAGCTTCTTCGCTCGTCCCGTCTGCAAAGCCATCAATGGCATCAATATCAACTCTTGGATAAAGGGATTTGGTCATCGCCAACGCCAGACTTGCTCCCATACTTTCAGCTTCTTTGATGTTCTTGAAGTAAGTATATGGAGCGACTCTCAGCTTGTCGAAGATTTCGGCAGCATCAAGTGTACTCGACCCGGCGTTATTGAAGAACATGGCCTAGATAAGTGGAGTAGCGGCATTAGCGACTTTATCCCTGGCTCCTTCAAGCTTGTTGATCTTGCCAACTAAGACATCAAATTGTGCTTGAGACTTGATCTTGCGATCTGCGTCAACAGATTCACATTAATGAATCAGCATGTAGAAGATAATGGCTTTTGAGGCATTGATTATTGGTACCTTCAACCTCCTTTAAAGCCGAATCCCTCTGTCTTGCTAGCTCTGCCTTGTCATTTTCCAGAGTTTGGATCTGCTTCTCTAGTTGAGATATCTTGGCAGCTTGCACTACATTAACTTCGGTTAATCTGGATTACAGATATAACAGCACAAATCAGTAAGGCAGAGTTTGCGCGAACCTTTTGACGAGCCACTCAGTTCGAAATTGGACTCCTGGAGCTCAGCAATCCGATCCCTCAGATCGTGTTCATTCTTCTTGGCAAGTTCTCTGGCCTCGTACAGTTGACTCCTAGTGGCTTCGAGGGTTCCAAGATGAGGAACTAGTCTCTCTAGGGTTGCGGTTTTCACCTCGTCCCTAAGATGAATCCTCTGCGGAGCAGTTTAATCAGCGCTCGAGCCAGACGGTAAACAAGATGGCTGAGGTCAGGCGTCAAAGAGCTTACATTTACAATGCGAGTCGCTTGGTTGAGTGCCTTTTTCAGTAGGCATACCTCTTCGTCTTCTTTTTGCCGGTTTATTACAATTCCTTGAGGTTGCAAGTTGTCATCCCACCACTTGACCAGAATAGGAGGGCATGAATCTTCGGCTGCTTGTATACGGGGAATTTCTTCTTCATCACCGATCATTGGTCCTAATGCATCCATTGACAAAGGTTAGACAATCGATCGGAGTTATTTGGGTCAACATGGTTTCGGACAAAGTGTTTACCTGTAATGATTTCTGGACGAGGACGAGTGGATTTGGATGCTTTTAAAGGGGATCCAGATCTCCGGTCATTGCTGGCGTCTTGTCCGCGAGGGTTGTCTGCTTGGGTTTCGACTTCTGGAATATCTTGGCTTGGCCCTGCGTCCGACTGGTTTCCAGTCGGGGGCTCCTGATTAACTCCGGCTTCGGCTTCGGCCGACTGGATTCTAGTCGGGGGTTGATCACCAGATTCTGCATTATTGGTTGCCGGTTGATTGTCACTTGGATGATCCTCAGCAGTTGACTCGGTTTCTTTGGAAGAACCTGTGTCCACATTAGTCGGGTCAGAGTCTTTCCCAAACGGATCTATATTAGATGGTTTCTTGCAAATTTGATTATCAGTATTAATTGCCGCAATGGGTGCGCATCAATGCAAGAGAGATCGTTATATGAGTTGCACCTAGAAGACTTCCTGATCTTTGGCACAGGGCGACTGGATGTTTTCTTCCTTGGAGTAGCCTGTTTTGGTAGTTTCTTGGTTGTCTCTCGGTCTCCAGGCCTCCTGGCGGCATCATCGGCTTCGTCGTCACTTAGAACCAGCTTCCTCTTTCGAGAATCTGGCTGGCCGATTGGATCAGAAGCACTTGGTTGAGTTTCAGACCGAATTCTTGGTCCTCTGCTCCCTTGCCCAGTTTGGTGGCGGGGCGATCGGCGTTGAGCAATTGGGGGATCCGACTTCATCAAAGCAAATTCCTGGGTGTAATATCCTTCATTGTTAACTGATTCAACAAGAAAGCAAGACCATATTTTGAGAAAGGTTGAAGTGTATGAATACGTACCGGTGGAGGAGGATTGAATGCATTGAATGGCACAACGGGTAGCAGGTGTGAATAGCTGACAACAATAGCGTTTGAGAAGATCTTGTACATTCTTTCTTTCATGACCTTAAAGTCAAGAGAATCTGGATCTTCCCGATTTGGCTCATGCTTGCCGTCAAACTCAAAAGCCGTGCGGGATCTCTCTTTGATTGGAGCTAATCGACTTTTGATAAAGTGCCGAGTGATTTGTTCTCCCTGCAAACCTTGTTCCTTCAGTTTTAGCATGCGTTCCATCAATTCCACTGCCTGAGCAGCTTCATCTCCCATAGGCAATGAGTTCCATGTGTCCTGGTAAACCGGAGGAAGACAGGAATATTCGGGAAGTGCGGGTTCAGGATTTTGGACGTAAAACCAGTTTGCGTGCCAGCCTTTGTTTGAGGTCTTGAAGGGCATAGAGAAATACTTTTGGCTTAGTGTTCCTCTGAGTTGGAAACCAGCGCCCCCAACCACGCATGGTTTGCTCTTATTATGTTGGGGCTTGAGGAAGAAGATTCGGCGGAATAAGGCGAAATGAGGCCTAATGCCCAGAAAAGCTTCGCAAGCATGAACAAAATTGGCGATATGCACTATGGAGTTTGGATTCAGATGATGCAAGCTAATCCCGTAGAAGTTCAGAATCCCCCGGAAGAATCTTGAGGTTGGAAGAGAAAATCCGCCGTAGAAGAAATGAGCAAATACCACGATTTCGTGTGTATCGAGGGTCGGGAATGCCTCACCAAATGCCGGTCGCCACCCGATGATCTCTTTTGCTGGAAGAACGTCGTGTGCCACCATCTCCTTCAGATTGTCTTCCGTCACATCGGAGGGCGCCCATTGACTCTCGAAGCTTTCTCTTTCTTCCGCCATGAATGTGAACTGGATGGTCTGATTTAGTTCGAGATACGGCTGGAAAGGGATGGAAATTGGAGCGGTGGATGCGGGGAGAAATTTCGTGAAGTTTTTGAGGGTGGATTGGAGCGGATTGATGAACCCTAGTTTGCCCGGCGCAGTTTTGCATTGTAGCAGGAAATGGGGAAAATGGCGAGAGTCTCGGCGGGGAAGACGAAGAGACGTTTTTTACTTCGGTATTATTAGGGTATCGGGGGTGCTAATGGGCCTGGGCCTGTACAGTACTTCAGCCCAATTTTGTTTTCAGCTTTGGCAATATGTGCTCACAATGATGTGGCTCGATGCTGTTAAAATCCTTTTTAACGTGATTCAATAATTCTTTGGAATTATTATGATGCACATAAAAAGGTGCCCGACAGAAAGGTGTTATACCATTTTTGTAAGCTTTTTTAGGCTACAAAAGCTGTTGGGTTAATTTGAGATGACTGGTTTATTAGTAGTCATTCTCCTAGCATGTTATATGCTTATTTTGATTATGGTAAGGGTTATAGCCTAGGCTATTAAACTTCCTAATTGCCATGATCTTTATCATATTTGGTGGATCATTTTACGAGTTTTCTACTCGGATTCCTGTCAAATATGTCTACTTATGAACCTTTTTGAGTGTTTGTCACTCGGGTCTTTTCATATTTTTTGTCCTTGATATGTTCAAGTTGAAAAGCAGTCGGCTGGGTATCTTATTGAGTACCATGCATGCTTTGTTATAAAACCACTCGGTTCTTGACTACATGTTTAGTTTTTCAACTAATCATATAGTTGGGGGCTACACCTAATTAGGTGCATCTACTCGATGCACCATGTTTTATTTTCGCCCTTCACAGTCTTTTAGCACTCAGCAAGCTGGAGCAAGTTGAATTGAAGCACTCGGATTATTGTTTTTGTTTCGAGAAGGCTATTTTGTCAACTGTGAAGGTCTCGGGGGCTACTGTGGAGATTATGGTTACCCCATATCTACATGGCGGTTATATTCCAGCTGGATATACGGTACCAAATATAGATAGAATATCTTTATGAGGACTCGGGTTAGATTCTAAACTTGTATGTCAAGAAAATACCCGGGATCCTAGTCGGTTACGATTGTATTTTATCTGTAATCCCATATTCCGTTAGGATATGGACTGTATTCTGTAATACGGATCCCTTCCCCTATATAAGGAGGGGTCCGGGTTCCTCTCGGGACGATTCTTTTTTCCAGTTTATACAATCAATAACACACTCGGCGGAATCATCCCCGGACAGGAGTACGGTATTACTTCTTGAATAAGAAGGCCTGAACCTGTATAAAATTCCTTGTCTCCAAACCCATCCACTTTCCTAGCTTGATAGCCACCCCCTTTTATTATTGCCGAAATCTTGTTTCGACAAACATTGTAGAGCTTGATGAGATCTACAACTTTATTATTGACTATTTTATTATTTGAGGTCATTTAAGGGTCTAAATATTCATTATAATATACCATATTAATTTTTACAAAATCTCAGATCTACAATTCAAACATCTGATGGAGATGTGTTCCATATCAAAGTTGTAGAGCTCAACGGGATCTACCACTTTGTAGTTTATAACATTTGTATTTGAAAGCATTTAAAGTATAAAACAAACATTACAAGTTTCGAAGATGTGAAGTAAAATAAATAACATCTCCAATTTATACAATGGTAAATAAGTTATACATCTAGTAAAAGGTCTTGGGAGTAGAAAACGATAATCATATTTGCATATGGATCTCTTAGAGGAACAGCCATGAAAATTGATTTTCACATACGGTTGTAGGACCGTCTACAAAATTGACGATATAAATGTTGGAGACGTTGAACTAAAATAATAAGCGATATCTCTTTCTTGATCAAGAAACTCAATTTGAGGGGTTTTTTTATATACCGGTAAATATTCGCTACCGTATTCGTTCCGTCTCGTATTCGCTCCGTATCTGTATTCGATAATATTCGATTTCATTTCCGTATCCGAGTTTTCGATTTCGATTCCGATTCCGAAAAAAATATGAAAACGAATATGATAAAGCTAGTTTCCGTCCGTTTCCGATCCATTTTCATCCCTATGTACGGCCGGAAGCGCGGCGAGGTCGAGGCTGGCGTGGCAGTCGTCCAAGCCCCCTTACGGCGAGCAGCGAGAGCGCGCTGAGCACCACGAGTAGAGTGTTCAAAAATTAGTGGAGTGAATAAAGTCTATGGAATTATATATTTAAATATGAAGGGGGTAATTTTCTCGGTCCACCAAATATGTTATAACTCATGCGGATTCACGGAAGAAAATATGTTATCACCATCATGTTGTGTTCAACATTGTTATCGAGCGATGATACGTAACGTGCATGAGGTTGCTTGGTTCAGTTAATCTTTTTTCCCTTAAAGAAGCGTGTTTAAATTCTGCCGCACACACAACAGCATCAACGCAAGATGTCAGGCCTTCATGCTTAACCAGGTGCGTGACAAACTAACAATCAATAATAATCTCATTAAAAAGGGAAATATTTATCGATAATAGTCTCATAAAAAACTTGCTGAAATTCCAATATTGGTACAAGCAGAATTACAACAAAGGGTGCAACAAAAGAATGGCAAAATTAAACTAACTAATTAAACCTTTAATCGGTGGAAAATGTATGACAAACAAAAATCACGAGCTTATTCTGACCAACAACATCCCCGTCGTCGGAGATGTGGATTAACTGTGATCATTAGCCGGTGATCAATGGCGGCTAGTTGACGAGGCGGCAGTTCTTCCTGATCTCGCCATTGGCGCTGGTCTTGATTCCAATGCCGCCCATCTTCACCATCGCCGCCGCGAACTTGCTCTCCCACCGGCCGGGAATGACCACGTTGAGGAACACGCTGAACCCCGTCTCCGACGACCGGAGCGCCGCGTCCGACGTGAAGAGCACGTCGCGGCTGAGCACGTTCCGGTAGTACTGGTTGTCCAGCTTGTCGGGGGTTTTGAGGTCCTGCACCACCGTGGGGTCGCCGGTGCGGTTGCACGCCCGCGTCAGGTTGGCCTTGAGCGCGGCGTCCATGTCGGAGGTGGTGGAGGCGAGGCGGTCGGAGAAGGAGGAGCAGTGGGAGACGCCGATGGAGTGCGCGCCGGAGAGGGTGACCATGTCGTCGGCGTCGAGCCCCTTGTCGGCGAAGTTCTTCTTGAGCTGGTCGAGCCCGGCGAACGGCGACGGCAGGTTGGTGAGGGTCTCGTCGGCGAGGGAGACGCGCCCGTCGTAGCGGCCGGCCGGCATGGCGAAGTCGATGTTGGCGTTGCTGAGGAAGTAGGCGGCGTCGCGGCCGGCGAAGGCGACGACGTCGGCGCAGGAGACGACGCCGGGGCACGCGCTCTCGAGCGCCGCCTTCGCCGCGTCGATCACCTCGAAGCCGCGGAGGCTGGGGAAGTTGGGCACGCCGAGCTTCTCCGGCCGCGAGTTCGCCGTCGTCGGGTCGAGCAGAACGGAGGCGTCGCAGCCCTGATCAATCGAAAGGAGACAATACACAGCCACATTAATCACGTGGATTACTAACTAATTATTAATCACGTGTTTTAATTGTCGAAACTAGATTTCGGCAATAATAAAAGGGGGTGGCTATCAAGCTCGGAAAGTGTATGGGTTTGGAGACAAAGGATTTATACAGGTTCAGGCCTTCTTATAAAAGAAGTAATACCCTACTCCTGTCCGGGGATGAATCCGCCGAGTGTATTATTGATTGTATGATTCGGGAAAAATCAGCATATATCCCTAGAGGCGCCCGGACCCCCTTTATATACTGGAAGGAGTCCGGATTACAAAAGATAATCTATATTCCTAACGGAATATGAAGATAGAGGTAAAATACAGTCGTAACCGACTAAGTCTCAGGGTGTTTCCTTGATACACAAGTTAAGAAACAAACCCGAGATACAGATAAGATATTCTATCTACATTAAGTATCCGGTACCCAGTTCGAATACCATCGCCGTGTAGATATGGGATACCCATAATCTCCACAGTAGCCCCCGAGTCCTTTGCAGTCGACCATCATAGTCTTCTCAAAGATAATAATCCGAGTACTTCAAACTCTTCAAGCCAAAATCTGCCGAGTGGACTGTAAAGGGCGAAAAAAATAAAGAATATGGTGCATCGAATAGATGCACCTAATTAGGTGTAGCCCCCAACTATGTGATTAGTTAATAAACTAAACATATAGTTGAAAGACAAAATAATAACACAATTGTGCATTATATGACAAAAGCATACGCGGCGCCTAAATAGGCATACTAGCCGACTGCTTTTTAGCCACCATAAAAGAAATCCGAGTGGTTTACACTCTAAAAGGTTCACGAATGAACACACTTGACAGGCATCCGAATAAAAAAATTCTAAAGATTACCCATCAAGTATTATAAAGATTATGGTAATAAATAAGTCAAATAGCCTAGGCCATGACTATTTACCATGAAAATAGGCATATAACACGCCAAGGAAATGACTATAATAAAAACAAGTCATTCCTAGTTAACCCAAACAGCTTTTGTAGCCTAAAAAAGCTTGCAAAAACAGCATGACGCCTTTCTGTCGGGCACCTTTTTAATTTGCATTGCAATAATTCCAAAGAATTATATGACCGCATAAAAAGGATTTGATCAGCATTGGGCAACACTGTTGTGCGCATAATATTGCCAAAGCAAAATATGCCTAAGTCCCTAAGGAACACAATGGGCCACGCTGTTAAAAGTATTGGGCTGAAGTACTGTGCAGGCCTAGGCCCATTAGCACCTCCGATACCCTTAACTGAAAAATCCTATATCCAAGCGACGCTTCGTCTTCCCCGCCGGAACTCTCGCCATTTTCCCCACTCCTTGCTACAGTGAAAAGCTGCGCCGGCGAACTAGGGTTCACAACTCCGGCCAAATCCACCTCCGAAAAACGCATCAAAATCCTTCCCGTGATCCACCGCCTCAATTCCTCACCTCTCCCAAGCCATCCCTCGAATCAAACCAGCACATTTGAGAAAAATCGATGGCGGAAGAGAGAGAAAGCTTTGAAGGCCAATGGGCGGCGTCCGATGTGACAGAGGAGAATCTGAAGGAGATGGTGGCGCACGGTGTTCTCCCAGCCAAAGAGATCATCGGGTGGCGGCCAGCGTACGGTGAGGCATTTCCATCTCCAGATACGCATGAAATTGTAGTCTTCTCGCATTTCTTCTACGGTGGTTTTGCTCTTCCGACCTCAAGATTTTTCCGTGGGATCTTGAACTTCTATGGAATCAGCTTACATCACCTAAACCCGAATTCCATCGTACATATTGCCAATTTCGTCCATGCTTGTGAAGCCTTTTTGGGGATCAAGCCTCACTTTGCCCTATTCCGCCGGATCTTTTTCCTCAAGCCCCAACCAAACAAGAACAAACCGTGTGTAGTCGGGGGGGCAGGATTCCAACTGAGGGGAACTCTGAGCCAAAAATATTTCTCCATGCCCTTCAAGACTTCGAACAAAGGCTGGCACGCAAACTGGTTCTATGTCCAAAATCCTGAGCCTGCTCTTCCCGGGTACTCTTGTCTTCCTCCAGTATACCAAGATACCTGGAACTCTCTTCCAATTGGAGATGAAGCAGTCCAAGCCTTGGAATTGTTGGATCGCATGTTAAAGCTTAAAGAGCAAGGCTTGCAAGGAGAGCAGATTACTCGGCACTTCATCAAATGCCGACTAGCGCCAATCAAGGAAAGATCTCGCACGGCATTCGAGTTTGACGGCAAGTATGATCCTAACCGTGAAGAATCAGACTCTCTGGATTTCAGAATCATGAAGGAGAGGATGTATAAAATCTTCTCAAATGCAATCGTCGTCAGCTACTCACACCAGCTGCCAGTCGTGCCATACAATGCATTCAATCCGCCTCCGCAGGTATGTATTGGAAATCCTCAAACCATGATCAGAACATAATTTTGTCTTCATGCTGAGTTGACTAACTATGGAAGCATCTTGTTCAGGAATATACACTGATGAAGTCAGATCCACCAGTCACTCAGCGCCGGTCTCCTCGTCAACATACCGCTCAGGGAGGTGGAGGGCCAACGATCAGACCGGATCCGCAACCTCAGACCTCCAAATCAACTGGTCAGACGGGTCCTCGCAAGAGGAAACTGGTGCTTGATGACGATGAAGGCGACGATGATAAATCTGGGGATAAGGGCTCGCCTAATAAACCCCCAAAACGCACCATGCCCAGGAAAAAACTGGCCGGCCGCGCAATGCCAAAAATTAGAACATCTTCCAGGTATAAGACCTCTCGGTATGATTTCACTTTGGTAAGCTCTCTCATGAGAATGATGCTAAATTCTGAAAGAATACTTTGCAGGAAACCATCTGATATAGATCCATCTGGAAAAGACCCCGATCCAGCCATGGCAGAGCAAAATATATCCAAAGACCCCGAGCCAACTGCCGAAAGCCAGCCGACTGCCAAAAGCCAGCCGACCGGCGCCCATGCTTCGGGTGACCAGGCCAATCCGAGTGACCAGCCGCCGACTGGAAACCAGTCGGCAACAACTGAAGCAGCAACAACTCAAGAGCCCCCGACTGGAAACCAGTCGGACGCAGGCCCTGATCAAGAAATCCCTGAAGTAGAAGCGCAGACGACAGCTTCCCAAGGGCCAGAAGCTGGTAATGACTCAATAGCTGGATCTCCAGGCAAAGAACAAAGATCACCTCACGCTCAGCTAGGTACATCTCCAGGTTAATTGTCTTCTCATACAACGGTGATTTAAATAACCTCAGCGTATCCGTCTAATGTCTTGGAAACACATCAGGACCATCAGGTGATGACGGAGAAGAAATCCCTCGCATAAAGGCGACCGACGACTCTCGTCCTCCTATCTTGATCAAATGGTGGGACGAGAACTCACAAGCCGCCGGTATAGTCATAAACCGTCAAAAAGAAGATGAAGAAGTGTGCCAGCTGAAGAAAGCGCTTGGAGAGGCCACTCGTATTGTAAATGTAAGTCTTCCGAGCGACAGCCTTCAGTAACTTTGTTTTCTTTTTAGCAGAACTGAACCATGATCCATCGTGCAGAGAATCCATCTTCGCAATGAGGCCAAGACCACAACTTTGGAAAAGCTGGTTCCTCATTTGGGAACTCTAGAAGCAGTTAGGGACCAGCTGCATGAGACCAAGGAGCTTGCCAAGAAGACGGAGAAAGAATTAAGGGACCGAATCGCTCAGCTCCAAGAGTCAAATTATGAGCTGAGTGGTTCATCCAAAGGTAATCTCTAGATCAGTTTCATCAGTTCAAACTGGCATAACTATATCCTCAACCATCTGAATTTCAAAACAGCGCAAGCCGCCAGGATGGAACAGATGGCAAAGCAAATTGAAGCCCTGGAGAGAGATAAGACAGAACTGGCTGCGCAAAGGGACTCAGCCTTGAAGGAAGTCGAAGGTAACGCCAGCCAACAATCTGAGCTTCTCTCCTTATAATGCAACAGATGCTCATCATAAATGTGTTTTGTAGATCGCAAGATCAAATCTCAAGCTCAGTTTGACGTCCTGGTTGGTAAGATCAAGAGGCTTGAAGGAGCAAGGGATGATGTCGCCAATGCCGCTGCACCAATTATCCAAGCCATGTTCCTCAATAACGGTGGTCCGAGTGCACTCGACGCAACCGAAATATTTGACAAGCTGAGTGTTGCTCCGGAAGTATATTTCAAAAATATCAAGAAAGCTGGAAGTATGGGAGCTGGCATGGCCTTGGCGATGACAAAATCTTTGTACCCGAGAATTGAAGTCGACACCATTGATGGATTTGCAGACGGGACAAGTGAAGAAGCTGCCCTTGATCTTATCGGTAGTGCGCAAACTGCGGCTGACAAAATAGCGAGTGATGTTGTGGAGCAATTTCGCAACAACGACCTCCAGCCGAGTAATGATGACTCTGATGATGAAAGGACTGACTCTGACTGAGTTTGGATGTAATACATGGAGGCTCAATTTGTACAATACTGGTGTATTTATGCTGTGCTTGATGATTCTTGCAAAGTTTTTGATTTCTTAAAAGTTTTTGCTAAGCTTTGTTGAGCCTAAAACCCAAAGAAGCTATTAAAAACTTTCAGTCCTCTCAAACTAAGTAGAAAAACCAAACAAGGCAATGATAAACCAAGTAAGCAAACTGAATTGATAAAAAATCACACTCCATTATTATGATAATAGCCCCCGACTGACAACGGCAAGAAGAAAACTTGATGTTGACAGTCAAAATAGGGAAATACAATGATAAAGTTAAGCGTAGAAACGACGAAGATGTTCAATGTTCCAAGAGTTGTCGACGAGAGTGCCGTCTTCGCGCTTGAGTCGGTATGAACCTGGTCGGGTAACTTCAGAGATAATAAATGGCCCTTCCCATAGAGGAGATAACTTGTGCCGATCTCGTGTGGTTTGAATTTTCCGTAGAACCAGGTCGCCGACTAGAAAGGCACGAGATCGAACATTGCGATTATGATAACGTCGCAACCCTTGTAAGTACCGAGCTGACTGAATCAAAGCTGCTTCGCGGACTTCTTCCAGTCGGTGCAAGTCGTCCACTCGGTCTTCTTCATAGCGTTCTTCACGGAAATTACGGAAGCGCAAAGATTCGAACTCGACTTCACTCGGCAACATTGCTTCTGCCCCGTAGACAAGGAAAAAAGGTGACTGGCCTGTGGCCCGACTGGGCGTAGTACGCAAAGACCAAAGTACTGATGGTAACTGTGACACCCATTTGCCGGCATAGGGTTTAAGCCGGTCAAAAACTCGAGCTTTAATCCCTTGAAGTATCATGCCGTTGGCCCTCTCCACCTGTCCATTGCTCATTGGGTGCGCTACGGAGGCATAACAAATCTTTATTCCAAAATCTTCACAAAAGTCTTTGAAAACTCCGCCGGTGAATTGTGTGCCATTATCAGTGATTATCCGATTGGGCACCCCAAATCTATGCACAATGTTGATGAAGAAGTCTCGAGCATTATCTGCTGTAATCGTGACAACAGGCTTAGCTTCGATCCACTTGGAAAATTTGTCGATGGCCACGAAGAGGTGCGTGTAACCGCCGACTGCCTTTTTAAACGGGCCAACCATGTCGAGCCCCCAAACCGCAAACGGCCAAGACAGCGGGATAGTTTGCAACTCTTGAGCTGGTAAGTGAATTTGTCTGGCGAAAAATTGGCAACCTTCACATGTGCGCACAATTTTGTCGGCGTCGGACACTGCAGTAGGCCAGAAAAAACCCTGCCGGTAAGCTTTGCCGACAATGGTGCGCGCAGCAGCGTGGTTTCCGCATATCCCAGAATGTATGTCTTTCAGCAATTGTCTCCCTTCCTCTAAAGATACGCAGCGTTGCAGAATTCCTGAAGGGCTTTTCTTGTATAACTCAGATTCATGCATAACATAAAGTTTGCTCCGCCTTGAAATCCGCTCGGCTTCATCTTTATCTTGAGGGAGCTCTTGAGAAGTTAAAAATCGTATGAAGGGCTCTCGCCAGTCGGCTTCAACCATAGCGACATCATGGGTGCCCGTAATTTGAGTGGCATCTTTGTGAGGTACCGTCGGCGTATAAATGTGTTCGACAAAAACATCAGAGGGCGCCGCCTCGCGCTTGGATCCAAAGTTCGCAAGTCTATCGGCAGCTTCATTGTTGTGTCGAAGAACATGGCTGAGCTCAAGTCCATCGAACTTATCCTCCAGTTTGCGTACCTCTTGTCGATATGCCATCATGTTGTCGTCAATGCAAGACCACTCTTTCATAACTTGGTTGACAACCAGTTGTGAATCACCTCGAACGATTAGACGCTTTATCCCTAGGGAAATTGCAATCCGTAGCCCATGAAGGAGCGCCTCATACTCGGCGACGTTGTGGGACGCCGAAAAATGTATCCAAAGCACATAACTTAGTCTTTCTCCAGTCGGGGAAATTAAAACCACTCCAGCTCCAGTGCCTGAAAGTCTTTTTGACCCGTCAAAATGCATGGTCCAGTGCTCTATTTTCTCCACGGGGGTATCCTCTTGGCACTCGGTCCACTCGGCGACAAAATCGGCTAACGCTTGAGACTTGATTGAAGTGCGGGGCTTGAATGATATGTCCAAAGACATCAACTCCAAAGCCCACTTAGCAATCCGCCCATTTGCTTCGCGGTTGTGTAGTACGTCGCCGAGTGGGAATGATGTGACCACCGTTACCGAGTGACCTTGAAAGTAATGAGACAGCTTCCTGGTAGTAATTAAAATACCATATAACAGCTTCTGAACCTGAGGGTACCTCGTTTTGGAGTCGGCCAGGACCTCGCTGACGAAGTAGATTGGTCGCTGAACTTTCTGGACATGGCCTTCTTCCTCACGCTCGACAACCAAGACTGTGCTCACGACCTGGGAGGTGGCTGATACATACAGCAACAACGGCTCCTGCGGATGTGGTGAGGCTAAGACCGGTGGCTTGGTGAGGAGTTGTTTGAAATCTTCGAAGGCCTTCTGTGCTTCAGGTCCCCATTGGAAATTATCTGTTTTCTTCAGTAGCTTGAAGAAGGGCATCCCCCGCTCGCCAAGTCTTGAAACGAATCGGCTGAGCGCCGCCATGCATCCAGTCAGCTTCTGAACATCTTTCTGGGTGCTTGGCGGTTTCATGTTGAGGATAGCAGTAACTTTCTCCGGGTTGGCTTGGATGCCCCTATGAGACACCATAAAGCCAAGCAGCTTCCCTGACGGTACTCCGAAGGTGCACTTTTCAGGGTTCAATTTCATTCTGAAGGCGCGGATGCTCGCGAAGGTTTCTTCTAGATCCAAGATCAGATCATCCTTTTGCTTGGTCTTGACGACTACGTCATCCACATAGGCTTCAACGTTGCGGCCGATCTGTGTTGAAAAGCATCTCTGGATCATGCGTTGATAGGTTGCTCCTGCGTTTTTTAATCCAAACGGCATGGTGACGTAGCAGTATGCCCCAAAAGGCGTGATGAATGAAGTCTTCAAGCAGTCGGATTCCTTCAGTCGGATCTGATGATACCCCGAGTAGCAATCCAGAAAACTGAGGAGCTCGCAGCCGGCGGTTGAGTCAACTACCTGGTCAATGCGAGGCAACCCGAAGGGATCTTTAGGGCAAGACTTGTTGAGGTCAGTGTAATCAACACACATGCGCCATTGCCCTGTTTTCTTCCGAACTAGAACCGGGTTTGCCAGCCAGTCGGGATGAAGGACTTCTTTGATGAAGCCTGCTGCTAACAGCTTGGTCAATTCCTCCTTGATCGCGTCCTTCCTGTCTTGTGCAAATCGGCGAAGTCGTTGTTTAATAGGCTTGGCGTCTTCTTTGACATGTAAGGAGTGCTCAATCACCTCTCTGGGAATACCGGGCATATCCGAAGGTTTCCACGCAAAGATATCTTTATTATTTTGAAGAAAGGTGATGAGCGCGCTTTCCTATTTACAATCTAACTCGGCGCCTATTACAGCAGTTTTGGTAGGATCAGAAGGATCTAAGGGAATCTTTTTAGTCGCGGCTTCGGTTTCCCCACTTTTTGAAGTCTTGGCAGCGGGCACTTCTCCTTCGCTCACCGTGGTTGCAGCCAGTCGGATTTCCTCTCGGGCTAGCGCCATCTCGCGAGTTTGGGCCATGTCGCAACTCTCCTTGTCGCATGTGACGGCTTGCTTGATGTCGCTCCGTAGGGATAGGACTCCTCGGGGACTAGGCATCTTCATCATCATGTAAGTGTAGTGCGGGACGGCCATGAACTTGGCTAACGCCGGGCGTCCGAGTATGGCGTGGTATGCTGTCTCGAAATCGGCAACTTCAAAGCTGATATTCTCTGTGCGGAAGTTTTCCCGAGTGCCAAAAGTGACCGGAAGAGTAATCTGGCCGAGTGGAGTTGCGGATAATCCTGGAATTACTCCATGAAAAGGCGCATTGCTTGGTTTTAACTCGGAGCGAGGGATCTGCATATCATCCAAAGTCTTGGCGAAGAGGATATTGAGTGCACTGCCGCCATCAATGAGGGTTCTGCGAAGCTTGACATTACGGACCACTGGGTCTAGTACCAGGGGGTACCGCCCCGGGTGGACCACTCGGTCAGGATGATCCGAGCGGTCAAACTTGATTGCGATTTCTGACCATCGAAGATACTGGGGCGTGTCAGGTTGAACAGCATTGATCTCCCGTTCAGTCAACTTCTGCTTCCGTTTAGATTCGTAAGCCAGGGGGCCGCCGAAGATATGGTTAAGCTCCTTGCGGTGGTCTTGAAATCCAGCCGGGGTGTCGCCGTCATCCTGCTTCCTTGACGTGCTTTGTTCTTCGTCGGAGTTCTTCCGAGTAGACTTGGTGTACTGCTCCGCGAACTGTTTGTAGATGAAGCACTCTTTGGCCACGTGGTTGGAGTTTGGATGATGCGGGCATTGGGAGTTCATGATCTTGTCGAAGGTGTTGACGCGCGAACGCTGTCGAGAAGAGTGAGCGGCGGTTGCAACAAGTTCCTCAGGCTTACGCTTGCGGTCCTTATGATTGTTACTTCCACCTCCTCCCGTAGCCGGCGTATTTTTCGGCTTCCAACTGGGACCCGACTGCTTCGATGCGGTGACGGCGTCTTCGGCTTTGGCGTACTCGTTGGCTTTTTCAAACATGAGCTTGACTGTTCTGGGAGGTTTGCGCCCGAATTTGCCGACCAATTCTTCGTGGCGAATCCCTTTGGTGAATGCGGCGATGATGACGTCGTCGGTGATGTCGGAGATCTTGTTACGTTGTTCAGAAAATCGCCGAATGTAATCTCGAAGAGATTCTCCGGACTTCTGAATGACGTTGTAAAGATCATATTGTGTGCCGGGACGCTCGAAGGTGCCTTGGAAGTTGGCGATGAAGTGGTCGCGTAGTTCGGCCCAAGATCCAATTGTACCACGGGGCAATCCATGGAGCCAAGATCGGGCGGAATCTGCTAAAGCCACCGGTAAATAGTTCGCCATGGCCTTGTTATCTCCTCCTGCTGCGCGGATTGCGAGACCGTAGACGGTAAGCCACGATTCTGGATTAGTGGTACCGTCGTACTTCTCTATTCCAGTCGGTTTGAAGCCGGCTGGCCAATCCACTCGACGCAGGTCGTCGGTGAAGGCTGCAACTCCGTCAAGGTCGTCGTCGCGGCGATCCGGCGAGTGATGGTAGCCTCGAGCTGCTCGGCGCTGTGTGATTGTGTCGCGAAGATCGATGGGGCGGCGACGAGGTGGTGAGCGAGGCCGTTCCACTCGGCGCTCCCTATGAAGTTCGGGAGGCGAGTGAACAGACCGCTCGTCGTGGCCCCTGCTCCTGCGATTGGATCCTGCTCCGGTGATGCTGAGGCTTGGATGACGGTAGTCATGAGATCGGAAGTGGGGGACCCGGCTGCCAGTCGGCGTGTGGACGCTTTCGGAGTTAACTGGGACCGTCGCCGCAATCATGGTCTTTGTCTGGTTCAGGATGTTGACGACGTGGTCGGATCGATTGAGCTCGTTTTGGTTGAGGAGGGTGTCGAGAAGGGTGATCGCGGCAACCGCATTCTGTTGAGGGGTGCGGAAAACCGGTGTCCCTTCGACATCTTGCTGGCCGATGAGATCACGCGCTCGGCGCCCTGCTTCCAAAGCTCGCTGACGTCGATCTTCAGCCTCCTTCGCGATCCGTTCACGGTCCTGCTGCTCGCGCCGTAGCCGTTCTTGTTCTTGTGCTTGGTGCTCCTCCTCCAGTCGGCGACGCTCTTCGGTCTCCCGGGCTTGGCGTTGCTCCTCCGTCTCGTTATTGGCCATGAAAACGCCAAAGTAGAGAGGGGTGTAGTTGTCATCTAGGCTTCCGTCGAAGTCGTCGAGATCCGGGTCGTGGTAGCGAGAGCTAAACTCATCGTACTCCACGATGTCAGTAGGACGTGAGTCGACGGTGGGAGAGCTGTTGTAGTCATCCAGCTGATCTGTCGAAACCGTGCCGAGTGGTTGGAGGATGACGCCGACTTCCCTGAAGCTAGGCGAAATCGGTGTTGAAGCCGACTTCCGCCTAGGCCTACGGGATGAAGGCGCTGTCGTGGTGAAGACGGCCGCTAAATCGTCGGGGAGCTTCATCAGGACCGGTGGGTAAGCCCCATCATCTTGATCTGGTATCGTTGGAAAAGATGCGATCTCAGCCGAGTGGTTTGAAGCCGACTCGGTTGAGATGGTCTGGAAGTAGCTTTCAGCCGCGTTCGGGAATCCAAACGGGACCGAAAGCCGGTTCTCTCCCGACTGGTCCGATTCCGAGTCAAGGAGAGAAATCTTGCCGAAGTTGTTGGTGATGAAGTCGAGGCTGCCGAACCGAAACGTCTGCCCGGGAGGGAAGACGAGGTCGTCGATGCCGGAGATGGGACCCATTGCACTGATCGGCGAAAAGCTTGACGCTACCCCTACCTGGCGCGCCAACTGTCGAAACTAGATTTCGGCAATAATAAAAGGGGGTGGCTATCAAGCTCGGAAAGTGTATGGGTTTGGAGACAAAGGATTTATACAGGTTCAGGCCTTCTTATAAAAGAAGTAATACCCTACTCCTGTCCGGGGATGAATCCGCCGAGTGTATTATTGATTGTATGATTCGGGAAAAATCAGCATATATCCCTAGAGGCGCCCGGACCCCCTTTATATACTGGAAGGAGTCCGGATTACAAAAGATAATCTATATTCCTAACGGAATATGAAGATAGAGGTAAAATACAGTCGTAACCGACTAAGTCTCAGGGTGTTTCCTTGATACACAAGTTAAGAAACAAACCCGAGATACAGATAAGATATTCTATCTACATTAAGTATCCGGTACCCAGTTCGAATACCATCGCCGTGTAGATATGGGATACCCATAATCTCCACATTAATTAATAAGAAAACATTTTTTTTTACCTCGACGAAGCAGTCATGAAAGAAGAGGCGGACGAGCCCTGCGCCGATGCCGCGGTTGGCGTACACAGCGTTCTTGACGGTGTCCTTCACAATTTGCTCAGCTTTTGGGCAAGAGGAACTGTAATAACCAACTCTAAGCCCCGGGGCCGGCGGGCTTGGGCTGGTTGGAGCCGGGTTCGGAGGAGTTGTGCTTGGTGGAGGATAGGTTGTTGGCGGGCTCGGGCTCACCGGTGCTGGACTCGGAGGAGTCGAGCTAGGTGGAGGATAAGTAGGCGGCATGCTCGGGCTCAGGCTTGGCGGGCTTGGGTATGTAATGGGTGTGGGTGGGCTAGCATTGCCGGTATAGCCTTGGCATGTCACGGAACCGACCAGAGCCAGCAATGTGAGCAGCACAGCAAGCTTAGCCATCTCTGATTCTCTGCACTGAACTCTGAAGCAGGTTACAGTGTTCTGAAACTCTCAAGACTCTGAACTTTGTGGTGAAATGCAGCTGCTTCTGCATCTCCATTTATAGTCAGTCCCCAGCCGAAGCAGAGAACAAACAATTTGGTGAGCACGTCGCGGTGACAAATGCACCCTAAGTCAAGCAGGGGAACATGGGAATCGAGCAGCTAGCTAGACCAGTTGACATGGAGGTTTCTTTGATTAATTTTTGCCGGTAAAGCTGCAGCTGCACTGAACAAGTCGACGGTCTGGTTGGTTTAATTTCAGAGGTTTTTCGTCTTGCAGCGTATGTTCCATGGATGGGTTGTTTATTGTTTCTGAATCAAATTTATCACCCAGATTTATGTTCTTGCGGCCGTTGAATTGGCAGTTTGGCATTGGTTTTGATGGGACTCGTCCACGCCAGCGCCTACTTCCCGGGGTGGTGGAACGCCAAGTTCGCATAGGCGATGGTGAAGATGGGCAGCGTCACCGTCAAGACCGCCGCCGGCGAGATAAGGAAGCAGTGTCGGTTCACCAACCAGGGGCCTGTTTGGGGAGCTTAAAATTCTGAGAAGCAGCTAGTTGGTAGCCAGCTTCTAAGAATCAAAGCTGGGTTTTCCAGCTTCTGTCTTGTAGTTCATTAGCTGGATTCTACAACTACAGCTTCTTAGAATCTAAACCAAAAGCTAGACTGTTTCGGGAGCTTCTAATTCTGAGAGAAGCTGCAGCAGTTAGAAGCTCCTCTAAACATGTCCTAGTACTAATCACGACGCTTTACATGCATGCCTCAAGCCGAGCCAGTGAACTTAATTTAGAACAATAATTATCTAGATTATGTGTCACCTGCGATAATATTTAGGATCTTATGCAACTTCGATTATAAAACGTGAGATTTCCTAAAATTCACTCTTTTTATATGGTCTCCATTGATCCCACAACAAATTTAATCGGTTATAAAATTACACGGCCAACCTCCGCTAGTTTTACTAATACGACTAACTAAACTTTACTTAGACATGTTCTTATGTCATATATAAGGGCATGTTCACGGCTGGAGCCTGGTATATACTAGTAGGCAATACACGTCACTTAAGATTATAAACTATACTCAATTTCTCAAATATTATAAGAGTATAGTTTATAGTTTTTCTATTTTCTCATGTTCCCTACCCTATAGTAAAAATTTCTTCTATAAATACTAAGAGTCTATGTTTAGCCTGTGTTAAGCTTAAATGTTTGAGAAAATTCTCTCTGTACCCCTAAAAATTCATCCAATCCCTTCTATACCCCTAAGATTTGCTCATTCCCTTCCATACCCCAAAATTTCAATTTAGATCCCTTCTATACCCCTTCCGTTAGTTGACCATTAGTTGACCGTTAAATTCATATCATAAAGTCCATTTTACCCTTTGGTATCAAGAAAATATAAATTTATGAAGTATATTAATAGAGTGTATAAATTTATTGTATACGATTATTATATTTATGAGTTTATTTTGTGAGATATTATTTAACAAAAATAATTTTTATCTCGCATAAAAAGATTTATCTTATAAAAAATTTCGTACTACTCTAACAAAATATGAAGTTTTTAATGGCAAAAAAATATTATTTTTTTGTTTTATCTAAAATAAATTTTGCCATAGATAAAAAATATTTTGTTTTCCCTTCGCAAGGCGAAACTAAAATATTACTTTTGTTAAAAATATCTCACAAAATAAACTCATAAATATGATAGTCACATATAATAAATTTATACACTCCATTAATATACTTCATAAATTTATATTTTCTTGATACCAAAGGGTTGTCATAGATAAAAATTATTTTTGTTTTCCCTTCGCGAGGCGAAACTAAAATATTACTTTTGTTAAATAATATCTCACAAAATAAACTCATACATATAATAGTCAAATACAATAAATTTATACACTTCATCAATATACTTCATAAATTTATATTTTCTTGATAGCAAAGGGCAAAATGGACTCTATGGTAGAAATTTTGTGGTCAACTAACAGTCAACTAATGGAAGGGGTATAGAAGGGATCCAAACTGAAATTTAGGGGTATGGAAGGGAATGAGCAAATCTCAAAGGCATAGAAAGGATTGTGTGAAGTTTCAGGGGTACACAGGGAATTTTCTCTAAATGTTTCACTCTCCTTTCTCTCTTCAATGTCAGTAAAGAGCCTTCTATTAATATTATTAACAGATGTTGTACATGCCCTAAACTAGAGGTCATGCCAACTTTGGATTCCTTTTTTTCAGTTAGTAATAATGTTTAAGGCCTCCTTTGGAACAAAGGTTTTTTTAAAGAAATTTAGGAGAAATTCAATCCATAACAAAGAGTATGGAAATTTTTCCTCCATGGCCCCTTTTGATTAAAGGAAAAGCCATCCGAAAATCCTACGGAATTCATTTGGATTGGCTCAAAACTTAGAAACTTCGGAGGAAATGTCCAACCTCTTGAAAAAAGTATACTTTGTGTGTGTATCTCCGATTCTAGCATTTTTCCCGTGCTCCATCCACATGGTTATTCTTATAGTTTCCTTACATTTTTTTCAATCTATAGGATTTGAAATGTTAGTGCGCTCCAACCCTCTTTTTTTTCTTATTTCCGTGTTATGAGAAATTGAGAATCCTACGTTTCAAAGGAGCACTAGTTTTTTAGGCATTTATAACTGAAAATACCAGGTATTATGATTTTAGAAAACCACCCAAATTATGTGCAACCCATTTCAGTTATTAATTGGGTAAATTAAGAAACCGTGTACAACAGTCCAAAGCGGTATTGTATTCAAAAGGGAAACTATTTTGATCTCTTGAAGGGATGTCTCCTCGTTATTTGCATGCCAATCAAATGGTTATAAAAAGAATGGAAAATTTTGAGAAGATGTATTAACATGTGATATAACACTCCACAAGAATGCATGTTCAAATTCAACTTTTAGATCTCGCAACGGAAAAAACAAATTAAACAGCAACTACATAATGTATTGTCATAGTCAATTTTTTCTTGTTGCGAGATGTAGAAGTTGAATTTGAACTTGCATGTTTATGGAGTGATATATCATATGTTAATACATCTTCTCATTTTTTTTCATAACCATTTGAGTGACATGCAAACAATGAGAGGATATCCCCTCGAGGGATCAAAATATACTTCCATATTCAAAATTCCCTTTTCATAATTAAACCACACTTTTTATAATATAAAAATTATATCCAGCAAACAGACATACCCTACTACTAGTAGTCAGTCTGGCAAGTCTATATTATCATCTTTATTTTAAAACATAGAGACAATTGACATACAAAATAATAAGAGTCAACACGGTGCGCTATGTGACTGCGTGGTGAGCACATTAGCAGACCGACACTAATCACTAGTATTACTAGTACACTAGTCTCAAAACTAAACTATAATTGTCGGTGCCCCATGACCTTCTATGAGTTTCTATACCATCAGATTAACAACACAAACCGACAGTCAAAACTGAATTAGAAACACAGGCCGCGAAGCGTAATTAGTGCAATCCGGTAGTTGCATCCTACAGAGGTTGCATCCCATCAAAACCTAAACAATGCCAAATTGCCAATCCAACGGCTGCAAGAGCATAAATCCGGGTGATAAATTTGATTCAGACACAATAAACAACCCCTCCATGGAACACACTCTGCAAGATGAAAAACCTCTGAAATTAAACCAATCAGTATCAGGCCGTCGACTTGTTCAGTGCAGCTGCAGCTTACCGGCAAAAATTAATCAAAGAAACCTCCATGTCAACTAGCCTAGCTAGCTGTTCGATTCCCATGTTCCCTGCTTGACTTCGAACGCATTTGTCACCGCGACGTGCCAGCCAAATTGTTTCTTCTCTGCTTCGGCTGGGGACTGACTATAAATGGAGATGCAGAAGCAGCTGCATTTCATCAAAAAGTTCAGAGTCTTCAGAGTTTCAGAACACTGTAGCTACTTCAGAGTTCAGTGCAGAGAATCAGAGATGGCTAAGCTTGCTGTGTTGCTCACATTGCTGGCTCTGGTGGGCTCTGTGACATGCCAAGGCTATACCGGCAATGCTAGCCCACCCACACCCATTACATACCCAAGCCCGCCAAGCCTGAGCCCGAGCACGCCGCCTACTTATCCTCCACCTAGCTCGACTCCTCCGAGCCTAGCACCGGTGAGCCCGAGCCCGCCGACAACCTATCTTCCACCAAGCCCAACTCCTCCGAGCCCGGCTCCGGCAAGCCCAAGCCCGCCGTCCCTAGGGCTTAGAGTTGGTTATTACAGTTCCTCTTGCCCAAAAGCTGAGCAAATTGTGAAGGACACCGTCAAGAATGCTGTGTACACCAACCGCGGCATCGGCGCAGGGCTCGTCCGCCTCTTCTTTCATGACTGCTTCGTCGAGGTAAAATCCTTTTTTATTAATTAAAACACGTGATTAATTAGTTAGTAAGGGATCACCTATACATTTATCGATAAATTTTCTTTTAAAAATTTGACAGATGTAATTATAGTATAATCGTGATGTAATTACACTGTAACTCGCATGTAACTTATATGTAACTTTCAAAAATATCTATGTAACATACTTTTTAGGTAAAACGGAGGTCGTGGGAGCTAATCCTCTCAAATGTTTGCACACAGTGACTTTTTTCATTCTTCATTTGCATAAATCTTGAAACAATCTAACGGTTTAAAATTATGTGAAAGCTATATGCAAGTTACATTATAGTTACAGTGTAATTACACTCCGATTGTGCTGCAATCGAGTTAGTAATCCACGTGATTAATGTGGCTGTGTATTGTCTCCTTTCGATTGATCAGGGCTGCGACGCCTCCGTTCTGCTCGACCCGACGACGGCGAACTCGCGGCCGGAGAAGCTCGGCGTGCCCAACTTCCCCAGCCTCCGCGGCTTCGAGGTGATCGACGCGGCGAAGGCGGCGCTCGAGAGCGCGTGCCCCGGCGTCGTCTCCTGCGCCGACGTCGTCGCCTTCGCCGGCCGCGACGCCGCCTACTTCCTCAGCAACGCCAACATCGACTTCGCCATGCCGGCCGGCCGCTACGACGGGCGCGTCTCCCTCGCCGACGAGACCCTCACCAACCTGCCGTCGCCGTTCGCCGGGCTCGACCAGCTCAAGAAGAACTTCGCCGACAAGGGGCTCGACGCCGACGACATGGTCACCCTCTCCGGCGCGCACTCCATCGGCGTCTCCCACTGCTCCTCCTTCTCCGACCGCCTCGCCTCCACCACCTCCGACATGGACGCCGCGCTCAAGGCCAACCTGACGCGGGCGTGCAACCGCACCGGCGACCCCACGGTGGTGCAGGACCTCAAAACCCCCGACAAGCTGGACAACCAGTACTACCGGAACGTGCTCAGCCGCGACGTGCTCTTCACGTCGGACGCGGCGCTCCGGTCGTCGGAGACGGGGTTCAGCGTGTTCCTGAACGTGGTCATCCCCGGCCGGTGGGAGAGCAAGTTCGCGGCGGCGATGGTGAAGATGGGCGGTATTGGAATCAAGACCAGCGCCAATGGCGAGATCAGGAAGAACTGCCGCCTCGTCAACTAGCCGCCATTGATCATCGGCTAATGATCACAGTTCACGTCACAGAATAAGCTCGTGATTTTTGTTTGTCATATATTTTCCACCGATTAAAGGTTTAATTAGTTAGTTTAATTTTGCCATTCTTTTGTTGTAATTCTGCATGTATCTAATATTGGAATTTCAGCAAGTTTTAATGAGATTATTATTGATAAGTACTTCCCTTTTTAATGAGATTATTGTTGGTTGTGTGTTTGCAAAATTTAACATGAAATGAGCGTAGCTGAACTGATTATATTACTTATGGTAAAACCAGCCCACCTAGATTTAAATTTTAGATTTGACACGACACGGGTGTTTGTATTTACTGCTAATTATTTTTTCGATGGTAGATGACGTACCCGATGATAGCGGTCGCAACAGCTGAAATAGAAGCCGCCAAAAGCATAAAGCTCTCAAAGATAGTCCTTGTGTCAAAGATAAGGAAAGAGGCCAAAAATTAGGCTCTATCAGGAGCAAAATGATTCTGAGCTCACATATCTTAACTATTTTTTCCTTTGTACAGTTCTTCTCTTACTTGTCCAATCTTTTTGATCCTGCTATATCGAAAAGAAATTGACACTATAGATGCACGTTAAAAAAATCATTTGTTTCTCGAGCTTCCTGAAGCCATTAATTTCTTAGTGTCAAACATGCTAGAAGCAGACAATATTGACCGGAGATCTTCAGAAACGAGTTATCAACCCTTGCAAAACGCCGTTAGTAGTTCATGTCTGTAGTTCACAGGTATTGAGAAATTCGCCTCCGCGAACTTGGCGTTCCACCACCCGGGGAAGTAGGCGCTGGCGAGGACGAGCCCCATGGTGTCCGCCGCCGTCATCAGCGCCGCGTCCGATCTGAACAGCACATGCTGGCTCATCACGTTCTTGTAGACCAGTGACGAATCTAGAAATAAATAGCAATGGGATTTGAGTAAACTAGATAAAGTTACAGTCCCCCTCCTATCTACATATGATAAAAAATTTTAGTGGGGTCTTCGTGGGGGCTCTCATAGTCTTCACGTCAGTAGTGGGGGCTCGAGACCCCGCCGCCCCCATGCTGGATCCGCCCCTGCTTGTAGTACTGGTTGTCCAGCGCGTCGGGCGTCACGGCGTCTTGCGCCACCGTGTCGCTCGGCGTCGTGCACTGCCGCCGCAGGGACGCGACGAGGTCGGCGTCCATGTCGGAGCCGGAGGTGGTGGTGCCACTGGGCGGCGGGACGCGGTCGGCGAAGGAGGAGCACTGGGAGCGGCCGATGGAGTGCGTGCCGGAGAGCGCGACCATGTCGACGGTGGAGTCGGGCTGCCACCACCGTAGCCATAGCCGCCGGTTTGGCACGCAACGGAGGCGAGCAGCGCGAGCAAGGTGAGGACGACGACGAGCTTAGCCATGGTAGCGGGAAACTATTTTCATCCCTCGAGGGGATAGCCGCCGGTTTGGCACGCGACGGAGGCGAGCAGCACGAGCAAGGTGAGGACGACGGCGAGCTTAGCCATGGTAGCGGGAAACTATTTTCATCCCTCGAGGGGATAGCCGCCGGTTTGGCACGCGACGGAGGCGAGCAGCACGAGCAAGAGGTGAGGACGACAGCGAGCTTAGCCATGGTAGCGGGAAACTATTTTCATCCCTCGAGGGGATAGCCGCCGGTTTGGCACGCGATGGAGGCGAGCAGCACGAGCAAGGTGAGGACGACGGCGAGCTTAGCCATGGTAGCGGGAAACTATTTTCATCCCTCGAGGGGATAGCCGCCGGTTTGGCACGCGACGGAGGCGAGCAGCACGAGCAAGGTGAGGACGACGTCGAGCTTAGCCTCCCCTCATTGTTTGCATGTCACCCAAATGATTATGAAAAAAATTAAGAAGATGTATTAACATATGATATATCACTCTGCAAACATGCAAATTCAAATTCAACTTCTACACCTCACAACGAAAAAAACAAATTTGACTGTTAATATATGATAACTAGTTGTAGTTAATTGTTTTTTCGTTACGAGATGTAGAAGTTGAATTTGAACTTGTATGTTTGTGGAGTGATATATCACATGTTAATATATCTTCTCAATTGTTTTCAAAATTTTTCATCACTATATGGGTTGACATGCAAACAAGAGGATGTCTTCTCGAGGGTGAAAATCCACTCCCGTAGTAGCTAGCTATACTGAGCAGTGAGCTCAAGAGTGGCAAGAGAGGGATGAAGAGGAGATGCTGGGTTGCATGGCTATTTATAGTCACCGGACGGCGGCCGGGGACGCACGCCGACACGCCGTACACAGTACGTACTGCTGCTTGGGAATGTTTTTGGCGCGCACGTTGTGGTGGTGGTGGTGTGGTGTGTGCAGGGTCAACCGTCCGGTGAACGTGGCGAGCAGATCGAATGATCGATCGAATACCCAAAGCTAGCTTAATTAGTGTTAGCTAGCTAGTGTGTGCTTGCATTCTGCACAAGTCATAGCTATAGCGTTAACATGAGCTGCTCGATCGATGACGTTGTAGGTGACTCGATCAGAGAAGGGAGGATCTACCAGAATCCCAAATTAAACTCTGAAACTCTGAATGTCAAATCAAATTCACATCCCTTTGACCGGAGAACGGCGTAAACCGGAACGTGCGGCTTGGCTGGGTCGGAGCGGGAATCCGACCTCCGTGCAGCTCATTTTTTTTGGGTTAGGAATTTGTGGCATATAATTAGTTATGTGGGCTCAGATCTGCTCTTGACGGGCTTTCATTAAAGGCCTGGCCCAACCCATCACGGAGACAACAGTCTTCAAATATGCTTATAGGGGTAGAATTTACGTGCGTGCGTTTATAGGGGGTGAGTGTGTGTTGTGCGTTGTGAGTGTGTATGTGTTTATGGTGTGTAATTTTTTTTAAAAAAACACCAGATTTGTACATTACACGCCATTACTAAACGCGCCGATCGATCGATGCAGCACTGGTATCATCTTCTTGTCGGGCAAATATTCTAGAGAGGAAACAAAATAGCCAGGAAAATATTTTTAGATAAATAGGGAGTACTAGTATAGTACACGCATGATTACATAGCATGCAGCCGCCAAAATAAGAAGGGACGCAGTATCATTTTTGTCTCCAGCCTCCCAACAGCTGAAAGCCACGATTATACGTACCTTCATGATGTCAAACCAAACGTGCAAGAAGCAGACAATATCGACCGGAGATCTTCAGAAACGAGTTATTTTTCCTCGCAAAACGCCGTCAGAACAACCCAACTAAATACCCCTAATCTAGACGCCCGTTCGAACATATCCATTGTCGGAGCTATATTAGCCGTTGACCCCGGCAATGTCAACTTCTGTATAGCTCGATCCTGTTCGATCGATGATCTATAACTGCAAATCGTGCTCCCATGTTCTGCCGGTTGATAATCAAGCTGCTAAAAATGATTAGAATTTCTTAATTAATTATACACACAAACATTCCCTCCAATGCATGCATGCACATATTCTGATCGATTCATCGATCTCCATGCTATAAATAGACTCACAGAACAGCAGCTTCCATCACACTAACACTTGAATTAACACGGAGTAGTTGTGATAAAGCTTGTAATTAAGCTAGCTATGGCATCCATGGCTGCTAATAAGCTCGTCGTCTTCGTCTTGCTCGCGTTGCTCGGCAGCAGCAATGGCGATGGCTATACCAGTCCGGGCTCGATCGCCGGAGGTCTCACGGTCGGGCACTACAAGGGCACGTGCGACCGCGCGGAGGAGATCGTGAGGGACGCCGTCAAGAACGCCATCCGCGGCGGCCGCGGCGACCGCGGCGTCGGCGCCGGGCTCATCCGCCTCTTCTTCCACGACTGCTTCGTCCAGGGCTGCGACGCCTCCGTCCTCCTCGACCCTACGCCGGCGAGCGCCGCGGCGCCGGAGAAGGCCGGCATCCCGAACCTGAGCCTGCGCGGCTTCGAGGTGATCGACGCGGCCAAGGCGGCGCTCGAGGGGGAGTGCCCCGGCGTCGTCTCCTGCGCCGACGTCGTCGCCTTCGCCGGGCGCGACGCCGCGTACCTCCTCTCCGGCAACAAGGTCTACTTCGACATGCCGGCGGGGCGCTACGACGGGCGCGTCTCCCTCGCCAGCGAGACGCTCCCCAACCTTCCGCCGCCGTTCGCCGGCGTCGACCGGCTCAAGCAGATGTTCGCCGCCAAGGGGCTTGACACCGACGACATGGTCACGCTCTCCGGCGCGCACTCCATCGGCGTCGCCCACTGCTCCTCCTTCTCCGACCGCCTTCCGCCCAACGCCTCCGACATGGACCCCGAGCTCGCCGCGTCGCTGCAGCAGCAGTGCAGCTCCTCCTCCAGCAATGGCGGCGCCAGCGGCGACAACACGGTGGCGCAGGACGTCGAGACCCCCGACAAGCTGGACAACAAGTACTACAGGAACGTGGTGAGCCACCGCGTGCTGTTCAAGTCCGACGCCGCGCTGCTGGCGTCGCCGGAGACGAGGTCGCTGGTGAGCTCCTACGCGGAGTCGCAGAGGCAGTGGGAGGAGAAGTTCGCGGCGGCGATGGTGAAAATGGGCGGCGTCGGCGTGAAGACCGCCGCCGACGGCGAGATCAGAAGGCAGTGCAGGTTCGTCAACTAGCTAATCAAGTAATCAATCGATAAGGTGATGCAGAAATGCAGAATCGATGCACGTACGTACGCATCGTTCTACAGTTTTACTCGCTCGTGAGGCTGATCTGAATAACATCGTGTTTATTATTTGTATGCAACTTTGGATTTCCGTCCGGGGGTTTTCTTTCACTATAACATTTTTGTTTATTTTTTTGTTTGAATTGCAATTGTAATTAACTATTGCTGTTGTTGTTTTACTATACTTTCTGGAGGAATCAAGGTCTTTACTGAGATGGATAATCTTTGTTCAAATTGGTCCGAATTTTTAACAGATGAACCGTTTTCAAAAACTTATTTCGAAAACAGTCCAAAATAAATATCAGTGTCAAGCCCGATGGCCCACGCGGCCTATATTAATTGGGCAATGCAAGCTCGGTGCAACCCATATTAATTCGGCCGTGACGGGAATACATAGTACGTGAGGTTTAGCTTTTGTTTTGCCGAGACATTTAGCCCATTAGTTTGTTTTCGGACGGTCAGGCCGTTGCCGACGTTTTATATTAAGAAGAAGGTGTCCCATTTTAAGGAGCAAATAGGACCAAACCTTTGTCAAATTAATTAGGGAAAACTGAACGAAAACCACAACTACAACACCACGCTAACAACTAACCTAACCTAAACTACCACAATGGAGCCCGACACAAGGCATCGCCGTGGTGACACAAATAGCTAGGGGTGGGCATATTTAGACCGAACCGAAAAGACCGAGACCGAGACCGAAAAGACCGAGACCGAGAAATTCGGTTACCTTTTCGGTCTCAGCCCTCAAAAGACCGAATTTATTTCGGTCATTTCGGTTATTGGGCTCAGTTAACCGAATTAACCGAAATGACCGAAATTTTGGCCCAATAGGCCTAGGAAGTCCAATAAGCCCATAAAAAAAACCCTACCACTACTGCCGCACAGCGCCGCCTCCTCCTCTAACCCCACCACGCCGCCTCCTCCTCCAGCCCCCACCGCCGGCTCCGCCCCAACCGCGCCGCCTCCTCCTCCAGCCTCCACCGCGTCGCCACCGCCGCCTCCGCCTTCCACCGCGCCGCGGCTGCGGCCGCCGCCGCCGTCCTCCACCACCCCGCGGCCGACGCCGCCGTCCTCCACCGCAACGCGGCCGACACCGTCCTCCACCGCGCCGCAGCCGACGCCTCCGCCCTCCACCGCGCCGGCGACGCCTCTGTCAAATTTTTTCGTTCCAAACTTTCTCCTAAAAAATTTCGGTCAGACCGAGACCGAGATCGAAAAGACCGAGACCGAATTTGCCGGTCCTGAGTTTTTTTGGATGAAATTCGGTCCTGAGTTTGCAAAGACCGAACTGACCGAAAAACCGAAGACCGAGACCGAATTTTTCGGTCTGACCGAACACCCACCCCTACAAATAGCCCACGCATGTTATCGTTGCCGAGCTTGCCACCCAAACGACACAGCAGCTTCGACTTCACCGCGATGCTACCCTAACGCCAAAAGAACACATAAAAGATACCCATGAAGGACGTCATTTAGCCCATTAGTTAAATGCACTGTACTGGGCCCACTCTTGATTGGCAGCCAGGTCACTTCCAGTGGTTAGATGATCTAGCCCATGGCATAACCGACTTTCAACCGTCACTCGCGAAGACATCCAAGCGAATAACTGTCATTCGACGTCCGGTCACATCTATGACAATTGATTGAAAAAGGCAAGTATTTTTAACAAACTACACCAGATAATACAAGATTTTATATTGATGTAGAAAAAAAATTATAAGATTATAACTATGAAGATTATAACCAGGAAAAAGAAAGACAAAACAAACCACCACGCCAAGCCGATCGCTGACTCGTCACTCAAACAATACATGAGATGCAAATCCAAAACACGAAAAAAAAAACACATTTTGCACATTTCTCCGTGCATATGACTCGTCACGCAAAGATGATGAATGTCAAGAAGGAAATTCAACACACACAATCACACAAATACAAGCGCATATTTAGGACACGCGATGATCCGATCCACGGCCATGAAAGAGCAAGCGTACGTATGCATGGGATCAGACGTAGCATTCGTAGAGCTTGATGTCCACCTTCACCCGGAAGTATGACAAGTCCGCCGAGGCCTCGTCGGTGCTGAGCGTGGCGACGCCGCGGGACATGAAGAAGTCGCCGGTGCCACCCACGACGGAGAGGTCCCTCGTCTTCTCCGACATGAGGTCGGCGCCCATCAGGTTGAGCGTGCCGCGGCGCCCCGTGGAGTTGAACACCACGGAGAAGGCGAACCACGCGTTGGGCGCCTCCTTCTTGTCGTAGAGGTAGACCCCCTGCGCGCGCACTGCCGTCTCCTCCTCCATCGCCGGCGACGGCGGCAGCGCCCTCCCCTCCGTCATGGGGTCGTTGAACACCACCATCTCGCCGAAGAAGTAGCCGGGGTTGGACACGGCGGTGCTCAGCGGCGTCGGCTTGGTGGCCGCCGCCGACGTGGAGTTGGAGGTGCTGTTACTGTAGTCGTAGATGATGTCGTGGAGGTACAGCCTCATCTCCATGCACGGCTCGTCGTAGCTGGAGACGAAGCTCCTCCTGCCGCGGCGGCCATGCGCGACGCTTGCCGAGCTGAGGCCAAGCAGAATTACGGCGGCGACGATCAGAGACGACGCATTGGACCAAGTTGCCATCAAGCTAAGCTTGATTAGCCTGTGATCGAGAGATCGAAGGTTCGAAGCTAAGAAGCTAGCTAACTAGACAGTACGCGTACGTTGCTGCAGCTGTGATGTGGAGCTCGAGTTGTGCATGGCTATTTATAGAGAGATATGGTCAGGGGAATATACACAGGTGTTCTACTGACCACTTGCAAAATTGTTTACTGACAAAATTCCGAGTTGTTAGGATAGAAAGAGGAAGTGAGGCGTACGCAAAGCGATACTACTGTTACTCCAATTTCCTTTGCTTGATTCTGACGCTGATAAATTTGTCTACTGTATTATATTGTAGGAGCACGATCGAGGCTCATGGCGTAAGCCCAGTAGAGAACAGTGCGATCACTGCCATTGGCATGCCATAATAAGATGATCCAACACCACATGCACGAAAGACACAGCAATGCTAATGATTCGGCACAAGCCGGTGATGCCAGCCGGCGACTGGAAGGACGCCATGCATGTCAGCTTGGCTATAACCGTGCTATACTACCGTATTACCTCGCCAAATTAGCCCAAAGCACACGCCAAATTCCTCGGAGGGCATGGTTAAGATCAGCAATGAATTAGTTGTTATGATATAATAGGATTAATTTCCATTTATCTTTGTGGAGCTGAATATAATGGTCGGCAAAAATCCGCTTTGTTTTGGCATGCCGCATGCATTAAGATCGACTCGCTCTCATGACTGAGATTCCCTGTAGGTTGCAATCCCTTTTCTTTTCTTGAAAGGAAGCATTCCATTGGTTGCCTCACTGTCAAATTTCAATGCATATATACTAGCCCATACATAATATAATAAAAAAAATAGTATTGATGTTCTCTGTCAGTGAAATCCTGAAGATTGCTAATCTGGTTGCCGATGAACTGCGAGCCCTGTAACTGAGCTCCAAGCCCAATTTCAGTGACATGCGTATGGACTGGTGTCAGGCGACTTTCAGAAAAAAAAATATACTTAGACTGTTTATCTATATATTATAACTTATAATCTAAATATAGTTAACACACTATAACACTGCTAAACATGTTACGATACCAACGAACTAATTTTCTGGATCCACCACCGACTATGGACATCAACGGCGGCAGCCGGCTGGCAAGAGAGCTCGGGGAGGAGGAGAGAAGGCCAGGAGGGACAGAAGAGAGAAGGGGGAGGAGGTGTTGAAGCGTCGTTGTTCGCTGGAGATGGAGAGGAGTGTGGGACCTATTGATAGGTGGGTTCCACTATTTCTTTATCTTTATTTGGTGACATGTGAGCCCTACATTTTAATTTTTCTTCTAATGCCACGTCACCGCCACATAGGACGAGGATCAAGTCAAGCCAACCACGTAAGCGTCATGTTAGCCGAAACCGTCATCTAAACCACCTTGAAACTTTATTTGCATTTGTTTTAAAAAGTTGAGAGACGCGTAATTTCAGACCGGCTACGAACTAAGGAATCTAAAGTAGTTTTTTTTTTTTTGACGCTGAAGAATCTAAAGTAGTGAACTTATTCCTTCAGTACATCACGGACTTTGTAAGGTACAATCTTTGTAAGGCCGAGAATTTTGGCCCATTAGTTAAATGAACTGTACCGGACCACTCTTGATGGGTTTCATCTCAAACGCCCAACCCATCACGGACAAAACATATTTAAACGGGCTGTTTATTAACAGCATTACTTCACTATATTCCACAGTAATTTCGGAAGGGATAAATAAAAAACATACGGTTACATTTTACATACAAATGACAAACATAATCCGTTCGTCACTTTCAGGCAACAGAACAGCAAATGCACCACTACACCCAAACAGCAGATTACACATAACTAGAGTACTTACCGAATGATCGATCGATCAATCGAAGCAGCACGGGAAACACACACGTGGAAGCATCTACGTCGTGCGTTGGTTTATTACACACGAAACCGACGGCCCAGATCTCTCCCTCCCTCCCTCACCATCAGTCTCTCAGTCCACCTGGGTGAAGCGGAGGTAGCACTTGTTGGAGGGCAGCTGGGCGGTCTCGAACCCGGCCGGGAACCTCGCCTTGGCCTCCTCGTCGGAGACGCCGGGGGGGATGACGACGCGCTCGCCGGGCTTCCAGTTCACCGGCGTCGCCACCCGGTGCCTCGCCGCCGTCAGCAGCGCGTCCGTCGCGCGCAGCACCTCCGCCATGTTCCGCCCCGTGCACGCCGGGAACAGGAAGCTCAGCTTCACCTTCTTGTCCGGCCCGACGATGTGGAGCGCCCGGTTGGGGAGCTCGCCGCCGGCGGTGTCCTTCTCGTCGGCGTCGATCATGTTGAGCTGCCTGATCGCCTCCCTGTCCGGGTCGGCGACGATCGGGAAGCCGACGCGGCGGCCAGGCTAAAGCAACCATCGATCACAAATTGAACCAAGAAATTATAATCAGATACGACTCTGCAAATGTATCAATCAGTCAAGGATTGATGAATGCGATGAACTCGATCGTGTACATACCTTGTAGGCCTCGATGTCCTTGATCCAGTCCTTGTGCGACTCGACGTCGTCGCAGGAGAAGCCGAGGAGCTTGACGCCCCTCTTGTCGAACTCGCCGGCGTAGCCCGCCATCTCCGACAGCTCCGTCGTGCAGACCGGCGTGAAGTCAGCTGAAATGCACGCACGGATTTGATCAACATCTCAACTTCTCAAGCTCGTCTGCTGCACGGACACACGCAGTACGACAGTAATGCAGTAGTACACTATATATACCGGGGTGGGAGAAGATGATGACGTAGGCGTCGCCGACGAAGTCGTGGAGGCGGATCTTGCCGTGGGTGGTGTCGAGCTCCAGGTCGGGGACGACGTCGCCGAGGGTGAGTCCAGGCATGATGAGGAATCGAGGATTAACCGGAAATTAACTGAAAGTTGAGTTGGTGAAAAAAGTAATTAAGCTAAGCTGCTGCGATTCTGCGAACTGTCTGTGATGGAATGCACTGGACTTATCATCAGTCACAGCATTTATAGGTGAGGCTGTGTTGCCACTAGAGGATTATAAAAAGCAAGCATCTAGGCCTGGGTGTAGGATAAGGCAAGGAAAAATTTACGGGACAAGAATTCGAATCTGCCAACTCTGCTTGCTGTTCAGCTGCGTTCACACCCCTACTCAAAACACACTGCATCGACTCTGCTCTCGCGTAATACGGATTCTAAACTTTCTGTAATACGAAGTATTATTCTGCACGGCACGCAGCTGTTCCCGATCCTGAATTCCCGATCGCGTCTGATAAAGGTGTTTCACCCGCGCGCATTGCAATTCGCAAATGTTCTGACTAAACCGTAATCAAAGGGTGTGTTTATTTCACGCTAAAATTAAAAGTTTGATTGAAATTGAAACAATGTGACGGAAATGTTGGAAGTTTGTGTGTAGGAAAGTTTTGATGTGATGAAAAAGTTGAAAGTTTGAAGAAAAATTTAGGAACTAAACCAGGCCAAAGTGTGGAAAATTTCATATACTGTTCATCACGGATCTGTCTAGGCACTCGCCAAAATGCACAGCAGAATGAAGCGGAGCGACCTGACAACTAACCACGCGAGCGATGCCAACGGACGATTGCTTCCTCGTAGTATCACAGTTTTTTTTCCAAAGAAGAGGCTGACCCTCCTACTATAAAATACTAAAAGGCGGCGTTTGATTTCATCATCGATGACGTTGCAATGCCAACCTGATTAGTTCGTTAACCACTTGGTTTGGGTGATTACCTATTGTCGACCCTTTTCCTATGGAGAGTTTACGGCCGGATTCGACTGAGAATTTTGCGCGTACGTCTCACTAAAATCTCTTCGTCCTTTTTTTTCTCTTTTTCGTGTACGCTGTTTTATTATTATTTTAATCATTTGTTCTCATTCTTTGGTTACATTGGAATGTGCATGTATGCACCCACCCTCTCCGTACTAGAATCCTCTCCGTACTAGAATATAAATCATGAATATAAATCATTTTAAAAGTAATTTTAAGGTTTTTTTTATCAAGTTTATTTTTAGCCTAATTTTTAACCTCAAATTAATTTTGAGGGTCTTTTTTTATCTTCGAGGGGTGGTTTTTTTATCAAGTTTATTTTTAGCCTAATTTTTAACCTCAAATTAATTTTGAGGGTCTTTTTTTATCTTCGAGGGGTTTTTTTATCGAAGTTTGTTTTAGAGGTTTTTTATGGAAGTTTGTTTTGTAAAGCTCTTTAATTACTAAGAAGACGTATATAAAAATTTTTATCGAAGTTTGTTTTAGGGGTTTTTTATGGAAGTTTGTTTTGTAAAGCTCTTTAATTACTAAGAAGACGTATATAAAAATTTTATTAACAATATATACTAAATTTCATTAACGAAATATACTAAATGATGGCTTCATTTTAGAACTTTGATGCTATTTTGATCAATATTTATAAAATTAAGATGTTTTAATTCCGTCCCAAATATAAACATTTTAGAACTTTACGATGTTACTTTGAACAAACAATATCAATATCTATAAAATTAATAAAATTAAGATGTCTAGTAACATCTGATTGATCTTTTTAATTTGTTTGTTATTAGTAGTCAAAGTTAAAATGTTGTCCGAGGAGAGTACTTGCCAACCACAACACCCACTCTATTAGTACAGGGGCGAACATACGGGTACATAAACAGTCTGCCAAACAGCCAAAGTTCAGACAGTAGCACAGAGTAAATGCACTACTGTTCCAAACGTAGCGGCATTATCCACACCAACACACACAGGGATGCATCTCGCATAGTCATCACGCCAGCACACGCTATCACGCACGCGTGGCGCACATGATGTACGAAGAGCGAGGTCGATATCGATATGATCTAGCCGACCTTGGTGAAGCGGAGGTAGCCCTTGCCGGACGGCAGGTCGGCGGTGTCGAACCCCTGGGGGAACTTCTCCTTCGCCTCGTCGTCGGAGACGCCGGGAGGGATGACGACGCGCTCGCCGGGCTTCCAGTTCACCGGCGTCGCCACCGCGTGCTTCGCCGCCGTCTGCAGCGCGTCGACCGCACGCACCACCTCATCCATGTTCCGCCCCACGCACGCCGGGTACAGGAAGCTCAGCTTCACCTTCTTGTCGGGGCCGACGATGTGCAGCGCGCGGGACGGGAGGTGGCCGCCGTTGGAATCCTTCTCGTCCGGGTCGACCATGTTCAGCTGCTTGATGGCCTCGCGGCTCGGATCGGCCATGATCGGGTACGTCACGCGGTTCCCAGGCTATAACCAAAAAAATATATATTATTACGATCGATCTAGTTAATTAGTTACTACGTTTTCACACAAATTTAACTAGGCCAGGAAGGTAATTAAAATGACCTTGTAGGCCTCGATGTCCTTGATCCAGTCCTTGTGAGACTGCACGTCGTCGCAGGAGATGCCGAGCAGCTTGACGCCCCTCTTGTCGAACTCCTTGGCGTAGCCGGCCATGGCTGCCAGCTCCGTGGTGCAGACCGGGGTGAAGTCGCCTGATCGATCGACGGATCATTCAATCAATCAATCGGATGCACATCGATCCACACAAACTACTACCGAATGAGAATGTGAGAATCGAGCGAGTGTAGTGTGTAGTGTGTATACCGGGGTGGGAGAAGAGGATGACATAGGTGTCGCCGACGAAGTCGTGGATGCGGATCTTGCCGTGGGTGGAGTCCAGCTCCAGGTTGGGGACGGTGTCGCCGATGGTGAGCCCTGGCATGGCGACGAACGACTGTGCTGCCTTAGCACTGGGAGCAGAAACGAAGAAGAAACTTATGAGCTGCTGCAATGCAAACGTGTCGAGACGAAGGCACTGGAGACTGGAGTGAGATCGAAGCATTTTTATAGGTGAGGAGTGAGGTGAGTGGAGTTGATCAGTGTGCAGAGGTGTCGCCACGGCGTGCTGCATGGGGGCCACGTACCTCGTCTCGTGGCAGCCGCGCCTCCTACTATACCTTTGTGAGTCGTGTTGACCTCCCCCATCCCCATGACCGTCCATTCTGGAATCTTCTCACGGCCACCTGAAACTGATCGTGGCGGCCCATGTCGGGAGAGCTTTTGGAATTTGGACTCGGTTTAGCTCAGAAAGGACCAAGCGCCTATTCACTTTGATGCCAAAAAAAACCTTACCAAATTTTGGTATTACCAAAATTTATAGTGGCCAAAATTTTGATAACTTGTCAAAATTTTGGCAGGATTTCTTATATAGTTACCAAAATTTAGCAGCAAACTAAATGTAGCCACTTTTTTTGACAACTTTACCAAAATTTGGTAAGATTGAAAATGGCATCAAAGTGAACAGGCCCTAAGTTCACCAGACGTCCCTCAATTTATACACGAAATCTGTCTGAGGTCTCCTAACCGGAATACCTTAACTATATAAAACCGTCCAAAAAAAAGATCCCGAGGTAGTATTGATGCCTGGTTTCACTGACATAGCATCCGATTAGCAAAGAATAAAAAATAAATACATGTAAGTGGGAAGAAATAAAATGTGGAGGGTCAACAATCCTAGTCTGGGATGATGTATGGATAGGAAAGACACCCCTAAAAACTCAGTTTCCATATATCTACAAAATTTGTGCAGACCAGAAGAAAACTGTACATCAAACTTATGGTCCTGAGGGAGCTGGGTTATAGAGTTGAGGAGATCTCTGAGTGAAGGGGAGATGGAGGAATGGGAAGAACTACATAATTTGTAGGGGAGATTCATCTTTCAGGTGATAAAGATCAAATGTTTTGGAAGCTGATAAGTCTGGCTCTGTCAGGGTTATGGATATCACATACCTAATAGTAGTTGACTAAATCTCGGTAGGACCCACTACATACCATGTCCTATACGGAAGCAACCTACAGATATAGGAGGAGTTCCGGATAAGAAAAGATAACCAGAGTTTTACATGGAAACGACAAGGACTACTTAGATTGTATTCATATTGGTTTCCCTAGTTCTACTTGGACAAGGGGACACCTATGGGTATAAATACAAGACCCCCTAAGAGGAGAGAGGACACACCCACCATGGAAGACACCCACCACAACATACATGGAACAACAGAAGCCACAACATACAAGTTGACATACGCCAAGACAAGACGCCAGATATCGACTTCAGAGATAGGCATGGCTAGTCCCTTACGGTGCCTACGGATACTGTCAGCAGGAGAGATATAGCGCTGTCTCTGATCTCGCCGGATGCGGATTCGAGGAGGAAGGCTACACTGTTATCGACTACGAGTCAGACCTTCACACCGCCATATCGACAACAGTTTGATAGGTTATCCCAAATATTGTACTAGTGTGATTATGGTGAATAAGAGTAATACCGGCTTCGGCCAACAGGATGTTGGGTTATTACCTGACAATTCAGGGGCCCGAACCTGTATAAAAATCCCTGTCTCCGTCTCTTTTACCTCAGTCTCGCGTATATCATAGTACCAACGATCCCCATACTATGCAAATACCGGAATCGCGACATCAAACATCGACAGGCTCTTATACTACCAAATCCCTTTACCAGGCCCTATGTTTTGGAGGGGTTAAAGATAGGGTTTTGCAGGACCTGTGGAGGTCCTCCATTCCCTTAAAAGTCAAAATCTTCTTCTGGTTAATGTTGAAGGGAAGAATTCAAGCTGCCAGCCAGCTGAAGAAAATGAAATGGGAAGGTAGTCCAAATTGTAAATTTTGTGGGGAAGTCGAGGACGTGGACCACATGATGTTTAGATGTGCCATTCCTAGGTTTATGTGGTGCTGTTATAGAGATGCTCTAGGTTGGGATAGTATTCTCAATTCTAGAGGCGAACTGGTACATAAACTAAACTTGTACAAAGAAGGGTCGCATTCTATTTGGCTTGCTTGCTTCGCTGCGGGCGCTTGGGCTATTTGGCTCATGAGAAATGATTGGGTGTTCAATGACAAGATGATTTCGGATGCCTCTCACTTGCCTCATAAAGCTATCTTATTTCTTTTACAGCGGAGAAAAAAATGGCGTCAGCAAAGGAGAAGAGTTCTTTGAATGCTACAAGGGACTCACTGCTTGCCAGTACCCGAAGGACTGTAGGAGCAAACACCTGAAGCTGAAGAACTGAAGATCTCTATGCCTATCAGTTTGTTCGTAGCTTTATCTTCTTCTTGTCTAGTTTCCTGGCTTGTTCCTAAGATGTGCCAGCAGCTAAAGTGCCTAACTTATGTGTGCTGGTTTCATTCCAGCCTTGTTTTTGTTCTTCCGTTTTCATGTATGAACTATTTCGCTTTTTAATGAAAACCGGGCGTTTAACGCCTTTCCTCCAAAAACAATTCTAATCAGCAATTTTCTTATCTTTCGTTTTTATCTTTGCTGTTGAGGGGGAGCGGCAGCGGGCAGCGGCGTGCGTGACCGGAGGCCGGCGGCGGCTGGCGAGCAGCAGCTCCGGGCGCGGGCGGAGCAGAGGGAGGGGAGCGGGCGAGTGCGGCCGCGGAGAGGCGGTGGCGGGATTTTTCTCTTTTCACCCGCTGCGTCATTCGCTTGTCGCCGCGGCGCTGGCTTGCTACCGCTCCCCCTCTGCGGTGAAGATAAAAATGAAAGAGAAGAGAAAAAGGAAAAGACAAGAAGATTACTGGGTAGGATTGTTGACCGCGTAATTTTTTCTTCTCAGTTACATGTGTGCCCCGCATTTTAATTTTATTTTTTCTTACTAGGATGCCAGGTCAGCAAAACCAAGCATCTATACTGTATCGGGACTTTTTTTTGGATGGTTTTATATAGTTATGGGATACACATTTCTAGTATTGTGGTTAGGGATCTCAGACAGACTCGGCGTATAATTGAGGAATGTCAGATGAACTTATTCCGCTCAGAAATGGCCGTGGCGTGCTGCTCTGCTTTCCGTCCCAGCCCAGTCAGTTCGTCCTGTCCCCTTTGGATCGACGAACGATTCCAGTTAAGCCCAGTAAGGGTCTGTTTAGTCGGCCAAATGGAAATTTTTTAATATTATATCGAACGTTTGACCAGATATTGAAAGGAGTTTTTAGACATAAATAAAATAACTAATTTTGTAACTCGCTTGCAAACCGCGAGACGAATCTTTTGAGCATAATTAAACTGTTATTAACACATTTGGGTTACTGTAGTACTTATTGCTAATCATGAACTAATTAGGCTCAAAAGATTTGTCTCGTGATTTACCTGCAAACTGTGCAATTGATTTTTTTTAATTTATATTTAATACTCTATACATATGTTAAAGATTTGATGTGATGTTTTTTAAAAAAGTTTACGGGGAACTAAACAGGGAATAAGTAAAGCTTTGGACCGGCAGTTGTACTGTACTCTGTATTAGGGAAGAAGCCTAGAAGTCCAGTTTTGTTTTTGGACTTTTGATAATGCAAAAGTGACTTCACACGACAGTCGACAGTAGTACAACTGAAGATGGATAATGTCCACATAATCACAATCAGCTTTATCAAGCAACGGAACAAAAACGTACCCTGTACCCAGAATCATTATTCATTTATTCCCTTTTCATGCATAAAAAACCTATTCCCAACAAGGTTCGTACTAGCCCACACAATCAGGCTCGTCCCGTTATTATCAACCGATCAAATTCACCACAGATTTTATTCTAATTAAAAGTGCAGCTCATCGATCATCATCTGTCGCCCTCAGCTCAGACGTCGCAAGTGAGCCAGAGCGGCTCATCAAACTCGCCCAGCGACTCGTCCCCGGCGCCCGGGCCCAGCGACAGCGACTCCAGCCCCGCCGCCGGCGAGCTCGCCGGGCCCCACGCCGGCGTGCCGTTCTCGTAGGCGTTGCAGGTGAGCCTGACCAACCCCGAGCCGTCGAGCCGGCACACGTACAGGTCGCCGTACGGCTGGAACTGGTTCGGCGCCGAGATGGGCTCCGCCATCACGCCGCCGAAGTTGGCCGTGAACAGCAGCCACCGCGAGTCCGGGCTGAAGCACACGTGGTTGATCCGCTCCCTGTCCGCCGCCGCGCTCCCCGCCGGCCCGGCGACGTGGACGCGGCGGAGCCCGGAGCCGTCTGGCCGGACCAGGTAGATGCTGAACACGGCGGCGTTCGTCGGGTCGTGGCGGTTGGAGGAGAACGCGATCAGGCTCCCGTCCGGCGACCAGCTCGGCATCGTGTCGATCCACTCGCCGTCGGTCAGCCGCCGGATCGTCCCCTCGCCGGCGCCGACGTCCTCGCCGTGCGCCGCGTCGACGATGTAGAGGTTCTTGTGGCCGGAGCGGCCTGACCGGAACACCACCCACTTCCCGCACGGCGACACCGCCGGGAACGCGTCGTTGCCGGCCTCCGGCCGGGTGAGCACCTTGAGCGTGGCCGCGACCTCGTCGCGGCCGGTGGTGAGCTCGCCGGCGTCGAACTCCAGCCGCGCGATCCTCACCGTCGCTTTGGTGGTCTCGAAGATGGGGCCCATGGAGGTGAAGATGACCCCGCTCTCGGCGGGGCTCCACGACGTGTAGAACAGGTTGGGCTCCCGCGTGAGCACCCACCGCTTGGCGCCGTCGGATCGGAGGATGGTGACGCCCGGCGTCTTGAAGAAGTCGCCGTTCATGGCGAGGTGCGCCGCGTCCGGCGAGAACGACGGGAACGTGCCGTACACGCGCAGCATCCGGAGCGAGCTCACCGGGCTCTGCACCGGCTGCAGGTAGGGCACCACCGAGTCCCCCCGCGCGCCGGCGCCGCGGAAGCGGTGGTACCCGACGCGGTCGCCGGACGGGGAGAAGAAGGGGTTGTAGTGGTGGAGCTCCGGGTTGAGGCGCTCGGTGAGCGGGGAGAAGCTCTCCGTCTCGAGGTCGAACAGCTCGACGTGCCGCTGCGCGCGCCCCTTCCGCCGCGTCGCCACGGCGATCCACCGCCCGCCGCCGCCGCGGCCGACCGCGGCGGGAGTGAAGCAGTGCAGCCCGGGAGGCGTCACTCGCCTCTCGCCGCCGGTGGGCTCGAGGGTCTCAGGCGAGACGTCCACCCGGAACACGCTCCACCACCCGTCGTCGGCGACGCGGTGGAAGAAGACCGTGCCCTCGCCGTGCCACGTCGGCCACCCACCGCGCCCCACCACGACGACGCGCCTGGCTGGATCGGCGGCGCGGAAGACGGCGACCTCCGTTTCCAGCACGCGGAAGTCGAACGCCCACGGCCGATCCCCGTACGACGCGACGGCAACGAGCTCCCCGGAGTCCGACACGGCGGGGCTCATGTCCACGACGCCCGGAGGACTCACCCGCACCGTCTCCTTGCTCCCAATCTCCGTCGCGTACACCGCCGCCCAGCTCCTGAACGGCGCCGGCGGCTGCTCGTGGGCGGAGACGAAGTACAACCTCCCGCCCCTCACCGTCGGGCGGTCATGGAACAGGCTCCCCTCCACCGTCGGCAGCGGCTCGGCCCGCTGCTCGGGCCCCGGCCGGCACCGGAACAGCCCCGCCGCGCCGCCTCGCTCCGACACGAACGCCACCTCCTCCCCGCCATCGTCGACGAACTGCGCGTTGAAGTTCACGGATACGCCGTCCGTGTGGCGGCGCTCGGCGTCCTCCTCCATCGGCGGCAGTGGCACGGCGGCGGAGAAGACGTCGAAGCCGAAGTTGGTGACGCCGACGGTGGCGAAGACGATCGTGCCGGTGGGCTCCATCGGGAAGTGTGTGTGTGCCTGTGTGTGAGCCTGTGAGGTGAGTGAGGTGTTTGTCCGAAGCGAGGCGGGTATTTGTAGGTTAGCGGTTGGACCGGTCGCTGTCAGGTGGGGCCCAAGCCCGAGCTTTATCTACTCGGCAATTTTTTTTAACAACTTTTATTTTTAATTTAAAAATATATCATCCCAAATTATATTCAAATTCGAATTTGTTGGCCAGACCGACAGTATTGTTTTGCCACGTCAAACGAATAACGTGATAAAAAGGAATAAATATTTCAAAATAATTTTAAAAGTCTTTTTTAAATCAAAATTTAAAGAGTTTAGAAAACGAGTTAAAATTCCTCGGATGGTACTCGACTTTTTGAGTGGTTGCTGGGTCACTCCACTCGACACCATCGGTGTGAACGGGCGCGTGACGAACGGAATCTGTGGTGCATGTGCGTGCACGGATCGATCACGTTTGGGCACAGTGTCATCTGCGATTTCTATCAGGAAGCCATCTGGATGATCTTGGAAAGAAAAGTTCATTGTCGTTATCCTAATCCAGGGGTTAATTAACTCTAGTGCTTGCTTCGCACGGCAAAAAGTGACTACCCTGCCTACCTGTCACTGACCGGGCTTAAAGATGGTGTTTTTTATGTGTTGGCTAGCTGATCAAGGCAAATGATGTTCTACTACTAAACAATCTAGGAGTACCACGCTTAATTTGCATAATTGCATGCATGCAGCTCATGGATGATGGAGTGCACCTGGCGCGGAAATGTGGGAATGTTCGTGTTCGACTGCGTGTGAACGCTCTTAAGCTCATGAGTGAGCTGGCAGATTCGATCGAGTTTGGGGTCAATGCGCAGAGTCGAGTCCCTGCATTTTTCTTTCTGAGCTTGTTTACCAAGAAACTTTTAACGAACGTGCGCTGTTTGTTTTACTTAGCTGCTCTGCTCTGCTCTGCTGTCCTATGTTTTTGCCTTGAAAAACATTATATAATGATGATGAACTCCTGCTTAATTACTTGGGTGATTTCGCTTGCTGTTTTGTGAGAGTGGCATTATATATTTGTATTAAAGGGTTGATTAGGTGTGAACACAGCTGGGCTGGTCGGAAGATGCTGATTTTGGTCAGAGCAAGGACAAGCCCACACAAACCATGCTGGGTTGATTAGTGAAGGAATTGCTCGGTTGTTTCCCTTTCTGTCTACTCCATATTCGTGTAAGCCAAAAGAGATTACTGACTGTTGTTCTTTCGCTTGTCACATTAATACGCACGAAAATGCAGTTGGTACCTGTTGGGCCCAATAGTGACTTAGATAGGCCGAATCAAGATGTTGCGGGCTAGCGGCCCAGTGAGTAATTGAAGTTCACCAGACACTGTGGCCGTAGCCCTCCTAGCCACGTACAAAGGCCACGGCCCAATTCGGAAATGATTTTATTTTTTTCAGTTCACCCTTTCTACTCTCAATCCCTAAAACCTAATCGCCTTCTCAATCTCCCTACTCGTGGTCGGTCTAAATAGTTTTGTCCACATTGTTTTGGTTGGAACTTCAGTGATGGATTGAGATACATGTCAAATACTCCTCAGATTTCAACTAGGTACATTTGACTGAAATTTTGTGATCTTCAAGTTTAAAGCATGAATATATCTTGAGATAAAAAATGGGGGGTTTCAAGCAAAGGCATTCCTTTTGAAAAGTTCTTTTTTTGCAATAAATTAACTAATTTGTGCGAAAATCCTATAAAATTTCCTGCATTTTATACGAATTTGCAAAGGAAAAGTTCAATTACTGCAAAAAAAATGCCCTAATTCAAGCATATACTCCATAATTCCTGAAAGAGTGAAGTTGTAGCATATTTGTCTCTAAAAGATTATAGTTTTTATGGTCCATTAGATCTTTTTAATACCATTTTATGTTTTCCTTCACATTTTAGCCATTTAACTGATAATAATCTTTTTTTGCTCTTTGTTTTCTCTCGGTTGAAAGAGTAAGGCTATGTTCTTTTCCCCTCTTTCCCAACTCACTTCCCTCGTTTTCCGTGCGCACGCCTTTAAAACTGCTAAACGGTGTATTTTTTGCAAAAGTTTTCTATATGAAAGTTGCTTTAAAAAATTATATTAATCTATTTTTTAAGTTTTTTAGGCTAATACTTAATTAATCTCACTATAATCGTGTGCTTTGTTTTCCGTATCGGGAAGCAACCTTACCTCCCGAACATAGCCTAAGGGTCCCTTGATTCCTAAGTCCCTTGATTCCTAGAAAAAACATAGTAACTTTGGAAGATTTCAATCATATCGGAAAATTTCCCATAAAGTTTTTTTCAAACAAAGGATTGAATCATATCCTCTCATTTGAAATTACTATGGAATAGACAATTCTATATAGAATTTGGAGGAGAATAGCAAGAGCCTCAACCTTTTGGAAAATTTTCTGTATGTCTCTCTTATCTGATTTCTACTTCTTTCCCACGATCCACTGAAACAGTCTTTTCCTGTGTTTTTCTCGCGTTTTGCGATTCTCCATTTTGTACTTGTATTTCTGTCAGAATCCTACATTTTTCTTATTTCTTTGTTTTTCTGTTCCTATGATTCAAAGGGTCCTCATAATTTTATAACATGATCAATATATAAATAAGTTAATACTATTAGGTTGAGTTCTTTGCTGGGTGTTAGGAACTCATCTCTCACGGACGCAAAACAAAGCGATTCATTAGCGTATAATTAATTAAGTATTAGCTGATTTTTTTTGAAAAATGAATTAAGATGATATTTTAAAGTAACTTTAGATTTTTTTAAAAGAAAAATATTATTTAGTAGTTTGAAAAACGTGCCTGTGGAAAACGAGAAAGTTGAGTTAGAGCAGGTACAATAGCAGGCTATAAACCTGCTGCAAACATATTTTAAGAACATAAATGAGGAGACAGAAGGGCAGCGGGCTACAGATTTATAGCCAGCTGCAGCACGGACTCCAAGACGTAACGTGTGTATGACAGGTGGGACCAAGTATTAATAGTGTAGTATATAATTATTGTATGAATGAGCTATTAGATTGGCTAAAGATGAATTAGAGTTAGGGCCTGTTTGGCACAGCTCCAGCTCCAGCTCCACCCCTCCTGGAGCTGGAGCTCAGCCAAACAGTTTCAGCTCCACCAAAATTGAGAGTGGAGTTGGGTGGAGCTCTCTCACAAAATGTACTAGAGTTGTGGAGCTGGGTTTAGGCAGCTCCACAACTCCACTCCAGACTCAACTCCTGGAGTTATATTTAGGAGTTGGAGCTGTACCAAACAGGCCCTTAATAGTTGGCACTTAGAAGTCTAACCACTCCAGTTTATAACTCAGCGTTAATGAATATTTAAGCAACCCAAATAGTACAAGTGGACATCGCCATCATTAATTAATCTACATCAAAAAGAAAACGACTTCCCTAATTACCGTTCTTAATCACAGGAGCGGGGGTGGCCGAAAGCCCGAAAAGCTTTCACACAGTCAGAGACTCATCAGTCATCAGATCCACTTCCTCTCATGGCCACCCACACGCATGCGCAGTTCAAATTTGAATTCTAGCGAGATCGCCCATTACTAGTCTCCTCTACTCTACCACCCCCCGCTCCCCCACCTCGCCACCTCACTCCGTCTCCGCGCAGCCATGGCTGGCCACGGCGCCGGCGGCCGGCGAGCCTCCACCTCGAGGGCCGCTGCCCGCCGCGTGGAGGCGGAGACCAACGAGAACGACGACCTGGCCGCCGCGGCGGCGCCGTCCTCCTCCTCAGTGGTGGGTGGCCCCGCCGCGCTGCCGTTCATGCTGCCGCCGAGGTCGCCGCTCGCGGCCATCGCGGACCCGGGTAGGAACCCCCGGTCAGCGCCGGTCACGCCCAAGTCGCTGGCCGGCACGCCCCGGGCCGCCGCCTGCGCCGCGGGGTCTGGGGTTAGGGATCGGACTTCCTCGATTGGGACGTCGTCGAGGAGGGTGTTCGATCTCAGGGACCTCGCCGCCGCCGAGGTGCCCGCGGAGGTGCCGCACTTCGAGCTCGATGAGGACCCTGCGTTCTGGAAGGATCGCAATGTGCAGGTTGGTCGATTGTTTGCAGTAATAATTCGGAAAATCACAACCATTCTATGCGCTATTGGATTAGCAACCATCAGAATAACGAAATCCAGTGTTGGTAGATTGTCAATTTTGCACGCACGATAGCAAAGATTTCTGAAGCTAAGAATGCTTAAATGTGGCGTAATTTCTTCAGGTGTTGATACGGATAAGGCCCATCAATGCAGCCGAGAGCACCGCGAACGGTCAGAGAAGATGCCTGGTACAGGATAGCTCAAAGACATTGAGCTGGACAGGGCATCCGGATACAATGTTCACGTTTGACCATGTTGCATGTGAAACAATATCACAGGTTTGCAGAGTACTACTGCCACTGCTATTGATTACTTTGCAAGGACGGTCTTAGCCTAATCAATGTTCTGTATAATTGTTCTAGGAGAAGTTATTCGGGGTTGTTGGTCTTCCAATGGTGGAGAACTGCATGTCTGGATACAATGGCTGTTTGTTTGCCTATGGACAGGTAATATTATGTTGTACTATGTTTTTTTTCGGTGTCAGAAATAGGGATTTGTCTGATGTATATGCATGGTTCTCCTATTGTTTTTATAGACAGGAAGTGGGAAAACATACACGATGATGGGAGAGCTTAGTAAGCTGGACAATGAACTCAGCAAAGACTCTGGTTTGACACCTCGCATTTTTGAGTATCTTTTTGCTCGGATAAAAGAGGTAAGCTTAATACTTATAATTGTTGTTTATACTTAATAGATATTAATTATTAAGAAAAAAACAAAATGCTATGTTTCTTGAAGGAAGAGGAGAGACGGAGAGAGGACAAACTGAAATATATCTGCAAATGCTCCTTTCTGGAGATATATAATGAACAGATAACCGATCTACTTGAACCATCATCAACCAATCTTCAGGTAGTTTGCCTACTAGTTTCCATTTGAGGATTGCTTCATACTGTACTAACTTAATGTGGAAACTAACATAGATATTGCCTCTGTAGATCCGCGAAGATATAAAGAAAGGTGTATATGTTGAGAACCTAATGGAATGTTATGTGTCATCTGTTAAAGATGTTATGATGTTATTGTTACAGGTGATATAATCTTATCTTCATTTTACGTTCCATTGTCTGAATATCTGAGGTACTATAATTGTTATATGATGAAATACTTTAGTGAAGCTCCTAAATTGTTCTTTTAGGGGGTGGCAAATAGGAAAATGGCAGCAACAAATATGAATAGTGAGAGCAGCCGTTCACACAGTGTCTTCACTTGTGTCATTGAGAGCCGCTGGGAAAGAGATTCAATGACACACCTCCGCTTTGGGAGGTTAAATTTGGTTGATCTTGCTGGTTCTGAGAGGTGAATTACAGAGTCTAGCTAAAAAGCTTTTTCTTGTCTTCACAAATACTGACTGAATTGAAACTAGGCAGAAAAGCTCAGGAGCTGAAGGGGAACGTTTGAAAGAAGCTGCAAACATTAATAGATCATTGTCAACTCTTGGGTAATTTCTTCTCAGCCTCTCAAACAGCACTCCATTTTTTTTCTCGAAAACGCAAGACACAACATTCCATTTGCTGGACGTTTTGGAGCAATCCTTTTTTATACATATTGAAGGAAATTAACCGTGTTTGCATACCAATCAGTTTTCAAAATGCTATCATTTAGCAAGTCTAACTAGATTCTCATACTAGAACACCCATGTCAGTTTTCAAAACACTATCATTTAGCAAGTCTGACTAGAGTCTCATACTAGAACACCCATGAAGATGGTGTTTAAAATGAGACCACCAAATAGCTCACTTTGTCCATGTTAAAGTGGATAACTTTTGTTATGTTTTCCATTTTATGAAGCCTGCTACATTTATGGCTAAGTGAAAAAAAAACCATGAATATGTGTTCTATTGGTTTCCTTATTCAAAGTGAAGTGCAATTGGCTTCATGGAAGTTTATTATGTCTACTAGCCTGTACTGTAATGTTCTTTACTATACCAGGATGTACATATATTTGAGTGCTAGGAATGAATGCTTTTGTATAATGAAAATATTGTAGTGTAAGAAGCATGAGTTGCTGTACCATTTCAGGCTTGTTATAATGACACTGGTGGATGTTGCGAATGGGAAAAACCGGCATGTTCCCTACAGAGATTCAAGGCTTACATTTCTACTTCAGGTTAAAATAGAAAGACAATATTAGACTGCTGAAATATTTTTTCCATCACTTGTCTTCAATTGTTCTTTTCGCTCACTGACTTGTGCCTTTTTAACTAGGATTCCCTAGGAGGGAACTCTAAAACAACAATTGTTGCCAACGTCAGCCCATCTATTTGGTACCCATGTTCTATATATTCATTTGTAGCATTCAGTTTGTTTGGTATATTCTTGATAGTACCCTTAACTCGTTTATGAATTATTCTTGCAGTTCCTCCAGTGAGACATTGAGTACCTTGAAGTTTGCTCAACGTGCTAAACTTATCCAAAATAATGTAATACTATTTAGTATTTTAAGAATGCCAGAGTTTGCTAAGATAGGAGGAATTCTCTTGTTGACATTCGGATCTTCATCTATTTATGCTAGGCCAAAGTAAATGAAGATGCTTCAGGAGATGTTATGTCTCTACAAAGGCAGATAGAAGATTTGAAGGTAATGCTTTTATAGCAAAGTCTCTCTGTTGGATTTTTAAGGCATTTTTAATTGAATTAATTGTTTACTTCTTACAGGATCAGTTAACATGCTTGAAGAAGCAACAAAATATGCCTGGATCACCTAGCTTTAAACTTCTAAAATCAGGCTATGGTAATGAATTCAATAGTTTGCATGGGGTAGATGATCAGTCAGCCTGTGATTTGGAACTCCTAAAGCAAAAGGTCACATGACATGTTTTTACTTTACTGGTTTTTAACCATGATGTACGATGTATTACTTGTAACCAATTACTCATATATCTAATAGCAGGTTATCCATCTGGAGGATGTTTTGGTAGGGAGCCTTAGGAGAGAAAAATCAGCAGAAACAGAAATAAGGAAGCTGGAATGTGAAATAAAGAGTTTGAACCGTTTGGTAATACTATATTCTGTTATAGATAACCCTTGAAAAGAGCTATTGATTACTCTTATATTCCCTATATATATATATGCTGTAGCAGTGTTATGCCTTTTCAAAATTGGGAGATGCGAGTTATATGTTCTTCTTTTTCAGGTCAACCTGATGGAATCTGATACACGACACTTGAGAACGACGGTTAAACTTCGTGATGAAAAAATAAGAAGATTGGAATTATTAGCTGATAACCAGATATCATCTGATGGCTATCTGATGGATGAAAATGCTGCAATGTTCCAAGAGATTCAGCTACTGCAAGAACAAATCAATGATAATTCTCAATTAACTCAGTTTGCTTTGGAAAACAAGAGATTAATTGAGCAAGTTAGAATGTAATATCCCAGTCATGCTGTTTCATAGCACTAATGATTTTAGTTTGTAGATAGAACACTTCACACAACAAGTCATAAACTTTGTGAACTTGAATGAACTACTTATAGCTTCTTGTACTAACCTCATATACAGGCTTGAGAAGTTCAGCAAGCAAGGGGAGCGAGAAATGTTATTAACAGAGATATCCCTTTTGCGTAATCATGTATATCCATCCTTCCTGATTTTTTTGATTAAAGTAAATCCATAGTACATAGCCTCTTTATTACTTTTTGGGTCTCATTTGCTACTCTCCTCTCATCATCTATGTGCAGTTCCTTCATATTCTTGAGCAGAAGTATGCAAGACCCCCTAAAAATATGGAAGCTCAGGTGTGTTCTTATCTGGATATCATTTTATTTATGAAAACAGTTATCTGATGGGGATGATTTTCTTTTGCGCTTCATCAAAGTGTAATGAGGAACAACCTGAATTATCTTTAGTGATTGATCTGGGACATTATGCATTTAGGGTGATGTGACTATCAAGGAGCTGGAGACCTGCAGGAAAGAATTGGATGCATGCTTAGAAAATAATGTTCTGCTAGCACGGTAAGCATTTATTCACTCTAATACTATAATCTGAACGAGCATTTACATTTACAAATTCAACAATTTCATTAAAGAAAAAGAAGTGCTCCAGAAGATGGGAATGATTCAATACTTCCACTGTGACAAAGAAAATGAAGCAGAAATATTCCATGACACTTACATTTTTTCTAATAAACTTGTCAAGTCTAAATTCCTTAAAATTCTTAATCTTTGAAGTCTACATTCCCATCTCCTCTGGAAGCTGCAACTCAATCCCACTGATCTAGGTTGCAAGCGCCCAGTGTAAACACTTATCTTCTTGAAACCAGATAAGACCTAAGTATTTCACTGATAATAAGAAACTTTGCACTGTACGTATGAAAAATAATATTCATTCCAATTCTTATTGTAAAAGAAACTTTCACATTGTGCTCTGATTATTTTCTCTTGATCTATCTAAATTTCTTAAATACCATGAACTGCTTTTTAGGTTAACTGTTGCACACGATATGGCTGCTATTTTTTAAAGGTTGGTAATTGGTTATGCATGCTGTTTTCGCAGTGAAGTAAATAAACTGCGCTGTGAACTGAAGCAGTACCAGAAGTGTGGTACAGGTCAAGTACGTACGGTATTTTCCCAGCCTTAATTCATTGTGCGTTTGTTCTGGTCAGAATTACATTCAGCTTGGATGCTCATTATCATTCAGGTTGCTCCTGAGGTCGTGGAGAGCTCTGTGATACCAGGGATCAATCAGAAGCAACATGTGAGATGTTATTTATAGTCATATCCTACAACTATGATTCACACTTGTTTTTTAGGGGAAAAAAACTATGATTCCAGTTACACACATAATTTACATATTTTTTACTTCATATCAGGATCAAGCAGGATGGTGTGGTTCATATTTGGCTTCAATTGATGTTGAAAGGCAATTCGTGGATGTTGGGATCACAACTGATATTACTGAATCACTTGAACTCACTCCACCTTCAGAAATTTATAGTGAAAACCAGGACTCTCCTTCTCGTTTGCATTTCTCTGATCCGGAGATATGTGATTTGAAGAACTCTACAAAAGTGCTAGAGTACAATTCTTCACGCAATCTACTTGACAAAGGCATTATTTTGAGTGGACAATTGGAGAATGAATGTGGATTAAATTCTGTACAAAATGATGAAATAAGTCTAGTAAAAGAAAATGCTGAGAAGATGTATGGTCATGACGAGATCTCAGTGTATCGTCAAAATGAAATACTGCATTCAAGTGAACAATTATTACAGGACGAATTGACACATATTAAAAGCTTAAATGAAGGTCTCAAAGAGAAGCTAATTATTATGGCTGAAGAAAGTACCAAGCTTTCAGAGATTATTGTTGCTAAAGATGTAGAAATTGCAACTTTGTCAGAAGAATGGGAGTCTGCAATTGTTGATCTGACAAGCTTCTTGACAGATGGTTGCAGTTCTTTAGATGATGCATATCAGAATATTGATAATATGATTAGCTCTTTTCCTTACAACAATCATTCCGTCAGTGAACATGTGGAGAAGGCTATGAAAGTTAGTATCGAGAAGGAAAAAATAATTTCTAGGCTTCAAATTGAGCTACAAGCTGCACAGAGAATGGGCAGGGAGGTGAAAGAAAAGTTGCACATTCTAAGAGGTGCTACTCTTGCTATAACTGAAGCTCAGCTGTTGGATAATGATGAATCCCAGGAAGCACTAAAACTATTAGATTTAATGCGTCAAAAAGATTGCACAGTACAAGAACTGAATGACAATGTGAAACAGAAGAGTTGCTTATTTGCAGAAGCAACAGAAGGGTATTCTCGTCATGAGTGTCACTTACCAGATAATGTGGGTACTGTAGCTGAAATAAGTCACAACCGAGATGGATCTGAAGTGAATCAAGCTAACACACACTACCAGGTATGCACCGAGTTTCTTACATGAGTAAAGTAGGAGATAGTGTTTGTTTACACAAATTCATGTATTTTAGGAGAAAGAAAATGTTAACAGTAGGATTTCCTTGAGTAAGACTACTTTGATCTTCCGATGGATATAACCATTCTTGAACATACTGGGCCCATTATCTGACTTCCTGCTTGCTCTCATGGTCCCCTTAACTGCTAACCACTTCTCAAGTAGATGTTATTTGGACATTCCATTTTACATTCTATCGGAAAAGATGAGGAAAAACTGAAATTACGATTAACAGTCACCTTCTGTAATGGTATTAATGCTTGTCTTTATTATTTTCATAAACTTTGTTCCTTAAATATATTATAATAGATGAACCAAGGTAATTGAATTATCTAGGGCCATGTACAGCAAGGATTATGCATTTATGCTTAACTGACATGTGCTTTATAGTGGTTGCAATAATTCTTGCCAGACACATTCATAATATGTTAAGTTATTTGTCAAACTTCTCACATAAAAATTGGTACAATTTTCTCAGATTTCTCAATCTGTAAAAGATGTTCTATCTTGGATACCATCTATCTTTCTATCAAGATATTAGCATAATATTGCATGAAACATGAGAGTGGCCTCTTTTTGTGAAATGCTATGTTCGTGCAAACATAATGACTTTCTTTTTACGTTCCACTCGATGTTCTTCCTTATGAATTAAAAACAATCTTATTAATAATGTACAATCTAATTGTTCAAATACCGTACAGGCAAAGCTTGAAGATGTGTTGCATCTTGTTGAAGACAAGTCAAATAAGGTTCTGGCCTTATTTTCAAATTTTGAGGAAGCTCAAGAAACCATGGAAGAAGCTGAAACTATGCTCTCATCTCTGTTGAAGGCCAATGAGGAGCTAAAACTTGAAAAAGACAGTTGCAGGCAAGCAGTGGAATTGTTGTTTGCTGAGAGAACTTCTTTGATCAATGATTTGCAGGAGCTTGAAGCGTCAAATTCATTTACAGCACAGAGGTATGACAAATTGCATGAACAGGTAAATGGATGTGTAGCAGAGATGACAAACCTTGCTACTATAATTAAAGAATCTTTTCATCAAGTACAAAGAGTTACTACAGTAGAACTATTTGCATTCTGCTCGGAGGTTATCAGTTTTGGCCAGGACTTGAGGAAATGGATATATGAATCAAGGTCTTATCTTGTTAACATGGGAGCACTTCTAGAAGAACAAGGCAATTCTTATGCTGAGCAGAACCGGCGCACTAATTCAAGTACTTATGCGGGAGTATCTCAACAAGTTGAGTCATGTTCACGTCAGTTGGGTGGTATGAATGGTGATATTTTTCCAGGAACATATATGGTCGTAGATGGAAAGGAAAAGGCATCTGTGCATGTAGTTCCCTTTGGCAGTAATGCAGAACTGGAAGATACCAATGTCGAAAGGACATTTGATATGGATTATGCATCCCTAAGAAGAGAGTTTGACAGGAAAAGTGATGTTGCAGAAGGATTATCTTTTGATCTTAAACTACTGCAAGAGTCTACATCACAAGCGAAGGACATGAAAGACAAAGCTGATGAAATATCAGATGCCCTTGTCAGTGTTCAAAGAGAACTTGAAAAGAAAACTTCTGCAATGGAAAGCATACTGAAACAACAAAAGGTGCTAGAGGAAGAGCTGGCTGAAAATGGAGCTGCACTCCTAATCTTAAGGTCTGAGTTAGAACATTCTGAAAGTTTGTCATCAGAGTTGTTCAAGGAAAACAACAATCTCAAAGTGATGTTGGAAGAGGAAGCTATGATGATTAGTGAAACAAAAGCAATGCTGGAAGACAAATCTAAGGTCATCGAGGGATTGGAGCACGAAATACTATTGCTTAATTCTTCTGAAGAGGGACGCTTGATGTCACAAATCAAAGAGTTAAATGATAATCTTAAAATTATAAGTATTGACAAAGGAAATCTCGAAGAAGAAATACTCAAGTTAACTGACAAGCTTGAAATGGCTGTGGCTTTAGCTGAGGAGAATGAAGCTGCTTCTATTGAAGCTCGTCAAGTAAGTATTACTAATGCCCTTTGTTCTTGATCCTAATTTAGATAAAATTAATTTGTCTTGCTTTTGTAGGCTGCAGAGATAAGTAAGGTATATGCTGAGGAGAAAGAGGAAGAGGTTAGGATTCTTGAACGTTCTGTGGAAGAACTTGAATCTACTATAACAGTTCTGGAGGAAGAAGTAAGCTGTTCAATACTCTGCTTTCTTTGGTGTTTTCTCTTCTTCACTAGGCTCTCTCTTTTGATGACTAGTCAGTTAGGCCTTCTATTGTTTGCTAAGTTAAATCTTCCTTTGGATATTGAGTAAAAAAATCGAGTTTCTAATAAATGGGTACCAGAAAAGGACATGGATAACAGTAATATCAGATAGCACATCAAAGAGGAAAGTTATGCTAGATAGCCTGGAATTCAACATCTCCATTGTAACTATGTAAAGGCTAATTCATGTGAATACATAGTTCGCCAGGTTTTAATGGAAATTATACATAGCACATCACATATTCTCTGTTTAACTGAAGGTATGCAACCTTAAAGAGGAAGTGAGGAGCTATCAAATATATAAAAAATCTGAAGCTGAACAAGCTCAAGAGATGTTCATTGTAGATAGCACATCAAAATGTGATGCTACAGAGCAATTGTGTCCAGGGAGATGCCAATTAGAAAAGTGAGAATTCTCTTCATCTGATTTTTTTATGAGACTGCCATCGTATCCTATTTTCAATTGTTTGTCAATTTTTACTCTTATGGTAGGAGGTTGAAAGCGGAGATTATTGCACATCAGGATGCTAGAAGAAAGATTGAATGTCTCACAATGGAAGCTAGTTGTAAAGATGAGGAGGTATATGCTTTAAATGTGGCACACCATTACTTTAGTTATGTCTATAAAAGGTATTCAAATACCTTCTCTTTTGTGTACATAGGTAAGGCAATACAAAGAGCACATAGCTGAGTTGGTCCTGCATTCAGAAGCACAGTCTTTGCTGTTTCAGGAGAAGGTATGAAACCTTCAACTGTTAGTATTGTCAATTTCATTATTTCTGTATTTCGTCAGAAATGCTTATAATTTGGGCTTTACAGTATCAGGAAATGGAGCACATGATTTCTAAACAGAAGTTTGGTCTACATGAATCTAATTCTGATACTGGCCATACCAAATTCGAAAAGCCTTCAGGACGGACTAGAGGATCTGGTTCACCTTTCCGATGCATATCTAGCATTGTTCAACAGATGAACTCTGAAAAGGATCAAGAAATCTCAGTGGCACGCCAGAGAATTGAAGAACTAGAAGGATTGGTTTGTAATAAACAGAAAGAGGTGACTTTATTGTACTTCAGGCCAATTGAATAACTAGAATTTTGTGACTGAAATTGGATAGAATAAGCAAATAACATTTTGATTAAATTCTAGAAATAGCCATTTCGGTAAAGATTATCTGGGGATCTTTTTTTTAAAAAAAAATGCCTGGGAAACAATGGAAAATAACTGTCTTTTATTCCTTCTCCTATAAAGTATTACAATTCATTACCCTGTGTTAAAAGAAGTACTCCGTACCTTATATCAGCTGCTTATATTTTCTCGTTCTTCATAGATCTGCATGCTAACATCAAGACTGGCCGCCGTTGATAGCATGACACATGATATTATAAGGGAGTTACTTGGTGTCAAATTAGACATGACAAACTATGCTGTAAGTTGCAGTAGTATATTAGTATCTACACACAGTATTAGGTCTTATTGTCAACCAGTTCACTGATATAGTGATATGTGATTTCTTCTTCTATACACAGAACATGCTTGATCAGGAAGAGTTGCAGAAATTGCTAATGGCTTCCCAGCAACAAATTGAACAGTCAAAGGCAAAGGTAGGCCACTATCAAATTCTTATTTTACACTTCTGATTTTTCTGGATCATTTAATAAGACAGAATTTCCTATCATCATGTGCTTTGTCAATCTAGGATGTGGAACTTGACATGCTAAAAGAACAATTTGATCATCTCATTCAAGAAAGAGACAGGTGATTCATATGTTTCCTGAAGGGATTTATGTTTACAGCACGATGAGCATTTCATTTCTTGGTCTTTCTTTGTCATTTGATACTGTTTATCAATTAAATTATTGAAACCATGCTTACACCATGTTGGATACTGTTTCCTTATAGCTTGTTTGATGATATGGACCAAAGAAAGGCGGACTTGTTGGAGAGCCAACTGCTCATAGAACAGCTTGAGCAACGGGAGCAAATGCTTGAAGCCCAGAACGGAATTTTACAGGTTGAGATAATATCTGCAACTATTTTTTTTTCACACATTATATCTGCAACAATCACACACCATCACACAAATAGCATTCTGCTATTGGACTATTAAATACCTGATTACATTCATATTAAACCGTTATTCTCTGTTATTGTAGATGGAGAAAGATAACCTTCAACAGAGGATCATGGAAATGGACGAGGAAATCCAATTGCTAGTTGGCTCAAATCAAGCGATTGCTGAGACAACGTTCCAAATGGTGAAACAACTTTCAACCATGGCAACCATTTCCATTATTACAAATACTATCATTTTGTTCTTACAAAATCACTTCAACAGGGGAGCAACCATCGTTCCGCCAACAGTGAATTCAGCAGGAGGCTGGCTCAATCGGATATGCTTCTCTCCCACGCGAGACATGAGCATTCACGCTTGCAAGCTGCTAAAAGCTCCAGGACGCGTCGTGGTAGTCATCAATGAAGGCTGGAGCGGAACATGAATCAGATCAGACACTTCTTGTGTCTGCAGCACCACCTCTCTGACGCTACAGGCCTACTTTTTTCTGAAGATGTAGGGTTAAAAATGGTGATGACTGCAAGAAACATTGTATATGAGGTACATCCATCCAGTGTATTTATGATTTGTGCAGATTTCCGTCGTATGTACAGTACTACCGTACATGGTAGCAACGGCTTATTGAAACTTTTCTCCAACGAGTGAGTCATTGAGGGGGTGTTTGGCCCCTTTCACAGAACCATAAGTCTCTAGGGGAGGGAATTATACTTTTATGAGAGAGACCAAAGTTTAATCCTTCCTTCCCAAACACCACCTGAGATGGTTGTTCGTAGCTCTTGGTTGCTTGATCTGTCCTGCACACTAGTGCGTACTATTCTATTATTTAATGTTCTTCATCGTTACATTGTTAGTTACTTACTACTTTCATCCCAAAACATAGACAAGGTATGCCTTTTTTTGGGAGATATAGACCTAGAAATTATTATATTTTCCTCCGATGCAGCCCACGGAGACAAGGTATGCCTTTTTTTTCCTTTTCTTTTCTTTCGTTTGTTTTTGTAATCCTTATACTCTACTACTACATCTAATTACTTTTTCTTTTGTAGTTTTACGTATTTATGCCTTTCAATGTATTCAAAAGACAAGAATAATTGACTTACAGTTTTGCAAAAACAAATCCAACTATTTGCAAATAAGAAATACTCCCACTATCTCAAAATAAACCAATCTTAAATAGAATGTGTAATTTTCTAGCATGTTCATATTCATTATAATATGAAATATTTCATTCCATTATAGATTCATTTATTTTGAGACGTATTAAGTATTCAACAGGGAGTATACTAATTAGGTACACGGGACTATATATATATTGGTGCATATACATCTCTTTAGGTGCACGGGACTGCATATTTATTGAACGAAAATAAAGCGGTGCATACATACATTGTTTCACACACAGAGTCGGAAAGAGATAAATTGTTTCACACACATATATCTCTTACCATGCATGCATATCGATTAATTATCAAAGAGCAAGTTAACGTATATATATGTAATCAGATGTAGCATTCGTAGAGCTTGATGTCCATCAGCAGCCTGAAGTAGGTGAATCCCTCGACGGCGTCGGCGCGGAGCGTGGCGACGCCACGGGACATGAAGAAGTCGCCGGTGCCTCCCACCACGGAGATGTCCCTCGTCGCGGTGCTGGGGTCGGCGTGTTAGATAGATCTCCCTCCCCTTGAGCCCAACGGCTCAAGGGGGCCTTGACCGCGCCCTGATCGGGGGCGCCTAGCCCAATGGCTGGTGGGCCCCCGTCACACTGCGCCATATAAAAGAGGGGTGGAGGCCGGCACGGCACAACGTACGAAGTTCACCGCCGCCGCCAACTCCACCCCACAAAACCCTAATCCGATCGAGAGGGGGCGCAGCCAGTGACGGGAAACGCCACCGCCGCGCCACGCCTCATCGCCGGGACGTCTACGACCACCACTGCCGCAGCCGTCATCACCGTCGACCTCACCGGCGCCGCATCCACGTCAAGCCGCGACGACAACGACGATGTCTGGCGCCTCTTCCTCCACGAACTCCTCAACCGGTCGGTATCTAAACCCTCTCCCTTTCATCTAGAATGTCGTTCATCAAACCCAAATAGAACCACCCGACTAGATCTAACCTAGGTGATCCTAGTGCAAAGTTCAACAATGGTATCAGAGCAACCCTAGGGCTTAGATCGGTTCGGGAAAATAAATCCAAAGAAAGAAAAGCACAAGATCCGCACGGATCAAAAGAACCAAAAACCCTAACCCTAATCTTACCTCGTCGCCGGCCGTCGTCGACGCCGGCAACGGAGGGGGGGAGGGGCAAAGAGGCGCCGCCTAGGAGCCACTCGACGGCCGCGCGCGCACCTGCACGCGCGTGCCGGCGAGGGGGCCCGCGGCGGCGCCGCCATCTCCGTCGTCGCCATCTCTCTCTCACACGGTGGGGGTTAGAGACGGTGGGGGAGCGGAGAAGAAGAGAAAAGAAAGGAGCGCCGGCCATGGCGCGGCGGCGCGAAGGTCGCCGGCGATGGCGACGCCGTCCACGCGGTCGCGTGAGAGAGAGAAGAGAAGAGAAGCTAGGGTTTTTCGGCGGCCGGCCGGGAGAGGGGGGTTTTGATCCTCCGATCTCGGCGCCCGGCCGTCCGATCGAAACCCTAGCTGATCGGACGGTCGACGCCGGCCGGGCCGAAATCGGCCCAAGAAGGCGCGCGCGGGGGGCGGTTTTCCTGGCCCAGGCCCAGGTTGCGGCTTGGGGAAAGGGGGCGCCCGCCCATGCCAAAAGGGCCGTTGGCCGCCGGCAAAAGTTCAAATTAGGTCCCTCGGGGGCCGAAAATGAATAAAAGAGAACAGTAGCAATTTTCCATTTTATTTTGTCAATTTTCATGCAAATTTCAATAGAATTTTGAATAGTTTTTTGCATGTTTTACCTCTGTTTAAATTTGAACCAACGGGAGAATTTTCACAGAGAGAGAATTACAGAGATTTTGCTACTGTTCATATGATTTTTATATAGTTTTCCGCTGCAAATAGATGTAATTGATGAAAATTAGTGTTTCTAAAATTAAATTTCGAACCAACGGGAGAATTTAATTTTAGGAACATTAAGTATGTGCTATGATGTTGTAATTTTCTGACCAACGTTGTTAATTGCAATATTATAGTTATGGTTATATGTGTTATGTCTAATTCTGCCCAACGGTGATGTAGGCTTAATGCATAATATTTTAATGTTAATTTTGTTCTCACCGCACATGATTATTTCAGGTGGCTACTCCTTGATGGGTTGCATTAAAGATATTCCGACCCTAAAAGGAGATAACTACGCAGAATGGAAAAGAAAACTCGACCTTGCTTTTATCTTGGGAGAGGTGGACTGGGTATTGACTACCCCATGTCCTATAGAACCTGCTGAACTTGTCAGAGGTGAAAATGAGTCAGATGCTGACTGGCAAAAGAGACAGAGGGACAATGCTCCTCTCGTCATGTCGTATGACATTGAACAAAAGAAATGGTCCTTAGCCAACAAGAAATGTTTGGCTGTGGTAAAGAATACGATTGAGCCTACCATATTGGGCTCGATCCCAGAGTGTGACGCTGTCTCAGAGTACCTTGAAAGAATAAAGAGTCAGTTTACTGGCTCTTCAAAGACTTATGCTACACAGCTGATCAAGCAGCTTGTGACAGAAAGGTACCATGGAGGTGGTGTTAGAGACCACATACTTAGAATGAGCAACATGGCTTACAAGTTGAAGCCAATGGATTTGGGCATAACAGATGACTTTCTGGTCCATCTGGTTATGGCCTCATTGCCAAAGTAGTTTGACAATTTTATTGTCAACTACAACATAAGTCCAGAGAAATGGAACTTTGAGAAGCTCATTGCTAATTGTGTGCAAGAGGAGGAGAGATTCAAAGAATCAAATGGTGGTTCAATAAACTATGTTAAAGATAAGAAAAAGAACCACAAGTCTCCCACCTCAAAAGGTAAACAGTCTCAGCATCTGCCTCAGCAACAACAGTTCGCTGTTGAGAAAGATCAATGTCTCCACTGCAAGAAGACAGGACACTACAAGAAAGATTGTCCTGACTTTTTGAAAATGATCATGGCAAAGAAAGGTGAGAACATTATTACATTTGTAAATGAATCTCATTATGTTGGTTACTCTAGATCCACATGGTGGATTGATTCTGGAGCAACTATTCATGCTTGTAATTGTTTAAAGGCATTCCGTTCGACGAGGACTACGCAAAGAAGAGAAAGCACCATTAGAGTTGCCAATGGAGTTGAAGAAAAAGTTGAAGCTGTTGGAGATCTTCCTCTAGAGCTCGCGAATGGCTTCATACTTTTACTTCGAGATGTCTTTTATGTTCCTTCTTTGCAAAGAAACTTAATAAGTGTATCAAAGTTGGATTTTGATGGATATGATTGCCGCTTTGGAAGTGGCAAATGTGAACTATGGCATAATAATGCATGTATTGGTCTTGCCGTGTTGCGAGACGAGCTTTATTTGTTATCTCTTTTTGAGAATGTGAATGTTGTGTCCTCGTTGACAAAAGAAAACAAGAAAAGAAAGCGAACTCCCGATGTCTCATCGAAATTATGGCAATGTCGTTTGGGCCATATTTCGAGGGGGAGAATTGAGAGACTAGTTAAGAATGAAATTCTTCCTCCATTGGAGTTCTCAGACTTAGAACAATGCATAGAATGCATTAAAGGAAAATTTGTAAAGAGCATCAAAAAGGGTGCAAAACGAAGCGCAGGAATTTTAGAGATCATTCATACAGATATTTGTGGTCCATTTCCTGTAAAAAGTGTGGATGGCTATGACTCGTTCATAACATTCACAGATGATTACTCCCGCTATGGTTATATTTATCCAATTAAAGAGCGATCAGAAGCACTGGATAAATTTAAGATATTCAAAGCTGAAGTTGAAAATCAGCTTGATATAAAGATTAAAGTAGTAAGATCTGACCGTGGGGGAGAGTACTATGGTCGACATACGCCTTATGGGCAAGTCCCTGGACCTTTTGCAAGGTTCTTGCTAGAGAATGGAATAGTAGCCCAGTATTCAACACCGGGCGAACCTCAACAGAATGGGGTAGCTGAAAGGCGCAACCGTACGCTTATGGATATGGTGCGCAGCATGATGAGCTACTCCACACTACCACTCGGTTTATGGATGGAGGCGTTAAAAACCGCCATTCATATTCTCAACAGAGTTCCAAGCAAATCGGTGCCCAAAACACCGTATGAACTATGGACAGGGAGAGTACCCTCGCTAACTCACCTCCGTGTGTGGGGGAGTCCTGCAGAGGCCAAAGTATTTAACCCAAATATTGGGAAGTTGGACCCCAAAACAGTCAGCTGCCATTTTATTGGCTATCCTGAAAGATCAAAAGGCTATCGTTTCTACTGTCCAAACAGTTATACAAAGTTTGTAGAAACGAGACACGCCGTCTTCTTGGAAGACGAAATGATTAGGGGGAGCTCGGTAGTTCGAGAAATTGATCTTGAGGAGAGGCGGGTGTCTGTACCCGCTCCGTCGACTCAGGAACCTTTCTTCTCTCTACCTGCTGATGTTGTGCCTGCAATGCCTGTCATTGAGGTACCAGCACCTGTTGTTACCCCTCCTGTGGCAACAATGAATGAGAGTGAGGAACCTGTTATACAGGATTCAACAGAAATGGTTGCCACACCAGAGGAGGAGCTACAACAGCCTCAAATAGATAATGTGCCAATACAGGAGACTCATCAAGAGCCTCAGGTACAGGATGTGCCAAATGTGCAGGCCCCTAGAAGGTCTGAAAGAGTCAGAAGATCGGCTATCCGTGATGACTATAAAGTTTATAATATAGAAGAGTCGCATATGGAGGATGATCCCACCTCATATGAAGAGGCCATGAGAAGCGCTCGCTCATCTGAATGGTTGGAAGCCATGAAAGATGAAATGAAATCAATGAAACTAAACGATGTTTGGGATTTAGAAGAAATTCTTAAAGGAGCCAAAACAGTAGGCTGTAAATGGGTCTACAAAACCAAATATGACTCCAGAGGGAATATAGAAAAGTTTAAAGCGCGACTTGTGGCAAAAGGCTTCACGCAACGAGAAGGGATTGATTACAATGAGACATTTTCTCCAGTCTCTTGTAAAGATTCCTTCAGGATTATAATGGCACTAGTGGCACATTATGATTTGGAATTACATCAGATGGATGTAAAAACGGCATTTCTAAATGGAGATTTGGAGGAAAAAGTATACATGGCGCAACCGAAAGGTTTTGTCATGAAAGGAAACGAAAATATGGGATGTCGTCTAAAGAAATCCATTTATGGATTAAAGCAAGCTTCGAGACAGTGGTACTTGAAGTTTGATGGGACAATAAAGAAATTTGGGTTTCAAGAGAATGTCGAGGACAACTGTATTTATTCAAAGTTTAAGAATGGGAGATTTATTTTCCTAATTCTGTATGTGGATGACATTCTACTGGCTAGTAGTGATGTCAGTCTACTGCAGGAAACAAAGAAATTCTTGTCCTCAAACTTTGACATGAAAGACCTCGGTGAGGCTTCATATGTTTTGGGCATAGAGATTCACCGAGATAGAACAAAGTATGCATTGGGACTTTCTCAAAAGACATATAGAAAAGGTGTTGAAGAAATTCAACATGTACAGATGCAGTGCTACACCTGCTCCTATAATGAAAGGCGAAAAGTATGGGGCATCGCAATGTCCCAGAAATCAGTATGAGCTCAATGAAATGAAAACAAAGCCATATGCATCAGCTGTAGGAAGCCTACAGTACGCGCAAGTGTGCACACGACCTGACTTGGCATTCGTTACCGGGTTACTTGGCAGATTTCAGAGTAATCCAGGCCTAGAGCACTGGAAATTGGTAAAGAAAGTCTTGCGTTATTTGCAAGGAACAAAAGGCCTCATGCTATCTTACAGAAGATCAGAATCACTCCAAATAGTGGGGTACTCAGATTCTGACTTTGCAAAAGATAATACAAAGTCAACATCGGGATACGTGTTTACCCTGGCAGGAGGAGCTATTTTATGGAAAAGCTCAAAACAGACTATCACTGCAGGGTCTACTATGTATGCCGAGTTTATAGCATGCTATGAGGCAACGGGGCAGGTGAACTGGCTAAAGAAGTTCATACCCGGTTTAAAGGTGGTTGACAGTATTGAGAAACCACTAAAGTTATACTGCGACAACGAACCCGCAGTAATGTACGCTCACAACAATCAGTCAAGTGGTGCTGCCAAACACATTGACATAAAGTACTATGTTGTGAAGGACAAAGTCCGGGATCAAACAATCAGTCTCGAGCACATTAAAACAGAAAGGATGCTCGCGGATCCGCTCACGAAAGGCCTACCACCCAACGTGTTCAAGGAACATGTAGCCGGCATGGGTTTAAGGGAAGCCTTATGAATCCTGGACTACAGGGCCCAAAAGTAAAGTATCTGTTTCTGAATAGAGTTGTGTATAGTGGCTGTCGAATCCATCGGTGATTGACCGTGACGATGAAACATGCTCTATTTACAAATCTGTGATGGAATAGAAAAAGCTAAAAGAAAAAGTGAGATCAAGGGGGAGAATGTTAGATAGATCTCCCTCCCCTTGAGCCCAACGGCTCAAGGGGGCCTTGACCGCGCCCTGATCGGGGGCGCCCAGCCCAATGGCTGGTGGGCCCCCGTCACACTGCGCCATATAAAAGAGGGGTGGAGGCCGGCACGGCACAACGTACGAAGTTCACCGCCGCCGCCAACTCCACCCCACAAAACCCTAATCCGATCGAGAGGGGGCGCAGCCAGTGACGGGAAACGCCACCGCCGCGCCACGTCTCATCGCCGGGACGTCTACGACCACCACTGCCGCAGCCGTCATCACCGTCGACCTCACCGGCGCCGCATCCACGTCAAGCCGCGACGACAACGACGATGTCCGGCGCCTCTTCCTCCACGAACTCCTCAACCGGTCGGTATCTAAACCCTCTCTCTTTCATCTAGAATGTCGTTCATCAAACCCAAATAGAACCACCCGACTAGATCTAACCTATGTGATCCTAGTGCAAAGTTCAACACGGCGCCCATGAGGCTGAGCGTGCCGCGGCGCGCCGTGGAGTTGAACACGACGGAGAAGGCGAGCCACGCGTTCAGCGTCGACGCCGCCTTGCCGTCGTAGAGGTAGAGCCCCTGCGCCCTCACCGCCGTCTCCTCCAGCGACGGCGGCAGCGCGCTCGTCCCCTCCGTCATCGGGTCGTTGAACACCACCGTCGTGCCGAAGATGGTGGTGTTCTTCGCCGCCCTCAGCAGCGCCGCCGGCGAGGCGACCACCGCCGACGTCGAGTTGGCCGTGCTGTTGCTGAAGTCGTAGAGGATGTCGTGGAAGTAGAGCCTCATCTCCTTGCACGGCTCGTCGTAGCTCCTGACGAACCTCCTGCCGCCGCCGCCGCCATGGACGACGGTCGCCGAGCTGAGGAGGAGGCCGGCGACGAGGAAGATGGCGGCGACGATCAGAGACGCCTTGGACCAAGTAGCTTGCATTGTTACTCTTGCTTGAGGTAATTAATTAATGTACCACTTGGCTTAATTGATTGATTAAGCTTGCTTTCTTGCAGCTGTTAGCCTGTGATCGATGTGGCGAGCTCGATCGAGATTTGCGTACCTATTTATAGTGATGAGAAAGGTTTTGCATGCATGCATGGATATATTATATATATTTCTTGCTGGTCCGATTCTCTGGTCCTGAACTCCTGATACTGATGTTTCATTTAATTAAGAAATTAAATGGAATATAAACTTGGCTTCTACATCAAGCCGGATGCACATAGCCATGTCCTACTGCTGATGTATACGGTACTAGGGAAAATTGCTAGAAGAGATAGCACGTCTCTTTCAAAAAAAAAACATTATAAATCTCAAGAAAGCAAAAGAGATTTGTTTAGTAGTACTCCCTCCAATGCCAGAAGAGTAATTGTTAATATTTTCGACAAGGTTAAAGTTAAACTACTAGTAACTAAAAAAATTAGTTTAAATAAACTAGAATAACACATATAGAATAATCTAAAGGTACTATAATAGAAATAAATATTTATTTATTGTATACATTATAATAGAAAATCATAGCAAAGATATGTTTTGAAAACCGTGTCATTATAAAGAAAAAGTCAAAAATTATAGAACCGGAGAGAGTATTTATTATATATTGAGATACGGGTGGCATATCTCAAATTTTACAAATATAGGGTGGCATGGTTCGAACAAACCCTATAAAGTAATACACCTTCATCTAAAATATAGTGACTATTGGTTACCAATATGAACATACTTTTATCTAAATTCGTTGCTAAATTATTATATATATTTTGAGACGGAGGTAGTAATTTCTTTTTATGTTATAACTAACACCCGATATGTTAAGAACTAACGCATATGATGTTGGAAAGCCACCAAGGTGCCAAGGTTAGTGGGCAAACCTCAAAGAAAGGAATAAGAGGCTTCTCTGACTGATTTTAACAACGGCTATTACATGTTTCCTGTGTGTTTTTATGCGGCAAGAATATTAAAATCATGGTTGGAGAAAAGATATTTGATAAATACATGGTATGGTAGAGTAGTTGCTGAAAGTACAACATCTAACAAGGACATGTTAACAAAATAGCACTATTGAAAACGAGTTGTCGTCATTGGTAGGAAAAATGAGTTGTACAGGACAAAAATAACGTGAGGTTTCTTCTTATGTGGAATAGGAAGTTGCACTGATTGTCCTGTGAAGGGGTTGCCACCAAGGTGTATTTTCCATCATATATATACTACCTCCGTCACATAATAACTATATTTCTAGAATTTAAATTTGACCCAAAAAGTTGTCATAATAGAGTATTAATTGTCCTATCAATCACTTCTCATCCAAATTTCTCTCTGTTCTACCCTCAGCCACCCTCCCACTTTTATCTATACACTATTCAATGAGGGGCATCATAGTCTTTTTTTCTCAAACCTTTATATATATATATATATATATATATATATATATATATATATATATATATAGTAAATTTGTTTGGTGCTCCATGGTGCCCGGGCACCATGATTGAAATTTACTATATACCCAATTCAAATGAGTATGAAACTTTTTCAAATATTTAGGTATTAACGTTAACTACTTTAGTAACTAGTTCAAAGCAAGTTTGAACTGAATTCAAACTTGCTTTTGTTAGATTTTGATTCCAGGTATATAGCATCCAAACATATAATTAGTTAGGTATGTAATAATGGATTGTGAAATAAAGTTAAATTTGAGTTGTTTTGTTGCTAGGTATAGGTATGAATCGAATACTTATAAGTAGGTATATACTCACAATTTGAAAATTTTGAAAAATTTGGGCGAATTTGTGTATTTCATACCATGGTGCCCGGGCACCATGGTGCCCCATATGAGTGTCCTATATATATATATATATATATATATATATATATATATATATATATATATATATATATATATATATATATATATATATATATATATATATATATATATATATATATATATATATATATATATATATATATATATATATATATATATATATATATATATGCCAAACAACCTATAATTATAATTATTTTGAGACGGAGGCAGTATATCACAATATGGCTTGACGAGTATGTGACTAGAGTGAAAAAATTCACATTGGGATCAAGAGAACATAATATATTGAACCTATAAGTTTATTTAGGGTAAGGATATATATAAAAAAGCAAATACACTGACTATATGTGTTGATTAATGTTGGGTTTAAATGTGTCAATGAGATATTTTTGTCTTTAATATTTTAATAGTTGTACTACCCAAATTATAAGGAGCATTCACATTCCATGAAATATGACCTGTATTTTTGGCATAATATTAGTGCAATAAATCTAGCCGCGTGCCAATGGCCAATGCATGGGCGTCGGGCAACCCCAATAGTAGTAAAACTATCTTTAACGCAAATCTATATACAACCAATTTACATAATAAAACCGGTATATATTACCGTTTAAAGTGGACTCAAAAGATAACCCAAAAAACATCAGTCCTATCATTTCACCAACAGCTAATTATAAGACGTAACCCTTGTTAGTTAGAAAATAATTTGAGGGTAAAATTTTATGTGTTCCTAATGAATTAAAAATTAATGCTGAAAATAAAACTTGATAAAAAAATTCAAAATTAACTCTAAAATTAAAATTTTGGTTGCTACTAATAAGCTGAAGAGCAAACGGTAGAGCGATACAATAAGTAGAAGCGGACCAGACATTAATTAGGCATCCCGGGTCATAGCCCGGGAAATGGGATCTCTTGCCCTTTATAGCCTGTTTGTTTTTTCCACCATGGATGGACTCTCAAAGTCCAAACTGCAATAGGCCACAGGTTGTGGCCCAATTCTGGGTCCACCTCTAACTATAAGAGTGTAACGAAAGAACTCATAAAACTAATTGTTATATAAATGCATCTTTATTGTATGAAAATGAAGATGTGATACATTGTCAACAGACTGTCAGAAAAGACAAACTGGTTTGAGTTACATTTATTTGCACATTCATTCTTGCATATCACTATCAGTACTCGTCGTAAAACAAACCGGTATCGAGATAGAAATTCCAAAAAAAAAAAAAACTAAACATCACGTTAAATATATATAAAACGTGCATCACGTGTGCAATATATATATATATATATATATGTATACATATATATATATATATATATGTATACATATATATATATATCAGACGTAGCATTCGTAGAGCTTGATGTCCATCTGCACCCGGAAGTATTTGAATCCCTCGATGGCGTCGGTGCGAAGGGTGGCGACGCCGCGCGACATGAGGAAGTCGCCGGTGCCGCCCACCACGGAGATGTCCCTCGTCGCGGCGTTGGGGTCGGCGCCCATGAGGTTGAGCGTGCCGCGGCGCGCCGTGGAGTTGAACACGATGGAGAAGGCGAACCACGCGCTGAAGTCGTCCTTCTTGTCGAGAAGGTAGAGCCCCTGCGCCCTCACCGCCGTCTCCTCCAGCGACGGCGGCAGCGCCCTCCCCTCCGTCATCGGGTCGTTGAACACCACCACCCTGCCGAAGAAGTAGCCGGGGCTCGACACGGCGGTGCTCAGCGCCGTCGGCTTGGTGGCCGCCGCCGACGTGGAGTTGGTGGTGCTGTTGCTGTAGTCGTAGAGGATGTCGTGGAGGTAGAGCCTCATCTCCATGCACGGCTCGTCGTAGCTCCTGACGAACCTCCTCCTGCTGCTCCGGCCATGGACGACGCTCGCCGAGGTGAGGCTGAGCAGGAAGATGGCGGCGACGATCATCAGAGACGCCATGGACCAAGCTGCCATCGATCTGGGCCTAGCTTGCAGTGTAATGGAGCTAGCTAATTAAGTAGCTGAACTTAACTAATTGAATAACCTGTGATCGATCAGCTCGTGAGAATTAAGCTAAGCGCGCGCATGCAAAACAGTACGTGTTAGCTGCAGCTTTTATTAGCTGTGATGTGGAGCTCGAGTTGCGCATGCTTACTAATTTATAGGAGATGTGGGGCTCGAGTTGTGCATGCTTATTAATTTATAGGAGATGGCGGAAAAGGGAATATTTCCTAAACTAAACCAACCTCTGAGTATAATAATATTATTGTACCAGATATGCAGTGGCGTAGCTAGAATTTAGAGTAAAAGTGGTCTATCTATATGTAATAGATCAATTAAATGGGTGGCCTACTATATAATTTTTATTATATTAACTCACACATATACTACAGTTTTAATCTCGATCAAATTTTTAGATGGTCCATGGACCACAGTGCCACATAGCTAGCTACGCCACTGCAGATATGTCAGATACAATTACTGCTAGGGGTCGTTCAAGGGGTCGTGGAGGTCCATTGATAACTTACCAACATCATTTCAATATTGAAATCTTTAGGGCCCCTTTGATTTGTAGGAAAAATGTAGGAATTTTGGAGGATTTTAATCCTATGGAAAAAATCCTATGAAAGCCTTTGAAAACAAAGGATTGAATCCTATCCAATCCTTTAAAATTCCTATGGAATGGGTAATCCTATGCACATTTTGGAGGAAAGTTAGCAAGAGGTCTAACCTCTTGGAACATTTCCTCTGAGTCTATCTCTCTCATCTGATTCCTGTGTTTTTTCTGTGGTCCAATTAAACGGTCATTCCTGTGTTTTTTCCGTGTTTTGCAATCCTCTGTTTTACAATTGTATTCCTGTCAGAATCCTGTGTTTTTCCTATTCCTCTGTTTTTTCATTCCTACGATTCAAAGGGGCTTTAATGTGGTACATGACCAACCTAGGCCCCCTTTGATTCAAAGGAAATTCATAGGAATTTTAAAGGATTTCATTTCTATAGGAATTTTTCCAATATAGTCCTTTGAATCAAAGGAAAGAATCCTATGTAATCCCATGAAATTCCTATGGAATGCCTCTTCCCATGCAAGATTTGGAGGAAATTTAGGCCCCCTTTGATTCAAAGGAAATTCATAGGAATTATAGAGGATTTCATTTCTATAGGAATTTTTCCTACAAAGCCCTTTGAATCAAAGGAATGAACCCTATGTAATCCTATGAAATTCTTATAGAATGTCTCTTCCCATACAAGTTTTGGAGGAATTTTAACAAGAGGTAAAACCTCATGGAAGAAATCCTTTAAGTCTTTATCTCTCCTCAAATTCATGTGTTTTTCCTGTGGTCCAATCAAACGGTCATTCCTATATTTTTCCTGTGTTTTGCAATCCTCTGTTTTACACTTACATTCCTGTCAGAATCCTATGTTTTTCCTATTCCTCCGTTTTTTTCATTCCTTTGATTCAAAGGGGTCCTAAAGCATGGGGTTCTACCTCATGTTAAAAATCCTTTGAGGGCCCCTTTGATTTGTAGGAAAAATGTAGGAATTTTGGAGGATTTCAATCTTATGGAAAAAAAAATCCTATGAAGGCCTTTGAAACAAAGGATTGAATCCTATCCAATCCTTTAAAATTCCTATGGAATGGGTAATCCTATGTATATTTTGGAGGAAAGTTAGCAAGAGGTCTAACCTCTTGGAACATTTCCTCTGAGTCTATCTCTCTCATCTGATTCCTGCATTTTTCCTGTGGTCCAATCAAACGGCCATTCCTGTGTTTTTCCTGTATTTTGCAATCCTCTGTTTTACAATTGTATTCCTGTCAGAATCTTGTGTTTTTTCTATTCCTTTGTTTTTTTATTCCTACGATTCAAAGGGGCCCCGAGTCTTTATCTCTCCTCAAATTCCTGTGTTTTTTCCTGCGACTCAATCAAACGGTCATTCCTATATTTTTCCTGTGTTTTACAATCCTCTATTTTACACTTATATTTCTGTCAGAATCCTATATTTTTCCTATTCCTCCATTTTTTTTATTCCTATGATTCAAAGGGGCCCTAAGATTTGGCCCTGAGCTTAGAAAAATCCTGGGTCCGCCACTGTTCTGAGTGGTAGATTAATCTGAGCTAGTTGTTAGGATAGAAAGAGGAAGTAAGACGAGCAAATTGTTTATTCTCAATTCGGAGTTGTTAGGACAGACAGAGGAATCAAGTGAGACCTACGCAAAGATACTACTGTTACTCTGGCCTGTTGCTTTAATTTGCTTGATTCTGAAGCTGATAAATGTACTGTGGATTATGTACCGTAGGGTTAACTAGCCAGAGAAGCTGGCTACTGCTGATTAGCTAGCTAGTGTTTGCTGGCTTTATTGCTGCAGCTGCGGTGGAGCTAGAGTGGAGACTAACGCCGCGTCCTTCCCCGTATGAGTGACTTTCCCTGCACCAGAAGCCGAAGATTGTTGATCATCCTCCACCGATGCAGAACCCTACTCGATCGGCGCAACCACCACTTATTATTATTATTTTACATTTTAGAACTTTTTAAAAACTTATTTTACAAAATAAATCTCTAAAAGAACTTATTCCGGGAATAGATTTTTTTCCGCAATGTCAATATCGTTAGCACAATGATCCAACATGATGACGCCAAAGACATTGACGCTGCCCCTCTAATCTCCCCGCGGAAGTTAAGCCACTTATATTGTAACGCCCTGAAAATCATCCTAAGTTTAAATCGTGCTTTAATACATTTCTAGAAATTTTTATAGTCTAAAAGAGCCTTCGACAATTAAAACTCACTAAGATTTAGTCAAATTGGCTTGTGAATATTTTTAATAAATTTCCCCATGCTTCAAAATGTGTAACCAATTTTTACTTGAATTTTCAGAGGATCTTGAATAAGTTTAAGACAACAAAAACAATTAAAGGAATTTTATAAAAGTAGTAATATTTTTAACCCAAGACTAATATATCATGAAAATTTATTCAATTATAGATTTAATGAAACTATGCTAGTGCTGTAAATATTACTACTTTTTTCTATAGAGTTAGTCAAACTTATAGTAGTTTGACTTTGACCAAACTCAAAACGTCTTATAATCAGAAACGGAAGGAGTAGCTAGCAAGTATCTATGGCTGGAGCAATGGCTAACGCCCGATATCACCACCCCTAGCGGCGTGTCGGCGGTGAGGCTGAGTACCCACTGCTAGAGCAGCGGCTGACGGCCAACATCACTAGAGTTTGAAGAGCTAGGGCGCCGCCGAATGGCTGGAGAAAGGATATAGTGATGGTTTGTTTGGGGAGCTTCTAACTGCTGCAACTTCTCTCAGAATCAGAAGCTCCGCAAATAGACCAACTTTTGGTCCAGATTCTGAGAAGATGTAGTTGTAGAATCCAAAAGCTCCCCTAAAAACTTTTGGAACCCAGCTTTTCCAGATTCTCAAAAACTGGCTACCAACCAGCTACTTCTCAGAACTTAAGCTCCCCCAAACTAGCCTAGGGAGGGTAGCTGGAGAGGGCCGGGATTTCCGGTCACTGGCGAGATGGAGAGGGAGGGCAACCGGAGGTGGGAAGCGGATTCCTGGGCATTGCTGCAGCGGATCAATGCTGATGGGAATTCGTCAACCGAATGGGAACGAGAGAGAGAGAAGAGGAAACCGATGGTCTTTCTCACCAGGTCTCTCTCCTCCTAGCCTTATGGCCTGAGAACGTGCGTCGTGGACTCGTGGGTGCATATGCACGAAATAGTATTTCCGAAGCGCAAGGGGCTTCTTTGACTGATTTTAACAATGGTTATTGCATGTGTTCATATGTGCTTTGATGCGTCAAGAATATTAAAATCATTTTAGGAGAAAAGATATATAATTGATAAATACTAGTACATCGTATGGTAGAGTAAGCTGCTGAAAGTGCAACATCAAACATGGACATGTTAACATATTGAAAACGAATAGCCATGGGTAGGAACAAAAAGGAGTTGGAGAAGAAAAAACGATGAGAGAAGAGTTGGTAGCAACATTTAGTAGGTATCACATTGTTTTATTTGGTAAGAAGAATAGTTTAGATCCAAACTGTAACCAAAACAGTAATGAAGTTGCCAATCAACTTATAGGACACAATTTTTTTTGGCAATCTAAAATGGCCTGAATTTGCTGGGATTTTACGAGAAATATAGCACAAGTTGCGTTCATGAAAAGAAATATAGCACAAGTTGCGCGAGGTGTCTACAAATCGGGCATCAGGCGCTGTTCCACCAAGCAGATCGAAAATATTTCAATCGTTTAAAAAGCTAAAACACAAACAAATCACTTTATGAAATATTTTGTTACAACGTATGAAACAAATAGTTTTCAAAAAATCGGGTGCTGTTTCACCATATATAAAACAATGTTTCAGCAAATAGCGAAAGGATGTTTCAATTCACTGCAACATTTGATCTATACATAGTGAAATATTACGAGTACACTTGCTGAAATATTGTTGGTAAAACAAAAATTAAAACGGATTACTTTAATAGAACATTTTCATAATATGTGGGTAATTTGTTGCAACAACGCATGTGGTGGGACACGTGGTGGGAACGGCACAGAGGACCAGGAGGAGGTGCGGGAAGGGGCTGGCACCGATTTTTATGGCGCTGATCGGACAACCGATCCCCAACATTTTCGCAAGTTGTGTTCGCGAAAAAAAAAATATTGCACAAATTGCGTTCGCGAAAAAAAAAAGTTATTCGGCGCCAGTAGGCCCAGTACACTCTTTCCTTCGGCCAGAATCCCTTTCCGGCCCAACTCTGAGCCCAGCACCGTTGCCTTGAATCCCATTTTCGGCCCAGCCCAAACCCATATTCCAACGGTCGGGGAACCCGAGCTCCAACGCGAAAAAATTCGAACTCCCGCGGCGGCGCCTCTCTCTCTCTCTCTCTCTCTCTCTCTCTTTCTCCGATTCAATGGCGACTACTCGAGACCTCTCGGCGATCGACATGGCGAGAGAAGCCGCGGCACCAGGGCGCACCGCGGGGAAGGCCTCCGCGCCGTCGGGACACCACCACGCGGGCGCTCGCGGCGGCGGCGGCGACCTGTGGTCGGAGATCATGGCCAGCGGCGGAGGCGGAGGCGCGGCCCGCATCGGCGTGGTGTACGGGCGGCGGCGGGCGGCGCAGGAGGCGTCGAGGCCGAGGGGCGCCGTCGATGTGTGAGTCTCCGCGATCTGATCGATCGATCTCCCGGGGGTTTGGTTCTAGGGTTTTGGATTTCCTTTCGATTTCCCCTTTCCGCTGACACGACGATGGTTTTTTTTTTTTTCAGGAGAGGCGTTGCGGCCGGCGAGAAGAGGGCGAGCTTTGAGCCGAGCAAGAGGACCAGCTGGAACCGGTCGCTCTCCATCAGGTGGGCTTCAACTCCACTGGCTTCTTCAGTTTGATGCTACTCCGGTTATAAGTTCGATTTAATTTCTGTGGAATTTCCGAGATGCTACACTGCTGAAGGGAAATTAAATCTCCCCTAAATTTTGTAGCAGCTGAAAGGGATTGAAAACTAGTAGTATAATGCAATGAGGAACCCTGTTAAGCTTTCAGTAAAGCCGGGCTCGCAGAGCCTTTTCTCTAAAATAATGCAATGAGGGAATCAAATTCCAACCAGATGCATCCCCATCTGTGAAAACATTAGATTTTGCAATGCCATTAATTTCATATCTCTAGTTCGTTGCTCTATGATCGACACACCTTTTTTTAGTCCCTACATCCCACACACATTAGACCGTGAGCTGTTCATTAAGCAATGCGCACTTACCAATAATAAATGACATCCCCTAGTTTTATACTACATCTGTCCCAAAATATAAGAACCTATAGAGCAGGATTTTAGTATCAATTCGCATAGGAATGCAAAAATTTGGAGAATTTTTTGGCGTTCCAAAAAGACACTATTGTGTAGTTGGGCCATGTTCTAGTGACCGTACAGCTGTAATAAAGCTTTGTACTGTTCCCCTCGTGCTCACTGCTAGCTTCTTGTAGAAGCTTTCTACATACTCCCTCCGTCCTAAAAAAAAGACAAACCTTGGGTTTTCGTGTCCAACTTTTGACCGTCCGTCTTATTTGAAAAAATTATGAAAAAAATTAAAAAGACAAGTCACGCATAAAGTATTAATCATGTTTTATCATCTAACAACAATGAAAATACTAATTATAAAAAAATTTCATATAAGACAGACAGTCAAACGTTGGACACAGAAACCCAGGGTTTGTCTTTTTTTGGGACGGAGGGAGTATGTCCATATGAGCAATAACCATGAGTGAGGACTGAGGAGGTTGAGCTTCTCGTGGAAGCCTCTCTACCGTGGATGGGGCTTCATTAACAGGGAGTCCAGTAGAGAAGCTAGAGATAGCAGGTTCTTGTTTTAGTGTTTTACCTTTAAAATTTAAATGAGTTTCTTGTTTTCCCGTTCTTTCATTTGAATGCCTCACATCTCTCTTTGTTCAGGTGCTGTAGTTTTCGCATTAAAGTTTGTATTCCTTTCTTTTATTTTTCATTGTGTACTTAAGATAAATGGACTCCGGAACATGTCAATCTCGTAAGCAAGTAAGAAATATTGCAATGCTAGCTTTGCTTAGTAGTCATTACCATGCTCATGCTAGTGCGTGTTAGTATTTGTTTGGAACTGTCATTTGTACCCCCAAGATTATATTTGCCAGAAGCTACATACTTTTAAGTTGATCTTTTATGCTGCCATTGTACGGATTTCAGAGGTATTAAATAAATTTTAGACCTAAATGCAATTTTTACAGCATTAAATGTTAGAGTTGTGAAATATTTACACTTTTGTTTCTTGATTTGGGCATTGAAATTTCCGTGAAGTTTTGAGATTTGCCATTCTCAAGCTAGTGGAGATTGGACAACTCTTAGGTCCCTGTGATGTCATTACCTCCCATGTAAAAATCGTTGAATAAACTTACTACATGACAGAATAAGTAGGTTCATAGACTATTTTGCCACATGCAAATTCAACAACCTAGGTGATAGAGAGTATTAAGATAAATAACTTCTGGTGCAAATCTCAGTATATACCTTCTGTTACAGAATGGTACTCCTTAGCACTTGATAAATATAATATAATAATATTTTTGTTCACAATGAATAATGTGGCTTGCAAGATTTGAATTATATTTCAGGTCCATTGCCCTTTGTCCTATTCGTTTGCTTATGAAGATCTGATCTAACAATTGTTGGGTCTTAGTAGATGTAGAAGAATCTCAGTTCTCAACTTCTCAAGTAAAATTTTTAGCCTCCAACATTGTTTTCTTAAAAAAAAATGTTCTGGTGAAACTTGACAGAGGACGGGAAAGTATCCTTTTTGCTCCTGGAACAAAAATTCAACCTCAGCAGAATCCTTGCAGAGCACAGAAAAGGCCACCAAAGCCGGGTAACCGAGTGGTAGGGCTGATATATTTTGCCTTCATGTTTGCTAACAGCATTAAAGTGGTTTGCCTTTAAATTTGCTATTCTATTGCAGAAAAGAACTTTTGGGGGGCCTCCTGACTTGAAGAAAGAAAAGGCTTATTTTGAAGAAGTTGATGCTTTTGAACTGATGGAGGAGAGCCCTTCACCTAAGAACTTTGGCACTTGGGCGAGAGGAATGGAGCAGAATTACATTGTGCATGATCTATCTGCAATACTGGAGAGATGGAAAATCTCCAAGCTTGCGAAATTTGCAGCATCCAGGCCCTTGTTTGATATCATGGAGACCCCAGTTGTACCATCAGTCCGTAGTGATTGCAGTCTTCACGACAGTTGTAGAACCCCTGAAAAGGATAGGGGGTCTAGAACAAATCCTATGAGAAGAACAATCCCTTCAGGGCTCAGTGACAAAACCAGCATTTTTACATCCTTTAGTGAGCTTAAGATTAAGGAAGAACCTGATGATAGCAGCATTCCATCATTGAGTGCTGAAGCTATGACTGCCTTTGCTCAACTCCTTTTGGTTTGCAATCAATCTGCACCTATAACCCTAGCTGAAGCGTTTTCCACTTACTGGTAGGTGGTTCAACCTTACATGTTTATTAACTACTATGCAGTCTTTATTCGTCATTTAACGAAGATGTTCATGGAAATAGTACACCAGGCAGCATTGTGAAGCTTGGTGAAGGAACATTCGGTGAGGCCTTCAGGGCTGGTAGTACTGTCTGTAAAGTGGTTCCCTTTGATGGAACATCACTAGTTAATGGAGAGACCCAAAAGGTTTATTTCATTCATTTGTGCTGTCCACTCTGAAATTTTCAGGTACTCATTAGTCATTGGATGGTTCTGTTTTGCAGAAAGCAGAAGAAGTTCTTGAGGAAGTTTTGCTTTGTCTAACACTAAATAATCTAAGAGCAGACCGGGGTGATAATGTGAAAGAAAATTCATGCCATGGTTTCATTGAGACAAAAGAGTATGCGATTTTCATTATCTTGTAGTTATCTTTGTAGAAATTGTATGAAATGACTAAGCCAGCTTTACCCAACAACCAAGTGGCCTAAATTCTTCTGATATTTGTCTGTTTTTGCAGTTTTTGGGTTTGTCAAGGTCCATATGACCCTTCACTTATTTGTGCTTGGGAAGATTGGGATGCCAAATGTTGTTCTGAGAATGATCATCCAAATGATTTTTCGAATGAACAAGTAGGATTCTGATCGTTCAAACCACACATCGTTCAGTTATTGTGGTGAAGCATGCGTGACCATTTCTTCTGGTTATCACATCTTTTTGTAACTTTCTTGCAGTGCTATATTGTCTTTGTGCAAGCTGATGGTGGGAGAGACCTTGAAAAATTTGCTTTGCTTGACTACAATGAGGCTTGCAGTTTATTGGTTCAAGTATAAACCTGGTGTATCCTAAGCTTTTATGAACTTTACCTCAACTACAAAGTCTTTGGATAAACTATAAATCATCTTATTGATGCAGGTCACTGCTGCTTTAGCTGTTGCTGAAAGCGCGTGCGAATTTGAACATCGAGATTTGCATTGGTTTGTACTTTCAAAAATGATTTCCATTCACATCCTTAGTTTAGTGTTCTCCAACGAAATGATGTAACATTGATGAGGTAGTTTATTCTTTTTAGTTTTGTTAAGTGTTTGTACAGGATGCAAAACAAGGGCCAATATTTAGAATGTGAAATTTTGATATTTTTATAAGTACACGTGGATTTAATATACCAGGTAGCTGGGAAAATCCTAACAATACTTAAAGTGGGTCAAAATATAGGTGGTGACAATGGGTGGACAGAGTTGAGTTGTTTTTAAGGTTCCTATTGGGAACCCCAACTGCTCAGACCAATTGTTGATATTCTTTCTTCTCAGTTTTAGTTGTCTATTATTGCTTACAAGCGGCTCATTTCGCAGGGGTAACATTCTATTGGATCGAGATGAAACACAAGACAAGAATCATACAATGGGTTTCACTCTTCAAGGGAAAAACATGTGTACTAGAACTTTTGGTTTGAACGTCTCAATAATTGATTTTACGCTTTCTCGGATCAATACAGGTACTCCATGAACCTAATATTTTTTTTCATTACATTATGCTGCACCCATTTGTAGTTTTAAATTTTGATGTGGCCTACAATTTCTAGAATTACTAAAACTGGTGATTTTTTGTATGCTTTTGTGTTGTGATCATAAGCAAAATTTTTAGCCACAAAAAACATTTGCAGAGGAATACTACCGTCCCAAAATAAGTGGAGCCATGGGTATCTGTGTCCAACGTTTGACCGTCCGTCTTATTTGAAAAATTTATGAAAAAAATAAAAAGAATCAGTCACACATAAAGTACTATTCATGTTTTATTATCTAATAACAATAAAAATACTAATCTCTACTATTATAAAAATTCAAGATATTTTTGCCTAGCTTTTCGTACGTCGACCAATTGTGAGTCGGTGAACGTTCTTGGGTATTTTTCCTTGTGTTTTACGTTTCCCTCGAATCAACTTGCTATCCGATTACGATTAATTTCCATGTCTGTAACTGCGCTCGCGTATGAAATAGCCCTGCCTGGGCCAAGCTTCTAACTGGGCAGCCCATGAACTGCTCCTGTCAGGCACAAGTTTGCAGTCCACACAACACATCCCACGTGCATATGCAAATCTACCTCTTGGGCCAATCTGCCGTTGTCCTCATGTCAGCCCGTGCATGCATGTTGACCAAGCCATTCTCGTGTTTATATATATGGGTGGACCCAGCACAAGCGCTATTACTGAGAATTTTTAATATTTATTTATAAGTATTTTAAAAAATAAATTCCCAATTCAAATTTTTTCCAAAAATATATTTTCTTCTCTATCTCTACTATTATAAAAATTAAAGATGTTTTTACCGGTATTTTGGTATGCCATTCGTGTATGAGACGGTTTTTACGATTGTTCGCTTTTGAAAATACATATCCGTATTTGAGTCTGTTTTTAAGTTTGTTCGCTTTTGGAAATACAGTAGGAGTCGTATAAAAAATCTCTTTAAAAAACTCGTGTGCTAACTTGAGACAATCGAACTCCTAATTGCAGCTTATGATTTTCTAAATATATATATATATATCCAAGCGAATTCCCACAGTAAATTTCACCTTAACTAAACCGTATATAATAATAATAAGATTAAAATAGCCTTCACCCGTTGCAACGCACGGGCATTTTTTCTAGTCTTAAAAAAAATTCAAATAAGACGAACAGTCAATCGTTGGACATGAACAGTGCAAAACTGCACTTATTTTGGGACGGAGTGAGTAATAATTACATTTGCACCTCCAAGTTCATATTGGATCTGATAGATCCTAGCTGAATATGCCCATCTTCTGGCTAGTCCATGTACGTTAACTTCTGGTATTACTATATGATCAATTCAGTTAGCTCCATAAAATATTTCAAGTTTGCATCTCAAGTGCTACGCATGTATGTAACACCTTTGTGGTTCTTGTTCTTTTTTCCTCAAGAGCAAAGTGATACGGTCATTTCTTATTTGTTAGCCTTTTACGTGTTATGTTTTGTCCATTTGACAATTTTTGTGTTTGTAATGATACTCTCCAGGTGATGCTATCCTCTTTTTAGACCTGTCAACGGACCCTGCCTTATTTGAAGGACCAAAACGAGATAAGCAGGTTTTCAGATGATCACTTTGAAAGTAGCATGTTAAATCATTTTGGGCTAGTGTAATATATGTTTCTTATAATATGCAGGCAGAAACATACCGAAAAATGAAACAGATTACCAATGATTACTGGGAGGGCAGGTAAGTACTCCACTACATAAGACAGAACAATTCTTGAGCCATTTACATACGCGTGTCATTGACATTGTTGCAGGATTCGTAGTTTCAGACCAACTTTGTTAGCTTGCAATAGCAAAGTACTAATTATTCTAGCCGACTCACAAACTATGTGTATGGCTATTCACTAGCTGAAGTTACTTTTGCATGGATTTAAAACTACAGTAAACTTTTTTTAATCAGAAATTGATAGAAAAATACTTTCAAAATCGGAAACATTTGAGGTCTGTTTAATTGTCATTGCAGCTTTCCAAAGACAAACGTCGTATGGCTAATTTATCTTGTCGATATCGTACTGCAGAAGAGATACTCCGTGAGTTCATCTTTCCTGACAACGTTTGAATTTGCGCTGATTTTGTTATTGCCTACAAATCAAATTTGCCACCATTGCTAACCTCAGTAACTGTTGCTAGACATTTACTTCCAAAGACGACAGGGAGCTCCGAGCGTTCAAGAAACGCCTAGCCAAGTATGATTCCGCTAAAGATTGTCTCACTGATTCTTTCTTCAGTGACCTATTATTGTCCGACGAGGATGCACAGCCCTCTACAGCCTGAACTGCCTCTTCTTTAGTTCGATCCGAGAGATGACATAGCCTTCCTCTCCATGGGAGGGTTAATGTTACTTGTTAATTAATCAGTTAACACAAGCTCCTCTTCCTGGGACGTACAAGAGCTAAGATAACTTGTTGCCCGGTAACCTTTTGCAAGCACTGTAACATAAGTCCAGTGATCCATCTAGGATCCTTGCATTTCTATCATCTTTATTTTACGTTTTGGCCTGAACGACGTTGTTTTGCCCAGATGCTTTTGTCTGACCCTGCCAAGTTGGGCGTTAGATTTTGTACGAATATGTTACCTTTTTATTCTGACGAGACTGAAGCAAATCACAATTCACAAAGATATGAAAACTGGAACAACTGCAAACTGAAGCCTTCACGTGATTACTTGCAGAATAAAAAGAACAACAAATATCTTTGTATCCTCATCACTACCACATATACACACATTCATAAAGCCAACAGGAAGCCGCACTGCAACCATCAAACGTAAATCCAACACTAATGACCAATTACAGCAAGAAAAGAATAGATCAGTGGAAGGGAATAACGACATGAGATGATATACAAGCGCAAAAGAATTGTCACGACGTGCATAGTATCTTCTCCCAAACATCTCGGTTGCCTCCCACTCGCAATGCTCAGAGGCTTCCGAAAGATTCTATGGACAAGAGCTTCCTGTTCTGCGCAGGTGGTGCCAGTCCTGGGATGTCTCTGATGTTCTTGTTGTGAGGGTTGACAATCTGGAAGAACGGCAGACCGGTCATTCATTGCATAGTAATGTAAGACTAGCTTGTAATGTAAAATGTGACAAATGAAACAATCTATGACATTCTGGAACTGAATCAGTTAAGTATAGCATTGCATGACGTAACACACCAAATGTGGGACTGATCACTAGCTCTAGTTATTATCCAAATGATGTATTCCTGCTCCTTTTATTCGTCATTCTTATCTCCAACATATAATAGAACACGTAGAGTTAACGAGAAACTAGCTAGGTGCACTAACTGGCTCTACAATTAACTGGACAGAAATTTTCACCATAGGTCATGGGCTTTTAGTTGAACTTGCACATACGGAGGATATAGGATCAGTTTTTATCTCAACAAGTGATGTCACCTAAGGTAAACAACATGGGTACATTTGCAAAAGCAATTAAAACATACCTTAACAACAATGATTGCAATCACACCACAGACTATCAGAAATAGGAATGCCATGATGCATTTGTCAGTTGCAACCTGCAGCAATGAATCTTGTAAGTCTAGGCACAGCCACTTCAAATATACTCCATCTGTCCCAAAATGAGTGCAGCCTTCTAGTTCAAATTTGAACTAGAGGGCTGCACTTATTTTGGGACGAAACGAGTAACATACGTGTGTGCAGGGGGGGAGAGAGAGAGAGAGAACCTGGCGACCAATCTCTTTCACCATTTGGCTAGCCTTCTTCAGTGAAAAGTGAACCGAGTCTAGCTCATTGCCAATTCTCTTCATTTGTTCTGTCTAAAAGGATGTAAAGAGAATTTTAGGGTGCTGGATTAAACTTATCAGGACTGACCTTTCTAACAAGAAACGTCCAAGGAATATTCTGTTGAATTTTATCATCCCAAAAAACTTACTTGTTGTGATAGAGCTGCAGCAGTTTGAGATCCAACTTCAACGGTTTGTGCAACAACCTACAAGAAAGGATTCTTGTAAAATTTGCTCTTGAAGTGTGTAAAGAAATGAAAGCAAAATCTACTAGCGCACCTTTTTCGAACGCTCAATAACTTGATCTGTTTGGTCCATCTGTTTCCTTCCGGCATCCATGAGTTGTTGATTTGACATTTCTGAAGAATTACCAAAGTGCTTTGGTTAGAATAAGAACACATTACCTCTCAGGGGCAGGTTAACAATGATATAAGAAACTACAACCACCTGATGCCATTTGAACAGTGTTGTCCTCGGCCACCTGATCATTACCAGTATCAAATAGTTCAATCCTCTTATTACCCAGGCTGCTTTGGTACCTGAAACACCATGAGAGTTGCATGTCTATTACCACAAGTGATGTACAATGTAACAGGATCACATATGCAAATGAAACGCTGAATTCAACATAAGGAAAAAAAATAACACATGCATAACGAAAGGGGAAAATCTACTTACGTTTTCCTCAATGTGACATAGGAATTCAATTCTTTGATCTGTTTTAACACACAAGAAACAAATTACACTTGTGAGCTAAATTGTCCAGTAAGGGTAACACAAACACTAGTGAAGAAAACTAGTACTACCAACCATCAGCTGCTTCTTATCATTTAGCTGCTTGTTGACATCAGCCGAGTTCTTTTTCTCATCCTCTTTGAGAATACGATCAAATTCTTTGATTAAGCTGCGAGAAAACACCAAATCATCACATTTACACAAATCTATCAAGACATTAGTGCTCCATCTAACAGGCAGAGCAGTTGCAGAACTCATGCGCCACATGCAAAAAGATCTAAATTGCTTGTTCAAGCCAGGAACATCAATGGCGCACAGATGGAGAAGCTAAACTAAACCATGGGTTCAGGCGTGAGCCTGTGCATCACCAGAGCACACAGTAGTGTTCAGGCAGGCAGGGAGACCTACCGCTTGCACTCCCTCATCTTCCCGGTGAGATCTTCCAGCTGCTTGGACTGCCTGTTGGAGTCCTTGATCTTGTCCATCTTCTGGAACCCATTCCTGCAAACGAAAAGCAGTGAACCCAACAGCGGAAACCGCGAACAATTTCGAGCACAGATTGGGCGAGTGGCGAAAATCTGAGCCACCGCCGCCGCCGCTGCCGCAGAAGCCTCGAGAAGCTTCGCAGCCCACTAAGCCGGTGGAGGGAGGGGCGGAATGCTGGAGGGGGGAGGAGGAGGAGGAGGCGGCGGTGGGGGAGGGGGAGATCTGACTCACTGGAGCGCGCGGAAGATGTCCTGGATCTCGCCGTCCACCTGCTCCAGCTCGGGGCTCATGGGCACGTCGCTCGCCATGGCTTTCTCTCTCTCTTGCCTCAAGCTGCCGGATCTCCGTATCTCGCCGCCGCCGCCGCGTCGCGAGATCCGAGCAGTCGCAGGAGGTGGTTGGTCGTCTCGTCACCGCCGCATTCCGGTGAGCGGCGGTTGGAGTCGAGTTGAGTTAGGAGGAGAAGGAGATGGGTTGGTGCGGGTGCGGGTGCGGGTAGCGGGTTCGGGTGGGGTGGAGTCGGGATCCGACAAGGGTATTAGCTGTGCGGTCCAGTTGATTAGGGAGGGAAAAGCAAGAGGGGAACGAAGCTTAAGGATAAAATTCACATTATGGGTTGCTTGATTTTGAGATAAGAGCAAGTATAATAGTGAGCTATAAGCATACTATAAGCTCATGTGGAGGAGAGAGGTAAACAAAAGAGAATGGTGTTGGCTCTCATGCAAAAGCTAGCTTAACACAAGTTTCAAGACAAATACATTAAATGTATAAGTGAGAGATAGAGATAGGAGAAGAAAATTATAGCTAATCTATTATATGTGTTGACTTTAGAATGGGCTAATATTAGGAAGTGGGCTATATTATTATCCTTGCTCTAAGGGAGGTAGGTAAGTTTTGTTGAGTTAATGCTGGTTTGAAAAAGGAGAGGTACCACAATATTTTTTTTACTATGAAAAAGTTTAATATGCACATAGAGTTGGTTTAATATCCTACCTTAACAATGTCCTAAGCGATATTAAAAGCTAATGCTAAAAAATAAACTACGATAAAAAAAACTTTATAATCAAGTTTTAAATTTAAAATTTGACCATGGTTTATAAACTATAAACCATAGAGAAAAGATGAGAGCCACCTACTATATTAAACATCGATGTAGTTAGTCAAATATATCAATAAGGAGTGATCCTTTTTTTGTTTTTTGAACTTTTAAATTTTTTAATTTTAAAAATAAATCATTTCAAAAATTATTTTCAATATCTGAACTAGTTGGCCACGTCAGCTAGACTAGTGTGGCAAAACAACACTACCACGCTGATCCGGCTGACGTGGTAATGTTATTTGGCCGGACAAACCTGTCACGCCCGATGAGTGTGGCGTGTCAGTATTGTTTTACCACATCAGGTGTGCTGGTGTGATTAAAAGGTTCAGATTATGGAAAAAAGTTTTAGAAGGGTTTAGGTTTTAAAATACAAAAACATAAGGAGTAGGCATATAACATAGTGCTAAAATAGCGATATGACGTAATTATTAACATAAATCTTTTATATGTTGTATGTGATTTTCGACTGATTTGCATATTTAAAGAAGATATTGATTGCTAAAAATTTTAAAACTTTATATAGATAAGTGTGCTCGTGTGAATATGAGTGCCTACATCTCTATACATATTTTTTTTGAAGGAAAATCAAATATGTGATTGAAGGGAGCAAAGTTCCTCCTTTTCTTGACCCATGGTGGTTTTTTAAGCATATCATGACACATAACATTTATCAGTACCATTTATTTGTTTTCTTTATACCCTTCATCTTAAAATAAATTTATTTTTATACACGAATCACGTAGTAAGCGATTAGGTCGTCTAGTTGGCAGGAAGCATGTAGCCTAATGGTTACAGTGACCTGAGTAGTACCCTAAGGTCGTGAGTTCACATCTTCATAGAAGCGAATTATAGATTGAGTTGTTTATGAGGCTAAGTTCCTAATTTAAATGGCCGCATATATCCGATTAGATATAAATGCCGGGAAAAAAAGAACCTGGGAAAAAAACAGTTGGCAGGAAGCCAGCAGCGGTTAGGTCTCACTCGTTGGTGGCATGCGTTGTCGATGGTCCCACTCCCATCCTATCCATCCGACGGCAAAAGAAAAAAAGTTTGCCTTTCGATCCAACTCATCAGGCCCAATCTGGCTTACCACGGCCCTATTGCGGATGGCGGCGCGCAGCTCGGACCCACCAATCGGTTTATGGGCCGGATAATATTGCTCTTAAATGGCCTGTACAAATTAGGCCGACAGCTACTCAAGGCCCAAACGCATATATGCCATCTCAATCAAAGAGAAAGAAAAGTAATTGCATCAAAAGTCGAAGTCCATTCAAGCAAGCATGGAATGCACTATGCAAAATTGCGTAAACCACTCTAATTGTTACCCTTATTTTTTATATTCTACGTCACAACCTGTTTTATTCCAAAAACTCATCCACCTCAACACTCACATGTTGAAATTGCCATGTACACGCATGTGAGTAGCACATTCGACCCATTTTATTTTGACGCGGATTTGTATCAGCTGGCTCGGATTTGTCCTTAGGCTATTTCTCCACTCAAGGTCCAACGAAGAGTTTGTAAGCTAGAAGTAACTAGGGGTGGAAACGAGCCGAGCTAGGCTCGGCTTGCAATGGCTTGTAATAAGCTAGGTTTGGCTTGGCTCGACCCGATTAAGGAAACGAGCTAAAACATGAGCTCGGCTCAGCTCGTTTTCTGGCTCGAGCTAGCTCGAGCTGACTTGCGAGCCTTCCATTGAAGCTATATAATTTGTAATCATTAAGAAAAGCAATAACAAATCATCAACATGTAAAATTAAAATAACTTTATATATTAAATTCATTAAAATATAGATGATAAATTACATATTGACAAATAATAACTTCACTAGAAAAAAAATCATCCATATAAATACATGATGGCCTAGGCTAGGCTCATGAGCCAAATCAAGCGGCTCGCAAGCCAGCTCAGGCTCGGCTCGTTTCAGAACCAAGCTAAAAAGGAAGCTTGGGCTTGCTCGTTTGGCATTCAAGCCGAGCCAGGCTAAGCGAGCTCGAGCCAAGCCCGAGCTGCTCACGAGCCCAAATTTTTTTTCCACCCCTACAAGTAACACTGTTTTTTTTTTCATAGAATGAGTTCGAGTTGAATTCATTACATTAATAATATTGAACGAGACTGGATGCTATATATGGCTTGGCGCACATTTAAGTTAGAAAAAATTTGGACTGCGCGTGCGCGGGTTGGGGTGGTGGGGGAGGGTTGATAAGGCAATTTCAACCTATGTTAGTGTTGGGTGAGTAGGTTTTTGAAACAAAATAAGTAATGGATTAAATCACAAAACAAGAGTGATAATTGAGATGGTTTACATAATTTTGCCACTATACTACTTGCAGGCGTGCGTTATCCATCCACGTGTGCACGTGGCTAAGGTTGCTCAATTTGGCGTGCACTTCATTTTTTTTTTTTCACATGCATGCCCTGGCACTGCACGTCTCCGGATTCCACGTAGTGCTGCTGCCTCTAGTTAGTAGTTACTGATCAGGATGACAAATCACGAGTACAAAAATATGAATTGGGCTTTTGCACGTACCAGTACATGCCCACCCGTTGATCCAAGCTAATATAACGACTTCTCATTTGGCACGCATGCCTGCAAAATAAGAAGAAGAAAAAATATTAGTCAGTACGTAGATAGCGTGCAATGTTTTTTTCAAATATTTATTATACTTTTGTTCCTAAATACAGGCAAGCAGAATTGTAGTAGTGTACAACTGTTCATCGATCTTCTGTCACACGTTGATGTCTTGATGATCGGTGCTCATCCAGCTCTTATGCGTCAGATAGACGAAACAGATCGAATACACGCATTTCCTGCCTTAAATCAAATAGGAATTGGCCTGCGTGTAATCTGTAGCTGTAGCTTTGCGGTGCCCCGTTTGACCTTTTCTTTCTCTAATAGAATGGGTGGTTTGTTATTAATCATACTATAAAATCAAAATCAGCGCACGTGTTGGTGTGCCTGCTTTTTTTTTAGAATGATATGCTCAAAAACCAAAAAACTTAGTAGAACCATATGTTTTTCTGTTGGACTTTATGGTTGAGTATAAATAATATGGTTTTGATAAATCTTTAACTAAATCTTATATGGATGATGTACTTTCCAAGGCAATATATTAGCACCGCACAACTAAAAAATATAAAATATGACGAGGATAATGAACTAATACATATTACATACTGGAACTTAGAGTCAACGGTCACACATATCTTCACCAACTTTGGATAGATATTTACAAATAAAATTAAATAAGATGTATTAATTTCTCCTCTGTGTTGGAGTTTTTAGACTTATTGCCTCGTCATGTTTGGATTTTTTTAGCATCTCTATGTTAAGCGAGCTATGTTTGTAATAAGTGATTATATATTAGCTTTTTTCTAAAATAAAGGCATGATGTATTATTCCATTATCTTTAAAGAACCAACCGCCCATATGCTATTAAGTGGAATATATCGAGGAACATGAATTCTTATATTAATATTTGAAATGATAATAATATGTAATTCCTTCATATAGTTCCATTACAACATATACACGCACTAGATCTCCTAGCATTCAGAGAAGCAGGTCATGCGAACACCATATCGGACTCTCTAATAGTAGCATACTTTCTTCGTCTCATAAAAATCTAATTCTAATGATAAATTTGAATATAAATATCCAGATTCATGAGTAGTACAGAAGGGAATTCCCATCCCGAGCTGTTTCTCTAACGAACGAATTCGATCAATAATTAATATTTACAGCACCACGCGACACGATCCCAAACAACAACACATGCGTGCGCCATCGATCCGTAGGTCGTAGTTGCATGTTTGTGCGATTCTCCATGCCTCATGTTAGTCCCGGCAATGATGTAATATGGTTGTTTACATCTAAATTTGGCATCTATGGATGAAATAGGAGAAAATTGCCAAAGTTTGGAAAGTATCGGGTTTTCTTCACAGGGCCGGTCAGACCGCAGGTATGTGGGCGGTCTGACCGGCTAATAGGGCCGGTCTGACCGCAGGTATGTAGGCGGTCAGACCGGCAGGGTCTGAGTCCAAGTCTGTTTTCGTCAGGTCTCGAGTTTCCTTACTCGGGAAGGCATGTTTCGTGTTTCCTTTGGTTTCTATCCTGAGTTGGGCATGGAGAAGGGCCTGTAGAGGGCAAGACCAACCCCTATTTAAGGGACAAGGCCGGTTCATTGTAAAACCCTCAAATACAATCTATTTGAATCGTTCTTTTACTATGTTTTCTATTTTACCCTAGTTTAGTCCATCTTTATCGGTTTACGCCGTAAACCGTCCGCCGCCGCTGCGAGAGTGCGACACCTCTTTGTAGGTTTGTCCTGAAAACCTTCCGTTTTGCCCACGAGATGAGTAGTTATCCTCGTATCGATCTAAATCGGCCTAGAGGCTGATTTTGATCTCTAAATCGGCTCCGCTAGCCGGTTTAGTTGTTTTTCCTCAAAACCCATCTTGATTTGGCCGTTTGGCTAGATTGAGGTGGTTGGCGACTCCATATCACCGCAAGGTGTTTAGGTGTTGTGATCGTGCTTGTCGACTTGTCAAAAAAGTTGCCAACATGATTTTTGGCGACTCCGCTGGGAAACGATCTAATCGACCATATCACGGCCGAATTTCGTTTAATCTAGTCACTTTTTCGTTTCGGCGAGTCAAGAATTTCGGCCAAACGGCCGAAATCAATCTACCCAAAATTCGTCACTGCTGCCACGTATTTTTGATTGGATCAATCTATTTGGCAGCGATACTGTTCGGTCATCAAGCTGATTGCTGCCATCGATTCATCGATTTCCCATCTAATCGAGTGTTTCGGCTATACAGCCGGAATCGATTTTTATTCTCGCGTGGAAACAGCAACAAGCGACCGGTAGTGTCCTCGCTGTACACGGTCTGAAAAATCAGAAATCCAATCCTATTTATAGTTTGCTGTTTAACGTGTGCTGAAAAGAAAACGATCAGGCTGTACAAAGCCGATCTATCTAGAGCCAGCAGCAGTAGTATTGATTTCTGTATATTTTTTGCTGTGCACAGAAACCGAGTGAATTATTAAAAAAGAAAAAATTAAAGCCGATTCAATTTGCATCGGCTATCACTGGGAAGTTTCAGTTTTTGTAAATTTTTGCTACAAACACACAGTAGTATGCAACGAAAATTACGAGACCGTATATTAATCTATTCGGTCAAAAATTTCGACTATGAGCTATATGGCCGAAATTAATCAAGGAATTTCTTCATCAACTATGACGAGTGGGAACGGGTTCAACAATATTACTCAAGGCGTCGTGAGAGGAAATGTCCCGCTACCTCAAGTTGTAGTTTCACCAAAGGTAACCTCCGATTCGCCCAACCCATACTTTGCTATTCAAAAGGTTAATGATCATTGTATAGATGCATATGCTACTTCTAGTTTTGCTCCTATACAATATGCTTATAATGCTATGGGGGTCAATGTGTGATTATACAGCCGATTACATAGGAATCGGCTATATGCAAAACCTAGCTAACGGTATGATCGGTCATGACACCGGTCTAACCGCATCCTATGCCGGTCAGACCGTGCCTACCATAGCCGGTCAGACTGTGCCCTATCCTGGCCAGATCGCGCCTCCTGTGGCCGGTCTGACCGCACCACTGACCACCGGTCAGACCGGGCCATGGGCCGGTTAGACCGGTTCCCTGGGAGTTTTTCCAGGTTTTCATACCACGATTAGCAGTACTAATTTTAATTATTATTCATCACCTGTTAATACTGTTAGACATGCTATTCCACATATTCCTAATGCCTACAATGATACTAATAGGGGATATCCTTCCGATACTAGGTATGGCCAATATAATTATATTGCGCCACAACAACCACCTCTTAGGCCACCAAATACACCACCAGATCCACCAAAGCCTGAAACTGTGGAGGATTGGTTTAGAAATACTATCAGGGAGAATATCGCAAAGCTAAGGAATCGTGCTAGAGAGTACCAAAAGCCGTATCCTGATTTTTATGATATTATCCCATATCCTCGTGGTTATAAAATTCCTGAATTTACCAAGTTTAGTGGTGAGGATAGTAGGACCACAAGGGAGCATGTAGATCAATTTTTAGCGCAATATGGTGAGGATAATTGGGATACATGTAAATTGCGCTTGTTTTCTTTATCTTTGTCCGGTACTGCTTTTACATGGTTTACTTTTTTACTGGCAAATTCTATTTTTTCCTAGGCTCAATTAGAACAAAAATTTCATGATTATTTCCACACTAGTGAAACTGAGCTTAGGTTGTCTAATTTAACATCGGTTAGGCACAAATACAATGAATCTGTTGCTGATTATATTAAAAGGTTTAGATATATTAAAAGCCGATGTTTTAGTTTGAAAATAACTGACAAAGATTTGGCCAACATTGCATATGATGGATTTCTTGATTCTATTAAAGAGAAATTGAATGGCCAAATATTTCTTGATATTGATCATGTGTTGCATGAAGCTCTGGCTCAGGAAAGCCGAGTGGATGACAATAGCTTAAATGCTAGCTTAGATTATAGTGCAATATCATGTATAGCCGAACCAAGCGATGATTCGGATTGTGTTAATAATTTGTGCAATGATGTCATAACGATTATATCCGAACCAAGTGTTGGTTCGGATTGTCTTACTAGCTTGGATGATAATGCAACAACCATTATAGTCGAACCAAGTGTTGGTTTGTATTGTGTTACTAATTTAGACAATAATGGAATAGCCGAACCAAGCAATGGTTCGGATTGCATTGCTAGTTTAGAGAATAGCATCATTGAAAATATAGCCGAACTAAGTGATGGTTCGGATTATATTACAAGCGAAAATGAAATAGCATTGTCACCTAAGACCGAATCAAAAATCGGTCATGTGGATGTTGGAAAAGATGATGACAATGTCTTGCGGGATAGTGGTGAAATAGAATCCAAAGTAGCTATGCATACATATCAAAGGCCGTATCCTGAGTACGTAGATTCGGTCCCATACCCGCAAGGATTTGAGGTGCCCAACTTCACGAAATTCACAGGTGAGGATGCTAGAACAACAATGGAGCATATCGACCAATTTATTGATCAATGTGGTAAGGCCGGTAATGATGATTTGCTTAAGTTAAAATTGTTTCCTCTTTCTTTGTCAAACTTTGCATCTACATGGTATAGTTTATTTGCTCCTAATTCAATTTCTACATGGTCACAAATGGAGCATGAGTTTCATGGTTATTTCAAAGATGCAAGCTTGATGGAGCAAAGACCGATTGATACTTCATCGGTCACTTGTGAAACTATTTCGGTTACATCTATGCCTAAGACCGGAATTATTAGTGATCCTCTCCCTGTTAGTTCTATTGGTGTTGGCAAAAAGAAAGGGAAAAGTGTTATTATTGGGGATCCTCGGCCCAAGAATAGGATCAAAAATGCGAAGGCTGAAGATCATAAAGTTACAAAAGATAAGTCATCTAGTTCCCAAAAGACTAAAAAGCCGAAGCTCACTTTTGAGATGCTTATGGCTAAGTACAAGAAAGGATTAGCTGGTCAACGATTTGATAACCAAACTAGTGATTCGAAAAGACCAAGATCATCTCGTAGGAAGAGATTTGGTCAAACATCAAAGCAATCGGAGCCATCAACTATACCAACTCCATATAAACCTCCGGTTGTGATGCCATGGTATCCACATCCAATGTCATCATTTGGTTATCCTTTTATGTATTACATTCCATGGATGCCTCAACCACATATGCCGTGTCATCAAGGATGGAAGCAATCACCTAGGACAATACCAAGTCATTCTAACTCAAGACAAGACCGTTTCCCACAAAAGAATCGGTCCGGTGGATCAAAGGTGAAAAAGGTGAAGAAGGTGTGGGTGAGGAAAGAAGCCAAAGCTTCGGAGGTCGTCACTGTCAAGGAGGAGTCTCAATATGTTCATGTACCTACTGGAGATGCGGTGGAAACCACGCAAGCAAAGAAGATCGAAGCCGCCGCCGTGACTGTCAACATTGGTGGTCTAACCAAGACAGCTGGCCGGTCTAACCGCCAGTCTACGGCCGGTCTGACCGACCTTACTGGCCGGTCTGACTGATGGCTTGCAGCCGGTCTGACCGGGCCCAGAGGCCGATTAGACTGGGGGGCATTAAAGGTGAGAGGGAAAATTGAGAGCAACATAGGAGCTTCCACTTCGACCAAAAATATGAAGAATCATTGCTTAGCTCCTGGAAAACAACCACAGCTGAAGTGGATACCTTCTGGCTTATCTCGCTCTCAAAAGAGGAGGCTACAGCGTCTTCGAGCCATAGGTCAAAAAGAAAAGGAGGCCGAAGATGTGGAGAACAAAACATGTATCAATTTAGAGCCTTGAACGACACTTAAGCGAGTGTGGAGACCTAAAGAAGTAAAAGTTAAAAGATCGGTGATTTCACGGAGTAGTGATGGATTCAATTTGATGAGAGAAGAATCATCGGTCATTAAAGATAAGTCTTCTTCACATGATGCTATGGATGTTAGTGCGGTATTCATCTTGCCTTCGAAATCGTGAAATCAAGAAGGCCGATTTTGCTTAGGGGGCAAGACATTAATATGCTCATAAGGGAACCAAGAGAAGATGAACGGCGATGGATACAATACCACATCTTCGAGCCGCCGTTTGTTAGATTCTAAGGCAAGGTATGAGTTTATTGTGTTCATCATTATATTATTGGGAAAATTGTAACCATACCATTATAATTTTTCAAAGTTTGAGATATGCCATCGGTATCTCAATGACATGTAGGACCCACATGAGTCAATGACATGTGGGTCAGGATGGCATATCTTAAATTTTGCAAAATTATAATGGCATGGTTACAATTTTCCCATTATTTATATTATATGCCTATGCCATGTTAGAACATTGCTTACTATCTAGCACATGTGTGTTTTTGCTTATCGAATTGATATTATACATACATGCTGTAAATGCCAGTTCTAAGTAGTGGAATTGGTAGGTTGGCATATAATTTGTTTGAAGTATGATTTGGCTCATGAGTCTTCGATATTTATTTAAAGCCAAATTGGATGTGTTTTTATGGATCACCATATAAGATATAGATTTTATAATTATTACACCATGAAAGTTTTGCTTATTTAGTAATTCGGCTAATGTCAATGGTCAATGTGATGATTTATTCTACAATTGTTTTCTTTAGAAACATTGGCATTGCTAATATTTTACATACATGCTCAAGCCGATTACTTACATTTGTAGTTTATTGGAATTCATGTGTGTGAGGCATATGACTTTGGTGATTCATTATTGATCATATTTCAATTGGCTAAGTGTTTTGATGCCATGGTGATTATTGTTTTAAAAGCCATTTGAATTAGTATTCATCTAGACATGTTAGTTGGATGTTATAGTTTTTCATATGTCTAGAGAGAAGGAATTTTGGTCTAATAATTTGATACACCAAGCATCTGGCTATTATGTGAAGAAAAATTATATACTAAAGGCCGATGCTTGATTTCAAAAGTTTAGACGAAATTGGCAAAGTCATAGACCAGGGGTGGTCTGACCGGCATTGCATGGCCGGTCTGACCAGTGGTACCGGCGGTCTGACCGGCTCTGCATGGCTGGTCTGACCGAGCAGACAGGGAGGTCTGACCGGCATTGCGTGGCCGGTCTGACCGATCTCAGACAGGAGGCTGGGGGGCACGTTACAATTGATTAAAAGGCCGAATTAATTGTGAATTCGGACATTTGTGCCCATGAGTTAGAAATAGCTTGGGGAATTCCTTTGATTAGATATTTGAAAGATCCTACACTTAAGGTTGATTGGAAGATTCAGCGGCAAGCGCTCAAATATTATATCGCCGAAAAATAGATGGAGTATTACTTAGATAATGATCAATCTAAAGTTTCTAGGAGAGTACTACATGAAGGGATTTGTGAAATTCATCAATCGGCCCGTAAGATAAATTGGCTGCTTAGGAGAGTAGGGTTTCATTGGCCGAAAATAATTGATGATTGTTTCAAATGTTATAGAGGGAGTGAAGCTTGTTAACGGATCGGCAATGTTCAATTAGCGCCTACCGCTGTGTTGAATCCTATCATTAAACTATGGCCGTTCCGAGGTTGGGTTTTAGATTTCATTGGTCAAATTTATTCTTCGTCATCAAAAGGGCATTGGTTCGTGCTAGTTGCAATGGATTACTTCACTAAGTGGGCCGAAGCCGTGCCGCTCGAGAATATTACTTGTACGGAGGTAATTGACTTTATTTTGAAGCATATTGTTCATAGATTCGGTATTCCTCAAACGTTAAAGGAGCTTCTTTTATGTCCAAAGAAGTTTTGCTGAATCTTATGATATTAAGTTGTTAAGTTCTTCTCTTTACTACACTCAGGCTAATGGATAAGCCGAGTCGAGTAAAGAAACATTGTTGAAATTGCCGTTTTGCCAGTTGAGGTAAATCTTGGCTCTCTTCGGTATTTCAAGTAAGACGACTTGTCAGTTGAAGATTACAAGACCTTGATGGGAAGCAATTTTGAAGACGTCATCGACAAGCGTTTGAAGACTTTAAAGGAGATGAAGATACTTCAAGACGGTGTTTTCAGAGAGCGATTAATGGGAAATACTTGAAGAAATACTTCCCGAGCATTTGGCAAGATACTTAGGAAGTCCTATGGCTGGTAATTGGATTATCGCCCTGAGATAACATGTTCTATACTTTTAGGTTCACGTATGTTCACCAAAAAGGTAGGGGGGGCATGTGTTTACACCCAAATTTGGCACCTATGGACGAAATAGGGGAAAATTGCCAAAGTTTGGAAAGTATCGGGTTTCCTTCACAGGGCCGGTCAGACCGCAGGCATGTGGGCGGTCTGACCGGCTAGTAGGGCCGGTCTGACCGCAGGTATGTAGGCGGTCAGACCGGCAGGGTCCGAGTCCAAGTCTGTTTTTGTCGGGTCTCGGGTTTCCTTGCTCGGGAAGGCATGTTTCGTGTTTCCTTTGGTTTCTATCCTGAGTTGGGCATAGAGAAGGGCCTGTAGAGGGCAAGACCAATCCCTATTTAAGGGACAAGGCCGGTTCATTGTAAAACCCCCGAATACAATCTATTTGAATCGTTCTTTTACTATGTTTTATATTTTACCCTAGTTTAGTCCATCTTTGTCGGTTTGCGCCATAAACCGTCCGCTGCCGCTGCGAGAGTGCGACACCTCTTTATAGGTTTGTCCTGAAAACCTTCCGTTTTGCCCACGAGACGGGTAGTTATCCTCGTATCGATCTAAATCGGCCTAGAGGCTGATTTTGATCTCTAATTCAGTTTCGCTAGCCGGTTTAGTTGTTTTCCCTTAAAACCCATCTTGATTTGGCCGTTCGGCTAGATTGAGGTGGTTGGCGACTCTATATCACCACAAGACGTTTAGATGTTGTGATCGTGCTTATCGACTTGTCAAAAAAGTTACTAACAATGATATGTGACAGATCAATCGATATTCAATGCCGTTACACGAGTATATGCTAGTACTGTACGTTCCAACCATTTTTGTCTTCCATCCGGTCGAGTTAATAAACTGTACGCGTGTGACGTGTGTCACTCCTCTTGCATAATATACTAACTAGAGTCTTTGTTTGGAGGTGCACGCTTAATTGGTGTGATTTCTTATGGTAAAATATTCAAGTTCTATATTTGACGAGTGTTCATATTTACGACTATTTTCTTAAGGTAATGTACACATGGATAACAAGGCGTTATGGTGACTTCATCAATCTAGAGATATTCTGGTTCAGTTTTCAGAGATGGTTATTATTGTCATGATTACGAATAAGGCATACCTCCTATTCTACGACTTATGGAATATATGGATATGGTATACCTTCATGTACACGGGTTATTTCCGTATGTGTTGTAGGAATCCGCTACAAATTATAGAAAATATCCCTACGAGTTAAGTGATTTCCAAAGTCCTACTAGGAGGGGATAGAGTTTCTATTGTCTCGTACGGGATTTGATGTCTCTGAGTCTTACTTGGAGATCAAGATGATATATGGTATAAAAGGGACCCCCAGAGAGGGATACAAGGCATCGAATATCATCGCCAACACACCCACCACGGTTTACAAAGCCGGAGTACGCGGAGCCAAGTCATCGGGAGATCTTGTCGAATACATCGACTACGATCTCGTCGGTATCATCGAATTCGTCTACTTCCATTGTATTCTGTGTTTTTCCATCATGAGTCCCATATAATCTGGACTAGGGCTATTACCTGATAAGGGGCCTGAACCAGTATAATCCTTATCTTCTGTTTGCTTGATGTCGTATTACATAGATCCTCGTTACAATGTACATCAATACCCAACTCATCCGGTTTACGAGTATCACTCATCGACAATTATAGTGTACGTTGTATGCATGTGCACGTTTATAGAGATGAGCTCGTACGTGTTGTTTGAAGAGCCTGAGATTCTAAGACGTAATTGGTGAGAATCAAGAAGTATTAGTTTCCCAGTTTCTAGTTTATTTTTATTTTCTAGGTTTGATAACTACGGTTTATGGAGCTGTAGATTTTAAAAGATGCTATAATTACAAAAATTATATGAACATGCTTAAACAATTTACAAGAATAATTCTGGTTGATGGCTTGAGGCACGTCAAAATGTTTCATAAAGTGTGAAGTGAGTGTAACTCAACTGGTTATGTTTTTTTATGGAATCAGTCTACCTAAGTTGAAGTCCTAGACTTACGCCGATGCTTGTATTTATTGTTAATTTTTTTTTCGTGCTAGACGCCTATCATGACTTCGTTAATCTCAAGATATGCTCGCACAGTCTTTCGGAGGTGCTCATATGAGTAAGATGTGCGTGTGTACGTTCATATGAGTGAGTATACGTGTGCTACGAGAGTCTGCGTATACAGTGTGCTTCTACCAAAAAATGTTTCAGAGTAAATTTCACAAAACTGCAGGTACTTTGATCAAATTATTATAAAACTACAGATTTAATGTGATGTATTACAAAACTACATATTTAACCATGAAATTATTACAGAACTACAGAGTTAAGATTAAGTATCACAAAACTACAAATTTAATAATAAAATTATCACAAAGATATAGGTTTTGGGGTTTAAATTCTTAGCACTAATATGTTATGATTGAGTTATAAATATCTAAGTTTTGTAATTAAATTGATGCTAAACATATAGTTCCACGATAATTTTGTTACTAAATCTGTAGTTTTATAATATTCTACCTTAAATCTATAATTTTATGAGAAATTCAGTGTTAAATCTGTAGTTTTGTAATATATTATCTTAAATATATAGTTTTGTGAAATTTAATCAATGTTTCACAGGAGACGTGGCATATATGTATACTCCACAGAGCGTGTAATTAAACGTAATTAAAATATGACCAACATGAACGACGGAAGACTACGTGTGAACCAGCCAGCTAATTGGCCCTGGAATCCGTGATGACCAAGGAGACGGAAACGTGGCGGCCAAGCGTTCATCCAGAGGTGTCAACTTCATCCCTTGGCATTATTGGGCCGACCGACGTGTCACACAGAGAAATTAAAAGAGATTCCCCTCCATCCATCCACAGCCATAGCCCCCACCACAAACCGCTGTACTATGAGTCGTACCAACTGATAGTCGTGTTGCCGCCAATAATTCCGCCCTAAATCATGAAACGAATTATAACTGATTAGAACACTCTAATTTATCGGAAATTTATCAAGCTCAGATAAGTGATAAGGTCTGGTTCTGTTCTGATTAAAATACATATTTTACTCGAATTTTATTAGCGTGATTTTCAAACAGTTAAACGGTACATCTCGTACGAAAAATTTCTATCCAAAAATTGTTTTAAAATATCAAATAAATATATTTTCTTAAGATTTAAAATAATTCAAACTCACCTAATCAAGCGTTAATATTTTTTGTTTTTCATGTTCGCATTTAATGTTTGTCCGTCGTGAACTCAAACGGGCCTAAGTGAAATAATAAGTCACAAATTAATGTTGCTCCTGCAAATATCTCTAGCCATATAATGCTATGTGCAGACCAATCAGTGAACCTTGGTTTCAGAGATGTCACATTTCTGTTAATTAAATGGGCGAGTTAATTACCAGCTAGCGATGTTTCTGACCCACATCATTGCCCTCTCCGAGCAAGCAACGCCTTGATTATTACAGTTGGAATCAATCAAGTGATCTAAACGCTTAGATTTGAAATAGATCGTTGAGCGAATTATTATTTTTGATTTATCTATTTTGTACACAAGTTAATTGTTTTGGTAAATAAACTTGATAATCTCTTAAAACAAGTTCTCTGAGCAAATATAGTAGAAGAAAGTTTTTTTCATTCAAAAAAATGAATATTTTTTTAAAAACGTGAAGTAAACAATTCGTTTCAACAATTCGATAAATAATCCGAAAAGAATTAAGCCTCGAAGGTAATAACGTATTACACTGATGATTATTACAAACAAAACCTATGGTTCTCCCTTTGCGCCGAATCGTTGGATCTCTCCACCACCATGGATCCAAACCTGTGGCCATCCTGCCTCGCTCCATGCCTGGAACTCTCTCCAATGGCCTTTGTCACTTAGATCACAACTTATGGTATAAAGCTAGCCATATCTCTTTCTGAAAGATTCTTAACCACTGTGATATTTCCTACTGATATGGTTAATTTTAAAAATTTAACCCATGGATATTTATTCTTGATTTTGGAGAATTTTGAGGCCTGGAATCGTTTGGGGTCATTTTCTGCGGTTTGGTGGTGTTGTGCATGCATGTGGGGGGAAAATGAGCATGTGGCCTGAATCTTCCATGAATAGTGTCCACTAGTAAATTAGCATAAATGAAATGATTCATTTAGCATAAAAAAGATTCATTCTCCTGGTAGTGCCATTGGACCAAATTTCCGTGTGAAGTCGTCTTCGTCGTCGACCATGACCGCATCCCTCTACTAAAGTTTAATTGTACTCTAAACATAGGCCTAATTTAGTTCAAAAATATTCCTTCGGCCATTAATATACGAGGAATGCTTGTTTATTCGATCCAATTAGAACTTTTTGAATTTTGAGGTTTCGGAAATTCTGATCGAACATATTTACACTAAGCACAACATACTTTTGGATAAAGATTACGGAAATGTCGAAACGATAGATTAAAAAAACACATGATTAAGCTGGGGCGATTGTCCTGAGATTTATCCCACTAATTCATAGTAGATAAGCTCATGTGGCTAACAACAGATTCCAATGACCAACCACCCACTGACACCCGGCCCCACAGACCTAGCGCTGGACACCAGTAAACCACCCTCTCCCACTGACACCTCGGCCCCACAGACCTTGCACGGGATACCCCTCTCCCACTGACACCTGGGCCCCACCATATTCCTCTCCTTCTATCCGGGACACACCAGTGCAGCGCTAATCCAGCAATTTTTTTCTTCTTTTATTTTTTTATTTTTCTTGACGCCACACACCTCTCCTCTGTTCTTCGCTTCCTCCGCTTTATAAGCGCGCGAGCTCGGCTCGGCCTCCCATGCCGCGCTCGTCGATCCCCAAATCTCGCCGCCGGTGAAGGAGGTAGAAGTGGAGGTGGAGGTGGGGGGAGGATGGCGTCGGAGCCGGTGGCGAGGGCGGTGGCGGAGGAGGTGGGGAGGTGGGGGAGCATGAAGCAGACGGGGGTGAGCCTGCGCTACATGATGGAGTTCGGGTCGCGCCCCACGGAGCGGAACCTGCTGCTCTCCGCGCAGTTCCTGCAGAAGGAGCTCCCAATCCGGATCGCGCGCCGCGCGCTCGAGCTCGAGTCCCTCCCCTTCGGCCTCTCCCGCAAGCCCGCCATCCTCAAGGTAGTTACTTACCACGCGCACCTCTCTATCTCTCTGTGTGTTCGTTGTGATCGATTGGTTGATTGATTGATGATTTGGTGGGCGATTGGATGTATATTACTCTATGCCCACACTGAATCATGGCGATTGTTTGTTCTGTCGTTTTGGCCCGTGGATGGATGATGAATTAATGGCGAGTTTTCGGTGTGTGGCTCGGTTGATTATGGATGGGTTATGCCGTTGCATGCTTATCTGAATCTGCTTATCTTGCAGTGATGTTTAATAGGAATTATTCTAAAAAGAGGTGGCGCCTTTTGGATGGATCCTTTGATGTCTTTCATGTTTTGTTATTATTAGAATATCACCTTTATCATTAATTCTGGGAAATTTTTTTTGAAAGGTAATTCTGGGGGAGTGGAGTGTGAATAAGGTACATCACTACCACATGCAACTACTTAAAATGTGCGATTTGTATTGGTTGAAATTGGTGTAGTAGTCGATAACTCTTGACACAGCATCAATTGTGTGTTTGTGTTGTTAATATTCGAAAGGTGTTCTAAAAAAAGTAGGATAAGGGGGGCAATTTTAGATATTCTTGCTCGCCAACTTGCTTGAATTTTGTTCTCTTGGAGTGGGGTCGGGGGTTCTTAATTTGCTTCAAGTTTATGTTGTGCTGTCTTATTGATCTTATCACGCCTGTACTAGAATAATTTTGGAGTCAGCACAGAGTAAATATTTAATCAAGGAATTTTCGCAGCTGAATTCATTCATGCAAATTTTAAGTTTCTTATTGTGGGACTGATGGTGGGTTTGTTCGCCATATTTGAAGGTGCGGGATTGGTACTTGGACTCTTTCCGCGACATCAGATACTTTCCAGAAGTGAGGAATAGGAACGACGAGCTCGCTTTTACGCAGATGATCAAGATGATCAAAGTACGCCACAATAATGTGGTTCCAACGATGGCACTGGGAGTTCAACAGCTCAAGAACGAGCAGTATCGCACAAGGAAGATCCCCACTGCATTTGACGAGATCCACGAGTTTCTTGACAGATTCTACATGTCAAGGATTGGGATCCGCATGCTTATAGGTTAGCAAGCTTGACACTGCTTTTTTGTCATAATGCAACTCTGGATTTGGTGTACCGGCAGTGACATCTTTTTTTAGTCAACTTTATCTCCTAACCTGTCCTAAATCGTATGGTGGTTTATGTGCTAATTTGTCTAATCATATAAGAGTGCAGTTCTAGTTATTGATAGATTCTTGTTCTGAGTTATTGTCAACTTGCTTAATTTCAGGGCAGCATGTGGCTTTGCATGATCCTGACCCAGAGCCTGGCGTCATAGGCCTCATTAATACAGAATTGTCCCCTATACAGGTGGCTCAAGCTGCCAGTGAAGATGCCCGTTCTATTTGTTTGAGGGAATATGGATCAGCTCCTGAGATTGACATCTATGGAGACCCAACTTTTACATTTCCGTAAGTCTCCGATATAAATTAACATTAGTTTTTTTCAAACTTCATTAACCATGTTTTAGTCCAGTTCATGTTTTCTGTTAGTGCATCTTGTGTGATTATTCTTCTATTGTCATAGAGCTTGTTTTCTGTTCAATTTGACTATTCTTATAAGACATAATTTGTTCGGGGTCATCTTTTACTGCCTACTAAATTTTGGCATACTAATGTGTTAACTCCTTTAACCTTGTAAACTGCAGATATGTTTCATCACATCTACATCTCATGCTATTTGAATTGGTGAAGAACTCCTTGCGTGCAGTACAGGAACGATATATGAATTCCGATAAAGATGTTCCTCCAGTTAGAATTATCGTTGCTGATGGGGCAGAGGATGTAACTATCAAGGTATTCATCTATTACATCACCAAACATCTGTTATTAATAGCATCCTAGCTCCCTGGGTATGAGCAGTCATTAAATGAGTTGTACCTTTACAAGTTTTTAGACTCAAATGACTGTAATGGAAGTTCCACTGGCACCAATTTATCATACGATTTTAACATTCTTGGCATAAATAGCAAATATGAATAACTCTGACTTATATAGTTATATCGAATTAGTTGAGTTGGATGGTGACTGGCAGAAGGATCAGGTAAGAATTAGCGCTGGCTGCTGAACAGGACATGTCTCAACTTTAAACCAATCTGGCAGTAAGAAAGATGCTATATTTTATCTTTGAAGTGGATGCAAATTGAATGGTATATTTGTTTCTAGTAATATTGACGAACAGAAAATTTAATTAGCTGAAGAACATTATTTGATATACTGTTATTATGTGATGCAAGTCAAGCTGCCTTTCTGTACAGCTGCCATGTTATTTGTGGGGCATATCATTACTATCATTACTAGAAACTGGTCAGTGTCAAGAATGATAGGTGCTACTGTCTTTTTACGTGGCAGATGCTTTCCGTCGTTAGAAGTTACATCTTGCTCAATCTTTTGGTGCAATATATAATGTATTCTAGTTGGAATAAATTTGAGAAATATTCCATGTGAGGAAACATCAGGGAGTTGGAATTTTCATAAAATAAGGGAAGTGATATTTAAGTGTTTCAACATCAATGTTATGCTGATGCAGGTTAGTGATGAAGGTGGTGGAATACCAAGGAGCGGCCTTCCAAGAATTTTCACATATCTATATAGCACTGCAAAGAATCCACCTGATATGGATTGCCCTAGTGAAGGAGTAACTATGGCTGGATATGGCTATGGTCTTCCAATCAGTCGCCTGTATGCTCGATATTTTGGTGGTGACCTGCAAATCATCTCTATGGAAGGATACGGTATTCCCACACTTCATTTCCTTTCTGATTTCTAACCAATGTGAATGTCTAATAATTTAGCCTTTGTTTAGCTGAGGTTTTCTGTTTTTTTATGTGCTGACAAAGTCCAATTACTTGTTATAGAATTAGATGCTGAACAATCCATCCATGTTTAACTGATTATTTTTTGTGTATTTCTTTGTTTTGCAATTATCACAAATTCTAGATTTATAATCCACTATATGTTGATCTGACCAGTCTTGCCTTTTCTGTCATTTAGGCACCGATGCTTACCTGCACTTGTCACGGTTGGGAGATTCGGAGGAGCCCTTGCCTTGAAGGCTTCCCTGTCCTGATACCATCTCTGTAATTAATTAGGTTGCTCTTGTCTCTTGTAATTCCTGGGCTGGTTTGGAATATTGTTTTCAAGTGCCAGCCACCTATAGCTGTTAACCTTCTACAGTAGTTGCCACGGTTTCATCACTTCAGCTTTGCAGCAGCATGAGCACAAGTCTCCTCTCTCTCTTTCTCTCTCTCTCTACTCTGCCTTGTAGCGAAATGTAGAATTCTTCTGCCACGCACATGGCATTGTTCATACTTCTCGTACTTGTTGAGCTTCATGGCTTGGTGCAGATTGTACTTTGATAGTTATCAGTAGTAAGCTAACTTCATCAAGTGAATGTCTTTTGTTCTACATATAGTTTGCAGCTTTTGAAACTTCTCTGTCCATTGATCTGGGGAGAAAACCTCGTGCTGTCGGTTCTGGAATTTTGCAAATCAAGTATGCACCTAGGGGTTATAAAAGCTTGGTGTTGAGTTTAGCACCAACTAGTTCATCCTAAAGTTAACAAAGCATGAACTATTTTCTGTTTTTTTTTTCGAAACATGATAAAATATATTAAGGGAGAATAGCACATTTGGTCCCTAAATTTTCGCTTTGAGGTCAATATGGTCCTTGATATTTTATTTTTTCCAATCAGATCTATAAACTTTGTCATATGGTCCAATATGAACCTTAGGTCCACTAGAAGCGTAATGTAGACATGCCATGTCATCATCTTATTAAAAATGGATGGTGAAATGTCTGATCTGTCCATTTGTATGTGATATGAAATACTGTAACTAATTAATTTTATATGATTAGATAATTTAATCTAATCCCAAGAATTGATATATACACAAAATTGATTATGTTAGATGTATTGATAGACAAATCGATATATTTGAGTATTTGCAAATGTGTGTGACATTTTTCTTTTTTCTCTCTTATGTTGTATGTAAGGGTATATTAGACATTTCATGACAAATCTGTATAAGATTGTGAGACGGTATGTGTGCGTGATGTTTTCTGGTGGGTCTAAGGACCATAGCAGACTGAAAGATAGACTTTGAGGACCAGTTTGAACAAAATGAAATATCAATGACCATATTGATCTCCAAGCAAAAGTTGAAGGACCAAATATGCTATTCTCCCATATATTAAATAAGAGGATATATCACAACCCTGTTGTTACAAAAGCAAGAAAGGAAGAATATGAGAAAATAGAACAAAGAGGCTCTATATCTTAGATTACCACAAGAGATACGAGCAAATGAGTGCAGTCACAACATCGATCAACTTCAACATGTGCAAAACCATATAAACGAGCATCGATCATCGTCTTCATTCTTCCAACGAGTTAGAAAACTGGCATAAGTGAACATGTCGGCAAACCAGGTCCTAAAGCCGATACTGCCAATTAAATAAAAACTTGACCAACAGAGGGAAGATCTATTCTATCTTGTCAATAATTGTCTAGATTCCGTAATCCATAGACAAAGATAAACTCTCGATTATCTCGGAAATCTAAAACCCTATAAGGATTTTACTTGAGGAAAAACCTAAAAACTTTATTTGACTAGGACGAGATATGGATCTCCTTCTCCATGCCATTGCCATTGGCGAGGATGCGGAAGATTGAGGAGGAAGGGGACTGGAGCGGCCGAACAGGCAAGGCCTTCCAGTGCTAGAACGAGGGCCGTGATAGACAGCGACGAACACGTCACTTAACAAAACCTCAAAGTGTGGACGTTTCTTGAGTCAATGAGATAGTAAACAATATGGTGCGCATTAATCATTCATGTGATACAAAACACAATGTAAAAAACATAAGATAAGTACACTCTCATGAAGAGGGAACATAAACCTTTTAAGTTGCGATTCTCTTTTTTTAAAAAAAAGTTACACGGTTCTGCAAAAACCATTTCTTCAGACGCCGTTCTTTCTTGTTGTCTAAGCAAAAGGACTACTACATGGGCCAGCACATGTCCCTTAAGAAGTCTTTTGGAACCTATGAATTTTGTAGGATTTCACAGTAATTGGTTTAATTCATACGAAAATTCTCTAAAATTTCTCTATTCCAAAGGATGCCTCCATCATTTTTTTTGTAACCATGTTTTCTTTTTACTAAATTCATTTATTTATTCTTCTAATAAAAAGGAGAAGAAATTAACTCATCGGCCCATTCTCCTTTAGCTGTTCACTGATTTAACTTCTTTAAAGTAGTGCATTTTCCTGTTCTATAGCCCAATCTGCTTTTATTGGTTTTACTACTTTACTCTGTATTATAGCTTTCGATGACGCAGCTTTGCTTTTTTTCCATGTCCTGATGATGCAGTTTGTTCTGCGCCTTTTGATAGTAGGTCATTGCTTTCCATGGTAGGTATGCACCATCACCATTGTGCTCTCTGTGTACCTGCCAAAAAGATTTACTTGCAGATAAAATTTTTCATTTTAGTTTTGATTTTTACAATACAAAGAATAATAAAAGTTACACCGATAAATTATTTTTATTCAGTTGACTCGTTTATTTTTCTATGGTTTATTAGCCGTAGAGCGAACTGTGAGAGCCTTCATTTGCGAATGAATATACGCACTGCTATGTGGGCTCTCTCTTTTTCCGTATAAAAACATAAAATCTTTCTGTCAAGTCATGATTAACCTTTACCTTTTCTATGGAGAAAACAGATAGCAACCAACAACCATGGATTGTTTTTGAAACACTTTTTAAAATTTTGAAAAGAAACCATCCAAAAACCTATTGCTATATTTAAACATCTCTAATCATACTATTTTAATTGGCACCAGTAAAAAAAACCATGACATGGCACCCGCAATGACGTGGTAGGCTACTGCCCTTGCGGATTGATGAGATCCTCTGCAGTCACTTTACCGTGCATTTATCACATGTCAGTGATAACAGCACGGAGCAGTCAACTGCATAGGATCCTGATCCCTGCCTTTGCATTGTCTTGCTACTCCCCTTCGGATGGCGTGGTAAAAAAAGTTTACTTTTTCAATAAATTTGGGGGTTTATTTTTAGAATCAAAAATTTAAAATGGTTTAGTAATAATGAAAATCCACGTGCATATATTCTACTACAGATGTTCAATAATGTGTGCATGGAAAATCTAATGGTTTGGATTCCTGCACAAATTTGATTGCATGCCTTCCAAAAACGTACGTCTAAATTTCAAAAAGGAAATACTTTATTTGGTGCAATCGTTTCGCTTATTCATATGCTTATCGACAGGTTTATTAGCAATTAGAAAATAACTTATACGTATAACCTTTATATACGTGTCCTTAACGATTAAAAACAAATACTGTAAAATAAATCATTATAAAAAAAATCACAAAATCAACTCTAAAACTAAATTTTAAAATTTAAATTTTGACTTAGCATAAGTAAAAAGATCTTATTGTATCCATTGAACTTTACTCCCCCCGCATTAGAAAAAACAAATCCAGGTACGGATATCCGTGTATATGTTTTTTTTATACTTCTCTCCACTTCGCACCAAACTATTTTATCCATATACAAATATCGTCCTTAATTATATTTTTTTATCTAAAAAAAATCAAAAGAATAGCTTCTCCTCGAGTCCACCTCGACGCCGCCGCCGTCGAAAACCAATAAAAAATCCTCTCCACGCCCGCAAACCCCAGCCCCCCACTCCCCCCACCTCACCGCCGGCGAACCCTAGGGGGGGATCACCGGAGTCGGCGACCGGCGGCGGCGGCGGTGGCGATGGCGGAGTACGCGACGGCGAAGACGTCGGTGTGGTGGGACATCGAGAACTGCCAGGTCCCCCGCGCCTGCGACCCCAACCTCATCGCCCAGAACATGAGCTCCGCCCTCGCCGCCGCCGGCTACACCGGCCCCGTCTCCATCTCCGCCTACGGCGACATCGGCCGCATCGGCAACGCCGTCACCCACGCCCTCTCCAGCACCGGCATCTCCCTCAACCACGTCCCCGCCGGTACGGAAACGGAACCCCCCTCCTCCTCCTCCTCGCCTCCCCCAACCTCCCCTCTCTGCTCTGAAATTGCTCGCGGAGTGGCGATCCGGTGCCTGATTACCAATGCATGTTAGATTGCGTATTCTCGGTGGTGCGTGGTCGGCTGGATTTGTGCCATATTCGCTTTAAATGCTTCGGTTCGTGTAGGTTTGATGGATCTGTCGTAATAGTCGAGGGCAACAGTGGAAATCATGGAGGTTTGGATGTTTCCATGGAGACATGCACCTGTTGCTGGATCTTAGCCGTGTAGGTGTAGTTTCTCTTCTGGCTTTGACAGGGTTGTCGTGGTATTGATGGTGTTCTCTTCTGGCCTTTGACAGGGTTGTCGTAGTATTGATGGTGTTGGCTAGGAAAAGGATTGATGAGGGTTTGGAATAGTGGATGTTAAGATTACATATAAATGTGGTTCTATGCTAGTATCTTTTTATGTGGTGATTGGGGGATGTGATATTTGGGGTCCTCGGGGTTTGGTTGTGGACTTTGCTGGGTTTGGTTCTTGTGGTGTAGTTATTTGTACTGGTTGCTGTTATGATTTTGATTGTGTTTGCGTGATATGATACTACGGGTTACAAAGTTCTAAGCCTCTAGTAGCCATGTCTTCCATTTGACTTTGTGTAGTAGACTAGGTCAATTTTGTTTTCTAATAACCGCGTCTTCGAGTTTTCATCTTCTCTTAGGTCCACAGTTGTACGATTTGTGTAATGTTTTGAAGAATGATTTTGAGTTATTACTATTAGGGGTGAATCAACCTAGTTATGTTTTGTCAAACTGGAATAAATACAGGCACATACCATGTTATTCCTGTGTGGGTTGGCAAAATCCAGTTTAACCGGACCTGTACAGCCTTAACCACTATATTGCATCCCAGATATTCTTCTGAATGTTGGCGATTATACATGTCATTGGCATAGCTGCGTGCTGATTTTGAATCCATGTTTCTTAATTATTCTTGCAAACTAGAGCTTGTTTCATGGAAGCAAATTTTTTGCATAAAAAGATTCATGAATTTGCAAGACTTATATTATTAAACAGTTTCATTTTCTCTTAAACAATGACAGAATTGATATCAACTAATTTGTTTCCTATCAACTGGCAGGTATTAAAGATGCAAGTGATAAGAAGATCTTAGTTGACATGCTGTTCTGGGCTATTGACAACCCTCCACCAGCAAACTATTTGTTAATTTCTGGTGATCGGGATTTCTCTAATGCCCTTCATAAGCTTACAATGAGACGGTACAATATTCTACTAGCACAGCCTCCAAATGTGTCTCAGGCCCTTACTGCTGCAGCGAAAAGTGTTTGGCTCTGGAAAAGCCTTGTAGCTGGAGAACCACCTCTAGCAGAGTCGCCATATGTTAGTAGCACAGCAAGTGGCAATATGGTTGAGTTAGATAAGTCTAAGAACATTAATTCAGATTCTTCAGACACTACTACAGACACAAACCCTCAGAATGGTCTCCAGTCTGATCATCAAAAGGGTGGTAATGGCAAGGCAGATAAGCAATCTAAAGTGAAGCAACCTCGAAGAAACCAGTCAGACAATGTATCTAAACCAGCAAGCAACGAAGAAAATTCAGTTGAAGTTGCTGATAATTCTAAAGAATACACTACTGACCATCCAACTCAGTCTTCTATGCCATCGTCATCTTCATCATCAAGCTCTGAATCACAGGATGGGGCAAAGGTGAACCAGTCAAGTAAACCAAAAGTTCAGCCCTTTTCCCTGCCTAAAAAGCCTGCAAAATCTGCTCATTGCCATCAAAAGACTGCTCCACATGACTTCAATAGTAAGAAGTCTGGTGCCTCAGCGGAATCTGCTGCGAAGAATGGTACTCCTGACTCTGGCAACGGTGGTGGCTATAATCCAAAACATCATAAACCTCATACCTCCCAGTCTCCAAGACCACAAAATTCAATTACTCATCCTCATAGTGGATCTGAGATTTTTCATCATACATTGAGTTCACAAAGAACCAACTCATGCTCACCATCAGCTGGGCATAATGGCGCTCCTACTGCACCACTGCAATCCTGGCCAAGTGCCCCTCCCTATCACAGCCCACCAGTTAATTATCCTGATTTGAATCGGATAAATATTTCTGGATACCCCAGAGGAATTCATGACAACCAAGGTGTGAACATGAACTACCACCCTAACCATTCTGGCTCTCCTCATAATGTTCAGCCTGCTTATAATAGTTACAGACCTCCAACACCACCTAGTATGCCCAGCAACATGCAAAATGCTGGACAATGGGGAGTGAACCCAGGATATCCACAGCCATCTTCTGACCCTCAAGGTCTTATAAGAAATATATTAGGTGCTTTGGAAGTATTGAAGACAGAGAAGATTCCACCAATAGAACAGCATATTTCAGATTGTATACGTTATGGAGAAGCTAACTTACCAAATTTTGATGTTAAGAAGGCTCTTGAACTTGCCATTCAGCATCAAGCCATCGTCTTGAAAATGTTAGGTCCTATGTCATTCTATTTGGGGAAGAACCAAAATCTTTGGAAATGTGTGAATATAATGGATATAAATGCAAAATATCCAAAAGATACGTTTGATGCTGTTCATAGGTTCATATCTTCCACCTCTGGCAGCTCTGCTATAAAGAATTCTAGATCCAAGTAAGGCCTGACACCCATCAATATGTGTTAATCCTCTGTATCTTTTTCTTGAATTCTGTTTTATGGTGTTTCAATATCCTCTGTTTGCAGGTATCAAGCTGCAATTGTCTTAAAGAATCAATGCTTGAAACATCTTGCCCTTGGTGAAGTTCTTCAGATTTTGTATATCATAATCAATACAAAGAAGTGGTTTGTGCCGCATTCTTCAGGGTGGCAGCCGTTGTCGTTTAACATTATAGTGGTTGATGCCACGACAGGTGCTGGTGGGAAAGCTTAGCCTTGGTACATTTGTCTGCTCATGTCAGATGGATAATTTGAGGCCCTGGTGGTTTCTTCAAATGCTATGCTCTGGTGAAAGTTATTAGTATGATGGTGCATCTACAGTATGCCAAACCTTTCTTCTAAAGATGAAATAGTTACTAGTTTAAGCTTAGTGGTTAGTTGGGAACTTGGGATCAAACTGTCACTGGTTTTTCTTCCAGTACTCCAGGAACAGCATAGGTGGTGGTTAATGGTATGATAAGGATAGTCCAGTGGTTCTTCAATCAGCAAAATGGATACAGAACAACGATCTTTTGTTCAGGCAGTATAATAGTGCCTGATATTGGGAGGTTATGATCTGCTCAAAATATTATTGTCTATTTTGTGGAAATCTGCCATAGTGGCACCAGAATATGCTAACTATTCAAGCTGTTCAGTTCAATGGAGTACCGAAGTTGAAGCCCCTTCGTCTTAACACGAATGGATCGATGAATGAACCATGTGATGTTCAGAGATCCTTTGCTGTCCATTTAATCAATGTGTCTGAGTCTTCGAGTGGATACAAAGCTACCCCTGCTATGGCTTGTGGTACATGTCAATATTGTCAGTAATGCATTAGAGGCTTAGAGCTGCCTTGGTAACCTTGCCAGCGTGCCATGGAACTATAAACTTGCTATGATTTATGTACATATTCGTTTTGTGCTGTTGTGTGCTTGCATTGTCTCCACAGTTATCCTTTTGTCGGCTTACTCTGCTGGGGAAGGCTGGGAATCAGCTAATGTTTATCAGTATCATGTTTCTTGTAAATCTATTTAGGTGCTATTCGTTTTGGAGTTCGACACATAGGAATAGGAATATTGAAGGAATATAAATGCATGCACACTTCAATCCATAAGAATTAATGGATGCACACTTCAATCCATAGGAATTTTTTCATGAGGTTTGAGTGGATGGAAAATTTTCTATGTTTTCTCTCAACAACTTGGAAAGGAAAATTTCTGTGAATCGAATAGCATTCATAGTAATTAATCCTTAGGATTTGCGAATAGGCTCTTAACGGCCGCTGGTTCTGCCAGATGCTTGAATTCTCATGTTGCAACTACTATAATTTGCATGAGTTGTATCTCGTGTAATGTAATCCAGCCGTTCTGCGAACACTTACACTCAACTCAAGCAGGAATGCGGGAATGAGTTAATATTGCTACTACAGATGCTGGAGTTCCGGTTGATCCTTGTGTTTAAGAGAGATGCAGTACTTTAATCAGCATAAACTAACAACCCTGTAGGATGAGCACGAGCAACTTCAATAGATCTGAGTTTGTACCTCACTTGCAGCGTGGTTTATGTAATGATCTTTCTTTGTTCACTATATATGAAATATTTTCAGTTCAAAATGTATATCTGAATATGTCCATCGTTTGCTCGTTGGATTATTAGTCACAACCAATATGTTAAATTTTAAAACTTAAATTTAGAGTTAACTTTTGATGTCTTTTCATCGTAGTTCGGCAAGAACACAATCCTTTATGTTTCCACAATTTATCAGCAGTCGAACAAACGATGAAAAAAAAATGAAAACACGACAATTGGGTCGCAATCATGAACAGTTCAACTAGAAGAGATTTGCTAGTTGAGTAGTATTGATGTCTTCATTTGTCATACTGACCAATTGGAGACAAAAGTGCCAAGTTGAAAACAAATATCACTAAATTGACAAATCATCAGTAGACCATTTACTTGTTGAATGCTGTTATGTGTTCATGTTTTATAGCACGAACTGTCTTGGCACAGGCAGAAAAATAATAGCACCCTATCATGGTAAACCACAAAGAGCAACTCATGCTTTTATTCACAAACTTGATGATTGTTTACAATGTACATGGGACTTGCATTTGGTGCTTCTGTTCCCAGCATGATTGTTTTACAATGTACACATAACTCTGCTCCGCTTGTCAATAGGGAAATGCTACAATTGCCTTGCTCTATGGAAGAAATGGATTCTGAGAGGAACACATTGCTTTCTGCCGCTGGTATGCTCTTCAAAAAACCAAAGTTGATTCCTCAATCAATTCAGAAATAAAAACAGAATGGAGAGGGCAAACTCTGGGATCTTTGAATTACCTTGAAGCGCTGAATCCACCCAATGAAACCGCTGCAAAAATTATGAGTAGAAAAGGGGCTTTAACCAATGTCTTATTTGATCGTCCAAATCCCGTCGGAACACCAGACCTCATCACATGTACTGCATGTATGATGATGAATCTCATTAGCTACCACAAAGAACAGCAAATTTTGTGTTCATGAAATTGATTTTGTTACCTTCCATCCTACTCCCATATCTTCTTCCTGAAAACAGCGACAACAAAGAAAAAAAAATCTCATTGGTAAGCGATTGAGTGAGTAGCAATATAGGTAAAGGGAATGAGTTTGCGTTGATTATTTAGATGAGCAGAAATGTGACATACCATCCTTCAAACAAGAATATGCTTCTGATATCTGAAAAAACAGAAGCACGAAACGTTAAAACTCACACTTTATCAACTTCAGAAAGTGTACGGAATGCTCATTTGGTAAATCCGCATTCAGATTCATCCAACTGGAAACGGATTAGTATTGCTAATTATCATGCAGACATGAAAAATTCTTCCGCGTGCAGTATTGCAAAGCCATATACATACATGTTTATGATAAGTCCTGGAAAGCTAGTGATACAAAAACAAGCATACATCGGCCATTTGATTGTGGAAAGCACATATCATAAAGTTCATGCTTGAAGCACACCGTCACCATGAAACCGAAAAACATGATGGCCTAGGAGTTTTCCACAATGATCAGAGATCAATCTGTACCTGACCTGCTTGAATTTTGACTCGGCTTGAGACTTCTGATGCGTCGGGACACGATCAGGATGCGATTCCATCACCATTCTCCTATACGCAGCCTTAACCTGAATCAAAAGCTTCAGAGGTTCAGAACACCACCACAAACTCAAAGAACTCCCAACCGCATAGCAATCAGGTTCTCAAATTGGCACCCCGTCCCGCCAAAATCCAGCTCTAAAATCGCTTCTTCCGAGCAAGAGCTACCTAATCAAGGCCGTACCAACCCCCAGGAAGAAGCATCGGATTTGGAGATTCGTCGGTGGAGCGGCGAGAGAGGGAATCGAGAAGATGAATACCTCGGAAGGCGACGGGCGGGTGTGCGCTGGGAGGCCCAGGAGCTCCATGGCCTCGCTGCTCCTCATCCTCTCCTTCTCCCTGTCTAACCCTCCCTCTCGACGGGGGCCGACCACTTCTCCGGCGAGCGGCGCCGCCTGAAATTCCGTGTCGCGGCGGCGGGTAGGCGAAAGCGAATGGAAGAAGCAGCAGCCGAGGCCGCTCCACGTATTTGCCTCGTGCGGATGACTACGTGGCGGCGTTATACCCGTCGGATATCGCTTCCGCCGATCTGGCGGCCGAGAAGCACCCGACTTTTCCCGAGCAATTTGCCTCCCCTTTCTCTCTCTCCGGGAAACTCTCCTCTCTTTTTTTTTTTTTGAACGGAGTGCCTTTTCATTGGATAGAGTATGAGAAAATACAAATCCCTAGAGATAAAAGGAAAACGAAGAACCACTATAGCTGTACATTATACAGAGTGCGGGATTAACTCACGCAACTGCTTAGCTCCTGCTAAAGCCCTCTCCTCTCCTTTTCGAGTACAACTAAAGACGTACTCCCTTCGTAAAAAAACAAGTACTAGGATGTGACAACGAATCTGGACATAGATAAAATATTTTACATCGTAGTAGGAGGTTGGATTTTTTTAAACGGAAGGAGTACAACATAGATCAATAAAAAAGAATATGTTCATATGCATTGCAACCGTTTACAACCGTTAATCAATTTTAGTTGTACATGTTGTGTGCATAGCAATTTTCCTCGTTTTTATAAAATAATAAAATAGATCAATATGTAATATATCACTCCACAAATATGTATGTTCAAATTTAATTTATATATAAGTATAAAAATATAAATTTGACAATAAATATAACAATCAAATTTATCATATTTGTTTTTAATTATATAAACCGAATTCGAACTTGTATGTTCGTGGAATTATATATCATATTGTTTTATCTTATTAAAATTTTCAAATATTTTGATGTTTTTTTAAAACGCCATGTACAAACTAGGGGGGGATCTCCCTCTCTCTCGACTCGATGCGCGGCAAGCGGGGAGCGGCGGCGGCGGCGACGGCGGCGTTGCCGGAGCAGCAGGCAGTGCACGCGCGCCTCGAGAAGTCGGCGAGGCCGGACGTGCTCTACGCCACCGGCGTGATGCGCGCCTACCTCCGCGCGAGCCTCCCGCTGCAGTCCCTCCGCCTCCTCGCCGGGCTCCTCCCGCGCGCGCCGCGGCTCCTCGCCACCTCCTTCTCGCTCTCCGTCGCGCTCCAGGCGTGCGGGTCCGCGGCGGCGCCCGTGTCCGTCGGCGCCGCGCTCCACGCGCGCGCGCTCAGGTCGGGGTTCGCCGCCGCCGACCTCTTCGTCCGCACCGCGCTCGTCGAGATGTACGCCAAGGCGGGGCGCGTCGACCTCGCGCGGGACGCCTTCGACGAGGCGCCCCTGCGCGACGTGTTCCTCTGCAACGTCATGCTCGCTGCGTACGTCTCGCGCTCCGAGGTCGCGGAGGCCAGGAAGGTGTTCGACGGAATGCCGATGAGGGACTTGGTGTCCTGGAACACGATGATCCATGGGTACGCCATGAGAGGGGAGGTCGGCTTGGCGAGGGAGATATTCGACGGGACGGAGGACAGGGATGCCTTCTCCTGGAGCTCGATGATCTCCGCTTACGCTAAGAGCCGGCGATCCAAGGAAGCGCTGGAGCTGTGGCGGGAGATGCACGCCGCCAGCATCATCCCGGACTGCATTACCTTGGTGAGCGTGGTCTCGGCGTGCAGTGATTTGGGAGCGCTGGCCGTTGGTGCAGAGGTACACCGCTTCGTGGAGAGCAACAGGATAGAGCTGGACTTGAAGCTTGGCACTGCTCTGATCGACATGTATGCCAAGTGTGGTGACATTGAGAGTGCACAGAGAGTGTTCGACAGAATGCCAGAGAAGGATGTGCAAACTTGGAGTTCAATGATTATCGGACTGGCCAATCACGGGCTTGGCCATGAGTCGCTCAGCTTGTTCTCGAAGATGATATCTGAAGGGATGAAACCGAATGGGGTCACCTTCGTCGGTGTTCTTATCGCGTGTACTCATGTTGGCCTTGTGAGCGAAGGCAAGAAGTATTTTAGATCAATGAATGAAGTTCATGGTATAGAGCCAACAGTTGAGCACTATGGATGTATGGTTGATCTTCTGGGGCGTTCAGGCCATGTTGAGGAGGCAAGACAACTCATCAGGAGCATGACATTCGAACCCGACACAATTATCTGGAGAGCACTACTTGGGGCCTGTCGCATCCATAAGAATGTGGAGATTGCAGAGGAAGCCATGGCCAAACTGCGAGTTCTGGATCCTCTTGGTGATGGACACTATGTGCTATTGTCAAATATATATGCACAGGCAAACTCTTGGGAAGGTGTTGCAGAAATGAGGAAGACGATTAGAAGGGACAATATTCAGAGGATTCCTGGAAGAAGTTCAATTGAATGGGATGAAAAGATTCATGAGTTTGTCTCTGGTGATAGATTGCATCCAAGGTCCAAGGAGATCTACAGAGTGTTGGAAGAGATGATGGATCGGTTAAAACAAGCAGGTTATAAGCCTATGACAGGTTTGGTATTGCAAGATATTGATGAGCAATCTAAGGAACGCTCCTTGGCTGAACATAGTGAGAAGCTGGCCATTGCTTTTGCGCTGCTAACTACCCCTGCGAGGTCAACTATTCGAATAACGAAGAATCTTAGAGCTTGTGAAGATTGCCATTCAGCTATGAAGTTGATCTCCTTGGTGTATGATCGCAAGTTGATTGTTAGAGACCGGAACCGTTTCCATCATTTCAGTGAAGGGCAGTGCTCATGCAAGGATTACTGGTGAACTTAACATGCTTTTACCAAAACAAGACACAAACTTACACATTCAACACATAACTTCAAAGGAACACAAGATGAGGTAACTATTTATGTACACTTAGATTGTCTACATCATACTTTTATACACTGTCAGTAGCCAATTTGCCCAGGAGGTAGCGATTTACCAGTAAAGGCAAAAAGAACACAAACTAATGAACTCCTAAAGGAAATACTTGGATGATCGGTATACTCTTTTCGGTGTACAATTGGATTGTTTTGTATTTACAGTTTAATTTTACAAAACTGTGTCATACGTCGTTGTATTGGGGGCTCTTGTTAAAAATGCTAGAGCCTTCACAACTAAAAGCTAGAGAGACCCTTTTATCAAAAGCTACTGTTATATCGACAAAGGTCTTGTCTCATAGAATCTTTCTTCAAAAGCTGTTGCCTTTTGCATATGCCCAAGTCTTCAGAAAGTGACGCACATAGCTGCAACATAAACAATACCATATATGTTAAATTGCATATTGGAAGTTTGAGAAGTAAGAACAATGCTCTAGGACAAAATAATTTAGTTTAAATTTTCCATCAGAAAATGAATTAAAATACTGATTCAGCAAGGGAGGGAGAAATACCTGTCTGTAAAGGGAACAATCCCCAGATGACCTTTTTAGCTCAACAACATAAAGAGATTCATTGATCTCAAACACCTGAAAACGCAGTACATCAATATTAAGAATCATGGATGTTTAACAGAAACACATTGGCACATTGCACACTATTGATTATTTATTGCTATGGATGTTCAATGTGATAGAAGTACCTCAGCAGAAATCAATAAATTTCCATGTCCTCTTGGATTTGCTGGTTCTTTACAAACTTGGATCACTTTTAGCTGTAGTACATGATAGCATAAGTTTCAGTTTAACATCTATGCATGAGCAGTGTAAGTATAGCTCATATTAATATTACAGGTAGATACATCTGAGGTCACTAACCTTGCCACTGTTCTTCTGTACCTGGAAACCCTTTTCTGTGACAGTGCTCTCAATCTTCTCAAATAGAGAAGTAGGGGAATAATTTGATACAAATCTGATTTTCCTTTCAGAAACATCCTGTAACAAAGTCACATGTCTGAGTTAAGGGCATTAACGTAGCAGAGGTCTCAGTAGGGACATCGGATATATAAGACAACAATCCATGGCTTTGTCAAATTGCTGGTCACTAACTTATTATTTCATGATTTATGGTCTGATGAGTTCACATGGGACCCTTCCATTTACGGCCTACTTGACCTTTGGGTGTGTCTGTTTTGGCTAGCAGGCTAGGATTTAATGTAGGTGTTAGTTAAGGAATTAGCAAATAGGGTCAAGAAAGAAAGATCAAACTTACTTCTTTCTCAAAAAATCCAGATAGATCAAGGCATGAGGACATCCCAATGAGCTGGAATGCATTGATTTGGCTGATTGCTGGGCTGGTTTCAATATCTTGATTCTTCACCATGAAAAAAAAAAGCGAGAGAGAACACAGATTGAGTTCAATCTATACCATTCAGTTAAAGCAATGGATTATATGGCAAACAAAAAGTACACCTAACGTTGGGTTACCTCAGTCATATGTAGGTTGCCATCACTGATATTGTTGTCGTCATCATCATCGAAAGGCATAGCAGGAGTATAATCTTGCCTGAACCACTCATGTGCCCTTATTCCAGTTATATCTAAGCGTGTAATTGGGTTAGGATCCAAGATTTTTCGCAGTATATCTTGGGCACCTGGGGAAAGCCATTTAGGAATACGAGCATCCCCCTTCAGAATCTGGATACAAAATTAAATTGAGATATTGAGCCAAATAAAATTAGCCAAATTTTTGCTGAGGTAATCTTTGATTCCTTGCTTTATACCTTCTGATAAAGGACAACCGTATTTTGGTCATCAAATGGAAGATTCCCTGTAAGCATGACATATAGGATAACCCCACAAGACCATATGTCGGACAAAGAGCCATCATAACCTCTGTTGAGAAGGACCTGTATATACCTCTGTCAGAACTACATCCTCCATATGCACTAAACTAAAGACCGTGAAACAATAATAGGTTCAGTTTAAGAATGCTTAATTCTTACCTCAGGGGCGATGTAGTTAGGGCTGCCACATGTGGTATGCAACAATCCATCTTTCTGAAATTGGAGCCTTATTTTAGACACCAACGAATTTATTCAGCTGATTTGATGTAAGAGAAAATTCCATACCCGTTGATTTTGTGGAAGGGCACTTAGTCCAAAATCCGAAACCTTTATGTTTCCTTTTGCATCAACTAGGACATTCTCCGGCTACAGAAGACACAGAAAATAGCATATGTTAATCGTGTGTTCCATTTGGATCAGTCCTTATTTTCTTGCTTACAATTAAAATATGAAAAAGATAGATCAGTGATACTGTGTAGTCACCTTAAGGTCCCTATGATAAACTCCCTTCTCATGGCAATAGCTTACAGCATCCATCAGCTGCTGGAAGAGTTTTCTTCCTTCCTTCTCTGACAACTTACCCTTTAATGCCTGTCATGCATCAACAGATTGTTAGAGTTGTGTAAAACCCTAATCACAATCAGTTGTTTTTGATTCATTAATGCATGCTTAAAATGAGAAGCAAAATCCTTACAATTTTGTCGAATAGCTCTCCTCCATTTACATATTCAAGAACCATGTATATCTTGGTTTTGCTAGCTGAAACCTGCAGGGGAAAAACCAGTAATCTATCTCAGGCTTCCCAAGGACAAAATGTGGATGTGTACAACTGAAAAGTAGTTTCTTTTTGACATTTCTGAAACTGCAACAATAAAAAGATTAATTCCATGTTTCAGGGAATCAGGTTTGGACGGATAGGGGGAAGGTTTTCACTGGAGGAATTTAGCCCCAGCTAATTCTTGATGTCAATTGCATCTCCTACAGAAACAAGGTTTAATGAACAATCGGGAGGCAGAGATCTGATCAACAGCCGCAACATCTCTCTCTCTCTCTCTCTCTCTCTCTCTACTAAATCATTGGGCAGTACCAAATCATTGGGCAGTCACACTGGTGCGCATATGTTTTTGCTTTAGAGTCAGGAGCTCCATTTTCTAATCTTCCGCTTGCAAGAAGTAAGCCTCTCACGGACATTTATCCACTAATGCAATCATTCGGTGAACCTAACACTTACAAAAATGGTACCAAAACCACGTTTAACACTTTCCCTTCTGAATTGCATTATAGATATGATGACGTATTGCTGTGGTGGGCTCATGTCGTGCAGCCTTTCTGTGTTTTCTCTGCCTTGCAGGACTGAAAGTTGCCTAAAAGTGACTAGTAAAAGATCGCTCTGATTATTGGGTGATGTCGGCCAACCTCGTCAGAAAGCTCTTTTGGTGGCTTCTGGATTGGGTCTTAACCAGGCAGGCTTCAGAGCATGTAGAGCAACGACGGCCATCGGATCATCAGATTGTACGGCTCAGATGGCACATGAACCTTGCTCCTAATAGCCACATGATCTCATCAGCAAGTATTCCAATGCTCCAGTGGGCGATTCTCCGTGATGAGATTCGCAGGGTTTGACGTGACAACCCAAGTTTGTTTTTGCTGCAGGGGAATCTGATAAACCCAAGTCTGCACGGGCGCATCATCACCCGACTAAAATACTCCGAGAAGCAAGAGCGCAGTAAAAGGAAAGGGAAATAATATTGCTTGCTGAAACTGAAAGACCCTTTGCCTTGTCCTACTACTTCCATGAGCAGGAAAAAAACATATTGGGTGGTCATTTCGTGTGCTCAATTGTTTATGCAGATGTCCAGGTCAAGAAACAGTAAAAAGGACAATTATTCTACTGCACACAAGGGGGAGAGTTATCCAAAGAGAGGTATTAGCAGCCAAGTTAAAAAAAAAATTAGTGCTATATCGCAGCCGGAGAGGAGTTCAGACGGCAACATCAATGGCGCAAGAGGCGTTGAACAGCAAGAGGAAGAAAGCAAGAGAGTAAAAAAAACACAAAAGAAAGGATTTCTGCTGAAACTCTGTGGGTTGCGAAGCTCACCTCGTGGAGGCGGACGACATTGGGGTGCTTGAGCAGCTTCAACGTGGCGATCTCCCTCTTTATCTGAGCAAGAAATTAATTAACCAGCCGGCCAAGCAAAGGAACAGGAACCCGGATGAGCAATCAATCAAGGTTAATTCACCTGTTCGTCGATCTTCATGGCGAGGATGCGTTGGCGGTCGAGGATCTTGATGGCGAAGGCGGCGCCGGTGTCGGCGTGGCGCGCCAGCTTCACCTTGCCGAAGTGCCCCTCTCCCAGCGCCCGCCCCATCTCGTACTTCCCCATCCGCATTGCCGGCGCCCGCCGCGGATGGGAGGGCCGCCGTCTCCGGCGCGCGCGCGCGCGGTGGCGGAGTTCGACACTCGCGAGAGGAGAGGAGAAGAGAAGGTTTGGTGGCGGCTTTGGGGGGAGTTGGAGGAAGGGCGTGAGACTTTGGGAATTCGGCTGGGTTTTTATTGGGAGTTGCCGAATGGCGACTCTTCCCGTTGCAGCCGCGACCGGGTCGGTGACCGGATTCATACTTGTCTTTTGCATTCCTTTCTCTTTTTTTTTTGAAAGTTTTTTTTTTAATTTTTGTTGCTGTTGTGTAGGAGTATGTCTTTTGCTTTCGTATGCGTGTTTGAGCTGGATTTTTCACATTTTTGTCCTTTTAAAAAACTTATTTTGCAAATAGATCCATAGAAAAACTTATCCCAAAAATGGTCCTTTTTAGGACGCCAGAGTGGCTGGCGCCGTCGTCCAACAGGACGGCGCCAGCCTCTCTGGCGTCGTCCCCCTGCCGATGTGGCGGGGCGATGCTGAGGTGGCTAGGGGGAGTGCGCCCGAGTGGCGGGCGCCCCCCCCCCCCCCCCCAAAAAAATTTTTTTTTGTTTTATTTGTTTGATATTTTTTTCACGCTTAGGGACACACAAGAACCAACCATAGAAAAATTGAACTCAAATGGACGTAATATGTGACCTATAGAATTTTTCCTCTCCTCTCCTCTCTCTCCAAACTAGTGCAAAGGAGAGATGTGCAACTTTTTTATTTTTATTTTATTTTTTTTGATATTTTTTTCACACTTAGGAACTCACACGAACCAACCATATAAAAAATAAACTCAAACGGACGAAATATGTGGCATGTGGAATTTTCCAAAGCTCTACCAAAAAACTTCTCTCCTCGAAAACACAATCTTGCAAGCGGAATTTGGAGGTTTTAATATCGCTGAACCCGCAAAGCTGGGGAGAATCGGATGTAACTTTTTCTGTAGATGTTCGTGCATATATTATTTGCCTGATTCCGAGTCCGTATGAGAAAGTTACGCCTATTTTAATAGATGACATATTTTGTCCGTTTCGGTAGAGTTTTGGAAAATTCTACAAGTCACATATTTTGTCCGTTTGAGTTTATTTTTTATACGGTTGGTTCCTATGTTCTCCTAAGTGTGAAAAAAATATCAAAAAAATGAAATAAAAATAAAAAAATTGCATCTCTATGTACTGTTTAACTTATATATGTCATTTCATGTGGTTATATTTTGAATTAGATTAAGTAATTTCATATAGTGGTAAAGTGCATTATATTTAACATGCTAATCAAAGGGTTTTACTAAATGAATTATGGTCTAATTTTAGTGAAGGTGCAAAGTAGACTAAGTGGTATGCTAACTATTTTCAGACTTAGCTAAGTGGTAGTTCGAGTTTAATTTTTTTTGTGGTTGGTTGTATCGTGATCTTGAGTGTGAAAAAAAAATCCAAAAAAATAAAATAAAAATGACACCGTTGCAACTCCATACAGAGAAACAGGAATGGAGGCGACGGCGCCAGCCATGCTAGCGCCCTCCTCCCTGGGGCGGCGCCAGTATGGCTGGCGCCCTCCTCCTGCCACGTCGGTTCGCATGCGCCACGGTGGCAGGCTGGCGCCGTCCCGTTGGATGACGGCGCCAGCCACTCTGGCGCCCTAAAAAGGACCATTTTTGGGATAAATTTTTTCAGGGGTCTATTTGCGAAATAAGTTTTTTAAAAGGACCAAAATGTGAAAAATCCTGCGTGTTTGAGTTTCTCGTTATTTGTGGTTAACTGCGTGTTTAACTTGTTATGTTTTTCCTTTTTTTTTAATGTGGGCTTATCAAGGATGTGGAAATTAAGGGAAAGTTGAAATTTTGATCTTTGAATTTTACTCTGTGTGTGAGCTCGTTTGATTTTCCACTGGCGTGTTGTCAAGTTTTTCAATACCTGGTCAAATCGCCCGGTAGAAAAGTCTTATGGGCGATGAGTTGACTCCGATTCTACTCGTCAGTTCCGATCGAGAGGCCATTTCGTCTCACGCTCCCAAATCTCTTTCAAAAGTCGCATAAAAATGTTTTTTCTTGTATTGTATAGCCAAAAGGGCACTGTTTTTCTTTTTTTTTTCATTTTAGCTTCTAGCCACTCACTTCACTTGTAGTATCAACGAATGATTGATAGTTACCCGGGGGCGGGAGGTAGCATGCAGTTAAAAAAAACCATTTGGTACAACAACCAGTATAAACAAAGGAAACACCCTTCCAAGAATCAGCTGGATCGTGGACTGTTAGATGGCTCCAAACACCACATGATCATCTACAGAACGTACTAGCAGTCAATTAATTAGTACTCCAACCAGAATCATTGGATCGGACGACAGCAGTAGAAAATCAATTAACCAATCGCCGTCGCCTGTGCCCACAGTGGGCTCGATGGATGGATCCCATCGCTCGCGTCTTGTATATGCACTTGATCCATCTGCAGTCACTTGATCAGTGTCTTAATTGTGTCGTGATGGCGATCCTGTGATAGATACTACAGCAACCTGTGGCTGTGCTGCCCCTGACTGAACAGTTAATTAACCACCACCACACCACATACAGAGAGAGAGAGAGAGAGAGAGAGAGAGAGAGAGAGAGATTCCTGCCGGCCGCTGGTGTGGTGGGTTCGTTGATCGACTAGTCAGGCCGAGCCGAGCCGACCGCGATAGTATTATGTGGTCACCGCGGCTGGCACCACCGGAGACCGCGTCGCGCCCCGTCCGCGCGGGGATTCTGGCACCGAGACGAGACGCGGGACTCAAGTGTGCTCCCGCGCGCCGTGCTCCGCAGCCGGTGAGCATGGAAAAAATATACTACGTTGCTCCCCCCGTCACAAAATATAAGTATTTTAGAATTTCGACGTAGTTTTCGATACGCTAATTTGATCAACAATATCTATAAAATCAAGATGTTTTAAATGAAAAAAAATTTACATATTATGATAGTTTGTTTAATGATAAATATAGTAACATCAATTTTACGTGATTGATCTTTTTAATTTATTTGTTATTAATAGTCAAAAAATTTTAAAAAATATTTGACTCACTATGCTAAAAAATACTTATATTTTAGGATGGGGGGAAGTGATACAAACCACGTACAATAGTGAACATCCCGAAAATATAGTTGGATTTAGAAATGAGTGTATGAGATTGGTTCACATAATTAAAAGTAAAACTTTTACTTGTGGTCGAATCCAGAAATATTTTTTTACTCTAAATGACGTGGACAAATCTCAGAAGTTATTTTCAGAATTTAATGGTAATTTTCAGGCTTTTCACGGTTTAAGTGGTTTGTACTGCATGTTTCCTGGCGAGCACGGGGTTGGATGGGATGAGATCATGACGAAGCCCGAATTTAATATGTTAGGAGCAGTTTGGATGGAGACTAACTTTGCCATAACTCCATTTATTATAACTGTGGTAAAGCTACTCAAAATATGGCCAATAATTTATTGGCCACTTTGATTTAATCGTAGCACTCAACTAAACACTAACTAAAAAATTATGGCACGGCTAAAATTTGATGTGGCAAAGTACGATCACCATCCAAACAGCCCCTTTTGTTGTTGTTGGTTGCGTTGCATCTCCGGTGATCTCTCTCGCGCGTGCATCAGCTGCTTCAGTTGAGGCGTCTAGAAAACATGAGTTGTTGAGGCGTCTAGCGAGAAACACGTAGTACCGGCGTAGAAAGCGGGCAGACGCACATGGAGCTCGTGATGCACGTGTGCGTGGCTACGCAAGACACATGCGCTACTACTGCTACACACCCGATTCATGAAGCATATCCACTCTCTGTCAACCAGTGCAGATTATATTGCAGTTCAGTTACTACTAATACTAAACTCCTGTGAATATAGTATATTCCATCTGCTTTTATTAGTGTAAAGTTAGGGATTTGTTAAAGATATTCATATAGAGAACTACTAGTTGGGGCCGTGTCAACTGTAGCCCACAAATTAAAAAGATGGATCGTGGCCGTGTGCGTGGTGAGACGTGCCATCCGCCTCTCGGTGAGATTTGTATAATCTCCTCGTCTTTATTTTTTTCTTCTTTCGTTCTCGAGAAATAAACACGAGCATGAATACTTCAGCGATTTTGTTGCTCGAGATTGTCCGCAACGCGTAGAGAAAAAGGGACCTAATCGAGGCGAATTTATAAATTGAAGCCAACAAGTAATGCCACTACTCCTCCTAATTGGTGGTCACCTAACCAATTAACCAGCTTGCATTTGCTGCTAAGCTAGCTTGTTGCCTAATACGGCGCACTTGTCGGAGGATCACATGGCAAAGCCTGTGTTTTCCCATAAAAAAAATGCCTGCGCAGTATATAGCACCAACTCAATTTATTTCTTAATTCCCTAAAGGCTCTGCAAAATGTCTCACATTTTTAATTAGTCCGATAAAGATGCACAGAGCTTTCTGAGTTGTCATGTTAGTAGATTTTAGAATCTGTGGCATTCGTAAAGCAAAAAATGATGCTGTTGAAAAATTAAACGCCTACAACCCCTACTGCCGGCCCCTTTATCCCATTGTTCAGTGCTGTTTTGAGACTGATTAAACTCTAATAACTAGTACTTGTAGACGACTATGTTCACCGGTTTGAACGGTGCTGCGCTCGTCGGTCGCAAGGCTGCAGGCCGGATTTGCGGTGGTTGTGAACCGGCGATAGCAGTGGCGAACGTAGGATTTTGATCGATGGCATGGGTACAGAGTAACAAACGTATTGTTCCAGAGATACATAAGTAACAAATGTGTATCAAGGGGTACAGAGTAACAAACATATTCTCCAACTGAAAGAAACTAAATTAAGCTTCCTGGTAGTGAAAGTGAAGTGCTAATTATTATAACTAATACAAATCATTACTAGAAAACTGTTTTTTTTGCAAACGGGTAAGAAAAATTTTTCCATGCGGAGCTCTACCCCGTTTGCACTTCAAGGCTTACGAAAATAGACGATTTTCGCCACTAACCCCTCCTGCAAAAATCACTTTAGAAGATGACCTCTACATCTTTTCATAGGCGCCTGCTCTCGGCTCAGCCGATCTGGGACAACACTGGCACACTCTAATCACTCTTCTGCCGGTCCTTCGAGCTCATTCCACTATGAAAATCGGTGATGGCTGTCGAACAAACTTCTGGCTTGATGTCTGGCTGACTGATAAACCTCTCTCGATTGAGTTCCCAGCCCTATTCTCTCACAACACAACTACTCATCTCACGGTTCGTTCAGCGCTCCACGCTGGGCTTAATTTACCCCTTGTCCCAAGGCTGTCAACAGTGGCTCAACAACAACTGCATCTGCTGCAAGACCTACTTCAAGACTTCCCACTCTCACAAGACCAAGACACAATACAAAGTTCAATCAGCTGCCGCAGTTGCCTGATATCAACTTAAGCCCTTATTGTAAAACCATGGAAAGTCAGCAACTTTGGCCACCCTAGGAATTCATCTGGGGAAGAGCTCAGCCCCTCCGATAGTTAAATTTTTTGGTTGGTTAATTTCTATGAACAGACTACCTACTGCTGTCAACCTGCACAAGAAGTCAATCATCCCCTCCCCAACATATCAGCTATGCAATACCTGCCCGGAAGACACTGATCACATCTTCCTTGCCTGCCCCCTGGCTTCTGCTTCCTGGGGCCTGATTCAAGTGCTACACATGCTAACCTCCCTGAGTGAGATTCACACCATCCACTGGTCTGGAGACCTTCCAGAACGACTAAACAGCACCTTCTTCCTCTTGTGCTGCTGGCGCTTATGGAACCACCGTAATGAAGTTGTTTTCCAGCACCTTGCACCATCCATCAACCGTCTTCTCCGCTGCTGCGTCAACGACGCCAAGCTTTGGGCAAACCGTTTCAAGCTGGCTGACCAGGCGGTTCTTCCGTCTTGGCTTGCATCCTTCTCCTCTCCTCTCCACCTTATGTAATCTCTCTTGTTTGTTTTCTCTCTCTCTTTCGTCTTTTCTTTCGCTCTGTTATGCTTCCTCTTTTCTTCTTGTATGGTTTGTACAGTTTTGATGTTTCCTTAATTTTAATTCAGGTGAGAAGTTCCCCCCCGGTGGCATTCAAAAAAAAAATCTTTTCATAGGCGCAACATCCATCCGCCGGCAAAAACAATCTCAACAAATAAAAAAACGCCACCACCTCCACCCGTGGCCTATAGATGGCCATTTGGTCCGAGGCCCGACGGCTGGGGTCGTGCCCGTGCCGGCCCGGCCTGGGCTGCTCCCTCGGCACGGCTCGGCATGACAAAGAGAAATAGTTGAGGGATCCCAAATAGACTTGACTCAGCTATATAAGGCACTGCCCAAAGAGAAGAGGGATATAAAATAGACTTATTCTAGTCATATAAGATACAACCAAATAGATAAGGGAGGAAAAATAGATTTATTTTATGAAAAAATACGATGGGCTATCGTGCCTTTAAACCGACCCGACATGCGGCATGAGTCTTATTGGCGTGTCTAAGCTAGGGGTGCAGCGTGTGGACAAGCCTGGACCGGTCTGGCGTGTTGGTTGAGCCGTGTCTGGCCGGACGGCCCATTTGACCATCTATACCATCGCTGCCCTCCCCGTCCGGCTGGATTAGGAGGGAGAGGGAGGGCCGGATCTCGATAGCAGGGGAGGGGAGCCGCGCCGTATGCGGTTGACGGATCAGCATCAGTGCTAACTTTGCGTACGTCTCACTTGATTCCCCTTTCTATCCTAACAACTCGGAATTGAGAATAAACAATTCGGTCGTCTTACTTCCCCTTTCTATCCTAACAACAACTAGCTAGCTCGGAGTCTGCCACTCCTCACAAGGACACTATATATAAATAAGCATGCAAACTCGAGCTCCACACATCAGCTAATTATTAAGCTACAGCAACACGTACTGTCTTAATTGCATGCGTTTAGCTTATTAATTCTCTCGAGCTGATGGATCACAGGCTAATCAAATTGTTAAGTTTGTTAGCTACTTAGCTAGCTGCATTACTCTGCAAGCTACGCGCCAAGCTAGGCACACAGATGGCTACTTGGTCCAAGCCATCTCTGATCGCCGCGGTCATCTTCCTCCTCGTCAGCCTCCTTAGCTCGGCGAGCGTCGCCAATGGCGGCCGCAGCGGCGGCAGGAGGCTCGTCAGGAGCTACGACGAGCCGTGCAAGGAGATGAGGCTCTACCTCCACGACATCCTCTACGACTACAGCAACAGCACCTCCAACTCCACGTCGGCGGCGGCCACCAAGCCGACGGCGCTGAGCGCCGCCGTGTCCAACCCCGGCTTCTTCTTCGGCAGGATGGTGGTGTTCAACGACCCGGTGACGGAGGGGAGGGCGCTGCCGCCGTCGCTGGAGGAGACGGTGGTGAGGGCGCAGGGGCTCTACCTCTACGACGGCAAGGTGGTGTTCGACGCGTGGTTCGCCTTCACCGTCGTGTTCAACTCCACGGCGCACCACGGCACGCTCAATCTCATGGGCGCCGACCCCAACACCGAGATGAGGGACATCTCCGTCGTGGGCGGCACCGGTGACTTCTTCATGTCCCGCGGCGTCGCCACGCTCCGCACCGACGCCTTCGAGGGATTCACCTACTTCCGGCTGCAGATGGACATCAAACTCTATGAATGCTACGTCTGATAACTAATTAATCGATGATGTGGTGTTTATTTAAAAGGAATTTGTTTCTCGATATTAGTATTTACTTGATGACGAGTACCTGCAGTATCTGTATGCACCGATGAGTGTGCAAATAAATGTAACCCAAACCCATTTATCTTTTTCCGACTCTCTGTGTGAACAATGTATACACCGCTTTATTTTCGTTCAATAAAGATGTAGTACGTTCTTTCGTTATACTATATACTTATGGTATTGCTCTATCATTTGCTCATTAGTTTATCAGCCGTGTAACAAAATAATTGATTTTGGAGCTTAATTTTAGAGTATATTTTAATTTTTTTTATCATAGTTTGTCTTTCATGATTAGTTTTTAAGTCGTTAAGAGCTTCTAAATTACTTTTGAGTTACCTTATAATCAGTAATAGGCGAATTGATAGAACTACCATTTTGGATTTTTTTTTTTGAAGTCTGACTCTAACAATAATTTTATGACTACCGGGGCGGCCCATGTGTATTGCCTTGGCTAGATTTATGACACAAAAGGTATAACGTACATATTTTAGAATAGGACGTAACTATACAGCTAGTGGTAGCTGGTTTGTCTAAACTAGCTATCACTCCATCTATAAGAGGCATCATCCACCTATACTTCAAATACAATTTTCTCTTAAACTACTCATCCGATCTACAATCCGATTACACCGTTGTGTTCGTAACAATTAAATTTTTACAACAAGATCTCACATGATTATATTTTGATGAAAAATCACAAATTACTTTTATGATATGTCTAAATTACTTTTAGATTTCACTAAGTTACTTCTTAGATATATAAAAGTAAATTCAGTAAAACCTAAAAGTAATATATATATATATATATATTACAGAAGTAACTTAGGACAAAACGAAGGTAACTTTAGCATGTCATTTGAAGTAAATCCGTTGTAGAGATAAAAACATGACTCTATCTAGAAATTAAATTAATCAGCATAAATTATGGAATTAACTAAAAATAATAATAAAAGTAAACACCTCAGAGCATTATGATAATTTGTTAATTAAAGTTACTTTCTTTTTGTTATAAGTTACTTTTATAATATATGTAAATTACTTTTAGCCTTTACTGAATTTACTTTTATATGTCTAAGAAGTAACTTAGTAAAATCTAAAATTAATTTAGACATATCATAAAAGTAATTTGTGATTTTTCATCAAAATATAATCATGTGAGATCTTGTTATAAATATTTAATTATTACGAACACATCGGTGTAATCGGATTCTAAATCGGATGAGTAATTTAAGAGAAAATTTTATAGCATAGATGATAGGAATATTTCCCTTACTTGCTCAATAGATTAATAGCAACCAAAACTTCTAAAGTACTAGCATGTGGATGCCTCTCCAATTAGATTTACCGTTTAGAATACTCCTTTGACGGAGCGTGGGGCTCCTCACCGGGAGACCGCGCAGGCCCCCCTTTGCCAGTTCGGCCGGGGGCGCTGAGTGAGGTTCTAAGCCCTTGGTCTGTGGAATGTTCGCGAGGAAGAAAACGCGCAAGACACGGGCGATGTATACAGGTTCGGGCCGCTGAGAAGCGTAATACCCTACTCCTGTGTTCTGGTGGATCTGTGTGTGAAGGAATTACAGAGAGTTGGAGAGCTAGAGAGCTCAGGTCTTCTCTCCGTTGTCTTCCTTCGTCCCTCCTCCTTTTTTCTTCGGCTCTCCCCCTTTTGGTGGCAAGGTCCTCCTTTTATAACTCAAGGGGATCCCACATGCTCCACTTCTACCTACTTTTCTTTTGGGTGGGGACCCATCCTATCTTCACCAAAACTTGGCTCGCCTTCTCTTGGAAGCTAAAACACAGCTTGTTCTTGAGTGTGGCCAGGCGTCCTCGCTCGTCTAACCTCGGAGATCACCCTGTCATCCCTTCATAAATGGGCGGAGATTTGCAATGGCTGCTGTTCGAATGACCCTCCGATGGGATGGGTCATACCTACCTCCACTCCGCTGGAAGGAGGTGCAAAACGGGAGCGTGGTTGTCTGCCTATGACATGACAGGCGTCAGACCAGTGACAGACCGGTCACTCTCGTCCACCACGCGTCAGTTTAGCAAGCTGCATGTCTGCCCTTCTTCATACAATGACTTCCTTACAATGGTTGCGATGAAGCCTGGCATGTATCTGACCGGGACCGACGTGCCATCTTCAGGAGCTGGCACGCCGTCTCCGGCTAGGGACATGTGCCTGGAGGCTCTCATCAATCCGACGGGACGGGGTGAGGCGTGTAACAGGCCGCCTGCCACCACCTAACCCGCGATCTGACCGGTCACACACTGCGCCCGGTCACGGACCGGATAAGCGAGCGCGCTGCGCTGCATTACATGCGGCGTGACGCGCTCGTCCGACCCGCAATAAATGCGGTTAGGTGAGCCCCGCTGTGCTCACCTAACCCATACACGTGGCGCCAAACCCATAGGGGGTCGGGGCGCCCCGGCCCTCGGGGCCGAAACGGGAGCGGTCCGACCCCTCGGGGAGAGAGGGGAAGGGGTGGCCACGTCACCCACGGGCCCGACCCCCCCCCCCGAGGGGGTCAGGCCACGTGGGTGACCGCGGCTGCCCAAGCCTCTAGGCATGATACCCTCGGCCCCATGTCACCGACATCCTTAATATTTGGGTAATAGGACTATTAAACTATTAAAGGTAAGACATCCCATTGATACATTTAAAACCAACTTTTTATCAACACATATGGTCTATGTATTTTCTTTTTATATCCTAAAATTAAATTAACTTATAGATTCAATATATCATGTTTAATGTCTCCAACTCGCTGTTGCTTCGAATGTAAATTTATTTTCTACTTCATTATAGTCACATGTTGGTCGAGCCATTGCCAAATACACCATCCGTCCCATAAAAATCCAATCCTAGCTATGAACCTGGACACGTGTGTGTTCAGTTTCGTAGCTAGGATTGGATTTTTTTTTTTGGCGGAGAGAATATGGTGGAATACACCAGTGACCAATCCCTTCCCATGACAATCATTGCAACTTACCTTTTCCATAAGAAGAAACCTCTCATTATTCCTTCTTCTCCAACTCCTTTTTGTTCTCCAACTTTCCTTTTCCAGGATGACCACTTGTTTCCAATAGTGTTATTGTGTTAACGTGTCCTTCTTAATTAGATATCGTACTTTAGCAACTACTCTACCATACTTATCGATTATTTTTCTCCAACCATGATTTTAATATTCTGGCAGCATAAAAACACATGGGAACAATGTAATAACTGTTGTTAAAGTCAGTCGGAGAAGCCGCTTTCTTAATTTGTGCTTTGCTCATTAACCTTGCCACCTTGATGGCTTTACAACAACATTGGTGTTAATATGCCCACGAGCATCGCCAACAGATGCTTAATATGATTTTCAATTCGAAAATCTCGGGTTAACCTTATCAATTGCACAAAATGTTTATGATGGAATCGAGAGACTTGGGAGAAGTTAAAGGCCCTGTTTGGGGGAGCTTGTCCCAGCTGCAGCTTTTGGGAAAAGCTGCTTCTGCTAGAAGCTGTCCCAAACAGTCCACAGCTTCTGAGAATCTGTAGTTACAGATTCTAAAAAATGAACTAAGAAGCCAGAAGCTGAAGAAGCTGGGTTTCAGAGCTTTTCCAGATTCTCAGAAGCTGGCTACCAAACAGCTGCTTCTCAGAATCTAAAACTCACCCAAACAGGCCCTAAGATCCAAATGATCAAGAAGATTGTCAGGGTTACGGATAAGGTATACCCTCTATCCTTGGATATACGATAGGTATCAATATGATATACCCGCACGCATACGGATAATTTCCGTATACGTTAAGGAAATCTATCACGTGATAGAAACAGAATCTACGGATGGAAGGAGTCCTACTCGGATAAGATTGGGTCTTTACCATATCGTGAGGGGTCCGATATCTCCGAGTCCTACATAGAGATCAACTAGCCCGCGGTATATAAGGGACCCCCCAGGCAGGACCTAAGGCATCGAATATTACCGTCAACATACCCACCACAGCCTACGGAGTTGGAGCCTACAGGAGCCAAGTCGCCGGGAGATTTAGTCGGACCAACTCGACTACGGTCTCGTCGGTATCATCGAGTTTTGTGATTCCCTTTGTAATCTGTGGTTTCCATCATATAATCCCATACCAACTGGATTAGAACTATTACCTATCAAGGGGCCTGAACAAGTATAATCCTTGTCTTTTGTTTGCTTGATGTCGTACTACGTAGATCATCGTTCCAACGGACCCCGATACCCTCTATATCCGGTCTACGGGTATCCCCCGTCGACAAAGATCATACGGAATATTAAGGCTAGAGAACAATGTATCTGGTGGTGACATATCCATATAACTTATAAGAGGAATTGTATGTGTACGAAAAGAGAAGTCGAATTTGGATTGGGGTCTAAATTTAAGAGGATTGAAGTTTGAAGCATAGTTGAATAAACCAGCAGTTCGACCAGATAAATACGAACTAATGCTCATCAGTAATCCCGGTCTGGTTCAGCGCAAAGACCGTATGCACCAGACCGCTTTGAACCGGCTAAACAGGACAACTTTATCATGAACCGGCGGGGAACGGATGCAGGTCCTCTGCCGTAAATGCAGAGAACATTGTTTGAACTTGTACTACAACAATTTGCATTAACACCAGTGTTCTAAACAGTAATACCGTTTTACCGTTGAGCGTTTTTACTGTAGCGTTGTGCTGTAGTGGACTGATCTGTACCGTTTAATGAAGATCCAATGGCTCAAAATATGTGTTAATGCAAAAATACTATAGATCCTCTGCATTTTACTCTTCAATGCAGAGGATCTCAATCCGGTGGGGAACACGTCTCTGGTTAGACCAGCTCAACCAAATGTGTCTTTTCAAACTTGCTTGAGGGCAGTAGTAGGGCAAGGCACACTATTTATGCCTCTGATCTATTTATGCGATGAAATTAGTGTCGTTATGTTGGATCACTGCGCCAACGATATTGGCGTTGCAAAAAAATTCTATTCCCGGAATAAGTTCTTTTAGAGATTTATTTGTAAAATAAGTTTTTAAAAAGTTCTAAAATGTAAAAAATAAAAACCATAAGTGGAGGTTGCGCCGATCGAGTAGGGTTCTGCATGGTGGAGGATGATCAACAATCTTTGGCTTCGGGTGCAGACCGGGAAAATCACTCATGAAACCTGCGGCAACAAGGTGCCACGGCCCTGTGCACGGTGTTCATACGGGGAAGGACGCGGCGTTGGTATCCAGTCTCCACCGCAGCTGCAGTAATAAAGCCAGCAAACACTAGCTAGCTAATCAGCAGTAGCCAGCTTCAGATCTGGCTAGTTAGGGCCTGTTAAGATCCACTGCCAAAATTTTATACATTGTCACATCGAATGTTTGGACATATGTACGAAGTATTAAATATAAACGAAAAAATAACTAATTATGAATTGCGAGACAAATTTTTTAAGCTTAATTGCACCATAATTTAACAATATGGTGATGCAGTAAACATTTGCTAATGACAGATTAATTAGGTTTAATAAATTCGTCTCGCAGATTATAGGTAGATTTTATAATTTGTTTTTTTATTAGACTAAGTTTAATACTTTAAATATGTATCTGTATAACACAGCCTTAACCTAACCTTACGGTACATAATCCACAGACCGCAGTACATTTATCAGCGTCAGAATCAAGCAAATTAAAGCAACAGGAGTAACAGTAGTATCCTTGCGTACGTCTCACTTGATTCCTCTTTCTATCCTAACAACTCGGAATTTTTTTTTTTTGCAGGTCCTAACAACTCGGAATTGAGAATAAACAATTTGCATGCTCGTCTTACTTCCTCTTTCTATCCTAACAACCAGCTCGGATTAATCTGCCACTCAGAAGGACGCCTGTGTATATTACTCCATCCGTTTCACAATATAAATCATTCTAGCATTTTTCACATTTATTTTGATGTTAATAAATGTAGACATATATATCTATTTAGATTCATTAATATTAATATGAATGTGAAAAATGTTAAAATGACTTACATCGTAAAATGGAGAAAGTATATACTAAGATATTAGTTTATTTTAGGATAGGAGAGGATTCCTTTTCCTGCCATCTCCTATAAATAAGCATGCAGAAGTGCACAACTCGACCTCCACATCACAGCTAATATAAGCTGCAGCAACACACGTACTGTCTTACTTGCGCGCGCTTAGCTTAGCTTAGCTTAGTTTAGCTTAATTCTCTCTCGATCGAGCTGATCGATCACAGGTTATTCAATTGGAGTAGTTAATTAAGTTTAGCTACTTTGCTAGCTGCATTACACTGGTGTCTCTGATCGATGACAGCTTGGTCCATGGCGTCTCTGATCGTCGCCGCCATCTTCCTCGTCAGCCTCACCTCGGCGAGCGTCGCCCATGGCCGCCGGAGCAGCAGCAGGAGGAGCTACGACGACGAGCCATGCATGGAGATGAGGACATCCTCTACGACTTCAGCAACAGCACCTCCAACTCCACGTCGGCGGCGGCCACCAAGCCGACGGCGCTGAGCACCGCCGTGTCGAGCCCCGGCTACTTCTTCGGCAGGGTGGTGGTGTTCAACGACCCGATGACGGAGGGGAGGGCGCTGCCGCCGTCGCTGGAGGAGACGGCGGTGAGGGCGCAGGGGCTCTACCTTCTCGACAAGAAGGACGACTTCAGCGCGTGGTTCGCCTTCTCCATCGTGTTCAACTCCACGGCGCGCCGCGGCACGCTCAACCTCATGGGCGCCGACCCCAACGCCGCGACGAGGGACATCTCCGTGGTGGGCGGCACCGGCGACTTCCTCATGTCGCGCGGCGTCGCCACCCTTCGCACCGACGCCATCGAGGGATTCAAATACTTCCGGGTGCAGATGGACATCAAGCTCTACGAATGCTACGTCTGATCAGATATATGCATAAGCGGTGTGTGGAATCCTAGTATTAAACATGATCGTTGTGTGTGTGTGTGTGTGTGTTTTGGAGTAATTTCCATCTCAATCGATATTTCTCCGTCTTAACGCGCGGCGAGTCGTATATATGCACGTCGCGCGCGCGTGTGCAAAATGCACCTGTGTGTACTGTGTGCAGAATGTATCGCACCTCCATTTCATTTCATTCAATAAAGAAAAAAAAAAGAAGGTTCGGCATGCCAAGCAAATGTTCGACGAAATGCCGCAACAGCCGCCGGAGTCAAGTGAATGTAGAATTAAGTTTGCCGAGTCGGCGGCCGGCAAGCTGGGCTCGTCGTGGGCGCTGCTGCAACAGTCGTACTGGAGTCTGGATAGGATTTGCATCTTCCAGTTCCTGCACCCATAGCTCCCCAGCTGCCATGCATGACACTCAATACAGCCGTCATGTCTCCCATGTAAGAAAACACCCTCCAACAGACTTACCATCCAAATTGCCAAGCCAAATGGCTGATCAAATTTCTCACTTGGCTAGCCAAATCTAGCAAATTGAGCCACCTGTGTGTAACATGGATCCCACCACCCTACCTTCTCTCCCCTCCCCAATCCCTCTCCTGCGGTGCCTCCACCTCCTCATCGCGCAAGCACGTTGTGCCTCCGCCTTCCCCACCGCGTGAGAGCATGCCATCACCGGCCGTCACGCCTACGGCGCCTCTCCACCACGCGAACCCACCACCTTTGCTTGTTGTCGCGCCACCCTCCTCCCTGAACCGTCGTCCCCACCTCCAGCGTCCCCATCTTTCCGATGTGGTTGACTCTAGTCCCTACCCCTGCCTCCATCCCGCCAGGGTGCTAGTGCCGTCGTCGCCCAGGTGCAGCTGCTGCCACCATCGACTTCTTCCCCTCTTGCCACCCTGCAACCACCGACAGCTTTCCCTCTCGCCGATAGTTTGTTGATAAGTTATGCCGACGAACAATTTGTTGGTATATATAGTTCTTTCCCAACCAACATTAATTGGACGGTAATTCTTGGATTTGGTGTAGTGGTTGCCGTGGGTTGGTGGTGGAGTACTCGTGGAGAACTGGAGGATAGAGGATTGGAGGTTGTAGTTGGGAGGAAGATGTAGTGGAAGGAGTGAGAGATTGACATATGGGTCCCAATGTAAATAGAGTGTGCAATAGGTCTAGCTTGCCAAATAAGTTGGAGAGCTAGCTATATATATACGTATATATACGGATGTTTGGAGAGCCTGATTTAGGTAGGTTGGTGGAGTTGCTCTAACTAGTGGAGTCAGATGCCTATATCCACCACATTGTTTAATTATGAGCATAGCTACAAAAAGATCAATATAATATAGTTGTGGCCAGTTTAACAAAACTAATCAATTTTAGTCGGTCTTCATAGACACTGATTGAAAGTCATCAGTTTTTGGCAAACCGGTGAGGAACGGTTTGTAATTTCAAAACGAAAATGTACAACCTGCTTGGAGCCCTTGTGGGTGGATATATAGCTTCACCTACCAACGTTTTGATGCTCACAGAATAACTAATCTCAATAAATATGATTTTAATATGGATTGTAGTAAGAATTTTATGGATTTATTATTATCCCGTGTCTATTTAAGAATGCATAAAAATGGTGCATTAATTCATGCACGTTGATGCGATAAAAGGGACATTGCAACCTAAAGGAAATGGAAAGCTTAGGGGGTGTTTAGATGGGGCTAAAACTTTTTAGTCCGTGTCACATCGAATGTTTGACGCTAATTTGGAGTATTAAACATAGACTAATAAAAAAACTAATTTCATAAATGAAAGCTAATCTGCGAGACGAATTTTTTAAGCCTAATTAATCCATAATTATGAAAAGTTTACTGTAGCATCACATTGTCAAATCATGGTGTAATTAGACTCAAAAGATTCGTCTCGCGAATTAGTCCAAGGTTATAGAATAGGTTTTATAATTAATGTATGTTTAATACTCTAAATTAGTGTATAAACATTTGATGTGACAGGGATCCAAACAGGCCCTTAGTTGGGCATCACTCCAATAGTCTGTCGCGTCAGCCCTGACACAACTTGACCGAACCACACAGTGAGCTTCAGTTGCGACCTCTATTAATTGTCTCGTCCGTGGACCACATGTACAGTACAGTAATCTTAATCTCCTTCTAGATGCCAATGTTGCTATGCATTCTGTAGCCATTTTAAGGGTTGTAATAGGCAAGTTTTAGCGTGTGTGTGTGTGTATATATATATATATATATATATATATATATATATATATATATATATATATATATATATATGCATCAACAGGAAGACCTAGTTAATTAAGTGATGTATTCATCACGGAAGTTCAGGTTTTAACTTTGTGATTTTGTCGTTGTTTTTCTAAATTAACCCAAGCTCAGATCTGCCCCTATTTTGTTAAGAGGATTTAACGTTATTGATTTGGTGGTAAAAAAATATGTATGCTTTTGTTTATTTGCCTCTGTTATATGAGCAAATTTACGGTCCTTAAGAAGGGTACCATGATATGATGTATCAATTTTTCTATTATAAATTTATTATCTCTTGGTATAGTAATATGAGGTATCAAATTTTACACTAAATTTTATTTTACCTTATGATACCTTCTCAATGACCATGAGGACTTTGTGATCTCATGAATGAGTTACGGTGTCAAACTGTCATGGGTAAGATGAATCATCCTTATGGATATTTCAATAAAAAAAATGTCATCCTTAAGGTAAATATTATCGTAATCTTTTTAAGTAACTTAATATTGGCCCACTTAACTAGTCGGACACATTGTCCCGAAGAGATGAGATATATGTTTCCACGTAAGTAGGTCATAACTTTTTTTTTTGGAAAAGAATACAATGCTGGGATAGTAATTATTAGTTACCAAACATTTTAGTTACCGTTAATCATTAATAACCAGTTTTTCTTAATTTACAAACTTTTAGAAAACGGATACTCTAGCAGTCTATAGCTAAGTATATTATGTACCTTTTCTGGTATCCTTCCCTTTGAAGCACAACAAGTAAAGTGTGTTCCCTTTGAAGGTGACTGGTGGATAGCTCCACTATCATAAAATACTACTGGTAAGTGTGTTCTACTGTGCATTTGCACGAGGATAGTCAGACTCAGAGCATTCAAGCAACCAGAGGTCTGTGTGGTGGGAGCTGCAGCTTTCATATAATATAGTTTTTCATTTAGATTCTTAGAAGTTGTAGTTATAGAATTGAGAAAATAAACTAGAAGTTAGAAACTGAAAAATCTAGTTCTCCATATTCTCATAAACAGACTACCAACAAGTTATTTTTTTAAAATCTTAAGCTCACAAACAGATCCTCAGAAGAGAGTGAGCAGTTGCGGAAGACAACCAGAAGCAGCATCCTTTTCATTGGCCTTTGCGTGTAATTTGGGGCATGCCGCATGCATGCATTATTCCCTTTCTCACCTCCATAAATAGGCATGCAAAACTCCAGCTCTAGCTGCAGCAAATCAAAGCCAGCATTGACAGGCACTTAGCTAAGTACGTAGCTATATAGCTTCTCCTGCTTGTTCATAATAAGCAAATAATTAACAATGCAAGGCCGGATGGTGACATGGTCCATGGCGTCTGTGATCGTCGCCGCGGCCTGCATCTTCCTCAGCTGCTCTGCGAGCGTCGCCCATGGAAGGAGATTCGTCAGGAGTAGTAGCTACGACAAGCCGTGCAAGGAGATGAGGCTCTACCTCCACGACATCCTCTACGACTACAGCAACAGCACCTCCAACTCCACGTCGGCGGCGGCCACCAAGCCGACGGCGCTGGCCACCGCCGTGCCGTCGACCGGCGGCACCTTCTTCGGGCAGGTGGTGGTGTTCAACGACCCGATGACGGAGGGGAGGGCGCTGCCGCCGTCGCTGGAGGAGACGGCGGTGCGCGCGCAGGGGGTCTACCTCTACAACAGCAAGGAGGCGTTCAACGCGTGGTTCGCCTTCTCCATCGTGTTCAACTCCACGGGGCGCCGCGGCACGCTCAACCTCATGGGCGCCGACATCATCGCCGAGAAGACGAGGGACATCTCCGTCGTGGGCGGCACCGGCGACTTCTTCATGTCCCGCGGCGTCGCCACCCTCCGCACCGACGCCTTCGAGGGCTTCACCTACTTCCGGCTGCAGATGGACATCAAGCTCTACGAATGCTACGTCGTCTGATTACGTTGCTCTGAATTCTGATAGATGGTAATTAACATATAATACTGCTATACACGGTGTGATGCGTGATTTATTTCCATCGCGAAATATACTTGTTTGCTTGACGAGTTATATGCACCGATGAATGTGCAAAATGTATCCCAACTTTGTTTATTTTCATTCAATAAAGATGAAGTTTGCTCTATGAGTTCTTACGTTACACTTATTATAGCTTGTGTTACTGTTCCCATCGTCACTCACAATCACATATGCGATAATTGGAGAGCCGCTCGTCTTGGGCCGACAGGCCCATCTGTGAAGCACGGCGGACCGAAGCAGCCAGCAGCCCAGGCAGAGGAGCAAGCCCAGGTAAGGAGTAATGGGCAGAAGGCCCATCTGGCCCATTTAGGACCGAGGCTTTCTCTCGCCGGCGCCCGCGTCGCCGTGGAATTTTTTTCGTTTTTAGATTTTTTTTTAATATTTACAGAAATAATCTATCGACCAAAAAAATTACAGAAATAGCCCCTGCCGCCCTAATGGTGGGCGGCAAGCTGACGTGGCAGACGGTGGGTCGACCGCGTCGTCTGCCGCCGTCGGCCAAAATTGCGATTAGGCCATTGCCGCCCATACAGAGGGCGGCAAGGGGCTAATTGCAATTTTGGCCGCCCATAAAAAGCTTGCGGCCGTACTTTTTCATCTGGGTAGAGGGCGGTAAGGGACCCAGATGAAAAAAGTACGGCCAAAAGATTTTTCTATGTTATGTTAATAATAAATAAAGAAGTATTTATTGATAAAACTTGTTAATATTGTTATAAAAATGTATTGAAGTTGGTTGTTGCGCAATTTCATATGTTAAGTGAGGTATTATTTTGTACCTTATTCGACGTATTAGTACTCGGATAATTTATATAGGCCTATCGCAGTCTGGGTCGTAGAAACATTATATGGACTTAAACAAGGAGAATTATGTAACATGAAGAAATAGTAGTACAATTTGAACATGATACAACTATTTGCATTGCGGTTACATAGATGATATTAGATTCGAACTAGGAGGGAGGTAGTGCAATAGTTGAACACAACGACGATGTAGTAATGGGACAAGGAAGCATGACAGTAGAAATTTCAATATGCTAAGTTGTCCGATAATAGCTAACCCCTACGTGAGGATCCTTCTCCTCTCTCAAACCGCGCTTTAGTAACCCTGTATTGCTCTGGTAGTTCAAGCTGCACAACACGGCTAGGTGGAGTTAGAACCCTTCTGGTGTCTATCCATTCTCTGTATTGACATCTCCTTGGTGGTTCCTAGGAGGAAAGAATAGATGTAAAGCAAGCAAAGTTAGTAAATGTTGTGAGAAAATAAGGATTCATGTAATCAAAATATTCTTACCATGAAATCGTCGTCAAGAATATTTGGATAAACAAAGAACTTTCGACCCAATGTTGTAGGATTTATGGAACGAAGAACCTGACAACGATCACCACACCTGCCGTAGTTAGCACCCGCCAGTCGCTCTGTTGTTCACGACATTGTCGTTCATAAGCCGCTTTTCTCTGTAAGTATTGCTCAGTACTTTCGGATGCGAAATACCAGCGACCTTCTTGTAAACAAGTGGTTAGGTCGAGAATGGGATTTTCTGTATCGACCCACTCGATGTATGCGCAAGCCGTAGTACGGGTCTGCCGAATAGAGTAGTGTTACGAAGAATAAAGCGATTGCCCATACGGAATGAATAAGCATATGCAGATAATAAAATACCTCACGGTCATAGTTAGGGCACCTAAAAAAGCGCCTTCCTCGAATATCAGGATTCCTCGAAGCCATTAGTTGGCATCGATCACCGCATAGGCAGAGAGGACGCTGGCACCAAGGTGGTAGTAGGTATACACAAGGATCGCTACGCCAGTTTGGATCCTCAACACCCCGGCGTCTAGCCATTGACGAAAGCCGGTCGGATTTGTAATGAAGCAAGTGGGGAAGAGAGTACTGAATGTGACTGAGTTCTGAAAGATTGTGAGGCCTCACTCGTTAAGGCGACTTATATAGGCGCAAAAAATCCAGTGATACCCCTGACATGTGAAAGTGGTGGGGTATGGTGGGTACGCCTGATTGGCGCCGAAAGATACATGCATGATCGGCGCCGAAAGTTACATTGGTCGTATGCGCCAAATGGCGGGCAAATACTCGTATCACACACGAATAAAGGAGGCTGCATCGGTGCGGCAGAAAGTAGTCGTGCATGCGCCGAAAGGTATCGTGCATGCGCCGAAAGGTATCGTGCACATATAACAACAACGTAGTCATTACACAAGCATACAGTACTGGAAAGTGAAGCAAGTAAACAAAGAGAAGACTGCTCTACTGGCCCTGCCCCGCGCCGCGACCACGCTTGGTCCTCCGGGCCTGTGCTCGCACGTGGTCCTGGGAGTAGGTGAAACGATCCGGTGGCACAGCACGGGTAGCACGAGTGTCCCGCGGAGGAGTGGCCTGCGCCTGGTCCTGCGTCTGCACCGGCGGTGCGCCTCCCAGCTGTGAGGGGCCGATGACGTCCTCTGTCGAGCCTGAAGCGAAGTCGAAGTCAGTGATGTCGAAGAGCACGGTGGAAGGCAGCAAGCGGTCCGACGAGGTCCCAGCATGGTCCAGTGGTGGACCCTGACTCGACGTGCCGGCTGCCTGTGACGCTGACCCTGCAGCCTGGGAGAAGTGGGCGGCCTGCGTCATAGCGAACTGGGCGAAACCTACACATCGACAACGGGACCCTTGTAAGCTAAGACATAAAATGTATGTAAATTGATTGTGGAAGTAATGTTGTTTTTTTAAGTACCTGTGGGGGGCACAACAGAAGGCCTAGCCGAGGAAGGCGGGGTGCTGAACGGTGCACGAAACCCTGAAGCAATCGGCAAGTGAAACGGCTCACTTATATGTGCGAGGCATGTACAGAAATAGTAATAAAAATACTTACCTCCGTGCGGAGGGGGAGTCGGCCTAGGAACGTGCGCAGCTGGACGGGGACCAGTCGGTACGGGTGGCCGCTGTACAGCTGCGTCTGCCCGAGCAACGTCGTCTGCACGACAGGTGAGCACTCGGAGAATCGAGCGCATCGACTCCACCATCCGCGTGTACGTTGTCAGGTGCTCCTCTACGGGTACCGGAATCCCCGCGCCTAAACGTTGGATCGTCGTTGAACCATCAACGACGACCCGGTTGATGTCGTCGACCTGCATGGTTAATTTGTTCGTAAATATTCGTAAAATTTGACGAAGAGAAAGACATGAAAACATAAAGGAATGGTGCGATGCAGGGTACTCACAACACGAGCGAAGTCCTGGTCGCGGTGCCTGGCGTAGAGGTCTCTAGTGCTCGCAACGTGGGGCTGCTGCTCCAAGGGAGCGAAGGTGACCCTAGTACGGGTGCGTGGCTGGTACCAGCGTAGGTAGGCCTGGTACGACTCCTCAGTGTGTGGCTCTCCCTCGTGTTAGAACAATTCAAAAAATAGTAATGTAAAACAAAAGATAACTTGCAAAATTATGAAATAGTAATAAAATCATGAGATTAATTATGTACAACAAGAGTACAGGCTATTTAAATATAGCAAACGTTACTAATGGTACATAACGATGACGTGCAATTTAACATATATGTAGAGTTCAATAATATAACATAACATTACGTGTCGAAGTCCGACATACATCAGCATACCTAAAGACATTAGGCGCCTTAGTCCGACGTTACATCACAAGACCTAAAGACATGACATGCCGAAGTCTGACATTACACGACGAAACATAAACACATCGATAAGTTCGAAACGAATTACAAGCAAATCCACATGCCGACATAGAACATAAGAACTACACCACGTAGCCAGACGTGGCACGACGACGCCTAGGACGTGGTCGAGTGGAGGTAGTGCCTTCACCCGTAGGGCGAGCTCCATCTGCTGCTGATCCTGATAGTCCTGCCTCCGCCACACTTGGTTTCTCCTTGTCTTTAGGACAATGCTTGTAGGTGTGCCCATGTTCATCGCATTTGCTGCAACGCTTCACCCTGCCAGCCTCCAACTCGTCCATATCGTTGCGGATGCGACGAGTCCTCCTCCTTCCAGCCTTGCCTCGGAGCTTCGATGGGTCAGGAATATTGAGTACTTCATCGTTAGTCTCTGTGAACTCCCTAGCTATGCCGAACCCATAAATCTCGCCGCTCCATGTATGATATATTGCTTGCTTACTGAAGTACTGTGACACATATACTGCATCTGGTATGCCACACTCCGCTGCGGCAGCAATGACATGGGTGCATGGCCTGTGGAGCAGCTTCGGCTTTGCACAAGAGCAATGACATGTGCCGTCGGCTTTGAGAACACACTCCTGCTTCACTCTCTTGCGGTATATACCCCTGCCTGCCTTATCTTGACATAGTATCTCAAACCTGTGCTGTTGGGTACCTTGCACTAGAGCTCGATGTTTCATGGCCTTTTTACGCAACTCCTTTAGCTTTTTCTGCATGAAAGCTCCAAACAAAATGCTGTTGTTCGGCATAGAGGGAAGAACTGCCTGGAACCGATCCCTAAAATACCTGCATGTCCCATATAAAATGAACTCTACTATGCCAACTAGTGGCAGTCCACGGACACCGCGCATCACCCAGTTGTAAACTTCTGCCAAATTTGTTGTCATTATTCCATATCTAGCACCACCTGTGTCATACGCCTTGGCCCATTTCTCTTTTGGTTCATGCAGAATCCACTGAGAAAATTTCCGAATCTCCAATCCAGTTCTTCTAACCAATGTTGGACTATCCGTTGGGAGAGGTCCAAGAGCTTGAGGAGGGTCAGCAACGGCGGTCGATGGAGCCGCTGCACGCTGATCACTGCATTTGGCTGTCAACTCATCTAATCTCTTCCAAAGCTCATTGAATTTTTTCTCCTGGTTCTGATTGCACAGCCTCTTGAACATGTTCATGAGCTCCTTGTTCTTGAATTGCTTGAAGAAATTAGCTCCCATATGACGCATGCACCACCTACTCTGTACATCTTCCCAAACACCGGGGTATCCTCGTTCCATACTCCCAAACTGCAACTCTTCTATCGCTCGCAGAATGCTAGCGTGCCTATCATGTATCAGGCACACATTTGGCCTCATACCAACAACTTTTGTTTTAACCAATTTCAGGAACCAGTACCAGCTGTCGGTATTCTCACTCTCAACAAAAGCAAATGCCAAGGGCAATACCTGATTGTTCCCATCTACCCCTATTGCTGTTAGTATCTGGCCCCGATACTTTCCTGTCAAGAATGTCCCATCAATGCAGAGAACAGGACGACAGTTCACGAATGCCATCTTGCATGCATGTAGAGCTAAGAACGCCCTTTGCAGCACACTCTTGCTAGGATGTTCAATTGAGGGGAATTTCTTCAATTCGTAAGAGCTCCCAGGGTTTCTTTCCTCGATAACACCAAGCAGGCGTGGCAAATTGTCATACGAGGCTTCGTAAGTTCCAAATCTCATCTCTATTATTTTCTGTTTGGCCCTCCAGGCCTTGGCATAGCTAATAGTATACTTGTATGTCTCTTCGATGTGTCGGATTATTGACCTTGGTTCATATGTGAGATTATCGATGACATGCGCATACATCTCAGATGCAACAAATGCACAAGTAATGTTCCTGTGGTATTTCTGAACACCAGGTAGAAAACATGTATGCTTGGTAACGACTGACACTGTCCAATAATCCTTCCATTTCCCCTTATACGCGTGCACTCTCCAGGGACAACCATCTTTTTCCTTAATACACCGAACTTCATATTGCGACCGGTTCGACTTGGCAACCCTAAACTCTCTATGAAGTGACACTGCAAAATGTTTTACCGCCTCCTTCATATCTTCTGCTCTACTATAAATCGCTCCCTGAATAACCTCATTTTCTTTGTACTCCCATCTCACACTATCCTCTTCAGAGACGATCAGCCCAGAAAAATCCTCACTAGCCCATTCTGCTGGATTAATATCCGTCTCATCATCTGACGAATCACCTTCCTCTACACGCTCGTTGTCAGAATCCTCCCTCTCCATTTCATCCACAATGGCACCGACAGTCTCCCCCTCGTCAGCCACTCTACCTGGTTGAATGCCTACTGGAGCTACTATGCCCCCGTCCTCTCGTGCGTTGACCTCCTCCACAGAAGTCTCGTTTACTTCAGCACTTGGTCCCTCGCCATCATCCATGTTCATCTGCACACCTGGATCCTTCGGGTGAACAAACGGAACCAAAGCTAGAGGCCACCCGCGTTGCAATGCATTTTCCAAATACCATCTCCACACTCGAGAGTTTTGAACTGGCATTAGTTCCCAATAAAAACCCTCAGTTGCCCGACTTACTATAACATTGATTGTTATGTCACTTGTCTGTGGATCAACTCTCAAGCCCCTCATTAACCATCTTTTTATAGAAGGTACACTCCTCTCAGCCGGTCTATCAATTCCCCTTTCTGATACAATAAAATCTGACAGATCTACCCCAGTTGGCCCGTAACGGACGTTTCCTGGTCCATGGTAAACTTGGAATATTTGTTTGTTCGACATATCTGTCAACGAAATAACTAGATCATATTACTCTTTCATGCAATAAACATCTACAACGTAATATCTTGTGTAAGCCAATGCAACGGTAATGTATTGATTCCAAACTAGCAGATCTATGTAGTTACCGATATCTACAATACGCACTTCTAGATTAGTACAACTAAAACCCTAAAAATATAATGCATTTATTCAAACAAATTTTTAAAGAATACACACTATTTAACTCAATAGTCATATATAGGATCTATGAATATTACCTGAAATCGGCGTTTGAATCCGGCAGGGCTTCGCCCCTTCTTCTCTTCTCCTCCCCTCTCTTCTTTTTTTTTTCACTGGAATTGAGGAGAGAAGAATGAGGGCTGGGGGCTGGGCAGCAGGCCTTTTATAGGCAGTGAGGCCTGCCGCCTGGCCAGAGGGCGGCAAGGGGCCGCCTGCAAAATAGCCGGCCCCGTCTGGCTTTTTTGCATTCGGGCCCCTTGCCGGGTTTTCCTGCAAAAAAACCCTCCCTCCGTCATCGCCCGTTCCTCCCCCGTTTGCCACGTCAGCTTGCTGCCCCAGAGGTGGGCGGCAGGGTCTATTTTTGTAATTTTTTTGGCCGATAGATTATTTCTGTAAATATTAAAAAAAAATCTAAAACCGAAAAAAATTCCGTCGCCGTGTGACCGGACAAGAGCCTGACCCGATCGACGATGGAGGCAACAGATGAAAAACTTGTAGGAACATTATCAAGTTTTATAATAGTAGATTGCATAAAATAAAATCTATCTATATATTTGCGTTAAAACAATATTTTCATGGTATTATAATGCTCTCAGTTTTTTTAGAAAAAAAATCTTCTGCAATAATTAATTCCTCCATCTCAAAAGGCATGTAGTTTTAGCATAAAGATATTATAAGCAAGAGGTTAAAGGAATACTATGACATTCGTTAATACAGATAAAAAACAAGGACAGAGTATAGCTAAAAATGATGAAGCCGTATAAAAGAGGTTTAATTTAGTGGACCAAACTAAAACTACACTCCTTTAGAGATAAATTCTTAAAAACTACTCTCCTTTAGAGATAATTTTTTAGAGTAAAACTACGCCCTTTTAGGGACAGAGGAATTAGATATTGATGGTCAATATTGTATTTTAAAGACCACATAGATATATGTTACTCTTGACATGAGAAAATAATGCAAAATGCAAGACATTTCTTAATAACGTTAGTACATCTATATCCTGGTTTACGTATTAAGGATGTTTGCTATGATAATGATTTATATCGTCCAAATTAAGGTTGAACACAAACAACATAAGGCAGATATCCACAAAGGCTGCAAATGGCATTATACATAGTGGACACATACGCACTAAATTGCTTATAATATGGACTACAGTCTAGGCGAGCAAATTTACTTGCTAGCCAGCTACTCTCTCCGTTTCAGGTTATAAGATGTTTTAACTTTAGTAAAAAATCAACTGCTTCAAGTTTAACTAATTTATAAACAAATATAGTAATATTTATATTACCAGATTAGTTTTATTAAATTAAAAATTAAATGTATTTTTTAAATTTATCTTGAATAAAAAATATTATTAGTTTTTCTATAAATTTAATTAAATTTGAAGTAGTTTAATTTTGATCAAAGTTAAAACATCTCATAACCAAGCCCGGCCGTGGAAGGGCAACCATCGTGGCCTACCTGACGATCACTGTGCTCTGCTACTTCGCCACCGCGCTCGTGGGCTACAAACATCTTGACAACGAGTGCTCGCGTCGACGCCACCCGACTAGCAGCATGCCTCGCCCTGAATTTTTCTTATTTCCTTAATACACGTGTGCACACAGATACGTACACTACAAGCATACACCTCCGAGAGTGCCTTTCTTTAGTACTAGCTGAGTGCCCCTACTTTGCACCGGATACAAAAAAATACAATTTTCTTTTTATGAAATGTGTTTTTTTCCTATAGCGCATAATCATTTTATATGTCGTAACTTTTTTTAATTCTAAGAAGTTTAAGGGGGGTAAATTTTGTAAATTTTTAATGGGAGTAGGTGGAGTGACAGATTTAATACCATCACCAATACCTTGTTTTAATTAGAAAAGCATATACATACTCAAAGTAGTAAGAAACTTTGCTACAGTAATTTTCTTGGAATCACATGTATCTTAAAAGCATCTTCAATAGTCTTTCCATCTTACTCTCCAAGCAAAATTTTGGTAAACTTGGGCAAGAGAACGCCCTCCAACAAACTTGTCATCCAACTTACCAAGCCAAGTGGCTGGTCAGATTTCTCACTTGGCTGACCAAATCTAGCAAATTGGAACCACTTGTAGCATGGATCCCACCACCCTACCTTCTCTCTCCCCTCCCTAATCCCTCTCATGTCGTGCCTCTACCTCCTCACCGTGCAAGTACATGTTGTCACTGGACATTGTGCCTCCGCCTTCCCCACCGCGCAAGGGCATGTCGTCACCGGCTGTCACGCCTATGCCTCTCCACCGCGCAAGCCCACCACGTTCGCTCGTCGTCGTGCCACCCCTCCTCTCTGCATCGCCGTCCCCACCTTCCCGATGTGGTTGTCCCTAGTCCCTACCACCACCTCCACCCCATTAGGGTGCTGGTGCTGCCACCACCTGAGTGCAGCTCCTACCACCATCCACTTCTTCCCCTCTCTCCACCCTGCTATCGCGGCCGCTTCCCCTTTCGCCGCCACTATTGCCGCCAGTTGGTGGTGGAGAACTGGAGGATGGATGATTGGAGGTAGTAGTTGGAGGAAGGTGTAGAGGAGGAAGGAGTGAGAGACTGACATATGGGTTCCTGTGTAAATGGCTTGAGCAATGGGTCTGGCTTACCAAATTAGTTGGAGAACTGGCTATACTGATGCTTGTAGAGCCTGGCTTAAATAGGTTGGTGGAGTTGCTCTAACAGATGGAGTCCGATGCCTATATCCACCACATTGTTTAATTATGGGCATAGCTACATTGAAGATATAATGTAGTTGTGGCTAGCTAGGTTAACAAAATTGATCAGTCTTAGTCGGTTTTCATAGGCACTGATCAAAACTCATCAGTTTTTAGCAAACCAAAACGAAAATGTAAAACCTTCTTGGAGCCCTTGTGGATGGATAGCTTCACCTACCAAGGTTGATGCTCACATAATAACTAATCTCAATAAATATGCCACTAAATATGATTTTAATACAGGATGTATAAACATGGTATGGTGGATTCTTAAGATGGACATTGCAACCTAAAGGAAATGGAAGCTTAGCCGAGCTTTACTCCAATAGTCTGTCAGCAGCCCTGTTCAGATTGACACACCTTGACCGAACCACAGTGAGCTGAAGTTATAGAATTGAGAAAATAAACTACTTCCTCTATTTCACAATGTAAGTTATTTTAGTATTTTTCATATTTATATTGTTGTTAATGAATCTAGATAGATATGTATGTCTAGATTCATTAACATCAATATTAATGTGGAAAATATTAGAATGACTTATATTGTGAAACGGAGGGAGTAGAAGTCAGAAGCTGAAAAATCTAGCTTCTCCATATTCTCATAAACTGACTACCAGCTAGTTGTTTTTTAGAATTTTAAACTCCACAAACAAACTCGAAGACTGAGTGAACAGTGGCAGAGGACTGAGTAACAGTCGCTGCATCCTTTTCATTGGCCTTTGCGTGTAATTTGGGGCATCTCGCATGCATGCATTATTCCCTTTCTCATGGGAGTGGATTTTGATCCCTCGAGGGGATGTTCCCTTATTGTTTGCATGTCACTCAAATAGTTATGAAAAAATTTGAGAAGATATATTAATATGTGATATATCACTCCACAAACATGCAAGTTTAAATTCAATTTCTACGTCTCGCAACAAAAAAACAAATTTGACTATAAATATACGTTAACTAGCTGTAGTTTAATTTATCACGCTATTGTTGACCGCATAGATATATGTTACTCTTGACATGATGAGAAAGTAATGCAAAATGCAAGACATTTCTTAATAACGTTAGTACATCTATCCTGGTTTATGTATTAAGGATGTTTGTTATGATAATGATTTATATCGTCCAAATTAAGGTTGAACACAAACAACATAAGGCAGATATCCACAAGGCTGCAAATGGCATTATACATAGTGGACACATACGCACTAAATTGCTCATAATATAGCCTACAGTCTAGGCGAGCAACTTTGCTAGCTCTATGATCCACAAATTCAACTAAACAGAATGAACCTACCTAACAAACAAGCCTGGTCTGGCCTGATCTTCATGAATACAGGCAGAAAAAGTTCTTCAGATGTAAACGCCACAGTTCAGCAGCATCCTTGATTTCCTTCGCGAAATTCTCAACTGCATGCCCATTCATCCTCATGACTTCCTGTCAAGATGCTACTGCAATGCTGAGCACCCAGAGGTCCAAAATTCACCTATCAGTTTTTGGTGCAAACATTTTCTTGGGTCAATATCTATTCTTTATTAGTGGAATGAGGCAGAGCTTCTGCCTTGTTTAAAAATAAATTCGCCCATTATGTCACTGAGATTGGACCAGAAGCTCAGTTACGGTTCCTTGGCAACCAGATTAGCAGTCTTCAGGACTTCATCAATAGCCTTATTGATTATGCTATCTCTGGCCTGCAGTATGCACCAGAATATGAAATCATCATGAGATGCTTCAAGAAACAATGAAAGAATTGTAGAACAAGAAATCAAAAGCCGACCTTTACTCCAATGGCCAGTGCTGTTCTGACATTCACCACTTGACCTAACCTCAGTGAGCTTTCTTTGTTGTCCTTGAGGCACAACACAGGAACCTGCCTTGTAGATGCCAGGGTTGGTATGTGTTTTGTTAACCATTTAGGGTTGCAATCAGCAGCTACAAGGACAACCTACAATACCATGTTACAAGATGAGAAATATTTGTCAGCATTAACATTCTGCATGTAGACATTGTAGCTAAGGGCATGTGCAACACCTAATCACCCTTTTGTTGCTCTTGGCTGAACCTTAACCAGATATTAACTGAATCTCTCTTTTTTTATTGGCTAAACATATGACAGAAAATAGGGACAGTCCCACGAGCAACTCATGAATGCAGCGTGTTTCCATATGTAGACAATGTTTAGACTTAGCACTCTGCAGAAGACCAGAGTTTGATACATCACACGTGAATAATGAATTGATAGTTCTGAGATTGTAGTACGTAACCATGACTGAAATACGTTGAAAACTACATTCAGTAACATTTTACTGGCAAGCTGTAAAGCACTCGTTCTTTGAAGGGGGCAATGGACTCATGTCCTTTTCTGGACTAAAAGAGAGAAAAAAATGGTGTGTTATTATGCATCAAAGCATATTTGTGCTTTAATTAAAAAATAGTTTCCTTCGAACTAATAGATATATGCAAGCTAAACTCAAACTTCATAAGAAGGCTGTCAAACTCTAAAGACTAAGCAATAGCAAGAAAAGAAATCGACCTGAAGAAGCACCGGAGGAGCTCTACACAGAGCTTTGTCAGTTATTGCTTCAGTAGAAGAGTGACCAGAATGGGTGGCAGCAGTAGCAGCAGGCATTCGCTCAAGAACCCTTGTGACATCATTGACCCCAACGGCAAATTGTCGCTACATGGACAAAAGTCATACATGCAAATGAACATAAAAATCTTCTGAACATAGTCATTATAAGAGATCTACAGACAATAAGAGTCTGTGAAATTGAAGTTAGGATATGGAACTACCTTCATCCATATCTTTTCCGGCAACCCTTCCCTTGAAGCCTTTGCAACCTCCACGCTCCTAAACAGTACATTTCACCGGAATTAGAAGCAAGCAACACCCTAAAGAAAGGTCGAGGGAGAGACAATTTGCTACTGACTTAATAAGCTTCGATAATAGGTCATCAAGAGCGTCTCCTCCAATGTAATCCGAAGTTATTCTTCCCAGGAAGAAAACACATTGTGAATCAATCCCTTGAAATTATTCTTCTAAAAGTCACTCAAACAACTAGAATTACAACCAAGAATACAGTAGAGCAATGATTATATTTATTTATATATACCCTTGTTCAGCATCTTTCAACGGCGCCTTTATTGGCAATTGAGACTTGTTCTTCTTCTTGCTCATGGGCACCAAACAGAGAATCGCTATAACAACCAGTAAGAACACCTATAAACAGCAGGAGAATACAACCAAGCCATTATTTCCGCCTTCAGATTATAGCACACTAGATAATTTCAACGAACATCCGTACATTGAGCACCCATCTACTCAACCAGTTAGCGAGGAATCGATAGCCCAAATCTAAATCCAAACACTACTGATGCTCAATCATCGAGGCGCGCGAACCTGAACACTACTTAATCTGCAAAAATCGGACACTGCGGCCGGAGATTACCTCCTAGGTAGGAGCCGCCGCAGGGTTAACGTCTCCGCGCGCAGCCGCGGCGTCGAACTCGCCGTCTCCGGCGGCCGCTGGATTCCAGCACAGGGAAGGCGCGGCCGCCGACGGAGTGGGGCGAGCTCGCCAACTAGCCTAGGTTTTCCTCTCTTCAACGGCCCAAACCAATTGTTTCTCTGCAGGTGGGCCAGAGAGACAAGATAAATGGGCCGTTAAGCCCAATACTTAACCGGGCTGAGGCTCATAAGAGGGCCGTCGTTGGCCTGGGCCTTTTATTATGAACGGCCCATTTGGATGGTCCATCTTCGGCCTATCCATCTGGGCTTCTCTGATAACTAGCCACTTAATAGTGCGTTGCACAACTTTAGGTGCCCGTAATGCACAATCATACTTAATTTTGATTTTTTTTTTCTTTTACAAAATCATACAGCTTGATAAACTATTAGTTAGAACTATAGATTCAGCTCAAGCTATATTTGAACTGTAGCTCAAGCTACAAGGCATAAAATAGTCAAACCTAACGCAATACATAGTAGCAAACTAAACGGCAATCTAGTCCATATTTTGAAACCAACACAGATTGCTCAAAGATCATTTGACCTCGGAGTATCTCAAGAAGATAACATAATAAACATCCCAAAATAAAAATGCACAATTTTGTTATGAAGTGTAGTAAAAAAATCCAGAGTCATCACAATTAGTGTAGTTTGTCTGTTTGTGCATTGTTGCCACCCAAAAACCCTTTAGCCCAAAGCCAAAGAGGATTTCTCAACTCTTCTCTGTAGACCTGAGAAAGTAGATATGATTGACATTTACTAATTACATAGGCTAAATGCAAAGTCAGGAATTACAGTATTCAGGTGATTGGTGTACAACTAAAAAGGTGCCATCGATGTTGGCTTTTAAGATATATCAAGTAGAATCTAAATTTTGTTGTTAATTAACAGGTTAAGGTTAAGGTGCCATCAGGCCTCATGAACACACCAGAGAACCAATAACATAGTGACCATGAGCTGTTTGCTTGGTTTTTAGCTTCAAAACTCAGAAGGCAAAAATATTAAAGTGAACAGGTAATAATAGATTTTCTATCTGCTTAGCATTAAATTGTGTCCTAAACTCCTAATACATTGATGTCCTTGATTCACATATTTGCACAACAGATTGACGCAGGGCAAGAAACCAAGTGTCTTTTACTGTCATAGAAGGCACTTGTTAATGTCAAACCAAACCTTTAGATCATTGCTGATGATGCTAAAAAAAATCATTTGAGTTGGCTATCCGCCTTTAAGATTAATATTCCCTTGCTGAACAAAACACAACAACAATCCTTTTTTTTTAAGGGAAACATAATTGTACATGTGTTTTATAACATTGCTCTTTGTCAATCCATCCTATTACTGTTATTTTTTTGACCTTATATGTAGTTCCCGGCTATAGTGTGAGAAGGCAAAGATAGGAGGTGGTGGGATTTTCTGAGTTTGTGACTTACCAAAATATTTAGCTGTGATCCGATGCTTTTTTGAGCTGCGATTGGGATGGGGATGGGGATGAGAAAGTGAGTAGGAGGCGAGGAGGTGGCGGCAATGGGGGACTGTGTGAGGAAGATCGAGATGCCGGGTGCAGAGAGGAAGGGAAACGCCGCCGGGGGCGGAAAGGAGAAGGCGACGGCGTGGGACTCGGGGTGGATGGGAAGGCTGTTAACAGCGAAATTTGGTAAAGCCCAAAGTCATCATCGGCTTAGAGTTAATATCGGCTGGAATCAGCCGATTGGGGGAATCAGTCGATGGGAGTCGTCAAATTGCCACGATGTTGTGTTCTCGATGGAATCGGATCAATCAAAGGAAGCTTATCTAGAAGAGTCCGAGTTCAAGAAGGATGCGGCATGGCAGTTTATCTATTAATTAGGCATAGTTTGTTAGTTTCCTTTTATCTTTAGGAAAGTGTGTTTAATGTCCGATAAGGACTTTATTTCTTCCTTTTATCTTTAGGATAGTTTCTTTCTTGTCCGACAAGGACTTGTATCAACATATGGGTATAAATATGTACACCCGGGGTCTATGTAATCTATCAATCACGATCAATACAACTACTCTCGGCGCATCGCCACCCTCTTCCCTGAGGTTTTTACTTATCTTCCGGCGGAATTTGGGCACCTGACGCAGGGCTGCATCGGTTCAGTTCGATCTCCGGCGAAGGGGTAAGTCCTACGTTCCGTCGGGCCCTGGTGAATTTGTCATCTACGTCGGCATCGCTCAAGGCTGCATTAGTATATTCAATCTCTTGGATTGCTACGGTTTGGATGATATATTTACCTACCTATTTATCATATGTCTCTGTTAATCTAGTCTTAGCATATCAATTTAGCTCTATCGGCTGCTTCTCGCTTTAGGGTTTCTGCCGGTATCGGCTAAATCGTATTGCTAGATTAGATTAGCTTAGATATCTACCACCCTGAAAATCAGTCAACGGCTTGATTGTCTAGATATTATGTTTCTTTTCATACTTAGTGCTGCATCAGTTAAGTTTGATCTACTAAGTCGTGCTTAGAACCATAATTTCTAGCCTGCTTCTTGATTGCCAATAAGGGTTTCATCGGGGTTTCAGCCGGTGAGTTATCTGGACGTTGCATCGGCTCATAAGGATCGCATATACATATAAGTTAGATTTAGCCGATGACAACAAAGGTTTCACTGTTTAATCTAATCTTGTGAATTTCCTGACATCGGATCCCCAGCCGATGTATGCTTTAACCTTTGGATCAATACTTGTTCTACTATATCATATTATTAGCCGATTGGTTTTCTACTGGATTATATTGCTATATTATATTATCATCAGCCGCCTTTATATCATTATCTACATTGGACATATAGCCGATCGCTTAAACCCTATCGCTATCGGCTGGTATCGGCATTGGCTATTATCGGCTATCGGCTGGAACTACTCCATCGGCTTATCAGCCGATCGGCTGTTTGATCTACTGTTTGCATATCTTGTCAGTGGCAGGATCAAACTGACTGGCACGCCCGCATCTCATCATATTTGGACCTGCACAGGGGCTAAGCAGATCTCCCAGGCCGCCGTGTTCGATTTTTACGTCAACAAAGGCAGATGAGAAACTTCGCCGGATGGTAGGGGGAGGGATCTGAGGCGGTGGGGCTGCGCCGGCGACGTGGATATGGTCATATGGAGGCGGAGGAGGCGACGGCAATGGCTAGGCGGCGGCGATGGGTTTTGGGAGGAGATGGGGTTCTGCGCTCTTTTTTTTTTTTTTGTTCTTTTTCGTACCTGCTCCGTGATTCTCTTTTGTAAATACAAAGACTAGTATTCATATTACATTTAAGATTAGTTGTGGTGTCATATGGGGCCAAAAAAAGGTGAAGCGTTTATTGAATTAAATGGTGAGAAAAATTCTACATTAATCGAATAGAAGAATAACAATAATTTAGATTCATTTTCTATTATTAAAAGCAACAGTGTAGTTTAATGTTTAGCTCAACATGTGTGCAAATACGGGCCGATGATTAGCCTGCATGAATGATTTACTTTCTCTTGGGGCTTTAAAAGATATTGTGATCAAAGTTATTCTTAATTTTCATTGCAACGCACGGGCATTTAGCTGGGTAATACAAAATACAGCATGGCTGTGATCATAACACCAACACACAGCTACCTGACACTGCAGCATTCCTTCGTTTAAGGCAAGAGGGTCATGCCAATTGCCAAACAAAAACATAGTAGAGCTAAAAACCCTGAGAAATGTCAGAACCTAGGGTTCTTGAGCTTGGGCTGATCAGCTTCTGTGGAATTGCTGCATCGCTTGAGGTAGGCGTCGAGCGTCTTCTGCTTGGAAGGGCTGGGCCTAGTGTCGCTCTGGGACACATCCAGCGTTTTCTCCTGCCCATCCAGCATCTGGAAACACAAAAAAACAAGGCAAAGTTTGCTCTCTTCAGAATCATTCTCATGCACAAGCTTCATTCAAGCTTTGTATCATTGGAGTTTGGAGATGATGATGATGCAACATGCAAACATGCAGGTTATTATGTTCAGAGTTAACCGTATAGTTTAGCTGTGTCTTTTTGAAGTAGACATATGCATGTCAGAGATTAACAAATGCAGGTACACTAGAGATGACTCCTTCCAAAAATAATATGAACAGGTGGAAACATGAGCAAATGTTATTGTTCTTGTTACATATTATTTCATGTTAACGTGTAACTGAGCAAAGCGTGTAAGGGAACTTAAGTCTGATATAACCAAAAGGAACTGTAGAACAGTTTTCGCTAATTTTAGCTATCATCATTCATCACCCAACAAATCCAAGGATCAGCTATAGTTCACCGCAAAAGGTGTCAGTTATTCTAACAGGAAAATAATAGTCCATTGTGGGGGGAGGGTAGAGAGATAAAGAACCTGTCCCAAATTCTCAAGTTTGCCTTGAACAACGTCCCTGGAAAGCAGATGGTAAAAATGGCCACTTAAGTACAAGATCTAAAGTAGAACACTTATGAAGTGAAAACAAAGAATGGGATGTACCATATAATGTCATCCACAGTGTCATTTGCAAGAAGGTAATATATGTTCACCGAAGAAACCTGAAAATAATTACAGAAAATAAGAACAGCCAAGTGAGTGAATCCACAAATTACCTATGTAAGTGAATCCATTGAAAGCCTATCAAATATTCAAACAACACTGAGATTTTAAATTTTTGAGGAAAAGGTTGCAGGGTAGCCACATTAATCAATTACGAAATTTACAGATACGGGATGCAGTATTCACCTGACCAATACGATGGGCACGGTCTTCGGCTTGAATAAGGTCACCTGGAGTCCATGATAACTCAGCAAAGATTACTGTACTTGCTGCTGTCAAAGTTAACCCAACACCTCCAGCTTTTATGGATAACTGCATAGTGTTAGGATATCATGAGATTGGAGCCAATGAAGGACTATAAATGTTTTCAACTAGCCAGTATGGTGAAACAGTGGCACATTGCATAACGCAACCACGCATACTGCGCTCTGAATGTTAGCTACATAACCCAGTGGTAGGTTCAGTCAAGTTGCCACAACTGCAGATCATTTGGCAGGGAAGGACACAGATTTTAAAAACTGACCAATTGTTGGGGTTTCAAAAATCAGCCTTTACAGAAAAAAAAATATTTTACATGCAATCAGCAACCTCAGAAAATCTGGCTGTAAGAAGATGTTTGCTAAGTAGGATTTGATCAAAATTCTAATAGATATAAAGCATACAAATTCTAACACATACCACTGCTGCCTTGATGTCATCCTTATTCTGGAAATCTGTGACTAGAGTCTGTCTTACAGGTACAGGTGTTTGACCATCAATTCTTATGCACTTAACTTTCTTTTTCTGAAACATGATGGTAAGTGGGTCAGTATATTAATAATCCAATTGAAATACATTTTCAGTGCTTACCAAGAGATGTTGGTGAATAGCTTCAAGCATGGATTGATGATGTGCAAATATTAAAAATTTGCACTCGGCCTGAAAGATGAAGGAAGTATTTAGTAATGCTTGCGACGACAGGATAGTTATTTGTACTGTTATTTGAAGTAAATAAATGGACCAAAAGAGTGTTGTCACAAAACAGGCTAGGAAGGCCATTTGAGAGCCAGTTTGAAAACCAATTGAAAATGAATGTTATTGATTCTAAATATCAAGTAATATCATCTACCAATGTAGGTCCTGTCAAAGCACATGAAGCATGGCCAGGATTCTGTGAATCACAAATAGCACAGTGTAATTTTGTTCAAATTAATGAGCTTGTTCCTTTTTGGTAATCCAGAAACTAGCAAAGGTTAGCCAGTGTGTGAAATGTTACTCACATCTGATACCACAAGACAGGAATAGAGGACAAATCATAATATTTCGCACAATTACCTCAATTATAGTACCCAGGTAATCTAGCACTGCTGGAATTTTGGCTTCAGCTGAATCATTGTAGATCTGTGATTAGGAATGACAAATGAGCACCGATGCAAGAATAAAACCACTTCCAAAGAACACAAATCTTAATGTCGAGCGCATATAACAGAGATTGAATTTGAATCTAAACTCTAAAGATGGAAAATAAATGAAGGGCAAAAGGTTTGATCAAATCCAAGTATTTGCACATTTCATTCGATGATACATTTAGTCATTTACATAATATTTGGATAAAATACAAAAGTTGCAATTTTAGGGAATATCCATTTTTATTTCTATATAATTGATGCAGCTTAGTTTATAGTTGGAAGCATACTCTAGTTTGCAGTAATAATCACCAGAAATAGAGGAGCATGAAGACATAATTCAGATCACCTTGTTAATAAGATTCTTTTGAGCAAATTTGAGAGAGTCCATCGTCTCCTGGGAGTCACAGGACTGGATTTTGATCTTCACAGTCTCCAACTACAAAAGCACACACTGCATCATAGCTCTTCCGTACAAAAATTTAAATAGCATTCAAGGATGCTACAGGCACAACAAAACAAATGACTAATTCATGCTGCACCTCTTCTCTTGGATAAAAATGAAGCTTAACCACTTCAAAAGAGCATAGTTTGTTGATAACAAATGTAAAGATAAGAGCAACGTAATTCTGTTTTTCAGCTCAACTTAAGAAGAAATATATGGACTAGCTTTGAAATATGTGATATATACGGATTGAATGGCTAGCTGCGCAGGGACAGCAAAAAGCCATATCAGCATATCATTCTAAGGTTCTTCACTGATGCAAAGATATAAATATAAAATGAGCTATATGAAATGCATATGCATTGAGCTACCTAGAAATGATTCCCTGTTTCTTGTGCACTATGAAGTAGGTCAAATGAAACAGAAATGGAATACCTCATGAAATAGAGCACGAATATGTCTCATCTCTTTCTCACTTAAATCCAGAAAGGCCTGAGTAGGTTCCAATGTAAGTAAAAGTATTAGGGTAGACAGGTAATAATCACAACAGTAAAATAGATTAATAGGAACCAACATATCAGAGATAAGCTACATCCTACAAGTTTGTTTCATGTGGAAGATACTTTCCCCGTCCCGTAGTAAGTTCATTTTTAGAGTTATCATTGCATCGGAGTTTGTGAAAGCAGGGAATAATTGTATTGGGAGTAGATAAAGTGAGGAATAGTTGCATTGGGATTTGATAAAGTAGAGGTATTCTAGTTTTTTGGTTTTGTATTGGTATGTGCGGGATGGTGAAAAATGAACTTGTTTTGGGATGGAGGTAGTAACCAAGTATTCCTAATATTTCTGCATATAAATGAGCTTTTTTGGTTTTAAGCATTTAGAATAAAAGGTCAAGTCAACAGAAGGAATGGAAATAATTGTTCAAGCAGGAACTTATTCAGAAGGTCATGCTAGCAATCAGAAGATACAATGAGCTGTTGAATTTAAATGATAACTTTGTCATGAATTTGTCATGAATTTTCTGGATAAGAGAAAAATTGGGTGTTTATCCAATTATAGGATGAAGTCAATCCATATTTCCGACAAATCCAACAAGGTTACCTGTTGTCTGCGTTTAACAGGCAACTGTGAAAGGACATCTTTCTTCAACCTGCGGATCATGACAGTTGCTTTCATCAAATTATGAAGCTCCTCATGATTGCTAGCACCTTGATAAAGCCCAAAAAAGCCCTGATAAAGTTCATATAGTAAACTCTATCATAATTGGTTTGCAGAAAGTGAATAAAGCAATTCGATTGAGCTAGTACTTACACCTTTGCAATATCTATTACCATACTCATTAACATTCTTGTATACAGTTGGATACAATGCCTGGAGCTGCACGTAGAAAAATAAATTGTTTGTCTACACTAGAAAAATTGCTAGTAGTGAAAATGTGCATTTAACTATTGAATCTTGTACCTGAGTAAACAGCTCGATAGGGCGAGATAACGCAGGGGTGCCACTTAGCAAAACCACATATTTAGCTTTCTGCGATTAAAAAATACACAGTTAGTTTTCTTAAAATCATCCATGCCATTGGATAGAGATTCTTTCATGTAACTGCAATCAGCCAAGATATACTTCACTCTAATCTCTAAAGAGAAATGATAAATGGATTTAAAACCAAGTTTGATATCTGGAATTCAGTCTAAGAAAGCAGAAATGTCCTAAGGAACTGATGATATTAACTGAACATTATCTAAGACAACAGCATTCAGAATTTTATGGAAGTTTGGTGTCACCCCCAGCTTCCAAAATCCGCAGACTCGTGTACATATAGCACCCCACTTACACTTTCATCCCGCTTTGTGTCAAACAATTAACGTAGAGATGCTATGGTTGGAAGGGCGATTTGCAATTTTGCCACACATACATGGATGGCATTTGCTCTTTTTCCACATATGCGTGTACCGTGTATGACATGTGGCACCTGGGCCCAGTTGTCATTCACAGGGGGTGTGGCAAGTGACCAAACACCACTCAACTATGGGGCAAAAGAGCAAATCTCCCAATTCGATCAATTGCTATATAAGCTCACTAAAGAACCAAAGTATAATTTGTTCCAATCAACTCTGCATAAGAAACACCAAACCTGCAGAACAGGAAGTGAATGCATTGTTCTCTTTGCTTGGGCATTCTTCAGAAAGTGTGATTCATCAGCTATAACAATCTGAATGAAAACCATTTAAAGTGAGTATAAACAGATTATACACAGCAATACTCCAGATAAATTCATAGTAATTAGGAGATATCAGGGGGTCACTAGTTCCATATATGCAAATGGTGTAAATATGCAACATCATCATTGTACATAATTTACGGTACAGAGCAGAAGGAACTATTGAGAAAACGATACACAACAAGAGTCAACTTTTTTTTACCTTGAACTACAATGACACCTAATTACTTCAGTTACCAAAAGAAGCAACAAAAAAATTGGTCAACAAATGCATCAGCAGGTAATGTTACTAGTTACTAAACACTAATGATCCCTAAAGTAGTTCTGACTTTATCAAGTTGGTAGATTGATTGATCCAGCCAAGACACAATAGTGCTCGTAACACAACAATATTCTCGATATCCAACAGAAGTCCAAATCAAGTTCCGCAAAAATTACAAGTAAAGCTACACCCAAGCTAACTTCTATAAAATAGTGCTACCATGTTTGATTGATGTATAGGATCAAAGGAGGCCTTTGAACAAGTTGTATTTCAAATGATTCAGCAAGAGCTTTAGGAGATATCAGGGGGTCACTACAATATTGAACTGTTCAATATCTAAGCAGTAAAAGAACAGCCTGTGAAACGAGGCACACATCCTATATGTTCTACTGCGAACTCACCCAAGCCCATAGCCCATGCTTGTAATATAATTACGGCACGATAACATGTCAGACAAAATCCTACCTTAAAATCCAAGTCCAGAAGCATGTCCTTTATCTTGGGAACAACATCATAAGATATCACATTGAACACCCCATCCAGATTAAAATCCCCTTTAGTATTTGAATATACCAATCTGTATCCTGCTTTATTTGATCCTCCAGTTTGTGGTAGCACCACCTGGAAAAAAAATCTGTATCTGTAAGCATTATTCACAGCCCATAGATGCAAATTATCCATATCCGTTTATATGCTTTGGACTTGTCAAACTATGTAATTTAATCTCCATATCAAGTTCTTCCAGTCAAAATATGACTTCTAAAGTTCTATATGAACTTAGCTTAGTTGGGAACTGCAAATATTTTTAATGGTTCCTTTCTTTATATATCGAGTGCACTGCTACATCTCATATGTTCAAACAAGAATTTGCAAAGCAATTATGAAGCATTAGACTATATATGGGAGGTGACAGCATCTTAGATCCTGCAAGCAGTGCATCTTTAGAGACCCTTTTCATAAAATACATATTCTCAGTATAGCATGTGACCACCTCAATGATAGTCCTGAATAAGATAACGGGTTACTATGCTCTAGGAAATGGACGAAAGTTACATACACTAGGAAATTGAAGAAACACATTCAGCAAATGGAGTTAAGGATCATAAATTGCCACAAAATTTAGGGATGGCAGTTTATTATTTTGGTGAAATATGACAAGGGAAGCAGGAAAAACACAACCAAAAAAATACTGTACAGCATAATAAGGATAATACAGCATATATGGAGAGCAAACATTCAAGGGAGGAAAATCAAGTGCTCTGCTCCAATCACAGGGAGATTTATCATAATTAGTGATTAAGGGATTACTGTGGATAGGTTTTGTGAATAAGTAATGTGCAAACATGGATATATATATATCCATTGCTACATTAAGAAAACTAAAGGGATGTACCAAGATATCTTCCGTGGGGATGTTAAGCCAATGCTGAATCATCTGTTACAACCGCAAAGCAGAAAGGTTAAACTTCCCTCATGCATAGAGTTACTGTTGAAATGAAAGATAGGAAGTTTAACACAGGTGCTCACAGAAGCCCAATGTAATCGCAAGGATGATGGAGAGATTACAAGAACTGGCCAGGCATCATGAAGGCAAGAAGCAACAGCAATTGCCTGCATAAAGAAAATGAGGGGACCATAAATAATGCCTGAAAGAACACATAAACTCCAGACTTATAAAACTGTGAATAGGCCATTGCTGATCAATCTCTACTGTGCAAGCACACACTGATGGTACATTTATCGATTTTCTTTCAAGCTATTTGAAGGAATTATAGACTGGTCCACATGCAGATTGAGAATTGGCATCAACTCACAGTAATCATACCCCTGCATACCACACTATGACACTACTATCTAGTAGTGCCATATCACCATGTCCTAATGATGGAGGAAGAGTGGAAGAGTGCCCAGATATGTCATGCTAAATGAAGCTTGGGTCATATTGCAAAGAAAAATACTGCTATTTATAAATATAGAAAGGATATAAAGCCACTAGAGATTTACAATGTTCCAGAGAAAAAGTATACCTGTAATGTCTTGCCAAGACCCATTTCATCTGCTATCAGGGTCCTGGCACCATGCTGTAAAGCAAACCTGTTTAAACATCAAAGAAAAGGTAAGATGTGTTGAACTTGTAAAGCAGCAACGTGTTCGAAGTGCAAAAAATGGCAAAGCATGCGGTACTACACTTTTCAAATATTGAATGGTACTTATGCTCCTGGTCCTGGGTTTTGGTACTTACAAAGTTCAAGCTTTGTGTTATGGTACTACACTTTTCAAATATTGAATGGTACTTATGCTCCTGGTCCTGGGTTTTGGTACTTACAAAGTTCAAGCTTTGTGTTATGGGGTTTGGGCCCTGTAGGCAGTGAAGCATACCTTCTAGGGCATATTTTAGAGATAAGATTAGCTTGAGTTTTTCTTTATTTTAGAGATAAGCTTATTAAGGCTCCAAGTTATCCCATCTAAACGACAATGGGGTTTTATCTCTTATTATTAAGCAACGAATCTATACTTACTTTAAAAAGACTCCAATTGTAGTGACAGTGAATCCGCCACCTACCTGCTCCCATTGTAGCTTTTACATATCACCCCTTGAACTTCTTAATAGTACATAACAACTAAATCTAAATGGTTAGCCACATATAAAATTAACTTAAGGTGGGTACATATTCAATGGAAAATATGTTTTTATTATTTGGCAATACTATGATGTTTTTTTCCTTTTATCCGTAGCAAAGCACGGGCATTTAGCTAGTAAATGAAGTTTACAATTTCCCCCCTTTTCTTTAACCCTCTACCACATGAAGGAATAGCCCCTGCCAATGGCTAGTTGAGGGCAAGTGCCCTACCTTAGTCCTCTGGCCCCATACCCAGTTTGAGCCATAAGTATCTGCAACATAACATTCCTAGTATGACTAGACTAACAACATTAAGTATAATGCTAGAGACTAGACAAAATTCTCATATTTATTAATGGTCATCTGCCATGTTTGATATCTCTGGACAATTAAGTTCAACATGCAGCACATATCTACAAAAATGATTTTTACACTGTCATGTGAGAAAAAAGTCCACTGAACATTGCATCATCATATAGTCATACCTGACACCTTCACGCTGAAACGGCATAAGCTTTGACTCAACATCAGTTGGAATCTTGCCATACAAATCTTCCAAAAAAAGTGAAGTTAGCATCTAAAGAAAATACTAGGAAAAGGCAAGGCATTGAAGTTTCAAAGCCTAACACCAAGGAAAATATAAAGTAAAGTTTGCACTCAATTGCATAGTTTACACTATAGTATTGCATACAGAATTATTTAGGTTCTCCAACACATTTAATATAAACTCCAAGTAGATTAGTGGAGAGAACAGAAAGAAACAGTGCATAACCAACACTTTTGTATTAGGCACATGCACAATTGGGTTGTTTTCCAACAGTATTAGTACAAAGTGAAGAACAATTTTATAAGCATGATTTGGAATTTCCAAAGCTATTTCAATTTTATTCACCTCGAAGATCTCCGGCATATAAAGAAGCAGTTAGTGCGCGCTTAACCAGCGGATCCAGTTTTTGGACCTGCTAGGAAAGTACAAGGTATGGCCAGAATGAATATCTTTAGAAGTTCAAAACTAGATTTTGCTCCATATCAACAACAATAATAAAGTAAAGGAAAGGTAGCAAACTAGCAAATTTACTTCAGTCATATTAAACTTTTTTGGTCACCGTTATTAGTGACCATCAACTGCAAAATATAGAGTAACCATGGGTCAACAGGAATACAGGGTATTGCTGAACCATCTATAGACTGTCAGATAGGCATTCCCTGAAAGATTAGAAAGGTTTCGATGATATAGTGGACCGCACATTAAAGCCTATGCCTTGAGTCTGTTTACTTCTTGTTTGCATAAACTGAAAATGCAAGCTTTCAAACTTCCTTGTGGAAAGAAAAATAAAAATAGTAGCCATGTACGCAATGAACAGAAAAGTCATAAAAGTCACTGTCCAACTTCATCATCTATGTTCTGAATTGTTTAAGCATTACAGAGGATTTGTTAACAGTCATATAAGAATTTCTAATATTTGAAAATTTTCAAAATAGAAAACTAAAAAACAATCCTACTAATAATGCTAAGCTAACTAGAAGCAGCCCAGGTCAACCAACTAAAACAGGAGGAAGTAAAATAAATTAATCAAAACAACAGGAGGTGAGAGGTCATTACAACAAACAGTAAGTCGGTTTTATGAAGTACAAAATAACTGTTACCTCAACAGCTATTCCAGGTACTGTACTAAGAACTTCCTCTGCTACTGATAATGATGAGTGTGGGAACATCCATACCCTATAGTTTTCAAGAAAAAGGTAAAATAGAATCAGGAATAAGCTGCAATTTTTACAGGAGGTATCAAGCTTGATAAATGATCCTATGCTCCTAAAACAGTATTATTAGTTGCATATCAGGCTCCCGATGTGTTTACAGAGTTGCATTTTTTTTTGAGAGCATAAAAGCACTACAAGTTGAGCTTTGATAGGCCATAGAAAAATCTTGTAAATTTGTCAGGTAGAAGATTAATGAAAACCTCTCCTTCCCGTTCCAGCTGGCTTTGGGGATCTTGTGAACTGCATCCACAAGTTTCTGGGAAAGGAACAGAGGAGTCAAATATATGGATCACAATATAATACAGTAACAACTGATTAAAGATTTCATTGGGGAGAATTGTACCTGGTGGTACTGGAACTTCGCTGCGATCACACCAGTAGAATGAAGGAAAAGATGTACTGATACCTTAGACATATTGCCCTGACTATTATTAACTTAAATGACAAACAAAAAAGGAGATAAGCCACATGTCCAATTAGAATAAAAATAAAGCACCAAGAATGTCTTATACCTGCATTTCCCGATGCATTTGGTTGACTAAGCCGAGAAGGAGAAAGTGATTCTACCTAAGAAATATTATTCATTAGCATAATGGCAGTTAGTGATATAAAAAGAGATGAGTAAATATCAGTTTTGTCAAACAATTATGCAAACTCTATAATAAATGATGGTAAATAAAATAAAGTGAATAACACAGACATATACAGGGATGCTCTTGCACTATGGTATCATATATTCGTACCGATTTCAAGTGCTGGAGATTTGCACAATTACATTAGAATAATTAGAAGGGCAGTTGGTTTAAAACTGAAAGATTAAGCCAATTTGGAGATATGAAAACCCTTCTCAACTGCTGTCCTTACTCCGGATAAATTGGGTGCCTCTTTTAGAGTCTGTGTTTACCAATCTATGAGTACATGGGTAAGTAAAAATCAACTCTTTGGAAAGGCATAAACATATTGAAGTTGCGCTAAACAACACTACTCAAGAATGAATAAAAAATCCACACAACACAGTGAGTAAGAGAATAATTCTTATTGACAGCCATAGCCAGTGAATTTAGCTAGAGATCACCAAAGCAAGCCCTGTCAACCATATGATCCCAAACTTTAAAGTGGCCACACACCCGTAATACATCAAATGCTAGATAGTTTTCAAGTACATCAAATGATGATGATGGAATCAAATGCCTTAAATTTTTCAAAATTAATACTGCAATGAAGGCTGTGTTCGTTTGGACGTTTTCCCAGCGCGCTACAGTGTTTTGCCCCCGCGCACGCTTTTCAAACTACTACACGGTGTACTTTTTTGCAAAAAGTTTCTATACAAAAGTTGCTTAAAAAATCAAATTAATCCATTTTTGAAAAAAAAATTAGCTAATACTTAATTAATCACGTGTTAATGAACCGTTCCGTTTTCCGTGTTACTGTAGCGCGCTGGGAAAACGTCCAAACGAACACAGCCTTAGAAAATGGCCAGGATCATGGTCTTGTAACAGTAAATACTAAAATACACGCTCTGCCTGGTCGTATTCTCATGAGTTAACAAGAAACCCCTGATGGTGCTAATATTGTGCAGCTGCAATTTAACACACGGCCCACTAAGTTTAACAGATCGCTAGGAAACAGAACAGGCCCCATCACTTATTATCTTGGCACAAAATCCATGATTAATTCTTCTGCCAGAAACCACCAAATTTTTTTTTGGGTTTGTCAGGTGCAAAAAAGTTTTGGCTTTTGGTTTTCATACTGCAATGCAGGACATATAAAGAACTCAATGAAACAGCAACGCAGAGAAAAAAACTATTCTTGAAAGTTGAAACAGATAGCCGGTAACGCAAAGAACTCAACTGCAGAGCACAAGAAAATTCGTAAAATTACCACGGTATACAAACTCTGAGCTAAGGTCGTACTGCAATTCACACTGGCTATGGTTGTCAATAAGAATTTTATTCACTGGCTAAATTCTTGGACAAGAGCCCCATCCATTTGTTTGAACGAAAATTCACTATGACGAATTAGGTAAAAGAAATATAAGGAAATTGCCAGAACGAACACTACACATTTTTCACGAAATGTATTAAGATGAAAATATGCCAATTCGCAAGAAGATGCAACCCTCACTGACCCAAGTTTTTTTTTTAACAAAAGAAGGAAAAAAAAGAAAGAAAAGAAAAGAATAAGAAGAGAGAGAGGAGATGAGACCCTAACCTTGCCGAAGCAAGACTCCTGGGAAACCCTGGATGCCGGGTGGTGGTGGCTGTTCTTGACCGGCGAGTAGGCCGCGGAGGGGAGCGGCGAGGTGGCGGTGGAGGCGGCGGAGGAGGAGGCCTTGCGCTCGGCGAGCTTGCGGTAGGCGTCCCGCTCGAGCTGGTCGAGCTGCTCCGCGCTCAGCCCCCAGTCGTCGTCGTCGTCGTACCCGCCGCCCCATCCGCCGCCGAGACCCGCCATTCTTGGGCGGGGTTCCCTCCAAGGGGAGATCTTCTCTTCCCCCAAAAAATTGAGAGCGCGCGCGCGAGCCGGAGAGGGAATTTGTGGATTTTCGCTACTTGGAGAGTAGTATCCTCTTCTTCCTTGTACCCAACGGATCATGGGATTCAGGTGCAAAGCCTGCAAAAAGGTGAAAAAAGAAGAAGGTTTTTCTTTTTTTTTCTTTTTTTTTACTTTTGTATTTCATATACTGCGAAAGTAAAAAGAAAAAAGAATAAATGTCCACAATTTAGACATCCGCAAACGTCCACAGAATAAATGTTATTTTAAAAGGGGCTAATGAATGTTATTTGACGGAAACTACGATGACATTTTCGTCAGGTTGTAATTCATAGTAGAATCGAGCACTTGTCAGACAGAACCTAAAATTTCTCTCTTTTTGTACGCATGAAAATTTTCATCGCATACCATAGTCTCAAATTTCAAAAAAAAATTACGGTTGATTAATGATTATTGCTCCTCTCTTCTAAAATACTCCTTCCGTCCCATTGTAAGCACAAAGTTTTAATGTCTAACTTTAATCACCCGTTTTATTTAAAAAAACTAAAAAATATAAATCAAGCATAAAGTACTATTCATGTTTTATCATTAAATCACAATAAAAAATTAAATAAAATGAGCAATCAAAGTTAAACACGAAAACTTATGATTGCGATTAAAATGGGACGGAGAGAGTAATCCACTTATCATGGGACACTATTCACATTTGAACTTTAACCCTACTGTCATCTACAAAAGAAAATTATAAATTCTTAAATACTTATCATCGAACGCTATTCATATTTAAACTTTAACCACTCGTCTCTTTTACAACAGAAATTATAAATACTTGAAAAGATGTTATACTTATCAAATATCCTAAATATAAGAAGCATTGAGTTTTCGTTCATTTATATACAGTGCCGGTCAAGACTCAAGAGGGAACAAATATTTTGGAACGAAGGGAGTAAATATTTTGGAACAAAGGGAGGGAACAAATATTTTGGAACGAAGGGAGTAAATATTTTGGAACAAAGGGAGTAATAGTTTTGTTGTTCTGCAATTCATCGTCTTCTTAGCAGTATACCTACTTGTCATAGAACGGATCAAATTGGGAAAAGAAATGGTGTTACTGCTTCCAGAAATTGCATATAATGTTCTTTAGCAAAAGAAATTGCACTCGGCTGATTAATTTCATCCAACATTTGAAATAAAAGATAAATTCTTTTGAACAGCCACTGCTGAAACAGCCGATCTTGCTGGCCGTCGCCGGTGCATCAATGCATTAGCATGTACATTCGACTCTCAAATCTGGCTCCAAATATTACACACAAGGGCATACAAACAAAAGATACAAATCAGCTAAAGCACGAAAGAGAGGTTAGCTGCTACATCAATTATCTCAGGATGTCAGGATTCCCGATTACACACACCTCTCTGAAGAAAAGAAAGGTTATCGCTACTTCACCAGTAAGATGGGATAATTCTCAGAACCTATGTTACACCATGAATGATGATCACAGTTTGCAAAAACATCAGCAAAATAAAAATAAAGATGCTTATGAGAAGCTACAGGCAGGGGATTAGCATCATAGCTCACATCTTGATTTCACAATGGAACTCAATTTGTTACTGTATATGTATAAATGAACCAAAGAGGTAAAACACAATAGAGAATCAAAGCAACAATGTAGAATTTAGCCAAACCAGCTGTAACTAACTCATATCCACAAAATAAAGGGACGTACCTAACTAACAGAAAGGAACTGTGATTCTCAAATATGTAGACACCTTCAAAGAACATGTGAGAAATTGAGTAGCAGAACTTTTGTAGCTTCATGGTAGACAGCCTACACAATCATGAATTAAATTGCATCTAACGATTTTTAATTGCATCCAGCACCAATAAGAGTGAATTATCAAAATAAATAATCTGGCAATTTGTCTCAAGAAGCAATCCGATTCCACAATTAGTAAATTTAGATATACCGATAATGCAATAGAACTTTAAAACCAAATAACCATATGCAGCATGTAGGACCACCATAGACAGTAGAACATGTAGTACTTTAATCAGCAGTGCTGTCCACAACATTGCGTTGTCTATGAAGAAACTGTATGCAATTTTTTGTGAATATGCTTTCCTTGCCTCCAGATTTGATGCACAGAGCATCTTAGTTTCTACCATGCTAATCCAGGTCATTGACTAATGAGTGCATTGATTTTATTTGCAAAGCAATAGAAGGAATCATTGTAATTATCAAATACAGATCAAGAATGCCAACATATAATGAATGCAATGCAGAATGTGGAGCCAATATGTTCACTATTATTATCAATAAAATATTATTTGGTTCATAAGTGGGAAATTACTGTGGAGCATGGTAAGTTTCTGTGGTGCTGTTCTTAGTTCTTTACCCCCAAAAAGACTTGGTTATGGTCAAACGCAAGTCCAATTATCACCTGTTTCCGATAATTCCACTCTTGCTTTCTCATGCAGATAGACAAATACACTTTTTTTGTGTGCCATAACACTATGACCTCTAGCCAATATGACCATTCATAGTAAAATCTTCAAACCTAATCTAATTCATTTATAACTAAATATTTAAAAACACACAGAATGAAGAACAAGAAACAAGGTGAAATTACAATAATCTGTAATCCTCATAAATTAATTTGAAGTGTCCAACCCTTCTATCAGGATGCCTTACTGGCCGCCCCAAATATACCACTTAGAGACAACCATATACCTATCTTATAGGAAAGGAGGCAAGAAGTGAAAGCTAAATAATCATGTAAACAATTAGAAACATAAAATAAGCTAGTTCCAAGCCCAAACAAGTCAACAGTATTCTTTTATGGACGAAAATCTGCAAAAACACCTAAACATCTACCACTACGAATCATACCAAGAATCCTAAATGAGCATCAAGACAGGCCTTCACGCTCGGTCATTCAAGTCCCAGGCGCGGAGGACTTGAGCTCCTCAAGCGTAGCCTTCACCTGGTCCTGCAGCAGCTCGATCCGTTTCAAGTATACCTCCAGCTCCAATATACGCTGCTTCCTCCATTTCTCCCCTTCCATGGGCAAACCATGTGGCGGCTCGGACAGTTGTGCACCGAACGGGTTTGATTCGATATTTATCACTGCACGTACCATCTCCTTAAACAGAGGCGTCAAGCAACTCTTGTCGGCATCTAAAACAGCCGGCTGAGGTGGCATGACCGGCAATCTGAGGGGTTCCGAGCCCTCCATTGTCACTGTAATTGGCATTGTGGTCTGCGACAACGCAGGAAGCGTGTCATCCATCTTGACGGGCACCGAAACCGGCACCTGCACCGGCTGAATGGGCTGCACCATGTTGGTGGTGGCCGGAGCAGCGGCAGGCGCGGTGGCGGCAAAATCTCCGCCACGCCTGCGACGCCGCTGCCGCCCTGAGGTTGGGGACTTGACCTCACCATTGGGGCTGGTGTTCACGGGAACGGGCGCTGGGGTGACCTGCGTGGCGTCCTCGTCGTCGGAGTCGCCGTCCCGGCCGTGCTTGTTGGTGGGGCGCCAGATGTTGCGCGCGATCTCGAAGATGGCCTGCTCGTGCGGCGAGCGGAAGGAGAAGGCGCTGCCGGATCCCCGGAGGCGGGAGACGCAGTTGCGGTACTTGCGCTTGAGGCGGCGGAGCTTCTCGACGAGCTGGCTCTTGGAGAAGCCGAGCTGGAGGCGGCCGCGCATGTCCTCGTAGAAGGGGTCGGTGTCGTACTGGTGCGACGCGAACGCCGTGCCGCGCGCCGCGGTGAACTCCGCGAACCCGCGGAGGATCACGATCTCGTCCTCCTCCGTCCACAGCCGCTGGAACAGCGGCCTCCTCTCGCCGCCGCCGGAGGAGGAGCCGACGCCTCCCACGCTCCCGCTCCCGCCCCCCGCAGAGGCTGGAGTAGCCATGGCGGCGGCGGCGGCGGAGGAGGAGGCCGGGTTGGGGAAGGTGGGGTCGGAGGGGTCGATGAGGGGGGCGTCGGTGAAGTCGCCGTCGTCGGAGTCGTCATCCACGTCGGCGTCGGGGAAGGAGATGGCGGCGGCCGACGGGTAGCCGCCGGCGGGGAGCATTTGGAATTGGATCGAGGCGGAAATGGGATTAGGGTTCCTCGCTTGCGGGATTTGAGGAGGGGGAATTGAATTGAATTTGCTCGCGTTTCGCCATTTTGGGGGGTCGTCGCAAATCTTCAGTTCAGTTCGGTTCGGTTCAGAGCTACTCCCTACATTTTAAAATGTTTGACACCATTAACTTTTTTAGTGTGTTCGACCATTCGTCTTATTAAAAAAATTTAAGTAATTATTTATTATTTTCATATCATTTGATTCATTGTTAAATAAACTTTGATGTACACATATAATTTTACATATTTCACAATTTTATTTTAATAAGACGAACGGTCAAATATGTGCTAAAAAGTCAACGGTATCAAACATTTTGAAACGGAGGGAGTATTATTTGCAGGGGCTTTTAACTATTTGCCACTTTTAGATTTGACAAATAACTATTTGCCACCCCTATCTCAATGACATGTGGGTCCACATGTGTCTATGACATGTGGGTCCAGTGGTATGTTTGTCCTACTGTTTAAAGTCCGACATGGCCTTCCCGTTCCGAAATTCGTTTGTTTTCTATTTCAGCGTCGTCCACCTTTTTCCTTCATCGTTGATTGGAAAAAAAATTATACTTCCTCCGTTTCAAAATGTTTGATACCATTGACTTTTTAGCATATGTTTGACCGTTCGTCTTATTAAAAAAATTTGTGAAATATGCAAAACTATATGTGTACATGAAAGTATATTTAACAATGAATTAAATGATATGAAAAGAATAAATAATTACTTGAATTTTTTGAATAAGACGAATGATCAAACACGTACTAAAAAGTCAACGGTGTCAAATATTTTGAACGGAGGAAGTAGCTTTGTAGCACGTTAAATTGGATTGAGCTGATTTTATTGCTCTACTAGTACTAAATTGAAATATGTTAAACATAGTGATTTGGTAAAATTATAAGGGGAAATGTTAAATATAGGGATATATAAGCAGGTATAGAATGCTCGGAGCATCTCCAATAGAGTACCTAACTAAGCCCCCGAATAGTTATTGAGGTGAAGGGAGAAAATCGAGGTTCAGTAGGAAGACAACACAAATCATCTCCCCAGCCTCCAACCGTAGGAGCTCTACACCCAACCGCATCTCTTTTTGTGTGTGTGTGTGAAAAATTCCCAGCGCGATCCTCTCATTGTTCTCACGCCCTCACTATGTCGCTGTTTGGGTTGTGAATGAAGTTCAAGTCATTTTTTGGGTTCTCAAAAGATAGAGGCATTCCTCATTAGACTTTTAGTAGCTTTACAATAGGGTTATGGGCTATTGTTGAAAACTTGGTGTGGTAGTGTGCCAATAAGTTTCGTTATACTTTTGATACTTTCATTATCTTTGTTTTATACCGTTGGCAAGCATCCAATTTGAATAAATGCTATTGTATAGGTGATTTTGTCCAAAATATAATTGTCGTTAGGGTTCCGTCCATCCTGTATCGTTAAAATGCACTATTTATCCTATACTTAAGAGAAGGCTGCTAACAGAACTGTAATGATAATGTTATTTCTAAACCAAAATTAAATATATGATAATATTTCATGAAACTCACATTTGCGATAGCATTTATTACAATCGAGTGCTTGTCAGTGATATGGAGGATATGTGCAAAACCATTTTAAACTAATTTTTCTCTTAAATTATTTATCCAAATCATGATCCGATTACACCATTAAATTCGTTGCAATTAAATCTTCAAAATAAGACCACACATAGATATATTCCGACGAAAAAAAATTAGCTTATTATTGATTTTTTTAAAAAAAATATTGCACGATGTTCCACCATGTATATCGGAATCACTAAGTAGATCAAAAATGTTTCAGTTGTTTAAATCGGGCGTTGTTTCACCTTATATAAAAACAATGTTTCAGCAAATAGCGAAAGAATGTTTCAGTTCACTGCAACATTTGATCCATATATAGTGAAACATTATAAGTACACTAGGTGAAACATTTTTTGTGGTAAAAAAATAAAACGAATTCCTTAATAGAGGGTTTCCAAAATATGTGGGTGATTTATTGCAATGGAGTATTTTAGTTCACTGCAACATTAGATCTACATAGTGAAACATTGTGAATGCACTAGTGAAACATTTTTTGTGGAACAAAAATAAACCAAATTCCTATAATAGAGAGTTTCCAAAATATGTGGGTGATTTATTGCAATGGTAGGTGGGAGCAGATCAATGTGGTGGGGTCAGGCACCTGCATGCAAGCGCGTGGGGAGAGGGGCGCGTGGGTGGGGGGGGGGGAGAGCCCGATCGGCTCCACCCCCGTTGGACGCCCGGGCTGCAACATTATTCCAGTGATATTTTTAGATTTTTCCTTAAGTTCACGATAATATAGACTAAACATGCAATACAGTTTTTTACATGTGGAGTTGATAAACATTTTTGCGTTGATATAATAACGGCTCTAATATTTCAACATTATTAGTACTGTCTAAGCATCTTTTTTTTAATGGTCAATATAGACGTTTAGTGTCTTCGTACATTGTTTTAGGAATCGAATAATCGATCTGTTCTTCTATACAGAACATTTTTCATGCAAAAAATATGAATTGCACTTTGGGTCACTTTTTCCCTTACTTCGGGTCTTATCGACGTTTGAGATCACGACCACGGTATTTAGATGGTATAGGGATCATCGGTACCAGGGTATATGTGAGATTGAGGTATGCGAGATTGAGGTAAAAGAGATGGAGACAGTGATTTTTATATAGGTTGCCCCTTATCTGACAGGTAATAGCCCTACATCCTGTTGGCCGAAACCGGTGTTGCTATTATTCATCTGAAACACACAAATACAATATTTGGGATAACCTATCTAGCTATCATCGACTTGGCGGCATAGATAACTACCTCGTAGTCGACGACAGGGGTAGTCTTCCTCCTTGAATATGAACTCGTCGAGATCAGAGATTGCGCTAGATATCTCTTGCCGGCTTCCGTAGGCACTAGATGGGGTATGTCTAGGCTAATATCTAATGTCGATATTTGGCGGCGTGTGTCTTGTTGGTCTTGTAACTTGTCCCCTCTCCTCCTAGGGGGCTTGTATTTATACCCATAGGTGCCCCTTATCTAAGTAGAACTAGGGAGATCAATATGGATGCAATCCAAGTAGTCATTGTCGTTTTTATATAGAACTCTATTTATCCTTCCTTATCCAAAACACATTCTATATACGAGGTATAATTCCGTATAAGACTTAGTATGTGGTAGGTCCCGCCGTGCTTAGCCGATTACTATTGGGTATGTGGTATCCATAACCCTGACAGGTCTTGTTTTACTTTCTTTTCCAAAATGTTTCAATTTGGCATATTTCTTTTATTTAGCTCCCACCTTTCCTCTCATTGCTTGAGTAGGTCTAGCAATCAGGTATTGACATCCCAACCCAATCGAGCGTACGCCGATAGCACCATTGGACTTGAGGAGGCCTTCGAGAGCGGTATTGCGCGGATGGCATACTTAAGCAAGTTGAAGCTTATGACATACAATAGAGATACATCTACAAAGTGCCCAATAGTCAACTTGACATCTATCGCATTAGCTTTGTCTCTGTCGTTTCCACATCCTTTGTTGCATTTTCTTGAGCTTCGTAGCACCCGCCACTACGTGGTCGAGCCTGTTTGCTAAGAAAATCCAATATCCACATCCCAGCATCGACACCAATGCATGTAGATCTCAAGCATGGACAACACCGAGAGCAGTTGAGCTTAGTCTCCTCCATTGCTACGAGCGTATTTGTTGTAAGGTGGGGAGGGTTGAGATTTTGACGTGCTTTCTCTGGTAGAGATGAAGAGAGAGGGGATAAACCGAAGATAAACATAGTTATAAAGTGAAATGTTTTTGAAGAAAAAGGCCTGATTTAGAGTGAAAAAGTTGGTTTACCCATGTCCAAGGCGGAAGAGCGGTAAAAAGAGCAATTTACTCCTTTTTTTTTACAAATTATTAAAACGGTGAAATTATATTATAAAGGTCTACAGTCTCCGGCCTCATTAGCCCAGGGCCCAGCCCAAGTCCTACAGTCTCCGTCCTACAGCATAACTCTCATGGGCCCACGGCTCAGCCCAACTCAATCACCACCTCCCCCATCGCACCATCTCGCACCCACTAAACCCTTCCCCCTTAAAACGCCTCTTCTTCTTCCCCTCGCCGCCGCAAAAACCCTAAAATCCCCTCCCCCCAACCCGCCGCCATGTCCTCCCCGCCGCCGGCCGCCGCCGCCTCCCCCTCCTCCGAGCTAACCAAGTCCAAGAAGAAGAAGATCAAGTCCAAGGACGCCGCCACCGCCGCCGCCGTCGACCCGCCGTCCCTCGCCGAGGCGGAGGCGAAGACCGACGGCTACCTCATCAAGCCGCAGTCGCTGGTCCCCTCCCTCGACACCTCGACATGGCCGCTCCTCCTCAAGAACTACGACCGCCTCAACGTCCGCACCGGCCACTACACCCCGCTCCCCTCCGGCCACTCGCCGCTCAAGCGCCCCATCGCCGAGTACCTCCGCTACGGCGTCATCAACCTCGACAAGCCCTCCAACCCCTCCTCGCACGAGGTCGTCGCCTGGATCAAGCGCCTCCTCCGCGTCGACAAGACCGGCCACAGCGGCACGCTCGACCCCAAGGTCACCGGCAACCTCATCGTCTGCGTCGACCGCGCCACCCGCCTCGTCAAGTCGCAGCAGGGCGCCGGCAAGGAGTACGTCTGCGTCGCGCGCTTCCACGCCGCAGTCCCCGACACCGCCCGCGTCGCCCGCGCGCTCGAGGCTCTCACCGGCGCCGTGTTCCAGCGGCCCCCGCTCATCTCCGCCGTCAAGCGCCAGCTCAGGGTGAGGACCATCTACGAGAGCAAGCTGCTCGAGCACGACGCCGACCGGCACCTCGCCGTGTTCTGGATCTCCTGCGAGGCCGGGACCTATGTCAGGACGCTCTGCGTCCACCTTGGCCTGCTGCTCGGCGTCGGCGCGCATATGCAGGAGCTGCGCCGCGTGCGATCGGGGATCCTCGGGGAGCAGGATAACATGGTCACGATGCACGATGTCATGGACGCGAGGTGGGCGATGGACAACTACAACGATGAGACTTACTTGCGGCGCATCGTGATGCCTCTCGAGGTATTGCTTACTAGCTACAAGAGGCTTGTTGTTAAGGACTCTGCTGTCAATGCTATATGCTATGGTGCTAAGCTTATGATACCCGGGTTGCTCCGGTTTGAAAATGATATCGATGTCGGGGAGGAGGTGGTTCTCATGACCACTAAAGGAGAGGCCATTGCTATTGGTATTGCCGAGATGACCACCGCTGTTATGGCGACTTGTGACCATGGTGCAGTCGCAAAGATTAAGAGGGTGGTGATGGATAGAGACACGTATCCGAGGAAGTGGGGGCTTGGTCCGGTTGCGCTCAAGAAGAAAAAGATGGTCGCAGAGGGTTTACTGGATAAGCATGGGAAGCCAAATGAGAAGACCCCAGCTGAGTGGATCCGGAATGTGGCACTTCCTACTGGTGGTGATGCGATGATCGCTAGCATTGCAGCTGCTCCTGAAGAGGCCAAGGTGAAGGCGGAACAGGATGTGGTTGCGACTGAAGAGGTCAAGGAGAAGAAAAAGAAGAAGAAGCACAAGGATGAGGAGGATGCTGCCGACGAAGGCCGCAAGAGGAAGATTGAGGATGATGACGCGTCTGCTTCTGTGCCTGTAAAGAAGATCAAGGTTGAAGAGAGTGCTGAGGAGGTAGAAGGGGAGAAGAGTGAGAAGAAGAAGAAGAAGAAGAAAGACAAGGGTGAACAAGGATCAGGTGATGCAGAGGTGAAGGAAGAGAAGGCTGATATATCTGATGGGGAGAAGGTTGGCAGTGAGAAGAAAAAGAAAAAGAAGAAGAGCAAGGAAGGAGGTGATGTTGTGGATCCAGAGAGCGCAGCCAATGGAGATGGCGTGGAAGCTGAGAAAAGCGAAAAGAAAAAGGAGAAGAAAAAGAAGAAGAGTCGAGATACAGAGGAGGCATAATAGGTAGAATTATAGTACGCATTGGCTGAATGTATCCTTTTGCTGCGGTTGTAGGGAGTTTGAGATGCCTATCTTTCCTTGCTGTGATCCCTTTTCAACCATTAATGGTTTCAAAGGCCTAATGCCCATCCTTGAATTACTACCATTTTACTGCTGTGAAGTACTGTGGTAAGTAGCGATATTTCCATTGAACTTGTTGAACAATGAGCCATGTATTGCTGTTCCTGTTTTCAGTTAATGCAATGAGTTTTGCTTACACCTCACAGTAATGCAATGGGTCATGTTTACTGTATCTTTATGATATAGGCGGCCATACCATTATGTGATCCATTCGTTGATGTTCTTGACTGTTTAATAGTAGGTAGTGGGTAGCAATTCTTAGTTGAAATTGTTAAATTTCTGTTTCCCTGTAGGCAGGAGTTTACTTCTTAGACCCCTGATGCTCTGAATAAACTTAACACATACTTTGCCTTAAAACCCAAGGCAAACAATTGGTCCATAGCGTCTTGTGTTTTTCTTTGCTAGAAGTCTTAGATGATCTGATCATGGTATTGTGGTATTTGTTGACAAGCCACAACTCTCTGAATGCTATATCTTTCTTCCCCTGAAACACCCGACACATAATTCAGTTAGTGCAGTGAGTTTTGCTTACACCTTACATTGGTCTACTGTTTGATATTGGTGACCAAATGACTATCAATCATTCAATCAGCCAATGTTCTTGACACTTGAATACTCCTAGGTAGCGATTCTTAGTTAAATTGGTATATTTCTATTTCCTTGCAAGCGGGAGTTTTATTTCTGAGATAATGATGCTCTTAAGTCTGGATGAACAACGCAGGCCATTGGTCCAAAGTGTCTTGTGTATTTTTTCTGCTGGAAGACTAGATGACCTTATTATGGTGTTATTTGTATATGCTGGCTGCCGTTATTCCGTACTTTTGGCAAAATCTATGAAACTTACAAGCCTCAAATCCTTGGCTCCTACTCCTCTACTCCCTCTGTCTCATAATATAAGGGATTTTGAGTTGTTGCTTGCAACGTTTGACCGCTCGTCTTATTCAATTTTTTTTAAAATTATTATTTATTTTATTTGTAACTAACTTTATTATCCACGGTACTTTAAGCACAACTTTTCGTTTTTTATATTTGCAAAAAAAATTTGAATAAGACGAGTGGACAAACGTTACAAACAAAAACTCAAAATACCTTATATTGTAGGACGGAGGGAGTATTTTTTTTCCTCAGTTGCATCGGGGAACAGTAAAAGCATCGGATTGATGCTCAGTTCTTTTGTTAGTTTATTTCTCTTGTTATTCTAGTGCTGGAGGTTCTGTTCCTCTTTCTTGCCAAATGAACCGCTTTTCTACAATATACTGCATATCTGAAATTACGATTTTTTTTTGCTGCATATCTGAATGTGATGGATGAATTGCATGTTTCTGATACCGCTACTATCGCCTCGTTGTAGATTTGTGCATGCACGTTCTACATGTAGGTTGGTGTAGTCTCTTTTTTCAGGAGACTGACAAAATTTGACAGCACAAAAGGCCTCACATGAGTTCAGGTCCATGGACCATGGTTGTCTCGAGCTAGTGGACGGACGGAGCCCATCTCCAGCCCAGGACGCGCGCACCGGCCCTGCGGCCCATTCTGCAAGCCTGCAATGACTGTCTCTCACTCCGTCTGTTTTAAAATATAAGGATTTTTAGATTCAAAATTTGTAAGACAACATTTTCTTCGCCTACTTCATTATCTCATCTAGTCACAATCATCTCTTAATTAATTTCTTCACCTACTATTCAAAACAACTTCTCTACTATTCAAAACAACTTCTCATCTTAACTTTAGTTTATGCTAAAACGAGTAGAAATACTTATATTTTGAAACGGGCAGTAGTCTTGGATTTCCACAGTTGCTACGGTGCTATGCAACGTAGTAGCTACCAGTACACAGCACATGGCACGGTGCCAGTGTGTAAGCTGGCATGGCATGCTGTGTGGCAGTGTGGGGGGACCTGTCAGCCGCTGTCATCATCAATTCAATTCATCGCCTCTTCAAATTGATGAAAGAATAGAGAAGCAATAATACAGTGAAATGTAAATGGATAAATATTACATACAAAAAAATCTAGATAGTGACTGCCCACCCACTAGAAACATGAAAAATGGCCACCATTTGATTGGTCACATCCGCTTGAAATTCGCAACCCTCGACCACATTCACAGGACATTGAATTCATTTGTCAAACGATTCTTAAATTACTCTTTGAGCAGATGGCTAACAAGGAGCAATTAATTAATTAATTAATTAATATTCAAAGTACAGGGACGAGAAGGTGCAGAAGATAAACTGGAGAAGGTACCCCGGAAGAACAGGGAGAAAACAATTGTTGTAACAGAAGAGGGACCTAAGCACAAACACCAAAACAGATGTACAGCATACACAACACCACAGCGAGCACCATCCGTCCAAAGAACCAGAAAATCACAGCTTTGACAACTGCCGCTTACACCAGGCACAACCAATCACAGGCTCCGGATCACCAATTCACCATCACCTGATAATAAGAAAATCAGAAAAAGATAAGTTAGTCAGTCACTTTCTGAACCTCGATCAGGCGACTTAATTATTAGCTAAATTGTTGAAACACCTCAGCAAAAACAGATCAGAGAACAGTAGGCGAGATGTTCCTTTCCTTCTTTCTGTTGTTAATGGTACTAGTAGTAACCTAATATCTACTACTCCACGGACACTTGTTCAGCAATTTTTATCTTTTTTTTTCCTGAAACACCGACACAAAATTTTGTGTACTCAAACTCTCCAAGTTCTTGAAGATGCATGCAGAGCCATGCTTACCTTGGAAGGGTAGTAATTCTCCTCCTACTTGGTGATGACCCAGACAGCGTAGATGATGCCGGGGAGGTAGCCGAAGAAGGTGAGCAGCAAGCAGATCCAGAACTCAATCTGCAAATCAATCACCACAGACGATTAACTACACATAGTGACAGGAGGAGGAGACATGCTGCATGGAAAGATCAAAGTAGTCCCAGTGCAAAAACTGTAGATAACGGCGGCTTACCCCGCAGCCGAACTTGAAGAAGACGCCGAGCGGCGGCAGGATGATGGCGAGGATGATGTCGATGCAGGTCGCCGTGCTGTCCGCCATTCTTCTGCTTGTTCCCAGCTAACAACGATGCACAATTGCACAAACAAGAAGAAGAAGAAAAATCAAAGACTGAGCTCCAAGCTGAGACGAAGAGAGAGGAGTCAAGAGAGCTGATGCGATGCAGGTAAACTCACCAGCGACGCATTAGCCGTATATAAAGACGAGCGGATCGTCCGTCACGTGCCCTGCTCGTGCGGAGTCTCCCTGGTCGGTCGAGGAATCCGGGGACACGTGCCCCTCGCCCATTGGCTCCGGCTGCCAGCGCAGTGCTGCTGTTTTTTTTTTTTCATTTTTCTTTGAAAAGAAATCATGTTTCAGCTTTTCATCTCCAGCTTCCGTGCCGACTTTCCTGCTGCATGCACGGATCCTCATTCAAAATCTCTCAAACTTTTGTTAAACAGGGCTGTTAATTTGATTGCTTGAAGATGAAGGTTAGGATCGAATAATCCAGCTTGAATTATACCCCGATCCGTTAGCTGCATTCACATGCAATTCCCTTTCTGATGAAAACCTCACCATTTTGGGATGTATACTTGTGCTTGTAACAGAATTGATATGCTTGTCTTGGAAAACAGTGCATTTGGGGATATAGTAGAGTTGTGTTTGCCTTGGAAAATATAACTGCATTTCCCATAAACTACGGCCCTGATAGCTGATTAGTAAAGTACTGACCCAGTTCAGTGCTACGTGGAAGCAGATCCACCAAATACTGGATGCCCTGGGGAAGTCAACTTATTAGTAGCAGGATAAGCCAGCTAGGCGATCCTTCAAACCCTGCTGGAAAAACAATCATTTTCAGTTTGCTGGAAAAACAATCATTTTCAGTTCGCTTTTGAAGAGAGTAACCATAGTAGGGGATATCATCAAGCACCTAATGGAGAAACAAAATATTACGACTAGTAATGTACAAATGCTAGGATGGTTATACTAATCCTAGCTGCAGACTGCTGCAGTATCTTCTGATTTGGTTGTTGGGGGCACAACCTTTTGGTTGCATTAGGCCTTATTTATGTGCTTAGTGCGATCAAGTAGGACCCCCTTGGCTTCTTGAATGATCTGAATGGATCAACCGTACGTGAGCCTGATTAAAGAGGCGTACCGAACCGATTCTTCTTACCTATCTCCTTTGATGCCTTTCTTCTAGAGAATCATGACAAGTAAAGCTTGCATTATGGCGAGGTTCCGATCTGATGGAATTGAAACAACTAAGCGATCTAAAAAAGGCTTTTTATTCGATCCATTTGCCCGGAGACTTTAGCAATGTTCTTGTGGATCTAGAGGACGGTTGGATGACTAAAGTAAAAGAAATGCACACCTGGAACAACATTTGCCTTCCATTTGTTGATTCTTTTTACATGTTCTACGACCTCAAAATGTACGATATCAGGATTAAAGAATGTTGCTCTTAATTGTCGGCATCATTCTATATTGTTTAGGTGTGACGACTGACATTTATATATCTGATGATTTGCAGGTAAGTTCTGGCCCGTTACCATGATCAGTTTAGCATGACTGACCAGACAATTTAACCAGTAGGATCAAATCAACAAATAAAATCTTCCTAAAAAAATCAACAAATAAAGGAGCAATTAACGTATACAAAGTATATCTCGCTAGACGTTTTAATGCTATGGTACTCACCATATGTGTCGGTACCCTTTACAATGAAATTGCCCATCATCGGCATGCCCATGATTGGACAGAACCCCCCCCCCCCCCCCTCCTTGCTGAAACTGAGCTCTCGGACAACACTGTGCTGTGCAGTAGCCTACAAAACGATCGAGCTGATGAATCATGAGATCAAGCAAACCTCCAAAACTGTCTCTTACAGCAACTAATAATCCCTGGTGGGTGGTACTAGTAGCAAAGCAATTCATTAGTGCAGAAATTCAAACAGTGTCGGTGGCTGCAGCATGAAGAGAGGGCGTGGGTCGGTAGCTCATTCTCAGGACGACCTTATCTGCCCACATGGAGAGGTGTGCCATTTAAGCTCCGAACTCCAAAGCCTTGCACAGTGGTACAGGCATTTGCCAATTTTCTGCGTCAGGCAGCTAGTAACAGGTGGAGTCAAAGTATTAACTAGGAATTGTTGTCAAAATTTTGGATTGTGAGATGTATAGAGCAAGGCTCCACATGTGCAGGGTACATTGTATGCTCCGGTATCTGCAGGCTGCAGCTGGCCAACGGCCGACCGCCCGAGTAACGGCTACATGAAGCTGTAGCAACATGTGAACTTAAGTGGAGCTAATTATTGGTCTGCGGATCTATTGGAATTAATATGGTTTAGAAGCTAGTAATTGCTAAAGAATTTCAAAGTGTGTGGATGAAGAAAGTTACCACTGCAGCAGGGCAGGTGGTCCAAATGACACCGGATCTTCAGAGCTGTCGAACAGATGTGACCCGCATTAGATAAGGATGCCCTTCTTCCTTTGCTTTCTTCAAGCTTGAAAGTGAATCTATACCTCCAGGCTAAAAACAAGTAAACAAACCAAGAGTAAGAACCAAGAGTCATTAAGAGAGAAATGAAGTCATAACCAAGGAGATGAAGGTCACATGAGCTCCTCTTCAACAATGACACCAGAAAACTCAATGCACCAGTTATATTTGATAATATCCATCAAGTAATTATGTTTCTGCTTTAAATGGAAAAGTAACGATGTTTCTATAGCCGCGGATGGGAATTTAAGCCTACCAAATCAGATTTACTTGAATCATCATCGGTACGCGTACAGCCTTGTTACAGTCTGCAGATTCTTATCTTGTCGAATTGTCAATTCTAGGAAACATATTTGGTCCAAGAAAAGCTGTAAGAATGTAGGCCACGTTGTCTTCTGCACATACTTCAGATAGCAGCAACATGTAGGATAGGCAGGATATCTCCATTATCCACTATATGATGTATACATGCCGTGAGCCCACTGTCTTGTTCTAGCTTAATGATTTAATTGATTAAATTGCCCTTGTGTATTGCATCTGATGCATCAGCTGTGAAATCTAGATGCTTTACTGACTCTACTTTTAGTTCTCTTTCTGCTTTTGGTATCCATTGATTGCGAAGTGTTGCTGTATATGATGGCAACAGGTGAACTGATCCACAATAAGCCAAATCTTTGTAGCATGTCCAACATGAATAACTCGGTACTCCCTCTGTCCTATTTTAAGTGCAGTTGTGATTTTCCGTGTCAAATGTTTGACCGTCTGTCTTATTTGAAAATTTTAACAAAAATGAATCATGCATAAAGTACTATTCATGTTTTATCATCTAATAATAATAAAAAATTTAAAATAAGACGGATGGTCAAACGTTGGACACGGAAACTCATGGCTACACTTAAAATAGGACGGAGGTAGTATTACTTTCAGAGTCATTAACAGATTGGAGATCAAACCTTGCACCAAGTTATTGCTGTTTGTTCAGAACTATATTAGAAAAAAATGTTGTCTGGGGGTGAGGTTGAAAAGAACTTCAGAGAAGCAGAAAATAAAAGAAAACTAACATATGACTGGTGGAATCCTGGAAATTACCTTGACGCTGCAGTATCCTTTTCCCTTGATTAAATAATTAATCATCCCTTGGAGTGTATTCTTGATAAAGTATGTCCTTGGCTAGTGAACAAATACCAGTATCTCCTGATCACACCAAGGAAAATGTGTCAACCTTCAGAGAGAGTTCTGTATTAAAACAAAGTGAGCAAAAAGAAAAAAAAAATCAAGTGTTACCAAAAGACATATATGAAACCCTTTTTTTTATCAGACATAATTATGCGCCAGCTAGGCACTCTACTGTGACATGACCCTAACCAAATAGGTCTTTTTTTTTTCAGTAAATAGCTACCTTTATCAAAAAAAGTACAAGGGTGTCCTGTGCACATTGCAGGCATGCATATAGCAGAATTGTGTAATATCTCAACAGCCAATGCACCAAACATAAGTACAGTACACTGAACATCACAAGATACACTTTACTCACCTATACCCAAAAAAGTCTTCATTTCCTCTAGAGAAAATGTCCTAAAAGCATGTTGAAAACGGTTTGCTTTTCTCTGATTCTTAACAGTTCCCATTCTCCTAGGTCTGTTACCAATTATCAAGCTGCACTTTTCAATCGCATTTTTAGTTTGATGATCTAACAAATAACAAAAGGTTCTTGTCTTTTTATACAGACTTGTGCACTCATTGTTTAACTTTTAGGTCAAGCTATTTCCTGTTTCCTTCTTCAAATTTCTCTCTTGTATCATAGTTCTTATCCTTGTCACATCAGACCACATTCCAGCATCGGCGTAGATATTAGAAAGCAGAATATGATAGCCAGGATCATTGGGATTTTGCTCAAATATTCTTTTCCCAACCAGCTCAGCAATGTCCATTCTATTATGCACTCTACATGCTGCCAAGAGCCCTCCAAGGACATCGATTTCTGGCTCTTCTGCCATATTTGACATGAAACACCAAGCCTCATCAAGCTTCCCACATCTGCTGTAGAGATCAACAATGCATGAGTAGTGTTCCTTCTCTGGAGAAATATTGTAGTCATGTAACATGGAATGATATAAGTGCAAACCCTTGTCAATGAGACCAGCATGGCTACAACAAGATAGTAGTGCCACAAAAGTCACTTTATCTGGAGCAATTCCATCTCTCTTCATTAGATCGAAAAATGATAGGGCTTGATCTTCATGGTTATGCTTTCCAAAAGAAGAAATCAGTATGTTATATGTAACTGTATTGCGTTCTGTCATCAGTTGAAAAACCTCTTTAGCTACTTCTAGGAAACCACACTTGCAATACATATCTAGAAGTGCATTATTGACTGAGCAGACTGAGTTAATACAATACTTGATCACATATGCATGTAGTTCCTTACCCTGGATGAGCATATGGTGTTGATTGCATAAAGGAAGAACTGAAACAACAGTCACATGATCAGGTTTTAAACCCACTTTCTGTAATAACCTCAATGCGCAGAATGCAGAGTCTGAATATCCATTCACAGCATATCCTGCAACCATTGAGTTCCAAATGGCTAGATCTTTGTCCAGCGTAAGCCAAAATATAGTTTCTGCCACCCTTATCAACCCCTGTTTGCTGTACAAGTCTATAAGTGCGCTCACTACAAACTCACTTCTCTCAAGTCCATGTCTTATAGAGAAGCAATGAATTTCTTTTCCACTCCTGATTAACTTCAGCACAGAAAGACAAGGAAGTATGCTTGCCAGAGTACTAGAGTTGGGGTTTATCCCCAAAGAGATCATTTCACAGAACAAACTGACACTCACATTATGCATTCCATTTTGTGAATACCCCACAATCAAGCTACTCCAGGAGACAACATCTTTGGAATTTGTAGACCAGAAAAGACAATCAGCCATCTCTACGCAACCGCATTTGCAGTACATATCTACCAAGGCGTTGGAAACATATATATCACCACTTGCTCCACTTTTCACAGCACATCCATGCAATGCAGTTCCAACCTGCAATTCACCTGCTCTCCCACACGCTGAAATGACAGTTGCAGCAATTAGAGAGTCAACCCCAAACCCTTCTGATCTCATGTGATTGAACAAATCCACCACCTCAAGCCAGTTCCCTGAATGCACAGTTCCTCCAATCATCGCAGTCCACGCAGCCAAATCCCTCACTTGCATGCTCTCAAAAACATTCCTTGCTTCATCCAAGCACCCACACTTTGCAAACATATCCACAAGCGCGCACTGCACAAACACGTTGGGCCTCGCATTACCGCTGGCAATGTCAGTCTCCACCATCTCCCATACCTTCCTCCCCTGCGCAACAGCTCCAAGCGCAGCACACGCCTTGATGACAGGCGGATACGTGAAACCATCCACCGCTACCGAGCCATCGTTCACCATCCCCCAAAACATCTCCAGCGCCTCCGAGAATCTACCAGCGTCGACAAGGCCCTTGATCACGGCGTTCCACGCGAAGGAGTTCCTCCTCGGCATTCCGTCGAACACCCGCAGCGCGTGCGCGACATCCCCGAGCTTCGCGTACGCGCGCACCAACTGTGCGACGAGGACGGTGCCGTGGCCGTGGCCGCCGACGAGGACCGCCGCGTGAAGCCTCCGTGCCTCCTGGAAATCCGGGCACGACTGCAGCCGGAGGAGGAGCGACGCGTGGGAGACGACTTGAGACGCGGCCGCATGAGAGCCGCGGCGAGCGGTGGCGGCGGGAGCGGGAGCGCATGTGGAAGTCGTCGCCGGCGAGGCGAGAGGAGGTAGCCGTGGCCGCGATTTGATCCTCCCCTTGACGGCGGCGGCGGCGGCGGCGGCGGCGGCGAGCATGGTCTCCGCGAGCCCTCCGCCGCGCGGGGTTTCATCAGTTCAACGTAGGAAACTGCCTAAACTGACGTGGCGCAGTGGCAGTTGAAACACTCTCAAGTTTGAACAAACGAAATTTTTCATAGGCAAGGTTGAACTATTGCGCTAGTTTGATTTTCAGACAAGCGAATTTGAATTTTATTCCTGTTTGAATCGAGAAAAGTCTCCTTTCAATTTTTCATTTCATACGTGTCAGTCATAAAAAAAATAAAAAAAATTGGCAACACAGATTAATATAAAATATATCAAAATTCAACTTCTACCAGTTGTAAAAAAAAATTAACAAATATAATTGCAAATGTGCGATAACTATTTTCAGTTTAATTTGTTATTTTTGTTGCATACTTGTAGAAGTTGAATTTGGTTTTACATGTTTGTACAGTGATATATTTCGTATTGATCTATACTAGAAAAATGCCTGTGCGTTGCAATGGGTGAAGTTTTTAGTCTTATTATTGTTATATGGTTTAGTTAAAATAAAATTCACTTAAATATATATATATATATATTAGAAATCATGAGCTGCAGTTAGGAGTTCGATCGTCTCAAGTTAGCATGCGAGTTTTTTAATCATATTTCTTATATGATTCCTTCTATATTACCAAAACTGAACGATCTTAAGAACCGACAAAAATACAGATATGTATTTCTAAAAGCAAACGAACTTAAAAACTGATACACACACTAATAACGTACCAAAATACCGGCAAAAACATCTTTAACTTTTATAATAGTAGAGATTGTTATTTTTTTAAAAAAATTTAATAACTATTTACATGGACATGCAAATAACGTCCTCCCGAGGGGTGACGAATCGCTTGTATCCACGTCACGCGTGGACGCGTGTGACGACCATGGGGAGGCCGTGCTTGGGGCGGAGCGTGATGACGTCGGTGGGCGCGTGGACGTACTCCGGCGAGAGCTCCAGCCTGAACCGCCTGAGTATCGCGGCGACGACGGCCTTCGCCTCGACCATGGCGAAGCTCTGCCCGACGCACGCCCTCGGCCCCGTGGAGAAGGACAGCAGCTTGGCCATGGCGCCGCCGCCGCCGTCGAACCTCATCGGGTCGAACACCCCGGCGTCGGCGCCCCACACCTCCTCGTCGCGGTGCATCGTCGCGATCGGGAACGTCAGCATCGTGCCTCCCGGCACCGTCACGCCGCCCATCTCCACCGCCGCCGCCGTCCGCCTCCGGATCGCCGGCACCGGGCTGTACAGCCGCAGCGTCTCCAGTAAGAACTGATTTAGCTGCCAAGGGAAAAAAAAAACGAAGCATCCTTCCATTAATGGTCACATCGAAAGCTCACTCCACCATTAATGGTGATAGCTGGAGATGGATTCTAATTATTCAAGTCCACCCGTTTGTTTCATATCAAATAAGACATGCTTTAGTTTTCAAAATAAAAGCTTTTCACCCATCACATCGAATGTTTGGATATATGTATAGAGTATTAAATACGAAAAAAAAACAATTACACAGTTCGTTAGGAAATTGCGAGACGGATCTTTTAAGCCTAATTATGCCGTGATTTGACAATGTGGTGCTACAGTAAACATTTGCTAATGATAGATTAATTAAGCTTAATAGATTCGTCTCGCAGTTTACTGGTGGAATCTGTAATTTATTTTGTTATTAGACTACGTTAATACTTCAAATGTGTATTCGAATATCCAATGTGATAACCAAACTTAAAATTTTTCTCCAACCAAATAAGACCTAAATGGTTATGAAAAAAAATAAAAAAATAGACAAGATAGATTAATATGTAAATATATCACTCCACGACATGTAAGTTCAAATTTAACTTAACAAATTGCATTCCTACCAGCTTCAGCTTGCCGAGCATGTCGTAGGTGGGGAGCTGGTCGTCGTCGTCCCCGGCGCCGGCGCCGGCGCACTCTCTCACGGCTTCTTCCCGGAGCTTGTCCTGCCAGTCCGGGTGCGTGCTGAGAAGAAACATGGTCCAGGAGAGGAGGTGCGAGGTGGTCTCCTGCCCGGCAAAGAAGAAGGTCTTGCACTCGTCGATGATCTCGTCCATGCTCAGCACCGGCGGCTGACGACGCTTCGTGCCCAGCTCCGGTGGCGCGCTGGCCTCCAGCATCAGCCCGAGCAGGTCCTCGCCGTAGCCACCGCCACCGCCGCCGGCCTTCTCCTTCGCGGCGGCGGCGAGTCTGTTGCTGATTATCTGCATCAGCGTACTCCTCACCTTCCTGTCCAGCCTCCATACTTTCAGATTCTTCTTGGTTGGAAAATACCTGCAAACAAATTATTTCAGTTCAGATGAAATTTGACATGGTAAAGTGTTTGTACCTACCTGGAGCCTGGGATTTGGACGCTGAGAAGGCTTGAGAAGGCGATGAACTGGAGCTCCTTGATCGCCATGAAAACCTGCTTCCCCTCCGCGTAGCTGCTCCCGAACGCCGTGTGAGAGATCACGTCCGCAGTCAGCTCCTCGAACTGGCTGCTCAGCTCGATCACCACCTTCCCGCCATGGCTCGCCACCTTCTCCTCCCACCTCGACACCATCGACCGTGCGACGCCGGCCATTGTCGCCGTCATCATCTTACACCAAACAATTTTTCAGTTTACTACAAGCCATGGCGTCCTGCGTCAGCAAGAAGAAGGCAATATGTGATGTGATGTAATGTACCTTGAGCTTGTCCGTGTTGAAGGCGGGGTGGACGACCTTCTTGTGTCGCTGCCACTCGTCGCCGTTGGCCAGGACGAGCCCCCTGCCGAACAGCTTGAGCAGCATCGGTGTCGTCACGTTCTTGGGGAACAGCCCTGTCCTGTCCGAGAGCACCTGCTTCGCCACCTCGACGTCGGCCACGCACATGTCCGGCGTCCATCCAAACCAGTACAAGAACACTCGCCCTGCACACAAAAAGAATCAATAACATCACATAGGATTCAGACGAAGACGATAGCTAGCTGCAGCTCTGATTGTTATGTTACCGTAGAGAGGGATCCATTGGCGGAACTGAGGCTGGACGAAGGGGATGAAGTCGTGGGAGGCGACGTCGAGCGCCGCGGCGCCGCCGGCGCCGGCGGCGTCCGCGCGGAGCTTGTTGATGTCGCCGAGGCTCCCGACGAGCAGCCTGTACCCGGGGCCGCGCACGCCCTGCCGCCGCAGCGCCGCGGCCACGGCGCGCGGCCGCCACACGAGGCGCGACAGCGCGTCGAGCAGGCACCACGTCGCCAGCACGGCGGCGAGCGCCCATCCGTAACCCATTTGCGCGCACGCGGGGCGAGTGTGAGATAGATCGATGCTGCTGTTCCCGATTAGGGCCGGAAATCGAGAGGAAGAAGATGCGTACAGGAAGCGTACGACGACGAGCTGTATGCCTGTATGCTAGGAGTAATTGATTTTTATGGAACACTGCAACACATCACATCTGATCCGTGGATTTTTCATAAACACGTTACTACATTTCATTTTCTGCTTTAACCGTGCGTCAGCGTCATTTTCCTTTTCTATCGTGTGGCTTGCGCGCTCCCACGCGGAACGCTATCCTGGAGGGCCCATGGGCCTTGTTGGGCCATGCATTTTTGTAGTTTCAACTTTTTAGTGATCTTCTGTGTTCGGCTCCACAGTTTCCCAACTCCTCTTTCTCGTCTTCCGCGCACACGCTTTTCAAACTGCTAAACAATGTTTTTTTTAAAGTTTCTATAAGAAAGTTGCTTAAAAAAATCATATTGATCCATTTTTGAAAAAAAAATAGCTAGTACTTAACTAATCATGTGCTAATGGACCGCTCTATTTTCCGTGCACAGGAGTTAGGTTGCCATCTCCCCCAAACGAGCAAAGCTAGTGATGTATACGGTGGACCGACGGTGCTTAAACTTGTGTGTGTGCGCCATTTAGGTCCTAAACTCTTATGTGTAAAGTTTCTATGGCTGATACTTATATGTACAATTTTTTACGTTTCTATAAATATAAAATCAATATGCTGAATATTTTTATGACACAAAGTTTTTATATGTGCCAAAATGTATATGTATATGAAGTTTTTAAGGTATAAATGAGTGTTGTTAGGCTGCGTTCGTTCTCCTGAGTTGGGAACACATTCCCTCCGCTCCGCACGAAAAACAAAGCGATGCATTTTCTTATGATTAATTGAATATTTATTTTTTTTAAAAATAGATTAGTATGATTTTTTAAAGCAACTTTCATATATATATATATATATATATATATATATATATATATATATATACACACACACACACTAGCAAAATATATCCCTTTGCACGTTAGACACACGACACAAAAACAACGGTATGCTAATATGCTACTTCTATCTAGTGCGGTTCTTGATGCAAGGGATCATTACAAAGCTTTGCTTGCTTGCTTTGCTTTTACGGGTCCGTCCCTCTCTCGGACTCCGATCGATTGATCAAGCGAGCTAACCAACGCCGTCTCGGGAAAGATAGTTAACCAACACATGTACAGAAAAAAGAATTAAGCCGTCACCTTCCCTTTTAACGTTGCTTCCTTGATACAGCTTTAACTAACTTGCCCCACCCATCTCATGCCATTGCCATGCACACGTACGAACGAACTACACACATCACCCACCCCGACCTCCAGCTGCTAAAAAAATATTGGGTAATTGGGGATTTTTTTTGGCTCCTGCTGTCTCTCGCGATATGATCTCCCGTGGCCGCGACGCCCAAACGAATTCGTGAGGCTTTTTAGGTGCGTCGTCTCTGCTTTCGTTTGGCGGCGACGGCAACCGGGATCAGGTCGGCTAGCTTACACACATGTGCTCGGCGATCCAAATCAATCAGATTAGTTATGGACTTGTTTGTTGGTACGTGCGAGTGAAGACATGCACGCACGCGATGGCGAGCGCACTGATGTGCAGGTTGGACCTGAAATTAATTCAAGGGGATATGCATTAGTATTTCTTTTCAATGTTATTTTGTTTTTCAAGTTCCCTGGATTGGTAGTGTACTATTGTCCCTCTGCTCAAATTAAGCATGGTTATTTGGACATCGATTTCGTGCCGAAGATTTCAAATCATGCACTTGAAACGGGTAATTATGTGGCAGTACGATGTACGGATATGTCCATGAGAAACTTGTTGGAGCTGAACCATCACTGTAGCGTGCCAGAGGCTTTGTTATGGGCCTGGCCTGCTTACGTGGGCTGGTCGATGTCAATCGTGGGCCACGACCAGAGCCACAGCGATACGGCATAGGAAAAAGTACACCGAAGGTCCCTCAACTTGTTATCGAATTACAAAATCGTCCCCCAACCGTAAAACCAGATATATGACATCTCTTAACTTACAAAACCGTTCATTTTACATCCTTCGGTGGTTTTTACCCGGTTTTATTCGACGTGGTGGGTGAGTCAGCGTAGGACCCATGTGGGTCCCACATGTCAAGACACCACGTCATCAGGCTATCTCTTCCCCCTCCTCTCCCTTCCTCTCTCTCTCTCACTCATCTCCCTAGGCAGGCTGGCCGGCAGAAAGATTTACAAAAAATAGACCCTGCGGCTCTCCATTTGGGCGGCAAGCTGACGTGGCACACGGCGTCGTGATGTGCCGTGTGCGCATTTTGAGCTTAGACCCTTGGGGCTAAATGTAATTTTTGCCTTGCTAAAAAAAATTGACTAGTTCTTTTTACATCTGGGCCCCTTGCTGCCCTTGCGAATTTTGCACGGAGGCTCCTTGCCGCCCAGACAGAGGGCGGCAAGGGGGCCACGTGCAAAAAATCGCAGCCCCCCAAAACGACCGTCCTGCACCGTGTGCCACGTCAGCTTTTCGCTGATATAATATTTTTATAAATATTAAAAAATAAATCTAAAAATGAAAAAAAATCAGTGTTCAACATCTACTCTGAAACAGTGCCAAATATTTCTTGTAGTGCCAAATATTTCCTGCATCCTTCGTACGGCCCATAGTTAAATATATTTTCTCCGCTACAAAATGTTGGTACCTAGAATGAAATTTAGATAACGAATATGGATAAACTTTTATCCAAATTTATTGTCGAGTCTGTATATAATTTCTATCCAGATTAATTGTTCTAGTATGGATTAAATCTCATTTTAGATTACAACATTTTAAGACGATGGTACCTTCAGAATAGACAAAATGCCAGGTAAAACCTCAATAATATAAAACTCGAAAATGTAAATGAAGTCTGCTCTGCCTTGTGAGGCTAGGCTGTCCAGGGAAGCAGGAACCAAGTCAAGCATGGACTGTAACATATCCATCGTGGCATCCAAAAAGCATGAATGAACAGGACAATCTGCAGAGTGCAGTTATCAAAGATACAGGGTATCTCAACTCCCCAATGTTGAGATGCATTGCAACTCTGCAAGTTCAGTAAAATTTAAAAGAAGCTTAGCATGAAGATTTATTATCACATATTGGCAGAAAAGGTGTCAACTGTAAGGCCTTTGTTGTATTTCTGCATAATCTGACCTTTAAGGCTGTCATAAATAGAACAGTATCTCAGTGCCTTATAATTAATGGAGAGCTCATAAGATAATCACACCTCACAATCCATGCACGTAAACTCGGTTCATACAAGTGAAACTCTCATCCATCAGAAATGTCTAAAACTATTATCCCATTTACAAGTGGGTCCTATTATTATTATTATTATTATTATTATTATTATTATTATTATTATTATTATTATTATTATTATTATTATTGGTGGTTGTTCTTTCGTGTAAACACCATATAGTATAAAGACTAGGTTAATGTACCACATGAGTAAATACCAACCTTAATACTGTTCCGTGAGTCGTTATACACAATTTTTTTACGACTAGTAGCATGCCCGTGCTAACGCTACGGTAACATGTCGTAAAACATATTAAATAGTCAAAATAAGATGTGGTAACAACTAACTATAGAATGAGATAGGTTGGCATAGGAAATATCATTTTTGTTAAAGTAAGGACTTGTGGTAGCAAACCAATTTCACCCAAAAGGAAGCTCAGTCAGTTCTGGTACAACTTTTTTACAGACTTTCTTACACCTTTTATAAAAAAGAACTGATTCATTCAGCACCAAACACAGCCCTTGGATCTGCCATTAGGGAATATCCACATATATATATAACTAACCTGAAGAATTATCTTCAGCCGTGGTTAGTGCTGGTTCGTGCCACTATGTGTAGGTAGAAAATAGTACTAACTGGTAGCGCCAATTAAATTTAGGAAGAATTAACTGGATACAATTACAAGAATGTTGATTCCATTATGGAGCAGCATATGCTCTCAGGCGGCATAAATAGTGCACCCGCACCCTACCGTCGAGGAAAAAAACATAATTTTGCAATCAATCGGATTAGAATTAAATTAGGGTTCAACTCAATAAATATGTTCCACGGTGCTTGCACCAACTAAGTGATGCTGACCTGTAGTTAGAAATATAACAAAACATAATAACCCATGATAAAACTGAAAGCATCTTGTTATTAAAATCGATAGTTGAGTTAGTTCTCTGACAGTTTTTGTAGAGTAAATACATCTGAAAATAAAGCTCCAGATTTACCAGGGTGATTCACACGATCTAGCAGCTTTGCTCCAACACAAATTGAACCCATATGCAAATGTCTGAAATAAAGTACAGTTAGCTATTTTATCTCATCGAAGGAAATAAAGTGCGAATGCTTTTTCATCCTAATCCTTTGTAAATATAACTCCATCAAAATGCAGTGTATGCAGAGAAATCCTATCATTTTGAACCATTTGAAATCCTATCATTTTCAACCATTTTCTTTAACATCAAAGTCGATTTTCAGCATCACCCTATCATCAAAGTCCATTTTCCACATCGTCCTCTCATCAAAGTCCATTTTCTTAACGTCGAGCTTCATTTTCAGTCTCCCTCCCCTGTGCCTTCCTCTCATCTTATGCAGAGTATGCTCAACTTCATAGATTTACAGTAAAAGATCCAAATCAAATTTGGCAATAAAATCTTTATTAACTTGTTTGAGGATCTAGGAACAGAGGATACATTGCCTTAACCTGCATACTCAGCTGCTCCTTGATCAACAAATTGCAGCACCAAGGCTGCAGAGTCCCCTAACCTGCGAGATGCTCAATTTTTCAGCCTGCTACGCAGAAGCAAAAAAACAATCTGCAGTCCGCTTATCCACTTGGCAATCTGCCATACTTCCCAGTACTTCTACAGCTAAAAATGTTGCCACAATCAAGCAAATGCTATAAAGGGAGGTCAAATTTGCAAGTAAGATATATTGATTGTATTGTTTCAGTCTACCCGCTTCTCTAAATAACCACTATTTGATGTAAACTTAGGATAGAACTTGGTTTTAAATCCAGCGACTATTCTGCATCAGATTAACCGTACTATATATACTGAAGGTCTGAAACATGCAAAATCATGCCTAAATTTGACCAATTTGTCAACGGATATGCTAGACGGAGGAATTCAGGAATCATAACACCATTTAATAATGGGATACATGTGGACACAAATATGCAGGCCAAAATTAAGGCAGCAAGAAGAGAACATTCTTATCTTTTCAAAATACTGTAAGAGTGTGATTCATTTCTTGCAATAAAGATACTACATTACGCTATTCTGCATCTTAAAAAATGGCATTGAAATGGGACCGTTTTCCATATATTCCAACAGATTGCAGTAAAAAAAATGAAACCCATGCCACAAATAACTCAGGGATATCACATTGGTGCAATCAAAGAATCAATGAAACACTTTTAGCATGTTTAAACTCCACAGCACAAGCCTGATACACAAAAACACAAATTTGTTTGGTCAGCGAGCTAGATATTAGTTAGTAACCTGATTGCGACAGCATGGATCACATCGGTCCCCTGCACCACTGCAGCCACCCCTAATGATTTCTTATTCTTACAAAGATGGCAAAACAGGAGCTGAAGAAAGCAAATTAAAGAGAAAAATAAGAGATCGGGTAGCTTACTTGGTGCAGCGTAGGCTTGATGTCTTGCCTGGATGCCGACGACGCCGCCAGATCGGAGCTTCGGAGCTGGTGCTGATGCAGTGAGCTAGTACATGTGGGATTTTGTCCGTGGGTATCTAAACCATACATCAGGGGCAAATGACGGCACCTGGCGAGAGGACGGCCAGCTTCAAGACGGCGGCGGATGTGGTTTTGGCACCGCGCGAGGCTGTTCCAGGGATCAGGCACGCTGGGCGGAGATGGCCGTCGACGACGGTGCTCGGATTTTCGTTGAGGCTGTTCCCCGAAGACTCCAGGCGACGGCGATCTGGCGGCACGGAGGCGGGCATACAAAGATCGGTGGCGTCGCGAACGAGAGTAAGGGTAGAGCGGCGGGCATCGGTGTCACGGCGGCGGAGAGGCGAGGAGCCGGCGGCGACGAGTTGTGAGCGACGGCGGCGAATCGTGGGCAGCGCTCGCAGAGGAGACCGGCGTGGTGGAGAGGCGAGGGGCGGCGGCGCGGTGTGGGGACGGCGACGGATTGGGGGTTGGCGTGACGCGGGGAGAGAGAGGGAGCGGCGATGGCGGTGCGGTAGATTGGAGAGGGCGGCGGTGATCGCGGGTCTGGTGATGAGGCGACGCGGCGGCGGGGCAAGGAGGCGACGCAGGGAGGAGGGCGAAGGACGCGGCGTGGGGAGGGAGAGGAGATCGATCCGAGAGAAGGGGAGAGGAGCGATGCGCGGTGGGGAGGAGATCGAGGCCGTTGGATATGGCAATCGGATGGTTGAGATTACGTGTGTCTGTCAAATGCGTCTGCTGTGTTAGGAATCAAGACCACCACTACCGATTTTTTAAGTAGTAGATATATATATATATATTAAAAAAAACACCGTTTAGCAGTTTGGGAAGCGTGTGCATGGAAAATAAGGTGGAGGGAGTTAGGAAACAGGCACACAGCTGGAATGAACGCAGCCTTAATGCATATATGAATGGGCTGCAGGTACGCTCATGGGCCAAAATTGAAAGGGCCAATTAGAGTGGGTACAATAGCATAGTATAAGCTAGCTATAAACACATCGAGATGATAAATTATGAGAGAGAAGGGCAGTGGTCTACATATTTGTAGCCAGCTGCAGCACAGATTATAAGACACAATATATTTATTTCAGGTCAGACCATATATTACTAATGTATTGTATGTTTATAGGTAACTATTTAATGAATTGGCTATTAAATCGACTATAAATGATTTGAAGCTAATAGTTGGCTATGCTATTAAACTTGCTCTTAAGACGTCTGCTGCACCAAGAATACAAACGACGAGTAAAAAACTCCCATATATTACAATTAGAACGTTTGTACGCACGCGGAAACAAGTAAAAATCTGGCGAGCCTGGCCGGCGTTGGATGATGACCAAATCAACTTGCTACGTGGGATAAGACCATCGTCCAGACCGCTTAGTGGTAAAACGAAGTAGGAGTAGGTTCTATTACTCTCTCCATTCCACTGAATAAGACGCGGTTAAAATTGGTACGGTATCTAAAACTATTCTTTAACTATAAAACTTTCCGTATATTACAATGTTTTTAGTAACAAGATTATAATAATAGGAAAGAAAATTCAAATATCAATCCAATATTTTTTTTCATAAAATAAAGTTTAATTTATAATAAAATAAATAGCTAAATTTTAAAACACGTGCATATACTTTATTTAGTGGAGTAGGATGAAGGGAGTAGTTGACAAGCATCTGTACCTGGTTTATGGTCGGGAGAACAAAATCGGGATCATGGTTTTTGTATGAGGGGTTCTATATGGACTTTTATGTTTTTCTCTACTCCTCAGCTAGGCCCATCTGTGGTCCATCAGGCCTCGGCTGAGAGAGGAGACGGCCTGGCACGGCCAACCCCACGCCGGCCGCCGCCGCCGCGACGATGTACCTTGCAAATCTCCGTTTCCATCGTGTCGGAGGGGTTCGGAGTTTGAAACAACGAGCCTCTCTATCTTTTTTAATTTTTGTTTTATTTTTTACTTTTGCTGGTTGAATTGTCGTATTAGAGCATATACAATAGCTGACTATAAACCAGCTATAAACATATTTTAAAGAGATAAAAGATGAGAGAGAAAAGCAACGGGCCACAGATCTGGAGCCACCTGCACCACGGACTCTAAGACGTAATATGTGTGACAAGTGAAACCATATATTAATAGTATAGTAAGTAACTATTATATGAATTGACTATTAAATTCGCTATATATGAATTATAGCTAATAATTGGTCATACTATTAAACTTCTTTTATCAGAGGGAGAAAGAAGAGAGATTACTTTACGCTGGTTGGCAAAGAGATGGTGCAGGACAAAGTCAACTGACGTACTAAAACCCTGAACGCTGGTTCAGTGAACGAGCCGCGTTCATCATGGTTAATTAAATTGACGCGTCTAAGTAGTTACTCTCTTTATCCCATAATATAGCAGTCTAATATTAAATAAGAACATTAAAAAAACATAGGATAATATATATCATAGTATTATAAATCTGTAAAAAATATTCTAGTACTACGTTCGGGAGAGTCTCTCTATCCAAATTCGTTATACGAGGAACCATTTAGTAGGGAGTAGAACAATAGCTACTATATTTATTTCAAAACATTTTGGGATGGAGGAAAAATAGCAGGGCCCATCATTTATATTATTCGGGGAATAAGCCAAAGCATATTTATAAACGAAAAATAATTTGTATACGTGTTCTTAGCGATTTAAAAGTAAAGGCTAAAAATAAATTTTGATAAAAAATCCTCTTAAAATCAACTTTAAATTTAAAGTTGAAAAATTTAAATTTGGACTGATAAGTATAAGCATAAACGAAAAGACGAGGCTGTGAGCTTCCTCTTCACGCGGCACTCAATCGTGGCCGTTGGGAGTGCACACTGATTATACAAACTCAACGTATATGATAGTTCTTCGAGCTACTTAGATGGATGACATAGTATGCTAGAACTTCTTTTGTTTACTCCCTTTCTCTTCTCCTTGTAGTAATTTGTTATCTTCTGCAAGTGGTTCCCCTAGTCAACTGGACATCATTTGCATTTGTTTTGTTGTTTTGACTCGGCCCGGATCCACGTACGTATTCATATTGCTCTAGTCAATATCTTGGCTGATGAGCTAGGAAACACCAAAAGTTCTGATATCCAACCAACGGTCAAAGCAGAGAAATCTGCACCTGAATTTCGTACAAAGGGAATATATATCATACAAGTATGATAAAAGAATAACAAAACCGATCTGAAGTGTGTAACATTTGGAATGCCAAACAAGTAAACAACCGCCATATCCGAATCAACACGCTTATAACGTCACATACAAAGGCAGCGTAAATACATACATTTCTTCCACATATTCAGGCTCTTTTTTGGGGAGAAAAGGCATTACACATTTCTACATCTTCAGACATTTTGTGGATTAGGCTTTCGTTTTGTTTTATCACTTGCATCCAAATCTTTTATAAACTATTATATGTTTCAGACCCAGCTATCATTAATTATTACAAGTAATGTCTACTGTCTGACCTAGAGCACTAATTCAGATGATGAACACGTGATTTTGCATACAAACGATGCATATTTGCATAATATATACACATCTCCTTACACATCTGATTAACTAATCTTCAGGCTACTTGATGAATAAGATAGTGACATCTTATATGGTTCTTACGTTTAATTTAAAGACTTGCTCCGTTTCTCTGCATATATATATCTGTTTTCTTGTCTTGACTGAAGCATATGACCTTGTCAACGATAATTTCGTCTTTTGTTTTTGTATCTCCGATCCATACTGCTCAGGCCAAGAGTAATATACTAGTAGTACCTTGGTTGATGAGATAGAAGTACCCAAAACTTCTTAAATCCAATCAACAAGCAAACTAGATATATTTACACCCCAATTTCGTACAAAATGGAATCAATGCATTACACACAGTAACATCATCAGTAGGAGCAAATGCTCATGAACAAAAACTAATCTCGTGTACAACAAAGAAGTACTAAAATAACCCCCTCCTAATGAACAACTTCTACACCTTGAGACTCTTGAGGATCATAGGCAGCCCATACTTTGGCCGAAGCGTGATCACGTCGGTTGGCACGTGGACGTACTTGGGTGATAGAGTAAAGGAGAACCTCTGTAGGATCATTGCAATTACGGCCTTGGCCTCGATCATGGCGAAGTTCTGCCCAATGCATGCCCTCGGCCCACTGGAGAAGGAGAGCAACGCGTTGGGATATTTTCCCGCCTTTGACACCCCATTCTTGAACCTCTCCGGCTTGAATATGTCGGCGTCCTCGCCCCACACCTCCTTATCGCGGTGGATTGTTGCAATCGGAATCGATAGGACAGTGCCCTCAGGGACCGTGATGCCGCCGAGTTCTAGCTCGGCGTTGACCCTCCTCTGTATGAATGCAACAGGGCCATACAACCTCAGGGTCTCGAGGAGGAACATGTTGACTAGCTTCAGCTTGTTGAGCATGTCACCGGTGGGCACCTTGCCGTCACACTCCGTTGCCACCTCCTCCCTGAGCTTCTCCTGCCACTCCGGATGTGTGCTCAATAGGAACATGGTCCATGTGAGAAGGTGTGAGGTGGTGTCGTGCCCTGCAAAGAAGAATGTCTTGCACTCGGCGATGATCTCGTCCATACTAAGTTGTGGCTGGCTCTCCCCGTGCTCCGGTGCACATGCCTCCAGCATTAATCCGAGCAGGTCGTTCCCGTATCCTGCGACATCTTTGTTGTTGAGCCGGCTCTTGATGATGTCCGTGAGCATGCTTCTCACCTTCTTGTCCACTGACCATGTCTTTAGGTTCTTCTTGGTCGGGAGGTAGCTGGACCCCGGGATTTGGATGCTAAGGAAGGTGGAGAAGGCAAGAAATTGAAGCTCTCTTTGTGCCAAGAACACTTGCTTCCCCTCCTTATAGCTGCTCCCGAATGCTGTGTGCGAGATCACATCAGCGGTAAGCTCCTCGAATCGTCGGCTCAGCTCGATCTCCACTATATCGCCCTTTGTCCCCAACTCGGATTCCCACTCGGAAATCATAGATTGGGCACAATCGGACATAGTCACAGTCATCATCTTGAGCTTGTCCATGTTAAATGCCGGGTGGACTACTTTGCGGTGGCGCTTCCACTCATCGCCGTCGGTGAGCACAAGCCCCTTGCCGAGTAGTCGTGCGAAGTATGGGTTCGACACGTTCTTAGGGTACATCCCCGTCCGGTCCGATAACACCTGCCTCACCATGCTCACGTCTGCCAAGCAAATGGTAGGCCGCGCTCCGAACCAATACATGAATGTCTTCCCTGCAGCACGTAAATAAATACGAAAAATACACATATATCATAAACTAGCACTAGGATATATATATATATATATATGATACTTACAACATCTGATTTTGTAAGAATCAAAAGAAAACTCCTTATCGGTGAAGTCACGGAGAGCGTACCATAGAGGGGGATCCATTTGCGGAAGTGCGGCTGCACGATGGGGACGAAGTCATGGGAGGAGACGTCGAGCACGACGCCGGCGCCCTCGTCGCGGAGACGCCTGATCTCGCCGAGGTTGCCGGAGAAGAACCGGTATCCCGGCCCGCCGACGCCCTGCGCCCGCAGCCGCCTGGTGATGGCGCGGGGCCTCCACACCAGCTTCACCACCGCGTCGAACGCCCACGACGCCACCACCGCCGCCACCGCCGCCGCCACCATCCACCCCAGATTACCCATGGCTACTAGACGTACGCCGCGAGATCACCTGAACCAGTCGCCGGAGTACGTACGCCTATACTGTAGCTCTGCTTCTGCTTCGATCGGCTGGTTGGTGAGACCTTGAGAGAGATCGAAGAGCTACCGGAGCTATGGCTTAGTTCGTCGTTGCTGTTTGTGTGGTGAGATATCGATCGATGGACTTGGTGGCTGCCGGAGGCTGTGATTTTATACGTTCGACGCCGCGCGGCCATGGGCCATGGCCGGTTTGACCTCCGGGTGGCTATAGCTTGGTGTGAACGCGCGGCGACGATGACGCGTACATGCCATGTCGGAAAGAGACCGTGACATCAGCCGTGATGCCAGCAGTTTTGGCTTCGCTGGCGATCACGTGCCGTTTCCGGGCTCGCTCTCCCGTGCGGACGACAGTATTTTTTACAGGACACCGACGTACACGTATACGATTAATACGTACACGTACAGCAGTAGTTGTATCGATTTATTTATCTGTTTATTATTACTCCGTCGGTTTCGTATTATATGTCGTTTTGAAATTTTTTTCATAATCAATTTTCTTTATATTGATCATGTTTCTAGGAAAAAAAGGTAATATTTTGAACACGAAACAAACATATTATCAAAATATATTCAATTTTATGTTTAATAAATTAATTTGGTGTTACAAATGTTGTTAAATTTGTCCATACACTTGGTTAAATTTAAAGAAGTTTGACTAGGAAAAATATAAAATGACTTAGAGTACATTTGACCATTTGTTTTATTTGAAAAATTAGTATAAATATAAAAAAGAATAAGTTATATTTAAAGTACAATATATATATACGTGTCGTTGGCCATGTACAAAATACTGTACTGTAATACGTACGTGTGGAAGAAGAGCACGTTTTAGCAAAGCCTGAGAAGAAAACAGGAGATAATGAGAGATTGATGATTAATTGGCCATAGGAGTAGAGAACAATCAGTGCTAACCTACTGACCTCAACACGGTGTCTGAGTTGTCAATTTGGCATTTGCAGAGCAAACTTTGGCGCGTTAGTCACCAAATCCCTAATGATTAATGAACATACTGGTCCAAGGATTGGGAGGTTCCCATTGACTTGTCCTGGATTTCATTTCTTGTCAATCAAGGTCGGAGAGATATTCAGATAACGTTTCTAGAAGGACAAATAAATGAGAAAAACAATGGGCAGCACGTAAGATGATTTATATACTCCATACTATAAACTGCATCACTGCAGCTAGCGTCCCACTCAAGAGACAATAGCATTACTAACCCGTAGTAAGAAACAGTGGCGAACTCAGAAATGGGCCCCATCGTTTAGCTTATTGGCGAAATAAGCGAAACGGCATATTCACAAACGAAAAATAATTTGTGAATAAAACTTTTATATACGTGTTTTTAGCGATCTAAAAGTAAAGGCTGAAAAATAAACTTCGATGAAAAAATACCACAATCAATTCTAAATTTAAGGTTAAAAAATTAAAATTTTAGCTGATAAGTATAAGCATAAACGAAGGTTGCCTTATTAGAGTTTTGGTCCAATAAAATCTTACATGCTGAAATTTCGAAGTGCTCCGCGAGTCTTTTGTCTTGGGCCTCGGGCATGCATGGCCCGTGTAATTTAGGGTGTAAGTCCTCCCTGAACTCATAAATAAAGTATATTTTATAACAAAAGTAATTTTTTCTTATCAATAAGCAGATCGGAAATAAAATCATTGTTTTAAAATCTTTTTGGACGGAGGAGGTTGTTAGCTAGGCCTGTTTGGCTGGCCCAGGCTGCGGCTGCACCACAGTCAACCGGAATAGTGCCGCTAGAGTACAGGGATGAAACTGGTTCGGATAGTTTCCGTCCGTCCGGACCATTTTTTGGATTCGGATAGTTTCGGTCGGAATTATCCAGAAATTCAGAATCGAAAACGAATACAGTTAGGGTACTATCCGTCGGAATCGAAAAACAGTCGGAAACTATCCAGAATTTTTTTTTCAGATATCCGCAGACATTGAGCAAATTATATAAAAAACACGTATATATACATAACTTTTTCATATAGAATCAGATGAAGACAAACTTTATATCAACATTGTAGAGCTCGATGAGATCTACAACTTTATTATTGACTATTTTATTATTTGAGGTCATTTATAGGTCTAAATATTCATTATAATATACCATATTAATTTTTATAAAATCTCAGATCTACAATTCAACGACATCTGATGGAGATGTGTTCCATATCAAAGTTGTAGAGCTCAATGGGATCTACCACTTTGTAGTTTATAACATTTGTATTTGAAAGGATTTAAAGTATAATACAAACATAACAAGTTTCGAAGATGTGAAGTAAAATAAATAAAATCTTCAATTTATACAATGGTAAGTAAGTTATACATATAGTAGGTCTTGGGAATAGAAAATGATAATCATATTTGCATATGGATCTCTTAGAGAAACAGCCGTAAAAATCGATTTTCACATACGGTTGTGAGACCGTCTGTAAAATTGACGATATAAATATTGGAGATGTTGAACTAAAATAATAAGTGATATATCTTCCTTGATCAAGAAACTCAATTTGAGGGGTTTTTTATATACCGGTAAATACTCGCTACCGTATTCGTTCCGTCTCGTATTCGCTCCGTATCTGTATTCGATAATATTCGATTTCATTTCCGTATTCGAGTTTTCGATTCTGATTCCGATTCCGAAAAAAATATGAAAACGAATATGATAAAGCTAGTTTCCGTCCGTTTCCGATCCGTTTTCATCTCTACTAGAGCATACATCACCATTAAAGTTGTGTCTGTTTTGATGATTGCAATTAGGCCGTATTTAGTTCAACCCCAACTTTCAACTTTCCATCACATCACATCACATCCAAAATTTTTCTACACACATGAACTTCTAACTTTTTTTTCTAAATTTTCAACTTTTTCTAAACTTGTAACTTTTTTTTTAGGAACTAAACACAGCCATAGTGACACTACTGCTGAACACTGATGACACGGTGTTCAGGCAAACGTTCTTTTTACGCAGTATATGTGCCTTTGATTGAGGCAATTACTGTACCGTGATCATCGTCTTTGCCTTGTGTCCTGGCATCGATTTTACTACATTAGTTTCAGATACTGTCATTCGGTTTACAGGTTTAGATATACGACGAAAACGCTTTTCGGCAAAAGACCTCAAAAGTCAAAACACGAACATGATGGTGGGAAACGTTGCCCACTGTCACGGAAAACGGTACAGTTCATTAGCGCGTGATTAATTAAGTATTAAAAAACTTGAAAAATGGATCGATACGATTTTTATAAAAGCAACTTTCCCATAAATTTTTTTTTAAAAAATATCACACCGTTTAGCCGTTTGAAAACTGTGCGCGAGAAAAACTAGGGATGAGAGTTGGGAACTCTCAGCGCTGAACTCAAACTTAATGACCAAGTGAACACTCGGGAGAATATATAGGTAGCCCGCTAGCAGTAAATTCATGGAAAATAGCAACTTATGTAGCGCCAAATTATTAATATTTTAAACTGAACTTCTTATTTATCACAAGTGAATGAACATGTTGAACATAGAAACCCATAACTATATTTAAAATGAGACGGATGTAGTAAATGCGACGGTTTGGTTTGAAGCCAATATGTTGATAAAAAAATGTTTAATTTGGTATAGTTCTAAAACTTTCTTCACTATAATAAAAAATTTGAATTCCAAATAACATCGAGCCAAACACACTTTTTCTTTATTAACCTGCTAAAATATTGGTAGTCAGAACTTATGAAAATACTGATACTATCAAAAAATATTTTGATAGGGTACTAAGTCACAAAAGCCCTACATCTTCTGAGATTGGCCATTGCGACTTGCAAGTCAAGACTGAAGTAACCGATTATACAACTGAGCATATGAAGTATTTGTTTCTTCGAGCTATTTAAGGAATAACATATTAAACTTTTTTTTAAACATGGTCTCCCTTTCTCTCCTAGTAGCTAGTCATTATAAACTTCTCTGTTTAAACATGGACCTTATAAACTTTTCTATTTACGCCGAGTTTAGATCCAAACTATTTCTTCAAACTTCTAACTTTTTCATCACATCAAAACTTTCCTACACACACAAACTTCTAACTTTTCCGTTACATCGTACAATTTTAACCAAATTTCTAATTTTAGCGTGAACTAAACACACCCTTAAACATTGCCTCCCTTTCCTTGTAACCTGACTTTAATATCTTACGCATGTGATTCGTTCAGTCAACTGGAGGAACGCGAGATTTTAGACAAGCACTAAATATTTAAATAGTATGACCATTCGTGTTATTTACAAAATTACATAATTGTTATTTATATTTTACCTATTTTATAACTAAAGGTTTTTTTTAATGAGATGAATTGTCAAATGATATTTACAAATTGATAGCGTCATATGCATTAAGAAAGTGAGTAATCATCTACTCCCTCTATTTCCCTCTATTTCATATTATAAGTCACTTTGATTTTTTTCCTAATAATATTTTGTAAGTTTGATTAAGTTTATAAACAAATATAGCAACATTTTCAACACATAAAAAAACACATTATCAAATATATTCAATGTGATATTTAATAAAACTAAATTGATGTTCTAGATATTGGTAAACTATTTTCGCTACAAACCTAAAGAAGTTTGACTAGGGAAAAAGTCAAATAGACTTTTTGGTGGGGTTGAGAACTCACCTCCTACGCACGTAAAACGGACAGACTCATTAGCGCATGATTGATTAAGTATTTGATATTTCTTTTGAAAAATAAATTAATATGATTTTTTAAAAACATCTTTCGTATATAAACTTTTTGTAAAATACACACTGTTTAATAGTTTAAAAAGCGTGTGCGCAGAAAACGAGGGTGGGGAGTAGAGAACTCTCTCAAAAGAACGCATCGTTATCCTATACATGAACCAGAGGGAGTAACTAGCTCTTTAATGAATAATATATTGTAATTTTAAGTGGTTAGTTGTTACATTTGTTTCAAGACTTGCTCCGTTTATCTACATGTATATTCTATTTTCAGTGTTGACTGACAAGCATATAACATTGTCGACAACCATTTGGCCTGATTGGAACCACAGAGTATCATATTTATCGACTCAAGAAACTTATTGGTTGATATGCTAGAAATACGAAAACTTCTTATCTCCAATCAACAAGCAAACTAGAAAAATTTACATCCCAATTCTGTAGAACCGAAATATATCAGTACATTACACGATAACATTATTAGGGAGCAAATTCTTGTGAACAAGACTACTCGTGTACAACAAAGCAGTGCTAAAAAAGAAGTGTAAGTAAGATATTCCTTGGATCTTACCTATCTCTCTTTACCTTGAGGCTCCTAAGGATCATTGGAAGACCATACTTAGGCCTTAGCGTGATCACACTGATTGGCGTGTGGACGTACTTAGGGGACAACGTGAAGGAGAACCTTTGCAGGATCATGGCGATGATGGTCCTGGCCTCGATCATGGCAAAGTTTTGCCCGATGCACGACCTTAGCCCGATAGAGAAGGAGAGTAGTGCGCTGGGGTGCTTCGCTGCATTCAACACTCCATTCTCGGACCTCTCTGGCTTGAACTCATCGGCGTCCTCCCCCCACACTTCCTTGTCACGGTGGATTGTTGCGATCGGGATCGTTAGGATGGTGCCCTTAGGAACCTTGATGCTACCAAGCTTGACGTCGGTACCAGCTCTCCTCGTTACGAGTGAGACAGGGCCATACAACCTTAGGGTCTCGAGAAGGAACATGTTGACCAATTTCAACTTGTTGAGCATGTCTCCGGTGGGCACCTCGTCATTGCACACCATCCTAACCTCCTTTCTGAGTTTCTCCATCCAATGTTGGTGTGTGCTAAGCAAGAACATGGTCCAAGTGAGCAATTGCGAGGTGGTGTCATGCCCAGCGAAGAAGAAGGTCTTGCACTCAGCGATGATATCGTCCATGCTGAGTTGTGGCTGGCTCCCGCCATGCTCTGGCACGCATGCCTCTAACATCAATCCAAGCAGGTCATTCCCATATCCCATGGTTTCTTTGTTAGTGAGTCGACTCTTGATAATGTTCATGAGCATGCTCCTCACCTTCTTGTCTAGTGACCATGTCTTCAGATTCTTTTTGGTCAGGAGGTAGCTGAACCCTGGGATTTGGATGGTGAGAAACACGGAGAAGGCAAGAAATTGGAGCTTCCTCTGTGCTAGGAAGACCTGCTTCCCCTCCCTGTAGCTGCTCCCAAATGCCGTACGCGAAATCACATCAGCAGTGAGCTCCTCAAACCACCGGCTCAGTTCAATCTCCGTGCTTCCGCCCTTCATCCCCAACTCCGATTCCCACTCAAACATCATTGATTGGGCGTAGTCGGATATGGTCTCCGTCATCATCTTGAGCTTGTCCATGTCGAAGGCTGGGTGAACCACCTTGTAGTGGCGTTTCCACTCATCGTCGTCGGTGAGCACGAGCCCCTTACCAAGCAGGCGTGCGAACTGCATGTTATCTATGTACTTGGGGAACATCCCTGTACGGTCCGACAACACCTGCCTCACCATGTTCATATCTGCCAAGCATATGTTTGGCCGTGTCCCGAACCAATACAAGAACGTCTTCCCTACATCACATAAACACGCAAACATATACAGGGATATGTTTATATGCTGTAGATGATTTCAAATATCAGAAAAAAAGCTCAGAAACATGGCGTACCGTAGAGGGGAATCCATTTGCGGATGTGTGGCTGCACGATGGGGACGAAGTCATGGGAGGAGACGTCGAGCACAAGGTTGGCGCCCTCGGCGCGGAGACGCCTGATCTCGCTGAGGTTGCCGGAGAAGAACCTGTATCCCGGCCCGGCGACGCCCTGCGCCCCCAGCCGCCTGGTGATGGCGCGGGGCTACCACACCAGCTTCACCACCACCGCGATGAACGCCCACGACGCCGCCACCGCCGCCGCGGCCGTCGCCACCGTCCACTCGAAACCCATGGCCAGCAGATCGAACAAGTTCTGAATTTCTTCGCCTGAATCAATCAACCGTTCGTGTTCTGCTTGCTTGGTACAGCTGGTTGCTGTCTTGCTGAGAGAGTGATAGATCGAACAAGCAAAGCTAAGCTTGAGACTTCTTTGGGAGTCGCTAGCTGGTGTTTGTGTGGTTGAGACACTGGTCGTCAGTCGTAACCGGAGGCTGTGATTTAATTATACGAAAGAATTGCATGTCAATATCGTAATCGGCGACTAAGCGGCCATATCTTTTTCGCGAGCGCGCAAAAAATTTACATGTCAATATATTAAAAAAGAAAAGAACCTTTTTTTACATATCACAATTGACCAGACATGCCTAGGCTAGGGGGAAGAAAAAAGGTAAAAAAAAAACTAAAGCTGCAGCTAGGGAAAGAAGGGGAAAAACTACTGCGAAGAAAAGCTACTCTAATCAACAAGGAGGTGGAGACGGAGAAACACTAAAAAAAAAAAACCCTGAGATCCCATCCATATCAAAACACTGCTTCCTTCGTTACAAAATATAACAATTTTTAACCTTAAAATCTATTAAAAATATAACAACTTATTCATCAATGTTCTCTTCGCAACCAATCATAACTTTTCACCATTCAATTTTCCCACCCAACTTCACTTCTCATCCAATTACAATATTCCCCAATTTAATTTACCTATTTTTTAATATCAGCCTAAGCTTATCTCTAAAAATCCTTATATTCTGGAACGAAGATAGTAGTCATATTTACAACAGTATCTGGGAAACTTGTTTTAATTTGATTTGGAAACTGTTTTTCAATTTTTCTACCTATTTTATTTGGTTGGTCAGTTTTTTAGGTGCACCTGTTTCTCTTTTTGCGGAGCATTTATTTTATACGTGAGGGTAGGATAGACAGGAAGTGAAGGAGGGCGAGTAAATCAAAGAGATAGCCATTTCTCGGTTGGGGGCAAGATAAAAAGAATTCAATAGGTCAGTTGAAGGGGCAGGCAGTAGTCTACAAAATACAGTTCCTTTTAAATAGCAGGATTGAGAAAATAGAAGAAAAAAAAAATAAAACATGATGAATAGAAGTGTAAAACAGAGAATTACAAAATATATAAAAAAAGAGAGTAATTTTCATATAACTACATGTACTTTAATCAAATTATCATAAAACTACATATTTAACACTAAATTTGTCACAAAACAACACATTTAAAGCGAAATATCACGAAAGTACAGATTTAATAACAAAATTATCACAAAACTACATGTTTAATGATAATTTAATCACAAAACTTGAACAATTAAATGACTGGATCGACCGGATAGCGTTTCTAGGGGAACTACTAGTGAACAGCAATTATATTATTTGAATTTTGACGTTGACAAGTGTACGATTCGTAGTACAATTGTACAAGTGTTTTCTTCTGTTCTCCTTTTCTTTTTCGTTAGTTAACCTCCGTTATGTCTTTTATTTTCTTTTCCTCCTCCTACGCAATGTACTGCCAATACAAACGCTTTGGGTTCAGGCAATTGAACCATGATCTTTGCCTTTGCATGCCCTGGCATTTTTACATTGTAATTCAGTTCTCGGATCTAAAATTGACATCAAGTTCTTGTTTGATCCACCGCTATTATCACAATATCCGTCCGGTCAGAGCTATCAACGATGAATCGATAATTTACTATCCATTTTTAGCTTTTTGAATGGAAGAAAAGTAATGAAACCTACAATGGCTATTGAATAACCTCCTTTCCATTTTTTTATACGAAACCGTTTGGCCATTTTTTCTTCGTCTGCCAAATTTTCTTTAGTTCTACCCAAACTCAGTTTTGTCTCAATCTTTATTGAAGAAGAAACGGTTTTCCAGCCGCTAAATCCAGGTATCCCACAAAATCATTAAACCTGGCTGTTATTTCGGTAAAATACGCTAAATCACAAATTAATGACCAAGTGAAGACTCGTGAGAATATGAAGCGTGCTAGTGGCAAATTCATGGAAAGTAGTAGCAACTTATGTAGTGCCAACTATTTGAATGATTTTTTTAAGAAAAAAAAGGACACAGGGATGGGGATGGGGTAGTAATATACGGAATGCAGCCCAAGTCAACATCAGGAAGCAATTCCCAGTCTACAAGCCAACATCACAAATTTACATCCAGTTTTGTAGAAATGAAATAAAACCGATCTCGTGAACAACAAAGCAGTGCATAAAAAAAGGAAGCATAAGTCAGACATTCCTTAGTTCTTACATATCTCTCTTACATCTTGTAAGATCAACGTGTGTTTTGATTCTTATTCTGTGATGAACAATTGGCATCTGTGATTATTGGTTTTGATATTTGGAGATTACAGTTGAAGTTGTTTTGGAGATAATTGATTTTCAAGTGATGAACAGGGTTTGCTGTTTTGTTGGGACCGGTCAGACCGGACGGTAGTTGCCGGTCAGACCGGCTTGTGTTGAGCGGTCAGACCGGCCGGCCCGCGGTCTGACCGGCCGACGCTGTGTCGGTTTTGGTTTCGGGTTGTTTCTTTGGATATCCGTGATTGTTTCATGGTTATGGCTTCTAGATGGATACTATACGTATGTAATACTGTTGTTTGCTAACAATGAGTCAAGTTGGTGATAGCTTGGTCTCGGAATATGGTTTCTTTGTTTGTTTCATGTGTAGGTGATTCGATGCCTCGGGAGAGTATTTGCGGTGATGGACCGGGAGTCGGCTTGGTGGTAAGACGATGTCCGTGGTGGTCAGATATCATGCGGGATACTTATGCTAGAGTTGATGCACGTGGTTGGTGAAGATTCCATATGGCATATGATGGAGGTATTGTGTGCGTGTGAGATGCGGAGTCGAATTTGGAAGGAGTCCAAATTTGGTATGATTGGTTATGTAAAGTTTGTTTCTTATACTATAGGGTTTCCTAAGGTGTTTAGGACTTCTAGTATGAGTTTGGTTCGTGGCTTTAGGCTGCCTACCTCATGTATAAATAGAGGGGGAGAGTGAAGCTTCCCGGTATCGCTTTTGAGAGCAATTGAGTTGCTAGTTTAGTTAGGGTTTCAAGTTTAGTCGAGATTTTTGTAAGGAGTGCTGTTGATGCACTTTGTAAACATAGATAGAAGCAATAAAGTTGTCATCTACTTTAAGAGTTCTTCGATTTGTGTTTAATCGGGTTCGGCGGTCTAACCGGTGATATACCGGCGGTCAGACCGGCGGCAGGCGGCGGTCAGACCGACGGAGGAGAGGCGGTCAGACTGACGGAGGAGAGACGGTCAGACCGGCAGCGACTTCAGGCGTGGCAGACGATCTTCAGGCGGTTGTACCGAGTGATCAACACCGGTTAGACCGGCGGCACGAGCGCGGTCAGACCGGCGGATCAACCTCGGTTAGACCGATCTACATCGAATTTGAGGGTAACTTTTATTTCCACTAAAAGTTTAGGTTTTTGGGTATACCAACCATTCACCCCCCTCTGGTTGGCTTAGTTCTTGTGATTCCATCCTACACATCTTGAGGCTCCTGAGGATCTTTGGGAGACCATACTTGGGCCACAGTGTGATCAAACTGGTTGGTGCGTGGACATACTTGGGGGATAGTGTAAAGAAGAACCTTTGCAAGATCATGGTGATGACAGCCTTCGCCTCCAACATGGCGAAGTTCTGCCCGATGCACGACCTCGGCCCGCTAGAGAAGGAGAGCAACGCATTAGGGTTCTTCGCTTCTTTGGACACTCCATTCGGCAAAAGACCTCAAAACACGAATTAATGAGCAAGTGAAAACTCAGGAGAATATATAGGTAGCGTGTTCACGGAAAATAGAAACTTATGTAGCGCCAAACTAATATTTGAAACTGAACAACTTTCTTTTTTATCTGAAGTGTACGCTATCTGAAGTGTACGCGTTTGGAGGACACAAAGATGGAGGCCTCATCTTTTCGTTTATGCTTATTCTTATCTGGACACAAAGATGGAGGCCTCATCTTTTCGCTTATGCTTATGCTTATCTGCCAAAATTTAAATTTTCAACCTTAAATTTAGAGCAGATTTTGTGGTTTTTTATCGAAGTTTATTTTTTAGCCTCTTAGATCGCTAAGAACACGTATATAGAAGTTTTATTTACAAATTATTTTTTGTTTGTAAATATGTCGTACTTATTCCATAAATTACTTTTCGGGGCTTAGGAGTAGTAATTGTTGTAAAACAAATCTCGCCGCCGGCGGCTTGTACGAATGGCTCGACTGGGCCGTTTTTGAGAGGATGTGCCGATCCGAATGGGATGGCATGGGCTTCTTCTGGTGCTCTTTCGCTGACTCCCGCATGTATTGGGCCTCCTTTAAGCCCACTGTCAAACGACCGTGTTGAGCCAATCGCTAAAAAAGGTACACCAGGTCATTTCGGATTGATGCTAAAACATGTCTACCAAAATATATTTTGATAGTTTGAATAGTAAATGAGATAGTTTGGTTTGAATCCAATAAGTTGGTAATAAAAATGTTTAATTTGGCATAGTTATTAAACTTCCTTCACTACTATACAAAATTTGACTTCTAAATAACATCAATCCAAACACACCTTTTCTTTATAACGTGTTAAAACTTATCAAGATTTTAACACTATTATTATTTTAATAGGGCACTAAACCAAATAAGCTCTACCTCTTTTGAGATGTGGCTGTTGCGAGTTGCAAGTCAACACTGAAGTCACCGGTTATACAAACTGAGCATATGAAGTATTTGTTTCTTTGAGCTATTTAATGAATAACATATTAAACATTTTTTTAAAAAAAAACATTGTCTCCCTTTCTCTCCTAGTAGCTGGACCTTATAAACTTTTTATTTAAATAGTCTCCCTTTCTCTCCTAGTAGCTGGATCTTATAAACTCTTCTATTGAAACAGTGTCTCCCTTTCTCTCCTAGTAGGTGAACCTTATAAACTTTTCTATTTACTCCCTCCATCTATTTTTGATAGTCATATTTACAAATCTAAAAAATTTATTTTTGATAGGCATATTTCAATCCAACAATCTATCCTCTTAATGACTTTCTTGGATTTAATGCGTGACTCTCTATTCTTACACACAAGATTGGCTACCTGGGCATCGAGAAATGTAAATATTAATGAATCGCTTGTTTACGAGGAATAACTAGTAGCATGTTTAAATGATAAGTAGAATTACTTATCCTTGATCTGTGTGCCAAGATGAAATATGACTATATGGAGGGAGTATTATTTAAACATTGTTTCCCTTCGTCTCATTGTAACCTGGCCTTAATTGTCTTCTGCATGTGACTTTCCCGATCAACTAGAGGAACACCTGATTTTAGATAAGAGCTACATATTTGAATAGTACCATTCGTGTTATTTACAAAATTACATAATTATTATTTATTTTGTTGCGACCTATTTTATAACTAAAGGTTAATTTTTTAATGAGATGAATTGTGGAACAATGTTTAAAAGTTGATGGCGTCATATGTATCAAGAAAGTGAATAATCTTCTACTCCCTCCATTTTATATTATAAATCACTTTGATTTTTTTAGTAAAACTTTTTTAAGTTTGATCAAGTTTATGAAAATATAACTATATTTTCAACACAAAACAAACATATTATCAAAATATATTCAATGCGTCAGTGTTATGTACAAGGCATACCCAATAGTTTTGGGTTGAGCTCGGCGAAGCCTACCATATACTAAGTTTTATACAAAATCATGCATCATATATGGAAGGTATTCCGGATAAGGAAGGAGAAACAGAGCTCTACATGGAAACTACAATGACTAGTCGGATCATATCCATATTAGTCTTCCTATTTCTACTTAGATAATGGGACATCTATAGGTATAAATACAAGACTCCCTAGGGGGGGACTAAGACAAGCCTAGCTAGAATAGACACGCTCAGTCAGAATAGACACCAATAGACGCCACCAAACATCGACGTTGGAGATAAACCTAGACAGACCCAATCTAGTGCCTCAGAGTCCGACAAGAGGTATCTAGCGCTATCTCTGATCTCGCCGTGTTCGTATTCGAGGAGGAAGACTACCTCGTCATTGACTACATGTGGTGTTCCATACCGCCAAGTCGTTGACGACTAGATTGGTTATCCCAAATATTGTGCTTGTGTGATTCTGATAAATAAGAGCAACACCGGCTTCGGCCAATAGGACTAGGGCTATTACCTTAGAGATAAGGGGCCCAAACCTATATAAAAATCATTGTTTCCGTCTCTTTTAACTCAATCTCGCGTATACCCTGGTACCAACGATCCTCATACTCTGCAAATACCGTAGTCGTGATCTACTCCGTCGACACAATAATATATTTAACGAAACTAATTTGATGTTGTAGATATCGTTAAACTATGCTATAAACTTAGCTAAACCTAAAAAAAGTTTGACTAGAGGAAAAGTCAAATCGACTTATAGTATACACAAACGGGAGGGAGTTGCTCTTTAGTTAATAATATATTGATTTTTTAGGTGGTTAATTTTTACATTTCTTTCAAGACTTGCTCCTTTTTTCTACATGTATATTCTATTTTCCGTCTTGATTGACAAGTAAATGACATTGTCGACAACCATTTGGCCTGATTGGACTCACAAAGTATCATATTGCTCGACTGAAGAGACTAATTGGTTGATATGCTAGAAATACAGAAACTTCTTATATCCAATCAACAAGCAAACTAGAGAAATTTACATCCCAATTTTGTATAACTGAAATATATATATCAATACATTACACGATAACATTATCAGGAAGCAACTCGTGTACAACAAAGCGGTGCTAAAAAAGCAGTGTAAGTAAAACATTCCTTGGATCTTACAGATCTCTTTTTACCTTGAGGCTCCTAAGGATCATTGGAAGACCGTACTTAGGCCTTAGCGTGATCACACTAATTGGCGTGTGGACGTACTTAGGGGACAACGTGAAGGAGAACCTCTGCAGGATCATGGTGATGACGGCTTTGGCCTCAATCATGGCGAAATTCTGCCCGATGCATGACCTCGGCCCGTTAGAGAAGGAGAGTAGTGCGTTGGGGTGCTTCGCTGCCTTGGACACTCCATTCTCGAACCTCGCCGGCTTGAACTCGTCGGCGTCCTCACCCCACACTTCCTTGTCACGATGGATTGTTGCGATTGGGATCCTTAGGATGGTGCCCTCAGGCACCTTGATGCCACCGAATTTGGCATTGGTGCCAGTCCTCCTCGATATGAGTGAGACAGGGCTGTACAACCTTAGAGTCTCGAGAAGGAACATGTTGAGTAAGTTCATCTTGTTGAGCATGTCACCAGTGGGCACTTCGTCACCGCACATAGTTGTCACCTCCTTCCTGATCTTCCTCATCCACTCCGGATGTGTGCTCAGCAAGAACATGGTCCAAGTGAGCAGGTGCGAGGTAGTGTCATGCCCGCCGAAGAAGAAGGTCTTGCACTCGGCAATGATCTCGTCCATGCTCAACTGCTGGCTTTCGTCATGCTCTGGCGCGCACGTCTCCAACATCAATCCAAGCAAGTCGTTCCCATATCCCATGGTGTCCTTGTTAGCGAGCCGGATCTTGATGATGTTCCTGAGCATGCTCCTCACCTTCTTGTCTAGTGACCATATCTTTAGGTTTTTTTTAGTTGGAAGGTAGCGGAACCCTGGGATTTGGATGGTGAGAAACATGGAGAAGGCAAGAAACTGGAGTTTCCTTTGTGCCAGGAAGACCTGCTTCCCCTCACTATAGCTGCTCCCAAACGCCGTGCGCGAGATCACGTCAGCAGTGAGCTCTTGAAACCGCTGACTCAGTTCAATCTCCGCGCTTCCACCTTTCATCCCCAACTCAGACTCCCACTCAGACATCATTGACCCGGTGCAGTCAGATATGGTCACCGTCATCATCTTGAGCTTGTCCATGTCGAAGGCTGGGTGGACCACCTTGTAGTGGCGTTTCCACTCGTCGCCATCGATGAGCACAAGCCCTTTGCCAAGTAGGTGTGCGAAGTATGGGTTAGTTAAGTCCTTAGGGTACATCCCCGTACGGTCCGACAACACCTGCCTCACAATGTTTATATCCGCCAAGCATATGTTCGGTTGTGCCCCGAACCAGAACAAGAACGTCTTCCCTACAACACATAATAAGCACACAATTATATATATATATATATAAGCTAACAAATTAAAATAATTGGTACTCATGGCATTTTAAAATATCGAAAAACTAAACCTCAGAAAACATGGCATACCGTAGAGGGAAACCCATTTGCGGAAGTGCGGCTGCACGATGGGGACGAAGTCATGGGAGGAGACGTCGAGCACGACGCCGGCGCCCTCGGCGCGGAGACGCCTGATCTCGCCGAGGTTGCCGGAGAAGAACCTGTATCCCGGCCCGCCGACGGCCTGCGCCCGCAGCCGCCTGCTGATGGCGCGGGGCCTCCACACCAGCTTCACCACCACCGCGATGAACGCCCACGACGCCACCGCCGCCGCCGCCGCCGCCACCATCCACACGAAATTACCCATCGCCACTGGATCGAACAAGTTGGCTCTTCGCCTGAATCAATCAACAGTACGTGTTCTGCTTTCTTGGTTCAGCTGGTTGCTGTCTTGCTGAGACAATGATAGATCGAGCAAGCTAAGCTTGAGACTTTTTGGGGGTCGCTAGCTGGTGTTTGTGTGGTTGATACACTGGTCGTTAGTCGTAACCCGAGGCTGTGTCTTAAATACTGCTCCCTATGTCTTAAAATATACTCTCTCTGTTTTGTTTTAAAATATTTGACACCGTTGACTTTTTAACACATGTTTAACCGTTCGTCTTATTAAAAAAATTTGTAAAATATATAAAACTATATGTGTACATGAAAGTATATTTAACAATAAATCAAATAATATGCAAAGAATAAATAATTACTTAATTTTTTTAAATAAGACGAAATCAACCAATTACAATCCTTCATCATTTAATTTTTCTACCCACCTTCACTTCTTATCAAATCACAATATTCCACTATTTAATTTATCTACTTTTTAATAACCGTGTTCAACCTTTAAAAACCCTTATATGATAGGATGGAGGTATTAGTCACATTTACAACGGGATCTAGGAAAATTTTTTAAAATTTATTTGGAAAATGTTTTTTTTAATTTTCTCCCTATTTTATTTGGTTGGTCAGTTTTTTAGGTGCACCTGTTTTTCTTTTCTGGAGCATTTGTTATATACGTGAGGGTAGGATAGAGAGGAAGTGAAGGAGGGTGACTAAGCTTTTTAAAATCAAAGAGATAGAGAAAGAATTCAGTAGGGCAGTTGAAGGGACAAGCAGCAGTTTACAAAATACTCTTCCTTTAAATAGCAGGATTGAGAAAATAGAGGAAAAAATAAAATAGGATTTTGACATGAATAGAAGTGCAAAACAGAGAATTACAAAATATAGAAAAAGACATGAATAACCATTCATTTGATTAGAAGACATGAAAAACACAGGAATTTAATAAGAGATAAAAAACACATAGGAAGCTTTCACGAGGTGATCCTCATACTGAAATTCAGCCAAAACTTCTATGGATTCATTAGGAATTTCGTAGGATTCAGTTATATCCAATTCTTTGTTTAAAGGAAAAAAATATCATGTACGATTGAAATCCTACAATTTTTTATATTTTCCTTCAAATCAAAGGAGCCTTACAATTTTATTATAAATAGCAAAGTAGCCGTACGTTGCAATGGAAATAAATAAATAAAAATACGATGAACATCAATTTATTAGGGTTTAATTTTCCTAATTCAGGACCCGAGTAAATTTGCAATCCTAATTAACCATGTTAATTTGTATATCAGTTAATAATTAGATAATTAATAGGTATTGAACTCCTGGTAACTTTTTTCTGGTATCTCGAGATATGTTGGTCTAGCCTACTCTTTTCGAGGTGCCATAGAGTAGGGTGTACGTGTATGTGTTTATAGAAGAGTGGGTGTGTTTTTAAACAGAAAACTACATATTTTTCATACCACCATTTTATGCAAATCTATAATAAAAATCATTGAAAAAAATGCAACAGAAATTATGTATGAATCTAAAAAGCATACCGAAATTGTAAACATTCAAAACTGCCAGAGGAAGAAGGTGCCGATTGCTTTTATAACCTCTATAGCTACCATATTGTCACAACGCCGCACGAGCACGACACAACCAGCGCCCAAGCGTTCTTGTGTTGATGGGTTTAATTAACCGGATGGTTGCTCCCGTGTTCGAGTTGATCACGGAATTACATATATAACTTCCGCGTGACGTTGCGCGCACCTCGCCCGCGTATCGGATGATGGACGGAAGAATTTTGAATACAGGATCACCTATAAATTTTACAATATGTAAAGATTTTAAATACTAAAATTAACTATATTTTGGAATTGACGAGTACCTGCCCTGTTGGAAAGAGACTGCGTAGTTGCAGACTTGCAGTGACATCAACGGTGATTCTAGCAGTTTTGGCAACGAGTTACGGAGTTATCGATCTGGCTGAGAAAAGGCTTTGTTCTAAACTCTCAACTGGTGATCACACGGAATCACTGACATAATCAGAATTGACACCAAATTCCAATAATTTTGCTGCCAATCAGACCGGATCGACCGGATAGCGTTTCTAGAAGAACAAGTGAAGAGCAATTATATGGCTTGAATTTTGACATTGACATGTATTTTCTTCTGTTTTCTTTTTCTTTTTCGTTAGTTAACCTCCGTTATGTCTTTTATTTTCTATTCATCCTACGCAATGCAAACGCTTTTGATTCAGGCAATTGGACCGTGATCTTTGTCTTTTGCCCTGGCATTATATATTACATTGTAATATATTCAGTTCTCGGATCTAAGATCGACATCAAGTTCTTGTTTGATCCACCGCTATTATCACAATATCCCTCCGGTTAGAGCTATCAACGATGAATCGATAATTTACTATCCTTTTCTTTGGCTTTTTGAATGGAAGAAAAGAATGAAACCTACTATGGCTATTGAATAACCTCCTTTCTTTTTTTTTTCTATACGAAACCGTTTGGCCATTTTTTTCTCCGTCTGCCAAATTTTGTTCAGTTCTACCCAATCTCAGTTTTGTCTCAATCTTTATTGAAGAAACGGTTTTCCAGCCGCTACATCCAGGTATCCCACAAAATCATTAAACCTGGTTGTTATTTTGGCGATAGCACTCTTCAGTAGATGATGCCCCACGCTTTACTGCGGGATATATGTTAGATAATGGAGAAATGATGAAATGATTTGAATTGAAATATTATAAAAATGATTTGATAATGATGATTTAGCATGTGTATATTTAGTTTTAGAATGAAATAAATTGTAGATATAATTACTATATGCTTGCATGTTGAGTTTTGTGTGCTTAATGGGTTGATGTGGCATACCTGCATGTAGGTTTTAGGAGTGCTAATAAATATTATACTTGCATATTGAGTTTTATATTTTTAGTGGGCATTAGCTTTATATAAAGAAGAGATACGCTAAAGCACAAATTAATGACCAAGTGAAGACTCGTGAGAATATGAAGCGTGCTAGTGGCAAATTCGTGGAAAGTAGTAACAACTTATGTAGTGTCAAATATTTGAAAGAAAAAAAAAGACACAAAGGATGGGGTAGTAATGAGTGATGGCTTTTAACTAATTTTGTTTGAGTTACTGATGCTCTGTTTATTTCAATTTAAGATTATTGTAATCCTGATTATTGAGTTAGATTGCTATAAATTGGATTACTCAAATCTGTATTTCCACGGGTGTATTCTTTCAGTTCCAGGATGTACATATATACACCGAGCCTGAGAAGAAGGGAGGAGAAGATGAAGGAAAAAGTACACGGAAGGTCCCTCAACTTGTCATCGAGTTACAAAATCATCACCTAACCACAAAACCAGATATATCACATTCCTCAACTTACAAAACCATTCAAGGTAATGCGGTCGTCTGCCTTACCTCCTCCTCCTCCGCGTGCCGTGCGGCGCCATTGCTGTGGCCACGCGTTGTCGTCGGGGTGAGGCGGCGACGCACGGTGGTGCGACCGGCGCGGCCAGCGGCTGGTGAGGGAGGAGCGCAGCGGGGAGGATGTTAACGAACCTGAGGACTAGACGCAGAGGAGTCAAATCTGAACTGGTTGAAGAAAATGAAAGAGCAGGCCCATCAGCGAGGATGACAAGGAGGAGTTTGAGAAGCTCTAAAGCTGAAGCAGTTGAGGCTGCTCAAGAGGTGCCATCTGCAGCAGGACCTTCGCAGTCAACCAGGCCATCTAAGAGAAGAAAGAAGTGATGAGATTGATCTGTGCTTGCTAGTGAGATTTTCAGGGGCACCGCGCCGATCGAGCCGCTTCCTCTACTCCTCCGTGAAGCTCACGCCTCCTCCGGTCAACGCCGTCGAGAACACCATCACGTTCCTCGGCGCCTGGTGGAACGCGGGCCACGGGCCGGCGGCGAGGAGGACCAGGAGGAGGAACGCGCTGAAGGCGGCACAGCACGCGTGGTGGAGCCGGCGGCGGCTTGCGGGCCGCGCGGTCCGGCGGCGGGACGCGGAGGACCTGGTCCTTGGGGATTTGGATGATGTATGTGCTTGGAGACGGCGGCGGCGCGCCGCGGAAGCTGGGATGCAGCGGCGTGGTGCCAGTGGCGGCGGCGGCGGTGGCGGCGTCGTGTCCCGGCGGAGGAGACGAGGACGGCAGCGGTGGCGCGGGCATGGGGTGGACGCGGTCGGCCATGGGGTGGTTGTGAGGCAAGGTGTTCGACGAGTCGGCTCGAGTGGAGAGTAGGAAGAGAGACAACAAAAGAGGGGAAACAGAGAGAAAGATGACGTGTCATACTGATATGATATGTGAAGTCGATATGGGTTCCATGCTGACTCAGCCGCTACGTAGGATAAAACCGGATTTAAAACCATCGAATAACCTATTGTGACCGGTTTTGATTAGTTAAGAGATGCTGGATATTTGGTTTTACGGTTGGAGGATGATTTTGTAACTCAATGACAAGTTGAGGGACCTTCGGTGTACTTTTCCGAAGTGAAATGTTGTGGTCTACATGGGCCTGTCCAGGCTAGGTATTAGCCGCAGGCCATGAGCCCAATAATTGCACGAGCATAATTGGGCCGAAACTTGGCTATTTACATCGAACAAATTTCGGCCCAAAACTTCGACGTACGCATCACAGCTTTTCAAATTCGAAGTTGAGCAAATCATAGGGCCTCGAATTGAATTGTTCACCCAATTTCTGACCTGCGGAAACTTCTTATATCCAATCCAATCAACAAGCTAGTGAACTAGACAAATTTACAACCCAATTCTGTCATGGAGGGGAGGTAGTGAAGATGGTTGATGCGAACACGTTCCATATATATCTCGAGTGACTGGTAATGGAGGAGGAACTTTTGAAGGGAGGTAGTGAGGATGTGCCCCTACCTCCTAAACGGCCCTAGATGTAAAACCATCACAAGCCCCAAGATCCACCATAGTTGCAACGGCTCTCCTCATCGAGCTCGGGGAGGACATTAGCAAGTATAGATGGCCATAAGGCCCGAGGCCCGAAGGCCCGGCCCACGGCACTACTTTTTGGCCCGGCCCAAGCATGGCTCGGCGACCGAGCCGTGCCTGGGCCTCCCCACTGGCACGCTGGGCTGGCCCGGCACGGTCGGGCCGGCCCGGCACGATGGGCCGGCTGGCTAGGCCCGGCACACAAAGTATAGGGACTAAAAATAGACATATATATGTCATTGTCCAAAGAATAGGGACCTTAAATAGATTTATTTTAGCTATTTATATACCACAGCCCAAAGAAGAGGGAGGTAAAATAGACGTTTTTTAGCTGTATATATGTCACAGCCAATAGGAGGGATGAAAAATAGACTTATTCTGAGAAAAAGCACAATGGCCCATCATGCCTACGGGCCGGCCCGGCACGGCCCGAGGTGTGTTGGGCCGTGAGTGCGGCACGTGGGCTGGCACGGCACGGCCCGGTGCGTCGGTCGGGCCGTGCCGGCCCGACAAGCCTCGGCGGCCCACATGGCCATCTATGTTAGCAAGTCAACCTCAGCGATATTGCAAGCAATCTCGATCGATATCCACCAGTAGCTGATTCATCCCACCACCCTTTGTGTCGCTGGCTAGGGATTTCAAAGAGGGATAGAGAAAGTGCAGCATGAGAGAGAGGGAAGTGGTTTTCTCTATCTATTACTTGTCACGTTTGTTCTACTGACAAAGTGTACACCATATAGAAATTAAATACAATGTATATTGGCGTATTCCGAAACTGTTTATAAAAGTAAAGGGGTTTAATTCGTCCAGTGTAATTCGAACTTTTCCCTTTTAGAAGCATGGCGTTATATTTTCTGCTTATTCATTGACAAAAAAAGTGAAAACAGGACGAGAGACATGACGTACGATCAAGGTCATAATTAGCCCCCCTCTTTTTGTCGGTTACAGAGGTTGCTGGCCATGCGCTCATGATCAGTGTATCTAAGCAGGGCCGCACCAAGTGTATGCATCTTTTTGTCACTAGTTAATTATTACTCCTTCCCACTCATAATATAAGTATTTTGGAGGGATATAATTCTTTAAAATCCTTTATATTATAGAACAGACAGAGTAATTAGTACTACTTAAAACAATAATAAAATTTGCATATATAATTAATCATCTGAACTCTGAAGTCTGAAGTAGACGCGAGACGCGAGGTGAGGTGTGTAGCTAGATCCATGGACGTGTACGTAATACGTGTCAGATTTTGTAATGGGCGGATTACGTATTTTAATTTGCGCTGCATATATATCACGACACGAGAAATGCATGTTAGTTGCTCTTTAATTAATTAATTTCCTAAATAAAAATGAATCAATCAAGGCCATCTTTTGCCGGTCGCCATTATACACTGACCTGCAGGTGTTTGATTAGCACTCCTATTCCTATTCCTATAGTCCTATTTGCGATAGCTGCCTCAGCATCTCTCCATCTATGGCGACTCAATGATAGTGATTATTGAGTGTGCCCATTAAGCTAGCATCATGAGTTCAAAATGCAGCCGGAAACAGTTTTATTAATCGATCGTGAGAATATTCCCTCATTTCTGTGTAACAATATCTAAAGTATATTCTCAGCTCATATGTTGATCGAGATAAAAAAAAAGATAAATCCAGCATTTAAATAGTATTGTATACTCAAATTTATCTTTTTTTTAATTAATTAGTGTGTATCACTGTACTCTGTATTGTCAAGTTTTTTTAAATATTTTATGACCATTTGTGTTGAATTTAGTTGGAAAAGATAAACAAGAGGATATCCTCTCGAGCGGTTAGGCACTTAGGCCATCCCCAAGACTGCATACCATTTAGTGTCTATAGCATTAAATATATTATTACATAAGTAAAAATATGATGTGGAAGAGAGTTAATGATGAGAGAGGTAAAAGATGAAGAAACCATTCGCTAGTTTTTTTTTTTTGACAAACAAAACCATTCACTAGTTACCCTTCAATTCTTCAACACAAAGGGCATGTTTAGTTCGTGAAATGAAAATTTTTGGGTATCACATCAGACATTTGATCAGATATCGGAAAGGGTTTTCGGACACGAATGAAAAAACTAATTTCATAACTCGCCTGAAAACCGCGAGACGAATCTTTTGAGCCCAATTAATCCGCCATTAGCACATGTGGGTTACTGTAGCACTTATAGCTAATTATGGACTAATTAGGCTCAAAAGATTCGTCTCGTGATTTCCCCCCTAACTGTGCAATTAGTTTTTCTTTTAGTTTATATTTAATGCTCTATACATGTGTCCAAAGATTCGATGTTATGTTTTTGGGAAAAACTTTTTAGCAACTAAACGGGGCCAAAGTGCTAGCTAGCTACTGCTGCTTGCCTGCATGTGTCTCCATCCACGTATGTACTTAGTTCGCCAAACGCTAGCGTTTGATCGCGAGAAGATTAATTAATTAAACAAAATAGCATTTGTGAACCGCCCAATTGTGTGCTTTACTCTGCACATGATTTATATATAAAAACTGGCTACTTTAAAGATCGACGCACATGCATGGTTTACACTCAACTAATTGGTCCTCTCCATTTGCATTATTGTTAGGTTTGCTATGGCTGTATATAAATCCATGTCGATCATGTTTACACTCAACTAGGAATGTTATAAATGTCCAAACTAAAAAATCTCAAACCATTGATATATTGATCAAGAATATTAATATTCAGTATCCAAAAATTGATATCGATGGGTTTTATTACGAAACAAACTTGCAACATTTTTTCTAAAAAATAAAATCGCTAAAAATAATAGTAAATTTCACTTAACTATAAGTACTTTGGTTAAACTATCACAAAAATATAGAGTTAACATGATGTATCATAAAATTATAGATTTAACTAAATTTATCACAAACTACTTACAGATTTAAGGTGAAATATTGCTAAACTGCATATTTTAAGTAACAAAGTTATCAAAAATTTAATCATAAAATTTGGACATTTATAACTCACACATAACATTCCTAGTTTTGTAATAATTTTATTATTAAATCTGTAGTTTTGTAATACTTAGCCTTAAATATGTAGTTTTGTTGATTGTTAAATATATAGTTTTGTGATATATCATCTTAAATTATAGTTTTGAGTGAAATTTTGATCAAAATATTTGTAGTTTTATGAAATTTACTTAAAAAATGGTAATACTTTGTATTATCAAAATATTTGATAGAAGAAAGAATGCAGAGAGTACTTGTCTGCATGTATCTACTCCCTCCGTCTCAAAAACCCAACCTAATATTAGAGATGATATTTTCTAGTACAACGAATCTGGACAACCTTATGTATTCAAGTAATGCTCTCTTGCTCTCTTTTTTATGAAAAAGGTAGTACAACTCTTCTAGCCTCTGCACTAATTAAATGTCTATACAACTATGTTTACAGACACCCCGTACGATTTGAACTCTAGTGGTTAGAGTTATTTAGTCACAAGTACGATTTCAACCCTAGTAGCATAATTTTCAGCCCTTCCAGCCTCTGGTACTCACGATTTTACCAACGTACCATTGATGCTTTCCCATCCAGCTAATGTTCATACCTTGATATTATAGGTTGGTAAAGCTAAATAGTTTCTTGTGTTTTAATCAAGCTGTGGTTTTATAATTTATATTTTTTTCGATCGATCTGTAACTTTTATAATAATTGGTTGTAACTTCTTGGAAGCAAAGATGGGAATGAATTCCATTATTAAAAACAATCCATCTAGTGCTCATATATTGATCTTTCAGGAACTAGTGAGGTAATTGCCAACCTTAGCAAAGGTAAATTAACACATGCAAACTAAATTAATTACTAAGTTGCCTTTCCAAAACTATGATTGAACGGTCACGTTCTAGGCAGATCTCTGTGCTAGCTAGCTACCGGACAAATAGTGTACAGTAAAAGTACATCTTGGGCATGGATGTTTAATTAGCTCAATCATTGGCAAATTGAAGCAACGAGCCACGTAATTACACACGGGACCAACACCCAACTCTGAAAGGGAGAAGAAACAGACACGAATATATGGCCGGACGACCCCATTATAAAGCTATGCACTGACAGTCTGACACTGATTAATCACCACCATTACTTAATTAATTAATTAATTCAATTAACTGACCACTCAAATATGAAATATAGAACACCATGATCACATAATATATTTACACGTACGGATTTCAGCATCAATGTCTATATATATATTTATATATATCATCATATGAAGAACTTTACATGTTGTACGTGTACCGGCGATCGAGATTAAAGACTTTAATTATCATCACAATCATGTCACTCAAAAGCAGCAAACTAATGCCCGATCCATCGATATCTCTCGATCGATCGATCAAAGGAGAGAAGAGAAATGAAAGAAACTAAACCAAAAAAAAAAAAAATCTTTTGACAACCCAAAAACCTCTCACCAAACATCAGCTATGATCTTAATTACGTACGCGCCGACTTAATTAATTCACACGCGCGTATACACGTTGAAAACTTGACCCGTAGGTATACGTACATTTATACGTAGCAGCATGCTTGCATGCAATTATGGCGCCTACTAATTGATCGGCTGATCATTGCTATGGCTCATCGCTCGCCGTCGGTCTCGTTGCGCCTAATTTGGGGTGGATTCGAGCTTAGCTAGATGGTACTACTCTGTCCCATAAAAAAACAAACTTTAGCTATGAATCTAGACACGCATATGTCCAGGTTTGTAGCTAGAATTGTTTTTTTTTTTACGGAGGGGTAGCTGCTAGCACCAGTTGCCGAGGGCGTGGGCGTCGAAGTGCACCGCCGTGTCCTTGCTGTCGCCGCCGCCATAGATGCCGCCATGGTTGTACGGAGGTAGCTGGTGGTTGTAGCCGTCGAACACGTAATCGGACCACTTGAGCTCGTCCAGCGCGGCGCCGTAGTGGTCGAACGTGGCGGCGGCGGCGGAGGAGGAGGGGGTGGTGGTGCTTGGGCCCAGCTCCAGCCATGGGAGGTGGTTGGTGTTGCCGTACTGCTCGTCGGTGGTGGTGGTGGTGGTGGTGGCGGCGGGGCTTAGGCCAACCATCGAGTTCAGCGTGCTGGAGCTCGACACCGACGGGATAACCGCCGCCGTGGGCGCCGGCGGGGCGCCACCACCGGAGGAGGTGGGGCCGCCGCCGCCGCAGTGCAGCAGCGCGCTCGCGCTGGCGCCGTCCACCGCGAACTCCGCTGTCGCTTGGCTGTACCCGGACAGCGACGACAGCGACCCGTCGCCGCCGACACTCGCGGCGCCGCACTCCGTGCTGTACCGGCTGCCATCATAGCTCTCCGGCGGCGGCTGGGCGCCGATGGAGGACAGGATGAGCTCGGCGTCGCTGAACACCGCCGGCGTGCGGGCGCAGGCGGCGGCGGCGACGACCTCGGCGAGCGGCTTGTGGGTGGCCGGATCGATGCCGCGCTGGCGAAGCTTCTTCTTGATGTAAGAGTTCCAGAAGTTCTTGACCTCGTTGTCCGTCCGACCCGGCAGCTGAGCCGCAATCTGAGACCACCTGATTCAATTCAAGCTGATTAATTTCCTGTTTGATTGATTAATTAGCTAGAAATCATCCAAGCTATAATTAATTAAGAGAAGTAGTTAAATTACTAGTATGATAATCTAGTAGTAATGTGTATATGGATTTGTTTGAGTTAATTACTTGTTTCCTAGCATGGAATGGAGATGGATGATGAGGTCTTCTTCTTCCTGTGAGAATGCTCCCCTCTTGAGGTCTGGCCTGAGGTAGTTTATCCACCTCAGCCTGCAGCTCTTCCCACATCTCTCAAGGCCTAATGCAACCACAAATTGGAATTTCTAATGATATATATCAAATTCAAACTACCAATTAATTCCTACCTAAAAAGGTTCATTTCAGCTCAATTCAGTTAATTAAGTGACATGAAAATTTCGTAATTAAGCACAATTGCACAAATCATGCACAGAGAGAGTAACTAGTATTATGGCACTAATTAAGCTAAATTACATTGTCCATCTTTGTAGTAGTACTAGTGCTACTAGAGCTATGAACTATGTATAGTTAGATATAGCTAGTGAGTGTATATACCTGCAAGCTTGGGGACGGAGCTCCAGCAGCCATGGCCATACTTGGCAATGTGGTTCATCAGCTTCTCGTCCTCCTCCGGCGACCACAGCCCTCTCCTCAGCTTCTTCCTCGCGCCGCCCGCCCGCTTCGCCATAGATGGCCACCACCACCACCGTGCTCAATGTCGCAATTGCCGCCGACGACGACCGAGAGAGAACAAACCAAACCGCCGGCGATGTCCCGACGACGATGGCGAAGACGAAGACGAAAGCTTGAGCTGGGACAGAGGAGAGGGGGGGGGGGGGATGGGAGGGGGAAGAAGACGAGGTATAAAAGGCGGGAGAGAGAGAGAGAGAGAGAGAGAGGTGATTGCGTGGGCGGGAGGCGGGAGGTCGCTCTCAGGTAGGTGGCCATTGTGGTGTGCAGAGTGTTACACTCTCTCTGATGAGTGATGAAGCATCTCATCTCATCATCTTCTTCTTCTTCTCGAAGACTTTCTCTTCTCAGCTCAGGTCTCCCTACCTTAAGCTCTCTCCTCTCTCTCGATCACTTGCTAATATTTTCCACCACCTTTACTAACTTCAACCTATAATAGTACTCACTTTGGTCATAAATGTTTGTCGTTTAATTTAAGACAAGATTTAGGTCCTCTTTGAAACGCAGGATAAGTAATAGGAAAAATGTAGGAATTAAAGGGGTAGGAAATGGAAAGAGGAGCACATTGATTGCACCATTGGAAAAAAAATTAAACCCATGAAAAGTTTCCAAGAAGTCTAACCTTTTGTTTATTTTTCTATGAAATTGATCATAGAAATATGTAATCCTACGAAAATATTCATATCTTGTTCCTACGAATCAAAGGATCCTATGGGGAAAAAATTCCGAAGAGAATTGAATATTTCAAAAATTCTTTGCCAATCCTCTATGTCAAAGGAACCCCTCGATTGATGTTTTGGAACTTTGACCATCACTAACTTCTAAAACAATAATTTAGAAACGTAAAATTAATATAAGTAAAATTGTCTTAAAATGTACCTACCATAATATCATAAGTGTGGGTGGGGAGAGGTTAATATCATAAATTTGTCTTAAAATGCGTAAATCAATAAGTTAATCACGTATTACACACAACGAAGCAGAAAACGGTTGCTTCTGCTGCTAATGGCAGCTTCACCAATTATCTCCAGGGTATGTGTGGTGATCAGGTGTAGTAACCATCCACCCAGCTCATCATCACACTTCGTCAGATCAGCCGTGTTGGTAGGGCTAGCAGCAGCTGCATATGTTGGACTCTTTTTCTGCCTTAAGCTTTTTGCCTCTTATCTATCTTTCTCCTGCTAACATTATGTTCACCTTGACACTTTTGCATCGATCGATCTGCCACTAACTACTGCAGATGCTATTGCTAGCTCTGCATGGATGCATGCCCCTGTTGGACTTTGTACACACACATTCGCTTTGCTTTAGCATCACTTCATTCTCGACCAGTGATTTAATTGGAACGCAAGCAACCGACCAACATGGTTTAATTATCGGTCTCATCTTCTCACCATCAATTAATTAATTAATTAATTAATTAACAATTAATTACATGTAATAATTAATTGCTAGCCAGATATGCCACAGCACACACAGAATCTTATCATGCATGGCCATGGGGGCCTAATTAATTAGCCTTTGGTTATCTATATCTATAGCTTGGTTAGGGACAGACAAACAGTAGTGCTAGCTAGATAGAGCGGTACTGCATGTGTGGAAGAGATGGCATTTGGATGGTAACCACATGTTAAATAATAATAAGGCAAAATTTGCTACAGGACACGCAAAAAACGTGTAATTAGCTGGAAGACACCGTGAAAACGTGATACGGCTAACGGACACTACAAAAATTGTGTAATTAGCTATAGGACACTTGTCGTATTATTTTATTATTTTCGGATCAAAAGAGGTGAGATATTTTTCTAAATGCCCAGATTGCCCCTTCTCTTTCCTTGGTTTTCTCCTTCGCCGGGATCGCGCGCAGTGGGGCGAGGTTGGCGAGGTCGGCACAAGAGGACGCCTGTGCATGCTCCGACTTGCAAATCAGAGACCAGATCGAGCCCCTGACCGGCTGCAGCTGCCTCCTGGCTGCCTGCTCAAGCTCTCAAGCCTGAAGTCTGAAGGAGCTCGCCATTGCTGCCTGCTCAAGCTCTCAAGTCTGAATTGAAGGAGCTAGCTAGCCATCTTCTTGCTGGTGGAGCGAGCTCGCCGGCGCATGCTTGGCTGCTGCTAGCTGCTAGCTGGCCGGTCTTCCTCTTGTCCGGCGAGATGGAGGTGGGCGCCGTGAGCTGCTACCGGAGAGGGAGTTGGCGGCGATGCGCCGCTGCTCTCGCCCTCGCCGTAGTCGTCGTCTTCGCCGCGGACACTCAGCGCCTTCGCCGAGAACACCGAGCGCCTTCTCGCCCTGCCGCCCCGCTGCCGCCGAGCTCATGCCCGCCCACTCGCGCCGAGCTCGCGCCGAGCTCATGCCCGCCCACTCGCGCCGAGCTCGCCGACGCCTCCCCCCACCCGCGCGGCAGCGGTCGGCGACCCCTCCCCCCGGGTGCCTGCTCTAGGCCCGTCGACCTCGCCGTCATCGTCAGCGGCCCCGCCGGCCTCGCCGAGGCGGGCCTCTCCGTCTGCCGCCCCGCTGCCGCCATCAAGCTCGCGCCTGCGCCGACCTCGTCCCATCGCGCGGGTTCCCGGTGACCTCGCCGACCTCGTCCCATCACGCAGGTTCCCGGCGTAGGAGAAAAGGAAGGAAAGAGAAAGGGCAATCTAGACATTCAGAAAAATATATCACTTGTTTTGACTCGGAAATAATAAAATAATGCGACCAGTGTCCTATAGCCAATTACACAAATTTTGTAGTGTCCATCAGCCGTGTCACGTTTTCGCGGTGTCTCCCAGCTAATTACACGTTTTTTGCGTGTCCTGTAGCAAATTTTGCCTAATAATAATACTATTTCCAACTGCCTTTCTCTTTAGCATGCACAGTGATTACTATTGATCGCCTTAGTAATTGATTAATCAATAGTTGATGTGAACATGTTTGTGTGATCCCTCATTTGCCACACCACAATTAAGCTAGCTAGCAATTACTAGTTTTCATGACAGGAGGGAGACCTCTAGCTAGTTGCATCTATATATCTCTTGCATGATGTTAATTTCTCTCTCTTGGAGAAAGCTGCTCAACATGTACACATATAGATATGCAGTACCTAGCTGCCAAATGCAATTACCATCCTCGTCATGACAGAGATATATCGAAGAATATACATGACACGTGCTTTTTATCCCCTCTTCACCGACAGAACATTTATCTCTTCCCGCGTGTTGATGATTCGGCAATAATTAGTATTTCACACGCTACACATGCATGCAAGGATTTTGGGCAATTAGTAGACACTAGCTTCCTTATTCAAGCTTTTGATCGAAATCAAATTAGTAGGGTAGCATATTTAGTGTGACGGTGAAGTTGTAGGTGCATGCCACTTGCTAACTAAGGGTTCAAAATCTTAGTGTCGCACAGTTACGTAGGTGCTCTTTCGGTAGGAATTGAGTAAATTTTACAAAATAATGTACTATAGATTCATTGAACAAACTATCACAAAATTACATAAGATGGTGTATGAAAAAAAATGTAGATTTAACACTAAATTTATCATAAAACTATATGTTTAAAATTAAATATAAAACCATAGATTTAGTAATCAAGTTATCATAAAACTACATATTTAACGTCAATTTAATCATGACTATAATGTTTAATAGTGCTAGGTATTATTTAAGCTCTGGATTATATAGTTTTGTGATAAATTAATTTTTAAATATATAGTTTTGTGATGTTGCACCTTAAATATATAGTTTTATGTATGATAAATTTGGTGTAAAATCTAGGTCCCCGTTGTTTGGTTTATATAAAGAATAAGCCAACGGCATATTTACAAACGGAAAATAATTTGTGAGTAAAACTATTATATGTGTGTTCTTAGCCATCTAAAAGAAAATGCTGAAAAATAAACTTCAATGGAAAAAAACTTCAAAATCAATTTCAAATTTAAGGTTAAAAATTTAAATTTTGGTTGATAAGCATAAGCATAATCGAAAAGATAAGACTGCTAGTTTTGGGATACACCATCTTAAATCTCTAGTGTCTTGTGATAGTTTGGTCAGACTACCTACATGTAATTCTGTGAAATTTACTTGTAGGAATTTCGTGGGAGATAAGTGGAGCTACTTCATGGATTTATTCCTAACATCTGTATTTTGAGTACTTGTAGACGTATATTGAGATACATGTGCATCTGCTTCTAAGAAATAGGGGTAAGTATAGTTGTGTGAGTGCGTGATGAGGACATCCTCCACTATTACCCACTGGCAAAGACGTCAAAGTCAGGCGGCGACCGTGTGAGCCTTTGAATAATCCTATACCTTGCTTAACTTGGGAGGAGGAAGTCACCTTAAAAGGGAGAGTCACCCTTCTTCTATTAGACTAGTCTTTTAGGGTGATTGGGCATTTTCCCGAGTGGGTCGGCCAACCCCACCTAGGCCGGATTGTGTTATCAGTGCGTCTCCTAATGTTTTTCTAAGAAAAAAAAACATATTTCAGAGTTAGCTAATTAATTATAGGGTCAATTGCATGGTATAGTACGTACGTACGTATATATGCGTGTGGTACATGTGCTCGCGGCGAATTAAATCCGGGGACCAGCTGATAATAAAAATCTACGTCGACGCGTACGTATATACGTACGTGCATTGCATTAAACCGCGTCACCGTACACGTATGCATGTCAAGTTCAACTATTAAAGCCGCTACTTGCTCAATTAAAGCAGGACTAGCTATATTACATTGCTTAGGGCCTTTTGACACAGCTACAGCTTCAGTGCTCCACCTCTTTTGAAGCTGGAGCTCAGCCAAACAGTTCCAGCCTAGAGCTTAGTGGAGCTCTCTCACAAAATGAGGGCCTGTTTAGTACAGCTCCAACTCCTAAATATAACTCCAGGAGTTGAGTCTGGTGTGGACTTGTGGAGCTGCCTAAACCCAAATCCACAACTCTAGTACATTTTGTGAGAAGCTCCACCCAACTCCACTCCCAGTTTTGGTGAAGCTGAAACTGTTTGGCTGAGCTCGAGCTCCAGGAGGGGTGGAGCTGGACCTGTGCCAAACAGGCCCGAACTAGAGAGAGGTGAAGCTGGGTTTAGGCAGCTCCATAATTCTCAGACCCAACTCCTATAATTAAATTTAGGAGTTGGAGCTCTACCAAACAGACCAGAGTTAACTAATTTGCCGGTCATATATATTTATACGCGTGTGGGCTCTGTGCGTATAAATAGGTGTGATTTTCAGTATTTATATGTGTCGGCCTTGTTGTTTTCGCAAATTAATTTTTAATTCGGGAAATCGTTATAATCCAAGAGATATTGATTAAAGAATTTTAAAAAATTAGCTTTGCAGCGCACATGTACAACTGGTTGTCTTTGTCTACGTATAAATTATAAACATATATATGCATATATCACCAAAAGCAAGTGAATAGTTTGTTTTTATTTTTATTTTTTTTAGGGGGGGAGGGGGGGGCAGCTTCGTATAAATGATCAATTAGTTACACACACTTAAAAGAATTGAATATGAATAGAGGTAGCTAAATTATTTTTACTAATCAGAATATATTATGGATTACTGCAAAATTAATTAGTCCATAATTATAAACTAGCCCATTATGGAATTAATGTGGTAGATTCCTTTGATCATATGGAGCTGGAGGCATGCAGACATAATGCATGCATGCATGCGCATGTTAGGTACAATAATTATATGTACATGTACATTATTGGGGTTTGCAAAATAGCAGCTTAATGTAACGCGTACATTTGCTAATAATGAAGATAAAGTTTAACCGTTGTGATATACTATAACGAGTACGATTTAAAGATAATCCCAACCTAAAAATTATCAAGTACTATTATTATAGTTTATGTATTTATTATATCATATAGATATTATGTATAGAAACTATATCTCAGTGGGCGTGGCTTGTTCAAAATAAATTTTCATCCAATTACCTTTTTTTTCTTATTTTATTCACATATCCTTTTATTTTCAGTTTTTTTATGTATAGAGTTTTTTTTTCATGAGAAATGGTTTCTTCATCTTTTTTTCTTTCTCTTCTCATTAACTCTTATGTCACATTAGCTTTTTATGACCTTAACTTTTTATTTTCGTGATAATACTTGCTATAGAAACTATCTGAGTTGGAAAATTGGGAGGCCCTAATTGACCCTCTAAGGGCCAGCACGACCCCATGCATACACTATGCATTGATCTACTCCTCAAATATTATCCAAATAAATATAAGGAGAGTTATGATGATACAATATACATTTAATTACCATGTCCTTTTTGCATTGTTTTAGAGAGTTTTAATTTATTGCTATTGGCTAATGATCGATATCTGCTAAGCTAGCTAGGGATTAAAAGAATAACATATGTCTGATATGATCTGATAATTAATAAGCTCATATCAAGTTATCTAACTTAATTATCCTTCGGGGCAGTCGGATGCATTTCTCTGGACAACACAATATAATATCCACCGTTACCAACATGATACACATCTAGTAGTAATGAATATATATGTATGCAATTTTACGTCTATGTATAGACTATGATATGGAGGTAGAAATATTACATATATATTGTACATGCATGGAAAATTCGTCGGTGGCATGATAATTCTAATTACCTCGATCAGCACACACCGTACCAAACTCTAATATTAATTGTTTAAAGCAGCATAGCTTTTTCATTATTGCTTAATTAGGACTTCAGTAAAAAAAGCCTGAAGATGCCAAACTCATGTATCTATATATGTATATTACATTTAATAGAGCCATTAGAGAAAGGAACATAGCACCAACTCTGGTGGGGCACTTAATTAATCAGCTGGGTCAATATAAGCACAGCAGTGTTGATAAGCTTACAGGGACAAGTGAGAAGAAAGCAGCCACAAATTAAATAGTTCATGTTACAGTTAACGTAAGTTACAAATTAACATATGGTCTAGCTAGTAGGTAACTCTAATTCACACGTAATATAATGAACGTGCACTGAAATGGAGTGAATTTCACTTCAATTTGCATTAGGTAAAACACAATGCAAATTGTTCCACTTGTTGCATTGGGCTATATCAAAATACTTTTTTCTTTGTACAAGGTGTTAGATCAGTGTTCTTGAAATTAATATATGAAACTTCGTGAATTTTGACTATGTTTGAACTTAACTAAAAGGGTAATTTATGTATTTTGAGATTATTATAGGCTAAGTTTAATGATGCCCTTCGGTGCAAAGTGGAATTTATTAGTACAAAACATAGTGAAAAGTGAGAGTGGGTGAAACAAGAATTTTAATTACCTCGTGCAGACAATTGTAGTAGTAAATGCATTTCTAGCTCTGAGCTTGTACTGTTGTACAGATACAAAGCTAGAAATGTACTCAGTGCGGGACGATGGAGATAGTAGCAAAGTTTATACGTTTATTAGACAATTATCCATGTGTAGTATATTCATGAATGATATTTATATAAAAATAGACATATTTAATGTGATTTCTACATTTATGCAGAAAATACTAGATGATATATGTACGTATGTGCGAGTTCTAATAAGCATAATATATATGATGGAATTTTTTTTTTTGGGCTAACTGAAAGGACTGTCGATCCAGCCCATAGTCCTGATAATCTTTTTTTAAATGCTTAAAATATCGAATTGATGTGTAAATTTCTTGCGCCGCCTAAAAGATGCTCGACAGTTGAGAGGAAGTTAAATTACCTATATCATCCAAAGTGTAGTTCTTTCTTGGTCGGTGGCTGAGACAGAAGGACGGCCAGTGGCCTGGCCCCTCCAACAAATTATTTTTCATAGCTTTCAACATAAGCCGGGTCTCTGGCCTTTTTCTAAAAAAAAACAAATTATTTTTCACACGTAACCCCACCTAATTAGTTAGGTAATTAGCCTAAGTAATAGTGTATTAGACCCTACTCCAAGACTCTTAGGCCACTTCTATGTTTTAATCGTGGCTTCGCCACTGTTCTTGATAGACTACTTGGGCATATAAAAGGGACTACTTACTGATCTTTCGATGAATTAGGGGTTTCAAATCTTATATAATTTTCAACCAATGTATACAACCTATTTTAAATGAAATAAAAAAACAAACATGTCAAACATGTAAATCTAGAGATAGAAACAATTGTAAAAAAATAAGTTTGATGCATTGTAGCTGAGCATAAGTGCATTGTAAGTGAGTGTAACTGTAAGTTAGATATACAGGGACACGAATCTTAATGTAAGATGCTACGAACGAAAAACCGATAGACAGGAGCTCAAAAATCTATCGCAAGTGAAATAACAAAAGTATAAAAATTCCAACTGCATGCACGTAGGTGTACGTAACAACCGACGGCGAGGGATCAGAAACCGGATACATGCAACCAGTGGCGGAGCTACATTTACAAGAGAGGGGGGCTCAGCCTTCTTCCTCCTCCCCCCCCCCCCCCCCCCCCCCCCCCCGCACACGCACACACGCTGGCTCCGCTGCTATGCAGCTAGCCGGCCGGCGACCAAACACGGCATCATCATATCGTAGCCACAAAAATATTTCTTCCACCCGGCCACCAAACACGGGCGGCTAAATATTACTATTCCAGACCAGTATAGCGAGCGAGCAACACACACACACACAGTGCAACGCATGCATGCATGCAGCATCGATCAGCCAGCACCAAGCCGACATTGCAGAGCTGTCTCGCCATTGTCGCGTTGCACCGCTACTGTACCCTGCAGCGTACTCCATCCGTCCATCCCATAAAAAACCAATCTAATACTAGATATGATATATCCTAATATTACATACAAATATATACATATATTCAAATTTATAATATTAAAATATATTATATCTGATTATAGATTCGTTTTCTATAGGACGGATGGATGGAGTATATGCCACTAGTGTAGCAACATACAGCTAGCTACTCCTCCGTCCTAAAAAAATTAAACCCTAGGTTTGAATCTGAGCAAACATGTATCCAGATTCAAATTTAGAGTTTGATTCTTTTTGAGACAGAGACAGAGTAGTAGATAGTTACTTCCTCCGTTTCAGGTTAGCATTGTCCACATTCATATATAACATCTATATGAATGTGGGCAATGCTAGAAAGTCGTATAACCTGATACGGAGGTAGTAGTACGTAGTACACTGGACGCCACGATGTGTGCACTTGCGCTGCTGCATGCGAGAGCTGGGACCACACGTACGGTGGTCGCTCTCTCGCTGTGTGTGTCTGTACATGTCCGTGAGTGATCACTGTGTGCCACTGGCACTGCACGCGTCGTACGTACAACGCTCGCCGGCGGCGAGGCGAGGGTACGTACGCGTCCAGCTATAGCGCCATGCGGGCACGCACACGCACACGCACGGCGCGTCCCCCACCGCCGCGACGCGCACGTCCCACCTGCCGTTCTCTCTCGCCCGCGCGTCGCCGTCGTCGCGCGGGCCAACGACACAACATGTTAAGGGCGCGCGTCGCCGTCGCCGTCGCCGCTTGCTCTCGCGCGCGCGGCCTTTAGTTGGCGCGAGCGAGGCGAGCTAGTGTGACGGTGTGAACGCGGCGAGGGGGGGCCGGACGACGAGACCGACAGCGTGTGCGCGCGCGCGAGCGGGGAATTAAGGAAGAGGACGACGTGCTTTGTACACTGCTACGTGGGTCGCCATCGCTGTGCGTTGTCCAGCTAGCGCCGGCGGCCGGCCGGCGCCCTCGATCGTGGGCTAGCTTAATTAGACCAAGCAACTTTTTACAATCTTACATATGCAATTTCTTTCCGAATCTACAGCTCCCCGCAGTCCATTTTAGATTCTAGGCCCGGTTCTTTTTCTCAATTCCAAACTCCAACTTCCTCATTTTTCATTATCACGTTTTTCAAACGGTTAAATTGTATGTTTTTTTATTAAAAAAATCTTTACAGAAGTTGTTTTAAAAAATAAATAAATCTATTTTTAAATTTTATAATAGATAATATTTAATTAATCGTGTACTAATGACCTTTCTGATGATAGAAATTCAATTACTGAGAATTTTGCGAAGCTAAAAAAAAACCAACTTCTAACTAGAGTTATGAATTCTGCAACTATACCTTCTCATAATCCCAAAAAAAAGTTGAACTGTTTTGAAGGGCTTTTGATTTTAGGAGAAGTTGTCATTGCCAGAAACTCCCCAAACAGACTCTAGCTATATTTTTTCATCTAAATTCCAAGAATTTGTAGTTTATTAATTGTAGAATCCATAAAACTGACTAGAAGGGGATTGAAGAAGCTGGAAACTTAGCTTTTCTAAATTTTGATAAGTTTACAAACTGCTTTTCAAACTCTGGAGCTCTCCAATCAAAACCTATCTGAAACGTCGGTAGCTAGGCTGGGTGGTACAGTGCTGGCTGGTGCTACTGTTTGGCAGTTGGAGAAAACGGTATAGCTTGATGTAGGCGTATACGTAGGGACGTCGGTCTCCGTACAGTGGTACATACGTAGCCCATGCCATGCCATTGTACGACACATCTAATTGTGATTTTGTTTTTTATATTAAGAAAAATCCCGTGGTTGTGTGTCACTGTATAGAAGGGGATGTAACCTATTTTACTCATTGAATCATTGATAATTAAAACAGTGCACGTGCAAGAAAGGTGGTAGTTCGAAATCAAAGGATTATCTTGGGAGTTTTTTTAATTATATTTAAGTGAAATTTGAATTTTTTTGTCGCAAAAAAAGATACATTGAATTTTATTTTTTCAAGGGCGAATGATCCACCTAAAGTTTGTTTTAAAAGAAACTGTTTCAGCACGTACACACCACAGGTAGTTCAAAAGTGCATCTGCCGGCCAATTAATGCGGCACAGTAGCTCAATATAGGACAGGACCTTTGGAATTTTATTTTCAAATCCATTATATTTACTCAATGTAGCCTTTTCCTTGCTCCATTTCATAATCAAAAGGCAAATAGGCGGTTCCAATTAATTTGCACAAATTTCTCGAGCGTCAAATTCGCCACATGTGGGTGGTGGGCTGTAGGCTACGGATCCCATCGGCCCACATGACATTGCAGCGGCCTACGAGAGAATGGAAGGTTGGGCCGTCAGAAGCTAATGTCTACTGGACCTATTCTCAATCTACTAGGCCCATTCTTTTTTCCAGGCCTATTAGGCCCATTCTCCCCTCCTCCTACCCACCACCCACCCGTCCACGCGCTCCCCTCATCCTTGCAGCCAGCTTATTTCATAATCAAAAACTCTTCCTAACAGTCTAATTTTTCATCCAAATTCTAAAAAATTATAGTCACAGAATCTAGAAAATAAACAAGCACGAATCACAGAGCAAATCACAAGGTCAGAAATTCCCGTGAACTTACCTTTAAAATGTGTTAAAAGTGATGTAGTATAATACTCCATCCGTCCCAAATCATAGGACGTCCTCTTAAAATCAAAGTCGGTAACTTTTGACTAATAATTATACTAACCATACATATGCTAAGTATTACGTATGTTATATCACTAGATTTATATTTTAATTTTAAAGTACTTTCATATGATGTTATTTTCATGTTTGTTGGTAACGTAACATAGAATAAATTAACAAATTAACGGTCAAAGTATGTCATTGTAGACCGTGTAAAAAAATATAAACCTTATAATTTGGGACTAAGGGAGTATTGTATTTCCGATATTCAGGGAGAATACAGGAGACCAACTGACCCAAATGGTAGATATTTGCCTGACAAATGATTGGGTTTCTTGCAGGCACATTACTTATTTCATTCATATTATCACGTTTAGTACATGGATATGTAAATTTATGATACAGATACACCATTGGGGTCCAAATGTTCAGAGATACATCATCCAGGGAATTCAGGCAATGGAAAAGAATCAATCGGTGTGTGGAGCTAAATGCAGAGGCCTGATCATGCCACATTAGCAAGCACACCAGGCCCTGCCCTAAGATCATATCTGAGTAATGATGAACATGTCCATGCAAGTCACTAGCTTTGCATCCTCTATCTATACCTTCCTCTTATTCTGTATATATTCCCATTGGGTGTCCCTTTTTTCCCCTCTTTTTGCCACCTACATTTGGTGGTGGTCTAAGAATGAATCTTAGTAATCTCCCCTGAATGTAAGATGATGGCAGGTACCATCACAAGGGTATGCACAGTCTGTGTACTTCGCGTCTGCCCTATCGAAAAACCAGTCGCCTACTGCTTCAGCAATTCTCTGCATATCCAAGAAAAAAAGTACATGGGATGGGTCTGATGAGACTACTGGTTTTACATGTAGGAGCTCAGAGTTCAGACAGTCAGGAAATCTTTCGAAGCGAGAATGTTTTTCATGGCATCACCGCAGAGTTTGCGTACCTTGTTACCGAGACGAGGAGAATCCCCTGCGTACCATGTGTCCTGTCTCTCACTTTGGCAATGTGCGAAACAGGAGTTGATAAAAAGACCGTTCTGCCTTGCGCCGGAGAAACCCCTCACCGCATCGAGCATTTGATTCCTGAAACCTGCCATCATACATACACAGGGGGTCAGCCAATCTAGACTTGAATTGACAGTTTATAATTCACGGATCTGGGAGAACAGCCCAGTACCTTGTAAAAATTGCAGTTGGTTGCTATTACAGGAGGCATGATTCATCCTACATCCTCGCCATAGACCTTGCGGATCAGCCCTTTTGGGGGCCACACTTTGTTGAAGCTGGAAAATATAAAATAAAATCATGTCCTTGAACATTTTATAGTTTATATTTGTGGACCAACTTTATCATACCGTTAACATGCAAAACAACTGACAAATACCTGCCACACATCATAAGCAGTGTTCAAAATAAAAGTTGGAGTTTGAATGTTTGGCACCACATTCTGGGGGAAAAAGCACTGTAGAGAGCACCAATTAGAAAAAGAAATTGTGAAAAACTAACTGTGTATATCTTTGTTAGATACTTCTTGATGTTTTCCTTACCGAAGTTTTATCCATGCGGGAGGTACAAGACCTAGGCAGGCTTCTTCCGGAACCCTGTTTTTGGTCGAATTTTCATGAGAACATAAGCGAAAAAAAGATATTGAGAAAATATTTTTTTTCAAAGGTATCGTATATTCTGACATAAATTAATAGTAGCATAACATGTAGAAGAAGTGTTACAGTCATGACGAACAGAAGTATCATAACATGGTGGACAGTGGCAGATACCTGCAATCTCACAATACCATTGAAGAAGTCCCTCATTTCTCGTTGCCCAGAAACATCAACACTGCAAATGGTAATTAAATCCATAACGTAATATCAGATGATTAGCTTTTACTCTACCAGTATTCATCCATAGCAAAGAATGGGCAAGAAAAACTGCATCAAAGCAAGTCTCATTTCTATATGTGAACTTACAAGTCCAGAAACATTCCAGCATCAGCAAGGCACTTCACGTTTGTACTGCCGCTAAACAATCCACGGAACTCGTCACAGTGAAGTATGGTTGAAACACCACCAGCAGAGCATCCAGAAAGAAGTGCCTGGTAGAATTGAGTTGTGGCAAGGAAACATAAATTATTTCCAAAATCCAAAAGGCTAAAGAAAACATGATTAGCTGTGGAAGGATCAGTACCTGGTTAGCATATCTCATTCCTTGGGCCATCAGATCATCCATAGCAGCCTGCCAAATACGCTGACCTCGGAAATAAAGGCCTGCAGACTGGAGAAAGAAAACTCTGATAAATGAACCCATGTAGTTCAGTAGAAAAAAACATAAACATGTATATTATGTAGTAATTTTTTTGGGGGGATGTGAAGTATGTATTTCTTCAGAATATTTGTTTGAATGGAATGTACACTGTGTGCAATATGGAATATAGGTCACTAGGAAGAAACGTGTACGCTAAATATTACTACTATCTAAGAGAACTTAAACTTAAATTGAAAAACATTTTCCTTTGGGAAACATTAAACTTAGGTGATCAGTTATCTTGATTATCTTCTGAAACCCTTCAGCCCAGTTAAATATCAGGAAACCAACGCACTAAAATGCAGAAACAAAATTTGCACTCACCGCATCAGCCCCATCACCAGTGAAGGATCCGCCATCACAATATCGAACCTTCACTCTGTTCCAGTTGTAGAAATCTAAGAAGAAGAGAGCACAGTCATAATTTGTCAGCCACCAATAATTAATAGCAATATTCGCATGAACTATATCAAGACAGAATTGATCGAAAGAATACCAGGATTTTCTTCAGGCCTGTTACTCATTATCCCAGTAAACTGGAGTTGGCTCTCCATGTGATTTGATGAACCACGCCGACTGCTCTTGCGAAACACGCAGCTTTTAACATCGTTGCACCAGCCTCCACCCTGGAATTCCAAACGAATCACCATCAGCTACTAAAGCCTGAACGATATACAACAATCTCTAGTGCCACAAAGTGCCATTTGCTCAAACTTATCTCTCGGTTCACATATATGGGAATTGGGGTGTATTTCTCACCTCCAAATTGACAAGCCAACTGTTTGCCCCTGATCCAAACCCTCGGTGTAGGTGATACCCTGGTAAGCTCCCATCCAAGCATACTGCCATGATAAACAAAGAAAGCTGTCATCGAGATTTGCCAACCAACCCTGCTATAAGCAAATGGAAACTTGGGTCCAAATTATTCAGAATTTATGATACACTACTCGCTAGACAATCAAGAATGTCAACTTAAGTTAACAGAAAACAGATAGCATTGAGTCCCCTTTTCCCCCAACTAGGTAGCAAGGAAATTTTCATCATGACAACCACCAAACATTCCAAGGCTCTAGATCCACATGCATATATCTATCAAGATCCACACATGATGCATGGCATGCTACAACCAACCAACAAAAAGGTTAACACTGCATGATCACTCAATCAAGGAGCACCTAAACAAAAAGAGGGGCACCAAAAAAAGAAAACATGAGCAATCACACTCCTCCTAATTTACAGGTGCTCTGAACCCTCTGTCCAACCAGGGTCAACTCAACAAGGACCGGATCACAGTATCACACCACTCAATGACTCAATCAGTGGAAAACCCAAGACCCCATTGACCCAATTCCAAGAGCTCACATGGGGGCAAGGCAAGGCCAATAAAAAAGCAATCTTTGCAGCCGGAAAAAAAATACTAGAATCAAGGAATGAACGAACAATTCAGGGAACAAGGAAACATATATACCGGCTCCCTTGGCGGCCGCCGACTGGATGAGCGTAATCCCGACGAAGACGCCATTGCTACCAGAGTTGGCATTGGTGGAGTAGACCTGCGTCTGATTCAGCCACGGCTCAGAGCCATGGACTGCCACCACCAAGAAGCCAAGAACCAGAGCAGCAAGAGCCCAAGAACAACCCATGGTTGATGGTTCTCTTCTTTCTTTGCTGGTTCTTGGGCCTTCCTCCCACTCCCAGCCTCTGCCTTCTTCCTGAGGAATGGATCTGGAAGAAGGGGAAGAGGAGGAGGGAAGAATGGAGGAGCAGAAGCGGCCAAGCAAGAAAGGAAGTTATACGCGGAGCCAAGTGCAGCTGGATGCTGGCAATGGCTGACAAAACAAAAGCGGCTGCTTCTGGGAGATTCTGTGGAGCGGTGTGCACTGCTACTAGTGCAGCTGCACTAGTGCTTCCAGTGAAAAAACGTGTAGTGCAATTACAGTTGTGAAGCAAAGCATCTCCCTATCTTGTGAGGCTGTAGAAATGGAGAAGAAGAAGAAGAAGAAAAGAAGCAATGGAAGGAGTCGCCCGGAACGTGGTGGTGGTGATGACGGAACTACGGAATCCAGGGGAGGGCGGCGAAAGGGTGGGGAAAACTGTGAAGTGCAATTACTGCTTTTTTGGTGGGCGTACTCGTCTCCATTGGAGCAAGTGACAGCTGGGAGCTGAGCTGAGCAGCGGCCGTAGGCAGGCTGGTCACTTCCTCGCTTGCGCTTCTTCGCTGCAGCGGCTACAAGCAGCACAGCTTTTTCATAGGGAGGCGCAAAATAATTAGTAGTGTCGGCTACGGCCATGAATGAGGAAGCGCAATGTAGGTCATGTTTACTTTCCAATCAGCAACAATTTTTTTAATATATACATGGAGCATTAAATATGAAAAAAAAATTAATTATACAGCCTGTAGTACTAACTACTCCCACCTTATTTATTTTTTATAATTAGTATTTTTTATTATTAGATAATAAAAAATAAATAAATATACTTTACATGTGTCTTGCTTTTAAGTTTTCATAAAATTTTTAAATAAAACGAATGGTAAAACATTGAACAAGGAAACCTACCACTGCGTTTTAAGTGGAACGGAGGGAGCAAAGGATTTTAGTTGAATAGGACACATACCATTACTATAAATTGAACATTCGTTATTTAGATTCGTAGTATTAGAATGTGTTCAATTCAACTAAAATTCCTCGCATTTTGGGATGGAGAAAAGTAGTACTACTATTCATACTCACAAAATAAGTTCATCTATGTCACTCTTATTTATTTCAAATAAGTTTGCTTTTTAAGCGTTCATTGTATTAGAATTAGAGTTTTAGAAAGTAGAAGATAAATATACTATAAATAAATAAAGTGGGGGACAATTCTATTGGAATTTAGGGCATGTTTGGAGGAACTTCTAGCTGCTGCAGCTTCTTCTAGAATCAGAAGCTCTCCAAACAGTCTAGCTTTTGGTCCGGATTGTGAGAAACTATAGTTGTAAAATCCAGAGAATGAAGTAGAAGCCAGAAGCTAGGAAACCTAGTTTTTCTAGATTCTCAGAAGCTGACTACCAACCAGCTGTTTTTTAGAATCTTACGCTCCCAAACAGGCCCTTAGTAAAGTGAAGGGTATCTTAATCTTTTAATTTTGTATTAGTATGTGTAGGATGAGTGAAAAATGAAATGATTTTGGGACGGAGGTAACTGCCATCCTTCCTTAAAGAAACAATCAATTTCTAGGAATGATTTGTCCATATGTATCTTAAAAAATATTTTTTAAGATTAAAATAATAAATAATACTCAATTAACCCCGTGTTGATGAATTTTCTTGTTTTGTGTACCATGAAAAAGCTCAACCTTTATGAAACCTTATAGATTGACTAGTGAGACTTCTTGAATTTATGACGGTGTAGTTTTCATAAAAAAATATATAGATGATTTTTTAAGAATTATTTTAAATTTTATACTTATAAATCGATTATGTTATATTTTATATGAGTATTAGTTAATTTATTTGTTTGCACTCTCATTATCAAATTAATCGATAGTAACTCTCAAATAGGAGTATTTAGCATTCAACCATGCTGCTAGTCAATAGTACAAGTACAAAGACTTTTTTTTGTCTTTTTTATAATGTTTCTGTAGGAGTATTTATTTGCGTATTAATGTTGGTTTAATTAATAGAGGTGATTAATTCGCGTTTGATACCGGTGGCTGTTACTGTTGCTTCTTAATAAGGAGGTTAATTAGACAAAGAGAGAAGCTGTTAAATGGTGGTACAACAGCAACGTTTTGTCGGGGGAGGTTCCTAGACGAAATCACATGTTCTGCACAAGAACTCGTTTGGACGTTAGTGGTCTACACCAACTGATTGATCGTTTTGCGACTTGCGAGCTGTGTGGCACTCAGCCACTCACTGGTATGGGTGCCATTTCATGGTCAACTATTAGGAATACAAATGGATTAAAATATTCAATAACTTGCTCACAAAATTTAAAACAGAATGAAAACAATTTGAAAGTGAACAGATCATAAGAAGTTAAGAACTCTCCTCGTTAAAAGCATATCCCATGGTGCGCTTTTGGATTGAGCGTCGGATCCAAACCCTAGGTGGTATGACAGTTTTCAACAAATTTCGATCGATTTTTTTGTTTAAAATTTTAATTCTCAAAAAATCATTTAAAATTTTCACTCAAAGATGCTTTCGTTCTGCGTCAAAACCTCAAGATTTCACTGTTTACGATCGGGTTTCGTCGAAAACCGAAACCTAGCATAGTTGGTAAGAACGGGGCAGAAAGTCCTAGTAGTATATTTTAACTTCTCTTTACTTCTGCACTCTCTCAAACCTAAAACATAAATATAGATTATATAGAGTAAGTCACAGTACTTCCCCCCGTTATAAATATTTTATGTTTAGAATAAGATTTGATTAAAGTTTTGACTATCCAACAAATTTTTAAAAAATGTTTAGCTTAAAATTAAATAGAAAGGATGGTACGTGTAAAGTTGTCTCAATAATATTATTTGCATTACAAACTTATTGAATCAAATGGATGTCATTCTTATATAAAACTAATAGTAAGAATTTTAAAAGTTTTACCCAGACTTATTCCCAGTGCCAAATGTAGAGTTGGCTACAACTCTACCAGGTGGAGTTGCCATGATATGTGCCATTCCGTATACCTCAACGGTTAGGATTAAGCCACGTTAACGTTAATATATACTTAAAACAAGTAATTAACTGTGCAACAAATAAACTTGCATCAACAACATGTCACAAGATATTTTAAGATATTTTTTTACTGTAGAATTGTAGAATTAATACAAGAATTTCATACTTCATCTATTTTATTAAAAATTATACATATTACAAGAATTTCATACTTCATCTATTTTATTAAAAAATTATATATATTAATATTGATATGGTTCGCTGTTGCATATATATGAAAACACTGTGTTAGTATATACTGCTGCTTAGAGTTGATCGACTGTATGTGTTTATTAAGAACAAATGAGAACATAATCAAAATAGAGGAAGCGTTGAAAAAACTAATTTTCCTATCAAGCTATAACCATTAATGTTGAGGAGTTACTTTATTAGGTAAATTTAATGAGGCATAATCTCAGCCGTAGAAAACAATGGATGATATAGATTTGGCCAACTCTACTTGGTAGGGGATCCAGACCCTCCTCATATGAGGGAGTAATTGTCTCATTCTGGTACACGCACGATACGTCCACATATACAATAAATAATGCTGGTGCAAGTAATCCATCTCCATACAATACGGTGGGGACCATTGGTCAAGGATATAATATGCTCAAATTAATCACTCACTAGTGATAGTGATTAATGTACGTAGCGCTCGCTAAAACGAAGCCCAACTAACTTTTCAACCATCCAGCACGTCCCCTGGATATGTACTGATGTACTACACTACTGTACAGCTTCATCTAAATCTCCTAGATACTCCCTTCATTCAAAATTATTTCAAATTTCGATTGTTTTTTCAAATAAATTAGTTATATTTGTAGTCTATATGTATCTAAAACTTAAATGAAGAAACAAATTAAGTGTATGATCAGAATTCGGAAGTCATAATTCTCCTGCTCTATTTATATATTAATATATATAAAGGCAAAGCTTTTGCCCTTCTTAAAATAAATAAATGTACTCATGATTTCTGTATCAGTAAGATAGTATTTTTTTCCCGTTTTGGAGGAAGGGAGCAAGAGAGAGAGATTCTTCTTGCTCAACTTAACTAATTACTCGTAATAATCTCGTAAAGAAATGCATGGATTTTTAGCTATAATGCACGGCACAATCATTTCCGGGAGTACTCCCTCCGTCCCATAAGGGATTTTGAGTTTTTGTTTGCAACGTTTGACCACTCGTTTTATTTAAATTTTTTTTGTAAATATAAAAAACGAAAAGTTGTGCTTAAAGTACTGTAGATAATAAAGTAAGTCACAAATAAAATAAATAATAATTTTAAAAAATTTTGAATAAGACGAGTGGTCAAATATTATAAACAAAAACTTAAAATCCCTTATATTATGAGACGGATGGAGCAGTAAATTGAAGTAGTAGTAGATTTTAATCATGACAAGCATACAGGCATGCATCAGCATGGGCAAATCGGTGTCCCTTTGATAAATCTGGTGTTCAAAAGCATCAATCAATCTGTCATGAAAGCAGATCAGACCATCAGATCGCTGGACTCCGGTCAAAAAGGCGAAGAAAAATATGACGCTGCTGCCGCTAATCAAGCAGCCATCAAATTTAATCCAAAAAATAATAGATCGTGAGGACCATTTTGAAAACGAAAGGATGCGAATCGCATTTGGCCCGTGATTCCAGGACAGCGAAAAAGGAGGGATTTTTAACGACCAAAGCATCGGATCAGATCATCCTCCTGCCTAATTATGTCCTGCACTGATCCCACGATAAACTTAAACATCAAGGAAAACGCATAAAGCAGGCTCAATTATCCTCCATTGACATTAGAAATAAGAAATGGTCTGCATTTTGATCACTGATAAAAAAAAATTCTCTGAAGAATTCAGTGTTCTTGGACAATTGTCATGAGTTGGCAGCATTTACTAAATTGGCCGCCCGCCGACACACACACACGAGCAGATGAGGGTTGGATCCACGGCGAAATGCTCCTCCTGCTTTTGAAGAGCATATCCAGTGATCTTTCAGACTTTGGTCATGGCCTCATCATGGAGACAAAAACATACCTGAACCATAACCATTTTCAGTTTTCAGATGTACTACTAGTAGTATAAATTCAGAGGAAGAGATGGATCGGCTTCGATCTACTGCAAGTGCAGCTAACTAGTGTACTTGAGATTAGTTTCAGTCGATCATATTGCTCGTTGATCTGATGCTCGTACGTATGTTCAGGCTTGAGAGGTGGTGGGTTCAGATAAGCTTAATCTCTGCATGGGCACTTGTTTGTGTTTCGATGGGGACATATCACATATACAATGCATGATGCTGCCATGATAGATTAGGTTAGGTAGATCTATGAGATTTCTTTAATGGACCATGAATTATCTAATCACACGCATCAGTACAATCACAGTAGGGATTTACCTATATATCGTACTGACAGTGCTAGCAGCTAATCCTTGTTCAGATCTGTGCAAAAAAAAATTACTCAATCTTATCGTCTGTGTGAGGGTCTCAGATCGGTTTAGCTTAGTTCAGTCAGTGACTGACAGAGCCAAGTAGCGAAGTGGAGTGTAGAAGACAGTAGATTAGTAGCGTATTCCGTACTTCAAGAATGGCGCAGAAAGCACGAGGAAGTACAGTATCCCAGTTCCGTCTTAGTAAAATACGGTATTAGATAAATACGAGACGAAAGCATAATATATACTATCGTACTACGAGTATATTTTGGGAAGAAATGAGTAGGTACGAGCATGCAATGCGTCAATGGCGGAGCGGAGTAGAGAGCAGAAGGCGCGTGGAAAGCTGCATCGGAGCACATGGATCTGCTCTGCATATGCCTGATTTTGCATTGCTACTGCTTCAGATAATTTACTCCCAACTCTGAACAAGTGACCTGCCTGCCATATTTATATTCGCTGAATCTTGCGCTAAATGTTTTTTTAAAAAAAAAGGCGAGTAGAAATACAGAAACCGGGAAGAGTGATCTGTAGCATGGGTCAAGCAAGGTTCAGAGTCTTCAGACAATCAGACAACATGTTCGGCTGTCTCGTCTGTGTAAGAAGTTCAACGCATCAATCTATTATAGCCGGGCCGGCATATGAACAGGAACAGCCACCCAAAAAAAAAAAAAAAAAACAGGAACAGCCAAGGAAAGGAAATGGAGCGAGTGTTGGTGCTGCTTATTATTCATCAGGATCGCATTCACGCATACTCCTATGCTGTTGCTGCTTGGCTTGTTGACTCTCATTGGCTGTAACTAACCATGTTCAGAGCAAGTAGTGTAGGAGGTTTTTCACTTTTGCTGAATCAGCGTGCTCGAACGCCTCTCCAATTATTCATATTGAACGACATTAGAGATGAGATAACCATTTGGAAGACCGCAAAGGTTGCTCGAATCCCCTGATGGATACGAAACTCCTATGGCGCGATCCATCGCTTGGGGCGATCGGTTCCCTGCCCCACACGGTATACCGTTTTACTTTCCTATTTTACTAAGTTTATACATATCAAGTTTGCACATTTAAAGTTTATACAAGTTTGTACACCTAAAGTTTGTAGACCTAAAACATATTCAAATTCATCTTTAAATGCATTTGAATTCAAATTCAAATTTGAATCAGTATATAAACTTTTGACCTATAAAAAATGTGTAAATCCTAGATGTATAAACTTTGGGTATATAAGCTTAAAAAAAACTATATGGTAAAAAAAGGAAAAGTGGTGAAAAAAAAAAGGGATCGATCGCTAGTTAGCGATCCCTTGATGGATAGCCTCTATTTGCTTTGGTTGGCCTGTAGTTTCGTGGGAAAATATGTAGTGCAAACCACATATGTAGTGAAAACTTGAAAACTACCGTTGGATCGAGAAATGGACATCCGAGATTCGTCCACGTCATCATGAGTTAAAATTTAACTTGCAAATGTGGTTTGCACTACATATTTTCCGTTTCGTGGTGCCTTTCTTTCACCACATTTAGGCACAATGTTCTCCCAGCAATCTCTCATCGGTTAGATTTATAAATTGTTTATTTGTAACCTTTTTCTTTTATAATCTCAATAAAATTTGGTTGGCCGTGTCTCTTGGTCAACCCGGCTAAAAAAGATTTTGCTGAAACAGTGATGTGCATTTGGTCCATATGCAGTAGCAGCTGCAATTGCATACGGGAAGTTGGACCGCGACTCCGACGGCCCATACTTAGCCCGAACAATCAATCATCGTAATTTGGGCTAAGAATAAAATAATTTGGGCCTAGCAAGAATAATGCCCCAAAATAAATTTGGGCCCAGCAGGAATAATGCCCAAAATTTGGGCCTTTTGCCAAACTCAGGCCCATCCAAAATAAACCCCAACTCAGCAATAATAAAAATTTTATTTGTGGCTGCTGGGATTCGAGCCCAGGTCTCCACGGCCACAACGTGGAATTCTCACCACTAAACTACAGCCACCACTTGTGTCTTCCTACAACATCAAAAGATATTAGTACAACTGCTGTATTTCCATTTTTCTTTTACCTTGACATCATTTTCTCGCTGCTCAGATTATCTGTCGTCTTCTTAGTTTTTACCATATCTAGCAATTCATAGCTTAATAAAGGCCCCGATTTGTTGGAAAAAAATATTTTGTGGGATTTCAATCGTACAGAAATATTTCCTATGGAAGTCTTTAAAACAAAGGATTGAATCCTATTCTATCATTTAAAATTCCTATGAAATAGACAATCTTATAAAGATTTTGAAGAAAATTTATAAGAACTTTAACATCTTGAAAATTTTCTTTTTTGAGTCTATCCCTTTTATTCGATTCCTGCGTTTTCATGCAGTTCAATCAAACGGTTATTTGTGTGTGTTTTTTTTGTGTTTTTTAATTCTCTGTTTTGCACTTAAATTCTTACTAGAATCATGTGTTTTTCTATTTCTTCGTTTTTTTTCATTTATGTGATTTAAAAGGGCCCTAAAATTAGACCCTAAATAATTTCATAGGCATATAATGATATTAGGTCTTTTGATAAATATTCAGGGGTCTTCCGGCTAACTCCACAAGGTGGTGAGCTCGCCGGCTTGTGTTCAAAGTCTCACTCCTTCTATTTATTTGATATTATATCATTCCCTAATATTCGCGTTTATTTTTTATAGAATGATAATAATGGTAGCCTTATAGGATGATGTTTCTCTGCCACTAAATAATAATTTATGTTAGTTACTTTATTAATTATTCCCTTTCCAAAAGCCTAAGCCTTTAATGTGGCCTGCCTAATAAATTCTACTTTCCCTACGCCACTCCTTTCCCTTTCATCCCCTCCCTCGCGATTGGCAAAATGCATAATCGACGCAAAAACATGAAAAAAAAGAATAATCTCCTCAAGCTTGTCATTTTTCAGGTTGTTTGCTCCAGCAAAAGAAGCTACTAGCATCAACAAATCGATTATTCTCATGATCTCATCAGCATCTGCTTCTACTAGATCACCTCAACCTCCTCTGAAAGTCTTAAACCAAGAACAAGAACAGGTTACAATCACTTTGAACCGAAGAAAGCAAATTAATCTCTCTGAATCAGTTCCAGTAGCGTGCCGGATTCGTCAGGCAGGTGCAGATGAGAGAATCAGGGGCGAGTTGAGTGACGGACAGGTTGGTGTGTGTATCAGCAATGCACTCTGCCTTTTCTTTCTCCCATGGTGCTTGTCTAGCCAGGAATCGAATTATCGAAGGAGAGAGGAGGACGAACACCTGTCCAGATCCAACGCAACCAACGAAGCTCATGGCATGTCTCCCCATGGTTAAGCCGAAAAAAGACAGTTCGTTTCTGTGCAGCTGGGTTAGTTGCGATATGTATATAAAGCCATCGTCAGTGGACAGGTTGCTCATCTCCACTGAGGCTTTTGCATCGTACTGAAAAAAGAGATTGCCTAATTGGTGCCTAATGCAACCTAACCTCATGAACTGTAAGTGCAGGGCATACAAATGGGATTTGCTTTTTCTCGGTGATAAAGAAAATTGGGTTTTGTTTCAACAGATTGTTTGTTTTGTCTGTTAGGTTACAGAGAACAAAAGGAAGATTGGAGTAAGGAATTACTTCCTCCGTTTCATATTATAAGACTTTCTAGCATTGTCCACATTCATATATATGTCAAGTTTTATATTATAAGACTTTCTAGTATTGTCCACATTCATATATATGTCAATGTGTCTAGATTTATTGACATATATATGAATGTGGACAATGCTAGAAAGTCTTATAACCTGAAACGGAGGTAGTATGTTGTAATATTACCTTTATTTTTTAATATATGATGCTGTTAATTTTTTTAAGATACGTTTAACCACCCATGTTATTCTTTTTTTTTTTGCAAACATACAAAGATACAAGTTATGCTTAGAAAAATTTAATGATGAATCAAATCATATCAAAATAAATAATAATTATATAAAATTTTTAAAAAGACTAGAAAATATGCCCATGTGTTACAACGGGTAAATGCTATTTTAATTTTATTATTGCTATACAGTTTAGCTAGGGTAAAATTCATTGTGGGAATTCGCTTGGACATTTTTTTAGTGAGTTGCAATTAGTAGTCCGTATTTCATCTTAAGTTAGCATGAGAGTTTTTTCAAAAGATTTCCTGTACTTCTAAAAGGAAACAAGCTTAAAATCCAACTTAAACACGGATTTGTATTTCCAAAAACGAACGAACTTAAAAACCGATTCAAATACGGATGACGTACCAAAATATAGACAAAAACATTTTTAGTTTTTATAATAGTAGAGATAGAGATGAATAGCCAAACGTATCTAAAAAAGTTAACGCTGCTTTGATGGAGGGAGTACGTAACTCTAATCCTATTAGGACTAGGTGAACGAGAGTTGATTAAAAAAAAGGACTGCTAACTAATTACTTATTAATCTAAGTAGTATTAGGATTTGGATTCGATTCGGATTCGGATTAGCATATCTATGGTATAAATTCCTAAGGGAAGGAGGCAACAGTAAACCAAGCCAGAATCAAGAGAGGGTGTTTATCAAAGTAGAAGCAATTAAGCATTGTTTCATCGTCGTTTCAACAGATTGATTGTTCTGTTGATTGGTACGCAGAGAACAATCCAAAACAAAGAAAGGTACGCATATAACAAAAGGAATATCATATTACAATAGTATAAGATTACATATCTTTCTTTCTTTTTTCCTCTTCTAAACTGAAGCTCATGCGTGCACTGAACCCACTTAGCCCAGCTTTTTTTTTTCTCTGCGATGCACATACAAAAAAGGACACTGAAAACAGTGAGCTTTTTTTCCACTTAACACTGAAAACAGTTAGCTCTTGAGCTTGAACACATCACCACGGCACATCAACAGCACAGATATGGAACGAAAGCGATGTGATTTGCACGGTACATTGCACCAAAAAATTCCACGAGGAGAAGACACACTTTAGTACTAACACTTCAACATTTTTCACACATCATTACCAAACAAGTCCATGCCAGGGTGACTCCAAGAAATTAATCACTATTCAGCACGTATCATGCGTTTTAATCACCTTAATCACACCATTGTAATGATGGCAACGACAAGGCCACATCACCATCACCCATGTCCAATTATCAACTATGTCGGTTGCATCCAAGCTAAAGTTAGCTTTCAACTTGGGCAAATCTTTCAACACTGTGAGAGTACTCATATACAGGTGGCCGAGTAGGATGGCACTCTCTGATGCTCTCTTGATGGAAAAATGACAGCTAAAGCAACTAATCCCAGAAGATAATAAAGCAAAGAAACCTGAATAAATTTAGCTGGTTGTGTGGTGGAGGAGATGTGTGTATGTGCTTCTTTCAGACACCCATTGCTGTCTCTACCATGTGTCATCTTCCAATAAGCACAACGATTAGTATAAATAGAGGATACTAGGTGAGATGGAATCAACCAGGGCATTGTGTTGTGCTTCCGTTTAGCATCTAGGTACATGCATGTCCATTTGCTGTTTTTTTTCTCTCTCTCTCTCTCTCTCTGCTGCTGTTTCAGACTTTCAGTGTTCTTCCTCCGTTTCTTTTCTCAGACAGTTGGTAATTTGTAATTAAGCAGATGATAGTGGTGACATTATAGTTTGTTCTTGATGTAGTTTGATTATTTTCAGTGCTTCTTTGAGAACCAATTAGCGAGCATGATCCTCTCTGAGCTTACTCTAGTTTCAAGTTGCATATGGCTTTCTCTTATGTTTTTTGGTCTAATTGTTCATGGACAGACCTGAAAACAGTTTTTTTACTGGTCTCTATGAAAAGATTTAGTTTTGATCACCATTTCTTCTTACAAAATTCGCTGAATGCTTTGCATAACTCGAGTTTTCCCTTACTTAATTGTTCATATTGTCGCAAGGCTGTATTTCCCTTGTTCACACTTCATCGGTTTTCAGCTGTTTCAGAGACAATCTAATAGTTTGATTTGGCAACTTCTTTTGTATTGTACACTAGTTGATATGTGACTGATCCATAACCATGACCATGGTGTTGCTAGACCAAACCTTTGAGTTTCCGGAGATAATAATAGCACGGACTATAATTCCCAATAAATGCGATCGAAACAGGAAAAAAAAGTAGAGTAATATTTATAACAATATGATGCTATAAACATTTTATTTTTGCAAATGATACAATTTTTCAATGATTTAAGGTTGCTGTGCTCACAGTTAATTTATTGCAGGCTCTAGCAAACCTGTAAAGATGGAATCCTACACAGCTGGAGCCAAGTTTGATTGTTTGCTGTTTGGTAAGTACCTACCTGACAGTTTCATCCATCTACTTATCAGCCACTAACTTTCTGAACGTTTAACATTCTGTCACACATATACAGACATGGATGATACTCTGTACCCACTGAGCTTAGGAATCAACTTAGCTTGCCGCAAGAACATACAAGGTAAAATCAAGCTCTCAGACTTACATTTGTCTAAATTTTGCGATCTGTAAAATCTGTTTGTTCATATAAGTGGTATATATGAAATTTCAGACTATATGCTGAACAAGCTTCAGATTGAAGAGAGCCTTGTTCCCAAGATGTGTCTTGATCTGTACAGGGAATTTGGAACTACAATGGCTGGACTGAAGGTATATCTGTCCTAGCACATTGCACCTTGGTTATTTAGTAATTTTAGCATACTATACCATTTATGTCTCTTAATTTTGCGTTAATTTTTTTATAGGTCTTGGGTTATGATTTCGACTATGACGATTTCCACGCTTGTGTTCATGGCACATTGCCATACGAGAAGCTGAAGCCTGACCCTGTCTTGAGGCACCTACTGCTTTCACTGCCACAAAGGAAGATTGTAAGTTGATACCTGATAGTTTTCCAGCATCCAAATTTCTACCATGTCAGCAAGAGAAATCACCTGCATTTCAAATTTTAATCATTTCTCAGAACACGATTGCACTGCATGATTTGTGTGTGTGATAATCAACTGCAGATATTCACAAACTCTGACAAGGCGCACGCCGCGACGGTTCTGAAGAAGCTCGGGCTGGAGGATTGCTTCGAAGGGATCATCTGCTTCGAGACTCTGAACCCATCGACTGAACCTGAAGAAGACGACTCTGACAGTACCGATGGAGGCAGCAGTTCTGACAGCTCAGCTTCTCATCGCAAGAGGAAGATCCTGTGCAAGCCGTCCCTGGAATCCATGGAAGCCGTCATCGAGATCGCCAAGCTCGACGCCATGAAGACGGTAAAAGCAAATCAAAAACTGATGATGAAACTCTGAAAGCCTGAAACTCTGAATTTCTGAAAGAAACTCTCATGATCATATGTGCATGCAGGTGTTCTTCGACGACAGCCCACGCAACATCGCCGCCGGGAAGGCCGCCGGATTCCACACGGTGATCGTGGGGAGCTCGGCGGCGGTGGCCGGGGCGGACGTGGCGCTGGAGAGCATCCACAACATCAAGGAGGCGGTGCCGGAGCTGTGGGAGGCCGCCGGCGAGCACGTCCAGGCCCAGCTGGCCCAGGCCGCCGTCGACCTCCGCTCCGCCGCCGTCGAGACCACCGTGCTCGCCTGAGCTGCTCAGACGCCGTCCTCCATGTCGCCGTGCATGCTCCCTTTCCCATGGTATTAATTAATTAGTGGATGATTTTTTTTTCCTCAATGACACTAGCTTACTGCAAAAATCAAGAGAGGGAGGAAGACGGTGAAAAATGGCGTGAGGTGTACTCGGTGATTTGTGTGATGAATGAACCTGTCATGTAATGAACTACTGATGTGAATGAATGAATGGATCAATAAGAATTGCCTCATTTGTGAATCTTTTGTTGTTCTTCCCTTTCTTATCTGCGGATTAGTGTTTGTACTGAGTAACTTTGCAGAGTAGTACATCCGTTATCAGAAGGACGCGCAGTCAAACCTCGAAATCTCATTAATGGATGTAAAATATGTAGAGAAAACGTGTTGGTAGATTTGTGAAGAAAAACTGTATCACAGTTATATTTGTAGTGTCTTTATAAACACACGGTTTGAGAAAATAATGGTAAAACATATACATTGAAAACTACTCTCTCCGTTTCATTTCATACTTAAGCCGCTATGACGTTTCTTTAAGTTTAACCAAACTTATAAAAAATTATAGCAATTAAATCTAAAATTCAATATATTTTAATAGCTTCTTTGTTTTGTGTTAAAAATATTTCTATATTTTTATATAAATTTGATCAAATCTAAATAAGTTTGATTTCCAAAAAAAATCAAAGACTAACAGAGGTAATACGTCAATAACAAAAACACACATTTTTAGAGCGAGAGAGAGTACAACTTTTTCTGGGAAATTTTAAAATTTGTTACATCTGTATTCTATCAGGATTTACGAAAGATAAATTTGTTCTATTAGGATTTTGTTTAAATTCTTTACGTAGTATTATCTAAAGAAAGTAAAGATAAATTTGCATATTTTTCCGTAGGAAACAAGAAAGAAAAATACTAACAGATTAACTTGGGCTCAACGAAAACTTCATTTCGGCCCAGCCCATTTCATAAGAACAAGGCCGAGACAACGCCTCGTCCCCCGCATTTTCCTCCACCCACTTCTTCCCCACCAAGCAACCGCCGCCACCACCACTCAATCTCATCTCGCCGCCGCCGCCGCCGCCATGGGCCGGGGACGCAGCCGGAAGCCGCGCAACTTCGCCACGTTCCGCCTCTGCCCGCGCCCCGGCGCCGCCGACGCCTCCGACCGCGTCTTCTTCCGCGTCGACAACAACCCCTACTACGTCCCGGGCTTCGCCGACGACGACGTTCTCGGCGGCGCCGCCGCCGCGGCGGTGGGAGAGGGAGATGATGACGCGCCTTCCTCCTCCGCCTCCGGCGAGACGGGCCCCCTCCCCGACCACGTCCGCCGCGAGATCCTGGAGCTCGGCCTGCCCGACGACGGCTACGACTACCTCGCCCACCTCCGCGAGATCCGCCCCTCGATCTCCTCCACCGGCGGCGGCGGCGCCTCCGCCGCCTTCCTCCCCGTCCGCCGCCACGCCCGCGCGCACTTCGGCCCCCCTGTGGACGTCAAGGTCTCCTTCTCATCTCATATGAACCCGCCGCGCCATCTCATTCTCATCGGCATCTAATCCTCCTGCTCGCCTCTGCGATTCAGGCCTACGACGCGAGCCGCGTTCGGATCGGCTCCTCCGGTAAGGAGACCACCACGGCGACGGCGGCGGCGGTGGAGGTGGAGGTGACGCGGATCGAGAATGCCATCGATCCTGATGTCGCCAGGTTGCTCGAGGAGAGCGGTGAGCCGGCGCTGGCCGGATCGGAGTCGGAGTCGGAGTCGGAGGACGACGATCTGGAGGAGGATTTCGTCCTCGTCGCAAATCAGGACGACGATGATTTTGTTCTCGTTGAAATTGAAAATCAGTTTGAGGAGGAAGAGGAAAACATTGCTGCGGCTGATGATTCAGAGGAGGACGGTTTGAAGAATGGTGAGTGCAAAGTGGGGAATTCAGCGTCAGCTTGATGAACAGCTTCCTATCGTGGTAAGATTACTGCCCCTGATTTACTGTTTGATTATTTATTGTTATTGCCAATCCACATCAAGAGAATTTAGAGAATTTACTTCTCTAAATTCCTGTACATCAAGAGAATTTAGCTTGGAGATATAGAGCCTGTGTTTCTTTCCATTATCTAGTTAAAAAAAACATGTTTGATGTTTACGATTTTAGTTCTAACTATCAACACAACCTGCTTGCGTGCATCTTCTGTTTATCGCAGTATCCCTGTCGATGAAAAATCCAATTTTTAACTTTTTCAGGCACTTGACTTCAGATTTGGCTCTGTAATTCACAGAGCCTGTGCTATCGAAGAACAGGCGGAAAGTTATGACGCAGCCAGTGAGTGAGTGAGTTATTCATTGTAGCGAGACGATGAACTCATAATGTCTCGTCATAATGTAATATCAATCATCAGATATCAGTTAGATTAGTAATAGTAAAATCCTACCACAATATTCCTAGCATTTCTTGTGACTTTGCCTTCGTGCAATATTCCTCTACCACCACGATTTAATATATTTCTGAAAATTTGGAGAGCCATAAAAGGGGGGAAAAGCATTCAACTGCTACTGAATCTGCTGAACATTTTTGCAACGACACAGATTGCGATCGTCGCCATCCATTTCATCCACTTTTACGGCCTTATGAACTTGTGTAATTCAGTGCCAATACTGTTCTTCGGTTCATGAGAAGGATGATGATGCAGTATTGCAGCAGTGGCATTGTACGCTGATGCTGATTAGTGAAGTCGTCATTGCGGTTTTCAGGCTTTCAGGTAAGGTGTTCTTTCGGTCAGCTTTCGTGGTTGCTTTCAGTCGTTATTGAGCTACAATGATTTGGTGAAGACATGATGGTGGTGCTCCTAGTAGTAGAACATGACGATATCCCTAATAATGTCCTCATCATTTGATGTGGACTGTACTGTACCTGAATTTGGTGAGATATGATACCATGCAGATGCAGATGTTGTGTGTGCTGCTTTCTCACCTGCTGCTGCTCCCTTTATCCATGGTAGATGGGGAAATGGAGATAATTTAACTATTTGTCACTTTTAGATATGACATTTAACAATTTACCAACAATATGAAAGCTCACATGTCATGAACTTGATAAATTATTAAATATCACATCTTAAAAGTGGTAAATAGTAAAATGTCCCAGGGAAATGAGGCAGCCATCTATACTAGATGGTTTTGAAGAAGATTGTTCAAGGATAAAATTAAACATGAACTGGCTTGGTTTTGAGATTTTGCACAAAAAAAAACCATCGAATTTAGCAATTGCGAAATGGAAATTAGCCTAATCCAATAATGTTGGACTAGCAAAATCGCCCTGATATTGTGTCATAGAGTGACAGTTACTGTGACAGTGGTCCCTGGCAATCAATAAACTGCTAAAGGTTGAATGCCGACTTGCCAAGCACTAACCAGGTTGCATAATATTTAAATACATTTTGTTGCTTGTCATGTTTAGCAGTTCGCTGCACTAAGACGCATGTAAGGTATGTAGAGCTATTGAGCTGAAGAACAACAAGAATACAAGATCGCTAAAGCACGGCAAAAAAGCAAGTAATCTAAGGCTAGAATGATGTAGAGAGAATGACACAACAGCCCAGTTGGTCACACTTTTTCCTTTACACAATCACGTATACCCAATACCTCAGAAAGGGGATCAATCGAACTATACATTGAGATTTTTCCTCTGATGGAAAGCAAGCACACACGCCTTTTTCATACAACCAACCTCACTCAGCCAGCTTACCTCTAGAGAAGAAGGTGGGAACCACTGTTTGTTTCACTAAACCAAACCTGAAGCAGTACATGGACAGATGTGTCTCCCAATCCCATGGCATTACACCAGGGCTCTGTCATCAGGTCCTGCGATTCATCGTGCAATAGATCAGGATAAGCCGCTGAATCTCTGGTTTTGGTGATCATCAGAGCGGTGCCGAATAAGGTAACACGATGTAGGATTGATATCATAAGAGTAGAGTCGTAGAGATAGAGCAAGGTTAGGCAAGAGAAGGTGTCTTACAGGCTCTATGAAGAACAGCACCACCTCCCACCACTGGTTGGTTCGTTGGAGTCGCTCAGCATCACGGGTTTCCCGTTGCTTAATGACTGCTCGCTTCTCTTCTGCTCTTGAGATTGAAATACCTTCCTGCTTAGTATGCCGTATATCTCTTTCACTACAGTTTGGAAAGCTTCCGCGACATTTGATGAGTCCAAGGCTGAGGTCTCCATGAAGAAGAGGCCCTGTGACTCAGCCAGAGCTTTGCCTTCTGCGGTGCTCACCTCACGCGCATGCTTGAGATCGGTCTTGTTGCCAACAAGAATTGTGACGACATTCATATCGGAATGAGCTGTCGTAGTTAAAAAGAAGGGGTCAGATATGGTAGGCTATGAAAGAAGCTAAAAAGAACATAAACCAAGTAAGTTTTTAGTCCAAGTGATTTCGAATATGTAACACTGCAGCACATTTAACAACTACGAACTGGGGAAGCAAAAGCTTTGAAAGGGATGAACTTGATACTGAAGAAATCAAGTGAAATGCTGGTTCTTACTGTGCAGTTCATTCAGCCATCGACCAACACTATCAAAAGTCTGACGCCTGCTAATATCATAAACAAGTAGGGCTCCAACAGCTCCTCTATAGTAGGCAGATGTGACTGCTCTGAAGCGCTCTTGTCCAGCAGTGTCCCATATCTGAGCTTTGATTTCCTTGCCATCAATTACCAACTTTTGTGTCTGGAACTCCACTCCAATAGTAGATTTAGAGTTTGGATAGAACTCGTTCCTTGCAAATCTTGCCAGCAAATTTGATTTACCGACAGAAGAGTCACCAAGTAGAACAATCTTGAATAGATAATCCTGGCTTTGTTCCTCATCTCCATCATAGGCCATCGTGAGACAACTTTATTGATGCAACTGTCCTCTGATGCTTCACAAACTTACACCTATTAAGTTTGTAGAGTGAGAACACTTACATGAATGTATGAACAAAGGCGGATGATCTAAATATAATAAGAACATCTCAAAACATATCATATGCAGAATAGCTTGAATAAGGCCAAATAATCACAAACTAAAAGTCAATTTGATAATGTAGATAGACACTGTTCGTTTTCACCCTGCTAAGCTCCAGAGATGTTAATACACATAATATAGTTTGCTGCCAGTAAGACATTATGCATCCAAGAAGAGAATCGTGTATCAAAAGCAATCAAGAATCATAATGCATGATCAGGAAGTAAACCAATAGCCTAGAATAAGAACGCGGGGAAAGCGAGTTTTTCATATCTGGAGTGCATACTAAACAAGCAAGTCTGAATAAAAGCAAAATTTTCAATCACTTGTGAACAAAAGTACAGCCTGTTTCCAGACAGGTAATGTCTATGCACTTGAAGGTTACAGCAACTGTGGATGAGTTCGCGTAGTGTTGCATAACTTGCATCATGTGCCATTCGGCTTTGCTTTGAGCAGGCTTCACCTTTAGCAAAATATCTTCCTTTCTAGTGTACCAGCAAGGAAATTAATCCCCTTTTAACCGCATAGTTAATAATGTCTCCTCTGACTGATCAGCTCTTGAAGAGAGCAGCTAAAAGGCACGCTACTATTATCAGGCAAATTCTGTAATGTCGAAGTTTTTCCTAAAAAAGACAAGTACAGTAGTAAACTAGAAAATTTTCAACACAACTGGTGAAGAAATAAAAGCAAGTTGAGTTGCAAGAGAAAACCCTCTATCGAGGACAGAACAGGAAGAAGAAGAGAAAGAAAGGAGAAATCTTTGGATATGGGATTATGCTTTCACAACATTGGACTAAGATACATACGTGCCGTTAAATCTGAACATGCCATATTCAGAGCAGGGAAAAACAAAACACCACCACCCAGGGGCGGATCCAACTTGGGACATGGGGGGTTCAGTTTTTGGGGAACAAAGAAACGAACAAACTGTTACTTTGTAGTACTAAGTTTAAGGCTCTGAAATCAAGAGGAGAGCTTCTTCCAGATCTACTACAAGAGAAGCTTAGGGTTAACGAGCACGCAAATTCCAGACAAAAGTAGCCGCGGTGAGATAGAAAGATGAATCAGGAAGAGGATGTGGGATGCTCACCAAGATCCCCTCCTCTGCTCTGCTCGCCAGATGGAGATCGGCAGCGGTGGCTCGTCTTGACGCGCGAGGAGCGGAGGAGACGAGGAAGGGATGGTGGAGTGGACCGCGCGCGTGGGGCGGGGGCAAGAGCAGCGAGGAGGGAGGAGACGGCGAGTTGGGAGTCAAGAAGGGGAGGAGAGTGTGTATGCTGCGGCGGCCGCGCCGAATTTCGGCAGCAGATCGAGCTGAGGACGCCGGCGGATGGGTGTGCGATCGGTTTAGACGGAGGGCTGGGGCTACTCCCTCTTCTTCTCTACTACTATCAAATACTCTCCTACTTTCCTCCAAACTAAAAAAAATCATATATGAAGGTTTATTCTAAATTTTTGAAGAAATATATACTCCCTCCGTGCCGGAAAAAATGTATCTAGAACGGGATGTGACATATTCTAGTACAATGATGTCTAAATTTATAGTACTAGAATGTGTCACATCCAGTACTAAGTTTTTTATGGGACGGAGGGAGTATTTCTTAAAGTTAACAATAGTCAGTACTATTCTGGTAGTGCTCCAATGACATATTTGGGGGAATTTCTGATAACTCCAGCTTATCTTAGAATCGAAATTTTGTCCAAACAATTCAACTTTTTGTCAATATTCTAAAAAATTGTAATTATAGAATCTAGAAACCTAGTTTTTCTATATCCTTATAAGCTGTCTATCAACCAGCTGCTTCTCGGAATTTAAGCTCTTCGGACAAGCCCATTATCTCATCCCAAAAATTGATTTTTATCGGGACACACTAGAATCCAGAAACCTAATTTTTTCCATATCGCTTCAGAATTATCGGGGTTGCTTCTTACGGTTCTCTTATATCCCTTCCCTAGCCTCCTCCTTCCCTTCTTCTCCAGGTGGACCCGCCGGCGTTGAAGCAATGGGCAACGGATTCGACGGCGTGGCTGTAGGTATCAATCGTGTAGATCCAATGGTGGAGGAGATGGTGGATGACCTGCGGTCCATTAAGCTCATGCCAAACTCCATCAAGCTCATCCACTTCCACTCCATGTTGTTGTCAGCAATACATGTTTTCTGAATCACGGTCTCGAACAATTAAGTCTGACTTCGGTAAAATAATCTATGTAGTATGATATTACGATTTTGGTGGTCGCTCGTGTAGACAATGTATCGCCTACTCGATTAAATTATTTGGCTAGCTCAGGAGTAGGAATTCTCAGGCCAAGAATGTCGGTTGCCATCTAGATTAGGAGGAGCGCATCCAACGAGTTTTGATTCTGACTTCACTATTAGGAATACTCATTGGATTATAACATGAGATTCAGAAGGGCAAAATGGAAAGAGAAGAGAGGGGAAGTCATAAAGGAGGTGAAAAGGAATTGAAGAATGGGCAGGAATTAGGAGGGGATTTTTTTTAATTTAATTTATTTAATGTTTTCTTCTGGTTTTGGGGAGTGGTTTCTAAATCCGGGCGCTGAATAAATAAATGGTTTGAATAAAATATTGAAAATTTCAGTTGGATGGATGCTCTCGGCTCTGATCATCTGATGTTGATCTATCCTTCCTTTCTCCTCCTCTGTATTCAATTCTCCCACCTTCCACTGCTCCGGGCCTCCGGCTCCCTACTTTCACTCAACTCATCATGAAACAGTAAATTCTCCACACATTTTTTTTCACTCCATTTTTTTACCCACGACAGCGTGTAAATTTCTCTGTTGGTGATTCATCAATTCAGTTATGTTTTCATTGTGCAAATCCTATCTGAACCTCAGCAACCTGTCAAACCATTCTGAACAATGAATCTTAGCAAATAATAGTAAGGCCTCGTTTAATTCATAAATTATTTTCCCAAAAACATCACACATCGAATTTTTGGACACATGCTTGTAGCACTAAATATAAATTAAAAAAAAACTAATTGCACGGTTAGGGGGAAAATCGCGAGATAAATCTTTTGAGTCTAATTAGTCCATAATTAGCCATAAGTGCTACAATAACCAATATGTACTAATGACGAATTAATTAGGCTCAAAAGATTCCATGCGAGTTATGAAATTAGTTTTTTCATTCGTATCCGAAAACCCCTTCCGACATCCGGTCAAACATCCAACGTGATGCCCAAACAATTTTCTTTTCGTGAACTAACATGCCTTAAGCTCCCAAAGGTTAAAATTTAATGGCATGATCTTACTACCACAAAGTTACAGTTATAACATGTGCCAATTCACACTGCATAATTATAATTGTCCCCGCCGAAGTTTGGACCATGCGAGGACTCCAAACAACAGCACAAAGCAACTGTCCGTAGTACACAAGCGGCTGCTCATTGCCGGGGTGCAGGGACATCGACATTGACAGGTAAGTGAAGCATTCCTACCTAGCTAGCCTACTATGATCCGTTTGGCACACCTCCAATTTCAGCTCCACTTCTTCTGGAGTTAGAGCTAAAGCTCAGCCAAACAGTTTCAGCTCCACTAAAAATAGGAACGGAGCTGGGTGGAGCTCTCTCACAGAATGAACCAAAGAGATGGAGCTGGGTTTAGGCAGCTCCACAACTCCACAACTCTAGTACATTTTGTGAGAGAGCTCTACCGGCCCCAACTCCACTCCCAGTTTTAGTGGAGCTGAAACTGTTTGGCTGAGCTCCAGCTCCAAGAGGGGTGGAGTTGGAGCTGGAGCTGTGCCAAACAAGCCCTATATTTGGACATAATTCTAACCAGATTCATTGTACCCATTCCATCCTATTTCAAGTGCAACCATGAGTTTCCGTGCTCAATTTTAATCATCAATCTTATTTAAATTTTTTAATAATTAATATTTTTATTATTATGAGATGATAAAATATAAATAGTACTTTACGCGTGACTTATGTTCTACATTCATTTTATTGGACGGAGCGAGTCGCTCTCATTGCCATTGGTAATGGCCTCCTGTCCTGCGTTGCATTGGCTTGTTGCGATGCGGCCCAGCAAATAGCAATGCAATGCCATATGCCCGGCACGAGCAAACAAACACAACGCCGATGCGTCGGCGAATGACTCGTCATAAACGCCACCCCCGGTATAGGCAGGTTCCATGCATATGAACAACCGTGTCCCCCACCCCTCAATTTTCTTTTTTTTTTACTTTTACCACTACCTAAAAACTGCAGTAAAATAAAAAACAACTGTAAATTTACATCCTATGTTAATTAGTTAAGACTACTCCTCTTCTTGTCTTGCATAGTTTACTGAACTTTGAACCTCTGTTGATAGCCTGATCATGATTCATCTGGACCTATTTGTCAGTGAATGTTCGTTCGTTCAGAGAGTTGATTTGACATTGGGTTTGATTATTAACTGGAGTAATTAATTTAAGAAGCTAGCTTAGCTTACTTGCATAGGAGTTCTACTCCAGTTTGCATTGCAGGCGTAAGAAGCAAAGTACTATACTGTACCTAGGATTGGATTAGTTGCTGCTTCTTGTGGGTGGCTAGCTGGCTACTGATTGGAGATCGATCGATCACTGCAACTCTAGGACCAAAAAAAAAAAAAAAGCATGGGGTGGTCCATGAAAGCATGAGCTGCCTCCAAATCCAATTCTTTCCTTGTCATGCAGTTTACCTTCCCCTTTCGCTTCTCTCTCGTATGGTGACATTGCCCAGTATCTTGAGGACAAAGGCAAGGATGATGATTTTTAGATAGGCCCAAGCCTGCAGCTTAATTAGCAGCACAAAGAATTTCAGTGGCCATTAGTTTAATGCCACCTCTTTTTCATATAAGACATCTCCGTCAGTTGTTATCTTAATTCAGGCTGTCATTGGAGCTGTGAGGATTGGTAGTAGAACGGTACTTTTCTCCATTCTAAAATATAAAAGATTTTAGATGAATGTGATACATTCTAATACTTGAATTTGGACATACTTTGTGACACATCGTAGTATTAGAATATATCACATCCACCTAAATCCTTTATATTTTGAGACAGATGGAGTACTAATAAGTGATTTTCGGTTCTTCCTTGGAAAAGAAGTACTCCCTCGGTCACACTTTTAAGTGTATTTATAGATTTCTGTGTCTAACGTTTGATCAACCATCATATTTTAAAAATTATAAAAGAAATAAGTCACATATAAAGTATTATTTATGTTTTATCATCCAATAATAAAATACTTATCATAAAATAATTTTTAACAAGATGGATGATTAAACATTGGACAAAGAAACCTTACGCTTAAAATGGGAAGAAAAGGAAAAGAAAGGGGGGATGAACAGCAGCATGCAGAGGCAGGCATTGACATGAACCATCAAGTCTACTTGCAAGCAGGCAGGCAGAGGCAGAGGCAGCAGCATATCTCTTCCTTGTAGCTGTCGTCGATGCACATGGACTGCACAGTGAGTGAGCTGTGAGATGAGAGGAGCCATAGCTAGACAAGCCACAGTACTGCTCGCTCTGGACTCTGGAGTAGTGGATGGAGTGTGCGACATGCAATCGCCCACGTGTGGGATGCGTGCCACCGCAGCTTCTGCCTCTGCCGCTAGGCTGTCGATGAAAACGGTGAAAAATGGTCGAGAACAATATCATCTTTGTTATTTTTATTTATAAAAACGATCAATAATTTTTCATATTTATGAATTTAACTACCTAGTATCAACTTTAATATGACACTGATATAAGTTTTAAAACTAAATTCTTTTACTTTAGAATCGACATAAAGATATTGCTGTTATATTAGTTTTATAAAGATATTGTCGTTATATTTGTTTCGAGGAAACGATGTAGGTATGGAAGGAAAATTCTTGTACTCTCTCCATTCCCTCCATTCTAGAATGTAGCAAATTCTAGAATGGTTATTACACTCTGGGATGGAATGGAGATAGTACCGTTTTTACACCTCTTTTGCTGCTCCTGCAGTTGCGGATCCATCCATCCGTGATGCATCTGGACGCATATCGCAGAGTAGTGCATTCTCATGTTTCTTCGAGCGTGCGTCTTCCCACGTGGCTGCGCAGCGCCGCCTCCTCGCCGGCCGGCTTGCAGGGCTCACCGTTTGGGCCCAGCTAAGGTGGGGCCTAAAAAAGGCCTTCGCAATGAAGCCCATGAATCTCTCTCTAGGCCTCGCGGAGTCCAGGCCCACTACGTCTCTACAGGTATAAAATACTCTAATACGCCACGGAAATACGGAATATTTTATTTTTAGGAGAGGAGTATTGCGTATTTAAGTCGGAGAGGCGCGAGGAGTGGGTGGCGCCAAGCGAAGCAACCGGTGTTCAAGTTTCCCCGCGCAAAAATTTTCCGTCGCCTCGCCGCCTCCTCCCGCGCTCTCCTCCTCCTCGCCGCCTGACGCCGCCGGAGTTCTCGAGCATTGCGTGTGGCGCCGCGGCGGAGCAGGCGGCGGGTGGGCCTCCCGCGGCGGCATTCAGTGTCCGGTCCGCCATCTCCGCCCCCGTCTTCTTCTCCGGATTACCGGTGGTCGGGGGGTCTGCGACATCTAGGGTTTCGAGATCAGGTATGGTTTACTAGGAATGCGCTTGTGTTGGTGTGAAACTGTGAATCGGTGAGTAGTGGGATTGTGCGGCGAGGTGTTTGATTGGTAATTGGTTCATGAAATTTTCGGGGTTGAGAAAATGTTTGGGCCACGGTATGATTTGGGGATTTAGGTTCTGGAAGGAATCGGCCTTTGCGTTCACTTCCTTGCTTTTGGTCTTAAAACACATGAATAAATGGTCCTAGCGCAGTAAAAAATATGTTTGGAGAAATTTTGCTTGTAGCACATACTAATATACTACTATATCCATCGAATCTCGTTACGATTTTTTGTTCATAGAACAGTGCAAAATATATTTTTTATATATACTAGAGTAGTGAGTCAATAAAGTTATATCAGATTTGTTCAATACCGAGTTATCGACCTTTGATCTTGGTGATGGAAAAGGACCTGTTATATCACCACAATAGATGAATCAGTGGGTTTTCTCCCAGTGTGGACACAATTGGGCCATAGTCTTCGATGTGATGTACATAATTTTTAATTCAGCATTCCCTAATTTTTTTTCTTTCAGATAAAATGTTGTTTTCAGACGTTTTCATTTCATAATTACATCATTACACGTCAGTTGTCTGTTCTTTTTTTTTTATCTGGCCACGCACAATGTGTTTCATTCTTAATAAAAATAGGTACCTTTTTTTTCAAGGGAATGAACAGCACAAACAGGTCCTTTTCGGACATAACCAGCGAACAGGCTAATTGTTTCCTTACTATCTACAGGAGTTAACATTTCTTAGGCGAAGTCAATATTTCACCGGATATCTATTTGCTGCTGAATAACAGAAAGCATGAAGCCTCAGCAGCATCGTAAAGCAACTGAAACAGGAGCAAATATAAAACTAGGCTGTAGTAAGATGCAAAGCCTGAAACCTGGCAAATATATCAACAAACCATCAGGTGAAGTGTCAAAAGTCTTGTTCATAATTTCCTATACTCATATGGTATGGTTTACCTGCTGCATTTATAATCAAACAAAGTTTCGAATAGGAAAATAAACGCCTGCTGCTATAATTCAACTGAAACAATTGCATGAACCTGTTAGGTACTTCTCCGTATGCCATAATGTAACGTGTTCTATTGGTCAAACTGTCCTAAAAAAAGAGTACTACTTTTTCAGGAAATGCTAACACAAAGTGCAGAGTAGCGGTCACACCGCCTCAATTGTACACTGAAAATCAAATGGCGTTGAAGGGTGGTAGTACAATGGAAGCACAATTTTGTGATTCTAAGAATTTCTCTAACCGACAACCAAATCATTCTGGAAAGATCAAGCTTGAATTATTCCCGATAGATAAGGCAATTCAAAAGGTTCTGCAGCAGGTGAGCACCTATGCTTTTGCAAGAGTTTCATATATTTGTTAAATACAATCTTCTTCAGGTTTCATAGTATGTGTCTTTTTGCTCCATATAATGTGGCAGGAAAACCACAATCCTTACCTGGAATTGACTTTAGCTCCACGAAAGAAGATATCTTCAGTTGTGCAGCATCTGAACATAAAATGGGGCAATTCTCAGTGTGCAAGAGGCGAACTCATGCTCTTTCCTTATGATGCTCAACTGGATAACATAGCTGGTAGTGGAAAATGGACTCATAGTGATTCTTGCACGGCTGCTGATGTGCATGCTGCAGTTGGCAGCCCTTTGAGATTTCGATTAAGGTTCAGTTTCCTTTTTCCCCAGATATGGTTACTTCTTTTTGCATCCATGCATGCTGTATACAGATCTTATGGCTAAAAAATGCTCTTTCTTGTTTATTAAGATATGGTTGGTTTGAACCTGATTTTGAGCAACAAAGCCATGGACCAAATTTACAAGATGTGCACTCTGTAGACAAGATCATTGACAACAAGCCTCTGGATCCTGTTCTCATGGAACAGAAACAAACGGTTCATTTGAGTGAGTTCCCGAATGACTTTGCTGCGCAGTCTGTTGGGGACAATGCAGTACAGACTGTGGTGAGTATTAGGAGTTTTTTTTTTCCCAGCATCACCAATGGTATTTTCACTTGCGACCTGACATTCTTCACATGCTTTCTGAAACAGGGTAATCAAAGCAAAGTAACGCCGCTTTCATGGATTGATTGCATATCTAATATAAGCTTTGAAGAATTGTTATCTGAAGCTGCACCTTCTGCAGACAACAAGCAATTGCTTTCTCAAAATAATACGAGTTTCTCACAGATCCCTATTAATTTCGATTCATTCGACGCTGCTATTGCTTCTGTGATTGGTCAGCAACAAGCAAGTAACCAAATGAAGGTGTCAAACCCATCCCTTTGGGATGCTGAAGAAGCTTGTCATGCATTTCCTTTGCAGAGTCAAACTTCAATCAGGACATTTGGTTCAGGTCCTAACCATAGTGGTGCTATTACCTCATCCATCCTTGGCACAATTCCAGAATGTGTCACAGATGTTGACCAGGTACCTCCCTAGCTGTTATTTATTTGCTCTAATTTCCTTTCTTGCCAAATATACTATGCGAATATACAATGCTTAACCGCTTGTCTCTGCAGCAATGCTTTACTGAAGTTTGGGAAGAGGAACCAAGCCCTCATATACCACTCTCGTGTAAGGACAATGTGGCACCATACATATCACTGGTATTCACTAGGGCCTTTCACAAATTTTTTGATGTATTAATTTAAGATGCTGTTTTTCCTCGATCTTCGGAAGATGATCTGATTCTTGTCTATCTTCATCTGTTTGCTTTCAGCCTGAATTTGGTGAGCCAGAGCTTGGAGCGTATTGCTCTAGACTTTTGAGTGGTACAGACAGTTTAGGGCTAAGTGGTTTACTGTCAAACAGCTTGGATGCATTCCAGAAATTCTCTGTTTTCTGAGCCTTTTGAAGCTCAGCTCCTATATGGACAAATTGAAGCTATAAACCATGTACAGATCAGAGGAACTAAGAAGCAGCATTAACTGGGCATTAAGAGAACAACCGATCGTTTTGGGCTTTGGCGAATGCTGAAGCCACAGTAGATATTTAGTGAATTTTTTCATTCAAACATTTTTGCTGGTTGCTAGCATATGACGCCTGCTTTGTATCATGCAAAGTCTTGCAGCAAGCATGGGCTAAATTTGGAAGAACTGAAATATGTATATCTAACAAATACTTCAATATTATCATATGCCACTCTACCAATGGAATACAACTGTATGATTGCCCTGATTGGCAAAAATACTTCAATATTATCATATGCCACTCTACCGATGGTAGTAGCCATGTGCAATTCAGCAATCTTGTTTTGACACAACTGATCACGCAAAAAAATGTACAGTGAGAGTAAACCCTGAAGCCATTTGAATCGTTGATGTCGAGTGAACTACTAAAACTGCCAGTGCAAATGTTCAAAAGCGATTCGTTCTGAATGTGGCTGCCTGCCATTCTTCTCTCATGCCTAGACAAAGCTGGAAGCAAACCATATTCTCCAGCAAGATCATCTGACCCATCGAGCTCTCCTCCATGGATACCTAGTAGAAATTAACAGCAGTTGCAGACTTGCAGTTGGCCTTGATCTCCTCTTCCTCTTCATTCCGCTACCGCTAGCTTCCCCCCTCCCGCTCTGTAGCATTTTATGAAACTTGTAATTATCAATGGGGACCACCTATACATTTGTCGACAAATTTTCTACTAAAAATTTGACAGATGTAATTATAGTACAATCGTAGTGTAATTACAATGTAACTTGTATGTAATTACACTGTAACTTGCATGTAACTACAGTGTAACTTGTATGTAAGTTTCACGTAATTTTGAATCGTTAGATCTATTACAAGATTTGTTCTATGGAGGAAGAAAAAAATCACATCACACACATATATGAAAGAATTTGTTCCCACGACCTTTATTTTACTGAAATAACATGTTACCGAGAGATTCTTGAAAGTTACATACAAGTTACATTATAGTTACAGTGTAATTACATGCAAGTTACAGTATAATTACACTACGATTGTACTGTAATTACATCTGACAAATATTAGGGGGAGAAATTTGATGACAAATATCTAGCAAAATCGTTATCAATGATATTTTTTAAAATTAGGTGCTTATCAATGGTATTTCTAGGATTTTTTTTAAAAAAGAAGAACAGAACGCTGCGTAAAACTTAGTGTGTGTTTGGATAATGGGAAATGATCGGAAAATGAACGAAGGGTTAGAATTGAATGAAAGAGGGAAGATGAACAGTTAGGATTTAAAGATGTCTTGGGAAATAATTTCCCTTTCCTATTAGCCAAACACATAAGAGGGGTTCGGAGTTTCAAACTCCGACCACAAAACCCATTTCCCAGCATGGATCTGGGCCCCACACAAGTTAGATCGAACGGTGATGGTATTGGCCCATGGGCCTCATTACCTCAGGCCCACTCGTGCCTCTTTCAGTGGGGGCCCGCTCCTCACCCCGCTGGCTTAGCGGGTCCGGGTGTGTGGGGTGGGGAAGCGAGGCGAAACCCGACCCGTTATCAGCTGCCTCTTCCTTCCTTGGCCTCTCCACTCTCCTCTCCTCTCGCCATGACGCGTGCCTCGCCCTTCCCTCTCCGCATCCAAGCAACCGCGGCGTCCACGGCGCGCCACCGCCATGACCAGGCAAGCACCCCCCGAGCACGCGTGCTCTCGCTTGTCACACCTCCCCGCCGCTCTGATTCGACCGCACTCGCGTTTCTTGGTTTCAGGTGCGACACCGCGGCGGCGGCGGCGCCGGGTCCTTCAGGCGAGGAACGGACGGGGCGGCGGAGCGGGGAAGAAGAAGAAGAAGAAGAACACGCGGGAATGGACGCGCCCGTGGCAGTGGCGGTGCCACCGCAGCCGCAGCCGCAGCAGCCTCCGGCTCCGGCGGCGGCGCCGCCTTACCGGTGGTCGAGGGCGGTGGCGAGATCGCCCGCGGCGTGGATGAGGCTGGGGGTTGGAGGTCTTCTTGTGGGGTCGATCATCTTCGCCTTCTACGAGTGGGGGCTCCCCTTGTTGTCAGAAAAGGTTCTACTTCTACCTTCTATTTTTTTTCCTCATCACTATGATTTTTAATATACTCTGTTTCACAATATAAGACTAATATAAGACTTTCTAGCAGTATCTATATTTATATAGATGTTAATGAATCTAGACATTATTATATATAAAGATTCATTAGCATCTATATGAACGTGGACAATGCTAGAAATTCTTACATTCTGTACGGAGGAAGTACTAATTAGTCTATTATACCATACATCTTGGAAATATATATAACACTTCTATTATATGGATTTGGTCGACGTATCATTCAGTGTTTTGTTTACCGAATAATTTTGTGACTAAATCTTAATTTAGAGCAAGCCATGTGGTTAGTTGAAATATTTAATCCCTTGTGATCTAGACGATGCTTAAATCCACATTATTTTTTTTTCTTTTGGAAAAAGAAGAACGATATAGTAGTAGGCTAGTACCACATGCCACTAAAGTTTCTAGTTTTCTAAGTTGATTCCATCATGTTGCTGTATGCTGAATTGTTGGTGTTGCATTGTTGCATATTTTCCATTGGTATGAGAATGAAAATGATTTGCATCTCTGGCTTTTGCCGTTAAGCACACAATCAATGAGTTCGTCTTTGGATTGTAGCAATTGCAGCTCAAATGTACAATATAATTATCATATTCTATTTTCCATTTGCATGCCTGATAATGTAGGTGCTGTTGCCGATAATGCGATGGGAGGCAAGATCTTTTGGGCGCCATCTGTTGGCTATTGTGCTCATTGCTTCTCTGGCCATCTTCCCGGTTGTCCTCCTGCCTTCTAGCCCCTCTATGTGGTTGACTGGAATAATATTCGGCTATGGCTTCGGTTTCTTGATCATCATGGTTGGGACAGCCATTGGAATGTCGATACCGTATTTCATCGGTTCATTGTTCCGTGAACGGTTACATGTAAGTTAAGTTTCTTGGTTCCATTAATAAATCTACTCAAGAGTTATACATTTGATGCAGTTCATCTTGTATGTAGGCACAATCTTGAATCTTAATTTGCTTCTCTCCTTCTACTAAATGTTTGTGAATATACAGGAATGGTTAGAGAAGAAATGGCCTAGGGAGATAGCTCTGGTTAAGCTGGCAAGCAAAGGGAGTTGGTTCAAGCAATTCCGGGTGATTGTGTTGTTAAGAATCTCACCCTTCCCATATTCAATGCTTAACTACACTGTGACTGTCACCCAGATAAAGTACGGCCCTTACATATGCGGCTCAGTTGTTGGAATGGTACCTGACGCCTTAGTCAACATCTACAGGTAAGGATTAAGATATCCTAATTTGTCTTATAAATTGGAAGACATGTACTATGAACAGATACAGTTCAACACTGAGCAAGTTGCTGCTCCTAAGTCTTACCGTTGACAATTACCTTCTTATCTTGAATTTTTTATCCCTTTTTGTTGCAGTGGTCGGCTGATACTCACACTTGCAGGCCTGAAATACCACAACCATAGATTGACAACTGTGGAGATTGTGTACAATGTTATCTCTATTACTGTCGCCTTTCTTGTAGCGATTGGATTTACAGTCTACGCAAAAAGAGCATTGGATGAAATGGAAAGATCAGAGGGCACATGCCCTGAACCTGCCGGTATTGCTCATGGCTCAACTGAACTCAGAGCTCACCATCAAGAATGTTCAAATTCCAGCTCTGTACCAATAGATGTTGTATAGTAATTTCTTTTACCGTAAGAACACACGCAATCGCTTCAGATGTCCAGATTTACAAAGGGGTCATCAGAGAACAAAATAGAAGGCAAGGCTTCTAATAAGGTGCAAATCTACTTCAACAATGTGGATTTGTTCGATTGATAGTGTGAGTCAATGTAAATACAAACATAGTACAAGAACAGAAAATAAAAGGGAGTAGAGTGTTAAAATGGATTTTATCTAAATTAAAAGGCATTTCCACTGGTTTCAGCAATTTGTGTGTGCCTGCTGTTTCTCAAATATTGTCATGGTGTTAACTGCTAAGCAGTGGATTTTCAATCATTCATTTTGTGGGTGGATTTTTAGCTGCTTTGCATATTATACTTGCCCTTAACCAAACATGTGATCTAATTATTGTGTATGCTTACTAGTTACTATGCCCTGTTCCTTCATATCTGCAGTGTTGGTTGAAACGGAATTTATAACAATTTCAACCCATATATTTTTCAGATTTTGCTCACCATTGTTAACGTTGGTACCAGTATGTAACGGCAAGAAAAATTAAGTGCGGAGACATACATCCAGCACAGCCGATCTCCATGGATCTTCTTGTTTCCAAGACTGAAATCTCTTTCAAGTTGCCTCAATTTAAGTCATATTCAGGTACTTTTTGCAGTACGGTGTACAGCGACGACAGTCTTGCACGCCATGTGCTCGACTTATTGCCAGAATCCTTACATGGTTTTGGTTACAATGGCGAGAAATGATTGGCATACGAGGCTTGTCACTGTAGCTCGCCATCGCCATCGCCATGGATATGCCTTCTTGGATGGCGGCCGGAAGTGTTGATCAGCATGGCGAGGCGGCGGCGCTGGCGCCGGCGGAGGAGAGGCTCCTCTCGAGGTAGAAGGCGCGCAGCCTGGCGTTCCGGGCGGCGGAGGCGGCGCCGCCGCCGCCGCCGCTGGCCGAGTGGGAGAGGACGGGGAGGCCCCACTGGGAGGAGAAGACGATGGTGGGGCACTCGGCCGCCGCGTCGACGACGACGCTCGCCGCCGCCGCGGCGGCCAGCCGGCGCACGAGCTCGGCGAACAGCGCGGCCACCCGCCGCGCCGGGAGCAGGAACACCAGCCGCATCAGCCTCACCTTCTTCCTCCCGCCGCCGCCGCCGCCGCCGCCGCGCGCCATCCTCCCGGCGGCGCCGGCGGCCACCACTCTCCTCCTCAGCCGCAGCTGCCGCCTCACCCTGCAAACCCCCGCCGCCGCCTCCTCGCCGTCGCCGTCGCCGTCGCCGCGCAGCCGCTCGTACCGCCACCTCGGGCGCTGCAGCAGCTGGTCTCTCGCCATGAGCACCTCGAGACCCATGCGAGCGAGCAAGAAGAAGCTAGAGCTATACTAGCTAGCTTAGCTAAGGTGGCAACTAACTAAGCCGAACTGATTGATTGATCGATCGAGCAGCTGGGGTCAGTGACGAGCTAAGGTAGCTAGAGCTGTATATATATAGGAGACGAGTTGTTGCGGCGCGCGCGCGCCATGGCATGCAAGTTGGGAGGGAGCCATATAAGAAAAATGGCGCGAGCGGCAGCGGCAGCAACCGATCGGCGCCTACGAACTTGATTCCTTTTTTGACACATGCTCTCCACCACCGGGCATTATACAACCACGATTAGGCATACTTGCAAATCACTCTCTCCCGTGTGTTCTTTTCTATACCTCTCCGCTTTTCATATTACTAGTTGTTTCGACTTATTTCTAAATCAAACTTAAGGTTTTGACGAATAAAAAAGAATAGTAATATTTTTAACACAAAACAAAAAACCTATCGAAATATGTTCAATGTTAATTAGATGTGATAGAATTAATTTAGTGCTATAAGTGTTGATATATTTTTTTTATAAATTTGATCAAAACTTTTAAGAAGTTTAACTTAAAAAAAAATCAAAGCGACTTATAATATGAAACGGAGGGAGTAATAAACACGTGTTTCCTGGTCTTCTAAATAGTGAGATTATCAAAAAAAAATTATATATATGATTTTTTAAGAAAATTATTCTAAATACATTTTTATAATTTTATAATACAATAATTAATTTATTCATTTGTACTAAGAATAGAACAGTTATCACAAAATTATACAGCTATTCATCCATTAAGCTCAAATGTATGCTAAGTTAATCCAACTCTCTGTTTGTTAATCACCCCATCTAGATACCAATATATGCTGGGGTGATCCAACTCTTTGTTTGTTTACTGATAGTTTGTTTGTTTTAGATCTCGATTATATCATCGATATCGTTATGATTAGCAGAACTACTACTCGTTTATGCTAAGCATAGGGACCAGCTAGCTATAGGAGATTGAGCACAAGTGACATTCTTAAATTTTATTTTCTTGTTATGAACATGATCTGAACCGAATGCGTGTAATCTAATCTCTCAAGGTTTCTTTGGTTCAGTGGATAGTAAGTGACTAAGTCAGTAGTGTTAATTCTAAATTAGCAATGGCATTGGCGTGCCACTAATTAAGCATATTCTTTCTTACGATGATTGGAACTATCATTGCATGATCACTTCAAGAAATTGTTTACATGTACTGGTTGTCAGCTTTTCGTCGTTGCCGTAGGCCAAAGGAAGAACTGCCTTTTGCCAAAAAATGAGAGCCTGGCCTCGTCACCAGATGTGCCTCAACTATGTACTTAATGCATAAACAAGGTGCCATAAACTGTAGGGAGATTCTTGCTAATCAACGAAAGAGTACAATATAAGCTGTGATTAAGGTGAAACTTTGGAAGTGTAAGGTTAGGTTTTATCGTTAAGTTGGCATGTGCCATCATTAGTTAAGCAAAAGAAAGTTCACTAGTGGCCAAGAGAAATCATGGCCAATGATTGGGAAGGGGTCGGCTCAGATGCATGATTGGTCATAGTTACATTGACAGCTAAATCATGAACCTAAAAATGCATTTTAATATGACGCAAATTGTGCCATCTTTTGAGAGAGAAAACCAGTTCAGAAGCATATGAAACCACAGGCCGGCTGCCTCAATGGTCAGTGCCTCCCTGTAAAGAGAGTTAAGAAATGAACCATTCGTACAAGTTACAGCACAAGGCATGAATGAAGCAGCAGTGCAGCATGTGACAGGCGAATACAAAATTAAGGTCTTCAGAATGTGCATTGACAGTACAGGATCCGTGTAGGCTGCAAAATAACGTTACTTCATCGCAGCTGCAACCAAAAACATTCCTTGTATATGCTCGGTTAAGGATCTATGTTGGAAAAAAGAATGTTGCCATACACATGCCAAGGCAGAAACTCTGCTGTTTGTCATGCGTCAATGTGTGGTGACTGCAAACTACCAGTGATTTGATATGTTCCAGATCTGAATGACTGTTCTCATCACCATCATAGTTCACAACATATAATTTCTCATCACAAGGTTCGGTGTCATCATGCAGCAATGTGCTACCAATATCTGGAGCATTTACATCGGTTTAAAGCATGGGTTCGACGAACTACAGCTGAAACAAAACCAGATAGTACGCTAAGTTCAGATGACCTTATAGTTATATGAAGCTCAGAAATTGCAATGACCACGTAGCTCCTAGATTCCCAGCATGGTATATTCATCTCTGGAAGCACTGCAATTCATATATCATGTTAGGTACATCAGACCAACTCATGTTGCATAATCACATGTGGAGAATATGCAATGCTCTGAATGCAATGCATCAGTCATCTACAATGTTGAAAATTGGATGATTTACTTTTTAAGTGCTAAGCTAATAAGCTCACTTTACTGCATATTCATGTAGTGGTTTATGATAATTCATAATTGCCTTCAATCCTGCAAACCATTGATACTATTAGGCTTTGCTAATGCTTACAGACTTGCATTCGGATCATTCCCATCGATAAATAAGTTCCATTGCACTTGAAGAAAACATTTTTGCAGCTGCACTAGATCAGAGTATATTCTTTACTTGGAAGTCTAATATTCTTCGCCTAAGTCCCAACATAAAGCTTTGAGTATAACTCAAAAATGTATCTTTGGTTCGATACCATGAATGAATTACTCTCTCAGCAAATATTCTTGAGGTTTCTTTACTTTGAAGTCTTTATATACTTGGCCTAATACCTGATGTGCAAACTTAAGTAGAACTCAAATAGATGTAATTTTTATTATTTGGTCAAAATGAGACAAGATACCAAGAACGAATTCCACTTTCAGGAAATGTTGACATAATCGTGAGTTCCTTAATGAATTGCTTACATCCTCTGCTGATAACAATCGGTGTGTATCAAGCAGTTATATTTTTAGTTGAGAAAATATGATACTCTGCATGGAATTTCCACTCTTTCAGATCAATGATGCATATGACATCTATTATAAAATAATGATCAGCTGTAACAATCTTTTACGGTGCATTCTAAATAAGTGTAGAATTGTACTCCCCCCAGTAAAAAAAAAATGTCACATCCGGTCGTCCGTAAGTCTTCAAAATGCAGAATTGACTACCAACTTATCTTCACATCTTTACCTATTATAAAAGTTGAAGATGTTTTTGCCGGTGCCTCGTACGTCATCCGACTTTTTTGCCCGCATGCGCGTATTTTTTGTCCTATTCAGCTTCTTACCCCACGGCACGTCATCAGAGTCCGACTTCGTCACTGTATTTTTTGGTCTGATTCCCTTCCCCTGGTTAAGGCCCATGTCCAAAGCGGTCGTGAGTCGCGAGCATCAGTATCGCTCATTATAGTTGCATATCTATGTCCCAACAGCGAGCTTTTGACGATCATTGTTAGGGAACGGGACATGGACTGTCGATGAGGATTTGATGGCATGTAGGCTACTGGGCTTAAAGGAGTCATGGAGTTGACGTCGGCTCGGTGGAGGAGGTGGCCAGGTGGGCGCTGAGACGCAGTGGTGGGGATGCCACCGCGCAGCGCGGTGGTCTGTCGACACAGGGACCTCTCGGCTCTTGCATGTCGGGCTTTCGGTCTGACAGTTAAAACGAAGATAGACTGAAGAAAAGAGTCGCGAGGAAGAAGACAATGTGGAAGTCGTCCGATGGAGATCCGACGGCTGGCATAGTCGACCGACAATTATGAGAAAAACAGAGAATACTCAAGTATAGCATCTCCCAACAAACAAATACAAAGTGGCGCTGCTATCCGCGATCGGATGAAGACGTACACGCAGCACGCTCGGGGTAGCGTCAGGTTAGTCATCTGCACGAAGTGCACCATGCCATATCCTATTGTATCGGCGCGCATGATATAGATGCCACCAGTGATTTCGTTGTTCCTAGCAACATCTAAGCTTCCATCTCGTCCGATCTGTTGCACTTTACAAGCACAATTTAATGGAGGAGGTAATGCCGTACGTAATGGAGATCCGCGGACAGATCACGCGTGTGATTGATTCCGTGGGAAGCCTTGAAGCAATGATCTCATCTCATTGGAGATTACATGTATACAATAATTTAAAAATGGATGTAGCGCAGGTTGGTACCGTGTTTTTTTTCTGTATAAAACTATAAACATGAATGAATATACAAATGAAAAGGATACCTAATTAATGAAAATACCATTATACTCATGTAAATCGACATCTCTAATTGTTTCTACCGGTAACATACATGCTACATTTTGTTTACCAATTGTTTATGCCCATGCTTATGAAAGATTGCCACGTTCCAAACAAATTTTCTGGAACTTCAGCTCCATGCTATTTTCAACATTTTAGTTTCCCGTTGCAACGCATGGGCACTCATGCTAGTACTTCTAGAACTCGATAAATAAAAATACTATGGAAGCACCTTTCGCGAAAAATCTACACATATGATTCCATGCGTCCACTCTAAATAGTTAAAATATATGGTACTGAAAGTTTTTGAAATTGACTAAAGCATGCCCAAACCAATATGTTTCTGAGTCCAGATAGAGTACTGTTTAAGGTTGTACTAGTCAAGAACTCAGGATAGGAACTGATGTCTTACCTTGTAGGTCACAAGTGATCAGAGATTCTCCAATGTGAAATCACGCCACACATCCCCTTGTGCTGGTTGGCTTTCCTGATCTACTGGGCATTACAGAATCATATATCAGAAAAATTGGGATACTATACCAGCCAGTGAACATACTGACAGCAAACAGAATATAGTATGCAAACAGTGTCCAGAGATTATAACACATTCACACTATCATCACTTTACAAAGGCTGTGCAGCATTACTTATCATCTCAAACAGAACTAGTAAAACAGAAGTTTTAGTTTGATGAGACATACATTCTAGAACAAATAATCTCATTAACTAGGCGATTACAGTGAGGGATCACATCGTGATGTATTCACTACGGGGAAGATATGCTCATATGATCCAGTAATGTTGCAGTTCAAAATTTGAATCATTAACCTAGCATGGTAGTTTGTTAGCTATACATATTACCTAACGCCGAAACAATCTTCCAATATTTGCTAAATAGACAACATTACACGCATCCAGAATCCGCTAATCATCTTATTCACCCAGATCGGAATGAAATGCCAAAATTGTTTCGAAAAAAAAAAAGGTGCAAGAAGAAGGGGAACGTACTGGCGGGTGCTGGATCCTCCGCCTCCTCCGTCTTCACGGCCATGGCGGGCGGCACGGGGACATCTGCACAACCATCAAAGAAAGAGGGGATCGTTCCGGGCGTCAAATCGAACGACGACGCGAAAGGGGGAGGGGGGGGGGAGGGGTTACCGTCGGCTGGGAGGGTGTCGCGCATCCACTGCTCGTCGACGATGTCGATGAGGACGCCCAGGCTGAGCAGCTGCTCCTGCTCCACTCCGCCCATCTCCTCCTCCTCCCTCCGCTCCTCTCGTCGATCTCTTGCCCTAGGCCAGTGGTGGAAGAGGAGACTGTCAGTGTCGCCGCCGAGTTCTTCGGTTCGTTCGAGTAGGGGTGGGTAAAATAAGATCGAACCGAAAAGACCGATACCGAGACCGAAAAAACCGGGACCGAGAAATTTGGCTAGTAGTTCGGTCCCAGCCATCAAAAGACCGATTTATTTCGGGTATTTCGGTCATTGGGCTCGGTTAACCGAATTAACCGAGAAAACCGAATTGTGGCCCAATAGACCTAGGAGGCCCAATAAACCCAATAAATTGCAAAACCCTGTAAGTCCCCATTCCACAGTCCCACCACCTCAGCACCGCCGCCTCCATCCATCCCCAGTCCCCACCCCATCCATCGAGTCGCCTTCCACCTCGGCGCCGCCTCCCACCTCCGCCGCGGTCCCAAGTCCCGACGAGCGCCGCCTCGGCGCCGCCTCCAGCCACCGCCGCGGCCCCGACGAGCGCTGCCGTCCGCCTCGGCGCCACCTCCCGCCTCCGCAGCGTCCCCCACGAGCGCCGCCATCCGCCTCCAGCCTCCGCCGCGGCAGTGAGGACCGCCGCCGTCCGCGTCGGCGCCGCCTCCAGCCTCCACCGCGACCGCGACGAGCGCCGCCGTCCGCGGCGCGCCTGGCGAGCGGCAGCGTGTGGGTCGCCACCAGCTCTCGCTGCCCACCTGCGCCGTCAAGTCTCGAGACGAATTCGGTTAGACCGAGACAGAGACCGAAAAAACCGATAGCGAATTTACCGGTCCTGAGTTTATTTGGATGAAATTTGGTCCTGAGTTTTCATGACCGAAAGACCGAAGACCGAGGAGGCGAGCTCCGGATTTGGGAGAAACTTGATGGGCCGGTTGGCCGGCCCATTGGGAGTTCGGCCTAAATTTGGGTCGAATTCATCAGTTCGATAGATGGGCATTCGCCCATATGATTCCAGTTGGGAAAAAGTCCACATTGACTCCCTTAGTAGTGGGTCAAATACTCAAATCTAATGCGTACCCCTTAACCACAAAATTGGATAGGATGACTCCCCGAACTATTGAAACCAGTGTAATTTGACTCCCTCAGCAGTTTGGGAGAGCGGTTTTGCTGATGTGACAGTGTTGACCTGGTTATCGTCCCACGTGGTCCTTTGACTTTGGTCAACTTGTGCTGACGTGGCATTGCATTCAGAGAAAAAATAAAATAATACAGTACATTGGGACTTAACTGTCAGTGACATAACCTCCACAATCTATCTCTCCTTTTCTCCCCCTACCCGGAGCAACAGTTCAACTTGGGTTGTTGCTGTCGACATCGATCTTGTCAAGCGCACAATGCTAAGCCAGAGGAAAGCTCGACGAGGAGCGCGAGGGCCTCGGCGCTGGAGCTCCTCCTCCGCTGCCACTATTGACAGCTCCTCTGCACATTGCCATTCTCATCGTCGTTCCGCATGTCCAATAGCAAAGGTGAAAGGGGGAGTGAGGATGATGCTGCCGTTGGTCCGCCCTCACCTTCCCTGCCCCGCCTGCTGCCCCGACCCCCGTTACCCATAGAAAGTCAAAGAGGAAGAGAGGGAGATAGATAAGGGAGAGAGGGGAAGACCAGGTCAACATCAGCACATAAGCGTCACGTCAGCGAAACCGTACTCCAAAACCATTAAGGGAGTCAAATTATACCGGTTTCAATAGTTTGGGACTATCGTTCCGTGGTTAAGGGGTACGAACTAGATTTGGTCCTTTTAAGGGAGTCAAAAGTAGACTTTTTCTTTCCGGTTGCCCTGTGAGCCCTCCCCCTCGTTTGTGGGTCAAAAATTTGGGCCACACCTATCTGTAAGGGGGGTCTCTGGCCCAACATAGGGTAGTAGTCCCGATCCCATCGGGTAGAGTGACCGTGCAGCGTACGTGCAGAGTGCGTGCGCCGACACATCGAGAAAGCGACCACGCCAACCACCCCTTTTCCTCTCACTCTCCCTTCCCTTCTCCCCGACGCCAACCACATCGGGGGGGAGTGTCTCGCACTCTCGTCTCGTCTCACCCACCGCCCCAAATCTCGCCGCCTCCATTTCTCCCCAGATCCAACTCCGACCATGTCATCCTCCGACCAGGACGACCACGACGAGGACGCCCCGCTCTTCCGCGCCAGCTCCGGCGACGACGACGACCACCCGCACCCGCGCCGCCGCTCCTCCCCGGTCGGCGAGGTCCCCGTCGCGCAGTCGATCATCAAGGCGGCGAGCAACGTCTGCTTCTCGCTCTTCGTCCTCGCCGTCCTCGTCGTCACCGTCGTCGCCGTCACCTACCAGCCGCCCGACCCCTGGCTCCAGTCCTCCGCCGCCATCACCACCTCCCTCTCCCGCGTCCTCCCCAACTCCACCTTCCTCCTCCCCGACGACTCCCTCCTCCCCACCGGCGAGGACTTCAACTCCTCCTCCTCGACCCCCTCCGCCCCGCGCCGCGACGACCCAGACCAGGCCACCGCCACCGCCACCGCCGCCGCGGTTAACGGCACCTGCGACCCGGACGCGCCGCTCAACTGCTCCGACCCACGCGTCCTCGCCGCCGTCAAGGCGTTCAATGCCAAGGCCTTCTTCCGCAAGTCCATCGTCTTCCTCAGCTACGAGGCGCCGGTGCCGGGACCCAAGCCCGGGGAGTGCGACGTCGCCTGGCGGTTCAGGAACCGGAGGGAGAAATCTTGGCGCAGGTACAGGGACTACCGCCGCTTCGTCCTTGTCCCCGGCGATGGATGCGCTCTCGACATTAACCGCGTCGGCAAGTTCCGATCCGGGACCAATGCGGCTCGCCCGCCTCGTCAGAAGGGTTCCAAGAACCGGAACCCGCGCGTCGCGCCGCCGCCAGTGGACGCTGAGATCAACGACACCATCCCAATTGTTGGTTCAGAGGCAGAGTTCAGGAGAGGCAAGTACTTGTACTACATGAGAGGTGGTGACCATTGCAAGAGCATGAACCAGTTCATATGGAGCTTCTTGTGTGGCCTTGGTGAGGCCAAGTTCTTGAACCGGACTTTCGTGATGGATTTGAACATGTGTCTGTCCGGGGCGCACACGAACAATGGGAAGGATGAGGATGGGAAGGATTTTAGGTACTATTTTGATTTCGAGCACTTGAAGGAGTCGGTGTCTGTGGTGGAGGAAGGGGACTTCTTGAAAGATTGGAAGCGCTGGGACAAGAAGAAGGGTCCTGGCCGGATCTCGGTGCGGAAGGTACCGTCGTACAAGGTGACTCCAATGCAGCTTAAGAGGGACAAGAGCAACATCATTTGGAGGCTGTTTGATGGGCAGGAGCCTGAGAATTACTGGTACAGGGTGTGTGAGGGGCGAGCCGCTAAGGTCATCCAGCGGCCTTGGTATGCTATTTGGAAGTCGAAGAGGCTGATGAACATTGTCACTGAGATTGCTGGTAGGATGGACTGGGATTATGATGGTCTGCATGTCATCCGAGGGTGGAAGGCACAGAACAAGCAAATGTATCCAAACCTAGATGCCGATACATCACCCGAGGCACTTGTAGATAAGGTTCCAAAACTTATTAAGCAGCCGATGAGAAACCTCTACATTGCGACCAATGAGCCGTTCTATAACTACTTTGATAAGCTCAGGTCATACTTTCATGTGCACTTGCTTGATGATTACAAGGAGCTTTGGTCGAATACAAGTGAGTGGTACAATGAAACGACAACGCTAAGTGGTGGGAGGCCAGTGCCGTTCGATGCATATATGAGGGTGATTGTGGACACAGAGGTATTCTATAGAGCAAAGACTCAAGTTGAAACTTTCAACAACTTGACGAGGGATTGCAAGGATGGAATCAATACATGCAACTTGTGACACATGAGTTCGTGTTGTGATAATTAGCGATGTCCATATACTCTTCCTTGGCTGGCGCATTGGAATTCAGAGGAACTTCATCCAGGGTTTGTCATTAGGCATATCATCTTAATGTATTTCCTGCCGTACCATGTTCAATTCATTACACGTTGATCTGGATTATGTGCCATCCATTCTTTTTGTGTAATTTATGTATTACTCTTGAGAAGTTTCTTGTAACTTGTTACTGGCCCCTTCGCAAAATGTTGCCATCTTTATTCCCTTGGAGTTAGCCGGGAACATCTGTTTTGCCACTTATCTGCTATTATACATGTATTTCTCATGCCAAATGTTTTCAAGTAAGAAATGCAGTCGTAATTAAACTTGAGCATTTTACTGCTAGATCAAATCAAGGACATTGTGATTTGTGAATATCAAGTGCGACACATGCTGCTTTTTTACCATCATTGTGGTTTACCTAAGCATCTTGAACAAATGATCGACCTCTGGGGATTGGGAACTGTGCTTTCAGTTTTCTATCTTGATAGTTCTAGAATTTTGACAATTTTAAATTCATGTAACAGTCAGAATAGTAGACATGTCATACCATGCTCAAATGGATTTAATTACAGACGCTGGATAATATTGCCAGGTAGGTTGGTTCGTATTTCCGGTTCAGCTCTTGTTTTTGGTGACAACCCTGCCTAGAAACATCTGTAGCACACTATCAGTTAGTTCAGATGTCATTTTCAGTGTGTTAACATCAAGCAGCAGCACTGCAACTACAAGCAATGTCACACTTTTCTCTTCATAGACGACTGGATGCTGGGCAGCTAGTCACCTTGTATCATTTGAAGGGAAAAACAAGGGGTTCATTCTTTCCAGGCAGGCATACACTAGATTTAATGGCTATTCTGGGATTTCTAGTGGTCTGTTTTCAGTTATGGAATATATAAGTTAATCATGGTGATTGTAATTAAAATAGATTACATTTGGTTAAAACTGTAGTGCTGATGCATTGTGTTCCATTCCTTAATTCCTGAACATGCCTGGAAGTTAGTTCTGCGATAATGTGGTAAATGGCTTAAAGCAGAGCTCAGAATTCACACACAGAATTTGCTGTTGAACATGTCTTTTTTTCTTTTATTGACACATAGTTGAATTTAGACGTTTAACTAAACGCAAAGTTAATATAGGTTTGAAGGGACCAGTTATTTTTGAACAAATTTGTTTGGATCCTCGACTTGTAAACAGCTGGATTCTGTAACATTGCTGGTTCAGTCATCTCAACGATGGGCACAGTTCAGACAATCTGCTAGCGCAAAGTTATTTAGGGTGTGTTTAGTTCACGCCAAAATTATAAGTTTGGTTGAAATTGGAATGATGTGACGGAAAAGTTGGAAGTTTATGTGTGTAGAAAAGTTTTGATGTGATAAAAAAGTTGAAAGTTTGAAGAAATAGTTTAGAAGTAAACTCGGCCTTACTGAAATCTTTAGACTGGCAAACAAGGAAAATGGATATCTACTTGGGCCGAGTTTAGTTATAAACTTTTTCTTCAAACTTCTAACTTTTCCATCACATCAAAACTTTCCTACACACACAAACTTCCAACTTTTCCGTCACATCGTTCTAATTTCAACTAAACTGCTAATTTTGGTGTGAACTAAACACACCCTTGGTACTACTACTGCCATTGTCTTTGGAAATTTTTAACGTGTTCCTTGCAGTTCTGTTACCAAATTTTTGGTTTTGTTAGTGTATGCAAATAAGTATGTCTGCAAGATCATTGTAATTTTTTTCATACTATGGCAAAGCATTTTTTTATCCCGTGTCAAGTTGGTCAGTACTCCTCTGACCCATTTAAGTATAATTGTAGATTTCCGTTTCCAATGTTTAACTTTCCGTTTTATTTGAATTTTTTTATCAGTATTTTTATTGTTATTAGATGATAAACATGAAACTTATTTTTTTAATTTTTATATAAGTTTTTAAAATAATATTTCCTCTGTTTCAGGTTATAAGACTTTCTAGCATTGTTCATATTCATATGGATGTTAATATATATATGGATGTTAACACATACTCCCTTCATGTCAAAATATTTGACACCGTTGACTTTTTAGCACATGTTTGACTGTTCGTCTTATTAAAAAAAATTCTTGAAATATGTAAAACTATACGTGTACATGAAAGTATATTTAACAATGAATCAAATGATATGAAAAGAATAAATAATTACTTAATTTTTTTAATAAGACGAATGGTCAAACACGTACTTAAAAAAAATTAACGGCGTTAAATATTTTGAAACGGAGGGGGTATATGAACGCGAAAAGTCTTATAATATAAAATGGAAGTAGAAGGGAGTAGAGCGAGCGACCCAACGTTGTGTCCTGTCCTGTTTGCTTCTGTGAAGCGTCAGATTTGAACCGAAGGGCTAGGATCAACCCAATCTAGCGGGCGTGTCCCCTCACGCTGCGAGCTTCGCTTCCTCCCCTCACCGAAACCCTTCCGCCGCCGCCGCCGCCGCCGCCGCGAAGCTCGCGAGCAATGGAGGTCGACGGCGAAGCCCGCCCCTTCCTCCTCTTCTCCAAGCCCAAGTCCAGCAAGAAGAAACCCAAGCAGGAAGCCGAGCCCCAAGTCCATACCCAGCCAGAAGAACCCCCAAACCCTAGCCCCTCCCCCGCCATCGAGCCCGACCTCCGCGACTCCGACGAGGCCCCCGCCGCCGCCGTGACCGAGCACGCCGGCGATGATGCTGCCGCTGCCGCGGTGCCCTCCACCTTCGCGGAGCTCGGCCTGTCGCAGTGGCTGGTCGACGTGTGCGATTCGCTGGGGATGCGGGTCCCCACGGCGGTGCAGCGGCGGTGCATCCCGCGGGCGCTCGAGGGGAGGGACGTGCTGGGGATCGCGGAGACGGGGAGCGGGAAGACGGCCGCGTTCGCGCTGCCCATCCTCCACCGCCTCGGCGAGGACCCATACGGCGTCGCGGCGCTCGCGCTCGCGCCCACGCGGGAGCTGGCGGCGCAGCTCGCCGAGCAGTTCCGCGCGCTCGGCGCGCCGCTGGGGCTCAGGTGCCTCGCGGCCATCGGCGGGTTCGACTCGCTCGGGCAGGCCAAGGGCCTCGCGCGCCGGCCGCACGTCGTCGTCGCCACCCCCGGCCGCATCGCCACGCTCATCAACGACGACCCCGACCTCGCCAAAGTCTTCGCTCGCACCAAGGTTGGCACCTAAACTTATCTCCTTCAGCTGTAATCTGGAGGATTTTACTCGTTCTTCATTGCTTCTCTTAACCCTGTATGTACATTTTCTGTTGCTGGAAACACATAGTTTTTTGAGAGATTTATGGTACGAGAGCCGAACAGAACGGTATTTTAGTTTCGAGAAATTATCTGTTGGGTAGTGGTGTAAGAATTGTAGTTTCTGTGTTCTCAAATCAAGTGGTCATATGAACAGAAGGATGTTTTTAGTGATCAGTTGATGTATGCCTGAAATGGTTCCTTGGTGGTGGTGAAAAAATAGTCACATGGAAACATATTGTTTGGTTATATGTGGAGTTCTGGGCAGAAGCTAAGACTTCCATTTGTTTCTTATAGTACTGATATGCTATCACAGAAAAAATGAGCAAGTTATCGTGCGTGCTCATGTTTGTGGTATCAGATCGGTTGCATAGAACATAGAAATTAGAAGGTAATGTTTGATAACAATTGAGCAGGGAAATATGAGTTCATAGTTACGAATTTCTGGTGGGTTCGGCCATAGAAATTTGATTTGTAGTCTATTCTCTTGTTTGGCGGAAGCCGGAAGGGATGGGAAAAATGCGAGAGATAAATTTATACGCCCTCCATCCCAAAATATAACAACTTTTAGCTTTTAGGATTTGTTCCAAAATACTATAACAACTTCTTCACCAACATTCTCTTCCCAACCAATCACAACCCTCCACCATTCAATTTTCTCACCTACCTCCACTTCTCATCCAATCACAGCCTTCTTCCATTTAATTATACCAACTTTCTTAATAACCATGTCCAACTCTAAAAATCCTTATATTTTAGGATGGAGGTAGTAGCATTTAAGAAATCCTCATGTAATTATGATGAAGGGATATATCTTAAACACCTTGTGCATGGGTGTAAAAGGATAGGACTTGGACCCTCAAGTTCCTAATCCTTATCGCACCTTGATTCCCATTCCCTCACTTCAGTTCCCTCCTATGGTCCCAACCAAACAAGCCTTTTGGATATGGAATTATGAGCAAGTGTTGAGGGGTGTGCCTATCTGAATTATCTGTGTTTATTGCTCTATAGATTTACCTAACAATGTTCCGTATTTGCACTGCTGCAAGTTTCAGATTATTAAGGTGCACTGTGTTTTCCATACTCTTACAGTCCTACTGTGCTAGTTTCAGATAACTAACTTGTATTATATTTTCTGTCACAGTTCCTTGTGTTGGATGAGGCAGATAGAGTTTTAGATATTAATTTTGAGGAGGACCTGCGAGTGATATTTGGCTCTTTACCAAAGAAGCGCCAAACTTTTTTGTTCTCAGCAACAATTTCAGACAACCTGCGATCTTTGCTTGAGCTTTCTGGCAACAATTCATACTTTTTTGAGGCATATGAAGGGTTCAAAACGGTTGATACCTTAAAGCAGCTGTATATCCATGTACCTCCTGATGCTAAAGAGCTCTATCTTTTCTATCTTCTGTCAAAAATGAACGAAGACAATATACGTTCGGTGATTGTGTTTGTCTCAACCTGCAGGTATACCTCTCCTACACAATAAATCATCTGATCTTTGGGTAGTTGCGCAGGGTTTAGAACTGTTATCTCTCAAACACATCTCTTGTTTTATTTTTTTCCCTGTATATTGGTTAACCTTTATTAAATCATGTCCTATCACAAATGTGTGGAAAATGACTTTTTATTGTATGCACCTCCACACAAGTTTTATGTAGCCTCTTTTTTTTAGATAAAGATTTATGTAGCCTCTGCATCCTTGATGTATGCCCCTTCTGTGATTATCATTTGTTGTCCATTTAAAGTTCAATCCTTTCTTGTGATGTTAACTTAACTTAAATCTATTGTTGCACAGGACATGCCAATATTTGGATTTTCTGTTGGAAGAGCTTGGTCATCCTGCTGTTTCCTTGCACTCTCATAAGCCTCAGTCGAGAAGGCTGGCAGCATTGCATAATTTCAAATCCAGTAAGGTTCCAGTTTTGCTTGCTACTGATGTAGCCAGTCGTGGTTTGGATATCCAAACAGTTGATCTTGTTATCAACTATGACGTTCCAAGGTGCTTCAACTAGCTTTATATGCAATAATCACTTCGTACACCTTGTTGATGTATTTTGACGAATGCTAATGCCTGGTGGGTGCATGTTGGATTACTTATTGTAGGTACCCACGAGATTACATCCATAGAGTTGGACGAACTGCAAGAGCTACTAGGGGAGGGCTCTCGATAAGCTTTATCACAACCCAGGTCTGTATGCTTGAGTTCAGATAATGTTCTTTTCTGATGCAACCATCCTGTTTTCCCCTTATTTCTTCATATCTATGATTGCAGTTTAGTGTGTATTTATTGATAAAAAAAATACGGGCTAGGAACTTTCTGTAAAGAAAACTGAAATTAGAAAAAAAAATTCAATGGAAAAAGTATACTAACCGAAGCATGCTCACTAATGACTCAGAAATCTTAGTCTGTGTAGTATGGATTGTAGCTACCAACAAACTATCTTATACTGACTCATGAATATTAGAAGTAATCAAATCAGAAATTTTACATGGCAGTAGTGCATTTACATTGCTTGGTTTCCTTTCCATAGTTTTGCAACCTCCCAGTTCTTAATGGAACTTGCATACTGACATTGATGTCTTTGCAGAGAGATATACGTCTGTTACATGAGATAGAGGATGTTGTGGGGAAGCAATTAGGTGCATATGATGGCGAGATGAGAGATGTCAATAAAGATGCTACAAAGGTGTGACAGGAAGTCTTCTCTTGTTTTTCGTTTTGCATCTAGATTAGTATTGTCTGACCTATTACTGCATCTTTTTTTTTCTCATGATAACTGAGTTTTACTCAACTATTAACTGTCCATATGATACAGGTATTCAAAGCGAGGCGTCTTGCGAATATGAAGATGGCAGATGAGGGCCATGAAGACAAGGTACAAGCCAGAAAAGAACAGAAGAAAAGAGCTCAAGAAAGAAAGCGGAAACACGATGAGTGAAGCTGGCTATAAAATGGTTTGGCTTGTGCTCTTGACATCGTCTCGACGATTCTTCTCCTGTGTTGATCACAGAAAGAAACGGTGAAATGAAATTTTGTAGCGATGGATGTAATATTGAGTAGGTAGGTGCAATCACATGTAATCACTAGATCTCTCAAATCAAATGTACTACTGGTCTTTACCAGTGGCACTTGGTATTTGTCACCATTGACCAGTGACTTACTTTATTTCAGCTTAACGGCTAATAACCTTTAAATATCAAATTTTGATGAACGAAAGTGCACTCGATAGTATGATATGTTTTTGAATTTATGAACTTTATTTTTAAAATAGCTAAAGTCTGGTTATAAGGGCTGTCTCGGATTGATGCCAAAACATACCCTGGTAATTTGAATAGTAAATGTTCTAGTTTGGTTTGAAGCCAAATGGTTAGTAATGCCCATATTTAATTTGGCATGATTTTAGAACTTTCTTCACTATAATATAAAATTTACCTCCTAATTGACAACAATGCAAACGCCAATATTTATAATTGCTACCCTATCAAAAACATCGGTAGTGCTATAACTTGCTTAGATTTTAATGCTACCAAAAATTTTTAGAGGACAATAAACCAAACAACTCCTAAATTGCGTCAGAGGTATGGTATTTGGGAAGAAAATGTAAGGCTTCCAGCCTTTCCATCTGATACTGGTGTGGAACTGTGGAGTGTAGACGTGTTGCACACAAAGCGCGTGGGCCTGAACGCGTGAAAGGCTGGAAGCCCACAAGAGCTCTTGGGCTTTCCTTGGTGAGCTGGGCTGGTGGTGGTAGTGGCCTAGTGGTAGTGGGTGTGAAGCGCCGAAGCGCGTGGTTTACTCGAGTTTAGTACCACCTCGCCTGGCTAGGTCGGAGGGGGCAGTGAGCTCGGCTATATAAGAGGGCGGCGGGCTACGGTTGAAAGGCACGCAGCTGCGTGGTGAGCACAAAGCGAACTATTCTTTCGCCTTTTACTAAAGAATACCGTGTGCGCGCCACATTAAGCAGCATACGCTAATTTTTGGAGGGCGCCCTCTCTCAGAGAGGGCCCCACAATTCAGAATTTAAAATTTTGGTGTTAGCTACAATTCGGAATTTTGAACTTTAAAATTTTGGTATCGGCTACAATTCGGAATTTTTAACCCCTGTTATTCTCAAAATTTAATTTTCTTAAATTATCATGGGTTTCAATTCTGTGAGTTGAAATGTTTCTCAAGTTCTAGTTGTATATTCGTGTGATTTGAAATTTTCTCCTCCAAGTGTTATTTTCAAAAATTGGAAAACTAGTACGAAATTGTCAGAACCAATTTTGCTGCTAGTGTTTTTAGTACAAATGGTACTATTGTGAAACATTCGCTTCAGTCAGAATATTGTGCTATTTAAGAACAAAGAATGAAAGAATTTGTATTGATTTGCTTTGATTTGTGTATATCACTCTTGCTACAAGATCTCTTTTTTGAGACTCTACTACAAGATCTACATGGGTAGGATTTTCTTTACCCCCACCCCTTATTCTTTCTATGCACAATTTGTATCATCACCCTGTTCAAGGCAAAGAACAGGTGAATTGTATCATCACAATTTTCCACTCCCCATCCAGCGATGATCAGTTCACCTGATCAGCACTCCCTGCTGCAGATGCGAGCGGAATGCCTCTCTCGGCGTCAATGGCTCGCTGCACCCTCTCGCCATCGGGCTGCTTGACCTCTGCGGCGACGCGAACCGGGACGACGGCCTGCCGCCGGCGGCGGCGGCGGCGCTCCTCGGCGACAGGTGCACCTGCTCCAGCGCCCGGAGCTGCAGCTCCGACGGGTAGTCCCTGACGCACACGATCCGTGGCCCGGCGCCGGTGGTCCACTTGAACGACAGCTGCTTCCCCAGCTGGTACGACTTGGCCTCCTTCTTGGAGTTGATCCTCTCAAGGATCTTCTCCCTCGGCACAGACGACGACGACGACGGCGATGATGGCTCATCGCCCTCTTCCTGACGATGATGATCTTCTCCTCCTTCTTCAGACGAGCCGTTGTCGCCGGCATTCGATGTCGCGGGGCCTTCTGATGAAGCCACCCTTGGCAGAGTTGTGCTAGGATTGTTGATTGTTTCTTGGATGTGTTGTGATGAGATCTCTTCAGTTGGGGTTTCAGTGGCTTCAGGCGTTTGGCAATTGACAGTTTGTTCAGAAGAGTTCATCTCTTCTTCAGTGTTGTCAGCGGCATCGGCGCACCGGTCAGAAGGGATACTCCTCAGCCTGCTCCAGAACTCCTCATCCTCTTCAGTTGGGCTCATCTGCAACAGAATTGGAAGTGTTAAACTTCAGAATGCAATCTTGAAGCAATTGGTGGCATCTCATTTCAATGTCAGTGGTTTCAGCAATCAGCATACGCATGCTCACCTTGACATCAGTGAGGTCGACATTGTTGTCCTTGAGGAAGCCCTGGAACTCCTGGAAGTTCTCCTCTGTCGGGCGGTAGTGCCCGCTGTGAGGCCAGATTGCCTGTCAAGAACAATCACAAGATTGCATCAGCATTATGTTTGACAAATCTATACCAGATGATGCAAAATTGTTCTAAAATATTACAAGACTGTAGATGCTTAGGAGGAGATCATCAATTACCTTCAGTGTTCCATCTTCGACAACTAGTCGGCCAGCAGCAGACGTTGCGCCGCCAGCGAGGAAGCTGGAATGCTGAAATTTGCCCTTTTTCTTCTGCAATAGAGATTCATGGGCAATGTTACATGATGAACCATTTCACAGAAGGCAACTGCAGCTTGTTGGCAGCATGAGGGAATCTGCATTATTTACCTGACCAACATACAGATTCTTGGATGTGCTCAGAACAAAGATCCATTTGTCATCTCTTGGCCCTCCAGATGTGTCAAGGATTTCCCGGCTGTTCTTGTACATGAACTTGCCATCCTCAATCACAACCTCGTAGTCTTCTCTTTCTTGCTGCACGCATTCAATTTTTTACTTCATTAGTCCTGAATATACGTACTTATGATTGATGCAGCAGTTTAGATAAACCCTGTAGATTGACTGAAAAGTTGCAAACACTTACGGGACCAAGGTATTTGATGCACTGGCTTAGAAGCTTCCATCTCGGGCACCGGTCTTCAAGATTAATCTCCTTGCCTTCTCCAACATCAAGCCTGAAAGAGCCAAAACAAGGTAATTACAACTTCAGATTTCAGTGACTGATCAAAAACTTCAGAGGCTAAAAAATTCAAGGTGAGTTATTCAGTTTATTATATCACTCACCAGTAGAAGAATGGCTCCTTGCTTTCGCACTGCAGCCAGCAGTCATAGTAGTAGTGAAGATTATGTCCATACCGGTGCCTCGGGTCAATCTGTTCATCAGAATTTAAGCACCATTAGCACATGCTTCACACAACATATATATATATATATATATATATATATATATATATATATATATATATATATATATATATATATATATATATATATATATATATATATATATATATATATATATATATATATATATATATATATATATATATATATATATATTTACAGGATCTGTAAAAAAAGAAGACGACTTACAGCTTCAAGCCAGTGCTGCAATGCGAGTTTCTGAGCCTTATCATCCTTGGACAACCCCTTTCCAACCTGAATTTGGGTGGAAATCAGAAATTAATTGAGCTGAAATAAAACGAGAGGAAGAGCTGGCCATTGACCAAGATTTGCAATAAACAAATTGAGGTGTGAAACCATGAAATGCTCTCACCTTGGCTGCTCGTGTTCTTGCCCTTGCCCACTTGGACACCGCGGATTCTTGCTTCTCGATGTCAAAGAAGGACACCGAGCTCCTCTTCAGCAGCGCGAAATCCAGCAGCTTCCACCTGCGAATTCCACACGCGGCGGATCAGCAATGGCGGCGGCGGCGGCGGCGAGGTTTCTGATTTGGTTGGGGGGAGGGGGGCGCACCAGCTCTGCTCGACGAGGACGGCGCAGTCGGCGAGGCGGCGGCGGGTGCGGAAGCTCTTGTACACCTTCTGCAGCGTCACCGCCGCGGCCTCGTGCTTGGGGCTCTCCGGCGCGGCGGCGGCGGCGGCATCAGCGAAGCGCGTGCGGAGGAGCTCCCTCGGCATCGGCGCCGGCGCGGCGCGCGGCGAGGTGACGGCGGGGATCTTGGTCTCCACCTGGAGACTCTGCTGCTCCCTCGTCTTGAAGCTCAGCGACCCCTCGATCCGCAGCCTCCCCCCGGAGCCCAGCGACGCCTTCAGCACCGCCTGCTCCGCCACCGGAGCGGCGTCCTCCACCGCCGCGGTCTCATCGTCCACCGGGCACGAGAAGAGCACCCCCATCACCTCAATCCAAAAAATCTTCTCTGAAAACCAAACCAAACCAAACCAACCAAAATATCATCCTCGACACCCAAAACAACCAAGAACAAGAAACCATTCCAATCCAATCACCACGAACAGCAACATTTCAACGCTCACTCACCTTGTCGCTGGCACCAAATCGGTGTAGCTAACAACTAGCTCGTCGTCGTCGTGGTGGTTTGGAACTTTGGATTGGTTGTTTTTGGTGTGAGATGAGATGAGGTAAGTAGACAAGGTGGCAGGGGGGAGGCGAGGGGCAATATATATAGCGGCGGGTGAGGCGAGTCGGCGGCGAGAGAGAGAGAGAGAGAGACCGAGTAGTCGGGGGGTGGTGGGACCCACCCGGGGCGCCATCGGATGCGGAAAAGCGTAGTACTGGTCCGTATGCGCGAAGATCCAGCGGTACACGTGGCGCGCTCGTGTTGCGCGCGGTGGCGGTGGCGACGCTGACCCGTCTCGGACTCAGCGTGTAAAGAGCAGGTGAGCCTGGCTGGCTAGCTGGAAGCCCTGAGCCCCTGAAGCTCGACTGTATCTGTATGCCGTGGTAGGGCCGTTTGATGACCGTTTGATTGCATCTGGATTGGAAAAACATGAATAACCGTTTGATTCAACCGCACGAAAAACACAGGAATTTGATGAAAGAGATAGACTCAAAGGAAAATTTCCAGAAGGTTGGAGCTCTTGCTAAATTTCCTCCAAAATCTCTATAGGATTGTCCATTCCATAGGAATTTCAAATGATTGGATAGGATTCAATCCTTTATTTCAAAGGACTTCATAGGAAATTTTTCTATAGAATTGAAATCCTCCAAAATTCCTATGTTTTTCCTCCAAATCAAAGGGGTACTAAAAGTTTCTCGAACCAGCACTCAACCGAAGTAATTTTTATAGGTTTGTTGTTTTTCTTCTAAACTTTTTAAATTTAGTGTTATTTCAATGAGTATTTAGGGCTAGGAATATGGCTCTAGATCTAGCTACCCTACTCCTGGTTATATCGTTTACTAAGGGTGGGCAGAAAAAGATCGAACCGAACTAACCGAGACCAAGAAGACCAAGAATTTTGATCATAAATTCGGTCTTCATACTAAAGTAACTGTAATTTATTTGGTCAATTTGGTCATTGGTTTTGGTTAACTGGACAACCGAAATACCCTCCAAGCGAAGAAAACCTAATTTCCTACCCATTCCCTTTTCAACAAACCCCACGGCGCTTCAACGCCACCGTGCTCACGGCTCCTCCTCGCACCGCGCTCGCGCATCCCTCCTCGCACTGTGTCATGCTTGTGTCTTCTCCTCGCAGACTCGCACCGTGCCACCACCATATAGCCCGCCTCCGACTCCCCCTTCAGTCATCCACTTCGGCCTTCCCTCCCCTCACCACGTCGCACTCATGCTGGTGGCTTTCCCTCCCCTCTAGCGACAGCGGAGCAGGAGGGCGCAAGCAACGATGACGATAATTGGAGATTAGCTGAGGGGCTATTGACTGAGAATACGACCTAGCCTCCAATCCTCTCTGATTTTTTTGGATGATTTTCATGTGGTTTTATGAGGATTTTCTTAGTTTGTCTTCTGATTATTTCGGTCATGACCGAGACCAGACCGAGACCAAATTTACCGGTTTTGATAATTTTACACTATTATTCGGTCTTCATTTTTCAATGAACGAACTGATCGAAAGACCAAAATTTTTGTTCTAACTGAATGCCCACCATTATCCCTATATATCTGTAAGCAACTTAGCTTGGCAGATTAGTTAGGAAAATATGCAGCGTAAACCACATTGTACTGAAAATTTGGAAACCATTATCGGATCTGAAAAATATATATGTGATATTTGTGATATCCATTTTGGATACTGGTATCGTTTTAAAATTTTCATATACCCAACTGAAATATTCGAAAAGATGTTTATGTTCGCCGCTCAAATGTTTGACACGAAGCATATGAAATACGGAGAGAGTAGAGTATTTCTATAGCCGGAGGGAGAGAGAGAGAGAGAGAGAGAGAGAGAGAGAGAGTTGTGGGTGCAGAGACAGCAATGTTCACCGGAACGGGCGCAAGCAAAAGCATTAGGTGACCGTCTCAACGCGCACGGGACCTCTATAGTCAACCGCACGCATGACGCATGTGGAGATGTGTGTGCAGCTGTTGGATGGATGGATCGGCGCATGGATGGGATGGGTACACGATGATTCGGGCAGCGACAGTCTGGCAGTACGTCACACACACACACCGGCCGTCTGATATGGATCCCTTCCATCCATCTGCAAATCAAACTGCTGCTTCTTCCTGCCTGAATTTGTTTGACTTTGTCGACGGACGATGATGGAATGTGGCGCCGGCTAAATCCTCTATACCTGGGCTTAGTTTTGAGATTAATTTTCTGTCCACCTTACACATATACTCTTTTCGTCCCCATAAAAAATTAACTTAGGCTGCTTTCGATATCAAAGATTTTTAACTTACACTGGTGGAGAAATCATCTTTGATAGGTCGGCCGAAATCCACAATAGTCCCCATTGGTGGCTACAGCGAGCATATATGATCTTTAGTCCCGGCATAGAGTTCTCTTCTTTGTTTTCCGCACGCACACTTTTTAAACTGCTAAACGGTACGACTCCGTACTCGTAAAGGAAGTCGTTTTGGACAGCGACACGGTCTCCAAAACACAACTTTGACATCTTATTTCTATAAAAGTATTTATTGAAAAGTGATATATATTACTTTTATGAAAGTATTTTCCAAGACAAATCTATTCATATAATTTTTATATTTTCAAACTCAACAACTTGAGAGTTATTCATGATTTATATTCCTAAGGTTTGATTTAAACATTGTCCTAAATGATTTTCTTTACGAGTACGGAGGGAGTATGTTTTTTTAAAAAAATTATATATGAAAGTTGCTCAAAAATTTATATTAATCTATTTTTAAAAAAATAATAAATACACTTAATTAATCACGTGCTAATTACTGCTTCGTTTTCCGTACCAGAGAGCGAGGGTTGGGAACGCAGCCTTAATACTGAATGTGTACGTATAACGAATCTGAGCATTTATCTATTCAGATTTGTTGTTTTAGAATATGTCGAGTTCAATTTTTGATTTATTTTTCGTGGAACGGAGGAAGTACATACACACGTACACGTACGTGCGTGCGTGCGCGCGCCGACTGCCGCGTGGGTAATCGCTGCGACGACGACGACCACCGCACCCGGCGCCGCCGCCGCCTCCGGCCAAATCCTGAATTCCCTCGAGAAGATCGAATCTTTCTTTTCACTGGTCGGCGATCTACTGCTCCCCCCTGGCCCCCTGCTTACAGCCGGTCGGGGCCTGGTGAACCCGCGTACGTGCAATAATAACGGGGTACATGCAGTGGTAGTTTCCCCCCTATCAAAATAAAATATCTTTATCCCTCTTATTTATCTTAAAATAAATTAGTTTTTGAACAACCATGTTTATTTAAATTTGTAGAAATAGAGATAAAATGCAATTGAGTTAGATAAAGTAGGAACAATTAAATTGAAAGTTGACAATTTTTAGAGGATATTTTAGTGCTTTTGTTTTGTCTATTGATACGTGTGAGATATGAGTGAAAATAAAGTTATTTTTGGATGAAGGTAGTAGGTAAATACGCACGCACAGAGACTGCATAGACCAAATACATGCTTGGAGCTATTGGTGTTTTTTTTCAATGAATAGTCGAATAATTTGTGATAATAATGATTTGAGATACAAATAAATTAATTAAATATTATAAATTTTAAAAATGAATTCTATAGTTCTCTAATAAAATCATATGAATGTTTTCATTTCTCGAGGACATTCTCTCATTTCTTACTTGTCACTTGAATAATTATTAAAAGATTGAAAACAACTTGACCAAATAAAATAATATAAGATTTATCGCTACTCCGTAAATATATAAGTTTAAAGTCGTCTTCTATAAGTTGTAACAAAATAAAGCCTATAATTATGAATATACTTTGTACTAGTTTCAGTTTAATTTGTGTAGAAATTGAATTTAATTAACATTACATGTTTGTGGAGTCATATATATTATATTAATCTATTTTTTTAAAAGGTGTATTAACTATTTCGGTAACATGCATAAAACAAGAGGGATGTCATCTCGAGCCATGAAAATCCATAAAGTTTTTCAAAAACCGCATTGTCTATGTGCTCGATAGAGCGTACCGCGCGCGCTAATGAAATGGTTTCCATTCCTCAAACAATTCATATATATACATGCAAAATTCACTCGTCTCGCATATCGCTGTTTATGTGTAAGCCAAGGCCGGAATGAATCCGATTTAGATGCGGCGAATTGAATGGCATATATATGATTTGACCGCAGGAGGAGGACCAGGATAAGTTAGCTAGGTGTACTGCATATGCTTCATCACTTCATCAAAATAGTTCAACACACTATTGATTATAGCTGATAGAGATCGATCATTTCCACTGATGATTGATCGGATCATCGGTCATATTCACAACGCTCGTGTACATATGCTTGCATTATGGTCAGATCAGTCACACTCTCTAACAACACCATTAATTCATCTAAACGACTAAACTGTATAATTAGTTGCACGTACACACTATGCTCCCGTACATGTGTACAGATATAATCATATAATTAAGCAGACAAATTATACTAAGCTCTGACTAAACAGCAAAATAATAGAGGTCATATGCAAATTAAAGATGCATATGATGATGTACCATACGTAATGTTCTGCTAGTGTGTTACCCAGCCATGGAGCAACGATTGCTGGCTAGTAAGACGCCTAATCAACTACCCATACCCCAGAATCAGAGACACAATGCATGCATGGCCCCCTGAAAAAAAAAACGATCGCGATCGAGGAACACAACGAATCGTTCGAGCAAGAAGAAATTAAAGATTCCCATTAGTACCCAATAATTATATATCCAACGAATCAAATTCTTATATATCTACGAAGTTCATCCTCACTAGGTCTCACTAGGTATAGTTAATGTGTTATATCTCTATTCTCTCGTTAAATCATATCATTTCAATTATTTCTAGTCCTTGAATAATTGATTTATGGTTTAAATTATCTCATTCTTTTCTTCTTTTATACTTTAGTTTTGCCTTTAGATGGTTAATATATATTATCTTCCTTCATTTTATTTTGTTATTAATTGAGCAACATCATATTAGTTTTGCTTTTGAATGATTTACATTGTTATAAACCACGTCATCTTAATTGTTTATAAATTTTTTCAATGGTCAATCAAAGATGAAAATCATATAAAGTAAATAAAGTTACATCATCCAGCCATCTTACGTGTTATTTATACTATTATTATACAAAACTTCCGTAGCAACGCCCTGGTTTCATCTAGTTAACTACTCCCTCCATCCCAAAATGTTTGACGCCGTTGACTTTTTTTTTAAATGTTTGATCGTTCGTCTTATTCAAAAAATTTAAGTAATTATTAATTCTTTTCATATCATTTGATTTATTGTTAAATATATTTTTATGTATACATATAGTTTTACATATTTCACAAAAGTTTTTAATAAGACGAACGGTCAAACATGTTTAAAAAAGTCAACGGCGTCAAATATTTATGAAAGGAGGGAGTATAAATAGATTAATTAGCAGCTGATAATCTGATCAGTAGCATCCTGCATGACACAGAGAGTACTAATTAGCTGAGAGACACTTACGTACGTAAGGTTGTAGCCACAAGCTAATATTTTCTGCAGCATATACATGCGCGCATATTATTGAGTTGAGCTTGGTTAATTAACTATCACTTCGTATGTATATATAAAATCAGGATTAGTTGAGCTAAATTAGCAGCTAGTCGAGCATGCGATGCATTGTTTAGTGCAGCTCACGGATCATGCGGCGTGCTGAGAAACTGATCGATCCGTCCACCGTACAAACGGTACAACTGTACATATGCAACTGGATCGCACGGCCCTGCACAAAATATTTGAATTAGTTTTTATATATTTCGACGAGAAACTCTCTAGGAAGCTTCCTATGCTAACTGTATACTAGCTAGTAGTGTTACTGTATTTTTTTTCTGAATAATTATACTATGAGGGTGTTTAGATTTAGGGTGTAAAGTTTTGTCATGTCACATTGAATATTATATAGGGTGTCGTATGGGGTGTTCAAGCACTAATAAAAAAACTAATTACATAATCCGTCAATAAATAGCGAGACGAATTTATTAAGCCTAATTAATCCGTCATTCGCAAATGTTTACTGTAGAACCACATTGTCAAATCATGGAGCAATTAGGCTTAAAAGATTCGTCTCGTAAATTAGTCACAATCTGTGCAATTAGTTATTTTTTAGCCTATATTTAATAGTTAATGCATGTGTTCAAATGTTCCATGTGACAGGGTGTAAAATTTTTGTATAGGAACTATACAGAGCCTATGCATGTGTATATCTTGCCACTGCAAAGCGACACAGAAAACCGCAGCAAATCTTAGCTATAAGCTTGTTTTCTGCCTCGACCTAGCTAGGCATGTCTGAACCTGCAGCTATAAACTTCCACACTCCAAATATAAGTATTTTTATGATTTAAATTCCATGACAATACAAACATTTATACAACACTAATTTCATTGCATGGGAAACCAGATATTTTCAGCTAATCAGATGCTTATGAGAAGAATTCAAACAATTTCAAATTTAACCAATGAAATAACTGAAATATAATATTTTCCTTTAACATGCATTAATATGAACTAAACAACTTGCAAATGTTTAGTATGAACTAAACAACTTGCACTACTACATGTTAGAACACAGATACAATAAGCTGGTGCACGTACGCGCGCGCGGGCGGTGTGATCCTGCCTTGTGCTGCAAACAATATATGAATGATTAGGTTGACAGTGATAGATGCAGAATTAAACCCACGCATTAATATGCACACTAGATGGATGGACTAATGGATATGTGCTGATCATTCCTTTTCATCTCTGATCCAGGAGAGCTGGATGGTGAGATGTCAAGAGTCAAGAGAGCAACTAACAGCATGCATGCACGCACTGTGTGCCATGCTACGGATCGTATCACGGTATCAGCAATTATTGATTATGCTCTTTATATACACCAGTGCTAATTAATTAAACCGCTAAGTTAAAGCTTAAACTTTTAAATTTAGCTTAAGAAGTTAGGTTTGAAATAAAGTTATGGAGCAGCTTAAACACAGCTCCGATCCATCTTTCCATTTTATTTTGTGAGAGCGATTCATTTAGTTTCGCTCTTATTTTAGATAGAACTGAAACTGTTTGTCTCAACTCCACCTCTGTAACTCTAAATTCAAAGTGCTCCAGCTAAATTTAGAGTGAAATGAATAAATCAAATTGGAGCTGGCAGGCAGTAGTAGATCAATACTATAATGCGTCGTAAATGCAGTCGAGCTGTGTATCCGTGCAGCGTGATTGGTCCAGGTTTTAAACTGTCGTACACGTATAGTAGTACGCCGTTCCGTGTGGCCTCCACCGATCGATCGATCGATCGATCTGCAGCCATAATTTATAGAGCGCAGAAGATCCGCGATGAGCACTGCTTGCAGGTGGCCGCGCCGACGAATGCAGAGCGATTCGGGGATCTTCAGTGGGTACAGGGGTTTATTGCTTTCACGTCGCAGTAGCCGTTAATTTTCCTGGGGGCCAATCTGGCTCTCATGCCCAAGATTGCGTTTTAACTTGTCTCCCTTTGCTTCAGATTTCATTTCTGTTTTTTTACTCTCCATGATATTATAGTTTTGTGGCTTGTGAGTACTAACTCTACACTACAACCTCACATGCATTCTTTTTTTTTATTTGAGAAAATATACTGTATGATACCGAGTTTACATTACTGCATAAATTATTTCCTTTATATAATATGCCATTAAGTTGAGAAATTATATAGGAGTATATGTTATTGAGACAGTTATTTTTATAAAAAAATTCAAAATGTCTTTATAGACATACAAAATTAACAACTAGTTTATCCCATTGGAAGCTTAAAAAATATAAAAAAAATTATCCTCCTTACATCACATTGAAATTCGTTATATGTTTCTATATCTCTGCAATACTATTTTTTTAAAAAAAGTATATGATTTATTTGTTATATGCTACACAGAATATTTTTTGTGTTGATTTTAATATAAACCATAATTTATATCCTACAAAAAAATATTTTTAGGTTATTATCTTTTGTAAGTGATTTCACTCTCATATGTCACACAAAAATAGCTATCTTGTGCAAAGGGGATAGCAAAGAATTCCTAACTTTTAAAAATTTCTAGTGAGATCATTTAATATATATATTTTAAAAATTTAAGATTTTTTTTAAATATCCCGTATAATGGCAGATTGTAGAAATAACTGAAAAACTAAGTATCATGTTATAGAACGGGCTAAAGTTGACGATAAATTGTTGGACTAGTTCAATGGTACAGATTCTCTTTTTCTTATTTATCTTGAGCACATGAACAGTCTCATTTTTTCCCCACGGCTGATTATAAGCTGTAATGCTTATTAGTGACAAAAAAATTATGGGTACTTAGCGATTTAGAAAACAATGCTGAAAATAAACTATGATGAAAATAAATCAAAATTAAAACTAAAATTTAACATCCAAATTTTGGCTATACCTAATAAGCTGAAGAGTAAACAATGAAACTGTGAATTTATACTCCATCTAGTTTTTAATGTTTGGCATTGTTAACTTTTGAATACATGTTTGATCATTTATCTTATTTAAAAGTTGTGTGAATATGCAGGACATAAGTTATGCTTAAAGTATTTTTATGACAAAACAAATAAAAAGAAATAGTAGTTATGTATTTTAATGAGATAAATAGTTAAACATGTGTTTAAAAGTTAACAGCATTTAAACATTGAAATTAAAACCGGTGGATATAATGTCCACCCTGCATATCGTCTAAGGAAACCTTGCGTCGTTCTTGAAATTTTTTCTGATAGCTTTTGGCGCCGAAGGATTAGCAGAAAGCCAAAAAGATTTAAGAACTTTCACGTGTGGATGCAAGGTCAGAAGACTCAGAACTTGAGAAGCCGGACGACGCGTGCGGTGGTCAAAAGGCGGGAATTAGTACTCAGATAGTCAGACCGGGGGCACGCAAATGCAAATGCAAATGCAAATGCAATTGCAAGACACAACTGATGGAGGAGGAGAACAGCAGATCCAAGCTGTTTTTCCTTTGGATCCAAGGAGTCTGCACTGCAGTAGAGATCGAAGAGGAGAAGCAGTCAAGCCGCATGAGGGGACCGTACAGCGCCGCAGTACTTGCATGTACTCCACCATCATCGTACCACCCACCGTACCACTACGATCCGAGGACGTGTGGCACTTTGAGTTTGGGTCGCTAGCTTAGCTGCAAAATTAATAAATTTCTGACAAACTAAATACGGAGCAATTAATCACATGCCAACGCAAATGAATCAGAGACGCAGAGTGTGTGACAGCCATGGTTCTTGCTCATCCAGTCAATGCAGTGGAACCACGCTCATGAAGATTAGTAATTGCTGCATTACTGTTCATTACTCCATTCCCTACTCTGCTCTGCCCCAACTGCAGGGCTGAGGTGGCAAGTATGCTCAGGAGATGCCTTATTAAGGGCTCCTTTTTGAGAAAAAGAAATCCATTATTTGCTCAGGAGATGTCAAGGAAGCAATGAAAATAACTTATAAGTCATATTTTATTTTTGTGCTCTTATTGATTTATTAAAAATCAATGCTACAAAATATACTACAATGAAAAAGTTTCAAAATCGACTCTAAAAACCAGCAAGCAAACGCTGAGAAACATAGCATATAAAAAAATCAATGCAAATAAATAATTCCGATACATTATGATTGGTATGAGGATTTCTTTTAAGGGGGTTAATATGGAGGGGAAACCCCTACAGTATATTTTAGAATTTTAGCAAGAGATTTAACCTTATGTTTATTTACTTTTCGCTCTCTCTCTCTCTTCCTTCTAAAGTTCTTATATTTTCTTAGAGAGATCAAACCATTTGTTTTGAGCAATTTCTGTGGCACTTTAAGCCCAACTCTGTAGCACCTATATTTCTGTAGTAGTAGTGGTGGTATTAGTGCAGGTACAATAGCGGACTATTAGCCAGCTATAAATATATTTTAATAAGATAAAAAATGAGAGGGAAAAGCAGCAGGCTACAGATCTGTAGCCAGCTGCAGCACGAACTCCAAGACGCAATGTGTGTATAACAGGTGGGACCATATGCTAATAGTATACTAAGCAACTATTGTATGAATTGGCTATTAGATCGGTTATAGATAAATTGGAACTAGTAGTGGGCTATACTATTGAACTTGCTCTTATTAGTAGCTCAGTTGATGTACTATTACTTGTATGTATATATGTACTACTTTGCTCTTACTGTTTCTGTTGAAGAATTGGAGCTATCCATCTGAATGAAATCTAGTCCACAACTAGACAAAAACAAACTTTCTCAAGCTAGCTTTGTAAAAGAAAACAAATCTAAATCATGATTTTGCCCAAGTTGTTTGCATAGGTCCAGATAGAACAAGTCCTAGCTACCACCTCTCCACAGGACAGCTTGGAAGGCAGCTACTACAGCAATCAGCAATCCACTGTTCCAAGATCTTGATGTTGCATTGCTGATCCATGCATCATCAGTACACAAATTAATACACACACATATATATATGTATATCATTATAAGAAGTTAGGTTAAAAGTTCACCTCTAACCTTTGACTTGGCACAAAAAAGAAACACAAATAAAATCCCATATGAGTAGGTAAGCAAAGAGATGTGGATTGGATTGAGGGGGTCAAATGGGATTCCTCCCTTTGTATGAAATACATGCATGACCTGTTTATTGGATATGATTAATCACCACACCGATGAACTGAAAGCAATTGCATTGCATTATAAATGTACTGGTATGATTGACTTAAAAAATTAAAAGAGTTGTATGGGAGGTGTACGTAGAAGAGACTCCAGCTTGGCCAACAACAATTCCAGCTGTTGGCAGCATTAACTAGCCCTTTTTTAAGTCCTAATTAAACTAATCACACACACTATATGTACTCTGATCTTTCGGTGTGATGACTACTGACATGTGCAGTTTTATATGATTCCATGCATGTATTATTTGGGAAATTAATATGGTTGATTTGATCATCCTTGATCCGGTAACGGTGGTCTCTGTAGTGAGATACTCCATACAAATCATAGCACGCTATATATCCATGTATACTCTGCTACTATATTATGCTTGCTGCTTGCAGCCACAACTACACGCCATCTCAATTTTCATTTCTTACACACACACACATATATATATATATATATATATATATATATATATATATATATATATATATATATATATATATATATATATATATATATATATATATATATATATATATATATATATATATATATATATATATATATATATACACTTTAGGAAACTTTATCTCATCCGAATTTCAAATACTCTGTACGCGTAAATTTGTCTTCAAGGCTACTTTGATTTATTATTATTATTATTTTTTGCATGAAGTTCTCCTATGAATGATACATTTTGAAGTAGAATGCATGTTGGTTTGGATTACAGAAGTCGTGACCTGTCTTAAGTGGCAACCGGGAACCAACGAATTAACCAATTAATCAGCAGATAAGTTGCAACGTGGAGCATTCCTAGACCAATCATTCACATCAAATGGAAAAGAAAATTCAATGCTTAAACCAAAAGCTGATGTGTACCTGAAGAGCGTTCTTTCTCTGCATGCAACGTCAGCTTCACCGACAAACAGAGAGAGCCATACTGCTAAACTACCAAGAAATGTGAACTGAAGCTAAGCTTGGTTATAGTTGATTATTAATGACTATCCAATTAAGAGAGCATAGCCTGAAGAAATTCGCATGAAGCAACCAATATGTATATTTGACACTGCAGCAGTGACCCAAATAGTGCTAGCTGAAGGGTATCATCTTGCATCAGGGATTCGATGTTAATGCCCCAACCAAACGATTCGAATTGGACGGAACCTAATTTCATCTAATCCAAATTAAACCAAGTCAACACGCGTATTGTGTGGAGTGGCAAATATATATAGTCTTAATTCTCGGCTGATATGCTTACGTGAAAAAAGTTTTATCTGATGGGGTGTCTAATCAAGAAGAGGTTAAGTAAAGCAAGGGAGGTAGTAATTTTTAGTGGTAAAGACTATGAACGGACCATTCTAGGGATGAAAGCTATTGGTAAAAGACTAAGGGGGTGTTTAGATCCAGCGGTATAAAGTTTTAGCGTATCACATCAGATATTATATATGGTGTCGCATAAAGTTTTAGCGTGTCACATCAGATATTATATAGGGTGTCGCATGGGGTGTTCGAGCACTAATAAAAAAACTAATTACATAATCCGTCAATAAGCAGAGACATGGATTTATTAAGCCTAATTAATCCGTCATTAGCAATTGTTTACCGTAGCACTACATTATCAAATCCTGTAGCAATTAGGCTTAAAAGATTCATCTCGCAAATTAGTCACAATCTGTGCAATTAGTTATTTTTTAGCCTATATTTAATACTTCATGTAGGTGTTCAAATGTTCGATGTGACAGGGTGTAAAATTTTTGTGTGGAAACTGAACATATCCTAAAAGTAGTATGGTCTCGAGGCAAGTCTACACCATGCAGCGAGTTGTCATGTGGAAGGATACATGCGACTTTGGGGGACATGAATTCCGGCGTTGATTTTAGTTTTAGTCAGAGAGGCGAATCCAATTCAAAGTCAAAAACAAAGTAGCTAGTGTAAACTTTGGCATCGCAGTACTGGCTACATACTCCTATATACAAAGTACTCCCTCCATCCCTAAATGTTTTACGCAATTAATTTTTTTAAACATGTTTGACCATTCGTCATATTCAAAAAATTTAAGTAATTATTAATTATTTTTTTATCATTTGATTCATTGTTAGATATACTTTTATGTATATATATAGTTTTACATATTTCATAAAATTTTTTGAATAAGACGAATGGTCAAATATATTTTAAAAAGTCAACAGTGTTAAATATTTAGAGAAGGAGTGAGTATATATATATATATATATATATATATATATATAGTAGCATTACGACTAGCATGGTAGCAGACCGTGGGTTTGTTTGACAATTGGGATGCCTTTTCGTTGGCCTAACATCCTGCACAAGTCCAAGCTCGATCAGAATGCAGAAGAGATCCATTTCCTTCAACTTGCCGAAGCTATTCGATCGGCCGAGGCTTTGCAGTGTGCTGCCTGGTCTCTTGTTGCATCGATGCATACGTATCGATAGAAACCAACTATAAACTCATGTGAAAGGGATAAAGAAAAATGAGAAGTGCTGACTCTTATAAAAAATTAGGTTTACACATGCTTTAAAATATTTATATTAAATTCATAATGAGAGAAAAAAAAAGAGAGAAAAATATAATCAACTTAGCTTATAGTTAATCTATAATACGTGTTAGCTCTAGTATGAGCTATCTCAACTATTAAACTTACTCTATGCAAAGAAGAAAAAAAAAGTTAATTACTAGTACTCGGTATAAGAAGCCATGCCCATGCATCAACTTGCACAAGCCATCCCTCCAACTGTATTTTGCCATCCTACTTTGCACCAACGACGACGACTACTACTACTATATAGGAGTATTTATTTATACTGCCTACACTGTTGCTTCTTGCCAAGAATATTTGATCCGTGTGCCAGCACGCCCATTCAAGGGATTATATGGCAGTAGTACTACTCTCTCCCCGTTTCGAAATGTTTGACGCTATTAACTTTTTAGCATATGTTTGACCGTTCGTTTTATTCAAAAAAAATTAAGTAATTATTAATTCTTTTCCTATCATTTGATTCATTGTTAGATATATTTTTATGTAGGCATATAATTTTACATATTTCACAAAAATTTTTTAATAAGACGAACGGTCAAACATGTGCTAAAAAGTCAACGGTGTTAAATATTTCGAAACGGAGGGAGTATATTTGCTCGCGTTGCCCTGCAAGATGGCGGTCAGTCGGTCACGGTCTTTTAATTTGCTTGGTTAGTTTACAGCTCACATTACTAGCTAGCAACTACTCCCTCGGTTTCAAAATATTTAACACCATTGACTTTTTAGTATGTGTTTGACCATACGTCTTATTTAAAAATTTTAAGTAATTATTTATTTTTTCATATCATTTAATTCATTGTTAAATATACTTTCATATACGCATATAGTTTTACATATTTCATAAATTCTTTTGAATAAGACGAACGGTCAAATATATGCTAAAAAGTCAACGGTGTCAAATATTTTAAAACGGAGGGAGTACTTACGCATGACAAAATACAGTACGCGCTAGTCATCACCGGCCGTGGCTGAACTGAACAGCTCCCATCGCCTTGGCTTTGCTCGCTGCCACGGAACACAAGTGCGTGCGCCTCCTTTGTTCACAACTACTGTAGATGGTAGATGCGCGTTGCTTTGCTGGTCGGCCGCTGCTGCGCTCCGCGGTCGGAGGAACTGGGCCTAGTGTGGCTGTGGGTGACCGCTCGACTCGGCCCAGCCAGCCTTGCTCAGCCCGCGACGTACACGCTGCCAAGCCCAGTTTCCGCTAGCCTCTTGTCAGCCATCAATGGTGATTGTGGTCTCAATCCCATCGGAGTAGCCCGTACTCCGAAAAATCTGAATGATATTGAGTGGTGTTTGGATCTAATAAAATAAATATAAAAATTAAGTGTTTCACGTGGTAATAACATGTAATTAATTGAGTTTTAATTATTATAAACTTTGAAAATAGATTAATCTTATATTTTCGAACAATTTTTATATAAAAAGTTTAAAAAAGTACCACTTTTATCCAAAAGCTTATCCAGTTTTTATTGGAGAAAAGAACATGGCCTGAGTTTCTTTAGAACTGCTTTCGTTCTAAACCCCTGACTATAAAACCGAATAATATTGAGTTTCTTTTGGACGGAGGATATATTTAGAGACCTCTAGCTACTTGTGGAGTTTTTGCACCATCAAGCAATCCATATTCTTAACCAGATTATGGGATCATGTAGCTATAGAATTCAGAAAATAAATTATAAAGCCAAAAGCCGAGTTTTTCAACATTTTTAGATTCTCCTGAAATGACTACCAATTAGATGTTTCTTTAGCTCCTGTAAACAGGGTCTCATGCTGTAACTGCTCCAAGGTTCGACCATGCCAGATCCCCATCCACCGCACAACCATATCAAAACGTTTTCTACAGAATCCACAGCAAAACAACACACAAAGCAAGAACAACTCCAAAGTGAGCAGAATTCACCGGCGTTGTAACTTAATATGTTTGCAATCTTCCAGGAAAGGCGTAATGACACAACATTTGCCAAGTTATTGATACCACTACAGCACGACAGTAACATATGGTTCGCAAAGCCATAGCGACTACAAGTTGAAGATTACCGGTAGCTCTAGACCTCATTCACTGACAGAGAGCGACCTCTCTCTCCGTGTGGATCCACCACCGTATCCTTCCTCGACCGGGCTCCTGCTCCTTGATCTGCTCTCAACTGGTGAGTAAAGAAAAACAGGAATGCGATCTCTATCCTTAATAGCAATATCTAACATTGAGCAAATAACAGGTGGTAAATTAAACGTATCTGTAGATGCAGGTGAGTAGTATATACAATGTAAATTACCTTGAGAAATTGCCAGGCTCACCTTATGCTGGGGAGACACTACCAGGGATACAAATGATATCTGGGGCCAATTCCCTCATGGTTCCAAACTCCGTCACACCATGCACTTCTCTTTTTATCATGTCAACAGCTAGAACATAAGCCTTGGGATGCATGAATTCGGCCCTGGCAATCAGGTAAACAATATTCGGAGGAAGCATGCTGGGAGTGGGTTGAGAAACCCAGAGGTTCTCCAATTTCCAATCTGCGTTGGTGGACACACTCTTGCTGTCCTGTGATGGCTTCTTCCGCAGCAGTTTGTACTCCAGCAGTTGCATACGCATCTGCTCTTTCAAGATGATGATATCTGCGTGGACTGGCATGCAGTCGTTCTTCCAGTCGTCGAAGGAATTGCTCATCTTGAAGTTGCTTGACACTCCAGCTATCAAACCAGAAGGAGGGCCTGCCACTTTCATCTTCATCAGGAAGCCGTGTGCAACTGACATCCAAATCGACAAACCTGAGGCAGGGGCGGCCGTCCGGCCTGTTGATGAATGTAATGCGGCGAAATGGCTTTGGACATCCAAAATGATCAGAGCTAATCTCACCATCAGGTTTGAACAGCACCCTTGGCAAGGGCAAAGGTACACCTCGGAGGACGGGATCCGGGGAGAGTATGTCGCAGAGAAGAATGCCCCGCCAGAGATCGACCCAGCCCATGGTGCCGCCTTCACCACCAATCGTAATCACGGTGCTTGGGTAATGGCTCAAGAGGCGACGAGCGTTCCTGGGGATTTTGATTGGGAAATCTTGCTGTGGATCCTTGAGAACCACCTGGGTGGATGCCCATCTCCCGATATCCGAGTGAAATACGTGGAGCGCGAACACGCTAGGGTTGGGCGTGGGCACCAGCGCGGCGACGGAGCAGCGGGCACTCGTACGGAAAGGCCGGGGCAGGAGGCCGACGACGTCGTCGTGGAAGGAGAGCGGCGCCGGGTTGGTGATCCTGTAGAGCGCCCGGCCATGGACGTTGTAGACGAAGTAGTCGAAATCCTCCATGGGTATGCAGAAGCGGTGACGGGAGCGGATGACGACGCGGAAGAGGATGAAGCCTCTCACCATGCGGATGATGCGTGGAGCCTCCGAGAAGGCGGCGGGATCCGAGATGTCGGGGCTGTACACGTACAGGGTGGAGGGGAGCGGCGGCGGCGCTCTCCAGAAGGAGGCCACGAGTCGCTCGAAGTTCCTGGTGAAGTCGACGGCGGTGGTGTGGTTGGGTTTGTTGCCGATGTAGGCATGGCCGTCGAGCAGGACATCCTCCTCCTCATGACCGCTGCAGCTGCCGACGGTAGCCATGCTACCCTCAGGGATCGACGATCAAGGGTTGATTGCTGTCGGTGGCGCCGCCGGAGGAGAGGAGAGAAGGAAGGCCAGCTGCTAGGCGGATGGACTCGACTCGACTCGACTAATAATAATGGGCCTGAGAAATCGTTCGGCCCAGTAACGTTCCAATGCTGCCCACGGTTTGCTTCTTTTTTCGTTTGTTTTTGTAATTAATTCCTATACTTTTTTTTACTTTCAATGTATTCAAATAAAATAATAATAGTTGACTTATAGTTTCCCAAAAAACTAATCCAACTATTTGCAAACAAATACTCAACATTTACATACAAGTATTAGGCGCTTACCTTAGCTTAGGGTCTGTTTAAATCCCCTAGCAAAGCATTTTACCCTATCACAATGAATTTTTAGCCACATGCATCTCTATCTCTACTCTACTATTATAAAAATATTATAAAAATTGAAAATGTTTTTGCCGGTATTTTGGTACGTCATTCATGTTTGAATCAGTTTTAATTTTATGTTTATTTTAATCTATATCTTTACTAAAAAGGAAATTTCTGTCATCCGTAAAAAAGAAAGAAAGAAAAGTTTAACTCAAAAAGGTAGAAAAAGAAAGAAAAAGTCCAGTCCGACTCAACGAGAGATTAAAAAAAAGAAAAAAATCGTAAAAAAAACTGGCTGACTCCCATAGAAAAAGGAAAAAAAATAAAGTCTCCCAGTAAAAAAAAAAGTCCGCTTGTTTTTTTTGGCACCAGTATTTTTTTCCTTTTTTTCACACGAAAGAGTTTTTTATGCGCACACGCTAAGGATTTTGATTTTTTTTGTCCTGTTTTTTAATCCGATATGTTCACCGCTCGCCTTCGGGGGCTTTTGGTTTTTTTTTTGTCAATTTTTTTTTTGTCGCCGGCTTTTTCTCCGGTGCGCTTTTTGTTTTTCTCATCTGGTTTTTTAATCCAATCGGTTCGCCACACACGTCCCGAATTGAACCCTAGCGCTTCGCCGCCGCCACATCGATCGTGCATTTTTCTCCTCCAATTTGATTGTAAAAATCGATTCCCCACTCCTCTCTCATCATTTTCTTCGTGATTTTCCCTCCGATTCGGCTTTAATTCGCTGGATTTAATTTCCGTTTAATAGTTACTGATGATGACAGCGATCTTCCCCGGTAGTTTTTATCCCGAGTTATACGCTTTGATTTTGGGAAAAAAAGGGGAAAGAATAGATCGAGTGGATAAAAACCCTCAACAATTTTGGCTGATCGAGAAAGATTCGACTTGATTTGATGGGGATATTTGCTCCGGCAACCGTACGGGTATGGGACTATCTTCGGGAGGTTGAAGATGTAGTTGGTAGTCATCTTCTCGGGAATGGGATTAATTATACTCGGGAGGTTGAAACTGTGCGAGTTGGGATTACGGCTCCACTTGTGATTGGGTCGAAGGGAAGCAGACCAAATAGAGGGAGGTGCCGGACTAGCCTAGGCTAAAAAGGAAGGAGTGCTTTAGGCTGAAAACACTGGAAAATTTTCATGAAATTTTTTAATTATAATCTATAGCGATCCCAATGTTAGAATTTCCATTAATACTTTCAATTGTAATATACAGTGATCCTAATATTTTAATTTATTGCTCAACTCTTTATATATCACTGAAAAAACGTCTTTACCCGTTGTAACACACGAGCATTTTTTTCTAGTTAAGTATTAAATATAGGCAAAAAAACGAATTACACAGATTGTGTGTAAATTGCGAGACGATTCTTTTAAGCCTAATTGCTCCATGATCTGACAGTGTGGTGCTACAGTAAACATTTCATAATGATGGATTAATTAGGCTTAATAAATTCGTCTCGCGGTTTATAGGCGGAATCTATAATTTGTTTTGTTATTAGACTATGTTTGATACTTTAAATGTGTGTCTGTATATCCGATGTGGCAACAAAATTTTTCAGCCCTGAATCTAAACATTGCATTCCGCTTCTTTACATTGCATTCCGCTTTGTACCCCCTACCCACGTAACCATCTCCAAGTGCGGGAGTACCATTGTATGCTATCCTCCGTTTTATGATATAAGACTTTTTAGTATTGTCCACATTCACATAGATGTTAATGAAAGTAGACGATGCTAGTGAAAGGGAGAGAGGATTATTGTTGTTGTTGCTGTGGTGCTGCCGCCGCAGTCCTATAATTCACAACTCGTTTTACTCATTATCATTGAACAGATCCAACGGTCTAAATCATCTAGCGTGCAATCCAATCCAGATCATCCACCTCGATCCGGCTTGAATAGTTGAATGAATCAATCAGCTTCAGTTCAGGCAGCCACAAATCGTCCGCTCCATTGGCGAGGTGATCGTGAGATCGCGGCCACTGCAGTGCAAGTGCAGTGAACTTGACTAGTTAGTGCGCCCGACCTAGCTGGCGTGGCAACGACTTGGTTTAAGGCTTATCGGTGCTGCGACGTCCACATATGGCATACCGCTGCTGCTAATCAGATACTCAGATCGGCTGTTTCTTTAGCTCCTGTAAAAGGGTCTTATGCTGTAAATGCTCCAAGGTTCGACCATCGTGCCAGATCCCCATCCACCGGGCAACCATATCAAAACGTTTTCTACAGAATCCACAGCAAAATAAGCACAAAGCAAGAACAACTCCAAAGTGAGCAGAATTCACCGGCGTTGTAACTTAATATGTTTGCGATCTTCCAGGAAAGGCGTAATGACGCAACATTTGCCAAGTTATTGATACCACTACAGCACGACAGTAACATATGGTTCGCAAAGCCATAGCGACTACTAGTTGAAGATTACCGGTAGCGCTCTAGACCTCATTCACTGACAGAGAGCGACCTCTCTCTCCGTGTGGATCCACCACCGTATCCTTCCTCGACCGGGCTCCTGCTCCTTGATCTGCTCTCAACTGGTGAGTAGGACCTCTCCCTCATCCTGCGCCTTGCATACCGAGGCGAAGGAGACCTGCCAAGACAGACATGTTTTCAAGCGTGTCATTGTGAAATGCAACAGTAGTTTGAAGCTGGTAGGCTGAAGCATGAAGACAGAAAGAGCGTGTGCGCATATATACCTTGAGTAGCTCGGGCTGCGGTAAGGCGAGCGGCCCCTTGGAGGAGGAGAGTATCGCGGTGACCTAGAGTACCTTTGGTCATAGGAACGACCTCTGCTGCCACTGCAGATTGTGCAAGCAGATAAGTGAATAGAGCAGCGAGTTTATGCATTTGCGCTAGGGAGGATGGGACAACGAACCTTATTCTGTCGCGAGATCTCATCTCAGAAGGCTTCTTTCTGTTCTCCTCTGCAAATACAACAGCTACTTCCCTGCCCAGAATAACCTGCCCGTCCATGTAGTATTTTGCATCGGCAGCATCATCAGGATCGTAGTACTGGACAAATCCAAATCCACGCGGTTCACTGAAAAGGACAAAGAAATGGATGTCTGAATAAAAGGTTTAAAACAGTCTTACTTAAAAATGGCAGTGGTTCTGTTTTCAGCTATGCGACACCCAGCAAACAAACAAATTCACTTATGAAGCTTTTCATGGTTGTACAGCATTGAATACAAATTAAGTAAAACAAGAGTGTGCACTCTGCTTCTGACCTTGCACCTGTCAGATTATAAATATAGACTTCAAACACTTCATGACTTTGAACTATCTCTTAAACCCGTAATTACATTTCTTCTCTTCATCTGTAATATTTATGTTGCACATCTCTTAACTTGCAACTCTCAGTCTCTTCCCTTCTCTTCAACAGACTTGAATCACTAAAGACTTGTGTCTTCACAAACTTGTTTTCACTGTTAATCCCAAGTGGATGACAGAAGTATTTTAATGTCTGCTAGTAAAACTAGAACACACTTTTTTTTTAAAAAAAAGGAGAGTTCGCAGAGTGCACTTTTTATGTCAATGTATAAATCCCAGCTATAAATTTTAAGTAGTCTCTGCTGGTGTAAATGCTAATTAATACTTCATCCGTTTCACAATGTAAGACTTTCTAGCATTGCCTACGTTCATTTAGATGTCAATGAATCTAAACATATATATATGTGTTTATATTCATTAACATCTATATATATGTGGGCAATGCTAGAAAGTCTTACATGGTGAAACGGAGGGAGTACTAGTCTACATACGGTGCCTTACCCGCTATAGTAATCTCTTGGAATATATATGTCTTTGAGACGACCAAATTGTCCGAATGGCCGACGAAGGTCCTCTGGCCTGCATACATAATGTACTGTGAGTTAAAAGGGCTAAAGAGGAAAGATGGAATTCCAGTTGCAGTACATACAAGAATCATAACCAAGAACATAATGAAGCTTCAACTAAATGTCTGATTTCCTCTTCAGGAATGCATTTAAATTTGATGCCAATTATTCGCGCCAAATTTCCACGGGCACACAGAAAAGCATGCAGCATGCAGCTCAAAGACATACCTATTCTTTTGGCCGCTATAACCGGCTTAAGACTGGAACTGGAATTTTATAAATATTGAAATTTATCACTCCAATTACCAATGTAGTAGCACCAAGTGATAATTAAAGAACACATATAGGCTCACAAAACCATCTTAGCTCAATAAGCAGAGCGTCACAAAAGAAAGAACTTGAGAATGCCACAGATGCGTAACCGTACAATATTTTGTAAATATGTCGAGTTCAACAACAAAGTATAAATTTCATACATGGCACATCTACAAGTTGTGCGCTCGCAATTACTAGCCACAGGAAATTTCAAGAAATTTTACCGGCAGTCCCGACGAAGATTCCTGACTAGAAGACTGGTCGGGAGATCTCTACCACGTCCACCATAACGGTCACGGGGAATTGGGCTGCTGGCCCTTCTCCGATAGCTTCTTGGAGGTGGTGATGGGCTGTAACTGTAGCCTCTCCCCATATCAATCTAGAACAACAAACAGCATAAGATTAGAAAAAGAAAAGAAAATAAAACTAGCAGTAAACAAATGTAATAGCGTTAATACACTAGCAATAATAATAAACAGGAAGTAATCAATTGTCTCAAGAGCATAGCGCAAGCATATTCCCTCTAATCGAAATTAAGTCCATGGCTTAAACTATTTACAGAAAGTAAAAAGGTAGAAATTAATCGAGCGCTTCAGAGTACAATCACCACACAGCCGAATAATTGCAGAGAACTATACAAGTCTATACTACCAAGGCGCCAACTAACAACACTAGTTTCCGCATAGAATTTCAGCGTTTGTTTTTTGAAAACGAGAATTTCAGTGTGTAAGTACGCAGCATCACAGTGCGAGACCACAAATTCACCAAGCATCACGACCAAATCATCCCAAACCCCATCCAACCGCACCTAACGAACTAGTAGATTAAAGACGCCCCTAGAGCCACCACATAATCAACTACAGCATCGATCCGGATCATTATATAACCAAAATCACCCAACGAATTATGTTACTGCTCATAAACACACCTCTCCTAGGGTTTAGGCTTCATCCCGGAGATCAAACAGGAAACAATCTCACCATCACAACCGACCTAGCAGGCGATTACAGCGATGGAATCACGCTTACCGCGAGCGAATCGGATCAAAACGGAGGGGCTCGAGCGGAGGGAGGGAATGCTTCTTCGGTTCGTCTCGTCTCGTCGCATCGCGTTCGCCTCTGGAGTTTTGGATTCTACCGCTCTAGAAGCTTCCGGACGAGCCCCGAATCGGCACGGGAGAGCGCACACGCGTGGCGGCGCCTGAAGGCCTTTTATGATGGGGACGCGTGGCGTGTTGGCCGTCGGATCGTGACACGTGTCCACGAGATGACGCGGTTGGACGGTGCGAGTGGCGACGTCGTTGTGTGGGCCGCGAAGTTTGTCATCGGCTCGTGGGCCTAGCCTTTTCTCGGCCCTGAAAGGTAGGAAACCGAGGCCTTTCCATCCATTTTCTTCTCTTTTTCCTGTTCTATTATTGATGTTGTATTGGGTGATTTTGAAACCCTTTTGAAAGAAATTTTGGGTAATTTTTGTTCATTGAATTCTTGAATTTGATCTCCTCCTAAGTAAGTTGAATAAATGGATTTGTGGATTGTGAGAAGCTGACCTAAGACAAAAGATTTTTTGCAGTAGTAGTACATTAAAAAAGCAGGCATTGCATTCCATCCCTCTTCAAGGGCTAAGGCTTATCTACCTAACATTTTTTCTTGTTTCCTGCACACGATGATAACATTTCCTTTCTGTTGATCTGTCATTCGTGATTTGAGTAGCTATATGTAAATAGGTTTGATGTTGTTTGACAATATCACCAGCATAGCTATTCTCATGCTTACAGTTCATCTAACCAGCTTTCCTGATCAGGGTTCAGAGGTTATATCCAAAGTTTTATTCAGAAGAACGCAAAAGGAACATTCAAGATTAGCATCCATAATATTTATGAGTAGTACGACTAGTACATTAAACAAGCTCTAGATTAGGATCAACACAAGTGATCAAAGTGATGGGGATGAGAAAGCCCTGGAATGGTCCGAACCCAATGTGTGTAATCCACCGATTGGCCTTAGCTGATTGTGACTCCGTTCATGTTTGATGTGCTAGTACCAACCACCTGTGCCACTATCTGTCCTCCACATGTACACTCCATAGGCGTATGGACGTATGGAACAAAAGATAAGATACAAAGATGCATGGAGAAGATTATAGTTAAAACTGAAAGCTGTACATCACTATCATTTGGTAATTCAGAATTCAGAAGTGAATATGGACATGGAATCTGCAGTACTACTTGTGCGGTAGCAGTCACTGACAAGTGGGTCCGGTACCCCGATCGGACGTATTAGTGGCTTAAACTGCACCAGCAGTAATACGAGAATCTTGTCGGTGAATATGGGTAAGGTTGTTCTTTTTCTTCAGAATAGAAAAAAGGCCATGCACTCATGCAAACTAAATGAAAAGATGACTGAGCATGCATGATCTTTATGCGAAGCATGTGAACAATTGATCTGGGAAGAGCAGTTGGAACTTTACAAAACTTACGCTTTAAATTAAACATTATTTGTTGCAAAAAAAATTTATGGTACCTTTTCGAATTTCTTATGAAGATACTGTTACTTGTGCTTGGTGGTTGCTTGTTCTTCAGAGTGGAGGTGGCCGGCAGGGAAAGTGTAGCTGAGATAAAGGCAGGTTGATTGATCATTAGTGTATCATCAAAAGAATTTAGCATGCACATCATCCACTCTCGGGGTGATCACTGATCAATGATCATTGATCAAAAGTAGCACCACAAAACAGTGATCAGTCTATGTTTTGTGTTACCTTTAACTCCCTTTCTGCCTGTTTGGTCCACTCAACATTACTCCATATATTCCCCGCAAAAAAAAACATTACTCCATATATGATAGGTCATTTAAATTCAGAAAAATTCAGTAGTATTTCTTCATATGAAAATAAGAATTTCAGTAGTAGTATCCTGCAGCACACTGAAAAGAACACACACCATATATAGCGACAAAATCAATCACACACACCGTCCATAAACACAACAGAAAAAGAAAATCTGCTGGGTTTTTTTTTCTGCCTACCAACTACTCTGCGTTCCTCTGAAGTCTGAACCATTACACTATCTCCTTTCTCTCTCTCTCTCATATAATCTCTTGGCAGTATTAGTATTAGTGCCGAATTGCACCTCTTCTAATCTGTTTCCAAAGCAAAATTACAGCCAAATCGCTCCTCTTCGTATATACTTAGTGCCAATAGAAGGTAGGAAAGACCACATATCCAGGTTTCCTTGCTAGGCTCTGCTCATATCCCGCAAATTGAGGGTTCAGACTTCATAAGTTCGAGCTCTGTCCACAAGAAAGGAACAAGAGATTGTTCTTGGCAGTTGGAAGAAGCTAAGAACTTGGCGAGTTGGTGGCCAAGGTATGATTCTTTTCAGTATCCTGTTCTAAGTTCTAGAAGAGTTGTGCTCTCGAAGCAATTCTGATGCTCCTTTTATCCTTTTCCTTCCCCTTTTCTTGATCTGAATTTAGCCTGTTTTTCCTTTCCAATCATCGGTCTTTTATTTGAGCTAGATTTCCCAGTTCCTTATATCTTTGGCCTTCTGTTGGCGCCTTTGTCGATCAGCTCTTCTCTGTTCTTAAGTTCTTGGCTTTCTTCTCCGATACCCTTTGATTTTTCCCTGAAAATATTTGCAGTGTGTTCCCAACAGCATGATCAACCTGTTTCAGTTAAGGGTAGACAGAGCATGATCTTTCGTTTCCCCTTTCTTTAACAGTCAGATTTTCAGTCCAAAACCGGAGAATTATATATTAGAAGTCCACCACCTTTGGTTTCTTCTGTAAAGAAATTTACCGTTCTCCTAAAGAAAGAGAGAAATTTTACCTTTCTTTTTCATTGGATCACAAGCTAACTCAAGCGAGCTGAATAATATATTACTGAAGATTTGAATTGTGCCAAATTCGGTCATCTTTAGTGCTATTGCAAGAATTGGTGAAAGAAAGGTGCATACCCCCATACCTTTGTCCTGATACAAAAAGTAGAATCTTTTGATGTGCTATGAACAATTAAGTGGTCATGTAGCTAGATGCTTCCGTTTTACCAACAATCCACAGCTTTAGTTTCCACGGGCGGTTCCATGTTATTGCACCCAGAATTTCCGGTTTGCTCCTTCTCCATTCAATGGAATTGGCGGCTCGCCGATTCGTTCAAAAAAAAATCCAGTTCATGTTTCCAAGTTATGTCAGGATAACTTGAACTATAATTAAACAATTAGCGTCTTAATGACATAAGTTCGTGCCGACAGAATCATGTCACTTGATAGTGAGTCAATAGTTAGGGACTGAAATTTCGTCCCTGACATGACGCAATTCATTATATTCCCTCTCCCAAAGACGTACCTTACTGGACTTCTGTTGTATTATAGTGCGAATATGCAGTTTGGTCCGAAAGCATCAAGTTCTATGTTCATGGTCCCGATTCTTACATTGTCTATGCTACATCTCTGAATTCATTGAGAGAATATATACATTGTTCTCTGAAGAATTCAGAGACGTATACATCTCTGAACTTTGAGGCAGTGCTCATCTACTTTTACGACTTTGTAGTTTGTAGTACTAACCTTATTATTGTTACAGGTGCTCTTGGAGGGTTCTTGGAGCAGTACAATGTTGGCCAAAAGATTGAAAAGATGCAGCATTCTTCTGTTCGCCTTTCTCCTCGCAGACGCATCCGGTGTGTAGTGTAGCTATCTCGCTTTCTTTTTCTCATTTATTGAGATTCCTAACGACACCTTTGAAATGCATTGCCAATTTGATACGAAGTTGATCAACTGTTTGTGGATGACTTTTAAGCTGCAAAATATCAAAAACTTTGCATGGGAAGCTTTGCTTAGCCCGGAATTGCTTGCCATCCTTTTCATGTCTCCAGTGAAAAATGATCAGGCTGCCACTTACTGCACCTGACTGAAATTACTACTAACTTTTTACTAAACCTGAAGAATATCTGAATATACAGCCCACTAGTCAGAACTCTACAGCATGATAAATGCACTACCTTTTCTGAATCTGAACATGGATTACTAGTTTCAGATGATGGTTGTAGATTGCTACGGTACTACTACCTCCGTCCCTGAATATTTGACGCCGTTGATTTTTTTAAACATGTTTAACCGTTCGTTTTATTTAAAAAATTTAAGTAATTAATTCTTTTCATATCATTTGATTCATTGTTAAATATACTTTTATATATGCATATAGTTTTATATATTCTATAAAAGTTTTTAATAAGACGAACGGTCAAACATGTTTTAAAAAAGTCAACGGCGTCAAATATTTAAGAAAGGGGGAGTATTTGTTATCATGTCTTTTTTTTTATTATAGACTATGTGCATCTTAATTCTACAGATACTGAGAGTTTATGTTAAGAGAAATTATATTATCTTGATTTTTTTTAAAAAAAAAGTTTCCTTGTTAAACTTTTCAGAACTCATCTCATAAAATCTTTACAGGGAGTCTTCTTGAGAGCAGCGGCGGCCAGGCCGAGGCGATCGGTCCACAGATCTCCCCGGCGACAGAGGGCGAGGGCAAGAGGCGGTCGCTGGCGACGGGGATGTTCTGCGTGGCGCTGCCGAACGCGGACCCGACGGCGCTGCAGGAAGGGCTGAACTGGGCCTGCGGCCAGGGCCACGCCAACTGCGCGGCGATCCAGCCGGGGGGCCCGTGCTACAAGGCGAACAACCTGCCGGCGTTGGCCTCCTACGCCTACAACGACTACTACCAGCGCAACTCCGGCGCCGGCGCCACCTGCAGCTTCAACGGCACCGCCACCACCACCGCCACCGACCCCAGTAAGCCACCCATCAGCCGGATTGAGATACCATGGCCATGTTTAGTTCCCATACAAAAATTTTACACCATATCACATGAAACGCTCGAACACCTACCTGAAGTATTAAATATAGGCTTAAAAAAATAACTAATTGCATATATTACGACTAATTTGCGAGACGAATCTTTTAAACCTAATTGCTCCATGATTTGACAATGTGGTGCTACAGTAAACATTTGCTAATGACGGACTAAATAGACTTAATAAATTTGTCTCGCTGTTTACTGACGTATTTTGTAATTAGTTTTTTATTAGTGCCCGAACACCCCATACGACACCCTATATAATACCCGATGTGACACGCCAAAATTTTACACCCCTGTAACTAAAGGGCCTATTCGGCAGGCCAACTGCGACGGCTGCGAATGCAGCTGCGCACAGTGAGTGCGGCATTGTTCGCAGCCACAGCCCGGGCAACCGAACAGGCCCAAACATCCTCTATACAGTCAAAATGCACGATGCCTTTGTCACATGATCCCTTGGCCCACATGTCAGGAAACAAAGTCACATGACTTCGACTGCAGAGGATCTTGATCCCCATCAACCTATGTTAACCTGTCCAATGTCTGCTAAATTCAGTTTTTTTTTCTTCTTTTTTTTTTCCTACTCAAGATCTTTTGCTTTATATCGACTAACAGAAAAACACTAAAGAAATTTAAAGGAGAACAACAATTACAAATGGAAAAGATTCTAGTTGCAGGTAGTGGCGGCTCCAGAAAATTTTCTTTGGGACTCCACGCTCCAAAATTTCATAACACCGAAAACTCAGTTTACATATGCAAATTTTGCTCAAATACTCCAATAAAACTAGCATTTTAGCTTAAAACTTACAAAAATACAATATAAACAGTTTAATGTGTCATGCCTATAGCATAGATTTGGGCTAATAGATCAAGTTCTTTTTTTCTGAAAGATTGGCTGTCTTTTTCTGTCCTCTGCATGCTAAATTACTGAAGAACTAGCAATGTTCAGAAAAATTTCTAAATCGTGTTCGAAATTTGGGCTCTAATTCTTTCGTGGTTTCAGGTTCAGGGCAATGCGTCTTCTCAGGAAGGTGAGCATTTTTCCTCTTTCTCTCGGGCAACATTCTCTGAAAGTCTGAAGAAATCTGTCAACCATTTGCTCAGTCTCGCTGACATAATAGCACATTGGCAGCTCCATGGCCGGAGGCACCACGCCGGCGGCGAACGCGCCGTCCGCCGTCGGCCCGTTCACGCCGGGGTTCGGCAACGGGTCGTCGCCGACGTTCCCGGGGACGGGGAGCCCCGGCGGCGCGCTGACCCCCTTCGACGCCGCCGACAGCGTCATGTCCGGCGCTCGCCGGGCGCTCTGCGCGCTGCTGCTGGCGTCGCCGATCTTCCTCTCCCTCGTTCTCTGATCAGCAGTTCAGCACTAGTTGGAGTTTGTCCATGTAAATTATGCATATGGCATTATGTCATTCGTTATAAATTCACTCACCAGAGAGAGTCAGTGACGACTCAGGAGTCAGAGTCACCTTGACATGTTTTATTCCCGAGTAAATGACCAGTGTTTATATGTCAGATGTCAGATTGGATCATGAAATTATTTTATTTAGACCATTTTGTGGAATCCTGGTGTTCTTGGTCCAAATCTTTTGATGCTAAACACAGGAAATCTAAAAATGAATCTTTCTTTTCCATTTTTCTTTAACGACTCATATTCGGACAGGTACTTAAGTAATTTAACATTACTTAATTTCACATTACAAAATTACATAGTCCAACACACTCTATATTGTGGATATATCCTTCGCAGAAAATTCTAGTATTATTTTGCAAGAATTGATCTTCCCACGAGCAAAATGAATCATGTAGTATATGAATCAAATTTTGATGAAATTTTGGCCAGGTTTTCAGATATCCATGCTTCAGGTTTCTCTGTCAGCTGTGGAGTTCACCTTCCCCGTTGCGGCGGCGGCGGCGGCGGCCTTCTCCCGCCGGAATCTCTGGAAGTCGGCGACGATGCCGACGTCGACGTCCTGCTTCATCTTCTCGGCCAGTCTCTGCAGCACCTGCACCGCCACAATCTTCAAGATCGCCAAGAAACCAAAATTTGTGGCCCCGCCGGCGTTGGCGAAGAACCGAAGATCTTACTGTAAGATGAACAATTGACATATGTGATTATTAGTTTTGATAATTGGAGATTATTATCGAAGTGGTTTTGGAGATAATTGATTTTCAGGTGATGAACAGGGTTTACTGTTTTGTCGGAGCCGGTCAGACCGGGCGGTGGTTGCCGGTCAGACCGGCTCATGTGTAGCGGTTAGACCGGCCGACACTGTGTTGGTTTCGGTTTCGGGTTGTTTCTTTGGATATTCGTGATTGTTTCATGGTTATGGCTTCTAGATAGATACTATACGTATGTAATACTGTTGTTTGCTACTAATGAGTCAAGTTGGAGATAGTTTGGTCTAGGAATATGGTTTATTTGTTTATTTCATGTATGGGTGACTCGATGCCTCGGGAGAGTATTTGCGGTGATGGACCAGGAGTCGGCTTGGTGGTAAGACGATGTCCGTGGTGGTCAAATATCATGCGGGATACTAAGGCTAGAGTTGATACACGTGGTTGATGGAGATTCCATATGGCATACGATGGAGGTATTGTGTGCGTATGGGATGCGGAGTCGAATTTGGAAGGAGTCCAAATTTGGTACGATTGGTTATGTAAAGTTTCTTTCTTGTACTAGAGGGTTTCCTAAGGTGTTTAGGACTCTTAGTATGAGTTTGGTTCGTGGCTTTAGGCTGCCTACCTCATGTATAAATAGAGGGGGAGCATGAGTCTTCCCGGTATCGCTTTGTATCGCTTTTGTATAGCTTTTGAGAGCTAGTTTAGTTAGGGTTTCGAGTTTAGTCGAGATTTTTGTAAGGAGTGCTGTTGGTGCACTTTGTAAACACGGATAGAAGCAATAAAGTTGTCATCTACTTTGAGAGTTCTTCGATTTGTGTTTCACCAGGTTTCGGCGATCTAACCGGCATCTCAGCGGCGGTCAGACCGGCGGCATCGCGGCGGTCCGACTGACGGCGTAAGGGCGGTCAGACCGGCGGCGGCGACAGCAAGCGGCAGCTGATCAGGCGGTCAGACCGGAGTTCCAATCTCGGTCAGACCGGTGGCTTTCAGACGGTCAGACCGGCACGACTACCTCGGTCAGATCGCGATCCATCGATTTCGATGGTAACTTTTATTTCCGTTAAAAGTTTTTGGTTTTTGGGTATTTCAACCATTCACCCCCCTCTGGTTGGCTTAATTCTTGTGGTTCGATCCTACACTTACCGACTCGGCGACGCCGCGCATGACGGCGCCCGGCACGAGGCGCATCGGCGGCGGCAGGACGCAGCCGATGGAGATCTCGAGGTGGCCCCTCAGCCGGCAGGCGCGGCGGCCGCGGCTCCTGTCGGCGTAGAGCGACCCGCGGACGCCGAGGTCGAAGCTCGCCGGCGCGTAGTCGCGCTCCAGCCCACGCAGCTCCCACTCCGTCTGCGCCGCGCCCTCCGGCCCAAACAGACAAACAAACAAACACATGGCGCGCACACGGTTCAACGGCTGCTGCACGAAGCAGAGATGTGTAAATTGGGGATGGATTTTGCTAGTCCATGCGTACGCACGATTCGGAGGTCGAGCACGCCGTCGCGGTGGCGCAGCTGCATGACGACGACCGGGTGCACGGTGAGGAGGAGGAACTGCAGCGGCAGCATCTGGACTCTCCACTCCTCCTGCACGCACGCACGCACACAGGATCAGCTTAGCTTCATCGTCGTCGCCGCCGGCGAGGTCGTCGCCGGCGAAGTGGTTTGGTTTGCTTACGTCGCTGAGGCGCTGGCTCCTGCTCTCGTCGGGGAACATGGCGCGGAACACGCGGGCGCGGTCGAGGAGGTACTCGTCGAACGACACCTGCACCGCGCTCGCCGGCATGAATTCCGGTCATCTCGTCGCATCAATCCATGGCGATGCAGAGATCGAGGAGGGGATGCGGATTTACCCCGGTGGGCTCGTAGAGCGGCATGTCGGTGGAGATGCTGGAGGAGTAGGAGACGGCATCCGACGACGACGACGGCCGCGCGTCCGCCGCGCCGGCCTTGGCCGCGACGGCATGCCGCCGCGGCGCCCTCCTCCTCCTCGCCGCCGCAGGCCACCACTCGGTTGGGCCTCTCGCGCGGACCTGCGCAGGGGCGACCGAACAACGGCGAGCACTAACACCACGGCTCGCCGCCGTCCATGGCCGGTGCCCGCCGCGAGCGGTGCTCGCCGCAGCTGCGGCGGCGGCGGCGGCGGCGGCCATGGCTGCGCCACCACCAACCTACTACCTAGCCTAGCTCACCTAGCAAGCTAGTAGCTCGCGTAGACTGATCAGTGATCACTCGTTTCCCCCACGTGACGGGTCGGGACAAGGGGGCACGTACGTTACGTGGCCGATGAATTGTGACCTCACGTTCGTAACACGATTGCGAAGAGCAACGCGACGTGTCGGATCGCCGAGCCGTGTGTCGGTCGGATAGTCGGATTTGTCGTTATCCGACCTGATCAGGTCCAAGTCCGACCGACCAACCAGAGGAGAGCGGTGGGTCGTGACGTCTGCACCCAACCATTGGAGGCTCGGAAGCCTTTGCCTGTCGCCGCCTGCATTCGCTTTTCCTTCTCTTTGATTTTTGTAATGTAGTGGACACTTTTTTCAATGAAAGCATTTAACTGAATCAAAGTAAATAAAGAGAAAAAAAATAGATTACTGTGTCTAATTTGCATTTTTTTCATCAGTGAGAATAATTTGCCAGAACGACTGCCGATTACATAGTATAGCCAACTGTTAGCTCTAAATCACCTATAGTCAAACTTAATAGCCAATTTATATAATAGTTACATATAAACATATACTATACTATTAATACATGGTCTCAGCTGTCATACACACGTTGTGTATTTAAGTCCGTGCTATAGCTGGCTACAAATCTATAGTCTGCTACTTTTCTCTCTTATCATTTATCTTTTTGATATGTGTTTATAGCTGGCTTATAGTCTCCTTTTGGAGAGTGAAATGAAGGATGAAGAAATTCGGAGCATTCTTGGGCCGATTGAAATGGTAGCGATCCAGATATGGTGGACCTGAATTGAGCCCGCGCAGTCTGTCCGATAACCAGGCCGAAGCGCGTAGTGGGCCCAGACTGTTCTAAAACGGACAGCATTTTCTGGAGGAATAAGTTCATCTGAGGTCCCTTAACTTGTCAACGAATCCGATTTTCGTCGGTCTCTCAACTATCAAAAATGGTGCACTCAAGGTCCCTCGGTGGTTTAGATGGCGGTTTTGGCTGACGTGGCGCCTACGTGGCTAGTTTGACTCGGTCTTCATCTGACGTGGCATTGACGTGGTGCTTACGTGGCAATTCGATCCAAAAATAATAATAATACCCATGCGACCCACATGTCAATTTCACACACAAATTAATAAAAATGGTGGGACCCACGCGAACCCCACATGTCATCCTCAATCCCCTCCTCTTCTCTCTATCCCTCCTCTCTCTCCCCTGCACTGATAGGTTGTTCCCAGCGGCGGTGGGGAGCAGCGGCACGGGAAGGGGTCGCTGCCTCGCCGGAGTAGCGGCGACGGCGCCTGGCGAGGAGGGAGCCGCGGCAACGAGGAGGCGTAGTGGCGGGGAGGCAACTATATGCTGCATGGCGCTAGTGCCGCTCTCCTCCTCCTCCTCGGCGGTCCCGGGGCCGGGAGCTCCCACGGGGCCCTCGTTGACGGTGGCCGCGGCCGGGGAGATGGTGGCAGCGGCGGCGGATGGCTCCTCCGATGACTCAATGGAAGGGCTTATCACTTCCTCCGCCTCGACGTCGGGGCCTCCTCCTCCTCCTCCGGCTCCTCGCTCGTGTCGGGTGCAGACGCTGCCGACGTGGCGGTCGAGTCTTCATCTTTTTCTTCTTCCTCCACAGGGGTGGCGGCTGCTGGCTGCACCTCCTCTGCCTCGTCAACCGCCTTCCGCCATAGCCGCCACCTCTTCCACCGCTGAGGAATGCCGCGGCTCCCTCCTCGATCGCTGGCCACCTCCCGTCGCTCCTCCCTTTCTTGCCGGGCGTCGTCGGTCGTCGCCAATAGCTTCAGTGTGTCAACAAGAAGTAACAACAAGAAGAGGGCATACAGAACAAGCTGCGCACAATTTTCCTGGGTTACCCGGGAGCCGTTGTCATTTGAGTGGTTCAAAGGAGTGATGAATGAGGTTGCTGAAATGGACAAGGATAGGCCAGCAGTATATTGATAGTGTTGGTGATCAATTCGTTATGCAATTTCGACCAGGGTGTGTCATAGAGCTGCACAAGGATGCGCCGTGCGCGGACAACTCTGTTGTCGATGGTGCAAGCTCTGAACCATGCCTCCTCATTGGGACTTTGGGAGCGAAAGGAAGAAGGAGATAGAGAGGAGGCTGGCACCGAGGTCCGTAAGCACGACGCGGTCGGGGGTACACGAGCACGTGGAGGATGCCGCCGCGATAGTGCATGGTGGGGGACTGGGGGACAGCAACGAGGCCTCAACGCCGCCGAACACCGCATCGCGCTTCGCCCATTCATTGGTCTCCGACGAGAAGACGTCCAAGGTGATGCCGATTCCCGCCGCCGCTTCGGCCGCCGTCGCCCTACTCCGCCCGTCGCCCCGTAGGGAAGAAGAGAGAGAGGAGAGTGGGAAGACGAAAGGAGAGGATAACATATGGGGTCCACGTAGGTCTCACCATTTTATTATTATTTTGTGTGTGAAACTGACATGTGGGTCCTACGGGTTTTTTTATTTTTCCAGATCGAATTGCCACGTAAGCGCCACGTCAATGCCACGCCAGATGAAGACCGAGTCAAACTAGCCACGTAGGCGCCACATCAGCCAAAACCACCATCTAAACCACCGAGGGACCTTGAGTGCACCGGTTTTGATAGTTGAGGTACCTCTTGTATTTGGTTTTCGGTTGAAGGACGAAAATCGGATTCGTTGACAAATTAAGGGACCTCAAATGAACTTATTCCTTTTCCGGATACCCGCAATGACGAAAGCGCACTACAAAAAGCGGAAGTCTAATCTTACATCATCCTGCGCCTCTGCCCTCTAACCGGATAAGCAACTAGTAATAGCTAAATACAGTGATTAGATTGCACACGAGTAACTGGTTAGCTTAAGTTGACTTGTAATTACCTCTAAGTTGAATCATCGTAGCCAAATCGGGGAGCATACGTGCATTATCCCTTTGATGAAATTTTCTTTAACCTGATCTTGGTCAACTCTTTCGTCTAAGCATATATACTTTGTGAGCAATTATATAGTCACGCCCCGTTATTTTGATCAATTCGCGTCATCCTCTAGTGCATAATGATTATCTCAAGTGGCACCCGTAAATCGACGATTCCGATAAAAACAATCAAACAATAGATTATCTGGCAAGTAAACATAATGCGTCACTGATAAGTATAGGTCGTAATCCAGAACAGCGCTTAAGATTAGAGTTTTTTTTTATTATTTTGCTAATGAAATCGCATTGGAAGTTCAGAATAGAACACAAGTTGTAACTTGTCAGTGTCGGTGTCATTTTCCGCCCTGACAAATACTGGTATCGCTGTCACGGCCTAAAAAAGACAAAAATGAAAAGGATATTAGAGCAAGCATAATGATGAGCTATAAATTTACTTTTAAACTTACGTCAAGAAGAGATATATAAAAAAAATGAAAAATATTTGCTCTTATATAAAAGCTAGCTTAATATAAACTCTAAAATAAATACATTAAATGCATAAATAAGAGATAGATAGATTAGAAAAAAATTACACCCAACCTTATAGCTAATGTGTTATATACGTTGTTTTAATAATATGAAGTGGGCTCTTAAGAGAAAGGGGATTAGTACTAATAGCGATCTTGCAGAGATCACAGAGTCCACAAAGAGCCGAAACATGTCAAAATCCATGTGCTGTATAGTACTAGCAGCAGCACACGGAATCAATCAATCCAAGCGACCCAACGGCCAACGACGATGCACATTGCCGACCTGATCGAATCATTAATTGCCTTTTGCTTATTGGAAATAAACTGATAGCCTATCTGACTCACACAGAATATATTATCAGTAGCATTAAGTGTGGCGATGCATTATGCTCGTATCGTATCAGGCCCCATTGAAAAAGAAAAAAAGCACGCGACTCTTTTTATGTATAGAAAAAGAACCCAACTTTAGTTTATTCCAGGCAAGTGAGGACAGTGAAGTGACACCCTTTGCGAATATACAGTACGGAGTAAGCTGCAGCCAGAACAATTGCCTGCCCGTTGTAGCACAGAAGTGACGATCACTTTTGCGTGCACCGTAGGAACCACGAAGGGTCAGTGCTAACTACCCCTCCATAAAAAAATATCGGATTGACACTTCATAGTAATAATATGAATATGCACAGAAACTAAGATGTATCAATATCCGATACTATATTGGTTTTTTATACATGGAGCCAATAAATTTTTAGAGGTAAGATAAATCAAAATACACACCTCCTCCATCCTAAAATTTATCAAATTTTAGTATTTAAAATTTGTTCCAAATATAACAACTTATCCATCATCATTCTCTTATCAAACAATCACACCTCCATCATCCAATTTTCTTACATAGCTTCACTTCTTAATCAATCACAATATTTCACCATTAAACTTTACTTTTTTTTAAATAACCGTATCAATCTCTAAAAAATATATATACTAAGCGGTTATTATGAAAACTATTGGAGTATTTTGAAATTATATGATAGCACTACGGTTCCAATGTTGATAAATAAACTGATTCAACAGTTATTTTCAAATTATTATCAATTGCTGAATCAGTTTATTTGTTCAACGCCTCAAAACACACATTTTTTTTTAAAAAAACACTAATTCTATTGTACTCATTATTTGTAAGTTACTCCCTCCATTTCAAATTGATCTACATATAGATTTTTTAAGGTTATTCCTAAATGATCTACATATTTGTGTTCATTTATTAAGTCTATTCTTTATTTGTGCATTAGAGTAAATGGACATTGATGCATGCATCCATGCACACAAGTATTTATAACCCACATGTAATATTTTGATTTGCTATTGGCTAGAAAATAGTGGGGATGGTGTATGCTTAGAGTTTGTTGCTAGAGTAAATATAGTATGAAAGAATTATTAGTTTTTCTTGGTCTTGGTGTATCTATGAAATATGTAGATTAATTTGGAATGGAGGGAGTATCTGTTAAACCCATCTATTTAAAATATGTAATTTATCCCTACCACAAAGTAGATAATTCACAAAACAATCTTCTTAATAATCTGCTTCAAACTGAGCATCAGATAATCGGTTTCTTCTGCCATGATTTATAAATGAAATGTTGCCCATGCAAATGATGGCATTAAACAATACACTAATACAGTGTATGATTCCACCCATAAATAAAGCTCAAAATAAACGGGGCCATATTATGTCTGTTACACCTTATTCCGTGGCGTGTGTTTGGCAAGTTTCAGATGGGTCCGGTATTCTGGTTCGATGAACCGGCCAGCCTGGCACACGACAAGTGGGCGTCGGTTAAGCTAACCAAAACGCCCAAGCTTTTACTTACCCCTGTGATTAGTCTCGCTAACTACGCTGTCATGGAGAGAGATTAGTCATATCGGATAGCTAACTACGTATTTATAGCTAGCTATAGCACGAACTATAAGATGTAATATGTGTCTGATAGATGGGACTATGTACAATAGTATAGATATATGTTTATAGGTAACTATTGTATCTATTAGCTATTAAATTGACTATAGATGATTTGGAACTAGTGGTGAGCTATACTACTAGCTTCATATCATGTCGATTTAATAGCTAATTTATACAATATAGTTGTCTATAAATATATATTACACAATTAATATCTGATCCTATCTATCATAGATACATTGTGTCTTAAGTCCGTGCTACAGTTAACTACAAATATATAGTCCGCTGCTTATCTTTCTTTTTTTTTTCTTTTATCTCCTCGATATATAGTTATAGCTGGCTTATACTTTGTTGTTGTACCTGCTATAAGTTTATAGTACTAGTTGGCTATAGTTCATTACCCCTGTGATTAGTCGCTAACTAAGGTGTCGGGAGAGAGAGATTAGTCAGATCGGATCGGATCCGATCGCTCACGCGCCCCGAGACACCCTCCGAATAAAAATCCCCCGAATAGTAGGATTCCAGAAAGCCGCGACCGCGAGAGGTCAGAGGAGAGACAAGCACACGCAGACACGAGGAGAGACGAGAGGAGAGGGGGAGATGAGCGGGGCGGAGGAGGAGGCGGCGGCGGCGAGGGGAGGGGGAAGCGGGAGCGAGAGCGGGGGGAGCGGAGGAGGTGGACGGGGAGGGGGAGGGGGAGGGGCGGGGTCGTCGGGGAGCAGCGGGGCGCGGCGGCGGTTCGACGACAAGGGGCTTGTGGCGAGGACGTCGCTGATCCTGTGGCACACGCACCAGAACGACGCCGGCGCCGTGCGGAAGCTGCTGGAGGAGGACGCCGCGCTCGTCAACGCCCGCGACTACGACAGCCGCACGCCGCTCCACGTCGCTGCGCTCCACGGGTGGCACGACGTCGCCGAGTGCCTCATCGCCAACGGCGCCGACGTCAACGCCCAGGATCGCTGGCAGAACACGGTGAGGCACGCCGTGCCCCTCGGCCCTCTCTCTCGCGACGTCTGCGCGCGCTGGAAATGGAGGGCGTGTTGCGTCGGTGTGGATTGGATTTGGGGTCGTGCCGCGGCTTGGGCTCTGTTCGGGATGGTGTATCGAAATGATCCGGATTGGGGATTCGGTTTGAGCTATTTTTGGATTTTTGTTCGGATTGGATTTGGCTTGTTCTGCGACGAATCGATGGTTTCGGAGAGAAAGCGATCAGCTACGGTTCTTAGTTTGCAATATGCTGCTTTTGATTCGATTGGATTTTGGGGATCGCTTTGGGTAGGGTTAGAGCTTGCTTGTTTGACGAATTTTGAAGCTTATGCTGTGGATTGACTTGGGGCTAGTGCTATGCTCGTTATTGAATGCGTGTTCCTGCAATGAATTCTTCATCGAGTTTCAGCCTTGTTTGCTATTAATCGCTTGGATATAGTACATTTCGCCGAATTCCATTTAGTGCATTGGACCATTAAATTGCTGATTTGGTTTGGTGATAAGTTTTGATGGGAAAAATGGTCTATCACGTGTTATTGGACAGAGCTTTTGTGTTTGGTCTGCTGATTTGTTCTGCATGCAGTGGGATTTCAGTCAACTGTAATACTGTGGTTGTATTTGGGATAGCAGTTTATAATGCTGACTTTTGCTTGTTGTACAGCCACTTGCTGATGCGGAGGGTGCAAAGAGGCATGCTATGATCGAGCTACTCAAGGAACATGGTGGATTGACATATGTACGTGGCCATTGACTTAGGTTCAGTTTGAGAGTCTGTCTTGGTTATTTGCCTAGCAAAGTAATAGGGGAATTTAGGTTTAACCGTTAGCTCAACATTACTAAATTTCTAACTTGAACACCAGGTATTCCGATTCCACCAGTCACTCTATGTTATGGAATTAGTGGGTGAGTTCCCTGTATATCGCTCTGCAGCTGTTCTTGGCATAATGTTTATAAGCTTGATCCAGGCACATGGTCGCAAATATTGTTATTAGTGTAGAAACAGGGTATTTGGATGTGCCAGTGGCAATTTTCGCGTAATATTAGACGAGTTACCAAAGGATTCAGTTGTGGTGGTGCTACACAAGCATCAGCTAGCAACTGCAGTATGTACAACAAATTCATCATTGTCAATGAAAGCTCTGATGATGTTCTTTTGGAGATCATACTGGATATGCTATGGATGCTGATATTGTGATATTGTTCTTTTTGGAATCATACCGAATATGCTATGAATGAGTTTTATAGAACCTTTTTTGCTATTTTCGTTTCATGTGCAACTTTGGTGCATCTTGAGCACAACTACATTGTTATGTTCCATGCAGTTAAAATAAATCTTCTATTTAGGGTAGAAATTTCTAATTAATCTTTTTGTGCTTATTGATTTATGCAGTATGATATTGTGCTCAAATACATTGGATTCCTCTGATTTTGTTTCTCCTGTAGGGGAAAACTGGAAGTCATTTTGAACCAAAGACAATTCCACCACCCCTAACAAACAAGGCTGACTGGGAGATTAACCCTCTTGAGTTGGATTTCTCAAAAGCTGTTATCATCGGAAAGGTATATAATTCCCTAATTATCTTAGTTTCATGCAAATCATTGGTAAGAAAACATGACCATTGCTATGAAAGTAAACTGAATGGGGTTATCCATAGGAAGTAGTGACACACTGACACTGAGAATCGATCACACAATTGATGTAAATTGATTGCAGGATGATCTTTTTAGATGTTATATGCAAATAGAGATAGTTGGGTGTTCAAAACTTGCCATTATATTAGCTGTGAGCCAGCTGTGCGCTTTCAGTTTTCATTTCTAGATAGAAATTTTGATCACTAACATATTGAAGTTTCAATTTCTGCAGCATTTGGTTTGTTCCTACTACAATGAAATCAAAACCTTTTTTAATTACTGTCTAACTCTCTGAATATTTTGCCAACTGAGATTCAGAGGTACTGGATTTGTACCTCTTGAACTGGCCTATTGAGAGGCAGAAATTGGTATACATGAGCGGATATTAACAGATGTTTAACTGTTAAGCATGGCTTGAAGCCATAAAAGATCGTTTTGGCTGTTTAAATAAACAAATGAAAATAAAAGTTAACCGTACTAGGAAGTTCATGAACATACCCATTGCATTGTGACCATGTACTAGTCCATTTAATGTTGTGTTATTTTGAGTTAACCAAACATCTCAACTACTGCAGGGCTCTTTTGGTGAAATTCTGAAAGCCAACTGGCGAGGAACACCTATTGCTGTCAAGCGCATTCTTCCATCTCTATCTGATGACAGGCTGGTGATGTAAGTGAACTATATCTACTTAATCACTAATATTTATTAATCTTGGAGTATTCCAACTGAATAACTAGGGGTCTAGGACATGTACTTTGCATGTATTCTGGTTAACTAACTAATATTCAAGGTTTGAATAGAAGCAGTTCTAGTTTTGTGTAACATGTTTGCTTCTTGGAATGATTCCTCATCAGTTTTTTTGGGGTATGCAGACAAGATTTCAAGCATGAAGTCAACTTGCTAATAAAGCTGAGACATCCAAATATTGTGCAGTTCCTTGGAGCAGTCACAGAAACCAAGCCTTTAATGCTCGTTACTGAGTTTTTACGAGGAGTGCGTATTCTTTTGTAATAATATCTTGTCATTTGGACTGTTTGGAATACTCGCAAATGCTGAGTTCAAATGTGTTTTCCAGGGCGACCTTCATCAATACCTGAAGGAGAAAGGTGCACTTGCCCCAGCAACTGCTGTTAATTTCGCACTAGACATTGCCAGGTATTGTCAGCTCTCACGTGCAGATGTGCTTTTAGCCTTATAAAACACCTAATCTGGATGAAAATATGACTTGTGCAAGAATTTCGTTTGCTAAAAAACTATACCCTTTTGACAGTAAAATGATTCTCTATTATACTCTAGTTCTGCACTTGAGGCTATGGTTATAAAAAAAAATCCTATTTATGGACTGTAGTTAGATTCATCTTTAGGATACTGGCTAATGGAATAACACCTCTGCTTTACACAAAGTTTCTTGGCATCCAAGTGATCAGTAAGACCAATGCAAGTCAATGATCTATTAGATCCATTTGAACTGCCAACATCACTAATGTAGTAAATGCTATAAACTCAGCTTGAAATGAGCGTATCATCACGATCATAATATTTTCTAGTTATAGTGCTAACACTATAACATCTTTGAACCATCATGCATTACCCTTAGACCTTGTTTAGTTAATCCGGAGGGGATTAAGAGGGATTAATTCCACACCTCAATACCCTTGTTGGTGGGATTAACTGAACAAAGCCTTTAGTGGATTCTAACTTAATTGATCATGTGGTCTTTTTCCCCCCTCTAATTATTGAACATTGACCCACGTGTTCTTTTCCCACAATCACCTGTATCTTGCAGGGGCATGGCCTATCTTCATAATGAACCTAATGTTGTAATTCACCGGGACTTAAAACCAAGGTATGCTGAATTCTGTGGTTATGCTAATACAAGTAGTTTCCTGGGTTGGTCTCTCTAATCTATTGTGTCGACATCCAGAAACATTCTTCTAGTAAATTCTGCTGCCAATCACTTGAAAGTTGGAGATTTTGGTCTTAGCAAGATTATCAAAGCCCAGCATGCCAATGATGTGTACAAGATGACTGGGGAGACTGGAAGCTGTAAGTGTTCAGGCGTTATACTATCTTTCCTCATATCTCTTCTTTCGAATTCATCTTGACAACTTGTTTGATTTCTGTATTCACATAGACCGGTACATGGCTCCTGAAGTATTCAAACACCGGAAATATGACAAGAAAGTTGATGTCTTCTCGTTTGCTATGATACTTTACGAGGTAACTTTGCCACCTAAAACTTGCAAGCAAGCACCAAGTAGCAAGTTATATCGTATGATCACTTCTGTTCTGGATGACAAAATGTTCCTCTGATTGTAGATGCTTGAAGGGGATCCACCTTTCTCTAACTATGAACCTTATGAAGCCGCAAAGTATGTGGGAGAAGGGCATCGCCCACCCTTTCGTTCGAAGGGATTTACTAACGAGTTAAAGGAGTACGTGCAAGCTAAAACAAAACCCTGAAACATTCCAACAGCCATGCTTACTTCAACTAGTCTCTTATCACTTGATCGCCTTAATTTAACATGGATTTCCTCATTGCAGGTTAATTGAGCTATGCTGGTCCGGGGATATCCATCTGAGGCCATCTTTCCTAGAGATCCTCAAGAGGCTCGAGAAGATCAAGGAGTACTTAGCTGCGCACGATCACCATTGGCATTTGTTCTCCCAGTAATAGCTTCATGTCTGTCTATTCATCGCGATCGATTGCTACTGCGCGTGGTGTTACGAGTGAGGAATTCATGGGAGACCTGACATTTTATCATGTACAAAATTTAGAGGGCCCCAAGGAAGGGTCAAAATGGGTACTGTTCTGCTAAAGCAGATATCTTGTTTTTCTTTTTCTTGAACAATTATTATTGTTGTTAGGTTCCCTGCTCTTTTTATGTTTCTTGAGAATCAGTACAGTGGATACAGGAAGTAAATGTGCCATGTAATCTGTTTAAAAGCACTTCTTTTACGGGGATTAAAAAAAAGCTAGTTCTTTGTGAACTTTGTAAACAGAACTGTATTTTGGTCTTGTATGCTCTAATCAGACTCCTTTTAACAGATTTTGTATGCTCTAATCAGACTCCTTTTAACAGATTACTGATTAGAAATGAAAAAAAATGTTGCGGCAGGGAATCGGAGCTGGAAGTCTTTTTGATCTTCTATTTCTGTATTGTTTTTTTTTTCATGAATCGTATGCATATGACAAATAATGACATTTTTTTCTGTCTCAATTCGAATTGTTTGGAAGATTAGAATCTTAGAGTTAGTGGTTTGAAACTGCAGATCTTCAACGGATGCTCCTTTTGTGATCTCCAGAGCAAGATTAGAATCACATGAGAAAAGGCCTCATATGATGCTGTCCTTCCAAGACACTTGAAATCCACGGCAACCTTGGAGTAAAGAAGATATTGGGATGATCAACCTGATGACATTTTACAACTGTTCCAACTTTCAACTGGACAAAGCTAGGGCGCACGGTTAAATATAATTTATAGAGTATAATACACATCGTTGCTTACAAGTAATCGCTAAGCAACATAAACTTGACACAAAAAAAAGTACACCTAGCCGCTTTCGTGCTGCAATATATTCTTTTGATCTTGGAGAAGAACTACAGAAGCTTCTTTCTCTCAAAAAAGGTCTTCAGGTGCCACAGCTGCAGCCCCGCGACGGATAGGCAGATTCCGAGTGAGAGGAACCCGAGCCATGCCATTCTTGAGTTCGTTTGCTTGTTCAGGTTCTGCATTTCCTCCTCCCTGGACAAATGATATGTCAAACATATGATTTCTGGATTGCCAGACACAAGGTAGGTTGGACTAGTGCAATAATGTTAGACAACGTCACAATGATATGTAGTACCTTTCACGTAGGTAAAACATTTCTTCATGGATAGATTTGATGGTTTCTTCTAGCTTCTTCAACTCCATCTCCATCACCTGCAATACATATACAAATCATTTTGTTCATCACCTGTAAGCTACTTTGAAAGATAATACCCCACTACTCCAGTGCTCAACTGCTCTCGCAGATAACATGGCCCATGTATTGGCCCTGATATTCTCACAAAATCAGACATGTTTAGGGACTTGTGAGTAGTGCTCACAGGGCTAACGTGGTAACACTACCTGACACCAAATTTATTAGCACAATTCCTAGATGGTCAGTTAAGCTACTTGACAATGCCCAATTTATGAGAGACTAAGAAAAGAATCAGCAAGCATGAGTCTTCCTTTGATCAAAACGGACACATATATTGGCCATGTATCGAAATCCTGAAAAGCTCAAGCTCTATTGTAGATCACCTCTAATAGTACCTGAATAAGTATGGATGCCACTACTTATGATACATGTCGATTAAATTTTTCAAACAACTAACAACTGAAATGTCAATCATTTAAATCAATCCAGAAATATAGTATAAAATCAAGACGTGCACACTCCACCAAAAAGAGTAAGGGTAGTCTATTGGCTACTGAGAATCAGCCGTTTTCCTCATTTACATGGAAACAAATTCAACTGAACCGAGGAAGAATTGGCTAGTATGCTTTCACAGCAAAACATATATTCGGAATCCAAAAACATATCATCAATATATAAACAATCCAAACAAACATTCAGACATCAAAAAGTCCAATTCAGGCGGAGAGATTTATCAATCACTTGGCTAAACAGATTTCTCAAGTACTTCCTCCGTTTCACAATGTAAGTCATTCTAGCATTTCCCACATTCATATTAATGCTAATGAATCTAGATATATATTTATCTAGAATGTGGGAAATGCTAGAATGATTTACATTGTGAAACGGAGGGAGTAGCAAATCCACCATGGATTACTAAGAAGCATCTAAAATCATGCAGAGGTTTCATATCTAGATTCTCATCGCATGACATGCATAATTTCCTTACTTTCAGCTTTTCAAGAGCTCAAACCTACCTAAGTAAAATCTAGCAGCCCTACACACACAAAATCACTACCAAACCTAACGGGAACAAACTTCTAATTGAAACTTAAAGGATCCAAACATCATTTGGCAAGGAATTGATGAACACAGCTAGTAAATTACAAAAGTCACTCTCAAGCCCATCTAATTAATTATCTGAATATTCATCCCATGAACTCCCAATCCACTCCACATAGAACCGCCGAAATCGACAAAAAAAATCCTAAATCCATGCTGTCACACACAAATCAGTAGCCACGATCTGTTTGCTTAGTGACAAAACTAGTCAAGTACTCCTACACAACAATCCAACTACGGAAAACGAACTCGATTGGTTAGGAATCGAGCAGAAAAGAAGACGAAGCACACTCACATCGACCTGCCCCTTCTTGGCGACGTTGGACCAGTCCTTGGCCGCGACGCCGCTCCTCCAGTCGAACTCGAACCCGATGGAGACCGGCGGCTTGTGGTCGGGCGCCCAGAAGCAGGCCAGGTAGTCGCCGGCCTCCGTCGCCGTGAACGCGAAGTTCCCCGACGGCACGTTCTCCGCGTAGTGCACGCTGTTCCCGTACGGTGACGTCACCTGCAAACCAAACCAAACCATCCATCCCCTCGGCATCAGCGTCGAATCGCATCAATCCCCACCCAAAAACCCTCGGCGCCATCGCCATGGCTGCTTAGCTAAATCGATTCGCGGTTGCTCGTCGTCGCTTACCCTGAGGGAGATGCGGTGGGAGTCGGGGAGAGGGTTGTCGGGGAAGTTGGGGTCGGGGCCGACGACGTGGTACTTCCCGACGACCATGGAGTTGACCTTGATCTCGTCGGAGATGCACTTGGTGTGGCCGGACTCGAGGTCGAACCGGAGGGCGCGCGCCGTCCGCGGCGCGGCCGAGAGGAGGAGGAGCACGGCGGCGGCGGCGAGGAGGGGCCATGGCGCCCACCTGGGAGCGGGCGATCCGGGGCGGCGCGCGGCCATGGCCGGAGATCGGAGGCGGGGAGGGGAGGTCGTCACGGGGCGGCGGTGGTGGTATTAGCGACTTGGCGTGCGCTTTGGCTTATTGAGGTCAAGTTTGCAGATTGCTACTAGTAACGTCAAAGTGATTAAAGCCGGGAGAGTGTAGCTTGCAATTGTGGATTAGAGATTGGGAATTTGTGCACAAATTATATGGGCCTAGCTACAGAAATTAATGATGAATCCGGATATGTGATAGTATTACCTCCGTCCCAAAATATAACAACTTTTAGCTATGAATCTGGACACACGGTTGTTGTCCAAATTTATAGCTAAAAATGTTTATATTTTGGGACGGAGGAAGTAGTATTCATAATATTTATGGCCATTTCTTTCTTATTTTAGTCTCTACTATTATATTATAAAAATTAAAGATGTTTTCATTGAAATTTTGATGTGTTATCCGTGTTTAAGTTGAAATTTAAATTGGTTATATGTCAATCATATCCAATGCGATGTTAATCTAGAATAACTATTATACATCCTTATCCCAGATTAACCCACACCATCCCGCACGCCTCACTCGATGCTGCACGCCTAGAGATGGCGGGACCCGTGACCTGACACCTGACAAGTTTTTACTCTATTAGTTATAAAATGACATGGAGGTAATTGGAGCTCGCAGTGGGCTGCACTATTGACCTTGCTCTTAGGAGCTAGTCATATTCTAACTCTTAGATCCATGGGTTTACTAACAGGCGAAAACTCTTACCCGTTGGGTACGTGGGTATGGTTCCGTTCTTTACCCACCCGTACGGCCGTACCCACCAACCCATGGGTGAAAAAACCCAAAGATTGAGCCTAAACTATGAGTAACTAAGTCCCAACGACTACTAAATCATAGCATAAAACTCCTTTCACCTTTTAAGTATTATTCTAATTTAGTTATATAAAATTATTATTTGATTTCTTGATTATGTAATGTGGTTATGGATTTTCTTTACTCGTCTTTGAAGGCTAATGTTAATAGCATTGTTGCCAGAGAAAATATTGATGGTTTACAATTCTAATACACCAATTACATTACAAAACTATAAATGATATTCTCTCTATCCCGAAAAAAACGAATCTAGAATTAGATGTGATATATTTTAGTACAATGAATCTGGATAGAGGTATGTCCAAATTCATAGTACTAGAATGTGTTACATGCAGTACTATGTTGGTTTTAATAGGACAGAGGGAGTACAAGTCAATTATATGGGTATGGGTACCCGTTACCCGCACGGGTGTGGATATGTGGATGATTTTGTACCCGCGACGGATGTGGGTATTTAAGCGGGCATATTTAGCTATTGCGGATGTGGGTATGGGATAAGGGAACCCAATGGGTATGTAGTGCGTACGCCCCTTCCCAATCTCTCCCTTTTTTCAGTTTTCTTTCTCTTTTTTTTTTTCTCCCAATAATCCCAATCCTCTCCCTCTTCTTCTAATCTCCTCTATTTTTTCCTCTAATCTCCTCTATTTTTTCCTGTCCCCATTTTTCTCTTCCAAATTTCTCCACTCATAAATATTTTTATTTTGAATTTATCATTTTTTCTCCTGATAATCCCAATCCTCTCCCTAATCTCCTCTATTTTTTCTTGTCCCCATTTTTCTCTTCCAAATTTCTCCACTCATAAATATTTTTCTTTTGAATTTATCATTGTTTAAGATGTGTATGCGGTAAGTTTGTTACTTTATAAATACTTTCTATCTACAAAAAAAAAATCAACAAAACTGTTATGCTGTTTTCCACAGTTCCGGCAGGCGACCATTAACAAAATCAGACAAGTACACGTACGTTTATACAGTCATACAGTATATTACTGCGTGAGAGGTCTATATCATGCTTGTCCGCTTCCAAGCAGTTGGGTAGATACATGAATGAACAGACAGATGAACTGCTCGAAGTTTTTCCAGATTGCATATATTGGAATTCTAAAAAAAAAAGATTGCAGATATTGGTGGCATTAGCATTTTACCTAGTCCTATCTCTAGTCCTATTGGTGGATTGATTATAGAGAGTTTAACTCGCTAGTCCGAATCAGAGTCAGTCATCTCCCACTGACGAGCATCTTTGGGTTCAGGATCAGCGTCAGCGGGATACTCGGGCTGGCCAAACAGTGACGTGCTAAGCTTCGGACGAGGACGACGCTTCTTAGTTTTGTCTTTAGGAGGTGCTCCATCCTGTGAGGCAAAACATTAAGTCAGAATTTAAACATTGGTAGGGCATGTTGGTATCAAAATAAAACGCGCTACAAATTTTGGTAAAGCAACAAACCGAACACATTCTTGCCAATGCTATCTAACCAAACTTTAGTAATTCTAGAAGTTTTCACTATTAAAATTCTACCAAATTTTGTTTAAGGTACTAAAGTAAACACAATCAATGCTACCAAAATTTGGTAATGCCAAAATGTACCAAAAATTGACAATTTGGCAATGACAAATTTTGGTAGGGTTGACAGTGGCTACAAACTCGCCCATGGAGACAGATAGTTACAATTTCTCAGGAAAACGATCCATTCTGCACACATAGTCCTGTGCTGACAAAAGGAAAAAAAAAATCAAACATGAATTGAGTTTCTATGAGAAGTAACGAACACGAGCCACTGGGACATGTATGGCATGAGAGATAGAGGGAATATTGGTTTGATTCAATAGTTCATGCTAAACTGCACTATCAAATTGTAACTGGCTTGAGCAAACAAATGAGAAAGCTAAGCTGGTAGAATGAAATATTTGTTTTAGTTGGTAAGTAAAGTTCAAAGTGAGTACTCATTAGAGTTGCTATATTAGATGCGCACTTACCTCCGTAGTTTGAGTTCGTTGGTTGCTCTTGTACCATATTATTCCCATTGAAATGCATGCAGACATAAGCAAAGCTGGGCCGATCCTTGGGTCAGTCAGGTAATCTCCGAAATGAAATCCACTGCTCTGGATCCTCTGTTTTACACTGTTTCCTGCTGAGCGGATACTTTTGGTACTTTTTATCCATTCCTTACTTGTTTCCTCAGGCACAAGATCTGGTACCTTTGAAGTCTAGATACAAAGGAAAAACCACATAAAAAAGCTGAAACTTGGGTGCTGATGTTTAGTATAAATAAGTGTATGTTCATTCATTGGTGACATGGTGAATTCTACAGTTGGTGCCAAAATTAATATGGTCAGATAGATACAAGGGATACTGATAATATAATATTGCTTAGAGGCAAGTAGTATTGATTGAATTGTGCCAATTGTGATGGTAGGTAAAGTAGGACATACAATGCATAAAGATTGGATCAAGTATGAACAAGTTTAGCAGCTAGTTATCTAAGATATCCTTGCTCTTAAAAGTTATGGCAGAAGCTAATGATTCATGTCACATTGGTTTTTCCCTTTTTAGGAGACATGCTAGAGAGAGTTTAAGATGATTGTTTGACTTAAGGAGGCATGCTACAGACTGTTTAAAAGGAGGAGAAGGATTTGTTTAGATATTGATTACAATGCTTTAAGATACTTACAAAGTAAGGTATTTCCCTAGTATCTCCATCTTTGATAATCTGAGAGATCCATTTGTTTATCTGCGATATTAGTGATGAGCAACCAAGTTAACAATGTATTTAGATTTATCTGTTAAACTGCACGACATAACATGATTCCAATAGTAAATGAAACAGATATACCATATTTCAATAAATCATTAGAATGCTCACCTCCTCTATTTCGTCCGGGCCTTTATACCTTGCCACTAGCTGGGAGGCATCAGCGGTATGCTGTCTTTGGAGAGCCTCCATAAGATTATTTGTTTTCTCAGCTTTCAACGCCTCAAATGTTGCATTTCTTTGGAAACGAACAATAAACAGTTCAGATTTATCATTATCATCTCCAAAACCTCCAGGACCACAGGCTCCACTGTAATCAGTTGCAAGGTAGAAGGCACAAAGTTTCTGCAAACAATGTAGAAAGCGGACATGTAGTAAGTAGTCATGCACTCCTTTGTTTCACAGAGATTTGTTTAATTTAGCTAGGATATAAAATGTTTCAGTTACTATGGTTTCCAGTGGTGTACATGGGAAGCATGGACAAATTAATAAGCATTCTAGGATTCCAGATTGTAGGATGGTAATATAATGGTGTAATGAGATACCAGACCTCGATGTTAGGAGAGGAAAATCCATGAAATAGGCCCATCCCTCAACTAGTTTACAAATATCCCTCACCTAGTTGCTTTTTTTCCTCAACAAGGTGAGGAAAAGCAGAGCGAAATATCACATATAACAGTTACTAGTATCTGGTATATTCTCCTCTTTCTTTCAAAGGACTATTCATTCAATTCATGCAGGAATGATAATGTGAACTTTTAAAGTTCATCCAACCTTGCGAGGATCATGTCACCGAACAGGAAGTACAAAACACAAGCTCAAATACAGCTCAGTTAAAAATTAAAGTTGGAATTGTGAGGCAGTCTACCTTCTGCACTTCTCCATCCAACCAAACAAAGGTCAACCTGTCATCTTTTAAGGCAGCCGCGGCACTTGATACCACAACTGAACTATCCACATTCTCGGAAGTACTTGCATCGACATCACTAAATAGTTGGTCTTGGGCCTTCCGCAAAATCTGAAGAAGTTTGAAATTGCAAAGGCAACATAAATTGGGAAGATAATAATGAAGATAAAAATAATTAAAGTACATAAACCCCTACCAAGTACCAACTACACAAAAGTACCTGTCTCCTTTTACTTAGCTCTATACCAGGACGACCAGCAACAATTACACAATACCAAATTGCTATATCATTTCCAGCACGTGAATAACCTCTGGCATCACAACCCAGCTCCAAAGATGTATCGCTTCTTAGCTGTGGGAGTTCTAAACAAGAAAGATGCATGATGAGGAGAGCACATATTTTCTTTCTAAATAAAGATATGAAAAAGCAACTGTAGCATGGCAAGTAGGTATATTGCTGATTCATTCTTAGTACCTTGGTGCTTATGCTCCTCCATTATCTTTGTAAACTCTGACTTGGTAAAAGTTCCTGGAATAGAGGCAATAAATAGTAAGCCTCGAACTCAACAATGCAGAAAACCAAACAACGAAAGAGCTATATATGAAAAGGAAACTTGCCATGGTATACAATGGGCTTGGCACCTGGTCCCTTCAAGAAAACAAGTGATGGAGCTGATTCCACTCCTAACCTGCTCCGAAAGAGACAAGAAAACACTAATAAACAAGACTTCGTTGTAAATTAATTGTGTGCATGACATATAGAAATATGTTTGTTCATTGAAATGCTCATTGATCTGAAAATCATGTCTTTTGAACACTAGCAGATTAGCCCCTATCTGTGATTTCTGCATACGGTGTTTCAGATACCAACATTTTTTCTCCACAGAAGAGCTTTATAGCCCCCTGAAAGAATTATTCTTGGTGCTTAGCAACTTCAAAATCCAGATATCTAACATCTAAGCGCATCACTATCAGAAGGAGCTGTTTATAAGTGGAAAGGATTAGGAAACAGATCCACAGCAGTAAAGTTTAATAAAGAACAAAACTAGCTTGAGGCTCTTCTATTGGACTTTCCACTGGATGGATCATCATGGTTGATATGATATAAACATATCAAAAGTCGTGGAACAGTAAGCAAGCAAAAGGCATAGGTTACAGAAAACAAAACAAAATTAAGTTCATTCATCCAATCTATTATTACATCGCAGATCAGCTGTTAATACTAGAAAACTATTACATCAGCTAGTAGCAGTACTTATGACTACCTTTACAAATATGAATATAGTCAATAGAGATCTAAAAGGTGCAGATGTGCAGTAAGTAGCTTTGAACTCAATAACAGATTTAGATGGAGGAAGCTAAAATGCTTGATAGTTTTAAATACCTTCTATAAACTGAATAAATTTCCACATTTCCTAAATAAATCATGATTCATTATAAAATTATCAGCTACTGGTATCAATTATAATACTGAATGAACATATGAATAGTTGAATACCAATAAAGGAATGGATAAGGTCTAACAGTAAGTAGTACAAAGAGGACATACGAATTCCACCAAATCTGAGATTCATCTTCTTTCCATAAGACAAATGCAAATGATGCATAGGTCGAATACTCTTGGGCAGCTTGGCGAAGGAATGGAGCAGCACGTTCCCCGGTACTTGAGAAAAAGATAACCTTGACCTATGTAACACATGCAAAAGATGGCGGCACTAATTGTGGTAAGAATGAAACACCCAGAAATCCCTATAAATGATTCTATCAATATTGTTCATTCTACCAGATATGTTATGTATACTCATGCGCACATAAACAATGATGCAAGTGATTCCATAGGCCAAGTAGCTATAGATGCACCAGTGTATGACACAATAATTGGTAAAGCAAATCAAATGTACCTTATGATGGCCGCTCTTCCCAATGAACTCAGGCCCCTGAAAATGATAGAGCTTTGTATTAAAAACATAATCCTCTTGATAAAAGTTTATCCAACTAAAGCGCGCTTCTAAACTAATAACAAACAATACAACATGAATAATGCATGGAGCATATACATGGTCATATACTTCAGCTGGTAGGTCGAGATCATCCTTAAATCAAGACATGATGTCACAAGGGATGACAAAGGAAGGGTAAAACCTCAGTTAATCAAACTACAATCTAAGTGTTTAAGAACAGGAGAAATGGATAATATTAATATGACTGGCATAACAAAAGAAAGATTTCCAGCAAAGGAACAAGGAAGGCAGTTTTGTATGCAACATATAGTAGGTCATATTAATCTTAGCTAGCTCAACAGAAGAATGGAGATAATTAAGAATTCATTTGTACAACAATTAGCTGTTTATGACTTAGCATGATCTTGGGACAGCCACAAAAGGAACAATTTAAAAAATCTAACCAGTCATAAACCTCACCAATGTCTCCTTGGAATAGTACAAGATACGAGGTAAACCAACAACTGACGTTGCCACCCAGTCAACAACAGAATCCACAAAAAGCTCACCTGGGTACCTAGGCATAGAAAACAAAGTTATATTGATTACAATCATATATCCCATGCTTATAATAGATGGGAAAAGATGAACAGGCAGCCAAGACATAAGGTTTCATTGTGCAAAAGAAAAAATAACAGGAATAGATTGTTCACTCTCTTAGTAATCTAAATCAATACTTTGACTAGAATAGTCACCTCATGTAACAGGATGGACTTCTGCAGTCTGCAGGGTATGCAACAAGAGTGGGTAGACCTGCATGTGATAAACAGATAGAGTAAAGTGCATATGACTTATACAAGGCTTTGTTCCGAGTTCCCACTAAAGGAAAGAAAAATTTAACAATGAACTTTAGGGAGAGTTTGTGAAAGTCTTTGGGTTGTATTCATCAAATTGAAAAGGCCCCTTATTTCTTGGTCATAAATAGTGAACCCTGCCAATTATCTTGAGTACTCCCCTTTAGATACCACGGTAAATCCAGTTATAAATTCATATGAACTACTCTTATTGACCTAATTTAATCATGCCCGTGTACCTAATCATTTTGACAAAATTTATGTAACAATAATGAATGAAAAATAAAATGACAATGTGCAGATTTGCTGCAGTTGCATTGTACATGCTATGATTAACAGGAAATGCTGACTTGACGTACCATTACGGAAAAATGGCTGTTTAGAGAACCTTTGTTCTGCAAAATGACCAGTCAGTTGCACATCACCAAGTTCTACCATAGCAGTGTTTGCTACACCATCCAGTCGGCTGCCTAAATCATGAATAAAATGTTTAATCAGAGAAAAGAAAAGGTATACGAGACACTTCAGTTCGCAGAGGGCTTTCCTCTACAGAAGGATACAGTTTTCCATTCTTAGCAAGTAGCTGTATTTACATTAACAACACCAAGTTATTTGGCAAAGGAGATTTTGTTAACTCAACTATCAGCATATCCATCAAAGTACTGCTGAAAAGACCGAGGTGACTTCTAAGTTTACATACCTTACATAGGATCCCAGCCTTAAAATATAAATAAAATAAAATGCTCAGAAGTGCCAAAAATTTATGTCATCCAAATCATTTTAATAGAAGAACCTGACATGCATCTATATATAAAGGGGCAATTGCAAATTTACCACTACTTTGAATCGTTATTGCAAGACTGCCACTAGAAAATTGCAAAAAAACCACTAGAACTGTCATTCGAGTGGTATCCTTGCAATATTGAAAAAACTAGTGGCAAATTTGCAAATGCCCCATATATAAAATGGCAGTTTAAAGTGGGGGAAGGAGAGACCAACTCTAATTTCTATTAATCCTACATAAATAATACTAACTGGGATTTATTGCAATTCAGTTCCTTACAGCATATATCTAACTATGAAAGGAAGAATGTTGGTTCTAATTTTTCATGAAATGTATAAACATGTAGTTAAAGGCAGCACTGCACCAAATGCCAACTAATTCAATGTGAAAGACGTACCGATTTGCTTCCATTTTTCAATAAATTGAGCACACCGAGGACTACCCTTTGAATACACCTACATAGTAGAACAAAAATCAGCTAGAAGCAGGATATTGTTTCCAGTATTCCTACAAAAGAATATTCTTAAGAGCTGTGTGAATATAATGTGAAATAGAACACTTGAAGCCTACAGTAATAGCATAACCTACCATTATGAGCAGTGGGTGTTCGTCAGCAATAGTATGCATGAATGACTCGTAGCCCAGTACGTTGAAGGCGTAATCAGTTGATTCTATGGAATGGACATAGTTTAATGTTAAGATAGAAAAACCAATGAACATCAATCCTAATTCTAAGAAATTATATAGACAACTTACGAACTGAAGAATCCTTTAACAAGGGGAGATCTATTTTCAAAAAGTGTTCCTTTTGATACTGTTCTTTGACTTTCTCAAGGACATCCTACCATGAATCATGATTGAACGAATAAGTGAAGGTTAGCCAGAAACAAAAAATTAATTGAGAAAAACTTGTTACTTGTGCAAACACGTAAACCTGCACACACACACACAAAGAGAGAGAGAGAGAGAGAGAACCACCTTATGATGGTCCAGACCAAAAAGATCATAATCCCTTTTCAAAATTGGATTTGTCAACAGCTCATATGCATAACGAATCTGCATAAAATACAAGAAGATTGCAAAGTTCCATGTTAACAAAAGGATGGCCCTGAACATATCTGAAAAGAACATAGATAAGGTTCATATGCATAACGAATCTGCATAAAATACAAGAAGATTGCAAAGTTCCATGTTAACAAAAGGATGGCCCTGAACATATCTGAAAAGAACATAGATAAGGTTTAATGGCTGAAGATGTGTGGTACAAAAGTTCATGTAATCCCTTCAGTTTTAACTTTGAAATAGAAACCACGGAGACACAAAAATGTTGTATTTATTCAAGGTATTACAATTTACAATGGAAGGCTGTTTCAGGACCCATGTGTACGTTATTGAAAAACTTCCCCTGGAAAAAGTTATCTGCATTTTACAACATTATAGTGGCTAGCCACTGGATAATGGGGTTTGATCTTACCTTTATAATATCAACAGTTGTTTGCTGATTCGTCTCAGCGAGCCTGAGTTGACATTGAGAAAACAATCATTCAGTTTACCACAATGGATATATGCAAAATGAAATTAAAGTAGCATGCATTGCTAAAGTGAAATATAACTGGCACACGCATTCTCGATTTCAGGTTTGGAAATTGGAAAGCATTTGAAGAGCCTCATTGAGTCGTAATTCACCAAAACCTAAGCTTGGCGTCCACTTACAAGTAATTTCACTAGTTAAAACTTAAAAGTACCTTACCGAAGTGCTCAGGTGAGAAAAATTATTGTTTTTACAGATATCTCAGATTTAGAACTCTTTTGTAAGCATATCTAAAGCATATCTAAGTATGATCATCGCTAACTAACATCTCCCATACGAGAAATAACTAAATTAGACTAAATTTTACAGTAATAAAAGCAGTGAAATCCGTCACAGACAAGTACATCAGCACTACCAAACTGGTACTCTCCAAATAGATGTGCACGTTAAGATCATATCACACTAGATTATTCCTATATCACTAAACCAGGCCTGTGAACTGCATTTGGTTCCGCATACTGCATCGAACAAAGCACACCGCAGAAATAAACCCCAAAATCATCAGCAAATTCGGATCGACCACACTCACCACTCCTTGGAGAGCTGCTCGTAGGCCTCCACCACCCTCTCCACCGGCGCGAACCTCTCGATCCCAAGCGCTAAAATATCCAACCAACCGAAGAAAAAAACAAAATCTCTCAAAAACGAGACCAGATTGGGGGAAACTGGAATTTGAAACGGGCGCCCGGGGACGAGGGAACTCACCGTAGTAGTGGGTGGGCGGGAAGGAGATGGGCAGGACGAGGAGCTGGAAGAGGAACCCGACGGCGGCGAGGAGGATGGGCAGCCAGTAGCGGCGCACCTCCGCCGGAATCGCCATCGGAGATGGGTCGCGCCGAGCGGAGGAAAAGGAAAGGAGGTAGTATCGGGAGAGCTTTTCCACTTTGCGTCGGGTCTCGGGACAAAGGGGCTTAATTAGGGGTTTTAAGAGTAGGTTAGTTTGAGCATGGTTGTTGCCATTCTAAATTTGCAAAAGAAAAAAAAAGGTAATTTTGTTATTTTGTAATCCTAGTATTTTTTTATTTTACTAGCAAAATACCCGTGCATTGCAACGGATGAAAACAATATAATTTTATAATTTTAATAATTAATCTGTCACATGGTAAATCATCCATTTCAATTATTGACACTTAATAAATAATACGTAATAGATCAACATCATTGTTTATTAATAATATTTTTCCTTTAATAATTTTAACTTACATTTTATTATGTTCTCAATTATATATAAATTTATATTTTTCTTTAGTTTTATGTATGAATTGTACCTAAAATTTATAAAAATATTGAATTCATATTGTTTCTAACATTCTATTGTTATTAGATTGTACTTGGCATATATCATTTTGTTTTTTATTCTAAACTATAGTTGATTTGAATTTATTAATTACCTAATTTAAATATCTATATTATTAGTCTAAATTATTTTTAAAATAAAAAATAGTAAAATATTATAGATATATCACAATGTTTTAGGGACGGGAAGACAAAGTACGTTCAATGGTTTCAATTTATAACCTGATAAAGAAAGAATGTTAAATTAGATTAATGCCAAGTGGCACAAATGTCTTAGAAAATTTATAACCTGATAAAGAAAAAAAAGTTAAATTAGATTAATGCCAAGTGTCACAGTATGTCCTTTAGAAAATTTTGTGGAATAAAAATTACTTATAAGAATATACCTTGATAAAAAGATATTTTGTGTGACTATGGGTAGTTTGTGGTCTAGATTCTTCTTAAGAAATTTACGTGAGTTTGGATGAGTACAAATTATGTGAGCTTACATTTTTCGTTCTAAGGGTGTTTGGATGAGATTCAGTAACCAAATTACATATGCTAAAAACGGAAATCAAAATTAACAACTTGAAAGTAGGTGGAGCTGGGCAGAGGCAGATCTAACCCTGTTTCGGTTGAACCCCCAAACTTTTTGAGGGATAACGCAGAATACCTGATGAGGTGTGGGTAGGGAGGGATGCTCACCGGCGAGCGACGATGCGGTGGAAGCTAGAAGGAGGACGCCGGGCGCCACCTCTGCTCGCAGGATGGGGATCGGCGCAAGCGGCGGGCGAGGAGACGAAATTCGAGGCCGAGGCCGAGGCCGGATGGGATGGATTAGAATGCTCACCGGTGAGCGAATGCGGCGGGAGCAGGAGGAGGACGCCGGCGCCACCTCTGCTAGCAGGATGGAGATCGGCGCCAGCGGCAGGCGAGGAGACGGGAGTCGAGGGCGGCGGGCGAGGAGACGGGACGGATTGGGGAGGCGGAGGGCGTGCACGCGGTGTCGCCTGCCTATGGGTCATGTGCGCAGGCCCATGAGGCTGGAGTTTTTTCATCTCCCAAAAAAGTTCATCTAAGGTCCCTTATCTTGTCGTTGAGTTTTAAACGACCTGAACCCCTAATCTTGCAAAACGGTTTTGTTGACGTGGTGGCTGAGTCAGTATAGGGCCTACGTGGACCCCACAAGCCAACCAGCAATCTTCTTCCACCTCACTCCCCTCTACTCTCATCTCAACCCAAACATCAGGGCATTCGCCAATGGGTGGGGAGAAGGGTGTCGGTCGGCGGGGAACACTCAATATCATCTTTTCGTTTTCCCAAAATCAAAATGAATTCACAAAGTTGGGATAAAAAGGTCGGCCAACCATAATTAGTGACTGATAAATCTAGATATTTAAAACCGAATCGAAAGGAGAAATCATGAGAAAAATGATGAGAGAGAAGTGGAGAATCGATTTTTGCAATCAGTTGAAGGAGAAAACGCATGGGGAGACAGATCGAAGTGGCGGCGGCGTAAGGGTTTGGTCCGGTGACGGAAGCATGCAACAGATCGGATGAGATAAAAAACCGGGTGAAAAAAGCGAAAAAGAGACCTAGCAAAAAAACCGAATCGGGAAAAAACAAACAATGAAGAAAAAGAAACCGGATAAAAACAGCAAAAAAACACGACAAAACGAATCAAAAAAAAAGGAGACGAAAAAAACGAATAGTAGGCGACGATGCGTTACGGTCATGAGAACAAAAAAAAAAGGAAACATATGCTTAGGCTGAAAAAAAAACGACGACGGAAGCGATTGGGATTCTAATTGATGGACCAAATAATATGGCAAAAACATCTCAAACTTTTATAATAGGTAAAGATTTACAGCTATACGATTTGTATTATTACCATTTTTGGATTTATCTTTTTTTGAAACACAGCAGCGCACATACATTTTGTTGAATGTTTTATTACTACCCCGTTCCAAAATATAATAACTTTTCGGTGAAAGGAGGGAGTTACTCGTTCTCAAAATATAGCAGGTATCCTAAGTTATTGTGTTTTCAATGGAGGTAGTAGCATTTTCAAAAAATTAATATAAATAATTACTAGATGGTAGTTTATTGGTTTTTTTTAACAGAGGCAAAAGCTTTGCCTTGTGAGAAATATTGATAAGAGGGTGTAACAAGGTATACAGAGCCCTGCCCGGTTAAGATGTAGTTTATTGGGTTTAAAATAAATGGATAGTAATTTGGGTTGTTGGGTACTTTTGCAAGGGCGATCTATCATATTATTTTCTTAGGTAACATGATTTAGTTTAAAATGACGAAAATAAATTCAGTCTCTACACCGATTTTGTTAGAAGAAATAGATGGATAAGTGGACTTTTGTCTTATGAATTTGTAAGGATTGGGGCTAAGAAAACATTTCCTTTTTCATGAGGATACATCGGTAGTTTTCATGTATTGATCATGCTGTACAATCTGTACAAATAACACAGTTTGGAACATGAGAGAATTTCCCACATATGGCCTTTTTTTTCTTTTTTTTTTTACATCACACATGGCCTTCATAAGAGCTACTTCCTCCGTAAAAAAACAAATTAAAATAGAATATGATCTATTCTAAGATAATGAATCTGGACAAATTTTTATTTATTATAGGATGTGTCACATTCTATCCATTTTTTAGACGGAGGGAGTAACTACTAGCTCTCACGGTCACCGCTGTTTCCTGGGGTCTTTTGGGTGTTTTTTGGTCAAATGCATCAAAGCAGACACTAGAAAAAGAAGAAAGGTACCGATCGAATACTTCCAACGATCATCAACAGGCAGCAGCTAGCTAAGCTGGTAGTGCATGTCGCTGCAAGAGAGAAGGAGGCGCTTTTTCGCCGTCGATAGTGTACCCCAGATCATTGCCTCTGTTCGGACACACGGCAAATTAAAGCGTCTCTATGCAATGCAGCCGTTGCATTCAGGACGGCCTGCACTTGCACTTGCACTGAACCTCCTGTGAAAGTGGCAGAAGCGGCCAAGCGGGTAAAGGCTGCTGGTTCAGCAGCGTGCAGAGGCTCATCCGCTCATGCGATGCGAGGCTGTGAAATGTGAATGTGTGTGAAGGCTTGGAGCTCATCGGAAAGAAGATTCTGGCGTTGCAAACTTGTAACACAAACACTCATCAACAAACGAACCATTCATCCAATCGGACTATAAGTTGCAGAGATCAGATTAAACCCGTCTCATCACATGGATGACAGAATTAACAACACTTAGAAATGGAGAAGAACACCAGGAGACTCTCTGCTACCTGGAGAGTGAGGATTGATACTGTCCTACCAAAATTATGAGGTACTAGTTGAAAACCAACACTACTATGTTTGCCTGAAACTACTTGCAAAATTATGAGGTACTACCTCCGTTTCAAGTTATAAAACTTTCTAGCATTATCCACATTCATATAGATATTAATGAATCTAGGCACACATATATGTGTTAACAGTGAAATTTGGTAAAGCCCGAAGTCATCATCGGTTTAGAGTCAATATCGGCTTTAGAGTACTGGAATCAGCCGATTGAAGGAAGCAGCCGATGGGAGTCATCAAGTTGCCATGCTGTCGTGTTCTTGGTGGAGTCAGATCAATCAAAGGAAGCTTATCTAGAAGAGTTCGAGTTCAATAAGGATGCGGCATGGCAGTTTATCTATTAATTAGACATAGTTTGTTAGTTTCATTTTATCTTTAGGAAAGTGTGTTTAGTGTCCGATAAGGACTTTATCTTTTCCTTTTATCTTTAGGATAGTTTCTTTCTTGTCTGACAAGGACTTGTATCAACCCATGGGTATAAATATGTACACTCGGGGTCTATGTAATTATCTTCACGATCAATACAATTCGGCGCATCGCCACCCTTTTTACTTCTACTTTTGTTTTTACGTTCCGGCGGAACTTGGCACCCGACGCGGGGCTGCATCGGCTTTCGATCTCCAGCGAAGGGATAAGTCCAATGTTTCATCGGTCCAGTCAATTGTATCGTCTACTTCGGCGTCGTTCAAGGCTGCATCAGAACATTCGACCTCTTGGATTGCTCTGGTTTGGATGATATATTTGCCTACCTATTTATCATATGTCTCTGTTAATCTAGTCTTAGCATATCAATTTAGCTCTATCGGCTGCTTCTCGTTTTAGGGTTTCTGCCGGTATCGGCTAAATCGCGTTGCTAGATTAGATTAGCTTAGACATCTACCACCCTGAAAACTTAGTCAACGGCTTGATTGTCTAGAGATTATGTTTCTTTTCATATTTAGTGCTGCATCAGTTAAGTTTGATCTACTAAGTCGTGCTTAGAACTATAATCTCTAGCCTGCTTTTGACTGCCAATAAGGGTTTCATCGGGGTTTCAGCCGATGAGTTATCTGGGCGTTGCATCGGCTTATAAGGATTGTATACATATTGGATTTAGCCTATCGCAACAAAGATTTTATCGTTTAATCTAATCTTGTGGATTTTATGACAACAGACCTCCAGCCGATGTATGCTTTAACCATCAGATCAGTACTTATTCTATCATGTCATTGTTAGCCAATTGGTTTATACTGGACTATATTGTTGTTATACTTTATTATCAACAGCCGATTGCCTTTATATCATCATCTACATTGGACATATAGCCGATTGCTTAAACCCTATCGCTATCGGCTGGTATCGGCATCGGCTATTATCGACATCGGCTGGAATCACTACATCGGCTTGTCAGCCGATCGACTGTTTTATCTGTTGTTTACATATCTTGTCAGTTGCAGGATCAAACTGACTGGCACGCCCGCATCTCATTAATCTTTGGACCTACACAGGAGTTAAGCAGATCTCCCAGGCCAGTGTGTTCGATTTTTTCGTCAACAATATGTCTAGATTTATTAATATATATATGAATGTGGACAATGCTAGAAAGTGTTATAATCTGAAACGAAGGAAGTAGCTGCTTGCCTGAAACTAGCACTACGTAGCACTATACCAAACCAACACTTTGTTTGCCTGAAGCTACTTGCAAAATTACAAGGTACGCTGCTTGCCTGAAACTAGCACTACGTAGCACTACCAAACTTGTAATTAAACTGCTTGCCCTATCGATCGATCGATCAAACCATCATCTCCAGCTCATGGTTGATAACGGCAGTAGTCCACTCCATGTGAAACATACAAGCTCCGAAGAACACAAACGTCAGAGGGCACAGCACCATCACCACCACCTTCCCGCGACGATTCCCCATCGATTCCGCCACCAGAGCGCCCATGATGAAGCCGAACAGCACGATGAACACCAAGAAACCCTGCAAATCGAACTATGATCAACCCGGCCACCCACCGATATGATGCAGATCAAGAACCGATGGAATAATTATCGGCTGTGTTCTTAGGTGAGGGTTAAAAACTAAAACGGAGTAATAGATTAATACGTAATTAATTAGTTATTAGCTTAAAAAAAACTTTTAAATTGATCAATATAATTTTTTTTAAAAGAAACAACTTTTCTATAGAATTTTTTTTAAAACACGCACCGTTTGGTAAACGATAGAGTGAGACTTAGAACTTGGACTTAAAGAACACAGCAGGTGTGGTTGTGTTGCGTAGATAGCTGATAGCGTACGTACCAGGTAGACGCCGTTGCAGTAGCGGCGGCGGCGGCGGCTGGAGGAGGGCGGCGCGGCTCGCGCGGACGCCGCCGCGGTGCCGCCGCGCGCCGGGCACTCGCCGTCGACGTGCGCCGCCATGTCCGCGCTGCTCTTGGGAAGAGACATGGGGTGCAGGAGCGTTCGTTCTTGGCAGGATGGAGGAGTTTGTTGTGTGGTTGTGTAGGCGTAAGTGGGCGACAAGATATCACAGTTCACAAGCGAGGGATGCAGCAGCGGTAGTAGTAATAAAGGTTAAAGCTGAAGCTGCATACGTATTCGTTTTCAGGTTTGAACTTTGAATTTGAACGCTTTTTTTACGTGCAAGGGTGGTAGCTAGCTACAAAATGAAACTTGGTTTTTGGTTGGCTCGTGAGTGCGCGTTGCACGCGAATATACGTACGTATAGTAGTTATGGGCTCATCTACAAGTAGATAAATAATTACTCCTATGTAAATTTTTTAAAAAAATGTATAACGAACCTCTCAAAATTCGTACAGGTCCGGTACAAGTTCGACGATACGTATATACGCACGCATATATCGCCTGCTCAGTTACGAGCTCATCTCTAATCTCGTTGACCGGATATGCCAAAATTTGACGCGAACGACGACGACGATGACCATGTCCACGTGGAGAACGCCGCTGCCACCGCCGCCGCGTGCTCGTCGTCTCCGGCGCGACCAACCACGGCACAGCCTCACCTGACGAACGACGACGACCACCACAGCCACGTCATCGACATCGACGCCGCCGCCGCCGCCGCCGCCGCCGGCGGCCGCCGAAGCTGCGCGGTGTGCATGGAGACCCTGGAGTGGGCGGCGATCGGGCCGTGCGGCCACGGCGAGGTCTGCGCCGGATGCGCGCTCCACATCCGCGTCTTCCAGAACAACCGCCTCTGCTGCATCTGCCGATCGCCGTGCCGCGTCGTCGTCGTCACCAACCCCGACGCCATCGCCGCCGCCGGCGGCGGCGGCTGGCCCGCCGTCTCCTCGCGGCTACCGAGGTCGCGGACCGGTGGCGGGTACTCGCAGGTCGAGGGACGCGTGGGCGAGTACTGGTACCACGCCGGCATGGAGGCCTTCTTCGACGACGAGCGCCAGTACGAGGCGGCGAAGGCGGCGGCGCAGTTAGGGCCGCCGCCGCCGCCGCCGCCACAGCCCAGTGGAGATGCAAACGAGAACCCTCCACCGCCGCCGCCGCCACTTCGCACCGGTGTGGGCAACTCCGATGGCCGACGAGCTCGCCGTGATCCTCCTGACCAACAATGTGATGGCACAGTAAGTAATTTATTAACGGTACATCATTTCAACGAAATAGTTGATATCATGATAACGGAATACCACTCCAACAAAATAATTGACGTCATGATGATCAATGAGGGCATCATGTCTAGTTCAACATGATATATACCTAGCTATCAAATCAGATACCTACGGGCTATTATGTTTGGTATCAGAGATAACCACGGAGTATCATGATATGTGATACCTACGGTATTATATTGACATCAACTATTCCGTTGTAACGGTATATGGTTTTGTGGTATCGCCCGTTTATTAATTACTTCTTCCATTTCACAATGTAAGTCAGTCTAGATTCATCAACATCAATATGAATGTGGAAAATGCTAAAATGACTTACATTGTGAAACGAAGGAAGTAACTCTGTATGTTCAATGCAATTCGTTCAAAGAATCAATATGTTTTCAACATTTTGTTTAGGGATTTTAGTTTAATTATGCTGGAGTTAAGCGTGATAATTGCATTAATCCTTGATGCTTTTTTTTACAATGTCAGGCTATCGGGCTGTTTGGTCTGTTCATAATTGGGGTATTCTTCGTCGCCGGAATGTCATTTTTATCTTGATCCACGGCGGTAATTTTTTGTTTGTTTATACTCTATATATCTGTATGGTCGTATGGACATAAATATCGTCCAGTTCTACATACATATGTATAGTATGTAGTGCAGTTGCATCACTGTTGGTTTCATGCAGCGATAGAGGAAAGATTTGTTACCCCTTTTGGATGACATATGAATACTTTACACATTTGAAATTATTTTTTAACTGTTTGAAATTATTCATACGCAAATCTTATATATTTCTCAATTTACACATCAATTTTAAAGTTGAAATATCTCAAAAATAAATTTAAAGTTGAAATTTGGTGGAGTACTGATAGATGTCATTATTACAAACGTTTAAAAAAATCCTTAGATTTTTGTTGAAACCATTTGCATTGTATTTAAAGTTGAAGATTCTATAAATTGAGCTCGTCTAGAGTTCACTGTTTCCTGTAAAAAAAACTACCCATGCAGAATATGTGAACCCTTGCTGCAAAATTATATGGGAATATCTTGACATTATAAACTACTATTTATATTTTATCATCTTATAATAATAAAAATACAAATTATAAAAAAAATCAAATAAGATTGACGATCAAAGTCGCGGAAACTTTGGTTACACTTAAAATGAGACGGAGGGAGTACCATTTATTAATGGAGTCAAATATTGGAATTCCCTTCCTTTAAAAAAATGGAATTCCCAATCTTTGATTAGATAAAAAAAATATGATGGTGTTGAATAAAAAGAGGTTTGCTTTGACACCTTACCGTTTTGAATAAAAAGAGGTTTGCTTTGACACCTTACCATTTTTTTCGCGAACACATACTTATCAATTTTTGGTGTAGTTTTTGTGAGTGCAAGGTTTCAGAATTATCCAATTTTCGTAGAGTTTGAAAAAAAAATGCAATGGTACAGTTATTTAGTAAGGTTTATTTGATTGAACAAGCCCGACCTCTGAATTGATTCAGCATCGTTATGCACTCATGCCTTGAAGGATCGAGAAGTGGCATGGGACCAACAAAATGCGATTGGGCAAGCAGGGCTTTCATTCCTCTCCTCTGGTACTTCTCACATTCAAAAACAGAGTAACACACAGCCAAGATAACATATATAGAAACAATGAAAGACACTACGGAAGTACGGAACAGAGGTTATCCAGACTAACTTGTGATAGTCATACTGGAGTAGTGATAAACAAACTGAAAGTGACATTGTTCAAATGGATAGCTAAGTACTCTCAAATTTGAATGGATCGGACAAGGCTTAGAACTGTACTACTACAGATCTACAGTTACTTTAAACGTGTTTGTGAAATGATGTCATTGCTACTTCACGATGGTGTAGTGTAATCTTCTCATCTAGACTTGGTTTTGATTTGTAAAAGAACTTTTGTTTCTCTTTCGGATTTCTCCAATAAGCCGGGTATATGCTACCGCAAGTAATTTAAGTCATCAACAGTCTCCAATCAGATGGTTGTTCTACGACACTACGACGGATCGATAATAAAGCTCTATTCGTTTTATATTACTTCATCCGTTCCATAATGTAAGTCATTCTAGCATTGCCCAAATTCATATAGATGTTAATGAATCTAAACATATACTCCCTCCGTTTCAAAATATTTGACTCCGTTGACTTTTTAGTACGTGTTTGACCATTCGTCTTATTCAAAAAATTTAAGTAATTATTTATTCTTTTCATATAATTTGATTCATAGTTAAATATACTTTCATGTACACATATAGTTTTACATATTTTACAAATTTTTTTAATAAGACGAATGGTCAAACATGTGCTAAAAAGTCAACGGTGTCAAACATTTTGAAACGAAGGGAGTATATGTCTAGATTCATTAACATCTATATGAATATGGATAATACTAGAAAGTCTTACATTACGAAACGGAGGGAGTATAAGTTGTTTTGATAATTTTATAGTCAAATTTTGTTTAATTTGACTAACTTTATAGAAAAAATTAGCAACAACCAAAACATCGTATTAATTTTATTAAATCTAACATATATTTTGATAACATGTTTGTTTTGTGTTAAAAATAGTACTCTCTCCGTCCCAAAATATAACAACTTTTAGCCCTTAAGATTTGTCCCAAAATATAACAACGTCTTCACCAACATTCTCTTTCCGAACAATCACAACCCTCCACCATTCATTTTTCCCACCTACCTCGAGTACTCATCCAATCACAATCCTCTACCATTCACTTCTACCTACTTTCTTAATAACTGTGTCCAACTCTAAAACTTCTTATATTCTGGGATAGAGGGAGTACTATATTTTTCTATGAAATTGGTCAAACTTTAAAAAAGTTTAATTAAAGGGAAAATTAAAACGACTTATAATATGAAATAGAGATAGTAGAGATTAGATTGCTATTATACGGACGTACTGTCACAAATCCCATAAAGATTTTTTTTGGGGGGGGGGCATCGCTTCGTTTATTCACGCGAAACTGCATATTTGCAAACAAAAAATAATTTGTAAATAAAACTTTTATATATGTGTTTTTAGAGCAGGTACAATAGCAGACTATTAGCCAGCTATAAACATATTTTAATGAGATAAAAGATAAGAGAGAAGAGCAGTGGATTATAGATATGTAGTCAGCTGCAGCGCGGACTCCAAGACGCAATATGTGTATGACATGTGGGTCCATATATTAATAATATAGTAAGCAACTATGGTATGAATTGGCTATAAATGAATTGGAGTGGGCTATACTATTAAACTTGCTCTTAGCAATCTAAAAGCATAGGCTAAAAAAAATTTCAACGAAAAAACACTTAAAATTAGCTTTGAATTTAAAGTTGAAAATTTAAATTTTAGCTGATAAGAATAGGTATAAGAGAAAAGATGAGACTCGTCGTTTGATTTGGTGGGCTTTAATTAATGGATAGCTCAAACGACGACGTAGCCTACATGGAAACCTAGCTACGTACGATCAACTCGAGCCCGGCAATCTCTCACGTACGGTTACACGTACGCGCGTGTTGGCCTTGCCCTCCCCGCAATTCGCAATGCCGCCGCTCGACGGCAACGGCGGCGCCGGCGCCGCCGGCGATCACAGCCACGACGTCGTCATCGACGTCGGCGGCGCCACCACCAGCAGCTGCGTGGTGTGCATGGAGCCTCTGGAGTGGGCGGCGATCGGGCCGTGCGGCCACGGCGACGTCTGCGCCGGATGCGCCCTCCACATCCGCGTCTTCCAGAACAACCGCCGCTGCTGCATCTGCCGGGCGCCGTGCCGCGTCGTTGTCGTCACCAGCCACGGCGCCATCGTCGCCGCCGCCGCCGCCGGCGGAGGCTGGCCCGCCGTCTCCTCGCGACTACCGATGTCGCGGACCCGCCGTGGCGGGTACTCGCGGCGCGAGGGACGGGTGGGCGAGTACTGGTACCACACCGGGATGGGGGCCTTCTTCGACGACGAGCGCCAGTACGCAGCGGCGAAGGCGGCGGCGCGGCTGGGGCCGCCGCCGTGTGGAGATGCAAACGAGAACCCTCCTCCTCCTCCGCCGCCGCCGCCGCCGACGACGACGACGCGAACTCGCACTGGTGTAAGCAACTCCGATGGTCAAGGATCTCTCCTCACGGTAAGTAACTAATTAACTCAGCTCGGCCGTGTGCAACTCATCTGTTAAAAACAAAAACGAATTTCTTTTCAAAATAATTTGCTTGTTTTTAGCCTTTAGTTAGGTTTGAATTGATTACGCGTTAATTTAACCTCTTGTATGTGCCTTTTTTTTCAGCCATTTAGTTAGGTTTGAATTGATTAAGCGTTAATTTAATTAACCTCTTGTATATGCCTTTTTTTCAGCAGCGCGAAAAGATGGAGGCCCTTGTTTTTATTTTAGTTGTGGTCGTCATCCTCGTCGTAATGGCGTTTGTGTGATGTGCCACGGCGGTAGATTAATTCTACTTCTTGTATGCGCAAAGACAAATTAAGATTGTTACCGTTGGTTCGAAGTATATTACGCAGTAGTTTTTGCATTGGCTTCATACCGTATATCCACTAATTAAGGTACTGCTATATAACATTTGATTAAAAAAAATGCCGCAAGACATGTATAATATAACTGTATAATGTGTATTATGACTGTAACTTACATGTAATTACGTTATTATAATTCACAAAAAAAAAATATTGTAGCTCAATGGTGTAAAGGCGCAAGGGCATGCAGCCCCATGGCGTCGGTTTTATTTCCACCACCAGAAGATTTTTTTTCCCACTCGCATGCACACATCTCAAAGCTTATCTGATGGTCGAAAATTTGACGATTTTTCTCCTAAACTTTCTGTCAAATGTTAGATAACAAATTCATATAATTAATTTGAAGTGTGCCATTAACTGTTTTGTTCTTCCAAAAACCAAGATTTGTTTATGTCGAATTCTACCCTCGCCCAAGAGTAATCGACGAGATGTCTTGACGCCAAATCTTGGTTTTTGATATTTTGTAGTAGTGTAGGTTCATAAAATTTTCTAGATCTGTCATTGTCCGCTCCACGCCCTTTTTAGATGTACAAAAGACTAGGATCAAAGTATAGAGTTGTGGAGAGCTAAGCCGAAAACGAAGAGCAAAATATAGAGTTGTGGAGCAAGCTGAAGGATAATCTAAAACCCCACTCCGCTGTCTTTTAGATAGAGCTGAAACATAAGACATGTTTTTAGTTGTAAGAGAAATAAAGCTGAAGTCTTGCTAAACATGTTATTTTGATTGGTTCGAAGGCCGGGCTGCTGGTTTTATATACTCTCTCCATAATTATAAAGGAAGTCGTTTAGGACAGCGATACGGTCACCAAAACATAACTTTAACTTATTGTTTCTACAAAAATATTTATTGAAAAGTGTATATGTATACTTTTATGAAAGTATTTTTCAAGATAAATCTATTTATATAATTTTTATATTGTCAAACTCAATAACTTGAGAGTTATTAATGATTTATATTCCCAAGGTTTGACTTAGACGTTGTCCTAAACGACTTCTTTATTAGTAGTATTGTGCACATTGCACAAAGCCGTTTTCGGCCCAGAAAAATCGGTGTGACCTGCAAAAGGACGAATTACGGCAACAAAGACCAATTCCGTCCGAATAACGGTTTCCTCGTACGATCGATTAAGCCGTGCTCCACAGATTGAATATTTTATTAACTCCAGACGGGCCACCTAGATTAATTTGTACTTGTAGATTTCATCGCTATGGCGCAGCTCGACGGCAACAGCGCCGCCGCCGGCGATCACAGCCACGTCGTCATCGACATCGGCGCCGCCGGAGACGGCGACAGCCGCCGCCGCAGCAGCAGCAGCTGCGCGGTGTGCACGGAGCCTCTGGAGTGGGCGGCGATCGGGCCGTGCGGCCACGGCGACGTCTGCGCCGGATGCTCCCTCCGCATCCGCGTCTTCCAGAACAACCGCCGCTGCTGCATCTGCCGGGCGCCGTGCCGCGTCGTCGTCGTCACCAAGCACGTCGACGCCATCGCCGCCGCCGCCGGCGGCGGCGGCGGAGGCTGGCGCGCCGTCTCCTCCAGGCTGCCGAGGTCGCAGACCGGTGGTGGCGGGTACTCGCAGGTCGAGGGACGCGTCGGCGAGCACTGGTGGTACCACGCCGGCATGAGGGCCTTCTTCGACGACGAGCGGCAGTACGCGGCGGCGACGGCGGCGGCGCGGCCGCCGTCGTGTGGGAAGGAGAGCGATGATGACCATCGTCCGCCGCAAGCTCGCAGTACGAGTGTAGGCAACGAGCAGCATCGAATATCTCGCCGTGATCCTCCCGACGAACATGAACAGCATGTCCCGGTAAGACTCTCGGTGTTCATACAAATTTTTCTCTCTCTTTTTTTTTCAGATTAAATAAATAGTATTACATCCGTTTTATATTATAAATCACATTGAACTCTTTCTTTCGTCAATGAAGTTCATATAATGATATAAGTGTATATAAAGCCTTCTTTTCACAACCATGCACAAACCAAAGTGCTGTTGAAACGTGAAATCCATGCACCAACAAGTTCCTGTTCATAAGCAATGAAAAAGCAGAGTATACGGGAGGATAGTGGCTAAACTGTTCACTTGAGGAGAGTGGGAAGTGACTAGTCCGATAGGAGAAGAGCAAAAGTGCGATCTTTCAATCCAATCTACGTGGACTAAAATCCATCTCTCACGAGATGAGGGCTATAGAGTTGTGGAGACAGGATACAGAGTTTTCAAAAGAATAGTTTATAGAGATGGAAAGCGCGGCTACAATGCCAAATTAGGTTCATTAAAACCAATATGTAATATATTTTAATGTATGTCTCTGTTTTGTGTTAAAATATTTAAGTCTGAGTACTACTATGCAATCTGTAAGAAAACGACCTGTAATATAGAACAAATGGAGTAGTACTATGCAATCTGTTCAAACAGATTTTTTTTTTCTTTTTTAAATTTGGTTGTTTAAAGCTTCATAAGCTGGAATGATTAGGCGATAACATTAATTGTTTCTTTTTCAGCAATTCGTGGAGGCCGTGCTGATTGGTCTGCTGGTTGTCGCAGCCGTCGGCCTCGTCGTCCTGATAATTTGTGTACGGCTGTAATACCTCGTGAGATTAAATTCCAGAAAAATATGATAATCCGTACCACAGTAACTCAAATTTGGGTGGGCAAAGGACCCTAACTAGATAAATTAAGTTTGTTGCCATTAGATAAGAGGTGATTAATTTTGATGTGTTCGAAATATGATCAGTTGAACAATCAGGCGCTATTATATTTGTGGCTTTGAGTTCAAACAAAATTAAAATTTGGCGACGATGTATCCTGAAGAACAAGGCTACTTCGATGGTTACAGTTTCTCCACTACCTTCGACCTTCGGACCATGCATGCTGTAATGGTTTGAGGAGGATAACAACTAGTATGCATATGCCAACCACGGATGGATGATTTTTCATCAATCTTTAGGCTGGTATTTTAGTTACTTCTCTTATTTTTCATCGAATCTATTTTTTAATTGCAAACTTTTGTGACAATTTGGTTATAGCTTGGAGAAACAAATGTCAAAATGAATTCAATTATTTTCTAAAAAAAGTTATCCCTTAGACTCCAGATGATTATATATTGAACTAGGTGAAACCCTGCGCATTGCTGCGGGGATTTAGTATGATAACAATAAAAAATTTAACGTGTAAGATAGCTAGATAATTAAGTAAATTAATGTGGTTTATGATAATTTAAATTTAAATAGTATATAGAATGGTGATTCAAACGTAAAAAGTAAGGTGGTATGACTTTATGGAAGAAGAAAAGAGGGAGATAGTTTGGACCGTAGATTAATCATCTAAAGGCTAAAAACAATTGATGTGATATGGCTTAATTAGAAGAAAAAGGAGAAAGATAATTTGGACCATAGATTAATCATTTAAGCACTAACTAAGTGAGGATGAACTATATAAGTATATAGGATATCATAAAACATAATAAAGATATACATTGAAACATTATGTAAATTATATTGGATGATAATTTAACATGTTTGTATTTGAAAAGCTCTTAAATTATAAAAACTGTAAAGATATAGCATTATAAAGATATAGCATGTTTGCATGATGTTTAAATGTGATGATTGTTAGTGGATGATAATGTGGCATCTTGTTAATTAGTGGATGATGATGTGGCATCTTGTTAGTGGATGATGATGTGGCATTTTTGCATGTTAAGCTTAAAGAGTTAGTGGGAGATAATCTTACAGTAAGATAGGATTTGTTATTATTTAACTGAAATTGTTCGGAAGCAAATCGAATGAGCTGACAAGTAGATCCCACATCACCATGTCTCATGTGTTCAGTGGCTCAAAGGCACCATGTCTCATGTGTTCAGTGGCTCAAAGGCAGTACAGCTAAGTCGGATCCCTTTTCAAACTGTTGTATTCTTGCACGGAGATTGATCTCTCGATCGACTTGTTCTTTCACTTACATCTGCTATATACGCGTTGCATAGATCAAATTGAAGTACTAGTACATCATAAAGTGATGAAATGAAATATTTTGCTAAGGTGAACGCAATGCAACGAACGTACAGGCTCAAGCCCAGTTCTTGACGTAGCCACTGTACCCGCTCTGCTTGTCGCTGTAGCGATCCCAGATCATGAAGCCGCCGTAGTTGGCCGCCTTCTGCAACTCCGGCACGTAGCGGTAGTAGAGCGTCTTGGGGTAGACGTACCCGCTCCGGCCGTCCTGCTCCTCCTCCGCCACCGCCGGCGCCGCCGGCAGGCCGAAGTAGATCCGGCTGCGCGGGTACGCCGCCGTCCACCTGTCCCACGCGTCCTCCCAGTACACGGTGCAGTTGTCGTCGCCGCCGCCGCCGCCGCCGTAGAACCGCACGTGGACGCGCTCGAAGGCGCCCGTGGCGAGCGCCCGCGCGGCGCCGCGGTCCGGGAACGCGCACCGCGTCGTGGCCGTCAGGTGCAGCGCGCGGCGCGGCGGCTTGCCGCGCTTGGCGAGCTCCGTGGCGAGCACGTCGTAGCGCTCCGCCGGCGTGGCGCGGTCGAGGAAGAAGTCGACGCCGTCGAGCACGGCGTCGCCGAACGGCCGCGCCGCCGCCACGGCGCCCTTGCCGCCGCCGCCGCCGAGGTAGGTGTTCCAGAGGTGTTCGAAGAGATCGAGCGCCGACTGGTTGGTCGGGAGCGAGTAGGCGCCGCCGCCGATGGCGAGGGAGACGAGGACGCCCTTGCGCTGGCAGTGCTTGACGTCGCCGCCGATGCAGCCCACCGGGTGTCCGGCGAGGTCGAGGCGGTACTCGCCGCCGCGGGCGCCGTAGACGTTGAGGAAGGACATGACGACCATGGTGTACAAGCCGGTGTCGCACGCCTCCCGGAGAGACCCCTCGTCCTTGTTCCGGCCCCAGAACACCGTCACCTGCCCCGTCGGCCCCGCAGCCGCCGCCGCCGGGGCCAAGCCGGCGAGGAAGAAGAGCTGGAGAAGAAGCGCGCCCACAATGACGACCAAGCTATGGCGCGTAAAAGTAAGCGCCATTGATGATCTCCTTTGCAGGAAGGAGTAGCTTGTACTCGCTGGTGAGTGAACGATCATGAGACGAGCTCGTTCTTATAGGGAAACTATTTTCATCCCTCGCCATCGGCGGCGGCGCCTGTGAATATACGTTAACTAGTTGTAGTTTAATTTGTTTTTTCGTTGCGAGATGTAAAAGTTAAATTTGAACTTATATGTTTGTAGAGTGATATATCACATGTTAATACATCTTCTCAATTTTTTTTCAAATTTTTTCATAACCATTTGAGTCACATGCAAATAACGAGGGGATATCCTCTCGAAGGATGAAAATCCACTCCCCGTTCTTATATAGTACTCCCATCTACATCGATATGAGTTAACTTATTTTATATTTGAGTTTTTCCAAATAAATTGTTCTTATTTGTAGTCTCTAAACATCCAAGACTTTAATCAGAACCCGAGGTAACATGTTAATACTCATTGGTTGCATGCGTGGATATACTTCCTCATTTTTGTACATACAAGATGAGTTAATTTTTAATTGATCTTGATGATAAAAGTAATAGGTGTAACTTTTGTTAAAGAATGGAATAATTGTTAGAGACAAAGCTAACTAGTACTCTGTCTCAGAATATAAGAAGAGATAATATATTTGTTCCAAGTCAAATATCCTAAATTTGACTAGATTTATTTTAAAACTAATATTTACGATATCAAATGAGCATAACTAGATACAGTACTCTTCTTTTAAAAAATCCTCTAAAAAACTTGTTAAAATTAAAATAATTTCATACCAGTATCCATAAAGTTTGGGACGGAAAGAGTAACTAGTTTTCGAACTATTTTGAAGCTATGTGCTGCAGTAGTATGAACATATAAACATGGATTATTCCAAAAAAAAAAATAAACATGGGAAATTAATGAAAGTCCATAGATGATCGACTCTAACATGCAAGACAGCTCATCGATCGTCCATTAGTTGGACGAGGTGAGCATGAAATTGAAAGGGCAGATATCAATGGAGGGGAAAAGGAAGCACATGCATTACGCAAAATGATCGATTGGGTAGATAAGCTTTGGGTTTGGGGTCTTCTTCCTCTTTTGCTTGCTGCATACATCCTTTATCCATGGCCGCACAATGTTGATGGCGAGACAACGGCACAATGTTGATGGTGAGACAACGCAATCAATAATCTATGAGGGGTCCAACTATCAATCCATATATGCTACCACCGCACATGTACATTGTATACATGCCAACGGCTGAGATGAAACCAAATTGGGGATCAAACAAGATTGGAAGAGATAAAGATGGTCTTTCTAACAAGAGGATCTGTGCATATTGCATCTTTGGGGAAAAATCTTCCCCTCGTGTACAATTTCAGACTTTCAGTCTCTCATCAACCGCATCAATTTTCCTTTTCGCCATATTGGTGTACAATAGTAGAAGCTACAAACTAACATCTTGGAAGCACATCATCAACCTCTAAATCAACATAACCAAAAAAAAAATCTCAAAATTGGCGCCTTGGCTTTGATTCTGCAACTGTAACTCGGATCTGCCTGCCGTCCAGGTCCTAAAGAACAAAAGCACACAATCAATTAGCATACTTACAATTACTGAAATCATATGAGCAATTATATATACAAATCACCTCGAGCAACTTAGCTTGAGAGGGAATTGGAATGGTGAAATTTGACATGTTAAAATAAGAATATGTTTGGTACTTACAACGCCGTCAAGATTTGATATGGCATTGTTGACTTCTTCAGCGGAGCCATAGGTGACAAAACCAAAACCCCTCGACCTGCCGCTCTCCCTGTCGTAGATGACCTTGGCATCGAGCACGGTTCCCTGCTCACTGAACAGGTTCTCGAGTGTCGAGTTGTCGACACCCCAAGCAAGGTTCCCTACATAGAGCTTGTTGGATGAATCAAAGTTGCTCCCACCACCCCTAGGTGATCTTGGCGCGAAATCATCCCGAGGCGGAGGCGGCCCTGAGTTTACCCTCAGAGGTCTTCCTTGGAATGTCTGTTTTGAAATATAATATGATTAATCACTAATATTCAACCATTCAATGTATTGCCAGGGATTTGGACACGAAACAATTTTTGATGGATTGGTCTCAAGACATTAAGCAAAATGTCAAAACGACATGAAAAAGCAGTCAGTCATGCTGAGAATCAGGTTTCAGGATTTTAGTAATGCTGGTTCAAGTATAACCTTTTGCTACATAAACAGTTAATTTTAAGTGCACAATGTTCATAAACCATCAATACTACAACATCACAGTTGATAGAGAACTAAACTTTTCGCATAGATGCACAAATTTCCGCTATAACTAATTAACCCACTTATAAGAATGCACCACAAAAGAGATTAATATAACATGGGAGTATACTCACGTATCCATTGAATTGTTCGACGGCAGCACCAGCTTCTTCAGCTGTAGACATTGTGACGAATCCAAAGCCACGGCTTCTTCCGGTCTGTCTGTCATATACAACCTGTCACAAAAAAAAAAAAGAAAAAAAGAAAACGAGAACCTAGTATTATTATCATGAGAGAAATGCCCAGGGGTCTTCCGGCTAGCTTCACAAGGTGGTGGGCTAGACGACCTGGGTTTAAAGCCTCATCCCTCCTAATTATTTGATATTAGGTCCTTCCCTAATATTCTAGTTTTTTTTAGTATTATTATCATGAGAAGAACCCACTCACTTGTACGCATGACACTCTGTAGTTGCCTTGCTTGGCTGGACAATTGAATTCAGAACATCTATTTGTTGCGTAATTTAACTACTATTGAACCAATTAAAAAAAACATTTGAGCATTAACATATAAAACTCAAATATAAATCCTAGAGAACACTGAACCAATTCGTTGCAGTAATTCCTCATCTAGTGGATTCCTCATGTATAAATAGACTGTTTAGTCCACTCTAGCAAAATTGCGTCGCCCAATTTACCGAGATGAAACTATGAATCTATTCGAAAAAGAGGCCGTGTGAGTAATTTATACCTCGACCATCTCAACGGAGCCGGCCTGCTCGAAGAGCCCCGCGAGCTGCGCGCTGTCGACGCTGAACGGAAGGTTACCAACAAACACCTTGAGGTCCTCGGCGAACTCCCCCTCGGACTCCGCGCCACCCTCCTCCTCCTCCACCTCCGACGACACCGCGACGGCCACGGGAGAAAGCCGCCTCCGCAGCGGCGCCGGTGGCGCCGCTAGCGCGGCGCGCGGCGGCAGCGCGCAGGGGAAGCAGGCTGAGGCCGGCGGCGCGGGCTTGGGGCAGGGGACGGCCGGGAGGAAGGTGGGGGTGAGCGAGGTGGAGAAGAGGGTGGCCGCCATGGCGAGGCGAGGTGGTGGGAGGAAGGAGGAGATGAGGCTTTGGGAAGATAAGGTTTTGGGGCTCGAGGAGGAGTGGAGAAAGAGGTGGGGGTTTATATAGTGTGTGGGGGTAATTGCTGATATTTGTGTCGCAGATATTTTTTAGGTGTGGCCCACTGTCAGTGTAGGTGGGACGTCGGCGGCCAGGCTGTTTAGCTAGAGGAGGGTTGTATTATTCAGATTTTGAGGGAGTGTGTTAGGATTAGGATTGGATAGGATAACGGATGCTTCAGGCTTCAGATAATGAAGGTGCTCTGCTCCCAGCTTGCAGATGCAAAAGGGAAAAAAAATTACATATACTGAGTAGCTTCTTGTTCTGCATGTTGAACTTTACTAAGGTAGATTTATTATGTAACTTCTTCTGTGAGAAGGTTAATGCATAAGTACAGTGTATTGAGAAGGTTAACTTCATCTTCTCAGTCCTTCGGTGAGGCGTTAGGTGTATGCAAAAGGCTCCAGACTGTCAGTTGGGGATTTGTGTGTGTGCAAAAGGGCGTCAAACTGGCAGTAGAACTAACAAAAATAAATAGTAAAATAGTAAATAGACCACAAAAATAAATAGTAAAATAGTAAAATGACAACAAAAATATTAACAAAAAAGTGCAAAAATGGTGTAAAACTGTCAGTACAACTAACAAAAATAAATAGCGTCAAACTGGCAGTAGAACTAACAAAAATAAATAGTAAAATAGTAAATAGACCACAAAAATAAATAGTAAAATAGTAAAATGACAACAAAAATATTAACAAAAAAGTGAAAAAATGGTGTAAAACTGTCAGTACAACTAACAAAAATAAATAGTAAATTAACAACAAAAATATTAGCAAAAAAACAACAATATTAGCAAAAAAAGGTACACTAACCACAAAAATAAAAGTGGCCCATGCAGGTCTCGAACCTGCGACCTTCGCGTTATTAGCACGACGCTCTAACCAGCTGAGCTAATAGGCCTTCTGCTAAATTAGCTAAACTTAATTTTTATTATCCGTTCTAATTTCTGCCGCCGCGCGTCAGCCCACTTACCGTTCCAACCCGCACAGAGCCCAGAGGCCAGAGTACCGTTCCGGCCCAACACTATTGGGCCTCACGAAGCCGCACTAACGTTCAAGCCCAACTAGTATGGACCGCACGTAAGCCGCAATCCCGTCTTGTCTTCGCGCAAGAATCACAGGCCGCATGTAAGCAATAACGGCCCAAATAATATGGGCCTCCCATGTCGTCGACTCGTGTGATCCACCCAACCACTCGTGTTAATTAAGGGGTAATCGAAAATCCATCCACGATCAGATTCCCGGAAGAAGAAAGGCATGTCAAGACAGCTCTATCTTCTCTACCTCTGCTTTCCATTCCGCGAATATATTCAGTATAAAGACTCCGCTCTCACCCTTTCGAGGTAAAGTTGGATTAAGTGTAAAAGAAAGAAACTATTAGTGTATAATTACTCAAAATTTAATTATTGGTATAAACTTGAAAATTTTGACTTATTTGATATTTTAAGTTACTTTTATATAAAAGTTTTTCGAACGAAACACCCTAATAGATTCAAAAACGTGTTAACGCTAATCGAGATAAAATATAATAAGGAATCTTAATAAAAGAGAACCGACCTCGATACCTAAGATAACCCGTTGAATAATCTGCCGCTTAACAACATACTACTCAACGTTAATCCACACTAATACTAATATCAATCACCAATTCATCATTACGACTTCTCACTTGCATGGCGGCCGGTCGATATTCCCAATTTCCTGTCAGTTTCCAAGCCCGTACTTACCAATATGACATGACAGTACTACAAATATTCTTGGTGCATGCATAGACCGGCCGATTAGTAGTCGTCGTTCATTCTTCGTCTCACCCTTTTTTTTTCTTCTTCATTTTTCAAACAGACGAACAAAACAAACGAAAAGAAGCATGCGTTTGCCTGGACCGTTGTGCTTGTGCGCTTGCCAAATACTCCATCGAGAGCCCATCAAGTCTTGAACATGCTGCAGATTTTCCTGCACGTACCAACAGAGGAAGCTTCCTCCCTGTTGACAGGGAGAAGAAGGAAGATGCAGTGTAGGGTCCAGCTTGGCAGACACGATGAGACCCAAATAATGCTACTAGTATTATCTTAATTAATTGGAAAACGTCACGCTTGATTTAATCAATGTCATGTACTGTGATTATTTGAACTCGTGTGGCCGGCCGGCACACCGTCAACATCACAAGAGAGCTGATAGTAGAAGCTAGAAACATCTATCTCCAATTCTCCATGCATCCATGTACAATTTGCAATTAACAGTACAGTTGAGATTAGAGAAGTTTGTATGATCAATTAATTGACAGATTAGTCCGTTAATTGTTGCACAAAGCACCAACTCATGCCTCGCAGAAGGAAAAAGAAAAAAAAAGAGGAAAATTTGCAACACACACCACTAGCTCTCTCATCTTCTGCCACGAGCTGAGCCGTGCACCGTGCAACGAACCCAAAACGGAAAAAAAAATTGAAAAAAAATTAATTAATCAGCCTTGATTAGCAGAGGCCGGTCTCGAGGAACTTGACGAACTGGAACAAGTTCATCCTGGCGTCGACGCTGCCGCAGCTCGCCGCGATCATGGCGCGGCACGCGGCGGCGTCCTCCCGGAACCCCAGCCTGGCGAGCGCGGCCCGCAGGTCGTCGGCGTCGATGAACCCGTCGGCGTTGCCGTCGAACACGGCGAAGGCGCGGCGCACCTCGGCGAAGCTGGGCTCGTCGGCGTCGAACAGCCTCGACACCTCGTCGCGCCCCATCCTCGCCTTCAGCCCCTCGCCATGGCCGCCCACGCCCAGCCCTATCCGCTCCATGATCTCCTCCACCTCCACCTTGCTCAGGTGAGCCTCCTCCTCCTCGACGGCGGCAACGACGTCTTCATCCTCGCCGCCGCAGGAGGAGCATGGCTCGTCGGAATCCGCCGCCGCCGACAAGTACGCGCACTTGACCACGGCGCCGGCCGCGGCCGCCGGGACGAGCGACCGGGCGAACGAGTGGAGGAAGGAGGAGTAGCTGTAGAAGAATCCCGACGAGGCGGCGGCGAGGAATCCGACGATGTAAGGGATCAGCAGCAGCGGCTCCCTGAACGAGAGCACCCGCCTGAGCAACGGCCTCGACGGCGACGATGACGACGAAGACGCCATTGCTAATAGCTTAGAAGGTTAGAACAAGCTCGACGATGGCGGCGATGTGATTGGGTTTGCGTGGAGTGGTGGTGGGGATAGGTGGAGAGATCGACGAGGTTATATATACGAAGATGTTAGCGAGGTGGGAATAATTATCAGTCGTGACGGCGGCTTTGGCTTGGTCGGGAGCAAGCAGCCAGGAAGCTGAGGCTAGCGCGGGAAGTTGCCTGCGTTGCTTCGCATGCGGAACGAGAGAGAGAGAGGTGGATAATTAATTATGGGAAATATTTCTTTAAAAGGAGAGGAATAAAGATTAGTAGTATTAATTAATAATGGTGGGAGAGGACACGAGAGTGGACTGCAGAAAATGGGAGGAAATTTGGTTGGGTTGGGTACGGGCTCAATTCGTGAATCAGTTGACAACTTGACAAACGCTTGACAATATGCAGTGCATTTATGCTTCAGCAAATTGGGGAAGCTTCCAGGAAACTGGGCGTTGGGTGTATGTGTGATTATAGACTTGCAAGTAACTAGTTACTACTAGTAGTACTAGCTAACTAAGCACGCAGATTTCCGTGGTTAAGTGATCTAGTAATACTGAGTTTCTGACTTTGGAAATGTCGGAGTATTTACATATTCAAAAGTGTGTAGATGGATAGATGCAGTTAACTTTTCAGCGGAACATTGCTAGTACCATATTTTTTAGGCCCGTTTAATTTGGATTGTTGAACAAATTACCGTAGTGCATTATCGAAAAGATAAATTAGACAGAAACAAACTTAACAAATAACTTCAAATATACGGGCTGTTTTGATTTGATGCCAAAACTTGCCCTACCAAATAGTTGGCAATTTAAATAGTACTTTATATATGTTTAAATTGATGCCAATATTTGCCATAGCTAATACAACTCATATAGTTCAACTCTACCAAATCATTGGTAGTGCTAAAACATACCCAAGATTTGACACTACCAATGGTTTGGTAGGGCATGAAACCAAATCAGCCCTGCAATTTAAAAATCATTTTTTTAAGTGCATGTAAAACAAATAATCCATTTCAATAGTCCGATAAATAAGCTGAAAGCTGGATCTAACTTAGCTAATAAATCTAAATCAATAATCCGGAGACAAGCAAAACTGGACCAAAATTTAAAGTATACATATAGGATTGCTAAAATGTGCTCATGTTACAAAACTGAAATTAAGCGTGAGCTAATATACCAACATCTGAGCTGTTAAGTAAGCAAGAACATAAGCACACAAACTTGCAATTAACAAATCATGAAGACAACAGAATGGCCATTAGCTGTCACACCACGGTGTGGCAAGGGAATCCATCTATTCGAAATTAGAGACAACGATCTGATCGAGCAAGCAAGCCCAGCTGCCTAGCTGCCACCATCTGCATTGCACGCACGTCCATCGCCTAGCACCCACTAATTAATTAATTAATCAATCAATTTAATTAGTCCTAACTCCTAACAACAATTAAATTTAAAAAAACTTCTCTGATCCGTTCATCAAATTTTCAATAGACGCACGTACACTAATCCAGATCTAATGTCGGCGTAATCAAGTAAATGCCTCCTCACGGCTTGTACTACATGTCGGGACGGTGTCGCCTGATGATAAGGATAATTACAAGTGTTCTTCAGGTTACGAAGCTGTGTAACTTAAATTAATTAACCCAAGTTGATTACTTCGATTGCTTAATTAACGAGCAGAGAAGAGCCATAGCTTTAAAAGAAGAGCCCTCGTGCACCATACGTACGTGTGTTCATGTACGTCATGGGCAAGATCTGACGGCTTCACATGCCTGTTCCGTTTGATCCGTTCGCCGTCAGTACGGCCGGCCTTGATCGATTCATCGACCGGTTTAGCTGGCATCACATTCACACACACATCGCTCAGATCTGATCCAATTCAAGACAGCTAATAAGGAAGAGTTAATTAGGACAACATTGTGAAGTTAACTAGTATTCCCTCCGTTTCACAATGTAAGTCATTTTAGCATTTTTCACATTTATATTTATACTGATAAATCTAGATATATATATCTATCTAGATTCATTAGCATCAATATGAATGTGGAAAATACTAGAATGACTTATACTGTGAAACGGAGGAAGTAGCGGTTAAGTAGGAAATTTGCATAGTGTAATGATCAGTAGCAGTACTTAAGTAATAATGCCGGCTGTCACAATTTTGGCACTGTCGGTTTTTGTCTCATTTTAGGAGACTGCTGGTATGATCAAGTGAACTGTTGAATGTGTAAGCGCCAGCTGGCCGGCTCATAGAAAATGGTAATTTCTATGTCCACAAATATAATTATTAAGTATTTAAGATGTTTGTTTTTTTCACAAATATAAACATTTCGTAGTATTATCTGTCATAATCTCTGTCATATCAATCATCTCCGATTAATTCTTTTTCCTACTTATTTTTTTTTGAATGACTCGCACGAGACGGTGCGAAGTTCTATTGATAGAGCAGGAAAAAATTACAAGATTACAACCCTAAAGGATCGTAACCAGGAAAAAGAAAAATATACCACCACCCACACACCGACAGCGCCAACACACAACCCGGGAGAAGGCTAGCACCGAATCGGCCGCCGCTAAGCGTGACCGACCGCCGCTAGACCAACAAAGGAACACAGACGAGATCGCCCCCTAGGGGATGCCAAAACGACGTCTTCAACAAGAGAAGCGACGGAAAACCGTTGCCGCCGTCCGTCGGGGCTCAAGGAGCCAAGACTGGGCTTTCGCCCGGCAACCACTTGTCACGCCCCGAACTAGCCCTGAACGGAACTAGCCCGTGACGCTCCAAATTAACCTGTTAATCGATACCAGTCCCAGAAAACAGTGCTGGTATCACAGGAAGACAGAATATCACATCAACAGAGGTCTCTTTATTACAGAGTAGGAGTACAGTCATGTTGGGCTGTGGACAGATCTCGAGCTCACAACTGCATTACAAAAGGGAAAGCGGAAGCCAAGACTTGGACCAATCATCACAAGCGCGACTTGGGAACTAGACCGAAACCCTAAAACTCATCGTAGCCGACTTGCTCCTGGAAGAACTCCTCGTCAGCGGGATCCACTTCATCTTCTTCAGCAACTGGGGGGGGATTATTTATATAGAGCAAGGGTGAGTACAGGAGTACTCAGCAAGCTATAGGAATTAAGTGTTTAATGCAGGCTTCAAAGGAAAGGCTGTTGTTTTTGCAATTGATTTTATTTAAATTCCTTTTTGAAACAACTAAGTGAGTGCTTCTCAAACGACACGGATGAGGTAGTGCGTCTTGTCCGGTCGGAGTATGTGCAATGTATCAATCTTTGAATTGATTCAAGGTTGGCACCCGGCCAACAACTTTCAAACGGCCACCCGGGCCTGGCTGATCCCATCAGCCGCAGATTTTACAGACATCGATCCCATTCCACAATAGCAATTTCACAAAGCAGTAGTCAAACAAAAACTACGCTAGGAATCACCTCACATCCGCCCATGACCGCGGGCACGGCTGTTCGAACAGTTTAGTAACCTCTGCAGAGGGGGTACACTTTACCCACACGACATTACTATCCCGGATCACCCAGCCCGTGCAGAACGGCCACGTCTGGAGACCTTGAGGCTTTCATGACAAGGCATTTCTGTACTCACCCTTGCTCTATATAAATAATCCCCCCCCAGTTGCTGAAGAAGATGAAGTGGATCCCGCTGACGAGGAGTTCTTCCAGGAGCAAGTCGGCTACGATGAGTTTTAGGGTTTCGGTCTAGTTCCCAAGTCGCGCCTGTGATGATTGGTCCAAGTCTTGGCTTCCGCTTTCCCTTTTGTAATGCAGTTGTGAGCTCGGGATCTGTCCGCAGCCCAACATGACTGTACTCCTACTCTGTAATAAAGAGACCTCTGTTGCTGTGATATTCTATCTTCCTGTGATACCAACACTGTTTCCTGGGACTGGTATCGATTAACAGGTTAATTTGGTGCGTCACGGGCTAGTTCCGTTCGGGGCGTGACAAGAGATGGTATCAGAGCACAGGTTTGGCCCTAGGGCGAAACCCGACGTTTAGGACGACCCTAAGGATACTAAGTTCAAAAACTACTTACGAAAAGCTAAGGCTTCTTTTTGCTTTCTTTATTTTCAGTAGTTTATTGCTAAAATGGTTACTGATCTTTTCTCCCTCTTTCAAAATTGTAGATGGCAGTGAATGCCAGCTTCAGTTCCCACGGTTTTGGTGAGGGTCACCACGTCGCTCAGCTTCGTGAACTCGCCCGCTTCCTTGGCTTCTCGTGTCCCGAGTACACAGGGTACTCTGTGGATCGTGTTCCCCCTCGTTGTGAGCTTTCGGTGTACCTTTACCCTCGTGGAGGTATACACGGGGCTGGCCTTCGCCCACACCACTTCACTGTGGCCAGGCCCACTCTCCAGATCGCGTACCAGGACTCCTGGACTGCACTTCGTCGCTTGGCCCACGATTACAGCCACCGCCTCGGGGGCTCTACCTTCCAGCAGCTCCCATGCCTTCCTTCTAGCTGCACTGACGCTAGGTACCCTTGCCTGTATAGCGAGTCTCAGCCTGTGCTGACTCGCATGGTTGAGCTTTCAGAGGCTCAGGCCACTTAGCACGACCTACTCCTTGAGGCTTACCGCTCCCTTGCACGCCGCTACGCTGCACTCGAGGCCCGCCTGGGCGAGGAGGGTGTCACCTCAGTTGACACTACCTCTTGGGACTCCGGTCGCCTTTGCCACGCCAGCCACCTGTCTTCCCACAGCTCCCGCGGCTCCGCTCGCACTCCTAGTGGGCCGCGCTCCCCCAGCTCGCGTGCGCCGTACTCTCCAGTGTACTCTCCCTACCCTCACCCAGTTAGCCTTTCCTACACTCCTGGTCACACCCCAGTCGCTTCCTCCCGCCGTGGCCCACGCTTTATCCGCACTGCGCGGAAGCGTGTTGTTGGTTCTCCCACTGTGTTCCGCTTCGACTACCCAGCTCCCCCACCGCCAGCAGCCCGTGCCGCTGCCGGCCCTCGACAGGTTCTGCCGGTCCCTTCGCGTGCGCCGATGTATGTTTCTTCGACTGAGGAGCCGACTACAGGAGGCAGCCAGGCAGGCGAGGAGTAGAGGAGGCAGTCTTCAGCAGCCGTCCGTGTGATAGGCCTTTTTGTTCCGCCGCCAACTCTTTTGGAGTCGTGGTGAGGTAGTGCGTGCGTGTGTTTGATGTGGGAGTTGTTTGGTAGTCTAGTTCTCCTAGGTGGTGTGCGTATAGTCAAGCTCGGCGTAGCTCTGTGACTTGTCCACACCCGTTGTATGATTTGAGAAATCCAGTTTATGCCTAGTGTGTGGTATCTGAGTTATTATTTTGCTTCTTGTCTTCCTTAAGTGCTTATCTGATTCTTACCTCGCCCTCTTCTGGGAGTTTAGATGGCTAGCCGTCCCCGCCGTGCTGCCCGTGCACCAGCCCGCTTCGGTTTTGAGGAAGGAAGAGTTGAGCCAGAAGCAAATCATGAATCAGCTAATGAGCAGTCTCACCACAGCAACCGTTTGCACCGTACTGCTTCCCGCAATGCAGAAGTTGAGCAACCCCACCGTAGCAACCGCTCGCATCGCACAGTTTCCCGTAATGCAGAAGTGGAACAGTCTCACCGCTCTCACCGCACTGCTAGTCACAATTCTGGAGAAGAACGCATTCCTTCCCCACCCCATGTTGAAAACAACATGCAGCACTTGATGGCAGTTCAGACACAAATCTTGCAAGGATTAGCCACAGCCATAGCCGGCTTTCAGCATAATGCGCATGGAAATGGCCACCCCCACATGGGCAACAATAGATCCAAGCTGACAGACTTTCTGAGGTCTCGTCTGCTAGAGTTCTCTCAGACCGTCGAGCCCGTTGAGGCTGACGATTGGCTGAAGGATGTTGAGAGAAAACTTAACTTAGTGCAGTGTACTCCTGTTGAGAAGACGCTCTATGCCTCTCACCAGCTAAGAGGACCTGCCGCTGATTGGTGGGAAAACTACTACAACGCTCATCCTGACCCCACTAACATTGCTTGGGATGAGTTTACTACGGCTTTCCGTGCAGCTCATGTGCCTGAAAGCACCATTGATATGAAGAAAGAGGAATTTAACAGGCTTAACCAAGGCAACAACAGTGTCAATGAGTACTTAAGTGAGTTCAACAAGTTGGCTCGATATGCCCCTGAAGAAGTGGACACCGATAAGAAGAAGATCAGGAAGTTCTTAAAGGGAATTGCAGTTGGAATGAGACTCCAGTTGCTTGCTCATGACTTCCCCACTTTTCAGCACATGATCAACAAGGCACTTCTACTTGAGGATGCCAGAAAAGAGGCTACCAAAGAATATGAGAAACGCAAGTCTAACCATCAGGGGAATTCTTCCCGAGGCGCACCTCGCCCTCGCCTTGGTCAGCCGATGCAGTATCACCAGTCGGTCACTCAGGCTAACCGCCAGCCAGGCTATGCCCCTCGTCCTCAGATGAACCGTTCGGCACCTCAGCCGCAGCAGCGTACCCCAAGTGGCAATACTGCGCCAAACAGTGTTACCTCTTTCAAGTCACCAGCAGGACTGTCAGCCGTACAGTGTTTCCGGTGCGACAAGATGGGTCACTATGCCATACAGTGCCCTCAGAATCCTACCAACACCAACTCAGGGCATGCTAATGGCAGCACTGCCAGAACTCCTACTCCAGCAGCAGCTCAGTCTCGTCCTAACTCTCAGGCAAGTGGACAAGTTTCTCGTGCTTCCAACAACTTCGGTCGAGGCCGGGTGAACCACATTCAAGCTGAGACCGCTCAGGATGCTCCAGACGTTGTGATGGGTATGTTCTCGTCAACTCCGTACCCGCAATAGTTCTGTTTGATTCAGGAGCTTCCCATTCTTTCATATCGCAAGCTTTTGTGAAAAGAAATGGTTGGAAAACCCAAAATTTGCGAGTACCAATGATAGTACATTCCCCTGGAAGGGAAATAAGGGCAACTAAAATATGCCCGGAAGTTAACCTTAGAATTGAGGAAGTTGACTTCCTAGCCAAATCGATAGTCCTAGACTCGCAAAGCTTGAACATCATCCTAGGGATGGATTGGTTGGCTAAGCACAAAGGACAGATAGATTGTGCCGAAAGGTCCATCACTTTGCAAGGACCTGGAGGAAAGCAAGTTCGCTTTACCCCTAACACCCTTACCGCAAGTCGGTCTATCCTAACAAGTTTGCAAGCCATTCCCTTGGAATCAGTGCCCATAGTCTGTGAATATCCCGACGTATTTCCAGAAGAATTAACGGGTATGCCACCAGACCGAGAGATTGAGTTCGCCATAGAACTGGCACCAGGCACCGCACCAATTGCAAAAAGACCCTACCGAATGGCAGCTAATGAATTAGCAGAAGTCAAAAGGCAGAATTGGAGAGTAAAGGTTATGTGCGACCTAGCTCATCCCCTTGGGGAGCTCCAGTGCTTCTGGTTAAGAAAAAGGATGGCTCTGAGAGAATGGTAATTGACTAGGGATGAAAACGGAGCGGATACGGACGGATAATGCTCATACCATATTCGTTTTCATATTTTTTACCGGATACGAAAACGAATACGGATAGCTCGAATACGGAAACAAATACGGATTATCTCGAATACGAATAAGAATCGAATATGATCGGACACGAATACAGAAACAAATTTTTCTCGGAACACGAAAACCAACTCAACTTCTAATGGAAACAAATATCAACATATATAATTAGCTCATTTTATATAAAATGAGGTATAATTTATAAATATTTTTTAAAATTTAAATAATATTAATAGTATGGACTAGTGTTAAGAGATAAACTACTATTAAAATCTATAAAGGTATATTGAAGGTTATAGAGTTAGAAAGAAATGGGGTATGTCTCATGGGTCCTGCGGATATCCGAATAGCACTGTTCACCGGATATCCGAATTATTATCCGTATCCGACTGAAACCCTGGTACCATATTCGTATTCGTATCCGGGAGAAAATATCCGTATTCGTATCCGTATCCGAACTATCCGAGAATTATCCGATCTGAAAGGTATCCGTATCCGTTTTTGTCCGGAGCGGACGGAAACTATCCGCTCCGTTTTCATCCCTATAATTGACTATAGAGCCCTGAATGAAGTAACTATAAAAAACAAGTACCTGCTGCCACGGATTGACGATCTGTTCGATCAACTTGAAGGAGCAAAAGTTTTCTCTAAAATTGACCTAAGATCAGGTTACCACCAGTTGAAAATCGGATCTGAAGATATCCCGAAGACCGCTTTCTCAACGCGCTATGGTCTGTATGAGTTCACAGTGATGTCTTTCGGACTCACCAATGCTCCAGCATTCTTCTTGAACCTGATGAACAAGGTCTTCATGGAATACCTGGACCAGTTTGTTGTGGTATTCATCGATGACATCCTGATATACTCCAAGAATGAGGAAGAACATGCTGAACACCTGAGACTGATAATGGAAAAGCTCAGGGATCATCAACTATTCGCTAAGTTCTCGAAATGCGAATTCTGGTTGGACCGAGTAGCATTTCTTGGACACGTGATCTCCTCCAATAGTGTCGAAGTAGACCCCAGCAAGGTTGAAGCCGTACTTGCTTGGAATCCGCCCAAGAATGTGTCAGAGATCCGCAGTTTCCTTGGCCTAGCTGGATATTATCGAAGATTCATCGAAGGGTTCTCTAAGCTAGCCAGACCTATGACCGAGTTGTTAAAAAGGGAAAAGAAGTTTGAATGGTCAACAGCCAGTGAAGACAGCTTTCAGGAAATGAAGAAAAGGTTGCCATTGCCCCAGTTCTCACCTTGCCAGATATACGAAAGGATTTCAAAATCTTCTGTGATGCATCAAGACAAGGCTTGGGATGTGTCCTAATGCAAGAGCGAAGGGTTGTGGCCTATGCATCTAGGCAGCTTATGCCTCATGAAGTCAACTATCCTACCCATGACTTGAGTTAGCAGCCGTGGTTCATGCTCTTAAGATCTGGCGGCACTATTTAATCGGGAACAGATGTGAAGTATACACCGATCATAAAAGTCTTAAGTACATCTTCACTCAGACCGAGTTAAATATGAGGCAGAGAAGATGGTTGGAACTAATCAAGGATTACGATCTTGGAATTCATTACCATCCCGGTAAAGCTAATGTGGTCGCTAATGCACTAAGTCGCAAGACCTATTGCAATGCAGCTCAAATATGGCCAGAAAGATGATGAAGGGATAAAAGAGTTAATAAAAAGAATACAGGAGAAGAAGTACACCGATTTCTCCATAGACGATCAAGGCACAGTTTGGTGCGGTCCACGCATCTATATACCGGCCAAGAAGGAGTTAAGGGACCTCATTTTAAAGGAAGCTCATGAGTCCGCCTACTCCATCCATCCGGGAAGTACGAAGATGTACCAGGATATCAAGGCATATTTCTGGTGGGCTGGAATGAAGCGAGATGTCGCGGAATATGTGGCCCTTTGTGACATTTGCCAGAGAGTCAAAGCAGAGCATCAGAGGCCAGCTGGTCTGCTGCAACCCCTACCGATTCCCGAGTGGAAATGGGAAGAGATCGGAATGGATTTCATCACCGGTTTGCCAAGAACCCCTAGCGGGTATGACTCCATCTGGGTAATCGTGGATCGACTCACGAAATCAGCTCATTTCGTGCCAGTGAAAACTACCTTTGATGGAAAGAAATTGGCAGGACTCTACATGACCCATGTCGTATGTAGATTTGGTTGTCCCAAGAAGATTGTGTCAGATCGAGGCACTCAGTTCACCTCAAGGTTCTGGAAGTAGTTGCATGAAGCTCTCGGAACCGATTTAAATTTCAGTACAGCTTACCATCCGTAGACCGATGGTCAGACAGAAAGAGTAAATCAGACTCTAGAAGACATGCTTCGTGCGTGTGCCCTGGATTTCGAAGGCACTTGGGATCGTTGTTTGCCGTATGCTGAGTTCTCATACAACAACAGTTATCAGGCCAGCATTCAGATGTCGCCGAATGAGGCAATGTTCGGAAGAAAGTGCCGCACTCCCTTGTGCTGAATGAGGTTGGCGAAGCACTGGTGTTCGGTCCTGATGTACTCAAGGCAGCAGAAGAACAAGTTAAATTGATCCGAGAACGCTTGAAGACAGCTCCGAACCGACAGAAGAATTATGCTGACAATCGGAGGCGTGATCTTGAGTTCGAGAAAGGAGATCATGTGTACCTACGGGTATCACCTCTCCGCGGTATGAGGAGGTTTGGGATGTCCGGCAAGTTAGCACCCCACTACATCGGCCCCTACCTCATAACCGCCAGACGTGGCGAAGTAGCTTATCAGCTTGAGTTACCTGAAGGTCTCGCAGATGTGCACAATGTGTTTCACGTGTCTCAGTTGAAGAAATATCTTCGTGTTCCAGAAGAACAAGTTCCCCTAGGCAATATCGAGCTGGAAAAGAATCTGACCTACAAAGAAAGACCGATCAGAGTTCTTGAAGAGGCAGAACGTCAGACTCGACCAAAGACCATCAAGTTCTACAAGGTTCAGTGGAGCAACCATTCCGAAGATGAAGCAACCTGGGAACGAGAAGATCATCTCCGCGCCGAGTTTCCGGAGCTGCTCCCTTATGTGCTGAATCTCGGGGTCGAGATTCTTGTTATGGGGTTGGTCTGTAGCGCCCGTTCCGTCGTGGCGCCTAGCGGGAAAATTTAAATTCAAAAAAAACTAATTGCGAAATCTGTTTCTTTGCTTGTTGTCAGTCTCCGTGCCAATCCCTGATCTCGAATCCCCGATCTATCGTCAAATTCAAATTGCGAATCCAAATCCCTGATCTCTATCGCCGACCGCCGCCATCACGTGTGCCGGAGGAGCCGGTGCGCGCTAGGACGCGGAAGGGGACTCCGGGCGCTCGTCTTCTTCCTCTTCCCCGGCCCGAGGCCGGAGAGATCACTCCCGTGCTGTCGGCCTCTCGTCACAGCACCCCGTTTCGTCTCGGTAGGGCATCTCCCCGTTCTCCCTCCTCGTTCCTCCTCTTCCCCTTAGTTTTCGGTAGAAGCTTGTATAGCCTCCCCGTAGCTAGCTGGCGCCGCCCCGACCGCTGCCGCCGCTCGCTGTGTGCTCGCCGCCGTCACCGCCCGTGCTCCGTAGCACCCGCACGTTGCTGGCCTCTCTCGTAGTGTCTTCGTCCAATCCGACGCTAGAAACGGATTCCCGGAGTCGCGTAGATGCTCTAGCTCGCCCGAATCGATCTCCCGTCGCGCCGTCGCTGTTTCCCCCTTCCCTCGCCGCCGGTTGCCGCCGCCACAATCCACCGCCGTCGAGCCCCCTCCGGCGAATCCGAGCCGTTGGCTCGTCTCCCCTCGTCCCGTGCAACCTCCCGGTGCGCTCGCCCTTGCCTGCATCGCTGTAGATCGCCCCGCCGATCGCCGCCGCCATCCGCCGTCCGTTCCGGCCAACGTCGTCGTCTTCCTCCCGCCGACCCGCGTGGCAGCCACGTAGGCGCCACGTCGGCGCCACCTCGGCCGTGACCGGGTCAAGCTGACCCCGGTCCGCCGCTCCCCTCCGCCCCGCTCGTGCACGCGGTCCACCGCGAGCCGTGAGGCTGCGCGTGGGCCCGCCGCAACCGCACCCACCGCGAGTCGCGCGCGTGCACCGCGTCCCTCCCCCAAACCCTAGTGCGCGCTGCGTGCTCCCTCCGCACGGTGAACTGTGTCACCGACAAGCGGGTCCCACTCGGGACCACGCGAGGTGAGCCCGGCCCACCGGCTCCCTCTCTCCTCCCCTCCCGCGCGTGCCTTGGGCCGCCTTCTTGGGCCGGTCGGCCCATTAAGCTCGGCCGAGCCGCCCCTTTCTCTCGGGCCGCGCCCTAGCTGCCCGAGGAAAGTCTGTTTCCCCTCCCTCTTTTCTCTTTTTCAAAAGGGTTTAATTAAATCATTTTTCCTTTAGACCAAAAATCCAATAATCTTAGAAATTCAATATCTTCTCAACCGTATGTCCGTTTGACTCCGTTCAACTTCCAAAATTCCTCAAATCTCGAGATCTGTTTAAAGGCACGTTTAGAGGTCAATAATAGGGCTTTATTTTCGCCGTTTGTTGAGTTGTCCCGTTTCGCGTGTAGTTTCGGAGCCCGAAGACCTGCAGTGCGAGGATTTCGAGGATCAAGCTCAAGATCTCGAGCAAGGCAAGTCACCTTTGATCATCTTGCACCTATAATTTAAATCTAAGTATTTCTTTTTCGCAAATATTGCATGAATAGGTTTAACACAAGTATTTCGGCCGCGGCTTGCGAGATAGCCTGCCGGCCCCAATCCTAATTGCTGCAATTACCCTCCTTGAATTATTGAACACTTAGACCTCCTTTGTCGACTGTTGTGCTTCGATGCATGGGCCTTCGGGCTCGAGCATCGGAACACTTCCCTTCAAATTTAAAATATCCAATGATGGGTAAAACTTGGGGTTTTACAAAAGATTTGGAAAACCCGACACCTGGGTCGGTGCTTGCAAACTAAATGAATTTCCAAAACCGCAGACCGGAGGACGTACCGGGAGTACGGTTTCCCGCTCTTGCACTTAAGGACCGTTTCCTTGGAATTTCATCCAAACATAAGACAAGTGCGACCACATGGGTGGAATGGGACACCCCTGGCTGAGTAATTAGATTATCGGGGGAACCATGATGCCAAGAGACATGTGGATTCAACGGGGTAGTGCCGGGGAGAACCCCCGGGCTTCCTGGCACAGTATGGTCTGGGACCTAACCTGATGTCGGTCTGGGACCCCTCTCGTTGGCATATGGTGAACCTGTGTCGGCTTTCGAAATGCCTTGTCATGAAAGCCTCAAGGTCTCCAGACGTGGCCGTTCTGCACGGGCTGGGTGATCCGGGATAATAATGTCGTGTGGGTAAAGTGTACCCCCTCTGCAGAAGTTACTAAACTGTTCGAACAGCCGTGCCCGCGGTCATGGGCGGATGTGAGGTGATTCCTAGCGTAGTTTTTGTTTGACTACTGCTTTGTGAAATTGCTGTTGTGGAATGGGATCGATGTTTGTAAAATCTGCGGCTGATGGGATCAGCCAGGCCCGGGTGGCCGTTTGAAAGTTGTTGGCCGGGTGCCAAGCTTTAATCAATTCAAAGAGTGATACATTGCACATACTCCGACGGAGCACACAGCGAGCGGCGGCAGCGGTCGGGGCGGCGCCAGCTAGCTACGGGGAGGCTATACAAGCTTCTACCGAAAACTAAGGGGAAGAGGAGGAACGAGGAGGGAGAACGGGGAGATGCCCTACCGAGACAAGGCGGGGCGCTGTGACGAGAGGCCGACGGCACGGGAGTGATCTCTCCGGCCTCGGGCCAGGGAAGAGGAAGAAGACGAGCGCCCGGAGTCCCCTTCCGCATCCTAGCGCGCACCGGCTCCTCCGGCACACGTGACGGCGGCGGTCGGCGATAGAGAGACAGAGGGGATGGCAATGGCGTGGTGGAGCGAGGGAGAATGGGAGAGGGAAAGGAAGAGAGGGCGCCTTGGTTTAATAGGAGGGCAATGTCTGTTTGGAAACCGACCTAGGGCGGTCAAGGAGCGAGCTGGCGCTCGGCGTTCGCGGCCAAAACGGCGACAGGGAGGACGACGCCGGCGGGGAGAAAAAGGAAGAAAAGGAAGGGGGAAAGGAGACTTGCCTCTTGCCACTTTGGGAAAAGAAGGAAGGAGAGAGAGGGCGACGAGGCAGTGGGAAGAGGAGCTCTGCCTCCAATCCTTGGGAGCATGCGCGGTGGTGGCGGGGCCGGGTCGTGACGACGGCGATGACGGCGGGGGCGGTTTGGAAGGGCGCGGCTACAGGGCGGTAGGCTCTGACGGCGGCGGCGACTGGCCGGTCAGCCACCACGGCGCGCGCGCGCGGGAAGCAACGGCGCGGGGGATTCAAAACTCGGGGGCGGGGCTCGCCGGGGAGAGAGAGAAGGGGAGTGGGAGAGTGAGAGAACGAGAGAGCGGAGAGAGAGAGATGGCGCTCGGCTTGGCGTCGGCTCACGCGCACGCGCGTGCGACGCACGTGCGGGGCGAGGGAGAGGAGGGCTGAGGGAGGGAGAAAGAGAGAGATGGGCTGAGAGGAAATCGGCCCACCAAACCTGGAGGAGGCAAAATAGACTTTTGCGGAGGAATTTGATTTGGGAAGGATTTGGATTAGGAATTTGAATTTGACGATATATCGGGGATTCGAGATCAGGGATTGGCACGGAGACTGACAACAAGCAAAGAAACAGATTTCGCAATTAGTTTTTTTTGAATTTAAATTTTCCCGTTAGGCGCCACGACGGAACGGGCGCTACACCACTCTTGAGGGGTGAGACAGCACGACAACGCCCTCAGGAAGGGGAATTAACCATCGCTGTCGGTCCGGCTAAGGCCAGGCTAGGTTTTCACCCGCCGCTCACCATCTGCGAATCCACGGCTGACGCACCGATGCTCCACCACCACTCAAGCTCTGCCGACATGTGGAACCCCTGCACCGGCGTCCCCCGCCGGCCAGCCTTCGTGCGCCGAAGACCGCGCTACACCCACCGGCAGCTCCTCCTCACACCGAGGTCACCTCCTCCATCGCCAGCTGCGCCTCTTGCGCCAAGCCGGCCTCCTCCACCGGACGCGCCTCTCGCGCCAACCCGGCCTCCCTCCATCGGCCGCGCCTCTCGCGCCAACCCGGCCTCCAGCTCCGCCGCCCGCGCCTCTCGCGCCGAGCCGGCCTCCGCTGCCATCGGCTGCGCCTCTCTGCGCTAAGCCGGTCTCCGACCCCTCCTCCAAACGATGCCACGCCGGCCAGATGCAACCGTCTGCCACACCCTCGGCTAGCTGTCCGAAGCCACCATGCCTCCGGTGACCGTGGTCACCGCCACCGTAGCCGCTGCTGCCGAACACCCAGCCACCTCTCCATCACCATCCTCACCTCCTCCGCCACGGCAGCCACGTCCACGGTCGCCACGGCCATCGCCGCAAGCCGTCCGCTGTCGCAGCCTGCAGCCACCAGCACCTGCTGTCGCCGCCCGCGAGCTCCATGTCGTCGGTCTCTATGACGCCCTCCCGCTACCGCACGACGCTGGCCTCCAATAGCCACACGTTGCCGGCCTCCACGACGCCTGCACGGCAGGCCTCGCCACCTACGAGGCCGCACGACCGCCTCCACGACGCCTCGACCACCACGGCCGCTGCCTCGCCAGCCCGCCGCCGCAGTCGATGACGCCACAGCCGCCGCCGTCGTCACTGCCGCCGTCGGCAGCAGCAGCCACCGCTAGCCAGATCTAGCTAGAGGCGTCGTTGCCTCCTCCCGCATCGCTGGCGTCACCACTGGCTCTCGCAGCACCTCCACCGCCGCATCCGTCGTCTGGCTGCGCCGCCGTGCTCGGCTACCGGAGGCAGCTCCGGCAGCGTCTCCCGTCAGGTCGTCGCCGCTAGGTCACGCCAGGTCGCCGCCGCCCAAACCCACCGCCAAACCTCGCCGCCGAGCTGCCAGGACGCCGCCGCCCGTCGTTGGGGGACCGGATCCGGGCACCACGGCACCGGATCTGGACGCCGCCGGTCGGCGCCGACGCCATGCCCTGAGCTCGTGCCGTGCCGACGTCCCGACCGTCTTGGCCGCGAGCGAGGGAGAGAGAGTCCCGCCGCCGCCATCCTTGCAGCCGCCCGGCTTTGCCGGCGGCGGCTCGGGTGGCGGCGAGGCTGGGGAGGGGAGGAGAAGGGCGGGGACGACGCGGCTTGTTCGCCGCCCGCGTCGCCCCCGGGACAGGGACCGGGCGTGGATGAGATTTTTACCTTTATGAGTTGATTTTTTTCCTAATTATTAATAATGTAACGAGGAGAGCATCAAAGTTTTTTATTATCTACATTAATCTCTGTTAAATAATATAGAAATGTTTTTATTTGTAAAAAGATGGAGTACTTAATTGAGAGTTTATTTCTTTATTGCATCAAAATTCCTGAAGTTGATTAATATGCGATTTGACTGCTAATTAAGGTCGACATCAACATACTACATAAATTAGTATTCGTACGATTTTGGTGGAAAAGAAGTGGAAATTATAATCTTCGCTAATTGAGCTTCAACTGCTGCAAATATTTGAATTTGGACCCTAGCTAGCTAGAGGGAAACAAGAGGATACAACCATGTATTGCGATCGACCCAGCCTTAGCTCGTCTTTGTTGACCAGTTTAATTACCTGGTAATAATACACTTTCACACTTCCACAGCTAATATTATTACTAGTAATAATACACTTTCCCAGCTAACCATTTGTTTTCCCTCATCCTTCCTGATATAAGTTACTATTACATCCTATAAAAAAAAGTAACTATTACCTCCGTTTTTAAATATACAACATGATAAACTTTTGGATAAAACATTTGACTATTAATCTTATTTTTTTTGAAAATATCATTTGTATTTTACAGTACTAAAGATGTAATTTTTTAGCATATTTTATTTTTTTATGACTATTCAAATTGAGATTAACAACGTCATGTGTTTAAATAAGAGCACACACCTACTACTTCAGTTGCTATCGATGAATCTATCCTACTTATCGCCTTCGCTTTCTCAAACCTTTTCCACCGTTAGTCTTCGAGGAAGAAGGAGATGAGACGGCGACTTTTGCTTAATCTGCACGAAGACTTTTGTGAAACTTCCGACGAAACCCGAGGACAGGTCAAGTACGGCCTGCACGGCACAGCACGTACCAACTCGGGCCTTTTACGGTCACGACTTGCACCAATCGATCAACGTGGGCCGCATATCAGCCCAATCACTGTTCCGAACAAGCCATTTCGGCGACCCAAATAGTATGGGCCACACGTAGGCCGCATCACCTTTCCGGCCCAGATTGGTTGGGCCGCACGGAGGCCGCAGTATCCGTTCCGACCTAACCAGTATGGGCCTCAAGTAGGCCACGCTACCGTTCCGGTCCGGCTCATTTATGTTGGGCCGGCAGCTCGAAGGCCTGAAACTGCGAAGGTGTCTTCACCATCTTCTTCCCCCAGCACGGACGCTCGGAGAAGACTCCGAGCTCGCCGGAGAACGACGAGATCGCGTCTCGTCTCGCCGGACGGCGAGAAGGCAAGGCGCCTCCGATCTGTACAAGAAATTTTGCCGCATTTTCTCATCAACAGCTAAGCTAGCACCGAACCTATAGGACCTGGTTGGGGAGCTTAAAATTATGAGAAGCAACTGATTGGTAGACACCTTATGAGAATATAAAAAAACTGAAATTCCATTTTCTATCTTCTATTTTATTTTATGAATTTTTAACTATAGTTTCTAAGAATCTAATGAGAAGTTAATTAGCTTGGGAAACTTCTAATTCTGAAAAAAGCTATAGCTTTCAAAAGCTCCTCGAACGGCCCTATGTTCGTGTAATTGCGAATGTGATAACTTGGTGTATAGCTGGGTGGCTGGCAATGGCCTGGAGAGGTTATCCTCATCCACGAATTAATCCACTTCTTTTTTGAAAGGAATTAATCCACTTGGGAATCTCAACGCCATCACTGCAGCGCTAGTGCTTAGCCAGGTAGGATCGCCGTCACAAGCGTAGGATCGGATCTCCGGCCATGGATGATCTTGCCATCTAGCTCGGAGAGTGGGCAATTCACCACCAGCTGAGTAGCTGACACCTGGAAATTAGAATGATGATTCCTTCAACTGTGTTGCAGAAATTGCATCTGCTAAAATGTTTTTGAGGTGTTTGTGAGTGGCTCATTGGGATCTCGACAGCCAGATATGCAAAATTATAAGTGGCCTGGTCACTGATTTTTGTCAACTTGCTATAAACTTTCTCAGGCCGCATGATGAACACGGTTGACCAGAATTCGCATATACCTGGCCCATCCATCCTAGTGGCCACCAGCCCGAATTCCGTTATCACCTAAGAAATCTAATTATGATTGCGCACAAAGAAAGTGTAATTAGGCAAATTAGCTGAGAGAGAAACAGGTTATGGTCGAGATTCTTGAGCACTTAGCCAGCGATAGCTGACCATATTTCTTCTCAACTCTCTCTGGCCTGTAGATTGTCATAATCTGCTTTTACCTTTTGTCGATCCAGAAGCTGACCAGAGAAAGAAGAAGTTCAGCGATATCTGTCAGGCACTCGATCCAACAGCTATAAGACATAGTACTCTACATCATGCACAAAGTAGGAGCAAGATGAAACCACCTAAGAGGCCAAAAAAATGCATAAGAAATAAAATTTTGACTATCTATAATTCCTTAATTACATTGGTCATTCTTGACAAGAAAAAATTCAGCAGTACAAAACAGTACAAATGTGACGGATGGTCACAAGAAATTGTGCCCAACACGTCAGCAAATACGGAGATCTTGGGATGCCAACCTTCCATGCTGAGCAGCAATATCACCATCATCTACTGCTACTCTACATCATCACTACATAAGTAGCTAGGTTTAATTGGGCATTGGGCCTCTTATCTGAGATAAAGTTTCATGTCATAGATTGTTAGGTAGGTACCCAATTGCATTAGTGTGGGCGTCAAGGAAAAAAAGACTTTCTTTTCCGTGTGATTTCAGACTTCCAGTGCTCCATGATTAAAGACGCAACACGGAGCTCGGATCCCTCACTGTACGCACCTGGCCTCGCTCCAAGTCGCAACTATTTATTCTGACCATATCATTGCGACCTTGAGACAGACAGATCGGTAGATACTGGTTCTGTGCGTGGTTGGAAGCAGGAGAACACACAAAAGCCATGGCGAGATCGGCGTCAGGGAGGAGTTTGCTGGTGATCTTGCTCGCCGTCAGTCTCCTCCTCGTCGCCTCCTCTGACGCAGCTCGTTTCACAAGTAAAATTTTGCCTGAGAAGGAGAGTTCTTGGGGGGGTGTTCTTGGAGAGTTTCTTGTGGTGATTCTGGCTGTGGGATTTGTGCAGGAAGTAACAGGATGGCGATGATGGTGGTGGAGGCTCCGGCGCGTCCGGGTGTTGGTGTTTCAGGTTCAGCAGAGGTAAAAGTTCTCGGTTTCATTCAGAGTGATTTTGTGTTGCCTCAGTTGTAAAAATCTGAATCCCTAATTGTGTATTGATGCGTGTAAAGCTCGATTACTACGCATAGTTCCGGATGCGTCTATTGCTTCCTGGAAAGGCTCACGATTCAGAATATGAAGACAAAACAAAGACGTTTAGTGCATCTCTGCAGAAATAGAAAACATAAAGCGTTGTGCTGTTCAAAAGAGAATGGTTCTTTTGGTCAGGAGATCTTTTTCTGGATGTTTGAAAAAAAATCATATTACATATTATCTATTCTTGATAGCTGAAATTAATAGATAATATGATTTTTTTTATAACTATTTGAGGGTATATACAGATGAAATGACTACTTACGAAGTTAAAAAGTTATTTTAGATAACATTTCTAGAAAGAATTGTTTTTCTTGATCACCTCAAACTTGAGTGCAAATAGAAATCCAAAATCGTGAATCAGACAAGAAAAGGTAACAAAGAATCAAACCGTCCCTTAAGTGAAAGCTGCAAACCATGTTCAGACTTCTGAGAATTCTGCTAAGCTGTTGTAAGAGCCACCGACAGCTTTCTTATTCTATTTCCTATCCTTAGATTTAGAAAATTTTAATCAAAAATCACATCCAACAAAATCTCTAACCTGTCTTCCGATAATCTAGGTTCTCAGCTCCGGATATCCCGTTCCCCGTTTCAAGGGAGTGATTTTTTTTCCCAATCGCTCTCTCTCTCTCTCGTGCACGGGAGAAAAAAAAAGGTGATGAAGGAGAACTTCAAGGAAGCTATTTTTTCCCAATCGCTCTCTCGCGCGCACGGAGGAGCGCGCGTAGGGGAGGGAAAAAAAAGAGATGAAGGAGGAGCACGTGTAGGGGAGGAAAAAACATTAATTTTAGACTTTCTGTTAGAGAGATAGGTTTTCTCACTTTCTATATTCAGTTTTAGAAGATAAAAAAATATAGTTTTAGGAATTAATTATTGGGATACTCTTAATGATGCTCTAAATTTCCATCTCATGGTTCCTGCAGATTTATCAACAACCTAATTGCTTCACTGCAAATGCTTTGTAGGATGACGTGAGCACAAGCGATGCAATCGTGGAGATGTTTGGAAGGATGGCGCTGCAGACGACTGATTACCCCCCCTCAGGCCCAAACGATCGCCACACTCCCAAGGCACCCGGCACATGATGACGCCGCAAAAGCCAAGAACACCAAAGCTTTCTAAGCTGAATCAGGACGCCACCATGTACAGATTAATACGCAATTTTCCCTTTTATTTTACATTACGCATCGATCGATTAACGGACAGCTAGTAGTAAGAGTGGCAAATCAATTTGTAAATTTTTGTATCTGTGGGAGTAGTATTTTCATAATTGTTGTTGCCCATGATCAGAGGTGATCGTTTTGCTGCGTTTGAAGATTGGTTTTAACGAATGGCAGACGAAATAATGCCCAATTGGATCTAATTACTCCGTTTTATATTATAAGTCGTTTGAGCCTTTAGCTTTGATCAACTTTACATAAATAATTATCAACATTTATAACATAAATAATTATCAACATTTATAACATTAAACATTTATAACATTAAATTAGTTTCATCACATTTAACATTACATGTATTTTGATAATATGTTTGTTTTGTATTGAAAATGTTACTCCCTACATCGCAAAATATAAGAAGTTTTGGCTGGATGTCTGGCTAGATGAAACATATCCCAAGTACTATAATTCTGGATAGTACTATCTCTATCTCAAAATTACTACGAATCAACACAAATATTTTTTAAAAAATATACTTCCTCCGTTCCACCTTTCTAACATTGCACATTTTCATTTAGATGCTAATGAATCTAGAATATATGTCTAGATTTGTGAAACAGAGGGAGTAGGAGATATATTCTAATACTATGTGACGGAGCGTGGGGCTCCTCACCGGGAGACCGCGCGGGCCCCCCTTTGTCGGTTCGGCCGGGGGCGCTGGGTGAGGTTCTAAGCCCTTGATCTGTGGAATGGTTCGCGAGAGAGCAAATGCGCAAGACACGGGCGATGTAGACAGGTTCGGGCCGCTGAGAAGCGTAATACCCTACTCCTGTGTTCTGGTGGATCTGTGTATGAAGGAGTTACAAAGAGCTGGAGAGCAAGAGAGTTCAAACTCTAGAGACCCTCTCACTCCTCTTTTCTCCAGTCCCCTCTCTTGGTAGGCATGGTCCTCCTTTTATATCTCAAGGGGATACCACATACACCATTTCTACCTACCCTTCTTTTGGGTGGGGACCCATCCTACTTTGACCAAAACTTGGCTCGTACCTTCGCCTGACACCGGGATAACCCTGTCCTCCCTCATTAATGGGCGGAGATTTGCAATGGCTGCTGTCCGAATGACCCTCCGATGGGATGGGTCATACCAACCTCCACTCCGCCGGAAGCAGGTGCAACGTGGAAGCACGGTTGTTTGCTGATGACGTGACCGGCGTCAGACCAGTCACGAACCGGTCATTCTTGTCTACCACGTGTCAGTTTAGCATGCCACACGTCAGCCCTTCTTCATAAAATGACTTCCTTGTAATGGTTGCGATGAAGCCTGGTATGAATCTAGCCGGGACCGACGTGCTAACTCCAGGAGTTCCCACGCCGGCTCCGTCTAGGGACAAGTGCCTAGAGGCTCTCATCATTCCGATGGGACGGGGCGAGGCGTGCGAAAGGCCGCCTGTTGCCACCTAACCCGCGATCTGACCGGTCTGTGACCGGTCACACACTGTGACCTGTCACGGACCGAACGAGTGTGCTGCGCTGCATTAAATGCGGCGTGGGGCGCTCGTCCAACCCGCAATAAACGCGGTTAGGTGAGCGCCGCTGTGCTCACCTAACCCACACACGTGGCGCCAAACCCTCAGGGGGTCGGGGCGCCCCAGCCCTCGGGGACGAAACGGGAGCGGCCCGACCCCTCGGGGAGATAGAGGGAGGGGCGGCCTCATCACCCTCGGGCCCGACCCCCCCGAGGGGGTCAGGCCACGTGGGTGACCGCGGCTGCCCCAAACCTCTAGTCAAGATATCCCCGGTCCCATGTCACCGACAGTAGCCCCCGGCGTTATGCCAGGGCGATCGCCCTCCTCGAGGAAAACGCTCGGGCGTGACGCCACTCCTCAGGCCTGGTGACAGGTGGGGCCGGTCTCTACAGGCGGACAGGAATCCAGTGGTCGCAAATCGCGCGCATCGGCAAGGGAAAAACCGACCGATAATAATGAGCGGCTTTCTTCAAGACCGCTACATTACTTGAGTAGCGCGCGAATTGGGACGAGCCGGTTCGTTTCGCCTGGAGATGTGATGATGGTGCATCGGTCGGCGAGCGTAGTTAACGCGCGCACGATATGTCCCATCTCGACTGCCACGGCCGCACATCCGCCTCGTGCGCCGCAAACAGGCGAGCGGGATTAGTGGAGGAGTGGGCGCGAGAAACGAGGGGGCGAGATAGTGGGCGCGGGAAGCGAGGAGCCGGGCATAGCGTTTGGCAAGGGTATAAAGACGCCGAGGAAGAGATTCGTTTCCTTCCTCTCGCCATTATTCCCCTTGCCTTCGCCGCTTGCGCTCTAACTTCTCGTTTCCTGTGCCCTACCCTCGCCGCACTCACTCGCTCTCAAACCCCTCCTCCGTCGGCGTTATGGCACGGGGCTCCGCACCGCTCGACGGTAGCGTGCTGCCGCCTTCTCGCATCGTGAGCGAGAGGCAGGCCGGGCTGCCGCGCCGATTCATGCCGGAATCTGCCACCGGCCGGGAGGTGGTTGCGCTGGGTGAGGGACGCCCGGCGCCACACTACCCGGGGCGGTCCGTATTCTTCCTTTCCTTCGCAATGGCAGGGCTGGTCCCGCCATTCTCTTCTTTCTTCATGGATGTTCTGGAGCTTTATGATCTCTAGATGGCGCACCTCACCCCCAACGCAGTAATGACGTTGGCCATCTTCGCGCACCTGTGCGAGATGTTCATCGGGGTGCGCCCATCTCTCCGGTTGTTCTGGTGGTTCTTCACCGTACAGCCGGTGTCGCCACCATCGGTAGTCGGTGGCTGCTACTTCCAGCCGCGGGGGCCGGTGCTGAACCGCTACATTCCCTGCGTCCTTCGCAAGAAGTGGGATGACTGGAAGAGCGACTGGTTCTACACCCCTCTCGCCGACGAAGCGCGCCTCCGACTTCCGAGCCAGCCCCCGGCGCAGGCCTCCAGCTGGCGGACGCCGGTAGATCTGGGAGACGGCTACGACGCCGTTCTTGACCGCCTGGCTGGTTTGCGATCCCAGGGGCTCACGGGGGCCATGGTGTTCGGCGACTACCTTCGTCGCCGGATCGCGCCACTCCAGCGGCACGCCCGGGGCGCCTGGGAGTACACCGGGCCCGAGGACATCATGAGGACCCACCAGGGGCGCAAATGGGACTGGGACCCTGAGGACTTCAGGATAGTGGTCCAACGGGTGCTGAATCTCAGCTCCGTGGAGGCATCCCTCATCCCTCAAGGGGTCCTTCCCCTCTGCTGCGATCCAGAGCGCGCCAACATCCTGACCATCATGCAGGAGGTCGGGGCGTCGGGGGAGCGGGCCCCCCGAGGCCACGATGGCGCGGGCGGGAGCCGCAGGGGGGAACAATCTACCCCGGGAGGGGGTCGTGCTTCTGGGCCCCGTGACGGGGGCCCGGGGGGCAGCCGCCCTACCGACGCCCGGGGGAAGAGGAAACAGGAGGATACCCCCTCCCCATCTCCTCCCCGAGGGGGCGGGGCGGTGCGTGCCAGCAGCAGGCGCCCGGAGGGTGCTGTGCCGACGTCGCAGCCCGAGGGGGAGCGAAAAAAGAAGCGGCTCCGCAAGATGGGGGGGACCGAACCATGCCGGGGAAACCTCATCTCCCCCCCAAGGTGGTCGTTTAGCCGACCTCCTCGCAGGTTCGTCCCTGCGCCCACTGCGGCCGTATTCATTCTCCCATCTCCCAAGGCAAGTTTTCACTCACCCGTTTTTCATCTTCTGGTTTTTCTTCTGCCTTAGCGAGATCCCGTCGCGCCCTTCCCGCCATTCCAAGTCCGGCCGGTCTGAGGCCGAGGAGACGGCGACCGCGGAGGCCCGGAGGCGGGAAGCTGACCGGCGAGAAGCCGCAATCCGCCTCCGGGAAGCCGAGGAAGCTGCCCAGGAGGCTGTCCGGGCTCGCCAGGCTGAGGAAGCCGCTTGGGAGGAGGCCAGACTCCACCGGGCCGAGGAGTCCGTCCGGGAGACGGAGGCGGCGCGCGCACGCCGGGCGGCCTGCCAAGCCCCCGACCCGACTCCGCCCGAGGCGACGACGACTTCCGAGGCCACCCACGACGAGGCCGCGGGCGCACCGCTCGGGCCCGACCCCTCGGGCGACGCTCAGGACGAGCCTGCTTCGGGGGACGTCCCCGAGTCCGGCACGTCGATCGGCGGGCCGAGCCGTGCGGCATCCTTACCGAGGCGGCTCTCCCCCATGCCTTCCGCTGCCCCACTGAGCGCGGAGCCCCTTCTGCAGGCCTTGGCCACCGCGAACACCACGGTGTTGGACGGGTTAAGTGCCCAGATGGAGGTCCTGCAGGCAGAGCGGGCGGAGCTCGACGCAGCGTGGGCGCGTGTCGAAGAGGGGCGACGCTCGGTGGAGGCCATGGTGGAGGCGGGCCGCAAGGCACACCGCCGGCACGCCTCAGAGCTTGAGGCCCGTCGTAGGGACCTGGCGGAGATCGCCAGGGACGTGGAGGAGGAGCGGGAGACTGCCCTCATTGCCACCGCCGTGTTTAACGCGGCACGGGACGACCTCTGCCTCCAATACGGGAGCCGGGGGGCGGAGCTAGAGAAGAAGCTCGACGCGTCCCGGCATCGTGAAGAGGCCCTTGAGGCTCGCGCCACGGTGCTGGAGGAGCGCGCCCGCGCCCTAGACACGAAGGAGAGGGAACTGGCGGGTCGCGAGGCCGCCGTCGCCATCCGGGAGGCAACGCTGGCGGCGCACGAGGCCGCCTGCGCCGAAGAGGAGTCCGCACTCCGCCTCCGCGAGGACGAGCTCACTGAGCGGGAGCGAGCTCTCGAGGAGGCCGAGGCCGCGGCGCAGCTGCGGGAGGAGCAGGCGCGCCTCAATCTGGAAGGCGCCCGCGCCGAGAGGGCCGCACTGGATCAGCGGGCCGCTGAATTCGAGGCGCGGGCGAAGGAGCTGGACGCGAGAGCGCGCAGCGGCGGGGCGGCCGCGGGTGACGGCGACCTAGCCGTCCGCCTCGCAGCCGCCGAACACACCATCGCCAAGCTGCAGGGCGCGCTGGACTCGTCCGCCGGGGAGGTCGAGGCCCTCCGCTTGGCAGGCGAGGTAGGGCCCGGCATGCTTCGGGACGCCGTCTCCCGTCTAGACCGCGCCGGGCGGCAGGCGGGCCTCTGGGCGGGCGGACCGCGAAATATGCCGCCAACCAGGGGGGCCTCGCCCAACGCCTCTCAGAGATGGCCGGGACCCTCCAGCGGCTCCCCGAGGAGCTCGAGGAGACGATCAAGTCATCCTCGAGGGACCTCGCCCGGGGGACGGTGGAGCTCGTACTGGCAAGCTACCAGGCCAGGGACCCTGACTTCTCCCCGTGGGCAGCGCTGGACGAGTTCCCTCCTGGAACCGAGGATGGCGCGCGCGCACAGGTCCGGGACGCCGCCGACCACATCGTCCACAGCTTCGAGGGTACGGCCCCTCGGCTCGCGTTCGCCCTCGACTCCGACGAGGAGGGCGGTGACGGTGGTGCGGACGACAGCGACGACGAGGCCGGCGACCCGGGCGCGTCGGCGTGAGCCCCCAGGCCCCCGCCAATCTTAAATAGCTTTTTCTTTCTTCTTCTGAGGCCTTCGGGCCCCCTTCTTGTATAAACTAATTCAATCTGCAATCAAATAAAGAGGAAATTTTTGTGTCAGCTCTGTTTGTTGTGTGTATGAGACGAGGATGGTATGTGCCGCGGTCCTTCTGTGTCTTGGCTTGAACGAGGACTCGTGCCCAGGTCCCAGCCTCAAATGGCGCGGGTCGGGGCTAGTGCCTGGGGAGATCCGCGTGTCGAGACTGGCCAGGCCGGGAACGTGGTGACCGAGGGTTATAGATCCGATTGTGGGCCTTTGCCGATTCCCCCCCCCCCCCCGGAGTTCACCACGCCCCGGGGCATGGCTCGGTTCTGGGCCCCATTTGGCGATTTTAGCCGGCCCGGGCCACCGAGGGCAGGATCGAGCACGAGCGTGCTAATTCAAGCCAAGATTCTTCGAAAGGAAACAATGGCACAGACACAATCCTTAGGAAATCGAAAATGCTTTTATTGAAATACGGAAGAGAAAAAATATAAGCTTATGCATGTGGTAGCCCCCGGCCAACCCTGCACGCCTGGGGGGGCGCGGGGTTGGCCCGAGCCCGAGACCTGACACCCGACCCCCACTAGGGGTAGAAGCGACGAAGGTGTTCGATGTTCCACGGATTAGGCAGCTCTGTGCCGTCGCCCGTGGCCAGCCGAACGGAGCCCAGCCGGGGGACGCCGATCACTCGATACGGACCCTCCCACATTGGTGAGAGCTTGCTCAGTCCAGCACGCGTTTGGACGTGGCGTAGGACGAGGTCGTCGACGCAGAGTGATCGGGCCCGGACGTGGCGCTGATGGTAGCGCCGCAGGCTCTGCTGGTAGCGCGCGGCTCGGAGGGCCGCGCGCCGCCTTCGCTCTTCCAAGTAGTCGAGGTCATCTCTGCGAAGCTGATCTTGATCAGCCTCGCAGTACATGGTGGCCCGAGGGGACCTCAGGGTGAGCTCGGATGGGAGAACCGCCTCCGCGCCGTAGACGAGGAAGAAAGGCGTTTCCCCGGTTGCTCGGCTTGGCGTGGTTCGGTTCGCCCAGAGCACCGCTGGCAACTCCTCGATCCACGAGTCGCCGTGCTTCTTGAGGATATTGAAGGTTTTGGTTTTGAGGCCCTTGAGGATTTCTGCGTTGGCGCGCTCCACTTGGCCATTGCTTCTGGGGTGGGCGGGAGAGGCGAAGCAGAGCTTGATGCCCATATCTTCGCAGTAGTCACCGAAGAGTTCACTAGTGAACTGGGTGCCGTTATCCGTAATGATACTATTAGGCACCCCAAACCGAGCAGTAATGCCCCTGATGAATTTAAGCGCGGAGTGCTTATCGATCTTGATGACCGGGTAAGCCTCGGGCCACTTAGTGAACTTGTCGACAGCGACATACAGATACTCGAACCCGCCCGGGGCCCGCCTAAACGGACCCAGGATATCGAGCACCCAAACAGCAAACGGCCATGAAAGAGGTATGGTCTGCAGGGCCTGGGCCGGCTGATGGGTTTGCTTAGTGTGGAACTGGCACGCCCTGCACCGCCGGACCAGGTCAACCGCATCGTTGAGAGCCGTCGGCCAATAGAAACCCTGGCGAAAGGCCTTGCCAACCAAGGTGCGTGAGGCGGAGTAGGCTCCGCACTCGCCTTCATGGATATCGGCAAGAAGCTCGACGCCTTGTTCCCGAGGAATGCACTTCATGAGGACTCCGTTAGCCGCGCGCCGATAGAGGGTCCCTTCCACCAGCACGTAGCGCTTGGAGATGCGCTGGATGCGTTCACTCCCTTCGCAGTCCTCGGGTAGAGTCTTATCTGTGAGGTACGCCTGGATCTCAGTGATCCAAGCAATCAATCTAAGGGAGCTGGGAGCGCTCCCCTCGGGTCCCGAGGCCTAGACTCCGACGGGCCTCGGGGGCCGTTCAGGCGCGTCCATCTCCCCTAGGGGGTCGGGCTGTGCCGACGGCTGGGCAAGCCTTTCTTCAAAGGCGCCCGGTGGGGTCTGGGCTCGCGAGGAAGCGAGCCTTGAAAGTTCGTCGGCGACCGCGTTATCCCGTCTGGGCACGTGCCGAAGCTCTATCCCGTCAAAATGGCGCTCCATACGCCGCACTTGGCGCACGTAAGCGTTCATCTGCGGGTCAGAGCACTGGTACTCCTTACAGACCTGGTTAACGACCAGCTGGGAGTCGCCTAACACCAGGAGGCGGCGGATCCCCAGTCCAGCTGCCACCCTGAGTCCCGCAAGGAGTCCCTCGTACTCCGCCATATTATTGGTCGCCCGAAAGTCGAGGCGAACCAGGTATCTGAGGACGTCTCCGTTTGGCGAGGTCAACGTGACCCCCGCACCGGCGCCCTGAAGAGATAGGGAGCCGTCGAACTGCATCACCCAGTAGGCGGTGTGAGGCAGCTGCGAGGGGCCCGAGCTGGCCTCGGGGACGGAGATGGGCTCAGGGGTCGGGGTCCACTCTGCCACAAAGTCGGCGAGGGCCTGGCTCTTGATTGCGTGGCGTGGTTCAAAGTGCAAATCGAACTCAGAGAGTTCGATTGCCCATTTCACCACCCGTCCAGTACCCTCTCGGTTATGCAAGATTTGGCCGAGGGGGTAAGACGTAACCACCGTGACCCGATGCGCCTGAAAATAATGGCGCAACTTCCTCGAAGCCATCAGAATAGCGTAAAGCATCTTCTGGGCCTGAGGGTATCGGGTCTTAGAGTCCCGGAGGGCCTCGCTAACGAAGTAGACGGGCCGCTGCACCTTTCGGCGGGGCCGATCTTCTTCACTAGGGGCCGCATCTCCAAGGCGCTCTTCGTTCGAGAGGCCGCGCGGGGCGCACTCGGCTTCTGTGCCGACGACCTCGGGGTCGGAGGGCGACAGGCGCGGCCTTCCCGCAGTGGCCCCGGGGCCATCCTGGGGGTCGGGGGCGCCTGGCACCGTCGGACAAGCAGGCGGAGGGCCAGCTCCGGCCGTCGGGGGCCTCGGGCCGCCGTTCGGCTCGGGGGCCTCTCTTCCCTGCTCTCTCCTGGGTCGAGTCGACACAGGGTGGGGATGCGCGGGGTGAGGGTTGTCCTCGTCGCGCTCCACAACCAACGCCGCGCTGACCACCTGCGGGGTTGCCGCCAGGTAAAGTAGCAGCGGCTCATCTGGCTCCGGGGCGACCAGGACTGGGGGAGAACTGAGGTACGCCTTCAACTGAGTGAAGGCCCGCTCAGCCTTCTCCGTCCAGATAAACGGCCCGGAGTGTTTGAGGAGCTTAAATAGGTGTAGTGCCTTCTCTCCCAGCCTCGATATGAACCGACTTAGGGCGGCCATGCAGCCGGTGACGCACTGCACATCCCTAAGCTTGCTGGGGGGGCGCATCCGCTCTATAGCTCGTATCTTCTCGGGGTTGGCTTCGATGCCTCGAGCAGAGACCAAGAACCCAAGAAGCTTGCCCGCAGGCACGCCGAACACGCACTTATCGGGGTTCAGCTTTATGCGGGCGGAGCGGAGGCTTTCGAAAGTTTCCGCTAGATCCGAGAGTAAGGTCTCTTGGTTGCGCGTCTTCACAACCAAGTCATCAACATAGGCCTCAACATTACATCCTATTTGGCTACCCAAAGAAATTCGAGTAGTACGTTGAAAAGTAGGACCTGCATTCTTTAACCCGAAAGGCATTATCGTATAACAATAAGTTCCTATGGGGGTAATGAATGCAGTTTTTTCCTCATCCTCCCTAGCCATGCGAATCTGATGATAACCAGAGTATGCATCTAGAAAACACAAAAGGTCGCACCCCGCGGTGGAGTCGACAATCTGATCTATACGTGGCAGGGGGTAAGGGTCCTTAGGACATGCCTTGTTAAGGTCGGTGTAGTCGATGCACATCCGAAGCTTGCCGTTCGCCTTGGGAACGACGACCGGGTTCGCCAGCCACTCCGGATGGATGACCTCACGGATGAATCCGGCCTCCAGAAGTCGCGCCACCTCCTCGCGGATGAAGGCTTGACGTTCCGGGGCCTGCCGCCGCACTTTCTGCCGGACCGGCCTTGCGCCCGGCCGCACGGCAAGACGGTGCTCAATCACCTCCCTGGGGACCCCGGGCATGTCCGCCGGTCTCTAGGCGAAGACGTCGGCGTTTGCCCGCAGGAAGGAGACGAGCGCGTCTTCCTATTTGCCGTCCAGAAGACCACCGATTCGTGTGGTCTTGGACAGGCCGTCGCCCAGGGCAACCTCTTTGACCGGGACCTCGTCGCACATGATCATCCGCTGCCTCGGGGCGGCTGGGACGGAGGTGCTGAGCCTCTCGTTGCCACCCTCGGGCTTGGACGCGGCGGCGAGGTGGTCCGCGCGCTGCTCCATACAAGCAAGCGCGACTTTGAGGTCGCCATGGACAGAGATGGGGCCACCGAGGCCCGGCATCTTCATCTGGAGGTAGGCGTAGTGGACCGCCACCATGAACTTCACCAACGCGGGCCTCCCCAGGACCGCGTTGTAGGGCAGACTGAGGTCCGCCACATCGAAGTTCACCCGCTCCGTGCGGAAGTTGGCGGATCCACCGAAGGTGACCAGGAGGTCGATATGACCTAGCGGCCAAGTGTGCCCCGGCGTCACACCTACAATCGGCTGGGACGGCCGAAGCACCATCCCCGGGGCCTTGATGGCGTCAAAGGCTGCGGGGGAAAGGATGTTGAGGGCTGCACCCCCATCTATGAGGACACGCCCCAACTTCACGTTGCAAACGGTGGGGGAAACCACCATCGCGATCTGTCCTCCCCGGGCAACGCACGGCGGGTGGTCGGTCTGGTCGAAGGTGAGGGCAACCTCCGACCACCGCGCCCGCCGCGTCGCCTCATGGGTAGGGGCCGCGGCCAGAAGCTCTCGCTTCATGGCCTTGAGGCTCCGACGAGAAGCGTGAGCGCATGCTCCCCCATCGACGGTGGCGATGGTGGCCCCAGGCTCCTGGAACCCTAGGTCATCGTCGCCATCGTCGATGTCCTCGGCGGGGGCCTTCTGCTTGGCCTCACTTCGCCGGTTGCCGGAGGGAGCCGCCGGGGCCTTGCCCTCACGGCGCTCCTGCCTCCTCTCCTCCTCCCACTTCCTCGTCCGCTCAGCCAAACTTTTGACCGCGCGGCAGTCCGCGAGGTCGTGGAGGGAGGTGTTGTGCACGGTGCACCACTTGCCGGTCGGGCGCTCCCTGCTGGGAGCGCCGGCCTCCTTCTTTTTGTCGCTCGCAGGCCTCCCCTTTCGGGTGGCCCGCGAAGCGCCCTCGACGGCGAGGACGTGACCCTCGTCGTCGGAATGGGCCGACCTCTTCTTCCTCCTCCTGTCCCGCCGCCCTGACCGAGCGGCGGATCCGGGGGCGGCCGAAGCTGCCACACCGGAACCAGTGGAGTTCCAGATCCAGGCCTCTTCCTTGCGAGCCACACGGTCCGCGAGCTGAAAAAGCTCCGCGGTGGTCTGGGGCTCCTTGGAGGCGATCTTTTCGAGCATGCGGTTGTGCCGCACGTCCCCCCTGAACGCGTAGATTACCGCGTGTGCGGGGATGCATGGTATGGTGTTGCGGACTTGACAGAACCGCTGAATGTACGAGCGAAGAGACTCATCGTCCCTTCGCTGTACCGCATGCAAGTCCGCTTCTTCACCTGGGCGCGGATATGTGCCTTGGAAGTTCATGGTGAACTGCTGGCACAAATCCTCCCAAGAGTGGACCGACGTGGGCGGCAAGTTCATTAGCCAACCCCGCGCCTGTCCTTTCAGGGCCATGGGGAAGAAATTCGCCATGACCCTGTCGTCACCCCCGGCGGCCTCGATCCCGGTCGTGTAGACCTGGAGAAACTCGGCGGGGTTGACGCTTCCGTCATATTTTTCGGTGATGGTGGGCCGGAACCTTGGGGGCCAACGGACGTTCCGAAGGCTCGCCACAAAGGCTCGACAGCCGACACCACCAATCGGGGGCACGGGGGGCTGGCCCCCGCGCCCGAACCGAAGTGGCGCTCCGAACGAGGAAGCGCCTTCCGTTGCGTGGGCAGCGTGACGACCATTGCGCCGGCGCTCGATACTGAGGCGGGCATCCAGCCCCCTACGCACATCTTCTTGGGTGGGAGGCGTTAACGAGGGAATGGCAGACGAACGGCGGGTAACGGCTGCCACTCGCCGCGCCCTCCGCCTCGACGACACGGAGCCGGCGGTAGCAGCGCCAGAGGCCTTGGTGGCGGAGGACCGCCCACCGGCGCCTAGGTGCTGCTGCGCCGTCATGACCAAGTCGGCCACGTCATCCAGCCAACGTCGGGCTGGAGTCTCTGGATCGGGGACAACGGGCGGGTGACGCAAGAGCGCGCCCGCAGCTTGGAGCGCGCCCTGGGGCGTGCTGCCATCGCCGTAGACGAGGAGGCGACGCTCCCCGTCTCGCCGTCCTTATCCATCGCTCGTGGGCGGCGAAGTCGCGGATCTCTCGACCCCCTCGAGCGCCTCCTCCCGCCTAAGACTTCGGCGAGAGGGGGGCGGTGGAGTACGAGCTCGACGATGCGGGTTCTGCTCGCTGTCGTCACCGCTAGCGCTCGGAGAGAGGTTGTGCGCCACTGCCCGTTCGGCCATTGGGCTGAGCGGGAGAAGCTTGGCGCACACGAAAGAGGACGAGGGCTTAGAAAAACACACGCGCCCCCTACCTGGCGCGCCAGATGACGGAGCGTGGGGCTCCTCACCGGGAGACCGCGCGGGCCCCCCTTTGCCGGTTCGGCCGGGGGCGCTGGGTGAGGTTCTAAGCCCTTGATCTGTGGAATGGTTCGCGAGAGAGCAAATGCGCAAGACACGGGCGATGTAGACAGGTTCGGGCCGCTGAGAAGCGTAATACCCTACTCCTGTGTTCTGGTGGATCTGTGTATGAAGGAGTTACAAAGAGCTGGAGAGCAAGAGAGTTCAAACTCTAGAGACCCTCTCACTCCTCTTTTCTCCAGTCCCCTCTCTTGGTAGGCATGGTCCTCCTTTTATATCTCAAGGGGATACCACATACACCATTTCTACCTACCCTTCTTTTGGGTGGGGACCCATCCTACTTTGACCAAAACTTGGCTCGTACCTTCGCCTGACACCGGGATAACCCTGTCCTCCCTCATTAATGGGCGGAGATTTGCAATGGCTGCTGTCCGAATGACCCTCCGATGGGATGGGTCATACCAACCTCCACTCCGCCGGAAGCAGGTGCAACGTGGAAGCACAGTTGTTTGCTGATGACGTGACCGGCGTCAGACCAGTCACGAACCGGTCATTCTTGTCTACCACGTGTCAGTTTAGCATGCCACACGTCAGCCCTTCTTCATAAAATGACTTCCTTGTAATGGTTGCGATGAAGCCTGGTATGAATCTAGCCGGGACCGACGTGCTAACTCCAGGAGTTCCCACGCCGGCTCCGTCTAGGGACAAGTGCCTAGAGGCTCTCATTATTCCGACGGGACGGGGCGAGGCGTGCGAAAGGCCGCCTGTTGCCACCTAACCCGCGATCTGACCGGTCTGTGACCGGTCACACACTGTGACCTGTCACGGACCGAACGAGTGTGCTGCGCTGCATTAAATGTGGCGTGGGGCGCTCGTCCAACCCGCAATAAACGCGGTTAGGTGAGCGCCGCTGTGCTCACCTAACCCACACACGTGGCGCCAAACCCTCAGGGGGTCAGGGCGCCCCAGCCCTCGGGGACGAAACGGGAGCGGCCCGGCCCCTCGGGGAGATAGAGGGAGGGGCGGCCTCATCACCCTCGGGCCCGACCCCCCCCCCAAGGGGGTCAGGCCACGTGGGTGACCGCGGCTGCCCCAAACCTCTAGTCAAGATATCCCCGGTCCCATGTCACCGACACTATGAATCTACACATATTCTAATACTACGAATCTAGATAAGTCACTATTCAAATATAGGAGATATATCGTAATACTATGGGACTATTTGGCACAGCTCCAGCTCCACCCCTCCTGGAGCTGGAGCTCAGCCAAACAGTTTCAGCTCCACCAAAACTGGTAGTGGAGCTCTCACAAAATGAACTAGAGTTGTGGAGCTGGGTTTAGACAGCTCCACAACTCCACTCCAGACTCAACTCCTGGAGTTAAATTTAGGAGTTGGAGCTGTACCAAACAGACCCTATGAATCTAGATATATTTTAATACTACAAATCTGAATGAGCCTCTGTCTAGATTTTTCGTAATCATCGGATATATCCCATGAAACAAAAGGAGTGTATATTTTCCTAAAAGAATTTTAACTGAGAAAAAGATCACAAAGGGAGTAGATTATTTTGATTTTGACGCTGAATTAAGATGAAATTGGGAAACTGTTTATCGCGATGCAGATGTAAAAGAAGAATTTCCTTTTAAAAAAATATGAATCTGTTTATCACGAGTGCAGATGTAAAAGAAGAATTTCCTTTAAAAAAAATACGAATTCTCAGTGACACTGGGAAGCTTCTGTAATTGCATTACTTTCATTTTCCACATTTAAAAAATATTCACAATCGATTTTTCTCCCCTCGCAGCTAGTAGTGTATATACAAAAACCGAAAGAAAAATCGACCACCTTAAAACCAATTGAAACCAATTTGAAGAATATAATCCTGGTCCTAATCCACGTCCTCTATCCTAATGTTCCATGGCTCCCCTCTCTCCCCGCCGCGGCCGCCGTCTCCGAGCACCACGTAGCTCACCACCACCGCCCTCGGCCTCCGCCTCTCGCCGGCGTCCGCGCCGCCGCTCTGCTGCTCCTCTGGTGGTTGTTGTTCCGCCGCGGGGAGCTCGCGGCGGCAGACGGGGCAGCTCCCGTGGACGCCGAGCCACCGCTCGAGGCACTCGCTGTGGAACCGGTGCCCGCACGGCATCTCCTTCCCGGCGGCGAAGGCGTCCAGGCAGATCGCGCAGTCGCCCAGCGAGTCCCCGCCTTCGCCGTCCTCCCCGGCCTTCACCTCCTTCAGCGAGGCGATCGCCGCCTTCGACGCGGGGGGCACGCCGCCGCCGAGCCCGCCGGAGAACAGGTCGCCGCCGTCGTCGCCGATGATGATGTGCTGCACCATCATCACCGGAACCCCGCCTTCTCCCGGAATCTGCACGGACGGCCCCATCCCCATCGCCAGCAGCCGCAGGAGCCCCGCCGTCGCGAGGTCGACGCCGTTCGCCGTGGCCATCGTCGCCGGCGGAGAGAGAGAGAGAGCGCCGCCGCGAGGAGATCAACTACTTTTTTTGTTTTGTTTTTTTGTGTGCGATATTTTGCTGGCTTGAGGAGGACGGTATATATATGGGAGGGGAGCGGAGGTTGATGGTGGAGAAGGTTCTGGAAGATTCTGGGCTGGCTCCTCGTGTCACTGAGCTGTGGGCCCGCCTATTCTGGTTTGGGTCGGGCTCGCCGTTGGAGGAGATGACGTGGACGAGTCGGGATTTTTCAATTTTTGGATTTGTGTCGGTCGCTTTGGTAATGAGTTGGATCGTTCACCGGGCACGCGCGCGAGAGGTTCTTGAACGTTCCAGATATTTCCGTCTGACCATCCATGGGAGGCTGACTCGTGGGACTCACGAGGAGGCTATTTTTTAATTAAAATATTTAAAAAATAATTTTTTGTTTTAAAAATTTACAAATCAAACCGTCTGCCGACGGCAAGGAACCTAAATGCAAATTTTATAGCACAACTTGTTAGCTTTATGATTTTATAATTTAAAATTATATTATATAAAGTCAGATAAAATAAAACTTTATATCAAAAATTGTAGAGCTCAAGGAGATCTACAACTTTACAGTTAACAACTTTTTCATATAAGATGTTTTAGATATCCAAATATTCGTTACAAAATATAAAACATATTTTAAAAAATCTCAGATCTACATTTCAAACGACATTGGATGGAGATAAACTTTATATAAAAGTTGTAGATCCTGATGAGATCTATAACTTTGTAGTTTAGCACTTTTCCATTTAAAATTATTTGGAGTATTGAATAAGCATTATTAGTTTTTAAGCAATTAAAACCGGTGGAAAGAATTTGAACACAAATAAAAATTTTGCATTTAGGTCCCTTGCCGCTCTTTGGGAGGGCGATTTTTAAAAATCGCCCCTCTATAGGGCGGCAGGCGATTAGATTTGTAAATTTTCGAAAAAAAAATATTTTTGTAAATATTTTAGTAAAAAAATGTATAAATAGAAAAAAATGAAGCGGGTACGGGTGGCCCATGTGTATATACTATTTTTTAACCAGGCCCATGTATACTCCGACCTCTTCCTATAAGGGCCTTTTAGATCATGGGCCTAATTTGGTCATGCGAATTCGACCCAGATTTAGCTTTATTACATAGGCCCATGTATATTCCTTCTCTGGTCCGAAGCACTAAAAATGAGATGTAAAACATTCTCAAATTTGGAGTGTAGCCTTTGAATTCATAGAAATTTCATCCATGGAAACATGCTGATTTGAAAAGTTACGGTTACAATATCCCAGGTAAGGCACTAGGCCCATACAATTACACACGCATATAACTGTTTTTGAGTTTTTGATGGGAAGCCGGTATAACATCACGTCTTCAGGTGTTTATTTAGGTGCGGGAATGAACTGCCTACTAACAAACCAATCAGCCATTACACTATTACAGACGTGGCTGAAGGTGGCAGTCAATAGCACCAGTGCAGGTACGGCAACATCAGGCATTTTGCGTTGCTCATGCTCCGTCGTCGTCTTCGACATTGTTGACACGCTCGCACTCATCAATCCATTCGCTATATCTGCAAGAGAATAGAATGTAAGTAAAAGTGTGGCATAGGTGATTAGACTTTGCACAACTGGAATGAGTAAGTTGTTATTTGTAGGGAGTTTTAACTTACATGTCGATTGGTTCAGTCAGTGCTGCAACAAAGAAATCACAGAATCAGTATAGACTTGGAAAGTGCAGTTTACCAAAGAACAACGTTTTACTACCCACTGTTTTTATGCACGATATTCTTGTGCAGGTTTATTACTCACTCTATCTTCTTTTGCACCATCAGTTAACTCACACTTGCAACATGTTTATTGTCTTGATAGACATGAAGGTGTCAACATAGTGGCTACTGAGTGGACATCAGAGACAATATAGTTTGTTCAGACCAATTTTACTGAAAAACTAAACACCCATAAATAGTATGATTCCAAGTTGAATTTCCTCTCTTATCCTCAATTTGATCTTTACAAGAGATTCTGCTCTACTCTCTTAGTTCTGCTGTATTATCTCCAGTTGGTTGAAACAAAGTGACTAGGCAAAGAGTACAATACTAAAAGGACATGGCTATGAGAAGCTAACCTAATTTGTTCTCGAAGGTGGTACCAGTTCATTTCATGAAAGGAACAAAATAACAAATCCAATGCTCTTGCTTGCATTTTTAAATGAAATGAGAAATCTAAATCAGTGTACCACTAACGCATACCATTGACAGTGGTGCTGAAGTTTTCCTGACAGATCCTACATGAAGCCTCGCCGATCAGGTTCTTCATATCACTGGAAGAAGGGTGAGAAATGAGTCAAAATGCATTACCATAAGCAGTAGCAACAGACAGATAAGTAAACTTGTGGAAATTGTACTCACATCCGGCATTCAACACTACTGCCATGATTGCAGAATGGGCAGGAAAATACAGTATCAAGCTTGTCCATCCTCTTCTTAGGTGGTGGCTTAGCCGCTGACTTCCTCTTTCCCATGGCTCAAGTTACTTTCTTCCTTCAAAGTAAAACAAGGAACATTAACTATAATGTTCTGAATGACCATAAGTTCTACAAGTTTCTAGTTGTAAACATGACACAAAACATCCATAGGTAAATTCATATCGAACAGGCAATTTACGTGAGAAACTTCAGTGTGTTTTGAAGAATATGTATTAACACACACAACATAAGAAAGTTCATCTATGCTACCAAATTCTATTATCACAAAAGGAAGTGGCCAGTGAACTAATCACAATGGTGTTCAGGAGCACAAGATCCTATTTGTTCCTGCGATGGATACTACATCAAGTGTTCATCAATCAGTAAAAATTTAATAAAGATATACTTCATAGAGAGGGAATTTGGCATAACCCTTCCAATCCAATCAACCCAGAAAAATCAACCAACGACATGCTGTGAGAATCATTTTGAGTAATCTACAGCGGGAGTTCCTGACTGAAACTAAACTGATTACTCAAAAGAAATTACAAGACCCACATCTACATAGCTTGTTAATTTGCTAAGGATGACAAACGAGAAGGGGCTGAAGGATTTGCCATGTACTTAAGTCTTGTACTCCTATCCAAACTTCCTCTCTTCCATGACGATTTTGAAGCGGGATCGGGAAATTTGGACTAACCCTAGAGAGAGAAATCCTGAGTCATCATACATCATTCCTCTACCAACACACAACCAACCCACCCGATCAAACGTCAATTCAACTAAACGAGGTACAAAATAGTCAATAATCCCCTCGCGATTCCCTCACGGCAGCAGATCGGATCGATTCTTCCCTCACGATGAAGGGGGTTAAACACACAAACGATCCAAAAACCGCACACCTGTACCACCACCATGGCGCAGCACATAAAAGTAAAGAAAATTTCGGGCGGCGGCGGAGAATGGGCCGACGTGAACGCCGCCGATGGAGGCACCCGCCTGTCCCCCATGGGGGGCAGCCAGAGCCAGACCGTGGGGAGGTGATGGAGCCCGGGGCCTCACCTGAGCCGGTCGCCGGAGGTGAGGACGACGAGCAGCCGTGGGAGGGTGGCTGTCAGAGGCGGATCTCGCCGGAGGAGCTCCCGGGGCAGGCGGAGGGGAGACGGGGAATGCGGGGAGCTCGAGAGCGCGTCGGAAGGGATTGGGGGGAAAAAATGGAGGGTGTTCACACCCGCCGCTAACAAACGGTCAAGCTTGACCCAATATCCTATACTATCATAGAAAAAGAAGTGGTAATGGATTTGGTGATTGATACTCCTCGTTACCCAAAAATTAAGGTAATCTACATATTTTTGTTATGTTCGGATAGAATCTACTTCCTCCGTTTTATAATGTAAGACTTTATAGCATTGCCCATATTCATTTAGATGTTAATGAATCTAAACATATACATACATATGCGAGCAATGCTAGAAAGTCTTACATTATGAAATTGAGGGAGTATAATTTTAGCTTAGAAAAGAATAACATGAAGCATATTTCTATATGCGTGAATATCTTTACGTAGAGTAATTGTTTAGCGGCGGGGGAGAACTATCCTCTGTCTTATAGCAGGCTCAAACCGCGGAACGATCATGTGCTAGATCTGGAATAAGTACCAACATCGAGAATTATACAAAAGAAGAATTGGGACACTATAATAAGGGACATGAGTTCGCCCCGTAGCGTTGGCGGTAGCCTAGCATGAGGCAAGGCCAATCGGCGAAGAGCATAGAGGCAGAGGGGACGACAACGCCTCTATGTTGTTACCAAACTGTCTGTTATCGCCAAATCCATCCATGTGTAACTTTATGGGGATGATGTCAGCCGACTAAGGATTCACAACTGGCTAGCGGCGGCTATCCTAGCCGCTATCGATATCGAAGGTGCATAGTGGCGCTACCGTCGTCTTCAATATGCCCATGTGGCAGTGGCGAGGTCACGTTTTGATAACTTAATATGGAATTCCTTAACAAATATTAATATTAATGGTAAAACAATAGTAGTAATGTATAAAGATAAATAACGTAACCCATCATAAAAGAATAAATTTTGACGACAAATTTGTTTTTTTAACAGGGGATGTAACCAATAGGGTTGAAGGGTTTATTATTTTCAACCTTTCTAAAATAATATGATAATACCAAAATTTGAAAAGATAACAAAACCAACTCAAACTCTATCAAAACTTTCGTAACCTTATACTACGAAATTTTCTATAAAAATTTGAGAAGCCCTCAAACGAAACACCATCAAACACTATCTTCGCATACCAAAATATAATTTACCAAAAACTAAGTTCTTTGTTTTGGCAATAAGTGAAAGAAGCTCATACAAAACCAGAAAAGAAGATCCACAAAACCTATTCAGTCCCTGATATAGGATATTTATGGAGGAGTTTATATTAGCTACGACTTCTCATAGAATCTCTAGCTCCCTCAAAATAGACTAGACCGTTATCCAGAATATGAGAATATGTACTTGTAGAATCCAATTTTTTTCTACAAATGTGTCGCCATATTTTTTTAAAAAAAGTTAGCATGTATTTATATTATAAATTTCTAAATTACATTATGATTTTAGTGTATTTACAATGTAAGTTCCTAAATTACATATGTAATTACAATCATTTTCATATATAATTATACTAGATTTATACTATAATTATATTTGACATGTTTTTTTACCTAAAAATAACTCCCCAAACATGACCATACTCATATAGTAAAAGGTTGTGTTCGTATCTGGTGGCTGGAAACTCTCCCCTCCGGCACATAAAACGGAGCAGTTCATTAGCACGTGATTAATTAAGTATTAGAAAAAACTTAAAAAATAAATCAATATAGTTTTTAAAACAACTTTTCTATATAAATTTTTTACAACAGATACACCGTTTAAGCATGCGCGAGTTGGGAACTCCGAGTGCCGATCTCATCCCAAGTAACTTTGACCGGTACTACAGGTAACATGATCATACAGGTTAATTGCGCATGGCACATCCAACGGTACAGATCGGATCGGAGTCGCCTTCCATTTCGGCATCGGCTCCGCCCTCTCTTCTCTTCCGCTTTGCCCCCACCCTCTCTCTCTACTCTCTCCTCCCTCCCCACTTTTGCTTTCCCGTCGTCTCGTTGCCGACGTCAGATCGATCGCCTCGTCGTCGGCGCCGCAGTCGCGGGCGGGCGGGCGCGGTGGGGGTTAGGGTTTCCGTGGGGGGGGGGGGGGAGGGGCTCGGGATCCATCCATGGCTTGGCCCACGGGATGCCTCGGCTTCGAGGCCGCCGCCGCCGTCTGCCCCGCGGCCTTCCAGGCGTACCAGAAGTACTACGGTGAGCTCTCCGCCCCCTCCCCCCGCCGGATTCGCCTCTTTCGCTGGGGTTGGTGAACTCCCGTGGTGTGGTGTTAGGGTTTCGACCAGGAGAGGGGGAATTGTGGGGGGTTTTCAGTCGGTTGTGCTACTTTTGGGTTTTTTTTTTACTTGTCTGTGTTTTGGCGAATTTTGGGGAATTTTGTGCTGTTTAGGTTGATAATTCCGTTGGTCAAGTATCTGATATTTTTAGAGCTTTTTTCTTTTTTTTTTTGGCCTAGTTGATGAAAGGATGTCAATGGCTAAGCACTTCTCTAGGGTTTAAAAGACTGCAATAACTTTTAGTTAAGTGTGTGTTAGTAGGAAGACCAATTTTGGAGATAGTGGTCATGGTTGTTTAATCTGTACAACATGGTCTAATTAGAGGCTGTACTAGGCAATTCGTGGTACAATTTACTGTAAACAAAATTATTGGTACAATTCAGTTATCATGTCATGATTCCTTAGCACCTGAAAGCATAATTTGTTACGAAGTACAGAGATGATCTTTGATGCACAGTGATTGAACATCTGTTGGACTCTAGCGTTACTTAGATCATGTTTGCTGAATCCTGAGGTACTCTGATGCTGTCTAAATCTATTAGTTTGATCTTTTTTTTTTGGCTAGATATTGTATCAGCGTTTTCAAACGTGAACACACGAGAAGGATTGGCTGAGCTTTCACAAGTTATAGATGGCATGGAAGGATTGAGGTGAGCTATCTTGAATATGCTTTTGTAGGCATTGACAATTATGTGGTGTAAAAAAATGAGGCGTGCTATTTTTTTCTTTTATCACAAGATAGCTTGCACTTCTCACTTCTCACCTTTATTGTATCTTTACTTTTCAGTGATAAGATTTTATGAAATAAATTTTTTTAACTTCTACCTGACATGCCTACCGAGCTAAAGTATCGTTGAGAGTTAGCACAAAAGAAATCGATCCTTGTATCTCCTAATATTCATCTAGGGATGCAGTTTCCTGATACTTCTTTTTCCTTTGGCCTGATTACATTCTCTAATGTTTTCATACAGGGATGCGATATTTAGTGACATCCCCAAGCTCATGTCAGCTCTTGACTTAGTGAGTAATGCTCTCTAAATTGGTTATGCATTTTTTTCATATGCTTTTCAATTCGTTTTGTTGATGGAGAGTTCTCTCTTTTAGGATGATGCTCACCGATTCAGTATCTTCTATGATTTTGTCTTCTTCATTTCCCGAGAAAATGGCCAAAAGAACATCTGTAAGACCACCTATTTTAAGCATGACCATGTATGCTACTTATATAGTTTATATACCCCTAGAAGACTGATAAGAATGCAACCTTTCAATTTCATTATTTTAGCTGTTCAGAGAGCTGTGGGAGCATGGAGGATGGTTCTAAATGGGAGGTTTTGGTTGCTTGACAGGTGGTGTAACTTTGTTGAGGTATGCAAATTTCTGCTTCATAACTGATCTAAAATTTCAATTGTTTCACCTTGAACAATTATTAGGTCTGTTATTCATATGCAATTATTGCTTCGGCATTATTAGTGGGGGGTTCTTTAGTTTGTGAAATTATCATAGGGATTTGCATGGTTTACATATAATTTTTTTCTGGGTTTCTTGTTGATGAATCAACCAACAGTTTCTTTAATAAGAATACCTTAGATATGTGAATGGGGCCAAAGGACAATAATCATCTAGCATGAATAAGTGACTCCATCAGTTTCACTGAAGTGGTGGCTGAACTACACTTTGATGGTTTGAATGTTCGATAAATGAAATCATGAATACATGATGACTGTATAGGCTTGTTAAGGTGTATTTGAGCACATCAAATATCATTATCTTTGTGTCATTGCACTTGTATTGCAACACTTACATTTCTTCCAAAATATGAAGTTTGTACTAGTAAAAATATGGTGAAGAAAACTCTAGATTGTGTTGGTCAGTATTTGGTATTGTGCATTTAAATCATTTCAGTTGTACATGTAAATCAACCTTGAATCCTAGGCACTTAACAAAAAAGAAATTCTGGATTGGGGTTAATTTTAATCTAAGATGAGCGTGTAGGCCTTCCACTATAGTCTATGGTAGTTATTATAAAAATATTGAGTCGTCTGGGAACTACCTTTATCTTTTGCATTTTCATTCACACGAGAATGTGCAAGGAGTAGACTTTCCTGTATATTTTTAGTTGAGCTGTATCTTTCCTTTCTCAGAAGTACCAACGTTACAACATAACAGAGGATGTCTGGCAGCAGCTGCTAGCTTTCAGCAGGTGTGTAAATGAAGATTTGGAAGGTTATGATCCAAAAGGTAAAGTTTAATCTATTTCATATGATTCTTTTGAGGATTTCTATCATTTATTTGCAGCTTCCTCTGTAGATATAGCCCAGTAACAGTTAAGGCAAATCTAATGTTGCTATTCTTTTCTGTTTTCCTAGGTGCTTGGCCAGTTCTAGTTGATGATTTTGTGGAGCATATGCACAGGTTTGTCATTCTTGTCCTTAGTGCTCATTTAGAGTGCTTTCCAATTGAGTTTATTGATTCTGTTCCCATTCCATAAACCTAAAGCATTCAATTTTCTGATATGACAATTCAATTCAATTTAATGGTACTGCAATTGAAAAATGTAGTTTAGAATGGGATATTAATATTAGTATTAGCATTGGTGCGCAAGTACCTTGTGAGTTTTGTCTTCACCCTCAGGTGCCAGAAGTCATGATACCTGTTGTTTTCTGCATCTTGAACCGTATAGCATGGTTTCACTTATATTTGTTTTCTGCATCTTGAACCGTATAGCATGGTTTCACTTATATTTATTTTTACTAGGTATATAGTTTTTATGCTTCCTAATAAAGGCAATTCACAGAACTTGTGGTAAAAAAAGACTTGACAAAACTTAAATTATTTTATGCAATAAAGCTCCACATTTGCTTCCAACTGTTATGCTTGGTGAATGATTTTAACGGATAGGCAGTTAAGGAGCTTTTGGGATTTAAGATTAGGCACAACTTACTTAAAATAGTTAGCAACTTTGCATTGTACGATGTGGCTATTCTCGCTGCACATGGGATGCATATTAATAGTGATTGTATTTTGAAATAGTAACTATAGAAAATAATGTGACACCAGATTTATCCTACTAAATACATCTTACATGACAATAGATTCGTGGAAGCCTTCTCCCTACTAGTAGTACATAATAAGAAGACTTCCATAATATGTTTACAGATATTTGTATTTCACAAAATGCTTCTATAACTTTTAACATACTCTATGGGCTGGTCTCAATTACTTTTTTCCTAGCTGTATTGCTGCTTATGAGTTTGCTTTTGCAAAATGTAGGATTTATAATTCCTGTGATTGCTCCAGTGCGATGGAATCACAATTGAACATTTCCAATACATTTGGAGGTAATGTTTTGAGGCAACACTACATATACTAGTTATTTAGTCAGCTTTGTAGTTATTCCCAAATTTTGTGTGACAGGAATAAATCCATTACCTGGATCAAAGAGGAAATGCCCTACTCGTCTTAAACCTAATGAGGATGTGGACCTTTCGGATAATTTTACGCGCTCAGTCCATCTTGCGCCTCTGAAACGGCTGAAGGAGAGCCCTGTCATTACTAAGTATGGAGTTTGGGAATACAATGCAGGTACTCCTTTGGTTCACAGTCCATCAGATTATTGTGATGATGCAAATTTGCACAACCCAAGAGGTTGTCTTCAGAACTCACCTTCTATCGTCGAAGATTGTTTGTCAAAAGGATTTGAAGGTTGCATTTCAATGAAATGCTCGTTTTAATATAATCAGGAATACATGGCTTATTCACAATGACAGTCCATAAACTTCATGATTTTCCAGTGTGAGCATTCTGTATCTGTAATTAGTCAATTTTTGACTGGTAATATTATTAGTCTGTACCCTAATGATGCCATTATGTACTTGAGACGAAATATGTGCAACTGACGTCTCTGCTGTAACTGAAGACTGTAACCCTTTCTTGTAGATCATTCCTTCTACCGTTTTATCTTGCCTGATAGGTAATGTTAGAACTTTGTATTGGGCACACTGCAATAAAATATTGGCAAGTGCGAGTGGTAAGAGGAAAATGCGTGACTTTTTATCGCTTGAGTTCATGGGGCTGTTATGTTCGGCAAAGAAACTTTGGCTAAATTTTGCATCAGGATGTCAGTTTGGGCACAATGTTTGACCTGGTTTAATGAGTTTGGTAAGGTTTTAGCCATATCTTGCCAAAAAAAAAAATGATATACAAACTCCCGAGTTACTCGCACCCAAAGGGCCAAAAAGGTTTGCTTTTTACCCAATCATGCATGTATCTGCATGTGTACAGTCGGAACAGGGACACTGTGCTGGAAAATTGTGTTCATTCACCCAAGGAAGTAATCCAAGAAAAAAAAAAGGAGTTCATGCGCTCAAGGAAGTAATCCAAGAAAAAGATCAACAAATTGGTGTTTCGTGTTAACTAGAGTACATAACACATCACTGATATTTGATTACAACACATCCTAGTATTCTGTGAAAGTTTCCCTGGAAGTCTAGCAACTGAAACAGGTGTTAGTGCACAGATCAACGCCATATGCATCTATGATCATGATCTGAAATGTCATCCGAAGAATTTATACCCAGAAAATAATTGCAAACAACATTTCGTACAGTCAAGGTGTTGTCCTCGTCATTGGCAGCAGGCGAAATTGCCAGTGAAGTTAAATCCTAGAAGCAAAAATGCTAGTCCTTGGAGATACAGATTAAAATAGTAGCTAGTTTTCCCATGGAAGATAAGGTTATATGACGCACAGAAGATGAGAAACACCGAAAATCCAATCTCGGGAAGATTAATTCTGCAAGCAAAAGACAGTATCAATATAAATTGTAATTCATACAGCAGTCTAGTATAAATCATGATATAGATAGCCTTGAATAGAGGTCATACCTGTCTCTTAACCTTTTCCGGGTTTTTGGAAGCAAAGGAACCTGAGTGTCCTCAACACTACTCCCTATCTTCTTCGTCACAGTCCACTTGTTAAACCCAGATAATTCCATAAGGCCAGTTAGTGCAGCTCTCATGCGAAGCACAGTCATCACACTCTCAAATAAGATCCAAAACGGCATTATGTGTAGATTTCTGAAGAGACAAAGAATAACATTAAGTTTTAGTTTATGGGGGAGGGCATATAGGGAACATTTTAGAACTAAACACACAGGCAATGCAGAACTGACCTTGGATTTCTTATGGTTGTGATAATCAGAAGTGCCATAGGAATGTAGGCGACACCCCAGATTGGTATGAATAGCTCTGGGATCATGACCGACAAAGGGACTATGATGTTGTAAAGAACACAGGCAACCATAGGGGCTACAACTCTCCGCACCAAAAAGAAGCTATAGAGCATATAGAACTTCTTGAGGAGCGATATATCCTAATGGAACAACGATGGGGTGAATTTTCAGATTTATTGTATTTGCCAATGGTGTGAGAAAAGAAGCTCACCTTGGCTACCAAAACATCCATTGCTATCTTTCGGAATAAGTTTGCACCACCGCAGGCCCACCGAAATTGCTGTCGACAGTAGGCTCCATAAGTGGACGGCAGTTCGCTCTTGACCTATGACATGTTAACATAGCCAAATCAGACTGTTTTACTTTAAAATTCATTATATTGTTGAGAACTCTATGGTAGCAAAAGGTTTGCTCACTCTGATATCCCCAACATAGATAAATTTCCAACCATTTAAGGATGCTCGAACTGCCAAGTCCATGTCTTCAACTGTAGTGCGGTCCTTCCAACCTCCTGCCTCATTGATGGCTGTTGTGCGCCACACTCCAGCGGTTCCTGATATACCCAACATAGATTGTATTTTTGTAATACTACAAATTATGGACTTGTTTTTTTCTCTTTATGGTGTTTAGAATCCAAAAGTTATAGAGGTATGTATGTACCATTAAAGCTGAAGAAGGCAAAGGTTGCTGATCCAGCTTCCTGCTCAACCTTGAAGTGGTAATCAAAAAACATCTTCTGTACCCTTGTCAACAGGCTTGTGGTGTCATTCACTGCAAAATTCTGTCAATTAAGAATTGGATCGATCAGAGTAATAAAATGTTATCTTGTTTGAGAAGGCAATATGCTAGCAGTTTTCTCATGTCATTTTTTTTCATGCCTATGAATGTGTAAAGAGATATTTTCTTTGTCAGCTAAGACAGTGAGTATTTTAAAGCAGATTTTTGTGCAAAGTTTCTGAACAATGAGCTCTGAAATGGAGAAAGTATTCCTGTGTGATAATGTACCATGACATAGAAGCATATAGGACTCAAAATATTATCCAGAGCTATTCTCTGTTCCATGGCCTAATCAAAACTATGCATTTGTGATAGATATCTGGAAGAGTTATGCTCCATAGCTCACAGGAATGAAGTCCTTACCGAAGGCCCACCGAGCTTGAACAAGGGCGACATTCGGGTTGTGCATGAGGAATGGGACAGTTCGGAGCAGGAAATTTGGCTCAGGCTGGAAATCAGCGTCAAATATGGCAATATATTCGCACTGCTTGGTATAGTCACATTCCATTCCTTTCTTCAGGGCTCCTGCCTTAAACCCCTTGCGGCTGCTTCTTGTGACGTACTTGATATTTACTCCTTTGCTTGCCCAACTCTCACATTCAAGCTCCACCAAATTCTGCACGCAAGAAGTAATTTGATCATCTTGAGATTACACGTCTACACTCATTAATGATAAATACAAGATTGATAGATGATTATGTATTGTCTAAAATGTTCGATTGTACTTGAAATATAATGCCCTCAACCAAGGTTTTGTTCAGTAAGACAAATGAAAGAGAAGGTTCACAAGTGGCTGTTGTGCACAAGCGGATGTGCTGTAGTGTGGTGCCACCGTGTTTGAACACATCATGTTGTCATTGGATGGCATAAGATAAACCGTATTTGATGATTGTGGTAGAATGATAGATACAGATCTGATGGACTGATGGGCGGGGCTACCTGGTCACCTCTGTTTTTTTCAGAAAGTTCATTGTGCCTGCCAGCTACTGCTGCCTCGTTGTACTAAGCCAACCCATTCAGTGAGCCAGTTAAGTGTTCAACAACAAAAATTAAGCAATCGAATATGAGCAATAAGTACGCTAGAATCGATCACAGAAGACAACTCTTAGGTCTTAGCATCTTTTGTTTCTTATTGACATGTCCTATTTACCTGAATTATTTTTTGTGAAAATAATGTATATGTCCTCAAAATGAATCATCATAAAATTCTGAGATAGCAAAGGACTTTTGAACTGTGAAGATAATAACATAGCAAAGCATGAATGCACAAAGGACTTTTGAACTGTGAAGATAATAACATAGCAAAGCATGAATGCATGATATATTACAAATAAATGCCATGTAGATGTCTTCTACTAGCAGCTCAAGATATATGAAATAACATGGCAAAGATTCCTCCTATAGGAGAGGGATATGCCCAATCATTGAACCATTCATCAGATCCATCATCCATGACATTGGATAGTGGGCTGCAAGCCAAGTGGGAAGTCAGCCAGATAGGGGAAAAGTGAGCCAGGGCAAATTTCAGGACTAGGTAAATGAGCTTATGTAATATACTATAAGTGCATGCATCTCCCATCAGTAACATCAAGGACTAAACTCACTTGAATCAATAATGCTGATTTACTGAGTTTAAAGTGATCTATCATACCCCATGGTTTCTCTGTTGTTACAGATTACGCTCAAATCATTGCATTAACCTCATCCATGTGATGAAACTCATCACACAAATATGTGGTTGGATGTCCAGATCAGATCCAAAATTCTCGAAGTATCCTTTGCCGTTGGCAATAGGGCTGTAACTGTATTGCGGGAGATTAAAAGAGAGAGAGAGAGAGAAAGAAACAGCTATTGAAATTTCTCACTTCAGATACATATTCGTATTATTTCTCTGAATACTAAATTAATTATTGTGCTGTCAGACAGGGGTCCACTGTACCCATGTGAGGGAAGGGTCCAGACTCCAAATGAATTGTTATCGTTCTCCATCCAATTCAATCTTGGTGTCCTCTTTGACTGTAGCATGTTATGTACTTCATTTTCATATAATCATATGCTCCAAGTCCCATCTCCCATAATAACAAAAAACACTAGTACTATCGAGTCTATCTACTAGTGAAGTGGTGATAGCGAAAAGGTTTTACCAATTGACACTACTACTGTGCTAGCTCCCTCAACGTTGGAGTAGCTTTCATGTGTAATCCAACTATACCAACTAAGATAAGTGGTATGCTATGAAAGCTACCCTTCTGTCAAAACTTTTGATCTGAACTGTCCAATCCTTTTCCCACCAACAAATGTCTCACTTCTTTGAGATAGAACTTAGGTAGGTACTGATAGGCTCTCTACTCCTAAAACAGAAAGTCCTTGCTAGGAACTAGGAAATCTCCACCCATGCTGATGCAACAATAGAACAACACTACAACAGTACTACTACTAGAAAACGAGGAGTTCATCAGTTTTACCTTGATGAACGGATCGGTGGAATCGTCCAGCACCTGGACTATTAGCTTGTCCTTTGGCCATTTGAGCTCACATGCCGCCCCAATCGACAGCTTGTACACCTACACACAGCCCATTCCTAGCAGGATCAGATAACATATACCAAAATATTCAATCTCGCAAGGCAACAACAGGAACAGGAAAAGGTAATCAAACAATAATACAGAGAGAATGATTAGTATTTTTTTTGTTCCTTTTTACAGTTAATTTTTTTTAGCGGTATCTTCTCACCTCCAGCTCATTGTACATGGGTATCTGGACCATGACCATGGGATATTCCCCTCTCCCCTTCTCCTCGTCGGCGCCGGCGAGGGGCTCCCACTTGAACCTCCACTCCGGCCGCCACCCGATGGCCTTGACCCCGAGGCTGACCGCGCTGTTGAACGTCGCCTCCACCACCAGCATCACCGACATCACCATGCACACCCACACCGCCACCTGCAGCGTCGGCGCGATCACCCCGCCCCGCACCCGCACCCACACCTCGTACCACGCCGCCACCCCCACCGACACGCCCCCCGCCGCCGCCTCGTCCCCGCCGCCCAACACCCCGATCAGCCACGGGACGACCCCATCCCACTCGAACGCCCCGCCGCCTCCAACCGCTGCGGAACAGCAGGGAAACGACGTCAGATCACGCGAGACAGCGAGCAAGGGGGGCTAAAAAGTTGCCAAAAACGGGGGAATGTACCAGCGAGGGGGCGGCGGAAGTCGACGGCGCCGAGGGAGGAGGCGGCGGAGAGGGCGGCGGCGGCGGCGAGGGCGAAGACGGCGGCGCCGCCGATTTCTCCCGCCTCCACCATGGGTGCCGTGTGGGTGGAGGTTGCAGTCAGCGACGGAGAGAGAGAGAGAGAGAGAGAGAGAGAGAGGCAGGGCGTGATGCGATTTGGGGATTTCTGCTAAGTCCACACTGATTTCTTCTTCTGTTGTTTTATTATTTTTCTCGTGCTGACTCCATCTCAATGGGGACAGCGGTGCACTACCACTGCTGCACTTGATTTAACGAAGTATTTATACTTGTACATTGATGATTGGAGTATCTTGTTAGTACTATCTCCATTCCAAAATAAATGTAGTTGTGGCTCGTGGATATACATATTCAACGTTTAACCGTTCGTCTTATTTAAAAAAATATAAAAAAATAAGAAAAAAATATTTACACGTAAAGTACTATTTATTTTTTATCATCTAATAACAATAAAAATACTAATCATAAAAAAATTTCAATTAATACGAATGGTCAAACGTTGAATATGAACAGTGTAAAACTACACTTATTTTAGGATGGAGGGAGTTTTTTTTTCTGGGCCATTAGATAAGCTGACATTGATATTTGACCAGCTGATCTTCCCCAATAGAATATATGCAATGAGCAAATAAAATAAAAGGCAAAAGGAGATATGGTGAGGGTTGCCCACTTAGATCATTATTAAGTGGATTATGTTCACGGATTGCTGATTTGATTATACGTATAAGTTAGTTAGGTTATGAGATAACTTAGAACAAGTGATGTAAACAATGTAGTACAATATAATTTTTTAAATGCATTTTTGAAATGTCTGACTTTTTTTTGGCCGTAGGCCCTATCATATAAGTAAAATTGATTATTTCACTTTTTATATGTCATATGGTGATCTGATCATTTCAGAACTACACGAGCTCTGTATGTTCAGAAATATGTCGGCTTAGCCAAAACTACGACTCTAGCACAAAATGTTTCTCACCATCTTGAAAAGTTTAAAGCCTACACTTGACTTTTATATCACGAAAGTTGTTGAGGAAAAATGATATTGTTCCTCAAGTTGATCCCAAATATTACAACATTTGATCCCATTCTCCAGTATTTCTTTTTAGTTTCATTTCACATGCATTCTAGTTGCAGCAAATCAATGTCTTTTTATTAACAGAGGCGTGGACAGTTACGGGTATACCTAACATTATGCTCAAACCGATCTTGCCATGCTACTGGCTGAATTTTTTTTTTTACTGCATCGTGCGGTGAGCAGATCTGATCCAGTGGCGGAGGTGAGCGTCTCCGTCATCTGGGCTCACACACTGGCATAGTTGCAGCTTTGGTTTGGATTGCATATGTTCCAGGGCCCAGCAGTAACAGTTCTTGAGAGAGAGAGAAGGTTCATTCCGTTTCGATCCTTCAGAAGTTCAGATAATGCAGTGTCATGATTTGATCAGTTATGTTTTTGGGATTTTCGGTGCAATTTTGTCAATGCAGGGCATTGTTTAATGTGACGTATCTTGAATTATTTTTTTAAAAAAATTAGGGGAGCAAACGTGTATTATCATACTACTAGTATGTTTTAGGCTTGTTGATTAGCAAAGGAAGTAATATCTGAAAACAAATATACGGAGCAGGTCTCATGGACCCTACAATAGTACAGTGATGATGGTGTAGCAGGAAAGGATAATGGCACGTTTTTGTCTGATCCTTTTTTGTTGATGAAGTACTCAGACCGCGCCAAATGATTGAAGGCCAGCGCAAACGATGATTGCAGGTACGAGTAAGATAGGCTTTTTTTTGTGAGAATGCCATCAAGTTCTCATGATGAATGCCTATCATTTTCAAGGTCTCCCTTTTTTGCCTTAAAAGAAGCCTAAGATGCATGCTTAATTTCACAATTAATTGTAGTTGAAACACCTACTCCTACTCGTTTGACAAATCAAGTCTCAACTGAATTCTGAACACACAGTTTCAAAAAAAAAAAAGGGAAAAAACTCTGAACACACAATTACCAACCTGAAAATGTAATTCGACGCTACTACTGGGCCAAGCCGTTGTTGTCCACAAGGCGACAGCCCACTAGGCCCATGGGCTCAAGGCACATGGCAGGAAAAGCCCAGTGCATTGATCTACTGTAATTAAGCAGAAAATAGTGATTTTGTTAGCTTTTTTGAAATCTCAATATATTCGTAAAACTATATAAAAAAAGTATTCATGACAAGCGCTTGATAATAAAAATAGTAAAACAACAATTTTCTTCTAAACAACTTAAACAAAATTCATGCAATTTTTGTTTGAGAAAGAAAAGCTACGGTCAAAGTATACTTACCAGATAGTAGCAGAGTAGGCATGTTAGGTGTTTTCAAAATCAATAATTTGGTAGTACAATAATTCCTTCCTCAGTAATCTGCAACCACATGCGTATTTTTGTCTCGCGACAAATTTTGTGGCCCTGGTGGGCTCTTCTTGATCAGAGAAAATCTCACAAGAGGGCCCAATAATTTGCTCGATCTTGTGGCGTTTCTTCCTCGTCTCCATCTCCACCGCTAGTGCTTGGCTGCCTCCTCGTCAGGTTCTCTCCTCTTTCATCCTCTTCAAATTTAGTTCTATCTGTCTCCAATTTACTGTGGTTAATTAGGTTGCGATTTGCAAGGATAGAGGCAAAGATTACTATCTGCAACACTGACTTCTTTTGTTGTTGAAGGAAACATATGCTCTTACTTTCAGTTCAGATTTTTCTTTTCATTTTCTCCGTTTGCAATTTGCAGTTCTGTTGTTGTTGCAGACGATGATGGTGTGTGTCGGAATGCATTAGCCCATAGTTCTTGTCGATGTGGTCTTTTTTTTCCTCTCTCTTTCTCTTGATTGATATGGAATAGTTACACAGTTGAAATTGTTACAGATGGCCACACCAGTGCCTGTCACAGAATGCTATGATCCTATGATGTTATCAACATTGTTAACCAAACACCAGTCAACTTCAAATATCTGAGGATTCAGAGTTGTGCTCATAAATTCAGAATTGCGTTTTGACTCTCATGCTGAAGCAATTACTTTGAGTTTTGAATTGTGATATTGTTTGATGAATTGAATTCTGTTGGCAACAAACAACTTAATATCTGAACATTTCTGCATTATCTGTTCAGATTCTAGGAGATGGCATCAGCAGCAATGTCTACTCTGAACCTGAGTTCATCTCCTCTGACCAAGCAGCAGCTCCGATTTGGAGCCAGCACACTCAGTGCAGAACACGTCAGTGGCTTCAGCTCTGCAAGGCCAGCTCCATCGTTGTGCTGCTCCAGCTCTCACTGGCGAGCGGTCAAGCTGAGACCGAGACGGCGGCCATGGCGGCGCGCCGGGAACCGGGTCGTCGCGCAGGCCGGCGGCTACAAGGTCGCCATCCTCGGCGCCGCCGGTGGGATCGGGCAGCCGCTCTCGCTCCTCGTCAAGATGTCGCCGCTCGTCTCGGCGCTGCACCTGTACGACATTGCGAACGTCGATGGTGTCACCGCCGATCTTGGACACTGCAACACGCCGGCGAAGGTCGCCGGGTTCACCGGAAAGGAGGAGCTCGCCGGTTGTCTTGCCGGCGTGGACGTCGTCGTCATCCCCGCCGGCGTGCCGAGGAAGCCAGGGATGACGCGGGATGACCTGTTCGGCATCAACGCCGGCATCGTGAGGGAGCTCGTCGAGGCCGTGGCGGACCACGCGCCGGCGGCGCTGGTGCACGTCATCTCCAACCCGGTGAACTCCACCGTGCCGATCGCCGCCGAGGTGCTGAAGCGGAAGGGCGTGTACGACCCGCGGAAGCTGTTCGGCGTCACGACGCTGGACGTCGTGCGCGCCAACACGTTCGTCGCGGAGATGAAGGGCCTCCCGCTCGCCGACGTCGACGTCCCGGTGGTCGGCGGCCACGCGGCGGCCACCATCCTCCCGCTGCTGTCCAAGGCGAGGCCCAAGACGGCGTTCACCGATGAGGAGGTGGAGGCGCTGACGAGGCGGATCCAGAACGCCGGGACCGAGGTGGTGGAGGCCAAGGCGAAGGCCGGCGGCGGGTCCGCGACGCTGTCGATGGCGTACGCGGCGGCGAGGTTCCTGGAGGCGTCGCTGCGCGGGCTCGACGGCGACGCCGACGTGTACGAGTGCTCGTACGTGCAGTGCCAGGCGGTGCCGGAGCTGCCGTTCTTCGCGTGCCGGGTGAAGCTGGGCAGGGACGGCGTCGAGGAGGTGGCGGCGGCGGGGGCGGAGCTCCGGGGGCTCACGGAGTTCGAGGCGCGCGCGCTGGAGGCGCTCAAGCCGCAGCTCAAGAAGAGCATCGACAAGGGCGTCGCCTACGCGCAGCAGCAGCCAGCGACGGTGGCGATGGGTTGAAATTTGACATACTTTTCGCAGCATTTTGCGAGTGATTACCATTTGCTGAATGCATTTCCGTGCCAATTTTGCAGTGGTGCTCCATTAGTGATGACCGACAAAAGAGAGATGAGAGAGTATGACTGGTGGACCCCATCATTTTTTATTCAAAAAATGCTGACTGGATTGCCACACGTACGCTACGTAGGACAAAACTGCTTTAGATTGGGTCGAGGGGGGTAAATCATCTAGAATTAAAAGTTTAGGGCGAACAATGTCTGGTTTTCGGGACAAGGGGGTAATTCGATCGATTGTGATAGTTCAGGGGGTAATTCGTACTTTTTCCTTTTTTTTTTTTGACTAAGCTGCATGCATGATTTTCTTAGACGGACCATATAAGATTTCGTCTATGAAAATCATATTTTTCTAGGTGAACCCTTTAAGTAAAGGGGACCGTCTGAAAAAAATAATTTTCACAGGTGATACTTGACTGCGCGACCTCTACTTCCTCTGTTCCTCACCACGCAGATGCCCAGCTACCGCTGCTCCCTTCAACATTGCGGTGGTCATGCTGCAGCAGGAAAGTCATGCAAGCACTGCATCGTTTCGCAGACAGCGACGAAGGGCTTGTCCGACAGCAGGGCGATGCCATTGGCCAACACGAGGCCATCGAGCATGCCAGACGCCTTGCCGGTGCGCAGGTCGTCCCCTAGTGTCCTCCACCGTTGGCGTCCATGGGACAGTCCCAACCTAGGTAGGTAGGGAAGCTCCCCATCAACCCAATCTGGCAATCCCAGTGACCATGAGGCGTCTGGTCTGTGTTGCAGGACACACGTATGATGTAAGTCCGTCGCCGGCGGCCACAGCTACGGCGACTGCATCGAGGCCTTCCAGTGCCAGACCGACAGCGCCAGCGCCACCGTCGCCGATGAGCGCGGCCTCGCTGGCCGGCAGGCCGCCAACACCACATGCCGCGCCGAGAGACTAGGAGGAGGACACTCGGAGGCGGGGCCGCCTCGGCGTGAGCACGGAGGTGTACTCGGACGCCTTGGACAAGCTCGGCGATGCGGTGTACGCGCCCGAGACATGCGAGGACGCGTTTGGCGAGGCTGACGGTGAGCCGTCCGCCGACGAACTGTTCGTCGCCGACCTCCTACCGCCGCTGCCGCCTTCTGCGGATGGGCGCCACCCCTTACCTCGCCGGCGAGCTCCTGGGGAAGACAGGGAGGCTTCATAACGCCTCAACAACACACTGACATGTGGGCCCGACATATGCCACGTCAGTAAAACTAGGGAAAAAAATTGATCTATACTGTTTTGGGATCAACTTTGAACGGTTTTAAATAATTAAGAGGTAGAGATTTTTGATATTGGGGAGTAAGGACCTCACTACGTAAAGTTGAGGGACGTAGGTGAACTTATTCCCTCTCGTGCTAACATACAGGCCATATTGTGGGAACGTACAGCCCAGCCCATCTCGGACCACTTAAAACTAACCCCCTTACTTGCCGAGTTGCCATGCTAATGTAGGCCTGTATGGTGAGAGTTTTTTTCCCCAAGAGATGCCCCCCTTATTTTTTACCATTATCATAATTGGAATCAGTAATTTTACAAATGGCTCCCTGCATTGGGTCGCTACTCGCTAGCCTAAACATTGCCCCTTATTTTGGACTAAAGTTATGAAAATGGGCCCTCGTTTATGAAGTAGCTTATAGTTTTTGTTTGCTCAAAAGAAACCTACTACTTCTGCTTTTCTCTTTTTTGACACAAATAATAGTCCTTCCATATATTCCCTATATCTCAAAATGTAGCAATGCCCCATATCCAGATTCAGATTAGTTATCTATGAGTCTAATCCTATTCTATTCTAAATTGTTACTATATTTTAAGATAGATATAGTAATTGAATAACGTTATATATTCAAGACCAATGAAAATTACACATGTTGTTGACCGAAAGCTTAATTTTACACATGTTTTCGTTGCCTGCTGTGGATTCATCCAGATAAGAGGATGCATCTCAGCTGAAGCATCAACTTTAATCAATCAGCTATTAATTTTGCCTGTCATCTGGTGGGGCAGCATCACAGGATGCAATGGTGCGGCCTACACAAACCATATATAGCAACAATTAATGTAATTCTAACTTGCTAAAGTGAAGGTATTATTTTGATGCAAATAAGACTGGCACAAAAGAAAAATAGATTTACCAGGGACATGGGCTAGTGTGCTCGTGCGAAGAGTAGTCATTATGGTAACATAAGATGACACTTTCTGTGCTAAATCATTAACCGTACAATGAAGAATCTGCAAAGCAAGCATAAACAGGATCAACATTTGATCAACATCTGAAAAGAATTAATGGGAAACTCTGTCCAGTGGAATACCTCAAGTGCTTCAGTTGTTGAAGCCTCCCCAAATTTATTTATCAAACATTGTATCTCCTGCTGATAATTGCGGTTAATTGCCTCGACATCACGTTTTGGACTGTAATCCGGTTGAATGCTACGAACAGATGCCAAAGCATCTTCAAACAAGATACGGCTAACTGCAGCCAAACCTTGAAGAGCACAAAGGAATGATAGAACGGTTGCTTTATCGACCTTCCTATGGTAAGTGTCCTCGGCAGTCTTAACAAAGGTCGATACATACATCCTGACAGTCTGCATTTTCAGAGAAATTTTTAGTAGATTCCAGAATTATTATGTGATTTCAAGATTTGGTCAAAGAACAGCATCCAAATAAAACCTTAACCGAGTTACCTGATCTATTGTATTGAGAGAAATTTCACTTGGCGTTTGAGCTCTCAATTGAGCGCCAGTCTGTTTTTCACAGGGGTGGGGAAGTTGGTTAGACAAAGTTCAGTAAAATTGCTAGCATAATGCATATTAAGAAAGAGCACAATTACCATAATTGTAGAAGCCAACCCGATAGCATCTTTAGCTCTTTTGAGAAGAGTCAGTGCTAACATCCTGCCTTGCCCATACTACAGTACCCACCAAATAAAACATGATCAGCTTTAGCAACAAGCAAGACAAAAGTTCATAGTAACATTACGACATCATCCTATAATTTTGAATTTCAGTAAAAAAATTACAACAAATTAATTGCTATTTCTATTATACATTTGAAGTTAACACATAACCACAATGACTATTGACAAGTGCTCACACAATCTCCAGCGTCTTATATATATATATTTTGTTTTCAAAGAAAGTTTATATTATTGAACTTGTTTATCTCCTTTAAAACTTTAGATTTTGCACTAATGCAACAGACTTTTACATTCATATTCACAAGTCCTAAAGTTAAAGGTTGAGGCGCTAAATTAAATTATGTGACCGCTACAAAATTGCTTATTGAATTGAAGCATATTGCTGAAGATTAGAATTTTGTCTTGGAGCGGAAATGCTACTTCCAACGTTGTATTAGATATGCTAAATAACTAAATGCATGTTTAATTCTGATTGTAGTGTGTTATTGAAACAGCTTCTATTCCTAACCATCTCATAATTCCTTGAGTATTACTACCATTAGCATTTTTATTGAACCATGATGTGCTTATTCGAAGCCCATATATATCTCCTTAGGAATTGCTAGAATCAACAAACATGTATCCTTTGGCTATATAGTGATTCTTCTTTTGCCGATTACCTCTACAAAAACCAATGGTCTAATCAAAATAAAAGGTGGACACTGTTTACTTGTTTTAGTGCTAAACAAAACAAAAACTCCAGCATATTATCTTGTTTTAGTGCTAAACAAAACAAAAACTCCAGCATATTATGAACAGTACTGACCAAATAGCATATCTTCGCTGAACGTATCTCCGTCCAATACCCTTTAATTTTGTTTATCTCATAATTGAATGGTGTATCGTCCTGCTTGCAAAGCAAAAGGGGGGGCATTAGAAATTAAATAATAAAGCAACAATGCAATAGTTTTGACGTTACATTATATCAAGGAGGCAAGCTTTCCATTAGATATATTAGTAGCTATTCCCTCCGTTTCTTATTATAAATTGTTTGACTTTTTTACCAGTCAAACTTCTTTAAGTTTGATCAAGTTTATAGAAAAATATAATATTTTCAATGCAAAACAAACATTGTATCAAAATAAATTTAATGCTAAATTTAATAAAACTAATTTCGTGTTATAGATGTTAATTTTTTCCTATAGATTTGATCAAACCTAAAGGATTTTAACTAGAAGAAAAAATCAAACGACTTATAATATAAAACAGAGTGAGCAGTATACATTTAGCTAGCTTGCTCCTTTAAATTTGGTTTCTTGATGCTACTCCGACATTACTACTGCTTCCGTTGTTGAACTTTCTAGTGAAACTTGCTCTTTCACTTAGGTTTCTTGATTCCTGACATTACTAGTGCATGCTAGCTTCCATCGTTGTCTTTGTTTGCCATTTGCACTAAATAATTCACTATTGTTAATTGAGCTTAGATAATGTGCTAGGAATTTTTATTTGGGAAAAATATACAAACAATACAAAATTTCGATTAGTCAAAATTAACTACAATCCCCATATGAATGAATGGTTGACGTTTTCTATTGGAGATAAGTTAAGCCATATATAGATGGTGACAGTCATGATATCCCACATTCTCCGGTTTCGCTGCTCGTTCGTGTGCTTTAATATTAACCAGGCTTGAGCAGATGATAATTAAAATTCATGCATAGAAAGTATGAGTTCAGCAAAAGATTTTTTAAAAAAAGGTGTGAGTACATGATTAGAACAAACCATATCATCCTTTTTGATTGATCGACGAGCTCTTAATTCATCCGCACAGTGCTGGAGCTCTTCAATTATGTCCTGAAACTTACGAGAGAGCTGGTGCGATGGAGGCTAAATAGAAGAACAAAAAAACAATTAATCAATATGCTGTCAATTTCGATCTAATCTAACTAATGGCAGATTAAGCTAGGAAGCAGCTGTCTGTTTTTGATATATATATACCTGATGGGGATCACCCTCCTCTGCTGGGCCGGGTGGTCGTCGGCGGTGCCTTCTTCTGGCAGCGGACGACGACGTGGCGCAGGCGAGCCGTCGCCTGCGCCTGGAGAGGCAGCCGCGGCGGCGGCGAAGACGACGAAGCAGGCAGAGCCACGCGGGTCCATCGCGACACAGAGAAGGACGACGTCGCCGGCGGTACAACGACGTGGGTAGGAGGGTAAGGGAGAAGGTGCGCCGCCATGATCGATCAAGATTTTGATCTATGTATGCGTAGTACGTACTCCTCGTTTCGTTCTTATTTATAATGGTGTAATATAGTTTATTGCCAAATTTGATAAATATATAAGAAATCCTGCCAAAATTTTGGCAATATTAACAACTTACTAAAATTTTGGTAATGCCAAAATTTGGTAAGATTTATTTTGGCTACAATCTGAACAGGCCATAATGACCCTTTTTTTCTTCTTTTTTTAAATCTTATACCAGAAAAATGCACGTCGGTTGCAACCGGTGAAGGTTATTTTAATCTTATTATTGTTATAGCGCTTGGTTAAGGTGAAATTCAATATGAGAATACGCTTGGATATATATTTTTCTAAAAAATCATGAACTACAATTAGGAGTTCGATCATCTCAAGTTACCATGCAATTTTTTTATAAAGATTTCTTATACGACTCCTTCTGTATTTCTAAAAGCGAATGAATTTAAAACCCGACTCAAATACGGATATGTATTTAAAAAAAACGAAGGAACTTAAAAACCGACTTATACACGGATATGACGTATCAAAGTACCGGCAAAAATATCTTCAATTTTTATAATAGTAGAGATAGAGATATAGATTACTAGTAGAAAAGATGCCCGTGAATTGTAGCTGGTAGAGCCAATTTAATTTGTACATATGTGTCGGTGGATAAATGATCACAACCTACTGTACCGTTTATTCATGTGTTTATCTGAATCACTTATTACCAAATAAAATACTATTGGTTCGGGCCCAATTAATTTGCGCGCGCCTCACATAAGAGGTACACTCTAGCGTAAGAAAAAAAGAAAGATTTTGATAGAAACATAAAATTAAAAATAAAATATAAAATTAAAACCGATTCAAACACGGACGACGTACCAAAATTCGGGCGAAAACATCTTCAATTTTTATAATAGCAGAGATAAAACAACTCCTCTTATCTTGGTTAATTAGATAGAATAAATGATTGTTAGATTAACTAGCACCGGCAAATTATGTTTCAATTTTTTAATCTCTATTTCTAATATTATAAAAATTGATAGAGTAAATTCCCTGTGTACCCATGAAAACTCATTCAATTTCTTTCATAACCTTGAAATTTACCCGATCTCTTCTATACCCCTGAAATTTTCCTTCTTTTCACTGTTATGTTTGGTTGCAAATGTTTGTTATACTGTCACACCCCAATCTGGCATCGCCATACAACGGCACCTGACAGGAGGGTGTTGTAGGAAAACGGCTTGAACCGCGTCCTACGAAACCGCGATCTCAGTACCAGTCCCAGGACATAGCGCTGGTACCCACGGTGACAAACATGAATCATTGCAAATCCTTATAATTAATAGAGAACTTATTTACCTTAATTTAGGTTGCAGCTCAGACAGCCCGAGAATGCAACCGGCGACACGGACGAGGCAAACACCAACAATAGCAGCAGCAGCGGAACCAACCAACGGACTAACACCCAACGCCACAGGCAACGGCAGGGAACTAAGACGAAACCCTAATCTTCACTTCACTTCAACTTCATCTTCGGAGCTGGCAGAACTATATTTATATAGAGAGCAAGGGTGAGTACTTACGTACTCAGCAAGCCAGGGGAACTTAGGTGGTTAATGCAAGCTTCAAGGGAAGGCTGTTATTTTGCAAACAGTTTTGTTTTCAAGTTTTCAACAATCTAAGTGTGTGCTTTCCACAACCTGAGCGAGACAAGTCTCAGCTCTGTCGGGAGGTGAGAAGTAACAAATTTATTTATCAAGATTTGCACAACTCCCAGAGTTGGCTTCAAATCTAGTTTTCCTAAACCAAACCAATTTTCCAAACTTCCCGATAACAGTGGTCCCCAAACGACCAATCACTTCCAGAGACACCCAGTCCCGCTGTCCCCTGGACAGCTAAATGCTTCCCAAGCATTAGGTTTCCCAAACCTTAACACATTTTCATAAAACAGGGTAAAACAAAAACTACGCTAAGGAATCACCTCACATCCGCCCATGACCGTGGGCACGGCTGTTCGAACAGTTTAATAACCTCTGCAGAGGGGGTACACTTTACCCACATGATGTTACTAACCTGGGTCACCCAGCCCATGCAGAACAGCCACGTCTGGCGACTTTGAGGCTTTCACGACAAGGCATTTCGAAAGCCGACACAGGGTTGCCATATGCCAACGAGAGGGGTCCCAGACCAACAACAGGTTAGGTCCCAGACCATACTGTGCCAGGAAGCCCGAGGGTTCTCCCCGACACCACCCCGTTGAATCCACATGTCTCTTGGCATCATGGTTCCCCTGATTAGCTAATTACTCAGCCAAGGGCGTCCCATTACACCCATGTGGTCGCACTGTTGTATGCTCGGATGTAATTCCGAAGGAATCGGTCCTTAATTGCGACCGCACAAGTATTCCACCCAGGAATGGCCTTGTGTCACGAGTTTCATTTTTAAAACTCATTTTCTTTCACAAGGCACCGACCCAGGCATCGGGTTTTCCAAAGCTTTTGTAAACCAAGTTTTACCCAAGAAGTTACTCAAATTTTAAGTTTGAAGGCGACCGTCGATACTCGCACAGAGTGCACGAATTATCGAGGCGCAACTAGGTGGTTACAAGGGAACATGATATAACAGTTAACAATGGAAGGATCAGATGCAACAAGTTAGGTAGGCTCACCGGTCTGCCTTGCAGACGGGGCAAACAGATTAAGTGCAATCCTATCAATGTATAATATTTTGTAAGCAATATAATTAAGTTCAAATATAGGCTCAATATATTCAAAGGTGGCTTGCCTTGCTCAGGGTCTTCACGAAGCTTCACAAATCTTCGAGAATTCCGCTTGAAGAAAAATATCCGGTAACCGCAACTAGGCGCAAACAATCAAAAACCTAAAAAAGACCAAATAAAATATCCTATTTAGGCTAATTAATAGTGCCATTAGATAGATCACAATTTAATGGAATTACTGGAAGTGGAACGGAGGCAATCGGACGAACGGATCGAGGGATATGAATTTTGGAAGTTTAAATCAATTTTTCTGGACAAGGAGATGATTTGTCGGAATTTTCTAGAATACGGGAAATGGTTTATGGAATAATATTCTCAAGAATATTATTGATGGTCACTGACGTGCGGGACCAAAAGAAATGATTCATGGAATTTTTGGAATAAGGAATTGATTTATGAAAAAGGGAAAAGGATTTATTAATCCCTTTGGATAAGAAAAGGAAGGAGGGAGAAGAATCAGACTTTCCTGAGCAGCTTGGCGCGGCCCGAGAGGATTTGCGCGGCTCGGCCGAGCTTATTGGGCCGGCGCGGGCTACGGGGAGGCGGCCCAAGAGAGGGGCGCGGGGAGAGAGAGGGGGTAGGGGAGCCGGGTGGACCGGGCTCACCTCGCGGGGTCCCGAGCGGGCCCGCTTGTTGGTGAGGCGGTGCACGGTGGAAGCGGCGCACGCGGGGGCGGGCGCTAGGGTTTCGGGTGCGCGTGGTTTGGGCGCGGCGCGCCGGGTGGACGGATGGCGGCGGGCCCACGTGCAGCCGCACGGCTTGCCGTGGACCGCGCGCATGGGAGGGAAGACGGAGGGAGGGGGCGGCTGACCGGCTTGGCCCGGTCAAAGCCGAGGTGGCGCCGACGTGGCGCCTACGTGGCAGCCACGCGGGCCGGCGGGAGGAGGAAGAAGGGGAGGCCGAGATGGACGGCAGACGGCGGCCAAGTTCACCGGAGCTCGTCACGACAATTCGAGAGAGAGGGAGTACACCGGAACGATGGGACGGACGAGAGGAAGTGAGCCACCGGATCAGATTCGCCGGAGGGAGGCCGGCGACGACGAATCGCGGCGGCGCACGCCGACAGCTAGAAAAGGGGGAAACTTCACCGGAGCAACGGGGGTTCGATTAAAAGGAGTGGGAGCATATCCGGGGTTCAAGGAATCCGTTTCCGGCGCCGGATGGGACAAAGGAGTACCAAGGAGGGCCGGCGACGAGCGGCGGTCTCCGGGAGCGGACGGCAATGGCGGCGAGGCCATGCCGGGCGGCGGCGGGGCTCGGGGCGGCGTCCACACGCGTTCGGGAGTGCCACCGAGCTATCACGCAGACTAGAGGGGGCGAGGGAGAGCGAGGAAGGGGAACGGGAGGAGGCACTACCGAGCCGGGACGGGCGCTGTGACGAGCGGCCGACGGCGCGGGAGTGAGCTCTCCGGCCTCGCGCCGGGGAAGGGGAAGATAACGGCGCCCAGAGTTCTCTTTTCGCGTCCTTCGCACGCACCGGTCTCCCTGGTGCTTCGGCGACGGACGGTGAGGGCGACTGCAGGGCAGGGGCGACAAGGTGCGATTGTGGCGACGAGAGAAACGAGTGAGGGAGATGGGAGGGGCTCGGGTTTTTATAGGTGGCGATGTCGGTTTGGGAGAACCGACCTTGGGGCGGTCAAGGAGAGGAGCTGGCGGTCGGGCGTGGTCAAGGTGGTGGCAGGTGGTGACGCTGATGGTGGTCGGGCAAAACGAAAAAGGAAGAGGAGAAAGGGAGCTCTGCTCCTTGCTGTTTCGGGAAAAGTTGAAGGAGGGAGAGGAAGTGAGAGAGGGGCTGCCTCTCTCGGCTTTGGAAGCTAGCGGCGTGGAGCGGCAGCGCACGATGCAGGCGACGCCAGGGCTTGACGCGGCGGCAACCGGGCGGTCGGCCACGCGCGAGCGCGTGGGAACGAGCGAAGGCGGTGGAGGTTTTGTGCGGCGACGGCGGAGAGCGGCGTCGGCGCGAGAGAGAGAAAACGAGAGAGAGGGAGATCGTTCTCTCGGCGACGGCTCGTGCAGCGCACGTGAGGGAGATGGCAAAGGGGAGAGATGGGCTGGGGAGTGGATCCGGCCCATCCAAAACACGGAGGAGGCAAAATAGACTTTTACAGAGAAGACTGATTTGGAGTGGATTCGAATTGAGGTTTTGGATTTGGATTTAGAATTTGATGCTTGGTCTTAGGGACACAAGGTGGAGTCAAGGAAGGAACTCAAATGGGAATCGGAATTGGAATTTTGAGGTGGGCGATTTTGATGGCGACGAGGGGGAACAAAGATGGAGATTGAATTGAGATCTTGGCACAACTTAGACTCGCACACAAAGAACGGAATTTTTGAAATTAGGATTTTGCTGAATTAGTTTTTAACGTCTCACGAAAAGCGGAGCGTTACATATACCCTTACTAATTAATTTAGATTTGAATATAAGCTTGAAAAAGATTGAAATTTTTGTGAGTGTGCAACATTTTATGAAACTAATGACACTAAATAATTAGAGCAGAAAATTTTGATATAAAATTTAAAAATAAAATAAATACATATTTTTATTTCATTATCTAAAGAGTAAATTTCAAAAAACTGCAACTTTAGTGACAAAACTATCAGTTTGCTGCAATATTAGTGACAAGTTTTAGTTTGCTGCAACAGTAGCGTGAGGAATTATCACAAAACTGCAACTACAGTGCATATAGATGACAACTGTAGCAGCATATAACCTAAAAGTTGCAGTTTTGTGATAATTTCCCACGCTATTGTTGCAGCAAACTAAAACATGTCGCTAATGTTGCAGTAAACTAGTTTTGTAACCAAAGTTGTAGTTTTCTGAAATTTACTCTTATCTAAAATTAAATTGTAATAAATAATGTATCGCACAATAAACTCATAATTATAATAGTCTAATGCGATAAACTTTTACATTTTCAATAATATAATTTATAAATTTTTATGTTCATCCAAAGGGTAAAATGGATATTTTTATAGAAATTAGACGGTCAGCTAACGGTTAACTGACGGAAAGGACATGGAAGGGATCAAAATCAAATTTTAGGGTATATAAGGAACTAAGCAAAATTTAAGGGTATATAAAGGATTAACTAAAATTTCAGGTGTAAACAGGGGATTTTCTAAAATTAAAAATATTTTTGTCGAAATTTTGGTACGTCGAAATTTTAAATGTCCATTCAACTGTTCAGCTCAGCAATCTCGAATGTATAAAAGGTCCTGCTAAAATTGTTTCGTCTCAATCGAATTCATCTCAACTGGTAAAACTTGATATGTTATTATTCAACTGTTCAGCAAGTCAGCAGATAGTGCCAAATGTAACGTACACATGTAGCAATCCAACTGGACAAATCCTCGAATCTCTCGTAATCTGAAAACCGCACCACGCAACAACGCAAACGCACGTGACATCCATCAGACATCCAAGACCAGCCAGCCGCCGGCGCGCCGCCATGCCGGCGACGGCGAGCTCTCGCCGGCGACGATGGCGACGGGGGAGCTAGCTAGCTAGAACGTGGGCAGCTTGACCTTGTCGCGGCACTTGCCCTGCATCGGGAGTTGGCAGTCGACGAGCTTCTTCCCGGAGCGGTCGACGCACTGGTACACCTGGAACAGCTGCGTCTCGCCGGCGGCGTCGCGGTTGCACTCGAGGTTGGGCACCGCGCCCGTGGCGGCGGCGATGGCGTCGCGGATGCTGCCGAGGGAGTAGCTCTCGTCGTCGGAGGGGACGATGCCGGCGCCGGCGAGGACGGCGGCGAGGTCGTGCCGCTTCTTGAGCTCCAGCGCCGCCGCGAAGTAGCCGTGCTGGCCCATGCCCGAGCAGGTGCCGTGCTTCTTCCACTCGTAGCTCCAGAACTCGAAGCTCTTGCCGCCCTTGCACGACAGCGTCGGCCAGTTCGCATCGAGCTCCGCCACGAGGTCCTTGATCTCCCACGGCCGCAGCTTGTTGCCGTCGTCGCAGTACTCCGGCCAGCACTTCTGCCGCCGCCGGTGGTGGCGCTCGACGGCGGCGCCGCCGTCGACCACCATCTCCACCACGCCGTCGTCGTCGTCGGCGACGGCGCCGGCGGCGGGACGGCACTTGGCGTAGTTGGGCCACAGGCCGTGGATGCCGAACTCCGCCGCCGGCTTGCCGGTGTCCGGGAAGCAGCACCCAGCCTGCGTGTCGCAGAACGAGCCAGGCCACTGCAAAAGCAAACACATCCAATCATCCATAAAACCATTACGAAAATTCAGACGACATGTCCATGATCACGAGCTGATGATCAATCGATTGATCGAAGCATGCATGATCAGGGTTTCAAATTTCGAAACTACGGTTTCTTTTGGAGGGGAGCGAAAGAACCGAAATTTTGGAAATTTCGAACTATTTTCGTATGATATTTTTTGAAATTAACTTATTTTGAATGGATTTGAATAAAATTTGACCAAATTCATAAAAATTTGTAAAAAAACGGAAAGTTTCGGACGAGATACGATCATTTCGGTGGGGGCCAGAAATTTCGAACCGAAATTTCAAACCCTGTGCATGATCATCAAACCTGCTGGACGAGGTAGAAGAAGTCGAATTCATCGGCGGAGGCGACGCCGGCGGCGAGGAGGAGCGCCGCGACGGCGACCACGGCGAGCTTCATCGTCGTTGCCGATGCAAATGAATTCCCAAGTCGTCGTCGTCTTGGCCTTGGCGTACACGTACTAGCTAGCAACAAGCAGCTACTTATAATGCAACGTAAAAATGATTAATTAACAACGACAGCTAAGCTAAGCTAGGTGCGTGCATGATGATCAGGTCCAAGAATATGCCAATAGATCGATCGAATTTTGTGTAAACAAACTGAATTATTAACAACATGTACATTTTATACTACTCAGATTAAAACAATGTATTAGACGTATGCTTCGTATTATACTAGAGTACTATCCCATTCCCACCCATCTATCGGGCCGGACTAATCCTGATCCAATCGTTTGAGACTTGAGAGGATCTCGCTGTCATGTGCTCTCAGATTGGGGAAAATTTGTAGGATTTGGGCATGTGTTCATACCGATCGTCCGTTGATCGATTCCTTGGATCTGCAAAAGTTGGGTGCTGATGATGCAACAATGCAAGAGGAGGATAGAAACAGATTGTCTTTCAAGACAAAAGAGACAGGTTGTTTAAGTTTTTGAGGTTTTGTATCGATCCAATTAGGGAGGCAAATAAAGAAAGGTGTGATGAAGATGGAGAGTTTCTCAAAGTTGCATGTCGCAAGTTGGAGACCACAGTTATGCAACTTTTTGTTAAATATGGTTGGAGATTCACAAATAGGCTAGAATAAATGTGTTCTCCTTATCTTAGTTTGGATCATCTCTTTTCCTGTTTGGTGTGTTCTACTTGTATTGAACTACACTCTTTTCTGGAGTGAAACTGTTAGAATAATTGGGCTAGGCCCAATTTATCCTATTAAATCTCAAAGGCCCATAATAAGTGTTAAGGATAATAATACCACCCCACAATTTAAGCGAGGAATATCTCAACCTAAATAGGGAGTTATTGGAGGCTCCCTGTTGACTGGTTGAGGTGGGGGTCGGAAAGCCACACGCGCGCGCGCGCCGGGCCGAGGGCGTGGGCGAGGCGTGCGTCACGTCGCTATTCTTTTTTTGCAACCACGAACCCACGTTCCCACGACTGCCTCCGCAACGGCGCGTCCACGATCCCACGTTCCCACGACTGCCTCTCTCCTGATAGATAAGGAGGCCGCGAGTCCGATCAGAACGACTGCCTCCGCAACGGCGCGTCCACGAGTCCGATCAGTCCGATCAGAACGATGCGCTTGATTCCCACGACTGCCTCTCTCCTGATAGATAAGGAGGCTGCCTCTGCAACGGCGCGTCCACGAGTCCGATCAGAACGATCAAAACGATGCGCTTGCTTCTTTCCCGGGTGTTAGTTGCTTCTGATCGCTTGCGCGCACGAGAGATCGGAAGGAGCAGGGCCTCCGGAACCACACCTTCGCCTGAGATCTGCACCGGGTAGGCGGGTAGGCGGGTGATCAGGTTTTTCGTCCTCGTCCACCATGTCTGCGCCTGGAGTCGGAGCTGCCGCCGGCGCCGCTGCTGCTGGAGGAGATGGCGTGCCTGGAGCTGGAGCCGATGAGATCTGCACCGGGTAGGCGGGTGATCAGGTTTTTCGTCCTCATCCACCATGTTTGTGCCTGGAGCCAGAGCTGCCACCGGCGCCGCTGCTGCTGGAGGAGATGGCGCGCCTGGAGCTGGAGCCGGAGATGGCGCGCCTGGAGCTGGAGCCGGAGATGGCGCGCCTGGAGCTGGAGCCGGTGCCGTGAACGTCAACACCAACAGAGGCAATTCTGCCTCACAATCCAGCGGAGGGCCATTCTCGGGGTATATCCTTCTCCTGCTACTGTTGTTAACGCTGTTCATAGCGCTGTTAATCCTGTTAGTCGCAAGTCATTTGCGTTCTTGTTATGTTCCTGTTCCTGATATTCATGATGCTTATGATGCCTTTAGCATGCTACTAGTTATGTTACATGTTGTCACTAGATCACCCTACACTGTTCATGCCATGATTATTGTCTTAACTTTTTGGATTAAAATATGCCGATATATGACCATATTTCCAACAAAAACTTTGTAATAATTGGCTGTAGCTCTTCTTGAGCAAATGTCGGGATATTATATTCCATTATTAAAAAAAAGGCAAATAAAGAAAAGATAAACGGCTGCTTAGCCTGACAGATCGATGAGACTGTTCGTATGTTCTGACCAGGCAAGGGGCAACGACATGAGCCATGAGGAGAAAAAAAAATACAGCAACTGATTATTGGCAATTGGGTTAAGATATAGTATAAGGTTTGATTATTTTGCACGTAGTTTCGAGGGGACTTCAGAGATATTTAAGGCCAGGTCAATTGCAATTTGCAGCACATTACATCCATGTTTAGGAGTATTATTAGTAGCTAACTAGAATATGCTTATCGTTGACGAGTCTTAAAGAAAACATGTCATGTGTACACTGTCTACATTGTTAATTAGGAAGATGATTATATTGTCTCTTTGCGAGGGGGAGATCGATGATCATTCAGATGACACGATCAGCACTGGGTGTTTTGGGAGTAATTAACTCATTAGCCACATTCATATGCACATTAGCACTTATATATATATGAGTGTTAATATCTCTTATTGCTGGTGGCCATCTTCCTTGTGCAGCTCAGTGTGTAGAGTTGACGAAGAGTGTACTGAAGTTCTGGCTGTTGAACATCTAAATTTTTTTAATAACTTTACATTATGTAACTAGGGAAGCTGAGTACAAAGTCAAGATGGCCGAGTTGGTCTAAGGCGCCAGTTTCAGGTACTGGTCCGAAAGGGCATGGGTTCGAATCCCATTCTTGACAAAAAATTTTTAGCACTAATTGAATTCTTTTTGTGTAGCACTCACATGATTTTTTTTTTGTGTAGCAACTCATAAATCGCAGCAAAAAGACAGGCAAAATCTTGAACTGTTCGTTACCTCCCATGAATTGAATTCTTTTTTTGTGTAGCACTCACATGATTTTTTTTTGTGTGTGTAGCACTCATAAATCACAGCAAAAAGGCAGGCAAAATCTTGAACTGTTCTTTACCCTTCCCATGAATTTCACCAAACGTATGGCATATCAAGTTACTTTCATACCTCTGACGAACATATCCTTTTTCCCCTTGCTGTACAGGCACACTGAGGACATCCACAATGTGAGACACTCCTAGAGTGTCCTCACTAACTGAGGACAGCATAGAGAAACTCAGCTCGCAGTGTAGGGTATCCCTGGATGGACTCCTCAAGATCTGAAGCAACCTGGCAGAGATACTCTGTAAACAATGGGTGTCCTAGTCCACAAAGTCCCCACTCATATTTTTACTTTCCTACCCCTCTTCTCTTTTTCTTCGCCACCATGCCCTCTTCTCTTTTTCTTTGCCACCGCGCGCCTCTCCCTCTCTCTCCCTCTCGCCGCCGCGCCGCGCGCCTCCCTCTTGCCGCCGCGCCGCTCTCTCTCTCTCCCCCTCGCCGCCGCCTCTCTTACTCACCGCCGCCGCCGGCCGGAGGGGGCAGATCCGATGCCATCGTGGGCGGATCTGCCCCCCCCCCGCGGCCAGATCCGCCAGGAGACCGTGGCAGCGGCAGCGGTGGCGGCGGAGGAAGACGAGGCGCATGTGGGGTCGTCGCCGGGTCATCGTCACCGTCTCCGTCGCCGGCTGGTGGCCGACGGCTACCGCGGCGGTGGCCGGATCTGGTCGTCGCCGTCGCGGATCCTCGTCGCCGTCGCCTCTCTCTCCTTTCTCTCTCTCTCGTCGCCATGCTGCCGGTGAGGGCAAAAAGGGGAAACACCGGGGGAGGAGACAGGGGACGGGGTACTGGGTCGTTGCAATGCGTAGCCTCGGGGGAGTGTCTCCGGAAAAAGGGAGCTGAGAAGCTAGAGGCGCGCGTTCCCCACGTGGGGGTTGCGCCTCTCTCCAGGGACACGCACAGCGGACGGACGGCGGACGGCGTGAGCGGGAAGACGACCCAGACGTACCCATTATGGATGGCCTAAATGGCAGGTCTATAATGTCAACTCTTTCGTTATGAATCCATAGCTAGCACGCATCTAAACTCTACAATCTGTCGCTTAAATTGCGATTGCCTGTCACTTTCAGCGTTTTCATAATTAGCATGGTGAGACACGGTCGTCGCTTAATTTGGGAGTGATTAGGGATGTTCTTTTCAACAAATGATCCAGCAAATCCTCCACAAATACGAAAATGCTCACACCGAACGACTGGCGGGGTGGAGAAAAATCAGACGCTTTTTTTTCCTGCCACTGTAGCATGTAAAGAATCTTTTCTTTTCTTATTTCTTTTAAAAAAATTTATCCTAAACTATTTATCTAATCTACGATCTGATTGTACCACTAAATTCGTTACAATTAAATCTTTACAACAAGACCACACATGATTATATTTCGATAAAAAAATATTTAATTTTTTTAATGTTGCATGTGGTCTCTTTTGATGTTTCAACCAATAGTTTTACAATGTTTCAGCTAGTGTACTCATGATGTTTCACTGTGTACGGATCAAATGTTGCAGTGGAACACGCCGTTGCAATAAATCACCAACATATTTTGGAAATCATCTATTAAGGGAATTTGGTTTATTTTTTTGTTCCACAAAAAATGTTTCACCTAGTGTACTCATAATGTTCCACTATGTATAGATCTAATGTTGCAGTGAACTAAACTATTTCGTTGCAACAAAAAACCCACATATTTTGGAAACCTCCTATTAAGGGAATTCGTTTCATTTTTTGTTTCACCGAAAAATGTTTCACCTAGTGCACTTATAATGTTTGACTATGTATTGATCTAATGTTGCAGTGAACTGAAATATTCTTTCGCTATTTGCTGAAACATTATTTCTATATAAGGTGAAACAACACCAGATTTAAACGAGCGAAACATTTTCGATGTACTTAGTGAAACAATTCCGATATACTTGGTGGAACATCGTGCAACATTTAAAAATAATTCAATAATAAGCTAAATTTTTTTCATCGGAATATATCCATGTGTGGTCTTGTTTTGAAGATTTAATTGCAATGAATTTAATGGTGTAATCGGATCATGATTTGGATAAGTAATTTAAGAGAAAAATCGGTTTAAAAATAAATTTGCACGTAAATCGGGCGCTGATGTCATGGTGACGTCAGCGTCTGATTTTTCCCCAACGCATCGGACGTCCGACGCGTAGGCCCGTCCCCACAAATAGGAACTCGTATAGCTCCTGTCCGAAAGATGTCGCTCTGTGATTGAAGTTTATTACTTCGGCTGAGAGTCTGAGGTGAGACCTTATAGGAATAAGTTCACTTTAGGTCCCTCTATTTGTCGCCCAGTCTGATTTTCATCCCTGAACCGCAAAACCGGGTACGACCCATCCCCCAACTTACAAAAACCAGGCAAACAAGGTCCCTCAGCAGTTTTGATAGTGGTTTTGGCTGACGCGACGCCTACGTGGCCATTTTGACTCGGTATCCGTCCCACGTGGCGCTGATGTGGCAATTATATCTCGGAAAAATAATAAAAATCGTGGGCCCACATGTCAGCCCCCAAAAAATAATTTAAAAATGGTGGGTCCCACATGTCAGCTACACAAAAAATAAATATGGTGGGGCCCACGTGGGCCCCACATGTCATTGACCGAATCCAATCTCTTCTTCCTCCTCTCTCCGGCTCTCCCCATCTCTCTGCTCCCTCCTCTCGCCGGGCGGCATCCAGCACGGCGGCAGCAGGCGGCGTGGCGACGGACAGCGCATGGCCGGCGGTGGGCGACGGCGCGCGCGGCGGCGCGTGGGGACGATGTAGCCGTCGATGGCGACGTCGGGCCGCGCAAGGAGGCAGCGGAGCAAGTGGAGCTTCTCATCCTCACCACCACCACCACCACCACCACCAGAAGCAGCGGAGCCCCCATGGCGCTTGTGGAGCTCCGACGAGGGGAGGGCGTCGGCGCGGCCGTCCTCGGCTGTGGCGGCGAGGAAGTAGAGGCGGCGGCGTGGGAGGAGCGGGAGCGGGAGGGCGTGGCGGAGGGGGAGGACGATGGGAGGAGGGACGCGGTGGCCGAGGGATGGGGAGAGGCGCGCGGCTTCGATCCCTCTTCTCCCGCCGATGGCCATCGGGGAGAAGGGCGGCGGACGGCTAGGCGGGCGTGCGCAAGAGAGAGATGGCCTCCGCGCGCGCCGTCGCCTGCCGCCGGCCATGCGCTGTCCGACGCCGCGAGGGAGGAGGTGATTTTGGTAATATCAAAGTCATACCTCTCCTCTTTTCCAGAACTCTTTACCCATTGGCATGGTATAACCTTTTTGCTTCTCACCCATTCGGCTGCTGCTAATTCAGAATCATCATCATCATCATCATCATTATCCGATCCATATATGTAAGGACAGACATGGTTAACCTTTCTAGAGTTCTTCCTGGCCTCTGCAAGCCTCTGTTCATGCAAGGTTACCTTCCGTGTAAGATGCGAGAAGCTATCAAAGTCTTCAGACGAGAATTTCTCCCTGATTGGAGCAATCATACCCTGAAAAGCCAAATCGGCTAACTGGGCATCAGTCAAACTCAAGCTGTAGCACTTATTCCTCATCTCTCTAAATCTCTGAATATACTCATGCACAGGCTCATCATGTCTTTGCTTGATTGCTGTTAAATCGGACAATTTCATCTCATGTACCCCGCTGTAGAAATTGCTGTGAAAATGCTTCTCCAAATCGGCCCAACTGTTAATCGATCCATATGGCAAAGAAAAAAAACCAAGTGAAAGCCGATCCAGACAAAGACAACCGAAACAACCTAACCCTCAAAGCATCCACATCCGATGGTTCACCACACTGAGCTAAAAATCGGCTAATGTGTTCATAAGTTGATGTATTATCCTGGCCTGTGAATTTTGAAAAATCTGGAACTTTGAACCGGTTAGGAAGAAGGACTCTCTCAAACCATTCAAGGTAAGGCTGCCGGTACAAATTTCCAGCGTCTTTCGGCCTAAGCCCAAACTGCTCCTTCATCACATCCGCAATCATATCAGCCCATGGTCGCTGCTGAGGTGCTCCTTGAGGTTGCTGTGGCATGGGCTCGAATTGATTGTATCGAGGAACAAACTGTGGTTGAGTCGATCCTCCCTGCTGATATTGAACTTGCGGTGATGGAGGCTGATACTGATAATTCAAATTGCCCCCTAGTAATTTTGAAAATCTGGTTGAATATTGCGCACCAAATGCTCGGGAACAACTTGAGGTATCACCGTTTGATCTGGTTGTACATGATGAACTAAGTGCTCTGGAACAATTTGATTCGCAGCATGCTGCCCAGGCTGACTGCCAGGTGTTGCGAACCCAGCCGATGCATTCATCAAGCCTTGCTGCTGAATCGGCTGAATGACCTGTTGCCTTAATGGCGTCTGCTGAATTGGTTGCAAAACCTGCCGTCTTGGTGGCGTTTGCTAAATTGACTGCACAACCTGTTGGATTGGGGGTGTTTGTTGAATCGGCTGCACAACCTGCTGCCTTGGTGGTGTTTGCTGAATCGGCTGCTGCTGGGTTGGATCAACGGTAGATTGAGGGGGTAAGAACATAGCTGCACCCGATTCACATTCTGTCCACTATGCTGTGGTTATTCTCTCACCAGCAACCGGGGATTAACTAATTAGCCCGGTGCCGATGATGGTGCAGCTGGTGCAGGAGCCAATACTGGCGCCGTCGGCTGAGCCGATGGTGCATTAAGAGGAATTGATTGGACAGCTGGCTGATTATTAGTGACTAATGGCCGATAATTTGGGAACACCCCTCCTGGTAGATAAACCTGTCCTGTAGCCTGATACTCAGCCATTGAACCATCAACCATTGTTTTCACCATGTTTGACAAAGTGTTGACTAGTATTCCAGACTGATTGATCAAAGCATGGAGCACAGCATAGTCAACCTGATCTTGGAAGTTGTTAACTGTAACTGTGCCGCGTTGCCATCTTGATTAGGGCCTTCACCTTGAACTCCCTGAGCACCATCACCTTGAACACCCTGCACTCCTTGAGAGCTATCACCTTGATTTCCTCGAAAGCCATCTGCAGTACCTTTATCACTCGGTTGAGCCGCACCATCTGGAGCTTGTTTCACTTCTCCATCCTTAGAAGAACCGGTCCCAGGAACATCAGCAACTACTTTCACTTTGTACTTTCCAATGTCCCCTTGCGGGTCTCCGTGAATGAGCTCAAGAACTGATTCTGTGCTTGCTGCATCATTGTATCAAGGTCCTTTTGCTGCTCAGGTGTCAATTTATCCAGAGTGACAGGCACAATGTTGGCTTCATCAACCTCGGACAAACCCAGCTTCTGGATCTTTTCTTTAATAGAGCCAGGACCAGCCGAGGATGGTGATGCTGGTGGTTTCTCGGCCATGGAGAAAAACTGCAGTTGTAATTCTGACTTCTGACGGGTCCCATTGGGCGTGCCAATTTGTGTGTTGATGAAAAACACGAGGCCTGGGAGATCTGCTTAACTCCAGTGCAGGTCCAAAGATTAATGAGACGCGGGCATGCCAGTCAGTTTGATCCTGTAACTGACAAGATATGCAAATTCATTTACCTCCGATGAAATTTGGTAATATCAGCTAGGTGCCGATGACATATCATTTACCTCCGCACCGATGTCATATATGTGTCGATCGACAGTCATAAATAAATAAGAAGGAACTAAATATACTCGATCGACTGTAGATATTAACAATATATACTCCTTATATCAATATATACTTAAATCAAGTGATTGGGATAGATCGGTCGCCATACCGAGACAGCATAAATCACTTAGATCGAAATATATATTAATAATGAGACTACATATGTTCATAGCATAGCCGATCAGATAGATCTAGCATGTATCGGCTAATACTCCGATACCACTCTATATTAAGATATTAAAGCAAGTAGAATATATTAAACAAAAGCCTAATATACTTAAATGCAACAAGATCTCAACATAAAGAGCAGATTTAACATGTCAATAAAGCATATAAAACAAATATAGTTAAATCAGGTAAGATCGGCTGAAACCCCGATTTTACCCTAATCGGCGACCAAGAAGCAGGCTAGAGATTGAGATTCTAATCACGACTCATAAGATCAAACTCAACTGATGCAGCTATAAGTATGAAAAGAAGGACAATATCTAGACAATCAAGCCGTTGGAAGTTCATAGAGCGGTGGATACTTTATATAATCTAAGTCAACGTCGATATCTAATCTAATCGGCTGCCCTCTATCAACATATGTTAGCCGATTGTAGATTAGATAGCGATATTGCCAGAGATTATGTAAGATATAAGATAACTCGATGAATTACATAAACAAGATTAGAATATCATAAAGATAGAAGCACTAATCCCGAGAATGCAAGCCGTCATAATAAGTTTTACCTCTTCTTGAAGATTGAAACCGATGCAGCTCAACCCGAAAGTAAGAACTCGTCGAAATAAAATTAAAGCAAAAAGGGTGGCGATGCGCCGAGATTGTATTGAACGTGTGTTAGATTACATAGACCCCGGGTGTACATATTTTTACCCATGGGTTGATACAAGTCCTTGTCGGACAAGAAAGAAACTTTCCTAAAAATAAAAGGAAACTAACAAACTATTCCGAATTAATAGATAACTTGCCATGCCATAGGTTGCTAATCTAATCTAGCAACGCGATTTAGCCGATACCGGCAGAAACCCTAAAACGAGAAGCAGCCGATAGAGCTAAATTGATATGCTAAGACTAGATTAACAGAGACATATGATAAATAGGTAGGCAAATATATCATCCAAACCAGAGCAATCCAAGAGGTCGAATGTACTGATGCAGCCTTGAACGACGTCGATGTAGATGAGACAATCGCCTGGGCCGGCGGAACATTGGACTTACCCCTTAGCCGGAGATCGAACACCGATGCAACCCCGCGTCAGGTGCCAAGTCCCGCTGGACGATAAAATAAAGTAGAAAAAGTAAAAGGTGGCGATGCGCCGAATTGTATTGATTGTGAAGATAGATTACATAGACCCCGGGTGTACATATTTATACCCATGGGTTGATACAAGTCCTTGTCGGACAAGAAAGAAACTTTCCTAAAGATAAAAGGAAAAGATAAAGTCCTTATAGGACACTAAACATACTTTCCTAAAGATAAAGGAAACTAACAAACTATTCCTAATTAATAGATAACTTGCCATGCCGCATTCTCTTTGAACTCGGTCTCTTCTGGATAAGCTTCCTTTAGTAGATCAATTTCCTCAACCGAATATAGCAAGAATCCGACAACTGACGACTTGACAACTCTCATCGGCTAATCTCAGGACTTCGAAGCCGATGCTGACTCTAAGCCGATGACTACTCCGGGCTTACCAAATTTCACTGTTAATACAACCCCAACAAGAACTCACGCAACACAAGGGAAGAACACTCAGAACAGGAATGCAGTTGTGGAACTCGGTAAGAATCACTCTTGCGTCCAACCGGACCGAGCCACCGCCGCCATCGCTGCCGCCGAGTTCATAGCCAAGTTATTACAGCTGTTGTTTCGAGTATACATAGGATTTCCTCTCCCCACCAACACACGCACACAGACACACACACTCTCTCTCTCTTACATGGGCCAAGAAGGGCCGATACATAGAGATGGCTCATACAGCCCAGTCCGGTCCCGTATACTTCTTGTTCCTTAGCCTGATATGCTTTCCCTTTGACAAGGCGTCTTCCTCCAACCCGTCTTCAGACTGTACGTCGTCAGCCTTGTTGCCGTCTTCCTCTTCAGGTCGTTCCTCCCCTTGAGCCTTCCAGCTGGTACTCCCTTGAGCTCTAAAACTATTTAGTCTATATAGAGAAGCACTATACAAGTTCAGGTAGTATTTTTTTTATCGCGGCAACAATCCTATCCAAATTCGTTATAACCTGTTATAGAGTATTGAATTTCCTCCTATCTAGTTTGTGATATTTTGTGATGAAGGGAGTACCTATTTAGTCTACCAGTAAAATTTTTATTAGAAGCTTTCTAGGATGATATATCTCGCAGCAAAAAATGTCAGAGTTTTAGTTATAATAACAAGCACCGGATGTGTTTTAGCGCTTCCGTAGCGTTACATACAAAATTATTGAGGAATTTTTTTTTGTATGCAGAACAGCATAAGATCAATCTGTAACAGACTCTGACTCGAACGGACTCGCACAAAGCACATCCGGAACCATTTACTGGTTCTCTCTTATTATATATGCAGAATAGCATAAGATCAATCTGTAACAGACTCTGACTCGAACGGACTCACACAAAGCACGGATAGCAACTTCTTGACAGCGAGGGGGGCGGGGTGGTCGGCGAGCTCGCCCGCTCCGCCCGACGTTGTGTGGCGAGCTCGCCCGCTCCGCCCGAAGCAGAGGAGGATGACATGTGGACCCTACGTGGGACCATCAATTTTTAATTATTTTCTAGTGTAACCGACTACTGGCCTTCTATTTTTTTATTTTTTTTCGGAATTGAATTGCCACGTACGCGCTATGTCAATGCTATATGGGACGAAGACTTAGTCAAATGAACCACATAGGCGCCACATCAGCTAAAAGCGGGGACAAAACTACCGGGACCTCGTTTGCACCGGTTTTGGAAGTTGAAAGATGTGTTATATATGGTTTTTCGATTCAGGGATGATTTTGTAACTCAGTGACAAGATGAGGGACCTTGGGTGTACTTTTTTTTAATGAGTTCACATTCTCAGCCATCTGCTGCATGGGCCGTCATTCCATCCAGCCTAAGAAGGCCTCAGGGTTTGTACTGTTACTCCATCCGTTTATTAATATATAACTTCGTTACCGTTGACTTTTTAAAATATATTTTATCATTAATATTATTATTATATATATATATATATATATAATTATTATTTATTCTTAAATGTTCTTTAAGCATGATTTGAACTTTTTTTTACATTTGTACAAAAATTTTGAATAAGACGAATGATCAAACGTTTATCAAAAAATGAACGGTGTCATATATTTAAAAAGGGAGGTAGCACTATATATTCTCAGTAACCCTAGCAAAACATAGATTGAATAATAAATTTTATGTGACTTAACTTCAGTGGCGGATCTAGAATTTAGAATATGGGTGGTCCGACCTAATTTTTTTTTCAAAACATCTAGGATTATCAGCTATGTATATCAATTAGATCCACTTGAGTAGAAACAAACAGCAAATTTTAATTTGAGATGACAAGGGGTGAATTTGAAAATTAAAAATTGAAAAGAAGAGTACAAGGATAAAGCACCTAGGCTAATCAGTAATCAACAATTACCTGCCCTAGGGCCCTCTTGCTTAGTCTTCCTTTCCTTGCAGATTGCATGGTTGCGTTGCTTGCTGCCCGCAGGCCACAGGTCGCAGCTGCTGCCATCAGTCGCCACACCCGCACGCTGACGCCGGTCGCGTCACCGCACCCCGCCGCCTGCCGCCGCGCCAGCACGCCGCCCTTGCTGCCTTGCGCTTGATCGCCGAAACATCGGGATGGGAAGGAGTGAAGAGTCCTAACCCTAGTCCACACGCGCCGCCACTTCTACAATCGGTGAGGTGCCTAGATAGGAGGCCCAGGAGGCATAATCGTTGAGAGAAACAGAAACGACGTTGCTTTTCTTAGATCCTTCGACGTTTGCTCTTCAGTTTTCTTTTTCTTTGCATTTTTACGGTACGTCTATTGGGCCTCGGGCCTGAATTTTTTTGGGTGTTCCGGGGACCACCCGGACCACCCACTGCATCCGCCGGTGCTTAACTTTATATTTATATTGGAATGGAGTGTCTATTTAGTCTATATAGAGAAGTACTATACAGATAGTAATTTTTTTATTGTGACAATCCTATCGAGATTCATTGTACTAGTTTGTAATTAATTTCCTCCTTTCTAGTTGTTATATTTTGTGACAAAGGAAGACCCATCTATTTAGTCTACCGGTAAAATTTATATTAGAAGTTTTCTAGGATGATATATCTCGCAGAAAAAAAATGTGAGTTTTAGTTATAATAACAAGCATCGGATGTGTTTTAGCGCATTTACATAAAAAATTATCGAGGAAAAAAATTTGCAAGTTGCTTGTGAACCTCAGACCATTTACTGGTTCTCTTTTATTATATGCAGAACAGCATAAGATCAATCTGTAACAAACTCTGACTCCAACAGACTCGCACAAAGCACGGATAGCAACTTCTTGACAGCTTATTACTATACCTTAGCTAGCAAACTCTGAACTTGACAGTACCGACACTCTTTCAGGAAACAAATATTAGTAATAGACATGCATGACACCTAGCAAATATAAATGCATGATTATATATATTGATCGTGTGGCAGCAAGATTATAGCTTGTGCTGCTACTGATCATATAACCCGATTGGGGCATCTTGATCTTGTCAGCGTTATCGCAGTAGTCAAACGACAACGCCGTGCAGTTGATGAGCTTCTCGCCGTAGCGGTCGACGCACTGCCTCACCTCGGACAGCAGCGTATCGCCGGCCTTGTTCTTGCTACACTTGAAGTAGGTCCTGAACCCGGTGCCCCTGGCGAGGGCGTCACTGATCTCGCGGAACGTGTAGGTCTTCACGTCGGACGGCCCGACGCCGCCGTCGGCGAGGATCTTCGTGAGGTTGGTGAGCCTCTCCAGCGCGAGCGCGGCCTCGAAGTAGGCGTGCTGGCCGAGGTTGGAGCAGGTGCCGTGCTTCTTCCACTCGAGGCTCCAGAACTCGAGGTTGGTCTGTTTCAGCGACGGCCATTTCTGGTCGAGCTGCTTCTCCAGGTCCTGGATCTGCGTCGGGTCGAGCGGGTCTTCCTTGTTGCAGTCCTCCAGCCACATTTTGCCGTCTATGAGCTTGTTGTAGCTCGGCCACAGGCCATGGATGGTGAAGTGCGACGGGGGCGGGGGCTTCACGAGGCACTTGTGCGTGCTACAGTACGAGTCAGGCCACTGGAAAAGAAAAACACAGGACACCACTTCAATTAATTTTGCACGCACATTACGTATCTGATCAATTAACTAAGAGTGATTTTACAGTTCCTGATAAGGTACGAGGAGGTACCGTATTTTCTAGTGTAAAATTTAGTATTTCTTGGTACCTCCAGTACTAGGAGGTAAAAAATTTACACTAAAAATTTTGGTTTATTATTAACTAAATGGAAATTTTACGGTACTCTTAAAGAGATATTGAGAGATAACAAAATTTTCATTACAAAGTACTCAAGACACGACTACCACTGACGCATGCATCAAAAACGAATTATTATCATCTTCTTATTTGGATCACCCAAATAAATATAATACACAGACCCAAAGAAACTAGACATCTTGAGAATGGATTATTTTTTAAAAAAAATAGAAGAGAGGTTTAAATATCTTTTTAAAAAGTATTTGCACCCTATATTTTGAAACATAGGGAATATTAATTTGTATAACTAGTTTGAACCCCGCGTTTTACCGTGTGATTTGTTAGTCTTATCGTCAAAGAAAATGAATATTTTAAATTATTAGGTGCAAATCTGTGTATATGAAAAGAAGGCGATGATGTGGCTTTATACTCTATGTTATTACTATACAATTTATGCTTTATTTTTTATAGCATCATAGATAATATATGATTGTTATTTCCATATGAAATCTGGATGTAGCAATTAGATTGTTTGGACCTCTCTGCTTCATCTCAAGTTTTGAACATGCGTTTAGGATATATGCTTTCTAATCGTTCCTAACAAAACAAAGCTCATATCTAAACCAATAATTTATGTTGTATTCGGAAAATAAATAAGCTAGCATTATCACGTGCAGAATGGATAATATATAATGTTGTGCGTGACCGTAAGTTCGAGCAAAGAGTGGTGAACGAATGACTAACCAATGAGTGAATTAGATGAGTAGGTAGCTTTTTGATTCAACTATTGTTATCTTTATACTAATGCGATTTGATGGCTTAAAATTATATAGGATGTGGTTTCTTGCATGTTTTAATTTATAGAAGTAAATGTTACTTAGTGAATCTCTCTATATCAAAATATAAGAATTTTTCGTTAGATAAGACACATTCTAATACTGTAACTCTAGACAGACAGCTTGTCCACAAGCTTATACAAGATTACAGTACTAGTATGTGTTCTCTCCAATCTAAACTGGGACGGATGGAGTACATAGTAGGATGTGATTCTTGATAGAGAGGTACCTGTACGATTCTTTCCCATACCTTTTTTTTTTTAAGATTTGTAAATCACTCTAATTAAACCTCCAATTAGCCTGACTGCCTGCCCGTGCAATAGTATCTCAGATACAGATGCAAGTGCAAATCGGTTTGATACCATTATATGTCTTTACAAAATAACTCAACGCAATTAGTTAAAAAGTATCGGCAATTATCTCATCTTTTGCTTTACGGCCAGTAAATCGTGAAAACAAATGAACGAAGCAACCCAATAATAATTTATAAATAAAATTTTTATATCTATAATTTTAAAATTAAATGCTAAAAAGTAAACTACAATATAAAAACATGAGAATCAACTTGATAATTAAGTTTTAAAATTTAAATCTTAGTTTTGGATGATAAGGCAATAAGGAAACGATGGAGCTAGACCACATGCTGATCACCGATCACCTGCTGGGCAAGGTACATGAAGTCGAATTCCTCTGCCACCGAGGCGAGCGGAAGCAGCAGGAGCGCGAGGGAGAACACAACCTTCATCGTCCTCTTCATGGCCATTCTCGATCTATTGTCGTGTGTTTGCAAGCCGCTGTGTGCGCGCGCGCACATATATATATACACATACTTGCAGTGACCAGTCCAATATATATATAGCACAACGTAACGTCGAGGATGTTTTTTAATGACCAACAACACCACACAGGCTACGATGATTAATTGAATAGAGCAGGAAAAAAAACTAGTATCATAGTAGGTAGTAGCCAGGAAAGAAAAAACCCACCACACACCACACACCGAAGCGCCTAATACAAAACCAGGAGAAGGTTAGCACTGGACCAATCGCTGTTAAGCGTGATTGCCCGCCGCTAGACCAGCAAAGAAGCTACCGCCGAACCGCCCAAAACTAAAACTTAACAGCGAGCACCGCACTCGACTCTATCAAAGGGAGAGGGAAAGAGAGAAGGATGGAACCGCTCTCCCCACAATGTCCACTAACATAGTTAGCTTGCATTGACTAGGGCGCCGAGCGAGCATGCACAAGCTGCCTGAGAGAGGATTTGGCAAGGGGATCTCCTAGATGACGTCTCTAAGGAGAAGATAAGGAGAAGAGCAACAATGAACACCGACGTCGCTGTCTGTTGAGGTCACAAAGGACAAGATATGGTTTTCACCCGAAAGCCCACCCGATGGAGAGGGATGGCTCCACAACACCCCCAGGAGGGAAAACGACGTCGCTACCGTCCGACCAGACCGAGCTAGGTATTATACCTATTGCCCGCCCCCTACCGATCTGAAGACATAGTTCCATTGCTCCACCACCGGCCAACCCCTATCGGCACGCAACCACTACAGTACCAGTGCCTCCCGTCAGTCAGCCTCAGCATGCCATGAGACACAAACCGCCATAACCGGCCTCCCGGCCACCGCCGCGTGCCGACCACCTTGCGTCGCCGCATCGACCTCCCATGCCGTCAGCTAGACTGGCCTCCCTGCCGTTGCCGCGCCAACCTCCCAGTGCCGTCCGCAATGGCCTTCCTCAACTGCTGGCGCAACCCATACCGGCCTTCCGCGCCGCTACCTCCACGTAGCCGCACCCCGTCACCTCACTGCCGTCGGCGACTTGGGAGCCGGCTTACCATGCTGGGTCTGATACCAACTTGTCACGCCCGGAATTTCTATCCAAAATTCCAAACGCTTACATGTGTGTGAACCCTCGTCCAGGAATCAGCCGAGGCACACAATAACAAATTGATAATAGAGTACAATTATTACTCTAATTAATAAGCGAATAAAATGTCATTACAGAGGTAGATAGTTCCTCTCAATCAATAAAGATCTAAGCAGCGGAAAGATAAGATAAACGGCGCAGACGACTCCACTCCACAGGCAGCTTGACCAGGGCTACACCTAATCCTCCACACCATCAGCTTCACTGTAGAACTCTTCCTCTGATGAATGATTGCAAGGTGAGTATATGACATACTCAGCAAGTCACGCAGCAAATATGCAAGTGCACAGGATAGCAAAGGATGGCATAATAGGGTTTCATTTGCATAAACAGCATTTAATAAACATTTCAGAATTTAATTAAACAGTTGAGTAATAATTAAACAATATTAATCTAACGCTATACAACATATCCTGTTGTATAGGCCCAACCATTCTGAACAACCATACCCGGCTGTACAGATCTATCTCCAAACCAGGAATATACCATTCCAAACCAGGAGCTAAACAAATTATTACCATTCATAGCATCTGTTATCATGATGAGAGGTGTGAGACTAATCACAAAAGACATTGTTAGACCCGCCCATAACCGCGGGCACGGCTATTCGAATAGTTTTACTCTGGCCAGAGGTGTACCACTGTACCCACAAGACACAGCCCCACAACATGTCACCATGTGCCTCAATACCACCACGGTACCTCGGAAAGGAGCTGTGACAATACCCCTCGCACAACACAATCCACCACAGGGCACCTTTCCTGGATCATAATCACCCCCTTATAAACAAGGCATGGACTCCCCAGCGACCCCCGTGGGCTTATCTCCGCCACTTCTCAGTCTGGTGCTCCACAATGAACCATGCTATACAAAAGGTAAAGCCGTTGCCCACGCTGGCTTGTGGTTGGCACGGTTAATGTTTTACAACCGAAACTCGTGAACCGGTCCTTAATTGTCATGAGCACGACTCTCAAAACCATGTGCTCAAAACCCACCATCATCAAGTTTTAGTTGGCAAGTAATTAATTAACCAATCACGATTGACCATCGTGAGCTATCATTAAGCCATCATTAAATAATAGTGAATCATAAGTTATCCCAATAGTGTGCTAATGTTTCTAAGCATGGCTAAGCAATCATATCTAATATCTAGCTGAACCAATATATAAAGCCCAACTAGTCAAGTTATAAAAACCCAAGGTATCAAGGAATAAAGTAACCAAGAACAAAAGGGCTATAACAAACAATAGGTTAATTCCACCCAATGACATTCGAAAATAAATGCAATAGTTGAATAGAAACAATAGCTTTAAACGGGATCAACATGCTCAAAGGGTTGTTTAGGATCTGTGTGACTTGCCTTGCTGGCCTTGGAACTCTTCGAAATCTTCTCCTGCGAAAACGGACTCTCCGGAAACGTTGGAATCTAAACAGAAAAGAGCAAAAACACCAAAACAGCACATAAACAAGCATGAACAGTACATGTGGATATTTTTAACATGTAGATCTCAATTTTAGAAAAATTTAGAGACTTGAACCAACTAAATCCGAGCTAAGATGAATTAGTTATGAATTTTTAAAGATTAAATCGGATTAAAACACTTATTTAGATTTTAATTGAATTATGACGAAATAATGAATTATTTTTGAAAAGGAAAAGGGGTTTATTGTGTCAGCGGCTAGGATTTGTGGTGGACCGGGCGCACGGCGACGGCTCACGGAAACGGACGGCCGAGATCGATCTTATCCAAAACGGACGGCCGAGATCGAACGGTCCACAACCGGGCCACGGGAGACGACGACGATGACGTCAGCGGTGACGTCACCACCGGCGGCGGCTTGGGCTTGCAAACTCGCCGGCGAACGACGGCGCGGCGACGCGAACGGAGGGCACCAGGACGTAGAGCGTGACGCGGCGAACTCACCGATGACCAAAACGACGGCGGAAGAGCAACGGACGGCGACGGCGTCGAGGAAAAGGCGGCGGCACTCTTCGGCTTGACGACGGCGACGGTGCTCCGGCAGTCTTCAGCGACGGCGAAGGGGCGGACGAGGACGGCGACGTGACGACGACCACGACGGCGGCCTTCCCGAGCGACGGCGACGCACGGCTGGAGCGGCGGCGACGACGGCGGCGCGAGGCTACACGGGGCTAGGGCGCTACCGACGGCGAGAGACGAAGGCGAGGGTGGCGACGGGTAGCGGAGACACCGGGGGTCCTTTTATAGGGGTTGAAAGGCGGCGGCGAAGGCCCACGGCGACCGGCGACGCGAAGGAAAGGTTAGGGTTCGGAGGAAAGAGACCGATCCGATTCGACCTCGAATCCACGAACTTCCAAAGCGATTTAGACGATGATTCCAAAAGAGAAAAGGTGGAGGAGATCCCGGAGATCATTTCCCCTCTATTGATTTCACCGGAGAAGGAAAGGCGCGGCCGAATTTGGAAGGAGACGACGGCGGCGCGGCGCTAGGGTTCGGGCGGCGGCGGCGGCGCGAGGAAGACGACGGATCCGACAGGTGGGACCCACCTGTCAGCGACAGCGAGCGCGCGCGCGGCGACTGCGGCTGCGGACTGGGCCGACTTGGGCCGGGGAGAGAGAGAGAAGGTTTTGGGCCGACTTTCGGCCCACAGCCAAAAGAGACTTTTAAAATCCTTTTTCAATTTAAATTATTCATGAAATGCAATTCCATTTATTAAAAATACTTCCTTAGCTCAAATAAATCCCAGAAAAATCTAGGAATTATAGAATTAAGCAAAGTATTTAATGAAATTTTATCTGGCCCTATTTTATATTGGAATTTATTAATTAAAATTAGATCTTCTCTTCTAGGCTTTTAAAATAAATTCTAATAATTCCAATTAAACAACAATTTATATATTTAGGATTTTTAGGGTGTGACAAACCTACCCCCCTTAAACAGAATCTCGTCCTCGAGATTCGGAAGAACTGGCGAACAGATGCGGATGGGCTGACTTCAATTCATCTTCTCGTTCCCAAGTTGATTCTTCTTCCGAGTGATTACTCCATTGAACTTTGCAAAAACGGATAACTCGATTTCTGGTTCTTCTCTCATCTATTTCCAAGATACGGATTGGTTTCTCAACATAGGTCAGATCCTCTTGGACTTCTATCTGTTCAAGATTAGTTTCTTCGGTAGGTACCCTTAAACACTTTTTCAATTGCGACACATGGAACACATTATGGACTCCTGCCAAAGATTGAGGTAACTCCAACTGATAAGCAACCTCTCCTCTTCTACTGACAATCTTATAGGGTCCCACAAAACGCGGTGCCAATTTTCCTTTGGTGTGAAAACGATGAACTCCTCGAAGAGGCGTGACACGAAGGTACACATAATCTCCTTCGTCAAAACTTAGATCTCTACGACGATTGTCGGCATAACTCTTATGGCGAGACTGGGCCACACGCAATATTTCTTGAATGATTTTCACCTTTTCTTCTGCTTCCCTCAAGATATCCGTCCCGAAAACCTGACGTTCTCCCGTTTGATCCCACAAAAGCGGAGTGCGGCACTTCCGACCATACAGTGCTTCGTAAGGAGCCATCTGAAGACTAGCTTGATAACTGTTGTTGTACGAAAATTCTGCATAAGGTAGATTCTTATCCCAACTTCCACCGAAGTCTAAAGCACAAGCTCTCAACATATCTTCCAAAATCTGATTCACCCTTTCGGTTTGTCCGTCTGTCTGTGGATGATAAGCAGTACTAAAGTTCAGCTTAGAACCCATCTCTTCCTGAAGCAGTCGTGTCATGGGCTTAGCAATCTTGGAAAAATTCTCTATAAACCTCCGATAATATCCTGCGAGGCCTAGGAAACTGCAAATCTCTGAAACTGTCTTTGGTTGTTTCCAGTTGGTTACGGATTCCACATTACTAGGATCGACGGCAACTCCTCCTGCTGAGATGACGTGACCAAGGAACTTCACTTCAGACAACCAAAATTCACACTTGCTAAACTTAGCATACAGTTGATGTTCTCGTAGCTTCTCTAGTGCAAGGCGAAGATGTTCTTCATGCTCTTCTTTGGTTCGGGAGTAGATAAGAATGTCATCAATAAAGACCACCACGAACTTGTCTAGGTATTCCATAAACACCTTATTCATCAAATTCATGAAGAAAGCAGGGGCATTGGTAAGTCCAAAAGACATAACAGTACATTCAAACAACCCATACCTAGTGGTAAAAGCTGTCTTAGGTATATCTTCCTCTTTGATTCTCAACTGGTGATACCCTGATCGAAGATCTATCTTGGAGAAAACGGTGGCACCTTTAAGCTGATCAAACAAATCATCAATTCTGGGCAGCGGATACTTATTCTTGATAGTCACATCATTTAGTGCACGATAGTCCACACACATCCTCTGGGTATGGTCTTTCTTTTCCACAAAAATAACCGGAGCTCCCCATGGAGATGAACTCGGTCTGATGTATCCTTTCTGAAGCAAATCGTCTACTTGTCTCTTGACTTCTGCCAACTCATTGGCTGCCATTCTATAAGGTCTCTTATGGATCGGAGTTGTTCCTGGTACTAAATCTATTCTGAACTCTATATCCCTTTTAGGCGGCATACCAGGTAAATCGTCTGGGAACACATCGGGATACTCTCGAACTACAGGAATCTCTTCCAAAGTTATTTGGTTCAGACTTGACCTTAAAGACTCAGAAGACAATGCATGAACAGTTACAACTCGACCATCATTACTGGTGAGAGTTACTTTTCTGTTGGCACAGTCTATCACACCTTTATATCTGGCTAACCAGTCCATCCCTAGTATGACATCAAGGTCTTTGGATTCTAACAAGATAAGATTGGCCAGAAATGGTACTCCTTGAATTTCTATTCTGATAGAGGGGCTACGTTGCAAAGAGAGTGCCTGATTACTTGGGGTACTAACCATCAAAGGACGTCTAAGATCTTCTACTTCCATCCTATGATTTCCCGCAAAACTCATAGATAAGAATGAATGTGTAGCACCAGAATCGAAAAGCACTGTTGCAGGAACTAAGTTAACAAGAAACGTACCCAAAATCATATCTGGAGCATCTTGAGCTTCTGCAGCAGCAACATGATTGACACGGGCCTTTGATGCTGGTATGGTAGAGTTGCTCTGGGCAGGGACAACCTTCACGCGTCGGGGCTTCGGACACTTGTCAGCGTAATGTCCTGGGTCTCCACAATTGAAACACACCCCGGGCTTGCTGCCTTGCTCCTTCTTGGCAGGCTGTTGCTGTGTTGGAGCTGCAACAGGGCGTGGAGCTTGATTGCGGATGTTGTTTCCAGCATTGTTGTTGAAGAACTGACGCTGCGGACGAACAACAGACGAAGAACCTCCCTGTGGCATGGACTGGGGTCCTAAAGTAAGACGCGGCCTCTGACTATTCCCCTGTTGTGCCTTGAAGTAAGCAATCCGGCGTTTCTTCTGTTCCATGCGGTTGTACTTGTCCTCCTGGCGAATAGCCTTATCCACTAACTTCTGGAAATCAGGATAATCCCCAGTCATGAGTGGGTAAGAAAGCTCATCATTAAGTCCTTCCAAGAACTTCTCCTGGCGCTCTTCATCAGTGCGCACATCTTCCGGAGCATAACGGGCCAGACGATTGAACTCGTGCAGATACTCAGTGACAGAGCGAGACCCCTGAGTGAGCGACCTGAATTCCTTCTTCTTGAGAGATACCACTCCCGATGGTATATGCGTCTTCCGGAAAGCAGCGGTGAATTCAAGCCAAGTGATAGGTTCAGCAGTAGTCCTGTTAAGGCGGAAATGATCCCACCATTCAGAGGCAGGGCCATGCAGCTGATGTGATGCAAATGAGACCTTCTCCTGATCAGTGCACTGAAGCAAATCCAACTTCTTTTCTATGGCATGCAGCCAATCACCAGCTTCAACAGGATTAGTGGTGCTAGAGAAAGTGGGCGGCCTCACACGAAGAAATTCTGCTAACTTATTCTAGGGAGGTGCATGATTATTTCCCTGGTTCTGCTGGTTCTGGAGTTGCTGCATCATCATGTTCATAAGCTGTGCCTGTTGAGCCAGGACTTGGGCAAGTGTGGGATTCTCTCCATTGTTGTTGTTATTGTTGTTATTGTTGGGGCCATTCCCGTTGCTGCGAGTGAGCACCATCTGGCATGGGGAGGAGCACAAGAAGAGAAACCGGGGAAAACTACTTAGGACAGCGAATTAATTTAACTTTTATTGATCTTAACTGAGTTTCATTATTACAAAACTGAAGACTCTCACACCACTAAACTCACCAACTACCTAACACTCGAAAGCAAACAAACGCATGCACTTACATCCCACCACTGATGTAAATCACATGCGAGACACACACAACCAAACTTAAAACAAGCAAACTAACACAACGATCTAAGACAACGGTTTGACAAGGCATTCTAGGTCTTCCGGGCATCGGAGTTGATTGAAGGCTCGTTCGGCTCGTCTTCATCATCTTGAGTGGCTCCCCACTCGATCTTGGAATGGGTGCGCTTGGATTCTTCTCCTTCATCATCACTTACATTGACGACCGGAGGATCCGCTAGGGCTGGGGTAACTTCTTTCTCCACCACACGGACCTTTGGCGCCAATTGGTAGCGAGGGACAAATAGAGCTCTCTTCCTTGCAGTAAGACGAATCCTGGCCTTCTGCGGTGGTGCTTCTCCCTTCAACGCGGCTAGTTCCTTCTCCAAACGATCCACTTTGTCCTCTAGCTTGCAAATCTTACCACGATTCCGGTCTTCACGATCTTGAGCTGCTAACACAGTCTCCGCACGGGTTTCATCCATAGCCCACAGCATCTCAACCAAATGCTTTGTGGTAGCATCATTCTCAATTCCTTCAGTCTCAAGGTAGCTGCCACGGTCACTTCCCTGTGGTTGACGAGGATGGTAGCGATACTCAGTGTCGGCCAACTGATCACAATAGCGATCGCGGAGCTCTCCTATGGCGATCCTTGCCACCTCCTGACATGCATGGATGTAGTTTCTTCCTCCAGCTTCGAACATCACTGAGGGGATATCTTCACTATTACTGTTCAAGGTGACTTTGACTCGGCACTTCTCTTCGTGGCGATCATGAGGAATCTGGGCATAAAAAGGGGCAGTCCCAAATCCTATGGCAAAGGACATCGTACGCAACTCCTGGACAAATCCCTCAACACCAAACAAGTACTCAGGCTTGTAGCGCGGCATCTAAAGACAAGTGAAAGGAGGGAGTTAAGACATTTATCCAATTAATAGCACAAGTTTTTAATTTGAATAAAGTTAGAAAATCAAAGTAAAAGGTAAGTAAATAAAGTAAACCAAGCTTGCAAGATAAGTTGAAACAGTTGGAAATAAAGTCACAAATTTTGTACTTTTGAACAACAGGTTCCAAAAGAAAGAAAATTATAAATTCAACATGCTAAATTTATTTGATTGCAGCAAGATTAAATAAAACAATATTGTAAAACTTTTGCTGGTAATTGAGCCATTAGTACAGTAATAGATGTACAGTACTAATAACACTGGAATAAATTTTGAATGAGAACCAATAAAAAAATTATGAAGTGCATGTGCTATTAGTTTGGTTTAATTAAAAGAGAAGGGGAGGAGAACAGTTCTACTTTTCCAATATTTTTAGAGGGCTTCTATGGATAACCATTTGGCATAACCTAGGGTCAAGGGGGCTCTGATACCAACTTGTCACGCCCGGAATTTCTATCCAAAATTCCAAACGCTTACATGTGTGTGAACCCTCGTCCAGGAATCAGCCGAGGCACACAATAACAAATTGATAATAGAGTACAATTATTACTCTAATTAATAAGCGAATAAAATGTCATTACAGAGGTAGATAGTTCCTCTCAATCAATAAAGATCTAAGCAGCGGAAAGATAAGATAAACGGCGCAGACGACTCCACTCCACAGGCAGCTTGACCAGGGCTACACCTAATCCTCCACACCATCAGCTTCACTGTAGAACTCTTCCTCTGATGAATGATTGCAAGGTGAGTATATGACATACTCAGCAAGTCACGCAGCAAATATGCAAGTGCACAGGATAGCAAAGGATGGCATAATAGGGTTTCATTTGCATAAACAGCATTTAATAAACATTTCAGAATTTAATTAAACATTTGAGTAATAATTAAACAATATTTGTCGGTGACATGGGACCGGGGATATCTTGACTATAGGTTTTGGGCAGCCGCGGTCACCCACGTGGCCTGACCCCCTCGGGGGGGTCGGGCCCGAGGGTGATGAGGCCGCCCCTCCCTCTATCTCCCCGAGGGGTCGGGCCATTCCGGTTTCGCCCCCGAGGGCTGGGGCGCCCCGACCCCCTGAGGGTTTGGCGCCACGTGTGTGGGTTAGGTGAGCACAGCGGCGCTCACCTAACCGCGTTTATTGCGGGTTGGACGAGCGCCCCACGCCGCATTTAATGCAGCGCAGCACACTCGTTCGGTCCGTGACAGGTCACAGTGTGTGACCGGTCAGATCGCGGGTTAGGTGGCAACAGGCGGCCTTTCGCACGCCTCGCCCCGTCCCGTCGGAATGATGAGAGCCTCTAGGCACTCGTCCCTAGACGGAGCTGGCGTGGGAACTCCTGGAGTTAGCACGTCGGTCCCGGCTAGATTCATACCAGGCTTCATCGCAACCATTACAAGGAAGTCATTTTATGAAGAAGGGCTGACGTGTGGCATACTAAACTGACACGTGGTAGACAAGAATGACCGGTTTGTGACTGGTCTGACGCCGGTCACGTCATCAGCAAACAACCGTGCTTCCACGTTGCACCTGCTTCCGGCGGAGTGGAGGTTGGTATGACCCATCCCATCGGAGGGTCATTCGGACAGCAGCCATTGCAAATCTCCGCCCATTAATGAGGGAGGACAGGGTTATCCCGGTGTCAGGCGAAGGTACGAGCCAAGTTTTGGTCAAAGTAGGATGGGTCCCCACCCAAAAGAAGGGTAGGTAGAAATGGTGTATGTGGTATCCCCTTGAGATATAAAAGGAGGACCATGCCTACCAAGAGAGGGTCTCTAGAGTTTGAACTCTCTTGCTCTCCAGCTCTTTGTAACTCCTTCATACACAGATCCACCAGAACACAGGAGTAGGGTATTACGCTTCTCAGCGGCCCGAACCTGTCTACATCGCCCGTGTCTTGCGCATTTGCTCTCTCGCGAACCATTCCACAGATCAAGGGCTTAGAACCTCACCCAGCGCCCCCGGCCGAACTGGCAAAGGGGGGCCCGCGCGGTCTCCCGGTGAGGAGCCCCACGCTCCGTCAATATTAATCCAACGCTATACAACATATCCTGTTGTATAGGCCCAACCATTCTGAACAACCATACCCGGCTGTACAGATCTATCTCCAAACCAGGAATATACCATTCCAAACCAGGAGCTAAACAAATTATTACCATTCATAGCATCTGTTATCATGATGAGAGGTGTGAGACTAATCACGAAAGACATTGTTAGACCCGCCCATAACCGCGGGCACGGCTATTCGAATAGTTTTACTCTGGCCAGAGGTGTACCACTGTACCCACAAGACACAGCCCCACAACATGTCACCATGTGCCTCAATACCACCACGGTACCTCGGAAAGGAGCTGTGACAATACCCCTCGCACAACACAATCCACCACAGGGCACCTTTCCTGGATCATAATCACCCCCTTATAAACAAGGCATGGACTCCCCAGCGACCCCCGTGGGCTTATCTCCGCCACTTCTCAGTCTGGTGCTCCGCAATGAACCATGCTATACAAAAGGTAAAGCCGTTGCCCACGCTAGCTTGTGGTTGGCATGGTTAATGTTTTACAACCGAAACTCGTGAACCGGTCCTTAATTGTCATGAGCACAACTCTCAAAACCATGTGCTCACAACCCACCATCATCAAGTTTTAGTTGGCAAGTAATTAATTAACCAATCACGATTGACCATCGTGAGCTATCATTAAGCCATCATTAAATAATAGTGAATCATAAGTTATCCCAATAGTGTGCTAATGTTTCTAAGCATGGCTAAGCAATCATATCTAATATCTAACTGAACCAATATATAAAGCCCAACTAGTCAAGTTATAAAAACCCAAGGTATCAAGGAATAAAGTAATCAAGAACAAAAGGGCTATAACAAACAATAGGTTAATTCCACCCAATGACATTCGAAAATAAATGCAATAGTTGAATAGAAACAATAGCTTTAAACGGGATCAACATGCTCAAAGGGTTGTTTGGGATCTGTGTGACTTGCCTTGCTGGCCTTGGAACTCTTCGAAATCTTCTCCTCCGAAAACGGACTCTCCGGAAACGTCGGAATCTAAACAGAAAAGAGCAAAAACACCAAAACAGCACATAAACAAGCATGAACAGTACATGTGGATATTTTTAACATGTAGATCTCAATTTTAGAAAAATTTAGAGACTTGAACCAACTAAATCCGAGCTAAGATGAATTAGTTATGAATTTTTAAAGATTAAATCGGATTAAAACACTTATTTAGATTTTAATTGAATTATGACGCAATAATGAATTATTTTTGAAAAGGAAAAGGGGTTTATTGCGTCAGCGGCTAGGATTTGCGGTGGACCGGGCGCACGGCGACGGCTCACGGAAACGGACGGCCGAGATCGATCTTATCCAAAACGGACGGCTGAGATCGAACGGTCCACGACCGGGCCACGGGAGACGACGACGATGACGTCAGCGGTGACGTCACCACCGGCGGTGGCTCGGGCTTGCAAACTCGCCGGCGAACGACGGTGCGGCGACGCGAACGGAGGGCACCAGGACGTAGAGCGCGACGCGGCGAACTCACCGATGACCAAAACGACGGCGGAAGAGCAACGGACGGCGGCGGCGTCGAGGAAAAGGCGGCGGCACTCTTCGGCTTGACGACGGCGATGGTGCTCCGGCGGTCTTCAGCGATGGCGAAGGGGCGGACGTGGACGGCGACGCGACGACGACCACGACGGCGGCCTTCCCGAGCGACGGCGACGCACGGCTGGAGCGGCGGCGACGACGGCAGCGCGAGGCTACACGGGGCTAGGGCTCTACCGACGGCGAGAGACGAAGGCGAGGGTGGCGACGGGTAGCGGAGACACAGGGGGTCCTTTTATAGGGGTTGAAAGGCAGCGGCGAAGGCCCACGGCGACCGGCGACGCGAAGGAAAGGTTAGGGTTCGGAGGAAAGAGACCGATCCGATTCGACCTCGAATCCACGAACTTCCAAAGCGATTTAGACGATGATTCCAAAAGAGAAAAGGTGGAGGAGATCCCGGAGATCATTTCCCCTCTATTGATTTCACCGGAGAAGGAAAGGCGCGGCCGAATTTGGAAGGAGACGACGGCGGCGCGGCGCTAGGGTTCGGGCGGCGGCGGCGGCGCGAGGAAGACGACGGATCCGACAGGTGGGACCCACCTGTCAGCGACAGCGAGCGCGCGCGCAGCGACTGCGGCTGCGGACTGGGCCGACTTGGGCCGGGGAGAGAGAGAGAGAAGGTTTTGGGCCGACTTTCGGCCCAAAGCCAAAAGAGACTTTTAAAATCCTTTTTCAATTTAAATTATTCATGAAATGCAATTCCATTTATTAAAAATACTTACTTAGCTCAAATAAATCCCAGAAAAATCTAGAAATTATAGAATTAAGCAAAGTATTTAATGAAATTTTATCTGGCCCCATTTTATATTGGAATTTATTAATTAAAATTAGATCTTCTCTTCTAGGCTTTTAAAATAAATTATAATAATTCTAATTAAACAACAATTTATATATTTAGGATTTTTAGGGTGTGACAGTATCACCCCGCCACCTCCATGCAGCCACACCCCACCACCTCGCCGCCGCTGCAGAGGGCACCACCGGGCATCGGATTCGGCTAGGGGAAGGTGGATCTGGCCACCTCGCCCCCAATCCCTGCGCCTCACGCCACCTCTGCCCTACGCATCTGCCATGTACACAACCCACGCTGACCAACGGGCTTGGGGACAGACTTGGAGGCGCCAGATCTGGCTGCCCCCACTGCTGCTCCAAGCCCAAGATCCGGTCTCCCACGCCGGGGAGACACAAATCCGGCGGCTCTCCCCGCCGCCTGCCACCCTGCTGCCTTGCTGCCGCCACCACCTCCTGCGCTCAGCCACCACCAGCTCCGGTGCCGTCTCCACGTCCTCTGCCCCACCGCCCTGTCTGCCCTACCACCATCTCCAACGCCTCCTCCACCAGTCCCATCATCAGCTCTGGCAGAAGGACGCGGATCTGGGCGCCACCGCCACCGAGTAGCCCACCGTGCATCATCTAATATACGTACGTACACATACTACCCATAGGAATATACGCCTTAATTATATACTCCCTCCGTCCCAAAATATAAGCATTTTTAGCATAGTGATAAGTCAAACATTTTTTAACTTGGCCATTAATAGCAAAAAATAAAAAAGATTAATCATGTAAAATTGATGTTACTAGATTTATCATGAAACAAATTATTATAATATACAGCTCTTTTTATTTAAAACATCTTACTTTTATAGATATTGTTGGTCAAAGTAGCATATCAGAAACCGTGTCAGCGCCCAAAAATGCTTAAATTTTGGAACAGATGAAGCATGCTTTATATCTGTAGCTAGCTAGCTAGCTAGACGCGTATGATCCATCGGGCTCCATAGAAACAACTGCAAGAGTCAACTATATATATACAACCGTCAAATGAACGAGCGACTATATACATAATATACTAGACGCAATGGCCATTGGCCAGCGTAGGAAAGCTAGCTAGCCATTCGATATGGCAATTTGGAGTCTGAGTAAAATGGCCAATATATATATATATATATATATATATATATATATATATATATATATATATATATATATATATATATATATATATATATATATATATATATATATATATATATATATATATATATATATATATATATATATATATATATATATATATATATATATATATATATATATATATAGGACACTCATATGGGGCACCATGGTGCCCGGGCACCATGGTTTCAAATGCACAAAATTACTCAAATTTTTCAAAATTTTTAAATTGTGAGTATATACCTAGTTATAAGAATTCGATTCATACATATATCTATCAACAAAACAACTCAAATTTAACTTTATTTCACAATTCATGATTACATACCTAACTAATTATATGTATGGATGCTATATACCTAGAATTAAAATCTAACAAAAACAAGTTCAAATTCAGTTCAAACTTGCTTTGAACTAGTTAGTAAAGTAGTTAATGTTAATACCTAAATAATTGAAAAAGTTTCATACTCATTTGAATTGGTTATATACTCAATTTCAACAATGGTGCCCGGGCACCATGGAGCACCAAACAAATTTACTATATATATATATATATATATATATATATATATATATATATATATATATAGACACACATACCACATATGGAAAGAAGTGGCAGAATCGCTATATATAGCGCAGCTGTACTATTAGTGCAAACCTTTTCAGATGAAAGTTTTCACAGTATTAAAGTTTTTCGAATGGAAATTTTCAGATGAAAGATTTAAGAAAAAGCGTTCGCTAAATAGCAATCTCCAACAACTAGTACAACAATAATCCAAATCCATTTTCTTAAGGGTCTCACTCTCACTACCTAGCTCTGTCATCCTTTTTTTAAACAAGTTCGAGCAAAAGGTCAAGGTCGTACATGTTCGATCCGACAACCAAGCGATAAGGTATGAGGCTATGAGCTAGGAGTATAAAACTGTAGGAACAGATATGTATATTATCATTACTTTTTTGATACTAAGATTAGTAATTTTGTACGCGTCAAAGACCATTTCTACGTGTTCAAGACAAAGTCACAAAAGTGGTGACTGGCGCTCAGCACACAGAAGATACCGCTGGCTATTCCATTTTTCTAAAGAACATGTAAGATAAATCCCTAGCCGTTGCATGATGTATGGCATTGCGTTTACATGCATTGGGTTAATTCCACTATATATCACATCTTACTCGCAGATTTGAGAAATTTAGGACGTTTGAGGACAATACATGTATGAGACTCTGTATGATTGTTTTCTTTATTTGTCATTAGAATTCAAGAAAGAAAAATGCTGCTTGTTCTAAAGTCAAGAAGCAACGAGGTAAAAAGCCAGGAGACCAAAACCGCGTCAATTTTTACAGATGAAAACTAGCAGCAACCATACGTTATGGCTTCACTTTGGGATTGATATAAGACTGGTACATAAGCTTTGAAATTTGTATAGTACATATCTGAAACACCTGCTACTTCCTCCGGTTCATAATTCTTCACGTTTTAGACAATAATAACAATATCTCTAAATCATATTTTTAACTATGGTTCTTTCAAAATATTTTTAACTATGGTTCTTTATTAAAATGCAAACAAATTAATAAGTAAATATTTAAGTCAAGCATAGCAGCGCGGAGCGCGGTGGGGTTGGCGAGGACGGCGGCGGCGGCGAACGTGCTCTCATCAGACGCGACCGCCGCCGCCCACGCGCTCCCGCCGCCAGTTGCTAAGCTCGCTCACTCGGTTCTCCTTGCCACCGTCGGCCGCTGAGCTTGCTCCCTCGGTTCTCCTCGCCACCGCCATGGCCACCAGTAGCGAGGAAGATGAGGAGTTGGAGGGAGGAAGAAGAAGCCGGAGGGTAAATCGGTCCAGGATGGCATTTCAGCGTACACGATTTGGTTGGGAGTGGTATTCTAGTGAAGCCCGTTTAAGTGATGGTATTCCAGCGAATCCAATCTTTTGTGATGGTAGATATGTAGTTTTCTCGTTCGGTAGGTACTGATCGGTGGGAGGCTAGAATCAGACTTTCGCGTGTTGATCACGGTAGGATTGGGAGTTCGGTGTGTTCGATGCAAGCGCCGCCGCAAATCACAATCCCATGGACGACGGCCAGCCGAGCGATGCCCTGGCGCCCAGTCGTGGTGACCATTTTTGTGGAATTAATCGAAGAGTAATGTTGACAGCTAATTCGAATGAGATCCATGAAGCAATCAAAAGAGGAAAATGGAAGAACCCATGCGAGATTATGGCAACCAATTCGATAACTTGCTCCAATCCAACATGATTGAGCCGTTGCGACCGTCGCAACCAAGTTGCCAACTGTGACATCCTGGCCCAATTAGGATGAGGTCTGTGCGGGCCATGAGAGCTATGTGCACATATTTAGTACCATATTGGTAGTTTAGCAAGAACGGAACCAACTTATAAGGACTTGTTCCTCCAATCATGTCACTCCTGAGTTAACCCTTTGTTGATGAAAATAACACACACTGGCCTGGGAGATCATCATCGGCTGGACCACAAGATTCGATTAAACAGTGAAATCTTTATTTCCATCGGCTAAATCCAACTTGTATGTAATCCTTGTAAGCCGATGTTGAATCCATCGGCTAAATCTAACTTGTATGTAATCCTGATGTTGAATCCATCGGCTAAATCCAACTTGTATGTAATCCTTGTAAGCCGATGTTGAATCCAACTTGTATGTAATCCTTGTAAGCCAATGCAACATCCAAATAACTCATCACATCCAAATAACTCATCGGCTGAAACACCGATGAAATCAAAAGGCAGGCTAGTATGTAATCCTTGTAAGCCAATGCGCCGATGTTGAATCCAACTTGTATGTAATCCTTGTAAGCCAATGCAGCATCCAGATAACTCATCACATCCAAATAACTCATCGGCTGAAACACCGATGAAATCAAAAGGCAGGCTAGTATGTAATCCTTGTAAGCCAATGCAACATCAAGCAGGCTAGTATGTAATCCTTGTAAGCCAATGCAACATCTAGATAACTCATCGGCTGAAACACCGATGAAATCAAAAAGCAGGCTAGGGACGATACAACATCTAGATAACTCATCGACTGAAACCATGCTAGGGACAACTCACTTATTGGCAATCAAAAAGCTTGTATGTATTCCTTGTAAGCCGATATTGAATCCAACTTGTATGTAATCCTTGTAAGCCAATGCAACATCCAGATAACTCATCGGCTGAAACACCGATGAAATCAAAAAGCAGGCTAGGGACGATGCAACATCCAGATAACTCATCGACTAAAACCAGGCTAGGGACAACTCACTTATTGGCAATCAAAAAGCAGGCTAGGGATGATGCAACATCCAGATAACTCATCGGCTGAAACCAGGCTAGGGACAACTCATCGGCTGAAATCCCGATGAAACCCTTATTGGCAATCAAAAAACAGGCTAGGAAATATGGTTCTAAACACGAATTTAGTAGATCAAACTTAACTGATGCAGCACTAAGTATGAAAAGAAACATAATATCTAGACAATCAAACCCTTGACTGATTTTTGGCAATCAAAAAGCATACTAGGAAATATGGTTCTAAACACGACTTTAGTAGATCAAATTTAACTGATGCAGCACTAAGTATGAAAAGAAACATAATATCTAGACAATCAAACCCTTGACTGATTTTTAGGGTGGTAGATGCCTTAGCCAATCTAATCTAGTAAAACAATTTAGCCGATAGATTAACTAAGACATGATAAATAGGCAAGCAAATATATCATTCAAACCGGAGCAATCCAAGAGGTCGAATGTATTGATGCAGCCTTGAACGACGCCGACGTAGACGATACAATTGCCTGGGCCGGCAGAACATTGGACTTACCCCTTTGCCGGAGATCGAACGCCGATGCAGCCCCACGTCAGGTACCAAGTTCCGCCGGATAATAAAAAGGTAGAAAAGGTAAAAGGTGGCGATGCACCGAATTGTATTGATCGTGGAGATGTTTTACAATGACCCCGGGTGTACATATTTATATCCATGGGGAGGTACTGGTCCTTGTAGGACAAGAAACAAACTTACCTAAAGATAGAAGGAAAACATAAAGTCCTTATAAGACACTAAACACACTTTTCTATAGATAAAAGGAAACTAACAAATACTGCCTAATTAATAGATAAACTGCCACATCGTATCCTCCTTGAACTCGGTCACTTCCGAATAAGCTTCCATTAACATATTAATTTCCTTAACCGAATATAGAAGGAATCCAACTATTGGCGACGTGATAATTCTCTTACCGGCTTACCAAATTTCACTGTTAACACCCATTTACACGAAACAAGGACAAAACAGTAAGAGGGGTGGAATGTGTAAGTGGGCCCGCCCGTCGAATGGGCTGGCTACGTAGTTCTGAAGGGAGGGCTGTTACACCTCTCTCATCTCTCCTACGCAAAGTTACCAAGCAATACAAGTTTTATTTAAGTTTATTGCAATACAAGTTTTGATTACACGACCCAATCTTTGATCTGGTCTCTCTCTCCTCTCTCATCTCTCTTACTACTCTCTCCTCTCTCATCTCTTTTACTAGGTAATACAAGTTTTGATTACACGACCCAATCTTTGATCTGGCCTCTCTCCTCTCATCTCTCTTACTAGGTAATACAAGTTTTGATTACACGACCCAATCTTTGATCTGGCCTCTCTCTCCTTTCTCATCTCTCTTACCAGGTAATACATGTTTTGATTACACATCTTTCATCTGGCCGGGCCACACAGAACGAATAATCATCTACTCTCTCTCTCTCTCATCTCTCTTACCAGGTAATACAAGTTTTGATTACATGACCCAATTTGGCCTATGGTATCTTGGAGGGCCGCACAGAACGAATAATCATCTACTCTCTCTCTCTCTCTCCTCTCTCATCTCTCTTATGCAAAGTTACCAGGCTCTAATCTCTCTTACCAAGTAATACGAGTTTTGATTACACGACCCAATCTGGCCTATAGTATTTTGGAGGCATTGCGTTTACATTGGGTTAATTCCACTATATATCACATCTTACTCGCAGATTTGAGAAATTTAGGACGTTTGAGGACAATACATGTATGAGATTCTGTATGATTGTTTTCTTTATTTGTCAATACAATTCAAGAAAGAAAAATGCTGCTTGTTCTAAAGTCAAGAAGCAACGAGGTAAAAAGCCAGGAGACCAAAACCGCGTCAATTTTTACAGATGAAAACTAGCAGCAACCATACGTCATGGCTTCACTTTGGGATTGATAACTGGTACATAAGCTTTGAAATTTGTATAGTACATATCTAAAACACCTGCTACTTCCTACGGTTCATAATTCTTCACGTTTTAGACAATAATAACAATATCTCTAAATTATATTTTTAACTATGGTTCTTTCAAAATATTTTTAACTATGGTTCTTTATTAGAATACAAACAAATTAATAAGTAAATATTTAAGTCAAGCATAGCAGCGCGGAGCGCGATGGGGTTGGCGAGGATGGCGGCGGCAGCGAACGTGCTCTCGTCAAACGCGACCGCCGCCGCCCACACACTCCCACCGCCAGTTGCTAAGCTCGCTCACTCGGTTCTCCTTGCCGCCGTCGGCCGCTGAGCTTGCTCCCTCGGTTCTCCTCACCACCGCCATGGCCACCAGTGGCGAGGAAGATGAGGAGTTGGAGGGAGGAAGAAGAAGCCCGAGAGTAAATCGGTCCAGGATGGCATTTCAGTGTACACGCCGTTTAAGTGATAACATTTCAGCGAATCCAATCTTTTGCGATAGTAGATATGTAATTTTCTCGTTCGATAGGTACTGATCGGTGGGAGGGTACGTAGAATCAGACTTCCGCGTGTTAATCATGGTAGGATTGGGAGTTCGGTGTGTTCGACGCAAGCGCCGCCGCAAATCGCAATCCCATGGACGACGGCCAGCCGAGCGATGCCCTGGCGCCCAGTCATGGTGACCTTTTTTGTGGAACTAATCGAAGAGTAATGTTGACAGCTAATTCGAACGAGATCCAGCCAGCAACCGAAAGAGGAAAATGGAAGAACCCATGCGAGATTATGGCAACCAATTCGATAACTTGCTCCAATCCAACATGATTCAGCCACTGCGACCGTCGCCACCAAGTTGCCAATTGGGACATCCTGGCCCAATTAGAATGAGGCCTGTGTGGTCCATGAGAGCTATGTGCGTATATTTAGTACCACATTGGTAGTTTAGTGTAACATCCTCAAATTTTAAACTAAAATTTGACTGCATCATGCTGGTTTTAATCTTAGATTAGCAAAATCAAAATTCCCTTTAAAAGTTCTCTTTTTATTCTTGATTTTGGTTCAAGTATTACCCCTAGAATTCCCTTAACCTAGTTTACCAATAAACCATAAATTGTTGCCCTATCCTAAACCTTAGTGAATTCAGCAAATATCCTTCAAATTCCAAACCTATTCTTATTTATCGCCAAATATCTAAATTTCTCCTTTTGATCTAGCCGCCACTTTAATTCATGTGGCTTGATTTCCTCTTCGGCACAAGAATAATATTATTACAAATATTGTGAATAATTGCTCTTGTGCTAAGAAAATATATTTTATCCTTCCCTTCCACAAATCCAAATTCCTATTAGCCTCAAATACTTCTCTAAAATCCATGCCATATATTTTGGGGGTTAAAAATCCTATTTATCTTCCTCTTAGTTTGCTTGCCTCATTCCCAAAAATATTTTGAGGAATTATATTGTTAATTTCTCTCTCGTTTGAGTGCTTCCAAATAAATTCCCTCAAACTCCACCTAAAAATATTGCACTCAAATAAATTAGGAAATCTCCTTTGTGAATTCTCTCCGAATTCAAATTCTTCGCAAAACCTAGTTATCCAAATCAAGTATACAAATTAGACTTCTTTCTTTTTGTCATCGGGCCGAAACTCTGTTCTTTCTTCCTTTTGGCCCAATCCTTTTTCTTTCTATTTTCCTCCTTCCTCTTGGGCTGCCGGCCCAGCTAAGCCGAGCCGGCCCAAATCAGCCCACACCCCAGCCGAGCCGCCTCCTCCTCCCGTGCGCGTGTTGCGCACGGCGCACGCCGCCGCAAACGTCGCCGCTAAGGAAACGAAGTCGGCGCCGTCATTCTTTCCTTCACGTCGCCACAGCCGTGACATCGTCATCCTTCTCTTCCGAACCGCCTCTCCCCGCCTATATATAGCCGGCACTACCCCATCTTTCCCCCCCATCGAGCTAAAAGCTCTTTCTCTTCTCTCTCTCAGCCATGACCGGCTATTGCCGCCACCGCCCAATCTCCCTCACCAGAGCTCCACTAACCAAATCCTCGCGCCATTAGCTTCGCCTCGACGAGTTGATTCCATTTTTCCCCTTTCCCCTCTCCCTCCACCTTGAAATAAACCACCACAGCCACTTCTTTTATCGCCGGAGTTGAGCTCCTGCCGTCGCCGTTCCGGCCTCCTCCTTTGTTTCCTTCGCTAGCCGACAGCTTCTCCGGATGCGCGTCGCTCGGGAACACGTTTCGCCGCCGACGTCGCCGCCTTCCGGCCACCGGAGAGCCGACGCCCCGCTTACCCTCTCCTCTCTCTTCTCTCGGCTCACTGTGAGGCAGAGAAAAGAAGAGACGGAAGAAGAAGAAGCAAAAGAAAAAGGAAGCTGACAGGTGGGCCCATGAATAGTAACCTTTTATATTTTATAGATTTAATTCAAATCCTATTCTTTAGAAGCCCATATCTTTTAAAATATAAACCCAATTCCAGTGAAACTTGGACCAAAATTCTTCTAAAATCTTTCTCTATCTTTTGAGGCTATTTTTGCTATTTTCTCATTTTATTTCATTTTTGCCTATTTTTGGATTTTATTCGAATTCCTTTTGAATCTGAATTTTATATATCTAACCCTAGGTCTTGAGGATTCTTCTGACACACTAGATAATATCATTCAATCTCAGGACATCGAGCAAGGCAAGTTACTATACACCTTTTGATCATTTAAGCCTATATTTTACAAATTATTTATTTATAGCCTTCTATTCAATATTCTATTTTCTATATGCATAAATCAATCATAGAAACCCAGACAATTTAGTATTGCTTATTTTGCTTACAATCTGCTTAAAATACCTCATACTTAGATTGAGACAATACGTAAGATTTGGTTGATTTCCGGGTGGCTAGTATTGTCTCAATCGATATAAGTTTTACCAGGTACTTATGTCGAACGAACGGGTACGACCGCAGTTTCTAGAATGGGGACAGACCTAGTTATTATGTTAATTAGCAATATGGCACCTCTGTATGGTGGTTCTTATTTTTAAGTGCGCTCCTCGCGCAGGAGGCAACTATAGCCGCGAAGGGCAAATTTAACCATTACCATGTACAGGTGAATGGTTTGTGATACTCGAGTATAAATTATATGGTATATTTCTAAACCCTGATCGAGATGACGTGGTGTCATACGATCAGTTCCCCTTAAATACCTCGGGAATGCCAGAACTTCTCTCGCTGCTGTTAACATTACGTTCAGAGCATATGAGGATATAAGTTCATGGAACAGGTGGGCCATGACTAAAGCCGATGATTATCAGCAAGTCGTGGACTGCGGGTAAAGCGTACATCTGCTGCAGTAGAATATCTTTGAAACTATTCGAATAGCCGTACTCATGGAGTTGAGTACCGGGACTCATATGGTACCCTGGTTAGAAATCTAAAGTTTATATGTTTTATAAATTCTACTATAACTTTTCCAGATTGTCCAATACTGCTTTTTGCAAAGAACCCTATTATATGTCAATGCATAACATATTTCCGTGATAACTTGCTGAGTATTGCGAATACTCACCCTTGCTCTTATTAACCCTTTTTTAGATTTGGGTCAAGAGGAGGACCCCTGTGATTATTATTACGATGACTCTGATAACTTAGAAAATTCCTAGAGGTTATACCTTTCTAGTCAGAATGTACTAGAACTTCCGTTGTGTAATATTAGCACCTATGTAGGTGAGTACCTACCCTTGTAAAACCTCTAGTATTGTAAACTTTAACGTATGCAATGAAGAACCAGCTGTATTACATGTATCAATATTTACTGATCCAGGGATTGATACATTAATTTTAGTCGGATCCAAGTTATTAGTTTTAGGACCCGACATTTAGCAAGAGCGGAACCAACTTATAAGGACTTGTTCCTCTAATCATGTCACTCCTGGGTTAACCCTTTTACACGAAACAAGGATAAAAGAGTAAGAGAGGTGGTATGTGTAAATGGGCTCGCCTATCGAATGGGGAGTAAGAGAGGTGGTATGTATAAGTGGGCTCGCCCGTCGGATGACCATTGAACCAAGATTTGAGGAACAATGTTGTTATCCTTTCTATGACTCCACTGTTGTTGACGAAAAATCCGCGTCCAGTCGATTCTTCCAAATGAAAATGAATCTTATATACAAGTTTTTATGTTGTGTAAAGAGGCCACATAAAAATTTTCAATTTTTTTAAAACTTTTAATGAGATAAATTAATTGTGAATCTTGTAGTATGTCTCTAAGGATATTGTGGGTATTCTTTTAAAAAAAATGTCGAATGCAATGGTGCATTATAGAACAATTGATAAAGTCATCGGTATATTATAGAAAGAGACAATGTCGATGGCAAATTGTTGAACTATGAGAAAATCAATGGTACGAAGTAGATTCAGTAGGCAAATAAGGTATCAAGTCAAGATGGCCGAGTTGGCGCCAGTTTCAGCTACCGGTTCGAATCCCATTATTGACAATACTTTTTTATTTTTGCAAAATCTTGATTATTTTTTTTTGTGTAGCACTCTAAAATCTTTTTTTTTTGCAAAATCTTGAAAAAAAATTGTGTGGCACCCTAAAATCTTGAATTGTTTTTTTATAGCACTCGTAAAACACAGCACAATCTTGAATTGTTCTTTACCCTTTCCATGAATTTCACCAAATCACAGCCAAAAGGCAGGCAAAATCTTGAATTGATTTTTTTTGTGTAGCACACGTGTATCACAGCAAAATCTTTAATTGTTCTTCACCCTTTCCATGAATTTCACCAAATCACAACCAAAAGGCAGGCAAAATCTTGAACTGTTCTTTACCCTTCCCATGAATTTCACCAAACGCATGGCAGATCAAGTTACTTTTATACCTCTGACGAACATCTCCTTTTTTTCCCGCTGCCGTACAGGCACACTGAACGGCAGGTCTATAGTGTCAACTCTTCGTTATGAATCCATAGCTAGCACGCATCTAAACTCTGCAATCTGTCGCTTAAATTGCGATTCCCTGTCACTTTCAGCGTTTTCATAATTAGCATGGTGAGACACGGCCGTCGCTTTTGGAGAGTGATTAGAGATGTTCTTTTCAACAAATGATCCAGCAAGTCCTCCACAAATAGGAACTCGCATAGCTCCTGTCCTGAAGAAGTCGCTCTGTGATTGAAGTTTAATTACTTTGGCTGAGAGTTTGAGGTGAGAACTTAGGGTTGGTTTGGTTTGTGGCTTAAATAGGCCTTACTAAACAATGCCAAATTTTAGCAAGTTTTGCATGACTATTTTTGGTAAGGTAAAGTTGTGTTTGGATTGAAACCAAAATAGCCTAAGTTTACTATTGAAATGGCATATTTTCTTAGGCATGCCAAAATTTGGTTTCAAACCAAATAGACATTAAACACTATTAAAATTGTCAAATATTAGTAAGCCTAATTTAGGCCTTAAACCAGACCAACCCTTATATACGTAGATGTGCCAAAATGAGGCCCATTTAACAAAGCCTAATGGGTTCACATTCTCAGCCATCTGCTGCATGGGCCGTGATTTCTGATCCAGCCTAACAAGGCTTCAGGCTTTGTACTATACTATTTTCGAGTACTAAATGTTCTCAGCAAACTCAGCGAAACCTAGATCAACTAATAAATTTTGTGTGATATAACTTTGTATATATATTTTGAGACGAAGGAAATACCTATTTAGTATATATAGAGAAGTATTATACAAGTCTAGGCAGTAAAATTTTTATTGCGGTAGCAATCCTATCCAGATGTATTAGGTTGTATCTAATTTCTTCCTAGTTTGCTACTCCCTCCGTTTATAGATATTTGACGCCGTTGACTTTTTGAAATATGTTTGATCGTTCGTCTTACTCAAAAAACTTAAGTAATTATTAATTCTTTTTCTATCATTTGATTTATTGTCAAATATACTTATATGTATACATATAGTTTTACATATTTCACAACAGTTTTTGAATAAGACGAACGGTCAAACATGTGCTAAAAAATCAACAGTATCAAATATTTAGAAACGGAGGGAGTATATTTTGGGAGAGATGGAGTACTTATTTTGTCTATTAGTAAAATTTTTACTACGAAGCTTTTTAGGACGATATAAATCTCGCAGCAAAAAAAAACTATACTATTAGAGTACGTGTTTTAGTTACTCCGGGCACCGGGCATGCAAAACTTTAGGCTGTGTTCGGAGGAGGGGTTGAGAACCCCTCCTCTCCAGCACACAAAACGAAGTTTATTTTATTGCATGATTAATTAAGTATTAACTAACTTTTTTTTAAAAAATGGATTAATATGATTTTTTTAAACAACTTTCATATAGAAAGTTTTTGCATAAATCACACCGTTTTAACAGTTTAAAAAGCGTGCGTACGGAAAATAGAGAGGTTGGTTGGGAAAATGTGGGGAAGAACACAGCCACAAAATGATTGTGGAAAAAACAGTTGCGTGTGAGTTGTGAACCTCAGACCATTTACTGGTTCTCTCTTATTGTATGCAGAACAGCAGAAGATCATTCTGTAACAATCTCTGACTCGAACGGATTCGCACAAGCACGGACAACAACTTTCTTGACAGCTTATTTACCTAATTAGCTAGCAAACTCTGAACTTGACACTCCTACAGGAAACAAATTAATAGACATGCATGACGCCTAGATTATATTGGAAGATTATAATCATGCGGCAGCATTAATCTAGATTATAGCTAGTGCTGCTACTGTCCATAGAACCAAGCCGGTATCTTGATCTTGTCAGGGTCAAGGCAGCGGGTCACCCAGTACGGCGTCGTGCAGTTGACGAGCTTCTCGCCGGAGCGGTCGACGCACTGCAAAACCTCGTACAGCAGCGTCTCCCCGTACTTGAGCTCGTTCTGGCTACACCGGAGGTAGGTGCTGAACCCAGTGCCCTTGGCGAGTGCGTCGCTGATCTCGCCGAGCGTGTAGGTCTTCTCGTCGGACGGCACGACGCCGCCGTCGGCGAGGATCTTGGTAAGGTTGGTGAGCTTAAGCTTGTCCAGCGCGAGCGCGGCGGCGAAGTAGCCGTGCTGGCTGAGGTTGGAGCAGGTGCCGTGCTTGCTCCACTCGTGGCTCCACAGCTCGAGGTTGGTCTCGTTGCGCAGCAGCGACGGCCATGACTGGTTCAGCGGCTTCACCAGGTCCTGGATCTGCCCCGGGTCGAGGCGGTCGCTGATGTTGCAGTACTCCGGCCGCCATTCCTCGTAGCTCGGCCATAGGCCACGGATGGTGAAGTTATTTGGGGGTAGCCGGGGCTCGTACTCGCACTCGTGCGGGGCAGTGGAGCAGTACGATGGAGCCCACTGTAATACAAAAAAAAAAGAGAAGAAAATAACCAAAGCACAAATAATTAATCACTCACTCCCTCTATTTAAAAATATAGCGACACAGTGGTTTTGGATTAGACTTGTCTAAATTCGTAGTACTATATTATGTCTAATTTAGTATATCGTTATATTTTTTAGCGAAGGGAATAACTTGTATATGGAGATGGGTTTTCACCCTCTTCAAGGCTCTTTTATTTTGCAACGTCACATATATAGTCATAAAAAATGAGAAAAAATTAACAATATAGATTAATATGAGATATATGAGTCCACTAATATGCAAAATTAAATTTAACTTCTATAATTTATTTTAAAAAATTAAATATAAATAACTTCTATAATTTATTTTAAAAAATAAATATAAATGTGAATGTACACATACTTGTTTTAATTTAATTTGTTAATTCTTTTTATAGTTTTGTAGAGGTCGAATTTAACCTTGCATATTCGTAGATTGATATACCTCATATTAATCTACCTTACCATTTTCTTAAAAAAAACTAATAGCTATTTAGATAACATGCCAAAAGCATACAGCAGTCTGGTAAGACCAATATATGTTTAAAAATACCTCAACACAATTAATTAATTAAAAGTATCAGAAACACACGTAGCGAGTATATATGGATAACTATCATATATAACTAGATAAATACCCCGGGGGAAATTATGTTGTATAGTTTGTACAAATAAGCTATAATATATTTTGTAAACCAAAACAAAATGACATCCTATGTTTTATATAATTTACACATGATCGCAAATATAATGTAAGGTGAACATATTCGATGTAATTGATACTTATGAATTTTGAACTAAAAAACATTGGGATTGTATGGTTTTACGAGAGAAGAAAAGAAGAGACCATTTGTACCATAGATCTATTATCAAAAGCTAAAAATAATTAGTATGATATGGCTTCATGAGAAAAGAGAGAAATATCATTAACTATACTTAATTAGTGAGGAGATGAACTATATAAATATATAGGATTAATTCACAATTAAGCTGATCATTGGTATCGGTCCACATTACCTGCTGAACAAAATACATGAAGTCGAATTTCACCTCCACCGCCGAGGTAGAGGCGAGAGGGAGCAGCAAGAGCACAAGGGAGAACACGACCTTCATCGTCTTCTTCACGGCCATTATCCTAATATACTCGATATAAATTCGATCCTCTATATGCCTTGCAGTGGCGCGACCGTTCAGTATATATAGCACAACGTAACAACGTTCGATTCAGGTGCAGTAGCTAGTGATACCGCAAGATAAGCAGTCCACACTAGCATGGCATGATTCAAAATGGACACCCGAGGTACATCTGAACACTGTAGCGATTTACTGTGACAAAACACTGTAGCAATTTACTGTTTTGATTTTACTGTGCTGGATCTTTTTTGGCCGTTAGATTCAGACATAGAGGGCTCAGATTGTGTGCAGTAGTTATTGTGCAATCCTAGTAGCAACTGTATTTGATCCCGTAACAACGTGGGGTCATGCATGTACTTACGTGCATCATATAATATATGCACAAACCCATAGGAATATGGGACTTTTATATGCTACTAGATGTACGATCCATCAGACTTCATTGAAACAACTTGCAGCATATGCATGTCAACTAGGGACATCTATATATCCTTCGAGGGAACAAAACAATCTGTGCGAATGTTCTTAGAATATAGATGCGTTCACAACTTACACATCTCACCTTTTTTTTTCTAAAAAAGAACACTGTTACACTGGTTGAAAACACTTGAGACTGATTTAATCATCAAATTTAAAAGTTCAAACAAACAACGATGAAAATTCTTTTGAACTTTGATCATGTAGCCATCTATGGCCCTAACAAATTTCAATGCAAAATATGTCTTATATAGAGAGAAACAAAAAAGAAAAATAGCGTTAGAATGGTGAAGGCAACTGTTTTCAATAGCTGAGGGTGTAAAATGAGCCAAAAATAGTTTAGGAAGTTAAGTGTTCTGATAAAATAAACTTCTTTCTAATTCTTTTGAGAATCTTTATAATCATTTAGATTATTTTTATACAACCGATAGGCATCATCTCGAAAAATCAAAACATTTTCCCACATCAAATATATATACTCAAATGAACGATAATTATTCTTTCAGTGGTATGTGACGTACCCGTCGACGTTGAGACGCCCATAGTAATTTCGTCGATCACGAGATATGTCGGTCTAGTTTTTTTAGAGATCCTTCCAGGGAATGAGGTGTGCGAATGTGTATTATTAGGGATGACTATACGCATGTTAAGAACGTTTGAGTTTGCGTTTGTACTGATCTTAAAAAAAAGGTCATTCAATGAATGAGTGAAGTGTAGGAGAGCTAGCCAGCTCATGTGGCCATTTGGGATCTGGAAAAAAAAGTACAAAAACTCCTTCCATTCTAAAATATAAAATACAGCTATTGTTTTTCACATGTTTCATAATATAAGGCATATGCATGCATGAAAGCAATTAATTAGTACCTCTTTTCGTCGGAATTATTATTTTTAAAATCCTACACCCTTTAAATATCTAATTTTATTAGATGCATGCATTCTATTTATTAGGATGATTCAAACGAGACTAAATAATAATAATAGTTTTTGGTCTTTGCATTAAGGATAGTTGTGCCTTATATTTTCGAACGGGAAGTACCATAACTGCTATTTAGCGTAACTTTGTTCCCAACGCACACTTTTTTCTCATACGGAAGCTTTCATATTAAGTTTTGTTTCCTATAAAGTTGTTTGAACGGAAGTTTTTGGGAAAAGGAAGTTTGACTGGGAACGCACAGATCTATAGTCTTTGGATCTTTCTCAGGCTTTAATCTGAATATTAAAGCATTTGCGTGACTAATCATCAACAAATTTTGTCCTAACCATCCGATCCATTTAAAAATACAAAGAAGAAGTAAAACTACCATAAGCAAATTCATATTCTAAATATTATAAATAGTGTTTTGATTATTTTAATAGCTCAGGTAATCAAAAGTTAAACATTGTTTTATTTCTAGGTACTCAACATCATTTTTTTTACGTTCATTATTTTTATTTGTATGCACAATCATCCTGCTGCAATGTGCGGGAAATTAATCATCTAGTTTGCTCAATAACAATCCCCAATAAGTAGAACGCTAATCCTAATCCATTTGCTTGAGGGTCTCAACCTCTCTTTCATATTATTTTTTCCCTTTCTTCTTTTTCTTTCGTGAACGCGCAAAAAGATTGCACGTCAATATATTAGAATAAAAGAGAGTTTGTTTACACAACGCAATTAGCCAAACCGGCTTATGCCAAGGGAAGGGAGAAACAACAAAAAAAACAAAGGAAAAAGGAAGAGACTACTACGACTGTTAAACGCAATTCCAATCAGCGGGAAGGGGGCAGAGCCACACTACCCTCCCAAGAAAACTCCAAAAGAAGCAACGCCAGCTAACGACCATAGATGGCCCTCAGTGAGGATGGACTCTAGAACCACTGAGACCGAAGAGAGCAGAGTTGAAAACCTTGGAGTTTCACTCCTTCCGCAGTTGCCAAGATACCAGGAGGACTCAGGAGTCGAAGCCGGCATGGAGATGCTCAGGTAAGCATGCCCTAGAAGATGGCCACCAGTCCTGGAGCTAGTTGCCATGAGGAGGAGAGAGGGTAGACCAATCAGAAAGCGACAGCACACGGAGCCAGACTTGCTGAGCGAACACGTAGCCAAGGAGGATGTGGTTCCCCGTCTCAAGCTCCTGAGCGCAAAAGGGGTAGACTGAGTGGCTATCGATGCCACGCTTTTGGAGGAGATTGGTCATCCAGCAATGTTGCTGAAATGCAAACCAGAGGAAGGACTTACATTTAGCAAGACCATTCGCATGCCAGATAAGATCATCACAGGCAAAGGTGTGTTGGCCATAGAAGAACGTCTGGTATGCCAAACGCACCGAGTAGCGCTTGTCACTCTTCCAATGCCAAACAAGACGATCCCTGACACCCGGCGAGAGCTAAATGTGAAGCACCGCATCCCAAACAAGAAGAAACTAAGAGATAATCGCGACAGTGAGTGCACCACAGATGTCAGAAACCCAGGAATTGCTCGCCAAGCCAGAAGTAACCGTGCGTGAACCTCAGAGGTGCTGGGGCACGACAAAGAGGAGATCTAGAGCCAAGGAGGCCACCGAGCGGCTACCGATCCATTGGTCAACCTAGAAGAGTATCGACTCACCATCCCCCGGCACGAAGGAGGTGGACGCTTCGAACATGTCGGAGACGGTTTGCTCGACTGGGGTATTCAGGCCATCCTAGTATATGGATGTCCTGAGCGCTGAAACCAAAGCCACCGAACACGGAGAGCAAACCCTGCCATCCTGAAGTCGGGAATTCCCAACTCTCCAAAAGCCCGGCACTGCCCCCCATGAACCGAGTCCGAGCCCATCCACGAGAAGACGCGGCGCTTCTTGTGCATATTTCAATAACTTCGAGCCGAAGGTCAAAGTAGATGTTCCATATGACAACCAAGCGATAAGGTGTGAGCCAGGAGGATAAAACTATAGGAACATATATATTATCAGTAATTGTTTAATATAAGATTGGTAATTTTGGCACGCACCAAAGACCATTTCTATTTCTAAAGATAAAGTCAGAGAACAGGTGACTGACGCTCAGTACAGAAGATGCCATTGGCTATTCCATTTTTTAAAAGAAAATGTAAGGTAAATCTCTAGCCGTTGCATGATGTATGCCGGTGTGTTCACATTGGATTGATTTCACTATCACATCGGACTCGCAGATTTGAGAAATTTAGGTCGTTTGAGGACAACAAAAGCCCCGTTTAGTTCCCCAAATTTTTTTCCCAAAAACATCACATCAAATCTTTGGACACATGCATGAAGCATTAAATATAGATAAATAAAAAAACTAATTGCACAGTTATGAAGAAAATCACGAGACGAATCTTTTAAGCCTAATTAGTCCATGATTAGCCATAAGTGCTATAGTAACCCATATGTGCTAATGACGGATTAATTAGGCTCAAAAGATTCGTCTCGCGGTTTCCAGACGAGTTATGAAATTATTTTTGTCATTCGTGTCCGAAAAGCCCTTCTGACATCCGGTCAAACATCCAATGTGACACCCAAATTTTTTTTTTCGCGAACTAAACAGGCCCAAATCCGAGCAAATTATTGCAGTTGTATGAGACACTGTATGGTTGTTTTCTTGAATTGTCATTAGAATTCAATAGAAAAATGTTGCTTGCTCTAAAGTCAAGAAAAGCAATGAGGTAAAGCCAGGAGACCAAAACTGCATCGTTTTTTTTTAAGTTGAAAACTCCAGCAATCCATATGTTACAGTTCACTAGGTACATGGGCTTTCTATATCTTTGACATAGCGACCAGCTTATCCATTATTTAAAGAGAAAAATAAGACTGACACTTGGCATATGTACCAAAGACTATGAACAATCGTCTCAAGAATACCATCAACACTGGTTAAGACTAGAAAATATGTGCGCCGGTTGGCGTACTTTAAATTTTGTAACCCACTTGCTATGTTTATTGCTCGTTTGCCTTGTTTTTAGTGCACAAGAAAATTTAGATCCAACAGGAGAGCGCACTATTAGAGCAAGTTTAATAGTATAGCCCACTACTAGTTCCAATTCATCTATAGCCAATCTAATAGTCAATTCATACAATAGTTGCTTACTATACTATTAATATATGGTCCCACCTATCATATACACATTGCGTCTTGGAGTCCATGCTGCAGCTGGCTATAAATCTGTAGCCCACTGCTATTCTCTCTCATCGTTTATCTTATTAAAATATGTTTATAGCTGACTAAAAAACTGCTATTGTACCTGCTCTTATGAACAACATGGGTTTGAGCGGCTCCTCTAATCTATAGGGTTATGGGGTGGTAGCCATTGAGAAGTTGCAATCGGTAGTTCGAGGAATGCTTTTTTTGTTTTTTTTTTTCCTTTCTTTTTTAATCCTTTTCACACTTTAATCTTTGTTATTTTCTTCAATTTTAATCGATTGAAGAAGATGAAGTGGTGACCTATTATATTCACGCTTCAATGTCTATTCTTTTTTTTTCAGTTTTTATTAATCGAAGGCTAAGAAGTGAAGACATCTTCTTTCTATGGCTTTGGTCTTCATTTTGTTTTGATTTGAAGAGATGAAGCATTTCTTTGATTGCAAGGGTTAAAAAATGTGTAAACCTCCCGAATCTATATGAAGTTAATTTTATAGATTAGTGGGGCACAGAGTTTGAAATTATATAGAATATATAAATGTTACTGTCTGGATTTATGTATTTTTACCCTATGTAATTTTTCAAGATTTATCTTAACATTAACTACATCATATGGTCCAATCAACTGTCGAAACTCGAAAGACCACCCAAATAGATGGATTCTATAAATTTTAAGTTTACTTTTTTTTAGATAGATTGATGGATGGATGGATGGATGAATGGTTGGATTTTATTTTCACTTCTCCTTTTTCTTTTTCCATTAGAGCAAGTTCAATAGTATAGCCAACTACTAGCTTCAATTCATCTATAGTCAATCTAATAGTTCATTCATACAATAGTTACATACTACACTATTAATACTTGGTCACACCTGTCATACACACATTGTGTCTTGAAGTCCGTGCTACAGCTGGCTACAAATCTGTAGTCCGCTGCCCTTCTCTCTCCTTATTTATCTTCTTAAAATATATTTACAGCTGACTTATAGCATGCTATCGTACCTGCTCTTATGTCTTCCTCTCCTTTTGCTTGTCTCCTAGCATTTCTGTTTACTCGTGCTGTCATGCAGACCGTAGCTGAACACCGTGACAGCCACCAGGCGAGCAGGCCCACGACTGGGCTGTGCAGCCCATTTACGAACTCAGAGCGCCTGATTTTCCCTTCTTTTTTTTTAATACTTGCCTAACACGCGTTTCCTGGATTGGTCGAGAGGTTTACTAACGACGGAGCGCGTTCTCTAATTTGCGCGCAAATTATCCCGCCACGTGGGCCAATCGAATGCCAACACAACCGCCGGCTTTAGATAATTAGATAAGTGCGACAATTGCCTAAGTGGCACGTACTTAGTACAGAAAACACGCTATCGATCGACAAATAACATGTACTGTCTGTAAGTACTACCTTTATCCCAACATATAAAAATTTTTAGAACTGAACATGAACATGTGTATGTAAAATTATATGGGAGAAAATTATAATTAGTTGAGAAGTGAAGGTGGATGTGGAAATTGAATGGTGAAAGATTGTGATTGATTAATACAAAAAACGTTGGTAGAGAAATCGTTATATTTTGAGAAAATATTTGAACGACAGAACTTGTTAGTATATTTTAGGATAGAGGAGTATAAAATGGTTAAAATGTGTGTACTGAACACGGTGCTAATGTTCTAAACAAGTGAAACATACTAAACCACTGGGTACTACCTGTCGGAGCAGACGTGTTTGTGCACACTAAATGACTAATTATTAAGGTTATTAAGAACACACGATAAGATTAGCATATACTACGTAGGAGACTTTAACCAAATTCCTATAGTATATATCTTGGTCTTCTTGGATGCCTTCAAGGCAAAGAGGCCCATGAACGCAAATATGTGAGAGAACTCTACTCTGAATTAAAACCCCTCTGATTCCATGAAATAGGTTATACATGACAGATACCTTCACGCAAACTAGCAGAACTCCTTAAACCGAAAAATAATACAGCATTGGCCTAATGCCAGCTCGTCGAGTTGAACCCATAGCAGTGGCTTCCAACTCTGCAGTTTCTAGTTTAGATGAGAATTCCCTGTCACTTTCAGACTTAGCAAGGAGAGAGGTGCCAAAGGTCCACAAAGATCTTAGTACTACATGCTGATCACTTTACAAGTAATTAGGCCTGTTTTTCCATTAAATGATCCAGCAGAGCAGCAACAGTGGTGCCAGAGTGATCATCATGCTAACTACCACTTATGATCTTCTGCCACATTTTCTTCAGTTCCAGCTTTTGTTCCTACTGGAGTATTCTCCTTAACCTGTTATTGTTTCCGCTACTGCTTCTGCTAGATTAGGTTAGGTCTATATCTTCTCACATTATGAGAGTCATTTTCAAGTGACTCTCCTGGTGTTCCAGAAGATGAGTTGAACCAAGTCATCCAAAGTTGGTTCATTCTTTTGACTGAAGTTTACCTCTGAAATAACAGGCCCTAAATGCGAGAGCAATGAGACAGTGAGAGTTCATCCTGTAGGAAACAGACTTTGATTAGCCATTCCTTGCAGGCTAGTGATATACCAACATTGAATCTGCAATGGCAAATGACAACCTTGTCAGTTGCCTGTTTTCACACAGCAAACTTGCTTATCTGATTAAGTATCTTGCAGCATTCATGGCATTTGCTAGTACATTCTCTGTTCGATCGACCCTCGTCAAATACCATGGCTGCTGTCCTTGGTTTTATTGCTGTATCAATTATTAGATACTCTGACGAAATGTACACTTGTTTGACACTACTAGTAAATTGATACTACTATTATAGTAGAGTGCCTGATTGTATGACTGTATCCATTAACTGAATCAGTTTGTCAGTCAATTCTTGGAGCCGTATCAAGTTGCTAGCCCAATAAAAAACTTCAGACACTTCTGTCACTAACTACCTACCTGGGCCTTCAACTCTGAATCCAGTTTCAGACCTGTTTGGATAGACCGAGAGATGGAATTATTCCAACTAAGAGGAGTGCCCGAGTTGCCTTCTGGCCTTGGTCATATGCCCATTAATTAACACTAAATTTATAGCGATTAAGAAAAAAATTTTGGAGCAATGTGCTGTACCGATCATACATTCTTAAATGAAGCTGACCCTGATGACTTTCTGAAGAGTTTGGTCTTACTGAATTGAATGCTACTACTGATCGAGGAAAAAATTATCAATCAGTATCTGTTCTTCAGAATCATAGATAAGATTAGTTCTCTGAAATAACAATTCGTTTACAAAGAAGATCCTTTTTTTTTTCTGAATTGAGATCAGCTCAAAATATTCTGAAACAGGCAACAGTTGGTTGCAATCTGAAACGGAACCATCATCTTTCAGCCAAGTGTACACACTATTTAATCAGTGAAAAGAATCCAATCTCACCCATCAAATGATCATCAAATCAATTTGACTTGCCTGGCGAGAGACAAATTCTCATCTTGACCCTCTCTCTTTCAGTGCATTTAAGCTCTTGCCTACCCAAGTGTTGAAGTTTTGGCGCCACATGTGTCCAGTGGGCTCAGGTGATACTGTCCCGTTCCTGTAGTCGAGGAGGCTCAGCTCTCAAAGCAATTTGTTCTTCCCTCCTGTTACACACTGACACTAGCTAAGCAGCTACAGTCCTGTTATTTTCAGCTTATTTCACTGGATTATTTGTCCAATGCTTTTAAAAAATACGTTCTTAAGAACTTTCCTTCTCTGCATTATCTAGACCACTATTTGTAAGTCATATGTTAAGTTTATTTCTCAAAATATTTATGTCAAGTAGATAATTCGCATCAATAGTATGTCACATATGGGCTTAGATAGCATCTGCAATAATATAAAACCGTGTCCAAGTATGAACCATACAGAATATCAAAATCAGCCAGCTTGATTATAATTCTCTTGGACCACCCAGGAATCCCAAAAATGCTTCCAAAAACCAACCATTTTTAGTATGTTTTTCGTTCGTATTTTTTTTTCCTTAGACAATACTGTAGACGGGGACACGTACGTACGAGCGTTTGACATTTTGCCATTGTCTGTAGAAGCATCTCATCTGATCTGTCCAAAACCTAGCAAGGTTTGACTTGGCTCAGGCGAAACCACGAACCGAATTTATTGCCGTCGCCATGTCGGGCCGGGGGCCCATTTGGAGGAGCCATTACTGCGTGGGCCCCGGATGTCATAGGGCTCACAAAACCCGGCCCGGCCCGGCCCAGCCATGGGAGCCACGTCCATGTGTAAGACAGAATGGGAAAAAAAATATATAAATAAAACCTCGGCTTGGCTTGGCCGTCGTCCATGGCGTCGCTGGCCCCCACGCGGCGAGGGGAAATGGCCGGAAACGCGTCATGGCACGAGCCGACCTCGACGTGCCCGGCCGACGACGACGACGATGGGTGCGCGTGTCCACGGCGGTGCACCCATCCAAATGGGAATAGTTTGGAGGATTCGGCCGACGTAGATAGCAGTGTACGATTGTCTAGCTAAAGAGGTTGTTTGGTTGGTGTCTAAATACGATAGTTGTTTTGAAGTGGGGAAATTGTGTAACATAAAACAACTGCCGTAACAAAAATGTGTAAACACGAACGAAAGGGTAAGATGTATATAAAAAAGTAAATCATTATAAGCTCTTTATGCTTTTAGCATCGCTATGGCACACCACGGTTGATTTTTAATTTTCTCTAACCTTTAAAGTAATCAAATCAAACAATCAAGAACTTTGTTTGTACTAAGGTGGTGTTTGGAGTTACATCAGATGTTTGGACTGGACGCTCATTCGGAGTTTTAAACATAGACTAATTACAAACTAATTGTATAAATGAGAGCTAATTGAGATAAATTTTTTAAGCCTAATTAATCCATAATTAGCACATGTTTACTATAGCATCATATGGGCTAATCATGGATTAATTAGGCTCAATAGATTCATCTCGTGAATTAGTCCAGGGTAATGGAATAGATTTTATCATTAGTCTACGTTTAATACTTCTAATTAATGTCCAAACATCCAATGTGACAAGGTCTAAATATTTCTGTATGGGTTCCATTCGAAAAAGGTCTATGCAAACGATGTGTTTCTGCCATGGTGTTCGTCACTTGGGCTGTGTTCCCAACTTACTTTCCTCGTTTTTCACATGCACGCTTTTCAATTTTCTAAACGGTATTTTTTTCGCAAAAATTTTTTCTATACAAAAGTTGTTTTAAAAAATCATGTTAATTTATTTTTTAGAAAAGCTAATATTTAATTGATCATGTGCTAAACCGTGTTCGTTTCCTCAAGTTGAGAACTAATCCCTCCGACCCGCAAAACGAAATGACTCATTAGCACATAATTAAATAAGTATTAGCTATTATTTTTTTAAAATTAGATTAATATAGTTTTTTAAAAGCAACTTTTATATAGTTTTTTTAAATAAAAAGTATCATTTAGCAGTTTGGGAGTTGAGTTTGGTCGTGTGCCGCTGCTTGTGCGTGCCAAGGAAGCTAGTAAGGTAGAGTTTTGAGGCCAGGCGTCCCAGAGAACGGGACATGCGTGCATGGACGGCCTAGGTATCTCCCAGTGACGTTGCTCCCGTACTGATTATAAAGGCCATGCTGTCATGGGTGTGTTTAGTGCACGCTGAAATGGAAAGTTTGATTAAAATTGAAACTTTGTGATGTAAAGTTGGAAGTTTGTATGTGTGGAAAAGTTTTGATGTGATGAAAAAAATTGAAAGTTTGAAGAAAAAGTTAGGAACTAAGGCCCTGTTTAGATAGGACTAAAACTTTTAGTCCCTATCACATCGGATGTTTGGATACTAATTATAAATATTAAACGTAGACTATTGATAAAACCCATTTTATAACCCTGGACTAATTCGCGAGACGAATCTATTGAGCCTAATTAATCCATGATTAGCCTATATGATGCTACAGTAAACATGCGCTAATTATGGATTAATTAGGCTTAAAAAAACTATCACGCGAATTAGCTCTCATTTATGTAATTAGTTTTATAAATAGTCTATATTTAATACTCCAAATTCATCTGATATGCCAGAGACTAAAATTTAGTCTCTGGATCCAAACACCCCCTTAACCAAGTCTATGTGTTTTGTCCAAATAAATAGGAGGTGGCCAAAAACTACACATGAGCAGTTACGCACCAGCTAGCATCACTGAGTGCGTCACGCATGGCGCGGGCATGGTAGTATTAGCTCCGGCCATCTTGCAGTTCTCTCCTTTTCTTTCTTTTTGATATCTATAGCTTTGTACCGTTGTGGATCATCAGTACGGTCTGGATGCTTCTTCTCTTCTTCCTCCAGTCGCTGTGGATAAAAAGCGGCCTAAAATTTAAAAAATCTAACCAAGTAAGATTCTTCTTAATATATATTTTCAAATTTTAAAAATTAATTTGGCTCTTAAGAAAAAGCCTCACTCAACCATACATCCTCTAAAAAGTCCAGGGTAGATTTGAGAGTCCAGGATAATGTGCAGGTATTTGATATAATCAAATGAGCTATAAAAGTTATCGTATGATATTTGTGCTTAAGTAATGAGAAAAAGGAGACGTGGGCTAGCTAGGTGTAGCAGGACTTCAACAAAGGCTGTGTTTAGTTCACACTGAAGTCTAGAAGTTTGGTTGAAATTGGTACGATGTGATAGAAAAAATGTGTGTGTATGAAATATTTGATGCGATTGAAAGTTGGAAGTTTGGAAAAAAAAACTTTGGAACTAAACAAGGCCAAACTTCGTGACAAAATAAGGTGATCAGAGAATTAATTATGCAAATAACTACTCCCTCTGTTCCAGAATAAATTAATTTAATATTATATGTGACACATCCTAATTCTATAATCTAGATAGGAATGTGTCACATAAAGTACTATATTAGCTTGTCCTGAGACGAAGATAGTATTATATGGCTGGACTATTAGAGCAAGTTTAATAGCATGATCAATTGCTAGCTATTAAAAAGTTGATGTAAAAATCATATTAAACCGTTTCTATTTTTTACTAATACTTAGTTAATCGTGTGTTAATGTGTTTATATCAATTCGTAGATAAGAGTGAAGAAGTTAATTTATTATGATACCAAGGCCGTTGAAACAGTACCGGACGGATACGATGTAACCGGACCAATTACACACCAGGTCGAAGTTAATTAAACTAGCAGCATCGATCGCTGACTAATTTTGACCATTCCGTTTTGCCGTCGATCGGCATCAAACCGATCAAATCCCAAATTAATCCGGCCACGCGGACCCGTACCAGCAGCAAGGACAGAATTCATGGCTTTCAGTTGGACTATTAACGTCAGGCGAGACCATCACCTTGACTTAAGTTGAATCCTTCGTCAGGATGACAGCCTTATCAGCGAATTAAACCTATCAGCTGCCGTTGGTTAATCGCCATCAGGTTAGGTCATCCCGTCCCGTTTCCAAATTGTTTAATTCGATCCAGAGATCGCCGTGAGAACTGAGAAAAACCCTAGTTCATCAGCTATCCATTGTTTCGGCGGCCTGCGTTTTTTTCCTCTCAATTTTCAGGCTTTCAGCTGTGTTTTTTGTCTGAACATGCCCTATGTGGTTTGCTGCTGCATCGTTTGGAATTATTTAGTTTGGATCATAATTAATACCAGTACTCTATACGACTTTTCGGGTTTTATTTTTCCCACTGATTAATTATTTACTCCCACTAGAAAAAAAAATACGATTCCTTAAAATATTTTCTCTACTGCATTGATTAGACCACCAATCATTTTTTAAATGGTAATTTATCATGTGGATAAATAAATAATCATGCCAATTCTATAGAGAAAAGCTATCTGAGCCTTATTTTTTTTTTGTTGTCACACACATGCTTGAGTTTTTTTTTCGAGGGATTAATTAATGTGTGATGCTATATTAAGCACCAAATCAATCAATAGCTTTATATTAAACAGTGTAATTTGGATCATGCGTGCCATCCATCTACTTTTGGATCTGGTTAGACTTAATTTTCTTCTGTTAATGCAATGACTGACATATATTGCTAGGTTGAACAGTGCAGAGTACGACAAAGAAAATCTGTATGGGCTCCCTTCCCGTTTTCATGGAGTTCTGCGTACATATCACTAGCTTTCTAATCGAGTATAAACTTGGAAGTACTCTCCCAACGAGTACTACTCCTTTGTTTAAAAATATAAGAAATTTTAAGTTTAAAATTTATAGCGTAATATAAATATTTGTAGAGCATTGATTTCAATATAATGCACGGAAATTTTCAAGAAATGAATATAAGCAATTCAAAATTTAAATTTTAACCAATAAAAATGAATAAAGTTAAATCATTTTTTTAGTATTAATCTTTGCTAAACAATCTAGGAACATATTATATGCACACAAGTTTTTCTGTGCACAACAATTAGCAAATGTAAAAAAGAAAAATTAGAAATATTTTTATAGATTTTTCTATGACTTTTATGCTAGTTGGTTTGTACGGAGTGCAAATGTTAACATTCTGAAACAGAGAGGGTACAGACAACACACCAATTGAAAGCAGTGGAAAACAGATTGACTGATCGATCTGAAAATGGAGGCAGTGTCATCGTCGTGCTCTCAATCAGATCTGGACCGTTCTTTCAATGGCCGATAAGAACATCTCCACAATGTCTCTCGGACTCCAGCCTCCGGCTGTACTTATCTCAGCCTAAATACGATGGTACCCTACCAAAGCTGAAGCCATCTGTCAATCAAAAATCAAAATCACACACGATTTATACAAGCACGTTTTCTTGCTTTATTTCAGAATTAAGACGGGCAACGTCATGTGCATTGTTCAGAAAAAAGCAACTGAATCGATGCACCAACCACTCTGCTGTCTGTCCTGCATGCGACCAATACTGATCGGTACTCGACCGAGCCTTGTATTATTTTTCTGTTAAATCCATCGGTATATCAGCAAAAGCAGGCGAGAATTCAACACATAGCAGGAAATCTTTTGCTCGAACACCATCTAAATAATTATGAAAAATTATCAAAAGATTAATAACATTCGTACATCATACAAATATAAATCTACAAACTATTTAAGCCTGAATTCAACTCGCATATCGAAAAATGTAAAAAAAGGACAAATCCAACTTATGAAATGTAATGATGCCACTCACACTCGATTTGTCATTTTTTTAGCCTTATGTGTAGGTTAATTCTGAGACTGATTTTGCAAAATAGTCTCGCACTAATTATAGAAGGGTAAAGAAACTAATATATTGTCTCACCTCATTAGCTAGTTTTTGGGATGAGAAAGGTTTTTTTACTATCATACAGATTTCAGGTGAGGTGATGGATGACACTATACCTTGCACCATCATTTTTTTTTTCAAAATAGTTTACAACTATATTACACCAAATTTTGTAGAAAAGGCTTTACGAGGAGATATACCCGAAGGATTAGAATCCATTTCCATTTCCAGTATCATGCATTGGTCAAGACTCAAGACAAGAGAAACGAGACGCAGGCAGCTAGCTAGTCAGGCAGCACACACACGCACATAAATTGCAGTGTACTGGACTACTGGTGCCAGCTACAGCAGCACACGCGCGTGGTGCACTGTTGGTTTTGTGTACTACTGCTGCTCCTAGGCTAGGTTTAGTTATTGAAATTGGGGAGAAGTTTAGAGAAAATTGAAAGTTTGAAAAAAAAATTGAGAGTTTATGTGAGTAGGAAAGTTTTGGATGTGATGTGATGTGATGAAAAGTTGAGAGTTCGAGAGAAGTTTTGTGTGAACTAAACATGGCCCTAGATCGATCGATATCATGGATCCGTTTCGCGGAATCTGCAGGCATTTTTTAGCAGCCATGGCCGGCCGGCCAGTTGATGGCAACGACTATGGCGCATCAGAGATCACATTGATTCCCACGGGTTTGATGATGAATTGTGGATGAAGACGACGACCAAGTCGTCTCGCTTGGCAGTTACGGCCATGCCGGAGTCCGAGTCGTCCAGGATGGATGCATCTCATGCTCATGCATAGTACTCCTCCAGGCAGCAGCCATGCCCTAGAGCTAGACGATGGGCTCCTCATGGTCACTGCAGCTGGTTAATTATTAGGGGAGATGAACCCGGATCATGTTGTTATGTTATTTGCAAATTGGTGTGTGTGTGTGTGTTTTTTATCAAAGTAGTAGTGCTGTGTTTAAAGATAAGCCCATCTGCCTCTTTATCTGAACTTGTGTTGAAAATATTGAAATACTCCCTCCATCCCAAAATGTTTGACGTCGTTGACTTTTTTTAAAATGTTTGACCGTTCGTCTTATTCAAAAAATTTAAGTAATTATTAATTCTTTTCGTATCATTTGATTTATTGTTAAATATACTTTCATGGATACATATAGTTTTACATATTTCATAAAAGTTTTTGAATAAGACGAACGGTCAAACATGTTTAAAAAAGTCAACGGTGTTAAACATTTAGTGAAGGAGGGAGTATCTGTCGGTAGGGCTTTTACTTCCTCCGTATGCAAATATAATTATGCACTTTTATCTTTTAGGCCTTGCTCGTTTTGTAGAAAAAACAAAGGATTTGGATTCCTAAGGATTAATTCGTATGAATGTCATTCGGTCTGAGGTTGAAGAAAATCTAACAAATTCTGTTTTTCTAACAATAATAATACCCCTCACTAAATGAGACACTACAGGGATGAGAAGTTCACACAGTTAGGATGTGTTTTTCACGCCAAAATTGAAAGTTTGATTGAAACCGGAACGATGTGACGAAAAAGTTAGAAGATTGTGTGTGTAGAAAAGTTTTGATGTGATAGAAAAGTTGAAAGTTTGAAGAAAAAGTTGGGAACTAAACCAGACCTTAATGAAGTGCGGAGGAGAAAGACGGTAAAAAATACCCTAGAAATGCTTATATAATTGTGTATGAATTCTTAAAAAGTGGGAATGTTTAATTATATTTTTGTAGATAGAAAGGCGCCTTTTGTTTCCTCTTAAAAGGATGGATTATGTTTTGGATTTTCGTGGCACGTTTTTCAAACTGTTAAACGGTGTGTTTCGTGCGAAAACTTTATATATGAAAGATGTTCTAAAATATCATATTAATCTATTTTTCACATTTGTAATAATTAAAACTTAATTAATCATATGTTATTACCAACTTGTTTTACGCGAAACACTTAATTTTTATCTTCATCTTCATCTTCGGGAGATTCAAACACCACCAAAAATAATAAGGCATATAACTAAGATGATAAATTTGTGTACTTGTGTAGTAGAGTACGTCCAATAAGAGGCTTTGCTTGGAAGTCATTTTCTCGCTTGCGGCTTATAAAACAAACACAGGCGCGTGGCCGAGACAAGGAAAAACGATTATTTATCTACTCTAATGGATACAGAATACAAAATTGAAAAAAAGTTAGAAAGCTGTGAAATAAAAACCTTTGAATTACTAATATACTCCTTAGGAAGAAACTCGTAAAAGGATCATGAACGGGAGCTTTCAATCCAGAAGACGACAACGCTGCTGGTAGGTATACACATCCGTTGAAAAATTTCGTCCGCGACGTGCTATTATAATTCGTTTGTTTCTTAATAAAAGATTTTAGAACTTTTATCAAATTTATAGAAAAAAATAGTAATATCTACATCATTAAATTTAATATTAAATATATTTTTATATTATTTTGTATTAAAAATAATTTATATCTATCTATAAATTTAATTTAATTAAAAAAATTAACTAATAAAAAATCAAACGGTTTATAATATACTAAAATACAGAGAGTAGTAGGAGTGCACTCATCGAGAAAACGGTCCCCATCGTTTGTCTTATTTTCTAAGGGCATCACCAATGCATATGGCAAAAGTGGTCTATATAGATGGGACCCATATAAACAAACTTTAACTATATCAATCTTCACAATGTATATGGATACAATGCAACATTAGGAGAAGAGAGAGAAGTAGAGATAGATAATATTATTTATATCATATGGGTAGTCCATATGCATATGGATATCTTTTGCTATTTTCTTTATATGGACTAGTTGCACAATGTTACTAAGTGGCTGAATGGAATAGTTTATTATCTATGGACTACTTTTATATTATATCGTGGATGCCTTTAAGCCAAAACGGTTTATTAGGAAATAAAAATGAATTTGTAGGTAAAACTTTTATAAATGTGTTCTTGGTGACTTAAAAGATAATGTTAAAAAAAACTACGTTAAAAATATCTTAAAATTAATATTAAAATTAAGCTTGAAAATTTAAAATTTAGTTTTTTTTTCTGATTAGACCATCCAATGAGAGCCAACCATTTTTGCCTAGCCGGAGACGACATGCAATCCCAATACTAGTCCAAGCGAAACAATGCAAGCGACTCCATCAGTCCATGGACAGCAGCTGGCCTTGTACCCCTGTCCCGTGTACAGTCAGTGTGTGTTGACTTTGGGGTCACTCTCTTTACTCCACTCGGTTGACCTTCTAGACACGCATGCTCTCCCTTCTCTCTCCGCACATGTGCTAGCTCCTCCTTGTGCTATCTACGCCTACACCTACTTCATAGCTACTTCAGTCGTACTTCCTCAGTTTCACAATTTAAGTTATTTATATTGATATTAATGAATTTAGATAGATATCTATTATTATAAAACGGAGGGAGTAAGTACTTTGTCCGACTCATAAAAAACCAAAGTTATCCTAATGAATCTAAACATCCACTATAATAGGATACGTAGGATATGTCAGTCATGTATTCGTTTTCCCATCGACCGATCAGTCATCTCGCATGTTTTCAGAAGTATAGATAGATATCGGCCAGTAGATTCTTCCGTTCTAAAGTTATGTAGACATATGCTGTCTTTAGATTCAAAGTTTGGATCCAAACTTCAGCCATTTTTCATCACATCAACATGTCATACGTACACAATTTTTCAGTCACATTATCTCTAATTTCAACTAAAATCTAAATTTTATATTGAAATAAATACAGCCATAATGGGTGACATGTAGACCCCACCATTCAGGAAATTTACATGTCAACGAACAAGATGAACATGGATACATACCGGAGTGTACTCCAACGTGTATATATGTACATGAGCATTGATTGTGGGGGCATGCATGAGCATGAGGTGAAGATATCCATGGCGCTTAAAGTACCAAGGCGAGGTAGTAGAGGTAGAGTAAAAGATGGAGACGGGCAATTACTCATCTGCTGCTGCTGCTGTAGCTACCACTTTATTCATGTCTCCTGCATGCGTCGCCTAGATATAGCTTTGCGAGTTGCGTCTCGTCTCCTGCTCGGCTGCTTCCTCTTTTGTTTCACAGGAGAGGTAGGGCGGCACAGGCTAAAAGGTCTCTTTTATTGCACCCGAAGAGCGTGACGTCGTCGAGCCGAAAAGCTCATGTAAAAGTATACTGCATTACTGCTTTGCTTAGAGTAAATTTAATAGTATAGCCAAATATAGTCAATTTAATAGCTAATTTATACAATAGTTACTTACTATATTATTAATATCTGCACCCATCTGTCATATATACATATTGTGTCTTTGAGTCCGTACTACAGATGGCTACAAATCTTACAGCCCACTACTCTTCTCTCTTCTCTTTTATTTCTTTAAAATATATTCATAGCTGGTTACCTGCTCTTACACTTTGATCGAACTGTGAACTGTCAGTGCGAGCGTGTGTACAAGTATAGGCTATATTTAGTTGGATCCAAAGTTTAGATTTTGGTTGAAATTGGAGATGATGTAACTGAAAAGTTATGTTTGTATGACAGGTTGATGTGATAAAAAAGGACCGAAATTTGGATCCAAACTTTAGATCTAAACACAGCCATACTATCACCGTCAGGAAAAGAAAAATTCAGCCAAAAACTGACGGCGACCTGGAGGGCTAACTGTTCGTTAGAGAAGAGGTGAAAGTGGAGTAAAAAAAGAACCCCAAAAAACAAAACAAACGTGGAGAATCGATGGATCAGCAGTGAAGAACGTCAGCCAGCCGCAAGCGGTGACCGAGATCACCTTGTGGTTATTCTTATTCAGAACCTGACAGGTGCAAAATCAATGCTGGAAAACAGATCGAGGATGTGAGACAAATTTGCTTAGCAAAGGGAAGCTAGCTAAAGCCAAGACCTTTTTGCTTCTCAGCTTGGACCGGCAAACATGTCATCTGTCGCACCTGGCTAGCTAATTTCTTCCCTGTACATTTCACGAAAATTAAACTGTTTGTATTAAGAAAATCCAAACGGAATTTGTGCATGCCATTGCCACACTGTGCACTAGGGAGAGGGAGTAGCAAGGGGGGGATGTGGAACATGGGCAGCATGCATGGAGGCCTCTCGCCGGCCGGGGCCAGGCAGCGTCGCAACACGGCATATGCGGCCAGGCCACGCGACGGCCGCGATAAATGCACGCGGCAACGCAGAGGAGGCGGAGGCGGGGCCCGGTCGGGGTCGGCCACAGTACACGAGGAGTACTCCTAGTCTGGTGTGTCCGTGTGTGTAGCTTTGTGCATAGAGCAAGTACACTACTCTGGAGTGAAATGTTAAAGGAAGTACTACATCAGCACAGATGAAAAAGAGAGAAAAAAAAACTGACGACAGATTTATAATAAGCTACAACTACAACACGAGCTATAAGATAACTAGTGTATAGGAGCACCCACAATGGTTATAGGCTCTCTATAAGAAATCTATATCAGCATTTTTTTTATTTGAAAGATATTAAATGGAGAGAGAGAGCAAAGCTATCTACTAAACTGGAGATAGTCTATAGAGAAAAATTATATGTGTTAGAGAGCTATAGATACCCATGTAAACATACTATTGAGGTGATTTACCATTAATCTAGTCTATTGCTGAGATGTACATGTTTTATAGAGAGCACATTACTTTACCATTGTGGGTGCTCTAAGAGATGAGCTATTGATGATGTATTATACTATATTTATATTTATATGAAACTATTATATGTGTAGATTATAAATTTAGCTATCGATGATGTGTTAATTTTAGAGGTAGCAACTGACAACCCTATCATTTGGCTTATTCTAGAAATAAGCAAAACATCATATTTGCAAATGAAAAATAATTTACGAATAAAACTTTTATGTACGTGTTCTTAACAATTAAAAACAAATACTAAAAGTACCATGATAAAAAAGTCCTAAAATTAACTTCAAATTTAAAATTAAAATAAAATATATATTGGCTTATAAACATGAGTATAAGAAAAAGATGAGAGCCGTACGAGTAAGGGGGTGTTAAGACACAGGCGTGTAAAGTTTTGGCATGTCACATCGGGTATTATATAGGGTGTCGCAGGGGTGCTTGGGCATTAATAAAAAAAACTAATTACAGAATCCGTCAGTAAACAACGAGACGAATTTATTAAGCCTAATTAATCTGTCATTAGCAAATGTTTACTGTAGCACCATATTGTCAAATCATAGAGCAATTAGGCTTTAAATGTTCAATACGACATGTTGTAAAATTTTTGTATGGGAACTAAACAAGGCCTAAACTTGCTCAAAGCTTTGTAAAATTCCCATGCACCGACGTGCGCTTATTCCCTGTCATATAGACTAATTACATAACCCATTACATAATCTTGGACTAATTTACGAGACGAATCTTTTAAGCCTAATTACGCCATGATTTGACAATGTGACGTTATAGTAAACTTTTGATAATTATGGATTAATTAGGCTTACAAAATTCGTCTGGCAGATTAGCTCTTATTTATGAAATTAGTTTTTTTTTATTAGTCTATGTTTAATAATCTAAATTAGCATCTAAACATCTAATCCCTCCGTCCCATAATATAAGGGATTTTGAGTTTTTGTTTGCATTGTTTGACCACTCGTCTTATTCAAAAAATTTGTGCAAATATAAAAATTGAAAAGTCGTGCTTAAAGTACTTTAGATAATAAAGTAAGTCAAAAAAAATTCCAAAATTTTTTTGAATAAGACGAGTGGTCAAACAGTACAAATAAAAACTCAAAATCCCTTATATTATAGGACAAAATCCCTTATATTATAAAGGAGGAAGTAATATAACAGAGAAGAAAAAAAATTTTAGCCTCATCTAAACCGCCCCAGCTAGCCTTGCAGTGTTGTGTTGTACTGGTAGTAGCGCCCCACCACCAGGCTGACTTTGCCACGAGCCCGCCGTAAATGCACCCCTCAACTCTCTTTCTCTTCACTGCCTCACAACCTCACGTCCTCACCTCACCTCTCCTCCTATTTGACTCTTCCAGGAAGGAAGCCAATACAATGCCCCTCTCTCTCTTAACCTTGCAGATTAGGCTTAAGACTGCACACATAATAAGGTCAGCGCCACTGTGCATCTCCTTCGCCCCCCCCCCTCTCTCTGTATATAAACTCACCTACACCCTCTTCCCCCTTGGACCCTTGTCTTCCTCTCACTCTCCACCACCAAACTCTCCTCCTCTCTTGCAACATCAAACTCATCCATCCATCCATCGATCTGAGAAATCCAGCTTTCCAGTTCTTGGATCTCCATCGACCATGGTGAGGCCGCCGTGCTGCGACAAGGACGGCGTCAAGAAGGGCCCGTGGACGCCGGAGGAGGACCTCGTCCTCGTCTCCTACGTCCAGGAGCACGGCCCCGGCAACTGGCGCGCCGTCCCGACCAGAACAGGTGACGATCACTTGTACCGCCTGAGCTAGGATGGCTTCTTCTTCTTCTTGATTCTGACGCGTGCGAGGTGTTTGTCGAAATGGTTGCTTGCAGGGCTGATGCGGTGCAGCAAGAGCTGTAGGCTCCGGTGGACCAACTACCTGAGGCCCGGGATCAAGCGGGGAAACTTCACCGACCAGGAGGAGAAGCTCATCGTCCACCTCCAGGCGCTCCTCGGCAACCGCTGGGCGGCCATCGCGTCGTACCTCCCCGAGCGCACGGACAACGACATCAAGAACTACTGGAACACCCACCTCAAGCGCAAGCTGCAGGGCGGCGGCGCCGGCGGTGACGGAGACGGTGGCGCCGCCGGCGACGCGGTCTCCCCGAAGCCCGCCGCGCAGAGGCCCGCGTCGTCGTCCAAGGGGCAGTGGGAGCGGCGCCTGCAGACCGACATCGACATGGCGCGCCGCGCGCTCCGCGAGGCGCTCACGTCGCTCGACGACGTCAAGCCACCGCATCAGCCCGACGCCGCCAACGCCGCCGCGGGGGGAGGCGGCGCCACCACCGGAGCAGCAGCGTCCGCCGGCGCCGATAGCCCCGCCGCGTCGAGCACGTCGGGGGCGTCGCAGTGCTCCCCGTCATCCGCCGGCTACGTCCTCACCACCGAGAACATCTCCCGGATGCTCGACGGGTGGGCCCGGAAGAAGGGCGGCGGCGGCGGCAGGCGCGCCGCCGGCAGCGGGCCGGCCACCCCCGGCGCCACCGAGAGCGCGTCCGGCTCGTCGGAAGCCTCCGAGGTGTCCTACGGCGGCACGGCCTTGTCCGCAGCGGCGGCGCCCGCGTCCGCCTTCGAGTACGAGACAAAGCCGACCGTCACCGCCGCCGCCGCCGCCGACGCCGGCGACGAGACGCAGCTCTCCGCCATCGAGTCGTGGCTGTTCGCCGACGCCGACGGCATCGAGAGTGGCAGCTTGCTCGACGCGGCCATGGATTACACCTTCTAATCCACACCACCACCAAACCATGCAAGAATCGTAGCGTAAGCGAGAGTGAGCAGCGAGTTCATCACTAGCCCAACCTGAAAAAAGAAAAATCGAAAACTACACAGATCCTGAAGTCCTCTTGATCTTGATTTCTCTCTTGATTAATCACTTGGGATCTGCGTAGTTTTCGCTTAGGAAAAAAAAAGAAGGGGATTAGAGGCGTTGCTCTACTGTTAATTGTTGTTACTGCGACTGAATATGGTCATGGTAATTTTGGTTTTTAGCTTGGATTAATCAAATCACTAGTAACAAGGTTTACTAATTAAGTAGATCTCCACACGTTTGCAAGATGCAGCGAGTGTGAGAGAGAATAACGTGAGTATGTCATATACTGCTGTATCACTAACTCTAGTCAGTAGATAATTTAATCAGTGGGCTTTGTCAAATTTTTAATTTTCCTTTTTAGGTGTTTGTCAAATACTCAAAAGGTGGGAGTACATATATATCTGTTTGTCTAAAAATTTGTAGTAAAAAGAAGAGGTTAATGTAATAATTTGCCTGTGAATAAAATACTCAAATGTGGAGTATAAATACCCTGCCAGGAATTGGCATCGGAAAAAAGGAACCAAAAAAAATTATGGAGTTAACTTTCGTCACTTGCGTTTGCACATCTAGCACTAGATCTGCCTGAGAAAAATAACATTAATTAAAAGAAATTTATAGCTCGTGATGGATCATGGATGAACAAGTTACGTGAGCATCTGCTTGTATAAAAATTAAAAATATACCCGCGGTTCACATGGGAAATACTGCAAACGCCAGGTTTGCCATTTGTTTAGCAGCTAGTACTACTAGCGTATTTCCGCATTTATTTCCCTTTCTGTTGGAAAATAAAGTTGTTTGTCCAACATCAGCTACAGTTACAATTTGCAAGGTAGTGAAGCTATTAAAAGTGTGCACTGCTATGAAAAAAAAGGGGCTATATGTTGCCTCCTGCTATATGAAAAAAAAAGCAGATTTTCCTGCCCAATTTTTTACGGAGTTATATATATGTACTTTTTAAAAAATAGATTTTGACGTGCAACTCTCATCTTATGTTTTTAAGATAAAATAGCTTTTCAGTCCAACAGATGGTAAAAGTATAGTTGGATTTGATATATAATTGTTAGCATCTATTTTCACAGAATTAATTCTATTTTGCAGACAACTACACCGATCAATTTACACCGTTAATACAAACATATGCACAATGATATAACGGTACATATCTTTTTCATTTCCATTAGGGTGTGTTTAGTTTACGCCAAAATTAGAAGTTTGATTGAAATTAGAATGATGTGACGGAAAAGTTAAAAGTTTGTGTACGTAGAAAAGTTTAGATCTGATGAAAAAGTTGGAAGTTTGAAGAAAAACTTTAAAACTAAACTCAGTCTTAGTTAAGTTGGAAATTCCTAAGCCTCCAGAGCTAACATGATGGGCCTTTTTCAAACTTCATTTTTAGATTACAAGGCGCGCACACACACATGCACGTCCTCTAATGCATGCTCTAAGAGATGAAAACCAGCGGCGCTTCCCTAATCTCATTAAAGTCTTGTTGAAAGCCCACCTGCACATGCGTAATATTCATGGACATCAAAATCTGAACCCCGGTGGGTAGAGCAATACACAACCGGTGCTTCCCCTTCAACCTCCCCTTTTCATAAAAGAGGATAAACAAAGTACATTACAGTGATTTTTATGTAACTTACCATTGTTTAGATATATATACAAAATGGTATAGTTAAAGTTCATGAAAATACTTTTTGTAGAGGTAGTACAAACATTTTTTTTAGGATTTGGAAGGGGGTTGGTCGTTCATGGAATCAGGGTTACTTATTATGAGAAACGTACAGGGGTTTTCCGGCTAGCTCCACAAAGTGGTGGGCTAGCTGATCTGGGTTCGAAACCTCACCCCTTCTGTTTATTTGATATTAGATCATTTTCTAATCTTTGTGTCTTTAGGGATAATTATTATTACAAATCCAAAATAAACCAGCTAATAGAATATTTTTTTATATAAACCTACACCTCCTGTGGCGTGGCACAAAACGCTCTTGCCATGCCGTTGGCAATGGTGTATGGTGGTATTTTGTTGCCATGCCATGGCCGGTGGTGAGCTGGTGGCGCAGTGGTATTGCTACCATGTAACATCGCTAGTAGTACTGTCTCGAAGAGTCCAAGTATATATGCTAGTATCTTGTTACATCGCTAAGAGAGACGTTCTCAAAGAATTTAAATACTCGTTTTTACAATATAAGGCATATTTTTTTAAGTAACGCTTTGACCAACGGCTCCTCTATTATGTATGTAAAAACATATTTATAAGTAAATACTTTCAAATATGGCTCTAATTAGTATATTCAACTTTGTGTAAAAAAAACTGTATCCTAATAAAGTACGATGGTTAGTCAAAACATTATCCTAACAAAACAAATATGTCATATATTTTTATACGGATGGAGTACAAAATACAAATAAACCATGAGCATGTTTATTAAATAAAATTTACTATAAGAAGCGATTTAGAGAAAAAAATATGTGCACTTATACCGTAAAAGAAAGGGATAAGCCCTTTTCCCTTGCCTGAAATAGTATCCTATGTTATTATACTTTGCCTCAAATGCAGGAGACCTGTCATTTGGGGCTTCATTGCCTGATGATTGTGACTCTCATTATTAGCTACGACTTGCCCGTCTACTACTACTCAATTGCACAATCTTAGCCCAAATGACTGAACCATCATACGACAAGTAGCACAAGCATTACCAGTATAAGCAGATATAATCATGCTAATTCACCATCATCATTATTATTCCTTTTTGAAAAAACACAGCAGCTAGCTAGCTTTGTCACACCTTAAATACAGGACATGTGAGTTCCTTGACTCTTAACAGAGACAAAGCGTTGGATCGTCTTGATCGCCAACCTTTGGCCAACCCAACGCATCCATGATCCATCGATCGATCGACCAAGTCAATCATGCTACTGCTTTGCCCCTGCAATGCATGCATTGCACATCGTTTCCAAGCTGTAAAAAATGGCGAAAAGGACCCAAAAGGAGGCTACCATTCATGCTAGCTTATTTGTACCCAAATTGCCAAATGGATGGACATGTTGCAAGCCTTGCATCTGTTGTATGGCCCTAGTTCTTTTACTTCTCTTGTTGTTTCAAAGGGTCTCTGGGGCCTGAGGTAGCCAGGCAAGCAGGGAGAGCTTTTGCATCCATGGCTTTGAATGCTCTAAAAGTATTGGCAGAGTCCATTCAATCCACATGACCCCATTTGCCCTGGAGTTGAAACTATTCCCCTAAATTAAGAAAAAAAAAGTTACAGTTGATATGAGAGATTGTTATGTATTACAATTTTCCTTATCATTTTCGTGAGTTTAGGGCGCGCGCATATACAAAACAAACTTTTTAATAATAAATTTTTTCCAACCTACGTTGATGGGCACACGATTAATTCGTAATGTAAAACGAGCTGACCCATAATGTTGCCATGTAGACATGGAGGGGAGAGAGAGAGGCGTGAGAAGAGGAAAGAGTCGACTCTTCCATTAATATGGACTTTTAAGTGTATTGTATGCAGCGTTCATACACAATTTATATGGAGTAATTGTTAGAGTCAACCATTGATGGTAAACTCAAGTATATTGAAAGAAAGAAAGAAAGAAAGAAACAAAGAAGGGGAATATAAAATTGATATGGAGTAATTGTTAGAGCCTACCATATGGCTCAAATGGTATACAATATAATTGTAGAAGTCTATGTAAACAAATTAGGAATTGGAAATTTGGAATCAAGGTTTTATGGTTGAACTTGTAGTGAGAGGTGTCAAGACTCAAGAATACAAATTTACTTAAAGTTATCACAATGGAAAGTCCACAAAGCCATCATATTAATGCACACCATATGCTTTGCATTTGGTTTTTCTTGCTATTTGATAATGACACCATGCATGGAAATGTCCATGCCATATTGTTTACATGCATGACAACCCATTTTTTCTCCCCCAACCCATAATTTGCTGGATGGGAGACACTGTATGCAGTACACACCATGAGGTCCCATGCATGCAAAATTTATTCCAAACATGCATGTTTTTGCATTGATTCAAGGGTTCCCCCATTTGGAACTGATATCATCACCAGCTGATGAACAGACGAAGACAAATCGCACTAACTAGTGCCATGTCACTGTGCTAATGTCGTGCAGGTGCAGTTTAATTACGGCTCGTACATGTTTACTGTGCTAATTCATCATGCCCTCTCCTTTTCTTTTTCTTTTACTCCAAAAAAATGTCAGTTTGTCTGTAAAGGTTGAAAGCATTTTAATTACAAAAACGGGGATGAGATGACTTCAAAAGGAAAGAAACATTGGAAAAGAAGAAGGAAAAAAAAAATCAAAGAATGCTATGAAAGTTACAGCTCGTGATTGCACAGATTAAAAAGGTTAACGAAGCAGTTTGAGTTTGCATATAGTACACCCGTGGACAAAAGAAAAGAAGAAGAACTGGAAAAAAGAAAGAAAAAGAAATACAGTAAGAAAGTTCATGAAAAATGCAATGGCCAGCCAGCCAATGTGGCAAGGGATGGGGCCCACGCGTACAGTGGAACGTGTATCCTAGTCGCCCATGGGCCATGAGGCCCAGCTGGCTCGGCCGACATGTCATGTTTCTTCATTTACTGCTCCTCCTCCTCCTCCTCTCCAAGACTGGCAACTTTAGCATCCATCGATCAGTCCGTGTAGCCGACTAGCCGTGCAGGTACTGAAAATTGCACTCAATTTTTTTATTAAAATAAAATCCATGACCATAGGGGTGGAGCTAATATAGCTAGGAGGTGCCCAAGAACCCGGTTCAAAAATTTTTTTACCTATAGTTTATCTATTTTCACCATATATATCCTGTCAGTTTAAATTTATAGGCACCCGTATCAAGCTAAATTTAATTTAAATCAGAGTAAAGCAAGCGAGTGAAACCCCTTCATTTTGTTTTAGTTCCGCCCCTGCATGATCACATGTACTTAGCACAGCTGCACAGGATATAGGTACTCTCTCCACCTCTAAATACAAGCATTTTTTTTTGTTAATTAAACAATATAAAGTTAATAGAAAATATTTTCTTTCGGCTATTTTATTGGTTAGATTTTAAATTTCTTGGATTTCTATGTTACACATCTGATTGGCTGAAAATGATTGGATTTCTCTGCATTAGAATCATTCATGGAAATACTCATATTGCGTGGTATAAACTTGAATCATAGAAATATGTGATTTTATAGTATTAGAGAATGAAACGAGTACGTCTTAATCGGCGAGAAACTAGGATGAGGATGATGAGTGAGTGGTAGAAACACAGGCAGGATTAATTTTGTCCAGGCAAGTAGCAGTGCTCAGATAGCGGTGCAACAGTAGCCAGGGATATTGCGGCCGGGATGATGGAGATACGAAAGATATCGATCGATCGATGCATGGATGGTGAATAAAGTCAGCTCAAACATCCTTCTCGTCGCCATAAAAACGGCCGTTTAGCCATGCCGTGAAGTAAGAATATATAGCCGTAACAATAATAACAGTAGCAGGAGTACCTGCAAATGCGACTCAAGTCAACCCAGAATTTATGCCTGTGGCGACTGATCGGCTGCTGTGTGTTCGTTTGTGTGGTGCCGGTTAATCCCGTCGTTTCACACTTCACACTCAGCAGCCCATGCACCGACGTGGCCAGTGTGTTGGCACGAAGTACGTCCTAAGCCACCATGATTGGTAACTAGTTTTTGTTATAAAAATTATAGAAGCTAGATTTTACAGCTTTCATTTTCTAAATTCTATAACTATAATTTTCAAAATTTGAATGAAAAATTAAATTGTTTAGGAGAGTTTCTAATTCGAGGAGAAATTGTAGCTACTAGAATAGAAGCTTCTTCAAGATCTGTAGAGCCCAGATCCGTAGGTTTCTACTTTATACTCTCTCTACCTATAAATATTTGACGTTGTTGACTTTTTTAAACATGTTTGACTAATCGTCTTATTCAAAAGCTTTTGTGAAATATGTAAAACTATATGTATACATAAAAATATATTTAACAATGAATCAAATGATAGGAAAATAATTAATAATTACTTAATTTTTTTAATAAGATGAACAGTTAAACATGTTTAAAAAATTTAATAGAATTAAATATTTAGGGATAGATGGAGTACTTTCCAGGGCTTTATTTTTTATTGGAATCCTTTCCCCATCACGTAAAATATTAAAAAAATATTGGAAAATAGATTAATATAAATTTTTAGTAACTCTCATATACAAAAAGTTTTTTAAAAAATTAGTGTTTAGCAGTTAGCGTGAAATCTACCCGTTGGCACTCTTGCTCCTAGACTTGGAAGGAGAAAGGGCAGCTACCCAGTACTTGCAGGTCTCATATGCAACCTGACATAGCGGGCAAAACTGTTGGTGGGAAAGAACCCAACCAAATGACCTTAAGAACTTCAGAAGGTGAGTGCGCCATCGCTTGGAAGATGTACGTGTTTCGTTTCTTGTAAATTAATCTGCCAGGACACAATTATCAGGCAATTCACCAAGCAAAGACATCGCCCTCTTTTGAAAAGCCTGTAGGACATGATCATCACACCGATAACACAACCAAGACCCTAGACGTGAATGATGAAGACGATGCATGTGCTGAACAAGTGAGTGCAGGCCTCCTCCACGAGACCACACCTACACGTTGCAATGTGAAGTAGTTCCTCCGTATTTTAATATATGACGCCGTTGACTTTTTAATCCACGTTTGATCACTCGTCTTATTCAATTTTTTTATGTAAATATAAAAGTACTTATATCATACTTAAAGAATATTTGATAATAAATCAAGTTACAATAAAATAAATTATAATTATAAATTTTTTGAATAAGACAAAATGTCAAACGCTTGTCAAAAAATCAACGGCGTCATATATTAAAATACGGAGAGAGTAATACGTAATGTATACTCCCTCTTTATTTTAGTTAAGTTTTCTATAGTTTCCAGCATCTCATTATTTTCTATTTTTGAAAGGAGTTTGAGCTGTCAAAAAGCTTTTTTTTTTAAAAAAAAAAGAATGGACGCATGTGCAACGGAGCCGAGGAGGTAGCGGACGGCCGGGGGCGCACGGAGCCGATGGATTTTGATGGGTGAACACTTGCCGTCCTCTGCTTTAGGCGAGGTACGTACAAATAATACGTAGTCACCGTGCGTGGCAGGGTAACATGCGATGCGCCGACAATCTGACGGTACATATATATTCCATGTAAAATCCTCCCGCGATATACTGGTGGAGAAACCATCTTTGTTCGGTCGACCAAATTTCACAATAGTTCCGGTTCCATTAAAAACCGGGACTAAAAACGATTTTTAGTCCCGGTTCATCCCTGTCAGATGTATGTCAAGAGGTCGAGGATCTTTAGTCCTGGTTGATACTACCAACCGGGACTAAAGATTATCACTTTAGTCCCGGTTGGTATCGATCGATTGATCTTTACTCCCGGTTGGTATTACCAACCGGGACTAAAGATAGATCTTTAGTCCCGGTTGGAGTTATCAACCGGAGTAAATATTTCTCTCCCACATCTGATCGGTTAAGTCCCAGACAAATATTTAGATAAGATTGGAACATCCCATCTCTTCCTCTTCTCGGATCCAATCCTCTTCCTCCTCCCCTCCCCTCTCTTCCTCCCCTCCTCCCTTCCTCTTCTCCTCCCCTCTCCTTCCTCCTCCTCCCCTCTACTCCGTCTTCCATCAGCCGGCCGGCAGTGGGCGGCGGCGGGCGGCGGGCGGGGGGAGGCGGGCGGAGACGGTGGGCAGGCGGCCGGCGGTGGCCGCGGCTGCGCGCGGCCGGGTGCCGGCTCGTTTGTTTGTTTGTTTATATATATATATATATATATATATATATATATATATATATATATATATATATATAGATATTGTGTTTCACTGGATGTATAATTTTTTAGATTTTGTGATTCATTGCATCGCATGGATCTGAGATGTATAATTTGTATAATCTGTGATATATTTAATTTGTGTGTAGTTTTTTAGGATTTGTGATGTATTTGATTTGTGTGTAGGATTTGTGATGTATTTGATTTGTGTGTATAAGTAACTTAATATTTGGGATGTTGATTTGGGGATGTGCATCCCATTCGATTCGGGAGAAAATACATGGATTAACCCTAGCCATTAAGCAAATCAACAACAAAATAAAAAAAATCTCGAGGAACTGTCGCTTGCCCTCTTTAGCCAACCGGTACTAAGATTTCCTCTCTTTACTCCCGGTTGGTGATGAACCGGGACTAAAGATAGCGATCTTTAGTCCTGAATTCGTAGTCCCGGTTGGAAAACCGGGACTATAAAGAGTTCTAAATCGGGAATAAAGAGCATTTCTCCACCAGTATATATCTTGGCGACGGGATGGCCGGCGTCCGTCTCCGTCCGTTCACACACCATATCAAGTTACAACGTACTAAGAGTTACTACGTACTAAGGCTGTTTAGTTCGATGTTAAAATCGAAAGTTTGAATAAATCGAGATGATGTGATAGAAAAAATAAAAGTTTGTATGTGTAGAAAAGTTTAATATGACGGAAAAGTTGAAAGTTTGAAGAAAAGAAGTTGAAATCTAAAGAGGGCCTAACTTCTTTTTTTTTTCTTTGTAGAAGTTACTAACATGATACTATGTGAGAGTGGAGTGCTTGATCTCCTCAGATGTCTGAGCTCCGGCGAAGATTAAATAAAATCCCATAACCTATTGAAAATGAAATTGAGACAGAATCCAAGTGCCCATACGTGTACTACTCCATGGCAAAGCGATCTCAAATTCTCAATGTTGTTGTTCACCGTAAATCTGTTTCCACATAATCGACATCTTAGACCAAAGTGAAACATTTAAGCACGTCAGTTAAAATTTTCACGTGAAGCCTATCATCACTTACTCTTAAGAAAAAAAAAACAAATCGTGTCTCTCTAGTCGTTTTTAGGAGAGATGAGAAAGTCGGGCCAGACAGACGGCTGATCATCTGATTCTGAAGCCCATCGGCCCATAAAAGAAAATCCAACCATAGCCTGACATCCCGTAGAAAAGAAGTCAATTGGGCCGGTAAAGCCCTATTAATATTAATTGGGCCGTGCCCCGTGGGAATCCAAATGTGCCCTCAAATTGGGCTGTGATGTTCCTACCGTGCGTTTGCTCCCCCTGGATTACGGCGTCCCGTTGTAATTGTGGGCTTCCAAACAAGACAAGTTGGTAGGCAGCTTGACTGCGTTAGTTAGAGCAGGTACAATAGCATGCTATTAGCTAGCTATAAACATATTTTAATGAGATAAACGATGAGAGAGAAGAACAGCGGGCTATAGATCTGTAGTCAGCTGCAGTACGGACTAAAAGACACACAGTGTGTATGACAGGTGGGACCATATATTAATAGTATAGTAAACAACTATTGTATGAATTGGCTATTAGATTGGCTATAGATGAATTGGAGCTAGTAGTGGGCTGTACTATTAGACTTGCTCTTAGTAGTAGTTCCCAACTCCTCCGCGTTTTTCGCGTGCACGTTTTTCAAATTGCTAAACGGTGTGTTTTTTATAAAAAGTTTCTATACGAAAGTTGCTTAAAAAAATCATATTGATCCATTTTTTTAAAAAAAATTAGCTAAAACTTAATTAATCACGCGCTAAACACTGCTTCGTTTTGCGTGCCGTGGAGAACATGTTCGGGAGCCCTGGCACGCAAAACGGAGGAGCGATTAGAGCGTGATTAATTAATTATTTACTATTTTAAAAAAATAGATTAATTTGATTTTTTTAAGCAACTTTTGTATAGAATTTTTTTGAAAAAAATACACCGTTTAGTAGTTTAAAAAACGTGTACACATTAAAACGAGGAGGAGAAGTTGAGAACTTGGTCTGCCGAACGCAGCTGAGCTTATACACTCAGCTGGCAAGGATTTATTTACCGGAAGCAAAGCAACGGCCTAACCATGTCATATCACGATTTTCTTCTCTATCAATAACGGGTACTTAGTGGCGGATTTACCGCCCGGCTAGAGCGGGCAGTTGTTCAGTCTCCGCGTTTAATTTTTTTTACACCAATTTGTTGTCTTTCCAGGCAAAGTTAGTAGGTCAAGCACAACTCACGCTGCTATAGCTAGTTAGCACTCCAGGTCTCCAAGAAGACAATGGTTGTGCATGAGAACCTCCCGGTTAAAGGGAGCGTCAGATAGCTTGATGTTGCACCGTATAAGTTTGAGAAGGGAACTGCGATTAATGTACCTCAATACAAGAAAGTCCTTGCTATTATCCAGCTTCTTGTCTTCTTGTCCCATAACAAGATTGATTCTACTCCATCCATCCGAAAATATAAAAGATTTTAGTTGGATGAAATATATTCTAGTACTAAAATTCTGAAGAGGCTCTCTATTTAGATTCCTATCACTAGGATGTCTCATCCAACTAAAAACTCTAATATTTTGAAACGAATGAAAAAGCTAAGAGATCATTCGGCACTTTCATTGCACACATCTCTACGATTGCTTAAAAGGATAAGTAAAAAAAAACTAAAACCATTCTTAAATATCAATTTTTCTTCAAGTTCTATCTTGTTGGATCCGGTATCTCTGTCACACGCAAGCGCCATCGTTGATTTGTATATGATAAATGAGCGACATAAAAACACAGATATTGATCGCTTGAAGGCGACACTCGGAAAAAAATCTTTGCATAGACAGTAAAAGGAAGGCCATCGCTATTCTCTATGAGTGGGTTGGTCTCAAAGATAAATGATTTCTCCTGCTCAAAAGTTTTCCCACACGTATAGAGACTAACTATATATTTATCAACAATTTTTTTTCTAAAAATTAAACATATATAATTACAATATAATCATGATGTAATTATATTATAATCTGTATGTAGCTACAATATAACTTACATGTAACTTCTAAAAATCCCTTTGTAACATGATATTTCCATAAAACGGAGGTCGTGGGACCGAATCCTTTTTCATGCGTGCGTAGGCGCTGTGATATTTTTCATTCCTTGCTTACACAAATCTTAAAAACTATCTAATAGTTCAAAATTATATGAAACAAGTTACATTATAATTACATACAATCTACAATATAATTACACTACGATTATATTATAATTATGTCGGAGAATGAACTCATCCACCAGGGAACCGTGAGGCCCCCCTTTGTGAGTTCGGCCGGGGGTAGCGGGTGAGATTCGAGGACTTGGTGAGCAAAGCTGTGTGATTTTGAGGGGATTCAATCCCCCAAAGACGATGAGACCAAAGGGGTTTATACAGGTTCGGGCCGCTAAGAAGCGTAATACCCTACTCCTGTGCTTGGTTGATTGAGTGTAGAACTCAAGTGCTTGGGGTTGCGAGACCCAAGCGCCAGTTCGCTTGGAAGTTCCCCCCCTCTCACTAGGCTTGGACCTCCTTTTATACCTCAAGGGGTTACCATATAGGCCCAACAACCTAACTTTGTCGAGAATTATTACAATCTTTGCATTAAATGTATGTCTTGTTCCTTAACTTGGAAGCCGCATACACGTCGCCTCGGTCGTGGGGCCTACCAAACCATGCCGCCTGACACGGTGGGCGCCCATGTCATTCAACATTTAATGGGTGAAAACTTCTGGGCTCCTATTACACCGGGAAATGGGAGCTTAGCTTTGACCAGAGCGGGAGGACCGACTCCGGCTGGTATAAGAGGATGAGAACCTCTCACCATCATTATTTGATGGGACATGTCAGGCTGCACGCCGCCTGACACACGAGCAGCGCACAGGCGCACTAGCCAATCCCATCGGTCATTTGACCGGTCACAGATCGGTTGAGTACACTTGCGGCGTGGCGCGACCGCTCGGGTCGCCATAAATGCGGGTAGGTAGGCACTTGTAGGCGGACACCTAACCCACCGTACGTGGTGACCTAGAGAGAGGGTTGGGGGATCCCGACCCCTAGTCATAGGAGGGGACGGTCGCCGCCCGACCTCGGGCCCGATCCCCCCTCGGGGGAGGGCCACGTGGCGCCTGGGGCAACCCTCTCCCTCTAGTCTCGGCCAGAGAGTGGCCGCCGCCCTATCTCGGGCCCGACTCCCCTTGGGGGAGGGCCACGTGGCATTGAGGGGCAGCCTCCTCCGACTAGTCTTTGGGAAAGAGTGGCTGCCACCCCACCTCGGGCCTGACTCCCCTTGGGGGAGGGCCACGTGGCATCGGGGGGCAACCTCCTCCGACTAGTCTTTGGGAAGGAGTGGCCGCCACCCCAGCTCGGGCCTGACTCCCCTTGGGGGAGGGCCACGTGGCATCGGGGGACAGCCTCCTCCGACTAGTCTTTGGGAAGGAGTGGCCGCCACCCCAGCTCGGGCCTGACTCCCCGTGGGGGAGGGCCACGTGGCATTGGGGGACAGCCTCCTCCCTCTAAACATGATACCCCCGAACCCATATCACTGACAAATTATATCGGCTAAATTTTTAGAAAAAAATTGTCAATAAATATATAGCAAAATTGCACATGTAATACTAAATAATTCTAAGAAAAAATATATATCTTAATACTGTATTTTTTTAATAAAATTATTTATATTTCAAGACGAATGGATTACGAAATAAGTCCCACTAGACACAACATATATAACTGGCCGCTATTTTATCTAATGTCAATTCTCCTATATCTAGGCGACACCTACGAAGTACTCTCTCCGGTCATATATAGAGGGAGTACAAGATATTTCCATGAAACACTTTAATTTGGGCATCCTATCTCACAGAGGGAATTTTCACACGAAGAAATTATAAATAAATCAGTTTAATTTTCGTAGGCTTTGGTAAAATTCTCACGTCAGGAAGGAACAGCTATAGGTAGCGCGGCGTGGCCGTGTAAGCCTGTAAAATATCTCTATTTATTCTGCAATTTTATCTTGTGAACGTAAGTAACACAGGATTGAGCAGTAGCTAGTGACGATTATTAAGCCATGCACGGCGGCGGCGCCCGTGCGCTCGCGGCGGCGTTCGTGCTGGCCCTCCTCGCGGCGGCGCCGGCGGCGTCCGAGGTGGTCTGCAGCGGCCGGCGCTACGCGGCGAACAGCAGCTTCGATGCCAGCCTCCAGCAGGTCGCCCGCACCCTCCCCGGCAACGCCTCCTCCTCCCCGCTCCTCTTCGCGACGCTCGCCGTCGCCGGCGAGGCGTACGCGCTCGCGCTCTGCCAGGGCGGCACGAGCGCGGGCTCCTGCAACTACTGCGTCGCGCAGACCATGCGCGACGGGGAGCACGCCTGCGCCGGCGACGCCGACGTCGCCATGTACGACGACATCTGCACCGTCCGCTTCTCCGACCGGGACTTCCTCGCGGCCACCACCAACTCGCCGGAGAAGCTCGTCGTGGCCGGCTCGCAGTCGCAGAAGCTGGTCCCCTCCGCCGCCGGCCGCTTCTACCGCCTGGTCGGCGAGCTCCTCGACGCCACCGCGGACTACGCGGTGGCCAACTCGACGGCGCGGTTCGCCACCGGCGACGTCGGCGTCGGCGGCTACTTCGACGGCGAGCCGTTCTCCAAGATCTACGCCTTGGCTCAGTGCACGCCGGACCTGACACCGGCGCAGTGCCGCGCGTGCCTAGCGTCGGCCATGGAGGAGATGACCCGGCAGGTCTTCGCCGCCAGTTCGCCGGGAGGGAAGGTCATCGGCGAGCGCTGCGGCCTCCGGTTTGAGGTCTTCTCCTTCTACACCGTCGACGCCATGGTGCACCTGCAGGTTGCCATGGAAGGTGAGTGCACTCCGTCCGCCCTAAAATATAGTCTCTATGTTTCTAAATATTTGACACGGTTGATTTTTTGGTACATGCTTAACCATTCATCTTATTCGAAAACTTTTGTGAAATATATATATATATATAAGTATATTTAACAATAAATCAAATGATAGAAACGAATTAATAATTACTTAAATTTTTTTAATAAGATGAACGGTTAAACATGTTTAAGAAACCAATGGCATTAAATATTTAAAAACGGAGGGAATAATATATTTTAAGACGTATGATCTTTTACATGATGGACTTATCAGGCATACGCTATGATTTTTTTTTCTCAAGATGATGGGCATATGTTTTCATCAATGTAATAGTGAATGAATATCGAACCTGCTACACAAAAGATATGAAGAATATCATTACTCCCTTCAGTTATAAATATTTCTGTTTAGCACCTCCTGGCTATTCCCTTTTTTTTTCCTCAACAAATATGAAATACTAAACTGAGATTTATCTATCATTGTATTCCAGGCAAAAAGAAATCAACCCCGGTTCTTGCAATTGTACTTCCGATAGTATTTGCTGGATTACTCACAATCATAATAGTTAGTTTTTATATTTGGAGGAAGAAAAGATTGCCGACCAAAACACCACTCATCGGTAAGACACTACAGCATGATATAACACTATTCTTATCTGTTTTGGAAGAAAAACATTAACAGAAAGAATGTGAAGCCACACAAAATGGAATAGTGCTAATAAAATATATTTTTACGGCTATTCCACTTCAATGGTGCAGAAAATACAGAGGACCTCGAAGATTTTGAATCTATCTTTATTGATCTTTCAACATTGCAATCAGCAACATCCAACTTTGATGAAAGCAATAGGCTTGGTGAAGGAGGATTTGGTGTTGTTTTTAAGGTATATATTCTTGTGCCAAATTTTCCCCCTTTGACACGAGGAGAACCAATGTTAATTTATTCGCACACTAAAAAAAGACGTATCTTCTGTCAAATCATTTAATAAGATCTAGCGTTTGATTGCTCAGGGTGTCTTCCCTGATGGACAAGAAGTAGCAGTAAAGAGGCTTTCCAATTGCTCCAATCAAGGACTAGGACAATTGAAGAATGAACTGTCTTTGGTAGCCAAGTTGCAGCATAAGAATCTTGTTAGGCTTATTGGTGTCTGCTTGGAAGAAGGAGAGAAGGTGCTTGTTTATGAGTACATGCCCAACAAGAGCTTGGATACTGTTCTTTTCGGTACTTGTCTTCACTTGAATTTTATCTAACATTGTAAATAAATTGTTATTTAAACTGAAATTTTTGTCATTTGGCACTAGATCCAGAGAAAAGCAAACAACTTGACTGGGGAAAGCGATACAATATTCTATATGGAATTGCTCGAGGCCTACAATATTTGCATGAACATTCTCAATTGAAGATAATCCATAGGGATTTGAAAGCAAGCAACATTTTACTTGATTCAGACATGAAACCCAAGATTGCAGATTTTGGGATGGCAAAGATCTTTGGAGATGATCAAACCAGGAATGCCACAAGCCGCGTTGTTGGAACGCTGTAATTGATCTGTACACTTGCTCTAATTCGTTTCACTTGTCATGGAATTATCATGAGTACTAAATTTTATGTTAAAAAAAGTGGTACCTCCTAGTACTTCTATAAGCTAACTTTCAACTGAATCTTGTCACAGTGGTTACATGTCTCCGGAATACGCTATGCGGGGGCAGTACTCAACGAAGCTGGATGTCTTCAGCTTCGGCGTCCTGGTCTTGGAGATCGTGACAGGGCGAAGGAACAGTTATGCGGTGGTCTCTGAACATTGCGAAGATCTCTTCAGTCTTGTAAGCAAACACTCCTCGCATGCAATTAGTATTTTGTACTCCCTCCGTTTCACAATGTAAGACTTTCTAGCATTGCCCACATACATATAGATGTTAATGAACCTAAACACATATACATGTCTAGATTCATTAACATCTAAATGAATGTAGGCAATGCTAAAAAGTCTTACATTGTGAAACGGAGGAAGTAGTAGCTTTTCTTAATGCTAATCAGCAACTGGTATGATAGGTGTGGAGGCACTGGAATGAGGGAACAGTTACAGAGATTGTGGATCCTTCTCTGGGCAACCACTACTCTAGAGGAGATATCCTGAAATGCATCAACATTGGGCTTCTGTGCGTCCAGCAAAACCCAGTGGACCGGCCGCCGATGTCAGCGATCATCCTTATGCTCAGTAGTGGCACCGTCACTCTGCAAGCACCCTACAGGCCGGCATATATCTTTGGCAGGAACAGGAGCTACACGGAAACAATGGACGTTCCATTACCTTCGGGGCCTCATTCGTCGATCACTGAGCTTGAACCTAGATAAAGTCATTGGTCATCTAACGATAGAAATGGATGGGGTTGGAATTCATCGGTACCCGTTGTCTCAGTCTAATTAAGTGTCACGTCTTTAGTTGAAAATTAGCGGTTACATGCGCGACCATCTTACTCTCTGTTAGAGCATCAACGACAACCTGCGTGAAGTCATCAAAGCACTAGGTGCAGGTCTCGTACGATGACGTACGATTACCAACGGGGAGAGGTATTAATGTATGATAGACTTTGCCAAATGTTCTATTAGAAGTGTACTCTTTTGTCAAATGTACTTTTCTACTGAAGACTTAACTCTGTAAATCTATAGCAACTAGTCAAAAACTCTTCTTGTCACGGCATTATCACAAAAGGTACCTCATATTTTATAAATCAACAGATATACGATGTGATGCTCGGTGCTACGAGAGCCATATTTGAGCCTTTTGAGGACCAGGAGCATTTAGTATGCATCTAGCTTTCCCTATGGGACAGGCACTAACCAACAATTAAGTCATTTTGCATTTGCACCGCCAATCCAATCATGTTCTCCCTTGTCTCATTCAACCATTGGCAGTTTCTCAACATTTATCCTCACAATTTCATTGCACCAAATCTAATTGTAACAACTAAAAGGCCATGTGCAATGTTCGCCAAGAACAAGAAAGATATTTTAGCTCCTTTTTTTTGAACGGAAAGATATTTTAGCTCCTAGAGTACAAAACTACAGATACTAGACATAACTAGATGCTAATGCTATAAGATTGCTAACTAGAGCAATTTCATGTTCAAGGAACGGCTTTACTAGTGAAACAGAAAAAAAAAGGCGAGAGAAAAGAGCAGCAATGGAGAGATGAAAGGGATTGTCATGTTTTAATTGTTTTTTAGTTGCTAAATATTGCAAGAAAGAACAAAATGTAGCACATGTGTACCGTGGCAATGAAATGACAAACTTTATTCCTCTCACATTGAACATGCTCTAAGATTCAACTCATGATTTCACAACCAATTCAAACTGCATAGGTTCATTTCAGAAAAGTTTATGTGATCAGCCTACGTACGGCTGCTAGAGAGTTATCATCTCGCAAATACAAAATTAAGCCATGCAAATTGCAAAATATTACTCATTTTGTCATGACCAATTTTCAAAGTACGCCTACGGCTTAAGTTTGTGATTATTTCTCAAGTATTTATGTTTTTGCAACAATGTTAGCAAAGAAAGTGATAAAAACTGTGGATATCACCGAGTAAATTCCACAAATATCTAAGTGTATGATGCGATGCTCGACTGCATACCCACCAATCACCATATATGATGGCCTAAAGAACATTGACTCTTGTGAAGACTAAACCTTTCATGGGGCCCGGTATAGTACCCCTTCCGTCGTAGATCAGACACTAGCCAGGTCAAATGCAACCTTGTTCACACATGTCTCCCTCAACCACGGTTGTCTCCATATTGGGTCTCATCAGGTTCCCCCTGTCATTTGGTTTCAAGAATTTCTTGGCTGGCTCTGACAGCGAGATCTCAGGTCCCATCTAGATAGATTGTTTCTCCATGTATGGACTGTTTTTTGTCTAGATATGGTTTCTTCCATATTTAATTTTATCAGTGTATGGATTAGATATATCTCCTACATTTGGATTCGCATTCTCATTTTCTTTTCTAGTCCAATTGTTTTTCAATTTCAAAAGTGGTCCACTGCCCAGCTATCCTAGCTCGGCAAGGAATTAAATTTGAAAATATACCGTTTATTCAATTTTTTTTGTTAGAAATATTCAGGATGCAAAATCTTTTTACAAATATACCATCGGTCTTGCACAACTATTGCGCGAAAATGATGTGGAAATGACGTCGTGACCGGTATCGCGCAGTGAAGCGCGAGACCACGCGGTCTCGCTCAAGGAAACATCGATACCGATCAAGCAACCAACGCTATCGCTCAAGCAAAGAGCGATACCGTGACTTGCCGATTTAATTAGCGGTTAATTATCTTGATTAGTGATTAATTAATTAATTAGGATAATTAATCACTAATTATTATTAGTTAATTGTTAATTAATTAATTAATCACTAATGAAATGGATCCCATTGGACAGTGTCGTTGATTGCTTCTGCGAGACCGTTTGGTCTCGCTCTTCAATTCCGAGAGACCACACGGTCTCGTGCCGTTGCTGCACGAGACCGTGCGGTCTCGGGCTTTCGCCGCGCGATACCGCCCGTGACGTAATCCCCACGTCATTTTCGCGCAACGGAAGTGCGACACCGATGGTATATTTCTGCACAAGTTTTTACATCCCGAATTTTTTTGAGAAAAAATTGAATGAACAGTATATTTTCAAATTTAATTCGCTCAGCAAGGGCAAACCAATTCTTTGCCTGATTGCTTGGTTTGCCAACCCCATATGTTTGGTTGGTTTACTTTCTTTGTGTACTTACCGTGGAAAGTGAATTTTGCCATTGAATAGTCCTACTCCTCTCACGTCGCCCTCCCCCGGCGGCTCGGGAGGCAACACGACCGCCGCCTTCCTCCTTCGCCTCGCCGCCGCCGCCTGAGAGGGCGCCGGCAAAGCCGTGCGGCCACAAAGATGGCGGCGACGGGGCCTCGTCTCGCCCATCCGGCGCTCGGTGGCCGGGGGAGTTGCCGGGGCAATAGCACCGATGGCCAGATCCGGGCCGTGCCGACCAGATCTGGCCGAGGAGGGGGGTGGCTGGTGATAGGGACTGACGGTGGCGGATGTAGCGGCAACAGCGGCGAAGTCCCTCTAGATCCGCGCCGCCTCGGCTGGATCTGGCCGGATGGCGGCTGGCGACACAATGGTCGGCGATAGGCCGTTGCCGGCAGTAGCATGTGGAGGTGGGGAAGGAGTCGAGCGGCGGAGAAGGAGACCGAGTGTGGGCGCGGGCGCGGCGTCGATGGTGGGAAGTGGGCGATGGCGACTGCGAGAGGAGGCACGGGCGGCCGCGGACCGCTAGCTAGGGAGGCATGGTAGACAACCGCATCTGGCCGGCGCGGCAGTGATTGGAGGAGGGGTCGAAGGCCGGCACGGCGCGAGGAGGCGTGGCCGGCAGTGGCGGAGGTGGGCATGGTGCAAGAAGGAACTGCGGTGGGCGTGGTGTGGTCTGCGGCGTACAAAGGCTGGCCAGCAGGGGCACCGGTGCAGTGGTCCCACATGTCGGTAGAGGTTTGACGGTGGTGGAGCATCGATGCGTCAGCCGTGAACTCGCAGGTGGAGGGCGGCGGGTGAGAACCTAGCCCGTCCTTAGCTGGGCCGGTAACGACGACGTTTCGAGTGTCCTCCCCTCCTGAGGGTGTTGTCGAGTTATCTCACCTTCTCCAGTGGAACTGCCGAGTGAAAACCTAGTCTTAGCTCTCTTTGAGACCTTTACGGATGACGGCGGTGGTTTTTCCATCGTTTATTTCTTTGGAGACGTCGTCTAGGCAACCTTGGCTGAATCCTCCCAGACTTTTGGTGCAATATCGCTCTCTAGATGCATGTCCTCTTGTCTCAGCATCCTAGCTTATGCAAGTTGGCCATGTCAGAGGGCCTATGGGGGAGATCGGTTCCATCTCTCTCACCCCCCTCTCTCTCTCAATCCCAAATATGTGGCTAGAGTTGGGGTTTAGTGTCAGTTGTTAGGGATAGGTTTGTGTGACCTCGACTGTAGTTCCTTTGGTGGTCTAGCGACGGCCGGTTCGGTGCTAGTTTTATCCTGGGTTTGTGTTTGGTGCTGTTCTTGCGTGGGAGGTGGAAAATCTTTGTTTTTTTCCTGGTTACGATCTCCCAAGGTTGTAATATTATAATTTTTCCTGCTCTATCAATATGAGCTTCGCACTTTCTGGTGTGAGTCGTTAAATAAAAAGGCTAGCTTTCCTCTAGCAGTTTTTTTTTTAAGTTCCAAACACGTAGCCTAGCCAGGCAAGAGCTGAGGATCCAAACATGCTTTGCTCTCACCTTGTCACTCCCTCCGATGTACTCCTACTAGAATAGGTAGCCACTCGCGTGTTAGCTCGACGCACAATGTTGAGCTGTAGTGGCAACATGCTGCGCGCCGTCCATGTCCTCGCCATCGCCGCCGCCGTGCTGACCCTCGCGCCCCTCGCCGCCTCGTACCCATGGCAGGCCTGCAACGGGAGCAGCAACTACACGGCGAACAGCGCGTTCCAGCGAAACCTCGGCGTCCTGGCCGCCGCCCTGCCCGGCAACGCCTCCACCTCGCCGGACCTCCTCGCCAACGCCACCGTCGGCGGCGCGCCCGACACGGTCTACGCCCTCGCGTTCTGCCCGCCGATCGACAACCAGAACGCCTCCGGCTGCCGCGCCTGCGTCGCCAGCGCCTTCGCGGACGCGCGGAGCCTGTGCCCGAACAACAGGGGCGCACACATCATCTACGACGGCTGCGTCCTCACCTTCTCCGGCCGGGACTTCCTCGGCGCCGCCACCAACCCGGCGGACATGGAGAGGAAGCTCCGGAACACCGAGAACGTCACCGTCTCCGACGTCGGCGAGTTCAACGGGGCCATCTACGAGGTCCTCAACGCCACGGCGGACTACACCGCCGCCGCGGCGAGGAGGTTCGGCACCGGCGAGATCAGCTTCGACCCGACCTACCCGGTCATCTACAGCATGGCGTGGTGCACGCCGGACATGGCGCCGGGGCGCTGCCGGGCGTGCCTGGCGGACACCATCGCCCAGATGCACGCCTACTTCAACCCGAACGCGCAGGGCGCCAGGCTCGTCGGCGTGCGGTGCGCCGCGCGGTACGAGATTTACCCGTTCTACACCGGCCGCGGCATGGTGCAGGTGCCGGTGAGCCGGCCGCCGGCGGTGCCGGGAACTCCCGGTGCGTTCTTGCCTTTGCTACTCCTACTTTATTATGGCTTTGGAAATTCTTTGTTTTCTATTTTATTCGCGAACGCGAAAAATAATTGCACGCTAATATATTAGAAGAGCATAGTTTAGTTGTTTTCTATTTTAGAGATAAACACAATACACATGTCTTAAACATTTGTATTAGTTCAATTCAAACTTTGTGTATTAGTTAGGACCGTTATTTTGAATTCTTTTTTAGTTCAAACTAATAGTATTATTTTGCTAGAAATTCCATTATTTGAAATATTGTGTTTGTTTTCAGGGAAAAAGAGTAAAACTGGTAAGATTCTTGCAATTGTACTACCGATAGTGGCAGCTCTACTTGCTAGCGCTATGATCTGCTTTTGTTGCTGGAGGAGGAGAACAAAAGCTACTAAGCTGTCACTATCATGTAAGTTACAAGAGACCGAAATTGTTGAAATTTTATCAAAAATATCATTGGTCGCCTTTCTTTGCAATGAGTTCAGGAATCACAGAGAGCATATGTAACATGGAAGATATATTAATATACGAAGGATTCACTAGTTTGGTTTAAATACTTTAATAATCCAGCTTACATACTATCTTCTTCTTTTTTTAAAAAAAAGAGTCTAATTGTGTTCTTAGATATATTCCTAAATTTGTGCTTTTTATGCCATGTTTCCTCCATGAAGTACAAAAATATTCATCTCTTAAATATTTGACATTTCGGACAATTTTGAAAGTTGGTCATCAATAATTTCTCAAAATGTCTTTTTTTTTAAAAAAAAAGATAATTATATGTGTAGATTTGTATTCAAAAGTACTATCAAAATATCATAAACTTGCTAGGTTTTATAACACTGTTCTAATACAAATTTGATGATCAAAACTTTAAAGTTTAAACAAATCTTGTCCTTGTCATCAAATATATTTTTTTCTCCGGAGAGAGTATATATTTTAAACTGATGAGTTGTTTGCTCTTACGTACCATGACACAGATTCTTCTCGTTCTGAGGACATTCAAAACATCGAATCTCTTATTATGGATCTACCGACACTACGGATTGCCACAGATAACTTTGCTGAAAACAACAAACTAGGTGAAGGAGGATTTGGTGAAGTTTACAAGGTATATGGACATGAATTTCTGGCACATGATTGTGGATTAATTTATTAAGTTTCTTCGGTTGTAGCATAAGGTTTTAGTCAATAACATGTTAATTTGTACAGGGATCCTTTCCCGGTGGCCAAACCATAGCTGTGAAAAGGCTCTCTCAGAGTTCTGGACAAGGCATAGGAGAGCTTAAAAATGAACTGGTTTTAATTGCCAAGCTCCAGCACAAGAATCTCGTGAGGCTCGTTGGAGTTTGTTTGGAACAAGAAGAGAAGCTACTTGTCTATGAATACATGCCTAACAAAAGTCTAGACACATTTCTTTTTGGTATAATCATCTTTATTGGAATGCATTCAATTAAAATATATTGATTTGTTCCTATAAGATTGAAAATAGAATTATAATGTTCACATGATGATGATGTTTTTTACTGAACTGCAGACCCTGAGAAACGCAAACAAATCGATTGGGCAAAGAGGTTCATGATAATAAAAGGAATCACTGGAGGATTGCAATATCTGCATGAAGATTCTCAATTGAAGATAATTCACCGTGATCTAAAAGCAAGCAACGTTCTACTGGACGCAAATATGAACCCTAAGATTTCAGACTTTGGCTTGGCAAGGCTTTTTGGAGATGATCAGTCACAAGAAACAACTAACCGCGTTGTTGGAACTTAGTAAGTATCATACTATATTAATAGCATGCTCCAAATGATTAAATGATTACATATTTACATTTGACGATATTTTGTCTCTTGTAGTGGATACATGGCACCAGAATACGCTTTACGTGGGCAATATTCAATAAAGTCTGACGTATACAGCTTCGGTGTGTTGCTTTTGGAGATCATCACAGGAAGAAAAAACAGTGACTCCTACAACTCTGAACAAGCTGTTGATCTTCTGAGCCTCGTGAGTATCTTACCTTACCTCACAATCGCTAGCTACTTCTAGTGGCAACGACAATTTAATCTAACAAGCATGATTATATTGATGCAGGTATGGGAACATTGGGCAATGAAAACTATCACGGAGATGGTTGACCCATATTTGAGGAGTGATTCTTCCTCTCTAGATGAGATTTTGAGGTGCATTCATGTTGGACTTGTATGTGTCCAAGAGGACCCTATGGATAGGCCAACTCTGTCAATGATCAATATCATGCTTGACGGCAATACAGTTTCAGCTAAAGCTCCATCGAGACCTGCATTTTTCACAGAAATGTTGGGCAATATTAATATTGGTTCAAGCATGTATTCCCAACCATACCCTGTAACCGACTCCACGGCCAAGCACTCGACGGCCATGTCACTAAATGATGTGACAGTAACAGAGCCTGAACCAAGATAAGTCATATGCATTCCTTGTTTGTATGAATATGTTGATGCACGAGGAAATAACTATGTGATCTGTAATTCGAGTTAGATGACTCCATGGTTGTGTATTTATTGTATTTTCAGGACATATGTAGTACTTAATTGTAAGACAAACTACTTGTCTTGAGAGATAATATCTGTATTATATTATGAAGACGTATAAAAGAAACTCACAGAGGACCGACTTGTCTGACGTTTGATGAGCAATCAGCGTTACTCGACCCGCTCGGCCTATCAAGCCTTATTCATCAGTCAGCACTCATTTGCTTGTGCTGATCTGCTCTGGCTGGCTAAAGGCCATGCTAAGTGCAAGCTTTTTCTTTGGCTTGTGCTCCAACAGCGTTGCTGGACGGCTGACCTCCTGCAAAAGCGTGGTATTGATAACCACTCGCCCTGTACTTTCCGCACTCAAGAATTGGAGACAGTGAACCACATCCTACTTATTTGTGTGTTCGCTCGTTAGGTCTGGCACCATGTTCTATCTTCTCCTGGTTGGCCTGACCTCGCTCATTCCCGTGGTTGCTCACTTTAGGTTTGGTGGTCGATTGCTCGGGACTGCCTGCCAAAGCTTCTTCGCAAGTCTTCGACTCCCTTGTTCTTTAGGTCTCCTGGCATTTGTAGAAGGGGCAGAACTCCAGAATGTTCTTTTTCAGTAGTACTGGTGTCGGAGCCCAAAACTAACAACTTGGATCCGACTGAGATTAATGTATCAATCCCTGGATCAGTAAAAATTGATACATACAATATAACTGGTTCTTCATTGCATACGTTAAAGTCTTACAATACTAAGGGTTTTACAATAATAGGTACTCACCTATCTAATTAATATACAGCGGAAGTTTCTATACATTCTGATTAGTGAGGTATAACCTTTAGGGATTTTCTAAGTTATCAGGGTCTTCGTAGTAATAGTCATAAGGGTCCTCTTCTTGACCCAGATCTGAAAAAGGGGTCATAAGAGCAAGGATGAGTATTCACCATACTCAGCAAAGTTATCACAGAATTATGTAATGCATTGACATATAATAGGGTTCTTTGCAAAAAGCAGTATTGGACAATCTGGAAAAGTTATAGCAGAATTTATAAAAACATATAAATTTAGATTTCTAACCAGGGTACCATATGAGTCCCGGTACTCAACTCCATGAGTACAGCTATTCGAATAGTTTCAAAGATATTCTACTGCAGCAGATGTACGCTTTACCCACAGTCCATGACTTGCTGATAATCATCGGCTTTAGTCATGGCCCAGTATTAAGTCATTAACAATTATGGCACCTGTTCCATGAACTTATATCCTCATATGCTCTGAACGTAATGTTAACAGCAGCAAGAGGAGTTCTGGCGTTCCCGAGGTATTTAAGGGGAACTGATCGTATGACACCACGTCATCTCGATCAGGGTTTAGAAATATACCATATAGTTTATACTCGAGTATCATAAACCATTTACCTGTACATGGTAATGGTTAAAAGTTGCCCTTCGCGGCTATAGTTGCCTCCTGCGCGAGGACTTAAAAATAAGAACCACTATACAGAGGTGCCATATTATCAATTAACCTAATAACTAGGTCTGTCCCTATTCTAGAAACTGCGGTCGTACCCGTTCGTTCGACATAAGTACCTGGTAAAACTTATATCGATTGAGACAATACTAGCCACCCGGAAATCATCCAAATCTTACGTATTGTCCCAATCTAAGTATAGGGTATTTTAACCAGATTGTAAGCAAAATAAGCAATACTAAATTATCTGGGTTTCTATGATTAATTTATGCATAGAAAATAGAATATTGAATAGAAGGCTATAAATAAATAATTTGTAAAATATAGGCTTAAATGATCAACAGGTATATGGTAACTTGCTTTGCTCGATGTCTTGAGATTGATTGATATTATCTAAAGTGTCAGAGGAATCCTCAAGACCTAGGGTTAGACATATAAAATTTAAATTCAAAAAGGAGTTTAAATAAAATCCAAAAATAAGAAAAATAGAGAAAATAAAATGAAATGCAAAAATAGCAAAAAGGGGCTCAAAAGATAGAGAATGATTTTAGAAGAATATTGGTCCAAGTTTCATTGGAATTGGATCTATATTTTAAAAGATATGGGTTTCTAAAGTTTGAAAATCAAATAAAAGTGAGATGGCACTGTGTGTGGGTCCCACCTGTCAGTCTCTCTCTCTCTCTCTCTCTCTCTCTCTCTCTCTTCTCTTCTTCAACCTCCAGTCGTTCCCCAATTCAAGCTGGCGGTGCTAGGGTTGGCGATTGTGGCGGCGATGGAGGGGGAAAGTGGTTGCGGCCGAGGAGGGGAGGGAGATAGGGATCTCCGGCGACGGCGAGCGGCGGCGGAGGAGTTAATTTGATGCGTGGACGGCCTAGCAGCTAGGGCGGCGGTGGCACGGTTAGGCCGAGATGGCAATCGAGGCAATATGAGTTAGACATGGCTAGGGGAGGGGTTCTAGAGCATCTACGAGGTGCCTAGAGGGATTCCGGCAGCTTGCCAACCTTTGGCAAGGCGCGGAGCATAGTTGCCGACGAGCGCCTCCATAGGCGGCAGCCGTGCTCACGTCGGCAGCTCAGAGGGTGACATGATAGTGCAAAGGGATTGCTAAAATGGAATCTAGATAGTATGTAGATGGTTGAAACGGAAGAACTCACCGAGATCAGTTGAAACGACGGATTGCGGCCGGAAAAACTTCGCGGCAGCGAAGAACAGAGCAGCGCGGGGGCGGCGATGCTCGGCTTGGTGCGGCGAGGTAAAACTCGACGTAGGGCTTCAGTTAGGGCTTACTATGCTAGAACATGGTAGGATATAAGTGTTCTAAGGGTTATTTAGGGCGGAGGATGGATGGAGAGGGGTGGAGTCAATCGCGCACAAGGTGTTCGACCGACGGGCGATGGTGGTTAATGGAGTGGGTTGGCGAAGCAGAGCTTTGGGGTTGTAGGGCTTTGATTGTTGATGATGGATGATGGACAAGGAAGGGATTGGGGTCCTATTTATAGGGCTAGAAGGAGCGGATGAGCTCGGGCACCGTCATCGCCATGGATGAGCTCGGGATTTGGATGAGGCAAAGGTGGCAGGGGCTGAGAGAGGGCGGGCAAGATCAAATTGAGTGGCGGGAGGCCACGTTTGAATACTTACCGGCGAAGGATTGGCTTGACCGCGTGTGAATTCGGCTGGCGACGTGTTGGCGCCAATCCGGGCGCTACGCGCGGCGGCGGCGAGGGTGAAAACGGCCGGCTTGGGGGTGAATGGTTTGAATTATGAGAGGGGATACCACCATCTATCTCCAATCCAACCGTGCGGCAAGAATTGGCGCGGTTCACCCCGGGTAGAAGCGAAATCACACTCGGCGGCGGCTTGGACGGGAGCGCACGGCGTCGAGCGGTGATTTCGTGCGGCGGTCGTCGTCCCGGCTTTGTCGTCGTCAAGATTGGTGCGGCGACGGTGGGCTGAGGGCATCGGATGGGCGACGGCGCGTCAAGGCGGACGGGCACACGCAAGCAGCCCCGAGGCCGATGCGCGGCGACACGACGCGCGGCAAAGTCGGATGCCCGGGCGGCGCGCGCAAGGGGAGGAAGAGGCAAAGAAAGCTACGGTTTTTCAGTGGGATGTGGTCCCCTAGGACCAAATCTAAACTTTGCACAAGATTGGGTTGAAGGTGGGCTGCTCTAGTTGGGCTGGGCATTTTGTCGAGCACCTTGAGTGCAATGAACAGTAAAAATCAGAAATTTTGAATATTTTCCCTAGAAAGATTTGAATTTAAACTAGGAGTTTGGAAGGGTTTCACTAGGGTTTAAAGTATAGCAAATCCTCACTAATATTAGGATGAACTAAGAAAATAATCTATAGTTTGAATTTGAGAGAATTTGCCCAAAATTCACTAGGGTTTAGAATAAAGGAAATAGGTTAGAGTAAATTGGAAGGGTTCTAATACTTGAACCAATTTTAAATAAAAATCAAATAGATTTTTGAACCAAACAAATTTAATCAAAAGTCAGCATGATGCAGTCAAATTTTAGTTTAAAATTTAAGGATGTTACAACTGGACTTCATTCTCCAGTAAAATCGTATGTGATCTTCTACTGGCGCCACTGCTTTTTGGGGGCCTGTTGGGAGTTAGTGGGGTTCCCCACCCCACCCTCCCTCACGATAGGAGCGTTTCTCTTCAGCAGCTAACCTTTTCTTTCTTGTTACTTGTTTTTTTTTTCTTCTTTTTTCCTTGTCCCATGGCAATGGACTTCTGGCTATTTGCGTTGTATAACTAAACTCTGCTTTCTTCTTCTAATATATTGGCGTGCAATTTTTTTGCGCGTTAAAAAAAATCTATCACAATATTTTATACACATCAACCAATTTTTTTAGAATATTTAATGCATAATTTTCGTGTTTGTCCAACATGACATCATTTTCTTGTGAGGGCTGCTATTTAGCGCACACCTTTTTTTCCCTAAGAATTTTCATCAAAAAAACTTTTGCCCGAAAAACTTTCACCCGTAAACTTTTATATGAAGACTTTCATATGAAAAAGCATGTTCTGGGAATAGACGTGTGCCAAATAGCAACTCTATTTTCATGCAAGGAAAAAGTGCTAAAAAGAACATATACTACATCTGTGGGCCGAGATTGAGGCCCACACACAAAGGAATCCGTAGGTAAACGGTCCATCAAGCCATCGTCCGAAGCCCAGTCAACGAGTCAACAGAAGAAATTCGCCGCAACTTGCAGTTGCAGGTGCCCACAAAAGCATAAAGGGCGCGAAAGGCATGCGAATTCCCGTCTCCCGCCATCCCCCTCGCCCGCCAAAAGAATCCCCAAATCCGCAAATCCAACCTCATAAATCTGCCCACCATTTTCTCCCGCTCCAAATGCCCAAACCGCCTCCCGCTCCGCGCCAATCCCCATCGATCCACCGGCGGCGGCTGCGGCGGCCATGGACATGTCGTCGATCGCCTCCCGCCTCGGCCTCTCCGGCTCCCGCCCCGTCGTCCGCAAGGCCGCCGAGCTCCGCCGCCTCTGCGACGTCACCTTCGACTCCTCCGTCCTCGGCATCGTGAGCAACCGGGGCTTTTTCCTCCTATGCTGTTTCTTTTTGGTTGGCTTGGCTCGTGGTTCGTGTCTCTGAGAGATCTTTTGGCTTCGCGCAGGGGGAGGTGTGCAAGGCGATCATCTGCCTCGAGATCGCGGCGTCCAAGTGAGTGTTCGACGAACTGCCTTACAAGTGTTCGACGAATTGCCCGCCTAGAGGGGGAATCGTGTTGCTCAGTGGCGTGACCTGGTTTGCTAATCTGGTGGTTTGCGCAGGTTCCAGGTGATATTCGACAGGGCAGAGGCGGTGCGGATGAGTGGCATGTCTGAGAAGGCGTATATCAGATCATTCAACGCGCTGCAGAATGGTCTTGGTGTCAAGTACGCTTCTTTCCTCTTCTGTTCTACCAATCGATGCGTATAAACTATGCCTCGTCTTCGCTCTTGACTAATACAATGGAATTGCCTAATTCCTCTTGCAGGACTACATTGGATGTGCGTGAATTGGGCATCCAGTTCGGCTGTGTCAGGCTGATACCTTTCGTGCAGAAGGGATTGTCGCTGTAAGTTTGCTCTCTTGTGGCCGTGGAAGCTCGTTTGTACTGAAATCTTGTATTTGAGTCCAATTGTTCATTATGAGCTGTGCAATTTTGTTTGATTAAGCTGTAGTCGAGTGTTGCATACAAATTATTTGATGCCTTCGAACTGTACCTAATGTGTTTTTCTTTCAGCTACAAGGAGCGTTTTTTGGCGGCACTGCCACCTTCTCGCCGGGCAAGCACTGACTTTGGTCGACCAGTGTTCACTGCAGCTGCATTCTATTTATGTGCAAAGAGGCATAAGGTGCTAGCAGAATCAGTAGCAATGATTTTTTTTATATAGATAATTTGCATCTTGTAAGCTGATGTTTTCCCCTATTTATTTTGCAGCTTAAAGTTGACAAGCTGAAGTTGATTGATTTATGCGGAACATCTAGTTCTGAATTTACAACTGTAATGATTAACAGTCTCATATATTCACGTGAATTGCTAGTGCATATATCTTATCCTAGCACGCATGTCTAGACAATGGGAGTATGCATGTGCATGATTGGATTTATGCTATGGATCATCCTGTTTTGACTGTTAATTTGTGGTGGCTGCAGGTTTCAACATCCATGGCAGACCTTTGCTTTGATGTTTTTGGGATTGCCAAAGAGAAGAAGGATGCAAAGTCCATAAAAGGGAGTAGAGGTATCTGTGTTCTGCAGGATCCATCCTTTTTTTCCTTAATTTCTCAGCATCCTTTCTTCATATACAGGATTGACTATTCATTTCAGAATTGTACACATGACAACTAGCAGTGTTGAAGTGCATAATTTGCTTGGAATCTTGTGCAGTATACTCATAATTTGTAACCTTTGACGCAGAACTGCTGGATGTTTTGCCTAGCAAAAGGAAACATGATGACGACAGTGATTCATCTGGTGAATCCTCAGGGGATGACCAAGATGAACTAGACGTATGCACCACTTTAATATGGCTTACTTGCAGAGTATTGATAATTCATGTCATAAAACTTTAGGGATAAGCTTGCCTTATTTTGTAACTTGCAGAGTATGAAACTGCCTAAGATGCTTGGTATTGATACTATATATGAATTTTTTTCTGCAACATTAGGCTAACAATGGTGTAGTTTCAAACGTTCACTTGGTCACTTGCATTTTGTAAGATGAGAGCGAGAAAAAAAAGAACAACATATAAGTTTGGTTGGTTCTGTAAATTGTTTGGAAAAAAATTGCATGCTGCATTTGTTTAACCTGTAAAGAACCTTTTGATTTTGGCAGTAAGGTTTTCTGGTTACAAAGGCATAACCTTCTAGTTTGGTGATTTTAGCTTGTTGAAATATGATCACATATAGTTTAATCTACACAATGAATGGCTGCAAAAGCCGATACAAATGCATGGTGCCAGTGTGCCACTTATGAATACTGATTCCTTAATTATGTACTAGACTTAGAGAGGAGCTTGTAAAAATTTCAAGGGTAAAGACTCCAAAGTGAATATGATTGTGCATATTTCCGAGTAGTTTCTAATTTATTGAACCTGTAGCACCTTTAGAATGTTTCTGACCATATTCCTTTTACGTTCATTTGGGTTCTTTTTGGCGTCACAGATTTTTGTAGTCAAATGATATGTGCATTCTTCTGGACAACTGACTGATGCAGCTGTTCCTGTTTCTTCCAATCTCAGCTGCCAACTTACAAAAGACACAAGAAAATGGAAAAGGAAGCTTACAATGACTGGAAGTCATCGGTTCTCTCCAACAAGCAAACCAAACCAGGTTTGGACTCTGAACTGTTCTACCTCGTCCACTTAGGGTGTGTTTAGTTCCTGAAAAAAGTTAGAAGTTTGAAGAAAGTTAGGAGTTTGGAAAAAAAGTTGGAAGTTTATGTGTGTATGAAATTTTTTGATGTGATATGATGTGATGGAAAGTTGGGAATAGGGGCAAACTAAAAACGGCCTTAGTGAGTTTTAACGATCTAGCCGATGAGCTTATCGTGCTGTATTGTTGCAGACCCTGCAAAACCAAGGAAACAAGCTCAGCTTAACTTCAAGAAGAAGCCGTCAGACATGGCCCTAGAAGTATCATCGGCAGCCAACTAAATTTTTCTCAACGGAGGCAAAAAATGCTCTTAGCATCATAGAAGTTCCTCCTGAATGCATGAAGGAAATCGTTGCCCCCCTTTCTCATTTGTTCTAAGATGCTGACATAATGGTATCAACAAAAAAAAAGTTACTTTCTCGCGACATTCTTGTGTAAATGATGACATGACATATTTGTTTTTTCAAAAAAAAAGTGACTTTTTTAAATGTACACGAGGAATTCATTGAATTGTTCTATTTTCATGCTGTCATCGACCATCAGTCTTAAGCCAAGTGCTCTCTTATTTTATATCCTCAGTTGCCAGTTGCCAAGATATTTCAAGGTGCATGCTGCATGTGTCGCTGTTATCTTCTAATGCAGACTACCCAAGTGCACTCTGTATCCTTGTTTGATTTATAATGAGTTCTACAGATGCTGGTAACATTTTGTACTGCCTGAAAATTTCTTAGTTAAATTTGGCCAGATTTTTCTGTTGAAACCAGCGTTATGGAGATGAGATGAATCATGAATAACAAGGACAGCACTTTGTGCTCTGTCTTTGACGCCATGGTAACACGGTTCAAGGTTGTTTGACAGTCAAATGCCTGGCAATGAGACAATGATATACCCTCCACTACCAATAGATTTATTTTGTTTGGTTTGGAAAGTGCAAGCTTAATATGCTTCTTAATCTAAAGTAGTATAATTGAAGTAGTGCAGGGCTGCAGGCTTTTGACCTTCTCATTCCATAGCTGCTAACATAGCGATTGTCTTTGCAAAATATCATGTAGGTCAATTGCTTACATAATGACGATGAATCTATGAGACGTCCATTTTCATGCTGCCATGGGGATGGAGATCAACTCTTAATCCCTGGCGTAATGGCGTTAGGCATGCGTAGCCAGGCGGCCGGTGGGTGAAGAGGCATTAGTATCTTCTGCTGAAGTCCGAAGATATTTCAGTCGAATTTGATTAATACTAGTGCAATTGTGGAGAAATAAAGATTTGTTTTCTTTCTTAATCACAGTGACGCATGATTTGTCCGTTTCTTCTTGTTGCATTCCATGCTCCAAGTCCAACGTTGGTACTCCAAAGTCTACGTCAAATCACAAACATACCAAGAAACAGAAGAAAAAAAAACTCACTATATAGTGACAACGCATAAACGAAATTGAAGAATCAATATATTTGTATCATCTCACAACGTTGGACTTAGGGAATGTTTGACAAGCCCTAGCTCCGCCTTCATTTCTCATAGAGTTAGAGCGGACAAACAATTTCAGAGCCACTTAAAATAGAAATAGTAATAGAGTTGGGTGAAACGTTCTCACAAAATAAACTTGAAAGTTCAAATTGAGTTTATGCTACTTCATAACTCTATTTCACACCCAACTTCTAAAGTTAAATTTAGAAATTGAAACTCTAAGAAAGTCCACGCAACGTGCGGCAACCCAATCCAAGAATTACAAGCGAAATAAGCTACTTTAAAAATAGCCAGAAAAATACCTTCTTTTCTTTCTTAAAAAAAGGAAAGAAGTACATACTCAACCAAACCATAATAATTATAAAAAATCAATCTAATGTAACCTAACCATCCCTTAATTTAATTTTAATTAGCAAACGCAGATCTGGAGTACAGTAGCAGTCAGCATGACGCCTCCATTTCGTAGTTGGCTTGGCTGCCCCTTGGGTGCAGTGTGAAGGTGAGACTGAGACGTGGCCTCAAGCGACCTCAAAAGGGCAAAAGAGGAGCAAAACCCGTGGGAAGCATCGCAAAATTCGCCAAGTTGGATTAAACCAGTCGCGGGCCGGGCGGCGCCACCTGGACTCCCGTGCCAACCACGCGCCGCTGCTGGACTTGACCCCCCCACCGTTTGTGTTTGACGCAGCCGCCGGGTTGCGTTTCACCGCTCCGTCAAGTTCAAGGAACTCACTTCACTCCCCTGATAGAGTCAAAAAGGAAAAAAACAAAATATATTTGAAAAATTTATCAGTTTTGGCCGCAGACATGTCACATGATCCACAGCGAAATTCAGATTTCAAAGAAAAAAAAGAAAGAAAGAAAACTTCCTCGGTCCAAATACATAATAATAACCAGGATCTTTTTGGTAGATCTTTCTAACCTTTAAATTTAACTATAGAAGTTAGGTTTGGAATAGAGATATAGAGTAGCCTAAGTCCAGTTCTATCTCTCTAATTTATTTCGTGAGAGCGCTCAACTCAGCTTTGATACTTTTAAGTGAAGCTGAAATTATTTTTCTGGGCTTCAGTTCAAGTAGAAGTAAAGTTGAAGATAAAATTATGCCAAACAGATGAAAAGATACATCCAAACATAATATACGATGAAACACACCCATTATTATAAATCCGATTATATCTCCTAAAATATCTCAACCAGTACTACAAATTTTCTTCCAAGTGTAATAAATATCGGAAATGGATTAAAATCCCTTAAAGAAATGGATTCTCTGGAGAAATAGACGGCGGCGTGAGAGGTGACGGGTTTGGTTGGGTTGGTGGCACACGGGGCCCCGTGGGCGGAGGAGGGTGGCGTCCACGCGCCCACCCCACGCGCGTCACCGTCGCTCGCCCAAACTGCGGGCGCGTCGCACGCCGCCCTCCCATCGTTTTCTCCCATTCTTTCCCCCTCCTCCTCGTGCAACCACCCAACCACTGCAGCCAGCCACGAGCCGAGGAAGCCGAGGCCGAGGAGGAAGACGACGAAGACAAGTAGCGCAAGGAACCCTCGAACCGGGAGGCCGCCGCGGCTCCGATCTGGGAGGTAACCGGAGCTGCACCGCGCGGTGGGGGGAAATTGACCAGAGTTTGTTTGATTGATCGATTGATTGGGAAGTTTCAGGGGGAGGTCGAGATGGTGCCCAGGGACAGGGTGAATGCCGCTGCCGCTGGTGGCGGCGGCGAGGGGAGGCTGGTCCAGAGGTGAGTCGTTGTTGCTTTCCTAGGGGGGCGTGTATGGCTTCGTCGCTTTGTGAGGATGAGGGGGGAAAAAGTATGAACTGGATGGATTGGGTTGGGTTGCTCTTAGCTCTCTTGGTTTTGGGACGAAGTGGAAATTTAGTAGTGTTTTTTTTTGACATATTATGAGTTGGTTTTATGAGAGACGTAAACCATGAGATGGAAATAATGCTTTTAGGCCCTGTTGATGTGTATCATGTGCGTCCAATTTTGGAGTTGGAGGAGCCTAATTTGAGTTTCTGCCATACAGATTAAAGAATTCTCATATTTTAATTTACGAACTTAAAAGCCAGATGGATAATGTTGTTGTTGTGTTTGGACCATTTATATTTTTGTAGCACTGCAAATTTAATTGCTGCAATGGGGTTAACTACCAGAACTACTACAAATCGAAAAGCAATTCCTTACTTCATCTTGAGGTGTTCCATGAAGGAATATTTTTGTCCAAACTGCTTTACAATCACACTGATGTTTGAACTTTCTATGCAGCGGTATAGTGAACAAGAAGTGTGATAAGAAGGCTCCAAAGAGAATCCATAAATCAGAGAGGGAGAAACTTAAGCGGGACAAGCAGAATGACCTCTTTAATGAGCTGGGAAACTTGCTAGGTATGTGTTTGTTTCGTAATTGCGAATCCATAAACATGATTCAGATTGCACAATTGCATTGCAACATTTGGATTTTTCTTTCTGAAATATGCTTATTTATGTCATTCCATCTAGTGTACATACTTTCAATACTGCTAGAGACATCCATTTATAATCTTGTAGGAGTAGTTTGTTCTTATCTATTACTAAATTTTAAGATGGATATTACAAACTCTCTGGACGAGTTACTACTAGAAATATAGCAGCTGAAATTGATTTAGCAGTATTTACATTTTCATCTGCCACAACCTAACTTTTCCCTTTACGTAAAATACAAAAAGGAAAAAAAAAGCAGCAGTTATAGTGAGTGCAAGTATCATTTGTCTAATTAATTTTTAGTTGTCTCAGTTTCAAAACTGCATCGTTTTTGCATGCGGAATTATATTTTCCTAAGCAACGTGCAAACTCCTTTCCAGAACCTGACAGGCAGAACAATGGGAAGGCATGTGTACTGGGTGAAACTACACGAATACTAAAAGATTTACTTTCACAAGTGGAATCTCTCCGGAAGGAGAATAGTTCACTGAAGAATGAATCTCATTATGTAAGCTCTTCCGAATTGAATGTCCTATTTGTCTTCTTGCAAAATATTAGCTCAATTGTTCTCCTTCAATTAATTTGATGGCCATGGTCTGGTTAGTAATAATACCATGGATATGGAAAAATGTAGAGTAGTACATATGATCATGATAAGAGTTTCTTAGAATAGGGCTCCAATTATCATTACTTAGAAAACAAAGCCACCTTACTACTGATTCATAATCCTACTTTCCATGCTGCAAAACAGGTTGCATTGGAGAGAAATGAACTGCACGACGATAACAGCATGCTTCGTACTGAAATCTTGGAGCTTCAAAACGAGCTTAGGACGCGGATGGAAGGCAATCCTGTTTGGAGTCATGTAAACACCAGACCAGCTCTCAGGGTACCTTATCCGACAACCGGAGTGTTCCCAGTACAGCACCTGCCACATTTACCAGTCACCACGACGGCAGCATTTCCTCAGCAGCTACCGGTTATCATCGAGCAGCACTATGCCGCCACGCCAAGAGAACTTCAGCTCTTCCCTGAGTCTGCGACCAGCGAAGACAGCGAACCGTCACAAGAACACGGGATTTCTGACCATGTAACACGGCCTCAGCCAAGGTACCCAACACCAACGGCCACTTTGCCAGTAAACCTGTTTCCAGTGTTTCCAGGAAGACAAGATCAACAATGTAGCAGTGGTACTTCTGGCACTAACGAGGAAGACCGTATAGGTAGATCTTAGGTACACTACATAACGAGAGGTCCACACAATGATTTGAGAATTCCTTTAGTTTCAACGTTTAACTTTGCAAGTTTAGCAAATGTGAAACAGAGATCTGCGACTGTGCTCATGGGTAGCACCTAATCTGTATATCTGAATCTCAGTTTTAAGTGGTCAAATAGGTGACATTCAGAAAAGTTTGAAATGCTTTGATTATTCTGTATGATTTCTTTTCAGTAAGGACGCTTGGCAAAATCGGTCCCGTGATGCTCCCACGGTGGCCGCGCGTGAATCGTCTCTCAACCGTAAAATTGGGTATAAAGTCACTCTATTCGTTCTCACCGTTTTTTCGGAGATGGGCAAGTCTTTATACTCGGTTTTGTGATCGAGGGGTCGATGACTCAATCATAAGGGATGATAAATAGACTTATTTTCGAAAAAAATCTGTGTAAATTGGTCCTACAATTATCAGGCCCATGTAGATTGGGCCTGCTTAGTGAAGTCTCACGTAGCCCGGCCCAGTAAATCAGTACTAGGGTTTGCTCTGCTATATAACGAAGCTCTTGTTTGAGTGCGCCGCCTCTACCACCCTCCCCTCCACACCTTCTTCTTCTCCTCCTCCGGCGGCGGCGCGCGGCTCGGCGATCCACGGCACCTTGCCGCGGCAGCCATGGCGCACGTGAGCTTCTACCGCAACTGTAAGCTCCCCTTCCTTCTCCTCTGCTCTTGTAATGTGTGTTGCCTGTTCTATTCTGCAACATAGAAATGCTTCGCCTTCGTTCTCTCCGCTTGTTCTGAACTTGATGAGCTAGGCGCGCTGTGTTTAAGAGTAGTAGTATGATTTTTAGCCATGTAAACGAGTGGGTAATTGTACTGGAACGAGAGAAATTGGCTATGTTCTGATCCTCGAAGCCCGAAGCTTTGGCAATGCGGTTTCTTTTTCTACGCGAGTTAGTATGGCAAATGCTCAGATCAGATTGGGTGGGGGTGGGTGAGACCTCCGAGATATATGCTTTTGTCAATTTGATACCAGCCTGAAGAGAATATAGATTTTGCTTGGAAAATACATCACTTACTGATGTGGGATTATTCTGCAGTGTGACGTTTATTGGTAGATCATTGCCATTGCTGTGATTTTAAGACTAGGCTATTTATTTCTGTCACTTGACATTTTGGTGCAAGAGTAATGTACTTCTGCGGTTCTGCCTAGTGCCTACGCATTTTGGTGTTATCTGTAATATCACTAGTGATTTTACTTACTGTAATGTGTAGTAGTGATTTTACTTACTGTAATGTGTAGCTTATGCTGTTAACGTGCTGTAGATGGTAAGACTTTCAAGAAGCCAAGGCGGCCATATGAGAAGGAGCGTCTTGATGCTGAGCTGAAGCTGGTGGGAGAGTATGGAACTGCTCACCCTGGATGAGAAGAACAACACCCGTCGTATCTTCGAGGGTGAGGCGCTCCTCCGCCGCATGAACTGCTATGGTCTCCTTGGCGAGGGTCAGAACAAGCTTGATTACGTGCTTGCACTCACTGTTGAGAACTTCCTCTAGCGCCGCCTCTAGACCATCGTCTTCAAGAATGGCATGGCCAAGTCAATCCACCATGCACGTGTCCTTATCAGGCAGCACCACATCAGGTTAGTAATCCACACTTCATCTCTCACCTACAATACTCCTACGGTACTGTGCTTGTTAGTCCTGTTGCAAAACATCACCGGTGAATCTTGTAGCTCAGCATATGCCATTCTGTGTACTTGAATCATGTGTAATTGACAGTTTCCCTTAAAACTGTAGTACATATATATAGAAAAAATTGCGGGATATAAGTTATTGAGCTTATGCAAAGTTTTCCTCTCTTTCTTGCTTCGGTGTGTTATGCTCTGCTACCGCTAGTTCTATGCAAACTGTAAACCAACAAGAATGGCTTGTTTCCTTATATGGGCCATGTGATGAGAATCCATATGCAATACTCACGACGGTCATCTGATACACTTAGTGTGTTATGTTGCAGTCATATATTCTCTGATGCCCATTGTTGCAACTTATTCAGTTCTGAGATTTTTTTTTTCTTTGATGATTCTTTTCTGTAACCCTATTCGGTAATGTGGTTTCTACATGTCTATGCGTTTAGATTAATCCAGGAAACATGGTTCAATCTGATTTTTGAACATTTGCTCAAGTGTATACACATCATGTCCTTTTCTCTTGTATGATTTGTTCTCTAATTTAATTATAACCTATGCTTCTAGAGCAATATGCTAGTGAGTCCTTGCAGAAAATATCATTTGTGAATCTGTACTTTGGAATGTGCCATCCCTTGTACTTGGAAAACATATTATTGACAGTTCCCCAAAAAACACAGTCCATAGTTTTCCCCCTTTTTGCTCTAGTCTGTTATAGCCTCCATCTGCTAGTTCTATTCAAATTGAAATGACAAGAGTGGCTTGTTTCTTTCTACGGGCCATGTGATGAGAATCCATATGCAATACTCACGACGGTCGTCTGATACACTTAGTGTGTCATGTTGCAGTCATATTATTCTCTGATGCTCCTTTCTATGTGTAACATGGTTCAATTCTGAGATTCTTATCCTTGATGAACCTTGTGTTGTAAGTTCTCTGTGCAACTAACTAATGTGGATTGTTCTTATCTTCACGCATTTAGTTTATTCCTGGAAAAACAGTGCAACCTGGAATTTGAACATTTGTTCTAGTGTATAGCTGTCATTTCCTCTTGCATAATTTATTTTCTGTTCTTCCTTTGTTAGCAATGGTTGATTTTGTTGAATAAATCTTATTCAGGTCCCTTGATCTGGATCAAATGTTCAGGGTGTTTTTCTCTTGTGTTAGTACTAAGCGTGCACTCTTTTGCTACTTTTTTGCTATTTTTATGTGTTCCTACTTTTTTTTTTCTGGAGAGCACTTGATGCGAATTTGTATGTATTTTGTTTGGCACAATGAGGAGGTAATTTAGCTAATGTATCTCTGAGGTCTGAAGGCCAATGACTCCTATGTCCTTTTCATTCTGAGTGCCTTATTTTATTCTGAAAATGGAAAGATATGTTATCTATTTCCTGTTTACTTCCATTGGTTCGCCATCTTTGCCGCTCCTCCTAACAGAGTGCATTACAGTTATGGATGTAGTTCTAGCGCGATACATCCAACTTCTTTGAATCCTATGGTCTTCTTCACAGTTTGAGCTGCTGTTTTATCCTTGGATCTAACAACTTTGTATGTTACACTTTCTCAGGGTGGGAAGGCAGCTCGTCAACATTCCATCATTCATTGTGAGGCTTGAGTCTGAGAAGCACATCGCCTTCTCCCTCACCAGCCCGCTGGGCGGCAGCCCTGCTGTAAGAGTGAAGAGGAAGAACCAGAAGGCCTCGGGTGGTGGCGGTGACGGCGAGGAGGAGGAAGAGAAAGAGCTCGGCCATAGGAACTTAAGCAACATGATTTGATTGGAAGGTGAATTGAGCTTTAGAGAAATTTTAGATGGTGGCAATGGGGGTTTGTCGTTGAAAGAATTTTGTTGTCCTAATTCAGAGCCCTGCTTTGGGAGACAGTTTTGAAACCGTCGCTTTATCCCTCACCGGGTGAAACATGTGATTGACACATGTTTAATTTCAAGCCTTGTGGCATCTCCAGAACTTGATCAAATGTACGTTGTCGTCGATGGTGATTGCAACCAGGGTTTTACGTTTTTGACAAAAACCGTGAAATTTCGAGGTTTCGATGTGAGATGAAAGTATATTCCAACTGGAACTTTGATTGGTTTTTGATAATTCAAATTTGGTACAGTACAATTTGATCCAAATTTGCCCAAAAATGTCATACCGTTGGTGGTTGCAATCTAAACACAATAGAAAAGGTGAACCTGGGCCATGTATACCTCCACGCCGTTGAGGGCTCTATCATTAAAAGTCTAACAGAGGTCATCGAGTGTTGTTACATCTGTCTACAGCCTACTCTTCCTTCGTCCAAAATAAACCAACATGTACCTCGTAGATAAAGTGTAAAATAAACCAACCTTGTACCTCGTAGATAAAGTGTAAAATAAACCAACCTTATACCTTGTAGAAGAAGTGTTAAATTAATCTTGAGGTTAGGTTATTTTAGGACGAAAAGATGGCTCTATCATTAAAAGTCTAAAAGAGGTCATCACGTGTTGTTACATCTGTCTACAGCCTACCCTTCCTTCGTCCAAAATAAACCAACCCTGTACCTCGTAGATAAAGTGTAAAATAAACCAATCTTGTACCTCGTAGAAGAAGTGTCGAATCAATCTTGAAGTTAGGTTATTTTAGGACAAAGAGAGTATATGAAGTGTTGAATCAATTTTGAGGTTAGGTTATTTTAGAACGAAGAGAATACATTAGATGAAAAAAATGGCATCCTCGTCACCATTCGATGAGTTCCACGACTAATTGAGATTCGTGCGGATGTGTTCCACGTGCTTGTTGAGATTCGTGCCAGTACCAATGCATAGCACGGATGTGCTAGTCGTCGAGATTCGTGCTGGCACTACCCCCGCGTGCGTATTTATACGGGGACGCGCGCGATACGTGGAAGATTACGTGGAGAGTTCGTTTTCGCTAGCTTAAAACCTGGTAGCCGCCGCCGCCGCCGCCGCCTGCGGCGAATCCTCTCGTCGGCGAACATGGCGGAGATGGAGGCGAGGCTATGCAGCCTGTACGGCGCGGCCGCCGCCAAGGCCACCCTGGCGCGCAACATCCTCGCCCCCGTCGCCGGCCGGCTGAGCGGCCACCCGTCGGAGCTCCACCGCCGCTGCATCCTGCTCCGCCGCCTCAGCAGCAGCCGGAACACCGGCACTACGGGCGACCTGTGCGAGCGCTTCTCGGCGTACGCGCCCGTCGAGGCGATCGCCGTCTCCGGCGCCCTCCGCACGGCCGTCGTCGTCTTCGAGACCGTCGCCGGGTGGCGGGCGGCGGCGGCGGCGACGCTGAGCGCGAGCTGCGACACCGTCCCTCCCCTCTACTTCGGCCCTCCTCTCGTCCTCGTCGACGGCCGAGACATCAAGGTGCGTACTGCGCGTCCAATTCCCGTTCATCATCTCGATCTCGAATAGATCCAATCGATTTGATGATCATAGCTAGCTCATCAGATTAGATTGCAGTATCGATCACAGATCGAGTCGAATTGGTGCATGGCTAATTAGAAGTAATTTATTGACAGGGTTTAAATTTTCGGTTTAGTTGATTCTATCGGAGATCACCGATATACCGAAATTTTGAACAAATGTTGGTACAATTTGAACAAAATATTATCAAATTCACAAAAAATAAAAAAATTAAAAATTTCGGCAGAAATAATATCGTGGGGATTCAGATTAGATGACATAAGGTAGCCATGTCACAAGGTGACAGGGTAGATCTCGGTCCTCCAAAACAAATCTAACGGCTGAGATTAGTCCACGTTATCACGAGTTAAAATTCAACTCCAGTAAAATTTTAACTCCTGAACCTACGAGTTAAATTTTAACTCATGATGACGTGGACGAATTTCAGCCATTGAATTTATTTTGGAGGGCCGAGATTCAGGGTCACTTTGTGACATGACTACCCTATGTCACCCAATCTAAATCCTATCGTGGGGGGTAGGGGTGGGGTCCGAAATGACCGAAATTTTAAACCCTGATTATTGATATGTACCAATGCTTTCACAAAGAGAGCATCACAATGTGTAATGGTACTATACTCTTTAAACCGATAGGTAAGAATATCTTATTTCATTATAGGTATTTCATTAGAATTATTGGTAAAAAAATCTATGTGATTTAACATTAGTAAATAAAAAAAAGATGGATAGTGCGAAAAGACCCAATATCAAATTTATATTAAGAAAAAGAGTAAATTGCATCGCTGATACACGAACTTGTTAGGTGGGTGCAATCTAGTACACAAACTTGTAAAATGCTTGTTTTGGTACATGAACTTGTCTGGTGTGTGCCGGAGGAAGGCGAAAAGGGAACAACATAGCTAATCTTACTGATTTAGGGGCTCATCAGGATAATTATGTAAACATATATCTGAGAAGGTTGCTATTAGATGAACACCTCTTCAATAAAAATAGAATGGGATATAGTGATCATAGAAAATGATAAAAAAAAACGAGCAATGATATAAGGGTTAGAAATATATGAAATTCATCAATTCCATGATGAAGGATAAAATACATATCAAATTTATAAATATTACATGTCTTATGCATACTCACTACACGTATGCACGTCACATCCTAATCAACATCAGCTTTGTAAAATTAACATTACGAATCTATTTTGGTCCTCGTTCGCACGAACTAGACAAGTTCGTGTATCTAAACGAGCATTTTACAAGTATATACTAAATTACACCCACCTAACAAGTTTGTGTACTGCCAATGCAATTTACTCTAAGAAAAAGTTCGAGTACATCCGGCTAGAGTCGAACACAGTCGCGGAGAGCACAACAGCTACACCATGCCATCTGAGTTACACTCAGTCTAGTAAATTTGATAATTTGTCTTTTCGCTTTATGTCTTATTTTTATTTCTTCTTTTATTTAATCTTTTTTAATGGGCTATCTAAGAAAATTATCGATCTGTAAACTGCAGGTGGCGCTCCATCCGAAGAAGCCTGCTGCTGCTTCGCCGGGAGGAGGGAAGGACGTGGTGTCGTCGTTCGGAGACGAGATGCGGTGTGGCCGCCAGTGTTAGCCACGGCGTCGCCGGTGTCCATCCCATCGTTGTCGGGGTGGCCGATCGATATGAATGGTGGCCCTGGGCTCCCTCGCCTCGACGTCGGCGGCCGCAGCTGCAACAAATACGACTTTGGGAACCTCTTTTAAACAATTAGATATAGATGTCTACCCGTTTTTTATAAGTCAACTAAATGGTTATGAAAAAATCTCAAAAAAAAATTGATAAGATAAGATAGATTAATAAGGAATATATCATTCCATAGTTCAAAATCGTATTTTACAAGTTATAACAAAAAAATAACAAATTTATTTGCAAATATATGTAAACTAGTTACAGTTTAATTTGTTATTTTCGTTACAACTTACAGAAATCAAATTTGAACTTACATGTTTGTATAGTTTTTAATTTTTTTCTCATAACCATGTAATTGACATGTAAAAAACGGGTGGACCACCCGTATTAAAATCCATATCCCATCAAATACCACGGTGCCGGTACGTGACTATGTGGTATATGTGACTTACCGCAGCTGCAGCAGAACACGTCCAGGTGAACCACCGACATCAACCACGACGATTCGCTTGTTTGGTGAACGAGGATGAAGGATGATTTATAGATCAAACAACTCACCTGCTTTAATTTCTTAGAATTTTTTTATTGGATGTTTGATGCTTGTCTTGCTTGGATTATGGAGTATTACTTTTGAAACCCCGATTATGGAGTATTACTGAGTTTTTCTCTTTTTTATCTGTGCAAAAATGTATATGTGACATGAACATTACTAATATTAATATTTAGGGGCCCGACAAAACCAAGCTCCCTTGCGAAGCAGCTTCAAACAGAAGAGGAAAACAAAGAATTCATATAACCCAACACCCAACACATGGAAATAGATTCATAAATTTGATACAAGACAACTCATTGTTTATTTGATACTAGACAAATAACACTTAGAAAATCCTGCAAATTTCAGACCATAGTCTTAACGCCATCGCTACAACTCGATCGAGCAAGCGCTCAATGTCTTACCTCTATCGCCTAACCTTATTGGGCCTCCTCCCACTCACCCTACCCTTCTCTCCTCCGATCAATCTGCCACTACTAACTATCGCCTTCTAACTATAAGCTCCAATTTGACCTACTAGCAACTTCGGCCCACCATCCTCCTCCATCGTTGCGACTCCAGCGCCATACTCGTCATCCGCGTTCACCGCTGCCTCCCACGGTCATGCATGTAAGCTTAGCGATCTCCACCCCCTCCCCCCAACCCTAACCAACTCCGGCCCATCATCCTCCTCCATCCTTGCAACTCTAGTGCCATACTCGTCATTTGCGTTCACCGCTGCCTCCTACGGCCATGCATGTAAGCTTAGCGATCTCCACCCCCTCCCCTCAACTCTAACCCTAAACCCTAACACGTTAGACTATTTCCTGTCGTTGAAGCTTTGCTGGAGCTAGGTACGAAAAGGGTCTAGAGGAGGAACTAAGGTCGTTGGAGTATGAATGACGAAGATATAGGCCCCAATTTTCTATCAACCAAATAGCAATTCTGTACAAAATTACTGACAAAGGAGATTATCACAATTCGATCAATATGAAAAGCTTAGATGACATCTAGACTGTAGCTAGCCGCTTGCCAGAAGCAGAACATAAAAACAACAATAACCAAAAGAAACTCAGAAATGACAACGAGACGAAACGAATGGGCCTCCGAAAAATCAAGCCCAGGCAAGGCCCGGCCGTGTGTCTCGTGTGGTTTGCATTTGCTTGCCTTCGTCACTGAATCAGAGTCACTCTCGAGTCTCGGAAACCGTTCGTCGTCGGCGGCGGTCGAGAGGATGCCGGCGACGGAGGCGACGCTGACAAGCCGGTACGGCGCCTACTTCGCCAGGGCCACCATGGCGCGCAACATCCTCGCCCCCGTGGCCGGCACGCTGCGCGGCCACCCGTCGGAGCTCCACCGCCGCTGCATCCTCGTCCGCCGCCTCCCCTCCTGCACCGTCCCAGGTGAAGTGTGCGACATGTTCGCCTCCATCGAGGCCATCGCCGTCTCCGGCGGCCTGGGCATGGCCGTCGTCGTCTTCGGGGTCGCCGTCGCGGACTGCATGAGCGCGGCAGTGCTCCGCACAGGGGCGGGGTTCTTCGAGCCCGTCCCTCCCCTCCACCTCGGCCCGCCGCTCGTCCTCGCCGCCGCAATGGACATCAAGGTGAGTCTAATTTGAAAATTCGAATTGAACGGACCCTGCAGGTCATCAAAGATCAGATCCGATCCGATCCGATTTTGATTTGAATTGAGTGACTAGACTAACTAATCCGATGGAAGAACACAGTTGGCGCTGCATCCGAGGAGGGCTCCGCCGCGCGAGAGCGGCGCCGGCGAGGAGGCGATGCGCGTGTCGTGGTTCAGCATGCTGGAGGGCGACAGGAGAGGGCGGCCGGTGGAGGCCACGACGGCGCTCGTCGCGTCCCTGGCGTCGCGGAGGGAAGGGCCGACGCCGGGAGGAGCGGACGGCGGCGAGCCGCGGTACTACGGCACCAGCTACACCTACTGGAGGACGGACGACACCGAGTTCTTCTGCATGGAGGACGCGTCCCGGCGAGCCGCCGATCTCGGCGATCCGCACAAGATACCTGACAAGATATGGCCTTACCAATACTGGTTTGATTAATCATTTATTTATCCCTCAAAAGGACAAGCTAATGCTTGGTATACTAAGCTGGTATGAAAAATAAAATCGTGGGATATGATTTTATGATCATTTGATTCATTCCTCTCCCAGCATCAATTAGACAGCCGCTTCTTTTCTTCGATAGAAATTACTACTCCCTCCGTCTCTAAATATTTGACGCCGTTGACTTTTTAAAACATGTTTAACCGTTCGTCTTATTAAACAAATTTAAGTAATTATTAATTCTTTTCCTATCATTTGATTCATTGTTAAATATACTTTTATTTATATATATAGTTTTACATATTTCGCAAAAGTTTTTTAATAAGACGAACGGTCAAACATATTTAAAAAAGTCAACGGCATCAAATATTTAGGAATGGAGGTAGTATGTTTCATGCATTTCATTCAGTCATTTTTTGTGTTTGTCTGATGTGTATGTGTTTTGCTTCGATAACATTACTTTTTTCGCATATGTATATTCACAGTCAATTTTGTTATTTTTGTTACAACTCGTAGAAGTCGAATTTAAACTTGCATGTTTGTAAAGTGATATATTACATATTAACCTATCATGTCAAGTTTTTTGAAAATTTTTCATAACCATTTAGATGATATGCAAGAAATGGGTGGACGTCCACCCAAGTGCTTAAAATAGTTTCCCTATGAAAAAAGAAGATAGATTCTAATCTCTCGGGTGGACGTCCACCCGTTTTTTGCATACCAACTAAATGATTATGAAAAAAATTCAAAAAAAATTATAAGATAGATTAATGTGTAATATATCACTTCACAAACATGCGAGTTCAAACCAGGGTTTACCTTACCGCCGGTAACCGCGCGGTTACCGCGGTTACCGGGCTTACCGCGGGGTACGGTAATATAAATACCACGGTAACCTTCTTAAATACAAATAAATTTAAAAAATAATTTGAATTTTTGATAAATTTTACACGGTTTTGTACGGTTTTTCACGGATACCGCGGTTACCGCGCGGTAACCGTGCTTGCCGCCGGGGCGCGGTAACCCCGGCCCCGGCGGTAAGGTAAACCCTGGTTCAAACTCTAAACAGTGGGAGGGTACGGTAATATTACTAGCTGTCTCACTTCACTATGAACACGTACTTCATGCCTACCGTGGATTGTGGTTGTTGCCAATTCTGTCCTCGTGTGTTTGGATCAGTATCTATACTTGTAAGCGTTCAAGTCTTTTTATTCATTGATGTACTTGATCCTAATGATATGCCAAGACTGGGCAGAGCCAGGTGCGAGGCAGCTTAGGCTCGAGCCCCACACCTGACAAAAAAATTGCATTAGCATAGTACTAACTTCGAATTGAGCTCTATACTTGAGATATTCATATCTTGGCCTTGACGAAGAGTGGTAGGAGATGGAGGGCTGAGGAGGAGACAGAGGAGGGGAGGGCGGAAGTTTAATAAGTATCTCCAGGCTCACCTCCTTCTCTAGGAAAGTCTTGCCACGACTAGAATTCGAGCACTATCGTCAACAATGTATTCGGAGTCCATAACTCATAGTATTAGTGTGTGCCACATTCCGTACTATGTTTGTTTTTTATAGGACAATGGAGCAAATCCACAATGTCATGTAGTAAATTTTCCCATATATATAGTTTAGATTACTTGTGTGGTTCTTAGAATGTTCCTTTTGTATGCTTAGAACAATATATCATTTCATTTGAGTCGCCATGCGCCCGTGTAGGGAAAGGAGAGGGAAGAAAGAAACAGAGGAGAAAGAGGGAAAAGTCATTGACATGTGGGTTCCACGTGTTGATTCAGCCGGCTAGACCAAGTATGAGCCACATCAACGAAAACCACCCTCAAAATCATCGAGGAAGTTATCTTATACCGGTTTTGGTTGTTAAGGCCTTAAGGATTCAAGATATATACCTTAATATGGTTAAGGGATATGAATAAAATTGTACTTCGAGGGAATCAAAGTTGACTGAACTCTCTGAAAAGAAGTGTTATTTCTGAATATGGGCTTTGCCGCCCCAAGCTGACTGAACCGGCCCATTTAGCTACGAACGGCCTATAAAGTTTCGGCCCATTTCCACCCAACTCGCAAATAAATAGGTCGTCTTCTTCCTCCCGACTCCCTCCAAGAACTCCTCCAACTCGCTCGCCCTCCCCCTCTGCTTTTCTCTCCAAGAAATCAAGAACCAGTAGCCTCTCCACCGAGATCACGACGAACCTCCTCCACCCTGACCGAGCGATTCTTTCTCCCTCCCTTTCCTTCCCCGCGTCCACCTCTATGGACAGCGTGATCTTGCGCCACCTCATCGAGGCGCTCTTGGAGCGTCAACCGATTCTCGGCGGGGACTCCACTTTCTTGCGTCGAGCGCTGGTGTTCGGAGGTGTAACCTCCATCATATCTCCGGTACACCTGGAGTCGATCTTCACCCGCTATGGAGTTGTCATGGCGACCGTCCTGCTACGAGATGCTGTCAGATGCGAGCGCGTCGGCATGCTGGTGTTCTCCGCAGAGATCGATTGCTTGTGTGCGGCGGTGATGGAGGCGGCTCGCCCAGGCGCATACCGGACGATTTCCATGGTACAAAATTCCATGGTACAAACACCGCTTCTCTGCTTTTCTTCCCCATCCGTTCTTGCTGAGGCATTTCTTGGGTGCGAGATGTTGATCGCGGCAGTGTTCTTGGTGCAATTCTTGCGCGAAATATTGGTTTTTGGGAGCTTTGGACCGTGAAATTGGTGTTCCTTTTTGAGTTCTCCCGATTTCTTCATTTTCGATTCTATGTTCTGGTTCTGAATCGGTCTCTGCGCTTCGTTCATGTCCAGATTCTTCGCCGGGAGTTCATGTCAAAATTCTCCGTATTTTGGTTCTGATTTCTGAATTGGCTTCTGCGGGTGAATGTTCATGCTTCTCCCTCTTTGTTCATGTCCTAATTCTTTCTGTTCTGGTTCTGAATTGGTCTCTACAGGTGAATTTTCATATTTTCTCCCGCTTTGTTCATGGCCAAATTCTTTCTGTTGGTTCTGAATTGGTCGCTGCAGGTGCCTGTTCATGTTTCTCCCTTTCCCGTATTGTTCGTTTCTTGATTCTCTGAATCGGTTGCTGCAGGGTGAATCTTCATGTTTCTCTTGCTTCATTCCACTTCTGATGCTCTGAATCTGTTGTTCTTGTAGGTTGATGACGAGATTCTGCATAATTCGGTAGAGCTTGTGAAGGATGCAGCCGACCAGCAGAGCCGGCGGAGCTCGACCGCCGAGGCATTCCGCCGAATGGTTCCCTGGCGATATCTGGAGGCAGACGCCCTGGAGGACATCAACTTGCGGTGCCTGCTGCTGAGGATGGGGGCAAGGAGCACGGCTACGCCCGGATATCTGTACGGCGTCGCGAGGTCAGAGTTGGCAGCGAGCGGCAGAGCGTGCGCGGTGGTGGCTTACTACTCGAGCAGGATGGCCATGGTGGTGTTCGACGAGTCCAGGGACATCGAGCGATGCGGCAGCAGGTCCGCGGAGCTGATCGCCTTCCACCTCGGCCTCTACGACTCGGGCCTCTTCCCCTTGGTCGCGGACGGCGCCGGCGGCAATGGCGCGGTGACGCGGGACCTCCTCCCGCTGTTCTGCCTCTCGCCGGACTTCCTCGGCCGCGTCGTCCTTCTCCGGGGACCCGGCATCGCCGAGCTCGACGCCGGCGAGGCGTGCCGTCGCGTGGAGGAGCTCCACCCGGTGGAGGCGCTCCTGGTGCACCGCGGCGACCGGCTCGCGGTGGTCGTGGCGCGCAGCCGCGGCGACGCCCGCGCGCTGACGGCGGAGTCCGGCGAGTTCTGGAGGCGCGCCTGCGGGCCGCAGCCGATCACCGCCCAGCTCATCGACGACCCGTCCCCGGCGTTCATGCCTCGGCCATTGCTGTACCCCGAGGTGGTGAACTTGGCGGTCGCTCGCGCCCACCGAAGGATGGATCGGTGCACGCTGGATGATCTCCATGGATTAGGCCGGGGATTGGTCGAGCTCGAATCACTCCGGCCATCTTCATCTGTTCGTCAGGGCAACCTCGCACGCCGGGGCTTCATCCTGCTGGGCTTACACCAAGACATGACAGAGGATTACCTGATGCAATACTTCGGTGACGTCGAGAGCTGCGTCGTGTACATGGCCAGGAGGGCGGCTCTGGTCATCTTCTCCACCCCAGAAGCTGCAGCCAGAGCACTGAGGACGCCCATGGCGGATGGTCGCAGCCGGGATACGCCGCGAGACGATCAGGTGGTGGACTATCTGCTTCTGCTCCAGTATACCATGCTGAGGGTAGACGACCCACTAGCTCATGAAGACTCCCAGCCTCTGATTCCGGCCAATTATGTCCTCCCTCCTTAGAGTAGATTGGTGTGTGTACAACTGTAGGTTTCTTTCAGCCTTTTGGTTCTGTTCATTCATTCATTCATTCATTCATTCGGGTTCTTTGATCCTGATATGATCATATCTGTCTCTGAACAGCACTTTTGATGATCGATTGAGTGTGCTCTGTGGTTGCAAAGTTTTGTACTAGCTTTGTGTTGCTGCTACTGTAACCATATTGTCCCTTGCAGTGCAACTTGCTGAAAGAAAAAGAAAAGGAAAGAAATGAAACTTTCAGACTCAATTGCTGCAATTTTTTTTGCTTCTGCAATGACATTCTGAAAATCAGTGTTTAAACAGTAGTACAGTTCTATGTTCATGCTTGATAGTTACAGATTGCAGTTTATGTTTGTGTGTATTGTAGTACAGTTCTACCTGATGTTCATGCCTGATGGTTATATATTGCAGTGTGTGTTTGTGGTGTGTAGGCTTCAAAATTGGGAAATGATACTCATCACCCGAAGTATTTTCAGATTTCCGGTAAAGATGTGTGGTACAGTTGTTACTTAATGTTCATGCGTGAGCGTGATGGTTACAGATTGTAATGTGTCTGTATGTTGTGTGTAGGCTGTGAAAAATGTGAAAATAGTACTCATCACAGAAGTAGTTTCAGACTTTCAGTAAAGATGATGATTTGAGACAATCTGTTGTACTAACTGAAATGAAAGGGGAAAAAAAGAAGAGAAACTTGAAGGTGCAGCGTTACCTCAATGATCGGTGGAATTTGGACGTCTTAAAATCTTGTCATGATCCTTCCGGGAGCGCTTCCTGTTGTGTACTTGTGTGATCACAAATTCTGAAATCTCCATCTTGAGTGCCATCACAGATTCTGAAATCTCTATCCTGAGTGCCAGTGGTTTGGTGTTGAACATGAACTATCCCAGATTCTAAAATCTCTTTATCTCTTGCCGTCGACCAAGAAGATGAAGTTGTCCGACGAGTGAGGCAGTGTGCTGGAGATTGGGGATGCCAGTAGCTATTCTGGGGTGTTGAAAACGTTCTTATTATGTGTTTCCCGTGTGATCGCTAAAGTTCAATTTTTAAACCTAAATTTTGAAATTTGAAATTCACAAATGTATTCTCCGTTTAGGATTATTTTTATGTCCTCTTTGGTACCAACAGGATCCGTGGCGCAATGGTAGCGCGTCTGACTCCAGATCAGAAGGTTGCGTGTTCGATTCACGTCGGGTTCAATACCCCGATCCTTTCGGATCCCTTTTTTTTCTTTCTGTTCCGTATTAACTCTTTTTGGGCCCAATTTTATAGAGGCCCAATAAAGGTCCAATTTTACCTTATATTCCATTGAAGGCCCATTATTCACAAAGCCCAGGAAGCCGACAACCTGAGGTCTATTCTGTATAAAGCCCAGGAGGCCCACCACATCGACCGCCTCCAGACCAAAACCCTTAACCCACTTCTCGAACCTTCTCCGCCTCTCCTCTCTTCCTCCCCACCTCCGTCTCCTCTCTTCCGCACCGGCGAATCCCCAGGCGAGCCTTCTAGAACCTTCGATTGCTCGGGCGGGCCTCCTCCTCCGCGAGCCGCAGCCATGGCGACCGTCATGCAGAAGATCAAGGACATCGAGGACGAGGTAACGAGCTCCCCTTCTCTAGGGCCGGCGTGCCCCGCCCCGCCGCCCTCCGACGATCCGTAGCTGTCGCGGATAGATTTGCTGCTCTCGAGGGTAGTAGTGGTTGGGGTTGCGGTTTTGGTTGCTTCGTCTCGAGCTGAATTGGTTTGATGCTGCTTTGTGATGGCGTGATGTGTGCTAGTTTTGGTGGTTTGGACGGTAGATTAGGTCAGGGAAGCTATGGCTCGTGGGTTGGAAGCAGCATGTCATGATTTTTTTTTTTAGTATTAGTTCAGAACTGTTAGGTTTTAACTGCGAGCGGCATGCGATGTAGTGGGCTTGTGGCTTTGAGCTGCTCTAATTCAATGAAATGTTACTGTTCATACACTTGTGCTTGGTGAAGGTCGGAGATAAGTTAGACTTGGGGCAGCATTCCAGTCTCGAGGCTGGGCTAATATCATTTTCTTACCTAGTTTATATTCATATGGTTTTGGGATTTTTTTTGTCTTATTATTGGTTGTAATTTGGAGTATTGCTGGATCTAATAGACACATTTTGAGGGTATTAGTGATTTGAAATGTTGGAGGTTGTTGTGTCGTCAATTTGAATATGATGGTGGAACCCTGTATATCTGTTTCTTCATTAGTTATGATTGAGAATTCAGAGATTCTGTAACTGTTGTTGGAATGTAGCTAGGACTAGGGTATTGAATGTTTTGTGTGGTCAATAATGGTAAGAGTACGGGAAATCGATGATATTTCATGAGTCATTTTTCTGTTGTGATTCAGTGGTCTTTTGTCAAAGGCTGCATACTGCAGGTGCAAGTGCATAGATTGCTTTAGTTGCATCTTGCATTTGCATGGTGATGATTTAGTACCATAGTACCTTTCTAGTTATACATATAGTTGTTATCTTGGTTCATAATTAGCAACAGTAACATTTTTTTTATCATGAGCAACACTACCATAACTGTTATGCCATTTGAGAAACCGAGAATTGAATAACTGGAAAAATGGATAGGAACATCTCTAATAGTAAACGAAACAGCTGATGCTTCCACTTTCTAATCCCTTTGCTGATGTTCGTGGCTTTTCTTTGACTTGATAGATGGCAAGGACGCAGAAGAACAAGGCCACTGCACACCATCTTGGTCTTCTGAAGGTAATGTGAACTCCGTCCATCTTTAATTTAAAATGCTAGTAGTATGTCTGCTGTTGTATTAAAATCCTAAGAAATTGGCCCATAGGCAGATTAGCTATTTCTGGTTCACAATAAGTTATGCCTTCATGCTTCTGAGTATATCTTGCCTACTTCATGATCAAACGTATGCATCTGCTGAATTCCGTTAGTTCAATTAAATCAGTAGCATGGTTATCTTACCTTTCCCTGCGCATGAACCTTAGTATAAAACTGCTGTATCAGGTTCTATTCCATTCCACAATAATATGTGTCACTTTGGTAAGAGTTTGCATTTAAGGTAAAAAGTGCTTGAAAGGATGGTCATAAGTTCCATCCTCAGGACCTAGACAAATTATTTCATTGTTCTCTGTGTTAATTTCACATATTCTTGCTACTAGAACCTGTGTACTTTTTGTTTAGTTTAATCTGCCACTTCTACAAATTATTGTCTTTTTCCTAACTGTTTTCCTCTTATCAGGCTAAACTTGCAAAATTACGCCGTGAGTTGCTGACTCCTACATCCAAAGGTGGTGGTGGCGGTGCTGGCGAGGGATTTGATGTGACAAAAAGTGGAGATGCACGTGTTGGTTTGGTGGGCTTTCCTTCAGTTGGAAAATCAACATTGTTGAACAAGCTGACAGGAACATTTTCAGAGGTGCTGTACGAATGCTATCTACATATTCATTTACGAGGATCTTCCCCCACTTAGTTGAGCACCCTTTGTATTAGATAAACGCACACACACATTTTTATGCCTCTACTGTGTCCGTCTTTTATTCATCAATTTCATGGATATGTTTAAGTAGTTTTCATAGTTGGATATTCCAAGTGGCCAAGTCGGTTTTTCCTACAACTATTGCCGAGTTTGTATGCTATAATGGCGTGGTCTTATGAACCTGTCCCTGTTGTTGATTCAACAGGTTGCAGCCTACGAATTCACAACTTTAACATGTATTCCTGGAGTTATAATGTACAAAGGGGCTAAAATCCAGGTAATTATTTACTCTCATAAAGTAAGATACATGCCTGAGTTTATCCGCTCTTGGTTGATAACTAGCCTTTCTTTTTCAGCTTTTAGATCTTCCAGGAATCATTGAGGGTGCTAAAGATGGAAAGGGTAGAGGAAGGCAGGTAATATGTCCTGCTCTCACAGTTTTGAATTGGTACTAATGCTATTGGATTTGTATATTCTTTTGCACTGTGTAAACATTTGTTTTTCTGACTCTCTTTGTTTAAAATTGCCATGAGTCATATGGTATATATGAACAATTTATTGTTTGCAAGATTTCTTATGCAACCTTTATAGGAATCACCTGACTACTTCAGCACTTGTCTCTTGTATAAATCATCTAGGCAGCTGCATGTACTCACAGAAGTGCACTGTCACTTCTCATGATAATATTTGTTTAAAAAGAGGGAAATATGTTCTGTATAATAGTAACATTTTATCAATTGGTATGTGATTTCCACTTTCTGGTTAACAATGCAGAACTTCCTTAAATGTATATGTGATGGAAATCAGACTAGTTGTTAGATATGCTCTTGAATGTTTTGAAGGCTGAATGAGCTTTTCATCTTGAACATGCAATACTGCAATTTAAGTGAACATTATCTGTACCATGCATGTTGAAGTTATCTAACTTTTGCACGCCTAACAATGTGGCAGCAAGGTTCTATTTATCCTTTTAATTTAATGACACTGTGTTTCACTAAGAAAAAATCAGTATTTTTTTAGGAGACAAGTCTCACATGCTTTAGATATCCTCACATCGAACCCAAGGACTTCTCTCCCTATATCAAATAGTAATATTATATGCAATAATTAAGCATATTTTTGTTGTTTGTCAGGAAGTTATGCTGTTTTCCCTTCTAGTCTGATAGATAGCTTACATGTTTTTCAGGTTATCAGCACAGCAAGGACATGCAATGTCATTCTGATTGTTCTTGATGCCATTAAGCCAATAACCCACAAGCGGCTTATTGAGAAGGAGCTTGAGGGATTTGGCATTAGGTATGTTTTGACTTTCTTTTGGGTAGAAGATGTTTCAGCGGTGTTTGCCATACTATACAAAACTTGCTAAGGGTGCGTTCGGCGGTGAGAGTTCCCAACTTTACTCTCTCGTTTTCAGCGCGCACGTTTCTCGAACTGCTAAACGGTGTGTTCTTTGCAAAAGAAAAATATGTAGGAAAGTTGCTTTAAAAAATCATATTAATCTATTTTTAAAGCATTTTTAAGCTGAAACTCAATTAATTATGTGCTAATAATCCTTCACTTAGTTTTCCGTGCTGGGAGGCAATGTTGGGAATCTTGCCTCCCGAACTCAAGCCTAAATAGCTTTTGTTTTTTCATTCTTTTCTGCTCGCCTCTGTCACCATGAGCACAAATAGAATCAAACAAATTTATATGACACCATTCATCTTAGTTTTCGTCGGTATGTCATTCATCCAATTTTATGAAGAGTAACTGCGCCTACTGGATCATGGGAAACTCAAGAAGTCAAGATGCTATGTCCACTCTTGCTCACTACAAGTTCATTTCACTCTCAAGAGTTCTTTTAGGCCATGCTATCTTCCCTGCTGAAAGAAGGCTGATGTTTAATCTTCATGAACCCTGTATCAAATGATAGGTTGAACAAGACACCCCCCAATTTGACATTTAGAAGAAAGGACAAGGGTGGCATCAATTTTACATCAACTGTGACGAACACAAACTTGGATCTTGAAACAGTAAAAGCAATCTGCAGTGAGTACAGGATACACAATGCTGATGTCTCCCTTAGATATGATGCAACAGCAGATGATCTCATAGATGTGATTGAGGGAAGCAGAATTTACATGCCTTGCATCTATGTTGTTAATAAGATTGATCAGATAACACTTGAAGAGCTGGAAATCTTGGATAAACTTCCCCACTACTGCCCAATTAGGTGAGAATTTAATTGACATCTTTTGTTGTGCTTTATTCCATTCATTTTGCTCCAACAAGTAAAGCAGACTCTCCCTTTCCTTTTATTTGTCCACAGTGCTCATCTTGAGTGGAATCTCGATGGTCTTCTAGAGATGATCTGGGAATACCTGGATTTGGTTAGGATATACACAAAACCGAAAGGTTTAAACCCAGATTATGAGGACCCTGTAATCGTATCCTCTAAGAAGAAAACAGTGGAAGACTTCTGCAACAGAATCCACAAGGACATGGTGAAACAATTTAAATAGTGAGTATCTTCATTTGTATCTTGTCTGAATATTTTTGTCCCTGTTATCCATCTGTGTGGCTAACTGCTCACAAAACCTGCAGTGCATTGGTGTGGGGTTCTAGCGTGAAGCATAAGCCTCAGAGAGTTGGCAAGGTAGGCATTCTTCAACTACTACCATGTTTCGCTGCCATGATCTATCTTTTTTTAGGGGATATCTCCTAATATTAATTTGGGAGGCTTTGTGCAGGAACATGAGCTTGAGGATGAGGACGTTGTCCAGATCATCAAGAAAGTTTAGGTATATTGTAGTGGTCACGTTCTGCAAACCTGGAAGGAGGTATGAGCTATGAGAATTTTGAGAAGCAGTCACTTTTACTGCGTGTTATTTTGCTAGCTATGATGCCCATAGATGATTGGCTGTTCCCATGAACGTTTCAATGCAATCAAAATGTAGACGGACAGATTTTCCTTCTGTCAAGTTAGCCTTGTAATTGTGATCTTTGTCTGATCTTCCTGTTGCTATATATATGGTGAGTCACCGATGAACACAGCAGTTGAACACATGGAAAGATGCTTTGCTTATCTTCAGAAAGATGAAAGATGATTCACATGCTACAAGTGTCCCAGTTATGATTGCTATTAGCCATTATATTGAGATCACCAATACCAAATTCATTTTTTTTTATGACGAAGAACGTGAGGGCGACTTGGAAAAGGTATTAATGGTTCGACGATTATTATTGTATCGAATCGCATAGAGATGACTTGGCTGTTGATGCGATTGTCGCAATGTTATCTGTAATATATTTGTCATTATAAATACACACACGAATCTTATCTGCAACGGAGGCGATGATCTGTATTACAGCAAGTATCCAACAAACTAGAAGGATGTACGGAACATCGCTTTTCCGTTGCATGTGACAATGCTTTGTCATATTGCGAGCAGCTGATTGGCGAAACGGGCTGTTCCAGCATGTTCTCTTTTAATTATTTGGCTTGCGAAACATGACGGCCACTGCGTGTAGATCTCTTATTGTTTACCGCTTGCTTGGCGAGATATATTCCTGTAATGCTCCTTATTTCGATCAGTTTCATCTGCCAGCTGACTTTAACCTGTCGATGTCCCCTGAGATCATGGAAGATTGGAAGTTAGGGCAGTCCTAGTGTAGACATAATTGGTATAGTGTCTATTTATCATTCACATCATCTTTAGTACAAGATCAACTCCTCCAAGGCACACAGTACTATTTCAATAAATAGACTAATTACTTTTTTATAAAAAAATCAACAGGTAGCATCCCTCTCTTACCATGCATTTGATTTAGCGTATCGGTGGCTCTTGCATGTGATCCAGGCCTTCCTTTCTCCTCTTAATTCAAGTGACTCTTACTAGTTAAAGCATTGGTAATGATCTTACAGCTCATGTGATCCTTCGACATAAATACAGTTCTGGAGCAGTTGAGTTGCTATAAATCTATTTTGTCAATTGCGTAGAAGGTTAATTTTGGATGTAGAGGCTGGATTGATTTGAACTATAAAGAGAAAGAACTGCGTAAGAAGCTAATAGGAGGATTACATGGCTAAACCACAATTTAGAGTCTCCTAAACTATGTCTGAAGTTACTTGTGCCATTGTTGCCACCACTGTCACATGTGCCTTTATTGCCACCAGGAGTAGTGCTTTGTATGTTACGAGTACAAGCCTTTTCAAGTTTTATTTTAGTTAAATTTATTTAGTTTTGATCAAGTTTATAGAAAAAATTAGCAACATCTATAATACTAAATTAGTTTCATTAAATATAACATTGCATATATTTTGGTAATATGTTTATTTTTTTTTGGAAATATTACTATATTTCTTTACAAGCATAAAAAAGTTTAACTAAAAAAAATAAAGTGATTTATAATATAAAAAACGGAGCAAATACTTGTTTATTTATTTATGCTTGTGTGATTTTACCATATCACTTTGGTGGTGTCACCTCAGTCGACCAGCTTCTTGTTGATTGGCGAAAAATACCATTATACTTATAGCTAGTTCATAATCTTCTAGTATTATACTTGCTCTAATAGAATAGAATCTGGCTAAAACTTCAAAGAAGAAATAAAAAACTTATAAAAGATAATAGGATCATATAATATGTTTGGTACCGTCTAACTAATCAACGTACTAATTGTTGTTTTCGTAGGAAGCACATTTGACGTGGTGGTGAAATTCTAAACAATTTCACTCAACAAGTTAATAGAACATGATTTTTTGTGTAATAATACTAATATAAATAATAAAAGAAAAGGAATTACACATCTCTTCCTCCGGTTACTTTCTTTAGGGAAAAAAAAGCCCACAATGTTAATTATTGGGAGCAAAAATGTTCCTCCCTAATTAACAAGGAATATCCGCAAGCAATAAAGGGGAAGGAGGTGAGATGAAGCCCTACCTTTTGATTGGGATTTGCTCTTGAATCTGCTTCCAAACCATCGATTCATCATCCATCTCTTCCAGTCTTCCTTCGCATTCTCCTGGAAAAAAATCAGAAAAGAAAAAGGAAAAATCTCTTGTACTCTCCTCGATTCTGCAATTTTTGTTTGGTTGTCCCAACAAAAATCCCCCAATTCTCCCCAAGAACAGGAGCACACGACCCTGTTCCTGTCCCCTAGATCTGCGTGGAGGCGGCGAGAAAACCTCAATCCGGCACAAGGGGCTTGTGGTTGATACCCCGGAGCGCCGTCTAATTCCAATCTTGGTAGCTGCCGGCGGTGCTTCCGGTGGTAGACGAGGAGATGGTGCCGTGGGAAGGGTATGTGAGCGACGAGACGATGGGGACGTTCGCGCCCATCGCGCTGTACTGGGTGTACGCCGGCGGCTACCAGCTGGTGCTGCACCGGCGGCCGCTGGAGCGGTACAGGCTCCACACGCGGGCGGAGGAGGAGGAGAAGAACCTCGTCGCCCTCCCCGCCGTCGTCCGCGGCGTGCTCCTGCAGCAGCTCGTGCAGGCCATCGTCGCCATGATCCTCTTCATGGTAAGGGATGTTGTGTGGTGATGTTTCAGCTTCTAATTCGAATGACGCTGCCGTGGAGATGAAACTGATTTTAGAAGTTTCAGATATAACACAGCAATGATCAGTGTTGGAATTTCACGCATTTTTTTTTATCTAGGTCGAGCCATTCATTGAATTGGTTTGCAACCCATTGGGCTCCTTGCTACCATTACTATCTTTAGTGGAAAACCGTTGTTTTGCTGTCTTTCTGGTTTTGATTCTTAGATTAGGAAAATTGATGATATTCCACTGTTTAGATGCGTGTTCTAGGATTTGCCAGAGCTGTAGGCATGTCAAAGAGAAATACTCTTTTGCACATTTACTGGTAGATGATATAGTAAATTTTATTTCCAGGCAATTTTGTGCATGGGCAGTTCATTTGCAGACATTATCTCAGCTATCCTTCCTATGGTGTGCGTATATGTTCCATGACTTCTGAAGCTTGACTAATGGACAGCAGCACATTATGGTGTTTGTGCGCAATCTCCGGAATATCCTTAGGGTGGTCATTTGGCTTGTAGGCTCTTAGCTATTTTACCTGCATACAACATTTCTTGGTTTTCGCGTTGTGCATAATAAAGCCATTGAACAATATGTCCTGAAATTGAATTACAGAATTCGTGTTAGACAACTCTTTGTTAATGAACCCTTTAGTTAAGGGACTACACTTGATACTCCTGAGAGCTGTACCCATCGCTGTCTTGTTGTGGTGCGATTTAACAGCCAGCATGCCCCTTCATTTTTCAGTGCTCACAAATATTTGGCCTGTTCTCTAATTTCATAATGAAACTTACGTGGCCCTTTGATCCTAGGGCTGGATCCCTATAAGCCGTAGGCGTCGCTCTGGCCTGGCATCCAGCACCACCAAAACTGCAAGCTGTTCCTGCTGCAAAATAAGTTAACGCCTGTTGAGTACTGCCCGATTCAGGTCCCTGGCATCATGAGAGCCTGGAGGTTATATTTTGTGTCATATATACAACACCTATTGTATGTATAGGTGTGCACCTTTTTTTTTGTTTTTGTTGTAATTAAGCCCTAGGCCATGTACATATTACCATGTGATGTTACAGATTGGGAGAAACTGACTTCTATAGCCTACCTCCCATTTCCCTATGCACTGTGTAATGTCATTGTGCTTGTGTTTATATTACATTAGCGCTATTTTCTTAGGATGTTGAGGAGTTTCAATAAGCTAAAGCTGTGGTTTGTTTTTCAATGGGTAACTTATCCATCATCCACCCTTTCTTACCCAGTTATGAATTATTTGCAGGTTACTTCAGATAGTTCAGCAGTTGTAGTTCAGCCACCTATCATCATTCAAGCTTTCCAGTTTTTGGTTGCAATGCTTGTCATGGATTCATGGCAGTATTTTGTGCACCGCTACATGCACCAGAACAAATTCCTCTATCGGCATATCCATTCACAACATCATCGGCTGATAGTTCCCTACGCCATTGGGGCTCTCTACAACCATCCATTGGAGGGACTCCTTCTGGACACCGTGGGTGGTGCTATCTCCTTCTTGGTCTCTGGCATGACACCAAGGACTTCCGTGTTCTTCTTCTGTTTTGCTGTCCTCAAGACAGTTGATGATCACTGTGGACTTTGGTTACCGTATAACATCTTCCAGTCCTTGTTCCAAAACAATACTGCCTATCATGATGTCCACCATCAGCTTCAAGGCTCAAAGTACAATTACTCTCAGCCTTTTTTCTCAATCTGGGACAGAATACTGGGGACCCACATGCCCTACAACTTAGTAAGACGGAAGGAAGGCGGTTTTGAAGCAAGACCACTGCGAGACTAGCTTGAACCGATGGAAGTGTATAGAACTCCAGCAACTCAGTGAGATACAATGCTCTACCTCCCTTTCATATGTTTAGAACCTCATAGGGACCAATCTAACTTCGAAGATGTTGAAGCTGTTCAAGTACTCCCAGATTTTCTTTTTCGCGTCTTGCTGGAAGCAATACGCTAGTCGGGATTTGGGAAGACACTGAAGCTCTTGCGCGATGCTTGTTCTTACACCTGCTGTTAATCTAGTTAGATCGGTCACCTGGAATGTGTGTGGTACTGTATGGTTTGTCTTGATGGCTTTTCTCCTTGTCATGGCTATTTTTTGTGCAGAGCTGGCATTTACATTGCTGTGCAGATAGTGTATTTGGAATCACACTTCTGTATGTACCCCCAATTATTTATGTAACTGAATATCTGGGCATGGTTGGTAACTTCAAAGTTCAAACCAATCTTTATCTACTACTGTATAGTAGTTTGTTTGATCAATTACAGATCAACTTTGATGGTACTCATGTTTCCATTTCTAAGTGTAGCTTTTACAGCTGTTGAAAACCAAAGACCTCCTGAAGCTTAAGCTTGCATGTTGGGTTACATATTGGTTGATCTGGAGTTCATTTCACTTGAGGCTTGAGAATGTTTGTGTTTCCTATCATAAGATTTGTGTTTTGCAACAGGATTTTAATTAAAGATAATTATCATGTCCAATCATTATTTTCTTGCATATAGATTCAGTACTCACGGCTACCACTACTCCCTTCTGAAGGAGTATAGGCCCTTGGACAGTACATCATCATTAGGGATGCAAGCGGGTCGACCCACGAGCTCACTTAAAGGTTAAATAAGTGATAACCCATGGGTTTTCGCGCCGTGGCCTGACTTACCATGCCTCGGGATGCAAGTGGGTTAACCCATAAACCTATTTTTAGATTAAATTAGTAGGTAACTCACAAGTCAGTTGGTGAGTACCCGCTAATTTTGCTTATAAGCGAGCTTGCGTGTTAGCCCGCTTGCATCCCTAATCAACATCACTGTCATCCCTAATCTCATCCATCTCTTATCGTTGCAGACGGTTTAATGGGGGATTAAAACGCAAAGCATGGGACCTCTAGCTATTAGCGGCCAAAATAGGGGCCAAAATGCAAATTGGCTCGTTGCATTTGGAGGCCCAAAATCTCAAATTCTCAAGGCTTCTTCCAACCCACGAAGCCCCCAAAAAAAGCCCAAAACCAGTAGCAGCAGCGGAGCGGGGCGCCGTGGACTGACGGCGACGTCGCCGGAGAAGCAGAGGCGGCGGCGGCGGCGGGCGACGAAGGCGACATCACACCGACGGCGATGTGATCCCCGCGAGTGATTTGTGCCATCATTGGATGCCACGTCACGCGTCGGCAGTTGGCACGTCGACCCGCGTCGTCTCAATTTATTAAGATTAATTAATTACTACTACGACTCTACGAGAGTGGTAAGTAACAACGAGTCATCGCAGAAAGCATCAGCTCACCTGCGAAGCTGAGATGAGCCCCAGGTGTTCTTCTATTTCTACCGGCAAATTCTTCGTCGGCAGAAAAAAAAATCAAGAGAACACTACACCGAAATGATGATAAAGCAAAATATTACAGCATTTGCATCTCATCATCTCATTAATCATAGTAGGCTGCAGTATTTTGATTATTTACTATATTGATTAGAACTTTAACACATACAACCAGATTTGGAATTTGTGATTTAATCCCAGATGCTGTAACTCAATAGTAAACTCATAGAAGTGAAGTAATTAATTTATGTGTAGAAGAACACCACCTTATTTCTATTTTGGGAGGGATTATGATCCTATATACATAGCTAAATGATGAGATTTTAGAGAGGGAGAGAGATCGAGTTGGCGCTAGAACCCGCGGTGGCCGGAGTCGTCGACGTCGTCGTCCTGCGAGTAGAAGTCGACGATCTCCGACAGGTCGGCGGCGGCTGATTCGTCGTCGTCGTAGCCCAGCATCCCCTTGTCTCCGGCCGCCTGCAGCCACAGCAGGTGCTCGAACAGCAGCACGTCCACGGCGACCGCCACCGCGCCGCCGCGGGTCCGCCGCCCGGCCGCCGCGAGGAGGCGCCGCACCGGCCCGGCCTCGAGCACGGCCTGGTCGACGTGGAACACGCTCCTCTCCCCCTTCGTCGTCCCCACCTCCACCCTAATCACATCCCCCGCCGCGGAGGAGGAGTCGAGGCGCCGGTACCCTCCGCCACCGCCGGCGCCGCCGCGGCGGGACGCAGAGCGGAGGAAGGTGTAGCAGCCGGCGGAGGACGGACGCGGCGACGGGGCCTCCTCCTCGGCCTCGGCGGCCGCGGCGGCGTGGCCGTGGCGGCGGTGGTGGTGGTGGGGCATCGCCGATTCGCCGGGTTTCGTGGCTTGCGGGAGGAGCGAAGCGATTGCTTTGTGGTGGTGGTGTTTGTGTGGGCGGGTGTGTGCTTCTTTTCTTTTCTTGGGGTGGGGAGCCTTTTTATGCAGTGGGTTTGGAACTAACGGTCGGCTTACGGGGCAGCTCGGTTTCCTCCCTCGTTCCATATTGGATCATGTGATTTTTGGTTTCTTTTTCCCTTACATTGGCCTTGATTGTAGTGTGCTTTTTTGTTCTTTTGTTTTTTTGAATTTGTTACTACCTTGATCCAAAATGTTACTCCATCCCTCCCAAAATTATAGGACCCAAATTATAGGACGTCCCCTTTTTAAGAAAAATAAAACTCAATAACTTTTGACTAATAATTTTACTAACTATATCTATACTGAGTATTATTGAGTATTATGCATGTTATATCATTAGATTCATATTTTAAAGTACTTTCATGTGATGCTAATTTTATATTCGTTGGGATCATAGAATGAAATAAAATATTGATTAAAGTATGTTATTGAATATCGTGTAAAAAATATAGGTCTTATAATTTGAGACAGAAAGAGTACTATTTCGTACCGGATAATGACGTATCTTAATTCTACGAATCTGACATAGGTAATAATATTTTGAGATGAATGTAGTACAAAACTTTCGACAATTTTTCTTCAAAACTTTTAGATTTTCAACTCTCTAAGATTCGTGTTGGAACCGAAGGTATCAACTATTATATATGCTTCAAGATTTGTGATGTATTTCTAACATGAGTGCATCCATGTGAGTGTAATTTTGTGTCGTAAGATCTAAATTTCAGTGGGTGAAGTTATACAAATATGATTCCAACGCGACGCTTGTAGTGCTTCTTTTCCCTGATTTTTCTGCATTTTTCAACACGAATAAAAACTAGTACAAAGCACTTTGTAAAAAAAAATCGTGCATTTCAAACATGGCTTCGCTAACAAAAAAGTATTTCCACCTAACCCTACTTTGAAACAAAACAAATCATTCAAAGCTAATTTACAGGTATCGGCTCAATTCATGCGTCATTTGCAAAATAAGTTCTCGATCTTTAAAGAGATTTCACTGTTTAGACAGGTTTTGCAACAAACTGGTACTGTTCATGAAATGCTACAGTGGCCTTGGTGCCATCAACCGGACACGTAGGTTGTGTGTGTTCATTAGAGTTGGCGCCATGTGCAAGAATACTGAAGTAGCAATGGCTCGGTTTTTCAGACAACCACTAATCACCGCACTGATCTAGTACTCCCTATCTCCTAAATTATAAGACATAAGACATATATTTTTTATACATGGTATTTAATAATATACTTGGATCAGTATTTTATTTTATTTTATGATCCTAATAAATATAAAATTAACATCACATGAAAGTAGTTCAAAATAAATTTAATGATATAACATATATAGTACTTAGTATAGTTATAGTTATAGTTAATATGATTATTAGTTAAATCTATCGAGTTTAATTTTTCTTAAAAAGGGGTGTCGTATAATTTAGGAAGTATTCTTCTTATAATCTACTGCTCCCTATCAGGGTTTCAAATTTCAAAATTAGGGTTTCTACCGAGGGGGAGCGATAGAACCGAAATTTCAGAAATTTTAGAATTTTTTCGTACGAATTTTTTTGAAATTTTGACTAATTTTGAATGGATTTGAATAAAATTTGACCAAATTCACAAAAATTTACAAAAAAACCGAAAGTTTTGGGCGAGATATGAACATTTCGGTGGGGGGCGAAATTTCGGAAATTTCGAACCGAAATTTCAAACACTGCTCCCCATAACTTGATTAGCTTAAGGATTAGTACACGAGCAAATTAACGTCAGAAAGTGGTTGTTAGCCGGAAAAAAGGCTCCTCGGATTGAGGTAATTAGGCCAAAAGGAGACCCGCTCAAATTCCAAAATGTTTGGTGGAGTATATAATTAGGGCAACTAGTTAACAGTAATTTTCAAGGTGCAAAATCGAACGAAATGTCGAATCGTATTTATTACTTCAGACAGAACCAGTCTCTGGGGTGTTTGGGAGAGAGGGGCTCAAAAACATAAGTCCCAGGCTAAAGTTTAGCCTCTCTCTTCCAAACACCCTCTCTAGCTACGTGTTGTCCATTTGGAATCTGTTAACTTCAGCTGGCAGAGGTATACCATACCCATCATTCGCGCGTTACATCGTCAGTTTGCGTGCAATCAACTCATCGTCCATATTACACTTGGACGCATAATCAAAGGAACATAAATTAATTCAAAAAATTTGTTACGACACTAAACATATACTGTACTACTTCTATGTCGATCGAACTGCCACGTAAGGTTACCATGCTTATTATATTCGATTATTAATTTGTTGATTAATTAATTAAAGAGTCTGGTTTAATTAGACGTACGTGTGCACACACGTTGCGACTCGTGATATGTTTTTATAAATTTTAATCAGGCAGCTGCTGCCTACGTGGCCTGGCACGTGGCGTCGTCGCCGGCTGCCTCGCTCCCTGCTCCGGCGACCGTTCCTCCGGGAGACCCACACGTGCGCCCGACGTGTACAACCGCCGCGAAGAAAACTCGCAGCTAATCCATGCTCTAGTTCACCTCTTCTACTCTCGATCTCCATCACCGATTCACCGATCGGTCGAGTAGGGCAGCCATGGGCGGATCAAGGAACAACAATGGCGGGAAAACGGCGGAGGCGGCGGCGGCGGCGAGCGGCACGGCCAACACCGTCGTGGCGCTCGTGCTCCTCCTCGTCGCCGCGTCGGCCGTCGTGTTCTTGCTGTCGCCGCCGACGCCGGCGGCGACGCGGATCGGCCGTCACGGCGACGGCGGCCCCCGCCGCGAGCCGGTGGAGCTGGCCATCGGGCTCGCCGGACACGAGAGCTGGCTCGACGCCGTCCGCGCCTGGGCGAAGCTGGCCTGCCTGAAGCTCCGGCCGCCGGAGCCGCGGTAAATCTCACTCTCATCATCCACTGTCATGTCAATCCTACTCAGGTCATGTCGATGAAATAGCGTTATTGGTTTTTGATTTCTTAAAACATGTTTAATCATTCGGCATATTTAGCGAAAAAGGCATATAGCCTAGTGGTTATAGTGACCTGAGTAGCACCCCCAAGTTTATAAGTTCAAATATTCATAGGGGCCAATTTCAAATTGGGTTATTTAAGGGCTAGTTCTTCTTCATTCGATAGGCTAATTTTCTATTTAAAAAAGCTGGATATATCCGGTTGGATATAGAAGCCGGCTAAAAAATACATTTCTCTAAATAAAAAAAATAAAAAGTTTATGTAATTATTAATTATTTTATTATAATTATTTTATTATTAAAATACTTTAAACGTACTTATACAAAATTTTTAAATAAGATAAATTGGTGAAACATGTGTTTAAACGTTAACCTTTAAAAAACGAAGGGATTATGTATATATTTTGCAACTAGTACATGTATACATGTTGTGTTGCTTGTGTGTTTTTTGGGCCAGTGAGAAAGTGGCGTGGTGCTGTTCGAGGAACGGCGCGGCGGTCGAGGTGTGTATTCTCACGGCGGCGTGTGTGTGCCAAGGTACGATCTGCGCAGCCCGGCGGCGGTGAAGGCGGCGGCGAAGGAGGCCCTGGAGATGGGCAAGGTGGCGGTGGAGCACGCCGCAGAGTCGGCGGCGACGGCGGCGGAGGAGGCAGTGGGGAAGACCACGGTGAAGCTCAAGAGGAAGTTGTCGCCGCCGACATCGCCGGCGGGGGGGCGCCTCGACGAAGACCTGTGACCCTGTGTTCTGTACTGTAAGTGTGACGTGTTGAAAATGTGCATGCTTTTAAGTTTTGAGTAAATTCCCTGTGTACCCCTGAAAACTCACTCAATGCCTTCCATATCCCTGAAATTTACCCGATCCCTTCTATGCCCCTGAAATTTCAGTTTGATCCCTTTCATGCCCCTACCGTTACATTTTCCATTATTTCACTGTTACGTTTGGTTGCAAATGTCTTTTTTGCCCTTGATGCTTTAGGTTTAAATGTAAGCTTCAAAAACAATTGAAAATTTTGTTTGATTGCACAGCATGTGCATTTTATAAAACTAATGAGACTAAATAATTAGTGCAGAAAATTTTGACATAAATTTTGAAAATAAAATAAATGTAATAAATTAAAATTTTTATTTGAAATTTTAATAGGATAATAGATTTTTTTATCTGGAGCATTTATAAAAAAAATGTTGTGAACATTGGTAGTCCTATCTTTATTTGAATGCTCCTCATTTTTATGACTTTTTTATAAAACAAATAAATATGTATTTTTTATTTTATTATCTAAAACTATTTTTTGGGATAAATAATGCATTGCACAACAAACTCATAAGTATAATAGTCTCATGCGAGAAGCTTTTATATTTTTAATAATGTAATTCATGAATTTCTTTGTTCATCCAAGGTTAAAATGGTCATTTTTATAGAAAATAGACGGTCAACTGACGGGAGGGGTATGCAAGGGATCAAAATCAAAATTTGGAGGTATACAAGGAAGTAAGGAAAATTCAGAGGTATAGAAGGGATTAGGTAAAATTTCAGGGGTATACAAGGGATTTTCTCTTTAGTTTTTCTGTACCCATGTGAATTACAGTACGATGTGTTAGCGTCTTGTGATGGATGATGATGCTTGGAAGTTGGAAGGTGGATTGGAGTTGGACGTATTCGGCTTCAGTACTTTGGTTTACAATCTGCAAAAGCAAGCATAATAAAAATGATAGAGGAACAAACGCACTGTTTAGGGCCCGTATAGTTCCCCAAATTTTTTTCTTAAAAACATAACATCAAATCAAATCTTTGGATACATACATGAAGCATTAAATATAGATAAAAGGAAAAACTAATTGCACAGTTATGAGGGAAATCGCGAGACTAATTTTTTAAGCCTAATTAGTCCGTAATTAGCTATAAGTGCTATGTTTAGGGCCCGTTTAGTTTCCCAAATTTTTTTCTTAAAAACATAACATCAAATCAAATCTTTGGATACATACATGAAGCATTAAATATAGATAAAAAGAAAAACTAATTGCACAGTTATGAGGGAAATCGCGAGACTAATTTTTTAAGCCTAATTAGTCCATAATTAGCTATAAGTGCTACAGTAACCTACATGTGCTAATGACGGCTTAATTAGTCTCAACAGATTCGTCTCGCGGTTTCCAGGTGAGTTCTGAAATTAGTTTTTTCATTCGTGTTCGAAAACCCCTTCCAACATCCGGTCAAACGTCCAATGTGACACCCAAAAATTTCCTTTTCCCCAACTAAACACACCCTTATCTTGAATGGTGATGGGTGCTAATCAACCGACTAACAATATAATTATGGCGTGTATGTACCCAAAAAAGTGACAGAAATGACGTATTATACTATTTTTTGAAGGATAATATAGTACAATATAATTATGACGTATTGTACTATAGGAGCATTTCTAAAGCAGAGGAACAGGTATTGCAGTACATACCAGGACAGTTGTCTTCCAATGCATAGCAAAGGTTTTAACTTCAAACCAGGCTAACCAGCGGCAAGCAAATGGTTCAGATGCGGCTTAACTACAGCATAATTTCCTAATTTCCTCACCTAAATATGTAGAGAGAAAGAGAGATTCTCTCCTAGGAAACTAGAAAAACTCTTCTGGGAGTAATTACTGCTTACTACTACTAGTAAGTATGCATACAGGTGAGACACAGGAGAATATACAGAACAAATTTGATAGTGTTGAGATGATGAGGTCTTGGGAATGGCCACCACTCATTCCGGGCAGATGCTTCTGAAAATGGGCAGCCTGCGTCCATTGCTTTGACCATAAAGAGTTTGAATTATCAACTCTTCATCCTCCTCAATTGGCTCTGCCTGCGCAGATGCTGGCTGAGCTGAAGGTGTTGTTGCTTCATCAGGTTTTGGTGTTGAAAGCTCTGCCCTGGCTGCTTGGATGACAGTATCTTCCCGTGATCGAATGTCAGCAGGTGGCTTGTTGGGGATGCCTCGAGCTGTGGCAGTAGGATGATCGGCACTTGGCTGCCATGGGGAGAAGAGAGAACTGATGTCGTTGAAGTCTTGATAACCTGGAGCACCTGTCTGCCCGCCCGCCTATTCAGAAGGGAAAATGGTAAAAAGCCATTTATTGTCAACAGCGTGCAAAATAATGGTGTTAGCAATACAAGTGCCCTGAAACAATGATGTTTGTAAACCATATAGCGTGCTACCAATAGATTTAATTGAACAATGAAGCTGAAGAAACATGCCAACCATTTCATAGAACAAATCAGGTAATGGATGATGAAAAGAATAGCATAGTATAAATAACTGGAGATAATGTGTCCTGTATCACAAATCCCGACTTATCAATTACACTGAAAAAGAAATTGTTTCTAAGCTCGTAAAACATAAGGCATCCGTTAAGAAAAATGAGAAGGAAAAATCCCACGGTGAAGCTTAACAGCAGGGCTAGATTTAAAAAGTTACACTGGCAAGTCGTCATTACACATATCTGTCGAAAACTGTAGTAGTAGTTCTATTTGTATAATTGTAATGTTCTCTGGTCAGCAACAAGGACAACTAGTGGTGAGCAAGTATGCAAGTGCACAAGGAAGCTAAAAGAAAACTGGATTGAAAATTGTTCCTTCACTTCAAGAAGATTAGACAACACATGTCTATAGTGATGAACAAGAAATGCAAGTGCACAAGCTAACAGAAAACTGGATCGAAAATTGTTTATCCACTTCAAGAAGATTAGACAACACACGTCTATAGGATAAATCATGACTGTCTGATTCTGATCCCTATCTGGATAGCAAGAACGATTACAAAAGGTAACATGACAGTTATGCACTATTTCTCACTATTGAAACAGAGGGTTACTTAAGCACAAACAGAATTCTCCCACTCTTTTTCTAAAAATTCTAGTAGTACACTATATTTCTGAAATGACTGAAAATGTTAACAGGACATTACAAGCACACATCTCACAAAGGCATGCACCACCTAGAATGAATGTTATGTATGCTAACCGGTTATCGCCTTATTAAATGCATAATCAAATCCCATCATACAGAATAATGAAAACAACAACATCTACTTTAATTAATCTATCAACGCCACAATTAAACATAAACAGTTACATGTTAATTAATCTGATGCAAAAGATGTATTGGAGACACAAATGCCATTAAGGGTGTGGCCTACATGTACCATACAACATTTATGTAGAACAGTACTAAAATTAGTTGACCTGATGTACTATAGTAATCTGTTTCCTGTTTTCTATCTCATCAATCACTACTTCACAGTTGGACTTAAAATCGTACTACATCTGTAATGAAGCATGAATTGCCTGCAGAAGCATATACACTTCTATCCTAAGCTCCTAATGATCCAGAGTTCGGCACCAGTTTTTTTCTTTTCTCCTCCCATTTAAGATAGAAGGAATGAAATATCCGAATCATGGAATCAACAATAAAGCTACTGCAATGCCAAATCATGGCATTAACAAAGATACTAGAGTACATCAGTGATCAGTCGTGATTTTTTTGCAACCAAATCAGATCGTCATATTTTTATCCGATTGACCCGAAATGCGAGCGAAACTGGATCTCGAGAGCAAATACAGTGCGTACCTGTCGCTTGGAGTCATACCGACAACCTCCAGCAACCACCACGTCGCCGGCCGGCGGCGGCGGGTACACCGGCGCGGACTGCGGCGAGTAGACGAGGAGGCGGTGGTCCAGGTCGGTGGTGGCCGCGGAGGAGAAGCAGGCGCGGCGGTAGCGGAGGAGCGAGTCGTCGAGCCCGAGGTCCATCCCGCCCGACGACGACGCGGAGCCGGAGTACGGGGAGACGCCGTCCACGCCGGCGGCGACGGCGTCGAAGGCCGGCGTGAGGTAGGCCCTCAGCGACGGCGACGAGAAGCGGCGCTGCTGCCGCCGCCGCGCCGCCGACTCGGCCATCCACCTGCTTCCGGCCGGCGAGGCGGCGACGAAATCGAGGTCCATCACGACGCCCCCCCCCCCCCCTCCCCCAATCCTTCGCCTGAGCAGCAAAATTAGGGTCTCTAGTGTTAAATCCTCGAGACGGCGAAATTTAAGGAAGAGAAAATTTCGGATGGGGAAATTTCAAATATCGAACCGAAAATTAGGGTCACTAGTGTTGAAAAAAAAACTTGAAAAAATAATCCCCAATTTTCTCTCGATGGCGCATGCGGCCAATCAGGCGGTTACTAGCTCGCGATTAATACGCAAGTCCAAATAATATTGGTTTCCTGTGGATTTCTTCGATTGGGGAATCGAATAAATTTTTTTTTAAAAAAACGGCACAAATCGTCAGCGAAATGGCGTCATCACATCAGGATAGCACAAGTAAAGCACACATATACTATTCGTAAAATCCAAAAACCTCGAACAACAGATCAGGATCTAAAAAACAAAAAAAAAACCTTCAGAAACGATAAAATTCCGGACACGTTCGAACCTCTCCCACACAAAAGCGATCATCAATCCAACAAAGAAAAAAAAGTACCAAATAGCAAGCTTTGATTAAACAAGCACCGAAAAAAAAAATCCCCACCCTCCCAAAAAAAAAATCGTTAGAATACTATTCGAGAAGTCGCAGAAGAGATTCAAACATTCAAAACTCGACGGAGAGTGACTCACTCGATCCGAGGGACCGAGGCGGAGAGGTCGGCTCACCTTTGCGGCCGTGGAAGCTTCCTCCGGTGGCGCTCGCGGCCGGAAGGTCACGGTGACGCCACCATTGCTGCGTGCTCGCTCGCTCGGGCGGGAAGTGAAGACGAACTAGGAGGAAAATACGAAGGAGAAAGGAGGAGAGCGAGGTGGGGGTAGAGGATATGTACACGTGGCCCCTACGTCTCCTCGGATTCCGTTATTTTGGACCAGGGAGGCAAGGCAGTAGTGGTCCGTTGTTTTGGGCCTGGAAGCATTGGTTGGGCCGAGCCCATCTCTTGGTTGGTTTGGGCTGGTTGGTATTCCTTTTGGTTTCGGCCTTTTCTTTCCTCTCTTTCTTTTCTTTAACTGTATTCTCACAAAAGGATAGATTTGACTGTTCGGAAAAGAGGATATGCTTGAGTTCATCCGAAAACATCACAATTTCTTCATACGTCAGTTGTTGGCTTAGGCCCCATTTGATTTCGATTTATTGGGTAGATTATTGTCACAGATTATTTAGGAGTACTTGATTATAAGAATAAATTAAATATTTTAATAAATAAAATTAACAAATAGCTTAAGACAAGTGGGGTTCTTTTTTTTTATTTTGAAAGACAAGTGGTTCATATAATATACTAGTAGAAGAAAGTTTATTATTTTTAACATACATTTTTTTAAAAAAAATTGAAGAGCAAATAATCCATTTTAATAATCGTTGGGCTTAATCAAATGCAGCTCATACTATTATATTGCACCATGGAAAAGGATGGATGCACATCCCTAGACAAGTATCACATAGAAGAATGTATATTGAAACTGGAGTACTGGACAACACAGTGAGCATCAATAAGGTAACTTCCCAACATCAGGGAGCACATACAATACTAGTAGTACCTAATATCACCTCGCCGTATAGGATCAGCCACATTTGTTCAGTCAGAAGGAAACTGTTAAATCACACTACACACCAAACCAATATATTCCGTACAACATAGAAAGGTTACAAGAGTTAATTACACAAAGAATAGTACTTATTCTATATTTTGGATACAAGCTGTAAACTCTTTGGTACACCATCGCCCCTTTTAATTCCTGTATGATGCTACTACAACACCGCCAATGCAATATGTACAACCAAACAAACTATGAGACTCTTAAAACAATTGAGATCTCATATACAAACAGCTAAACTTGGATATGAGATATCCAAACTTGATGCAAATAGGAGTATGTCAAAGAACCTCCTAACACACGCTGAATAGTAGGCATGCTGAGGGGGCATGCATGGCAGGCTTGGGTTTAGATCCCAGGCACACCAATAATGCAGGAAAAAAAACTGAAATATACTTATAACAGTTTCATAGGCTATTAAGGAGAGCCCTTTTGCAAGAAGGCTGCTGAGAAGTGTCTGGCCTCGACCCTGGCGAGGTCAACTCAAGCACAGACAGCAAAAAATTCCTCTCCTGGAAATTCAAATAAATATAAATGTAAATATATTTGTCATATGGTTTTTTCAGGTAAGTATTATATGTTCGATATGAACCGGCCATATCATATGTCAAGCAGTTGAAAGCTTACACTAGCAGTAAATTTTGGAGTCGGCATGTCATCTGCGTACGGCAGGAATGTTGGGACTGTATGAGCAGGCGAAGTGAATTCGATACATGAAGGATTGTTACATTTGACAACCTCGCGTAACTTCTCAGAAGCTGGTGTTTCTGCATTTGCTTCAACTGGGGTAGTTGTCTGAGCAGGGGAGGCTAATTGAATACACTGAAGCCTGTTATGTTCGAGAACCTCGCTAAGATTCTCCGATGCTGCTATTTCTGCATCTGTTTTAGCTTGAATAACTGTGTGTACAGGAGAGCTGTATTCCACACATTGAAGCAAGCTATCTTCGATAGCAGCCTCAGTCAAGTTTTCAGATGTTGGTATGTCTTCACCTGGTTTAGCTTAAAGAATTTAGTTCATTTTCTATATGTGGTTTAAAGAGCATTTTACCAAAGTAATAATTAAGAGCATAGGTTACCAGGGCACGGTTCCATATTATTGTCTTCTGTGCTCTTATCATTTGGGCAGTCCTCCATTTTATTGTCAGGAACCATTTGTGATGTAACTTCCATGCTAGTTTGTGAAGAATTTTGCTTGTTCTCCACATCAATCTGTTCGGTCTGCTCCCTGTTTGCACAGTAATGGTAGATAGTGTCAACAACTGAGAAAATAGATTTAACCAAAATGATGACCAGATGATGATTATTACCTTAAATCCTGGTCTTCTTCCTCTTCATTCTCATAGGGGTCTACAATTAAATCGTCAAGATCCTCTAGGAGTGAAGCCATTCCCGACATACTGCTCTCTGACATGTCATTATCATCTTTCTTATCCAAATGATGCTGTAGTTGCTGAAACAGGCATAGCACAGTTTATTTCAAATAGAGTACAAGGCTGCAAGCCTAAGTTCCAAATTTAGAACAAGTTGGTGCTGTCATACCTGCCAGGCTTCGTCCATGCTTTGGCTTGTATTTTCAGTATTTATTTTCGTTGCTAGGGAGCAAAGCAAGTCGGCTCGCTGCAATAAAGTAGCAATTTTTGGATCATCCTTGTTCAAAAAATTACCCTCATGCTTAACGCCTGCAATTATGCACATAGCTGTGATTAAAGCTGGGACAAGACAAATACATCAAACTCAAATGCACATTATAGAGGAAAACAGGCTTACAATTCTGTTCCCCCGCAAATAATTGTTTTGCTGCAGTTTTAGCAACAAGATTTTGGGTATCCATTGTATTCATATTATCTTGATTGTTTTGATAAACAATTGCAAGAGGCTGTCGAGAATCTTGTGTGCTCTTGTCTTGTCCAACTAATCTCATATTTGGTGTCATATTCTCTTTGAAATCAGAATTACATGGCCTAGTTGCAGAAGAGAAAAATGTAAGTTGCTTCGCATGCTTAATAGAAAATAGTGATGCTAGTGTTATGTGTACCTCATCTGCTTAATAGGTGGTGCAGAGCCACTTGCACCAGATGTGAGACACCCAGTTTGTACCAATGCCCTCTTTGAACTTGTACTGGAACATAATGATCCATTTTCCTTGAATAGCTCGTCATCCTTGGCCCGCCTTTTGCATAGAGTAGAAAACCGATTCTTCACTGCATTATCAGTTCTGTTGTGGACAAACAAACAAAAAACATGTCAGATATTTTATTACATGTATTTTTTTCATCTTGCAGTAAACTGCATAATACAAGAAACCCACCTGCCTGAGACAACCTTTGCTATTTCAGTCCATTTGTTCCCAAGAACTTTTTGAGCCTGCATGACAATTCCAAGTAGAGAAGAATACATGATTCAATCTTGTTAAGGAATCCATGGTAGAAACAAATAATTATGAAAACAACCACAAATCTATGCAGAACAGGTGGTTTAGGGTTTCCAGTATGCGGAGTTCCAAGTCTGTCAGAGCATAAAACTTGCAGCCAAAATAATAAGAAGAAAAATATGACATTGCAAAACTAATCAATGCGCAAGCCCATCTAGACTTCTCTTATATATACAAAAATATAAATCCTATCTCCTGCTATTTACAAAAGAATCCCATTCTTTTCCCAAAAATCTGAAAAGCTGCATACGTACATGCTCAATTCCATGGGCATAGCAATATGCCTGGCCTGTTGTCTCACTGAGGAAGTAACCGACCGCATATTTGCCAATTCAGAAATCTAAAGTTTGGCCCAAAAGTTACATCACAAATGGTTCCTAATAATAAAATCAAAGTGTCTGCCAAAATTCCCAAATTCATGAAACTGACGCATATTTGCCAAATCAGAAATCTAAGTGTTTTATGCAGCAATTCCTAACTTCAGGGAAATTCAGTGTCTGGACCAAATAATTAAAATGTCACAATATCAATATCCCACCTCACACAATAGCAAGTCCTCTTCTCTGGACCACCCTCCTTTCTTGCACTCCGAGTTCAAATAATTGTACCATCTGCAGCAGTAACCAAGCAAAGAAAAAATGAACAGGGCGGCATGCATATTTCGTAAAAAATTCGAACGAAATTCCAATAAAACCACTCTTTTAGTCAGAGGATGGCGAGGTACACTGTACACACCTTCTCCTGCACTGTCTGGCCGTCTTGTCCTTGAATTGTGCCGCTATAATTGTCCAGCTACCGAAAGGAAAAGGAAAAACAGTGTAAAATATGGTGATTAAATCTAGAAAAAAAAAGTCAATTGAGATGGGAAGTGGGAAGAATTCATACTTATCAGTTCCATGAAGCGCAATTTGAGTACGAAGCACATCATCCTCCTAACAGGAAGAAAGGTGCAAACATCAGAAAAACAATTTGGTCTAAAAGTTAAACAAAAAATCGCAGACGCACTCCCAAGGAAAGGTTCGACAGCATCTGAAGCTAACAATTATAATTATATTATAATTATAATTAATTATAATTATGTAGGCACAAGTTCTTGGAAATGCAATACACTTTTCAAAAAGAAGAAAGGGACACATATTCAAACTTCGACTATTCTCGATGCTCACAAATATCACCTTAGACCAAAAAAAATAGGCAGGAGTCGAATCAAACCAAAGTCCATTTAGATAGATTATGCCTAACTATGTGAAAAATCTACTGTTCGTTAGGCAAAAAGAAGGGGAATAATTGCTAGAGGCGTCGAGAACTAATTCGACCCCCATGTTCTAGGCATCGAAATCGAGCGGGAAAGGCACAAATTCCAGGAAGTGTGATGCACTTTTCCATTATCTAAAAGGTACACAGATTCAAATTTCAATTATCCTCAATGCTCACGAAGAATATTGCCTTAAACCATAGAATTAGGTGAGAGGAACCCAACCAAAATCTTGAAAAGTAGACACAAATTCAAACTCCAATTATTCTCAATCCTCACGAATATCGCCTAAAACCACAAAAATTAGGCGCGAGGAGCCCAACCAAAGTCCATTTCGATAGGTCATGCCTAATTACGTGAAAAATCCACTGCATATTAGCCCCCAAAAAAATAAAGAAGGGGAATGATTGCTACAGGAGTGGAACCCCAAAATTTCAGGCAACCAAATCGAGCAGGAAAGCGCAAACGCACCCAAAAAAAAAACTCCCAAAATCCAGAAACACACGACTCGATAGACCACGACAACTCGTACGCACCTCGGTGCTCCAACTCACGATGTGGCGGTCCTTCTTGGCCGCCGACGCCGACGGCGCTTCGGCGGAGGCGGCGGCGGCGGGTGGGGTCAGATCGGGTCCGGTCGCCATGGTCCGGGATCCCGCATGTTCCGCGCACGGATCCCGGCAGGCCGAGGTAGGCAGCCGGCGGGCGGCGGGCGGCGGCGAGCCGGGGCCGGCTAGGGTTTGGGGAAATGGGCGCGAGTGGAGGGAATTTTTGAACCGTGGATTCGAGAGGAAGACGACGACGACGACCGAGTTGGGTTGGGTTGGGTGGAGAGGAGGAAACGAGAGAGAGGGGGGGTGGAGTGTGAGATGGGGGTAAAGGGAATTTTTTGTGCGGAAGCGGAGGTGGAGGGGTTTTTAAAGTTGGTGGGGGGCCATATGGCTGTTTTGGGAGAAGATGATGACGACGACTCGACTCCCTACAGAATGGCGGCACCGGCACGTGCAGGTTTTTGAGGATGGGGCAAAGGGAACGGTAAAGAATGGCAGTTGTACTGGTTTGTAAAATCAGGTTACGGTTTGTAAAATCACGCTTCTGATAGGCAACAATGGATTGCTTCCTAAAATGATTTGTATATGGAGTAGGTGATTATCTTAAAAATATGTAGTAATGATTTTAATTTTTTTTTGGAAAGGTTATTAATGGGTCTATTCGGCAATGCTGCTATGCAGCTGTAACGGCTGCGCTGTACAGCCAGCCTTATATACTTTCTCTATCATGCACTGTAGCACAGCTGCTGCACAGCAGCTGCAATTTAGCTGCAGCGAACAAACCCAATAGTCTTTTGTCATTTGAGAGATACTCATAAGATTCATACCGGTGGTCGAATAATGATATCCTAAACCCCTACTAATATATTCAAGCCGTATAAAAGGAGGCTATAGTTGTATTTCTTGTATACTCTACCTCAATATCTATTAGAATTACATATTTCCTACTTCCTCCATTTTAGGTTATATAAGACGTTTTGACTTTAGTCAAAATCAAATTGTTTCAAGTTTGACTAAATTTATAGACAAATATAGTAATATTTATAATACTGAATTAGTTTCATCAAACCAATAATTGAATATATTTTTATAATAAATTTGTCTTGGGTTGAAAATATTACTACCTTTTTTACAAACTTGGTCAAAATTAAAGCAGTTTGACTTTGACGAAAGTAAAAACATCTTATAACCTAACACGGAGGAAGTAGTTGCCACGTTCATATTGTTTGAATTAGATTGTATCATATTTAAGATACCGGTAGGTGCACACATATTTCTCTCTTCTTCTACTACTTGTTTTCTTTTTTGGTACCTCTGGTGAATTGTGTTCATGAGTTGCATCATGCGTGTCATGCAACGGGGGCTATATATGGTGAGCTCTTGTGACTTGGTTTATGGTGCTACGCTCCCACTACGTTTGGAGGGCGAAATGGTCGATCTAAGCATAAGAATCTTGTGAAATTGGTAAGCACACTGAATTGAAATTTTTGAGTTTTCATTTTTCGAATTTTCAGTGTAGCTAGCAGATGCCTTCGTTTCCATTTCGGCGCGAGTTAGGATTACTTTGAAACTATATGCTGTTCTTATCCCTGTATTTAATTGGTAAGCTCACCGCCGTGTAACTTTCAGGTTGCGTGCGATTTTTTTTTCAACAACAAAATAAAAAACCGATGAGTTAGAGAGACAGAGAGCAGTCTTCAGAGCAAGGTTTGAATAAGACGGTTCTCAGGTCTTTAGGTTCTGAATAAATATAATCTTCAGGTTTTGAATAAATATACTCCATGAAGGTCTAGCAGTAAATAATTAAGATGGTTTGAACTGAGCATCTGTAGTTAGGCAACCTTCTAGTTAGTGAAAGTTGCCATTTATCCACTATACGTGATAGTGACCTCTAGCTATATTACTCATTTTCAAAGGTGATGCCAACGGCTAATTTCGAAAGTCCAAGCTTCATGAAAACTACTCGCTCCGTTTCAAAATATTTGACACCGTTGACTTTTTAGTACGCATTTAACCATTCGTCTTATTCAAAAAATTTAAGTAATTATTTATTCTTTTCATATCATTTGATTCATTATTAAATATACTTTCATGTACACATATAGTTTTATATATTTTACAAAAAATTTTGAATAAGACGAACGGTCAAACATGTGCTAAAAAGTCAACGGTGTCAAATATTTTGAAACGGTGGGAGTATTTAATATTATACTCGGCACTACCATCAGTATCAGGCTTCAGAGAACTTGGCAACAGGTAGCATTGTAAAACTGAGCTGAATTCTGAAACAAACCGGGCCAACGGCCAACCAACCGAAGCAAATATTCCTGCTTTCTCAGTCCCAAAGTAAGTTCTTTTTTATCCCTTCCGTTTATCCCAAAATAAATTCATTTTGCAGCAATCATTGCACCGGAGTTTATGAAAGTAAGGAATAAATATATTATGAGTAGGTAAAATGTGGAATAATTATATTGAGATTTAATAAAGTAGATGTATTCTCGTATTTTGTTTTTTAATGATATGTGTGGATAGCTGAAAAGAATTATTTTGGGACAGATTGAGCGGTGCACTGTTCCATTTCAGTTGACCGGTGCTGATCAAAGGCTCAAAGTCTCAAATAGATTAGGCATCTTGAAAAGCTAAAACAAGTATCCTTGCGAAAAGCCAGGTGTCACCCAAGTCAGACCCTTTATAGATGCGACTAAAACTTTTAAGTCCTTATCACATCAAATGTTTAGACACTAATTATAAATATTAAACGTAGACTATTAATAAAACCCATTTATAATCTTGGACTAATTCGCAAGACGAATCTATTGAGCCTAATTAATCCATAATTAGCATATATGATACTACAGTAAACATTCTCTAATTATGGGTTAATTAGGCTTAAAAAATTTATCTCGTGAATTAGTTTTCATTTATGTAATTAGTTTTGTAAGTAGTATATATTTAATACTCTAAATTAATGTCTAAATATAAGGACTAAAGTTAAATCCCTCTATCTAAAGACCACCTCACTCATTCGTGCATGGTCATTGCAATCGCAAAGAGGCTTTTGTAATGGCAAGAGCTGTACATGTACTACTTCTACTGTTGCTGCTCATCAGTTGCAACTGTGATGAGCAGGCAGCATGCAAGAGTGCAGCGCATGTGCTGATCTGATGTGCATTTTTTGCGAGGTGACGAACTGCATCTGCTTTTTTTCCCTTGCTGTGAATCTGTTTTTCTGATGAGTAGAGCAGTGGTCATCTTTTTTTGGAGGGCCTTTACGCCTGTCAGATCCTGTCAGGACCGAAAGTGTCCAACGAAACCATTAACCATAGAGAATCCTATGCAAAGACGGGGTCAGTCCCCACCTCGGTTCTTGGTTGTCCCAGCTGGTCTTCAGTCTTCACCTCGGCCTCTGTGGACATGTTGCAGTCTTGCAGATCAAGTGCATATAGCAGCAGTAGATGAAAAGAGAAGTCAAAAAAATGAATAGAGAAGATCGTACTAGGAGTGTACATGGTAGTAGTAACTGCTGAGTATATGTACATGTATGTAGTATGGGAGTAGAACTACACGGTGAACTCGCAGGTGGCTTCGGGCTCACCACTACGAGAGGATCACGGTCACTCACTCACTCTGCAGTATCTGCAGTAGCAGTAGCTAACAGGTGGATTCGGTATCATATATCAGCAGCAACTACTGTATTTATAGTACTACAGACAATCCCTATTATTAGAAAATATGTTGTCATGCAGGGGAGGGAGAGAGAGAGCGCGCGCATAAAGAAGAGTGGTCTATCATGATGATCATGTATTCTGCGAGAAACGGTGGAATATTAACTGGAAGAAGCGGTGCCAACGTCTTAGGGTTCGTGTTGGGAGAACGCTTCGTTCTGCCACACAATGTGATACCCCTTTTATGGTCAGATGTAGAGAGTGAAGGTTTGGAGGAGTAGCGGCTAGAGAACAGGGACCGGATAGATGGAGCTAAGGGAGGAAGACGAGGGGACGATGTGGCTAGATCTAGAGGGTGGGATGGTCGTAGCTAGGGGGCATGATGGGAGGACATTGCCATCACCGACCAGGGAGACGACGAGTAGATCTAGATGGCGGCGTCACTATGTGAGTATGTGAACATATTTGGATGGCGACGACCTCTATACTCGACGATGGCTTGCATAGAGCGTGCAGAAAAGAGCTCCCATTGATTCAACCACCAGCATGGAGAAGTGGTGCGATGCGGCTTCTAACGACGAGAAGGAAGGAACGTGTGTCGTTGGTACTCAAGATCAAGGAGGAGTGGGCTTGATCTTGAGAGCGGCACAATGATTCAGCGACGGAAGGAGAACACTATATAGTGTCTAGTGACAGAAGAAGTAAAGGCCGCGGCAACAAGGTTTTGCCTTCGCTTGGAACTCATCGAGAGTCAGAAGTAAGCGCATGTTCACTTTGATGCCATTTTCAACCATACCAATTTTTTTTAGCAAAATTGCCAAAAAATGGTTATGTTTAATTTGTTGCCAAATTTAATCAATATATAATAAATTCTGCCAAAATTTTGGCAATATTGTAATCTTGCTAAAATTTTGGCATTGACAAAACTTGGTAAGGTTTATTTTGGCTACAATCTGAACAAACCCTATGAGGGAAAGAGAACCAAGGGGGGCAAGGGTTTAAATGTGATAGAATTTTCTCATTTGAGATTTGTTTTGTAAGCTAAAAACGAATTAGAAAACTATATAAGAACTTGAATTAAAAAAATAGAGGTATTATAAGAACTTGTAAGCTACAAATTTTGAACTTGAACTATATAAGAACTTAATAAAAATTGTGTATTTACTTTCAATACTATTATATTTTAACTGTAACAAAAAATACAAAATTATGACAATTTTAAGACAATTAATTTATTAGAATTTTTTATTTTTTTCGCTCTTTATGTAGAATGAATGTGAAGATGTGGCTTTACATGTATATGAAATATTATTGAAATTACATGTACAATTATTTCTAAAATTTTTAATAATATTTGTTAGTTAGTGTGTACGGTGTGTATACGTGAAGGCTTGTGTGTATATGATATGTTCACAAACAAATGTGGGGTGATTGAGGATAAGATTAGGTAAATAAAAAATTAAATGAGTGGTGCTTTGGTAAGGGAAGTAGTTTTCAAAAGTACTTATATTTATGTTTAGATTTTAAATGGTAGAAAAAGTTTATATTTATTAGGAAATAGAGAAAAGTACGAGGCTTCCATTTTGTTCGCCCCTGCGAATTACTACAAAGAAGGGAAGCACCTGCCAAAAAATAGCGCCTGTATATGTCTCTCTCGATGCTGTTTACAAAGAATTTTCAAATACAGAAGATTTGAGTCACCGAAAAATAACATACTAGCAGCTATTATGAGGATATGCTACGCAAATGCGATGTTGTGTTAGGGCCTCCAAGGAGGCTTTGGCATCGTCAGAGCAGACGAGTAGAGAAAACATGCAGCCCTATCGTTTGGCTTGTCGGTGGAATAAGCCAAACAACATATTTGTAAACGAAAAGTAATTTGTTAATAAAATTTTTATGTATAAGTTCTTAGTAATTTAAAAGCAAAATCTGAAAAAGCCCAAAAATAACTTCAAATTTAAGGTTAAAAATTTAAATTTGGGTTGATAAGTATAAACATAGGAAAAAGATGAGGCCGATCGACTTTCTGGGTTTGATTTAGGCCCATTCGTTTCATCCAGACACAGCTGCAGCGGCGGCGGCCGTGGTTAACTGGGCCGAAATATCAGGCCTTTCCCAACCAAGCCCATCATTTGGTTCCCAAACACTTGATTTCCAGAATGTCAATTGCAGAGCAGCAAACTTAGCTACAGTTTTGAGTTGATGAGTTCAACTGTTTTATCAAGAAAGCAGCATTGCTGCAAGGGACAGTAATAAACATTAAGCAACAACCACAAAACAGCACAGCACAAAACACGTAAAACGAACTTATTTTGTCCAAGAAATTAAAACATGTGACCTGTTTGATCTAAGGAAAAAAAATGATCAAGTTGAGACATCATATGTTGGATCATCCCATCGTCATTTCTCTTCTTGCGCGGATCTTGGTCGCCCCCATCGTCGTTTGGCCAAATATAGATAATACGTCATTCAGTGTATTAGTAAAATAATAATAATTTATAAGTAAGACTTTTATATATGAGTTCTTAGCAACTTAAATATCAATGTAAAAAATAAAGTTAAAATTTTAAAAATCAACTTCAAAATCAGATTTTAAAATTCAAATTTTGACCGTGGCTGATGCTGTATGGAGGAGATGACGGGGCCTCCGTCACCCGGAAGTACTCGCCGGTATCCGTCCTCCAGTAGGTGTAGCCTGTGCCATCACGTTTTGGCCTCCTACTTGATTTCATTATAACTAGCGATTAGAATCTGCTGCTTGTATTTGAGTATTTCAAAGCTTGCGACTACTCCTTACTGAGATAAACGGTAAGGATTCAGAATCTGGATTGCACATCTTCAATACCAAACCACTGGCACTCAAGATAGAGATTTCAGAATCTGTGACGGCACTCAATATTTGTGAAGACACAAGTACACAACAGGAAGTGCTCCCAAAAGGATCATACCAACATTTAAACGCATCCAAAAACTGTACCACACATCTTTACTGACAGTCTAAAACTACTTCTGGTGATGAGTATCATTTTCATAATTTTGAAGCCTACACACCACAGACACTGCAATATGTAACCACCAGGCATGAACATCAAGTGGAATTATACTACACTACACACAAACATACACAAACAAGCCTACACACACAATCTGTAGTTCTGTACTATCAAGCATGAACATAGAACTGTACTACTGTTTAAACACTGAATTTTCAGAATGTCATTGCAGAAGCAAAGATTTTGCAGCAATTGAGTCTGAAAGTTTCATTTCTTTCCTTTTTTTTTCTTTCAGCAAGTTGCACTGCAAGGGACAATATGGTTACAGTAGCAGCAGCAAAAAGCTAGTACAAAACATAAAACTTTGCAACTACAGAGCACACTCAATCGATCATCAAAAGGGCTGTTCAGAGACAGATATGATCATACCAGGACCAGGAACCCAACTGAATGAATGAATGAACAGAACCAAAAGGCTGAAAGAAACCTACAGTTGTACACACACCAATCTTCTCTAAGGATGTGTTCGCAGTTGGTTGTTCCCAACCGGGAACAGTACTCACGGAAAACGGAGCAATTCATTAGCACGTGATTAATTAAGTATTAGCTATTTTTTTTCAAAAATAGATTAATTTGATTTTTTTAAGCAACTTTCGTATATAAACCTTTTGCAAAAAACACACCGTTTAGCAGTTTGAAAAGTGTGAGCTCCTCCACGCGACTGCACACCTCGCCGGCGTCGAGCTCGGCGATGCCGGGTCCCCTGAGAAGGGCGACGCGGCCAAGGAAGTCCGGCGAGAGGCAGAACAGCGGGAGGAGGTCCCGCGTCACCACGCCATGGCCGCCGGCGCCGTCCGCGACCAAGGGGAAGAGCCCCGAATCGTAGAGGCCGAGGTGGAAGGCGACCAGCTCGGCGGACCTGCTGCCGCATCGCTCCATGTCCCTGGACTCGTCGAACACCACCATGGCCTCCCTGCTCGGGGATTTTGAACTATTTGCCATCTTCTTTAATGGCGCACTCTCAAATGCCATCTTCTTCAATAATGTTGATTATTTGCCATCCGACTCTTTATATTCTTTCTATTTTACCATTCTTCCCTGCCAACTCAGCAAACTTGTGTGACAAATGACCTTACTGTCCCTCATCTCCTTTCCCATCTGCAGTTCGCAGACTGTGCCATCACCGGCCTCGTCAAGTGAAGAAGCTATTGCTTTGCTTGTTTGCTTGGTCGATTGGTAATTTGGTATATATGCAAGTAATTAATCTGGAGGGTTGAATGAGTGCCACTGTTGATTGCTTTACTTAATGCAGCGCTCGATCGAAAGCTTGGTCTTTTTTTCTTTAGTGTGTTTTCTTCTCTTTATCTTCGATGCTTCATGTTGGCTCTACCCGAATATGCAACACGAAAGCGCTCTCTGCCATCATGGGAACTTTGTCGCTCTGCTAGCTTGACAGTTCGATTTACCTGATAACTGATGAGAATTGCTCGTCCGAGCGGTTGCCCGCGAATCGGATAAAAGCCAAGGTAGCGGTCACCGGTCACGGGCAGTACGCCCTTCCGTGTAGGCAGTCGCCAACTCGCCATCGCCGTCGGATCAAGAAGTGGCGAGGTCCGCTTGAAGACGGCACCGTCGCAAGAAGAATGCGGAGGAAGAACCGAAAAGACGGGGGTAGTGAAGTCATTTGTCACACAGGCTTGCTGAGTTGGCAAGCAAGAGTGGCTAAATAGAAACAATATAGCAGGTCAGATGGCAAATAGTTAAAGTCATTTGAGAAGATGGCATTTGAAAATACACCATTCAAAAGAATGGCAAATAGTCCAAAATCCCTCCTGCTCGAGTAGTAAGCCACCACCGCGCACGCTCTGCCGGTCGCTGCCAACGCTGACCTCGCGACGCCGTACAGATCTCCGGGCGTAGCCGTGCTCCTTGCCCCCATCCTCAGCAGCAGGCACCTCAAGTTGATGTCCTCCTGGGCGTCTGCTTTCAGATATCGCCAGGGAACCATTCGACGGAATGCCTCGGCGGTGGAGCACCGCTGGCTCTGCTGGTCGGCTGCATCCTTCACAAGGTTTACCGAATTATGCAGAATCTCGTCATCAACCTACAAGAACAACAGATTCAGAGCATCAGAAGTGGAATGAAGCAAGAGAAACATGAAGATTCACCCTGCAGCAGCAACCGATTCAGAGAATCAAAGAAACGAACAATACGGGAAAGGGAGAAACATGAACAGGCACCTGCAGCAACCAATTCAAAGAATTTGACCATGAACAAAGCGGGAGAAAACATGAACATTCACCTGCAGAGACTAATTCAGAACCGGAACAGAAAGAATTAGGACATGAACAAAGCGGGAGAAGCATGAACATTCATCCGCAGAAGCCAATTCAGAAATCAGAACCAAAAATACGGAGAATTTTGACATGAAGTCCCGGCGAAGAATCTGGACATGAACAAAGCGCAGAGACCGATTCAGAACCAGAACAGAGAATCGAACATGAATAAATCGGGAGAACTCAAATTTCACGGTCCAAAACTCCCAAGAACCAAGAATTTGGGCAATCATTGAACCAAGAACACCGCCGCGATCAACATCTCGCACCCAAGAAATGCCTCAACAACAACGGATGGGGAAGAAAAGCAGAGAAGCGGTGGTTGTACCCTGGAAATCATCAGGTATGCGCCTGGACGAGCCGCCTCCATCTCCGCCGCATACAAGCAATCGCTCTCTGCGGAGAACACCAGCATGCCAACGCGCTCGCATCTGGTAGCATCTCGTAGCAGGACGGTCGCTATGACAACTCCATAGCGGGTGAAGAACGACTCCAGGTGTACCGGCGATATGATGGAGGCTACACCTCCGAACACCAGCGCTCGACGCAAGAAAGTGGAGTCCTCGCCGAGAATCGGTTGACGCTCCAAGAGCGCCTCGATGAGGTGGCGCAAGATCGCGCTGTCCATAGAGGCGGACGCGAAGAAGGAAAGGGAGGGAGAAAGAATCGCTCGGTCAGGCTGGAGGAGGTTCTTCGTGATCTTGGTGGAGAGGCTACTGGTTCTTGATTTCTTGGGGAGAGAAGCACTGAAGCAGAGGGGAGGGCGAGCGAGTTGGGAGTTGCTGGAGGGAGTTTCAGCCCGTATTTGCGAATTGGGCGAATACGGGCTGAAACTTCGTGGTCTAGGCCGTAACCGTTTTGCAGATTAATGTGCCGATTGCAGTCAGTATGGAGCAGGAAAGCACATATTCAGGAATAAGGTAAACACTTCTTTTAGGGGTGAATAAGTTCGCTTTACGTCCCTCAATTTGTTGCCGAGTCTGAAATTTATCTGAAAACCGTAATACCATGTATAGCACATTACTCAACTCGCAAAACCAGTACAAATAAGCTCCCAAGGCGGTTTGGATGACGATTTCAGCTAACGTGGCGTTGATGTGGCATTTAAAGTCAGAAAAAATCATGGGACCCACAACTCAATGAGTATTTGGTTAAAAATAAAAAAATTATAGTGGGACCCATATCATCACCCTCTCTTTTTCCTATCTTCTCTCCCTTCCTCATCTCTTTCCCTTTCCTTGTTGTCGTCGGCGCATGCCGCCGCTGTGCTCGACCTTGCCGAGTGTTTCGCTCATTTCACTCTGGGTGGACGAGGTGCACATGGACCATGGTGCCCAGTCGTGATGGGTGCTCAGAGAAGATGGCGCGGGCTCCTGCCGTGCTAGGGCGCCACAGGGAATAGTCGAGGGAATCGAGGGTGGGAAAGGGAGGAGGAAGTGGTGGGCAAACCCGTCGGAGCTCGAGCTCACCCGACCGTCGTGTGAGGGAGTGGGATGGCGTCATTGAGGAGCAACTGTGCGACAGGGGCAGTGTGCGCGCGGACGAGGTGTGTGTGAACCATAGTGGCCAGCGGGGGCAGGTGGCCAAGGGAGGTGAAGGTGAGAAAGGGAGGGGTAGGCAACTAGCGAACCCGTTTGAGGTCGAGCTTGCCTGGCCTCCATGCAAGGGAGGTGGAGATGGGTGAGGGAGGGAGATGGCTCGGTTGAGGAGTGACCATATGACGGGGGGACGGCGTGCCGGCGTGCGTGTGGACCGCGGGGGTGGTGGTTGGAGGCTAGGGCATTAGCAAGGCACGGGCTGCCGCCATTCTGGACCACCATTTGGGGGGGAGAGGGGTCCCATACGAGATTGAGCATTCATTGCGCCCCGTGCCATCCCTATTGCCACCGCACATCTTCCCGCAACCATTCCACCTGTGCTACAATGGATATCTCAACAAGACTAGCACGAATCTCAACAAATATATTTTTCAACGGTACAAAAGGACTCAACATTAGGGGTGGATTCTAAATTCTCAAGGAGATACCTTCTCTATTTTTTTTCATCTTACTCAAATAGTTATAAAAAATTTTGAAAAAAAAAGAGAATATCTATTAACATGTGATATACCACTCCATAAAAATGCAAGTTAAAATTGAATTTTTACAAGTTGCAAAAAAAATACAACTAGTAAACGTATATTGACAGTTAAATATATATTTTTCTGTTACAATGTGTAGAAATTAAATTTGACCTTACATGTTTGTGAAGTAATCTATCACATACTAATAATCTATCTTGTTGAATTTTTTTAATTTTTTATAACCATTTAAGAGACATATAAAACAACGATGAGACGTCCCTTCAGAGGTTTTGAATACTTTCCCCCCTCGACATTATCAAAGCGACACATATCAAACAGCCAATCTCTACTAGTATATTACAGTACGTCTAATGAGTTCGAGTCGGTTTTTAATTTCGTTCACTTTTAGAAATACATATGTTTATTTGATTCGGTTTAATTTGTTCGCTTTTAGAAATACAGAAGAAGTCGTTTAAGAAATCTCTTTATAAAAAAAAACTCGCATGCTAACATGAGACGATCGGACTCCTAACTGAAGCTTATGATTTTCTAAAAATATATATAACGAAGTGAATTCCCACAGTGAATAATAAGATTAAAATAGCCTTCACCAATTGCAACACACGAACATTTTTTTCGAAGTAGTAAATAAATAAATAAAACCACACTCGGTAGATAGAGTTTGACAGTGAAACGGGTTGTTTGATAATCTTTCAAATGCTCACTCGTCGGACAACTTGATCTTCTTGGTCGACGGCGAGTCGCCCTCGTCGTCGTCGGTGTCGACGCCGACATGGCCTCTGCGCTTCGGCTCCCACGCGGCGTCGAGCCGCCGCTCTTCCAGGAATCGCTCCATGAACCCCATGACATCCTCGAACTCCCCCGCGTCATCCGACGCCAGGTCGAACACCTTGCTCGACAGCTCCTTCATCTCCTCCACCCTCTCCAGCTTTGCTTCGAGATTCCGCCGGTGCCGCCGCGGCATGAAGCAGTCCGCCATCCGCGACACGCCGCGGTGGGTGATCACGCGGAGGATGTGGCGGCACGGGAGGCGATCGCTCTCCATCTTCCGGCAGCTGCACGTCACGGCCATCTTCCCGTCGTCCATGTCGTCGGTGCCGAGCGCGCCGCCGCGGTCGCACCATTGCACCACGAAGGGTTCGCCGGCGGCGGCTTCCTGCTTGGGCGCGAGCAGGTAGATCTTTACGTCGGGGCTGGACATGGTGGGCAGCGTGTCGACGACGACGAAGCCGTCCATCTTCTCGATCTCCTCGCGGACGAGGTGGAAGTTGGCCGGGGTGAAGCGCCGCGCGGCGTGCGCCTCGAGGAACTGGTGATTGGTGGTCAGCGGCAGCCGGGACATGGAGGCCGCGTCGTCGGCGCGCAGGCGCCAGGTCCAGTAGTCGGCGTGGCGCACCAGGTCGTGCAGCGACATGTCGTCGGCGAGGCCCGTGTGGAGGCCCGTGGCGAGTTACTCCGTCCGCTGGTCGCTCGCCATGCCGAGGAAGAGCTTGTGGCGGGTGAACGCGGCGGCCCAGAGCTCCCTCGTCGCGTGCATCGTCTCCAGCCAGCCCTCGTTCTCGGCTGTCCGGTGCTCCGCCATGAACACGCTCCACCGCTCGTCGAACGCCGCGGGCGAGCACGCGTCGCGCGCCAGCGACAAGAAGTCGTCCCGCGCCGGGCCATCGACGAGGTGCTCCCCGGCCCACCGCTCCACGTGCCACGCTCACACGCGGTGGTTGGACTCCGGGAACACGGCCTTGACGGCGGCGACCACCGCGTCGCCGCCGTCGGTGATGACGGACTTGGGCACATCCCCCTGGATCGACTCCTTGAACGCGCGCAGCAGCCAGACGCACGAGTCGACGGAGCCGTCCGCGACGACGCCGCAGCCGAACACGGCGGGGCGGCGGTGGCGGCTCATCCCGAGGAACGGGACGAACGCCGCGCCGCACCTGTTCGTCCGGAACGTGGTGTCGAAGACGACGACCTCGCCGTAGTAGACGTAGTCCCAGCCCAGCCCGGAGCTCGCCCAGAAGATCCCCTCCATCCGGCCATCGGCGGCGGCGACCTTGTGGTCGTAGAATCCCTCGGGGTCGTCCTTGTCTTTCTCGCGCAGCGCCGCGAGAATCTCGCGGGCTTCCTCGCTCTCCATCAGCGGCATCTCATGGAGCCTGCGCCACCACAGGTTAGTCGAGTGAATTGAGGCATGACATGAGATGGATCGGGGATAAGGAGGCCGCAACCTCTCGATGGTCGACGACGGCGTGGAGGTGGAAGAAGGCGACGACGCCATGGGCGGCGGCGACGGGAGGAGGAAGAGATGGAGACGAAGCGGTTTAACGGGGATATATAACGGAATATCGAGGGTATTCGAAACGACAAGTCTAAAATCATGGGAGTAGTTAACACTTAACATATGGAGTGGTACTCACCATTTCCCATTGCATATGTGTTCCTTTCCAAGGAGAAAACCATCCCATTTTTAGCGGCACGCTTGCTAGGATTTTCGGAGCAACATTCTAGATAGGAATTTCTTTAAAAATTTGTTTTAAATCCGCTTTTGGAGTAGTAGCCATTCATTAGTATTCACTCTATTCCAAAATATAAGGCACAAACACTCTTAACACAAAGACCAAGAAATAATTATTATAATCTTTTTCAAAATATAAGGCACAACCACTCTTAACACAAAGACCAAGAAATAATTATTATAATCTTGTAGATTGAATCATCCTAATAAATATAATGTATGCATCCAATAGAGTTAGCGAATGTGGGAGTGAAGGATTTAAAAAAGTAGTAATATAATGAAGAATGTCATACTTAATGGCATGCATGCATTCATACCTTATACTCCCTCCGTCCAAAAAAAAGGCAAACCCTGAGTTTCCTTGTCCAACTTTGACTGTTCGTCTTATATGAAATTTTTTTATAATTCGTATTTTCATTGTTGTTAGATGATAAAATATGATTAATATTTTATGCGTGACTTGTCTTTTTAATTTTTTTCATATTTTTTTCAAATAAGACGGACGGTCAAACATTGGACACGGAAACCAGAGTTTATCTTTTTTTGGGACGGAGAGAGTATTATGGAACATTAAAAAAAAGTGTTTGTGCCTTATATTATAGAATGGAGGGAGTATTTACCTCTGCTTTTGGAGTATCGCGAAATCAGTCAGCGACTCTCACCATTCAGCATGACACAAACATGGTACAACGCTTTATTATATGACAGGTATACCAGAGTCTCAGAACAATACTTGCAGCCAAAATGTTTGCATTGCTCAATTATTTTTATGACAGATTTCTGTAAGTTCAAGCGACAGAAAACGAGCGCTGAAATATATTTAGAGCCGGTTGTACAGTCCAAGCAATTCCTTCAGCTTCGCCGCTTCAGGGCTGAGGCTGTCGAAGCTGACAGAGCTCGGCATCCTCCATCTCCAGTTCCCTTTCTGTGGATGTAAAAAAAAATGATGTTTTTAGAATTACTGCTTTAGCAGTATATGTGAATTATACAAGGTGATTGGATGCAGCTGTTAACCTGTGTAGCTGGAGTATTCATTCTAGCAGAACTGTCGAGGCCAAGAATGTCCTGCATGGTTACCATGGATGTCCTTGCAACTGAAGAGAGGGCAGCAGTGATCAGTGCCCATGAGATTTCAGTCCTATTAGCCTCAGGCAGATACTTGAACACCTGAAACAAGAAGGCGTGAATATGACAATATGGTTGAAGGTAGTGTAATATGCCTATTTAAGAAAGTTGGGAGACACTAACAGTCTGCTTCTCTTCCTCTGGTAAAGTTTGCCACCAACCAATAACCTGAGGAATACATGGTTGAAGAGCGTCAGCATTCTTTGTATGCTTGTGTCGCTAGCAGCCCTTGACAAGATATTGAAAATAGACAGCTTTGGAATAATTTAGAAACTAACCGTGTCATTGTCGTGTGTTCCGGTGTATACTACTTGATCAAATTCATGGTTATGGGGCAAGTGTGGATTGTCAGAACCACCGCCAAAAGCTGACCACATAAAAGTGGGAGTACGAACATTTAGACATCGAATCTATATATTCAAGTATGCTCACAATGCCTTCTCAAAAGAGAATATACACATAATCTGGCTTTGGAACATTACCAAACTGAAGAACTGCCATTCCAGGAGCCTCAATAGACTTCCTTAGGTCAACAACATCTTCTGTTATCACCCCCTACAAATAGTATGAGATGATCAGATAAAGCATAAGCATGTCAGAATTAAATGTTTCAAGTTTTGAGTAGAACCATTCTCGACTATATTAACCCGTGATTATTATGAGGAATTCTCAGTTAAATCACATTTTTGACAATCTACAGCTAATGCTGAGTAGCTTATGAATGTCTGGTTGCAGATAAAACTTGTGTAGCTGACTCAAATAAGACTTGTCTTATGGAGAAATTATGTGAATTTCTACTTCCATATTGGTCCACAAAAGAAAAACCAATCATGGTTTTATTAGATAAATGTAAAAAAAAAAGAATGCTTACCAGGTCTTCTGCTATTATGTTTATTCTACCGACAGCTTTGAATAATGCATCAAAAAATGCATTCCTCGGTCCAGCCTACTGCCAAAGAAAAACAGAAAAGCGTACATCAGCAACAAATATTTCTGAAAAAAATAAGGGGGATAGCATGTACATCAAGTCAATGCTCACCCTCCAGCTTCCAACCAGCGCTACTTTTGACTCTACATGCACCGGTAACAAATTAGAAATTTGAATCTATTTACCCAAAAATATGTACTCCTATTATGTAGACAGGCTAGCTGGATGTATTTGGTTTACCAGAAGGAACTGCCCAAAAACCTGCAAGCCCCCGGAAATGGTCTATACGGAACTCATCATACAAATCAAGGGCACGATTAATCCTTTTTATCCACCATTCAAATCCACCTGCTTCCATAGCTTTCCAGTCGTACAATGGACTGTAAAGTTGCAAGTTTCACAAAGGAAATGCTGTTAATTGTATTCAACTTTTTTCCTGATCACATTGACAGGGAGCAAAGGATTACCTGTTCCAAAGCTGACCAGTTTCACTAAATGCATCAGGTGGAACACCACTAACAAAAGTCGGAAAACCATTCTTGTCCTTTACACCAGAAAAAACAATCAAGAAACAGAATGTATAGCATTTTAAGAATCCGATGACACATGACTATGAGGGAAAATTATTGAGGTGTACCAGCAAAAACGATTTCCTGTTTGCCCAAACATCTGCACTATGGTAGCCAACATATATGGGCATGTCACCCATTATGCTGATACCCAACTTCTTTGCATATTTACGAATTCGCTGCCACTGCCTTTGAAATAAGAATTGTTGAGCCATAAATATCTCTATCTGCATAGCAAGTTAAGTAGATGAGTCCACTGGCATTTGTTTCTGTAATAATTCATCGCAATGAAAATATTATAGTTTGAAATGCTTACGAAATCCTTCTGTTTTTGATATATGTCTTCCAAGGCCCTGAGATGTCGGTTTTTCAGAGGTTCAGGCCACTCATACCAGGATAATGCATCAATACTTCTGTCAATAGCAGCAAAAAGTGCAGCATCTTCAAGCCAACCTGGCAGGAAAGAACGACTAAGGCACTGTACTGTGTATATTATTTCAGGCATACATTTCAGGATCATTGCTATTTTCATTTTAGTTGGAAAAGGCATGTATTTGTAAAAGCAGACCACCTGACCCCTGATTTGAGCCAGTTTACCTATCTGATGGTCTTTCTAGCATAGCAACACTAGCTATTTATTTTTTATTTTTTGCGGGGAACACTAGCTATTTATTGATGCCTATACTAAAGGTTTAATAGGTTGCAGTTTTGTACTTGATGTGTTACCCAGTTTTTTGCTGACAATATTGTATCTGCTATTCTCATTTAAGAGTATGGAAGACTAAGACAATATGGTTTGAAATTAGCAAATCAAGATTTCTTGCCTGAAATATTTGGATTTTTCTTGAAGCAGTCATATTGCGTTCTGAGCTCTCCACGGCTCAGTAGGAGCCTCTCTGCAGCCTAGAAGAAAAGATTTATCTATAATTTTAATTATGCGATGATTCGCTTCCATCAATTCAGTAGTAGTAACATTGCTGTACACATTTCAACTGTTTGAACTCAGTAGAAGTGTAGAAGTAGAACAATCAAATCCAGTCGGAGGAAACAGAAAGGTATGCTGAAGTGAACAGTCATGAAAAACTAACCTTTGCAATAAGAGGTTCTTTCAGATTGGCAACGGTGTCAAATTCAACATACTCCATATCCCTACCATCAATTTAAAAATGTAAATGCTTGACGCCAACCTTAGAAATGAATTTCCAGTTAATCATTAAAGAGTTCAAACTTACAAGGGGTCAGGTAGTTCATTCTCCATCAACAACCCATCTTTTACAAGCTCTTCAAGTGAAATTAATAGGGTATTACCACAGTTTGCATCCTGCAACGTGTACCCGTATAAGTTCCATTCGATGATTGCCACACAATATGCAAGATTAGCTGGATATAGTTTCACCTGTCCTGAATATGGAGAGCCATCCTCCCCAGACTTCCTTCCCGGTGGAACAAGCGGAAGAACCTGTAAGCATGGCCAGAAGCAATGAATGCTACCACATAGTAATAACATGTTTCAACACTGTATACTCCTAACTCTTCTTCCTGTTTGCTACAGCACTGATTTAACAACCTTGTGATTTGGTGCACATTCCCATCCGTTGCTATGACAATCAGGACGGACACATCCCATGACAGCAGCAGATAAGATGTGAGCATTTCAATCAGCAAACAACTACAGTCCCGGTCTCGCAGATTCTCAGTACCAAACAACAATCGGTATGTTTCAGCGAGAATGGACGATAATGCTTGCTCCACGTACTGGGCCAGTAGGCCCGGCTGCACTCGCAGCCCACTTGCCGGGCCCCCGTATTTTGTCTCGTTCCCCGGCCCACCAGGGCCCAGAGCGCATTCCATGGCCCACCATCCCTGACCGTGGTGGGTCCCGCAAATGGAACGCAAAAACGCAATTAAGCTCGCTAATCAGACGCTAATCGCGGCTTAATCGGCGAGCAGATTCGATTAGCCATGGGCGCGATAATGCGAAGCTCCACTCACCTGCCAGAGCGTGCAGCCGGCGTCGCGGAGCCAGGCGAGGAAGGCGACCGCCTCGTCGCCGAGGTCGCCGATGCCGTGCGGGCCGCGGAGCGAGGTCGGGTGCAGCAGCACCCCGGCTCGCCGCCGCCGCGCCTCCTCCACGGCCGGCATCATCTGGTCGTACCCCTCGGGGAGCTCCTCCCCGACGCCCACCGCGGCCACCGCCGCCCTGTCGGGAGCTGCCACCGCCACCTTCACCGCCTTGTCCAGAGCAACCGCCGCCGCCTCCTCCTTGTCGGGCGCCACCGCCATCGCGGCGCGGCAGGAGAGGAGCCGCGCGGGGATCCCACGGAGCGGTCGCGGTCGCGGACGCGCTCGCGCGGGGATGGCCTGGGTGAGATGCGGGAGAGGGAGGGAGAGGGTAGCCATCGCCGGGGGCGGAGGCAGAGGCGGTGGGGGAGCGGAGGGAGGAATGGGGGGGGGGAATGGAGGAGAGGAGAGATATTGGCCGCGCGTGTGGGGGGCTGACACGTGGGGCCCACCTGTCGGGCGGGCGACCCGGGAAACGAGGCGTCGGATCACGGGACAAGGACCCCTCCTCCCGTCTCGTCTCGTCCCTTGCACGGCTACACGTGGACGGTGCCGTGGGATGGTGGGGTCCGCACGTAGGTGTGCGGCCCTCCTCTGGCACGTGGGCCCCTGCACGAGGCTAGCCGTTTACGCATTTTAGAATACACCCATTTTAAAGCATGAGGTCTCATTTGTTTCCGCTAATGTTCACGCAAACCCGTTCATTAGCAATTTAAAAGTAATTTTTAAGTAAAATTTTTATTATTATGTATTTAGCGATTTAAAGGCAAATATTGTAAATAAACTAAGATGAAAAAACTCACAAAATCAACTATAAAATTAAGTTTTATAATTTAAAATTTGCCTTGTAAGCATAAGAAAAATAGTGAGGCTCTTATTCAACATATACGAGGGAAAAAAACTAGAGGTCCCTCCAATATAAACCATCTAGTATTTCTTTATTTTAACTACATAATTACAAAAGGTTGATGTAGATCTGACACCTCCTTTCTGTTTCATATCTCGTATTTACAATGGAATTTTTCCCTACAACCTACAAAAATTTCACGATTCTGTGAATCCTTCTTTGGGTGGTACTGGCTTCCCACCTTGTGCAGAAGCCTCCTTCTGCAATCCTGTTATTGAATCTTTTTTTGTTTTAACTATTACCTGATCTTTACACAAGGGAAAAGATTAACCTTTCTGACTTCACCACCATGGCGATGCAGTCTTCCAGGAAAGCAGAAGGGAAGAACTCCGAGGCTCCGAGCTGTCTGCGCCTCCAAATCGAGCAAAAATGGATAAGACATCCGGCATGATCCATCTTTCTTCTCTTCGGGTTTACGGTGCCAAAGGTGACCGAGATTCGATGCGCGAATCAGCTATCCTGGTAACTGAAGTCACCACTGCATTGCAGAAGAAGCACCTTTGGCTGTTGAGGAGGTGCCTGGTTATGCAGCCGTAGCAGGACCTGTGATGGCATGGCTCGAATGTGGTATCCGAATCGGAATTGTAGCATATGCAGCAGTTGTCCTCTTCATTACTGGCAGTGCTGAAACCTTGCTCTTCATTGCCATCCGCTGACATAGTGATGTGCATAAAGTAATGGGAGAATTCTTCAAGCTGAGCTAGCTTTGCAAGGGAAGCGTCACCTCGGAGAACATTGCTCTGTACAACGAAAAATAAGCATACAACGAAAAATTAATCGCAAATAAGCAGTCTAACTAGATTTTTAGTAATGACCAAGTAAACCTACGGATACTGAAAGTACAAGAGAGAAATCTAACCCAATTGTAGCTCAGTAGGTACTGCAACCCAAAATGGATTGTGGCAGGGCAATCCATGCTTGTGAACACTGTAATCACATCATTTAACTCCCTATGGCCTGAAGTACTGCTGCTTTCCATAAGATTGAGGATAATGCCAACAAGAGGAGCCAAGATCATAGTGCAATTTGTTTTTTCTTGATGTTGCCCTGGCCGTCTTAGAGTCCTGCAGACACAAATTTTTAACTGGTTAACACAATGTCCATTTATATTTTCAGGAACAATATTACTAGCTGAATAAGCAAATGAGGAAGCATCTGGGTTTACTGTGAACAAATATTACCAGGATATAACAATATTGGTTCACACTTGAGTCAGCTCAAATCAACAATGAAGCAATGCGTTTTAGATTCTGACACTAAATTAAACAGCCTTTAAAGATCACTGTCTCAACTAAAAAGAACTACAACTCTGCTAGTTTTCAGACTTCAGATTAAGATGTGGACTTACATGTCAAAGAACTCTGCATCGGCTGCTAATATGATGTGGTTCAGAATAAAGACAACTAATTCAGCCAACCTCCGCAGATTCATATCTGGCCCCATCAGGAATGCATGAGGAATCTCTCTGGTGAAGAATTCCAAAATCCTTGCAAGACTACATGATATGTCAAAAATAACACTGCACTTTCTTTGCTGCAAATCTGCAACCTGAAAAATAGGACATTGATTACCATTATTTAGCTCCACATGCATGGTTATACCACAGGAATGACACAGATTCCCCCCCCCCCCCTTGGCATAAAATATTTAAAAAGCAATTAACTGGAAACCTAATGACTGGAACTGATTGTTGTCAAGAGATCCTATTAGTGTACACCTTCATCGCAGATCTAGATATATTTCAGTTTTTTAATGCATTTTGACACATGAGAAAAGAGCTTGGTGTTACTGAACTGAAAATGAAACCCGACACTAAAGCATCAATCAGCAAAGAGTTGAAGTTCTGCACAAAGGGGAATAAAAAAACAAAACAAAATCCACCTGGCGCTTCTCTTGCATCTCACGGATGGACATAGAGGACTCGGTCATAGTCCAACTTAATGTGTTGAAAAGTCGATTGAGAAAGGATAAAAACAGTTCTTCTTCATGAATACATGTCTCCCTGAGTAGGACCTTCATAAAGAAAAACAATGTAAGATCAAATAGATAGTTCTCACACAATCACACAGTAAGATATGCACAGCAGAAATAGAAGACTGAATATAATAACAGAAGTGATTGTAATATTAAAATAAACCTGGAAAATTGCAGATGATGAAGGTTCAACATTCTTAGATGAAGCAAAGCCAAAACCTTTGCAGAGTTGGAAAAGTATGTTGGTAACAGGTATCCATGATCTATTATCAAAAGCTGACAGAAGTGATCTTGGCATTCTGTTTATAGCCTCCCGATTGTTCTCAAATACAAACATGAATTCTTTATACTGTACAAGAATCGATATTGTTTGAAGAAGATGATCTTTCAAGTCTGGACTCACTATCCTTGGATCATCAAAGTGTTTGACAACAAGAGTGACCTAATGATAAGAAAATAGAGCTCTTAGTTGATACTGCAACACTGAATAATGCTAAACATAAACAAGAAACTTGCCCACAATTTGGCCAGCTACCAGTGAGCTAGTTTTATTTTGTTCTGTGCAATAGGGTGTTGCTTATTGTGAAATAAAATAAACATAAAAACACTGAATCCATCAAACTTCCTGTTATACGCATTCAACCTCACAATTTTTGCTACTAAAGTAAACCAGCAAGAACATTAGTAATGCAGGATTTAAAGGTTCTGAATGATGGGTGTGGTTAGGTGCCTTATCAAGAAAGAATGGACATAATTAATGAGTCAAAAATCATTAAGACGCTTCTGTACATACAAATGAAGCTAGCCCATGCTTAAGAAATACTGCAGGAGAGACAAAAGGAGGATCACTCCGCCGCAGGGCATGGAAACAGTCTACCTGTACAAACAACAGAAGTGCAGGCTTCAGTATATTGTTTCAATGCAAATAACCAAGTTGGCTGTAAATGGGCGCTTCAAACCTACCAATGATTCCACATAGAATTCAGGAATATAGTGGAAAATGGAAGAAGAATCACTGAGCACCAAAAGAAGCTCCACAACCCACATGCAAGTTGCATACATTCCCCTTTGCTTCCATGAAGAAAAAACAGTGGCACGATACCTGCATGTACCATATATCGAGTCAACAAATTAGCTCTCTAGTCTGCAAAATGGTTTCATCAACTTTAGTCTGTACAAATTATCCTGTGGGAAAATCTTACTCACACCAAGGAAAGCAAAAGAACAAGCATTATAAACACCTATAAGAGTTAGAAGGTGGCTCCTAAATTATGCAAGGTAAATATATTTCCAAGAAGCTCCAGCTTCAAGGATATTTTTATCCATTTCGACATAATAAATTACTGAACAGGAATATGTTTGTGAATATGTTCGTATAATCATTCAGAAGAAAATATGATCTAAATTATATTGTATACGGCAGAAGTGTAGTGTTTTCATATTGTCATGCAATATGTGAAGACATAATAATTTGTCCTTTCAGAAATCATACCAAACACAATGCCTGACACAATCCACCAACTCCTCATGATAACTATTGCGGGCTTCCTTCAAGCGTCTTACTTGCTCCATGCATGATTTTTCTCTTATCTGCCTATCAGTTTCTTCTAGTAAAGAAATGGATTGTGATTGCTGGGACACAAAATAGAATGCCTGAACAGAACAAACTTAATCAGAACCATAATGTAAAGCAGAATATGAAAGTATTAAGTATCCTAGTGCACTGGCAGGCATCAATGGATAAGTGGCATTGGAATATACCCTCATGGACTGGCCAGGTTGGCGTGCTTCATTTTTTTTCTAAGAGAGTTAAATAAGCTAATGAACAACCGAAGTACTTAGCACATCTGGACCTGTTCTTAAACAGTATAGATGACTAATGGTTTGCCACTCCCCAATAGTGGCTTTCATGATCAGGGAGTGGCTAATCCTCAAATCACCCTAAATAGTATTGCAGAAAGTGATGCCATTATCTAGAAAATGGCTACACATACTGGCCATGCAGCTCACATACATAAGGAAAGCACATGGTGTCTAAACTCTTGGGTACATGTGCAAGGGCATAAATTAAGGACAACTCCCTATAGATTATGAATTAAGAACAGTACATGACGTAATGTTTACGGATCCTGAGGATCTCTATGTAAGCAAAGTGGTGGATCCTTGCTGCAGCATTGTATTTGTTCACCTAATTCAAGAAAAAATTAAATAATATCACTTGCCTGCCTAAAATTTGGTGAGACACCCAGATGATATAACAGCAGCATAAAATCAAGCAACTCTTCTTCTCTTAGTGCTTCTGATGAAAATTGGTTTGTCATCGACATGCTTTCTAAATGATGTAGTGCTTGATAGCCATATTCAATTTCTGATTGAGCACTTGTGATAGGTTTGTCTTCAATCTCATTACTAAGACTTCTCACACTGCATTCAGAGGCAATATGTGCAGATTTTTCATGCATGGACTTGCATGGGCCTTTCGAAGTTGATGGTATGTACTTGGCATTTTCTTTAAATCTCAGGCCAACAGTGACATCTGTGATTGAACAGCAGCAAGGTTTTTGTGCTGTAGTGTGTGTTATCCGTGTTTCTTCATCATTCATGCAACCTTCATCCCACTGCACCTCATCTTCATTGGCATCAATTTGGTGAAACATCAACAGGTGATTTAGTGATCCACCGAGTCTAGGAATTACATTGTAATAGGCATCATTCCTCAATAATAACTGTGTAGGAAACCTCCGCTTTCCACCTTTGTGGAGAAATCCAACACCAGTTCCATAATTTATTCTAGAGGATGATGCAGGTCCAGAAGAATCCATAGAAAATCCTTCAGACAACAAATGGAGGATTACAGTGTACAGTGAGACAAGCACCGTGTCATTGAAAGTCCCACTGGAAGCCATCCTATGATCTCCACCTCTAACCTTTAGTATTGAACTTTGTACAAATGACCGAAACACAGATCCAGGAAGCAGAGGGGGAGACGTTGGTGGAACAAAGCATATCACCAAGCTGCAAAGCTCACGGTGCTTATCCTCAATCTGTAGAAGAAAAACAGTGCAAACCATAACAAACAAACAAAGATTTAAGAGTTAGAAATGGAGGGAGAGAGTTTTATCTATTTGCAAGCGATCATGTTTGTAGTTAAAATTTTAAAACATTAATCTCTAATAGAACAGAGCATAAACTTTGGATGAATTGAACATATAAGTAAGGAGAATAATAGGTAGTACACAAGTGCACAAAAGCAAGGAAGCAACACGCTGAGAAAACTAAAGGAAAAGGCAGTCTGGATTTCAAACTGGGCTAGTTACAGGGTAATACAAATTTTAATCACCAAATAGCATAGCATGCACATCCAAGAGTTGAGAAGAATAATAAAAATCCAAGCCAACAACATAAAATAGCAGAAAATTGCATATGCTAGAATAAGTTATAACAGTGGCATAATTAATTCAAGATATCATCTATTAGTAGAATTTCTCTGCGCGACTAAGGAAGAGAGAGAAAGTTCACCTTCTTAATTGCATCGGAGAGTGTTGTCATCGATAATGTCATGCTAACCTCATCTTCAGAAGACCCAGGCCACCAAACAGAAGGTACAAGGTACTGCAAGTCCTGCTTGTTTGGAATCTTCATCGTAAGAAATCCTTCAAATGAGAATGCAAAATCTTCTGACTTCCACCATAGATGCATTACATCTTTATGCCTAAGAATGTGGCAAGCCAGCGCTAAAAATGGATATGGTCCAGAAAATGGGCATTCTGTCAACACAAGTGGAGCAGCTTTGCACATACAAGAAAGAGCCACAATGAGCTCCTGCAGTAATGAACTGCACCCCGGGAACTGTAGAAAAAGTTCAAGAACCTGGTCAAGGCATAAGAAATCATGCGGCTCCCGTACCCTGAAAACATCTGTAAGAAGGGTGATGAAAGATCCCCAGGTGATATATTCAGAACACCCTTGGCTTCCTTCAGCGGCACCGAAAAATTCTGCACATATCCCTTCCGAAATTGGTCGAAATAGTTCACGTAAAGGTGCAAATTTCTTGACCCTCCTTAGTTTCTCGAAGTATGCAGATTCAGATTTTTCCAGATTTTGAACTTCTAGTAGACGGAACAAACATCTAAGAAGATATGCCGCAAACATACAAAAATGTGGCGGTGCCTCAATTGGATTGAACCCATCTACAGGATACCTGAATGGATGTGAGCCGAAGTTCAGATGGCAACGCTCACCTTCTGAGAGAGAAATTGCAGGATAGTAGCCTTTCCTAGGTCCCACTTTGCGAATCCCATCAAAGGCAACACCAAGAAAATTCCCATTCCTGTAGAAACTGATCTCCCCAGCATCCAAGTTGATGCAGCAACCAATCACATCTCCTACTGCCCACATCTGCCCATATTGTTCTGGATCATTGTTCCATTTGGTCACCCGCCGGCCATCAAATGCATATGAATCATCAGAATCACCAACTCCTTTCTGATCAGTGAAGGGGCACGAGAGAGTAGCCCATCCAAGCTGCTGCACTCCGGACGTCTCCAGGGTAACCTCATACATCCACTTGCCATTCCACACGCAGGTGTTAGCCCTAGCGCTGCTGAATGATGCCGAGCTCTCAACAAGCAAAGGTCCCCAAATGCTCTTGAACTTGCCACAAATGCTCGAATCATCAAGAACAACCTTAGTTTGCCCAGCACCTTTATCCACAATCAGAACACCATCATCGTATTTACGGCTATCTTTCCCGCCAAGATCAAACTTCCTTGCCTGATTCCGCAATACCGAGCGCACAAATCCCACATCAATCGGACCCGGAGGCCGGACCACCGACTTGTGAGGGAGATCAAATATATGCTCTAGCGTCCTCTCAATATCCTGGTGCCCAATCTCGTCATGGTACGATACCAAGTGCGACTTCTGGGAACTAACCTTCGCTTCATCTCTAGATGATAACAACTGCGCCAACCCAGGGGAGAACCCACTCCTTCCAGGGCTGGACATAACGTGGGGGAAATGAACTGCTACTCGTGCTCCGCCGCGAACCAATCAAATCCGCGACGAACTCGATGGATCGGTGCGCTCATCCCAGTGATAACGATGCCAATTTGATCGCTCGCAGCTAAGAGAGAGGGCGGGACAAACCTCTTGCAACAATCCAAACGAAATTAGGGTTCGTCACCAACTCGAGAAATCAGCCCCAAGTCTCGATTGATCTGCACCCCAGGGCAGTACGGTGGAGTGGAGGAGGATGGAGTGAAGAGTAGAGATGAACGGGGATGGCCGGAGGAGAGTAGACCGAGAGGAGAGGCGCCGATTGCTCGCCGCGCCGCCGCCGCGAGGTGAAGAGGAATAGAAATGGGTAGTGCCGTAGTGCTGGAAATGGAGCGAGGGAGTATTTTTTGTGTCTGGTGAGGTTGTTTTCGCGCACGAGGAAATTTTGAAAAAAGTTGTGGGACCTATTTGCAAATTTTCCCTGTCGAGTTTGGACAACTTTTACTTTCTCTGTTTATCCTTTTTTTTTTTTTTGTCTGTGTGTGTCTTTTAAGAATTATAAAATGATGATGATCTTCTACCGTATGATGATTTTTTTTTGGATAACTCGGTATGATGAATTAAGATTGTATTATTACTGTATAATAAGAGAGTAAATATCGATGAGGTTATGGGTTAATAGTTTATCTAGTAACTTTTCTTCGATATTAGATTCTAAAATTTAAATCCAACGCTGACTGTAAGCATTGCAGTAAACATCTTCTCTTGTTATTGTTGATCTTTTTATCGTCTCCCGTTGAGTTAAGGGACGATGTATGTAATTCTGATTACTTGTGTTGTTGGAGGTATTTTTAGAATTATAATAATAGAGAAAATGGAATATTATTTTATGTAAAAGTGTAAATAAGAAATTATTCAAACATTAGTTAAAGAGGGGAATCGGGGATGGCCATTGAACATGGAAAGAGGACAAATGGATTGATTAAAATGACCTCTTTCAATTGACCTTTTCTTGTACGGCATGCAATTTGTTTTGATGGATTAATTCTTCCTTTATCTAATGGAATAATTTTTGGAGGAGTCAACTTCAACTTGATTCGCATGATAGTATGGCTGACTTGTTCATTTCAATTAAATATAGCACCTCTAGTGATACTCCTCCTGGTAAATAGAGGATGCTAGCATTAACCTTTTACAAAAGCATTTTCTATTTGTTAATCTCTTTCTTGAATCAAGCATTGTGCGAGTTAAAACCAAAGTTGTTGATTGAGCAAAATTAGATGCAAGGGATGCACATCGACAATAAATCAATACTAACATTATGACATCAAGACATATCCTTGATCTGTCAAACTGTATTACCTCCATTTCAGATTATAAAACTTTCTAGCATTACTCACATTCATATTGATGTTAGTAAATCTAGGCACACATATATGTCGTCTAGATTCATTAACATGCATATGAATGTGGACAATGCTAGAAAGTCTTATAATATGAAACGGAGGAAATAGTTATTAGTGTACAATCAACGATTTTTCTCTAAAGAAAAGTTCTTACTAGTTCAAAGAAATTGATCCACGAAAGAGACTACTTCACAATCAGAAGTAAAAATATAAGCCATACAAATCAGAACAGATAGATGGGTCTCCATGTAAAACCGCAAAAATGATGTACAATCATTACCAATACCAACCGATCAAAAGGAAGATAAGAAAAAGAATATAAAAAACAAGCCTTGTGCTCATGGATATGAATAGCCACGAGTACAAAAATGCAAAATATATATAAAAAAAACAGTGGTGTTGGATGCTTCAAAACGAAATGATCGTAGAAAGTTTTGAGCAGAATCATATTCTGGAGGATGAAAGAAAGGAAAGATGCTCTGGAGACGTCTACGCGACGTAGTAGGCACGTAGCCAACCTGTACGATATTCTCGTCCATCACCATAAACGGACGAGATACTCTATTACTTTACTGATGATCGTCGTGCAACGAAAACCTTTTCAAGAAATTTCCTCTTCACCTTTTATTTTCTTCCTTTTAGTTTTGATGATGAGCCCTCTTGTTTCGTTTGATTTTTGTTTTAGGGCCCGTTAATCCGTGATGCGTGTTGTTGCTTAACGTTTCGCTTGTCCATGATTAGAGGAGAGACCGCGACGTTCGGCGGGGTGTAACCGTGTAATAGCAGAGCAACGCGCGTGTGGCGCGCGGAAAGACCGACACGCGTGCGCGCCGCGGCGGGCGGGTTCGTGTGCTGCGGATGTCCTGTTCTTTTCCTGTGCCCACATTTTTCAAATTACTAGATGTGAATTTCGTGCTAAAACTTTTTATATACTTCCTTCAATCAAAAAATTAGTCTGGTATCTTTTCAGATTAATAATACTTATTGTTTTGAATAAGACCACGATCTCTAAAAAATAACTTTAACCGTTATTTTTCATTATAATATGTATAAAGTGTTAATAAATATTTGATTTTATTAAAGTACTTTTTAAGACTAATCTATACATATAGTCATCATATTTGAAAGACAAATATTTTAAAAATAATTTATAATTAAATATTCTAAATTTTGATCTCACTATTATCTAAAACGATAAGTCGTATCAGCCCAAAAATTTCGGGCTAAACAGTGATTGATAATTGTTGACGCCTTTTGTATTAGTATGTTATATTGGACTGCTTTGCCCTGCATGCATGCAAATAAAAACCAAGTAAAAAAGCTAGGGAATTGGATCTTTACCTCGCACCGATGCAGGTGATTGGTTCAAACCAACGGTAGTGATTACCATTAGCACAAGAATATATATATATATATATATATATATATATATATATATATAAGATAATAGAGCACAATACTATATTTAATATGGGTAAAATAGTAAATTGATATCTTAATAAATCACTGCTTGGTATGTGAGATCATGTTCGAAATGTCAATAATTTTGAAACCGGAGAGACTAGAAGTTATTTTAAAATATCAAATATATCAAATTGTTAAGTCGTAATAATTAAATTTAATTAATTATGTGCTAGTAGCTTTCTCGTTTTACGTGCGCCAACTTATTATTCATCTTCGTCAATTCAAAGTGTGTGCGAGTGTGTGACTGCCGTTGTTAATTGCTAACATAAGTCCAATTTACTTTCCTTCCGTCACGTATTTATTTATAAGGATTTATTAGAACAAGACATTAAATTATATTAGAACCCTCTATTAGGTTTGAAGTTTTCATATTATAACCCTATGCATGAATGACATAGTTTAGCCCTGAATTAATTACACTCTTAGCATGTGTTTAGCTGCAAGGTTTTGGTGAGTTGGACTGGGACCATCCTATATTTACTGGTGTTTAGTTGAAGGACTTCATGAGTTGAGTTGGGTCAAAAAGGAATATTCTCCCTACATTCGGGGTCGTTTGGCCCTTGAAAAAAAGTAGCGGATCACTCCATCTCACCTCCGGAGTCGCGCATCACATGTGTTACACATGTGTGGGATAGGGTAACCCTATCTCTTTTTTCTCCCCCTTCACCGTATCACCATCTAGATTGAGAGAAAAAAAGAGGGTGATGGCGGCGCCATCGCGCGCAACAGCCGGCAACGCCGGTGTCATGCGATGGGGCCAGTGGCGCCCGTGCCATCCTCCCTTCTCTGTCCTCCTTCCTCCCATCTCTCTCTCGCCACTCCCCCTCCTCATCTCATAGTTGGCGGCGACGGCAGGAAGGGAAGACGGTGGTGGTGGTGGCGAGAAGCAAAAACCGATTGCGGGAACCTACTACAGCGTCCTAGTGCCATCCTCTCTCTCGTCTGCTACTGCTCCTCGCATCCTCCATCATCCTCTATAGCCAAAGTAAGGAACTCCTTATTATGTGTGGCTTGAACTTCCTATGCTTACATTGATATAAGGATTGATGTATGCTAATTATCGGTATTTTGCTTTGGTTTTTGGTTGGCTATATGATATGATTGTATTTTATTTCCAAATATAGTCATATGAATGTATTTTTTTTTTCAAATGATGTGGTCTTCATGTTCAATATTTTGTGTTGTGTATGACCTCACCAACTAATGTGAAGAGGTAACTATATCTAAGCAATCCATCTACATCCCTCCAACCAACACAAGAGATAGGATCATTCCAACTCATCATATCCCTCAAACCAAACAGAAAACTAGGTCCGTTCTATTCCTAGAACCAAATAGAAACTAGGTCCATCATATCCCCAAAATACAAATAAACCTAACCCATCTCATCTCATCTCCAAACCAAACACAAACCTAAAGTATAAGAAATGCTACAAATGACCAAAATGATTTTCTTACGTGAATGATGATGTGGCAAAAGTATTGCTTACGTGGCAAATGGTATTGATCACGTGGAACAACCAAGTTTACAAAAATCTATTGTTTTTAACAAATTTTGTCTGAGATTCACAAGTTTAATTTCGGTACCACTGGAACCAACCTAAACAAACTGTGAGCCTAAGATAGCCAGTTTAGGTTACCTGCAGTAGAATCTACCCACCTAGATATAAGTCAACAACAGATGTTTATATTCATAGCTAATCATGATTTTAGTGGAAGGCGACACTTATTAACATCTACCCACCTAGATATCAGTCGACAACAGATGTTTATATCCATAGCTAATCATGATTTTAGTGGTAGGCGACACTTATTAGCGACGCGACATTTAGGGATTTGGGGTAATTTCATCAATCTTAAATTTTGGCTAGCTACATGTGTACATGCGCCCATACAAATGTGCGTGGGTACGTAATTGTCTATATACTATGTGTTCGGATGAGAAAAACTAGCCTTACCCTGTTTATCTTCTTCTTCTTTTTTTTAATAATCACCGGAGAGGATATGTTCCCCACTTGAATCTTCCATTGCATTTAAGAGAAAGATCTTGGGGTTACAGGGAGCGGGCATTGCCGGAGGCAAACCATTACAAATGTTGAGGTAAAAGAGGGTTCGAGAAAATAGCATTCCAGGATTGAACCATTATTCTATCAGAGCGTTCCTCTTCTGTTCTTCATCTCATAAATCAGAGTTCAGAGAGAGAGGATAACGCTTTGCTCCATGACGAATCTTCCCTGAACCCAGTCTACGGACGTCCACACAGAACACCTACACCCAACCCCACCACGCAGTCTCGTCAACCCATAGCTCCCCATCCAAACGCCGGGTCCATGCACCGAAACCACCATATCCACAGCCGGTCCATGGACAAATCAGGAACACCACCCAAACCCCAAACTCGTCTTCTCCCTCCCTCGCGCGCGCGCGCTTCCCGCCACTCGCTGTCGCCCGCCGCGACGCCCATGCACGTCCACGCCGCGCGCCCCGTCCTCCCCGCCACGCCACCCAAGCTCCGCCGCCACCATGCCGCCGCCCTCCGCCTCACCGTCACCCGCGCCGCCGCGCCGGGGAGCGACGCCACCGGCGGCGGCGGCGGTGGTAATAAGGCCGTCATTGTCGGTGGCGGGCTAGCGGGCCTCGCCGCGGCGAACCACCTGGCGTCCATGTCGGTGCCGTTCACGCTGCTCGAGGCGTCGGACCGCCTCGGCGGCCGTGTCGCCACCGACGAGGTCGATGGGTATCGGTTGGATAGGGGGTTCCAGATCTTCCTCACCGCCTACCCGGAGTGCCGGCGTCTCCTTGACTTCCCGGCGTTGCGGCTCCGGCCGTTTTATCCTGGAGCGCTCGTCTTCCTCGGCGCCGGCGAGCCGTTCTACCTGTTGTCTGACCCGTTCCGGCTTCCTCTGCGTTCCCTCTCCGCCGTGTTCTCCCCCGTCGGAACGCTCGCTGATAAGCTCCTCGTCGGCCTCGCCCGGCTCCGCGCGGCGTCCACCCCGGACGACGTCATCCTCTCGTCGCCGGAGACGACCACGGCGGCGCACCTGGAGAAGCTCGGGTTCTCGCCGTCCATCGTGGAGCGGTTCCTGCGGCCGTTCCTGGCTGGGATATTCTTCGACCCGGCGCTCGACACGTCGTCGCGCCTCTTCGAGCTCGTGTTCAAGCGCCTCGCCCTCGGGGACAACGCGCTGCCGGAGGCCGGCATCGGCGCCATCGCGTCGCAGCTCGCGGACCGCCTGCCGGCGGGCTCCGTCCGCCTCAACTCCCGCGCCGCGGCCATCGGCCAGTCCAGCGTGACGCTCGACACCGGCGAGACCGTCTCCGGCGAGCTCGGCGTCATCGTCGCCGTCGAGCAGCCGGAGGCCGAGAAGCTCCTACCGCAGCTACCAACGATTCCGGCGAAACCCAAGAAGAACTCCGAGCGGAGCACCGTCTGCCTCTACTTCGCCGCCGACAAGGCGGCGGTCCAAGACCCCATCCTGCTCCTCAACGGCTCAGGCAAAGGGATCGTCAACAACATGTTCTTCGCCACCAACGTGGCGCCGTCGTACGCGCCGCCGGGGAGGTCGCTGGTGTCCGTATCCCTCGTCGGCTCCTTCGCCGGGCGGTCCGACGCCGACCTCGCCGGCGAGGTGGTCACCGAGCTCGCCGGGTGGTTCGGCGCCGGGGAGGTCGCGTCGTGGACGCACCTGAGGACGTACCGCATCGGCTTCGCGCAGCCGGACCAGACGCCGCCGACTTCGCCGGCGGGGCGCGACCCGAGGGTCGGCGACGGGCTGTACATGTGCGGCGACCACTGGTGCTACGCGACGTTCGACGGCGCGCTGGTGTCCGGGAGGAGAGCGGCCGAAGCTCTGGCTAAGGACAGGGGATTATCCTTAGCCTGATTTGAGCTGAGTGGGCCATATGGGCCTTGTTTATTTTAGGCCTTCCATTTGTAAATGGTTGGAATAAGTTCACTTTGGGTTCCTGTATTTGTCGCCAGTCTGATTTTCGCCCATTGATCGCAAAACCAGGTAAGACATGTCCCTCAACTTACGAAACCGTTTAAATAAGGTACCTCGGCAGTATTTGACCCCGGTTTTGGCTGAGGTGGCGCCTACGTGGCTAGTTTGACTTGGTCTTCATCTAACGTAGCGTTGACGTGACGCTTATGTGGCAATTCGATCCGAAAAATAATAAAATCTATGGGATCCACATGTCAGTTTCACACACAATAATAATAAAATGGTGGGGCCCACGTGGACCCCACCTGTCATCCTCATTACCCCTTCTCTCTCTCCTCTCTATCCCCTCTCTCTATCTCCCCTGAGAATGGCGAGCAGCGGCGGGCGGCGCAGAGGGGCGGCGACGGAGCTGTGAGGCAGCAGGCCGCGGGTGGAGCGGCGGGTGGAGCGCTGGCGCCGGGGCCCCAGCGTCGCCACGTCGATGTCGCGGATGTTGTTCGCCAACGTCGTCTCGTTCGGGGCGGCGTAGCAGGTCTTGTTCAGGACGTTGTCGTGGTAGTTGGCATTGATCTCGGAGTTCGGCTCGGTGAGGCGGTCGTTGAAGGAGAAGCAGTGCGCCTTGCCTATGGAGTACGCGCCAGAGAGGATCACCAGCTCCTCCGGGGTGAATCCCTTCGCCGCGAAGTTGGCGCTGTGAGCTTGTCCAAGTCGGCCTTGGAGTCAGGGAGCATATTTTGGGCGACCTCGGAGGACGAGACAATGCCGTCGAGGCGGCCGACCGGGACATTGAATTTGACGCCGCCGTTGCTCATGTACCTCGATGCGTCGTGGCCAGTGAACGCGACAATGTCCGCGCAGGAGATGACGCCGGGGCACGCAGCCTCGATACTAGCAAATTAACCATCAAATTAAACACAGCACATTAAAAATCAATCAGGCGACTGATAAATACTAGCAAATTAACCATCAAAAAAATTGTGATTAGAGCACGCATGGCCGGCCCTCCTCGGCCGGCCGCCGCGCGCTGACCCTCATCGCTCGGCCGACTCTCCCGCCGCCGCCGCCACCGGAGTCGGAGTCGGTGGAGGTCTAGGTGACGGCGGCCTCCACGCGCGTGTTCATCATCGCGGCTTTTCCCGCGGCCATGGTGATCTCCGCCGAGCCGCCCCCGCCTCGACCCCGGATCCCGTCGCGGATGGCGCCGCCGCGGTGGAGGCAGCGGCGTCGAGCGCTCGCCACCAGGCCACGCTCCTCCCGTCGTTCCCGTCGCTGAAGACGTGGGGGAGCGACCGCTAGGCGTTCCCCGGAGCAGCTCGACGGGGTCAAGGAGCGGCGCATGCTCCATCTCCGCGAGGTGGATGGGAGCAACGTGGTGGCCGACGCGGAAGTTGCGGCGGCGGTATCCCCGGCTCCGGCGACAGTGCTCCAACCGCCGCCTCGCCGCCGCCCCTATGGCGCGCCCGCCATTCTCACGGGAGAGAGAGAGATAGAGAGAAGATGGAGAGAGAGGATAGAGAGAGGGGATGAGAGAAGGGGTAGCGAGGATGACAGGTGGGGTCCACGTGGGGCCCACCATTTTTTTTAATTATGTGTGTGAAACTGACATGTGGGTCCCATAGGGTTTTTATTTTTCGGATCGAATTGCCACGTAAGTGCCACGTCAATGCCACGTCAGATGAAAACCGAGTCAAATTAGCCACGTAGGCGCCACCTCAGCTAAAACCGGGGTCAAATACTGCTGAGGGAACTTATTTAAACGGTTTCGTAAGTTAGAGGACCTGTTGTACCCGGTTTTGCGATCGAGGGACGAAAATCAGACTGGACGACAAATAGAGAGACCCAAAGTGAACTTATTCCTAAATGGTTTCGATCCAACAAGGTACATCGTTAAAATTTTTGTAAATTTCTTTACTCTTTTCAAATTGTAAATCCCAATGAAGAAATAGAACATCATTAGGAATGAGAACATCGTTTGGATTTGAAAATAGTTATTGATCTGCTTCACAAATTGGTAAGTCAGTGTGTTAGCCCAAACACCAAATTGGAAAAGTAGGCCGTTTCATTCTATGTTTTGATAGAACTTTTTAAAAACTATAAAATTATAAACTAATTTAATGGAACTAATTTGGTGGTTTAGATGTTGCTAAATTTTTTGATAAATTTGATCAAACTCAAAAAAAATTTGACTAGTAAAAAATTAAAGCAACTTATAAAATAAAATAGAGGGAGTATTTTTTTAAAAAAAATTCGGCAATAAAACTAAATTAGTTTAAAGTTAAAACAGAGCTGGGCCTTCAAATCCGTTGACCCAATTCAAATTTGGGGAGGATCAAACAGACCAAATACAACCGAGACGGTATCATTCTGTCACTTACATGTGGGCCCCACGGAATAAACCATGCGTCCCAACCGGACCACACGACGGAGATGATAAAGATCTAACCCAAAGCCCAAATCCGGGGCAAGAGGCCCAGCCCCAAAACCGCACAACTTCCGATCCAACTCCGACGACGAGATGGGCTCGATGGAGGCGTCCACCGCGCCGGAGAACGGCACCGCCGCCGCCGCGGCGGCCGCGGCCTCGACGGCGTGCAACGGCGCGGGCGGCGGCGGCGGCGCCGCCGCCGCCTCGAACGGCGGCGGGGTAGAGAGGAGGCTGAGGTCCTCCGCCGCGTCCGCGTCGTGGGCGTCGCATCTGCCGCTGGAGGTGGGCACGCGCGTGATGTGCCGGTGGCGCGACCAGAAGCTCCATCCCGTCAAGGTCATCGAGCGCCGGAAGTCCTCCACCTCCTCCTCCCCCGCCGATTACGAGTACTACGTCCACTACACCGAGTGTAAGCGACCTCGCCCCCAACAGGATGCTTCGTTTCTAGGGTTAGGTTTAGGGTGCTTCAGATTGAGGGAATCTGGGGCTTAAATGGTCAATTAGTTTAGGGGTTATGAAATTCGAGGTGATATAGTGATGAATTTGTATATGGGAATATAGGATTGCTTTTCGCTGGGGCCGGAAATGGCCGTTCTAGTCTCGTGTCTCAATAGTTTCAGTACAATCACAAACTTTTACCCGATTTCGTTAGCTGAAATAGGAGTTAGTGCTTCATAACAGCTGCAGCGTATTCTGTTGTGGGTTTGTGGAGTTCTGTCATGTTGACATATTTATGCTTACCAATCGTATTTAAATGTAATGAACTTGCAGTCAATAGGAGGCTCGATGAGTGGGTTAAACTTGAACAACTTGATCTTGAGACTGTTGAGACCGATGTTGATGAGAAGGTAGAAGATAAGGTAACATAAATTCATGTTGTTCAATTGTCAATCATACCAGTAGAATTTGCTTTTTCCTTATATTGGCCGCTATACTGTCCAGGTGACGGTTGAAAACCTGAGATGATCATCCTAAGACATAAATAGCCCTCTGTTATTTCAAAAGAATACTCATACAACTCCATTTTAATATGTACTCAGGCAACAAGCTTGAAGATGACACGGCACCAGAAGCGTAAAATTGATGAAACCCATGTGGAGGTATGGAATAGATTGTATCACTGTGGATAATTTGATTATCATTTGTTCTTGAAGATTTATTATCTGTAAGGATGTTAGTTTGCTATGCAATGGCTACAAAAATTGATGAAACACATGTTGGTTCCTTCTTCACGTTGTACTGTAATTGTGGTTTCCCTTTTGAATTAGTATCCTGAAACTAATCTAGCTTTGTGTCCATTTCCATTATAGCAAGGTCATGAGGAGCTTGATGCTGCTAGTTTGCGGGAACATGAAGAGTTCACAAAGGTGAAAAATATAGCGAAGATAGAACTTGGGAGATATGAGATAGATACATGGTATTTCTCTCCTTTCCCACCGGAGTATAATGACTCTCCAAAGCTGTTCTTCTGTGAGTTTTGCCTCAACTTCATGAAGCGCAAGGAACAGCTTCAGAGGCACATGGTGAGATTTAGTTATTTGTTCCCATATGGAGGGTTACTATCTTTTCAGCCAGGCTCTGCTAATGCAAATTTGGGAGTATGAGCTCAAATCTGCCTGCACTTGTTTAGCTCCTCCTGTGCTTTTTCGGCCCATCTATCTTAACTTTTTGTTCATTGTACCATTAGGTGCCAAACATGTTCTCTTAATCTTTATTTTTTTAAAAGGCCCTGTTTGTATTGCAGGAATTTCCTCATAAAGCTGCAGTAATTATACTGTTTACTGTGAATTTTGTGGGTTCTAAAAAATGCCTGTTTTGCCATTCTAGTGGTCCCTAGCTCTGAATTGATTGCAACTGTTGTGTGTCGCCAGCCATTTAATAATTAGTACAACGAACTTCATAAGTAAAATGCAACCCCTCTGCCCCACTACTTATGTTTCTGGCATCTCAGAAAAATCTCCTTAAATGTCCTCAAGTCATGGCTGGTACTTATTGACATTACAAATACCATAAATCAGATCAACCTCGCTGCATGTGCAGCATATTCCGTTCCTGAGTTGATCACTTGATCTATGATCATCTTTGAATGCATTTTATATCTTGTTTGTTGTGCACATGTTTCATTTATAGCGTTCTGATATTCCATGTTAAATTATCATAAGTCATAATCAATGATTAATTCCATTCTCTTTACTATACAGAAAAAATGTGATCTTAAACATCCCCCTGGTGATGAAATATACAGAAGTGGAACCCTGTCTATGTTTGAGGTTAGTTCGATATCCATTTTAGCTTCCTGTAATGGCAGCTTGCATGCTATGTTGATCAAGTTTCTGAAACCAGTTCTCTGCTGTTGGCATAATGCCTTAAAAAGTTTTAAGAAAAGCAGAATGGAAATCATGCAACTTCTCCTTTTCATTTAGTTATCTTAATATTTTAATAAGAAAAATGTTTGCATAATTGCAGGTTGATGGCAAGAAGAACAAAGTTTATGGGCAGAACCTTTGTTATCTTGCCAAACTATTTCTTGATCACAAGACACTTTATTACGATGTTGATTTGTTTTTGTTCTACGTCCTGTGTGAATGTGATGATCGGGGGTGTCATATGGTGGGGTATTTCTCCAAGGTAAAGTTCACAATGCTTCTCTGTAATGAATATTACTTATTTCTTTGTTTTAATGAACTGAAATTTATATTTGTGGCGCTGTTTCTGTTTGCAAGATGTATTTCTTATTAGTAGTAGTGAATCATTTGATGTTTCATATTGGTTGTTATCATTATCCAGGAGAAACACTCTGAGGAATCTTACAATTTGGCTTGCATCCTCACTCTCCCTCCATATCAAAGAAAAGGATATGGGAAGTTCCTGATTGCCTTCTGTAAGATCTTATGCTCTGTATTATGCCTGATAAAATTTAGTTCCCATGCACACCGAATCATAACTGTATCGTAGCATTTTGTTCAAGATTTTTTTTTAATTGCAGCCTATGAGCTTTCTAAGAAGGAAGGTAAAGTAGGGACACCGGAGCGCCCTCTTTCTGATCTTGGTCTGCTCAGTTATAGAGGTTATTGGACTAGAGTGCTTCTAGAGATTTTAAAGAAACATAAGAGCAACATATCCATTAAGGTAATCACCACATTCCTTCTCCTCTATCTAACACTATAGTTTTTTTCTCTCTCCATTTTATCATTTGAATAAATCATGATAAAAACAGGCGTCATTTTCTTTTTTGGCATTGCATCAAATACTACTTTTTTTTATCCCTATCTGATCCTGTTCATTGATGATCTCAGCCAATCTATTACTTACAATCATATGTAGGATAAAGTGTCATCAGGTTAATTTCTAGTGTGTAAATGGTCAGATTAATATAGGCTAAAATGGTCAGGTCAGGAGTAGCCAGTTGAGTGAACAGTAAGATCATGCTTGCCCACACAAGGACATTGGTTTGCATATTAATAGGCTTTTCACCTTACATCTTCCTGTTCGTTTGCCCTGGGGCCTGAAAACTTTTGGATTATGTGAAACAGACCATTTGATGCTACACTTCACAGTTTGGATGTTTGTGGATATCCATGAGATCTTGATTACCAACTCAAATCTAATGTGCTACTTTTCATGGATACAGTAGATATGTGCAGTTCAGTAGTCTGAAGGGAGGCTGTAGATTCTTACACCCAGTTTACTTCTTACAAATTACAATAAAATATTAAATCCAACAAACCAAGCTGAAATTCATGTGTCATCAGTCAATATTTGTCCACATCTAAATAATCATTCATGTAGATATAGCCCACTGCAGTTTCATGGACAGCTATAATAACTAATAAAAATCTTCACTCAACTTACTTCTGGCATTAGAACCATTGTTCTAGCTCTTAAAGATTGCATGAAAGAATAAATCAACAATTAGATTCTCCAAGCTGCATTATATCCTTAAACCATTCTGAAGAAGAGGTGTATATCCTTTTCTTTTGAACTCAAATATATGTAGACAGGATCACATGCAACTAGTGTAATCTGCAGAAACTTCCTCTACGGAAGGACATATATCCATGTGTTCTCTGGCTTGTCAGCCTGTGCCTTCCTGTTCATCTTGCCCCGGCCCTCTAAAACTTTTGGATGTATGCAAATCAAACCTTTTGACGACACACAAGAACAATTGGATTCTGAAAGATAATTGTTCCTGCATCCTTGCTCCCTGATGCACTAGTACAGTCACTGGTGCAAACAGATCTGTAGGAAAAGTCAATAGGCTGTGTTGTACTAACTACTGTATAATTTTACTTTCCATACTAATTTTTTTTTTCAAATCATGAAGAAACACACACATTGAGTTCCTCTGTAGCTGAATCCATAGCCCATAACTCCACCACAGATCCATCATTTTCTATCATCAATTAGCTTCGATTTGCATTATCCAATTACGCAGCCCTAAACTGTTCCTAACAGGTTGTCGCGCTTGAATGCAGGAGCTTAGCGATATGACGGCAATAAAAGCGGACGACATCTTGAGCACGCTTCAGAGTCTGGACCTGATCCAGTACCGGAAAGGTCAGCACGTCATCTGCGCTGACCCCAAGGTTCTCGACCGCCACCTCAAGGCCGCCGGCCGGGGTGGCCTCGAGGTCGACGTTAGCAAGCTGATCTGGACACCCTACAAGGAACAAGGCTAAGCTAAGCTCTCGTGCAAAACGAATTAGATAAAAAGAAAATCTGACCAGCTCAATCCTGTACATTTCCCACTTAGGATCTCCCCCTCTCTTTCTCCCTCACTTGTGTACCGTAACTGTAGTGTTGTAAACATCGACATTGTTATTTGTGTTGCAGTAATCCATGAAAGAAACAATAGCTCTCGCTTCCCTACATTTTGCTCCTGGACACATGTATATATCTGAACATCTATTGTTGCCTCTTTTCCACTCCGATTTACACGAAGAGGAAGACAACGAAACCAGCAGCAAAACCGGGACTCGTCTTCCTCGTCTCATTATTCATTCAGCTGTGAATGTGTGTGCTGATCTGATCTCTCATCTCTCTCACCGGAGGCAAGCAGATCCTATCCAGATTCCAGGGCAGCCACTCGGGCACTCTTCACTCCCTTCGAAGGGAGAGCCTGTCTGTACTAGTAGTACGTAGTTGTACATTTGGCAGTAGCAGCAGCATTGCTTTGCTTGCACTGGGTACACCTGTACGCCCATATGGGTGGGGCAGGGGAGGCACGTTCAAGTGCGAGGGGGGGAGACAAACTGTGGTTAGTGGTGGTAGTGGCAAATAGCAAGGGGACGGGGAGGAAGGCGACACATGATGCGGCTGGGGATTAGGATTGCAAGAGACGAGACTCACATTTGATATGAGATGTGTGAGATCTACTACTCCTGCTATCTCCTGCATCTGCAATCACGATCAGAGTTGCCTCTCCTTCCTGCTCCTGCAGCATGGCATGGCCGTCCCGGTCCGGTCCCAGCGGATGATGGGGCGTACAGAAGCAAACGCCGCTGGGATGCTGCTACTGTATGGCTTTGCTTGCGTGCTTTTGCTCCATACCGAGAGTCGGTATCTGTTGCCATGAGTACGTACGTACTCATATGAGGGGGAATGGAATTGACGTTAATTAAACAACCAGGCAGGGACGCTTGCTGGGAGAACATGTCGAAATGGGGGTGCGGTGCGAAACAATATGACAGAAATTGGTAGAATTCAACGGAATCCGATCGAGCTGCGATGCGACACGGACGCGTGTTACTGTTTGTTTCCCAACAAAAAGGGCGAAAAGAAAAGAAAAAAGGGGTGGTTTGGGAGGGGAAGCAACAAGCATTGGGGGTGGGGGGCGGATGGCGCGCCGTACGCGGACACCGAGGCGGCGCATGATTGGTGCCGGTGCTCCACACTTCCACGGCTCCACGCCACGCCACGCCACGGCGTGCCCCTCTCGCTTTACGCGAATTCCGATGCTCTCCTCCGTCACGCCGCTTTTCTTTTCCCACCGTGCCAGCCACAGCCCACACACAGCCCGGCCGGCCCTAGCTAATCATCGTGCACACAGGTGATGTTGCCTACGCTAACTGCAATTGGTCTCCGCTCTCCGGTTGTCCGGTGGCACGCACGCCACCGCCACGCGCCCCCACGCCACGGCGGCGCCATGATTTTATTTTAGGTATGTTTTCACGCTAAAATTAAAATTTTGGTTAAAATTGTATCGATGTATTGAAAAATTGAAAGTTTGTGTATATAAAAGTTTTGATATGATGAAAAAGTTAAAAGTTTAAAGAAACAAGTTTGGAACTAAACAAGGGCTTACTTTGCTTACTCCTTTCTCCTTTCTCGTCTCTATTTGGGATAGATGTAGTATTTCATTAGTACTTTATTTGTTATAAAAAAGTTCAATACAAATGAAGATGTGATACGACTTAATACTTAGTACTGTACAACGAAACCTAAATTCGCTAGATTAGGTCTTTTTAAATGTTTCGTTATACTAGGTTATGCCACATTCCTATTTAACTTTTTTTATAGAGAGAATATTTCATACTTGTTCTAGACGATGGATATGGATATAAACGTATAACTTTACCACAGTATAGAACAAATAGAGTAGGTTAACTTAACCGGCTCCAACACCAAATACGTCAGATATGAGCTGAGCTGAAAGAAAAACGATGGTAAAGAGAGATAAAAGCGCCGGCTGCAACACGACCTCATATGCTTCCATGCGACGCTGCTCACTCTAGAGAGTTTACAGTGACGACACACTAGGTACTTGTTAGATTAAACGAATAAATAGTATATATATGCGCTAGAGGACAATACATTGAACTACTTACAGCTCACTATCGTACATATTATCTTCTATTTTACTAAGGGTGTATTTAGTTCACACCAAAATTAAAAGTTTAGTTAAAATTGAAACGATATGACGGAAAAGTTAGAAGTGTAATGGAAAAGTTAGAAGTTTAAAGAAAAAGTTTATAACTAAACTCGGTCTAAGATGGAAGATTTTACAGCTTAACAGGTATCTGTACTATTGCCCTGTCTCTTATACCGGATAATCTCGACCATCACCTCGCACGTATACATGGACGGAAGCTCGATCACTTGCACGAGCAGTAGCAGCGGGAGGAGACAAGGGAGATGGTCCACTCTGTTTTTGCTTCGGCGATCACATGGACACATGCGTGGACGCATCATGCATGCATGGACACACCGAAATGAAAGATCGATCAAACAAGGGGCCCCCCCGACGGCGCGCGGGGCCGTATATATATGTGTCCTTCCTACAGTTCGTTGTCTTAAATGGCATCCTGGTCGCACATGGACACGCTCAGGATTGATATACCGACCTCGTCCCAAAATATAAAAAAATTTATTGTTTAGATAAAAATATATTCTCATATTTTAAGTTAAGTTAATGCATAAAATTAAAGTTAGCACACGTAAAACAAAAAAGCTATTAGAATATGATTAATTAAGTTTTAATCTCTGCTATTATAAAAATTGAAAATGTTTTCGTTGGTATTTTGATATGTTATTCGTATTTGAGTCGGTTTTTAAATTTGTTTTTTGAAATACATATCCGTGTTTGAATCGGATTTTAAGTTCATTTGCTTTTGGATACAAAAGAAGTCGTATAAGAATTTTCTTTTTTAAAACTTGCTAACTTAATATGAAAGTCAGACTTCTAATTACAGCTCATGATTTTCTAAAAATATATCCAAGCGAATTCTCACAGTGAATTTCATCCTAACTGAACCGTATAATAATAATAATATTAAAATAGTATCACCCGTTGCGACGCACGTGTATTTTTTCTAGTTATTACAAACTTAACAAATGGATATATTTGATATTTTTAAAGCAACTTTCATATAAAAAGTTTTTTACGCGGAACATTACTGTTTAGTAATTTAGAAAACGTGCTAACAAAAACCGAGATAAAATCTATATCTTCATAAGAAAAGAAAGAGCATATGTTATAATTTTTTTTTTCAGAAGTAGTACGTAGTACAGTATTGTAGACTTGTCGTAGCAGACATGCCTGCATGTACGCATGTTGACATGCACGGCTTCTTCTTCTTTCTTCTTCCACCCCATCGTCGACCTCTGCTCTCGCTCCTCCCTGTCGCTCGTGCAATTGCCTATTTTCGTAATTATGTCCTCTCTAATCTTCAGTTCAGTTTGGTTTGGTCCGCCTGATTAACTATCCCTACACATCATGATTATGACCGTGCAATTCGATTTCAGTTAGTTCAGTTAAGTCCTCTATCATGGCTGAAGAATTTTCGCCAAGCACTACTTGCTGATTCTCATGTTCTGATCTACCATCATCTATCACAATCTGAAATCCGCCAATCAGCCGTAACCGGTGAACTGTGAGGGCGCTAGATCTTTGACCAGCAGATATGACCCTGTTCTAAACACGTGAGGGGATACACATCACATTTCGCCTCATTATCTAAAAAAAACATCACATTTCGCCTACTACTCAACTTCGACCAGATTATATTCATGACACTATCAATTACACCAGCTTAATCAGAATTAATTAGCACTAGAGCGACTAGTGGTGGTGGTGATGGTGGTGGGGATGTGACGGGCGGCGTCGCGGCGACGATGGATGGAACGACAAGAAGATGCATCGCATGCGCTGTAATCCGCGAGGATTACTCCTGTAAAGCATATGGCGCCATGTAATGGAAGCATGGAACACAACACCACCCAGCACGCTACCTGCCTGGTGCATGCACATTGCATTTCCCAGGTGGCCAGATTCACAAAACCGACGAAAACCGATCGATGTTCGCGAAAACCGGATTTTCCACTCGGTTTATTTTCAAGTTCAACAAAATTTGATCGGATTTTATCGGGATTCAACGGTTTCCATGAAAACCGAATTAAAAAACCAATTATCACCGGTTTTTAGCTCGGAAACAGTTCGGTGAGCATGAGCTCTAGGGCGGTGGTCTTCGTACTTCGTCCTCGCCTTTGCTCACTTCCACATATTCTATTGTGTCCTGCTGGTGATGCTCCTCCATGCTTTCTTTAACTAATAATGCTACTAACCACTTTTACTTAGATTAAAATCATCCACTTACTCACTCTGTCTGTCTGCCAGCCTCTTGTTTTGTTTAGAGATCTGTTTGTCTCTGTATATGTGCATAGAAGACTTTCTGAAAGACGAGTCTTTAGCCAGTCCAGTCAATCTAACCCTTATCCTTCTGACAGCACGGGTCCATACAGCCTTTCACGGACAGAACGGACTGTTAGTCACTGGGGCCCACCAACAAAGATCGCTCAATGGCAAAACCGTACCAGTATTACCAATACTACTACTGTGCCAGTCTGAAAAATGTTCTTCAGTTTAAGTATGATTACCAATACTAATCATTATTCAGGTTAAGCTTGGTTCTCAAGCCTCCAGATTGATTGCTTTAGTTTACCCTTAATCAGTACTACAAACGTGTACCATTGCACTGTGAATCCATGATGCATGACAGTGGAGTTAACCTAGCTCAGGTCCCAGGTTTAGCTGCAAAAGACGCATGAAAAAAACATCATCTCATGGAGCAGCAGCGGCAACATTTTTTTTCTTCAGATGGTTTCAAATTCAAGCAAAGCCCCGGGACAACTAGCCAACTGAGCAGCTTTAACTGCCACACTGATAGTCTTTTGGTTACTCTCTTTTACAGTGAAAGTGTCCTGGTTAATCCTCACCTTTTGTACTGCCCATATCTTTCTTTGCAGTCCTTTTCCTGCAATCAGCAACAATAATTCTCCCATCCAGTACCACTGTAGTATTTTTTAAAAAAAAGTACCACTGAAAATTGTTTCCCTGTTTGAGATAGTTTAAACTGATGAATTAATGGATAATATGATTTTTATAGCTATTTAAGGGTATGAATAAATAAATTAACTACTATAAAGTTGAAAAAATGGTTTAGAAAAGTTTTTCGAAAAAAGCATATAGAATTTTTTTTACACAAAATGCACCAGTTTATGAAGCATGTAAATGAAAAATCCAAAATCCAGTATTCCTTTTGGAATTTCTTCAGGTTGGTTGTTGAAAGAGTGTTGGGAGGTTCAGAAAAAAAAAAACAGCATTCGACATGGACACTTTCTTCTTCTTCTTCTTCTATTTTTTTTAGTGTGTTTTAAGACGTCAAGGTTCTTCTACTCGGTTACAGCTCAGGGTTTGGTAGCCTCAACTAATCTACTCGGTGCTATTTGAGTCTTCGGTGTGAAACATTACTTAATTCCCTGAATAAATTAGTACCTGCAGCATGTTCTGATCCAGTTACTGATTAGCATTTGCATTTCCCCAAGAAACCGCAATTCAGAGCAAACACGGCATGATTATGCAGTACTGATAATCCCGCACCTAATCAAGTTAAGAAACTTCCTAATCACTTCATAACGACTGCAAAAGGACATCTGTTGCAATTATCCATAAAAGATATATAAATTGTAATTGTACATATGATTCATATCATTATCTAAAAAAAATTGTATACGACTCATATATAATAGTCTGTCTAATTGCTAGTAGAACTTAATTACAATCTTTCGAGTTTCCGCATATGGTTTATAGTGTGATCATGGCCTTAATTAAAGTAATCAGAAAACATCTGCTTCTAACACATGGCTGGATATTGACTGTAATTTAAACCCGTTTGTTGCACCAATTAGGCATTTCGTGCAGGAATTACATCCAGCTCAGGACCAGTCAGGACACACACTGTCACCCTCATACACATCCAAACGAGAGGAAAGAAATGGAAGAATATTTGACTTATGGAACTCCAATCATGCTTGGCCCCTCTTAATCTAAAAATATGGCAACCTTAATTAAGTGTCATCCAAACATGACACACTTTTCAACTTATCCTGCTAGTTAATTCTTGTTAGCACTACCGTCTCTATCACAGACAACTCTGGATTTTGATGTCAAGAAACTCCAAACTCCAGAGCCCATCAATCTCTCCGATTGATTAGTACTCCTCTACACCATGTCATTTTCAGAGCCTATATTTCCTCCTAACAGCAAGCATCTGGATTAGGATATGAATATATATCCTCTAATTCCACTATGCACCGACTGTTTTACCGTCCTTTCAGTCATCACATCCTTAACCTTAAACTTCAGAAATGGCATGTTGAAATGTTGGCAAGATTCAGAAGCAAAAACTGCACAGATCCTGGATCAGCCAAATTCATGAAAGGACTAACGCCAATTTTGACAGAAATCGAATAATTGGATGAACAGAGGAAGATCACAATATAAAATATCTTGTAAACTGTCAATATGAAGCACTGAAATTATCTGGAGAGGTAGAAATTTTCTCCTGATCTACCTGGTACCAGAAATATATAATTGGACATGTGACAGGCTCCTGAATCTAAGGTCTTCATGTCTCTCTAAACCTCTGTGAGCTACTGAAATAAATACTACACTCCATTTACTACTACCACTACATCACATCAACCTTGCACAAACTAGAAGAATATCACCTCATGACACTTGTCCATGACAAAAATTGTATACTTTATAAACTGTCGATTTTTTTCCAGTTCTGTTTGGATTTTTTTCTAAAAAAAATTATAGTCTAATGTGTTGTTGAGTGGCATGAAGAAAGAGAGCATTGGAGGTAAGGAAAAGGGAGGAAAGAATGGAAAGCAAGAGGGCAGGCAGCTCAACTGAGCTGGAGGAAAGGGGTCAAAGCCTGAAACAGCCTTGGGTCATGTGGGGGCTCTTGCTTTTCTACCAGTGCCCAGTGTCTGCACACATTTGAGAGGTTTATTTATTTATTTTGAATTACTGATTGTCCCCAATGGGTGGCACTCTAATAATCTAACTAATGTATAAATGAATGGTAGCTTTTGTTATTTTTTATTGCATGTTCCCTAATTCTCTTCCTTGACCTTGAGATGTCAAGAAGTTGCTGTAACAATAAATATTTTGACATTAAATATTTCCGTAGTTAAATTGAGTTTGTCTTTTCAGGAATAACGTGAGTAACATGTTTTTTCTTCTTCTTTTTTTTAAAGAATATAGTTATAAAGCACTTTAGGATGAGCAACAAAACGCTACTAGTACTACACTAGAACACATCTACAGTACAAAGGGAAAAAAAGATCTACAATGGTGAAAGATTCAACTTGCATTCTAAGCGGTCATTTCTTGCGCTTACCAAATTGCTCACACTCAACTATGGAAAACTTACAAAAACTCTTAAATACAAAACTCTCGACTGTTTGATTTTACTAGCTAGGAGTTACAGGAAATCTAGATTTACCCGCAACATGCTACGTTAGCCTTGGTAAGAGTTACATAATTTTCTTTTGCACAAACAACCTTTCCCAAAACATATCTACAATATAACAAAAGCACAAACCAACCAATAAACAAAAGCAAACTTCCAAGACCAGGTACATGAAACCATGAAAAAGGTATAAGTATAACCACCCTAAAGACAACATTGTTTTTACTCTCACATTGTCACACAATATGCTCCATAACCCAAGTACTCACACAATGACACAAAACAGAACTCCCTCTGTTTAAAAAAACGAATCTAAAATTATACGTGACACATTCTAGTATAATAAATCTGTACATAGGTATGTCCATATTCATAGTTCTAATATGTGTAACATCTAATATTAGGTTGGTTTTTTATGGAACGATGGAGTAACACAGTAACACTCATGGAAGTAAATAAAGGGCTTCTTCAGATTGATGACATTTCAAACCATACAATTTTTTTGGCAAAGTTGAAAAATATGTGCATCCATTTAGTTTCTTACCAAACTCTGATAAATAAATAAGAAATCCTGCCAAAAATTGATAATATTACTAAAATTTTGGTAATACTAAGGCCGTGTTTAGTTCACCACCAACTACCCCCAAACTTCCAACTTTCCATCATATCACATCACATCTAAAACTTTCCTACACATATAAACTTCCAACTTTTTTTCCAAACTTTTAACTTTCTTCAAACTTTCAACTTTTTTTCAGAAACTAAACGCACCCCCAAAATTTAGTAATGTTTATTTTGGCTACGATCTAAACACGTCCAAAGTCACAGAGCCACAGTTAAGCTAAGCTTAACAGCACACCAATCTACAACTTCTACAGCACAAGACAACCACTTGTAACTTTCCAGTCTGTACTGGCATACACTACTCTCTCTCTCTCTCTCTCTCTCTTCCCCAGCTGGTGCTTGCTATTATTACACTCCACCCCTCGCATTTCCAAAAATTTGCATTTCTTTCTCTCACACATCTCTTCCCCTTCTCTCTCTCTCAGCTAAGCTTCTCACCCCCCTCCAATGGCAGCCGCCGCCGCCGCCGCCACCACCTGCTCCCACGCCGAAACCTAGCTGTGGCCACCCCCGCACCCGCATCCATGGCCGCGCTCCTCGTGCTGGTGGTTTTGGTGGTGTTGGGAGGCGGCGGCGCGGCGGGCGACGACGTGGCGGCGCTGCTGGAGTTCAAGAAGGGGATTTCGGACAGGGGGAGGGACCCCGTGCTGGGATCCTGGTCGCCGCCGGCGACGCCCGACGCCGGCGGGGGAGGCGGCGGGTGCCCGTCTGGGTGGAGAGGGGTCGTGTGCGACGGCGGCGCGGTGGTCGGCGTCGCGCTCGACGGGCTCGGCCTCGCCGGGGAGCTCAAGCTGGTGACGCTCTCCGGCATGCGCGCGCTCCAGAACCTGTCCCTCGCCGGGAACGCGTTCTCCGGCCGCCTCCCCCCCGGCATCGGCTACCTCTCCTCGCTCCGCCACCTCGACCTCTCCGGGAACCGCTTCTACGGCCCCATCCCCGGCCGCCTCGCCGACCTCTCCGGCCTCGTCCACCTCAACCTCTCCCACAACAACTTCTCCTCGGGCTTCCCCACCGACGGGATCCGGCAGCTGCAGAACCTCCGCCGCATCGACCTCCGCAGCAACTCCTTCTGGGGCAATGCCGGCGATCTGCTCGCCGAGCTCCGCAACGCCGAGTACATTGACCTCAGCGACAACCTCTTCACCGGCGCCGTCGATTTGGAGCTCGAGAGCTTGTCCAGCATCGGGAACACCGTCAAGTACCTCAACCTCAGCCACAACAAGCTGCAGGGCGGGTTCTTCCGGAACGAGACGGTGGGGGCCTTCAAGAACCTGGAGGTTCTTGATTTGAGCAACAGTGGGATTGCTGGGATGGTGCCGCAGATCGACGCGTGGTTCTCTCTGGCGGTTTTCAGGGTCGCCGGCAATGCGCTTTCCGGTGTGATGCCGGAGGCGATGCTGCAGAACTCGATGCGGCTTGTCGAGGTTGATCTCAGCAGGAATGGCTTCTCAGGTATATATCTTCCTTTTGCTAGTCAAATGGTTCTGCTATCTTTGTCAAAAATGCCTTGATCTGTCACTAGGAACCCCCCAGCGTAAGCTGAAGTGGTTGATTTTGTTCTTGTGATTGATTGTTGTTGTGCTTGGACGCGTTGGCAAATGTGGAGTGGCGATGCCTAAATTACAACCTGCGAATCAAATGAGATTCGTAACATTTGCGACACGAATATTTCTAGACTTCGTTGGCAAAAATATATTCAATGCATCTTGAATCTGGTTGAGTTCATTTGCATTGAGGATTTGATGAGCATATGGAACAATTGACTCTTCTTGCATAGTTGTCTCTTGTGACTCGTGGTGAAGCTGCATTGTTGGCTTATAACTGATTTTAGCATCTTTCTTTGTAATTCATGTTTGTTGCTTCTGTAATAGTTTGTATAAACGATAGTTATTTATTTATAGACCTAAACATAGTCTTAAGTAGTTAACATTTTTGGTGCTCATTGATAAACTCAGTCAAATAAACCTTTTATTCTGAACCAGCTGTCATGTTGCCACATATTTCTTCTACCATAGAACTTGCTGATGGATCCTTGCCATCTAACATGACTTTTACACAGAAATTATTCAATTAAGACTGTAACAAACTATTCCTATGCTAATATGCTATGGCATGAGATCTACTATTGAAAAATATATGTATCTGTTTATAGTTTGCTGCCTTGCTATGTCTACTCTCTTCTTGTACAGTTATTCATAAATGTCATTTTCATTTGTCTACAGCTCTAAATGATTCGTGCACGCTTGTAATTTTGCAGGATCGGTTCCAGTTGTGAACTCGACGACTTTGAAGCTGCTGAATCTCTCTTCAAATACGTTCTCAGGTTCCTTACCATCCACTGTTGGCAAGTGTAGCTCAGTTGATCTGAGTGGGAACCAGCTTTCTGGGGAGCTAGCTATATTGCGTGCTTGGGATGGTACCGTGGAGACGATTGACTTGAGTTCAAACAAACTGGAGGGAAGCTACCCAAATGATGCTTCACAGTTTCAGAACTTAGTCTCCCTGAAGCTGCGGAACAATTTGTTATCAGGATCTATTCCTTCCGTGTTGGGAACCTATCAGAAGTTACAATTCCTCGATCTCAGTCTAAATGCTCTTGGCGGACCTGTTTTGCCTTTCTTCTTTCTGTCGCCCACTTTGACAGTGTTAAATCTTTCCGGAAACAACTTCACTGGGACTATTCCATTTCAGAGCACACATTCAACAGAGTCGATTGCACTAATTCAGCCTGTTCTCAGGATCGTTGATCTGTCAAGTAATTCTTTGTCCGGTCCGTTGCCACCAGATATTTCTAACTTGCAAAGAGTTGAGTTCCTTACTCTCGCAATGAATGAGTTGTCTGGGGAGATTCCAAGTGAGATAAGCAAACTTCAAGGATTGGAGTATCTTGATCTATCACATAATCACTTTACTGGCAGAATTCCTGATATGCCCCAGGCTAGTTTGAAGATATTCAATGTGTCCTACAATGATCTACAAGGAACTGTTCCTAAAAGTGTTGAAAAATTCCCCATAACCTGCTTTAGACCTGGAAATGACCTATTAGTTTTTCCAGATGGCCTTCCTGCTGGAAATTATGATGATACTGGAGTCGCTCAGAGTCAATCGTCTCATGGACATAAGGCTGGCGTTCGAGTTGCTCTTATTGTTGGCTGCATTGGAGCTGCATTGCTTGTGATCTTCATAGCATTGGCAATCTATGTGGTCAGGTCTCAAGAGCTTTGCGGAAGAAATGGATTTAGAGGTCAGATTACTATTAGAGATCTAAAACTGGGGAGGTTAAGCCGACCAAATCTTTTCAAGCCTCCGAAAGATAATGTTATACCAACTAAAACAAGTTTCTCAAATGACCATCTCTTAACAGCTGCAGCTAGATCAATGTCTGCTCAGAAAGAGCTATTAGCTGAAGCTGCTGTTGAGTACGGCTATGCTGATCCAAAAGAAGTCACTGAACCCTCGAGTTCAGGTATGGCTGAGACCTCTGCTGCAGTCCCTGCTATGGAGCCCTCTCCACGGGTTGTGCTACCAACATCACCACATTTTATTGATAGTAGATTCCATGAGGAACCTGTGGCATTTGAAGTGTACTCACCCGATCGGTTGGTCGGAGAATTGATTTTCCTAGACAGCACTTTGGTTTTCACAGCTGAAGACCTGTCCCGAGCACCAGCAGAGGTTCTTGGAAGGAGCAGTCATGGCACGACATACAAAGCTGCACTACAAAGCGGCCATGTCCTGACAGTGAAGTGGCTGCGTGTTGGCCTCGTAAAGCATAAAAAGGACTTCACTAAGGAGATAAAGAGGATTGGGACCATCAGGCATCCAAATATAATTTCGTGGAGAGCTTTCTACTGGGGTCCTAAGGAGCAAGAAAGACTCATTATTTCTGACTACGTCAATGGCGACAGCTTGGCTCTTTATCTTTATGGTAACTATCCCATGCTCACTTGAATCGGCAATGGATTTTTTCCTTGTTTGGTTGACATGCATTCCTAATTTACAATGGAATACCTAATATTTACATTGTCTGCTTGATTATTACTATCTTATTTGTTCCATATATTTGCTGGGTCATTCATGTCAACATTTGTTTCTTCCATTGCTGAAATTTTGATCTCCTCGCATGTGCTGCAGAGTCAACTCCAAGAAGATACTCCCGCTTGTCAGTTTCTCAACGGCTCAAAATTGCCATCGACCTGGCACGCTGCCTCCAGTTCTTGCACCATGAGAAGGGTCTGCCTCATGGCAACCTAAAGCCAACCAATATATTCTTGACGGGTCCTGATCTCTCCCCGAAGCTAGTCGATTATGGCCTGCATCGGTTCATGACTCCAAGTGGCACTGCTGAGCAAATACTTAACTTAGGGGCATTGGGGTACAGAGCCCCAGAACTGGCAAACACAGCCAAGCCAATGCCATCATTTAAAGCTGACGTTTACGCGTTTGGGGTGATTGTTATGGAGATGTTGACGCGGAAGAGTGCCGGGGACATAATTTCGGGTCAATCTGGGGCCGTTGATCTGACCGACTGGGTTCAAATGTGCAACAGGGAAGGACGGGGAACTGATTGTTTCGATCGAGACATCACGGGCTTGGAAGAATCTCCAAGGGTGATGGACGAGCTGCTTGCGATCTCTCTTAGGTGTATTCTTCCTGTAAATGAGAGGCCTAACATGAAGACGGTCTGTGACGATCTGTGTTCCATAACCGTGTGAGTTTCGTTTTAATTTCCCGTGTACATGTAACCGATTTTTCGTTCATCCCAATTTTTTCTGTGGGTTTTCCAGAGCCTTGTAGCCAGGGTTTGTTTGGTTGGTAACTCGAGTAGTGTAAAGAGGATTTGATCCCATCCATCCCATTGATTGATTGATACCATTGCCATCTTTCTTCATGAGTTCAAGAGGTTCCAACTCATCAAAAATTTCCCTGTTCTGAACTGTTCTCAGCTGTGCTTCCTTGTCGAAATTTGGAAAAATACTGTAGCTGTAACATGCAATTCTGAAGTTACTCCGATTTGGCCTGGCCATTGCTGGCTTTTACAACAGGGCACATGCAGTTTCTGATCTTCTGGAGCAGCTGCTTTGCATTGCAGCATGGCTCAGGATTTATTGAATGAATGAACACCCCCAGGAGGAGGCGTTCATTGAGCCGGTCCATTTTGCTGTAGCCTTCAATGTTTGCTGTGGAGAGACAGGCATTGGCCATGATCCCCCAACCTCAAGCTGCTTCCTCCACCCCCCCATCTTGGCCGTTGATTGGCATTGTATCAGATGCCGAGCCAGGTGGACGGCGGCGATCGCGGCAACGGCTCGCTGCGACTGGCGGCTGGGCCCAGGCCGGGTCGGGCCCACCTGGCAGGGAGAGATGTGAGCACGTTGGTGAGGGTCCCAGGTTTGGTTACCAGACAAGCATCTGGGGGCAGTCGTTTGGTTGCAGGAGCAGAGAACATATGGGTCATGGAGCCATTATGATTTTTTCGCCTCACTCACTCACTGTGGTCCTTGTCTGAAGCAGTTTTCTGTATCGACACATCTGTCATCACATGAGTGTACAGCTTCTCCTGTCCGTAGTCACCACCCATCATCTCACCATTCCGAATTTCGCTAAACCAAACCTTTTATTTTTTTTCTTTTGAAAGCGCTCAAGACGTGGGAACATGAAAATCGCATCAATTTAAATAGGATTTCAAAACAGATGAATGAATATAAGAAATAATGCCCATGGATGGTTCATAAGAAATAAAACGTAGTATGAGTTTTGGAGGAAGTTTGTCAGGTTAAGAGAGAATGTAGAGAGTGCATTTGACTTCTCAAAGGAATTCAGGATAAGAGTTTCAAAATTGCATTCCTTCAATCCAAAGGGCGCTATCCTAAGGATTTGAACATCCTCCAATCCAAAGGAGGCCTAGTCCAAACTGAGGCCCTGTTTACATTCCAACTTTTTTCTTCAAACTTCTAACTTTTCCGTCACATCGAACTTTCCTACACACATAAACTTTTAACTTTTCCATCACATCGTTCCAATTTCTTCAAACCTTCAATTTTAGCGTGGAACTAAACACACCCTGAATCCAAATCTTCTCATGCTGGTTGCCTGGTTAGTGTTTGCAGAAGTTCCAAGATCTCATAGTAGGTCCCAGCCAATGGACTAGTAGTAGACTAGGGGCTACTAGCTCTTGATGGCTAAGCAAGCTGTTCTGAATGTGTCCCTGGTTCGTCGCAGCGAGACGAAATGAATGGCGAGGCAGCCATCGTCGTCAGCATCAGTGATACTGGCCTCCATGAATGAATGCAAACAGTTAAAAGAAAAACAGATCAGCTTCTCCAATGTACCATTCTGCGCATCCAAGAGCAGGTTCTGAAGCTGGATTTTTCTTCAGCATTCATCCGACCACGCTGCTGAATCCGCTGTAAATAGATTGCCAATCTGATGGCGTAGCTTTGGCTAATTGAAATTGTGTCGGAGCTGAGAAATGAAGAATTAAATCGATTTAATTCTCCAGGAGTGAGCCCAATGGCGTCGTTGCCTTGATGAAAGCTGCCCCACGCCGCCATGGCGGCCGGATGACGTCATGACGAGGCTGGTAATTGGACCAGCCATGAATGGCCAGTGTGAGAGGTTAATCCAAAAAAAAAAAAACATAACCTAGTATGGAATTGGACATAATCGTATTTCGAATCTGGTCACTCCTATTCAAATTCGTTATACTAAATTATGTCTCATCAATATTAGGTTAAGTTTTTTTAAACGGAGGGAGTAACTAATAAGAAAAGAGAAGCAATTTACTTCATATTCCAACAACAGCTGGGATAGGGAAGTGGCACTAGTTGCTGCGATCGTGGAGGCTTGCCTGCGCTCACGAGCTCGAGGAGGCCAAGCTCGCCGGAGATGATGGTGCGGCGCCGAACCGTCTATCCCCGGCGACGGGGAGGGCGAGTGACGTCACGTGGCGCCGTTGACTGCCTGACCCCAGATGTCAGTGAGATGGCGCGGTCCAGCACTGGGCCATTCATGACCGTTGGATCGGACCTCAGCGTCCCAGATTGGCCGATGGATGGAGCTTTTGCATATAAAACCCCCCATTTGTACAAAATAGCAGGCTTCTCCTCAAGATTTGTTACGCCGTCGAGAGGTAGTCAGGTAGAGGAAACTTGGATTTTTCATTGGCAATTTACGAATTCGTAAGCTACTGCAAACGCCATGACTGCGATGCTGAAGCTGGAGGCTCTACCAGCAAAGGCCAGTGAAACAAATTTGGGTTAATTTGATATGTGCCATTGCAAATATACTTATTCAGATATACCATTATAATTCGTATATTTGTAACGATGTCATTTAAATTTTATAAAATTAGAACCATGCCATCATCATCATATTTTCCATCTTCTGCATGTGGGATTTTCAGAGGTTTGGAAGAAAATCGTTTTGGACAGCGACACGGTCTCCAAAAACACAACTTTGACTTCTTGTTTCTATAAAAATATTTATTGAAAAGTGATATATGTATACTTTTATAAAAGTATTTTTTCAAGACAAATCTATTCATATAAATTTTACATTTTCAAACTCAACAACTTGAGAGTCATTCATGATTTATATTCCTAAGGTTTGACTTAAACATTGTCCTAAACGACTTTCTTTACGAGTACGAAGGGAGTATGGATGATTTGAAACAACATTATTCATGCCCAGTAAACAATAGCTTTGGATGTTTTCTGTAGTATTTACAAAGTGTCAGAGCTAGAGGCACCACACAGAGAATGCACTTTGTTTTGCTCGGACAAACAAGAAGGTTACAAAATTACCCTAGCATAATTACAATTTCGCATGTAACAAGTATACATATCTGATAGTCATATCCCTTGCAATACAGTCCATCTGCTGGAAACAATGAATAGAGGATCTGCATAAAGAACTTTGATTGAATCACTGGGCTGCAGGTTGCAGCAGTTGGCCCAGATGGATTTCGCCGTTGGCCACATCTTTCTGCTCCATGGGAGAATTCTGGATTTCCAACAGTTATGATCCAATGTTTCCCTTGAGCTCATTTTTTCTTGCGTCAATATATATTCACTAAATGGAACTTTGGCGAAACCTTCTAGTATATGCTGGGAGAGGTGGATGGAATTTGTGAAAGAACATTTGCGTAGTTACTTTAGGAAATTTATGTTGTCGTCTTCATCTGTATCTAGCTCAAGCCCCTCAAGAGCTAGAAGTCTACTGATCTCTTTCTTCTTGTCTTCCTCTGCCTTCTTGCGCATAATATCCCTCTTCCGCAGGACAAGGGTATGCCTCTTTAGAGTGGTGCTGTAGAATTCCATGGATGCCTTCTTTTCCTTGGCAAACAGTTTCCTCTCCTCCTCAGGATCAATCTGGATCCAGTGCTTATAAAATCAGACCTAGATATAAAAAGCATGAAGATAACAATGACAAAGAAATGTTCTAATATTACCTTTGATCGTGAGAGACGGCGAGCACGTAATGTCATTTCCCGATGCTGTTGCTCAGCCCAAGCAGCTACTGCCATGTCACCACGTTGATCAAAAGCTTTTCGCTTTTTCATCACCCACTCCATCCATGCCTGAGAAGCCTGACGAATGGACAAAAAGAAGCTTTCAGAACAGAAAAGCCTCTATTGACTAAAATTTCTCTGCAATACATTTCAACACTCGCAATTTCAAATTATCAAAATGATATAGAAATTTGACACAATAATCAATAAGTGGCCAAAGAAACCCAGACCTTCATTGGATTCACATGATGCTCTCTGTCATATGACTTTCTCCTTTGGTCATCAATCAGTAGCTCATATGCTGCTTGGATTTTGATGAAGCGGGCTTCGGCAGTTTCCCCTTCCTCAAGGGTTCCCTTACCATCATAAACTAAGAGGACAAAATAATCAGATGGAATGAACAGAAAAAAAAAAACTATTGGGCCATGCATACCAAATAACATTAATTGGCCATGAATACCAAATAGCACTAATCAACTAAAAAGTGCCCTCCTGTATTGCCATGCACCAGTTTATTGCACACTTCACTTATTTATCAGCAGGTAAACTACCAACCTATCACTTCTCTTTGCTAGACATATTTTTTTTTGCCAGGCTTTGCTAGACATACTTTGGTTAGTCTTGAATTTATTTATCGGTGCATATTCCCTTTTGGCTTTTTAATAGGCTTGAAGAGGACCACTTAATTTTGATGCTTATGAATGGATGAATCATAATGTTAGAGTACATATTCTGCAACTCTACACTACCATAATTTTGTATAATTGTCCATTCCACTAAAATCTCATGCTAGATATATGCACACTTACACATGCAGAAATAGCTTTATGCTGCGCAAAGTATGCCAGGCAAGAGATCGGATTTTTTACAGGCTTACAACCAAAACTTGGCAAGATAGCAATAAACAGGAACAGAAGATTGCTTGATAGGAAAAGTAGAAATAACTGTAAAGAGCATACCATCAGGGTGATAGAACTTGGCCAATCGCCTGTATGCCGTCTTTATTGTCTCCTCATCTGCATCCCTGTCCAGCTCTTCGAACCATACACCGCACCAAAAAGACGCACCCATAAGTTTCACGGCTAATTCCATGTCCACACTACACAGTACATATCAAACTAAAATAAACTAGGGCACACTGAAACGATAAGAAACTAGCAACCAATCCACAATTTTGGCATCAAACAGCTAGATCAAACGATCAGATTCTGGCAACCAATCCCCAATACTGATCACCATTGAAGCTCCATCGTATCGAAGGCAGTGATAACAAAATCGATAATGTTCCACACTTCCACACAACAAAATCCCCAGGTACCAATCCTGATTCCAACTGCATATCCACTAGCTCTCACCAGCAGGGGGGGGCAATAGTGTCATCATACCGAGCGTCTCGTACGGTGATTTCTCCGAATCCCAGCTCGCTGCGCGCGTAGACACCCTCCTCCGCTCGCCCCCCGCGGCCCTCGCGACCTCGTCGAAGACGAACGCGGAGGGCGCCCTCCACGGGACGCGGAAGCTCCGACCGAGCGGCGGCGCGAGAGCGACCCGCCGACTGGAGCCTCCCGCGGCGGCGGCGGCGCAGGTGTGGAGTAGGGTGGAGATGGCTCGGAGGCCGCTCATCGCCGGCGACGCGGAGGGCCTAGGGTTAGGGCGCGGAGGAGGGGAGAGAGGTCGGAGCTTGGAGGCGCAGTTTTTCCGTCTTTTTTTTTTCCTTTTTGTGGTGAAATGGAGGGAACGCCTCGCGATGGTGACACGTGGATCACTTCTCTTCTCTAAAATTCAAATTAAAAAAAATGTAGGTGCGATTTATACCATTTCCTTTCTGATTACAGCGTGTATTTCACTCTTGCTGCAAAAGAACACACATACAGCAAATTTTTCAAGCCAAGTACAAGTATGATGTTCTTCATTTTGCTCATTTTGTAGTTGCAGGTGTGGAGAATGAGCATATGAATGAGCAGGCACATTTCAACTATATTTTTTTATTGGATAGGAAGTACTGTACAATTACATGTATATTTACAAATTGAAGGTGCTTTACAGATGCCAGCTGATCAATTACACCCTCTTCTCTGCATATTCATTGTCACAGGTTATGGTCAGTTCTGTACATCAACCAAAAACCTTATGATCAGCTGAAAGCCTATGCAGAGGCTTGCAGTGTCCTAAATTAACAGCCTGGCTTCAGAGAATACATGAGCGCCTAACCATCACTTCTTTTTGGAGCCAGTGCGATTGAAGGTGTGGGCTCTTTCCCATTGCGCAACGTCTTCAACCCGCGACGGTGGTGGTGGTAGGACGTCGCGCTCTACCATATCCCAGCCTTCTAAAATGTTGTCTGGAACTCCACCATGCTTCGTCGGTTTACCGCTATACAGGAAGCTCGTGTTGGAGTTCAGCAGGAGGTTGTCCAGAGAACTAGGCTGATTAAAGCAGAGATCCTATCAGTTGTGATGTAACCACATTGAAAGTATACACAATGTATAAAAAGCAAAAAGAAAGGCTACTAGTAGATTACCATTATAGCTGTGTTCACACTGTCCATCAGGCTGCTGTTAGATGAGATAGCGGAGCTCGCTTTCCATATAGATCTATTTAGTTGCTGTCCTTGCTTCTCTGACCTGCATGCAGAACAGAGAATTGAACTTCTGTTTTATTTTTGATAACCAAGAATATGCAATCATAGATACATTTATGCATTGTAATCCAATAACATGTTAATTATACCTTGAAGCAACGTTCGATTGAAGAGTTGTGCGAAGGACCTTTAATGATGATAGCATATGGAGCAACTTTGCAAATGCTTCAAAAGTAGAAAGATTGGATGGCACATCCATACCCAATGAGTTATAGTAATAGGTAGTAATGGCAGTAACACTTGTCTTTAGTAATGATATTCCTCTTTGCAAATCTTGGTGCCTCTCCATGGAGTGAGAAGATGCAATAGAGAAGTTAAAGCTATTGCTTCTCTTGGAGTCAAGAACCGATTTGTTGTCTGAATCAACAGATTGAACACCAAAGTTACCCGAACCACTTTCCGTCCATGAATTATCCTCACCAACAGAGCAATTATTTTTCCTAGGTATAAAAAGTGGGTAGACTTTGCTGAAAAGAAGAAAACATTATCACATCAGAATGTTTGTGTGTTGCAGAGAAAGAGATGTGCTGCACTTTCCCATATATACTACCTTTGGGACTGTCGTGTGCTCCAGTAGGAACTACGCTGCCATACACGTGAACACGAAGCCTAATAATACATTATAAAGAAATTGAATATATCAGCCATACAACCAACTGAATAATCGATTGAGAGCATATGCATATAAAAATCTAAACAAGCATCGCATGCAGAATATATTTGCATGAATTTGCATAAAAATGCCATGATCCTAACTAGTCTCAGACAGATTGTAAATGCATCCACATCTACAGCTACAGGACAAATATACTGAATCTCCCAATGTAGCATGCTAAAGCCAAGGGTTGATAGTCATGACACTGAATTTCATCTTACCCCAAAGCCAGATATGTGGAGGACAGGTGCGGCTAGGATAGGAACTACAATACTGAGGAGCTGTAACATGTACCTGGAACAAAAAGAAATAAATGTTAAGTTCCACAGAATTGAGAACCAAATACACATACTAGTATATTTCAATATATTATTATTATGCGCAGCTGTACCCCAAAGAAGCTGATAATTCTTCGGATGGAACTGAATGTGGGTCGAGACCACGAGGTAGACGAGCGTTGCATATTACATCATATGGACCATTGTAGCCATCATTCTGTTCGCCATCCTTAATAACCTACAGATTGAAATGAATACATACAAATCCTTATTAATGGAACTCCAGAGAATATTTAAACAATATTATCAAAAGGATTTTTTTTAGGTAACAAAATTTAATAATTGAACATGACGAAGAGGGCAAATAACAGCATAATACCACAAACATGTGAATTTAGACAGTGGAAAATGTAAATTTCAGTAGAAGCTACATGCTGTTAAAAACAATATAAAACTTACTCGTCGCAATGGGAACAATCTGCAAAGTTGCTTCATAGCTTTTGACTGCATTTTTAAATGCTCTGAGGTAGTTGCCATCTGCCAACAAAATATAAAGTCCTTCAGTAACAGGGAAAATAGGCCAGATAGATAATGGATAACAAATGAGGTCTTACTACACCAATCAAACAAGTAAAGAAGCAGAAGCAAATATGACTCACAAGACCCATCTGTGCTGCTTTCATGGCATTGGTGTGCATCACCGATGAATCATTTCGCTTCTTTTTCAGCTGGCAATGAGAAACAAGATATATGAAAGATAAGTAACCTGTCAGGGTTTTATTTTTTAATCAAAGGGAAACACTAAGAAAGACAGCCTCATACCGTGACAAAAGCCAAATTCAACAATGCCGTTCTCTCTCTGAGATCACGTGATGCCTGCTCAGCTTTCTTCTTCTCTGCAAGAACATCAATTCAATAATCAGAACTCAGTATCACTTATTGGCATCTTAACACATATGATGAGTACACGGTGTTAACCTATCGCATTTCGCCTTTTCAGTTCAGCGAGATGATCCCTCAGCTCCTTGATATCGTGTGCCTTGCTCACCCTCCAGTTTCTCTGCTCGTCCCCTTTCCTCTATAAACAAGTCAAAGATGCAGTCTTTCAGGATAATGGTCTAACCAAACACCAAAACTTTACAGCATACAGCTATTCAGACACAATCGATACAACCATTGCCATCCTAGTTTCAGATACACACTACGCCTCTCGACCCAACAAGATATTTTACACATGCAGAACTTATAACTAAACCCAGGTCATAGTCTCATAGAGTCCAAACTGAGGCATCATACGTGGAAACTAACCACCAAACGAGACCTAATTTGTTACAGTCTCGGGGGAATGGGGGAGAATTCAGGGCACCACCAACCTTGGCATCGAGGCGCGTGGCTATACGGGCGTTGAGGGAGTCGCGGAGATTCTTCATCATCCGCAGCTTCGCGTGGTATTCCGCCAGCCTGCACAAACCCCAAAATCCAACAGCACCATACAGAGTTAGGATCAATCCAAACACGGAGGCCATCAATCAACCTCTGATCGAATCAGGGGGGCACAAGTAGAACATCCTACTTGGAGTTCACGCAGGCCGAGCAGCAGGACGGGAGGTTGGATCCCTCGCAGAGCGCGCAGCAGCTGCTGGTGTTGCCGCCGCTGCCCCGCCGGGACGCCATCATCTCGAGGCCCCGCGCCCAATTCGACGGGGCAGGAGGAGAGGGGAGGGGTTAGGGAGGGCTTCCGCTGCCGGCAGCGTAATACGGGTCGCCGACTTCGCGGTGGCGGCGGCCGCGGCGAGGAGGGTTGGTTGGTTTGTTACTGCAAAGTCGCTTGCGTGAGGGAGGAGATGAGAAAGATAATTCTGGCGTAGAGAGAAGAAAAAGACTCGAGTTAGGAAAAAAGAGAGAGAAAACTACGAGGAGTCGGAGACCCGTTCCTCTTTACGGTTCGAATTGGGCCGATAAACCGGTAAAAGTACATGGGCCGTGGCCCATGGACGAGTTCTTTGTGAAGCCTATCTTAAGCCTTGCAAACTTGCAAAGAATTTATGCAGATGTTTTTTACTTTAGTTTTTGCGAGAACAAATTTAGAGGCTCATTTTTACAGTTTTTTGTGTGCATTTTCATTCAAAATCACGCCGTGATTTATTAGAACAAAACACAAATAGAACCACCTAGTTTTTATCTTCTTTTGTGATGAAGCAGCATGCAGCCATCCACCCAGTTCAGAAGAACGGATTACAAAACATTGCCAGGTTCACAAACGGAACCAATAGTTTGCGCGACGAGTTTAGGGGGGAAATGCTGCGACTTAGCACATATGCATTCCCCCAGTTCATCAACATTGAAGGTAAGCATCGTCTCCATCGATCAAAAGGTGCACAATTAACATACAATCCAGATCGGCATGGGCGAGCAACAGCTAACAGTTTCGGAGATGCAGAAAACTACACCTAGTTGTATGTACAACCAAAATGACCTTCTCGGCTCTCAAGACCTAACCCTTGCAAAAGCCTCTTCAAGTGTCAAATTGTACCACTCATGGCAGCAGCAGCAGCAGCAAATTTGAGCCACCCTACGCTGCCTTCTTCCCTTTGCCGCGTGCTGCAAGCTTGGCAGATACCACCTCTTCTGAAACAGGCATGTAGTAGATCCTCGGAGAGGCCTGTGTCTTCCTAAAGAGATCATCAAGAGTCACCACCACAGGTGGTTCTGGGTTCTTTGGAGCGGGCGGAAGCATCTCCCTCGCTGGTGCGTTGTTGAAGGTTGGAAGCCTAGCAAGTGCTGGTGGTGTGGGTAATAGCCCCCTTGATGTATCAGCAGCATGAGGAGGCATGATTTGGTTGGCCTTGGATTGGTGGGAAGGTGCTGTAGCTGCTGTGGGGTTGATAGGTGCTGGAGGTGGGGGAGGGGGTTCAAGTTTGGCCTTCACCTCATGTGGATCAACGAATTCAGCAACTAAGGAACTGCCATTGTTTGGAGGCCATTGGAGATTGTAAACAGCATTCCTGGTAGCCAGAGCTTCCTCCACCGAAGAGAACTGAAAATCAGTGTGGACAAGAAGACAAATCAATACAATTATACCGTTGCAAATTACAAAGAGTACAGACAGCAATATGATGAAATGCTTTGAAGCCTGAAGTAATTATACTGAAAAAGAATGCAGTGTGGAAATGCCATAGTAATTTATAAGCATGAATGCACTTTTGATAATATTCTGCAGATGTAACATAATATATTTGCAAGTTAAGGACATACTGTGACATAGCAATGAGTCTTGATAGGATCCATCCAAAAGCTACAAACAGATCCAGTTTTACCAAGAAGCTCTTGCACAGCTTTCAAAGTGAACGGGCGCACAAATCGATCGATTCTCAAGGAAGTTGTTGCAGGTTTCTGAGGCGGTGGTACTGAAATATGAATAGGCAAGAGATGAATTTGGTAACAATGGTGAAGTATATACTTTACTAAAAAGGAAGAGAAACCTCACCCATCCTCTCCTTCGGAGAATTTCCACGTGCTGTTGAATCAGACCTGCCAAAAGAACGTCTTCGAGCAGGCGGGTGTACAACTTTAGAAGCATCAGAACCACTTAGTTTGGAAGTTGCTTGCTCAGGTTTGACATCATCCACATTCCATAGGCGCTGACGTTTGATTGGCTCATTATTTGCAACAACTTCTTGATCTGTGCATTCAACAGTGAGTTAAAACAAAAAATAGAGACCATTTCAACCTTATATCAATTATTATCAACTTGAGGACTGAAGCATGTGAAATTATGATGAGAAATCTTACTTAAGTAATTTTAAAAAAGTGTATACACAGAAAATGTAAAAGAGCATAAAAAGGGTACAATTGTTCCATAGAACATACTAGTATCAAACAGTAGATATAATGCACTTCACTCCGGACACTTACAGATCTCAGATAATGTGCATCAAAGCATAGAAAAAAACAAATGAAACAAAAGCAGAAAGGTGTCATCATAACACTGCAAAAATGACTGAACACTGTAAGGGGATGAAGACAGACCTTCAGCTTTCCTCTTTTCAGTCGGCATTACTGGCTTCTCTTGACTTATAGCTTCCTTTTGATCTACAGATGAACCCTCAGTGACAGTATCAAGGAGGATCACCTCTTTTACCACATGCTCTAAGGTGACATCATTCTTTCCTTCGAGATAATCAGGTTTTGTATTGGAATCCACGTGCTTAGTTTCCATCACATCCTCCTCCATTGATTCATCTCCTGAACTCACATGTTCAACTTTTGTATTGGAATCCACGTGCTTAGTTTCCATCACATCCTCCTCCATTGATTCATCTCCTGAACTCACATGCTCTAAGGTGACCTCACTCTTTCCTTCGAGATAATCAGGTATTGTTTTGGAATCCATGTGCTTAGTTTCCATCGCATCCTCCTCCATTGATTCATCTCCTGAACTCCTATCCAAATTTAGTTTTTCAGGATAAATACTATCAGGACTGCCTTCTTTCTTTTTCAAGCTCATATCAGTATCTTGCAGAGACATGTCGATCAGAGATATCTCTTTGTCATCATCTGGTGTCTGCAAATCATCACCAACGGAGGAGGGATTGCTGGATGATGGCTTGACAATATCCTGCTTAGACTCTAGTCCTAAATCAAAATTGTCAGCGTTCATGTTGCCTTCTACATTGTCGTTTTTATTGACTAGTATATCATCAGGAGAAATTGACACACACTTAATTTGAGACTCTAGATCTTGGTTGACTTCAGATACCTGATCCTTTGGTCCAGACTGCTCGGGTTTGCAGTCAGTGCTTATGTGGTCAGAATCCTTTTGGTCCTTCTCATACATTAAATCATTCTCATTGGAATCTTTCTTAAGAATCAGGCTCTCTGTAATCATTTCCTCTGCACTTGCAACAGCGTCAGCATGTGACAAAATAACATCAAGATGTGATGATTTCGTTTCCTGTTCTAGAATCTCACAGCCTATACTGACACATGGTTCACCTTTAGCAGATGATTCCTCCAACTTGGTATTAGTACTGGTATCATCAGATGATATGTCATCAACAGTCATTTTCTTGCTGCTGCCATTGTCTGGAGTCTTCTCTGCAATGACCTCACAATGAATTTCAGCATGTGAACATACTTCCTTCACCACATTACTGTCACTTGGAACAGATTCTGGATCACCTTCTTTAGTTGCTTCTGCATCACCTAGAGAATTTTCATTAGTTCCGGCCACATCAACTAGAGGGGCCTCACTGACCTCTGTAACAGCAACTAGAGCCTCCGGACTAACCTCTGCAGCGGCAACAACTGCTTCCTGACTAACTTCTGTAGTAGCAATTGCACTATCTTTACTAGCTTCTGTAACAGAGACAAGGCCTTCATTCTTTGCAGCAACCTCAGAAGGACCTTCATCAACATTTTGTTCCGTTGAAGCCTGGATACCAGATGCATCAGCTAAAACAAGAGTTCCGTCCTCTGTACTAGCTTCTGTAACAGAGGCAAGGCCTTCATTCTTTGCAGCAACCTCAGCAGGACCTTCATCAACATTTTGTTCCGTTGAAGCCTGGAAACCAGATCCATCATCTAAAACAAGAGTTCCGCCCTCTGTACTAGCTTCTATAACAGAGACAAGGCCTTCATTCTTTGCAGCAACCTCAGCAGGGCCTTCATCAACATTTTGTTCTGCTGAAGCCTGGAAACCAGATGCATCATCTAAAACAAGAGCTCCGTCTTGTGTCTGATTCTCCACAGGGGGAGTTCCATTGACTGTTTCTTCCCCGCCATCAATAACCTCCCCCTGAAGGGCCTCAGCAAGCCTCTTCACAAGATCATCCTTCAAACCTTTAATAGATAGATCCCTCCTACGGAGCTCATCCTTCAATTCAGTAACCTTCCACTCATCAATTGGTCGGTCATTCAGCACAGGACACGTTGACATTGTGACTGCCAAAAATTCACACTTATCACAATCAAAGTGGCTATACAATTAAATAGGAACAATGTGCAGCCTTCTAACATGTAGAACTGGAAATTACAGTTATAATGAAACAAGAACAGACTGAATAACTGTAATCTTCAGTTGAAACTGCACAAGTATGTATATAGTTAAGTCATGCCATGTATATGCATTCTTGCATTAGGAATTCTGATGAAGTAGCAGTTTATATGCAGACAAAATTTGTTCTTCAAAAGATCCAACTCCCAGATTCTGGTGAAAAATTCCTATACTGATATGCTCCATGTCAAAACAGAATTTTACATTTGATACGAGCTGTATGCTAAGTACAAGGGAGAAACAGCTGAGAACAATTCCTATATTAAGCATGAAAACATTACATACGACATTTCCGCACACAAGGAACATGCAAAACAACATGAGGCAGTTAGAGACTTCACTTTAGCAGCATACCCGAAACACATATACACATAACGCATTGCAGACGTCTCCGATTACTTTCAGGTTTCAACCCCAATCACAAGTGATCCCCACCTAAATCCCTAACCCCCAACTTGATAATACATTTACATGCAGCGTAATGATGCCAGTCTAGAACCCTAGATTGTGCTCTAAAACATAATAAGGAATATCAAATGGACCCTCAAGTAAAACCCTAAACATCGGCACATCGCAAACGGACGGAAGCTCGCAGCTCACCTAGCAACAACACCAACGCAGAGTCACAGAGAAATCTCAACAGTGTACGGAGCGAATCACCACCTTTCTCCCAAACCGCAAAATCCAACCTACAAGCCCGCAGCAACCGGATCAAAACCCACCACCCAAAACAAAAACCCCAGAACAAACGCAAACGCGCACACGAAGAGAAACGATTTCCACCGACCAGCAACTCCAGGAATCCACCGATCCCCCACGCGCCACCTGAAATGGAAAACAAAAAAACCGAAAAAAATGCACCAAAAAAATCCCAGAAAAAAAATCGCAAGCGGATCGAAAGCCTCTCGATAAGAGCGGGAGGCCTCCGCACGATCGGAACACGCGATCCCACCCCGCCGCGGCGGTTTCGATCTCTACGAGGGTTTTTGCGCTTTTGTTGCTCTCCGCTCCGCTCCGCCGAGGCGTGCGAGAGGAGAGAGAGAGAGAGAGAGAGAGAGAGAGAGACTGGCGCTCGGGGGGAGTCAGGACTCAGGAGGCAGTGTGTTGTGGAGTCGTATGGCGAGTCCTTGTCTCGGAGCGGAACAGCCACTACTCTCAATGACAGGTGGGCCACGGTATGCGGAAAATACGCCTCCGGTAGCCGCAGAGAAAAACTGAAACCCGCCTTCGAGCCTACGAGGCTCGTCCTAAACGGGCCAGAACGAATACGCTTTCGTGATCGGAAGGCGGAATGGTTGGGGCTACGTGTTTGTGTTCTCGTATAAGGGTCGTGTCGAATGGGCCAAAAAAACCCTAACCCCTCACCACGTAATTCCCGGGATTTACCGAAATGCCACTCTTCGCTTCCAAATTCGCGCCGCTGATCCCCCGGCTCCGCCGCCTCTCCACCGCGGCGGCGGCGGCGACGGCGACGGCCGCCGGGGAGGACCCGAAGCTGTCGCGCATAGCGGACCAGCTCCTGGAACTCTCCCCTGCCGAGCTCGACGACTACTCGGCGCTCCTGCGGCTCAAGCTCCGCCTCTCGCTCACGTCGAGCGCCGCATCGGGGGCCGCGGCCACTGGCGCGGCCGGAGACGCCGCCTCCGGCTCCGCCGGCGCGGAGGAGGCCGCGGCGGTGAAGACGTCGTTCGATGTCAAGATCGAGAAGTACGAGGCGGCGGCGAAGATAAAGATCATCAAGGAGGTGCGCGCGGTGACGGACCTGGGGCTGAAGGAGGCGAAGGAGCTCGTGGAGAAGGCGCCGGTCGTGGTGCGATCCGGGCTTCCCAAGGAGGAGGCCGAGGCGCTCGCCGCCAAGCTCAAGGCCGCCGGCGCCGCCGTCGCGCTCGAGTGATCCCGAGCGGAAGAACGGGTTCGCCCTTTTTATTTTTGGTTCCTACTGTTATCCTTAGATCGAAGATGCTACGCTTGTGGGTGCCTTGGTTTGTTTGGATTGAAATTCGATGCAATTGGGGCAATTGATCAGGTGTATAAGAAGATGCAGGTCTTGATTGCATTGTTGTAGCTTGCCTAGTTACTGATTTATCTTGTTGAATCACGCAATAATGTCTATTTTAGTGGTCTGGGATCACTGGATGGTATATCTGATTAGCTGAATTGACTTGTCTGGGGGGGCTTACAGAGATACAATTGTAGTTGGCTCTACTGTATCGAGTGATTCGCATATGGTTAGCTTCAGTTATTTGTTGCTTTGGAATGTCACCAGAATGAAAAGCCTCCTCTGTCTTTGTTCTTGTGCACCAGGATGCTAGCTTCAGTTATTTGGAGTACTATCTTGTAATCATATTGTGGAAGGCAAAGCTTAAATCTGCTCATATAGCTGCCATGTGAATTAATGTTTTAGATAGTACATTTCACTTGTTCATCTGAAGAAAACTAGAGATGTATTGTCTGTTTAACTGGTTTTGTTGGGTATTGAAATATGATTAGTTCATTTCAATGTAAGACTTCTGATGCCATGGATAGAGTATAGGTCTAGAATTTTTTGAACAGTTCTGAAAATTTTGGTCCACAGACATTACTTTATGAATATGCCGTGACAAAAATAAAAGTGAAAACTGCTTAAGCAATAAGCGTCTTTTGCCTCCTCGTTTCTTCAAAACATTGTTGTGTCCCTTTAATTTTTGATAATTTAATGCTTATCCCTTAGCTGGGCCTTTTTTGGTGCAGTGTTCTTGTGTGCCTTGAGTTGTTTGAATTGGAATTTCGATGGGATTGGGGAAATTGAGCAGGTGCATATTCTTATGCAGGTCTCGATTGCATTGTCGTTGCCTTTTCACTTTGAAATACTGTGATTTGTATACGCGTTTCGCTGTGATTTATTGGCTACTCATTTGGGGAGAGACCTTTCTGCTATTGATTTATTGTTGATTTTAGCTCTGTCCATGATGCCATTTCTCACTATTGCCTGGATTCTATCAGATTTATAGTTTGTACAATATTGGTATGCCCCCTTCAGAATAAAGTAAAAAATGCAGGCATGCAGACTATTGTTCTGAATGATGCAGAAAGGCATATTTGAGCTTTGGCCACAATTACAACAGAAGCGGATTATAATACGAGTAAATAAATGATATGAGTGGAACTTTCGGTTCTGCAAATTGAGCATTTTCTGTACCTTTATATGAAATTCAAACATATAATTTAGGCTTAGGCCTGGGAATCCCACCAGCTTGATGCTGTTGGTACAGCACTAGACTGAATCTCACACAAAGCTACTATGAGCTGAAATAAATCAATAGTAGGCAACATTAGTTGTGTTGATGGGTAAATAAACGAATCGTGCCTAATTGTCTTCAGTCTGCCCCTCAAAATGTCTCATTTTCCCATATTCAGAAACAATGCCAATTCAAACTGACTAACGGTTGTGTAGCAATTCACATGGCACATCTAAGCCAGAAGAAAGCCACAGGATGCAGCTAACAGGCAACACGTTTAGGTGACAGCCAACAAGTGAATTTGCCTCTGGCAATGGCCTTCTTTAACGAAAGTAACAAGATGGACCACGCGAGAAACTTTGTATAAATCATTAGCAGAGTAAGGTGGTACACAATCGCACAAGCAGCTACCGAATTTTGGTACAATCATATTTGGAAAGAAGAAAAGAATCCTTGGAGCCCCAAAATAATTACGTAGCAAATTAATAAAAAATGGGAAAACCCAAAAGCCAAAAGAATGAAACAACATCAACTGAAATTAATAAAAAATGGGAAAACCCAAAAGAATGAAACAACGTCAAGTGAACTACAAAAGGCTTCGCGGCATATGGTGAGGATGTCAGTGGACCGCATGGTGATGGACCAATTGTGGCGCCAAATCCTCCCATCTCAACTCCTAACCACGGTCACATCCAGCATCCTAAGTAGGGAATTAACATAATCCGTTAAAATTTGTACAAGATCAAATAGAAGATGCAGGCGTTCTCGTATCATCCTCTGATCTCTTCATTTGTACAAATGGAAATAGAAGGTGCAGGCTTTCTCGTATCATATCCTCTGATCTCTTCATACTGGGGGGCAGGGGCACCTCCTCCATCATTCCCTTCTGTGTAACAGGAAGCTGAGAGGAAAAAAAAATCAATCGGATCAATACGAATTCACGGATATGAATACTGAGTAAAAGAAATATAACAGAGACTCACGAGAATGATGACAAGTGTACCGATGAGCACGACGGTCGTCATGACGGTGAAGATGACCCACTCAATGCTCTGAACACCATATCTATCAACATTTCGAGATTTGGATGAACATTGAAGAAATAAAAACATATAGATAGCCTCCTTGGGAGTACCTGGAAGAATGTAGCGACCTCAGAAAATACGACTCGATCGAAACGAGGAAGACAAGTGGCATCAGCCAAGATGCTACTCGGGTGAGTGAGTATAGATCAGGGAGACGCCTCATGGACAGATGCGACACAATCATGAGGTAACATCCCGCAACACCCAAAAACTCCAAAGCAATGCTCGCGAGGCCAACTGGATGGGTCGTCTTCCACCTATCTGGCCCAGTACCGATGCCGAACGCTCTCTCCGGTGTGCAACTGACTCCGGCCTCGATCGGATGGACAAGGGAAATAAGTCCACGTCCATTCAGACTGAGTCCGACCACAATGCCGTAGAGAAAGGTGGCGCTCACAAACGAGGGAGAAAACACGCTGTCCACTCTACCCAGCAAACGGGCCTCGTTCTTACAACCTAGTGATTTTGGTTTAGAAAAAAAAAAAGATGAGCGAATGAGAAATCCTTCATGCCGTATAGATATAGTATAGAGAGATGGGAGTAGAAAACAACAGTAACGGTGAAAAGAAGCAGAAAACAACGACGTAAAGAAAAGCCGGCTAAAATCGATCAGTTCCTAGCGAGCAGCATCGGAGAGCGAACTAAAATCAGCGATCGAGAAAACACCCAGATTCTTCAGACCAGACACACAGAAGGGAGCAAACTTGCGCAGGCTCAACAACATCAGATCGTTCACGCGCACCACACTACACCACATGGTAAAACCCAACACACACAGTAGAAACATCAGTTCTTTCACGCCCGCGAGAACACGGGAGAAACTCACCCAAGATCGGATCAAATCGTCTCCACACACAACGGAGAAAAAGAAAACAACACCGCCACACAAGTACACAACACCAGTACCAGTACGCGTAGCAATGGATAAGAGAAACACGACGCCACTAGGGCTGGACGAAAAGCTTGTGACTTGTTAGCTCGCTTGGCTCATGACGAGCTCGGCTCGACTTGACTCAACTCGGCTCATTACGGTTTTGAAACGAGCCGAGCTACAGTTTCAGCTCGTTAGGCATAACGAGCCAGCTCGCTCGCGAGCTTAACGAGCTTACACATAGAGATAAGATAAATCAGTAGGACACCTATGGCCCATAAACAAAGCCCCATGACAGCCCAAGTACATTAGTCACCCGTGCATGCGTCTACCGAACAGAATAGTATCGCTTCCCCTTCCTCTCATCTATCTCCAAACTCCAATCCAGATCGAGTCGCCGTCGGCCACTCCGAGCTGCCGCACCAGCGCTGCTCCCTGTCTCCATCCTGTGTTGCCATCGGCCATGCATCCTTGTCAGTCATGACCATGGATGATGGAGCATGAAGAAACGAAAGGATGCTTTCTGCTCTCTACTTCTCTGTCACAGTAGGAGGCTTTTCTGATTTTGCTTTTCGTGGTGAAAGATTTCGGTGTTGTTGTGTTAGAGTTTCTTGATGGGAGATTGTAGACTTTTTCTTATATCTTTTGATAATTTCTCAGATAATTTTGGAGCCATTTCATGTTGCTGCTGCGTTCTCTACTTCTCTGTAGCATACTAGTTCTGGCTCGCGAGCCTAACGAGCTGGCTCGAGCTTTCAAACGAGTCGAGTCGAGCTGCTCGTTAGCCGGCTCGTTATCCGAGCCGAGCCGGCTCGCTATCCACCCCTATACGCCACACAGACCAAGGAATCTTAGTCCGAGTTTAGTTCTAGATTTTTTCTTCAAACTTTCAATTTTTCCATCACATTAAAACTTTCCTACACACACAAACTTTTAACTTTTCCATCACATCGTTCTAATTGCAATCAAACTTTTAATTTTTGCGTGAAATCAAACTTCCAACACACAGGGTGTGTTTAGTTCACGTCAGAATTGAAAGTTTGGTTGAAATTGGAATGATGTGACGGAAAAGTTGAAAGTTTATATATATAGGAAAGTTTTGATGTGATTGAAAAATTGGAAGTTTGAAAAAAAATGGAACTAAACCAGGCCTTACTGAGGCGAGCCATCTCGGTGGTGGTGCAGGACTGGAGTAGGGAACGAGCTCCTCTTCCTCTACGTTAGAGGGACATCCCACGTCGCATCTCCGTTCATTCAGCATCCAACGGTAGCTAGGCTTCCTGGTGCCGGATCCCCATCTTGGTTTGCTTGCGAATTTCCTAGTTGCTGATTTACCGATGGTGTCGACTGTCGAGGGTGGTTTTGCTTTGTTCTTGCTTGGGCTGGTATATCTTGGTTTTTTTTTTTTTGCTTTCTGTTTTAATCTAATCTAGTGGCTTGGAGCCTTGGATATTTTTTCCCTATTTATTAGAAGTATCACCAACTGTTTGTGTACGTTTCCGTAGATGCTGCAAATGTTGATGTATTCCATAATCTGCTTGAACTTCTTGGATTCCTTGAAAGCCTTGTCACTCCATGAGCTGGAGAAGACTTCGGCAGGGTGACGCGCATAGGTTGAGCGACACGGCGGCTAACTGTGAGGTGGCGCCGCCCTGGATGAAGAGCACCTCGTGGGTGTCAGGCACGGTGAGGAGCGAGTGAAGATCAGCCCCAGCCTTATTAATAGCGGCATCAAAGTCCTTCGCACGATGGCTCATCTCCATGATATGCTCATGCCAGAGCCACGGTAGTCGACGAGCTTCGCCTACGCCTTCTGGATGACATAGCGCTCGGGTGGCTGGGCCGGCGACGAAGTTGTAGAATCGCGGTCGGCGGAGAGGAAGACAGTGCGGCTGCGCGGGCGTGAACCGCCAACCTCACGCGGAGGGTGCCGTCGTGGGATATTGTGCCGCCGCACCGGCGGTGAAGGACATGCTGGCCAACGAGCGGCGAGTTGGGCTGAAAGTGTGCCTGTTTGTGGGCCAACCAGGCTTCTCATATGCTATACCCGCTCTCTACCGTCAGATGTTGAATGAACGGAGATGCAATGTTGGACGTCCCTCTAACGTAGATTCCTCTACGTTAGAGGAGCACGTTCCGGAGGAGGGGGGCGAGGAGAGTTGGGAGGCTGGTGCTAGCTACGCAGACAAATAGGAGGTGCTTGTAGAAAAAGAAGAGAAGAATCCACTTCTCTTCGTCGTCCCACTTCCTCCAAAGCCAGCTGTTATTTATTTGGGTGGTGTGTGTCAGGAGGCGGGTAGACTCCCACCGAATTCGAAAATTTGGAAAAAAAATCTTGGAAATGACTCCTGCCAAATTCGAAAATTTGGAAAATTTTCGAAAGTTTAATTTGGTTCCTTTGCTGCTGTAGCGTGTGACGAACGAGTTTTCCTTTTGTAGCTGTACTTTATCTGCACATGTTAAGACTTAAGAAGCCCATTTCAGATTTTTGGCATTGAGCAGACTGACATGATCAGCGCTAGCGGGCGCATTTTACTTTGGAGAAAGCTCCGAACCGATGCCCAGAAACTTTCTTATTAAAGCTTTGCAACATGGTTTAGAGCAAGTTTAATAGTATATAGCCAACTACTAGCTTCAATTCATTTATAGTCAATCTAATAGCTTATTTATACAATAGTTACATACTATACTATTAATACCTGGTCCCACATGCCATACACACGCTGCGTCTTGGAGTCCGTGCTACAGCTGACTACAAATATGTAGCCCGCTGCCCTTCTCTCTCATCATTTATCTCCTTAAAATATATTTACAGCTGGCTTATAGCCTGCTATTGTACCTGCTCTTATATGAAGGCACTTAGAGCAGGTATAATAGCAGGTTATTAGCCAGCTGCAAACATATTTTAATGAGATAAACGATGGGAGAGAAGAGCAGCGAGCTACAGATCTGTAGCCACTGCAGCACGAACTCCAAGACACACAGTGTGTATGATAGGTGGGACCATATATTAATAGTATAGTAAGTAACTATTGTATAAATTAGCTATTAGATTGGTTATAGATGAATTGGAGCTAGTAGTGGGCTGTACTATTAGACTTGCTCTTAGGGTGTGTTTAGTTCACACTAAAATTAAAAGTTTGGATGAAATTGAAATGATGTGATGAAAAAGTTGGAAGTTTATGTGTGTGTAAAAGTTTTGATGTGATGAAAAAGTTAAAAGTTTTAAGGAATATTTTGGAACTAAACACGGCGTTAACTAATATTTGCAGCACCAGCACGATTTGAAGATTACGGTCCAACTCCCCCCCCCCCCCACCACACCCAAATTAGGATTGGGGCGTAACAGGTTGCGGATATGCTATATAAGATACGTATGCAAAAAAAACTAGTAAACATCATGTAAGGCACAGTTCCATTTGCTGCTTCGTTTTAGTTCAAAATTCTAAGAACACATAATGTCACCGTAGCAGAAATAACCATGTACAAAAGCATAGTATCGCAAAATTCAGCCGGAGACTATCAGCCCCCGAGTTGATAAGCACATCAGCCTAATTTGATCCTCTCACACTTCCCTAATAGCAAGTTTAATAGTATAGCTCACTACTAGCTCCAATTAATCTATAGCCAATCTAATAGCCAATTTATACAATAGTTACTTACTATACTATTAATATATGGTCTCACCTGTCATATACACATTGCGTCTATAAATTCATGCTGCAGCTGGCCACAGATCTGTAGCTTACTGCTCTTCTCTCTCATCTTTTACCTTATTAAAATATGTTTATATCTGGTTAATAGTCTGCTATTGCACCTGCTCTACTAGTACTACTCTATTTCTACTCCCTCCGTTCCATAATATAAGTGATTTTGAGTTTTTTCTCGCACTGTTTAACCACTCGTCTTATTTAAAAAAATTTAGAATTATTATTTTTTTTGACTTACTTTATTATTCAAAGTACTTTAAACACAACTTTTCGTTTTTTATGTTTGCACGAATTTTTTAAATAAGATGAGTGATCTGCTAGTCAAAAATACCTTATTATATTATGAGAGTATAAAATTAGATACTACGAGGGAAAAAAATTATTGCACGCTAATTCATGGCCCGATTTGATGCTGCGGCATGTGCAGTCGCCGCTGGAAAAACACATGCTTGCATGCAACGTTACACGTAGCACACTGGACACCGGAGTTTGGCTGTCAGCTGCTGTCCTCCCAGCTAAATATAAATGTTTAGGAAGTACTACATGGTATCATTCCCATCTAGAATTAACATGACCAACTTGGAAGTAATGATTTATTCTGAACGGTTATTTTTAAAAGAGGGCATCTATCTACACCTGAATGCACCTAAACAATTCTCGTAAACCAAATATCACGGCTAATTATCCCAAAATTAATTCAAAACGAGTCAAACTCAAATGGGTGTTATTAATAAGGGCCTATTCATTTTGATGATATTTTCAACCTTACCAAATTTTGATAAAGTTACCAAAAAAGTGGCTATATTTAGTTTGCTACTAAATTTTGGTAACTTATATAATAAAATCATGCCAAAATTACCAAAATTTTGACAACTATGCCAAAATTTTGACAATATTAAAATTTAGTAAGGTATTTTTTTAGCATAAAAGTGAACAGGCACTATACTAACCCCAGCCGCCGCCACGTGCCGCATTGATGGTCCCGGCAACCATCCAGCGCGTAACCGATTCCCTGTACATTCGGCCGCGATAACTATCTCTTTCTCCCCTATAATTAATCTCGCCGGAGTCCTCGCCGCGAACCCACCACCACTGCAATCTCGCCCCGCCGCACGCACTCCACTAGCTACCATCTTGAATTCTTGATTGCTCGGCCGGCACAGCTATGTCGCGCGCCGTAGTTGTGGTGGTGGTGGTGGCCGTGCTGGCGCTGGCGTGCGGCGCGGCGTCGCAGTCGCCGGCGCCGGCGCCGGCGGCGGGGCCGGCGTCGGACTGCGGGTCGTCGATCACGGCGCTGGCGGGGTGCCTGACGTACATCACGCCGGGGAGCCCCGAGGCGAGGCCGGCCAAGGACTGCTGCGCCGGCGTGAAGAGCGCGCTGGGCAGCCCGGCCGCCGTCGCCTGCCTCTGCGGCGCGCTCGGCCAGGACTTCGGCATCAAGATCAACTACACCCGCGCCGCCGCCCTCCCCGCCGCCTGCGGCGGCGACTCCTCCGCCCTGAGCAAGTGCAACAGTCAGTACAACCAACTCACTCCTCCGATTTGTTTCTTCATCTCTGTTTTTTTTTTTCAATTTTTTCTTCGTTTTATTCTTCTGTCTTTTTGGGTGACTATGGTTAGTAAAACTTTACATTTCCCTTTATATAGTACTCCGTAGTACTTGGTTATAGATCAATTTATCGATTTGTTTCTTCATCTCTGTTTATTTTTCGTTTTACTCTTCTCTGTCTTTTTGGGTGACTATGGTTAGTAAAACTTTACATTTCCCTTTAGTACTTGGTTATAGATCAATTTATCGATTTGTTTCTTCAATTATTTTTTCGTTTTATTCTTCTGTGTCTTTTTGGGTGACTATGGTTAGTAAAACTTTGCATTTCCCTTTATATAGTAGTACTTGGTTATAGATCGATTTATAGTTTGTATATGTATATAATTTGATCTCTTTTTTTTTTCTTGGCAGAGAAATTTCCCGGTGCCTCTCCTACTGGAGGTAAAGCAAAATCCTGAATCCCTGTCTGATTGTTCTTGTCGATCTGATTTCAATTTTGATGTAAATGAATCAAATAAAGGATTTCCTGCCTAATTATCCTCAGTTTTGCTCCCTATAACTGAAATTTGTCCCAGAGAATGGTCATTTTTATTTAAAAATGAAAAAAGTAAAACAAGATAAAAAACAAAAGAAACTTTAAATTCTAAATCATCAGCAGAGTAGATGGCTGGTCCTTCCTGATGACTTCCTCTCCTCATTAGTCACTACTCGCTACTAGTACTACTAGTAGATCTGATCATCTTAGTAGAATTTTCCCATTATTATGTTCTCTATGCAAGTGGTGTACCTGCTACCTGGCGTTGTGGTTGTTGTGGTGCCTGGCATAGTTGGCAGCCAAATTTTGTAATCCATCATGCACACTAAAAAAGAACTGAACAAACTTTCTGTGGGGTAACCAACTCACCATCTACTGCACATTGATGAGGATTCATTATCTAAAGTTATCTGAAAGTTCTGACTTCTGAAATCAATGTGAGGTCTGAAAGTGAAAGCTCTCCGAAGACCTCATGACTGATAAGAAGATATTTTGCGTTGATAAACATTTTCTGACTTCTTCTACTAATTACAAACAAAAAATTTGGATCCTGGAGTTCTGAACCCAATGAAATATTCTGCCCTGCTGACATGTATTCACCAATTCATCTTTTAGAAATTATAATTGCTTGGATATGTGGTATCTGGCCATCTCACAATTCTGCATCAATGTTGCAGCACCCGCACCATCTTCTTCCGGTTCTGGGTCAGGATCAACACCGGCCACCGGCACGCCATCTTCACCGAAGTCGGCGGCGGCCCAATCTCCGGTCTCGGCGATGCTCATTGTAGCCACGGTTGCTGCACCTCTGCTTTCTTACTATTACCTCTGAAGATTTTTACCACATATGATCTAGTTTCTGAAACGCTGTGATTTGTATGCGCATTGCGCTGTGATTTATCAGTGACTCTTTTAGGGAGAGATCTGCTAATGTTGACTTCTATAGCCGTGCCCGTGGTGCCATTTCTCACTGTTTCCTGGATTGCTATTAGTTTGTACAATATTGGGATGGTTCATTCAGAATAAAGTAGAAAAATGAAGCATGCAGGCTGTTGTTATTCTGATTTCTGAATGATGCAGGAAAGCATATCTGATCTTTTTGTTAGAATTACAACAGAAGCAGATGCTAATCGTAAACTTTTATGTTCTGCAAGCTAAACACATCCTTCATCTTTATGAAATTCAAACAGATATTTCAGGCCTGGGAATACTTCCAGGCACCCAAGTGACTTAAGTTTGCCATAGGCTGAGATTTTAAATGTACATGTCGACTAAAAGTGTGCAATACGCTGTCCCCAATGTCAGAAACAGTGCCAATTCAAATAGATTTGCGATTGTGTAGCCGTGTGATCCCCTGTCCCCAAATTCAGAATTAGTGCCAATTCAAACCGGTTAACGATTGTGCAGCAATTAACAGGGAACAGAAACACAAAACAGAAGAAAGCAACAGGTGAATCAACAGTCATAATTTCTCAAAGCAACAGGAGCCAAGTATTGGCTAGTTGCTAACTCATTTGAATCAGCACAGAAGAATTCAGAACATCTACAGAAACAGAAGAGTTCAGAAGAAATTTTGTAAATCAAACAACAAAGCAGGATACCATCTGAGTAATCCGGAAGAAAGCATGAGCAGAACACATGCAGGGAATTGGGTTTAATTTAACCAAACAACTCAGAACATGTTGGGACATACATCTCTGAAACGAAATGCTTCGAATGCAGAAGAATTCAGGCACATACAGGGAGTTGGGCAATTAATCAACCAAAGGCAGTATACTAGGAAAAGTTGCAACGAATGCGGCATTCAAATAAATTTGCACTAATGTTTTCCCTTCTCTATTCAAATCACACCAGAATCCAAGCAAATTGCAACCCCAAACTTTCACATTTGCACCCGATACAAATTCATGAACAGGAAAACATCGAGCACTAAAATGTTGCAAAACCTGCAACCAAATCTCTTGGACTGGAATCCTACCATGCGTCCATGCCAATTAACCAAACGACCAAGAACATACTGCTAGATCTGTACATGCATCACTGAAACGAAAAATGCTTCGGATCCGGAAACACAGAACATAGGGGGGATCAACCCAAATGCATATCTGAAACCATTCTGAACCAAATGCTTCAGATGCAACGCAGAACATGCATACTAGGGGATCAATCCAAATGGTGAAATTCATTTCTGAAACAAAATGCTTCAGATGCAGAAGAATGCAACACAGAACATACTAGGGATTCCATATGCATATCTGAAACGAAACGCTTCAGATGCAGAAGAAAATTCAGGCACATGCATGGATCAGTTCGAACCGATCAGTCCATTCATCTTTGAAACGAAAGCAGCATTCAGATAAAATCGCAACGATGTTTTTTTCCCATTCTCAATTCAATCCGAACCACAATCCAAGCAAGCAACACCAAACTTGCACCCAATGCAAACTCACGAGCAGGAAACGCATTCCCCGATCGATCGAGCACTGACCACTGAGAAATGTTGCATATCTGCAACCGAATCTCCTGGATTGGAATCCCACCATCGAACCAGATGCCAACGAGTAGACAGCTAGAGATAGAGCAAACATTTAACAAGAAGACTAACTGCATGAAAGCCAAGCAGACACAACAAACAATTTTGGGGCAAAATATTCACTTCATGCAAGCGATCCAACAGTTCAAAGCATGCATCGACACAGCCGACTCTGTTCTTCTTGGACAAAATGCACGAAACTCCCTGATTTGATCTGAATCTACCAGAGACACAACACACACAGCTAGGCCTCTACGAGAGATCAGCAATCATGACGACGAGGACACAGTACGGCTTACGGGATGCCGTCGAAGGCCCAGGCGTTCTCCTCGCGGATCTCCTTCTTCTCCGCCTCGGTGAGGTCGTCCTCGATGTCGAACGCCTCGCGGATCTTCTCGGCGGTGGCGCTCCCGATCGTGTCGGCGACGCGCTGGCAGGTGATGTCGAGGAGCCCCTGGATGTTGAGGTAGTTGGCGGCCATGATGACGTCGATGAGGGACGCCTTGTCCTTGTCCAGCTCGCCGACGAAGTCCGCGTCAAACCTCCCCAGCGCCGCCCTCTCCTCGTCGGTGCCGGAGTTCGCCCTGCCGTGCTCGTCGCAGTACGGGATCACCTTCGCGAGGGTCTTGGAGTCGACGTTGGGGAGCGGGATGACATCGGCGCAGCCGTCGTCGATCAAGTTCGCGATGGCCCTGGATTGCCTCGCCGACGCCTCCGTCACCTCGACCAGCTTCTCGTCGTTGCTCTTCAGGGTGATCATCCTGCTGCTGCCGCTCTCCTTCTCCTCCTCCTCCTCCGCCGCGGCCGCCGCCGCGGCCGCCATCGCTCGCTCTCGCGCTCACTGATCAACTTGGCTCTCTTCTCTCACTGACTACCTAGCGCTCGCCGTGGGTGAGGTGGGACGAGCCGGATTGATCGGGTCGGAGGCCGATGGGGGGCGCCAATATATAGCCGCCGGATTACGGGTTCGGGTCGGGGTTTAATTTTTCAGTTTCACCGATTCAGGAGGTCACGGAATTTGAAAGTCCGAAATTTCCAAAATTTTAAACAAATGTTGATCAAATTTAATCAAAATATTACCAAATTTATAAAAACAATAGAAAATAAAAATAAAAATTTCGACCGAAACAATACTGTATCGGGTCCGAAATGAAATTTCTTGTAGCGGAGGCGTTGCTCGGTGCCTCGCTTTCGTGTCCGCTACGTTTACTCTCCTGCAAGCCGAGCTGGCTGAGCATAATGATGGGCCGGTTATGGTCTATAGGCCGAGAAATTTGTACTGGATTCGGCCCATTTATGAGGACCATGTTACCGTACAGTACATATGCTCCCATTTTCTTTTCTTTTTTCCCACCCTTGGGAAGAGTATCTGTATGGTTGTTGAATCTCCTCAGGTTGATATGTTTTGTATTTTTCTCATGATGAAAATTCCTACTGCATATTATGTATTTTTTCTCTTCGGTGATCGTTGGTGATATATCGCCATTATTTAAGATTTAAATCGAAGAGAAAGAACTCCGGGCATATTGATGAACTGTAGTAATTGATGCTAGTAATAACAACCAAGTGGTTCATAGTTATGAGAATTATTTATCGTATTAATTTCCTTTTAATATTACGTTGATGGATAAAGCTAACACTGAAACATCACTACAGTAACAAAGGAAATATGTCACGCCATTTTTCCTGTTACTTGACCTGCAAATTTACTGGAGTATTACTATTATTTCACACATGTTGTTTGGCTCCATCAACAACAACTGGACAAGAGCCAATTACTGTGACCAGTGACCCCCATATCACTCGTCTTTGATCTCTAGAAAGGGAGATACCAAGTTACCAACTATTCTTTCTGTAAAACAAATGAACTTTTCAGTTATCTGTATAAAGTGTGTGCGAAGAAACTTTTTTTTGCCGGGACGGCCAAGGAGGCGGCCGACCTAAATTTATTAAGACTGAAAGAAAGATGTTACAATTTTACAAGATCGGCATTAAACTGTCGAGGGAGAGAACAGGGGAGAACAGAGAGAAGGAGAACAAAACGACAACACAGGACCGCCTTGCAGCGGGGGTCTTAGCCAACTTCTCTAAAAATAACAGAACTTAATTACTTTCTTTCCTGGAATATTATCGTTTTCTATTGGCATCTGAACTTAATCATTTTGTTGATAGTTGCACAAAAGAGTTTTTAATAGTTATTCCCCTTTTGAAATGAATAAATCTTACAAGATTTTCATGGTAACTGTAGTAATTCATACGAAAACCATACAGAACGCGTGCATTCCAAAGGAGCCCGTAAACACAACACTAGCATTTACAAAAATGTGCACTAGTTGAGCAAAACAACTAGTACGTGGAATACTGCTCAAGTAGCTAGATGGGCAGATGGCTACATGATGCGGAAGAAAGTAGTAAGTTCATACATCTCTGAATTGTCTTAATTTAACCAAACAACTCACGACACACTTAAGTAGTAAGTCCATACATCTCTGAAGTCTGAAACGAAATGCTTCAGATGCTGAAGAATGCAACATACTGTGTATCAGTCTCAAACGAAATGCTTCATATACACAAGAATTCAATTCAGACAAATTTTGCAGGGAGTTTTATCAGCAAACAGCAAACTGAATACTAAGGCATCAGTTCTAATGGTTCAGTCCATGCATCTCTGAGACAAAATGCAGCGGTGAGATAAAGTTGAAACGAGGATTTCTCTTCTCTATTCAATTCATAGCAGAAATCACTGTCTAATTATCAGAAGCTTGCCCCCTATTAGTCTCAGATAGTAAGAATCACGTGTTTCAACTGAAATTGAAATTGTGCAAATCCTCTGATCCCAAGTTCAGAAATAATGCCAATTCAAACAGATTTACGATTGTGCAGGAATTTAACATGGAACTCAGAAACACAGAGCAGGAGAAAGCAACAGGTGCAACGAACAGCCCATAATTTCTCAAAGCAACACGAACTCATTTGGATCAGCACTGAGGAATTCAGACACGTACAGAAATTTTATAAAGCAAACACAGCGGGATATCAACTGAATGATCTGTAAGAAAGCAGAACATGTTCATGGAATTGGGTTTTAATTGAACCAAACAACTCACGGAATTAGGTTTAATTTAACCAAACAACTCAGAAGTCAGAACACACTGGGACATCAGTTCATATATCTGTGAAGCGAAATGCTTCAGATTCTGAAGAACACACAACGCAGAACATTCTGGAGGGTCAGTCCACATGCATATATGAAATGAAATGCTTCAGATCCATAAGAATTCAGGCACATGCATGGAGTTGCGCAAATAATCAACCAAACAACAGAACAGCATACGGGGTCACTACTAACTGGTCAGTCCATGAATATCTGAAACGAAATTGAGCATTCAGATAAAGTTGCAGCGATTTTTTGTTACGAACAGAGATCGGTAGAAAGGAAGAACAGAGTGAAACAGATGGCGTGACATTTTCCCCCTTCTCTATTCAACTCACACAAGAATCCAAGCAAAAAAGCGACCCCCAAACTTGCACCCGATACAAACTCATGAACAGGAACACATCCCCGATCGATCGAGCTCCGAAATGTTGCAAAACTGAAACCGAATCCCACCAATGAACCACACGCCAACGAGTAGACAGAGTAGTTTTTAGAGGCAGAGCAGAGCAGACATCTCATCAGAAGAATAACCGCATGAAACCAAAGCAGACACAGCAAAAGTATTTGGAGCAAAATATTTCACTTCATGCAAGCGATCCAGCAGTTGCAAAGCATTCAACGACACAGCCGACTCAGTTCTACACTTCTACTTGGACAGGATGCACGAACTCAAAGGTAAGCTGATCAGATCTGAATCCACCAGAGACACAACACACAACTACGAGAACAATTACGCGGCAGGTGCGTGCTCCTCAGAAGGCCCAGGCATCCTCCTCCTTGATCTCCTCCTGGTCCTCCTCGGTGAGGTCGTACGCGATGTTGAAGGCCGTGCGGATCTCCTCGGGGGTCTTGCCCTTGATGGTGTCGGCGATGCACTGGGTGGTGAGGTCGAGGAGTCCTTGGGCGTGGAGGTAGTTGGCGGCCATGGTGACGTGGAAGAGGAAGGCCTTGTCACCGTCCAGCTCGCCGATGAAGTCCTTGTCAAACTTGTCGAGCGCCGCTTTCTCGTCGTCGGTGTCGGCCTTGTTGTTGGCGTGCTCGTCGAAGTACTCGATCACCTTCTCGAGGGTCTTAGAGTCGACGTTGGGGAGCGGGACGGCTTCCCTGGTGCAGTCGTCGTCGATCATGTGCCCGATGGTCGTGGACTGCCTCGCCGACACCTCCGTCACAACGAACGCCTTGCCCTCGTTGCTCTTCAGGGTGATCATCCTGCTGCCGCTCTCCTTCTCCTCCGCCTTCTCCGCATCCGCCGCCACCGCCTCCGGCACCACCGCGTCCTCTCCCTCCATCTCCACCACCGCCGCCGCAACCGGCTCCTCCCCCCTTCCCCTCCGCCGCCGCCGCGGCCGCCGCCGCCTCTCCGCTCCCCTTCGCCATCACTCGCTCTCGCTCGCAAAACCCCAACTCTCCTTTCGCTCGCGGTGAAGCAGTGGCACTGGCACGAGACGAGACGAGACGAGACGGATTGATAGGTGAGTGGTCCGAGCCAAATGGGGGGGCGCCTTTTTATAGCCCGGAGGAGGCGGAGACGGAGGCGTGCTCGCTTTCGCTTTCGCGGCCGCTACGTTTCCTCCTCTCCAAGCCTAGCTGGCTCGCCAGCTGCACGAGAACCTTCTGTGTTTGCAGGCTGTGTTGGGCCAGAAGGTTGTGGTCCATGGGCAGAGAATTTGTATTGGACTCGGCCCATGTTGAGAACCATGCTATCGTACTGTACGTGCTCCCATATTCCTTTATTTTTCGGCTGGGAAAAGAATTCGTACGTTAAATCTCCTCAGGTTTAGTATCGATGAACGACAGTAATTGGTGCTAGTTATGAGAAATTTCACCATCTTAGGTTGCGTTGTGAGGTGAAGGTTGGAAACTTCACATCCCCACACGCAAAATGAAGCAATACATTAACACATAATTAATTAAACATTAGCTAAAACAAACTTAAAAAATAAAATAGTATGAATATTTTTAAGTAATTTTCATATAGTTTCCTTTAAAAAAGTGTACCATTTAACCGATTGGGAAGCGTGTGTGCAGAAAATAAGGGATATAAATTGGGAGCAGGTGATAAAGAACACAGCCTGATTGCCTCCTAAGAACAGGTGGATGGGTAAAACTAACACTGAAAATTCACCTACAACAACCAAGAAATATGCCTAATTAAGGATATTTTAGCAAATACTACGTCACGCCTGACCTACAAACTGCAACATATATAGAGTATCGCACGTTCGGCGAACTTACTGAAGTACTATTATATTGTATCTCATTCAGCAAAATTTACTGAGTCTATAACCAGTGACCCCACAACGCTCATCTTTGATCTCTCTAATAGGGCCATGTTTAGATTCCAACTTTTTTCTTCAAACTTATAACTTTTTCGTCACATTGAACTTTCCTACCCACAAAAATTTCTAACTTTTCCGTCACATCGTTCCAATTTGGCGTGGAACTAAACACAACCTAGAAAGGGAGACCAACTATGCTTGTTTGTAAAACAACTTATGAACTTTTAAGTTAGATGTAGAGTGTGTGCGAAGAAAATAAGGCTGTATTCGTTGGAGGGGGTTGGGAACCCATCTCCTGAGCACGAAAAACCAAGTGATCTATTAGCGCGTGATTTATTAAGTATTAGCTATTTTTTTTCAAAAATGGATCAATATGATTTTTTAAGCAACTTTCGTATATAGACTTTTGCAAAAAACACACCGTTTAGTAGTTTGAAAAGCGTGCGCGCAGAAAACGAGATGGGAGAGTTGAGAACAACTCCAAACAAACACAGCCTAAATTGAGATCTTGGGACGAAGGATTCGTGGGTTCGCTGTCGGCGCCGATTCAACGGTGGGGGAGAGCAAGTAGTCGTAGGGGTGCTCGAGCTTGAGCTCCCAAGCTGCCCCAAGCCTTGTTGGAACCTTCCCCAGGCTTGGAGTACCTCATCAAGCTCGAGCTCCGCACGTCCCCAAGCTTTCTCCGTCTAAGCTTAGCCTCACCGTTCTTACTGTCGTCCTCCACTGTGACAGGAGAGAGGAGGGATTTTGCCTTTTATCTTGCAATGAGTTCACTAGGACACTATCGGCCACCACCCCTGTGCACGCCGCCCGCAGCATGCCTCCCGGGCTAGTGAGGATAGTGAAGAGCAAAGGGAGGATGACTGTGTGAGAGATAAGGAAAGAGTTTGCTGCTGACATGTGGGGCCCACATGATACGATAGTTAAGTAGTCTGCGTGTGAGTAAATCAGGGTACTATAGCAGTGAGCTACGACGCAGGGCAATCATCTCTCCCCAATGCTATTTATTTTGGCGATCAATCCCTTTCTATAACTCCTAAAGTTTACGCAGCTGACTGGTGATATATACACTATATTTCAGCAAATTATCATGCTTTTAAGATTTCTACGAGCAAATTAAAGAAGTTACGGTGTCTATCGGCAAAGACTAAAACTAGAGATGTTTTGTATTTGTGTTGCTAGAATGATTGCCTCCCCTCCCTTTACAATACAAGTGACATGCATATATACCGTGAAAAAAAAAAAGATACACCGAAGAATACGACGACGGCCGACTCGGTGGCAGGAAGCGGTGGGTCCTCCTGAAACGCGAGTGATCGCGGGACGGACGCATGCGCGATCAGAAACGGCAAAACTGAAAAAGCCCCACGCACATGATCGAGACCATGTGACCCACGATCATGTCCATACCACTTCACACACGTTTTTTTATATATGTATAGAAATACTGTATATAAAAAATTTGAATTCAAATTCAAATTAAATCGGGTATGTAAACTTTTAATTATAAACTTCGGATCTATAAACTTTAGGTGTATAAACTTTAGATGTATGAAAATACTATATATAGAAAATATTTGAATTCAAATTCAAATTTGAATCAGATATAATTTAAATTCAAATTTGAAACGGGGTATATAAACTTTTGACTTATAAACTTTAGATGTATAGAAATACTATATATAAAAAAATATTTGAATTCAAATTCAAATTTTAATCGGATATATAAATTTTTGGTCTCTAAACTTTAGATGTGTAACTTGAGGTGTATAAACTTTAGACGTATAAATTTACTAAAATAGGAAAGTAATGTGGTGCTAAAAAAGGAAACTAGGGGGCGATCGCTCGCCATTAGAGTTTCCGGGAATAGGTACGACGCTAACGTGATTATGTACTGTAGCATGTGATTGCGCAGGATCGATATATCGAAACTCCCAGCGTGGCACGCAACAGGAACATATGTACCGCATTTTACCCGCCGGGCGAACGAATTGATATGGTTTCGATCGATCGGCGGGCGCGTCGGTCGGTCGACTCTCCCCAACGCTGCCACGGGCGGGCGGATGGGCCGGAGGCCTGATCGACGGCTTGGGTGGGGTTACAACGTGCAACGTGCAAGTGCAACGCATCGCACGCAGCATGCATAGACGTAAATATACCGTTTTATGCATGACACTAAAAAATTTATCAAAAAATTTGTCAAGATAGATCAATCTATTATATATATTTTCACAAACATGTGAGTTAAAATTCGAAATTTGTCTTCCTCCGTAGTCAAGTTTTTTTTAATTTCTTTTTAAGAGCTGGGAGGCATCTTCCTCCCTAGTCGAGTTATTTCCTTGATCAAGTATCCCCTAGTTAGTTTCGTTGTAGCTTTAGGACCTTCTTTAGTTAATTTTGTCTAGATATATGTCAAGTTTGTTACATTTCGTTGGTCCTTTCTCTAAATCATGGGCTAGCTAATTATTTGCCGGTACTAGTTTTATTTTAATATTTTTTGGGAAAAGTTTAATTTCTTTGTACATCCTGATCACCGTTGCAAATTAACTTACAAACTTTCTGAGTTGCTTGATTGCTTCGTCTTGGCCTGCCCTTGATGTATTTTGGATGGAATTTTTCAGTGCTGATCTTTTCAATTATGAAATTAACTTTGAGTGTTGTGTTGTTTCCCCTAAGATCTGCGTGTTTCCAGGTACATACTTTCATAAAGGATATGCCTCGACGGGGGAATCCGGATGCAGATTTGGTATTGAGAGTTGTTTGGGAGATTGGATATCTCTGTGCCAGCCACCGTCTTTCTCACCACAAGACACACTCATTCTGTGGTCTATTACTAGGCGCCATATATCTTACATGGAACACTATATACCTAGTCCTAGACAAGATTGACTCGCCCAATGCACAGCATTGGGGTAGACAAAGATTGTAAGATATACTACCTCCGTTCCAAAATAAGTGCAGCCGTGGATATCCGTATCCAACGTTTGACCGTCCATCTTATTTGAAAAATTTATGAAAAATTTACAAATATTTAGTCACACATAAAGTATTATTCATGTTTTATCATCTAATAGCAATAAAAATACTAATCATAAAAAAATTCAAATAAGACGAACGGTCAAACGTTGAACGTGAATAGTGTAAAACTGCACTTATTTTGGGACGGAGGGAGTATTATGGAGTTGATATGTTATAACCTTGATATATGATCATCATATTCTAGTCTAGGATATTATTTGTTTTTACTAGAAACTCGAAACTTGCTCAATTTATATACCTTGCTATATGAATAATAAATGAGGTTACAACTCGATTGATTACAATTAATATAAATAATCCTGGACCAGTTACATCTGTAATTGCCTCATTTTGAGGGCATGCATCAGAACATCTATGTCAAGTGGTATGACCTCACATTGTGTAGCGCATATGTTTGGGAGCTGGTTTGATGGAATTCATCATAATTTGAAATTACATGTTCTGTTAGGAGCAGTTGCTACTTGTTGGTCGCTTTGGCTATGCAGGAATAATGTGGTTTTTGATAAAAAAAAATCATATCTTCACCTTTGCAGGTTATATATTCTCTTATCCATTGGCTTTGTACATGGGCTATCCTACAGAAGCCTGGTTCACGGGATATGGTAGTTGCGGCATGTCAACATTTGGAGAAGGTGGTCAAGGAGTTTTTTACCCAGAGATATAGGTGACAATCTAGTCTTAGAATTGGTGGTCCTTCGTTAGATTGATGGTTCTCAATACTCCATGTCATTCTTTTTTCCTTTCGAGTGTGGTTTTGTTTGTTCGGCTGTGTGCATCTTAGTTATGCATAGGCCGGAAGTGTTCTCAGGATAATTGGATCACCTTGATGTAATTGACTGAGTTCAATAAAAGCTTCCATTATCTAAAAAAAGTGGTATGACCTCACTCCGAGTTCAACAACAAATATAACTGGTATGTGCTAGAGTTGTTTCTTCTTCCTTCAGAGCAGCTCAGAGGTTGCTGGACATGCCGATATTGGAGCTTTTGTGGACTAGTCCCGTCCCCTTCCTTGGCTCACGGCGCAACATTGGAGCTTTTGTGGTTACTGCATAGTGCGTGAATTTTTTTAAAAAAAGCATCTGAACTTTTAAATTAGGTTACATAGTATGTGAATTTTCTTTCTAGAAATTTTGTTGTTTTCAATTGGCAACTGAACTTAATTTATTTGTTGATAGTTCCCTAAAAGAGCTCTGAAAAGTTAGCCCCTTCTGAAATAAAGAAACCTTACAGGACCTTTATGGTAACTGAAGTAATTTGTTCATACGAAAACTATATATAAAATTCATGTACTCAAGCCTGTAAACACAGTCCCTGCAAGTTACAAGCATGATTCTTCATATAAGCCCATTCATCTCTGAAACTGAATGCTACAGATGCAGAAGAATGCAACAAATTGTGACATACTAGGGTAATAATCCACATCCATATCTGAAACGAATTGTTTCATATCCAGAAGAATTCAGATACATGCAGGGAGTTGGGTCAATCAACCAAACAGACAGACATACTGAAGGATCAGTTTGTAACATCTCTGAAACTTTATCTGATCAGGTTGCAAACATGAAACATGCAGGGAGTTGGATCAGTTTGCAACACAGAAGGATCAGTTACTGTTGAGAACTGAACCAAAAACTGATCAGTTGGTCATTGTTACTAATCAGTACATACATATATGAAATGAAATGCAGCATTCAGATAAATTTGCAAAACGCTTTCCATTCTCTGTTCAGTTCACACCAGAAATTCAGGCAAAACGCAACCCATACAAATTCATGAACAAGAAAACATCCCCGGTAAGTTTGAGCACTGAGAGATATCGCTAATCTGCAACCAAACTCTTGGGTTGGATGCCAACAAGTAGACCGAGTAGTCTAACTGCATGAAAACCGAGCGACAGCAAACAATTTGGGGCAAAAAATTACAGTTCGAACAGGACCAATCCATGCATCACTAAAACGAAATGCAGCATTCAGATAAAATTGCAACGATGTGTTTCTCCCTCCTGAATTCAATTCGCACTTGAGTTCAAGCAAAACGCAACACAAACTTGCACCTGATAAAAATTTGTGAGCAGGAAAACATCCCTGAGGACTGAGAACTGTTGCATTGCAAATCTGAAACCAAATCTGTTGGTTTGGAATCCCAAGCATCACGAGTAGACAGAGTTAGAGACAGAGCAAGCATTTAACAAGAAGACTAACTGCATGAACGCCAAGCGGACACAGCAAAACAATTTCGGGGCAAAATATTCACTTCATGCAAGCGATCCAGCAGTTGCAAAAGCATTCAACGACACAGCCGACTCAGTTCTACACTTCTACTTGGACACAGGATGCACGAACTCAAAGGCAGTAAGCTTGATTGGATCTGAATCCACCAGAGACACAACGCGCAACTACGAGAGAACAATCGTTACGACGAGGACACTACGGCTTACGGGGGCAGCTAGCTGGTGCGTCATGCGTGAGTATCCTCCTCCTTGATCTCCTTCTCGTCCTGCGCGGTGAGGTCGTACTCGATGCCGAAGGCCGTGCGGATCTCCTCGGGGGTCTTGCCCTTGATGGTGTCGGCGACGCACTGGGTGGTGAGGGCGAGGAGCCCTTGGATGTGGAGGTAGTTGGCGGCCATGGTGACGTCGTAGAGGAAGGCCTTGTCGGCGTCCAGCTCGGCGATGAAGTCCCTGTCGAACTTGGCGAGCGCCGCTCTCTCGTCGACGGTGTGGGGCTCCTTGTTGCCGTGCTCGTCGCAGTACTGGATCACCCTCGCGAGGGTCTTGGAGTCGACGTTGGGGAGCGGGAAGCCCTTGTCGACGCAGCCGCCGTCGTCGACCATGCTCCTGATGGTCGCGGACTGCCTCGCCGACGCCTCCGTCACAACGAATGCCTTGCCCTCGTTGCTCGTCAGGGTGATCATCCTGCTGCCGCTCTCCTTCTCCTCCGCATCCGCCGCCGCCGCCGCCGCTGCTCCGCTCCCCGTCGCCATCGCTCGATCTCGCTCGCAAAACCCCAACTCTCCCCTTTCGCTCGCGGTGAAGCAGTGGAACGAGACGAGACGGATTGATCGGTGAGTGGTCCAAGCCGAATGGGGTTATGGGGGGGCGCCTTTTTATAGCGCGGAGGAGGCGGAGAGTCGGAGACGGAGGCGTGTTGGCTTTCGCTTTCGCGGCCGCTACGTTTCCTCCTCTCCAAGCCTAGCTGGCTCGCCAGCTGGACGAGAGAGCCTTCTGTGTTTGAAGGCTGTGTTGGGCCAGAAGGTTGTGGACTTCTGCTCAATGGGCTGAGAATTTGCATTGGATTCAGCCCATATTTGATAACCATGCTCCTATATTCTTTTTTTTATGCTGGGGAAAGAACGTGTATGTTAAATCTCTTCAGGTTTGGTGCTAGTTAGGAGAAATTTTACCATCTTAACTTTTCCTCCTAAGAAAAGGTGGTGGGTAAAACTAACACTGAAAATTCACTATAGAAACCAAGAAATGTGCCTAATTAAGGATATTTTAGAAAATATTATGCCACGCCATTTTCCGGTTACCTGACCTGCAAATTGCAGGACAGAGTTTCGCACATTCGGCAAACTTACTGGAGTATTATTACTGTATTTCATTCGGCAAAACTTACTGTGACTAGTGACCACACCACATCACTCATCTTTGATCTCTCTAGTAGAAAGTGAGAGACCAACTATATTTGTTTGTAAAACAACTTGTGAACTTTTAAGTTAGCTGTAGAGAGCGCGTGCGAAGAAACTATATTGAGCTACTCCCCAATTAATTTTCTTTCTAGGATTAAATTGACGACTAAGCTTAATTAATTTGTTGATAGTTCCCCCAAAAGTGTGTTTAATACTAAGTTAGTTCCCTGCTGAACTCACAAGATTTTTATGGTGACTGGAGTAATAAAAGCCCATGCATTCCAAAGGAGCCCATAAACACTCCTAACTGCAAGTTGCAGACATGATCCTCTATTGAGCGAAACAACAACTGCATCAACTAGCTAAATAAATGGCTACATGATGCACAAGAAAGCATAATGCAATCAGGGAAGAATTGGGCTAACTTCATAACTCAAAACAACTACTCCTGTGAAGCGAAATGTTTAACATACTGAAGAATGCAACATACTAGAACATACTGGGTGTCAGTCCACATATGCATATCTGAAACGAAATGCTTCAGTCCTTTAGATGCAGAAGAATTCAGAAACGAAGTGCTTCAGTCCTTCAGATGCAGAAGAATTCATAACCGAAATGCGTCAGTCCTTCAGATGAAGAAGAATTCAGAAAAGAAGTGCTTCAGTCCTTCAGACGCATTCCGGTGCTAGGGTCCCACATGTCGGCAGAGCTTGAATGGTGGTGGAGCATCGGGGCACCAGCCGTGGATTCACAAGAGGGTGGTTGCCGGGCGAAAGCCCAGTCTTGGCTCCTTTGAGCCCCGACGGACAGCGGCGGCGGTCTTTCCGTTGCTTCTCTTCTTGAAGACGTCGTTTTGGCATCCCCTAGGGGGCGATCTCGTCTGGGTTCTTTTGTTGGTCTAGCGGCGGTCGGTCACGCTTAGCGGCGGCCGGTCCGGTGCTTGCCTTCTCCTGGGCTTGTGTGTTGGCGCTGTTGATGTGTGGGTGGTGGTATATTGGGCTTGTGTGTTGGCGCTGTTGATGTGTGGGTGGTGGTATATTTTTTCCTTTTTCCTGGTTACGACCCTCCAGGGTTGTAATCTTGTAATTTTTTCCTGCTTTATCAATAAAACTTCGCACCGTCTCGTGCGAGTCGTTAAAAAAAAAAAGTCCTTCAGACGCAGAAGAATTCAGACATGCAGCCTGTTCGGTTCATAAACCAAACAACAGACAGAGTACTAAAGGATCAGTCCAATGCATCTCTGAAACAAAAATGCAGAATTCTGAAAAATGTTGCAACGATGTTTTCCCTTCTCAATTCAATTCACACCAGAATCCAAAACGCAACAAAAATCTTCCCAATACAAATTCATGACCAGGGAAACATCCCAGATCGATCAAGCAGCAAATCTGCAATCCAGTCTCTTGGATTGGAATCACATCAACGCAATTGAACCAAACCAACGAGCAGACAGAGGAGACAGCGAACAATTAATAAGGAGGCTAACTGCATCGAAGCCAAGCAAACACAGGAAACAGCATTGATGGAAGCAAAATTATTCACGATCATGCAAGCGATCCAGCAGTTCAAAGCATTCAACAACACAGCCAATCGACTCTGTTCTTCTTGCACGGGACGGGATGCACGAACTCCCCGATTCGATCTGAATCTACCAGAGATGCAAGTACGCAACACACACCTACGAAACAACAACAATCACGACGAAGAACAGCCAGGTGTCTACTCCTCGAAGGCCCAGGCGTTCTCCCGGCGGATCTTCTCCTCCTCCTCCTTGGTGAAGTCCTTCTCGACGCCGAGGAACTTGCGGATCTCGTCGATGGCCTTGCCCGCCTTGATCTTGCGGGCGACCATGTCGCTGGCGAGGTCGAGGAGTCCATAGAAGCCGACGCGCTCGGAGGCCCGGATGATCTTGAAGAGGGAGTACTTGTCCTCGTCGCCGTCAAGCTCGTTGATGAAGCCCTCGTCCCAGATCTTGAGTTCCTCCTTGTTGGTGATGGCGAAGTGCTTGTTCATGTACTCGGCCATCTTCCTGACGGTCTTTATGTCGACCTTGGGGAGCGGGATCCCGTGATCGGCGCAGACGTTGTCGATCATGTCGCCGACGAGCTTGGAGATCCTCGCCTCCGCCTCCGCCTCCGCCTCGCTATCCTTCTCCTCCTCCTCCTTCTCCGCCGCATCCAACACCACCTTCTTCTCCAGCGCCTCCGGCACCATCGTGCCCTCTCCCTCCTTCTCCACCACCGCGGCCTCTCCGTTCCCCGTCGCCATCACTTGCGAAACCCTAACTCTCTCTCTCTCTCTCTCTCTCGCTCGCTCTCGGAAACTGATTACCTTAGCGATCGCCGGAAGCAGATGGGGTCGCCGATATATAGCCGCCGGCTCACGTGTTCTGGTTAAAGGCGCAGCCCGGAGACGGAGACGTGTTCGCCTTCGCCTTCGCGGCGGCCGTTGCATTTCCTCTTCTCCAAGAGTAGGAGAGTACTGTGATTTGCAGGCCTTGCTGGGCCAGTAGGTTGGGCTGGGTACGGCCCAGAGGAGAAGGTCGTGGGCTAGATTTGTACGGTTTGTTAGATATCCTTAGATTTATACGAAGTATATGTTGTTTTCTTCTCATACTGAAAACTCGTAGTGGATACTGTATTAATATATTCTTTTTCTCTTCAACGATGGCGATTCAATGCTTAAATCGAGGATAAAGTAGTCTCCAGCATATTGTTTTTTTTTTAGCAAGGGCAAAGGCCCCCATTTCTTTTACTAGAAATGATCATACCAGTACAGGTTCAGCCAAACGGCACAACAATCAAAAGAAGAAAAATGTCACGCCATTTCCCTGTTACTTGGCCTGCTAATTGAAAGGTATATCACTCATGTTGTTTGGTTCATTTGATTCGGCATCTTACTTTTTTTCCCCATATCACTCGTCTATGATCTCTCGAAAGGGAGTATTGTACCAGCCAGTATTATTTTTGTAAAACATGTGAACTTTCAAATTAGGCGTACAGAGTGTGTGAATTTTCTTTCTAGGAATTTTGTTGTTTTCAATTGACAACTGAACTTAATTTATTTGTTGATAATCCCCTAAAAGAGTTCTGAGTAGTTAGTCCCCTTCTGAAATAAAGAAATCTTGCAGGATATTTATGGTAACTGAAGTAATTAGTTCACACGAAAGCTATATATAAAAGTCATGTATTCAAGCCCGTGAACACAATTAGCCCTGCAAGTTACAAGCATGATTCTTCAGATAAGCCCATTCATCTCTGAAACGGAATGCTATAGATGCAGAAAAATGCAACACATTGTGACATGCAGAAGAATCCACATCCATATCTGAAACGAATTGTTTCATATCCAGAAGAATTCAGATACATCTCTGAAACATCTCTGAAATATCCAGAAGAATTCAGATACAGACAGACAAACAGAAAGACCAGTTTGCAACATCTCTGAAACTTTATCTGATAAGTTAGAAAACATGCAGGGAGTTGGATCAGTTTGCAACAAAGAAGGATCAGTTACTGTTAAGAACTGAACTAAACAACTGATGATCCGTTAGTCATCGGTACTAATCAATAAATACATCTATGAAACGAAATTTGCAGCAGATACTTTCCCTTATCTGTCCAGTTCACACCAGAATTCAGGCAAAACGCAAGCCACACAAATTCATGAACAGGAAAACATCCCCGGTCAGTTTGAGCACGGAGAAATGTTTGCTAATCTGCATCCAAACCCTTGGATTGGAATCCCACAAACGAATTGAACCACATGCCAACAAGTAGACCGAGTAGTCTAGCACCATGAAAACCGAGCAGAGACAGCAAACAATTTGGGGCAAAATTTTACAGTTCGAACAGACCAGTACATGCATCTCTGAAACGAAATGCAGCATTCAGATGAAAATCACAACGATGTTTTCACCCTCCTGAACTCAATTCGCACCTGAATCCAAGTAAAACGCAACACAAACTTGCACCCAATAAAAATTGTGAGCAGGAAAACATCCCCGAGTACTGAGAAATGCTGCAAATCTGAAACCAATTCGCTTGGTTTGGAATCCCAAGCATCACGAGTAGACAGAGTTAGAAACAGAGCAAGCATTTAACAAGAAGACTGACTGCATGAAAGCCAACAAGACACAGCAAACAATTTGGGGCGAAATATTCACTTCATGCAAGCGATCCAGCAGTACAAAGTACTCAACGACACAGCCGACTCTGTTCTTCTTGGACAGGATGCACGAACTCCCCGATTCGATCTGAATCTAGCAGAGACACAACACGCAACGACGAGAGAACCACCATTACACGACGGGTTAAGAGAGAAAGTGAGTGTTACTTCAAGACTCAGACGTTCTCCGGTAGTGTCTCAGTGTCTCCTCCTCCCCCTCCCCCTCCTAGTCGCAGAGTGTGAGGCTGAGGTCGATGTTGATGGGCTTGAGGTCGATGTTGATGGCCTTGAGGTCGAGGCTGTGGCTGAGGTGTTCGCCGGGATGAGGTTGACGCGGGTCTCCTCGGCGTCGGGGGTCTTGTTGCTGGTGTTAAACGGGTCGACGAACCTTTGGTCGGTGAGTTTGGAGAGTCCAGTGATTTTGAGGTAGTTGGAGGCCGCGAGGACTTCGACGAAGAGGATGTTGTCCTCGTCCAGCTTGTCGATGAAGGCCTTGTCCCAGTTCTTGAGTTCCTCTTTCCGCTCGTCGGTGTCGGCCTTGTTGTTGGCGTGCTCGTCGCAGTACTCGATCACCTTCATGAGGGCCTTGTAGCTGACGAACAGGCGCGGGATGGTCTCGTCGCCGCGGCGGCGGCCGTCGTCGATGAGGTTCCCGATGGTCTCGGACAGCCTCGCCGACGCCTCCTTCACCTTGACCGTCTTGCCGTCCAAGCTCTTGAGGGTGATCATCCTGCCGCCGCTCTCCTCCTCCTCCGCCACCTCGGGCACCACCTTCTCCGGCGAATCAAACACCGGATGCTCCAACGCCTCGGTCACCGCCACCTCCTCCGCCACCCCCTCCGACACCAGCTTCCGCACCAGCTCCGACACCGTCGCGACCTCGTCCTTCTTCTCCACCGCCACCTTCGCGAACGCCTCCAACAACGCATTCCCCACCCCCACCGCACCCGGCACCACCAGAATCCCCGCCGCCTTCGACGCCATCGCGGAGCCCTCTCCCTCCTCCTTCCCCTTCCCCTTCTCCTCCGCCATCACTCGCTCACAAAGATCGAGCCCTAGCTCTCCTTGCACTGACTAGTGACTACCTAAGCGCTCGCCGTGGATGCGAATGCGATGCGGTGGCGCGAGCCGGATTGATCGGTGCGAGGTCGGAGGCAGAAGGGGTCGCCGATATATATAGCCTCGCCGGCGGTGGAGGCGTGCTCGCTTTCGCTTCAAGCCTCTTCTCCAAGCCTAGCTGGCTCGCCAGCTGGACGGACTACTGTTTTGTCCAGGCCGTGTTGGGCTGCTAGATTGGGCTGGCTGCTGGGCCGACTGGAACAAGGGGGATTTGTTGTATATGGGCTGAGAATTTGTAATGGAATCGGCCCATTTATGAGGGCCACACCACTGACCACTGTACAAAGTTTTTTGTACGGTTGTCAAGTCTCCTCACGTTTATATGTTTTGTGGAGTTTTTTTTTTCTCGTACTGAAAAACTCCTGCTGTATATTGGAGTATATATATATTTTTCTTTTCAATGATCGTTGACGATCGTGTATCGCCAATTATTATTTAAGTGGAAGTCTCCGGCATATTTATGAACTACTGACAAGTGGTCCGTTATTAGGACTCCATAGAAATTTTTCCGTCTTAATTTTCTTTTTAGAGTAGGTGGATGGGTAAAACTAACACTGAAATCACAGCAACCAAGGAATGTGCCTAATTTCAGCTTGTTCATACACGGGTTTTTCTAGTTCGGCTCTAATTAACAAGAGTATTTTACCAAATATTATGTAACGCCATTTTCCTGTTACTTAACCTACAAATTGCAAGGTAGAGTATAACACATGCTGCTTGGTTCCACAAAAAACTGCAGTACTATTATTTCATTCGGCAACTTAGCACTGAACTTATTACATCACTCGTCTTTGATTGGCAACTGATTTCAATTGGCAACTGAGCTGAACTGAAGTGATTATTTATAAAATTCATGCATTCAGCATTCCAAAGGAGCCCATAAACACAATTAGCATTGCAACTTGCAAACATGATGCACAAGTTGAGCAAAACAACTACGTGGAATCCTGCCTCAACTAGAAGCACAGCACATGCAGGGAATTGGGTTAACCTGACCAAACAACTCAGAACATACTGTGAGATAAGTCCATGAATCTCATCTCAGAAACGAAATTCTTCAGATACAGAAGTGCTATCTGAAACAAAATGCTTCAGATGCAGAAGAAAATTCAGGCATACGCATGGAGTTGGGTTAATTAACCAAACAACGGACAACGTACTGAGTATATCTTTTTTTTGCCAGGTCGGCCGAAAGGTTCGGTCGACCAATTTCATTAAGAAAGGAAGGGTACATTACAATTAAAGAGCTTACAACGACAGTAAGCTGTCGAAAACAGATTGGGGCAAAATCCCTGACCCGTAAGCTAGAAAACTTCTACAAATTACAATGCATATTACGTGATCTCGCTATTGCACGTTGTGAACACTCCTGCCATTGAGAAATGCCCAGGGGTCTTCTGGCTAGCTCCACAAGGTGGTGGGCTAGACAACCTGGGTTCAAAGCCTCACCCCTCCTAATTATTTGATATTAGGTCCTTCCCTAATATTCTAGTTTTTTTTTTTGAACACTCCTGCCATCTTCCAGACAATGGCCTCTTCCTTGATATCTTGCACAAGCTGTTCTATGCTTCGAAATTTCTGTTCAAAGACACGCGCATTGCGTTCTTTCCACAGCAGCCAACATGTTAGCGCGAAAACACTGTCGAAGATGCTCCTGTAGCCCGTCCGAAAAGCCATCCTCGCCTTCATCCACCAATCTGCCAGGGCTGGTTCGTTCTCTGTAGGCAAGAGGAAATTGATTCCAATCCATCCCTGCATCATCCTCCATACTCTCCTGGTGAAAGCGCACGTACTGAGTATATCTGAAACGAAATGCAGCATTCAGACAAAACTGCGACGATGCATTTTTTCCACTTAGTACATTTTGCACTAGAATCAAAGCAAAATTGAACATGTCCTCTACCTTTAATGAAATTCAAACAGATATCTGGCCCTGGGAATCCTTCCAGGCACCCAAATAAGGCCTAGTGACCTGGAGTTCTGCTGACACAGCATTAAACTCGGATTACATTGAATCACACGGTAATTAGTTATCTTCAGTTTTCTCTCTAAAATTAAGTTCCAGATTTTAAGAAATGTACATGTCGACTGAAACTGTGCAATCCCCTGTTCACAAGTTCAGAGACAACGCCAACTCAAGCAGATTTACAATTGTACAGCAAATTTACATGGAACACACACAAGAAGGAAGCAAAGGTGCTGTAGCTGTAGCTCTCATAATGTCTCAAAACAAAAGGCAAAAGTTCAGGCATTGGATTGTTGCTAACTAATCTGGAGCAGAGCTCAGGAATTCAGAACACGTACAGAAATTTTATGAACCAAACAACACAGTAGGACACCATCCTAATAATGCTTGAGAAAGCAGACCACATGCAGGGAAATGAAGTGGGTTAACTTAACCAAACGACCAAGAACATTCTTCTGCTAGATCTGTCCATGCATCAATGAAACGAAAAATGCTTCAGATCCGGAAACCCATAACATACTTAGGGAGGATCAATCCAAATTTCTGAAACAAATGCTTCAGATGCACAAGAATGCAACACAGAACATACTAGGGAGTCCATATGCATATCTGAAACGAAACGCTTCAGATGCAGAAGAAAATTCAGACACGCATGGATCATTTCGAACAGATCAGTCTGTATCTCTGAAGCGAAAGCAGCATTCAGAATTCCAGATAAAAATGCAACGATGTTTTTTCCCCTTCTCAAATTAATCCGAACCACAATCCAAGCAAAATGCAACACCAAACTTGCACCCAATACAAACTCAAGAGCAGGAAACACATCCCCTGATCGATCGAGCACTGACCACTGAGAAATGTTGCAAATCTGCAACCGAATCTCCTGGATTGGAATCCCAACATCGAACCAGATGCGAACGAGTAGATAGCTAGAAATAGAGCAAATATTTAACAAGAAGACTAACTGCATGAAAGCCAAGCAGACACAGCAAACAATTTCGGGGCAAAATATTCACTTCATGCAAGCGATCCAGCAGTACAAAGTACTCAACGACACAGCCGACTCTGTTCTTCTTGGACAAGATGCACGAACTCCCCGATCCGATCTGAATCTACCAGAGGCACAACACACAACTACGAGAGAACCACCATTACACGACGAGGACACTACGGGTTAAGAGATTAGTGAGTATTACTTCAAGACTCAGACGTTCTCCGGGCGGGTCTCCTCCTCCTCCTCCTCCTTGTCGCCGAGCTCGATCTCGATGTTTCAGGCCTTGCCGATCTGCTCGCGGGTGGTCTTGCACTGGGAGGCGAGGTTGTGGAGTCCATCGATTTTGAGGTAGTTGGAGGCCATGATGACCTTGACGAGGGAGTCGTCGTCCTCGGCCAGCTCGTCGATGAAGGCCTTGTCCCAGTTCTTGAGCTCCTCTTTCTGCTCGTCGGTGTCGGACTTCTCGTCGGCGTGCTTGTCGCAGTACTCGACCACCTTCTTGAGGGTCTTGTAGCTGACGTCCGGGAGCGGGATGGCCTCGTCGCCGCGGCCGTCATCGATGATGTTCCCGATGGTCTTGGACAGCCTCGCCGACGCCTCCTTCACCTTGACCACCTCGCCGTCGGAGCTCTCGAGGGTGATCATCCTAGCGCTCTCCGCCTCCAGCGAGACCTTCTCCAAATCATCGGACAACGCCTTCTCCGCCGCGTCCCACCCCGCCTCCTCCAACGCCTCCGTCACCGCCTTCTCCACCGCCTCCTCTAGCAACTTATCCGCCGCCTCCGCCACCGCGGCCTCTCCCTCCTCCTCCATCATCTCCACCTTCTCCAAAGCATCGTACACCGCCTTCTGCACCGCCTCCACCACCGTCTCGGCCTCTCTCTCGTCCTCCACCTGATCCACCTCCATCGGCATCACCGCCTTCCCCTTCTCCTCCGCCATCGCTCGATCGCTTTCTCTTGCTGAGCCCTAACTCTTCTTGCCGTGGATGGTGTGGCACACGAGATGGATTGATCGGTGAGAGACTGAGAGGTCGGAGTCGCCGGTATATATAGCCGCCGGCGAGCGGGTTCGGGTCAGGAGGCGTGCTCGCTTTCGTGTCCGTTACGTTTTTTTTTTCTACTGCAATGCAAGCCTTACCTGGCACGCCAGCTGGACGAGAGCGGCTGCGTTTTGCGGGCCACGTTGGGCCAGAGGCTGTGGCAATTGTAATAGATTCGGCCCATTTATGAGGACCATGTTGTCATACAGTACATTGCTCCCATTTTTCTCCTCTTTTGTCGGTTGGTAAAAATTTCCTCACGTTTACATATTTTGAATTTTTCTCTGAAGACTCCTACTGTATATATTTGTCTCTTTGATTTGATCGTTGGGGATCGTATCACCGCTTAAGATTTATTAAATCAACTCGGACTCCGGCATAATGATGGATTACAGTAACTGATGCTAGTAACAATTAACAAGTGGTTCATAGTTAGGAGAATTTTCACCATCTTAATTTCCTTCTAAGAAGTCACCGGAGCAACCAAGGAACATGCCTGATTACTAGGAGTAATATGGATATTTTAGCAAATATTCTGTGACACCATATTTTTTTTTCATCGAGTGTAGGGGCAGGAGCTCTGCCATTTCATTGATACGAGAAAGCAGAAAAAACAACAACGAAACGCAGAGAAGCCATGAAAACTAGTACATTGTAGCTAAAGCTTCCTCTCAGGCCTTGCACAGGTTTGTGATCATGTGCACTACATCTGCTAACTTCGTAGCTGCCACTGAAAATTCTATTGTTCCTCTGCAGCCATATGCACCAAGATAAAGAGTGTGCAAGCCGAAAGAGTTTGTGAATTGTGATCATGTCACGCCATGTTTTTCCTTTTACTTGACCTGCAAACTGCAAGATATGAGTACTGCTCTTCATCATTAGGCGACTGATGCCACATCACTCATCTTTGATCTCTAGAAAAGGAGATAGTACCAACTAGAGTATTCCTTTTTGTAAAGGAAAAAATACGAATTACTCCTCTGAACTATCACGGTCGATCGAATTACCCCCCTGAACCACAAAACCGGACATTTTTCACCCTGTACGCGTGACAGTTCAGTCAGCATTTTATTTTTTTAATGGTAGGATCCCACATATCATCCCCTCTTTCTCTCTTCCTCTATCTTCGTCATTCAACGGGCAGCGGCACGCATGGCACGGAGCGGGGAAGGGCGATGGGCGGCGGCGTAGGGGCGGGCCGGCGGTGGGCGCGCACGCGGCTCCGCTATGGTGCTGGCCGCGTGCGGCCCCAACTCCTGTTGGCCCAAAACTGGGAGACGTTGGCCCAACCAGGAGAAAGCCTTACTACACACTCCTGTTGGCCCAAAACTGGGAGACGTTGGCCCAACCAGGAGAAAGCCTTACTACACCCCAAAAGCTATATTCCCAACAATCTTCCTCGTCACACATTGGTGCCCCTTAGCCCTGACCGGCCCCACACACAGGCACATACGGGCCTCACACCCGCGGTCCACTGGGCTTTGGGCTTACACTACCCTGAGTGTGCACAAACACTAGAGATTGTGGGTTTGGCTCTGATACCACTTGTTGGCCCCAAACCGGGAGACGTTGGCCCAACCGGGAGAAAGCCTTGCTACACCCCAAAAGCTAGCTCAAGAGGTGAGGGGCTCCCCCCACTTTTAAGTTGGTTTAACTCCCCCTAGATTAGCAATGTGGGACTATTCCCAACAACTTCGCGTGATGCCGCCACGACCAAGTGACCAACCCTCGTGTTGCCTCCGCGACTGCGCCGCCGCAGCCTCACGACTGCATCGCAGTCCCTCCCGCAGTGGCGAGACGGGCGCACTAGCAGCACCATGGCCGGTCGTCCCCGTGCGGCGGATGGACGCCTCCACGGCCGCCTCTGGCGGACGATGCACAAAAAATGGTGGTCGTCCCGAGCTCATGGCTGCCTCCGCGGCCGGCAAAGGGCTACCTCGCTCCGAGAGCTTCGAGGAATAGGCAGCTTTCGTATGCATGAAGGCATCACTTCATCAGCACCCAGCAGCATGCATGGTCCTGCTCGCGCTCGTACACGGTCCTTGAGCAGAAGCATGCAAGGCGTGAACTCCGTGGGGTATGGTGGCCACGGGCGGCTCCGCCGCCTCTGCCGGGCACGCGCGTCATCGCCGCCTCCGCGGGCACGCGTGGCTCCGCCCACCTCCCTTCCCCGCGCACCCACGCCATGCGTGCCGGCCGCCGGCCTGCACGCCACTGCCCGCTAACTGACGAAGAGAGAGGCGGCCGCTTGGCGCGGCTTCCCCCCCTCCCTCTCGGCGGCGTGCAGGCGGACGTAGCTCGCGCGCGGCTTCCCCCCTCCCTCTCGGCGGCGTGCAGGCGGACGTAGCTCGCGCGCGTGCGGGCGGACGGAGCTCGGCGCTGCTTCCCCCCTCCATCTCGGACAGAGCTCAGAGCAGGATGCAATCCGACCGCCTCGCCATTGTCGCCTTTTCCGGCGCCTCCTGCCGCTGCGTTGGATGACGCGCCAGGGCCAGCGCTCCGCCCGCCTGCCAGATCGTCGACCGCCTCGTCGACTGCGCCGCCGCCCAGGGCCAGGGTAGGCCGTCTGCGTCTGCGACGCGCTGCGCAAGGCCACCAAGGTGCTCGAGGACCACCGTGACCGCAACCCCGTCGCCATCGTCATGCTCCTTTCCGACACATAGAAGAAGCAGCAGCAGGATGTGATCCGACGCCCGCTAGCCGCCCCTCCGGCCACGCGATTCACGCACGTCGAGATCCCCATCGGGCCAGGGGAGGAGCCGGCGTGGTCGGCGCTGGTGGCAGAGGAGGACGACCAGATGGGAGACGGCTCGAGGCCCCCTTCGCCTCGCCGCTCCGACGGCGCCCCCACCTCCACCGCCGGCCAGCTCCTTCGCGGCTGCTGCCTCCCGCCCACCCTCCATCCCACCGGACACCGGCGCCCAGCCGCCCCTCCTCTGTGAGAGAGAGAGAGTGAAAGAGAAGAGAGAGAGGAAGAGTGAGAAAGAGAAGAGAGAGTATGAGTGTATGACAGGTGGGTCCCACATTTTTTAATAAATAGAATGCTGACTGGACTGCCACGCGTACGCCACGTAGACTAAAACAACCGTGGATTGGGTCCAGGGGGGTAATTCGTCCGGTTTGCATAGTTGGGGGGTGAAGAATGTCCAGTTTTGTGGTTCGGGGGGTAATTCGGTCGACCACGATAGTTCGGGGGGGTAATTCGTACTTTTTCCTTTTGTAAAATAAATTGCTAACTTTTAAGAAGGTGTTCAGAGTTTGTGCGAAGAAACTCAACTGAGCTTAATCAATTTCTTTAAAGGAAACACTATTATATTCAATTGGCAACTGAGGTTAATTAATTTGTTGATAGTTCCCTCAAAGAATTTTTTGTAGTTAGCCACCTTCTGAAATGAAGAAATCTTACAGGATTTTTATGGTAAATGAAGTAATTAATTCATATATACAAAACCATATAAAGTCATGCATTCCAAATGAACCGGTAAAAACACTTAGCATTCACAAACATGATGCATTAGACCACTACTAGTTGAGTGAGCAAACACAACTACTGCGCCAATTAGCTAAATGGCTACATGATGCGGAAGAAAGAAGAACACATGCAGGGAAGAATTGGGTTAAACTTGTCCCACCAAATCAGTTTTTTTTTTAAAGGAACCAGCACAAGAATGTGCTTATTCATTGAATATAGCAGGAGAAAAATACAACCCCTAGGGGTAAAGAAAAAGCAAAAAAACAAGGAAAGCTGTACACTATACAAACTGCGAGATGATCTCTCCAAGACGCTTGGCACCTGCCAAGGCCCACATGCCAGCCTCTTCTTTTATCTTTGAAAGGAGATACGAGGTTGTGGCTTCCTTATGATCAAATATCCTCCTATTTCGCTCCTTCCAGACTTCCCATACGATGAGTAGAATCAGAGTGCGGAGTCCCTTCTTGGGGACGCCAGACACAGAGGCCAGCATTTCCCACCAATCTTTGACCGATTGCGCCACCCCCCAGCGTCGGGGTTCTAGCTGGTGGAACCCTACCCATGTCGCAACGAGGTTCCAAATCCGTCTCGTATACCTGCACTCGGCGACGAGGTGCAAAGCCGTTTCATATTCTCTTCTGCAGAGAGGGCACTTGCCATTATTTTGTCAACCCCTAGTCGCAAGCCGGTCAGAGGTCCAAACCCTATTTTGTATGATAAGCCAAGCGTGGAGTTTGCATTTTCCGGGCGCCCAGACCTTCCAGATCAAGGAGTCAAAAGTTGTGTCAGGCGCGCCAACACACTGCGCTTTGTAGGCCGATGAAGCCGAGTAGTGCCCATGAGGAGTGAACTTCCAGGCGATTTGGTCTGACTCTTCTTCTTCTAACTGCACGTTGCAGACTGCAGTCCATAGGGCAACCAGCTGCTCCACAAGGGCCACTGTAATTACTGGGTTTGTCTCCAGTGCCAAATCACCTACCCAGGCATCATTCTCCTTTCCTTGGCGCAGGTTCTTTTTCCTCTTCTTAGAAATTGCATATACTAGGGGCATGAGGTCCTTTGGTCTTCTCCCATCAATCCACGCAGTGTCCCAGAATCGCGCTATATTCCCATCACCAATGGTTATCTTAGTGGATGCGGCAAACAAGCTCTTGTCTACTTCGTCGCAGGGGATCTCGAGACCAACCCATGGCTTGTTTGGGTCCTTCCATTCATGCCACAGCCAGCGTAGACGCAGGGCTCTCATGAATCTTTCTAGGTTCAGGACCTCGAGGCCTCCTTGCCTAATTGGCAGACACGTCTTTGTCCAATTGACTTTGCATTTTCCACCCGTGATGTCCCCCGTGCCAGCCTAGAGAAAACGTCGCCGCTGCTTGTCTAGGCACTCCAAGGCTTCCTTTGAAGTTTTCAGAGCGGTCAGTAAGTAGATTGGCTGCGCCGTAAGCACTGATTTTAAAAGTGTGGACCTCCCGGCAAGTCCCATGTTTTTGCCTCTCCATCCTATTATACGCCCTGTGATCTTATCAGAGATGTGCTGCATGTCCGCCTTTCGCATCCGCCCGAGGATCAGGGGGAGTCCCAGGTTTGATCGAGAAGCATGCTCTCACTGCTGGGACTCCCTCTAGGACGTCGTCCAAATCAATGTTATTGCATTTGATGGCCGCGACTTGAGATTTTTGGAAGTTGGTAACGAGTCCAGTGGCCGTACCGAAACGTTGCAGGATTTCCGTGAGCGCTTGGACATCCCCTCTTGTGGGATTGACGAAAATGGCAGCGTCATCTGCATACATAGATGTTCTTAGGCGAGGCATTCTGCCTCGAAGCTTAGAGAGCGAACCCAGGTCTGTTGCCTTTGTAAGGAGACGTTGGAGAGGGTCGATTGCTAGGACAAAAAGGAGCGGAGACAGCGGGTCTCCCTGCCGAAGTCCTCTCCCATGCGTGATTCTTTGACCAGGATGCCGTTGAGAAGAACTTGCGAGGTAGATGTGTATAGGAGGTCACCTAGCCATCACCTAGCCAGTCTCTCCATTTTACAGGGAAGCCTAGGCGTTGCAAAAGGGCCATCAAGTAGTCCCAACGAATAGAATCAAATGCTTTCGTGATGTCGAGCTTGAAGAGGAGCATCGGCCGATTCGTACGGTGAAATCTTCTGGCCATGTTCCTCACAAAGAGGAAGTTGTCATGAATGCTTCTTCCCTTGATGAAGGCGCTTTGGTTGATGGAGACCAAGGAGTGCATGTGGGGCCTCAGCCACAACGCCAGCAGCTTGGAGAAGATTTTGGCTATGCTATGGATTAGATTAATCGGCCTGTAGTCCGAAACACTCTCCGCCCCTTCCTTCTTCGGGATCAACACAATATTCGCTGAGTTAAGGAGGCCCAAGCTGGCGTAGCGGAGGTTGAAGATGGAATTGAAGACAAGGGAAACATCCTCCTTGACGATATCCCAACAAATTTTAAAGAAGATACCAGTGTAACCATTCGGCCCTGGCGCTTTGTCAACTGGCATCTCTTTGATAGCCTGGTGGATCTCCTGCTCCAAGAAAGGCTCTTCCAAGGTAGAGAGGTCGAAAGGCTGGATGTCTAGAGCTTCCCAGTTGAGCTCATTCGGCCTCGGCCCCGGCCGACCCATTAAATGGGCGAAGTGGTCAAGAATGGTCATTTCTTTCTCATCGTGAGTGACTGCCCAGCCATTTTCTTTGCTGGGTCTTTGAATGCTATTCTTCCTCCTACGCGCATTCACCCTGAGGTGAAAAAACTTTATGTTTGCCTCCCCTTCACGGATATGAGTCAACCTGGAAGCATGTCTTTTCCTTGCCCTCTCTATCGTGGCGAGAGTCAGAGTTTTGCGCTTTAGGGCAGCTCTCAGCCGCAATTCCGGGCCAGAGAGATCTCTGTGTTCCTGGGCCACATCAAGCCGCTGAATGACATCGAGTGCCATGTGAAACTGAATTTTCACCTCCGTGAATAGACTTTTAGCCCAGGTTTTAATGCAAGAAGCTGTGCGCTGTAGCTTGTAATTTAGGCGGTGCATCGGCTCTGTGTGCGGGGATGGTTGGGTCCAACTAGCCTTGACCATGTCCTTGAAACCCGGAATGCGTGTCCAAAAGTTCTCAAATCTAAAGGGGCGCGGCTTGCGCGGGGCAGCGGGATTTGAAAGAACGAGAGGGCAGTGGTCTGACGGCCCTGTTGGGAGGGCATGCAGGACATGGTGATGGAAGGCGAGATCCCAGTTCTCATTGCAGAAACAACGATCAAGCTTCACTAGAGTGGGCCTTTGACGCTCATTACTCCAGGTGAATCTCCTGTTTTGCAAGGGGATCTCGCGGAGTTCACATCGATCGATTGTCGCTCGAAAGCGCCTCATGCGAGCTAGATTAAGGTTGCCATTGTTTTTGTCCCTTGCTCGGTAGATCATGTTGAAATCCCCGAATAGGAGCCACCCTTCGCCAGCATTGGGCTTTAGCCGCCTTATGTGCCTAAGGAAGCCATCCTTAAGCCGGTGTCTCGTGGGCCCGTACACCCCGGTCATAAGGAAGGTAGCCCCTGTGAGTGGGACCGTCACTTGTGCTGAGATCGAAAAGCGGCCGATTCGAATATCTTGTAGGACGAGGACAGCACTGTTCCAAAGGATGAGAATTCCCCCTCTCGTGCCCGTGGCCGGTTTGAAGGCAAAGCTATCCAATTTGTAGCCACCCAGGAAGCGGGCGAGGCCGTCGTAGATGTTCTGAAGTTTCGTCTCTTGGAGGCATGCTAGGTTGCACTTCGTATCCAACATCATCTCGTGGACCGTGTTGCAGTGTGCTGGCGAATTGAGCCCCCTCACATTCCAACTAATGAAATCTAGACTGTGCGACATCTGCAAATCAAAGGTGGACTCTTGATTGGGGGAGTAGGCCCAGCCGGGGTTGGAGCACGGCCTGCTTGGCGCGAGGGAGGGGAAGGGGACTTGAGCCGAGAAGATCCCATGTGGCCATAATGGCGTCGGCCTCGAATGTCGTTGCACGCGCAACCCAACGAGGCCCAAGATGGAGGACGGCCTTAGAAGGCGCGTTGAGGCCCGAGCGAGAGCGCGAAGGCCCAAGCAAGGCCCAGCGAGAGGTATGGCCCGTGGCTGGGGAGCCGCTAGCGTCGTCGTCATCATTTCTGCCTTCGTCACAGCGGCGCACATACACACAGACGCCGGCGGCGGACGAGGCGCGGCGCAAGCAGGAAAAAAGACAGCAGGCAGGGTGAAGCCAAACGAAGTTCTGACCGACATGTGCTCCAAGAGCTGAGGTTCCATAGAAATGCTAGGGAGGCGGCACGCAGGCCACCGGCGGCACGCCAGCTGCAAAAGAAAAGACGGCGACGATACATGGAGCGATGACAGCTCCGAATCCGATGATACATGGAGCGACGACAGCTCCGAATCCGCGGGCGCAGGCGCTGCTCAAGCGAGCGTTTCTTCCACTTCATCGGCCACATCAGTGATCCCTTCGCCCACAAGGGGGAGCAGAGAGGCATCCATGGCGCACTCATCATCGTCGTCGAGGCCGAAGATCGCCGTCAAGGCGGCGATGGCGTGCGGCGGCAGGGGCCCATCAAACATGGCCATGTACTGGCTGAGAACGCGCTCCACGGAGGCATCTTCTTCGTCATGGAGGATGCCCAACCTCCTGAATAGGATGCGCTGGCACCTCTCCATCATCGGTCTTGCAGGTTGCTTGGCGAGGTGCTCACTCCGCCGGATTGCCTGGCTATGCTGCCTCGGCCGGAGCTTCACCTTCCTTGTGAGGACGACCGGCCGCAGACATGGAAGCGTCGAGCGCAGCGGCGACGCAATGATAGCCGGCGGAGGCGAGGTGAACAGTCCCGCGATGGCGCATGGCGAGGATGCGCGTTCCGGCAGCGAGCCCGGCTCCAGCGCCGACAGGGGCGGGGTGGCTGGCATATGGGTCATCTCTTGGGGAAGCAGCGCCCCGGGGAGCGGCGCCGGCAGAATCTTGTCGGCCACAGCGTCGCTGGCCAGATCTTCCAAGCGGCGAGGCGGGGACGCTGCGAGAGGTGCCGGTGACATGGGCTGTGGTAGGAGAGTGTCATCGCCTGGGGTGCGAGCTGCAGCGGCAGCGAGCTCAAGGCGCATCAGCGCCTCCTCAATTTGCTGGTAGGTTGTCGGCGTTTCGACCGCTGGCGTGGCCGGCAAGGCCTCCCTGATACGGCCAAAGACACGCGCAACAGGCACTGGCTTCCATGCCGTGCCGCTGAACCAGGCTTCAGTCCCAGTGGAAGACCGGATGGCCAGGTCCTCCATCGCCGTCGGAGGTGGCGCAGCCATGGCCTTATCAGCGACAAGCGCGAGGCGAAGCAGCTGATCACGCCGGGATTTCCTGCATCTTGAACGGGGAAGTGTGCAAAGCATGCAGCAATCGAAATATGCAAACCTCGGTGTGAAGCTCCTGCTGGCGGGAAGGCAGAGAGATCTCTGCCAGGTGTGGCTCGGGGTAGACAGGATCGGTGACGTTGTCCACGTCGGTGGCACCAGCGTGATGACGCCGGCCGCCATGGTGACTGTGCCCTCCCCTGTCGCGCTGGCGCGGGGAGCGTGTGCGTTCACGGCGGTAGTCTTGATCAATCGCACGTTGTTCGCCGCGGCCACGCCCAAAGTCTCGTCCCCGTTCATTCCAATCGTCGTCGTCTCAATCCCTGCATCGCCAGTTTTGATTAGCCCTGGGGTGGTCGTTGTTGTGCCCCCGGCGACCTCTTCTCCTGCCACGGGCACAGTCGTCACGGTCGGCCGGGGCGTCACGATCATCATCGCCGTGGCCGTCTTCTTCTTCATCTACCAAATCAGTAAGTCCATACATCTCTGAAATGAAATTCTTCAGATGCTGAAGAATGCAATATACTGGGTATCAGTCCACATGCATATCTGAAACGAAAATGCTTCGGATGCAGAAGAATTCAGACATGCAGGTAGTTGGTTTAGTTAACCAAACAACAGACTAAGGCATCAGTACTGACGGATCAGTCCATGCATCAGAAACGAAACGCAGCATTCAGAATTTCAGAGAAAGTTCTCCCTTCTATATTCAAATTCAACTCACACCAGAATCCAAACTGCATGAAAACCAATCGGATAGAGGCACGTAGCAAACAATTTGGGGTCAAAATATTCACTTCATGCAAGCGATCCAGCAGTTCAACTCATTCAACGACACAACCGATCGACTCTGTTCTTCTTGGACAGGATGCACGAACTCCCCAATTCGATCTAAATCTACCAGAGCCACAACACACACAACTACGAGACAGCCGCCATGGCGCCATCACACGACGAGAAACACTGCGGGTTAAGAGATCGAAGTGAGTACTATACTTCAAGATTCAGACGTTCTCCGGGCGGATCTCCTCCTCCTGCTGCTGCTCCTCCTCCTCCTTGTCGCTGAGTTCGATCTCGATGGTACTGAAGGTCTTGCGGATCTCCTCGGTGGTCTTGGCCTTGCTATTGTCGGCGACCCTCTGGTAGGTGAGGTCGAGGAGCCCATCGATTTTGAGGTAGCTGGAGGCCAGGAGGACCAAGAAGAGGAAGGAGCCGTCGTCCTCGTCCAGCTCGTCGATGAAGGCCTTGTCCCAGTTCTTGAGTTCCTCTTTCTGCTCGTCGGTGTCGGAGTTCTCGTTGGCGTGCTCGTCGCAGTACTCGATCACCTTCTTGAGGGTCTTTTTGTCGACGTGTGGGAGCGGGATGGCCTCGCCGCCGCGGCCGGCGTCGATCTTGTCCCCGATGACCTTGGAGATCCTCGCCGACGCCTCTGTCACCTCGACCGGCTCGCCGTCGGAGCTCTTGAGGGTGATCATCACGTGGAAAAATCTAATTCTTGTATTATGATGTTTTCTCATATATTAGATCGACCCTCTCATGGGATATATATAGGAGTATATAGGAGATAGAGTCTTAAAATACAGTATAAATAAAAGTAGATTTATCTCTATTTTATCTCTAGAATTCTATCTCTAGGATATATCTTATTTCTATATCTTATCTTTAAGATACAAATAAAAGTAGATTCTATCTCTAACCGACATATCTATACTTCTAACTCATCCTGCCGTTCTCCTCCTCCTCCTCCTCCCCCGCCGATGCAGACGCCTTCTCCGCCGAATCCAACACCTTCTCCTCCACCACCTCCGACTCCACCTTCTCCACTGCCCCCTCCGACACCACCGCGCCGCCTCCCTTCTTCTCCACCGCCTCCGACACCACCTTCTCGAACGCCTCCCACAAAGCCTTCTCCACCACCGCCTGCGACACCATCGTCTCCACCACCTCCGACGCCATCGCGCCCTCGCTCTTCTTCTCCACCGCCTCCGACACCACCTTCTCGAACGCCTCCCACAACGCCTTCTCCACAACCGCCTGCGACACCATCTTCTCCACCACCTCCGACGCCGTCGCGCCCTCTCCCTCCCCCACCACCGCGGCCTCTCCGCCGTTCCCCGCCGCCATCACTCGCTCTCGCTCCTCACAGAGCCCTAGCTCTCCTTGCACCGACTACCTAGCTAGCGCTCGCCGCGTGGATGGTTTGGCACGAGCCGGATTGATTGGTGCGACGTCGGAGTCGCCGGTATATATAACCGCCGGCGTACGGGTTCGGGTCAGCGGCGTCGCCGGGAGGCTGAGCCAGCTAGGCATGGACGAGAGTTTTCTCTTTTTCAGGCTGTGTTGGGCCAGAAGGTTGTGGCTTATGGGCTGAGGATTTGTAAGGGATTAGGCCCATTTGTGAGGACAATGTCCTATTTTCTTCCCTTTTTTCCCCTGGGAGAAGTATTTGTCGGTTGTTAAATCTCTTCATGTTTACATGTTTTGAATTTTTTTTTCTCATACTAAAAACTACTAATTTATTTATACTACAGTATATATTTTTCTCTTCCATGTTCGTTGAGGATCGTATCACCACTTATAAGATTTAAATCAACTCCGGCTCCGGCAAATTGAATGGACTAATAATTGACGATGTAACAACTAACAAGTGGTTCATAATTAGGAGAATTTTCACCGTCTTAATTTCCTTCTAAGAATAGGTTGATAAAACTAACACACTGGAATCACTGGGGCAACCAAGGAACTTGCCTAATTACTAGGAGTAATAAGGATATTTTAGTAAATATTCTGTGACACCATATTTTTTTCATCGAGTGAAGGGGCAGGAGCTCTGCCATTTTATTGATATATGAGAAAGCAGAAAAAAACAACGCACTGTTCAGGAGATTACATTATTACAAGGAATCGATAAATAACCAGCAACAGAAAACGCTGAGAAGCCATGAAAACCAGTAGACTGTAGCTAGAGCTTGTCATATGCACCAAGAGTATGCAAAGCCGCAAGAGTTTGTGAATTGTGATCATGTCAGACCATGTTTTTCCCGAGCTTAACCAATTTTCTTTCTAGGAAATATTATTATCTTCAGTTGGCAACTGATCTTAATTAATTTGTTGATAGTCCCCCCAAAAGAATCTTTAGTAGTTAGTCCCCTTATGAAATGCAGAAATCTTACAGGATATTTATGGTAACTGAAACTAATCAATTCACACGTACAAAAACCATATAAAATCATGCATTCCAAATTAACCAGTAAAAACTAAAAACACCTAGCATTGCAAGTTACAAACACGATGCACTAGACAACTAGTTGAGTGAGCAAACACAACTAGCTATAAATCCGCTACATGATGCGGAAGAAAGCAGAACACATGCAAGGAAGAATTGAGTTTAACTTAACCCACCAATTCAGTAAGTCCACACATATCTGAAATGAAATTCTTCAGATGCTGAAGAATGCAACATACTGGTGGGTATCAGTCCACATGCATATTTCAAAGACTCGAACGAAATGCTTCAGGTGTAGAAGAATTCAGACATGCAGGTAGTTGGTTTAGTACTTTAGTTAGCCAAACAACATACTGAAATACTAAGGCGTCAGAACTGATGGATCAGTCCATGCATCTGAAACGAAATGCAGCATTCAGAATTTCAGACAGTTTTTCCCTTCTCTATTCATATTCAATTCACAACAGAATTCAAACTGCATGAAAACCAAGCGGAGAGAGGCACGCAGCAAACAATTTGCGGGGCGAAATATTCACTTCATGCAAGCGATCGCGATCCAGCAGTTCAAAGCATTCAACGACACAGCCGATCGACTCTGTTCTTCTTGGACAGGATGCAATGCACGAACTCCCCGATTCGATCTGAATCTACGAGAGAGACACAACACACACAACTACGAGACAACCGCCATCACACGACGAGAAACACTACGGGTTAAGAGAAAGAAAGTGAGTACTACTGCTCGAAGGCCCAGGGGTTCTCCCGGCGGATCTCCTCCTCCTCCTCCTTACTGAGGTCGTTGACGATGTTGAACTCCTTGCGGATCTCCTCGGGGGTCTTGCCCTTGATCGTGTCGGCGACCCTCTTGCAGGTGAGGTCGAGGAGGCCATCGATGTCGAGGTAGTTGGCGGCCGCGATGACATCGAAGAGGGCGTCCTGGTCCAGCTCGTCGACGAAGTCTTCGTCCCACTCCTTGAGATCCTCCTCGTCGGCGTCGTCGGCGGCGTGCTTGTCGCAGTACTGCATCACCACGCGGAGGGTATCGTGGTCGATGTCGGGGGTCGGGATGCACTGGTCGGCGCCGCCGCCGCCGCCGCCGGCGAGAATCATCCCGGCGATGGTCTTGGACAGCCTCGCCGACGCCTCCGTCACATCATGCTGCTTGCCATCCTTGCTCTTGAGGTGGATCGTCCTCCTGCCGCCGCCGCTGTCCTCCACCACCCGCTCCCCCGCCGCTCCGCGCGACACCGTCGAGCCCTCTCCCTTCTTCTCCGCCTCCGCCGCCGCCGCCGCCATGTCGCACTCTCCCTCCTTCCCCTTCCCTTTCCCCGCCGCCATCACTCGCTCTCGCTCACGGGAAAAACCCAGCTCTCCTCGCGCTCGGCGATGGATGCGGTGGCACGAGCCCGGATTGATCGGTGCGGGGTCCGAGCCAGATGGGCCGCCAATACATAGCCCCCGGCTTACGCGGCATAGCCTGGAGGCGGAGCCGGTGCTTTGCTTTCGCGTCCGTCACTTTTGTTCGCAGGCCAAGTTGGGCCAGTAGGTTGGGCCAAGGATTTCTCAGGCGAAGTCTATTTATCTTCCCTCATCTCTGGCTCGTGATTAAATAATTATTTAATTAAATTTTTAAAACTTTAACAATCAGTCTCGTATTAAAATAAGTATATAAAATTTTATTAGGTTCTATGAAATTATGATATATTATCTCTGCCATAAAATATATAACAACCTAGTACTAGATCCCTGTCATGTCCAATAATAGGTTACTATATATTTTAGAATGGAGGTAGTATAAATGTATAACCCTTCAAGGCAAATTGACATACAACTTTTTTTCTTTTAAACAAATAATTTTAAGAAATTATTGATGATCAATGTTTAAAGAGTTTGATAAAATCTTGTTCTCAACGTCTAATATTTATGACCGAAGGCAATTCTTTTTCTAGGAACTAGAGTAATTTATGCTATGGTATAACATGTGGTTCTAAGATATTTTTTACGATCATAATTTCTTTTTAAGAACAGGTGGATGGATAAAACTAACACTGAAAAATCGATACAGTGACCAAGGAATGTGCCTAAGAATATTTTGGAAAATATTATGTAATCCGTAACACCATTTCCCTGTCACTCTAGCTGCAAATTGTAAGGTAGAGTATCACACATTTAATATGTTTGTTAGGTTCCATCCACAATTGGAGAATTATTATGTCAACTGGCAGCTTCTGTGATTCTGTGGCAAGTGACCTTATCATTTTTATTTGATATCTAGAAGGGGAGATGCCAACTGTTCTTTTATGTAACAACTTGTGAACTGTTAAGTTAGGTATGCATATAGAGTGTGTGCGAAGAAATTAAAGCTGAACCCTTTATTAACAGTTAAATAAGCATCTATGACTAGCATTGCAAGTTTATATACAAACATGCTAGGTCCACTAATTGAGCACCAACTAGGTGGAAATGGAATACTGCCTCAACTAGCTAGCTAAGCAAATCCATGTAATATTCTTCTATTATACCCCTTCTTTGTATAGTTAGTTTCAGGACAGTTTTTACTTTGACTGACAACTTGGTCTTTTTTTTTTGATTTTGTTCTTTCAAAAAAAAAATCTGGATACTACAAGCTTCAGAAGCTTGTCCTGCTCAACTCCCGGAAGAATGTAAATGAACCGACCTGCAAACTCATTTATAAATCAAATAAATGGATAACCCGTGGATTCCTACATTGTGGTCCAGTTTACCACACCTAGGAATGTAAATGGGTCGACCCACGTATCCACTCAGCGTTTACATTACCATCGGTAACCGCGCGGTTACCGCGGTTACCGGCCTTACCACGGGGTACGGTAATAGAAAAATCGTGGTAACCTCCTTAAATTCAAATAAATTTAGAAAATAATTTGAATTTTTTGATAAATTTTGCACAATTTTCCACGGTTACCGCATGGTAACCGTGCTTACCACCGGGACACGGTAACCCTGGTCCCGGTGATTTGGGAAACCATGCCACTTATAAATTAAATTAGCAGGTAATTCTAGCTTACTTATAAGCGGATTCACGGATCGACCGACTTGCATCCGCTCGGGGTAAAGCGGCTCCGAATCCAAAGCCAAACCGGTTGGTGGTCAGCTCCAGATTCTAGCGATCTGGGCTCCGCTTCCCTCAGGAGCCAGGGCCGCTCGCTCCGCCACCGGGTGTCTGGTGTGGCTGCGCCGACGCGCGCCCCCTCCCACGACCAATCAACGCGCTTCCCGCGGCGCGACCCCGCGTGGGCCCCACCTGCCAGAGGAGGATTCATCCCCGCCCCGCGCGCGCGTATAAACGGACACCTCTCCTCCCCCCTCTCCCTATCTCGTGTGAATTGTGATCTCTCCACCACCATCACCACCACCACGACGCTGCAGGCAGAGAGGAGCACGCGGCCCCTGTGATCTCCGTGCCAAAATCCTCGATCCCCCGCCGCGGAATCCAGCAGAGGTAAGCGCCGATTCCATCCCACTCCCGGGATCTTGGTCCCGCGTCTTTGCTGCGAGCCTGCGAGATCTGATTTTTGTTTTTGGTTTCCTGGAGCGCGTGCTACTGCTCCCCCCATTTCTCGGGGTTGATTTTGGTTGGGAGGTTTGGGATCTGCGTGATTTGGGGATTAGGCGGGGGAGGGATCCCGTTTCTGGGTTGGGGTGGATGGCTGTCGCTGTTCGTGACGCAGATCTGACGAGGTGGGGCTCCTGGGGTGGTGCGGCGGGAGCCGCATCTGGAGATTCCTCGTTGCTGCTTTTTTTGGAAGGGGCAAGTGCATTAGTTTGTTGCGTGCGGTCCTTGTGCTTTTGATTCAGGAGATCTTAGTTCTAGTGATGTAGTTAAATACTGGAGTAAATCAATTTATTTGTAAGCACTTCTCAGTTAGTAATAGGAATACAATCATAGAACAAGGAAATAACGTTTGCATCGAACATTGTTTGATCCTGCTTAGGATTAGGATGCCATCTTTTATTGAGCAGGTGATAGGACATGACTATTTTTAATTTTGGTACTTCCATAATAGGTAGCACACAGACACATAATTTTTTATCAGATTAAAGATGAGAAGTAGAAAATTAATCAATAGATAGGTATGCAATGGTTTGTTGTGCACAAAATTTTCGGTAATGAACCACACTTTAAGTTGGCTTTGAGTGGTTTGAATCTCAGAATTGAGCGAGTCGACAAAAGTTGTTAGGTCCTCGCTATCCAATCAGTGTTAGGTGTTATAATTGTGTGTCACTGCCCATTGAAGTGGTTCTTTTACCTTTTATTCTACACTTCTCCTTTGTAACTTAAGGCTTGTACTTGCAGGGACTGAATTTTGCAATTCTCAGCCATGGGTTCAGTTGTGGATGCTCCAGTGGTTGTGGAGGTATTCTTGTCGCATTACTTTGCGCTGCTTAATGTTATATATTCTTTTCAGTCTGGATCACAGATTATTCCAATTTACTGCTGCATCAACAATGTGGAAAGCCTTCTCTTTTCACCATTAAAGGAGTTGGTTCAGTTTATAAAACCTTTAACACACAAGTCATCATAATCATAAGTTTCTGTGACATGAAGGATCAGTGCCCAGAACCTATCAGTTTTGTCTTCTTTGCAAAATTAATTAGCCATTGAGAACAGATGAAGTGTACTGCAGTCTGATCCATGACTTACAAAAATTGAATCCTCGTGTATTGTCAATATATGATTCTTGCACCTTGAGTAACGAATGTGCATCATCATTAAGAAAATACTCCTGGCTTGTAGAATTGTGCTTTTCATGACTGGCCATTCATCTTACTGGTGAAATCGTGCTTTTCATTCAGGGGGTTGCTGAGAACATGTTGGGTGATAAGAAAGTTACAGTTGTATTTGTTCTAGGTAAACCGTCTTCGTTCCTCAGTTATGTCTGACTATTGATCATCCTTAAACATCACAAATACTTAGGGTAAATAAACTTTTGTGTCTGACCAAGAATTTGCACATAGGTGGTCCTGGAAGTGGAAAAGGCACACAGTGTGCCAACATTGTGGAACACTTTGGATTCACCCACTTAAGTGCTGGAGACCTTTTGCGTGCAGAGATAAAATCTGGTTCTGAGAATGGGTATCTTATTTCCCTCCATAAGTTTCTTTGGGACAAGATTGGCCTCACTTCTTTATTTAGCACTTGCATGTACCTATATGTTTATTGTTACACCTTTTGTTTTTACAGAACTATGATTGAGAACATGATAAAGGAGGGGAAGATTGTTCCGTCAGAGGTTACTATAAAGCTCTTGCAAGATGCCATGATTAAAAATGAGAATGATAAGTTTCTAATCGATGGGTTCCCAAGGAATGAAGAGAATCGTGCTGCCTTCGAGAATGTTGTAAGACCATCTATTGCTTCCACTTCAAATTTAGCTAATCCCATTCTTAGTCAGCAAACCCTCAGGAAGTCAGGATATTTCAGTCGCTTCTTCCCCCTACCCCTTAATGTATTTATAAATGAATTTGTAAGATTGCTGATTTTGTTTCACATATTTCAGACAAAAATTTCCCCTGCATTTGTGCTATTTTTTGACTGTTCTGAAGAAGAGATGGAAAGACGTCTTTTGGGACGCAATCAGGTTTCTTTCATAACTTATGCTCTTTTTAGCATATGTATCCCTGTCACCTTTTTGTTTCTAATATGTCTTATTGCTTTGCAGGGTAGAGTTGATGACAACATTGAGACCATTAGGAAAAGATTCAAAGTTTTTGTTGAATCAAGTTTGCCTGTAATTGAGCACTACAATGCGAAGAACAAAGTTAAAAAGGTACTGCTACACTCTCGTGACCATTACAATTTACTGACTGGTGTTAGTCATTCACATCTGTTTATCATTACCATTCTTTTGGGATCTTCACTTTGATCCCTAATGGCTAACTTATCTTCTGATCAGATTGATGCTGCAAAACCAATTTCTGAAGTGTTTGAAGATGTCAAAGCCATTTTTGCCCCATATGCTAAGGTAATCTACTGATTTCGCTTTGTTTTAACTCCTACATGCCCAAACATTATATTTCTGTTCTAATCTTGCAAACAAAATAGTTCGTTACGTCTTATGTGTGTCATCTACAGTTAGGTATCCAGTTACTTGCACCTGACAAAATATCATGGATACGTGTTATGGAATGGTCCATTCGCATTTAACATCATATTCTTGTTTATCAGGTTGAATAGAGATAAAAAAAGGACCACAGAGGGCACAAATGGTGGCGTGCTGTCAGAAAAGGTATACCTTCATTGTTTATCCACCCCGATACATTTCCTTTCTATTCTTTATTTTTCGTTCCGTGAGTCTAGCAACAAGATTGTTAGGTACTGAATAGTTGATATTTTGGATATGTTAGTAGCAGCAATGGTTGTCGAGGGTAACTGTCAATTGCAATGAGAACTTCACCTCTAATATAATAGGAGTGAAAGTTTCTTATCATGTACGTTAGATCATAATGTGCATTGCTTTCCTTTGATTGAAAGCTAAGATGTCTGAATGCATCCACTGGAAACTTTGGTTATACGTGATGTGAAGAAACTGGCCAAATTTGGGGCTTGATGTAGGGTTTGAGAACGCAAATACTCAAGTGAAAATGACAAATCTTATTTTCAGAAACAAAGCAGCCACGTGTTCATCTTCACTTCGATCAGAAAATGATCTGTTAAACGTGCTCTCATTCTGACTCTTGGTTTTGTTTAATTATAACTTTCTTTTCAATGTGCATTCTATCTGTTCTGTTTACCTAACAGTTAGGCTGATATGCTGTGGAATTATGGATGTTTTTTACCTGAATCAAATGGTTGTGTCATACCTGTAACTTGTGAATCATTTTATTTTCTATTTTTTGCGTTCAATTTGGTTGACAAACATTCAGTTAGGTGTGAGTATGCTAAACCTTCTTTTTATTCCATGGAGTACTCATGAAATCTTCATTAAATTTTTGCAGGCCTTGCTCGAGTGTGACTATATATCTGTGATTAAGAACCATTGATATAGAAGAAAAGTTTTTCTTGGCTCCCATGAGCTACCTAATTATCAGTAGGCAATTCGTTTCGTTACCAGCAATAAGTAGATCCGAGTCTCGCTGCCCCCATGGTGTACCGGCGTGTGTCCTCTGTAATGCTGTACTGTTGTATAATTTACCTCATGGATGATCAAACATTATGCCCTCCCATCAGCTGTGCCATTACAAGAGGGTTTAAAACTTCTGTAACTGTCACATTCTTTCATAAGCGATTGGCTATTCGTTAATTTCAGTCTGTACTATCTTCACTTTTTAAGTTGAAGTTAACAGTATTCAAGCTGCTAGTACAAAAAATCTCAACTTTGGGACCCTGGGGGCCTCACGCAGGGTGGCCGGGCTGCATGGCCCAACTTACATGGGCTGCATGGTGGTGGCCCATGTTGTGGCAGGCTATGCCTAGGAGTGGTAATGGGCTAGGGCCTATGAAACTCTTTCACAACCCATCTCAGCTCTTAAATATTTTTAGCTCAAAAATCTACTAAATTCAGTCCAATCTTTTTTAAACCCAGCTTTTACATTTTTTTAGGTTAAAAAGTTGAGCACATTACCACCCCTATATGTGCCTCGATCTCGGCCTTGCCGAATGCCCGAATGCCGATCTACTACACAGTGATAACTGATAGTAGCGTGCATTTGGGCGTGAGTCTGCTCTGTTGGTCATGACATTACCCACTCCTATATACTCCTATGTTCATGCATAATCTAGTTGTAGTGCAGAATCTGCACGATTCCTAGTTTTTTTTTTTTGGGGGGCCTTGTGGCCGGCCGGTCAATATGTTGTCAGAAGAAACATATGCATGGCGTGGGATAAAGCCGCAATAATGCTGTCTAAAGGAGGGGGGGGGGGGGGGGCACGATTAACCTGATAGCATCACAAACACACAGCGATCGATCGGACCATGCATTGCTGAATTAACCTCCACACTGTTGGACGTGAAGTATATTTCATCATCTGAAAAGATGGGGCAGCAGCATGCAGTCGTTTGTCGTTTCATGCTCTGCCAGATTGGACGTGCTATAAGCACTTTCACGTTATTGAGACATTCATTTGTCTAGCACATACTCCTATATATACAATTTTTACGGATATACTTTTTCCGTCTTAAAATGATTTTAAGCGCAGTTACATAGGTTTTTATATCCAATATCTAATTGTCCGTTTTATTTAAAAAAATATAAAAAAAATTTAAAAAACAAGTCACGCATATATTACTAGTATGTTTTATCATCTAACAACAATAAAAATACTAAACATAAAAAAATTTAAAATAAGACGGACGATCAAACATGAGACACAGAAATCCACAACTGCACTTAAAATAAAACGGAGGGAATACTTATTTATTTTCTAATATATGACGATGTTGATTTTTTAGATATGTTTAACCATTCATCCTAATTAAAAAAATTATGTAATTATTATTTTTTTTGCAATTTGATTTATCACTAAATGTTTTTTAAGCATGACTTATAATTTTATTGATTTGTAAAAAAAAAAATGAATAATATGAATGGTCAAATGTATGTAAAAAAGTCAACATTGTTATATATTAAAAAACGGAGGTAGTATAAAATATCTTTTTATTGATTCGTTTACTTTTTTTTTTGCTGTTGTTTGTATATCAACCGTAGAGCAAATTAATGCGAGTAGTTTCTCCATTTTGTGCTGAACCGGAAAACTATCGAATGTACATACATACAGAATATGGTCAAACTAAATTGGACAAATCTCGTCCTTCAGATATACTACTGTGCAGTGTGCAGTTCCGTTTGATGATTCATCGATCACATCAAGTTAAAGTGAATACAGCTATAGCGCATCCAATAATTTATTTTCTCATGGATCTCGCTTGCGATTAACTCGATCGATCATATCAGATATAATCACCCATGCAAATCGATTAGGGCTAGAGCCATCCATCCAAATGCCAGCCAACCACAAAATACTCTCTTAATTTTAATTGCTTTTCAGCTAGCTAGTTAGCTAGAGATACACAAATAATATATACATTACTATAGCTCCTTTCTGAACCAAAAGATCCATATATTAATTAACTAGCTCAAAATAAATCCTCCTCTCTTTACCATTATTCTTTCCTTAACGGCGATCGATGTCTTTTTTCTCCGTTGTTAGCAGCCGGCCGCCGGAGCACGAGCTCTCTGTCACCACGCCGACGGCCGCCGGTGAGGACCACCGCGGATTAATGCATGATAAAGACCTAAAGCCCAGCTACCTTTGGGATCATGCATGTGCAAGGCCTTGTCACTGCATTGTAATTGACCTATAAGAAATTATAAACCTTTAACACACAAAAAGCCAGTGAATGTGACCAGCATGTGTGATCACTCCTCTTGTAGCCTTGATAAGTGACATGCTTAGAAATTAGGGTTCCATGTCCACATATAGGTGCATAATCAATTAATTAATTAAAGAATCATGTAGACTAATCACACCAATCATATGTTATAACAAAAAACCTGCAAAAGTGGGCTTGCTTTTCCCCATAGGTTTGAGGTTAAGTGGTTGGCTCGGAAGCTCATCTTTTGGCTCCAATTATTCCAACCCAAGGCCGGCCGGTAGTACATGTGTGCGTGTGTAGATGGTTCCTTGTTTATGTACTGCTAAGGCAAAGTTAATTACCCCTTTTTTGGGCACAAAGCATGGGCTTTGCACTGCATGCTTCTTTCCACGCATGCCAATGCCAGTAAAGTCCACAAGGTCCCCCCATCCCAACCCAACCATTATACATTATTACCCCCAAAAAATTATAATACAAATTGAAATGGCCACAAACAATGGAACACCCAGGACATGTACTCATATATATAGTCACCGACAAAGCAGAATTTCTGCCCCAAAAATACTATTTTAGGTCCCAACAACACGCTAATATACATCCAGATACAACGTCCCGGACCCCGTCGTTCTCAATACAATGACACCCAGATCTCCTGCAAATTTTTGGAACTAACAAGTAACAACAGTTTGATTGAGCTTTCAAAGTGGAGTCCAACTGGTGAAAGTGCCAGTTCCTGAAAACGAAAGGTCGATCGATCGATCGATGAGCAGTACACATTCTTTGCACACACACATACCGGTAGAAACTAGTTTGCCGTTTAGGGCCCCTTTGAATCGCAGGGTAGAAAAAATAGAGGAATAGGAAAAACACAGGATTCTGATAGGAATTGAAGTGTAAAACGAAGGATTGCAAAACACAGGAAAAACACAGGAATGGTCGTTTGATTGGAGCGCAGGAAAAATGCAGGAATCGAATGAGAGAGATAGACTGAAAGGAAATTTTCCAAGAGGTTGGAGCTCTTGCTAAATTTCCTCCAAAATCCACATACAATGTGTCATTCCATAGGAATTTCATAGGATTTGAAAAGCTTCAATCCTTTGAATCAAAGGGCCAAATAGGAAAATTTCCTATAGGATTTGAATCCTATAAAATTCCTACATAAGTCCTTTGATTCAAAGGGGCCCTTAGTTTGTCAGCTTGCTCCTTCTTCCACGCTAAGGCAAGATCAGCGAGGCCTACCCAAAAGAGTCCTCTACTGTTAGCAAAAGGCAATAAATCTAAACTGTTGATTCCATTTGATCGAAGAGTTCAGGTTCATTTATACTATTGATTTAGTCGATAACATAGATGCTAAAATTACTTCTAATCAATGTATTAGCAAATTGCTAATTTCCCCCTAATAATACTGATAGTATAATACTACTAGTAAATACTCTCTCCATTTACTTTTGATAGTCACATTTCATCTTGGCACACATACCAAGGATAAGTAATTCTACTTATCATCCATTTAAACATGCTATTAGTTATTTCTCGTAAACAAGCGATTCATTAATATTTACATTTCTCGATGCCCATGTAGCCAATCTTGTGTGAAAGAATTGAGAGTCACGCATTAAATCCGAGAAAGCCATTAAGATGATAGGATATTGGATTCAAATATGCATATCAAAAATAATATTTTTAGATTTAAAAATATGACTATTAAAAGTAGATGGAGGAAGTGTATGGGAGCATCGCTCTAGCCAAAATGGTTCGAGTCCAAAATGGCTGTGGCCGCATGCGTGCGTGCGGCATGCGTGCCCCTGGTCCAGGGGCAGTGAGTGGCTGGCTGCTGCTGCTGCTTCCCTCGTGGCGTGGATCGGTTGGGTCAAAAGGGAGCTATAGCTTGAGAATAAAAAAAGAAATCGCTGAGATTCGCTGGGAATATCGGCAAGGCCGCAGGCATGTTCCCCCGAAGAAAGTATAGCCACCATGCATAAAGAAAGGAGGGTTATATTAATTAATTAATTAATTAATTAATTACAGAATCCGGCATGTTGCGAGAGTTGAAGTAGTGTTGAACACAATGCAAGAAGAAGAGAGAATCAATGCCGGCCGGCGACAAAATTAATGTGGTGCCCATCTAGCCCGCTACTACTCCTGCACTGCTGCTAAAACAACCCAAGAAATCAGTGTGCTGCTCTGTACGAGTAGGATAGATATACTGTGTCAGATGCTTCATTGATTTTCTTAATCCCTACATCTCTTAGAAAATATATTCTGCAATTTTAGTGTTATACTCCCCCTGTTCTCAAATACTCCTATAATTCTACTATTCAAATTTTGTCCAAAATATAAGCATTTTTGGGACACTTATTCTACGGCACAAGAATATCTAAATATTTTCACCCAATTATGAATTCAAAATCCAAGCAATTTAAAAATAGAAAATTTAATGACTAAGGTGACTAGACCAAAAATGTTTCTCTCATTTTTAGTACTTACTCCCTCCACCAAGACGTAACAAATTATGACAATGTATCTAAACATACCCATAGCCAAAATTTACTACTGTTTTTTTAACGGTTAACAGGGGAAGGAATTAAATTCCCCACCTGAATAGATTAAAAGGAACAAAAACCGCCAAGGACAACTGAAAACTGTACAAATTGGGGAGAAAACAGAAGAAGAGTTAAGACACGCATCACAAAAAAACCTACAGAAGTTGAAAGTTGAAGTGGAAGCACGAAGATAGAATCCATCTTCGAGTTACTACTATTTTAAGACAGGTACTATTTTTTTTAACGACTCACATAAGACGGTGCGAAATTTTATTGATAGAGCAGGAAAAAAAATACAAGATTACGGTATAATTTTTTATTTTTTCCTGGAGACGGAGTACTATTGAAAAATGTAGAAACGCTTATATGTTTAGGAACCGTAAATGGAGTATTAAAACAAAAAACATGAATATTTATTTATTGGACTTTATGTTGGCACCAGGTACGTAGCAGGTAGCCATGAGGATATATATCACTGGTTGGATGTGATTTGTGAAGCGCGCGCGCGTGCAGAGCTAGCTAAAGAGGCACCTAGCATGGGCACATGCTAGCTGCAGGCCGGCCGATCCTGCACCGGTTAGCTCCGGCCGATACGCCGGATTATTAAATGACGAGATGGACGGACGGAAGGATGCCCCGCGTGCAGGGAACGATGCATCGTCAGGAGAACCAAAACCACCACCATGTGGCCATGGCCGGCGCGCGCATCAACCTACCAAATAACTCTCTCTGTCCAAAAATAACTAATCTAAAATTAAATTAGACATTTTCTAATACAACGAATCTGGACTATCCCATCTAATCCTATATTGGTTTTTCTGTGGGATGGAGGGAGTAGCCCAGGACTCCAAGTTCAAGCCGTCACTTTCATCGTGACCGCGCGCGGCCGCAGCAGCGGGAAGGGAAGCAGATCCTCTTTGACGTAAAATGCACCGTGGCTGTGTTTAGTTCACGCTAAAATTAGAAGTTTGGTTAAAATTGGAATGATGTGATGGAAAAATTGGAAGTTTGTGTGTGTAGGAAAGTTTTGATGTGATGAAAAAGTTGGAAGTTTAAAGAAAAACCTTAAAACTAAACACGGCCTGTGACATACTCACCGAGTCCGTGAGTGTTGGGATTTATGGACCTGTTCGGCTGTTATGTTTAGTGGCTGCGCTACTACAGCTGCAGCTAGCTGCAAAAAAAAAACACTGTGGCTATTGGCTGCAACACACTAAAAATAAGTGCAGCCGAACAGAGCCTATATATCACATCATCATTTTCAGGGGCGAACTCATAATAAAATTATAGAGGGGGCTTTATCTCCTTTTCCTCTAGCTCCCCTACTCTTTCTTCTCTTTTTTTCTCTCTTCCCGGTCTCTTTCGCTGGAATAGGGGGCGACTCGAGTCCTTCCAACACCCTCAATGGGTTTGATCGTCTTTGATCATGTTCACGTCCCTCTGATTTCACGACATAAGATCAATAGCGGCGGCATGGGCCACGCGAGGCCGGCGCTCCAACACCCATCTCCGCGTCTGCTGCTGCTAGCTCGCCTCTTGCCTCGCGCGCGTGCCGATCGATCGATGATCGCGCGCAACAATAACTAGCTAGCTAGGCGATCTATATCTGCCACCACCCATGTGGCCGTGTGGATCCTCGCCGGCCGCCGGCCGTTTTCTACCCGCCGGGTGCTGCCCAAACACTGAATATCTGTGCATGCATGCATGGTGCAAAGTACTAGTGTGCCAGAACCTTTTCGGTGTGGCCACGTCTTGGCCCTATATCGCGCCATTGATTCATCACACAATGCTAGCCGCAGCTTTCTCTTCTCTCCCCGGCAGGCAGGCAGGCTGCAAGCAGCAGGCTCTTCTTTCTCCTGAACTCATTTGCACTTGTAGAGATGATCCATCCATGTGCCTGCAATATATAATATTACCTCCGTTCCAAAATAAATGCAGCTGTGAATATATGTGCCCAATATTTGACCATCCGTATTATTTAAAAACATTTAGTCACACATAAAGTACTATTAATGTTTTATTATATAATAGTAATAAAAATACTAATCATAAAAAAAAATTAAATAAGACGAACGGTCAAACGTTGAACGTGAATAGTGTAAAACTGCACTTATTTTGAGACAGATGGAATACAAGAGCATGTAGGTGTGTGTATGGATGAGTCATCTTCTCTGCAGGACTGTCCTCTAACATGGATCGCTGGTGTGTAGACCCGTTAGATACGTGGTTCACATACCACCCACTTAAAATTAGAAGATTGTACGTGCTGTAGAGAATATGTTTCCGTATGACTATGTATGTATGTATGTATGTATGTATGCACGGGAAATTAGAGATCGATCTGTTACCACCGCCACCAGCAGCAATGCATGATGCATTTACTAAACTACTGCTGCAGCAGATAGCTGCTCCCCCAAGCCATAGCCAGCATATGCAATTCTGCATCCTGCACACCCGCACCGTGCAGTGTGTTTCCCCTTTTCCCTTCGGCTCAGAATCAGAATGTGAGCCCACCAACCAAAGTAATTGCAACTAGCTACACCAAAAAAACATGTACTACTAGCTAGCTCCTACACACGAGCAAAGGAAAAAAGAAAAGGCAATCAAGAAGCACAAAGCAGGTAAAGAAAAGGGGCCACACTTGTGTCCCTCTTGCTGAGATTTCTGTTGTCACGGCAGCAAAATTTAATTACAGGACCTTGGCCAGAAGGATACGGTAATAGACACCTTCAAAGCCAAAAGCCCGGGTTTTCACCACCGCATGCATCGATCATGCATGATCAGTTACCATCCATGCATATAACTCTTGTTGTTGTTCTTCTTCTTCTTCTAATGGACCAAAAGGAAAGAGACAAATTAAGGAACAAAAAGCTAGCTAGCTAGCTATATGCCTTGGATCAGCTACTTGCCAATCAGCCCTTTGTCCCCGTTGATCTTAATCTTCACCAACTTGCGCAGGAACTCCTTCACCTGTACACACATGTACACACATCAATGATCACGAAAACTCAATGAGAGTAATTAAGAAATAGATTAACTAAAGAGAACTAATTTTAAAAGCGCACACTTTGCTAGCTTTCGCTGCTTTTTCCACAGCAACAAATTGGATCGACCGATCACTTTATGACCATCTATCAGGTGGCATGCAGTTTCAGAGCATAAAAAAATATATGTACTAGTAGTAGCTTGCAAATGCACTTGCACCAAACTCTCCTATAGATAGCTAGCAACTCCTACGTTCTCCAGTAACCAACAATGGCTCCTCTAGCACAGCGTTTTCTGAAAGCTGTCACTTCTTATAAAGCATAATTGAAATAGTCACCTAGCTATAGTATACAACATTGTAGATACAGTATGCATATCAGTAGATGCAGCTACTAGCTAGAAGTGAAGTGGTGTGTGAGTGGCTGTATATATACCTCGGATGGCTCTCGCAGAGTGTAGGATGCAGCTGTCTCCTTTGGGACCTTGGTCACAAGGATTCCTATGCCCTGTCCCATGTTGCGCAACACCTGTAGTTTCATTTCACCGAGGACAAAAGCGTCATTTCATCGTTACACATAGCAACCATTGTTTTCTTTATTTTCTATAATAAGTACTATAGTGCATCAAAGGATCATTTATATACCTTGAAAGCATCCTCGTCGGTGCGGTCATCTCCAATGTATATCGGGAAAACATTGTTGCGCCCCTCATAACCTTTAAGGGAAATAAAAGACATGTGCAAAAAATGTCGTTAGCGCATTTATTAACACCGAAAATAAGTAACGGATTTTCCCGCGTAATTTTGCATGGGCTAGATACGTACATCCTATATATTCTATATATTGAGTTGGATTTTATGTACAAAATGTAACTCTCGCTTTTTTTTAATACAAAATGTACTCCTACTTTTGTACAAAACGATACAATTTGGACCTATTACCATCTAAATCAATTTTTGTTTTTCTTTACACCTCCAAAACGAATATGGTTAATTTTCTATCTATCGTAGATCGACTTATAATTAAATAGATATAGTTCTAGCCTAACATACTAAGAAAAAGAAAGAAAGAAAGAAAGGCTAGTTGGCATATTAGAGCTACGTGCTTACCGAGAGATTTGAGCAGGAACTGGAGTGCGGAGCCTTTGTCCCAGTCGATGACAGGGCGGATCTCCAGCACCTGTAAATATATATATATAACAAAATTTCCATCAGATAATTAACAACGTACAGCTAAGCTAGTCAAATTAAAAACCTTCCATGTTAACCAACTTGACAAATGAATCATGAGGTTTAAATTAAAGCCAATTAATCCGTGGGCGTTTGTGGCAAATAATTAGCCGGTTCTAATCGCATGGAATGGCGGTTTTAACTTTGGCACCGACCTTTCTCCCCTTGCTGAGACGGAGATCCGGGTAGCCCTCTATCACCGCCCTCACCTTGCCGTCCAGCACGCCCCATTCCTGCATGAACCGGATCAAAACGTTGTATCAGTTCATCATCAAATCAACCGAGAAAACCCACACATCTACCGTGATAAAACTCACCGCCTCGTCGACGCAGCGGTAGTGCACGGAAAGGCAAAACTTGTTGTTCTCCACCAGCGAACCCCTTATACTCGCCATCCTCTCCTTCAGCACATGATACACCTGCATAAATATAATTTCATCCACCGATTGTCATAAGATAGTGCGATGTTTTATATTGATATAGTAGGAAAAACCGCGAGGTTGCTTTGCCACGCGTCGTGGCAGCCAACGCTTGCGAGTTGCCAAAAATTTCCGGGAAATTACTGCGTGCGTGCGTACCTCCTCGATGACGGGCAGGAAATCGGCGGCCGGCTGGAAAGTAACAGCATCACCCTGCGAGAGAGAAAGTCAAGTGTATAGCCCACATCAGACAAATTAACTACAGCTGATGATGATGATGAGCCAGCACACACAAATTAAAACCGAACAGTGGACGACGAACGGATCGGAGATAGTACTACGTAGTAGTAGCAGACAAAAAAGACATGTCTCTTTCGAGAGCCTAGTGTACACACACAGGTATACACGTAGAGAGAGAAAAAAAACACGCACAACACAACAACTCGAGACAAAAGTGCAGATATAGAGAGAAAGAGATCTAGAGAGAGAGAGTAACATAATTACTGACCTGCTTTGCCTTCATGTTGTGGTTGTACTCCGACGCTGCCGCGGTGGGGCCCCTGATGTCCATTCCATGGCTCCCGGCGTAGTACAGCTCCTCCAGCTTCACAAAGTCGAACACCTATACATGTACACACACATGCGTTGCACCACCCATGTCATGCTCATATACTACATAGCTACTGTTACTACTACTATTACTACTGCTTGACCAGGACCAGCACAACAAAAAGAAAAGAAAAGTTCTTTTTAGCATACACGATGCTGCCTCCTGTGGAAGCACAAGAAACTGCATGCAAGCACTGTTCCATCCATCCATCCATAAACCGGTGAAATCGCACGAGATTTTTACCAGAATGAATCGGGGAGAAGATTCCTTTGTTTTTTACATTGGCTCACACATGACACATCATGGCATCATGCCGAGTCACGCGTGGATCAGGGGAAAAAAAGAGTAAAAAAACAAGGGGCCCAGTTAAAAAAAAAAGAGAAACAAACTGGGACCGTTTTATTTCCCCCCTTTTTTTCTTCGCGGAAAAGAGGAATAAAAGAAGGCATGGAAAACCATGAGAGAAAGTACTAGTGTTGGAAGTGTCGAAGGTGTACCTTGTCGATGCACCTCCCGCTCACGATCGCCGTCGGGAAGTGCTTCGCCACGCCTCTCACCGCCTCTCTCATCTGAGGTAAAACAGTAAAAAAAAAAAACAAGAGTTAGTCACGGTAAAAAAAAGGGGGACAGCTCGGCGACGAAACAGAGCATGTCACTCTCTGCTTCGAGAGCGGCAGGAGAAGGAGAAGGGAGAGGATTTCGAGAAGAAAGGTGAGATTTTATTTTTATTTTTTTTTGTTACTGACTTCGTCGGACATGAAGGCGCGGTCGGGGTCGGCGACGATGGGGGAGAGGGTGCCGTCGTAGTCGAGGAACACGACGATCTCCTTGCCCTTCGCCGCGGCGGCGACGGACTCGAACCATGCCAATGCCGACGGGTGCTTCTCCTGCAAACACGAGCAAAAAACACACACACGGCGCCGCGCGCCGCCGGATCACGCCACGGTTTCACGACGAACAGGGAGAGAGAGAGAGAGAGAGAGAGAGAGAGAGAGAGAGACGGGATCAAGCGTACGCCGCGTCGTACCATCCAGTCGTCGAGCTCGGCGCCGGAGACGGGCTTGGCGTGGCGCGGCCAAGATCCGGGCACCGTCGCCACCCCGCCCGCGCCGGCGAGGTCCACGTGCGCCGCCGCCTTCTTGCAGTCGGTGAGCCTGGACGACGGCGCCAGGAACGGCGGGAAATGCCGCCCGCCCTGCGCCGCCTGCACCGGCACGGCCGCGGTGACCGCGTCGTCCGCGGCGAAGCCGGCGTGGTTCGTCATCCCCCAAAATCAACCGCGACCGAGCAGCGGAAGCCGAAGCAACCAGCGAGCTGTGGGAGTGAGAGATCGAGGAGACGGTGGCGCGGTGACGGCGACGGCGAGGTGGTGGTGGAGGAGGAGGAGATGACAGGGGAAGGTGGGGGCTTTGGACGGTGGGGGGAGGGGGGTTTATATAGGTAGAGGAATGGCCCACCACCGCAGTTTCCTTTATTTTTTTTTCCTCATCGTTTTCTAGAGACAGATTCTCACAGATTTTTTTTGAGGTTGGTAAACACGTTATACAATAATAAAAGAAATGTTTTCTTTTCTATTTATTTTATTTTTGGAGGAATGAGGTCTTCTATTTGGTTCCGATAACATATGTGTGGAACGCGTGCACGATATCCGGCATGGTTACATAAGGTTTGTCTGTATTGAAAATGCGATGTCGCGTATATTAGGCTCAGGTATAATGTGGCAATAAGCGATAACCGACATTTCTTACTGATGTTTTCCGCGTTGACGTTTTGTTAGATTCTTGTTCGATCGTAGTTAATTACTTCCTGTGTCGGTATCTCCTACGTACGTGTTGTGTTTGCCGCTATTTTGTTAAATTAAATACTCAATAAACACATAACAATTACATAAAGGACCCTATTCCTCGTCTTCGTGATATTCCCAAATTCCTTACTGATATTAATGTGACCACAATCTGTAAGATTTATTTTTTATTGGAGAATCAGCAAGATTAATTAGAGTTAATGTAGTACATTTAAAGCTCCAGATATACCCACAGCTCTAGAAATAAATGCACCAGGAGAAACAACGGAGGAAAACCATCGCGAGATCGATCGATCGAAGCCCCCACCAAAACACTCCCAATTATTAGCAATCCCCCGGCCATTATTGAAATCAACCTAGGAATTAATTTGATTTGGCTTGAAAGCAACCATACCTACGACGAGACGATGATTCATCTCATCAGCCGCCGTAGCGTACACCAATACTACCGCGCCCTCCGCGTACACCACGCGTACACCACACGCGCGCGCGCAAGTAAAAATGAAGCAGCAGCACACACGCGCGACGCGAGCGCGGCGGTGGCCGAACCCGACTTTTTTTGGCCGGTGTCACGTACTGTGGCCTGTGTGGGTTCGCATCGCATGACGCCGAATCGGTCGAACGGCTCCGGTTTGGCTGGGCGCCGCACGCGCGACGGCAAGAGCGCGAGTGGGAGCTGAGGCGGGGAGGCCGTACACGTTGGGGGTGGGGCCCAGCGGCGCCAGCTGCTGCGGGGGGGCAAAGCGTGGGGCGCGGCGCGCGAGCGGGGGTGGGGCCCGCGGTGGCGGTCGCGGGGGCGAGGGGCGAGGGGCGGGGGACGGCACGTGTTCGCCGTGGGGCGGCACGGCCGCTGCTGCATCGGTCGTGTGCCGGCGCCGGTGGACCCTCCGACCCTGGCTGCCGTTCCGGTTACTCGGACCGTTTTGAGTAGAGTTATTGCCACCCTACGATTTAACGATTACTGCTGTAAGGGCACCCGCAATGGTTATCTATAGGCTCTCTATAAGAGATCCATGTGAGCATATTTTTCTACTTGGAAGAATTAAATGTAGAGAGAGAGCAAAGCTATCTACTAACCTGAAGATAGTCTATAGAGAAAAACGAGGCAATGAATTAGAGAGCTATAGATACCCATGTAGACATACCATTAAAGTGGTTTACTATTAATCTAGTCTATTGCTGAGATGTACATGTTTTATAGATAGCACCTTACTTTACCATTGCGGGTGCTCTAACCGCGCGATTATCATCAGATATACGATGATTTAAAAATAATAACGACACGGTTTTATAAATCCTACTCCAAGGCCGTGATGAATGGGAAAATACACCAACATTCCCGTACGGTAAATATCATAGTGTTCTTGGTGGTTTAAATTGAAGTCAATGTTGAAAAATACTCTAATCTATATAAAAAAGTTAACATTAAATTTTAAAATTCGGGTTTGGCTGATAAGACAACAAGCAAAGACAATGGTACGCTCAATAGATTTTGTATATAGTAGTAGTATATTATTGTGACCAATTTACATAAACATGGATATCATCCCTCGGGAGATCGAGAAGAATGCCCATACAGCGAATGAGCTGTACTATATCACAGAAGGGCTTAACTAATAATCAGATCAAGAGTAGCAATATCTAAGTTAGGAGAAAAAAGGGTACATTGTACTCCACTCATTAGGACTTGGGATGATACAAAAGTTGGTATATACTAATGGCAAAAGCTTTCACTAAACCAGCAAAAACCATTAAGCGATCGCTGTAGCTTGTCCAAATACATGAATCCATGTATAAGCTGGCATGCCTCAATTGATCAAACCCGGCCTCGAGTACGTTTTCTTTAGCCTTTTTCCATCCATGATGATATTTTTCTCCACTGCCTAAGGGGTTAGTACGTCCAGTGGCTTTAATCTGTGCCACGTATGATCCTCAAAAGGTCACCACTTTCTAGGGACACCTACACCGCAACTACAACTACTGGTTAGTAGAGTAGTATACCGCCCCCTGGAAATGCATATAACTATGGGCTGTTGCTTGCATGGTAGCCAGCTACCGGTATATGCAATGCATGTGACACTCACTGATGTGGCACCTCCTCACTAATATGGCCATTTCACCACAAGGTGTGATTGACAATTGACATGAAAAAGACTGTGCATTTTGTACTATAATATAGCTACTCTTGATGCATGCGCATATATATATGTATGTATTGTTTCTTGTCTCTCGCTATACAGCTCAAAGTAAAAAAAGGAACAATGTGATAAAGTAGAAAAACACCAAAACAACTTCAGGCCATTCACAAGTGGAACATTGGAACGTAGCTAGCGTGTGTGATATTTCTCAGAAGAAGCACTAAAGCATCCAAAGCAAGCACACACATCATCTGTAAATAAATTCTTTGCACGCCCCTAGGTTTCTTCACTACATACACATGGCCCTTCTCATTCAGTAAAAACTAGGGTCACTGCACATATAAAATCAATGGAGTGCCAATGCCAACAGAACATGCTTGTATATGGGAGTTTCACACACAAACCAACAGTACACACACTTGCACATATTCAAACGACTGCAATTTCGAAGATTCTCTCGTCAAAGTTGTTGTTAATTCTGTTGGTCACGAACCACGCCGACGACGCCGATCGACGACGGCCGGGCGTGCATGAGTATGTCCAGAGATTTGTGCCAAAAAAATTCATACTTTTGCAGAGAAGAGAGCTAGGGAGATCGAGCGATTTATTAAAATCGCATGTGAAGCTACCATGTTTGTCTTGGCGTGGTTGTTGGGAAGTTGGGCCACGATCGTCACTCTATATTTTTGTTCTTTTATATTTGCAGGTCGAGTAGTACACTTGAGAAGTCAAGTCTACTCGATCGTCTCTCTGACTGCCAGCTTCCTGTCTCCATGCCTTGACTCGATGGACGATGTTGATCGCACGTCAGAATCGCAATTTAAGTTGCTGTCTAGAAACTGACTCGCCTTTTAATTCCTGATTCTTTCAGTAAAACCGTTTTCTTCCACACGCACCAAAATATATAGAATAATTAGCTGCATCAGCATAAAAATAAAATCAGTATAGTAATATATATATAGCAACAGTTGTGTGTAAGAAAATAACGTCGAGAATCGATCGGTATCAAAAAAACCATTTGCTAGTATTGTTCTATTGGCCTACAAGCTCTAGTAGTATATATTCCACTATTCCGGCCTTAATCACGCAGAGAATATACACTGTGATGACTTTGAACTTTCAGCTAGCGGCCAGCAGTTGAAACAAGTAGCATTAATTAATTAGATGTGCTTAATTAATTAGACGACGACACTTTCTTGTGTACTTAAGATTCTTAGACGGCTAGTACCCGTCCGTGTTTGCAAAGCATTCCTGAATCTGCAGAGCAGCAGAGGGAATAATGTGCAGTCAGGCAACCAAGCTAGGTAAAAAAAAAGTCTTTTTTTTCTACTTTAATTTTACGACGTGAAGCCGTTCATCTTTTTTAATTATGCTCTGGACATGTAAACTAACAGCCTGTTACAGCCACCCACCGTACCAATCTCTAGTCATGCATGACTCATCTTGTATGCATACCTGCATGAATGCCAAAATGCCAAAATATACGTAGTTTGCAAAGATGCATCAAAATTCAAAAAGTCAAAAGTCCAAAACAAATGTCATGCATGACATCATCACATCGATCAATCCGCCAGCTCTGATAAAACATCACATAGCATCTGATAAAGCATGCATGTATGTACTATAAAGCCAATGCAATAATCGATCGATTAGGCTCAGGCACAACAGTGTGTGTGCATAGGATTAGATATCATGAAGGCCAATTGATTGCCGAGTGCAATCGAATATTTTCTTTTTAGAAAAAAAATGAATTGGCAGAGTGAGAACTGTCAATAGTAAGTATTTTAATAAGTCTGAGTAAAACCGTGGACGGGTTAAAAACAAAAGGCGTACAACACCTCAATGCACAATAATTAACAGATCAAATTTTTAGACAGGTTACAAAGAAAAAGAAAAAAAAATACAAGCCAATATCTACAAACCGGCCAGGTTTTTTGCATTCATGTTCTAGCTAGCTCTGACACAACCTTGTACTATTTGTTTTAATCAGCAGCAGCCGCTCTCTTGTCTTCTTTCTCGGGCATTCTGAACCAGCCAAATCCCAAAGCTAGCCAGCCAAATCCCAAAGCTAGCTAGCATCCTTCTCGTCACTAGAGATAGGGAAGGAGCATAGTATGCACGCACCGTCCAGCTAGCAACAACGGTTGCTAGCTAGCTACTGTACGCAGTACTCCGTACGCGCGTACGCTAATTTGTACATCTACCTACACTAGGCCATCGATGATGACTCAGTCCGATCGATCACAATTCACAAAAAATATGGTAACGCGTGCTGCATGCACTGAATCTCGTTAGACCAGTGCGAATATGCAATTTGATTGGACATGTTCGCGACTTGAAAACATAACAGATCATTAACACATAATTAATTATGTATTAATTATTATAAATTTTAAAATAGAGTTGTTTATTTTTTTAAAAAAAAACTTGTGTATAGAAAATTTTTACACATAATGCAGCGTTTAGTAGTACGGGAAACATGCTAATGGAAAACGGAAAAAGTTATAGTTTTGAGATGCGGGCAAGAACTTAGCCTTAGCCGGCTTGCAACTGGTTATGTTAATTGAACATATATAATTTAGATTGCTCTTAAAACTAATTTAAAATTTTGATTTCCTTGTATACGTTAAGTACTAGTATTGAATTAATTATTTTTTAAAAAAACTTGTGTATAGAAATTTTTTAAACAAAATGCAGCGTTTAGTAGTTTGGGAAACGTGCTAATGAAAAACAGAGAAAGTCATAGTTTTGAGATTCGGGCAAGAACTTAGCCTTAGCCGCGGCTTGCAACTGGTTATGTTAATTGAACATATATAATTTAGATTGCTCTCAAAACTAATTCAAAATAATTTGATTTCCTTGTATACGTTAAGTACTAATGAATTAGTGACTATACATATACGTGTCGGCCAGTTTGTGTACCTGTCATCGTTGATCTGATAGGGATTAATTTGATGGACACATGATGATATGCACGCATACTGTTCTGGCTACTGCCACGAATCTTATTAGTGCTATAGCATGGGTCGTACATGTTTAATTTGTACTTAGCTTTTGGAATCTTCACGGCTCGCATAATGACAGCAACATTGCAACAAGGGTCAAGCGGGGCGTTTTCTTATGCACGGCGCAAGCTTACAATGAACATGCATGATAGCACACTGGCCACACACAAAGGAGAAAAAGGACAATTGCATGCATGGGTTTCTTGACGAAGAAGTTAGCTTACCGTTGTTTTGTTCTAGTGTCAGTAGGGTGGTTTGTATTGCTGGCTTGGCTATTTTAAGATTGGAATTGGAGATGAGTCGAGTAGCTATTAGGAGTAGTATATACTAGTACTTACTCCATCTGTCCCTAAGTATAAGAGATTTTGGTGAGATGTGACACATCCTAGTACAACGAATTTGAACAGGCTGCTTGTTCAGATTTATTGTACTCGGATACATCACATCCACTAAAATCCCTTATATTTAGAGACAGAGAGAGTATATGTTTTGGGGGAAACAAAGGAACTGGTTGAAAAACTGGCCTCCATTTTGGCCTCCCCTCAAAAAAAAAAAAACTGGCCTCCATATTTTGTGATATTCACTTATATAAATAAAAATTAGTGATGAGGTGACAAACTAGGATCCAGTTGTGTGTATGCACAGTGTACACGTAGCTAAGGGCCGGCCCCATCGTGTAGGGATCCCGAAAAGACATGCAAACATATATGCTGCGTGGTGCGTGCATTCATATGTATCTTTGCAAGTTGCAGCTTGACTTTGAGGCGTACACTCACACTCTCGTGAACTTAGCTTGGCATGCGTGGCAGCATGGCACGGGAATATTCTCACGTCCACCAGCGTGAATCCAAGCGAAAAACACAACATTCCAGACGTACGCGAAGGAGGCGTGATCATTAAGCTAGTTAATTAACCGGCCGAATCAAGTACAACTCGATATATATAGCATAGTACACGCTCTGGCTAGCTTAGCAAAGCTAGCTGGGGGCATGCGCACGCATTATATTGATCTTGATCCCTTAAATTAAGTACTATAGGAGTTGTTAGAACGAGTGAGCTAGGTAATTAATCAATCCAGGCCAAAATGAGTTTGAAAATAGAGCGCAAGTTAAGTCAACACTGCTGATTGGAGCATTTGAACCATGCATCATCCCCGTCATGGACCACGGAATATGTATATGTGCTTACATTATTGATGATCCAGCCATCGACGAAACGCATGGAACGGATGCCATAGCCCCAGAGCTAAGCGCACATGCATGCATGCGATCTACTAATTAATCCATGCACACCAGCGGCGAGATTGGCCGATACATATATCAGACGTCGGAGGCAGCTGTCACGTACGTACACGTACGCGTCGTCGTCTCCCTGCGGTTCCCATCACCCCATCCCTGCAGGCCGGGTCGGCGCGCCGTGCGGAACGGCCACCACGGCGTGCAGGGCTAGCTAGCTGCAGCCACCAGCAGCAGCTAGCTAGCCTGCAGTGCAGGGGTTCGGTCAAACGCAACGAGACGAGAGCCCAAGCTATACCCCGCGCGCGCATGTGCGCACGCACGGGCGCCGCCCAACGACCAGGACCAACCCCACCCCCCACCACCACCACCCGAGAACGTGGAGACACGCGCAATCGCGCCGCTCGCCCATGCCGCCGCCGTCGTCTCGCGCGCGCGCGCGCGAGCCACAGGGAGAGAGAGACGAGAGACGACACACATTCCATCGATCGATCGGCGGACGGTCGGTGGGCCGCCTACCCGCGCGCTTTCCCCTCTGCCGCGGTATGGCGCGCTACACCTCCTCGCGTACGCGCGGGAGGCGCGCGCGCGGTGGCCGATGCGTACGTCTCGATCGATCGATCGATCCGGCCACGCCCCTGCACGTAGCCAAGTACACACGAAACACAACAAAACGAGGCCGGCCGCGCGCGCGGGCGCCCTGTATTGTGGCTGCTGCTGCTGATGCCGCTGATGCTGATGCTGCCGCCGCCCACAGGCTAGGTGTGTGTGTGGGGGGGCCCGGTCGGCGGGCGGCGCGCGGCTGCCTGGGAAGGAAGGAAGGATGGATGGATCGGCTGGCGCCGGTCGGTCGATCTCAACGGTCTTTAACCGTCACATTTATTAACAAGGGGACAAAGACGAGCTGAGGGACCAGTATAGGTAGAGAGATCATGGTCTTAACTCCAAAATTCATTCATGGGAGGAGGGTCAAGCATCAATTATGGAGGAACAGTAGTGCTATATATACGAACCCTGCTACTGCTCGGCCGAATGTTGGATGTCTGAAAAAGAATTTTGATCTACTGCATGCCCGATATCCAAGCAGTTCTGTTTGGTAGAGGTGACATGTCTCAAACTTTTTGTACAATATTATTAGCTCCAAATAAATTAAACAAGTTTATTCAAATTCAACTATAGTTAATGTGTTGTGCTAGCTACTTCATATGTGCTTCCATGATTCATATTTCTTGTAGCGCTAGCTAAGGTACTTTGCAAATCGGTTAATTTGTGTATACCAGATAAAGTAACTTTGATTTGTATTACTAGTATATATATGTGTGGCAAAGTACAGTATTGTGCATGGTGCGTGCCTTTCTCGGTCAGAAAGCTAGTACATGCCAGTAGTTTACTAGGCTCATTCCTTGCCAAACTAAGTATACCACACCACCCCAAATGACGGCTTTTTGGCACGTTCCAAGTTGAAAACAGAAACACGCACTGCTAGCTACTTAACATATACTATACAATAACAACTACCTAAGAAAACATATATACAATAACATGTAGTACTATCTAGTAGTTAATTAAGTACGATTGCAACACTGAAAGTATGAGTGCGACAACCAATTTCGCCGGTTTCTCAACAGCAATGCAAGATCAGACAATGACAAAGGGATACCAAATATAATTAAACATTGATCAAAGTCAATCATACGTGTTAGCCATTAAAACATTTTGCCACTTGTTGCCTCGGTAAGGTGCATATAATATATAAATCCATCTCGTGAGCCACTTTGCAGTGTATTTGCATCCTTAATTTGATATCGATCGAGGGAGAGGGTAGCTAGGTACCTAACTGAAGTCGCCAATGTGATTATATTAAGATGGAAGCTTCCTCTTACTTAAGCCAGTCCATTGGCAAACCGCCAAAAAAAATGAAACAATTGGCCTGACAAGTCTCTTTTGTTGACTTATATGTGCATTATATTATTAGTTGTCCCCTTTCTCACAATTTTTCATGTCGGCGTTTATATGTTATATATATATATATATATATATATATATATATATATATATATATATATATATATATATATATATATATATATATATATATATATATATATATATATATATATATATATATATATATATATATATATATATATATATATATATATATATATAATTGCTCAAAAGATAAACGCCTAGAGATCTTCTGGCTAGCTCCACAAGGTGGTGGGCTAGATGACCTGTGTTTAAAGCCTCACCCATTCTAATTATTTGATACTAGATCATTCCCTAATATTTGCGTTTTTTTTATAGTTGCTCAAAAAGTATTTGTCGTATATATGCACAGTTGCTATATATACTTATCTGAATTTGGCGCCATATGGTTTGTTTTTGCTGTTATATTTCACGGCGCAGTAATTTTAGAAAAGGTTGCCATCTAGCCTTGGTGGGGCGATCGATTTCACCATTGACACCACCAAGAACAGAAAAGCGGTCGGATGTAACCTTTTTTTACTTCTAATATATCCTATGAAGATTAATTAATATATTGTTAAAAAATGGTATACATATAAGTTGAGCCGATGAGTGTTGGAAAATTGAAACATAGTTATATTTTTTAGATAATGGAATAGAATCCCGGCCTTTGTTTAATGAGTTACAATCAATTATTATACCAATTCACTCAATCACAAGCACACCTCAACAAGTAATAAAAAACACATCCAAATAAACTGATGAATCACACACAAACTACTAAACTGGAAAAATAATTATGTGCACAATGCCCTCCTCAGTCGATTTTATATATGTCTGGTACTTTCCATGATTTGATTTAATGATTAGATATACCTGCACGCATGGATGTGCCTTTTCATAAATTTGCTTTCAGTGCAGTGGTGTTTTGGCTTGAACTGCCAAAAGGACATGATTAAAAGGCAGCTGCATAAAAAGTACAAAATCGAAGAAAATAATGGGATCTGACTAGATTTTATGATTGGTGATATGGAACTCAATTGTTTTTTGTTGACAATTTGGTTTGTATAGATGGCTTGGCGTGCCTTTTCTTTCTGCGCGCCTTTGCCTCTTCACAGATGCCAAAAGTTTGATAAATAATAAACAAAACTGAAGTGTCGATTTTATTGTTAGGTACATTGATATCCTTTTTGGCATCTGGACATGATCGCGTGCAAGTGCTTGGAATAGGACAATGCTATAGCTAAGCTGATCCCTCAGTTTGATCGCAACAGAGCATGCTGCAAAGCATAGTTCAGTACTCCATGGCCGGTGCCACAAAGGGACACAAATTAGTGATATCATGGATCGATGAGTAGATCTCTAGCCAGCATGAAGTTCATAAGTGATCAGATACATGGATGAAGATTTTTATATCTAAGTGAACCGATTAATTATTTGGTCGACAATCTTTTTTTTAGATAATGGAAATGGGTTACATCTCCGGCCTCTGCCCATAGGCACATAGCCAAAAAGTCCAGAAGTGAATAGAAAATAGCATAAAAAAGGCGAGATGGGACAAACCCCCAACTTTTGCCGATAATATGATCTACTAAAATCATGTTTTTAAAATCACATAGATTCTATCACGAAATTTTGTAGGTACTACGCCATCCAAACTGAAGTAAAAGTTCCTTGGCTACCAATTCCAAACGTGTAGCACCATTGCGTATAGTATCCTGTTGTTCCTGTGAATATTGTTTGGTCGACAATCTAGCTAACTAGATATTGTCTCCATTTAAGAATAAATTTATATTTTATCCATAGCACACATACCAATTAAAAAAAGACTAAAATAACCTTTGCATTTCAAATCCTAATACAATTGTTATTTAATTTCAATTAATTTGTGCCCTGCTTTTATAAAATCTAATACAATGATTATCTAAAGTGAACTTATTTTGAGACAAAGAAAGATGATTTTATTTTGGGCTGGAGGGAGTACATACATCCTTATTTTGGGTTGCAAGTATCTTTGATATCTGGCTAGCTATAAGTATCTTTAATTTGGATACGCTTGCACGCGTACAGGACAAAAGTTGGGCGTATTTGTACGCATAAATTTCTCTAGGACGGCACTAAGTGATGAGATGTGTCACGAGCAGGTGTTCTTAGACCGCAATATGTTTAGTCCAAAAGATGGATCTTAACCTTGTCATATGCGTTAGTTGTTGGCTAAATAATCTGCAAATTGATTAAGATCGAGAAGCTAGATTTGATTCCACCAAATCGATCAGACTACATTGATGCAGCGCTAGCTGTTTGTGTCGATGCGACGCTTGCATAGATATAGAGCAGAATTAATTAATACACATATATTGGAATCAGGTTAATTCACAACTATATGTGTTATCTGTATATTTATATGGCATATGCCACCGTTAGTTCCATTACTTTAGCTAACAACAATATAATATACATGTCTGCACATCTTTGTCATAGAGTATTGTGCTAATAATTAAACAGTTGGACATAAAGCTCGATCGATCACCGGCCCAACCAAATCCTAACAACTTTGAACAATATTTTAATTATTAGCGTAAACTAGACAGTAACAAAGTGTGTCTTGTAATGGACACTGGACAGAAGCATGCATGCATGATGCAAGCAATCCAAAGAAAGCACAAGTATACATCATTTTATTCCTGTAATCTGATCGCTCGCCGAAATGGTTGCATAATGTACATATATATATACTTCTTAACTGGATTGCATATATATACCCATGACTCCGATATGCAAATAAATTAAAGCCATTCATTTTGGAAACGAACTAATAAAGCTAACTATATTTATCCAATAAGATCTTAACAACTTAATTTGCAAATATATTTATCCAATAAGTATAGTTCACGTCCCAAATTAGACAACAAAATTAAATAATTTAGGGGGAAAAAAAGGTGTGCATCCAGCGATCGGTTGAGCGTGCATGCATGTGATACAGCTAGCTAGCTAGCTTAGCTCGAATGACAAGTTTTAGTTTGATAGGTTCTTTCTGTATTGCCCTAGAATCAATAACGATTAAAGTTGCACTCATTGGTTAATTTTTGCTCAAATCACATCAGAAGTTCAGACAAGTTTTTTGCTTAATTTATTTTTCAGTTTGCATGTACTTACATTCCACCAGTACGTTTTGCTTTATTTTTCAACTGTAAGCACATAAATTCCTCCACGGTGTAGTTTGCAACAAATTATACCTGAATTTGCATGTAGCCACAGAAAACTAAATCGTGTTTGTACTACCAAGTTTCGAAAGCCGGTGGCGAAAAATCTAGCTAGCAATGAACACTGTATAAATGTGTACTACAGTATTCTCTAATTAATCTGCTGATCGATGCTTCGATTCGAACATGACTGACTAATAATTAGCTAGGATATCACATAGGTATAAGTATAACATCACGTGGGCAAATAAAGCAATATGCTATCGAAAGTACAGTACTGGAAATAAAGAGAAAAGAGGAAGCGAAAGACAGATTAAAGGTTGTTCGTCCGGAGAAGCTGCAGCCCATTGGCAATAGGAGACAAGTCAAGCAAAATGCCAAATTAAAGCTAGTTATACGCATTTGATGATGCATATATGCAGCCAGCAGCAATCTGCTTTCCCTTTCTCCCAAACATTATTTGCATTCATTCTCTTTGCTTTAATTTTGGAAAGAGAAATAAAGATAGTAGAATTAAGGCCTGTAAATATATGGTCTCTTGCTTTGATACGTGCATGCACCTTTGACGTGCGTGGCAGTGTTTATTACATGTGTCAGCCAAAGTATGTGTTATGTACAATTGGATAAAAAGCAGAATCAATTTATGCACTTGGAAGGTTGAAAACCGATCCATTTGGCTAGCATGTCACAATTCTATTGGGGGTATACTTATACATCCTTAAAGGCAGTGTGATCTTGTCACTAGCTTGGAACCATCAAACTGCTCAAAGAATCTTCAAGGAATTGAAGAGTCTCTCTAGTTTTTTCAGGCATCAAAGTCAATAACAAAAGGCAACATCTAGGGCCTGCATACTTCTGCACTGGATGCACCTACCAAATTGCCTGTCAATTTATAGCTCACTTTGGCTAGGTTTCTTCCTTCATATATATTTTTTCTAGTGAAATAGCACATGCTTTGTTATACATATAGACCATGCACACACATAGTTGTTACTTTTCATTACTAATTGGACATGTGTGGAAGATTTCTAGCTAAAGGTTTTTACTTTTAAGGAGTATATCATACACTACTATATAGGCACTAGATAGTTAGGTATTCAGAAGAGAACTAGCTCGATCAAATGCTTGCATATATATGCATGATTGCATGGAACCTAACGATTCCAATATCGGTGTGAAATTTCTTTCTGAAGACTGACGGTAATTGGCAAGATTCTCTTCGATTGAACTGACTGCATGAGGCCGGCCTTCAGTTTTGTCACGACAAGGTTAATTTGGGAGTGCATCTCTCTAGATGAATAATTTAGTTAGTGCCATGAATAATTGTAGATGCATGTGCCAATATATGATCGACTGCGACATTTTATCAGTAATGAGTGTGCTTCTCTAAAATTACATCCTCTTTCACACACGCATGCAACCTAACCAAATAGGAAAGCTAGCCTCTTGCATTTGGGCCGCATAAAAATCTCACTCAATTAGCTTCTAAACTCTAATAAAGCATGAATGCTCCTCCTTCACATGTGACTCCACCACCGACTCGAATTATAGCATCTCTAGATCGAACAAATCGCTTCATTAGCAGCCCATGATTCGATCCGGCCTGCATGCTTTCACGCATTCTAGTTGCATATGCTGATTTGATCTCACTTTGCGCTGCTCGAAGTCCGGGAAAAGGCGAATTCACTGAAGAAACTGGTAATCAGAACGTGGTTGCTTTGCCTGGTTAGCTAGCTAGGTCGGCAGATCGATCGATCGAGCATCGCTTTATTCCTGAAAATCTCTCTCGTCTTGTTCCAACTTCCAAGCATCAAAGCGATCATAGTATAATTGACAGGTAGTTCAGTATTCCGGCCTCTCCTAGCTAACGAATTGATCCAAAGCTTTGGAATCTCCGACTCCAAAAGTTGCACGCTTGAGCAATTGAATAGTGGAGCAAGCAACAACCTGCAAGAAAACTTAACCTAACCAAAGCTGAGCTATAGCCACAGTAGCTAGCTAGCAGCTGTAGTTTCTTTGACTAGATACCGGCGTGATGCGTGCATCAACATGTAGCACGTAATGCGAGATCAGAGAGAAGATTAATTAACAGAAAGAAAACTAATACAAGCAGATTGATGTGAGATTGATGCGATATGCATGCGAATGCGAGATGATGTGTGTGAAATTAATTAAACGAATCATTTCGATACGAGAGTGGTAGCGAGGCCGGTGAGGTGGGTATAGTAGCATTGTTAGTGAAGCTATATCTCATGGCTTTTCTAGTTTTCGATCTTCTTCTACTTGTGTTATGAAAATAGATGTACAACGAAAATACGAATTTTACGTGGAAAATCCTTACGGGAGAAAACCACGGATGTCAACCAGCAATGACCACTATTGAGAAGTTGATTACAAATGTAGGAAAATAATAATGGAAATGTTACCTCTTCCCGTACAGTTTACAATAGAAACAGACACAGAGTTTTATTAGAAAACTAATCCGAATATATTGTAGACCTGAATTCGGATCTTATATTTAACAACCTTCAATTCAGCGGTGTTAGCTAATTAGCTTAGCTACAGCTTACTCAGTTGCTCTCCAAGATGGTCCAATGGCGAAACTCGCACGTGTTTGATGTGTTTGGAAAGCTAGGATAGTAGCTAGTACTATATTACCTGGGAATGCAAACCATGCATAAAAGTTTAGCCTGTTGCAGGCATGCAGCAAGTTAGCACTATGTCTTGTCGCCTGGAAGGATTGCTTGGTTAGCATTGCAGCAACAATGCAAGTATGCAACTGCAGTGGAATGCTTTTCTTTGTCTTAGATGGATCGGCAGTGCAGCTAACGCGTAAAACGATTACACGTTATTATATTATAGAGCAAAAGCAAGTTTTACACAATGCGACAGCCAGACGGCCATCACAACCAGAGGTGTATAGAAAAAAATACCTCTACACCTCTGGTTAAGTGCCAAACTTTGGCAAAAGGAAGAGAAATAAAAAAAACATGTAGTGCAGCCAATCGATCAGAGTTTTTTTTTAAGTAAACAATCCATCAAAGTGCCAAGAACAGGAGGACAATAATTGTTCCTGTATATGTATAGCATTGTAATTGCGACGGAGGCGCTCAAAATGAGACGAACTGCATGCGGGACGGACCATGCGGGAGGCTGGATTAATCGGAGAAGTCGCAACACGATGGGCCCAGAAAGGCGCGAGGGAGCGAATGGCTGACGCGGCCCGGCCCACTACTGAGGCCCATGTAATGTGTAGCCCGGTCTGGCCATTTGCCAGTCTGAAGATTTTCTCGAAATGCTTCGTTGATTCACTTCTACTTTTTTTTTTTTTTTTGCGGGGAAGAAGGGAATATATTACTCCGAAGAAATGTCCTCATAGACTAATTGTGAGATTAAATTACAATTTTCCTCCAACCAAAAGTCTGAAATAGAATCAGACCTAGCTCTATTAGCTAACAGATGACTAACACCATTTTGTGTCCTGTGAATTTTCCTGACAACTAGTTCTCTATCACCTGAAATGAGATCCTTCGCTTCTCTGATGATGTAGGCCAGTTCAGACTGATCCTTTTCCTTTAATTGCAGCAGTCTAAAAGCTGTTTCACAGTCAGATTCCAGCACAATGGTGAGCAGAGACCATTGGAGGGCTAGAGCAATGCCTTCTGCACACGCCCGGACTTCAGACTCAAGTGCATTACTGCATCGGTCAAGAGTGCTGCAGGAGGCAAAAATAACTGTACCCTCCCAGTCTCAAGATTTCTCGAAATGCTTCTTTGATTCACTGCTACTGTTGCTGCACCAATTCCTGCTCCATATACTGGTAGTAAGGTAGAAAGAGGTACTAGTCTACACAATCATTCCATTCTGTTCATCAGTTTGTCGAATTCAGAACTGATGACACCTTTTCAGGCTGCTTCGGCTATGCAAAATTACCTTCAGGTAACAAGAGAGACCAAAATTGTTCAGAAAAATTCAGAAACGATGACTTGATTTCGAAGCTTTCGTTTCAGTAGGGCCTGTAGAATGTGCTCCTGGTGATCTGCCCTTGACCAATTGCTGATGTTACTGCATAAATTCAGACACTGCAGATTTTTTTTTAAAAAAATAAATTCAGACACTGCAGAGATCCTCTTGTTGAAAAAACAGCACATTGTTCTTCATATGCAGGAAAAATCACAAATCCTCCATGGAGACGCCGTGAGCCAAAGTTCTTCGACACTTGTAAACAATATTATTACATTGATGCATCTGCAAGTTCCATGACGATATGCTGACACAATCACCAAATCATCAGGCTGTCTCTGCATTTTACTGGTACAACAAACGGGTGGATGGTTCAACAAGTTTCAAGGCATTGCAGAGGAGGAAGGTGAGAACAAACCCATCAGGCTCATCAGGCAGCATTTCTTTTTGGTGAATGGTAAAGTTGCAGGTTGAAATCAGGAAGGAGTTCGGAGTCGTAGGTCTGAATAGTTGAAGCTAAAAAGGGAGAAATCTAAGACGAGAGGGCAACTGGCATTCTAACACACTTTAATTTGGTCAGCTAAGCACAGAAACATCTACTAATAAAATATTAACAGAGTAGTATGCTACAAAAATAGATGGATGTATTGGGCCAACTAGAAATTAACTAATCATGTGTTATGGCAAGAGTGGAGAATAATGAATTAATAAATCATACTGTGATTATCAAAACAATATCAGGGTGCTAGATTATGGGCATAGATCAAAGATATGGGCACACCAAATATGTTCCTGATGTTCATGTTTAACTCATTTAAACCTTTTGGGTTCCTCAAGGAAAACTTTTGGTTTCTCTCTTGTTTTTTTTTTTAATTTCTCCTTTCACTAGGAAAAGGACAGATTCTTGTCAGGGTAGAAACTGAGCAGCGTAGTGAAGCAATCTACTCTGATTCGTCATTTGTTTGTTGAAGGAATAATAATCTTTGTCATGATGGAGACACGTAGCCTCAATGTTACTCGCTGTTGATTTATTTTAACACTGTACTGAAGCACTATTTACTCTCCAAGTAGATATGGCATTAGATTGCTTAACGAAGCAGGATTGAGAGAAAAGGTTAATTAGATTTGTTGCGAGCACCTCGTAATTCCTCTGCATGTATCGTACGTGAGCAGGACTAATTAAAATCACTAGAGTACTAACAATATACGGTAGTACTCTCCTGCCGTTCAAGATATTTAAAGTGCTCGGATGCAATAAAAATGTGGCACGGTTAGGGTGTTCCGGATGCTCCACTTGTGCTATTCATACCAGTAAATAGGGACCCCTATGGGATTTTAAATACTCCACTTGTGCTATTTATAAGATGTTTTAACTTTAGTTAAAGTCAAACTATTTTAAGTTTGACCAAATTTAAAGACAAATATAGTAATATTTATAATACTAAATTAGTGTCATCAAATCAATAATTGAATATATTTTTATAATAAATTTATCTTTGGTTGAAAATATTAGTATTTTTTTCTATAAACTTGGTCAAACTTAAAATAGTTTGACTTTGACCAAAGTCAAAACGTCTTATAACTTAAAATGGAGGGAGTACATGCCATAGCATCAAAGTGTGGAGAGGAAAAAAACCACGTGTTGACAACTTCTTTTTATCACACCATCAAACACAATCGGAACACCTAATGTTTTGTGGTGATACGGAGTTGCCAACCACTTCGATCTAAACAAATTCAAGCCAAGATGGGTTTTGAAAATCAAACCGGCTAACGGAGGCAATTTATATGAAATAGGTAAGCAACTGTCTCATAGGTGGAACGGAAGGTTTTTGTGACAAACCTGCAAAGGTGATTCGCTCTCTCGTGACAAGGACGGATGGGTTTCAGCGCAAACTGACAAAGATGAATGAAAATTAGGCTAGACCAAGACAAAAGGTAGATGCAATATTAAAAAAAGATTCAATTGGCTATTTGCGTTGGATGTAAATTGTCTGCTCAATTGAACCAGCCTTTGCCCTTATAAAGGGGTTGGTCTCGCCTCCTACAGGACCTCATCCACATCTATCTCATGGTATTGATCAATTAGAACTCGAAAAATATATCCCAAGCAAGGAAACATGAGATTCGGTGAAATTCGACCCAGACCTGGACTTGGTCACCACCGATCAGAAGAGCCCGTAAGCGCAGGTCATATCTGCCCCGCATAACACGGTCCTATCCAAATTCGGCCATACTTTCCCATTTCGCGTCTATATGCTAAATTTGAGTTTTAACACCATGTCCTACATATGCAACCCCACACACACACCAGCAAAGCATTACTGCTTCAACTTAAGGTTGTGTCTTTTGTAAAACAAAATTATGAAAATTGCTGCTGCAAGTAAAACAAAATTAGATACTCCTTTTGTGCACACATATAAACATTAAACATTCAAAATATAGAATTTTAGAGTATTACTTATCATATTAATCATTTTTAACTTAAATTTCCTCCCATATTACTCCCAAATCCAGTCATCCTCCATTCCTCATATTCTTCAATCCTAATCTAACTAAACAACAATCTAAAAATGCTTATAGTATATTAGTTTGCGGCTCTAACCAAAACACTCCCGTTTTGTATTTTATATTATAAACCATTTTAATTAAATTTAACCGAGTTAAGAAAAATCTCGATTTCAACAATAATATAAGAAAAACAATAAATAATTTAACTATAAAACTTGATACCTTTATATCTCTTTAGGTATCAAAATTTTATACCAACGAATATTTTCCCAAGAACTATAAAAATTTCACTACAAACCCCCAGCCTCTCTCCCCCACCAAACTCTATATCAGCATAGGCAGCATAGCCCATCCATCCACACCTCCCTCGTCCCTCCCATGGCCTCCACCGCCACCGCCACCACCACCGCCGGCGACAGCCACAGCCTCCCGTCGTCACCTGCGACGTCACCCACGGCCTTCCTCGACGACCACCCGAGCTTCCTCCGTTCACCTTCCTCCTCCCCAACCTTCCTCCTCGACCTCCCCGGCGTCATCCCCGCCGCCGCCGCCGGCGCGCAAGAACAGTACCACCTGGCGCCGGCCGTAGCGCTGCACCAGGCCGCCGATCAGCGCAAGCCAACGCGGAAGCGGCCGAGGGCGGCGTCGCGGCGGCCGCCGACCACGGTGCTCACCACCGACGCCTCCAACTTCCGCGCCATGGTGCAGGAGTTCACCGGCTTCCCCGCCACGCCGCCCTTACCGTGCGGCGGCGCCATGCCGCCGTCGTCCCATCTCCTCTCCGGCGAGGGCGTGCTCTTCCCCTCCGGCTCCGGCTCCGGCTCCGCCGCCGCGCCGGCGTTCCAGGCGATGATGCGCGCGTCGTCGTCCCCGGCCACCAACACCACCACCTCCCTTGTGCTCGACGCGCTCGCCATGCTCGCCAAGTCCAGAGCCATCGCCACCGCCGCCGCCGCCGCCGCCGCTGCACCGCCAAGCTCTGGTTCCGATCTGTACGGTGGCTATGGAAACATGCTCGCCGGAGCTGTCCCGTTCGACGACGACTTTGACGCAGCAGACGGCGAGAGCGCCGGAGCCGCCGCCGGCCACGGGCTCTTCTCGTCGGCTTCGCAGTTCGCCGGAGAAAGCCGCTACTAGCGCACTTCCGGCTATACCAAGCGCTACGTATACTGAAGATGACAAGGTTCTTGAATCTTGAGAATTTTAAACATGAATTTATTTGGTTATTGTCATATTTTGTGATGTAAATATTGTTATAGACTTGTGCCCAGTTAATTAACACACACATATCCTAATTGTCTTTTTAGTATGAAAGCTATTAGGATCAAGGCATTTGCTTCATCATACTTGCAACTTGTAACTTGTAAGAGGATATGAACTAGCTCCCTAATTTGGTCTTGATTCGGGTTTCTTTTATGTACTTGATTACAGTGGAGGATATGCATGTAACATATGTTTGTTTTACAATGCTATTTTTCGGATTAATTAGTGTGATCAATACTTCAATTAGAGGCAATAGATTATTCTCCATTGTACTAACTTCTTTCAGTCAACAGGGGCCATGCAACTTTTTATATTTATCTAAGTACATGGCATTTTAGATGTGGTACCATGCAAAGGGACGGCCTTAAATAAGGATTTGGGCCCCATTTGATTTGTAGAAAAACAGAAGAAACGTGTTTCAATTCTATAAAAAAAAAAAATCCTAAGAACGTCTTTGAAACAAACAATTAAATTCTATCATTTCCTTTAAAATTCTAAATGGATATTCATATGAATAATTTGGAGGAAAATTAGCAAGACCTCTAACCACTACGAAAAATTTTCTTTCAAGTGTATTTCTCATATGATTACTGTGTTTTTTTTTTGCGGTCTATTCAAACGATTAATATCATGTTTTTTTCTATGTTTTGTAATTTTTTGTTTTGTATTTGCATTTATGGAAAAATCTTGTGTTTTCTTATTTCGCCAGGGTTTTTTTTTCAATCCTGGTTTTCAGATCCTTAAAGTCGTCCTCTATATATGTGCACTTGCAATAGTAGCTGCACTATAATAGTATAGACTACACGGCTGTTATAATTGTTCTATAAATATGTACTCTTCCGTCCTTGTGTGAGCACAGTTGAATTGTAGAGGTATACGCACGTGAAATTAATTGCTAATCACGTACAAATGATCGTGCACAGTTGCTGTATTTCCATATTGTCGTACATAACTGAACTAGGCCATGTATAGGTCAATCACAAAGATCTTAGGGCCAGCTTCTGAATCATTTGCACACGGCCCAATCAGAAACCCAAATGAGGCCGAACACCCCTAGGCCTGCCCCAATTAAGGCCCAATCTGAAAACTCAGAGCCCAACAACTCTAGGCCATTGCTCTGCTTAGTGTCATGTCTAACTAAGTGCTTATTAGCCAATCCATGCATGGTCGAGATCAAAAGCGCAAATGATAAACTGATGAAGTGGGTGCAAGATTTAACCAAGTGCAAGGGTGACTCACCAACAAAATTTGGGCTGACACTTATGGCTTTTGAGTTGACCACCTTTGGTCAGCTGATAGGCCAAATTGAACTTTTGGAACCCTAGCAAAAATTAAGAAGCATGCAAAAGGCCGTATACCTCCTTGCATTCTCCAAGAGCTAAAGTTGCTTCCCCATTAGCTAGGGCGACCAATTCTTGTTGGGCAATGCACTTGCCAAAGTTACACTAGCTTAGCTATCTATCTAGCATGTACCTTCTCCAATTCCAGTGCTACATTGGATTGAGATCCTCTGCAGTCAAATGCACGGTACCTTTGTCATTGACATGTGTATCTAGGAATCGTCAGATCCATATGTCAGTAATAAAGTCACGTGACTTCGACTACAGATAGGTGCAAGTGGGCTTGTCCGCTAACCCGTTTATAGGGAAAATTAGTACGTAACCCGTGGGTTACCTATTAAGTTAGACCTATAAATGTGTTTATAGATTGATCCACTTGCATATCTAGATGCGGCGAACTGGACCACAATACGAAAACTCATGAATTATCATTTATTTGACCTATAAGTGAACTCGCGGGTTGGCCGCTTGCATCCCTAACTACAGAGGATCCTGATTCAGCTGCATCGTCTTTGCAATTGCATGTATAAATACCTAGCCATTCTTCCATGCAACTGGCTACTACTATAAACTAGTACTATGGATCATGGCAGCTACTGTGCCGATGCCACTGCGGCCACCGTTTGCCATCTCCATTGCGAGATCAGCTCTGTCGAGGTCACTGGTCTCAGCTGCCCCGGAGGCGGCGCGCTGATCTTCCTCCGGTGCCACGTCCCCGCCGGCGGCGGGAGGACGATCCAGATCGACAGCCGCGGCGCCGACGTCGACGGTGGTGGTGGTGCCCGGTCGATCGACGCGTCGTGGCGCGACGTGGCGTCGCTGAGGTGCGACGGCTCGCCGGCGTGCGTGCGGGAGCTCGTGGACCGGAGGAGCGTGGTGTTCGAGGTGAGGAGGAGGAGGCGGCGGCGGCGGATCAGGGATATGGTCCTGGGGCCCGCCATGGCGTCCGAGCTGGTGGGCCGCGCCGAGGTGGCGTGGAGGGACGTGGTCGCCGCCGCCGCCGACGACGACGACGACGACGACGCAGCGGTGGTGGTGGAGCGGCGGGTCGAGCTCGCCGCGGGCGCCACGGCGCCCGCGGTGATGACGATGTCGGTGAGAATGAGCGTGCGCGTGTCGGAGACGACGGCGGTGCCGGCCGCCGGCCTTAGCGTTCGCCCTGCGTCGTCGGCGGCGGCGCGAAGGGAGAGCATCAACGCCGGGTGCGAGTGGAGCGCCGGCGGGGAGGACGACGTGTTCGCCATGGCTGCTGCTTGCGTCGCCGGCGATGCGTTCGAGTAGGGCGCGCGCCAACCGCTGTAACCTGAAACTCTGAAAGGAAATTGGTGACAAACTGACACTGAATTCGGCGAAAATCACCTGTGATTTTTTGGTATCAACGCATTGGTGCAGAAGGGGGATTGCTAATTAGCATAGCATATTTTGTTTTTCATATTTTATTAGCACTTTGATATGAATTTTTCAGCTCAAATCGTACTACTTTCAAATTAAATTATACGAGGAACTTTCAACCGTGGCTTCAAAACTTCCATTTTGAATTGCAGAACGTTTCAAATGAAAATCAGAAAACTTCCATCTAAAAGTATGCGTTGAAAACACAGCTGCATGTGCTAACTGCTACTCCCTCCGTCTCAATACGTAGCAACCTAGAATGGGATTAGACCCATAACTATGAATCTAGACATTGTAAGTAGTACTCCCTCCGTTTCAAAATGTTTGACACCATTGACTTTTTAATATGTGTTTGACCATTCGTCTTATTCAAAAAATTTAAGTAATTATTTATTCTTTTCATATCATTTGATTCATTGTTAAATATACTTTCATGTACACATATAGTTTTACATATTTCACAATTTTTTTGAGTAAGACGAACGGTCAAACATGTGCTAAAAAGTCAACGGTGTCAAATATTTTGAAACGGAGGGAGTAGCATATTGGGACGGAGGGAGTAATCCATTTCATATTGTAAGACTTTCTAGCATTAATATACGTGATTCATTAATATCTATATGAATGTGGGGAATGTTAAAAAGTCTTACATTATAAAAATTATAAAACGGTTGAAGTGTGTCACCTGAGTTCTGAAGAAATGTGCACGGCAATTTCCTTCTGTTGAGCGTGTAAACTGAGTAAAGCCGAAAAAATACTGTACATATCATGAGGCTGGGCCTGTTTGGGTCTCTCCGGCCCACCTATTACGAGCAGTGCTGATACGCACAAGCCGGCCCATCTCCTTTAGGTATAAGTTCACTTGAAGTCCCTCATTTTGTCGCCCAGATTTTTGTCAGAACAAACAGATATAACCCATCCCCAACCTACACAACCAATATAAACGAGGATAAATGAGGACCCTATATAGTATTGTCCCCAGTTTTTGCTGATGTGGCGCTTACATGGCTCATTTGACTTATTCTTTGGTTCCTCTTCTATGCAGTTCCGTCTTTCGGCGGCGGATGGAGGCACCGGCGGGCGGCGGCTACCTACTTGGTGGCCAACCGGCGAGGTGCTTCGGAGGACACTCCATCGGCAGCAACGGCGAGGGTTTCGGAGGACACCCGGCCACATCGCCACCTTCGTCCAGCTGGGTTTCTCTCCCTCGTGAGCACAGGTATGATTTCCTCCATGAACCCTGTCTTGTTCATCTGTCTTGCTCGGTTTTGGTTTGATTTGTATATATAGTGTCTCATTCAGGAAAAAGTTTCAGTGACTGTTATAGCTAGGCTTTCATGCCATTTTGCTAGGCCCAGATTTGTATGCCAGGAGAAAGTTTAATTTTGTTTTCATGCCATTCAGGAGAAAGTTTCAGTTACTGCTAATTTAAAGTTTCCTACTGCCTTGCGTAAAATAGATGGTCTTTTACTTTGTCTTTGTATAACCTGGATTTTCTCAATATTCAGGATATACTGAACGAAACACTGAATAAGTAGCATTTTTGCATGCTGCTGACAACATGCTGTTGTGTAGATTTTTACACCAAAATTTCCTTTCCATACATTATGTGATAGAAAATTATTTTAGATGGCAAATGATACATTTGTGTTGTTCGTTGCTTTGTTTCAAGTGAGGAAATGCGGACACCCAACGCATTTTTTGGACTTGGCACTAACAGTGGTGAAGATATTGAGATGGGTGATGATGATAGTGACTCTGAACAAGTTGGTCCTGTAGATGAGCATGTGAATCCAGTAATACAAGCTTTAACAAGGAAATTCAGATATGAGGCTTGGAAAGAGTTTGTGCCGATACTCATTGATAATGAAGTTGGTGCAGGAAAATGTAAGCACTGTGATACAGAGATCCGTGCAAAGCGTGGAGCGGGAACAAGTTCATTGAGGAAGCATTTGACAAGATGCAAGAAGCGAATTAGTGCTCTTAAGATTGTGGGGAATCTTGACTTTACACTTATGTCTCCTAATAGTGTAAGGTTAAAGAATTGGAGCTTTGATCCTGAAGTTTCTAGAAAAGAGCTCATGCGAATGATTGTATTACATGAGTTGCCCTTCCAGTTTGTGGAGTATGATGGATTTAGAAGTTTTGCTGCTAGTCTTAACCCCTACTTCAAGATTATTTCGAGAACAACTATAAGGAATGATTGCATCGCTGCTTTTAAAGAGCAAAAGTTAGCAATGAAGGACATGTTCAAGGGTGCAAATTGTAGGTTCTCATTGACTGCAGATATGTGGACTTCGAACCAAACAATGGGATACATGTGTGTGACATGTCATTTCATTGACACAGATTGGAGAGTACAGAAGAGGATTATAAAGTTCTTTGGAGTAAAGACACCTCATACTGGAGTGCAGATGTTCAATGCTATGCTCAGCTGCATTCAAGATTGGAATATCGCAGACAAGATATTCAGTGTTACTTTGGATAATGCTTCAGCCAATGATTCAATGGCTAAGTTGTTAAAGTGCAATTTGAAAGCTAAGAAAACTATACCAGCAGGAGGGAAGCTACTTCACAACCGATGTGTAGCACATGTCATCAATCTCATAGCCAAAGATGGGTTGAAGGTTATTGATTCTATTGTTTGCAACATCCGTGAAAGTGTGAAGTACATGGATAATTCCCCATCTCGCAAAGAAAAGTTTGAGGAGATCATTGCCCAAGAAGGGATCACATGTGAGTTGCATCCCACTGTGGATGTATGTACTCATTGGAACTCCACATATCTAATGCTCAATGCAGCCTTCCCTTTCATGAGGGCTTATGCTTCATTGGTTGTTCAAGAAAAAAATTACAAATATGCACCATCTCCTGATCAGTGGGAAAGAGCAACCATAGTCTCTGGAATTTTGAAGGTGCTTTATGATGCAACTATGGTGGTGTCTGGATCTTTATATCCAACATCAAACCTTTATTTCCATGAGATGTGGAAAATCAAATTGGTCTTGGACAAGGAACGCTCTAACAATGACACTGAAGTGGCAAGTATGGTTAAAAAGATGAAGGACAAATTTGACAAGTATTGGCTTAAGTCTTACAAATATCTGTGTATTCCTGTCATTTTTGACCCAAGATTCAAATTCAAGTTTGTGGAATTTCGGCTTGGGCAAGCCTTTGGTGAAAATGCTAAAGAGAGGATTGACAAAGTTAAGAAGAGAATGAACATGTTGTTTAAGGAGTACTCTGATAAACTCAAGGATAGCAATGCTAACCCACTGCGCCAAGCTGAACATGTGATGTCTATCTCTGAAAATGATCCTATGGCTGATTGGGTTCAACACATCTCTGAACAATTAAGTGAGCAAGTTGATACTGAATTGGATATCTACCTCAAAGAGAATCCTATTCAGGAATTTGGGAACAAATTTGACATTCTAAATTGGTGGAAGACCAATCGCTCAAAGTATCCAACTCTCGCTTGCATAGCACAGGATGTGGTAGCATGGCCTGCTTCAACAGTTGCATCTGAGTCCGCATTCAGCACAAGATCTAGAGTGATCAGCGATTTCAGATGTAGCCTTACAATGGATTCAGTTGAGGCGCTTATCTGCCTCCAAGATTGGTTTCGAGCTTCTGCCGGTATACACGACTACCCTCGTTCATTTACTTCTAGTATTTATCTTGCTAAAACTAATTTATTTTTATGTTTTGATTGCTAGGTCCTAACATAAATGTGAGCTCAGTAAATGAAATCAACTACAGTGATAATTTTGTGGTTAGTAAATTGCTTGTGCTCTTCTTATCATCTGTCTATTTAATTTTCTGAAAGAGAAAAATGTCTATTTATTCAGTATTTGCTTGATTGCTTGCAAGATCTCTTCCAGCTTTTCTCTTTCTATTTATCCAGTATTGAGCAATGCCTATATGGGTTTGCTGTCCTACTTGCTAGCTTTCTGTAAAATTGGAATATGAAGTTTCAATGTCTCTATCATGTATTCATCTTTATCTATAGAACCTGGACCTGGAGGATTCCATGGATGGACAGGATGGTGGAAGCTTGTGAATGCCCAAACAAAGGGTCTGGATATTGATGGTTAGTAATCTATCATGAACTTGTATTATACTATTTATAATCTGAGCTAGTTCAACTCTTTTACAACATATGAGAAGCTCTAGATGTACAAAAGGAATAAGCCTCATTTCTGGTATTGCAATGCTCTGCTTTCTGAAATAAAACAATAGCCTAAAAATAGACTGTACTACACTACTGCTAGATAAATGAAGAAAATTAGTAAAATCTGCAAATTTGTGTAGCACCTGTTAGATGATTCTTGTATTCCTTAATCTCTGATTGTGAATACTATTGGGTGACTGCATATTACTTCTGTTTTTCAAGCATGTTTTATATGTCAAATACTCAAATGCTTAGAACACCTACTGCCTTGATTCCTCTGTCTGTCTGCATATGCTCATGTCTTGATTCAGTTGTTGCCCATAAAACATAAATGCACCATTTCTTTTTCTGAGAGATATTGCAGGTTATTACCTTTTTAAAAAAATTATTGTATATTTTCTTCCTGTCATTATACCATGATCATTCGATCTCTCCATCATGTTAACCTGCAGAATCTGGACCTGGGTGATTCAATGAACAGTGCAAGCTAGGGAATGCCAAATGATGCCCACTTTGATCTTGGAAGGCTGCATTTTGTTTGATCTCAATGTAATGAACCTGATATTTGGGTTGTTCAAATCGATTTTTGTGAATGATATGAGTACATGCATGTACTTAGTTTTAATTGAACTGGGTGCCAGTACCCAGTGATTGATGTTTGTACTTTTGAATGCAAAAGATTAAGTCATTTCGGAATGTTTGCATTGGGTATACAGTGTGTTCTGGTATGGTTTTTGATTATTTATTTGTTTTGCTGTAGTGCTGTTGATTTGCTTCACACAACCGAAATTTCTAGTATGTTAGTATGTGTTCAGATATCATGCTAGTGTATGTGTTTTTTTCCTTATTTCACTTGATATCTGACTTATATAAAATCAGTATAGTACAAAATTGATATCAGTTTAATATAAAATGATTGTTCATATTATTTTTGAATCTTGTATAATTGAATTGACGTATAGCTACTTGCTTTAATGGTTCACTCATAACACATTAACACAGCCAGTCAACCATTCACTGGACACGGTGGCTCAGACGCTCAGTGCATCCGGCCCGCGGCTACGGTGGGTCGGCCATGAACCTAACGGGCCGGCTCCACTTCCACCAGAGACGGGGCGAGCTCAGGCACCAAGATAGATAGGGTCAGAGGGTATAGGGGATGGGTCGGCCCGATCCGCCCCCTTTGCAGGCTGAGATGAGGGGCCTCTTGCAGCACAGTATCAACCAATATTTGACTCTTAAGAGCTTGTTTTTTTTTGCGGGGACTCTTAAGAGCTTGTTAACTTCGTTGCCATTTTTAACATGAGATCTTTTTTAACATTTATAAATTTTGGTATTACCAATATTTAGTAAAGTACTCTAGCAAACTAAATATATCAGCACCAACACAATCCTTCCAATTTTGGAAAGGTATTAAACCAAACATCACCCAACTTTACCTTACTTAGATAAAATTTAGTATTACCAAATATTGGTAAGGTTTTTTTAGCAATAAAGTGAACAAGCCTAAACTTATTTTTCATATGGAGCAGTAAAAAAGACATTATGTTCACAAATTCCCCCTTTTCTCATCATATTTTGATCTCTTTTTTTTTTGTTTCACATGCTAAATTTTCCATTTTTGACCTTATCAGTGAAGTCAACATGGTACACCCAAGACCATAACGACTACTAATAACATCTCCAGTTCATTGAAGAGAAAAATATCATGAAGAGTAAAGTAGAGAGGGCCAGACAGGTCAGACCCGAGCCCAGAGTTCATTCAAACCGACCCTGGTCACCTGGATAAGCTCAGACCAGCTCACCGCATCCAAAGCCCAAGCCAACCCCCATGTGCGCCACCGCAGGCGTCCTGATCACTCGATCTGAGCCGTCCATCCGTCCCATTGGCATTAATTTTATCTTGACCTTTTTCCGTCGCCCAGGTGGGGCAAAAAGTAAAAGCGCAGCACGTGAAGGCGCCAACTCCTTTTCCAGAAAAGCCCAAAAGGCCCCTCCCGTTTGTGCAATTTACCCCCTGCATTTTTATTTTATCTCTCCGAAAGGTCCCTCTTCTGGAACCTTCTCCTGGATGAAGGCCTTATTTGCAAAAATGTTGCCTCTACAGTGTCCAGTGTGTGTGTGAGATGAGCTGTCCACTGACATTGCAGGGGATCCAAGCAAAGTGTAGAGACCAAGACCATGTTTGCACGAAAGCTAGTGTCAATTCACGCACAAGCACAACACATGTCAAGAATGCAACATGCTACGTGCTCTTAACCCATATAGGAGTATGCAAGTTTGTCTACTTTGATGAACAACTTGTCAGTGCTAAGTTCTCTTGTGATGCACGGTAAGCAAACGTGCATTGCACATGGAGGAGGCTACTTTAGCTTGGGATATGATCAACAAGGCAACACGTCATTCCAGCAAGATTCGATTTGTAATATCATCAGTTTAGTTTATTACCTACCAAAATTTAGGGTGTGTTTAGTTGAGAAAATGAAAATTTTTAGGTGTCACATCAGACGTTTGACCGGATGGAAGGGGTTTTTGGACACGAATGAAAAAACTAATTTCATAACTCGCCTGGAAACCGCGAGACGAATCTTTTGAGCCTAATTAATACATGATTAGCACATGATAACCCACATGTGCTAATGACGGATTAATTAGGCTCAAAAGATTCGTCTCGCGATTTCCCCCTAACTGTGTAATTAGTTTTTTAATTTATCTATATTTAATACTCCATGCATGTGTCCAAAGATTCGATATGATGTTTTTGGGAAAAAAAATTTGGGAACTAAACAGGGCCTTAGTACTCCTCCCTTACATGTTGTAACTCGTTTTGATTTTTTTTTCTAATCAAACTTCTTTAAGTTTGAATATATTTATAGAAAAATTTGTCGACGGGGGATACCCGTAGACCGGATATAGAGGGTATTGGGGTATGTTGGTACGAGGATCTACGTAGTACGACATCAAGCAAACAGGAAACAAGGATTATACTGGTTCAGACCCCTTGGTAGGTAATAGCCCTAATCCAGTTGATATGGGATTATATGATGGAAACCACAGATTACAAATGGAGTAGTGGAACTCGACGATACCGACAAGATCGTAGTCGAGTTGATCCGACTAGACCTCCCGACGACTTGGCTCCAATAAGCTTCGGCTTCGTAGGCTGTGGTGGATGTGTTGGCTCTGAGATTCGATGCCTTAGGTCCTCCCGGGGGGTCCCTTTTATATCGCAGGTCAACTGTCTCCAAGTAGGATTCGGAGACGCCGGACCGGACACGACACAATGACGACCCAGTTCTGACCGAGTAGGACTCCTTCCATCTGTGAACTCCATGATGAATTTCCTTAACATATGCCGAAAACGTCCGTATACGCGTGAGCATACCATATCGATACGTGACGTATATCGAAGAGTAGAGGGTATACCTTACCCGTAACCCTGACAATAGCCCCCGACTTCTGCTTAAATGAACTCGTGAAACCGATCGCGACTTCTGATGTCGAAGTTGTCGTTGTTCTCGGTGTGAGTACCGAGAGACAAGGAGTGATTGACAACGTCGGGTGAAGTTCAACGGTTATGAGTGAATTTAAATTGAAGTCCGAAAAACTGCCACGCGTAACGGACCAAGAAATTTCTGGCGGCCATCTCTCTCCTTTCCTTGGAATTCGCACCGGCGGAGGTGCGTCTATTTAAGGGAGTTTTGGGGATCCAATTTGAGGTCCGCCTGTTGAAAAAACTCTCCAGCTCCCAAGCGTCCCTCGTCTTCTTCGCTCCCGCAAAAACCCTAGCCAGCTCATCTCGGTCCTCTCTCCGGCGATCTCCGGTGGCCATGGATCTTGACAAGTCTACCTCTACCAGTACATCACTGAAGAAACTGCAGGAGGATGGCGCCCTTCCCGGTCGTGGGACCGCGGAGAGGGAAGTAGGAGGTACTGAACCCCAGCCTGTTCTGGGTCGCATGGTTGCGGTTGAGGACTTTATTCTCTGCGGTTTTCTTCCTCCGCCTTCTGAATTTCTCCTTTTGGTTTTGAATTTCTATGGTCTTTCCTTTTTCCATTTGAATCCCAACTCCATCGCCTTCCTGAGTATTTTTACGCATCTTTGTGAGGCCTACATTGGGGTGGAGCCGTTTCTTGACCTCTTCCGCTTTTACTATGAGTTACGCTGGATGGAATCCAAAAAGGTGTCCGGGTGTGTTGGTTTCCGACTTCGAGATGGCCTGAAGTCGCGATACATCCCCTTTCAGTGCCCCTCATCTCGCAGCAAATGGCGGGGGAGGTGGTTATATCTTCAGATAGAGGATTTGGATCCGGTCTTCGTTGTTCCTGAGGAGCAGCCAGACAAGATTCCATCTTGGACCACCAAACCAGCCTTGACCCCGTCCCTCCAATCTTTCATCGATATCGTTGAAGACCTCCGGGAACGGGGGTTGTTGGGGTATGAAGTTGCTGCCGACTTCATTGGTAGGCGGATCCAGCCGCTTCAGGCTCGAGCCCATCCTGCCTTTGATTATTCTGGGCCAGAGGACGCGACCCGGGTTTTTCCTCGGGGTATTTCCTTTTTAGTTAAATTGACTCCCTTATGCGCGTGTTCTTCCCGGCTTATCGGATTCTGTTCTCGATCTACAGGCTTGAATAGCGCAACCGTGGAGCGCCGTGTCGGCCAACTGATGATCAGCGGCCCGACAACGGCGAGCAACGTCCTCGTCCCCCTTTGCGAGAAAGGGGCAACCGAGCGCGACGCTGCCATCAATGTAAGTGTACTTAGCGGTCCTTTTGCATTTTTCTTCCAGGATCGCATTATGACTTCATGAAGCATAGGCTCTCCCTCTGACTGATATCATCGGGCCGCTCGTGGACCATCAGGTGGTAGCATCGCTGAAGGAGAAGGTCGCCAAGGAGGCGTATGACGGTGCTGCTGCTGCCACGACGAGTGGCGGCGACGTTCCGAAAAAGGGGAGGAAATTCTCCTCCGTTGTCGGACATCGTCGGAAAACACCCACCCCCTCGGTAAGTTCTCCCGTTATTTGATCACGTAGTCAGAAAACTTCCACCTCACATCATATCGATTGTACTCCAGGCCTCGGACGCGTCTCCCCCGCCTCCGCGACGGCAGCAGCTTGTGACGCTCAGCGAGAAGTGAGTGAATGAATTTGAGGTTTCGTGATTTCGTCGAACTCTGTCTCAATCGTAGCCTTTCGCAGGGCGGCGTGGGTGAAGGCGGCGCAAGATGGGTCTGGAGGGACCTCCAGCGCATCTCCTGCCGTGGCCTCGACGGATGTCGTTGTCGTGCCCAGGAGCCGTGAGGCGACACCTAGCAGCCCAGCCAGCGATCTCGTGGCTGGTTGTGGTTCGCTGGCTGCCGTCCTCACCTAGGAGGAGCTCCAGGTTGAGATGGGGCGCCTCCTCGAGGTTGGTGCTCGCGGTGTTAGCCGCGAGATCGCGGAGGCGAGGGCGGCGGCTGCGTCGTCGGCGAACGAGCGTGCCGATCAGCTGGCGCGCGATCTGGCAGAGGTTCGCGAGGACCTCCAGAAGATGAGGGAACTGGTGGCCGGCAATGAGCGACAACGGCAGGGGCTCGAGCACCGTATGTCGGAGCTCGAGAACAACTTGTTGGAAATCCGTGGCTCGTTGCGGGTCACCTATACTGGTCTGCACCAGCTCGCCGGGGAGTGCGGTATCAAGTCTACCATCCCGGCGAATCCCGATGAGTTCTCGCTGACGTCTTCTCTTGCGGAGCTGGCGGCAGCGATGGAGGAGATCCCCTCCAAGCATGAGGCCAGGGTCGGAGAGGAGACGTCCAACGGGATCTACACCGGAGCGTGCCACGTCCTTGCGTGTGTGAGGCTGGCGCACCCTGAACTCAATCTATGGAAGATCTTGGATCAGGGGGCGGCTAGCGACGCGCGCAAGGATGTGATGGAAGAAGTCGGTGATCTGGGGGAGTCTGTTCTCCCACTTTTTGAAGACTAGGATTTTGACTCTCTTGTACTCTTTAGTCATGCTTTGTAAAACTTTCATTGGCTCCAACCGCCTTAGTGTGTGCAGTCATCGCCTTAGCTTTCTTTAGCATTTTGATCTTGAGTACTTTGTTGTCGTTTGTAGAGATGTTGATGTCGAGGATGTCCAGCAGCGCGAGCAGCCTGAGTTGCCGGTGGTCGTTCCGTTACTTGTGTCCGAGCCACATGTGCCGGAGGGCGATGTAGATCGAAGTTCGCCTGTGGAAACGAGCATGGCGACGATTCCCTTAGGTTGGTTGTCTTTGTTATCATTTCCTTTGCCCTTCCGTCTGGATCGACTTGATTTGTTGTGTTCTCGGGAGAGAAGAGCAGCTTGACTTAGTCTTTTCCATGCTGAGCAGATCTCGAGAGTGCGCTTGCTAACCATGATCGTCGCATCCAGTATTGGAGGACGAAGTTTGAGGTCGCGGAACTCGAGAGGACTATGCTGGAAGTGAGAAAGGACCAGGCCGTAGAGACACTCCGGGGTCATGAGGTGTGGTTCAACTCGTATCTAAAGAGTTGTTGCGCATCCATGTCGAGAGTCTGTAGAGAGCTCCGAGTACTCTGTGGGGATCCCAAGGAATCGGCGGCTGGATACATCTCGTGGCTGAATGGGGCCTCCTGCGCCCAGCTCGAAGGCATCGGTCAACGTATCGACGAGGCCTTGAAGCAGGAGTGTCGTCGCTCAAGCCGATATGCCGGGGGGCACGTGTTGGCCTGCATACAAGATCATCGTCCGAAGCTGCACCTCGAGTTCCTCCGCGAAGGGTTTTCTCGATCTCGGAGAACTCCTACGGAGATAGATGGCCTGGCGTAGTCGATGGCGCCGTTGGCGGAGAAGGTTTTCCAGTCGATGGACTGGCGTTGGCCTTCCTGGTAGTCTCCGTGTCCTGTGACAAATGTCTTAGGGAAAAAGTGTAATATAGTTTTGGATTTTGATGGAATTGTAAGAAATACTTGTGGAATAGAAAAGAAATCTATCTAACTAAGCTTTCTTACTCTGGATGTAGTGTGTATGAGTGTCTTCTCACTTCGCGACTTCGATCAGTCGTTTGAGTTATACACTCTCCCTAGCCCCCAGCCTTGTCATCGGAGAATTCTTCTCGGAAGATAAGGCTCTTGGACCTTTGACCTGCCTCGGTTGAACAAGCATTGATCATAGCCCCTAGCCGTGAAGTTGGAAAGTTTAATTCCGATTACACGGCTTGGTTAATACGCACGGCGAGAACTCTTACACGACCAGATTTTACATGGTCTTTCGTCTCTACAGGATCCGACAAGGCCTTATCGGCTCTGGGCGTCCCCAGCCGAAGTTCCCTTAGGTTCCTCGGAGGCCTTGTGTCACACCCTAAAAATCTCAAATATATAAATTGTTGTTTAATTGGAATTATTAGAAATGATTTTAAAAGCCTAGAAGAAAAGATCTAATTTTAAATAATAAATTACAATATAAAAGTGGACCAGATAAAATTTTATTAAATACTTTACTTGATTCTATAATTCTTAGATTTTTCTGGGACTTATTTGAGCCAAGGAAGTATTTTTAATAAATGGAATTGCATTTCATGAATAATTTAAATTGGAAAAGTTTTAAAAAGTCTTCTTTTGGCTTTGTGCCGAAAGTCGGCCCAAATCTCTCTCTCTCTCTCCCCCTCAGCCCAAGTCGGCCCAAGCCGGCCGCAGCCGCCCGCGCGCGCGCCCTCGGTCGCTGACAGGTGGGTCCCACCTGTCAGTCTTCGTCTACCTCCAGCCGTCGCCCGGCCGAACCCTAGCCGAGCTGCGCCGCCGCCGCCCTTCCAAATTCGTTCATTCCTTTCCCGATCCGGTGAAATTGATAGAGGGAAATTGATCCCCGCGATCCACTCTACCTTTTCTCTTTTGGAATGGTCGGCTAAAATCGTTTGGAAATCCATGGATTCGATCTCGAATCAGATTCGTCTCGCTCCCCGAACCCTAGACCTTCCTTCGCCGTCGCCGGTCGCCGTGGGCCTCCATCACCGCCTCCTAGCCCCTTTAAAAGGACCCCCGGTGTCTCCGCTACCCGCCGCCACCCTCGCCTTCGCCTCTCGCCGCCGGTAGAGTTCTAGCACCGTGTAGCCTAGCGCCGCCGTCGCCACCGTTCGTCCAGCCGTGCGCCGCCGCCGCTCCGGTCGTCGTCGTCGCTCGGGAAAGCCGCCGTCGTGATCGTCAAGTCATCGCCGACCTCGCCCGCCCCTCCATCGTTGCTGTAGACCGTCGGAGCACCGCCGTCGTCGTCAAGCCGAAGGTCGCCGCCGCTTCTTCCTCGTCGCCGTCGCCGTCCGTTGATCTTCCGCCGCCGTTTAGGTAACCGGTGAGTTCGCCGCGTCGCTCTCTACGCGCTGGTGCCCTCCGTTCGTGCCGTCGCGCCGTCGTTCGCCGGTGAGCTTGCGCGCACGAGCCGCCGCCGGTGATGACGTCATCGCCGACGTCATCGTTGCCATCTGTCGTAGACCGGTCATGGACCGATAGATCTCGGCCGTTCGTTTTTGGATGGATCGATCTCGGCCGTTCGTTTCCGTGAGCCGCCGCTGTGCACCCGGTTCACCGCGAACCCTAGCCGCTGACGCAATAATTCCCTTTTCCTTTTCAAAAATAATTCATTATTGCGTCATAATTCAATTAAAATCTATATAAGTGTTTTAATCCGATTTAATCTTTAAAAATTCATAACTAATTCATCTTAGCTCGGATTTAGTTGGTTCAAGTCTCTAAATTTTTCTAAAATTGAGATCTACATATTAAAAATATCCACATGTACTGTTCATGCTTGTTTATGTGCTGTTTTGGTAATTTTGCTCTTTTCTGTTTAGATTCCGACGTTTCCGGAGAGTTCGTTTTCGCAGGAGAAGAATTTGAAGAGTTCCAAGGCTAGCAAGGCAAGTCACACAGATCCCAAACAACCCTTTGAGCATGTTGATCTCATTTAAAGCTATTGTTTCTATTCAACTATTGCATTTATTTTCGAATGTCATTGGGTGGAATTAACCTATTATTTGTTATGGCCCTTTTGTTCTTGATTACTTTATTCCTTAATACCTTGGGTAATTATAACTTGACTAATTGAACTTTATATAATGGTTCAGCTAGATGTTAGGTATAATTGCTTAGCCATGCTTAGAGACACTAGCTCACATAAATGGGATAATTATGATTCATTACTACTTAATGATGGCTTAATGATAGCTCATGATGGTTAATCATGATTGGTTAATTAATTAAATTGCCAACTAAATAATGATAATGGTGGGTTGTGAGCACATGGTTTTGATGGTCGTGCTCATGACAATTAAGGACCAGTTCACGATTTTCGGTTGTGAAACATTAACCGTGCCAACCACAAGCCAGCGTGGGCAACGGCTTTACCTTTTGTATAACATGGTTCATTGCGGAGCACCAGACTGAGAAGTGGCGGAGATAAGCCCACGGGGGTCGCTGGGGAGTCCATGCGTTGTTTATAAGGGGGTGATTATGATCCAGGAACGGTGCGCTGTGGTGGATTGTGTTGTGCGAAGGGTACTGTCACAGCTCCTTTCCGAGGTACCGTGGTGGTATTGAGGCGCATGGTGACATGTCGTGGGGCTGTGTCTTGTGGGTACAGTGGTACACCTCTGGCCAGAGTAAAACTATTCGAATAGCCGTGCCCGCGGTTATGGGCAGGTCTAACAATGTCTTTCGTGATTAGTCTCACACTTCTCATCATAATAAAAGATGCTATAACTGGTAATAATTTGATTAGCTCCTGGTTTGGAGTGGTTAATTCCTGGTTTAGAGATAGAACTGTGCAGCCGGGATGGTTGTTCAGAATGGTTGGGCCTATGCAACAGGGTATGTTGTATAGCGTTGGATTAATATTGTTTAATTATTACTTAACTGTTTTATTAAATTCTGAAATGTTTATTAAATGCTGTTTATGCAAATGAAACCCTACTATGCCATCCTTTGTTATCCTGTGCACTTGCATATTTGCTGCGTGGCTTGCTGAGTATGTCATATACTCACCTTGCAATCATTCATCAGAGGAGGAGTTCTACAGTGATGCTGATGGTGTGGAGGATTAGGTGTAGCCCTGATCAAGCTGCCTGTGGAGTGGAGTCGTCTGCGCCGTTTATCTTATTTTTCCGCTGCTTAGATCTTTATTGATTGAGAGGAACTATTTACCTCTGTAATGACATTTTATTCGCTTATTAATTAGAGTAATAATTGTACTCTATTATCAATTTGTTATTATGTGCCTCGGCTGATTCCTGGACGAGGGTTCACACACATGTAAGCGTTTGGAATTTTGGATAGAAATTCCGGGCGTGACACCTTGTCAAGATGGCGTAAAGGGACATGAGGATAGGTTTCAACGCTAAGTGTCATCTGGGTAAGGGATCATCGGGAAGGAACACTTTGATTGTAGTCTGTACCTAAAAAATAGGCTTTATTGAGGCTGTAAGATGTCTTACAAGTGTGGATACTATTGACTTATACATAGAATTTACGTAATTGATCAATGTTCCAGGAAATTGCCAACTTGCGACCATCGCCGTCTGTGATTTTGAATGCGCCTGGCCGCAGAACTTGTGTGATCGTGTACGGTCCTTCCCATTTGGGTGAGAGCTTGTTGCGCCCTGCTTGGCTTTGAACCCGTCGGAGGACGTAGTCGCCGATCGAAAGCATGCGTGCTCGGACGCGCTTCTCGTGGTAACGGCGAAGGGCCTGTTGGTAACTGGCTGCTCGAACGGCAACTCGTTCACGATGTTCCTCGAGTAGATTCACATCGTCGTATCGCTGCTGCTCCTGATCCTCATCGGAATACTTCTGTACTCGTGTACTTTGATGTCGTAGCTCGGTGGGGAGCATGGCCTCTGAGCCATACACGAGGAAGAAGGGTGTCTCCTTGTTGGACGTTGTCGGTGTGGTACGCACGACCCATAATACTGATGGAAGTTCCTCGACCCACTTCTTGTCGTGTGACATGAGCCTGTCGTAGACACGGGTCTTGATTCCTTGTAGTACTATGATGTTTGCCCTTTCGACTTATCCATTGCTCTGAGGGTGAGAAACCGAGGCGAAGCAGATCTTGACTCCCAGCTTGATGCAGTAATCCTGGAAATCGGCACTGATGAACTGGGAGCTGTTGTCTTATGATACGGTGGGGAAATCCGAATCTGCAGAATATCCCTTTGATGAATTTGATGGCGTTGTCGACCTTGATTTCCCCCGTGGGTGTCGCTTCAATCCACTTGGTGAATTTGTCGATCGCCACGAATAGGAACCTGTAGCCGCCCTGTCCTCGTGGGAATGGCCCGAGTATATCTAGCCCCCAGCACGAGAACAACCAAGTGAGAGGGATAGTGTCACGCCCAGAAATTCCTGAATAGAATTCCAAGCAGAATGTGCATTAAAATCCCCGTCCAAGACCGGCCGGGGTACACAAACGACAATGTTGACATTCAGATCCACGTCTTACAAACATCATAAAAGTCTTACATAAATGCAGCGGAAAAACGAAAGATAACTGGAGCTAAGCCTTGACTTGAACTGCAGCGGGAACACCACTCCACAGGCATCCTCGACAGCACGGACGAAGCCTACTCCTCGGAGAAACCACCATCTGACACATACTCCTACTCTGGGGTTGGGGAAAATAGAGCAAGACTGAGTACTACTCACTGTACTCAGCAAGTCATACCGGAATAGGGGTATGATGCAGGGAATTATCAAAGGAGAGCTAGAGTGGTTCATTTGCATAAAGCGAGCATTTATAAACAGAAGTTGAAAGAATTAAACAGTTGTAATAATTAATCAATATTATTCATCCACTGTCCAACGCTATACCACGTTGCGACAGGCCCAACCATCCACCTATACTATCCAATTTCATTAGACTAAACTAGGGTGAGACTAATCACGGTGAATCTGGTTGACCGCCCATAACCGCGGGCACGGCTATTCGAATAGTTTTACTCTGATCAGAGGTGTACAACTGTACCCACAAGACACAGCCCCACGACACGTTTCCGTGCGTCGACATGCCACCACGACATACCAGAAAGAGGCCGTGACAGGACCGTTCGCATAACCCCCTCTAACCAAGCACACCACACCTCAGGTTTCACCCACACTCCTCGCAAGGCAGCGGGCAGTCCCCTCTCGTGCCTAGGTGAATTCGGAAGCGACAGAGGCTGTCGCAGGGCCCGCCCCGCTCCATCACGCCCACCCTTGCCTGGATGCGTCAGCTAGAGGAAAGCTACACTGCAAGCCCAGTCGTTGCCCACGCTGGCTTGTGGTAAGTACGATAAGTTCTTCCAAGGCATCCCGCGAACCGGTCCTTAACTGCCATGGGTGCGACCAGCAAAACCATGCACCCACAGCCCACCATGTGATTTATTTTAATTAACCAACACCGAAGCGGTGTCACTAATCTAACAATACCATTAGAACCTACTGTCTAAACATTAATAGGATTTCTCCCATTGTGTACTAGTTGAACTAAGCATGGCTAAGCAATCCCTAGTCCAATCTCTAGTCATGTTATAACCCAAGCTAACAAAGGAACATGGTACAACAATAGCATGGCTATGACAATAGGTAAACATCCCATAGTAACATTATAAAACGATGCAGTATTTGAAGAAAAAAAATATAGAGCATTTGCAATATAGGATCAACACGTTCAAGTGACAAGCATGACTTGCCTTGCTCTGCTGCTGGAGGAACCTCGGCAACTATTTCGAAGTACACCGGAGCGTCGGAAGAACCGGAATCTAAGCGACATACAAAGCAAACAATACAAACAGGCTATAAGACTACTGAAACAGAGAAAAAAAAACTATTTTTAATGGATTCTACACATTTTTCTTGATTTACTGAGACTTAAATGGGCTTAAACGGAGCACGGATGAATTAGTTATGAATTTTAGAAGATTCACTGTATTTATTACTATAACAAAAGTCCTTAAATCATTTATTGCGCAATAAATCCCAGGGCTGACGTCATCAAGGGGGGCGGCGCCGACAGGCGGGGCCCGCATGTCAGTGGCGCACGGGGGCCGGTCTACTATGGACCGGGACCACGCGGGTGGTCCACCGCCGGTCCACGGGATCGACGGCCCGGATCGACCCGAGGCCTATCGGACGGTGCGGCGGCGGCCTAGCTCGGCTCGGCTCGGCACAAAGCCGGCCGGCCGGCCATGGCAAGGGCGGCGGCGCGCGCGCGTGTTGCCGGTGACGGCAACCGGCGGCGGGAGGCGGCGGCGCAAAGGCGGCGGCTCGACCCGGCGCGGCTAGGAGGGAGAGGGAGGGGAATAGAGGAGGAGGGATGTCTCACCGAGAGTGGCCGGCGCGGAGGAGGACGACGGCGAACGGCGACGGCGAGCCACGGGAGGACAACGGCGCTGGGCGGACGAGCTCCGGGAGGCCCTAAGAGAGGAAAAGAGAGAGATTAGGGGGAGGGAGATGGACCACGGCGATCGGAAACCATGGCCGAAGGCGGCGGACATGGCGGCTCTCACTGTCGCACGGCGGGAATGATGCTCCGGCGGCGAACCTCGACGGAGGAGGGGTGGACGGGGTGGATCTCGGCCACTTGAACCCAACGGCGGCGACGGCGCGGTGCGGCGGCGAGCCTAGCGGCGGCTAGAGGCGGCCGGAGTGGCGGGAAAGGCGGCGGCGGGTGGATGCACGGTGCGGGAGCGATGGAGAGCTCGGGAGAGTTCGGCGAAATGGGGAAAGGCGACAAAAAGGGAGATAGGGGGCTGGACGTGGCCGGGAAAGGCGGGAATCGCCGGCCGACGTGGGGGAGTGGGAGAGGAGAGAGAGGTGGGATTCGAAAATCGAATCCCGGCCGTCTCGGGAACGCGGACGAGCGGGAGAGAGGGGGAAGTGGGCGCGGGAGACGCGGCGCACGACCGGGGCGGCCGACGTGGGCGCGGCGGCGGTTTCGGCGGTGGTGGCGATGTAGGGACGGGCGGCCGGAGGAAGGGGACGACCCCGACAGGTGGGGCCCACCTGTCGGCGTCCCGGGGAGAGAAGGGAGGCGGGCGGCCGGCCCGCACGACTTAGTTGGGCCTCGGCCTTCGGCCGGCCCAGCGTGAGGAGGGGGAGAAAAAAGAGGAATGGGCCGGCGGCCCATTCAAAGGAAAAAGAGAAAAGAAAAGAAAGAAAAAGGAAAAAGAAGGAAAAAGGATTTTTCCTGGGATTAAAATTGCATGTGCTCAATTTTAATTGGATAAAATTATTTCGAGAGCTCTGAAAATTCCACTAAAAATCTTGTTAGCGTATTTCGGCATGTAAAACTCAAAAAAAATTCCACATGCCAATTCCGATTATTATTTGCATTAATTTATTCAGGTTTACTCTTGCTTGACACTGGTATTTTCTTGAGACCATTTAAAACTCCAATTTAGGCTTGGGAAAGAACTTCGGGGTGTGACAGATAGTCTGGAGTGCTTGCGCTGGCAGCTTTGTGTGTTTACTGTGGAATTGATAGGCTTCACACCGCTGAACCATGTCGTAGGCGTCTTTGAGGGCGATTGGCCAGAAAAACCCTTGTCGGAAAGCTTTTCCGACTAATGTCCGACCGGCGGCATGTGACCCACAGATCCCTTCATGTATGTCGAGGAGGAGGTGTCTGCCATCGTCGGATGAGACGCATTTTTAGGAGTACCCCGTTTGGTGCCTTCTTGTATAGATCGTTGCCGATCATACAGTAGACTTTTGCTTTACGGGATATTTTCTCGGCTTCTGCGTCGTCCTCGGGCAACTCTTCGCTGCCTATGAATTTGATGAGTGGGGTGCGCCAGTCGTCTGTGGTCTCGATATCAGCAACGGCGCGCTCTGCCTCTGTAGCCCCCGAGCCGATGTTGGGGCGACCAGGCTATCTTCGCCGGTTGCCTCTTTCACTGATGGCCTCATCAGGACGTCCAGAAAGGTGCCAGGTTCAAGTGGTTCTCGTCTGGACACACGTCGTGCTAGATCATCCGGTTCGATGTTGTCTTTGCGGTATACATGTCGGACCTCGATCCCATCGAACCTTTTTTCCAGCTTCCTGACTTCTGCGAGATACTTGGATAACTCGGGGCTAGAGCACTTGTAATCTTTATGCACCTGGTTCGCGACTAGTTCGGAATCCCCTTTCACGATCAGTCGCCTGACTCCGAGTGCAGCTGCAGCTCTTATCCTGGCGAGTAGTCCTTCATATTCGGCTGTGTTATTGGTTGCCCTGAAGTTGAGGTGAATTGCATGCTTGAATTGATCTCCCGAAGGTGATGTCAAGATGAATCCTGCCCCTGCTCCCTGGCTGTTGAGTGCGCCGTCAAACGCCATTGTCCACGTTTCGTTGTAGATTTGGTTGTCTGACCTGTTATCAGGCATGGTCCAATCGGCTACGAAATCGGCGAGTACCTGGGACTTGATGGCTATTCGTGGCACGAAGTGGATATCAAATTGGCTTAGCTCGACTACCCATTTCGCAATGCGGCCGACAACGTCTTTGTTTCTCACGACTTCACCGACAGGGAAGGAGGAGACAACTGTGACCCTGTGGGCTTGGAAGTAGTGGCGTAGCTTTCTTGATGTCACAATTACTGCGTAGAGCAGTTTTTGGATCTGTGGATATCTTGTCTTTGCGTCGTAGAGAGCTTCGCTGACATAGCAGACTGGTCGTTGCACCTTCTCTCTCTCGACAACAATGATAGTGCTAATGGAATATGGCGTGGTGGCAATATAGAGAAATAATTCTTCATTAGGTTGGGGGGCAACAAGTACAGGTGGATTTGATAGGTAGCGCTTGAGTGCAATGAATGCCTCTTCGGCCTCCTGTGTCCATACAAATTTGTCTTGCTTTTTCAGCAGAGCGAAGAAAGGTTGTCCTCGCTCTCCCATCCTAGCGACGAACCTGCTTAGTGCCGCCATGCATCCGGTTAGCTTCTGTACTTCCTTGAGTCTTGTAGGCGACTTCATGTTCTCGATTGCCTTGATCTTCTCGGGATTTGCTTCTATTCCTCTGCCAGAGACGAGGAAGCCGAGTAGCTTGCCCGATGGTACTCCGAACGTGCACTTCTCTGGATTGAGCATGAGGCGATATTGTCGGAGGTTGTCGAATGTTTCCCGCAGATCGTCAATCAATGAGTCGCTTGTCTTGGTCTTGACAACAATGTCATTGACATAGGCATCGACATTGTTTCCGAGCTAGTCGCTAAGTGCACCTTGGACCGTGCGCTGGAAAGTGTTTCCTGCGGTTATTAGTCCGAACGGCATCTTAACATAGCAGAATACCCCGAACGGCGTGATGAATGTTGTCTTCTCCTTGTCCTCTTTTGCCATGCTTATTTGGTGGTAACCGGAGTAAGCGTCGAGGAAGCTCAACAACTCGCAACCGGCTGTTGAGTCCACCAGTTGGTCTATTCGAGGAAGAGGAAAGTGATCCTTGGGACATGCCTTGTTGAGGTCGGTGAAATCGACACACATTCCCCACTTCCCGTTGGCCTTCCCTACCATGACTAGGTTGGCTAGCCACTCTGGATGGAGTACCTCTCTGATGAGACCGGCTTTGAGAAGCTTGTCGAGCTCTTCTCGTATGGCTTGTTTTCGATCTGGTGCAAATCTCCGCAGTTTTTGCTTTACTGGCTTGGCATCAGGTCGCACCATGAATTTGTACTCAATCACCTCCCTGGGTACCCTCGGCATGTCGGATGGCTGCCAAGCGAACACGTCAGCATTGTCGCGGAGGAAGGTGATGAGCGCGAGTTCCTATTTCTCGCCTAGTGATGCCCCGATCTTGACGGTCTTGTCGGGGTTGGCACTGGAGAGTGGAACGATCTTGATTGCGCCGTCTGGCTTTAGCATCTTGTTTGTTTTGCTCACTTTCTTGGGTGGATCAGCTGTGGCCGGTGGGCTGGGCGTGTGCTCGACCATGTTGAGGCTCCGCTTGTCGCATTGTACTGCCAGCTTAGCGTTCCCTTGAATAGTGATTGTTCCCTTCGGTCCTGGCATCTTGAGCACTTGATACGCGTAGTGAGATGCGGCCATGAACTTCGCGAGTGCAATTCTCCCAATGATGGCATTGTATGTTGTATCGAATTCAGCGACATCAAAGGTGATCTGTTCCGTTCGGAAGTTGTTTGCTTGGCCGAAAGTCACAGGCAACGTAATTTTGCCCAATGGTTTGGACGATGACTGAGGAGTGATTCCATGGAAGAGTTGATCGGTGGGTGTCAACTCGCTTCGTGGGATCCTCATCGCGTCCAAGGCGCTGGCGAAGAGAAGGTTGATTGAGCTGCCGCCGTCGATCAGGACTCGTGCAACCTTGATATTACGAATAGTGGGTTTGACCACGATCGGATATCGCCCTAGGATGACAGCGGTCTTGGGGTGGTCCTCTTCTGAGAATTCTATCTTCTGCTCGGACCACTTCATCTTGGGCGCAGCCCCCTGCCACGTCGAATAGACTTCACGCTCCACTTTCTTGTATTCTCGCTTTGAGGAGTATGCCGTGGAACCTCCGAAGATGTGTGAGACATGGAGATCGGAATCTGGGTATGCTGAGTCCGATTCCTGAGTAGGCGCCTCAGAGTCCTTCTCAGCCACACGTACTCGCTTGCCTTTTTCCGATGCCATGTGTTTTGCGAGCGACTTTTTGAAGACGAGGCAATCTTCTAGAGAATGTCTGTCCGACTTATGTATAGGGCACCATGCTTTCTTCGTGTCGCTGCCTTGTGGGTCTGGGCGCTTGGGAGGGTCCGCGTATTCTGTTGCGAGAACTTCCAATTGAGCTTTCCTTTTCCCACTCTTGCGATTTTTCTTCTTGCTTGACTCAGGTGCGTCCTTGGCTGGTTTCTTCTCTCCTCCAGTCTTCGGTTTGTCGTTCTTGCGTCTCAATGCGTCATCCGCATGAGCGCATCGATCGACAATTTCGAATAATCTCCGAGTAGTCGTGACGCACCTCGTTGCCAACTCCTGAGCAGTATAGTGATCTTTGACACCATATTTGAAAGCGCGAATTACAGAAGCGTCAGTGATCTCGGGGATTGTGTTTCTGCACTCGTTAAAGCGCCGAACATAATCCCTCAAGGATTCGCCCTGGTTCTGTGTCAACGCATGTAGGTCGTCTTCGATCGCGTGGCGCTTGTAAGTTCCTTGGAAGTTGGCTACGAACTGTTGCCACAAGTCTGCCCACGAAGAGATCGAGTAGGGGGGAGATGCATCAGCCATGAACGTGCAGAGCCTTTTAATGCGGTTGGCAAGTAATTCGCCAACGCGTTGTCGTCCGCTCCGGCATCGTAGAGTACCGTGGAGTAAACCTGAAGGAACTCTTCTGGGTCGGTGCTCCCATCGTATTTCTCTATTGCTCCAGGTCAGAATCTTTCAGGCCATCGGACATCCCGAAGTGAACGACCGAAAGCTCTACACCCAGTGCTGGGGGCGGTGGGTTGTCGGCGATCATATGTCCTTCGTGGATGTCTATCTGATGATGAAGATGACGAGGATGATGACGATGACGATGGGTCACTTGGTTCCGGCATACGATTACGAGGACGTCGGCCAGGTTCTCGAGAATCCTGTCATCGTCTCCTGTTGTTGTCTCGGCGCCGATCTCCATCATCGTCGTCATTATGGCGACGTCCTTGACCAGTATCGCCCAGCACCCGCCGTTCGCGATCATCGTGATCGTGGCGGTTGTGGCGGTTATCACGGTCTCGGTCTTCGCTTGAACGGCCTCCTCGATCTTCGTTATCATGACGCCGTGAAGAGACATGACGCCGGGAATGGTTCTCGTTGTCTCGTGTGCGTCGTGCCTCTCGGCGGCCATTCAGGTGATTGCGGAGATCGCCGGTGCCGCGAGGTGGAGGGGTGGCTCGATGAGGCGATTCTCGTCGTTCAGGGTCTTCACCATTAGCATCGCCGGTTGGTGGCTGTTCCAGGTGCGTTGTAGCAGCGGCCTCTTCGAACGCGTTGCTGAGGTTGGTCACTGATTCCCGTAGTCATTCTGTCCAACATGCGAGATTGTCATTCAGAATGGGATAGTAGGGGTTTCCCTCAGTATTGCGTTGACGGCTCTGATGTGCTGGGCCGGAGTAGTCACTTGATTCTCCGCTTCCGAATTGGTGCGCACTGACGTGCCGACATCATCGATAGCCAATACCTCACGCGGCGTACTCGTTGTCGATGATCCATAGTCTTCGAGCAGGTGCAAGACTGATGGTTCGTGGGGATCGATATCGATTACCCCAACAAATCGATCTGAAATCAGCGTCGCTCCTTGTTCCTTGTCTTCATCCCTGATGGGGTTGCGTGACTGCTGGACCTTAGGAGGTGGCGTCTTCATGGCGCTGAGAAAGACCTTGCAGCTCGAGAGGTCGTGATTCTTTGTCTTGTGAATAGGACAATAGACATCACGAGTTGGAGAGGTACGCTGAATTCCACGCTCTTTGCAGGCACGAATTTCAGCATGGACGTTGAGAAAGACCCAGCAGGCTTGCAGGGTGTGTTTCCTGGTTTTGTGGATAGGACACCAGGACCTTGTCACCTCGGAAGTAATCCTCGTCGGCTCGTGATTCTTGTTGGAAATACAAGGCTTGGCCGCACTAGGATCCTTCTCGGGCTCGGATGTCATCGACGTCCCGATCTCCGCTTCGGCGGGAGGATCTTTCGACATGGAGTCGCCCCGGGTTGTAGCCATTGCGTTCTCGTTTCCAGCCATTGGCGGACCAACTGAGATCGGCACTGTGGTATAAACCGGAAAGACGATTTCGCCGACTTGAGTCCACACCAATGTTATTGAAGTAGGAACTCCTTGGTTGAGGTTGGTGTTGACGCTGTTGTCGACGAAGCTGGATGTGTCCCCCTACCTGGCGCGCCACTATCGACGGGGGATACCCGTAGACCGGATATAGAGGGTATTGGGGTACGCTGGTACGAGGATCTACGTAGTACGACATCAAGCAAACAGGAAACAGGGATTATACTGGTTCAGGCCCCTTGGTAGGTAATAGCCCTAATCCAGTTGATATGGGATTATATGATGGAAACCACAGATTACAAAGGGAGTAGTGGAACTCGACGATACCGACAAGATCGTAGTCGAGTTGATCCGACTAGACCTCCCGACGACTTGGCTCCAATAAGCTTCGGCTTCATAAGCTGTGGTGGATGTGTTGGCTCTGAGATTCGATGCCTTAGGTCCTCCTGAGGGGTCCCTTTTATATCACAGGTCAACTGTCTCCAAGTAGGATTCGGAGACGCCAGACCGGACACAACACAATGACGACCCAGTTCTGACCGAGTAGGACTCCTTCCATCTGTGAACTCCATGATGAATTTTCTTAACGTATGCCGAAAACGTCCGTATACGCGTGAGCATACCATATCGATACGTGACGTATATCGAAGAGTAAAGGGTATACCTTACCCGTAACCCTGACAAATTTTATCAATACTTTCAATACAAAACAAACATATTAAATATTAGTTTTAATGATACTAATTTCATATTGTAGATTTTACTATATTTTGCTATAAACATGTTAATTTTTTTAAAAAGTAAATCGTTCCCGCTCTATCCATGAGACACTGAGTAGCGAATAAATAAAATGCCACCTAAAGAAATAATAGAACTACTAAGAGAATCGGTAGGGTGTCAAACCAAACCAAACAAACCTGTTCTCCTTAATGATTTTTTCTTAAACATTGCTCAAATTTTGTCCAACGTTGTTGTTCTTCAAGCAATGGTGACCAATAAGGAAAAAAAAGAATGTACTAAAAGTCAATGAATGAATGATCAGAGGTCTCAATTTTGTTCACGAGAATAAGAATACAAGATTAACATCCACTTACAAAAGAACAAAAGGAAGGGCCCGACCCGATCGTTCGATCGAACAACCTTAATGAAATGAAAGAGAACACAAGAGAAGAGGATTAAAGGAGAGGCCCAGATTAGACGGTGACGTTTATACGTCATAAACGCATTGAGTGGCATACGACCACAAGCTAAGCAATGCTTCTACGTGAAGCCAAAGCTACAGATACACGGTGTTGATATAAAATGATTAATTAGTCGTTGGTCTGGCCCTATTTCTTTTGCTTTTCTGGAAAAAAAATGTTAGGATAGTTAATCACCATACCTCTAATTAAGATAATGGTACGTCGTAGCTCTGAATCTTGATTTGCATCATATTATTTGTTGCTGAATAAAGAATGGTTAAGGTGGCCATTTGCCACCTCAAGGCCACCTGCAGCTTTCACTTGATAGATTAACATGCAAAACAGTGGAAGAGAGTGGATGCTTGATGGATGCATGGTAGCATTCGAACTTTTTTCTTGGACACATGAATTTCGCATAATTAAAGAAGTTCTCTTTCCCCTATATGATGGGAGAAATACAGTACTGCTTTCTTTCAGATAGGGCCTCAATTGTTAAAAAAAAAAAGAGAAAGAGACATGCATCGTGACGATAAATCTAAATGGAGGTATGATTTTATAAATATTATAATCTCCCTGTTTCAAACTATATAATCACTGTTGAGTTTTCCACGAAAATTAAGAAGAGAAATGAAAAAATGAAATTAAACAATGTATGTTTGTGATTGGTTGAGATGAAAGAAATGGTTGAAGAAAAGTAAGTGAGAGATTAATTGTGTTTTTGATCGAGATAATGGAGTAAGAGAAGTGCTATATTTTATCATAAATTTTAAACAAAGGAATTTGCTATATTTTGGAGGGGAAGAAGCACAAAATAAGCAATTGAATTTAGTCTTGGCCGGTGATCGTGTTAGTGTCGTAAATGACATCAATCTATTTGTGGCAACACCCATTAGTTGTCAATCGCCGAACCAAACTTCCCTGATCTCTTCGCTACCGCCCCTTGATACCATCACCAACGTGTCGTCTTATTAGAGTTAGATGCCCAAATAGGACCCATTTGGAGCACATAATCTTCATATATAATCATGCAGTGGAGAATAAATCCATTTTTTTACCCAAGCCCACTTTTGCAGAAAATGGAGTTTGCTTAGCTTGCTACTTCTGAAACTAGAAGTTGCACACTATATAGTCACTTGAAAAACAAGCCACTGATCAAGAAAACACAAAAGAAGTTGGCTGTTCCTTTCTCCTACTTGAACAAAAAGTCTATCAATAAGCACAAAAGAAGCTGGATGTTCCTTTCTCCCTGTACCTAAGAAAACGGATGGTATGTTGGTTGAAAGGATTGCTTTGAACAGTTGGTGAGTTTGCATGGACTTTGGTTTGATTTGGTGCTCGATCATACACCTTGAGACGCGTCGATTGACAAGGTGTTTATGCCCACGAGGAAATCCGTTAGCAGTTGTGCACATCTGATAGATCCTATTGCAACCCCGTTTATGGTTGGGCAGTACAATCCTTAGTGTGGAGATTATGGGTACCCCATACCCACACGGCATGGTTATCCGACTAGTTATAGGGGATAACTTATATTTATGTAATATGTAACAGATCATGACTTGGGTGTTACGTTTCCTTGTATATTACGGAACGGCCTAAAGTCCTGGTTTGATAATATTGTAAAGTAGATTTAGGAAACCGATACCGTATTGGTTAAGGTTTCTATCTTGTAATCCTGCCCCCCATCCTATATAAGGTGGGTAGGAGGCCCTCTAGGGGGCATATGATACAACCTGATCGTCAGATCAATACACACTCGGCGGATTCAAATCCCCAAACAGGAGTAGGGTATTACCTCTCATTGAGAGGGCCTGAACCTGTCTAAATCCTTTGTCTCCGCATCCATCCACTTTTAGGTCTCGTGCGCTACCCCCTTTTATTATTGCCGAAATCATGTTTCGACAGTTGGCGCGCCAGGTAGGGGTTGCGTCGAGTTTCCTATCAACAAGCGCGATGGAATCAATTTCATGAGTCGCCGACTTCGTTTTCGCTTTGGGAGTTTTCACTTCCTTTCCGTCGACCACTTCTTCAAGCTCCTCTTCTCTGACTTGATCCAAATCAGTCAGGGGGAAACTCAATCTGATTTTTATCATTATTTATCATATTGATTTTTAATCTCAGATTAATTTCTTGCTATTTTTTGTTGTTGTTCGCATATAACTACGCGGCACTATTGAGGCGATTGATGCTGGTCATGGACTCGAGGCGTCTCAGCTTTCCGGTCGATCGGCCGCGAGTCCACTCCGCCGGCTTGTCCTCGCCACCGCCATTGCTGATAGCAACAACGACTTCACCGCCGGCCTGCCTCCGTCGCCGCCGAGTGGTGCCTCCGCCTACATGGCTGGCCTATTATGCCGCCGCTGTTGGGCGTCTACGACTTCACCGCCGGCCTGTCATCGCCTATACGGTTGGTCGGTCACACCACCGTTCATGGGCGTCCACGACTTCACCGCCGGCTTGCCTCCGTCGCCGCCGATTGGTGCCTCCGCCTACACGGCTGGCCTATTATGCCGCCGCTGTTGGGCGTCTACGACTTCACCGCCGGCCTGCCTCCGTCGCCGCCGACTGGTGTCCTCGCCTACACGGCTGGCCCATTATGCCGCCGCTGTTGGGCGTCTACGACTTCACCACCGGCCTGCCTCCGTCGCCGCCGATTGGTGCCTCCGCCTACACGGCTGGCCTATTATGCCGCCGCTGTTGGGCGTCTACGACTTCACCACCGGCCTGCCTCCGTCGCCGCCGATTGGTGCCTCCGCCTACACGGCTGGCCTATTATGCCGCCGCTGTTGGGCGTCTACGACTTCACCACCGGCCTGCCTCCGTCGCCGCCGATTGGTGCCTCCGCCTACACGGCTGGCCTATTATGCCGCCGCTGTTGGGCGTCTACGACTTCACCACCGGCCTGCCTCCGTCGCCGCCGATTGGTGCCTCCGCCTACACGGCTGGCCTATTATGCCGCCGCTGTTGGGCGTCTACGACTTCATCACCGGCCTGCCTCCGTCGCCGCCGATTGGTGCCTCCGCCTACACGGCTGGCCTATTATGCCGCCGCTGTTGGGCGTCTACGACTTCACCGCCGGCCTGCCTCCGTCGCCGTCGAGTGGTGCCTCCGCCTACACGGCTGGCCTATTATGCCGCTGTTGTTGGATGTCTACATCCTCACCGTTGGCTCACCTTCGTTGCCGTCGACTGGTGTTTCCGCTTACACGGCTGACCTATTATGCCGCCATTAGTGGGCATCTTCGCTTTCACCGTCGACCGCCTTCGTCGCCGCCGACTGGTGTCTTCATTGTTATTGATGGACGACTTTGTTCCCACATTGGCCACTTCTGCCATCACCAAGGGGAATATTACAAAGCTAAGTCATCATTTATTTTATTCTTTATATGATATTTTTCCTTTTCCTCTGCCTCACTACACCAATTGGTCTTCCATTGAGTAGTGAGTCGGGGGCTACAGATGTTATATCATATTTTTTATAATATTTATCTTGATTGCTTGCGACATAATCTGAGTACAAAAGTACCTATCGAGTTATGGAGTTCTATCTTCCTATGCTTTCCGTTTGGTTTGCCAATGGATGGCTGCCTTTGGGCCGATTCCTAGCACCCGGGGGCTCGTTGGATGGACCGAGTAATGCAAGGTGCTAAGTATTATTCGGAATAAATCAAAAGCATAGAGATGAGATAAATTTATTTTCTGCTCTTAATAATTGCAAAAGTACCTGAGTAGTAAATTCTGATCCGTGAAACTTTGTTCCATTAATGACGAACTCATGTCACTCATATGCATGTTTGGGAAATGCCTAGGCCGACTCCCGATGCTTGGGGGCAATGACTAGTCGGACAGAGTGTTTAAACGTACAGAGTCATCTGCTCGGGGAAATCGAAATTGACAAGAGGAGAAATACATATTTATAAATATTTTAAAATACTTGATTTTTTCTCGAGTATTATATTTATATCAGATACTACTCATCCTATATGTTTGTTTTGCAGGATCCAGATCCAGATATGCATAAAAGGGATTCATGGCTTTAAGCTTATCTCTTACGCTCCAGGAATGGATCAGTCAGAACATCACCGACCGGCTTGCCTTCGCCGCCGCCGACTGGTGTTTCCGCCTGCACGGCTGGCCTTTATGCCGCCGTTGTTGGGCGTCTACGTCTTCACCGACCGGCTTGCCTTCGCCGCTGCCGACTGGTGTTTCCGCCTGCACGGCTGGCCTTTATGCCGCCGTTGTTGGGCGTCTACGTCTTCACCGACCGGCCGCCTCGTCCGCCGCCGACTGGTGCTTCCGCCTGCACGGCTGGCCTATTATGCTGCCGTTGTTGGGCGTCTACGTCTTCACCGATCGGCCGCCGCATCCGCCGCTGACTGGTGTCACCGCCTGCACGGCTGACTTATTATGCCGCCGTTGTTGGGCGTCTACGTCTTCACCGACTGGCTTGCCTTCGCCGCCGCCGACTGGTGTTTCCGCCTGCACGGCTGGCCTTTATGCCGCCGTTGTTGGGCGTCTACGTCTTCACCGACCGGCCGCCTCGTCTACCGCCGACTGGTGCTTCCGCCTGCACGGCTGGCCTTTATGCCGCCGTTGTTGGGCGTCTACGTCTTCACCGACCGGCCGCCTCGTCCGCCGCCGACTGGTGCTTCCGCCTGCACGGCTGGCCTTTATGCCGCCGTTGTTGGGCGTCTACGTCTTCACCGACCGGCTTGCCTTCGCCGCCGCCGACTGGTGTTTCCGCCTGCACGGCTGGCCTTTATGCCGCCGTTGTTGGGCGTCTACGTCTTCACCGACCGGCTTGCCTTTGCCGCCGCCGACTGGTGTTTCCGCCTGCACGGCTGGCCTTTAATGCCGCCGTTGTTGGGCGTCTACGTCTTCACCGACCGGCTTGCCTTCGCCGCCGCCGACTGGTGTTTCCGCCTGCACGGCTGGCCTTTATGCCGCCGTTGTTGGGCGTCTACGTCTTCACCGACCGGCCGCCTCGACCGCCGCCGACTGGTGTTTCCGCCTGCACGGCTGGCCTTTATGCCGCCGTTGTTGGGCGTCTACGTCTTCACCGACCGGTCGTCTCGTCTACTGCTGACTAGTGCCCTCACCTCTACGTCTGGTTTATACAGCTACCACTACTGATGGACATCATCGTCTTCCGTTGCCGACTGGTTATGCCGCCGCCGACTAGTGCTTTTATCTTCACAACTGCGCGTCTTCGCTACCAGTTTGCTTCTGTTGCCGCCGACTCGTGTTCACTTCATCACGGCGATGCAACTTTGTCATCATGGTGGAACGACTTCATCTTTATTATCTTCGGCACTGGCAAACTCTATTGCTGCTACTTCGCAAGTTTTACTACTTCACCAACCACGACGTCTTTGCGAACCTCGACATCTCGGCATGCAATGCCATGATATTTTACTACAACAAGTGACTCTCCAATATTCAGGATTTCTACTTGGACACCTTCAACACATATCTTCAATCAAGCAATGACTACTCGACGACAAGGAGCTATAATTCTCGACTCTATGTTCAGTTGTTTCCCAACTAACCAAAGAGTCGGGGGCTACACAAATATAAGGCTCAAAATTTGACAAATTTTATGTCAAGCTGAAGAAATCAATTAATCAGCCAATGAGTCAACTCCAGGAGTCATTATCTTCATCTTTACTTCGGAGCAGACATTCTACTTCAACAACTTCAAATATTTCGGTTTAGACGAGTTGGGCAACAACATCAACTCTTCTCCAATTATTTGTCTTCACGGTTGGCCTACTACGCAACTGCCGATAGAGGATCTCATCGTTATCATCGGCTGCTACATCGCTATTGACTGGATCACCGACATCGTCATCTTCATCAACATCTTGTCAAGCCTCATCAACATAGCCTACTCTGCTGCCGTTGATGGGAAACTTCATCATCATAGTCGGCTATCTCTGTTGCCGCTAATCATCATTACCGTCGGATGCGTTTGTCGCCGCCGATTATTTTCTTCATCTTCATGATTGGTGGATTTCGCCATCACCGTTGATGCGCGTCTACGTCTTCATCGTCGGTTTGCTTTCGTCACCACCGACTGTTCTTTCGTTGTTGTTGGGCGCCTACATCTTCACTGCTAGCTGACCTGACTGTTGCCGACTGGTTTCTTCGCCTCCATGGTTATGCAACTTCATTACATTTGATTGGTGGCATCTTTACTACCACTGACATCTTCCGTTACTTCTGATGAGCAATTTCGTCTTCATGTTGGTCATTTCATCTCCATGCCGACTGCGTCAGCTATTGCCAATAGATAATTTTGACTATGACAGAAGGACAAGCTATATGCTCAGGGGCTCATCAACTCAAGCGTGAGGATTATATCTCCAATTTGGACTTGTTCCGGATACATTCCACATGGATTCATAGTCATGAGTCTATTTTCTATGCTCAAAGACTGGACCAATTATTATTCCCCGTAAGGGCTATCAACCGAATACTTGCGCAAGTCGGGATTCAATTATTATATATATTTTGGAGTATCTCATAAGGGATAATCACTTAGATCAGAAGCTATTCATATGAGCTACACCTGGTCTATATCACCCGGAAGATTTATTACTCGAGAGCATGTTACATGCGTCATCCTTTAAAGGGTGTCGAAGGCATATTTTTTGGTCTAGGCCTAATATGTCCGCAGCCCATATTTTCAGGTGTGGCCTGTCACGTTCTTTTAGGGACTTAGGCACTTTTCGCTTAGGCCAAAGTGCGCGTGATCAAGTGCCCAATACCTTAAAATCCTTTTATACCGCAGTTACTCGACTTTTTAGGAGTTGGTACAATGCATCTTAAAAGGTGTCAAACAGTAAAGCTTTATATAGCTGCCCCGCTGGCTTTTTTATATAGTCAAGGTGCTGTTTGGGTTTATCAAGCAATTGATTGGATACAATATCATTGCTTTTTGCCACGTAAGTGTGCATTTTTATTGACCAATATTATGGCTTAGGCTGATTATATATTGTGGTCATTTTCTAGGCGGTTGGTAAATCCTTTATGAGTTTATTTACTCGGATTTTACACCACATATGCCATATATTTCCAGGTGTGGTGAAACTATGTGTCTTTTAGGGACTAAAGCACGTCTGTTAAAGCAGTGTGCGCATGGCGTATGCCCAATACTTTGGAAATTTCTTTATTCACAACATACAAGCTTCTTTATAGCTATTTTGCTATGTGAATTTTCAATGATGTAGCCAACTTTAGGTTACACTCGTCATATTTTACAAAGCAGTCGGTATATCACTTGGATCATATTATTCGGGGATTCACACCGCATATGCTATATATTGGTATCAAGTCACTTGGTTGACTACGATTATCAAAACCACTCAGTTGGTGCATCTATTAGATACATCTATTCGATGCACCTGACTTTATTTTTCAGCCCTCCACAGTCTTCATATTTGGTAAAAGTACTCGGGAGATCATGGTGAGGATGATTGAAGCACTCGGCTTTGGAGTAATCTAGTTCGAGAGAAGATTATCTTTCCGACTGTGAAGGTCTCAGGGGCTACTGTGGAGATTATGGGTACCCCATACCCACACGGCATGGTTATCCGACTAGTAATAGGGGATAACATATATCTATGGAATATGTAACAGATCATGACTTGGGTGTTACGTTTCCTTGTATATTACGGAACGGCCTAAAGTCCTGGTTTGATAATATTGTAAAGTAGATTTAGGAAACCGATACCGTATTGGTTAAGGTTTCTATCTTGTAATCCTGCCCCCCATCCTATATAAGGTGGGTAGGAGGCCCTCTAGGGGGCATATGATACAACCTGATCGTCAGATCAATACACACTCGGCGGATTCAAATCCCCAAACAGGAGTAGGGTATTACCTCTCATTGAGAGGGCCTGAACCTGTCTAAATCCTTTGTCTCCGCATCCATCCACTTTTAGGCCTGAACCTGTCGAAACATGATTTCGGCAATAATAAAAGGGGGTAGCGCACGAGACCTAAAAGTGGATGGATGTGGAGACAAAGGATTTAGACAGGTTCAGGCCCTCTCAATGAGAGGTAATACCCTACTCCTGTTTGGGGATTTGAATCCGCCGGGTGTGTATTGATCTGACGATCAGGTTGTCTCATGCCCCTCATCATCTGCTATTGTAGATGCTTCACTTGGAGGAGAGTTGATGTTGTTGCCCAACTCGTCTAAACCAAAATATTTGAAGTTGTTGAAGTAGAATGTCTGCTCCGAAGCAAAGATGAAGATAATGACTCCTGGAATTGATTTCTTCAGCTTGACATAAAATTTGTCAAATTTTGAGCCTTGTATTTGTGTAGCCCCCGACTCTTTGATTAGTTGGGAAACAACTGAACATAGAGTCGAGAACTGTAGCCTCTTGTCGTCGAATAGTTATTGCTTGATTGAAGATATGTGTTGAAGATGTCCAAGTAGAAATCATGAATGTTGGAGAGCCTCTTGTTGTAGTAAAATAACATGGCATCGCATGCCGAGATGTCGAGGCTCACAAAGACGTCGTGGTTGGTGAAGTAGCAAAACTTGCGAAGTAGCAGCAATAGAGTTTGCCAGTGCCGAAGATAATAAAGATGAAGTCGCTCTACCATGATGACAGAGTTGCATTGCCGTGATGAAGTGAACACGAGTCGTCGGCAACAGAAGCAAACTGGTAGTGAAGACGCGCAGTTGTGAAAATAAAAGCACTAGTCGGCGACAGCATAACCAGTCGGCGACGGAAGACGATGATGTTCATCAGTAGTGATAGCTGTATAAACCAGATGTAGAGGCGAGGGCACTAGTCAGCAGCAGACGAGACGACCGGCGATGAAGATGGTAAGGCCAATCAACACTGGCAGAATCATGCAGCCATGGAAGTGAAGAAACCAGTCGGCAGCCATGGCAAACGTAGGCAGCTTGTGTTGAAGATACTGATGCCTATTAGTAGTGACAGCGATGTAGCCAGCCGTGAAGAAGATAGCATCAGTTGGCGTTATAACAGGCCAGCCGTGCAGGCGGTGACACCAGTCAGCGGCGGATGCGGCGGCCGGTCGGTGAAGACGTAGACGCCCAACAACGGCAGCATAATAGGCCAGCCGTGCAGGCGGAAACACCAGTCGGCGGCGGTCGAGGCGGCCGGTCGGTGAAGACGTAGACGCCCAACAACGGTGGCATAGTAAGTCAGCCGTGCAGGCGGAAGTACCAGTCGGCGGCGGTCGAGGCGGCCGGTCGGTGAAGACGTAGACGCCCAACAACGGTGGCATAATAAGTCAGCCGTGCAGGCGGAAGTACCAGTCGGCGGCGGACGAGGCGGCCGGTCGGTGAAGACGTAGACGCCCAACAACGGCGGCATAATAGGCCAGCTCGGCAGCGGCGAAGGCAAGCCGGTCGGTGAAGACGTAGACGCCCAACAACGGCGGCATAAAGGCCAGCCGTGCAGGCGGAAACACCAGTCGGCAGCGGCGAAGGCAAGCCGGTCGGTGAAGACGTAGACGCCCAACAACGGCGGCATAAAGGCCAGCCGTGCAGGCGGAAACACCAGTCGGCGGCGGCGAAGGCAAGCCGGTCGGTGAAGACGTAGACGCCCAACAACGGCGGCATAATAGACTAGTTATCCGACAGTTATCCCACTTTTAGCTTTACTAGGCATGAGTACGGTGCCAAATCAAATCAAAATATCAAATCAAACATCGCTGCTGATAGCCAACATGGTACCTTCCTCATCTCATACCTCTCTGCACTTTGGTAAGCCAAGATTGATTACATTGGAGAGTGTCATCTTCCATAAGATGAAGTAGGGGAAGGGTGGTGGTTGAGTCCGGTGTATATCACTATATCTACCAGGGATTTAAATTCAAAAACATGTTTTTAATAAAAATTTAGTGAAGTTAGAGAATTGCAGTTGGTCTTAACCTATTTTATTGTGTTGATACAATGTATTTGTGACAATGTTGAATCTAGCATTTAGGGTATATGTGGTCTAACTTATCACCGGGTGTCGCTCTTGTCGTCTTGCCATCCACCAATCGTCGCAGAGGTGCAAATGATTCACTATGCGCAGCGTCGCGGCCCTTGTTGGCTTGTTGGGATGGCGGTGATGCATCGATGTCGGCTTGGCTGCTTGATGACCTTGCGTCCCTGCTATGATCACACGACGTATGCCCCGACGACCGCTGCTATGATCACACGATGTCTGACCTGACGAACATTGCTATGATCACACGATGCAGTGAGAAATCGGAAAAAGACGAACGCGATGCAACACGCAAGACCGAGTCACCGAGAGATGACGACGCTTCAACCTCATACTTCACATGACACAGTTTTTTTGTCCTCGCCTTCTTACCTTGGCTTCGGGTCATGAATTTTTTGGTGGTCGGGGGACTGTCAGACCACCATGTAGATACGTATATGGTTTACAAGTACATCCGTTTAAGGGCCTATTTGAATTAAAGAATTTATATAGGAATTTCATAGGATTCAAATTCTATATGAAAATTTCCTATTTGGTCCTTTGATTTAAAGGATTGAAGCTTTCCAAATCATATGAAATTCCTATGGAATGACGCATTGCATGTGGAATTTAGAAGAAATTTAGCAAGAGCTTAAACCTCTTGGAAAATTTTCTTTGAGTCTATGGGGGTGTTTGGATCCCCGCCACACATTGCCTCGCCAAACATGCGGCTGCCACAACAGTTTGACTGATGTTTGGTTAATACGTGAGTTGTGGCAGCCACACTTTTTGCTAGTTCATTTGCATGCTTATTTCCGCCACAGCTGTGGCGATTATTTCTCTCGCCACAATCTCTGGCGACGCCACAACTTGATGGCTGGTTTGGGCTGTGAACCAAACAGACCCTATCTCTCTCATCCGATTCCTATGTTTTTCCCGCGCTCCAATCAAATGATCATTCCTATATTTTTCCTGTGTTTTGCAATCCTCTGTTTTACACTTTAATTTCTGTCAGAATCTTGTATTTTTCCTATTCCTCCATTTTTTTTCAACTATGCGATTCAAAGGGCCCTAAATGTGTGTTAGTAGGATGTATTTGTGAGTATGGCCATGCTTAAGATCCCACCTCAAAATTTTTTACCCTATCACATCGAACGTTTGAATGCATGCATAAATTATTAATATAGGCTAAAAAATAATTAATTGCACAGATTGCTACTAATTTGTGAGACAAATCTTTTAAGCTTAATTGATCCATGATTTGATAATATGGTGCTACAGTAAACATTTGCTAATGACGGATTAATTAGGCTTAATAAATTCGTCTCGCAGTTTACTGATGAATTCTTTAATTAGTCTTTTTATTAGTACCCGAATACCACATACAATACCCTATATAATATCCGATGTAGTACACCAAAACTTTACACCTCTATAAATATGATGTGGCTATGTACTCAGTACTCACCTGTCCTAGTAATTAAAAAATATCAAGCACCAAATATTCCTTAACAAATCCAAATTTAGGTGGCTGTAGAGAAATACTACACTACTGTACACTACATTCCTGCGGGAGAGCAGAGCACAAGGAGTAGCAGTAGGAGTGGATTATACAAGTACCACGCGTCTAGAACATTCTCTCAAGTCTCATCCACTGGTGGCAACGGCAACGCAACGGCCATGAGAGAGAAGTACGGAGTACTCCTACTAGGAGAGTACGTACAAAACGGCAACGGCAACGGCGACGCGCAATCCGTCCGTTTCGTTCCGTACGAACCGCCGGCGTTCAAAAATTCAAAAAAGCACAGGGCGAGCGAGTACGTTACGGGGTTGCGGGGGTGGAGCAGCAGCGCACACGGCTCGCTCCCCGTTCCCCGTCACGCGGTCAACCCGCCCATGCATTCGCGCGCCGGGGCCCCACCGGTCAGCCACCCGCGCGGAGGATGCGGGCCCCACGTGTCATCGGCGTTGGAGGTGGTGGGTGGGGGCGCGGGTGCGGTGTGGCGTCTTTATAAAGGAGGGGGGCTAGCGACCCCTCACCTTCCTTCCATTCGACTCCACTCCACTCCCCACCTCACCTCGCCTTTTTAGAGAGAGAAAGAGAAGAGAGCGAGCTCGACGAGGAGAGAGAGAGAGAGAGAGAGGAGTCACCTCACCTGCACCTGAGCTAGAGAGAGAGAGAGAGAGAAGAGGAGGAGGGTGGTGGAGGAGGAGGCCGGGAGGGGGAGATGGAGAGGCCGGCGCCGGTGAGGAAGTCCCACACGTCGACGGCCGACCTGCTGACGTGGCCGGAGGGCGCGGCCCAGGAGCTCGCCGCCGGGGCCACGCCGCCGCCCAACCGCCGGCCGCACCAGGTCCCCCGCCGTCTTCTCCCGAGTCCTTGCCATTGCTCAGCGAAGGCGTGCTCGCTTGCTTTGCCTGATTTTTTTTTTTTTTTTGGGTTTGGTGCAGCCGTCGGAGGCGATCAGTAAGGTGGTGTTCGGCGGGCAGGTGACCGAGGAGGAGTTCGAGAGCCTCAACAAGAGGTGAGATTGTGAAGGGAAGCTCGTGTGTGTGTGTGTGTGTTCGTGGCTGTGAATGGGATGATGATTCCGTGTTCTTGTTCTTGTTTTCTTCTTCTGAGTTTTTTTTTTGACCCTGGCCATTAGATCTCTCAATTTTGAGGCTCCACCCTTTGGGAAAGATCGAATTTCCTACGGTGTTTTAGCTGATCTGCTACTATGAAATGACGTCGAGTGAAATCCGCTGGATTTGAGTTTCAGTTAGGTCGGTGAGATGTGCACGATTAGTTTTTTTTGGATTTGAACTACTAGATTGTAGTGTCACATATGGATATGGCACAGCCCTTGATCTCACCCACAAGAATGATACGAGTACCTTGCAGTGTTACAGTTTGAATCTGACTGCATCTTGCACCATGCTATTGTGCTTCCATGTTAGGATTTTGGAACGTTCTTGTCGAATTACTATTGAGCTACTGATAATCTCGGTTTGTGTATGTTTTCACAATGGAAAAGTTTGTGAACATCTCACTATCTTGGTGTTTTGAGCATTAGAAATGATTTAATCTAATGGTTTTCTTGCTCCCACTGTTATTGCCAATTTACAAGCTGCAGTGATGCGCAAACTAAGCAGTCGGGTTATTATTTCTTTCTTTCAGGAAACCATGCTCAGCTCCCAAATGGAAGGAGATGACAGGAAGCGGCATATTTGCAGCGGAAGGCGAGGTTGAGGAAGACGAGTCAGCCAATGCTTCTGCAACGCCCGTCCGAACGGTTTCTAAGAATTATCAGGTGGTTCTTTCTGCAAAACATAAAATTATGTGCGTTCTTTTTCACTGTCATCTCAAAGTTGTTTTTTCACACTTTTTTTCAGTACGAAACTTCATTAATTTCAGATGCTATGCTAGAAAATTGAGAGGGAGTGCTTACTTAACAGTTTCCTGTTTTGCACATATTTGGATGGCATTTATAGAAGTAGCAGCTAATTGCTAAACTGAAACTTTGAGTCCCACAGAAGTTGTTGGGATGAATCATGTGGGATTTGGGAAGGGTGTACACACACCGGTTGGTAGCCTTTCCTTGCAATTGAAATGGACCTTTTCAGTAGATAACTAAAATGGACCTCAATATTGAAGAAATTTTGACGAGTAATATTTGAATTGGTTTCACGGGTAATAATCACTGTGGCAGGTCATTTGCCTTTTATTTTGACTTGTCATCTCTTTTGTTCTATTGGTCACATAGCAGTATTTCTTAGTAGGAAGTTTCATCCTTCTTTTTTTTCAGACGATGTGCTAAACGTTTGAGAGAAGTGATCATTAACAGTGTCCTGTTTTATATACACATTTTTACGCCAGTCACAGAAGCTACTGAATTATTAAATCAAACTTATTGAGTGTTCTAACCTCTAAGGGTCAGAAGTTGTTGGGTTGAGTGTTACGGGAAGGATTTACTATGTGGACACATTGGTTGGTAACCTTTCCTTTTAATAGAACTGGACCTGTTGACTAAACTATTAGGTGACCCTTGATATTCAATAACTTAGGTTGATAGACAATAGGATTTAGGTTGTCAGGTACTCTTTTATATTTTGTTTTTTTGTCCCTCACAAGGTACAAGGTATATATTTTTTGAGAGTTACAAAAATGTACGGCATGAAATTTCTAAGGAAGCAAAATGATTTTGTAATACTTACTGCAAATTTATCTATAGTGTTTATGAGTTCTCCCCTGAACATATTTTCTCGAGTTTCATCGAAAGATTTAAATTTCTTTGCGGCTTATATGCTCGAGTTAAGTTGCTGACCACTGACCACTATCTGGTTGGTAATGTTTTCAAAGTACACAGATGAATTACATTTGACTTGTATAGCTTATAGTACTATACTAGTTGACTACAACTTGAGATGATTTAATCCTGATGTTTCTAATTACAGAAACTAAATCTGATTTGTCGAATTACAGGCCATTAGCACTATAAGTCATATCTCATTCGCGGAGGAAGAAAGTGTTTCTCCAAAAAAGCCGACTTCGATAGCTGAGGTGGCGAAGCAGCGCGAGCTAAGTGGCACGCTTCAGAGCGAGGATGAGAGTAAGATGAAGAGGCAGATATCCAATGCGAAATCGAAGGAGCTCAGCGGCCATGACATCTTTGCTCCTCCAGAAGATCCCAGGCCACGCAACTCCGCGAACGGCTCGACCTCACAAACCCCGGGCAAAAATGCACAAGTCCTGACCTCTAAACACAGCTCCAGCTTTTCTGCTCAGTGCTTCAACCTGCACTGCAATGGTCGTTCTAACTTACTGATTGTTTTGATCTGACTCAACAGGTGAGCACCATCACGTTCGGAGAGGCTGACACCGACAGCGTGGTGAAAACGGCGAAGAAGATCCCGGAGAAGAAGCTGACGGACCTGACGGGCAACGATATCTTCAAAGGCGATGCTGCCCCGGGGACGGCGGAGAAGCACCTGAGCACGGCGAAGCTGAAGGAGATGACCGGCAGCGACATCTTCGCGGACGGCAAAGCGCCGTCGCGGGACTACCTTGGTGGGATCCGCAAGCCCCCCGGCGGCGAGAGCAGCATCGCGCTGGTCTAACAAACAAAACAAAACCCCCTGATGGATGGACATAGCCTACTACGACATTCTTGGACTCGTCCTCCCCGTTGCCGTCATTAGGAGTGATTTTTTTCTTCTAGGAGAGCTTCTTTGATGAGACTGATCGATTGAACTGCTGCTGCATGGTTTGTTTCCGTTTCTTTTTCTCGGCTTCTTTTTTTTTTGTTTAATCTGATCGATGATGGTGTGGGTGCGGCAAAGCAACGGTGATGGATATCTAATTTAACATTTGGTGTGCATGTGATGATGCGGTTGTGGTTGGGATGGTTGCTTGGTTTGGTTGGTCGGTTGGTTGTGGCGTACCTAATTGTAACAACCCAAATTGGTGTATTTGTTCTACTATAGTTGCATGACTTGATGTCCCAGCTGCCTGCCCGCGAGATCCAAGTGAGCAATATTGCCTTTCTTGGCCTGTTCAGGGAACTTCTGTTAGCTTTAATTTTTCCTAGAATCTTCCGCTTACGACAATTTAGATTTTCATATGTATTCTGAAAATATGTAGTTGTAGAATCAAAAAACAAAATTAAATTATGAAACTGATGAAAACATAGCCTTTTTAAATTCTCAACTGTACCTTTTGAAGTAAAAAACATATTAGTAAAACTTAGCCTTTTCGGATTCTCAACTACTACTAGGGGTGTGTTTAGTTCACGTTAAAATTGGCTCTATTCGGAAGCCGGTTACTGCGGCTGGCTGCAGCAGCTTGAACAGTATTTTTTATTGCTTATTCAGTTGTTGCATACTTATGGTACATCGCTGTGGTTGCACAACAATTGCTGCCGAACACAGCCATTGGAAGTTTGGTTGAAATTAGAACGATGTAATGGAAATATTGAAAGTTTATATGTGTAGAAAAGTTTTGATGTGATGAAAAAGTTGGAAGTTCGAAGAAAAAGTTTAAAACTAAACCAGGCCTAGGCCTATATGTTGTGTTGCTGCTGGCTAGCCTTGCATCCCTGCATGTTGCCTGCGTGCGTCCCTGTTGGCAGGTCAGGGGGAATTCAGGATGGTTCGTTCCCGTCAGTAATCTCTGTGCTTTTTTTATCTCAATTATTGCGACCTTGTGATGAGCTGAGCATTGGTGTTCGCTCGTCTCTGTCTTTGCTCCCCTTTGAAGAGCTAGCTGTGCTGTACTGTACTGATCTCGGAGGAGAAAAGAGATGGAATCTTTTCAGCCTTACAGATTGCCATGTTGCCAACTTTCCAATCGAGATGGGGAGAGAATCATGGGAGTTGCTAAACGGAGAGAAAAAGAATGGTTGCAGCTGCTGATTCCGTTCATTGGGATGCGATTGGCTTGGCTTGGCTTGGTGTGATGAGCAGCAGGTAATTGGATGGGAACAGGTTGGACTGGCAAATCCTGGGATCATTCTGACGCCAAAGTTTAGTAGTAAAAGTGTTGTCAAAAGCGTTGCGTTGCCTCGTTGGATCCCCTCTCTCCAGACTGTCACTCAAAATTAATCGAGTGAGCAGGCAATTTGATGCATATATTCAGATATAAGTATATTTCCTTCTTGTGATGCCGATAAAAATGTGTCGGCCTTAAGGTAGCCTGTGTGATTTTCACACGTCGCCAAGTACATTAGTACAACGCAACATTGATCTTTTACTCTTTAAGAGCAGGTACAATAGCAGACTATTAATCAGCTATAAACATATTTTAATGAGATAAAAGATGAGAGAGAAGAGCAGCGGGCTACAGACTCTAAGACGCAGTGTGTATATGGCAGGTGGGACCATATATTAATTGTATAGTAAGCAACCATTGTATGAATTAGCTATTAAATTAACTATAGATAAATTGGAGCTAGTAGTGAGCTGTACTATTAGACTTGCTCTTAGGGCATTTACCACGAGTGGTCTCGCTCTCACGTCCAATTCAAGCCGCCACCTCAATCGGGAGTGTTCTCATAGGGGTGTGCATGCCCTAACAAAAGCAAGAATTATAGATGGCCAAAAGGCCCAAGGCCCGACGGCCCGGCCCATGGCACGACATTGTCGGCCCGTGCCGGCCCGGCCCGACCACCGGGTCGTGCCTGGGCCCCTCCACCGGTACGTTGGGCCGGCCCGGCACGATGGGCCGGCAGCTAGGCCCAATATACAAAAAAATATAGGAGTAAAAATAGACATATTATATGCCATGGACGAAAGAATAGGGATCTAAAATAGACTTTTTTTATCCATACATATGTCAGCCGAAGAGGAGGGATATGAAATAGACTTATTTTAGCTATATATATATATATATATATATATATATATATATATGACACTCATATGGGGCACCATGGTGCCCGGGCACCATGGTTTCAAATGCACAAAATCACTTAAATTTTTCAAAATTTTCAAATTGTGAGTATATATATATATATATATATATATATATATATATATATATATATATATATATATATATATATATATATATATATATATATATATATATAGTAAATTTGTTTGGTGCTCCATGGTGCCCGGGCACCATTGTTGAAATTGAGTATATATCCAATTCAAATGAGTATGAAACTTTTTCAATTATTTAGGTATTAACATTAACTACTTTACTAACTAGTTCAAAACAAGTTTGAACTGAATTTGAACTTGTTTTTGTTAGATTTTGATTCTTGGTATATAGCATCCATACATATAATTAGTTAGGTATGTAATCATGGATTGTGAAATAAAGTTAAATTTGAGTTGTTTTGTTGATAGATATATGTATGAATCGAATTCTTATAACTAGGTATATACTCACAATTTAAAATTTTTTAAAAATTTTATTAATTTTGTGCATTTGAAACCTTGGTGCCCGGGCACCATGGTGCCCCATATGAGTGTCCTATATATATATATATATATATATATATATATATATATATATATATATATATATATATATATATATATATATATATATATATATATATATATATATATATATATATATATATATATATATATATATATATATATATATATATATATATATATATATATATATATATATATATATATATATATATATATATATATATATATATATATATATGTCAGCCCAAAGAGGAGGGATGAAAAATAGACTTGTTTTAAAAAAGGCGCGCTGGGCCACCCATGCCTTCGGGCCGGCACGGCACGGCCCGACAGCTGGTGGGCCGTGCCTGGGCAGGAGGTGCAGCCTATGGGCCGGCACGGCCCGATAGGCACGTGCCGGTCCGATGGCTGCTGGGCCGTGTCCAGCCGTGCCTGGGGCGGGCCGTGCCGAGCGAGCCCTTTGGCCATCTATAGCAAGAATGTCGACTTAGAAAGTGCCCTCGTGTGGAGCCCCATTGTCTCGTCTGGGTAGGGTAGTAAAGGACATAATTTTTTAGCCTATAAAATTTGAAGACCATGTCTAAAATGGAGTGGACTTGTTTTATATATTATTTTAATCTAGAAATATTTAAGGGCTAGGTAGGGTTGTGAAATAGCCTATAAGCCTTGACCTATTACCACTACTACATCAAAATTACTTTTTTCAAAACCCATTTAAGCCACTATGAATTGAGAAGGGATATCCGTGAGGCTACTTTTGCACTCTAAATACACCTGGTAGAATGTAAAGTTGCGGTGACCTTCCTTTCATCAGTCGTTTTGATTTTTTTTATTATCTTTTTAAAGTTTATCCAAGTTTATAAAATACTAATATACTAACATTTTTTACACAATACAAAGATATATCAAAATATATTATATGACAGTTTTAATGAAAACTAATTTTGTGTTGTAGACGCTGCTAATTTTATTTCTATAAGATCGAACTTAAAAAGTTTGACTATGACAAAAATTTAAAGCGACGTACAATTTTAAACGGAGGGAGTACTACAAATATATTTTTATAGGTGTCCCAAAAAATCGTAAAGAAAAAAGGAATTTCATTCAGCAGGTAAATAACAAATCCAAATGAAAATTGATTGGTTCAAAATCATCTTGCGGTTGTTGTATACAAGTAGCGACGGCCCAACAAAATGTCCTAGTGGGCTTTAAGCCCGAAGCGTCACACGCGGCCCTGTAATGAGACGACAAGCTCCAGGAGAGTCGACGAGAGAGAGAGAGAGAGAGAGAGGAGAGAGAGGAAATTGGAGAGGAGAGAGAGAGAGAGAAGCTGGAGAGGATGAGGGGCGGCGGCGGCGGCGGTGGCGGCGACGGGATGATGGACGACGGGCCCAAGTACGCGCAGATACCGACGAGCTTCGGCCACGAGCTCCGCGCGTGCCTCCGCTGCCGCCTCGTCAAGACCTACGATCAGGTGCGCACCGCCCCCGAGCTCCTCGCCTCGACGGCTTAGGGTTTCGTGTTCATGCTTGTTTCCGTATCGAATCGAGGGTTAATGCTTATTCGGGAGGAGTAATCTGTGCTCCGCGGGATGGGGTTTGCTACCGGCTTTGCTCTCGTTCTCGATCTCCTGCTTCGGCGTTGCTCGTGCGAACCTGCAAGCCTGCAGTGTTTAGGGATTGTATCTTCGTGAGAAATTAGTTTTGATTTCGTTGGTGTTTTTGCTGCTGCTGCTTTATTTTTTTCCCTGATAACCGTATGGATTGCACAGTTCATGGAGCAAGGCTGCGAGAACTGCCCCTTCCTCGACATGGAAAGGGATCACGACAACGTCGTCAACTGCACCACCCCCAACTTCACAGGGTAACGTCCATGCCGCGCTGCACTAACCTTATAAGTTGTTTGTGTTTCATATATTGTATTATTGTTGCTATGTCGGCCGCTCCTGGCGATTGTTCGCCTGCTTGGAGAGCGGAGTGGCGATTCTGCGCTGTTAGCAATCTCCTAACGATAAGGGATGTGAATTGTGCTTTGGCATAAACCGACTCGTGGACCGATAAGAAGCGAAAAGGAATGCCTTGCTTGACTTTCATCCTTTATTTATGTTGATTGTGGGTCATATGAAAATAGTCTCCTTTGTGAAAATTCATATCATATTGTTTACTTCGAAATGGTAGCCCATGGAGTACCAGTGGCACATGCACACAGACAATGAGACAAATACTCCTTCCGTCCCACAGTATAGTAACTTAGGATTAGATGGGACATGGGGTTTGCTATCATAGCTATGTTGCTATTTTTTCGGAAAACCTTTTATGCATGCTTTCTGTGAATTATGCAGTTCACTGTTTTCTAGAATCCAATTGCTTTGTACTATCGTGCTACGCTGAGAGTGGATATAATCAGAGCTAACTAAGATGCTTTTCTGTGCTCAGAATAATCTCCGTGATGGATCCTGGTAGGAGTTGGGCTGCTCGTTGGTTGAGAATTGGTGAGTACGTAGCTCTCCCATGAGTCTGCTATTATTCTTCAATGAAATTACAGTCACCTTTTAGTTTGTTGTCACTTGATTTCTTCCCACACCACCCAATTTTCGAGATTAAGTTATGGAATTTCCTAACTGAAGGTAACATGCACAGCTTAGCGGTGTGTTATAGCCTTATAGGTCAGTAAGTTCTAGCTGCCCTTTTTGCGTGCTGAGGCATAGCCAGTTGGTAGGCTGAAGATATCTCACTGCAGTTTCTATTGACTTGGTTTTATGTCTCACTGATTACATTCTGGTAATTATAAAACAGAACGAATAAAAACTTTTGGCCATGGTATGGCCTGCACTTTGCAGTGCCCAGGAATTCATTCTCAAATCCTGGTGTTCGATGGCAATCTGCTGAGTTAACACACTGGAGTTACTGTAAAAATAAATAAATTTTGCAGGTGTTCTTATATAGTTCAGTATAGTCAGGTAGTGATTGGCAAACTTCTCTACATCATACTAGTTTGTATCTTTTGACTTAGGCAGTTACCCCCCTCCTTCCCAAACGATTGACACTCCACACTCAAAAATTGTCCCACAACAATGGTCACTTTAGCTCCATTCCCTCCAACCACCTCCCATTCAAATTTCTCACCATCTTAGCCCCAACCACTCTCCCACTCAACATTCCTCATTTAATGAGAGACATTTACTAGTAGGTTATTTTCTTTCCCTACTTGGTCATGTTCTTTTCTTTTAACTCCAATCTTCAACTTCTCCGTTTTCCGTTAGTATGTTTTTCGAACTGTTAAATGGTACATATTTTGCAAAAAAATTCTATATAGAAGTTGTTTAAATAAATCCATTTAATTAATCATGTGCTAATGAGCTTTCTCGTTTCACGTGTATGAAAAATTCTCCTCCAAAATGAGGCAAGGAACGCACCCACTCTCCTAAAATGACATTGTTTTGAGATGGAGGGAGTACCTTGTTGGCCTTTTCTTTTCTTTTTCTTCCTTTTTTTTTGCGAAATACTTGTTACAGACTTGCTAGAGGATCACTTTTGTTTTTACGTGTAAAATACATGAATTAAGATGTGTGTTCAACAGTTCAAGTGTCTAGCTTCTAGAGCAACCGAAACAATCTCATTTGTCATGTGTTCCTTTTCGCAATCTGCAGGGAAGTTCATCCCTGGGTGCTATACGCTGGCTGTCGCGGAGGAGCTTCCGGAGGAGTACCAAGTAGGAACTTAGTGCACTTTTGTCTACCCATTTGTTCTTTCATTTCGGTGCATTTCTAGGAGATATCATAATTTGTGTTCCTTCGTTCGTTCCAGAGCGTTTGCCAAGACAACAATGTGCAATACTTCCCTCCGAAGCGTGTCTGAACAAGCCATATATAGTCCCTTCAAGAGAACAGCGTGCCTGAACAACCTATATTCCCTTCGGAGCGTCACGATCCTGAAGCAAATACTATGCACGTGTTTTTATCTAGATACATTCCTTGCCAAGGGAACTGCTGTTACCTGTTGTGTCCATGCTTAGAGCAGCTAATCAGCAATTGACCGTGCACCTTCTGTACTTGAACAACTCAAGAGCAGTGTTTCAATCTACTCTAACGCAATGTGCGCTTCTTAGCTAGGAATACGTGCGCTTCTATGCGCATTCATATTACCTGCCATTTTCGTTCATGGGCCATCAGGATTCAGATATGTGTGCATCCATGCTGCACGGATCGATTCACCTTACCAACGGATAGAGCAAAATGCCAACAAAACATTTTTCTTCTGAATTTGCACATTTGTTTTCAACAGAACATGTTATTATTGTGCAGCTAAATAGAAGAGCCACAGATATCAGAATGTAACCAAGCAATGAACAGCTGAACACAATGATGCACAAAGGCTGATGAGTTTTTGTCAATTTGCCATTTCATATTTTCCATGAGACCGAAATTTTTGGTAGTATGAAGCATGTTCAGAGCAGTTGTCATACATCACGGTTTCAAATTACAGTCCTAACAGGAAAATTATGAACCATGAAACTTGTTCGGCCAGGGCTAGGGCCACGGCATGTTCCTTTGGCAGCAAATCCCCAGTGGTCAAGTCGCTTCAAGAAGGTACCGGGCGTCCGGGCCAACCAAGCGAATCTAACTCTGCAACTGAGTTCTCCCAAACTATTGCTATAAAGGAAGGTGAAGTACAGCAAATACTAATATATGCAATGATCTCTATCGAGCTATTAAATTGTTATGCTGGTCACACAACATAGTTAACGCGGTAAAACATAGCTTTTACATCATTTAAAACATTAATTAATGACCGAACGTGAGTGTGTTTTCTGAACCATGGGGTAAGGTACTAAGATGAATTTATCACTTTATCATAATCACATAAGACTACAATTTCTATTCACTAATCATATAGGCTGGTAAATTATGTCATATATGAGTCCATACGACTAAACTACAGGAATCATTCATTATACAGCAATAGCAAACCATCGAGAATGCAAAGCTAATTGTTCGGAAACATTCTGTGCTCAAATACACAACTCCAAGTTCTAAAAAATGCACACATGCACAATGAAAGATGGCATTTCAAAATCCAAGTTCTAAATCGCTGGCATGCACCATCCATGAACAGAGCATTTCAACAATGCATGACGGGAAACAGTTATTATGAAACTCAGCTAAATTCAAACAGTTGCAATGAAACTCAACTAAATCAATGGGACCTTACTTGTCAGCATAACGAGTGCAGACAGCAAAGGATGTAAGCAGGCGGCAAAACGATATTACCATCATCTCATCATCGTCACCATCACCATCATCATCAAGGCAAACAGCACAAAACAATATCAACCGCAACAGCAACAGCAACTTGGATGTTGACCACACTATCAGCCAGCACCTCTTCATCCCATCATGGAACTAGAAAGGTTCAAATTACCATTTATAGTAAGTACCAAGTACCAAAAGAGAAGTGATACTATCAAATGCTAAGAGACAAGTCTGTATGAAAAGGAATTGAAGTACATATAGTTCTTAACAAGCGTTAAGGTGTTCACAAGAAACCAGTGTTCACTTGTAACAGCAACTGATAGCACTCCCTGTAACTTCCAATTTTTCACCGGAGCCTTCCATCATCAGGCACCGAACAGCCTCTTGACATGAGCAGCTCTACTCCATTCATCCTATTAGACAGAAACATAAGATGTATTTTTTTAAAAAAAAGACATTTAACTACAATGACTTAAACTATGTGAACAATCCAAAGACCTCAGCTGTTTGATGCATATTCTTGATATTCAGCTTTACGTCGAAGGGCTACGAGAGCGCCTAGGCTCATCATAGCGCTTGACAGGAGATCCCTCTTGAGAAGATGGTGTCCTGCGAGGAGAGCGACTAGGGCTTCTGCGCACAGGCGAAGCACTAGGGCTTCTACGTGCAGGCGAAGCACTGGGGCTTCTGCGTGCAGGCGACATACTGGGGCTTCTTTTTGCACTGGGGCTTTTACACACAGGCGATTGACTGTCAGAAATAACATAACAAAAGGCAGCAATATTAATGTCGTTCAGTAAAACAACAAAACTAATTCTCCCATGTGCATACCTGTGTTTGCCACGCTTCCTGTAATCATCAGGACTGTAGCTACGACTCCTGCTACGACTCAGGCTTCTGCGTGCAGGTGACACACTGCAGGTAATCATAGAATAAGAAGACAGAAAGATTGTGAAAACAAGAAAGATAAAAATAACAAAGTCAATTATCTAATAATTACCTGTCTCTGCCACGTCTCCTGTAATCATCAGGAGTGTAGCTGCGGCTCCTGCTACGACGACGATAATCTCTCTCCCTATACCTGTCACGTCCATATCTATCTCTACTCCGACTCCGCTTTCTATAGTCTCTCTCCCGATAGTCATCACGGTACCTTCAAATGTGGTATACAATATGATTATAAACAGGATATCAATACACAAAGTGAACAAGGGCCCAACTACGAAGGGCATGACCAGAATAAGCTTGGTAATACACAATAGCATATCCCAAACTGACAGCTTATCTAAATATTACAACAAAAAAGCAACATTAAAGAACTACAAAGATCTGTACTCTGTAGTACTAGAGGCAACAACACCAACAATAAAAGTTATGACATGTTTTTTATGAATCTGGTATATGTGACAAATGAAACAGAATGTTTGAGCACAATGTTGCAAAGGGAATCATGAAATGCCCATTGGGTTAAACGTTGAAACACACAGAAAGTTAATAGAAGTAGAGAACACATTTTTTCCTCCTTTTGCAGACCACCCAAAGTCCTGAATCACTTTTAAGAAATACTATGTGTAAGCATAATATTTAGAGAAATGATGTAATACCCCCGTCTTGGACTGCGGCTTCTGGAACGACCCCTAGACCTTGGAACTGTCTCCATGATTTTTCCTTTATGGCTGCATAATCCAGATAAAAAGGTTAATTGTACATGCATAGTTAAATCCTAACAAGGAGAGCAGCTTTACCACATGACATGTGCCAGTTAATTTTTAGCATGGGATGCTTTACTACGAAATATTTAGAATAATAAACTCTAATTTATGCTGCCAGAACACATAAGATGAACTTGCTTTTGACCACTACATAGTACTATAAATCATTTTCTGTACAACTGTACCTAACAAGCCTCTTGACAAAATTTACAACTTATTGCCTAACAACATCATGGTTAAGTGAATGTACAATATTTTGCAACTAAACCACAGGTGTTGAGCCCTTCAACGTTGTTGTTGATGCACAAACGGGAAAAAAAAACTTTGGGATGCCATATTCCTCAACAAATTTATGACAAGCTATACAACTTAGTAAATAAGCATTGAACCTCATAAAACTAACAATAACATCATACTACTATTAGATAAAGATCTGGTGTTGACTAAGTAATTTGCAAGGGAATGTAGAAGTAGAGCTAACTTCAAAACTTACTTTAGGTGTGATAACTTGCTAGAGTTTTTTCTTTGTTTTACTCAGTTACATCCTTACATGGTAGTTTTAGCACTGCAAAAGGCTAAATCCTAATGTATAAGCTCACACTTCCAACCAGGAGTTGCCGAAAGTTATATTTAACAACCACCAAAATTATCATGGCCCAAGTAAATCAGACAACATATACCAATATACCATAATACAATTTTCGTTTAACATGCAATTTCTAGATTATTTTGCCTCCTGGGATAAATAAGGGGATCCTACGAGAGCCTCCAATTAGACAGAGATATAGACATGCCATCAACATTTAATGTTTCATCCATGATTACTTGAGCAACGATAACGAAACAGTGCATCTTACATTCGTTCAGCGTTCGGGCCGTACTTGGCAAACTGCACCATGATCTCCCTTCCATCTACCACTCTCCCTGAAAAAAAAAAACTCAGACAGCAAATCATCAACAGCGCAAACCCATCAATCTCAAACTGCATGAATCACTGTCTCGTTATCGATGAATCTCACCGTCAAGCCGATCGACTGCCTTCTGCGCCTCGTCCTCATACTTGTACCTCACGAACGCAAACCCTCGCGAATCACCAGTCCTAGAACAGACAGTACAGCCGACCTAATCAGCTCCCAATTCCCCAAACCCTAGAAATTCTATGTGCCCCAGTTCTCACACTCCTCGTCACCATACTAACCTGCGGTCCCTAGGGATGTAGATGTCGACGACCTCGCCGTACTTCTCGAAGAGAGGGGAGAGGTCATCCGCCGTAGTGCCTGCGGAACACACGAGCAACAACTCGATTCAGAACCCCCCGAGGAGAAGCGAACACACAGCGCGCGCGCCGCACGAGATGGATAGAGAGGGAGAGAGAGGAAACTGACGGAAGGTGATGTTGAGGACGAGGAGGGAGTAGGTGTCGCGGATCGGCGGCGGGCCGGAGCGGCCGAAGCGCGACATGTCTCGCCGGAGCGGAGCGCGGCGGGCGGCGCGGTGGCCGGGACGCGGCGCGGCGGGTGGAGACGGTGAGGGCGAGGATGAGAGAGGTCGGGGTAGGGTGAGGGTGGCCACAGAAAAAAAAACAAACAAAAAAAACAAGTCGCCGATACTTCTAGGCTCGCACGCACGCGGCACGGGTTCAGCACACGATTGGGCCACGGCCTGCTCGAGCCCACACTTTCCATGTGGGCCGTCGTGATTTCACATCGAACGGGCCCAGTTCAGCCTGCCGTTCATCTCGACTCTATCTTCTTGTTCGATCTTTTCTCTCTCTTTTTTTTAAAGAAAAACACAGTACAAATATATACACTCACAGCACGTGTATGCTCACCATTATAAACATAAACACCGCACATCATACCTCTATAAGCACCTCCTAAGATTTGGGATGGTATATTTTAAGGATTGACAAAGTCACCACAGCGCGCGTCGACATCCTACCCTTACCTTATGAGCACTTCTGCAAGTCTGGGCTAACATATTTTGAGACATCATACTTTATATAGACACTTCCAAAAGAGTGGGTAATATATTTTAAGATTAAGTCTGGGCTAACATATTTTGAGACATCATACTTTATAGACACTTCCAAAAGAGTGGGTAATATATTTTAAGATTGGCGAAGTAATCACGAGCATCTCATTATTGAGTACTTAATACTTTTGGCTCTCAGGAGTCTCTTTGTAGAATACTTGGCCTACCACTGAAAGAATAATTAACCATAAATACGGGCAACTCTGTCTAGGCTTGAAGTCATATGGGTTAGTTCCATTACAAGGAAGCTAACCATTTATAAGCTTAACACTTCACAATCTTGTTCGATCTTTTAGCATGCTAAAGATGATTTCACATCAGGGTCATCAAACTTATTGATTTCACAATCAGCATGTATTATCAAGCATTTAAGATGATTTCACTATCAGTATGTGCGTGTAACTGTGTATCAAACATGATGATCAACAAACGTATAGTACGGATCAACATGCACAAGGTACAACAACAGTACCATTGGTTAGACGACTCACCATAACTGCTCAGCACAAGACATGGATGAAGAGAGAAGCTGGGGTACAAGATCCTTGCATTGTGATTGGTCATGTTTTTATTCTTTTTATTTCCTCCAAATGAACCTTCTAAAAGTTCACGAGCAAGGGAAATGTGAATGTGAGGCTAGCATCCTGACACTTCGATTTAGCTCATAGCACAAAGCACAGAATGTCAGAAACGCTGTAACTGCTGAGTTCTCCAGCATGGCAACTTCTACTTGGCCTTGCACTCATTAGTGGCCCTAGGACAGAACTTCAGGTCTCCAGCTGCACTTCATCTTCGATTTCCATGATTGACTTCATTTGGCTTCTCCTTACTCTGAGATAGATGGAAAAAGTCTTGTGAGGATGACAGCAGATGGCTAAATCTTTGATTTCAGAATGCTGAAGTAATGCTGCAGTCATAGTGTTGACAAAAACATGCCTCATGGCATTGAACATAGATTGTTTTCACCGATGAACATGCCCGAATAAACTGTTTAGTATACGATAAAAAAATTGTGTTGGAGTGAGTTATGAGATCTGCATTATAGTCAGTTAAAAACATTGTTGCTGATTGCGCTTCAATGCATTTTGGACAATTAATCAAATCAAACTGATAAATATAGCTAGCACTGAATATCCGTGAAAGTTTCTAGCTGGATACAAACGCTGGTAATTGCAATGATCGACGAGTGGAGACTGCAGACCATAGGTACTTTTTCACACAATGATTCAAGCAATTCAATTGATTAACTAGCCATCAGGAGAGTACAGAAATACCTCCAAAATTTTACCTTGAAGGCGAGATTCAAATCCACAGGTGCCCAGGTGATTTGCCAGTTTCTCTCCACATTGCTTTTGCCAATCTTCAGCCGCCTTGACCTCAGCTGTTGTCAAGACAACTGCTTTTGCTTCCTTAAAATCAACGGTGGCAGAAGTGACTTCAGGCTGCAAAAGTGTGCAAGTGAGTGTTCCATGGTGATTGGTAAAAGTAGCAGTAAAATGAATACGTAAGCGGAAAACATGGAATGAAACGAGGTGTTCATAGGAGTCAAAAATACTGTAGGAGGCAAGAACCATTAAAACAGGCACCCATAAGAGACCAACTATGCAAATAACAAAAATATATTTGCTCAAACAAAGAGCTCCACTGACAACACACTTCCTTTTTGAACATTATGAAAACATTTCCGATCTTCGCAATTTATACACAATACCAGCGTGCCCAGTATTCCATCATGGTTTCAACACTTATCTAATATGCAAAAAATTCACACTAAAAGTTATTTTGGTGTTAAAGGTTCGACAACTGAGGTTTAAAAGCGTATCTGGAATGGCACACTAAAGCAGGAAAGGCACCTAACTTGTAGTAACTCGCACAGTTTTTAACCAAACTCAACATTATCATTACCACTAGAAGCTACAACTAAATTATTTTCCTTCATTCATTCATCCCATCTTTTAACACAGAAGTTACATGCTAGAGTGGCCTCACAGGAACACTGGACTTGAACCCACTGTACAGATAAATTTCAGTGGCCAAGCACTACAGTCTACAGATTAAATTCAGTGGCCAATTAAGCACCCTGTTGCGCAATCAAGGAAAGCAAAACTAATACTAAGATGATGGGAATAAATAGTGATGATGCCCTACTTGGCTCTCCAAAATCCGCTTCACGCTCGCCGCGCACCCATCGCACATCATCCCCTGCAAGAACCAGATATCATCAGAGTCATCACACATTCAATGGAAGATACAGGGATGGCTGAGAAGTACCTGGACGCTGAGCAGGATGGCCTCGGAGTCGGATCCGCCGCCACCCGCCGCCGCCGCCTCGCCGAGCGCGGCCGCGGCCGCGGCGGAGGAGAGCGAGGAGCCCGCCCCTGCATCCCCGCCGCCGCGGCCACCGGCGGGGGAGAAGAACGAAGCGGAGGCGGCGGCACAGCGGCTACGGCGAGCTCCGGCGAAGCAGCGCGCGGGCGAGGCGGGCCGTCTCGAGAATGGACAGGGGAGGATGGGCGATCTCGTGATCGTGATCAGCGTAGACTCCATTGCCGTACGTACGTGTGCTCTGATCTCTCTCGTTCGTCGTCGTCGTCGGAGAGGAGAAAAACCTTATCCGATTCCCCGTGTAATTACTGTTGCAGAGGAAGAAGACCAGCAGTGTCAACTGACATGCTAGGGATGGCAATGGGTCAGGTCGGGCACGGATAGAGCAAAACCATGCCTGACCCGATGCCCGATATTGCCCATCCAAACCCTACCACTAGAGTTAGCGGGCAAAACTCCGTATCCGTACCCATGCCCGGCGGACGCAGGTATATCCGGCGGGTACCCAATGAATCTCGCATGAATACTAACTTGAAAGATATCTAATTTAACAAAGAGAAATAAAATCAATAATTTACCAAATTATCGGTTATCAACAATAATTTAAATTACATCACACCTTAGTATCAGTTAGCATCACAAATGAACCGAGAGAAATGGTATAAGAATTAAGAAATGAGTCAAAATTAGCTAATGCATATGTATCGGATCGGGCATGGATTACCCACGGGTAAAAAATGAAACCCGCCTATTGCCCATTACGTCTTCGGGTCTCAGGCGGGTGTGCCCATGGGTAAAAAGTCACACCCACGCCCGTGCCCATCGGGTCCGGGTATCCGGGTATCCACGGATACCCGGACCCATAGGTAAAATTGTCATCCCTAGTCAACTGTCAAGAGTGCGATGGATGTGGGCCCTTCTTGTCAATGAGGCAGAAATTTCCGCTGAAATTCGTACTTTTCAATCATATCTCGTTACAATAATCCCACTGTCCCAAAAATTAAACAATATTATGCAAATATTGGAATTAGTGAACGAAGAAGGGTTATAATTGATTGGAATGAGAAAATGACAAAGAAATAAAATCAACGATGGTTGTGATTGGTTGAAAACTTGAAATGATGCAATATTCAAGTATGCAAAGAAAATGTTACATATTTGAAGATAATTTTAAATGTTAGGAGTTGTTATATTTTAAAAGATAATAATGGGGTAATTTATATATGTGTCCTTTGATTTTTAGTGAAATGAAGTAATCGGTTTTTATCACATTACCTGTCTCGAAACTTTGGACATGTCAAATATAGTTGATGCTTCCGTGCGATATCTTCCAAATGGATTAGGATTTTTCTGATTACGTAGAACCGAGGGAAGAAGGATAAAGACACTTTTTGATGCGAATCTTGTACTCTTTCGACATTTCCCAATGGAATTTATGGACACTAGTCACTACAGCAATCATACTTGAACACTTCGGCACGTTTGATAGAGTTTTAACTCATAAATTTAGTTTCATAAGTTAAATCACTTAGACTATTCCCAACCCAATAACTGTAATGGTGTCCGTAGCATTAAATAAACTATCACTTAGAATGAAAGATGAGACTATCACTTACAATGAAGGATGATATGGCAAGTGGATAAATGAGGAAAGAGAAGGAATATATGTTTTGCATGAGACATGGTTTCTACAGAACATCTAAAACATCACGTGAGATAAGTAGCATTAAATTTAAGTATAGAAGAGTAGTGTTTGCATTGAAAGAGTAGTATCTAATACTAGTTTATTGATGATGTGGAGTTAGAACTGGCTTTAGCTTTCTCTTATTTTAGGTGTAATTGAAATTGTTTGATTGGACTTCAGCTCTAGCTGAGATATAGCTAAAGCTGGGTTGGGTTGTGTGAGACAGCTCTTCGTGTTTACATTGGAAAAAATAAACTTCACGCTTGGCATCAATAATGCAGGGAGGTGTTCACTGTTCAGGCCCCATAGTTTAATGACTCCTTCGAATCAAAGGAATTACGAAGGAATTTTATAGGTTTGAAATCCTATAGAAAATTTTCCTATGTAGCCCTTTGATTTAAAGGATTGAAGTTTTTTAAATCCTATAAAATTTCTATGTAATGGCTTATTGCATATAGGTTTTGGAGGAAACTTAGCATGAGGTCCAACCTCTTGGAAAAAATCCTTTGATTCTATCTCTCTCATCCGATTCCTATGTTTTTCGTGTGGTCCAATCAAACGATCATTTATGTGTTTTTCCTGTATTTTGCAATCTTCTGTTTTACACTTACATTCTTGTCAGAATCCTATATTTTTCCTATTCCTCCGTTTTTTTATTCCTAAGATTCAAAGGGGCCCTAACAAGAATAGCATGTCCTACATGCAAACAAACGAACAATCTATCAAAATGCCAAAATTCTGTGCATATTAAAATCGAAAAGTGCATCTTACGAAACAGCATCCGATGCACGTGGCAGCCTTTTGCGAACGCAATATCTATAAACTCAAATCAAAAGACTTTCACCTCTCTGATAGGCGTTGGTAGCGACCCTGAAATCCTTGATTAGTGGTCCTTGGTTAGCGAGGGTATTATGGTCAACTCTGCACTGTCAGCTGCGTCGCCGTCCCCCGTCGTCACCTGCAGGCGGCGCCCCCTCTGACCAGGTGTTTTTACCACCTTGCCCACCGTTGTCGCGGAAGTGCGGCCGCGTGTTGGGTGAAATTTACGTAAAGATCCCCGTTCCAACTCGGATATGAATTCGGTTACTATGGTCATTTGTGCAATAGTGATTTCTAGCTCAATTTGTTTATTGTTTGACTATCTGAGTTTGTCAAAAAATACATTATGCGACGAGTGCATGGAAATGCTACGCAAAGTGCTCGTATACAACCTTTTTCCATTGGATCTTGGAGAATGCTAACATGTACCATATCTCGTTGGCATTTGAGATAGTAAGGTCATCCTTATATGGATTGAATTGGGTTTTATGAAACTTCTGCAGATCTTGTCAAATACCTACCTTAAAAGGGGAATAATGAACTATTTGCCACTCTTACGAGTTGTTATAAAGGATTTACCACTGGACCCACATGTCATAGACACATAAGAGCCCACATGTCATAGACAGCGAGTGGCAAATAATTAAATGTCCCTTAAAAGGAAGGTGCTCAAAGTACAGTGTATGTGTAGGTCCATCTTGGCAAAATTTAAATCAAGAGGTCTCTCGTTTTAATGCTAATGAGAGACCCCCTCAATATTTGTTCGGATACTACTAGCCCATAAAACAAGCAGATAAATATATTCCTATCACATATGCTTTAGATAAAATTTTATCTTAAACTACTCATCCGGTTTGCGATCCGATTACACCAGTGTTCGTAACAATTAGATCTTTATAACAAGATCTTACATGATTATATATTTTTTATGAAAAATTACAAATTACGTTTATAATATATCTAAATCCTATATACCTATATAGTTCATCCCAACTAAGTGTAGTTAATGCTATTTATCTCTTCTCTCATAAAGCCACATCATCCTAATTATTTTTAGCCTTTGGATGGTAGATCTATCATCTATGGTACAAATAGTCTCTTTTTTCTTCTCTCATAAAACCATACAATATCAATTATTTTTAGTTCAAAATTCATAAGTATCAATTACATAAAATATGTTCACCTTGCATTATATTTGCAATCATGTTTTAATTATATAAAACACTAGATGATTCCCCGTGCTTTGCTGCGGGAATTACTAAGTAATTCTCAATATTTTTTTTACAATCAAGTTATGAGTAAAAAGGAAAAATAATAATGAAACATCAGGGTTTATTAGTCAAATGATACCCGTGCTTTAGTGTGAAATATATTGATAAGTATATGTTAAATATTGTAAAAGTGATAGATAGGCTTGTTAAAATATTGTGCAAATGATATGAGGGGTGATGATTGGATATGCTCGCATTTTGTTTTGTAGAATTAAATAAATTGTAGATCATGTTGTATGCTTTCATGAGATTAAATATGTAATTATTGCTAGTGGGTGATGATGTGGCATGGTTACATGTTGAGCTATAGATTTAGTGGGCCTTAACTTTATAGAAAGCATAGATAGGAAGTCATTTTATTTTGGTTTACAAAATATAATATAGCTTATTTGTACATACTATAAAAACTTAATTTCCCATAGCAACACGACAGGGTATTCATCTAGTTACTTTTAGATTTCATTAAAATACTTCTTTGACATATAAAAGTAAGTTCAATAAAGTTTAAAAGCAATTTAAATATATTATATAAGTAAATTAAAAAAAAGGTAACTTGTGACGACATTAAAAGCAAATCTATCGTGGGGATAAAAACACAATTCTATCTATAAATTAAATTTAATCAACACATTATAGAACCAAGCAATAAAGTAAATTCTTCAAATGTCCAAAAAGTATTTTAATCAAATCTATAATTAATTTATGTATACGATAAAATTAACTTACATGTATAATAAAAGTAACTACAACATATATAATTTTTTTCATCAGAATATAATCATGTGAGATCTTGTTATAAAGATTTAATTACAATAAATACAATAGTATAATCGGATTATAGATCGGATATGTAACTTGAGGAAAAGTTTATTTGAAGTTTAACTATGAGTATCTTTCGTTATTCTTGCATGCTTGCATACTAGTTATGAAAATAATTGGGTCTCTGGTTTAATCTATTAAGAGACCACGAGCTGTGTAGTGGCGTCCATATGTCTTCCTTGAATAACAATAATAAATTGAGTACTATGCTCGATCAATATTTTACACAATCATGTTAAATCCTTAAATAACGTTCAAAACACGTGAATATTCCCAATGCCAAAACCATCTTAACGATCTTAAAGGTAAACCACCCTAGGAAAGATTACTGAGATAAAAACTTAAGAGAACAAAGAGGCATGGAGGAATTCAGATCAAATTGCACCCAAATTTCACTATGTAATGAAATGCTTTTTAAAAATCAAAATTCAAGTCTAATTGGCTAAAAAATGGCTGGTAATTGAAAAAAAGAATGAACAGAAAAAAATTGAGATATAAAACTTTTATATTTATATTTTTTTATAGTTTAAAACCAATATTAAAAAATAAACCACAATGCATTTTTCTAAGAAATCAGATACAAATTAAGTTATATATTTTTTATTTTAGCTAAGGCTGATAAACTAGTTACTTCCTCTATCCCCAAATGTAGCCATCTCCAGGTTTTTTTAAATCGATTAAGAAAAGAGGTCATATAACCACAATATCCTTCATTAATGCACGAAGAATTTGGATGGAGTAAGGCGGTTGGTGGATGTGATGTGGTTGGTAGGGGCATATTGGGCATAATGAAAATATAAAGTTAAAAATAGCCACTTTATATTTTAAGATAAATTTAAATATTTGAATTCTTTTGAACCTTATGAGGACTTAATAGATTTGGAGGAATTTGAATTCATAGGTATAGGAAAAGTGGAGGAATAGTAGTGTTTGCACACATTGATCCAATATTAGGGCCTATTTGTTAAGGAGGAATTTCAAATGATTTGGATTCTTAAGGATTAATTTCTATTAATGTCATTCGGTTCGTTAGAATGTAGATATAGGAACACCAAAGGAAATTTTCATTTCCTATAGCTTGTAGAGAGAAAACAAAGGAAAATTTTCATCCATACAAATCTCATGGAAAAATTCCTATGGATCGAAGTGTATATGCATTCCTATTTATATACGTCGATATTCCTCCAAAATGAATAGACCCTTAGCATGAGATAAGACCTTTTTGGAAAAATTTCTATGGATTGGAGTGCATGTAACATCCTAATCCTATAGGGCTGGTTCATTTTGGAGGGAAAAAAAGATTTATAAGGATTAATTCTATGAGTGTTATTTGGTTTGTAGGATTGAAGTATAGGAAAACCAAAATAAAATTTCCTCTACTACAAGTTATATGGAGAATATATGGATTTTTTTTCATCCTCTCAAACCACTCAGAAAAATTCCTATATATAGATTGAGGTGTACAAGCATTCCTATCTCTATGGATTTAAATTTCTCCAAATTGAATAAGTCCATACTTTCCCTCTTTCTATGATCTGAAAATCCTTTGAACGGAATAATAACCCATTAATAAGGCCCCGTTTGGCACAGCTCCGGCTCTAGGTAAGCTCCAGCTCCCAACTCCAACTTACCTAGAGCCGGAGCTGTGCCAAACGGTTCAGATCCTTCATTTTTTGGAGCGGAGTTGGCAGAGCTACTCTACAAATTTGTACTACGGGGGTGGAGCTGGGTTTTTGCTGCTTCATAGCTCCACTCCACTCCAAAAGACCTACTACCCTTTAAAATTTTAGTGTATTTACATGAAAATGCCATTGAACTACCCCTACCAACCTCCCCCTTCCGTTCTCTCTCCTTCTCCGTCTCCCTCCCGAGCCCTAACAGTTGCAGTAGGCGGCATTGGCGTCGGCGTCAGGCGGCGGCGTTGGCGGCAGCTGTGGCGGGTGGCGGCACCGTCGGCGGCGGCAACGGCAGGCGCCACGGCGGCGGGGCGCGGCAAGCACGCGGGAGGAAGATGGGCGACGCGCGGCCGGCGGCGCGCGGCGCGCGCGGCTATGACACGCAACCGACGGGGGACGGCGCACGCGGCCGCCGGGAGGTGCACTACCGAGGCGATGAAGCTCGACGGGCGGAGGGCGGCGCGCGGCCGGTGGAGGGCGGCGGGCGGCCGACGGAGGGCGGGGGGAGGCGGGCGGCCGGCGGAGTATGGGGGGAGGTGGGCGGCGCGCGGCCGGCGGAGGGCGGCGCGCGTAGGGGATGGGGACCGCCGGCGGCTGGGATTTTTGTTTTTTATTTTTTTCTTTTTTCTTTTTTTTTGCAGATCTGGAGCTGAAATGTAGCCAAACACTTTTGATGAGTGTCCAACTCTAACTGGAGCTAGTTCCCACTGGAGTAGTAGTTTGGAGTTTGGAATTGGAGTTTGGAGCCCTACCAAACGAGGCCTAATAATAAAAAAAATCTCGGATTCGTCCTTAGCGAGAGGTCCAAGCACTAACGACGACGGAAACCCACCCACCCAAGCGACCGTCCATGCAGGGGCATTCCCGTCATTCCACGCTCCTATCCTTCCCTCGTGCTCTACCTTTTTCCCCCCCTCGTCACTCTCCCCCGCATGTAGCAAATATTCCAATCCGACGGCGCCGTGCTCTCAAATCCCGCGAGGCGCCTCGCCGCCCAGATAAAAATCCCCTCCTCTCCCAAATCCTCTACGCCGCGGCGATTCCGAGCAGCGCAACGGCGGGCGGCGGCGGCGGCTGCCGGATCGTCGGATGGCGGAGGTTCGCAAGTACGGGCTGCCCAATCAGCCGCCAGGTGCGCGTTCCACGACCTCCCCCGGGTTCCGCGGCGTGTGATCCGTACGCTTGTCTGGAGAAGGAATTTTTTTCCCCGTACTTTTTAGGGTTTTTCCTCCTGTGCGTTTAAGGTTGAGCTGGCGAAATTTTTTTTTGGGGGGATTTTAGTTTTTTGGTTTTGTTTTGTTGCTGGGGTCGTGGTTTGGGAGATTCTAGGGCTTGGACGCTTGGTGCAGTACCTGGATAATTCCACCGGATTGTAACTTGTGGGAGTTTTTGGTTTCGGATTAGTTGTTAACTCCTTGTCCTTCACAGTTGATTCGGGAGCGGTAGAGAGTTGAATGCTTTAATTAGTCAAAATGAGGAAAACCAATAGAAAGGGACATATGCTAGTTTTTTTTCCCCGAAACCGGCACCCTCTACTGTTGTCAAAGGGCGAATTACGACTAGATAGTGTTGTTTATCAGGTGATTAATCTCACGGTTGATTTGCAGATATTCCCCAGATACTGCTGGAAGCTCAGAATCGATGGCTACGTCCTACTGAAATCTGCCATATACTGTCGAACTACAAGAAATTCTCCATTGCGCCCGAGCCACCGAACAGACCTGCAAGTATGCCTTTCTCATTAGTTAGACCTCCATTTGTTTCCTGGGATTGTCATTACTGATCCAGTTATTCCATTTAATCTGTCTTAATCTTGTAAACTTATGGTTTGGGTGCTATATTGCTCTGCAGCATGGAAATGGCAAGATTGTCGATTGTTGAGACTGTAGGAAGTTTGTTTTGCTAGAAATGTTAAAACGGCAGTTATAAGGTCATGGTGGTTTTCTTTTAAAACTTTCTTGCTGAAGTTTGAACGACTAAAGGCATGGAACCAAATCCATTAAAAGGAACATGTGCCAAATTTCATGCTAAATTGTGCCTGGAGCTGCACTTGAATCAAATTTGCAGGGTATGATCTCCATGGATGGAGGATCTTACAAGTCGCTGGTCAATACCAGTTCCTTTGTTCTTTCATCACAAATCATTTTATAATTGGACCAGTTGTTACATACATTTGCGATCAAGTTGTTTATGATATTAGGTGAATATGTATCTTTTATGTGCCTGTACCTTGAGACGAACTCTGTATATTGGGGAGCTGTTATACCTTATACCCATATCCTATTTGGAGCAGAAGTTTGAATCTAGATCTGTTTGAATCACTGTTTCTCTTAGATTACTATCCTGTATGAAAATGCTTACCATTCCTGTAGGTGGCTCGCTTTTTCTGTTCGATCGGAAAATATTGAGATACTTCAGAAAGGATGGACATAACTGGAGGAAGAAAAAGGATGGAAAGACAGTCAAAGAAGCTCATGAGAAGCTGAAAGTAAGTCAGCATATGATTTCTTGTTGTAGAAATCCTCCTTTTCTGATTGGAGCTTCAGTATGCCTCAGACAATCAGTGGTTGTTTATGAAGCAATTCGAATTGTATGGATAATATAACAATTGTCTGGACATTTGTTGCTCTACATTAATTTGTTAAGTTGCAGTATGGTACCCAAACTCTGGCTGCAACTGCTCGCTTTCTGCTTTTGACTTTCAGCTGTTACCAAGATACAGATAAGATTTGACACTTTAACACCATATGTTTGTAGAACAAGCTAACATCAAATCTGCTTGTTTGTTATCATAGTACTGGCCTATGTTAATATTCAGTGTGTACTATTTATCAAAAGTTTAGAGTGTTAGCCTGCGTTCCTTGGTGACACCCTTCTTTAACTGAAGGAAACAAATATCATGCCACATGGGATTCCTGATAGGCTGATACTTTATTGTGTTGCCACTTTAGTTATAAAAGAATGGAGAGAAATACATAATACTAACGAAGGAATAGCAACCCTTTTTCTTGTAGCTTACTCTTATTCAATTTGATTGTAGATTTTTTATTAGAGCACTCAATCCAAAGTTTTTTTTCCCAGGTTGGTAGTGTTGATGTACTTCATTGCTACTATGCCCATGGGGAGGAGAATGAGAACTTCCAGAGACGTACCTATTGGTTGTTAGAAGAGTAAGTGCTGGATATTGCTATGATTCTTTAATACAATGCAAATAATAGACAATTTGGAATCTGATTGTTGATATGATTTTATAACAAAAGTGTGCCAGTACATGATTATTGTTTTGTTTTCCAGGGGTTTCATGAATATTGTTCTTGTGCACTACCTTGAAGTTAAGGTAACAGTTTGACACGTCGTGATTTGCATATTCTGTTTCATTCCCAAGTTTTAGTCGATAAGCACATACATCTACAATCTACCATACACAAACTTTGGTGGTAACAGTATGATTTACGCACTCATACTTTCATTCGCAAATTTCAACCCCTCACTCATGAAACATGAAAACAACAAAAAATGATTAAAAAAATCTACAGGGTTATGCACACAATGAGGGCAATAGTCAGGAGTACAAGCTTGTGCTAACTACTCCCTCCGTCCCAATATATTAAAACCTAGGACCGGATGGGACATTTCGCTGCCTGTCCAGATTCGTAGTACTAGGAAATGTCCCATCCGGTCCTAGGTTTTAATATATTGGGACGGAGGGAGTAGAAATTTTTCCATTATTCCATTCCCAGTCATCTGGCATACCTGAGATTTTTTTGCTGCCAGCAAAATGATGAAATTAATAGTTTACAAGGAATACCTTTTCGTTCAGCTTCTGCTTCCATGTCCATATCTGATGTTCCAGGGGAAAAATAATTTTTCCAGGGTGGCAAGCAAAGTTTCAGCCGTTCTAAAGAAGCTGAAGAGAGTGCAGGATTATCTAATGCTGATAGTCCTGCATGCTCAAACTCTTTCGCTAGTCAGAGCCAGGTAGCCTCCCAATCTATGGATGCTGAAAGCCCAATTAGTGGACAGATTTCGGAATATGAGGATGCTGAAACAGGTCTTGCTGTTTCTCTATCTTCGTTCTGCATCATCTGCACCTACTATAAATAACTGATGCATATTCAATAATTTAACTTCTTTCAGTGTATCTAAAGAAAAATTCGGTGCAACAGATAATTGTCGAGCAAGCTCCAGATACCACCCTTTCGTTGAGATGCAGCAGCCTGTGGATGGAGTCATGATGAATAATATGCTGGGTGTTTCAGCTCCAAGTACTTCTGTAAATAATCCAGGCAAGATTTCTACTCTATGTAGTGAGGTTTTGTTCTAATGTTGCCAAGCTTATGTTCCATTTTACAACAGGTGCAGGATATCATGGTGAAATGCAGACTACAACAGCTAACTCAGACAATCATTTTGCTACTCATTATGACATAGCTGGTGTGTTCAATGAAGCTGGAGCTGGATTAAGGGGCGTTTCCAAAACTCTACATGATTCAGTGCGTTTTGCTGAGCCCTATCCTGAATGCTCAGCTGAGTTTATGGAGCCAGCACTCTATTCTTCTAATGCCACCATGGAGTCCAACAATCTGGATGATAACTCACGGTTGGAAACGTTCATGTCTGAGGCACTCTACACCAACAACCTCACTCAGAAAGAAGCTGATGCACTGAGTGCTGCAGGCATAATGTCATCACAGGTGCGTGATTAGTACATGCATTAATTGCACTGATGCCTTGCATGATCCTGGTTTTTATATGGTTGTCAGGCAGCTTCTTGGCATCCCCGTTACTTTTAGCTATGATTGTACCTGCAGAGGTATAGGAGCTAGGATTGTCCTTCCTGCTATGCAATTTCATAGCAGTCACATTTTGGGGGATGATCTGTGAATTCGTTCTTAAATCTTTAGTATATATGGTTTAGAACTTTAGATGACACATGGGCATGACCCATGATGTATTCCCAAGAGTTCTGTATGCACCGCTGATCGATGTATGTGTTTTAAAGAAACTTTCTGTCAATTGCAAAATCTGACACAGAATAATTATATTGCCCTAATTTTTCAGGCAGAGAATAATAGCTATACAGATGGGATCCGGTATCCACTTTTAAAGCAGTCATCACTAGATCTCTTTAAGATCGAACCCGATGGTTTGAAGAAATTTGATAGCTTCTCGAGATGGATGAGTAGTGAACTTCCAGAAGTAGCTGATTTGGATATCAAGTCCAGTTCTGATGCCTTCTGGAGTAGTACTGAAACAGTGAACGTCGCTGATGGCACTAGCATACCTATAAATGAACAGTTAGATGCATTCGCAGTCAGCCCTTCACTTTCCCAAGACCAGCTCTTCAGCATTATTGATGTTTCTCCAAGCTACGCATGCACTGGCTCTAGGAATAAGGTTTGCACTATTCTTTATATTTCTTCTGCTGTCATTTTATTTATTTTTACCATAGGTACAACATAAGTTGCCCAATATTATTATTATGTTGACCTTTATGTTTTTTGAATTTGATTACTGCCAGGGCTTTATGTTGACCTTTATGTCAATCTATCTTTTGCCAAGATTGTTATTATGTTGAGCTTTATGTTGATCTATCTTTTGGCAACCACCTGGTGCAGGTCCTAATTACTGGTACATTCTTGGCAAATAAAGAACATGTGGAGAATTGCAAGTGGTCATGTATGTTTGGGGACGTTGAAGTACCTGCAGAGGTTTTAGCACATGGCTCTCTGCGCTGCTACACACCAGTACATTTATCTGGACGAGTCCCATTTTATGTGACATGCTCCAATAGGGTGGCTTGTAGTGAAGTGCGAGAGTTTGAGTTCCGTGATTCTGATGCTCGACAAATGGATACTTCAGATCCCCAGACAACAGGCATAAATGAAATGCATTTACATATTCGTCTTGAGAAGTTACTTTCGTTGGGACCAGATGACTATGAGAAGTATGTTATGAGTGATGGAAAAGAGAAGTCTGAAATAATCAACACTATTAGTTCCTTAATGCTTGATGATAAATGTTTAAACCAGGCAGTTCCATTGGATGAGAAGGAAGTTTCCACTGCACGGGATCAGAATATTGAGAAATTGGTGAAAGAGAAACTATATTGTTGGCTTGTTCATAAGGTACATGATGAAGACAAAGGTCCCAATGTGCTTGGCAAGGAAGGACAAGGTGTGATTCATTTGGTAGCTGCACTTGGGTATGATTGGGCTGTAAGGCCAATAATTACGGCTGGTGTAAAGGTGAACTTCAGGGATGCTCGAGGATGGACTGCGCTTCACTGGGCTGCATCATGTGGAAGGTATTGCATGAATGATTTGACCTACGAATATTACTTTTACTCTTTTTTGGTTTAACTCATATTTTGTTGTTTTTAGGGAGCGGACAGTTGGGGCCCTGATAGCAAATGGAGCTGAATCTGGTTTATTGACAGATCCAACTCCTCAATTTCCAGCAGGTAGAACAGCTGCTGATTTAGCATCAGAAAATGGACACAAAGGCATTGCTGGTTTCCTTGCAGAGTCTGCTTTGACAAGTCATCTTTCAGCACTTACACTGAAAGAATCCAAGGATGGGAATGTAAAAGAAATATGTGGCTTAGGAGGGGCTGAAGATTTTGCAGAGTCGAGTTCTGCTCAACTTGCTTACAGGGATTCTCAGGCTGAGTCACTGAAGGATTCACTTAGCGCTGTTCGTAAATCAACGCAAGCTGCAGCCAGGATATTTCAAGCTTTTAGGGTGGAGTCATTCCACAGAAAGAAGGTGGTTGAATATGGAGATGATGATTGTGGATTATCAGATGAGCGCACTCTTTCACTTGTATCCATTAAAAATGCCAAACCTGGACAGAACGACGGGTCACATTCTGCTGCTGTTCGTATCCAAAATAAGTTTAGAGGATGGAAAGGTAGAAAGGAGTTTATGATTATTCGACAGAAAATTGTCAAGATACAGGTATTTCTTTGTGTCACTCTTAAGTACTTTCTGTTTTATTTTGGTCTGCTGAACTATCATACAACCGAATGACTATTCAGATCTCTGGTAGCTTCGTTTATTTGATTTGGTGACAGGGCAGTTATTTTTAAACTTGGAAATAAAATCCAAAATTCTTAACATGGAATCTCTTTATTTCTTTAACTAAAGAGATTCCATGCAACTATGATTCTTGCACTATCCAGTATGGATAATGAGTGTTTGGACGGTTGAGAAAACGTCAGTTTTATTCTTTGATTTGTTCTTCAGATATTTTATCGAACTTGTACTCCTTAAGTTCTGAGCGTTCTGCTGTTTTGAAATTTGGTATTTACAATCAGTTTACACTCCACTGCCTCAATGCTAAGTGACTTCGGTGAATCAATACTTGTTTGAGTCCTTTCTATCAGAGATTCGGAGTTAAACTAGGGAATGATGCTAACCCTTGTGGCTGTCATGCCTTTGAGTTGCAGAAGTTACAGTTTACTGGTGGTAGAACAACTCCATTAAATTTAGCTGTCGATCTACTGTCTCTTCTGTTTTTGTTTTATAAATTTTGATCATTCTGTTTCATTAGGCCCATGTACGAGGACATCAAGTAAGGAAAAGCTATCGGAGGATAGTCTGGTCTGTAGGCATTGTGGAGAAAATTATATTGAGGTGGAGGAGAAAGCGAAGGGGCCTGCGTGGTTTCCAACCGGTAAAACAGCTTGAAGGTCCATCACCGATCCAACAGCTTGAAGGTCCATCGCAGATCCAACCAGCAAAGGAAGAGGAAGAGGATGAATATGATTACCTCAAAGATGGCAGGAAGCAAGCCGAAGGCAGATTACAGAGAGCACTAGCTCGTGTGAAATCGATGACTCAATACCCAGAAGCAAGAGAACAGTACAGTAGAATCGCAAACCGTGTTACAGAACTGCAGGAGCCTCAGGTCCGCATCCTTTTCACCAACAACCATGATAAACTTTCTATGTAACCAATATTCTTTTTTTCTGAAACCAAAATATGCTGCTTTTTTTTTGGCAGGCGATGATGATTCAGGATGATATGCAAAGTGATGGAGCTATTGCTGATGGAGGCGACTTCATGGCTGAACTGGAGGAGCTATGCGGGGATGGGGACGCACCAATGCCCACCATTTTGTGACATTGAGGAGTTTTACTAGATCAGTTAGGCTGCGACCTCTGTTCTTTACCAGGCTAGCTGTAAATTCTTGTGCTAGATGTTCAGTGCTCACCGTTCGACTCTATATAGCGTTATACCTAATACCATGCGACTTCTATTACCCTTGTGTTGTGGTGCCTGTTGTTACCTTCTAGTATGATTCAACCGGTCGCGTTTTGTTATTTTTTGATTACCGATTTGCTGCTCGAGAGATTAGTACTAGGTACGGGCGACGTATACAGCAATAAATAGTACTAGATGCGGTTGTTATATGCCTTGCAGTTTGTCCAATTGAATCAGAATTTTCCGTTCTTCAGTTGACGGATTTTAGCTTTTATACCTGTTCGAATATCTTCTTAAAACGCTGTTCAAGTTGAACTTTCTTCAAACAAAAATTGCTAATACTTTCGTTCCATTTTAAGTGCAGCCATGATTTTCTGCGTCTAACTTTGACCGTCTGTCTTATATAGATTTTTTATAAAAAAATATAAAATAGATTTTTTATAAAAAAATATAAAAACATAATTCACGAGTAAAGTACTACTCCTTCCGTTTCATAATGTAAGACCTTCCGTTTCATAATGTAAGACTTTCTAGGATTGTCCACATTCATATAGATACTAATGAATCTATATATATAATAATATCTAGATTCATTAGCATTTAGATTCATTAGCATCTATATGAGTTTAGGCAATGCTAGAAAGTCTTACATTATGGAACGGATGGAGTATTCATGTTTTATCATCTTATAACAATAAAAATACTAATTATAAAATTTTTTTAAATAAGATGGACGATTAAAATAGGGCGTAGAAATTTATGATTGCAATTAAAATGGAACGAAGTGGAACGAAGGGAGTAAAATTCATTCGTAAATCTGTCAGCCAAATTCTCTGTACGGCCAGCAGCTGCGCATCTCAAACCACATATCATCTTTCGACGAGAGCAGAGCACCCATCTCGGAGCAGGAAGGGACTCCTACGAGGTGGGGTCACTGACATGTGGGCCCATACCTGTGGGGCCCACATGTCAGCAACTCAAAGTCCGCCGCCATTTTCTTCTCGCCCCATCCCTGCGCCCCTTCCGCCTCCCGCTTGCTAGGGTTTATACCGCCGCCGCCGCCACCGCCGCAGCAACAGCAGCCGGCGGCGTGAGGAGGAGAAGAGGCGACCTAGGTCGAATTCGAGGTCGAGGGAGATGAGGCTCCTGACGCACAACATGCTGGCGTCGAACGCGCGGGGCGCGGTGACGGGCTACCCGCTGAAGCTGCAGGTGGTGAAGTGGTCGACCAAGGAGGCGGAGCCCAACCCGGAGTTCCTCCGCGGCATGCTCCCCAAGATCGACTGGCCCGCGCTCGTCGCCGCCACCCAGGCCCTCGGCCTCCCGGAGCTCCTCCCCGAGGCGCCCCCCACCGACGCCGAGCTCTCCGCCGAGGGCGCCGCCGCCGACGAGGGCAGCGCGCTCCGCCGCCTCCACCGCGCGCTCCTCGAGATCCACATCGAGGAGGGCGCCCTCGTCTGCCCCGACACCGACCGCTGCTTCCCCATCTCCAGGGGCGTCCCCAACATGCTCCTCCACGAGGACGAGGTGAGGAACTGACTCGCGTGTGCCTCACCTTGGTTTCTCCTCGCATAGTGTTCCATGGCTTTACAACTCTTAAATTGGATGTATCAAGTGTGGAACGCGGAGATTATAATCCGATAGATACTTAAGATGTTTGGCTTGTAATCGTACTTTAATGTCAGTAATGGGTGCTCCAATCTCATGCTATATATTCTTATTGTTGGTTGAGTAATTTGGTGCCAAACTTAGTTGTTGAAGAGTAAGATGTCAGTATGTTACATGCAACTGGTAAGAGTACTGATGCGACGCTGATTGAAAATTTGAGGTTCCCTTTTGTTTGCTCAGTACGATGCTGACCGTGGAACTTTTATCTTGGTGAGGTGAGAAAATATGGGCATGCAGGAGCACTAGAGGAAACGTGCATGAAGAGCAACATAGGGCTAGTGTATTGATGCCGGATTAACAATGTGCATGGTACAGAATTAAGTAGTTAACACCAACTTCCTATTGCTTGATATTTAGTTTTTTTTTATTGGATTAGCAGGAATCCATGCGAATGGTTCAGTGAGTTGTTCTAATAAAACAATAGAGTACCTTGGGTAGAATAGGGTAGCAACTATCATGAAATAAAGCTTTTAAGGTGCTCCTCCAGTACATAGTAGTTTGCTTGGCTGTTTAGTTTAAGTGCCGAGACTCATGGTGGTAAACCATATTATTGGGAAATTTTACTTTGCTCCAAAATACCATACTGCTGATTATGGATATGGTAATTCAAGATCTAATACAAAAATTCAGTACAGTGTTGATCATCTCATTATCCAGCTTAGAATATAGTGCTGATCTACCTTTGTGGCAAGCAAGCATGCATGAAATCCAAGTGTCTAGTCTGGATTCTGGAATTTGGATTCACCTTGAAATCATAGCTTGGAGCATTTGAAGATATAAAACTACATCCATGTAGGACCATCTTGTTTTTCACTTGTGACAGTAGACTGGCAATTCTCTATTTAGTTATTATATATGCTTCAGCATCTCATTCCTTCATTTGGTCGTCCTCATCAACCAACATACTATTGACAGGAACTGTTGCGTATTGTGATATGGTAGGCTGTTAAGCTGTTGCCTTTTGAGTACGTATAAATTGCAATGAAGTAGGTGAGGTGTCAGCTACGATATTCTTTATAGCAAATGGCTGGCTTTAGTTTTTGTTTTGGTAATGGGATGGTTCAGGGCAGTTAAACTGAGAGCTATAAACATTTACTCTGGGAGAATAAAGCACCAAACATGTTCCATGTGTCTGCAGATAATATACTTTCAGAAGTACACCTGCAAAATCCATATTACTAGATCATTTCTCTGTGCATTTTCAAATATTTTGAAGTGAGCTCATGTGTAGAGAGATAGAGTTACTATTTGAGGAGGGGGTAGAACTTCTGTATCAGATACATTAGTATGGCTGTGCGGGACATCCTTTGAAACCATGAAGTGATGTAAGGCCAACAAGGAGGATTAATTATTTGCCAGCAGCAAGTTTGTGTTGATATTCATTAATTTATGTGGTTTGGGAGAAATATAGAGCCATCAATGTTATCATTAGGGCTTACGTGTTTTATTAGCCTAATATTGACGGTACCCATCCTGGTCCTGTCGCCATCTGCGGTTTGTTCCTGGTTTTATTTTGTGCTGCAAAATACTTGGATACGCAAAATAATTTGTACGGCTTATGCTTGTAAAATACTACTTGGGTGCAAAATCGTTTAGAAGCCATATGTACCTGGGTATTGTACCTTAGCCAACTTATTCATGAATGTACTTGAGTACTGCAAAATACCACGGATTGGACCTGGAATCCTGGATACTGCAAAATCCATATATTTTTAACTGTGGTCTACAAATACACTTATCCATGCTGACAAAAAAAAATATTTTAGAATAAGACCTTTACACTTCTACTCTTCAGCAGTCCAGAAGCAAAGGATGAGTTATGTAGATAATGAGGAAAAAAACTCTAACTTAAATCCAAAATTGAGTCCTACATTTGCCTAAAAAAAGAAGTCCTACAATTGTTTTGCCGGGATGGTGTGGCTGCTGCAGTCTACAGCAGTGCATAGTCTTGCCCACAATCCACATGTTGAGCAGAGGCTGCTAGAAATGGCAAGTTGGCAACACTATTCTCTACTTTCAAAAGAAATAAATGGCAACAACATTTATTTCAAAAGAAATAAATGGCAACAACATTTATTTCAAAAGAAATAAATGGCAACACTATTCTCTCTACTTTCAAAAGAAATAAATGAAGGGAAAAGAAACACACTCCTACTTCATAGTAGGTGCAGGGGCAACCGCTAATGGAGTAGTAGACAATTAGTCATAAACATTTGCATTTTCTCTTGATAACTTCTGCTTGTGTCGAAACCTGGTTGTGTTTATGATCGGAGATGATGTTTGAGAGGTGTCTCTTCGTGTACGCCGTGACCACGTGCAGGCATTTGCTGCCACGACCCAGCGAGAATATCTAAATTTTTTCGTCATCAAAACTTCAACTGCCCCTACTAAATGCAGCCCAATTAACACCTTCATTTAAGTGGAGAAGAAATGAATCGGAGATGATAAAAACATTCATTAGGGCTGATGGGCCAGATTTCTCCTCTGACGTATCACATCTAAATGAGAACCGTATACATACGACATTTTGTTTACGAATGCTTTACGATCAAACGTTCTCTTACAACAGATTTGTATTTGTAGTTAGCTACAACACGGACTTTAAGATCCATGTGTGTATGACAGGTGGGACCAGACATTAATTGTGTAGTACTTGTTTATAAATAACTATTGTATGAATTGTCTATTAAATTGACTACAAATGATTCGAAGCTCATAGTTGACTATACTATTAAACCCTTGCTCTTACGTGGTGTTCTTTTATCTGAAGATGAAGATTAAAGTTTTTACGTAAAACGATATGGTATTAACGTATGATTGATTGAATTTTAATTATTACAAACTTGAAAAATATATTAATATGATATTTTAAAGCTACTTTTATATAGAAAGTTTTCGCATGAAATGTACTGTTTAGCAGCGTGCCACGAAAATCTTAATCTTCATCCAACTCTTGTTGGAGAAAAGAACGGGACCTTAGTGTTCGGTGACGATTGCAAGTTTTGGTCCCACATGGCACGACGTTAGATCGTACTAGGATCGTAAAAAAACATCATACGCATGGTATTTTTCCTTTTGGAACAAATCGAAGAAGCAGAAAAATAAAATTAGGGTGTGTTTAGTTCACGCCAAAATTGAAAGTTTGGTTGAAATTGGAACGATGTGATGGAAAAGTTGGAAGTTTATGTGTGTAGAAAAGTTTTGATGTGATGGAACAGTTGTAAGTTTGAAGAAAAAGTTTGGAACTAAGCGAGGCCTTGTTGTAGAACAGAGGAAGTATGGCTGTGTTTTAGTTCCTGAAAAAAGTTGAAAGTTTAGGGAAAGTTGGGAGTTTACGTGTGTAGGAAAGTTTTGGATGTGATGTGATATGGTGGAAAGTTGGAAGTTGGGGGTGAACTAAACACGGCCTATATGGGTGTGTTTAGTTCATGCCAAAATTAGAAGTTTGGTTAAAATTGAAACGATGTGATGGAAAAGTTGGAAGTTTGTGTGTTTAGAAAAGTTTTAATGTGATGAAAAAGTTGAAAGTTTGTTGAAAAAAAACAAGGCCATATATCGGATTTTCTATCACATGGGCTCTTTCAAACGCATTAAATGAGAGGCGAGCTTTTGGGTGAGTTGAGTCCAAAGTGGTAAGCACCAGCATTGTGTACATCTTTCAACTTTCTTTTCCGTTAACATCCAAAATGTTTTGGGTGAACGTACGCGTGTTTGTGAGTATGTGCGTTTCTATTGTATTTTTCTATAAAAAAAATCCAACACATTTATTTTTTTCGGATCGGTCGAAGAGAGGCTTCATTAAGAAAGATGGTATGTAAAAAAAAAAATCCAAAACATGTTTGGTTCTCCTAGTTTCAGTTGAGCTACCAAATATAGACTATAATCACATATCCCCTCCGTCCTAAAAAAAACTTAACCTAGTATTGGATGTGATGTTTTATAGTACAATAAATCTGGACAAACATCCCATCCAATACTAAGGGTCTTGTTTAGAGCATGTTTAGATCCATTTGGAATGGCAAATGGTAAATAGCAAAAGTTTTGATGGCAAAAGTTTTGTCATTGCAAAATTAATAGTTGGTGTTTAGATGCATGTTAAAGTTTTACCATTATAACACTAAAGTGAGAGAGAGAAAGAGAGAGGGAGTGGTCCCAAAGCACTTTTTGTCACAATTTGCTACTATGGACTAGTAAATGCCAAATACCAAATTGCCAACTTTTACTACATAGTGTTTAGATCCAAAATAGCAAAAAGTGCTATAAAATGGCAAAACTTTTGCCATTTTGGAGCATCTAAACAGGGCCTTAGTTCCAAACTTTTTCTTCAAACTTTCAACTTTTTCATCACATCAAAACTTTCCTACACACATAAACTTCTAACTTTTCTATCACATCGTTCCAATTTCAACCAAACTTTCTATTTTAGCGTGAACTAAACACACTCTAGGTTGATTTTTTTTTTTTGAAAGGAGGGAGTAAGCCAAACAGGACTAGAGGCAAGGTCAAAACATTGGCACACGCCCTATGCCATGTGGGGTCAGCCGGTCAGGTACGAACAAACGTGAACACCGAACACGAAAGTGGTGTAATTTCCGCATGATTCACAATACACGCGACGCGATGCAGAAAGCGATCGAGAGGTTGACCGGCGGACGAGCAAGCCAAGCGGGGCCCACGGCAGCCGCCGGCCAGTCGCATGGCGAGTGCGCCGCCGGGTAGATGCCCAAGGCGTGCACGAAACTCTTGTACCAGTAGAAAGTGAAAACCAAAATTTAAATTTCCAAATTTAATTTAAAATATTTTTAACATAACTTTTCTAATACTAAATTTTAAGGCGCTAAAAACACATAAAAAATTTTATCTATAAATTAGTTTGTATTTTTTTATAAGTCGTTTTAACATACCTCATCAATTCCAAAATAAATCAACTTCAGACTCATCCTAGATCCTGTTCTTTTCTCCAACAAGAGTTGGATGAACTTTCTATATGAAAGTTGCTCTAAAATATCATATTAATCTATTTTTTAAGTTTGTAATAATTAAAACTCAATCAGTTATACATTAATACCACCTTGTTTTGCGTAAAAAACTTAATCTTCATCTTCATCTTCAGGAGAAAAGAACACCACCCTAGTACAACGAATCTAAATATAGAGCATATTTAAATTTATTATATTAGAATATGTCATATTTTAATAAGATGTTAGTTTATTGTGAGACGAAGAGAGTATCAGGAAATAAGCTGAAATTTCCTCGCCTGTTCCGAGGGAAGAGGATCCTATGACGTAAGGTTCTTTTTGACTTGATCACTGGTAGGTGGGCCAGCAAGCAGTGGGGCCTAACATATTAGTTACCTCACGTTAGAGGATTCCAATCCGTTCTGAGCCCACCACCATCATTTCCCTTCCCACGCGGACGCGGTATCACTTCGATGGCCAAATCACGTCCACGTGGACGGACAAAGGAGGGGAGAAGAGACCCCTCGTCCAATAAGACGCTACCACGTGGGTGACGTGTCCACGTCTGCTCGTACGTGGCCCTACATGGCATAGGGCGCGATGGCCAATTGTTTTGACCTAGCTTGCCTCTAGTCCAGGTTAGGTTTCAGTTGGGCAGGTAGATCAACTGAAACTATCACAAGAAGAGAAGAACAAAAAAACGTTCTGGATGTTGATGGTAAGCTTTGTGTTCACACGCAAGGTGAAATATGTATTAGTCGGCAAATTAGATGTACTCTTAAATGATTTGGCTGATGTTTACTCACCAAAAATAAAAAACCCTTTGGAACAAATTAGATGTACTCTTAAGTGATTTGGCTGATGTTTACTCTTAAGTCGGCAAATTAGATGTACTTTATTGCGTACAATGTTTCCTCACACTTTGGAGCACAATTCTTGTTGTAGTGTTTGGATGGTGGAGTGACAATGAAATGCCACTATTAAGGGTTTTGCTATTATCTTTCAAAAAATATATTTTTTTCTCATTACTTGCCATCCTTGCAGACAGGTAGGGGTGGTAAAACCGAATCAAACTTACCGAAACTAAATGTTTGGTCAAGTGTTTTCATTTTAACTTTCCCAACTCATCTCCCTCATTTTCTATGCACACGCTTTTCAAACTACTAAACGGTGTATTTTTATAAAAGTTTTCTATACGAAAGTTGCTTTAAAAAATATATTAATCTGTTTTTCAAAAAATAGTTAATACTTAATCGTGCAATAATATGTGCTTCGTTTTACGTGCCGGGGAGGAGGGTCCCCGAACACAGCCTAGAGGATAGAACTGCTATGATTCTTAGTGAATTGGCATGTTATATACTAGTATTTGCTATTTATTTGTCAAAATATGTCCTAACAGAGATATGGCGGCTATAATTTTATTGTGGTTAATTTGTTTTATCTTTTTATCTCATAAAACTATCACATATTTCGGTCTTGACCGAAGGCCGAACTAAATTAACCAAAACTCAATTGCTTGCTTTTGAGGTTTTTTCAATATATTTCGACCTCAATTTTAGATGACCAAATATACTCAAAGACTAAAAGACAAAACTTATTTTTCTTAAGTCAAACTGGATGGTCGCCGCTACGGATAGGTAAAAAAACGAAGGGTTTTCACTAAGGCTGTGTTCTTTCCCCAATTTTTCTAACTCACATATCTTGTTTTCCACGCGCACATTTTTCAAACTGCTAAACAGTATTTTTTTAAAAAAATTATATACAAAAGTTGCTTTAAAAAATTATATTAATTCATTTTTTGAAAAAAATAAATACTTAATTAATCATAAGAAAATGCGTCACACTGTTTTACGTGCGCGGGAGGTGTGCTCCTATCCTCACCTCCCAAAAACAGTCTAAAACATCATGTAAAAGTTAGGGGTCGGTCAGGGTCGGATGTTTAAAACTGTGTGCTGTTCCATAGTATCATACTCCTATGTTCCTTTCCTATTTGGACAACAGATGAATCATAACATTGACTTATGATTTTGAGATCTCTCCCAAACACCCCCATAGTCAAAGACTACAGAGCATTTACCTGCCTACGAAGGTTGGCATGCTTTGGTCAAAGCCATTGCATGTACTATACTCAAGCTACAATAGATAGCACGCCGTACACATTCTTAATGCCGATTTGGAAGGATATACTTAATTTGTGTGTTGCGACTAGCAAACAACCAAGGGGATTAGTCAGATGATCGGTCCCAGTACTGTTTTCAGTTAGTTCAAACAGATTTCCTCATCAACTATACACCATTTTGTTTATGGGGTTGTTCAGATTGCAGACAAAATAAATCTTACCAAAATTTAGTATTGTCAAAATTTTAACAATATTGTCCAATTTTAACAAGATTTCTTATGTATTTACCAAAGTTTAGTAAAAAAAAAATTAAATGGATGCACATTTTTAAAAACTTGACCAAAACTTGGTATTGTTTGAAATAACATCAATCTGAACAACCCCAGCTCGGAGCAGAGACCAAAGTGGAATAGTGGATCCTTACCCCTTACTTTTTTTTAGGGGGATTATTCAATTTAATTCATTTCACCTGCGTATTTAAATGTCAAAGTTAGGAGGTTGGCAGTTGTTGGCATCTCTACAAACCTAAACCTAACACTCACAATGGCCAGAGCCTAGAGACCCGAGCTGGATTGAAAAGGACAAGGCTCAACGAAATTATCACGTGTGTCACTATAATGTAGTCTTCTTATTCCAAATTTAGTTGATTTTTATCATTTTGTTAACTTTTACCAAATGGTACACGCCCTCCGTTCCTTTTGAATCGACACTATTGACCGGCCGGCCAATTTTATCTTTGATAAGTAAAATCTTTTAAATTACAATGTTTCAATTAATGCAAGTAGAATATATAATTATATTTACCACGATAAGTACTTTGATAATACAACATGTTATCTGGTGTCTAAGTAAAATGAAACAGAGGGAGTATCTTAGGAATGCTAAAACTCCTCCCGGAAAAAAAATCCAAGACACTTTTCACAATGTTATTACACTCCCACGAACAAAGTTGACATATCTTACTCTACGTGATACTGTATAAGTAAATGACATCAAAACCACTTGATCTACTTCCTCCGTTTCATTAGCATCAATATAAATGTGAGAAATGCTAAAATGACTTACGTTGTGAAACGGAGGGAGTATTTCTTAGTTTGTTATGCACAAATTAATTTTCAAAACACCAAATATTACATCGATCTATATCGTAGGGATTAATTTGGAAGCCATTTCACGTTCGAATCTTATGTCAGCCAGCTTAACTCATGCTTAGCAACTTGACTTCTTCAATACCAGAGGGATTAAGAAGCGATTCCACGGTTTGAAACTTTGAATCTTCCAGCCACAGACGGATTAACGTCTGCTTAGCAGTTACCTCCCGTTTTGTTCTTGACATCTCCCGTCTAATAAGTTCATTCTTGACATCTCCCATTTATCTCAAAATAAGTTTATTGTTCAATAATTCTAGCATCGAAGTTTGTAAAAATAAAAAATAATTATATCGAGAGTAAATATAAAATGAAAAATAGTTATATTGATATTTGATAAAGTAATACTCCCTCCGCTTAACCATGTAAGTTATTCTAACATTTCGTATATTCATATTGATGTTAATGAATCTAGACATATATATCTATTTAGATTTATTAACATTAATATGGATGTGGAAAATATTAGAATGAATTACATTTGTGAAACAGAGGAAGTACCAGTATTTTATTCTTTTATTGATATAACTAAGATGTGTGAAAAATGAACTTTGACACGGAGAAAGTAACAACTTCATTGACCAGCTTGATCATTAAGGGCGGCATGGCCAGCAGCTGGTCCACGGAGGGTGGGACCGCCCTGTCAGTCTGACACCACCCTCACGATAAAAAGGGAAAGACCGAGTCCATGTCGCTCGCTTGGTGAGCCACCCTTCCTACTTTGCCCCCACCACCGAGCCTCCCTGAGCAGTGAAACCGCGGCGCGCGGCGGGCGTCGGCGTCGGCGTCGGCGGCGGCGGCGAGGGCGTAGAGATCGCGCGCGCGCGCGCGCGGAGGCGTAGCCGCGGAGTCGCTCTCTCCTCGTCCTGCCTCGCGACTCGGCTCCGCGAAGCTTCGAGGAGGAGGAGGAGGAGGAGGAGTACGACGGGGTGGGAGCGGCGGTGGGTGGGATGGGGAGGGACGAGATGCTGCGGCGGAGCCTGGTGGCGCTAGCGGCGGCGGTGGTGGTGACGGGGGTGGTGACGGCGTCGGTGCGGAAGGCGGCGGCGACGTACGGGTTCGGAATCCTGGCCATCGCGGGCGTGCTGCTCCCCGACTGGGAGTTCTTCGACCGCGACTACTCCCAGTGGCTCACCCCGATGCCGGCCTCCCGCCGCACGGCCGCCGAAGCCGCCGCGGATCGCGAGCACGACGTCTGGAAGTAAGCCCTCCTCCCTCCTCCTCCTTCCCCTCTCCTGCTCCTTCTGTCTTTCGGTTTGCTTTGCCTGGAGTTGGTTGGCTGGCGTTCATGGGGGGATCGGGTGCTAGCGGATAGGATATCGCTGTATTTTACAATTTGTTGAGGCAAATATCGCTTGTTTTGGGAAATTTTCTGTGCTAGTTTCGATTTTAGAGAGCAAATTTCCGTTCGCTGATGGCCGAATTGGGTTCTCGACACGGAAGGACGAGGAAATTGATGCAGTTTCAGGTTTCTCTTGATCAATACCAACTTACCAATTCTAGTGGGTATTGGCAAAAGTTCTGTCTATTTTGTTTTCTACTACTGGATTGGTCATGCGTGTTCTTGATCTCTCCGTGATTTATCACTTATCACGTCAAACTGCGATTGAGAATTATAGGATTGATGATACAGTGCCTGATTGGAGAAAGGAAATCGGATTTGCTCTGGACCTCTCTGTACAAAACACGGTCTCCAGTATGCAACGCCATTTTAATGGACACTGGCAAGCCTTAACTAGTTTAGTTGCAGAATTATAGGGCAGCTGGTGGGTGGTCCTGATGCTTTTAATACTGCTATGGAATGCAAAGTTTCACTGGCTTATTAACTGTGTTCTTTAGGGCAGCTGGAAGTTGGTTTGTGGTTGTGCCGCTTCTAGCTTTTAGAACTCTCGAATTGAGTAAAGGAAGTGTGGAAAATAAGTAGTAGGAGCTGTTGATGCTTAGCACACCAGTGGAATTGTCCGTGCTTTGAGTACCGGATTTGGTTTATGAACTGGTATCACCTTTCTGGACAATTTGCACTTGCTTTTAATTCTTTTCTCTCTAATTTATGCACTTCCAGAGGTTGCTTATCAGCTTGTCATTTCCCAAAGGTGGATGGAGAAACCAGTTTGTTTGTTGAAGAGAAAAAAAAGGGTTCTCTACAGTTTGCCCTGAGCTCTATGTGCATTTGTTTTGCTGAAAATGGTCGGAAACAAAAGACTGGCTGGTTTTCTAGCGTTTAGGTGCTAACTCCTGCCCGTGTGAGCCCCCCTGGGATGCTGTAGCAAAGCGCTAGTGTAGCTGCGTAGCGTGTGAGGGCAACTTCCAGCCTGCCTCGAGTTCCTTAGTTAGCAGGTTGTTGCATGGGATATGATCATATGCAGTTGGAATCTGCCCGAAAATATATTAAGAGGAGCAGTATGCTAAATTGTGATTTAGGAAGGAGCTAACAGAGTTTTTGGAATTTAACCTCTCCTTTTCCTTTACAATTGTGATCTGGCTGCCTCATGGTGCCATCAGCCCATCACACCAGTTCGGTGTAAAACTGTAGACACACCTAAAATTGACCGGTGTCCAAATCTAGCTCCTGGATTTTGTACGTTTGTGATGGTGCTGATGTGCTCGGTCCTGGCCTCCTAGGGCAGGGGAGTGCTGAGACTCAGAGAAACAAGTGCTAACTCAGATAGTACATTGTTGATAATTTCGTGTTAATTAGTTTTCCTTTTTGACAGATCGAAGTTGGCTGTCAATCGCTACATTTTATTGAACTATCAATTTTATCCAAATGAGTATGTACCAGGATTTCTATGAACAGTGTAGTTTAATTTGTTGTTTGACTCTGGTTTTTTGTTTGATCATTCAAGCCTGCATGTTTGATCATTTTGGTCCAAAGGTTGTAGATATAGAAGTCATTCTGATTTAGGGTTTAGACTTATCTTTTAATGTCTGGAAACTGACTTATAAAATGAATTGCGACTGTTTAGTTGTCAACTTAACTTGGTAGTGTTTCATTGCAAGCAGAATAGCAATTACTTTTGAACATTTCAAAACTTGTGCTTTTGTTTTATGTTTTCTGTTCGGGGTTCAAATTTTGGTCCAAGATTGTAGATATAGAAGTATATAGAAGTCATTCTGATTTAGGGTTTAGACTTATCTTTTAACGTCTTGAAATTGACTCATAAAATGAATTACGACTGTTTAGTTGTCAACTTAACTTGGTAGCGTTTCATCGCAAGCAGAATAGCAATTACCTGTGAACATTTCAAACCTTGTGCTTTTGTTTTCTGAAAAGCTTGTTGGTAAGTGATAGAAACTGGAAATCAAACTCTTTTTACTTGCAGTGTTTTGGCTTTGACAAGTAGCAAATGGCATATAGCAATTGAGATCGACATTTGAAACCACACTAACCTTTGGTTTAGTAGATTGCGTCTGTGGTGTTTTTTCCCCAAGTTTTGTTTTCAGCAAAATACAATAGGGAGTCTTGTTTCTTTCCTGAAGTTAGCTTGGAGCACTATATATTACTCCACTTTATCTGTCCGTTCTTATTCTATTTGTTTCTACGACCACCTGTGCATTTTCTAACTGAGGTATTTGTACCCCACACATATACTAGTGCTCATGTTTTAACCAGTGACCTGCTGCAAATACCTAATAATGCATTAGATCCAGTAGTGGACTAGTGGCAGTCAGAAGGTTTTATAATTTTGAATTGCCTCATAATTTTTGCGATAAATTCACTTCAATGTCTTCTATACATAATTCTTGGCCATAAATCCTGACATTGTTAAGACAATTGCCAAGAAACCAGCTGTAAATCTCTCGCTGAGTGGATTGTAGTAATAAATTCTAAGGTACTAATAACACTGTAAGTTGCCAGATCACAACAGACTACCCTGGCAGCACTGCCAACCGAACTCACAAGAATAGCATTTTATTGGTGAAGCTGTCTACTCACTGTACACTTTCCTCTAACAAAAGCTTCACTATGCTTAGACAGTTAATTCCATTGTCCTAGATCAACTGCTGATTTAGCTTCATATAACTGTGCTATTAATCAGAAAACTGACTGACCATGTTTTTATCTTCTCCCCTGCAGATTTAAGCCCTATCCCCTAAGGATGGCTATGCTTACGACAATCTATGGGTTTGGCCTTTACAAGTGGTGGATGTACGTATCTAGCTAGTGGAATCCACCTTCCTCTCCGCCTTTGCTCTCATGTATGGATTAGAAGTTTTTGGGAGAGTACCATCATCACATTGCCATTCTTGGCCATTTATATTGCCTGATTTTATTATACACTGCCAATACGAAACGTCTAATGGGGATTGGGGAACAGTCCCCATCACAGGTTGATGTCTGTAACTAATGGAGGTTTGTAATGGGCAAATGCCACTCTCAGCTCAGCTCAGCTCAATATTCCTAGCCCTATTTTCTTCTTCGTTTTTCTCCTCTCCTCCCCTTGATCTCAGTAGCGCGTCTTGTTTTGATACAGAGAGCACTATGAAAATGTTCTTTGCACAGAATGAATGGTTTATCTGATACAGTAGTCTCATGTTTTATCAGACACTCTTGTTATTCACCAGTATATCGCCCATCACTGTGCGTTACTACTTAGTTACTACTTACAACTAACAACGGCCCCTTTGGTTGGATAAACAAGTGCGTGTTGATCCCTTGCTACTCGTGGTTCGCATGATCAGGGTTGAACGGCTTGTTCAACGTGATGCCAGGCTTATTTCTGGTGTGATTGTACTTTCCCTCCAGCTGATATGAGCGTGAAGTTTGATCTTCTGATAGTTTCTAGCGGTCTAGCAGGTGTCAAGCCTGGGCAGCCAGATAGGGAACTTTTTAACTTACGTAACTTGTGTCACTAACATATAAATTCTTTTATCTAACAAATCCATATATTAGCGAGGAAAGTAAATGAGAAGATCCTCTTCCCAGGGAAGTTCCTCTGGCGGTCTGGCCTCAGGCTCAGGGTAGCCCTGTCATTTAGACGAACAGCCCCATCGTTTATATATATATCTAATAAGAGAAAAAACGAAATGGGTATTTTTGCAAATGAAAGATAATTTGTGAATAAAATTTTTATATACATGTTCTTAATGGTCTAAGATTTATATACATGTTCTTAATGGTCTAAGACGAATAGCCCCATCGTTTAGCGAATAAGAGAAAAAAACAAAATGGGTATATTTGCAAATGAAAAAAAAATGTGAATACAACTTTTATATACATGTATTTAATGATCTAAAAATAAAGGATGAAAAATAAACTACGATTAATAAAATCCTAAAATCAACTTTAAATTTAAAATTAAAATTCAAAAATTTTGGCTGAGAAAGGATGAGGCCTGAAGTCCACCGAGAGAAACAAGCAGCTTACCGCTTGCGGCTCCGTCGACGGCCGCCGGCGCCTCTGCGTAGAGGGGGAAAAATGATGAAACGAAATGGCGTCTCAAAGATTCAAGAACCGCGACACGCGTGGCGGCACGTGGCGCGCGCGCGCTGCCCGCACAACCCCACGAGTACGAGTGGGCGTCTTCTCCGCGGCTCCGCATCGAGGAGCAGTGGGTTCCTTTGGATTCGACGATTCGAGTGGGCCGCCGGCTTTTGTAGCACTAGTTTCTGTCTGCCCAAAAAAAAAAAAAAAACGCCACGTCCCGACGCGCCGACCTCCATCCTGTGACCATCCCACGTTATACACACGGTGATTGGCTCTGTTAAAACCGTAATAAAGCAGCTTAACCACCCAGACAATGACGAGCACTAATCTCATTCTCATCTAAGCAAGTGCCATTCTCTTCTCTTCTCGCACTCGCGCTGCACCACCACCACCACCACGCTTGGGCGGCCAAATTTAGCCGCGCAACTCTCTCCGGCGGTCGGCGGCGAGCAATGCCACCCCCACCTCCGCCGGCCGCGGCCATCGGGAGGAGGTCGTCCATCCTCAGCTTCGCGGCGGCGCGGGACCGCTGCTTCAGCCGCCGCTTCCTCAGGGCCGGCCTCCGCCCGCTCGCCATCCCGCTCCCCACCGGAGTCGACGACGACGCGGGCACCACCGTGCACGTCTGGGTCCCCGCCAACCCGCCGCGGAACCCGCTCCTCCTCCTCCACGGCTTCGGCGCCTCCGCCACGTGGCAGTGGGCGCCCTACCTCCGCCCCCTCATCGCCGCGGGCTACGACCCCATCGTCCCCGACCTCCTCTTCTTCGGCGCCTCCTACACCCGCCTCGCCGACCGCTCCGAAGCCTTCCAGGCGCGCTCGATCAAGGCGGCCATGGACGCGATCGGGGTCGCCAGGTTCGGCCTGGTCGGGGTCAGCTATGGGGGATTCGTGGGCTACAGGATGGCGGCCATGTACCCGGACGCGGTGGAGAGGGTGGTGCTGGTGTGCGCGGGGGTTTGCCTGGAGGAGAAGGACCTGGCCGGTGGGCTGTTCCCGGTGGCCGGCGTCGGGGAGGCGGCGGACCTGCTCGTGCCGCGGCGGCCGGAGGAGGTGCGGCGCCTCGTCAGGCTCACATTCGTGCGGCCACCCTGCATTATGCCCTCCTGCTTCCTCTGGGATTACATTAAGGTTAGGCCGCTTCGTTTTTTATCTTTGAGATTTCTTTTTAAAATTGGTTCGAAATCAATCCCTGGATTACATTGCTATCGGGCATTAGATGAAGTTATAGAATCACAAGAGGGGAAAAAAATTTAGGCACTTCTAGAATGCTGTGCTCTCTACAGTTGTTAGGGAATTATGCCGAATTCTATTCCATATAGAAGTATACAAAGTAGCATCTTACATCTGTGTTAGGCTAATTTTGCTGATTAGCCATCGAGGCATCTCGTGATCATCTCACGATCACGAGGCTAATCTTGTTTTTGCACGCCATTACGAGGGATGCTTGGAGGCAAAAGTGTATTGAACCGAAATGGCAAGGGGATAAATGCAGTTTGTCTTTTGTGGCGAGAACATCTCACTTAATGTATTAATATTACCATCCTTATGATGGACTAATGGACACCAACTCACTGAATGTCCTCTATGTGGCTAGTTTAATACATGCTTAGATTTGATTGAGCCAACAGAGCCTCAAAATATTTACACTTGTCAGTAGCTTAACAGAAACATATTGTCATTTTCGCTTTGTCTTGTCCGTTTGCTTAAATATGTACATAGTTTGCAAATGTGGAGAACAGTGGAAACACTTGCATGTGTAGGGCCAGGGTAGTGACAACTCGATTTTTTCAAAAACTAACAGAGCACTTGATTTGATACTGCATTTTAGTAGGCCCACCAGTTCTTTGCTTACCCATGTACATTCAAGTATCTGTTGTGTATACTTCAGACACTGACTAAGGCTGCGTTCGTTGTGATGAGTTCTGGGGATTGGGTGAGAAAAGGACATCGTATTCCGCGCGCACGCTTCCTAAACTACTAAACGGTGTATTTTTTGCAAAAATTTTCTATAGGAAAGTTGCTTTAAAAAATCATATTAATCCATTTTTAAAATTTAAAATAGTTAATACTCAATTAATCATGTGCTAATGGCTCACCTCGTTTTGTGTATCTTCCCAATCTTCTCAATCCCCCTCTCCTCAAACTCACCTAAGTTTTCTTTGTAGTTCCTGTTAGTGTTTTGCCCTCAATAAATATACTTGTACCCAGACTACCGAAATGCGAACATATTTTGGACTTAATAAATTGCAACTGGATTTTGCTAGCAGTTGGGAGTTCATTTGACCATGCAACCATTTCCTTCTCTTTAGTAATGGCAAATGCAGCTCAAAAGAGTGGAAATTGTTTCAAGTAAAATATGGCTTGGTTGAGAACATTTTATCTAATTTCACCCAGTTATCCTGGGTATCCATTCATGTGCTGCTCAAGAATGTTGGCTGATGCTAGCAGGAAAAGAAGAGAAACAAGTTTTTCTGGTGTTGGGGAGAATTCAATACCAGGTTGGATAGATTGTTTAGCATCGTTATACTAGTGGGATGTTGTCACGCCCAAAAATTTACGAACCATAATTTCTAAGCTGAATGTGCATTAAACCCCTGTCCAGGACCAGCCAGGGTACACAAACGACAATTGTTGACATACAGATCCACGTCTTACAAAAATACAAAAGATTACAAATGCAGCGGAAAAGGATAAAAGCGAGCTAAGCCTGAAGACTTGACTCATGCAGCGAGGCGACTCCATTCCACAGACATCCTTGACGGCAGCGACGAAACCAACTTCATCGAGAGATCTCCAACTGAGAAGAACTTCAACTCTGGGGTGGGGGAAAAGAGAGCAAGACTGAGTACTACCCATTGTACTCAGCAAGTCATACCGGAAGAGAAGGTATGATGCAGGGTATAACCAAAGGAGGCTAGAGGTTCATTTGCATAAAGCTAGCATTTAAAAGCAGCAGTTGAAAGCAGTAAAATAGTTGTAGCAATTAATCAATATTAACCAATCACTATCCAACGCTACACCACATTGCAACAGGCCTAACCAACCACCTGAACTACACCAGTTCATTAAGCTAAACTAGGGGTGAGACTAATCACGGTGAATCTGGTTGACCGCCCGTAACCGCGGGCACGGCTATTCGAATAGTTTTACTCTGATCAGAGGTGTACAACTGTACCCACAAGACGCAGCCCCACGACACGTTACCGTGCGCCGACATGCCACCACGACATACCGGAAAGAGGCCGTGACAGGACCCTTCACATAACCCCCTTTAACCGATCGCACCACACCTTAGGGTTCGCCCCCGTCCCCAGCAGGCAACGGGCAGCCCCCCTTTCGTACCGCGGTGAATCCGGAAGCCGATCAACCGGACACCCTGGCCGACCCAACTCCATCACGCCCACCCTCGCCTGGGTACGTCGACTAGAGGAAAGCTACACTACAAGCCCAGCCGTTGCCCATGCTGGCTTGTGGCAAGTACGATAAATTCTTCCAGGGCATCCCGCGAACCGGTCCTTAATCGCCATGGGCACGACTAGCAAAACCATGCACCCACAGCCCACCATGTAGTGTATTTTAATTAACTAACACCCTTGCGGTGGCACTAATCCAAAGCTATTGCCAATAATCAAAGTCTATGCATTAATGTGATTCCTCCATTGTGTACTAGTTGAACTAAGCATGGCTAAGCATTCCCTAAACCAACATCTAAGCATCTTAATACCCAAGTTATCAATGGCATAAGGTAAACAAGATATGGCTGAGTAGTAGGACCCATCCCACGTGATATTGTAAAACAATGCAATACTTAATAGAAATGCGGGACATTTGTAAATTGGGTACAATATGATCAATCGTAATGTATGGCTTGCTTTGCTCTCGCACTGATGAGACCACAGCAACGTCTTCGAGAAACCGCGGATCGACGAAACGACCGAAATCTATGCGACAAACAAAGCACACAAGCAAAACAGCCTATAAGACTACTGAAACAGGAAACAAAACCATTTTTAATGGATTCTACGCATTTTTATGAATTTACTGAGACTTGAATGGACTTAATCGGAGCTCGGATGAATTAGATATGAATTTTAGAAGATTATCTGTGTTTATTACTATAAAAGAAAAGCCTTACTGAGTTTTATTGCGCAATAAAGGATCCCGGATGACGTCAGCAAAGGGGGGGGGGCGCCGACATGCGGGACCCCCCCGGCAGCAGCTCAAGGGGGAGGAGGTGGCACCGGTTGGTGGGTGGGCCCCACCGGGCAGTGGCTCAAGGGGAGGGGGAGATGCCCGGTCGGCTCGGCTCGGCTTCAAACCAGCCGGCCGGTTAGGTGATGCGGCGGCGGCGAGCGGCCACCGACGGCGGCGACCGGCGGCGCGGAGATGGCGGTGGCTGGCGAGGAGATGGCGGCACATGGCCAAAGCGGCGGCGCGGACAGGAGGCGGCGACGCACACGGGGAAGGAGGAGTAAAAGAGGAAGAGTGAGTCCTCACCAGGGATTCGGCCAGCGTGGGTGAAGACGACGGCGGACGGCGGCGGCAAGCGGCGGACGGCGGGGCGCGCGGGATGGACGAGACGGGCCTCGATCTCGCGAGGCCAACAGCAGCAACGGAGCGGCGCGGCGACGGCACTAGCGACGACTAGCAGCGGTAGGCGGCGGCGCGCGGCAAGCGAGCGGCGGCCGGGATAGCTCCCGCGACGGCGAAGCTAGTAGCGGTGGCGGCTTGGCGCGGCAGTGGCTATAGTGGCGGCGGTGCACGGCCGGAGGCGGCGGCAAGCGGCGGCGCTAGCGGCGAACGGCGCGGCGGCGTTAGAGAGCACGAGAGGAGACGGCGAGCGCGGAAAAAGAGAGAGGGAGACACGGGGAGCGTTTTATAGGGACTCGGGAGGGGCGGACGTGGCCGGGGGCAGCCGGATTTCTCGCCGACGACGTGGGAGGTGGAGAGAGAGAGTGGGGGGGATTCGAATTGAATCCCGCCCTTGCGGGCGCGCGCGCGTGGGCAGGAGATGGCGGGGCGTGGGGGCGGCGACGTGGGGGGCGTGTGGGCGCAGAGCGGGGCGCGGATGTGGAGGAAGCGGTGGCGTGGGCGGCGGTTTCGGCGGCGGCGCTGCCGTCGGCTGGAGGTGGAAGAAGGGGCCGATAGGTGGGCCCCACCTGTCGGTGACCCGGAGAGAGGAGGGAGGGAGTGGGCCGGCCCAGCAAGGAGGAAGGGCGCGGGAGGAAGTGGGCCGACGGCCCAACAAGAGGAAAAAGGGAGGAAAAAGGAAGAAAAAGAAGAGAAAAGGAAAAAAAGGATTTTCCAGGAATTATTTATTGCACTTTGCTTATTTTAATTGGTTAAAATTATTTCCAAGGCTCTGAAAATTCCACTAAAAATCCTGTTAGCATATTTTGACATGTAGAATCCAAGAAAAATTCCACATGCCGATTCCGATTATTATTTGCATTTATTAATTTAGGGATTCAACTCTAGGTTAAATTGAACAATTTCTTCGGGCGATTTATTTAACAAATTTTAAAGCAAGGAGAGGAACTTCAGGGCGTGACAGATGTTCATCCATGTGATAAACTGCAAACATTATGAAATGTGTTAATTTACAAATTAAAGATGGGACTTCTAAAAGAAATGCTTTGATCTTATTAGACACTCCCTAAATGACGGGTAACATTCAAGGATACAGTCTTGTGAAATACAGAAATCATCAACCTCCTGGGTCAAAAAGGAATTAGAAAACTGAATTTGTAAACAAAAGAGTGAACGATTATGAAGATGAGGTTCATTATCTTTTGAAAGAATGATTCTCGCCCACATGCTGAACTTGTTAATTGAACCTGATTACTGGCATACATGGGGCATAATGTATACTGGAAGTTGCTCCAAGGTTTGCTTGGAGTTTGTGTTTTAGCCACCGTAGTTTTTTCTAAGCTTCAAGTTTTTAATTTTGCTTTTTCTCTCTTCCCCTGGCATAAGCCGGTATGGCTGATTGCGTTGTGTAACTATAACTCCTTTCTTCTAATGTATTGACGTGCAATCCTTTTGCGCGTTCGCGAAAATGGGATGAAGGTTTGCTTGATCTGTAACAAGAGCCAACTCGACTTTAGTAAAGCTCGAAACATCTCAAATTTTGTTCTTTGTGATGCTTTACATATTATGGATTATTGAAGACATAGAAGGCAGGCATTTGCATATACAATTGAGTATTTTGAAAATCAGCTTATCTTTTTTTAGTAGCAAAATACCCAAAAATTGAGTATTTTGAAGAGCTCTTGCTCAGTTACTTTCATCAGATGATATGTTTTTCAAGAATATTCATGGAATAATCAGTGATTTGGGCGCTCTCTCCATAGTGATTTGAGTAGCACATAAACCACAATAAATAGTGTACTGGGCTTGGATTATGTACAGGAAAAAGAAATTGAGTTACATATGTTGCTTTTTTCGTATGTATCAGGTAATGGGCTCGGATTATATCCAAGAAAAAACTGAGTTATTATATGCTTTGATTAGTGAAAGGCAGCTTTCAGATCTTCCAATAATTAGCCAGGTACCAATTAGTATGTGATTAAACTCTACTACACTTACATCTGAAACATTTGAAGATGGTTTCTTTCTCACTTAATGCAGCCAGCGCTCATAGTTTGGGGGGAGCGGGATAAGGTATTCCCCATGGAGTTGGCTCATAGACTGAAGAGGTTTGCTATCGCTACCTTCAATTTGAAACACAAATTTTCTCCATGGAGTACACAAAGAATAGGATCGATTGGCAGAGTAATGATATTGACTTTAACATATTGACAGACATCTAGGTGAGAGTTCTCGATTAGTAGTGATAAGAAATGCTGGGCATGCGGTCAACCTTGAGAAGCCCAAGGATGTGTGCAGGAACATCATTGAGTTTTTCCAAGAGGGAGTCACCGAACCTTTGAACGATGAGAAGGTATGCAATAATGCAAACTTTGGGCATTTGTAGGACATCAACCTTTTTATAAGACAACCAACACATGAATACAATAGCTTGGTTGAATGTGCATGATTTCAGCGGTTTTTTGGGAATAGTCATTATCGAGCAGTTTTCATAGCATTACTGAAACGGACATTTGCAACCAAACTTGCGGTTTCGCAAACTGCATATGTGTCATGATACGATTTCTGGGTGATCTCTCATGTTCCTTGATCCGTTTCGCAGGTGTAGCTTCCGTCGACGGCAGATAGGTCTCTCCTCGTGAGCATCTTCGTGTGGTACTGGTACACAAACTGGTAAAGGCTTGCACCATCCAACAAATCCATCCTCGACTATCTGGTGTATCTTCTGGCACGGTGCAACCCCGAGCGGTGTGAAGAAGAATCGAGTTTCGGAAAGCAAACGGCTGCCAGTCAATCGTGCCTGTGCCATCTCTCTCTCTCTCTCTTACCGTGTAAAATTAACTTAATTAGGTATTTCGGCCAGTTTGTGATCCTCTTGTTCACGCAAGCATGCATGATGCAACAGAGGATCACCCAGTTAGGCAGGCCGAGATGTGGAAGCCGTTAAATTGATTGATTTTGGCAATAAAGTGAAACAGCCCGAAGCGTCTGCAAGTACACGGCCGCAGCGCTCACCACTCACCAGCGGGCGAGTCCTGAGTGAGTAGAAAACCACCAAAAATATTACCGATGCAATGCAACGGACGAGGGTGCTCTGACGCACTCGAGCCCGTGCGTCGCTGCACGAAAACGGCTAGCAATTCAGGGGGTGTTTAGATGGGGCTAAAACTTTTTAGCCCATGTCACATCGAATGTTTGGACGCTAATTTGGAGTATTAAACATAGACTAGTAAAAAAACTAATTTTATAAATGAGAGCTAATCCGCGAGACGAATTTTTTAAGCCTAATTAATCCATAATTATAGTTTACTGTAGCATTACATTGTTAAAATCATGACGTAATTAGACTCAAAAGATTCGTCTCGCGAATTAGTCCAAGGTTATAGAATGGGTTTTGTAATTAATATATGTTTAATACTCTAAATTAGTGTCTAAACATCCGATGTAACAGGGAGTTGAAATAAGTCCTGGAAACCAAACAGGCACTCAGGATGGCCGGGGGTTCGCGTTCGGCCGTTCTATTCATTTAACAAGGGCAGATGTGCTGGGCCTATTTTACGAGTCGCTTGTTGTGCGTCACGTTGGAAAAAAAAATTTGGGGTGAGGCTCGAACTCTCGACCTCAGGATCACTCACGTATAGCTATGAGACCTACGCGCTAGCCAACTGCGCCACCACCCCGTTGTGCTGTGTGTTACATCCAATCTTCAAATCTGGTACAAACATTGATCTCTCCACCGCCATTACTTTCCCCATCTCAGAATATGATACTATTGATTTTACGGCTTATCTTACTAACAAAGGTCGAGTTTAGTTCCGCAGCCAATTATTTTTTTAAGTATATAGACACACATTTAATGTATTAAACATAAACTAATAATAAAATAAATTATAGATTTCGCATGTAAACTGCGGGACGAATTTATTAAGCCTAATTAATCTATCATTAGCAAATATTTAATGTAGCACTACATTAGGCTAAAAATATTCGTCTCGCAATGTACATACAAACTGTGCAATTGTTTTTTTATTCATATTTAATGTTTTATATATGTGTTTAAATATTTAACGTGACTGATTTTTTTGGAAGTTTAAAGGGAACTCAAACACAGCCAAACACCACATATGTTGCCCATGAGTACAAGTACAAGTCGAGCCTCACCAAATTAGGCAACTACTGCCCAGACGCAGCGCATCCCGTGAAACCAAAACGGTAAATGTCCCATTTATTTTTCTGATGGATCGATCCGTGGGAGCGCACCGCCTCACCGTAAAAAGGCGAATTTTTTTTATTTATAATTTTTTTTATTAAAAGTTTTACAAAAATAATTTTCCATTTTGAAAATTGACGGAAGGAGTCGCCTACCGCCCTCTGGAAAAATCGCCCTCTCAGAGGGCGGCGAAAATGACGTGGCAGACAGCCGTTCGCTCTCGGGCGACGGCCGTCAACGAAATTTGCAGGCGGCCCCCTTGCCGCCCTCCGCTAGGGCGATTTTATACTGTGCGGGGGGCCGCCTGCAAATTGGCGGCGAGGGGGGGGCATGGAATTTTGCAGGCGGCCCCCTTGCCGCCCTCCGCTAGGGCGATTTTGTACTGTGGGGGGGGCCGCCTGCAAATGGGCGGCGAGGGGGCATGGAATTTTGCAGGCGGCCCCCTTGCCGCCCTGGGGGAGGGCGATTTTTGCCTCTCCCCCTATAAAGCCCAGTACCTCCTCTGTGAAATTTCATTATATTCACTAAAAATCCAAAAAAACAAAAGAGAGAGAGGGGAGGGCAGCAGAAGGGGAGCGGCGAAGCCCTGCTGGTTCGCTCAATTCATCACAGGTATGCTCCCATACATCTTTTGCATTTGTACTAATATGTTATGTTTGAGTATATATGTTGCGTTTTAGTTTTAGTTCCATATATTTTAGCACATCTGTAGCACACAGCACATATGTGTAGATCCAGAGCATAGAATATAATAGTATGAATTGAGACATAGACAGTAGTGTTAATTGTAAGATGTAGTTTAGTTTGATCTGGAGAATGTAACGTAATTTTAGAAATTTAGAGAACAATATTGTAGAGAATGTAACTTAGGGCGTAGTACAGAAATGCGAGGTTAACGCAGTTATTGTTTTCATCAGGCACAATGTCAAGTAAGGTCACATTTCAGATAGTTCACGGTGAAGGAAATATTAGATTTGGTCCAGATGGTGTTGATCTGTCAGATTTTGTAATGACATCTAAGGGCATCGATAGGCCTGCGGAGAGAACATTTCAGTCAATTTATAGTTGGTTGTTAAGAGGATTTAGAATAGACCAAGAAGTCTACACAATGTCAGTGTCAGTTGTAGTGAGTCGTGCAACAGAAGGTTATTTTTGGGAACTAATGCCGATGGACAGCACTGATGCTTGGAGACGGTATGTGGAAATGGCTTTTGAACGGACATGGCTCCTCGTTATATTTGTGTCGGTACAAGAGAAAGATATAAATGTTTCAATGCAAACCGAAGATGTAGAGGGTCCTATCAATGCAGGGGATGTTGTTGGACCATCGATGCAAAATGAGGAAAATCAACCAAGGGAGGAGCAGGCTATGGGCATGGCGGATGAGGGGGAGAGAGTCGGTATAATTGTTGATGAAATGGAGAGGGAAGATTCGGATAATGAGGAAGTGGACGACGACGCATCATCCGATGAGGAAGGTGATGTAATGGCCACTGATTGGGCAAATAAGGACTTCTCTGGACTTGTTATATCAGAGGGTGATCATGTACCCTGGGAGTATAAGGAGAACGAGGTAATTGAGGGTGCAAGATATGCTCATAAGGATGAGATGAAGGAGGCGGTGAAGCATTGGGCAGTTTCCTTGCAGAGAGAGTTTAGGGTGGTCAAGTCAACAAATTATGTGTATGAAGTGAGGTGCATGAAGGAAGATTGTCCGTGGCGTGTCCATGCATATAAGGGTAAATGGAATGATTATTGGAAAGTTAGCATTGTGACCGAGCACAAGTGCTACTTACAAGGGGTGGAGAAGTATCACCGAAACATCACTTCAGCTTTTGTGGCAAGTGAGATGTACAACAGTGTTGTTGGTAACATTGGCTTTGAACCAAAATCAATTATTAGGCACATCGAGAACAAATTCAAGTACACCATAAGCTATGCAAAGGCCTGGAGAGCCAAACAAAAGATCATTGAGATGAGGTATGGCACATTTGAAGCTTCTTATGATAATTTGCCTCGTTTGTTAGCCACCATTGCCCAGAGGAATAATAATACGTACTATGACCTACATACATTTACATCGGTTGATGATCGAACAAAGAGTGTGCTGCAAAGAGCCTTTTTCTCATTGGGTGCTTGCATCAATGCTTTTGTGCATTATCGACCTGTTCTATGCATAGATGGAACTTTTATGACAGGTAAATACCGAGGTCAGATATTGACAGCAATTGGGTGTGATGGGAACAACCAGGTTCTACCTATGGCTTTTGCATTTGTAGAGAGTGAGAACACTGAAAGCTGGTACTGGTTCCTAGAGAGAGTGCACATTGCAGTGGTGCGTATGAGGCCCAACGTTTGCCTTATACATGATCGTCATGCGGGTATGTTGCGGGCTATTGACTACTTGCAGAACGGTTGGGATGAGAAGGGACTTCCAGCTAAGTGGCCTGATGTTCGGAGTCGGTGGTGCATGCGTCACATGGGTGCAAATTTCTACAAGCAATTGAAGAACAAGCATCTTATGGAGCTCTTTAAGAGGCTCTGTGCACAGAACCAAGAGAAGAAATTTAATGAGTTGTGGGACAAGTTGGATGAGTTGACAACGAAGCAAACAGATGAGCAATCTCGCAGACCACTAGTTGAAGGTGACGAGCCTCCCATACCTCTTGGTGCATTACATGATGACCCACCAACAATGAGAAGGAGGTCAGGGTCGTCCATCAGAAATTTCACTCAGTGGATTGAGAATGAGCCTAAGGAGAAGTGGTCTCTATTGTTCGACACCGATGGATCTCGGTATGGCATAATGACAACCAATTTGGCAGAGGTGTACAACTGGGTAATGCGAGGAGTTCGGGTACTTCCATTGGTTGCTATTGTTGAATTCATCCTTCACGGCACGCAAGCGTACTTTAGGGATCGATACAAGAAAATTGGTCCGTCCATGGCCGATGACAACATAGTGTTTGGCAACGTAGTGACAAAGTACATGGAAGATAAAATCAAAAAGGCACGGAGACATCGAGTTGTTGCTCAAGGCACACAAGTGCATCGGTATGAAATAATGTGTGTTGATAGGAGCAGGCGTGGTATCTATCGCTGGCTGCCCTATGTTGCTTCAGCTTTGGGCAGCCGAGAGGTTTGCCATAGGTCGACCAGTGGTGGACAGCGCACCCTACGGGGTTGGTCGCAGCGCGCAGTGGCCAGAGGACGGTCCCACGATGGGGACTTACTGGTGTCGACGTGGGGTTAGTGCAACTTCGCTGCGTTATAAGTTTATCAGTCGTCTTTTTTTTTCTTCACATAACATGTCTAATTCCGATCATGTTTATTGCAGCGTCGTTACGCTCACGTCCAGGTGAGACGTGGTTACCCGGACTTCGTGTTCGAGTTTGACCGTCTCCAGCCGAGCGACGTCATCTGGGAGCCGTACACAGAAGAGGCCGTCGCTGCGAGAGCACCGCTAGGACTTTCGTCCTTGTGCACACGCGACCAGGCTTACTGGCTCACCATCCTGCCGATGGTGTTCGACATTTTCGTTGAGCCTCACTGCCCGCAGCGTGTGATGAGACAGTTCGGACTTAGGCAGGTGTTTCCGGGCAACGTGCAGCCGACCGTCCTCCCTGCCGACCACTCGTGAGTTCGGATTGTTCATTTCTAAATTTTTATGATAATTACTTCATCGAGCCATATAATTTACCTCTCTTCACAGGTTGACTCGACGGGGACAGCTAGCAGGCGCACTTTGGGCTCCACGTGTACAGCAGTACGTTGACGACTGGGTGTTAGCTACAGAGGAGGTGATCAACGAGCTCTTCCCACACACGGAGGAGAACTACCGTGACTACCTTCGTTGGTACCTTCCTCGCACTCGTGCGCGTGTGACCTTCACTCCAGACGCCCCAGAGCCGCACGTTGCCGCTGTCACGGATGCGTATCCCACGCACCGTGACCGAGACTACTTCGTGGCGGTACATCCAATTTGTATTACTTCTTACAATTATTTCATTTATCTTGCATAATATAGGACAACTACTGAATTTGTTATTTCCATCTTGCATAGGCTGATGCCGCACGGGATATCAGTGCCGATATCACCGCAGTCCAAGTGAGGTTGAACAGAGGTTTGCACTTGACTGACGTTGAGCAGAGGGTGACCTTCGACCGGATGCAGGAGAAGATGCGTGCGGTCATGCGCGTCTTCTCCTGTCGCAGCGCCGTGGACGTCGTACCTCCAGCTGGTCCGGTACAACCACGGCCTCGCGCGCCTACCGTCGGAGCAGGACCTCGACCTACGGCACCTATTTCGCACGGTACTGCTCAGCCCAGAGGTTTCTTAAGTTTTGTTTCTGTTTTTGTACGAAAACATCACCCCGTCGTAACTTGATGATCCATCCTCGCAGGACCTCGTTTGCCTTCGAGCGCCCCTAGCTTCGGATCAGTGCGACCTACAGCACCGGTTTCGCACGGTACAGTTCAGCCCAGATATTAGTTCATTTTTGTTTCAGCTTTTGCACGATTATGTCACCATGTTTTAACTGCACATTTCCTCATCGCAAGACCTCGTCTGCCTTCGAGCGCGTTCGCAGGCACGACCGGCGCTTCCACGAGCTCCGCAGGGGCGTTCGCCACCTCTTCGGGCGCGTTCGCCAGCTCTTCCTCTCACGGAGCGTCGATCCCTCGCCCACACGGTACTTTACTTTTTATTAATACTGTTAAATACATGTACGAAACTGATGGTCCTTGTCCAGCAGGATTTGCAGCCGGGATCTTCGGTACTGGGGCCTCTTCGTCTCACGCCGGTAGGACTGGTCCTACTAGCCAGTTCTACGACGACGACTTGCACGGTGCAGACCGCCACGACGTACTAGGCTCCTCTCAGCTTGGAGGAGCTCCAGAGGCGCACACTCAGGAGCAGCCAGAGGTCACACCTGTACAGGCAGGACGGGTTGGCCGTGCCGTACCCCCGGACCGACTCACGTACTCCCACGGGCACATTAGGGCGCAGGGTAGGAGGGACAGGGGTAAGAGGCCTCGTCAGTAGTGTTCTACCTCTTCAGTCCTTATGTGACCGTTTCTTTTGGCTTACAAACTTGTAAAGCAGTACTACTTTTGCTATTACTACTGCAGTACTACTTGTGTTTGTCTCGTCTACATAGTTCTTTTCATTCATATGGTGCTAGAACAACTTATGCTCACGACAACACACTTTCGGCGCTGCACGGTAGTGTCAGATCCAGTAGCGCGCACAGTCCACAACAGCACACATGAAAAGCGGCAGCTCGAGTTATCACTATCAACTTTCGGCGCTGCCTGTTTACATAAAGTGAATCACGCCCACGCGTGATCGTCTTGTCACATCTAATGAATAATGTATCTCATTGAGTTCACATATATTGCAGTGAAAACGACGCTATATAATTGACAATCTGAAGGCAACCTCTTCATATCTTCTTTCCCACTAGCACACAACACACGAAAATGGAAGCCTATTCATTGGTAATACGTAATCTAGATTTGAGATTATGTAGAACATTCTTCACTACAATTTTACATTTTGGCAGCAAACCAAATATGATCAAATGCAATTTTACCTTACCAAATATTTGGTCGTGAAGAAAAATTTGGCACTAACAATCCAAATATGCCCTAAAAATTAATAAAATATTTGTACGGTAACAAAATATTTCTACGGTAACAATCCAAATATGCCCTAAAAAATAATAAAATTGTATTTTACCAGTCTTGGAGATTTTAATCTTGTATAGTTTTCAATATAAAAAGATTTGATAACTATTGATATTTATACAAAATTCCATGCCCCCTCGCCGCCCATTTGCAGGCGGCCCCCCGCACAGTACAAAATCGCCCTCGCGGAGGGCGGCAAGGGGGCCGCCTGCAAATTTCGTTGACGGCCGTCGCCCGAGAGCGAACGGCCGTCTGCCACGTCATTTTCGCCGCCCTCTGGGAGGGCGATTTTTAAAAATCGCCTTCCCAGAGGGCGGTAGGCGACTACTTCCGTCAATTTTCAAAATGGAAAATTATTTTTGTAAAACTTTTAATAAAAAAAATTCGTAAAAAGGCCATATGGTCTCCGTGTTCGTCTCTGCCTCGGGCTCTCAGTTTCATGGGCCTTGTTTTGATATGGGCCCGAGCTCTCGGCCCATTAAGAGCCTGTAAGAAAAGGATAAAAACTACTCGAAGTGTTGTTCTTCAAAATGTACTTCATTTTTTAATTTGATTTTTCTATCGACGTGTAGTGTATCCTGTTTCTTCCTTTTTCTCTTGTTGCGACGAGAAAAAAAGAGAGTTAGAATTACGGAAATGCTAAACTTTATGTTGACAGAAAATATAACCTTAAATCTTGTAAATTTTGGATTATTAGATGTGCTTTACGATTCGTGCTCTTTTTCTCCAACTACGACGACCCCCTCTTCTTCTCCGGCACCGGCTGACCCAAACTTCGGTAGAGGGCCGACGAATTAGGGTCCTGGGGTGGGGGTGGGAGGGGGGAGGGGAGGAGGAAGAGGGGGGAGTTCGCCGGCTTTAAAGGGATAGCAGTGGGAGGCGACAACCCGACGGTGGGCGGCGGATTAGGCGGGCGGTGAGGCGGCGGCGGCGGCGCCGCTGAAGCCGCAGGGACGGGAGCGAGCGGTGGGCCGGTGTAGGCGGCGGGGGCAAACGGAAAAGAGTGGTAGGAGGAGGCGCCCGATGGTGGCGCCCCGCCACCGGTGACGGGGAAGACGACAGACAGCTCGCCGCCGCCAGCTTGAGGCAAAGGAGAGGAGAGGGAGGGGGAGGATGAGGGGGCCTTGCTAGCGCCGTTGACAACTTTCGGCCAGCCGGCGAGGCCGAGGTGGTGGCACAGTGGGGCGGCGGCGCAGGACGCGCGCGGTGTCGAGAGAGGAGCGAGCTATTTTTTGCGGCGGCAGGGGAGGAGGGGAAGGAAAAGTAGTTAGGGTTTGATGGGGTTTGCACGAATCTCAAATTAATTCAATGGTCAAAATTTTGTAGTATATTAAAAGGGATTTTCTTTAAAATGAGGAGTAAACAGTCCCTTAGAATTATCCATCACGACACGCGCAAAAAGCACAACACACCGCAAGCGCACGAACACGTCACACAAACCAAGTAACCAACACAAACACGTCACACCACTGCTTTCGCCATCTCAGAATATATATGATACTACGATTTTACGATTTATATTGTCCATGAGTACAAGTACAAGTCGAGCCCCACCAGGCAACAACTACACAGACGCAGCTCTTCCCATGAAACCGAAACGGCAAATGTCCCATTTTGCGATGTGAATATCTAGAGATGAAAACAGTCAGAAACTAACGGAAAACAATATCAACAATTTGGTCCATTTCTATAATTAAAATTTTTTGAAAATAAAATCGAAAACAATAATGTCGGAAACGAAAACGATATCGGAAATATCGGAACACCGGAAACGGAATAATACGGACGGAAACATTAAACTATAAAAACATATATTTAGCTTTACATAAGTATATTATATGTACAAATAAATTTAAGCTGTAGTATGTAAATTATATATTAACTCCATTTTAGCCATGCACTTAAGTTAGGGATTTGATTGCAAAAGGGTTTGTAGTCTAGTGGTTACAAGAGTCTCAGCAGTACCTTAGTTCCTGGGTTTGACTCCCCATGAGAGCGAATTTTTCAGAATTTAACGGTTTTGTGCTTTCAGTGGTAGGCAACGTACCCGTCGACAGCGAAGCGCCTGTACGGAATTTTCCAAGATTTAACGGCTCTGTGCTTTCGGTGGTAGGCAACGTACCCGTCGACAGCGAGGCGACTGTAGTGACTTTGTCTATCTCCAGGATAGATTTGTCCTCTCTAAACAATTACCATATTATAAGAAACATAATTTTCACAAGAATACGAAAACGGTAAAACCATTTTCGTTTTCTATTTCCATATTTGTTACCTTTACCATTTTTTCGGTCAATTACCATTTTCATATGGCTTAGTCGGTAGAAAGTTAAAAACAAACGCCGGTTGGCAGAAATTACCGTTACCATTTTTAACCCCTACAATATCACAGTTTCCCCGGATAAACTGGCACAACCCGATCTATTGCCACACGGAAACAGATCATCAAACCCATACGTCAGTGATCCAAGTAAAAGGGGAGTACGGCAGAGAAAGATTCATCCGTCGCGACACACGCAAAAAGCCACAAAACACACCACAAGCGCACGACACACGTCACACACAAACCAACACAAAACACATTGCGTTGCGCTTCCTCAAACTGGATTTATTACCGGTTGGACGCCGCCCGCGATCTCCGCGAAGAGGCTCTCGAGGTTCCGCCGCGACGACCCGCCGGGCGCCACCGCCGCCGCCGCCTTCCTCCTCATCGCCGCCGCCTTCTCCCCTCCCCCCATCACCTCCCTCACCGCGGCCTCCACCTCGCGCCGCCCGGCGTCCCGCGCCATCTCCACCCCGACCCCCCACTCCTCGCACGCGTACCGGCAGTTGGTCACCTGCTCCGAGAAGAACGGCCAGCACAGCATCGGCACGCCGGCGGCGAGGCTCTCCACCGTCGAGTTCCACCCGCAGTGGCTCAGGAACGCCCCCGTCGCGCGGTGGCCCAGCACCGCCTCCTGGTCACACCACCCCACCATCAGCCCCCGCCCGCTCCCGCTCGCCACCACCTCCTCCTCGAACCCCTCCGGCAACAGCGGCTCGCCGTCGCCGTCGCCGGCGTCGCGCACCATGTCCGGCCGGATCACCCACAGGAACGGGGCGCCGGCGGCGGCGAGCCCGCGCGCGAACTCCCCGACCTGCGCCCTCCCCATCACCGTGATGCTCCCGAAGTTGGCGTACACCACGGCGGCGTCGGCGTGGGCGTCCAGCCACGCCGCGCACCGGCCGTCCTCCCTCTACAGGCTGGAGGCGAGGGAAGGGAGGTACGACGGCGGCGAGACCTCCGGGCCGATGGGCCCACGGCGATGGTGTTGGGGAGGCGGGCGCGGATGGCGTCGAGCGCGGCGCGCTCCAGGCCGTCGAAGGTGTTGAGCAGGATGCCGTCGGCGGCGGGCGCGTCGAGCTCGCACTGCTTCATGGTGATGTTGAGCATCACGTCGTCGGGGTCGGTGGTGCGGATGAACGTCGGCAGGTCGCGGAGGCGGACGCCGGCGATCATTCCGGCGACCCAGTCCAGGCGGGTGTCCAGGTACCCGTTGGTCAAACAACTCTCATCTGTATAGCACAGTACACAATTAAAGGTGGTTCATATTTCGGTGTGTAACTTAACCTGATAATTACAGTGCTTTTCTGTATGATCATGTGTATAAAGTTCATTTATTTTGTAGTGTGTTACCTGATAGTTATTAAGTGTTTTTTCCCCGATAATTTTGTATAATTAATACTACCTCTAATTTTAAGGCTCCCATCGGATGGTCTAATCAGCTAAAGAAAAAGACAAATTTTGAATTTTCAATCTTAATTTTGAGATTGATTTTAAAATATTTTCAATATAGTTTCTTTTTAATATTGGCTTTTAAGTCACCAAGAACACATTTATAAAAGTTTTACTTACAAATTCATTTTTATTTCCTAATAAATGATGGGGGACCTAAATATATGACTATTAAGTATACTTTTTTTGTCTATTTTATCGTTAAAGTTACTTTATGCATAACTTATATTTTTATAATTTCTGCTATAGTAGCTTTTACATATGAATGGTCGAACATCATATTAAAAGTCGATAACATCACATATCTAAAAATGAAGTGTACTGGCAGTAGAAAAAAAAGGAAAGGAAAACTGCTGGTTAGACTTTGATGTCACTAATGACAACATAGCTGGACTAAAATGATATTTTAAACTACGTGGAGTGCTTTTCTCTCCATCCGTAGCGTGCGCTGATAACATGTACCGAAATGCTTGGACAATAATGTCAAATTGTCAATCCGGGGCCTGATCTGGTCAACAGGTTTTGGTTTTTGTAAGTACTCCCTTCGTACTCGTAAAGAAAGTTGTTTAAGACAGCGACACGGTTTCTAAAACACAACTTTGACTTCTTGTTTCTATAAAAAATTTTATTGAAAAGTGATATATATATATATATATATATATATATATATACTTTTATAAAAGTATTTTTTAAGACAAATCTATTCATATAAGTTTTAAATTTTCAAACTTAATAACTAGAGAGATATTTATGATTTATATTTCTAAAGTTTGACTTAAACATTGTCCTAAACGACTTCTTTTACGAGTATGGAGGGAGTATATCTCAAAGCTATGCTCAATGTGGTGGACTCAAAAACAAATCCATGAAAATTTTGATTGGTCACTAGATGGCATAGGGTCACTCGTACCGTTGGCTATCTATGGGTGATCGATGATCCCAAACAATTTTTGGATAGATAAAATCTTGACGGCTAACTTGATTCTGAATTTTCTTCTTGGAGCATGTAAAAAAGTAGAGTTTGTAACGTACTGAACTACTGATCTTCTGATCATTAATCCTAATTTCTAGCTATCCATTTTTTCATATATATAATTATGATCCCAAATTAGTGCAAATTAACTAAGGATGTAGCACAAGTGTCCTGTGAATGGCGAGAGGTTAGAACCAGTAATGATCGTGTTTAATCAGTTAGCTGTTACTACTACATTTGAGTGGCACGTAGCCACGCTTGACGAGCTGATCGAAGTTGAGGTAGGCCAAGAGGCCGCAGGCGCTGTGCGTGAAGAAGAGGTAGGTCGGGATGCCCATCTCCTTGGTCACGTGCACCGCGAACCCCATGGCGCCGTCGGCCACCACGAAGCTCACCGGCGGGACGCCGCCGGCGGCGGCTTCCCGTCCGAGCCTCTCGACCAGCGCCCTGACGTGGCCGGGCCCCGTCCGCCGCGTGGCCTCGCAGATCGCCCAGATGTCCTGCGTCGCGTCGAGCTCCGCCGGCTGGCCCGGCGGCGGGAGGCCGTCGGCGCCGGCGACGGCGGCGGCGCCGCGGGAGCGGAGGAGGCGGGCGCGGTTGAACTCGGTGTGGACGAAGGTGACGTGGCCCTGCGCCGGGTAGGGGATCAGCACCACGTGCGGCTTGCTCGCCGCCGGCGACGCCATGGCTTTAGCACTAGGCAGCTGATGGCTTCCACTTCTCCGCAACCTGCTCGCCTGCGCTGCTCTGCTCTGCCTTTGCAGGTCAAGGCGGCTTCGGCTTCGGCTTGATATATAGAGCAGCAGTGGCGTAGCCAGGAATTTTTCGCTGTGTAGTCCTACTCACAAATACACATCACATAGCTAAATTTTCAAACGTCGTAAATCCTATATACGAGTACAAATTTAATGAAAAAGTAATAGAAATGTAACAATATTGTCTTATATTGTCAATATTTGACTAACTTAACAAGCAAGCTCACACGTGCAAATATTACAACATAAATATTGCAAATATAAAAGATCTTGGGCACAAATAGAAAATCACAATGCCAATATCTTAGCCATCAAAGTTTTTAGTATTATGTCTTCTTTACTAACTTAATTCATAAAAGATATCTCACTTGATATATGTGACAAATCAATGATTCAATAAATCATATATTGTTTCTCCTCTTGGTCATCACTAGATTAAGGCTAACATACAAAAGAGCAATTCCATATCAACCACATGTTTACAAATCCTACATACTACAATAGTACCAAATAGCAACACATTCACATCCGATGATTCACAAATCAAAAATCACATTCACATATTCACTGATTCACAAATCACAATACAATGATTTACTCACCTAAGCACGGGATTCCAAGGGGTAGACGGAGGGAAAACATCGAGGCAAGGATCAATTAGGGCTAGGCCGCCAGGGTCCTGGGCTCCCAGCTCCTGGCACCGGCGGCCGGTGGCGGCGCCATGTGAGGAGCCCCGGCGAGCGGCGTAAGCAGCCTGCACCCAGGCAGCGCGGCGTGGGGACTGGTGCCTCTAGCGCTTCGCCATTCGGCCTCCGTAGATCGAGCTAGGGAAGTGGCGGCGGCAGCGGCGGTGGCGAGGAAGCGGCGGCGCAAGCGCGTAGCAGAGGCGACGAGGACGAGTAGAGACGGCGTCGTGGTCGTCAGATGCCTTGACTCCCAGAAGGCCAAACCTAGCGCTTTTTTCCTTCTCTCTTGTGGGCTTGTTTTTCTGGGCTTGAATGGGAACCAAGGTTTGTGAGCTTGTTTTTCTGGGCTTGAATAAGAACCAAGGTTTGTGGGCTTTTGGGGGTGGGGATATCCTGGGCCAAAATCAGGGTAGTCCCGAGCCCACCAGGACCACCCCCTGTCTACGCCCCTGTATAGCAGGACTGTAGTACTAGCAACCCAAACCCCCACCCCTGGGATTTGGATCCTCTGACTTTACATGTGTGTAAAGCCAGAGAGCTACAGTGCGGTGACTTTCAGAGTATTTTTAGCCTATTCACAGCGAACGGACGAGATCGATCACCACAGTAGTTTGGTGAACAGTAGTTGTGAATAGTGGTTTTCACTGTTTTCTGCTGTTTCTATAGTGAACTAGAAAGGAAGCCCGCGCAGATACGCGGGCACCTTATTTATTATGTATAGAAATAATGTTAAATAGAATTAAGTCATATCTCACTGTATGCATATAATAAATATAATAAATTGTAGATTTCACCTTATAATAAAAAAAAACTTTGTCGTGAAATTGACCGTAGACTTTAATAAATGATAACAATGTTTCTTATATTCAAACAAAAATCACTTTTGTCTAGATTACACGTAAACTCGCCTATTGTCACTATTACTAATTATCATTTTTGCTTGATGCCTTTTTAATAAACAGAACTACATTTGTATCACCAAAGTAAGCGTATTACATCATTAATACATAAAACATCAATCTCCACTACATACCTAAATGTTTACGTTAACTCTTATTTCTAAATCTATAAATAAATATTCTAAAAATACTGCTTCTATTGGTTAAAGGGATAATACTGTTAAAAATTAGACATGAATATACCCTCTAATGGGTAGAGCTACCGAGAATTTATTTCTCTATTGCCTTCAAACATGGGTTTCGTAGCGACGTACTTGTGCCAATCAAAGCTAGTGTGGAGCATAATTCTAAGTCCTATTTCACTATCGGTATCCTCAAAGCTTATTGCATTAGTATGTAGGAAGTTGAGTACTATTGTCAATGGTGGACTCCATTGGGTCTGTCTCAACTCAATCATATGTATGTCCCTCCTATAGTTGTGTTAACTGGCTAACTGCTCGATGCCCTTCATGAAAGAAAGAGAAGATAGATGTGAAGAAAATAATTCTTTCCATAAAAATATTTTTTTTACGTTTTGAGTAGAGACAATTTGTTTGTATTGTTAATCAGTACTGCTTAAGTTTTTATGGCATAGAGAAAATATTCTCTTTTGAAATGAGTGAGGTTGATTATTAAGAAATGTATCGCTAAATATACATACGACCGTGACAATCTTTTAAGGAAGCCCGCGCGGTTGCGCGGGCATCTTATTTATTGTTCTATGAAATAGTGCTAAAAGAAGCCATATCTCACATTTCTACGTCGTGAGATAGATCATAGACTTTAGTATACTTCAATGATAATAATTTCTCTCAGATTAAAAAAAAAACACTTTGTCCCGATTACATATAAATTCTTCTATTAACGTAACAACTCATTATCACTATATATTTTAAAAGCTGACTACCTATTAATAGATGAAATTGCATAAATGCGGATAAAATAAGCCTAATATATCATTAATACACTACTTAGCTAAGTGTTCATGTCTCAGATATATATATTTTAGCGTCTAGTTTATTTTCGTCACATATTATTCATAACAGGTCCATCAATTTAAATGAAAATCGATGGCGAGATTACACAGTGTCACATGATGGTCTAAGAGTGCTTGTAGAAGCATCACGTAACCATATTTGTGAAGTAATAAATTTTATTTTTTATATAGAAAATCCTATTTAAAAAGATAGTCTGTTTTTCGATGATGGTTCTGATATTTACATATAATTTTCTTTAGGGTTTTATAGCTTTTTTAACGTACATCTTTTTTTTCAAATGAACGGTAGGTAAAGGTATTTTTTCCATCGCTAAACGGTACGTACGTCCTTTGTTTTGTTTTTCAAATGAATATAGTACGTAAAGGTATATTTTTTTCGGCCCATAGTACGTTTTCCTGGTATGCTGACTTTTTTTTAGGTAAGTGTAAACGGATTATGTATACACATGAAGTATTAACCTTTTTTTAATAGATCTAATCTAACGGTTTAAAATAATGGGTCCACCAATTTAAATGAAAATCAACGGTGAGATTATAGCATGCCACGTGGCAACCTAAGAGTGCTTGTAGGAGCGCCACATGGCGGCTTAGGAGTGTTTATAGGAAGATTAATGGACTTTTAGTATATAATAGATAATAGATAGATAGATAGATAGATAGATAGATAGATAGATAATAGATAGATAGATAGATAGATAGATAATAGAAGATAGATAGATAATAGATTACTGCAAAATATTGTTTTTACTGTAGCATCAGACAATTTTGCTGTTCTTCTCTGCTTTTTCTATCCAAAGTCAGAGGAGCTGGATTAAAAAAAAAAGTGCCCCGCATGTTGCCACGTGTCGTACAAATCAAAACGTAATAAGTATTTAGAAAAAAAACATGTTATAATTGCCTTAGAAAAATTATTGGTCAAAAGGTTATACAAGTTACTACCTTCGTCCCAGAATAATTTATTTGTTGGATCCCACCTCAACATAAAAGAAAATTGGAGACAAAATTGGAATGGTATAAATATAATTCTTCATTTTCTTTTAAGCACACTCACCCTCATGAACACCCACCCTACATCTATAAGCACATTCGAAAGATTGGACCAAAATTACCAAAGACGTATCATTATCGATGTAGCATCGTCTATAGCTAAAAGAATAATTAGCAGTAAATGCAAACGTCCGTACCAAATTTAGATCTTGAACCCAATTATTTTGATGTTAAAGTAATGCATTGATCTTAATTTTGATTGACTTAGATAAAAGGATTAATTGTAGGCATTTCATATGGACAACAATATATATTCTTTATGGGAAAAACTTTTCTATATAAAAAACAGTCAATAGTCACTTCTAAAGCTTTCTTTCCTGCCGATATGCAAGTCTTTGTTGAGCCCGTTGTTCTGTATAAACCTAGAAGACCAATAACCGAGTATGGAAATTACTGAACTCACTATCTGCAAATGCAGACCTACTATACACAATGCATTGCGTATGCTGCTCAGGTGGCTGTTAAACGAGAACACATGTGGGCGTCAAGGTTGACTCCATCCATGGTTCGGAATTAGATAATCCTGTGTTGGATACCTGAGATTGAGCATGGATTGTTGTGACTTCTTTGCCAACTCATCGTTGACATTAATCTGTAGCTACTTCATATTCCATTGGAAAGAGTAGTTATTTTTATAGGAAAATTGTATAAACCACCTCAGATATCACTCTGAATTTTAAATTCTCCCGTATAAGATATCACTCTGAATTTACCACTCAGATATCACTCTGAATTTACCTTGGTAAGACACTATAGTAGCTTGTTTCTATGGAAGCACACTTTATTAGCTTTGTTATGCGACTGTCAGCCCACCACAGCACCACTAATACCACAATTTAACTTATTTGGTATGTTAATGATCTATTTCAGCTATGTGGTGCGTGTATGACTGCATTAGGCCAATAGTTCTGCTAATCAATTAATAGTGGAGTTGATAAAAGCTAAAACATTAACATTATAGTAGCTTGTTTCTATGGAAGCACACTGTATTAGCTTTGTTATGCGACTGTCAACCCACCACAACACCACTAATACCACAATTTAACTTATTTGGTATGTTAATGATCTATTTCAGCTATTTGGTGTGTGTATCACTGCACTAGGCCAATAGTTATGTTAATCAACTAATAGTATACTAGATGTTAGCTGTGTTTTTTTAAGCCATTTACTCCATCACAAAATATAGATATATCTAGAATTCAAATTTGTCTTAAAATACAACTACCTCTTCACATACCTCTCAGTCTCAACCAATCTCTTAATCTTTTTTTAAGGGACTCAACCAATATCTTAAAAAAAAGAAGGAGAAGGGCATAGGTAATTGCATTTAAGATGGAGGGAGCATTAAACAACTTTCATAACTTGCTTTTATGTCCCCAAAAATACATTGTTTTTAGGCTCGATTTATACTGTTATAACTTTTAATTTTTTTGGACCTTTTTAAAATCTCTAACTTCTTGTAGAATATAGAGTTTAAACAGTTTTTTAGTAAAATGAAACAATCCCAACTTACTCACATCTCTAGCTACAAAAGAATTTTGAGCTAAAAATACTTAGAGTTAAAGTCCTCTCAAACATGACACTAGTACAATTGAATGCCATGACCCCAACAACTTAAAATCCTAGCTCCACCTCTGCCAGGAGACAAGCGCAACAACTCATCTTCTAGTGATCAAGATGTCCAAGAGTGAAGACTTGTGAACACCACCGTCCAATAACGTTTGTGCGCCATTCCAGCGAATGCCACGAACCCACGGTTATATCATATAGGGCGTGGCCGATATGAGTGGAGACCATGACTCCTTGCCTACTAGTATTCATATGAGTAAATGTGGGGTTTGCGACCACAAAAAAATGAATGAGCAACGGCAATTGGGGGAAATTTTAAACAAAGGTGATTTAGGGTGGAGGGATATTTGCAACATAAAGTGACATTTGAGGTGGTTTTTATAATTTTTCCTAGTTTCACTGATAATTGGCAAATGTGAAAATTAGCCTCCATGGAAGGTTTTGGAGGGACCTGATGCATAATAAAGTAAAGTTCTACGTCAAGTTAAGCATCATATGGTCCCTAAAAAAAAGTTGAGCATCGTATGGACGGAGAATATGTACTTTTATAATAAGAATAAGAATTCGATCCATGAATAAGAATTTGATCTACGATATCAGTTTGTTACAAGATATCAATGGTCCGGGGCACGTAATACACGCCCAGCCGAGCGCGAGCGTGGAGAGTCCCCACGCAGGGGTTCCCCTCTAGTATTTTCTCTATATACGTATGTATATACTTTGAATTATACGATACAAAGTTTAAACATAAGTATACTAAGTATATATAAAGTTTATATACATATTTGTGTATAAACTTTGTATATAGATTTATACAGACTTTTATGTATGTATAAATTTACACATATATGTATACACTTTTGATATATAAATTTATTTTACATATACATATACATACGGAAATGTATGTTATATGACCTGTATAGCACGGAATAGTGATCGCACGATGAGGCGGGCACGCACCTATTCACCATTTAGCTATTAAATCAATGGTCCAAAGTTCGAATGATAAGAGGTGGGATTTTGTCACATGATATATAGACAGCCTTTTTTTTAACGTTGGTATTTTACATGCTTATCTTAAAATTTAATTACATCATGTGGCCCAATCAAATAACGAGCAAAGCTGCGGCTTGAGAAGGATGGATGGATATCATATCATATCATATGATTTCCTTTGCGTTTTGCCGAGCAAAAGACCTCCAATTCTGTTTGCTTGGAGGCGCCGCTATTGGGCCGCACCATTCGTGGGCTTTATAATTGGGCCGTCGATATCCGAATAATGGGCCGGACTAGAGCCTGTTTGCCAAGGCCCAAGGGTGTAGATTAGATAAGCTTGGCTAGTGGCTAACTGGCTACCCTCTTGAAGTCTGAACTTGCAAACGTTAGAGCAATTGTTTGTTGCCTTGTCTGATAGCTACAGTACTACACTGATACAGAGCTAGCGGCTCATGCTGCGTGCAATCAATCCGCAGAAGGGATCAAAGCGACGTTATGGTGTCCTTTATGGCTTTGTTAGCTTAATTATTTCCTCTGTAAATTGTCAGATCACCACTGATGCAATGCACTTGCTATGCATGTGGGACATGTCATGTGGTTACACAATTGCTACAGTAATTGATGGGATCAAATCAGCCGTCGCCTTCTTTACCTGACCAATGGGTCATTGATAATTTGTTATACTAGTGGATATCCCACAGCTTGTCGCGGGATTTTGAAATTCATTCAAAAACACTTAAAAACGAAATTGAGTTAAAAAAAACAACAAAATACTCGATGCATGTTTAAGTTATAATTAATACTAGCATATTGTCAGTGTGTTGCAACGGGATTTTAATTTTAGTGACATCTCTCAATTGTTGTACATATTTGTTAATCACATGTGAACCTTTTTAACCTCACATTAATCTTTTTTCCTTCCCACGGAAAATAGAGAATTGATATGAGTAGTTGACATATGAGCCCTCTAGCTCCACGTGTCACTTTTTTCTTTAAAAATAATAGGAATTGACAGCGAAACCACTACTCTCTTTTATAAAGGAGCAAAAATAGAGTAGTTAGCATAAAAATATAACTACGAGTGAGCATAGAATAACTATAATTCAGAATGGTAGTGATCTAGCTACTTTTTTTTTTATGATGTTGCTCATCCAATAGTAAATAATTGGGTCAAACAATATAGGAATAGTAGCTACTGGTGGGGTTGGTAGGTGAGGATTATTAGATCCCCCACAATACGGCATATTCAAGTGCATATCTCCCCGGTTGTCCCCTCCTGGTCAAGTCGCCTACCAGCTACTACTGCTCTTCAAACATGCCGGCCCATTGACCCAAAGCCTCCGTCATAACGTCACGTAGCAAAATGCAAAACATGACCTGACCCACTCTTTCCAGGCAGCCTCGTCGCCGTGAATCGGCCGCAGTTTACCGCCGGCGCCTTGAGCCCTCGCCGTGCGGAGACCGACGTTTTTATACATTTCCGTCCTGGAGTAGTACTCGTCGTGCCCTCGTAGGATTTGTGTAATTTTAAAATACACTCTTTCTCTCACTTTCTCAACTTTTACTTTCTTATTTTCCACGATCATTCCTTCTAAATAGTTAAATGGTGTATATTTTTTAAAAAAATTGATAGAAAAGTTAATTTTAAAAATCATATTAATTTACTTTTTAATTTTTTAACTAATACTTAACTAGTTACCTGTTAATGAGTAATACCGTTTTCCATAGGAGTGGCAGTTTCAGAGATTTGCTGGCGCGCGGCGAGCCAAAACCGTCTGTTTCGTGAGCATTCGCGCGAACGCACGCGTCGTTTTTTTCTTTTTTTTTTTTGGCACGAGGGATTGGTGCTGGGGTTGAATTTGAATCGGCTCGATGTAGTGGCGTCATTTTGGTTTTCTTGTTTTGTTTCGATACTGTATCGAGTTTGTTTTTCGTGCGCCGCATTATTACCTGGTCGTGTGTAACTATGTACACATTACACTAAGTCGATCGGTCGCATACTAATTTTTCAATTATATTGGTGCACGTGTGATCAACTGTTATTTGGGGAGGAAGCTAAGCTAAGGAGTAGGAGAAGGCAAATGGCTAATTTTTAAGCTTATCGTGTCAAGTGGGTGATGATGATGATGTGGTATTAGGTGAGGAAAACGGATGTGTCATTTTGTTTGTCTCTTTGGTAGCCACCTTTGTGCTTGGCAGCATGCAACTTCTCCGCACTCCCCACGAAATATACATATACTACCTCCGTCCCATAGAAAATCAACCTACTACCAAATATAATATATCCTAGTATTACGAATCTGGGCATACATATGTCACATCCGGTTCTAGATTCGCTTTTTATTTATGGAGGGAGTACGTAACACACTAATTAATTAAATTGCTCCCTTTTTTAGACAAATGATATTACCACGTGTTATGCCTGATGTTATACGGATAACACACATTTTCACATTGACATACGCTATTTTTATGATATTGTTTGAACCTTAATTAGTAGGCAGAATTATATTCCTGTGTTTTATAACAGTTCGCTAAATGGTAGGAGCGTCACTAGCATATGAATTATGATGACCCAGGAGAGAAAAAAAGAATAGTGAATGGATAACTTTGGCCACAAACCACAACTAGTAAATATATTAACTTAACAAGCTTTCTATTGAATTGATTGAAAAATGTGATCAAATTAACCTCTTGTCTTGAACTGATTAGTAAGAACTAAATAAGCTTTATGTTGAACTAGTTCATGCATGCAACTCAGTTAGCCTCGCTTCTCTACTCGCAGGAATGTGAAAAAAACCCCAGAAGGAATAGAAAAAAAAAGACAGGATTCTAACGGAAACAAAAGTGTAAAATAAAGAATTGTAAAACACATAAACGACCGTTTGATTGGACCGTAGAAAAATCACAAGAATTCGAGTAGAGATAAAGATTTAAATGATATTTTTTCCATGAGGTTCTACCTTATGTTAAATTTCCTCCAAAACTTCCATGGAAAGAGGCATTTCATAGGAACTTTATAGGATTCTATAGGATTCATTCTTTTGATTTAAAGGCTACAGAGAAAAAAAATTTATGAATGAAATACTCTAAAATTCTTACGAATTTCCTTTGAATCCAAAGGGGGCCTAATTTCTTCAACTACTTTTCTATGTCAACTGACCATAACCATCCTTTATTTAATTTCACATCTCTTCTTGATCTCTGTAAAAGAAATTTCAGAACTACTTATATTTGGAGACAAGTATCTTCACCTCCTCACAATGAAAGAAAGAAAAGAGAAGAACATCTGGTCCCAATTGTGTCACATGGGGGGTATCTTCGTGGTGCCACGTGCGTGTGGTGCCGCACACAAATCACCCCAAAAACATTGCATTGCCTGGTTCGTAAAATCGATTTCGACCTAATTTAAATCGAGCATCAAGTAACATGGCTTCCTGTCATAAGACGACGCGGAAATATGCGAACTAGACGTCGTCGAACGTACGATACTGCAGAATATTCGTACGAAATCGGACCAAATTGTTTTAATTTTTCACGCATGTATGTATGGTGTCAAAATTTGAAAGTGAATGCGAAACGAAACCATGTGGCCGAGCAGGGAGCCACACAAAGAGCCACATAATTGGCCCTGGGTCCGGAATCCCCCGGGGCCATTCGTGCCACCAACTAACCCCACCCAGACAGGTGACTTTCACGAGCCGGTCGTCTCGATGGCAGGTGGGGGCCAACCTGCCGGGCACGGGAAGCGGCGGGGCCCACCTGTCAGTTGTGGATAGATGTTGACAAGTGGCGCTGTACTGTACGCCGTACGATATTTTTAGCTGTTCCAACTGAGCCGAGCCGAGCCAAGCCAAAATTGTACTGGGAACATGATTATTATAGCAGGCTCTGTTAATGTGTTTTTTTGACATCAAATCATTATTACATTCATCCTAAAATACAACAACCTAGCGCCGAATTATACAAAACCTATTAGTATGAATCTGATTGTACATATTCGTGATACTAATTTATGCCAAATCTAATACTTGATTACTACTCCATCCGTCCCACAAAATATGTCGTTTTACTCATTTGTGATTGTCCCAAAAAGTGATCGTTTAGCATTTGAAGCAGAAAAGTAGACCCATATGGTATAAGGTCATCTTATACTGCTATCAATTGTTTTTGCTCTATGGGACTTTATGCCCCAAACGAGGTTGCAGGTTGGTGGTGCAGTGGAGAGGAGAGGAGGCCGGTGAAATTACTTATAGTACCTGCAAGTACTAAATTATAATTACTTATAGTACCTCCAAAACTAATTTAGCAGCACTTTCACAGGATGACCAGAATTTTGGGACGAGGAGTATATTTTGTAACGGAGCGGCTCAAGCTTTAGCAGATCAGGCGGCAAGCCGAGCCGAGCCGAGCCAAGGTCAAGACCTACCCCACCGACCCTGCGTCACGGGCCCACATTGTCATACACGCCACCTAACCCCTAAAGTATCTTTTCCAAGTCAGGTCATATAGATACGAAGAAAAACTACGAAACTACCCTTCCCCACCACCCCTTCTTCCTCCCTCCTCTCACACCCTCGTCGCCGCCAACCACCATCCAACCCATCCACCAACCCCTCCTCCTCCCCTTCGCCGTCGACCCCGCCTATAAATACCCCTCACCCCACCCACCTCCACCTTCAGAGGAGCCCCGCCTACCGCCGCCCTCACGCCTCCTCCCACCTACCTCACCTCGAAGCTGACGTCAGCAATGGCGCTCGCCACCAACTCCGCCGCTGTTTCCGGTGGCGCTGCGGCCGCGGCGTCGTCGGCGCCCCAGCCGCGGCTCGCCGCCACGTTCCTCCCGATGAGGAGGCGAACCGTCTCGGCGGTCCACGCGGCCGACCCGGCGAAGAGCAACGGGCCCGTGCAGGCCGCGGCGAAGGCCTCGTCCCCGTCGACGGTGGCGGCGCCGGAGAAGAAGCCGGTGGGGTTGGGGAAGTGGACGGTGGATAGCTGGAAGGCGAAGAAGGCGCTGCAGCTGCCCGAGTACCCGAGCCAGGAGGAGCTCGACTCCGTGCTCAAGACGATCGAGACGTTCCCGCCCGTGGTGTTCGCCGGGGAGGCGCGCCACCTCGAGGAGCGCCTCGCCGACGCCGCCATGGGCCGCGCCTTCGTCCTCCAGGGCGGCGACTGCGCCGAGAGCTTCAAGGAGTTCAACGCCAACAACATCCGTGACACCTTCCGCATCCTGCTCCAGATGGGCGCCGTCCTCATGTTCGGCGGCCAGATGCCCGTCGTCAAGGTACCCAAAATCCAAACCCCAAAACGAGCTCATCCTTCACGCGATTCGCGAGATCTGATCCCGATCTGCTCCAAATTTTGTGCGCGAGTTTAGGTCGGGAGGATGGCTGGCCAGTTCGCCAAGCCGAGGTCTGATTCGTTCGAGGAGAGGGACGGGGTTAAGCTGCCGAGTTACAGGGGAGACAACATCAATGGCGACACCTTCGACGAGAAGAGCCGCGTGCCGGACCCGCAGCGGATGATCCGCGCGTACGCGCAGTCGGTGGCAACGCTCAACCTGCTCCGCGCCTTCGCCACGGGAGGGTACGCCGCCATGCAGCGCGTCACGCAGTGGAACCTCGATTTCATGGATCACAGCGAACAAGGAGACAGGTGAGAAATTCATTTCTCTCCCCTTTTTTTTCATACGATTTTTTAGCACTTTTTGTTGCGGAAGTTGTTAAAGTCGCTTTCGATTTAAAAGATATCAGTGTTGAATTGCTTCCACATATCTCGTTATCATGATAAGGCTAGAGCTGCTTATAGGTTGCTGGTGATAACACGGTTTCACCCCTTTTGGAATCTGTGTGACCGTGTAAGTAATGGGTGGTGAACATGTTCTTGAAAGTATGAACCCAGTCATCTGCTCTTGAAAATGGTCTGATATTCTAATTTGCAGCTTGAATAAGTAAATGGAAACATTTTAGGTGGTCGCAGCTCGTCAATGTTTAATAAAAATCACGTGGTAGTTCTGATTCCATCAATCAGTAGTTGGTGAGTTGTCCTGTTAGAAGCTTTCACTTTCTGTCCCTTCCTTTCGAGGAAACTGCTAACGGGACATCATTGTCCTTTGCATCCAACTTTCTGAATAATTGTTAGGAAGCTGCCCGTTTTTGCTATTTTCATGGTATGGAATACCATGGAATTGTTGGTTAAAAAGGCATGCAATTATCTGAGGCGTACCCATTTCAGAATACATAATTAACTAAACTACCCGTCCATGAAATTTATCGTCGGTCGTGCTCTAATTTAGCATCTGTAACCTTCTTTGGATTTATAATGTTGACTTATGCAGTGTTAACGTATTTATATTTTCTTCAGACATGCGTCCAATAAAGATTATAAAGAATTTATTGTTAGAATGTTGTTTTGACTTTTTCTGTAAAAGATGGTGTTCCGACAAAATACAAAGTTGCCATCATAATAAGACATTGAAATGCCATTTTGTTGGTGGTATTTGCAAATTGCAAATAAGAGCAGCTCATTGGTATACTGCATAAGTGCTGTTGGTATATTATCGATTTGCCGCTACATATGCAATTGTTTACGTTACAGAATAAAATATGCTTGTAACGACTGAATCGAGAGGTTATCCAATGATTGTCTCTATTTTGTGTATAGGTACCGTGAATTGGCACACCGGGTGGATGAGGCACTTGGCTTCATGACTGCAGCAGGGCTAACAGTCGACCATCCGATAATGACAACAACTGACTTCTGGACATCCCATGAGTGCCTCCTCTTACCATATGAGCAGTCTCTTACACGTGAGGATTCCACCAGTGGCCTCTTCTATGACTGCTCAGCCCACATGCTATGGGTTGGTGAGCGCACTCGCCAGCTCGATGGAGCTCATGTTGAATTTCTCCGTGGTGTTGCCAACCCTCTTGGCATAAAGGTCAGCATTGAGTTTATTTTCATAAAGTTATGTGAAATCCTAATGTTGTTTGCAGTGCCTTGTGGATGTTGACATTTCAAACTGACATTGACCCTGTGTAATGTAGGTGAGTGACAAAATGAACCCCCGTGACTTGGTGAAGCTCATTGAGATTTTGAACCCATCAAACAAGCCTGGAAGGATAACCATAATTACAAGAATGGGGGCAGAGAACATGAGGGTGAAATTGCCTCATCTTATCCGTGCTGTCCGCAACTCTGGACAGATTGTCACATGGATTACTGATCCCATGCATGGAAACACCATCAAGGCTCCATGTGGTCTGAAGACTCGTCCATTCGATTCCATTCTGGTGAGTATTTTTCTGCTACAGCATTCCATATTTGCTAGTATCCTTTCCTAGTATGATGCAACAATCCGGTCAATCTCACATAAGGAATTACCCTCATTCCCCAACTTCGACTGCACAGTTATTTAACAGTACTGAAAATTGAGTGATAACTCGGTATGCTATATGCATAAAGTTCCTGTCTAGTGCATTGGCCATTTGTATCCCAAGTTCCCATCTAGTGCATTAGAGTATCTGTTTATGTCAGTGAGAATGTGACACTTTTGGGCATATGCTATATCAGCAAAAATCCTAGGCGTTTCTAATTCTATGGTATGAGAAGAAAAGTGTACCACTGCTGAAACGGAACTGTAACCTTTGTTAAACTAGCGTCATTTTGGACTATTGGTCAAATAAACATGAACATTGCTGTGTTTCACAGGCTGAAGTACGTGCGTTCTTCGATGTCCATGATCAAGAAGGTAGCCACCCAGGAGGTATCCACCTGGAAATGACTGGGCAGAACGTGACTGAATGCATCGGTGGATCAAGGACCGTCACCTTCGATGACCTGAGCGACCGCTACCACACCCACTGTGACCCAAGGCTGAACGCGTCGCAATCCCTGGAGCTCGCCTTCATCATCGCCGAGAGACTGAGGCGGAGGAGGATGCGGTCCGGGGTCAACAGCAACCTGCCATTGCCCCCATTGGCTTTCTAAACTGCTGAAACGGGGGAAGGGAAAAGAAACTGGGAGGAGGGGGTAGAATAGTTTCAACTCGCCGGCGGTGATATCTGCATGTGTTCTGTCAAATGTTTGTATGGTGGTTGTTGAGTGTTCTTGGCACTATAGGCAGTTGTCGAGGATATGGTAGCATATATACTCGCCGTGTTGTAATAAGTTTTTTGATGGATGTGTTCTGATGAATTTTTAAGGGGGCCTCAGCTCTGTGCTGTTTGGCCTTGGGGACAGGAGAAAATAAAGCTAGATGGTTTGCTTGGTTACTTTTGTACTCGTAGATACGATCGATGCCTCTCTATCTGCTTCTCTTTTTTTTTTCTCTGCGATTGGAAGTTTGGAACGTGCCAGGCTGCGACATGCGTTTCCCCCTTGTCCCCCTTTCTTGGCCAAGCGAGATGGGCAAAATGCAGTACGCCAACGCTAGTACTGAAGGGCTTGTTCGTATTTTGTAATTTCGGAAATTTCCACCAAAAAGGATTTGATAAGGTTACCTTTGAAACATATGATTGTGAATACGAGATAGAGATAAACGTAGAGCTGAAATGTCATATGCTTTGCATTCCTATTGGATTTTAAAACGTGTAGAAGTTTTAGAACCAGCCATATTTTCTTAGTTGGCGTGTACACGCAAAAGCTTCTATATATGTATAACATATGTTCCCTTATATGATTATTTCCCATAATAAACAAATCCTTTCGAATTCAAATGTTTTTTTTCTGCGTGAACCAAACTAGTTTAGCACTACTGAATTTATATAATACCAAAATATAACAAAATTTGAAAATTATTAAATTTTGATAGGATATAAAGTGTGAAAAGAAATTTGATCACGCGCCCCGCGTCGGAGTGCACCCGGAATTGGTGCCCGCCTGCAAAAGTCGTGGGCCAGTCGAATTGGGCTGTTAGGCTTGTAACACATGGGCTTTATGGCCCAAGACTGACACAATCGGAACGGATTGAGACCGGACCAACCCAATACCGAAGAAATCGAATTCGAACGGCAAGAAGAAATTCCTCGACAACGACGGTACAAATTTTGGTAGAAATTAAACTTGTCAGGTCATAACAGTTAAGAGTTTGGTCTGTCTGTTGCTCTCCTGAAATTAAAATTTCATTTTACAAAAAAAATAAGGTTGAATTTACACCGCCTGGACTATAGGCAGCAGCAAACGACTTCGAGTTGAGTTTACACCGATGCCTGCAACTGCAACCCAGCAACTCAAATGAAGCAGAGTAAAAAACCTCTAGCATGCTACCAAGTACCAATCCAGCAATTGCGTCCAAACATCAACACAGCAACAGAATAACAAGGCCACCTTCAAAACATAAACCAACACACTAACATGGTAATTCTCCGGTACTCAAAAAAGAATTCCAAACAAGGCAGCATGTTCATGCAAAATTGCACCAATTACTCGAGAAATCTGAAAGTAGCTGGGGTGGATTGATCGAACATAGTGCAAGAGGTTCTTGGGCTATTATAACTCAGGAATGAACGATTTTAAAACATCTCAAGCTCTAAACCAACTTAGGCGGTGGTAGCAGCAGCCTTGGCAGCAGAAGAAAGCTTGGACCTCCTCTTTGCCAAGCTCTCGCTCCGGCGTTCCCTCTGCTCCTTGAGCCTCTGGGCAAGAAGCTTCTGGTACTCAGCAGCCTCCGACTTCTTCTTGGCGATCCTCTTCTTCTTGTCAGCGATTCTGGCACGCTTCCTCTGGAGGGTGAGGGGAGTCACAAGACGCTGGATCTTAGGAGCCTTGCTCACCTTCTTGCCTGCAACACAACAACACCATTAGGTAGGTAAGCAGAAAGCTACCTGGAAGATATATTTTGACTTGAAAACTGACAAACATGCAGACAATATAATATGGTGAATTTATCCATAAGAAAATTAAAACAGTACTAAGATCAATGCAGATCAGGAGCAGGACATACTAGAAATGAGGTAGATTATTAAACATTGCAGGAAAGCTCACCATTCTTGGTAGTGAATGTCCTGCGGTAGGTGTTGACATATTTGCGGACATCATCATCCTTGGAAAGGTTGAAGAGCTTCCTGATCTTGGAGGCCCTCTTGGGTCCCCTCATCCTGGGCTTCTCAGTGTCAGTAAGGCCAGGCAGGTCATTCTCACCCTTCTTGACAATCACCAAGTTAATAACAGATAGGTCCTGGCTGACGATGCAACCACGGACAGACTTCCTCCTGCGCTCACCATCACGCCTGCCATACCCACGGAAGCAAGGTGTGCCTGCCATACAAGTAACATAATATGGTCAGAGCAAGGGCATGAATATCCGAAAGTCAATAATAGAAATAGAGCCTTTTTACCCCTGTGAAGAAGAAGGCGGACACGTCCAGCAGTGAGCACTCCCTGCTTCATAGGGAAACCCTGCTTGTCACAACCCCCCATGATCTTGAAGACATAGCCCTTGAATTCCTGAGAAAAAGGAGAGAGATATGTTAACATCTTAAGACTAGGTAACAGTAATTAGGAAACATCAGAGGCCTCACGATATTACCTCGCCCAGAGCATCGCCACTGACCTCCTGAGAGATCCTCTTGTCAAAAAATGCACGCCTGCAGTACATACAAAGGCATCAGATATCCAATTTTACAGAACAAACTCAAACTAATGTTCAGTCATCAGCTAACAAGGTAGACATTGAAAGGCACCCACATTGTTACAGGTCATGAAAACTAACTCCCTGCCGCATTTTAGTTGCGGAAGTTGACTAAAAACATATCACAGAAATCAGTTTAATTGTGCCCCCAACATGCACTGAAGTAAGATACAAAAACAAGTCCAACTAGAAATCATACGGCTTTGTAAAGAATGGATCTTTGTATTTCTCTATACTCATGCAAAGGATTGCAAGTACTGATGAAACTATCCAATCACCACAATTTAATCAATAAGAATACCGAAACATGTTAACTTAAAATGCTATCTAGATTTGCATGTCCATGCTCTAAGTGAAAAGTGGCACAATATATACGTTAGTTACTCTTGCAACCTGTAAGTCAAATATTATAGTATAACTCCATGTCCTCACAAATATAAGCAAAGAGGTCCACATAATGATAAAATGTCAAACAACCTCACAATCTTAAGCCATGTACACCTGATTCACACAGGAACGATCACCATTCCACAGTTGGTCTGTGCAGAGGCACGCAATCCAATGAATCCAGTCTACTACAAACATTAGCAGTAGAACAGCCACAAATGGCGTCCAAATCCCCAAAGGGGAGACATGTTAGACCTACGTACATAAGCACAGAGCCCAATCACAAAAAATGGTATCCGTCTACTACAAACATTAAACGGCATCCAAATCCCCCAAGGCTAAGAAAAATTAGACCTAAGTACATCAACACAAGTCCAACCACAAAAAGAGAAATGCGATTTGTTATGTAAATCAACGGACCACATCAACACAAGGGTTCGCGCTGATTCGGCTTGCCACTACCAACACCACTCTCTCTAATATTGGGGAAACGAAACAAACGGGGGAGCGGCGGCGAGAATACTCACAGCTTCTGGTCGTCATCGATCTCGAGCTTCTTCTGGCACCCGGTGGTCGGGTTCGCGATGTTGAACTGAAAACGAAGGCGGAAACCACACGAATCAGAAGCCACCCACGAAAAAAAAATCTAACCCTACCATAAAATCCCTAGCTCATCTGGGGGATCCAGCAACGGCGACGAGGAGCGTCTTACCTTCATGGTTGCGAAGCGGCGCGAGCTCGCGGGCGGCGAGCGGCGAGTGCGCGGGGGAGCGGCGGCGGCGGCGGCGCGAGGGCTAGGGTTTTTGAGCGAGAGAGCGGCGTGAGTTGATGGGTGGAGTTTATATAGGGTTAGAGGAGAGAAGGGGTTGGGGTCTGGGCCGCGGGTGCGAGGCTCGATCTGAGCCGTCCGTTGATCGCCTTCACCGTTGGATTGGACTTACTGGGCCGGAGGGAAAAAATGGGCTGGCTTTTCTCACTTGGAATGGGCCTATCTCTTGGTTTCAGTCTCGTTTGGGCCCACACTTGAGGCATGGTTTGAATGGGCCTTAATGTGCTCATCCATGTGTGAAGGCCTATGATGAAAATGAGGCCTGGGTGATCTGGAAATTGTGGGCTCACAATGAAGGCCTCATAAGGATAATTTTCTGCGTACACACTGAAAATCCATTTTAGTATATTTCTTTAACTTTTTTTACGGAATTTCTAAAAAGCTATCGCATTTTTTTAGTCAAAAACATTCACATGCAACTTAGTTGTAGTGTACAATGTAACTAATATCTATTATAACTTGGGTAAAAAGTTGTATATATTTTTTAATACTTATGCATAAGTTTTATAATTATAATAGTTATGGTATAGTTGTGATGTAATTATATTACAATTTCATTTAAAAGTTTTTCTTTTTTAAGGAAAAAAATAAGATTGTGTTTCTGTTCACCAAGAAGATCCATCTTTTAGGCTACCAATATTTTCATCTTCTCACAACAGTTTGCATCTCCTTGTATGATAACTTTTCGGGGGAAAGAGTTCAGTACAATGAACAAAATGAATAACTTTGTTATCAACTGCAACGCATATAGAGATTACTAAATTGGCCCTAAAGCTAGGATAACAAAACATGAGAAATTGAGAATGCATTGTGAGACTGATGAAACTGCACATAGCTCAAAGGGAAGCAGGCAGGACGCAAAGAATTCAGCTAAGAACACCAACATATAAAAGAGTTCAGATTATCCACAGCACCTCGTTTACAAACACTGACACAACAACAGAATGGAGCTCTCAGAAATGAACAGCAGCACAACAAAAGGAGCAGCACACTCCAAGAAGAGAAAGCAAGTTCACGGCCTCGTCACAATGCGCACACGAAGTCGCCGCTGTCCTCGACGTCGATGTCGTCGGTGTCAACGTCGTCGAGCTCCATGCTCCCTAGGCCCGGGATCTGCCCGGAGAATTTGGAGCCATCACCCGGCTTCCGCGCCTCCTGTATGATGGCCATGATCTCCTCCAGGCCCTGTGACGGGGTGTTGATGTCGTTCATCTGGACGCTCATCTGGTACTCGTCAGTCATCTCGATCGGCAGGTTCTTGAGGAACCATGGGTGGTTCTTGATCTCAGGAATGGTAATTCGCTGCAAGAAATGACTGGTGAGGACAGAGCAAAATGTAATGTTTTGTTCTAGAGGAACAATTGGTTTGAGAGACGAATTACTTGCTCTGGGTTTGCCACGAAAATCCGGGACAGAAGATGTCTGCATTCCATCGAAACTCGAACATAATCAGGAACCATGTATTGTACGCTTAGTATCCGCTGCAAGGATCTTATAACTTTTATTCCCACACATCAAGATGCAGCATGAGCTGAGGTCAACAAGATGGAATGAGGGATCTCATAGGTATATATGGTTGTTGGGTAACTCACAGTAATTGTCTTGCGGAAGTTTCTTGGTTCGTCAGGGTCCTCAAAGGGGTACGCACCAACAAGCATCACATATAGAGTTACTCCACATGACCAAACGTCAGCAACCTAAATTGTATATGGTGAGATTCGGAACTTTGATAGTAGGAGTATGCCCATTAAAAATGAGAAATAGCAAATCAGAAACTACCTTTCCATCATATTCTTTTCTAGCAAGGACCTCAGGAGCGATATAAGCTGGAGTACCGACAGTAGATTTCGGTTGAGAGTGCAACAAAGAGGACTGCAAAGAAAATTCGAGAGTAAGTATAAGAGTTCAGTTGCCAAGCCAGCGATTTTTAAAGGCCATAATCTTCCCTGACTACCTTTGAGTAACCAAAATCACATATCTTGAGCCGAGGTGCTATGCTCCCATCCAAGAGAGTATTTTCTAGTTTCAAATCTCTATGACATATTTGCTGACACAATAAGGCAATATATCATTATGTAAGATATAGAGCATTTGAGTTGCTAACAACAATTTGATTTCAGATTATTGTGTACCATGGAATGACAGTAGCTAACTCCTGAAATCAACTGCTGGAAGAAGAACCTTGCCTGTCGATAGGTTGAATAAACCATCAACAAAATTGAATCATCTTATAATCTTTAAGTATCATGACTTGTAAATATTCTCTACCTCATCCTCGCTAAACCTCCCAGCACTGCAAATCCTTTCGAATAGCTCACCTCCAGCAGCATATTCCATAACTATGGCCAAATGTGTGGGAGTTAGCACAACCTGAAAAACTAAGTGTTCTCTTTGAGTATATAATCTTATGACAACAGCTTTAAATCTTAGAAAATATGACAGCCATTTCTAATGCTCAGAGGTATTAACAAGATACCTGCAATTATCCACCTAACTCCTTAAAGCTAGTCTCTACTAAATATATGTTTGACAATATGAAAAGCAACAATGAATGTAAACTACCATCAAATAGTTGAATAATGCAACTTTCAGATAATTTGGCTTCTGTTAAATGCAAACAAGGCTTAACACGGTCAAGATTTGAACAAGAGGCTATAATATCCTGCTGGGTCACTTTCATTTCCAGTACCAGTAGTCATTTAATGAATGATTAGGAGCAATTATGAGCTTTTTCACAGAAGTCATGGCCTCATGATGCCCTCAAGTCTCAGCCACTAAAGTACTTACCCAAGCTCAAGGGCATGGCACTAGGACAAGCTATATTAGCAACTGAGTGTTGATAAACATGCAAGTATCCAACAGAATTAATCCTAAACGGTTTAAAGAAGTGGCATTCTAGTCTTGTGTAGGGAAAGAAGAAGAGAAAAGGAAACACCCATAATGTGCTTAGATATAGAATCTACACAAAAAGTCTACCAAATAAGTTCAGCGCCCACATATAGCATATTCTCTTAAGTAAACAAAATAGTGCTCCTAAAGCTCTGAGGGCAGTTATACTAGAAGTTTAGACCATAAAGGTATGAGTCACAGTCAATACAAGAAGAGTCCTTTGAACTCTGCAACTAGGATAAACTTTTTTCTTTACATATTCCATTTGTCCTATTAGAATTGATGGATAGATCACAGATATCGCTTTCCTACTGACCAAAATAGTTCAGACTTCACAGTCGAGCATTACAGAAGACCATTTTCATCTTGGTAATCTTTCAAGTATGAAAATTTATTTATGCAATTTTACAATAATCTTTTGGAAGATTGAAAATTGTACCAGAATATTGCCAATCTTTTTCCAGTGAAAATATGAAATGCTTGTTTTCTTAACAGGTTTTAGAACCTAAGGAGAAATTATGAATATGGGCATCTTTTGGCTAACTTTAAATGCATTCAGCAACAAAAATATAGAAAATTTAGCGTACTAAAAACAAGGTATGCAGAAACGAATTTCAAAGTTTTTATCATTCATGCGACTTACCTCCTTGAATCTAACAATGTTCGGATGCCTCAGTGACCTGTGGTTCATAATCTCCCTTTGGACATTCTCGTCGATCTATGAAAGAAAAACAAAAAAAAAGTGAGCTGATTCAAATCAAAGACAATCAGACACCATATAAGAAAACTCTGTAGAACCCAAAAGGTTGAAGAAACCTAGTTTGAAAAGAACGGTGAAATGTTAACAATGAAGACACTAAAGAGGCGAGAGGTGGGAACAGAAAATGGTTAGGTCCAAAATAATACGCTGGGAAAATTGAGGTGTTCTAGAACACAAGAGTAGTAACATAACATAAACCCAGATCGATGAACCCAAGTCCTAACATAATAACATAATGGTGGCACTGATTAACGATGTTAGTTGTGTCCATACTAAGTAGAAATCGAATTAAAGTACCTCATTTAACTACTACTACGCCTTAAACGAATCAACAAGAAATGGAGCGTTCAATGAACTTTAACAGGACCCAAAAGGTGACCTTGTAAATTGGGCAGAGCAAAGCATTCACATGGCCACAACATGTGTTTTATTGAATTGGCCCATAACCCAGATGTCAAATGAGGGACAGAAGCTTTAGCAGATCAAAGTTTACTTATAAACATCTAACAATAGAGCCAGATCAAGAGCACCCTGGTGCAAATTTCAGTTCTTTGTTGTAATCGGAAACAGCGATAAGATGAGAGTCACCCGCATTGAACAGTCTAGTGTGATATAAGGCCAAGAAATCACATATTAAGGAGTGAATTAAGGAGGTTCTCAAAAATATATAGAAAAAAAGTCCGATTTTTTATGGAGTATTGCAGATCAAAGGAACGGTAGCACAATGGATGGTCCAAGCGATCGATCAGACTGTATGGGGGCAGAACCAGTCAACCAGATACACAATATCAAGTAGCAATTAGTCAAATCAATAAAATCAACAGCAACAATTTTAAGGAAATTTCCTCCAAAATATTAGGATAAACCCTTTCCGTGCACAAGCACCCTAAACTAAAAATCCAAAAATTTCCACAAATCAAGAATCTGATCAGAACCCGCCTGCAAGAACTGGGTTTATGCAAGCAAACAAGATACTCACACAGCAACAGAGATAAAGGGGGGGAGAGGGTAAACCAACGCGATCTCTGCCTCACCTTCTGCCCCCTCTCGATGAACTTGACGGCAAACAGCTCCTTGGTCCGCACATCCCGGACAAGCTTGGCCACGCCGAAGTTCCCCGACCCTATGTCCTTGATCACCTCGTACCTCTCCATCCCCACCTCCCACGACAACTCCCCCGCACGCACAAGCGATTCTTGAGACCGCCCAAACCGCTCGGCCTCAGCACACCGCCCTGAAAGCCCAAAGACAAGGGCAGAGCAAGAAGCAGAGCAGCTGCTGCTAATCCAGCAGAGCAAAGAAGCCAAGAATTGGAGAGACCAGCGAGTGGACTGCGAGAGAAGAGGAGGAAGGCGTGGAGTGGTGCGGTGTGGAAGGGGAGGAGGAGGGGAGAGGAGAGGGGGGCTTTTGATGATGGGGGCGGAGGCGAAGGAGGTGGAGTAGTCGAGGGAAGTGGGGAGGAGGGAGAGAGAGAGAGAGACGTAGGCGTACCAACCGTCGTGGTGGACTGGTGGGCTCGCTCTCACTCTGAAGTGGTCGCCTCGCTGGTAAATTTGGCCATAAAAACCTTACTTAGAAAAATAAATTTAGATGCATTGCATATTCAGACTTATAATATTGATTTTTTAAAGATAGAGAGAGTAAGAATGCACTTACATGCTATTACTGCTCCCCATATACTACTCCGTCTAAAAAAAGATAAATCAGAACACGTATATATTAAGATTTATAGTGAGAATTGGTTTTCTTTTTTTTAATATAGGGGGTAGATATCTCTAATCATGAAGTAATCACTTAGTGCTACTTGTACTTACACCAATGAAAATTATCATCAATCCAAACAGCTATACCAGATCCTACTCCTACCAAGTTACCAAAACAATTGATTACTTATGTGCTAGTAGTCAACTATAATCGGCCCCGACAAAATTCAAATACAATTCTGTTACTCTATTTAAGTGTACTGAACAAGTATTGCTATCATGACAGTGGTTACGTTTGGCTAGACTAGCTACCACAACGGTTGTGGCTACAACTGTTTTGACTGGTTTGAACTGTCGCTGCGGCTAAGGCAGCAAGTGCCTTCGAATAGGGCCAGCATATGAATCACCAATATTATAAGCTAGGTACGTCAATACTCTCTTAATCCCAAAAAAGAAAAGTTTAACCTAGAATAAGATTTTTAAGTTTTTTTTATAGAGGGAGTATGTTATATTAATAGACACATTTGTCTCTTCAAAAAATCATATAACTTTCATTTCAAGTTAAATTCTACTCCCTCTGTCAAAAAATACCTAATTCTAGATCTGAACCTGGACACACGTGTTCAAATCTAGGATTGAGTTTTTTTTTTACGGAGGGAGTAGAGAGATAGAGACGAACATTAGCATTACCAAGTGGCTTGGTTCTAGTTTTGCCTTGTTTCTTATGTCTCTCATACTACTAGATCCCAATACATTTTACAAGTTGGTAAAAAACCGTGATATATTGGCGATTTCTAAAATTCCTCGTGATCCATTTCTTTAGTTATTTTTAATGCTTTTTCTTTTGCAAAATGTCTTGTCTATAATTCCTTAGTATTTCAGAACTGCCGAAGCATTTGACCTAATCACCCAACACCACTGCAGTATTTTCTCCTAGGCTGTTCCCTTCAAACTTCTAAAAATTCCGTCACATCAAATGTTTGGACATATGCATGAAGCATTAAATGTGAACGAAAAAAAACCAATTACACAGTTTACATGTAAATTGCGGGACAAATCTTTTGAGCCTAATTACGTCATGATTTGACAATGTGGTACTACAGTAAACATTTGCTAATGATGTATTAATTAAGCTTGATAGATTTATCTCGCATTTTATAGGCGAAATATGTAATTTGTTTGTTATTAGTCTACGGTTAATACTTCAAATGTGTATTCGTATACTTCAAAATTTTTACAACTAAACACAACTAAACACGGCACTAGTCTCTCGACCAATGGGAAATGATCAAACGGGCACTGAACTGCAGAAAACAACTTCACACGCGCGCGTAAATCAACAGCCGACATCTCGTCCTATTCCGCGAACATACGCCAGTAGAATCTGCCATTTCCGTCATCGAGTTCATGATCCGTCAAAGATATGCCAATCCATCGAGCCCTTCAGCATTTCAAAGATGCCAAAGTTGTCTGCAAGAAAAACAGACGACCAGAAGAATGGATTTAACTGAACAAAAAGTGGTTGATGTTGCTGTCGATCTGAACAAAAATCGGTCGCATCGGAGGGCACCTTTCTCTCTATGCCAGCTTCTCTCACTTGCATGCAGCTTTGAAGCCATGAAAATCTTCTGGTATCTTTCACCAAACCTCCTCTTAAGAAAATCACATTTTATATATCTTCTGGATTAAAATGGTGGATTTGGTATGTCCACGTGGCGCTACCATGACCAAAAGAGGCAAGGTGGAACTGAAAACCGAACAGAAAATTGAGGAAAAGATTCTCCAGCTCTGCTTGAACGACATGGTGGTAAGTGGTAACACAACGACTTTTGTCAGATGTAGCAATGACCAGAGTATTGCAGATTGTTTATACTCCACGTAACACAGGAATGATTCTCTCCTCTGATATGACATTGTTGCCTTCTATCTGTACTGTTCCTAACTTTGATCGAGTTGGTTTATACTTGAAAAAACTACACAAAGAAACCATCAAAGCTGCTCAAAATGTAGAACAAATTCAAACAGTAAATTATTAAGCTGAAGAAATCTGTTAAAGCAAGTTCAATACTAGTATAATACTATAGCCAAATACTAGCTCCAAATGCAACCGAACATTCCCAATGCAATCACCGGAAGATCTTCTTTATGGGCACCTAACTGCAGTACCGAACTAGTCTATCATACATCATTTTCTGCTCCTGCTTCTGAAAGCCCACTCCTTTTCTCAACATGTGATTGCGAAGCTTTCTTTGATCCCAGGATCTTACTTTATATCCAGGAAAAATACGGTAGGTGCAATAGCTAAAGGGTCTTATTGATTGACGTATAACAAATTAATCGACGTCAAAGTTTAAATTTTAAAACTTAATTTTAAGTGGATTTTAGGTATCATTAATGCATTTATTTTAAAAATTATAAAAATTTATGGATGTGTATATATAAAAGTTTTACTCGTAAAATATTTTTCACTAGTAAGCTATTACAACTTATAATCCACTCATAATCTACTCTTGATCGATGAACCGATGTTGCTGTCACTCTAACCGCATGCTAAGAGCAAGTTTAATAGTATAGCCCACTACTAACTCTAATTCATCTATAGCTAATCTAATAGCTAATTTATACAATAATTGTTTACTATACTATTAGTATATAGTCCTATCTATTATACACACATTGCATCTTAGAGTCCGTGCTACAACCGGCTGCAGATTTATAGCCCGCTGCTCTTTTTTCTTATCTTTTTATCTCATTAAAATATGTTTATAGCTGGTTAATAGTCTGCTATTGTACCTGCTCTAATGCTAACCAAACAGAATGATGAACTTTGGGATGGAACATTCCATTAAGAGCAAGTTTAGTAGTAAAGCTAACTGCGGACTCCAAATCATCTATAGTCAATTTAATAGTCAATTCATACAGTAGTTACATATAAACATATACTACATAATTAATATCTGGTCTCATCTGTCATATACATATGCATCTTAAAGTCCGTGCTACAGCTGGCTATAAATCTGTAGCCTGCTGTCCATCTCTTTTCTTTTTTATTTTCTCGAAATGTGTTTATAATTGGCTTATAATCTGCTATTGTACCTGCTCTAAAAATTCAGCTAGGAACCGAAACTTCTGGATTAAAATTTGTTAAGGTTTTCCTCTTTGTTGCGTTGCCCAGTAGATGGGGTAGTCGCATCTAGAACAGAATGGTTCGTGGCATCACCCAGCCATGGCTTATTATTAGGATACTCTAACTGTCAGGCACCAAACCATCGAATATACAATTAGCAGATGTCTTGAAGTGGAAAGCAAATGTCAGTAAAATAATGTGATACTGATAGTTTTTTAATCTCTCTGGTGCAAAGCGTTTCTTGCTCTGGTTTGCTGCTTGCACGGAAGCAACCATTTCTTCGTGGGCTAATGACATGACTGAAAATAAATACGAGTATTAGTTAGTTTAGTTGCTTAGCCAGCCAGGGTAGTGCTAAATTATTATCATTATCTTGAGCAAACCCTTTTTTCTGACCGATTCTTCATAGCTAACGCTAACGATACTGTATTTGTAGCCACGAACACCTGAACTGACAGTTTTTTTTTTAATTTCAGGAATGTACGGTTATTTATTTTTGTTTTTCTTTAAAAAAAAGATTGGTCACTCTAGAACCGTCTGCCCGTTGATTTTTGGGCTTGAAATATTCCATGCAGGTCTACATTTTCAATGCTGTTATGTACCCCTAATCAATCACGGACATACTGCATATTATGGCCATTCATAATAATGCAGTACCATCCGAGCATCAATGATTTGATTGTAGTACCCAGGTCCTCCTGCCGGAGCATTTTGCAATATTGAGCTCAACCGAACCAGTTTGCTACTACTCGGACCTCAATTTTTTAAAAAATATTAGTGCATTTAATTTTTTTTAATTCATTTGATTATTAGTCTTCACTAAATATATTTAAGTAAATCGATAAACATATTAGATATGTTTAAGGTACTTTCGATAAGAAATTTAGTACTCAGTATTCCTTTTAATTTAGTTTAACTAGCTAATCGAATAATTGTTGGTTAAAATTTGAGAGAAAATTAAACTGCGACATATATTAAAGGGTTTCTTTGGGTTAATTATATCCATAAATTGAGAATTTGTCATATTAGAAAAATGACACTATAATTTGCGATATTAGTTGAGTGCCACTGAAATTTGATAAAATTAGATCTATGATATTGCCGTCACGTTTTCCATCTTCACTTCCATCCTCCCCTCGTTCGGCAGGCATGACGAGCCTCCCACCGCTTTTCTCTGTCGGCGACGACCACCGCGGTCTCATTTATCGGATCTGGTTAAGGAATGAATCGGCGGCCTCGTGGGCATGAAGCCATTGGCGAGTCCAATCTTCCGAGCAGACTCCCCCATCCCGCACGGTGAGCCCAAGATGCTCCTTGTCGATTTCATGGGCATCATCGATGAGGAGGAATTGGATTAGCCGAAAAAGCTCGTCGATGATAGGGAAGGAGATGCAATGGCCTCCTCACCCTCTCGCCGTTGCCCACGCATAGCTATGTCACGCCATTGTCGGCGTCGCCTCTCGCTCTCTCGCCGCATGAGGAGAACCATGGCTCACCACCCATTGTCACCGTCTTTTCTTCTTACCACACACACCCATGCCCACTAGTCATCACCGGTATCGCCTCGACATCTCACCGTCCGTGGACAGTCATGGCTTGCCATCCGCCAATGCTGACTTTTCCTATCACTGTCCCCACACATTCATGCTCGGGAAAGGAGAAGAGCGACCGACCGATAGGGAAGAAGAAAAGAAGAGAAGGAAGAAAGAGAGCGTAACAGACACGACGATGGCATGATCCAATTTTATAAAATTATACTGGCACTCAAATCGATATCGCGAACAGTCGTAGCAGTTTTATAATATGGCAACAACGATATGGATTCAATTAACTCTATATTAAAAACTGGAGGCTAGACTATCACTGTTACTCATCGCCCTCCACCCTATGACCAGATTCATCAATATTTAAGGTGAACAAAAATGGCTATCCGCCGTGGCAATTATCAGACGAAGAGAAGCCGCGCAAACAAAGCCGTTGGTCGATAGGGCGCCACAACTTGACCAACTTGACCGCGGCGCCGCTGGGCCCACGTCAAGTGGCAGAGTGGAGGAGACTCTCGAGGAGAGGAGGCGGGTGGCCCTCCACGTGTGCCGGTAGTTGTCCGCCGCAGCGCATGCGGCGCTCTACCGCCCGCCACGGCAACCCGAGCTCACAGCGCCACACTTCTCCCGGATCACTACGTGGCCTCTCCCAATTAAGCTAAATTTGCACAAGTTTCAAGACAAAAATAGAAAAAAATGGAAAAATAAATGTACGGTTCTCTACAATAGAGATTTTGATAGCCATCACAAGTACTCTCTCGTTGCTCGTATCTTCACTGGCAGTGGAGATTTTGATAGCCATACCCCGGTGTCTCGTCCAATTGGGCAGATCAGCTGCAGTCCACCAGATAAACGACAACATTGCATTGAGATTTTTCTCCGTCCCAAGTCGACGCCATATCTCCGTCCCCCACGGCCACGACCGTTTTGTTCCTTTGCTCGTGTTCGTTACTTCCTTTTGGTTTGGTTTGTGGTCTAAGGGCCCCTTTAAATTAAAGGATTTATGTAGATATTTTATAGGATTCAAATTCTATAGGAAATTTTTCTATTTGGCCCTTTGATTTAAAGAATTGAAGCTTTCCAAATTCTATGAAATTCCTATGAAATGTCACATTGCATGTGGATTTTACAGGAAATTTAGCAAGAGCTCCAACCTCTTGGAAAATTTCCTTTGAGTCTATCTCTCTCATCCGATTCCTGCGTTTTTCCTGTGCACCAATCAAACGACCATTTCTGTGTTTTTCCTGTGTTTTGCAATCCTCTGTTTTACACTTCAATTCCTGTCAGAATACTGTGTTTTTCCTATTCCTCCGTTTTTTCTACCCTGCGATTCAAAGGGGCCCTAAATAGGCATTACTAAATTTTATCAATGCTAAATTCTGGTAAGTTTATCATGACTAATTTTGGTAAAACAAAATTGTGTTTGGATTGAAGCCAAAATAGCCTAAGTTCACTATTAAAATGGTCTGTTTTTTTGATATGTCAAAATTTGGCTTTAAACCAAATAGACACTAAACACTATTAAAATTGTCAAATGTTAATAACCCTAATTTAGACCTCAAACCAAACCAGCCCTTCGTTTCAGCTTGCTGCACCGGCTATCATACGTTAAGCCAGAGGCCCACGGACGTTCTCATCACGTTCAGGTAGCATCAAACAAAAGGCCTCCTCTGTGTGCACGTCCTTTCTCTATTTTTCTCATTTCCCTCTTTAATTATCTACGCAGAGACAAAGGCATAGATAGAGAGAGGACACTAAAGAAAAAAAAATGGCGTAAAATTGTCTCTTTAATTATCTAGTACGATATTATACGCAGAGACAGGGACGGGGTGAGGAGGCGAGAAACTGGCGTAGATTTGTCTCGCTCTCAATCGCCACATGGTCTTTAAATTTCTCCGTCTGCAAAGGGCAAACCGGCCGTTGCTGCTGGTAGTGATCGGTGACGTGATGGTCTCGTTGAACCAGTCGTGTTTCGATCGATCCATCGTGCGTTTGCGCGAGCAGCAAAGGTCGGCGTCACCGGTGGAGAATCCACGAGTTCCCCCCCCCCCCCCCCCCCGCCCTCTCGACGCCGTGGCGTCGTGCGTACGTACGTGTTGCCTTGCCGTGAGAGCGTCCGGCCACCGGTGGAGAATTGCTTTTTAGTCCCGGTTCGTAACCCCCTGTAGTCCCGGTTTTCAAACCGGGACTACTAATCTGGAACTAAAGATCGTTATCTTTAGTCCCGGTTCAAATACCCGGGACTAAAGATCGATCTGTTACCAACCGGGACTAAAGAGAGGGGATCTTTAGTCCCGGTTGGTAACACCAACCGAGACCAAAGAGAGGTAGCGGCGGTGAGATGGTCCTTTTCTTTTTTTTCTTTTTTATTTTCTCTCGAATCAAGTGGGATACATATCCCAAATTAAACCCCAAATACCCAAATCAAACCCCAAACCAAAGTAACATCACAAATCTTATACATCACAGATCCATACAAATGTACAATGAATCACAATATTGTCCATACAAAAGTACATCACAGTGAATCACAAATAAAAAAACAATGTTGACTGCCGCTGTTGCCGGCCGCCGGCCGCGGCCCCATCGGCCGCCGTCGCACGGCCGCCTGCCGCGCGGCCGCCGCACGGCCGCAGCCCCACCCACCGCCGCCCACGGCCGCCTCGCTCCGCTGCCGCCGCACGGCTGCCTGCCGTGCGGCCGCCTCGCTCCGCCGCCGCCGCCGCACAACCGCGGCCCCACCAGCCGCCGCCGCGCAGCTGCCTCGCTCCGTCGCCGCCGCCCGGCCGCAGTAGAGAGGGGAAGGAGGAGGAGGAGGCGGGGATAGGAAGGGGGAGCAGAGAGGGGAAGGAGGAAGGGGAAGGGCCAGGGGAGGAAGGGGATATCGAGGAGGCGCTGGAGGCGGATACCGAGAGACTTAAAGAGGAGAGAAAAAAAAGGAGAGGGGTCACCGCAAGGAGATAATTGGGGCACGCGCTCGGCAGTCTATTTTGGTCCCGGTTGGTATAAACAACCGGAAGTAAAAATAGATCTTTAGTCCCGGTTGTTTATACCAACCGGGACTAAAGATAATTGGAGCCTGACCCTACCCACCAACTTCTTTAAACCGGGACTAAAGATCAAAAAAATTTTAACCGGGACTAAAGATGATCTTTACTCCCGGTTTTTATTGCAACCGGGACTATTGTGGAATTTGGTCGACCGACCAAAGATGGTTTCTCTACCAGTGGGCTGTACATGGCTTGGGTTGATGACAGTAAAAAAATGAGAAAAACAGCGACGGATTTGCCTTGCATGGCAGTGGCACCGTCCGACCCGTCGAGCGCCAGCTACATACACTTACGTATACGCTGCGTCAACGCGGCAATTCGCAACGTACTCCAGTAAAAGTTTGAACCGGCCGGCCAGCGTACGTGAAAAATAACGTGGAAATTAACTGGGGACGAAAGGGACGCATACATACGTCCTCCAGGCAACACATGAACCTGAACCGACCGATGGCCGTGTGTCAGCATCGCCAACCATGACCGTGTGTGACGTGTTCCAAAATATCCCGGCCGGACCGGTACTGCATGCGTGCCAAGCGTACGTGTGACACCGAAGTTTTCTCACCTAGTACGGCTCGCATTTTAAGTTTTACCCCGCATGGCACGCATGCCTATCCTTATCCTGTATTCGAAACCAAGAAGGCAAGGACGACGGCCGGTGGCAGAGACCGTGCATGCGCGCGCGGCTAGCTCAGGTCGATCGCTAGGCGAACGCGCCGCGAAAAGAGATGAGAGAAAGCGACTCGCGAACCGACGTCCCGGCCGTCCCGCGCAGGGCTCCGCAACGCAATCTCGCGTTTGCATTTGACGCACGCACGCCCGATCGATCGAGCGGCCAGCCAACCAACCAACCACTGGTCTAGTCTACCGGCAGCGCGCCGCGCGCGGGATAACGAAAAGAAAGTTCGGGGTCGCAGTCGCGGTCGCGGTCGCGGCGCCTCGCAGTGCAGTGCAGGGCAGTGTGTCTTTCCAAACCAACGAAACGAGGTGATGAGAGGAATAGTGCAGTGGTTAGCTGCCGTTTGTTTCTACGGACGTCGGCAGCGGAAGGGGAAAAGGGGAAACCGTGTTTTTGGTGGGGATGGGAAAGGCGGGCGGCGGAGGAAAGTGGCGGAGGACGGCGGACCGGGTACGTACGATTGGCCGGTGCATGCTTGGTGGTGGTGGTGGGTCGGAACGTTGGATATTTTTTCTTCGGAAAATGAATGATGATAGACCGTGGTCTAATACAGGGGATATCCGGATATGATGATATTGGGGACATTTTTATTCCGGGATAAGTTTATAGGTTCGTAGCTACTCTCTCCAAGCTGATAATACTCTTATCCTTTTAAACAAGGGTAAGATAAAACATTAAAATTTTTCGTTGTGAATAATTTATAAAATATTTGTCTTTTTGAAATATGGTGATTATATGCACAGATTAGTCTTCAAAAATACTAAGTACTTCACTAAAATCATATATCGTTAACATTTATATATATATTATAATAAGAAATAATGGTCAAAGTTGTTTCTTGAAAACCGTGCCCTTATCTAAAACGATAAGTATTATCAACCTGGAGTGAGTGGAAGTGTTTGCCTTGAAATTTTGGTACGGGTACTTGCATAGGCATGTGTATGATTCATACAACTTTTTTAGGTTTAATGATTTATTTCTGAATTTTGTCTATTGTAAGAGTGTTACAAAAGCATGTACTAGGTGTGTCCGTGTGTGTCACTGCGGTGCTCAATTCTATGCTACGTGTGCTTCTTCCAAAACATAGTCCCGTATGGCCCAAGTCACGGCGCCATCCAGCCCAGGTTCAATCGCAAATATGGACTTCGACTTCAAAACAGAACCCGTGAACAGCCCAACAATCGCAAATACTTACATCCCTCAACTTTGTGTCGAGTTCATAAATTTTAAATTGCATATCTGAATTGCAATACCGAAAATCTTGGCACCCTAACTTGCAAAATTGGCCTAAATTAGATCCCATTATATTATGGATGATTGATTTGCTGACGTAGTATCCTAGCCGGTAAAGAGAAACTTTAAAAAAAAACATATGGAATCCATATCTAAGTGATCACTTCACCTTATTCCTCTCTTATCCAAAGGAAAGAGGAGATCGTCATCGTGGGGATCTCAATCCGGCCTAGCCACGGCGATCACTCCTGTGCCGCCTCGGCGTGTGCTCCACCGTGTTGGACGCAGGCACATCCCCGTGTGCTGGCAGCCACCCGCGTGCACGCCATCTCTCCTACCCCATGCCGCCTCCCGAGGAGGGTTTACGATTCCGATGTGACCTTTCGTTTCGGGCTCTAATATAATGATTGTTTTCACGAAATCCAGTGAAAAGTCAATAGATTCCGAACAAATTTCATAAACCAAAAATTGAATACAAATTCTCTGAGTTTACCGATAAGCTTGCGTAAACCGGTCGGCTTTAACGAAATTTTGTGGAATTTGATCGGTTTTCGTCGGAACTGTGAACCATGCTCCCGAGTCCGGAGCGCCCAAGGCGTTCCACGGCGCTGTCCATTCTCCTCGTGTTTGATCTGCTGCCGGCGCCGAGGGACGACGGTCGCGTCCCCAGGTTTGTCCCGTCTCTTGAATCGATCATGTCTTTGGTGCCGTCTTCCCGAGTTCAGTCTTCTGTCGACGGCCGCGTCCCAGGTGATTTCTTCTCCCGATTCGATCGTGTACAGGAGGCCTATCCGTTTTGTTACGTGTCTCTTGGTGGTTTCGGTTCGTCTGATGCATTCAATCTATGTGTTCGGTGCAGTAATTATCTCGTTGATTGCTCAATGCTTTTCTACGTTGCGTGCTGGCAATTAGCGGGTTGGTGTATGTGCAGATTGATCTTGGTTCCTGTAGTTCGTACCATGGATGAGACGAGGGATTGAAGGGAGGAGAGAGGAAGTAAAGAAAGAAGGTAAGATGATCACTTACAATGTAGGCTTCGTATTTTTTTAAAACTTTTTTTACTAACTACGATACCATGTCAACGAAACCAATCATCCGTACTGCCGTGTATCTAATTTATCCAGTTTTGCATCTTTGTGGTATTAAGAATTTCGGTATTGAGATTTAACGATACTGTTTAAACTCGATACGAATATGAGGAACGTAAAGTGGACTTGCTCTGAATTAAAATGCCGCCTCACATTGGACAGGAAAGTATAAAGCCTAGCCCATGTAAGATGAACACATGGGCCATGGGACCTATACGGTGAAAGGAATAAGTTCACCGGAGGTCCCTCAACTTATAGCGAAATTTTTTAGGTCCCTTAACTACCAGAAATATGTATCCATAAACTCACACAAACCGTGCACACAAATAGATGGGTGGTTTCGCTGACGTGGCATCTAGTCAGCAAAAAAAATAAAAAGGAATATGTGGGGCCCACATGTCAGCTGCACATTATATTTTCTTTCTCCTCTTCTCTCTTCTCATCTTCACTGAGGGAGGCCGGCGGGCAGATGCGGGCGGCGGCGGCGGACTCGACCAGTGTGGCAGCAGTTTCGGAGAGCAGCGCCGCCGCCGCTGAAGCCACCAAATGGGGAGCCCCCGGCGAACACTGGCTTGTGGGTGGGCCGTCGCGGTTGCGGCAGAGCCGAAGGCGGCGGCGAATGCCCCGCGGTGGATGACTCCGCTTTCTGGCGGCGGCCCTTGGAATCGACGATGATGGCGACGATGATGGACGACGCCACCACGGGCCCCCGTGGTGGCGATGATGGACGATGCCAACGGCAATGAAGAACGGCGCCTCCACGGACCCTCGCGGTGGACGAGCTCGTGGGCGACTGCCTCCGCCGGCGCACGGATCCAGCTGCCTCCGCCCTCGGGAGCGGCAGAGGCCCGTGCGGCAGCGGAGCGGCGGTGGGCGAGCACGGCGGGCGGAGCGGCGCCGGGATGCCGGCAGAGCGATGATGGGGGGCGGCGGGCGAAGCGACGATGGACAGCGGCGGGCGCGTGGAAGAGCATGACTGCGGTGTGGCCGATTGGCTCCTCCTTTGCCAGCCGCCGCTCCGCCCCTCCTGCTCCACCCGCCCACCGAGACGTGCCGCTCCATCGGAGCCATGCTTGACGCTTAGCCTCGACGCCGCCTGCCCGCCGACCCGGTTCTTCCGCTAGCTCGTCGGGGAAATCGCTGCGGAGGATGAAGGTGACGCCGACGCCTCACGCGAACGGGAGCAAGGTCGCCGCCCGCCTCACTCGCCTTCTCCGCTGTTCTCCGCGTGACTCCAACGTCATCGCCCGCTCGCTCCAGTCCGCTGCCGCGGCGGTGGCCGTACCTGTGCCCACGTCGTCGCCCGCGCGCATGCTCCCGCCGTCCGCCGCCGCGACCGCGGGAGATGGCGGCGGCGTGCCTCATTTCGTCGGGACCATGAGAGAAGAACGAAGAAAAGAGAAGAATGAGGAGATGTGGGTCCCTTTTTTTCTCACTTACATGTGGGTCCCGCAGTTTTTTAATTTTTTGTTTTGCTGATTAGGATGCCACGTTAGCGAAACCGTCCATCTATACTGCTATAGAACCTTGTGTGCTTAGTTTGTGTGAGTTTAGGGGTACACATTTCTGGTTTGTGGTTAACATACCTTAAAAAATCTCGCTGTTAAGTTAAGGACCTCCCGTGAATTTATTCCTACGGTGAAAATTTTTCACCAAGCTTAATGGGCCTAATTGTAACTCATGTACTCAACTTATGATGATTTGTTTAGAAAGACACATCCAATCATTTCAAGGAGTGAACAGATAGAGTGAACCTCAAGGGGAAGACAAAAGACAAGACAAGGTGACAACGACTGATGGACGGCCGGCCTGAAGACGCCAACACCTGAACACCAGAAGAAAGGCACGCTACTACTCCTACTATATGATAAAAAAACACTACAAGAGAAGATACCTCAAGACTGCTACAGGTGACGATCAGTCGACACATCATGCCTTATCGCTGCTAAGCCTTGTCTAAGGCCATTCCCCAAAATATACACATAGTTTCTATAAACTCCACATTACTAAAAAAAACTAGTACTAGACACTACTATTCCTATACAAACATCAATATTCTATACTTAAATTTAATGCTACTTATTTCACACGATGTCTTGGATATTGTGTAGAAACCATGTCTCATGCAAGACATGGTCTCCTTCTCTTTCCTCATTTATTCACTTGCCACATCATTTTTCATTCTAGGTGACAGCTTATTTAATACTATAGACACTATTATAGTCATTGGGTTGGGAATGGCCTAATTGGCTGACGCCACAACTCCCACTTCGCCACCCTCACAAGTCACAACCTTCCCTCAACATCAACATTACCAAATGTTCTTGTTCACAAAATCTGAAGGAAACATTTCTTGGATTCCACTCCCTGATGGCTAGCCTCCAGCCCAGTTAATTTCTGTAGTACCAGACGGGCCATGCGTTTGGATGATGTAATGCGTGAACACGATGAGTCACATGAGTGCATATGTACATGAGCGGTGACGAACAGGGAGGCACGTAGCCGATCACCGTACGTACCCAACACACAACAAAGTCCAAAAAACGACGACGATAAAACCTGATCCCCTTTCACCTGCTCCCCTTTCACGACCACTCGCTTTCAGAAGATATACGAGTATATCATAGCGTGATATACAGCTGAAGCTGCCTGCCTTTCGTTTTCCAGCTTCCAACGCGATCTTTAAATAAGACAACCACGAAGTTGGAGTAGCAGCCAAACACCAACAAGGATAGAGGGGAGAGGCTAGCTTCCTGGAAATGGAGCAGATGAACACTGCTGCTGCAAAGTCCATCAGGTGCAGAGGTGAGCTAGCATCTGAGATCGAGTTTTGCAATGGCGTCGTTGGCTGATTCTCTGACGAGACGTTCTGTGCCGTCGACGGCGGCGTGCAGCGGCGGTGAGCAGGGTGGCCGGGCAGCCGCTGGAGATGGAGGAGGTGGAGGTGGCGCCGCCGCGGGCGCACGAGGTCCGGATCAAGATCCTCTGCACATCCATCTGCCACACGGACATCACCTTCTGGCGTATGGTAACCATGAATTCTTCAGTTCTTTCTCCCTTAAATTCAGGTTATTGCGTATTTAAATTCAGATGTGATCCGTCTAGAATTGAGAGCAACCAAGAACTATTTTGCTTCTCTATGATGAGGTTATACTCATAGGCTCATAGCTCTCTTCTCATTTGTAGGAAGGCAATCATCCGTCTATCTTTGGCCATGAAGCAGTCGGGTACGTAATCAAACAAATTAAACTATATAGCTCTTATAAACATAGAGACATTCCACGCTTCTGATTCTGAACATACTCTCTGATCCGATCCACTGCACGTATGTACTAGTATTATTCGCCTTTTGTACTGTTTTGTGCTCTTCCTGATGAGTTTGATCCTGCGTCGGTGTTAAGATGACTTTGAGCCTCAGATCAGTAGCGTGGTAATGAACACACAGCATCAACAGCTAAGGAATGACATTGTTTTTGAACATGGTAGGACCGTGAAAAATTTCAGGAATAAACCATTCAAAAGAAGATATGAATCGTGAATTAATCCATGGACGTAGGGGAAGGTTGCATCCAAAGCTTGTGTTGCAATAATCATTGTCAACAACCTCTACCTGGCGTGTCCTTATGAGATATTCCAGCTGACATTAGGGATAGTCGTCGCATTGGCGTAGATAAGGTGGCTTAGAAAAATGGTGACCGTACTAAGCATTTTATTCTCTATCTTTTGCCTGCCAAGTTTTGGGTGAACTAATCATCTAATTAGCCTTTACCTAATCGTAGTCAGGTCTCTATAGTAATTTAATTTAGGAGTACGTCCTTCCTGACCAGGAAAGACAGTATAATTTTTTTCCGAGGCGTAAAAGTTTTGCAGGTCAATATATTAGAAAAGCATTAAACATAACGATGACTTGTCGTAGCGATCACAGAGGATTTTACAGTGAGGCGAAAAACTAAGCCCCGAACAACGAAAAGACAATCCAGCAACGGGTGATTGACGATTTCCGGCTCCTGCGCGTAAAGCTGAGATAAAATGTGTGGATGTCGATGCCCAGCCCGCCGTCCGAAAACCATGTGATAGTTATTAGAGCACCTGCAATAGTAAAGTAATGTGCTATTTATAAAATATGTACATCTCAGTAATAGACTAGATTAATAGTAAACCACTTCAATAGTACGTCTACATGGGTATCTATAGCTCTCTAATGCATTGCCTTGTTTTTCTCTATAGACTATCTCCAGGTTAGTAGATAGCTTTGCTCTCTCTCTTCATTTAATCTCTTCCAAGTAGAAAAATATGCTGATATGGATCTCTTGTAGAGAGCCTATAGATAACTATTGCGGGTGCCCTTAGTGTGACAAACCACTAAGTTTGATCCTCTAACATCCTATCAATGCAGCAATCAATTAACGGACACAGCTGCATGTTGAGGTGGCTAGGTGAGCGTAGATATTAGATAGGAGTATCACAATTATATACTCCCTTCGTACTCGTAAAGAAATTCGTTTAGGACAATGTTTAAGTCAAACCTTGGGAATATAAGGGCATGTTCACTTTGATGCCATTTTCAACCTTACCAAATTTTAGTAAAAGTTGCAAAAAAGTGGCTACATTTAGTTTGCTGCCAATTTTTGGTAACTATATAAGAAATCTTGCCAAAATTTTAGCAAGTTGACAAAATTTTGGCAACTATACTAAAATTTTGGCAATGCCAAAATTTGGTAAGGTTTTTTTAGCATCAAAGTGAACAGGCCCTAAATCATGAATAACTCTCAAGTTGTTGAGTTTGAAAATATTATAGAGTAAAATGCATCAGCGGTACACGAACTTGTCAGGTGGGTGCAATCTAATACATGAACTTGTAAAATGCTTGTTTTGGTACATGAACTTATTTGGTACGTGCAAGCTAAGGCTAAAATGACATGACTAGACTGAATTTTCTATGTTGAACATTATAAATTATAAATTAATAGATAACGTCCGTGCACATAGTAGAAAAAGTTATATTTGCAAACTTAGTTTTCACTTTATCTTTCTTTGTGTTTATCCTTGCATTACTACTTGCATTATTTTTGTTATGCGATCATTACGCCTTATTATATGTTTATCTTTCTTAGACACATGTTTACATAGAGTTTAAATCAATAACAAAATTAGTAAGATTAACCTTGCCGTGCGATTTTGACCTTGTTCACACGCATCAAACAAGTTCATGCATCAAAATGAGCGTTTTACAAGTTTATATACTAGATTGCACCCACCTGACAAGTTCGTGTACCATTGATGCAATTTACTCTATAAAAATTATATGAATAGATTTGTCTTAAAAATACTTTCATAAAAGTATACATATATCATTTTTTAATAAATATTTTTATAGAAACAAGAAGTCAAAGTTGTGTTTTGGAGACCGTGTCGCTATTCTAAACGACTTCCTTTACGAGTACGGAGGGAGTATACTACATCCATTCCAAATTGATTTACATATTTCATAGGTACACCAAGACCAAGAAAAGCTAATAACTCTCTCATACTATATTTACTCTAGCATCAAACTCAATGCATGCACGATTCCCACTATTTTCTAGCCAATAGCAAATCAAGATATTACATGTGGGTTATAAATACTTGTGTGCATGTATGCATGTATCAATGTCCATTTACTCCAATGCACAAATAACGAATAGACTTAATAAATGAACACAAATATGTAGATTATTTAGGAATAATTAAAAAAATTATATGTAGATCAGTTTAGAATGGAGTGAGTAACTACTAATCAGCAACGCTTGATGGAGAAATCGTCTGACTATGGAGTATCCACAAATTGATATAAAAAAGTTTTTTTTTAAAACCGTAAAAAAAGAGAGTTTGATTTAGGCTCGTACTAGCAGCTATGATCAGACTTCTGGAATCACCTATTGAGGAGTTCTAAGAGTTGGGATGAGTTGTGGTGCAGATCTCAATCGCTGTCTGAGTCCATTTATCCGCAATGTGTTACACATAAAGTTACTCATCCCAACTATATGATTTAGAGAAAATTACTTTATGGGTTATTTTACCGGTTTATTCCTTATCTCTTTCCTTCTAGCAAGTTTCTCTCTTGTCTCTTGTTTTTGAAGGTTTTTTTTAAGATAGGAGTGTATATGTGTAAGTCGTAATGCTATTGTCTTATTGAAGAGATACATATAAATAAAAACAATAATACCTAAGAAACACCTTATGAACAAGTTAAACATATTTTATCTCTTATTATTTGTCAGTTGGTTTATCGGTCACAATCAAATACAACTTGAGTTTTGAAACTTATATAAGCTGATTTTATATTATTTTTTCATCATACTCTATTTACTACCTTTGACTTTCAAATAATTACAAATAGAGATATTTTCTATATAAAAAACCGTCCATTATTCGTGTTTTTTTTCTAATACTTGTTAATTGTTAGCTGTAGCTCAACCGTGTGCCATAATTTTATCATACATTTATTTTCTCCAGTGTGGTGGAGAGCGTGGGGGAGCACGTGCAGGAGGTGGCGGTGGGTGACATGGTGGTGCCGGTGTTCGCCGCGCAGTGCAGTGAGTGCCCTGACTGCCTCTCCGACCGCAGCAACCTCTGCTCCAAACTGCCCAACGTCGCCGGCCTCATGCCTCGCGACCGCACGACGCGCTTCTCCTCCGTCTCCACCGGCGAGCCCATCCGCCACTTCCTCTCCGTCTCCAGCTTCGCCGAGTACACCGTCGTTGACATCACCCACATTGTCAAGCTCGATGTTGGATTCCCACCGGCGATGGCATGCCTCCTCAGTTGTGGCATTTCCACCGGTAAAAACAGAAGAAGAAAAAAACACAAACTTTAAAGTGGTTTCTGCCTCAAGTATTTTATAGTTGAGTTCTATTCATCGGTTCAAAACAACAACTTTCTTATTTCGAGAGGACTTTCCAAACTGCTAAATGATATATTTTATGAAATATTTTCTCTACAGAAGTTTTAAAAAACAAAAATAATTTTCAAATTTAGAATAGTTAATTCTCAATTTAATCATACACTAACAACTTGTTTTCGTTGTGTATAAGGCCAAGCCAATATACGTAGGGTCTGTTTGGCAAAGTTTCAACTCCTAATTTTAGCTACGTGAGTTGAGTCTGGAGTGAGGATCGGTTTAGCACAGCTCCAGCTCTATCTCCATCTCTTCTGGAGCTAGAGCTGAAGCTCAGCCAAACAGTTTCAGCTCCACTTAAAATGGGAGTGGAGCTGGATTGAGCTCTCTCAAAAAAATTGAACTATAGGGGTGGACCTAAACCCAGCTCCACCTCACTAATTTATTTTATAACAACGTTCTATCCAACTACACTGCTATTTTAGGTGAAACTAAAACTGTTTGGCTAGCTCTAGAAGACGCGGAGCAAGATGTGTGCTCCTACTTGAACTCAGCCTTAACTGCAGTTGTTTGGCATGTGGTCTCTGCCGCTACAGTAGCGGATGCATGGCTCCCATTGGCGCAGTACACGCAGTCGTGTGTTATCGGATCGATTTCTGACTGCGACTTTGATTGGTGCGTGCAGGTGTTGGTGCGGCATGGAAGGTGGCAGCAGTGGAGCCCGGCTCGAGTGTCGCCGTGTTCGGCCTGGGTGCCGTTGGGTTAGCGGTAATTAACGACAGTGCTTAACTCTGATATAGACCACCAAACTGAGAAGTTAGTGTTCGTGTTTGGCTTGGACCAGAGTTGCCGGTGCCCAACTGCAGCTGATGCATAGCCTGTGTTTTAGTTCTAAAAAAAATTAAAAGTTTTTAAAAAAAGTTAAAAGTTTATATGTGTAGCAACGTTTTGGATGTAATGTGATATGATGAAAAGTTGAAATACGATGTAATGAAAAGTTAAAAGTTGAGGGCAGTTGGAGTGAACTAAATACGGTCATAGTAGATCGATCGTCTCTGTGCTGATCTAATTTTAATGCAATGTCGACGTCTCATCGAGCTAATGACCTAATGTACGACTGTGTGCTGGCTACTGCATGCTGCAGGTTGCTCAAGGGGCGAGGATGCGTGGGGCTAAGAGGATTATTGGGGTGGACCTGAACCCGGACAAATTCGACGTTGGTATGTTCGTGATAATTAAGCTCGAAGCGGTGTTTGAATTCAGTCCCGTCTGGAATGCGAAGAATTTATGTTGCCTAATTCATACGAAAATTTGAACTGTTTAATATTTAAATCACACAAATGAAACGGTACCTTGGTTTGGGTGGTTAAGTACGTCGGGAAATGATTTTAAATTTTCGAGATGATATTTTTTTCTAGCATGTCATTCAAATAGTTATAAAAATAATTTATTAATATATAATATATCACTACATAAATATGTGAGTTAAAATTCCACTTCTATGAATTACAACAAAAGAGCAAATTGTGCATGTCTGCGAAGTAATGTATCGTGCATTAATCTTGCTGAATTTTTTTATAATCATTGAATGTGGTATATACAAATAATGAACGAATATTCCCTAAGAGAGTTTAGAATCATTCTCCTATCTGGCTAACTCGTCTCATTGCGTTGCAGGTAAGAGGCTGGGCATGACCGACTTCATCAACCCGAACGATACCGGCGGGAAGACCGTGAGCGAGGTCATCAAGGAGATGACCGGGGGCGGCGGCGCCGACTACTGCTTCGAGTGCATCGGCTCGACTTCGGTCATGGCGGAAGCCTTCCAAAGCACTCGAAATGTACGAGCTACTTGCTCTGCTTGTGCAGTAGAGACTAGATACCAAGGCTCTGTTTGGGGAGCTTTGTGTCAGCTGCAGTTTTTCTCATAAACTGCTTCTGCTAGAAACTGCCACAAACAGTCCACAGTTTCTGAGAATCTGTAGTTACAGATTTTAAAAAATGAACTAATAAGTTAGAAGCTGGAGAAACTGGGTTTCAAAACTTTTTCAAAACTTTTTCAGATTCTCAGAAACTGTCTACCAAATAACTGCTTCTCAGAGTTTAAACCTCCCCAAACAGGCCCTAAGAGCAGCAGCAAGCTGATCGGAATTTCACGTTATTCCAGGGGTGGGGGAAGACGATCCTGCTCGGCGTCTCCGGCAACAAGGCGCCGATCAGCATCCCGTCGCACGAGATCCTCCGGGGAAGATCGGTCATCGGGTCGCTCTTCGGCGGCATCAAGCCCAAGAACGACATCCCGATGCTGGCTCAGAAGTACCTGGACAAGGTGATCCACATCGATCGATCTAACGGGATTTTAATTAATTTGTTTGGTTCATATTACTCCTTTCATGCTAAAATATACTCCCTAATTTTAAATTATAAGTTTACTATGTTCAAAATCAAACTATTTTAAGTCTGATAAAGTTTGTAGATAAATATAGTAATATTTACAACACCAGATTAGTTTTATTAAATCAATACTTTAATATATTTTTATAATACGTTTGCCTTGGATTAAAAATGTTTTTTTCTATAAATTTGATTAAATTTAAAGTAGTTTGATTTTGAGTAAAGTCAAAACGATTTATAACCTACAACGGAGGGAGTATATTTTAAAACGAAAATACTACATATCTTTTGTGTCTGATTAATTAACCGGTGTGTGTATGCTTGCATCTGCAGGAGCTGGAGCTGGAGGAGTTCATCACGCACGAGATGGGGTTCGAGGAGATCAACAGGGCGTTCGAGCTGCTCACGCAGGGGAAGAGCATCCGCTGCATCATCTGGATGGACGGCGCCAAGGTGATCGACAACGGCGAGTGATCGCGGCATCGTCGTCCTGTCGCTAATAACCGATTAACCGCTGATACCCTGGGAAACAGTTGAGCCTCGCTGTTAACTCAAACTGTCCGTCGTGTCTTTCTGAAGGCTTTGTCTGTTCTCTGTTCTGCATAAAAAATGCGGTTGACAGCGAGTTAGCGACGGTGTATGTCCTTGATTAAATAATTCTGATTTTTTTTTCACTTAGACCGTATACGAAAATAATTCAGCCCTGCTGATTTTTCTTCTATAGAAGCAAAAACCCTGGTGCAGATATACCATAGCGACACATCTATCACACTAAATTATTTTCATTAAATTCAAAATTACTACGTTTATCTATAAATTTATCATAATTAAATAAATTAAGGAACGAAACTCCAGGGTTTTCGACTCTGCGCTCGCTTCGGTTGCAGTGGTTCTAGAGTCCATCCGCTCGGAGGGCCAGCTGTGGTCTTTAGCCGGTGTTACTTTTTTTGGGATTTCTTGGGAGTGTAGCGTGGCTCTGCCCCCTCCCGCTGTTTGGAGTTGCGTTTTTAACCGTCGTAGTAGTTCATAGCTTCAAGTCCCCCCTTTAGACATAAGCCAGTCTGGCTGATTGCTTTGTGTAACAAAAACTCTTTTCCTGTTAATATATTGACGTGTAATCCTTTTACGTGTTCGCAAAATAATTAAATAAATTAACTTAAAAAAGATCAAAACATCTTATAATATGAAAACGGTGAAAACTAGAACATTCATGATTGATTTAGATTTCTATGTATAAGTGCTAAAAAGAGACTTTGGGCGGAAGCAATCAGACTTGGAATAAGTTCATCTAAGGTCCCTTAACTTGTCAACGAATCCGATTTTCGTCCTTCAACCACAAAACCAGATACAACGAATCCTCAACTATAAAAACGGGTACAGATTAGGTCCCTCGGCGGTTTTGACAGCGGTTTTGGCTGACGTAGCGCCTACGTGGCTAATTTGACTTAGTCTCAATCTGACGTGGCACTGACGTGGCGCTTACGTGGCAATTCATCTGAAAAATAATAAACCTCATGGGACCCACATGTCAGTTTCACACAGAAATTAATAAAAAATGGTGGGGCCCACATGTCAGCCTCCCTCTCCCTTCTCTCTTCTTCATCCTCACTCCTATTCTTCCTTTCCCCTCTCCCCTCTCTCTTCTTTCCGGGCGGCGGACGGCACGGGTGGGCGGCGAAGCAGGCGAGCGAGGCGCGCTGTCCAATGTCGACTATGACCACCTGCTCGCCCCCGTCAAGGCGTCGCCGCGGCCGCTGTCCAGGGAGGGCGAGGAGGAGGAGGGGGACATCGCCATGGTCGCCGCCCAGAGCTTCGTCTCCACGCAGGACTCCGCCTCCGACACCGTGGTCGACTACTCCGGCAACGAGGACAAATTCCACGAGGTACCTGAACCCCGACGACGACGTCTCTGACTTCCGGGAGGTATACATCCTCATTTATCAGTCTAACACTAGTACATTCTCTGCTAATTGCCTGTGTTATCAAGCATGTATTTGACAATGCTATCTGTTAATGCAACATCTCTTGACACATGCTCGCCGGAGGGCCGTTCGACGGCACCGGGATGAACCTGGCGAGGGTGTTTGGCACAGCGCTCGTCGGCTGGCACTGGAGGCACCACTGGGTGTACTGGCTCGGCCCCTTCATCGGTGCCGGCCTCGCCGGGCTTCTCTACGAGTACCTCGTCATCCCGTCCGCCGACGCCACCCCGCACGGCGGCGCGCACTAGCCGCTGGCACCGGAGGACTACTAGACCCGCTGCCGTCCCGAATCGCCCGTGCCACCGTCGCAGGAGAAGAGATGTGAGAGAGAGTTGAAGAGATGGGAGATGGGGGGAGAGGACAGGAAGAAGAGGGGTGGGAATGATACATGGGGCCCACGTGGGCCCCACCATTTTTTATTAATTTCTGTGTGAAACTGACAAGTGGGTCTCACGAGGTTTATTATTTTTTCGGATCAAATTGCCACGTAAGCACCACATTAGTGCCACGTCAGATCGAGACCAAGTCAAATTAGCCACGTAGGCGTCACGTCAGCCAAAACCGGCATCAAAACCGCCGAGGGACCCGTTGTATCTGGTTTTGCGGTTGAAGGATGGAAATCGGATTCGTTGACAAGTTAAGGGACCTTAGATGAACTTATTCCATTAGACTTGTTGCGAAAGAGAAGGCGTCAGTTCAAGTCCAAGTGCAAAGCCAACTCTCTGGGCCTCCAGTGAACTAATTTGTCGTAGCGCGGCCCAAAACCCACAAATGCCGCTCTTCTTTTACCTTCTCGAACGACACAGCTCGAAGCCTCGGACTTCGGAGACGCGTACGCTTCTCTCTCTTTCCACGGGGCTCAGCTCGCTTCCGGAAGCTCTCTCGCGAGGCGCCCATGGCGGCGGGAGAAGGCAAGGCCCCGACGCTCGCCGCCGAGGTATGGGAATCCCGTATCCCTATCGCTTCCCGCTTCCCAGATTTTGGTGCCTTGCTAGTTTGCCTCTCGAGGTGTGGTTACGCGCGCGTGCGCGGGCGGCGGCCTGCTCCGGTGGACTGGTGCGGCGGCGGCGCACGCGCGCGCGCTCAGATCCCAGCAATCTGTGATCGCGTAGTGGATTGGTTCGCGCGTTCGGAGTGGCGGGATTTCTCTTCGTGCGAGTAGGTTTGGAGCGGTGGGATTTCTCTTGGATGCATGTGTGCATGTTTAGTCCCTGTTAATTAGTTCCCACGTAAAATCTTTTCACCATGTCACATCGAATGTTTAGACACATACATAGAGTATTAAATATAGAAAAAAAAACTAATTACACAAATTGCGTGTAAATTGTGAGACGAATCTTTTAAGCCTAATTGCTGACCATGTATTGCTACAGTAAACATTTGCTAATGACGAATTAGTTAGGCTTAATAAATTCGTCTCGCAGTTTACAGGCGGAATCTGTAATTTGTTTTGTTATTAGACTATGTTTAATACTTCAAATGTGTGTCCGTATATCCGATGTGACATGTCAAAACTTTTCACTCCTGTAACTAAACAGGGCATTAGTTGGGTTGAGTGGAGGAATTAACTCGTTCCGTCTTCTGAATTGGCTCAGTTGCGACTGCTGTTAGGCGTTAGCTACTGTCGCCGTCAGTAAATCTCTTTTTTTCCCCTTCGATTGCCTTGTCCAAATCGTTGACTAGTTGTCTACCGTGTAACTTTGGTGCTGCACAGACGCGTACAGAGCTTCAAAGATGTGGTGGCCATCATTCCGTGCTCACAAACTTACCGTGTAGCCGTATGATATTGCCTTAATCAAATTATGCATGAGCAATGCGATTGAAGTTAACCCCCTTTATTTTGTCTGAATTAAGTAATAAACATTCAGCTTATAAAATTATATGCTTTTGCATGTATTAGGAGTTTATGATAAAGCTGATATGATGCTAAATGTACTACTTCCGTGCCAAAAAGACTTTATTTCCAGTGGGGCGGAGGTAGTACAAAATGTCATTCAAAGGATAATTCATATTTTCTATTTTTATGTTTTTGTTGAGCATTTGCGTACTTAGGTGTGTAGCCTCAAAGTTGGAAGAGTTACAATTAGGATATATTGAGACTGAACCCATAATCTTGTATGAGTCCGCTGCATAGTCCAATTGTAATCTAGGCACTGTCCTCACAAAAAAGAAAAAGTAATCTAAGTACTGTAATAAAGGATATGGAGGCCCTGGACAATGCACAATTATTCCTCAAAATTTCGGTGGATGATATCTGTGAAAAAATATTACCAAAATTAAGCCTAGAACACTGTTACCCTGAGTATCCCGTGGGTAGCAACAATTTGACACTTGCATTAATGTAGACGCGCACTTGAGCCCAACTATCTTCTGTGTGTTGCTGTTCCTTCTGTAATTGATATTCCATGGTTGATAAACAATATTGAACTCCATCTTATTTTTTAGGAACACACACTCCCACCCCACGAGGTCCCTGTGGAAAATTCATCCTCTGAAAAATCTTCTGATAACAGTGTGGCTGAAGTTGTTCCTGAGAAAGATGCTGAAACACCAGCAGCTCAGGACACCACTTCTGTTGTTGAGGACAAAAGTGAAACTCCCGAGATGACAGCATCCTCTGAGAAGCCAGAAGAAGAGGGGAGCAATGCTGCTACAGAGGAAAGCAATGAGGCTGAAGAGGAAACAATTGATGAGAAGCCAGAAATTAAGGTACAATACAATACCACCTATCATTGGAAAAGCAATCACATTTGTTGTTCAGTATTGAGTACTGACCATATATAATATACAGATTGAGACGGCTCCCGCTGATTTTCGTTTCCCAACAACAAATCAAACAAGGCATTGCTTCACACGCTATATTGAATATCATAGGTATGAATATGATCGAGATCTTTCAGTTTCAGATTCCTCATACCTGAAACCTTGGTGTTAATTAAACTATTTACTTTGAGCATGCTCATATAACAGGTGTGTAGCTGCAAAAGGAGAGGGTGCTCCTGAGTGTGAAAAATTTGCAAAATATTATCGATCACTTTGCCCAAGTGAATGGGTATGCATTTCTTATATCGATTTTTTCAGTAATACTTCTGTGGCTTGCTTTGTTATGATGATCTAGGTATTCCTATGGCGTATGAAGTTTCTGTTACACTTTCTTCACTGACATGCCTATCAGTTTTTTTTATCTGAGATTTCCATTATAATCTACAGTATGCCTCTCTAGTAATTCAATTGTCACCTTATATAAGCCTAAAACTCTATGTTTCCAATATTATTTGCTTCTATGATGCTTTAGCCATAAACCATTGCTCTAGTAAAGCGTCACTGTTTTCAGAGACCCTCCTTGATGACACAGTGTGTTTTATCTTTTGTGCAGATTGAGCGTTGGAACGAACAACGTGAGAATGGCACATTCCCTGGACCCTTGTAGGCCATAACAAAGAAAAACCCATGCTATCATCCCACAAATTCCCAACCAATCTTTCATGAATAACCGGACAAAATAACCAAGAGCTGATGCTGTCAGTCACTTGTTTCTATTGAACAGTTCTTACAAATAAAAGTCCTGACTGGTTCTAAGTCGAAGAAGGCGCTTCTGTATTTAGGTAACACAGTTGTTACGGAATTGTTCAAATAATTCACCTTTGGAACAATGGAATGTACCCAGCTTGCTGTCCCACCGTGCAATGTTCATATGATATGATTGTGTTGGTTGCATAGGAAAGTTTGGAAAAACATGGATTGGAAGCTCTCATGATTCACCACCTTAGCTTCACATCTTTGGCAGTTTGGCTTCAGTTCAGCTGAAACCCTGGAGCTGTTGCCTACACATTTTTTTTACTGCAGTCATGACTCATAATGACTCAGCTGCACCACTAGAAATGTCAGTGTGTGGCTGCTTTAACCAGCACTGAAGCCTGAGATGGCCCTGTGCAGTGCATCGGCAAAGCAAAGCAAAAGGCCAAAAGGTTGGATAAGATGGATTGCCTGGCTCAACCAGGCAGGAAAGCAAGCTAGTGAAGTAAATGTGCTTTGCACGAAAATGGTTGTTGCAGCGTCAACCACTATGTGATCATTGGTAGTGTGCTTACACTGGATTGGCAAAGAGGCACCCACTTGGTAGCCAATGCACTGCTTGGTGGTAGTGCCAACCAGAACAAAGCTACCAGCCACGAAATTCCGATGGTGACGGGCGAAAAAGCTTCGAAACATTGGAAAATTGGGAATAACGTCGTGCAAATATTTCTTAGTGAGCTAAATTGCAATTAGTGATTTAGTTTAGGCCAAACTCGAGTAAGGATATGGGAAATAAATCATGAAATAGGACGTTTGCAACAAACAATGCACGTGCAAATGATCGTAAGTGATCGTGCTAAAAACAAATCCTTTAATTAGAGCTATGTTGCCCGCCGTCTAACTGTCTAAGCTCAGAAAAAAAACATGGAAACTAGATACGGGAGAATAAAATTGAACAGGAGTTCGATGTATGACCGAACTAATAATTAATGCTATGTTTGGACGTATGTAGAAGTTCATATTAGCTAATAGCTACGCCAAAAATAACATTATCTCCGTTTTTCTATATATAATGCTATTAACTTTTGGACATCAACGTTTAACTATCTGCTTTTATTAAAAACTATGAAAATACTAATCTTATACTTGTTTTATTATTATTACAACACTTTCTTTAGTATGATTTTTTATTTGTAATAAATTTTAATAGGATGGACATCAAACGTCATGTCCAAAAGTAAACAACATATCTTTAAAACACAGAGCGGGAATATGCAATTCTAACTAATTAAAAAACTCTATCAATAGACCTTATTATCCATTCTTATATTATAGCATTATAATTTGATGTGTAAACCCTTTATTCGTTTATTTTCTAAAAAAAATGTAAAATGGGAAGTGAGCATTAAGCTCTATTTCTGTTTCAGATTACAAGTCATTTTGATTTTGGTCAAAATCAAACTTAATCTACAAACTTGATCAAACTTGAAGCAGTTTGATTTTAACTAAAGTCAAAACGACTTATAATCTAAAATAGATGAGGCACTATATAATCAATCTAGAAAGAGTAAAACCTTTTCTTAAAAAAAATATCTAGTAAGTAGCCTAGCCTCTAAGGGCAAGTTTCATAGTAGAGGTGACTACCACATCTAATTTCATGACATACACCATTAAATTAAGAGGTAACATATATTATAGGTTATCTCTATCACACAATCTCCAATATTTCTAACACTTTTACATGTTTATTGAAGTTTATGTAGAGATTGCCCCTTGCATGAGAGATGGCTATTTATCTCTCATCTTTTTTCTCTCCTCCACCTTATCATTTAGTCCTATGTGATATCTTGGGACTTGTGCTTGGATGTTCATAATACTTGCCCTATCGCATCATCCACAGCCGTCCGTTCATCCGTTCACGCGTCCATCATCCCCACTGAAACGGACGCTATCTGAAAAAAAAAAGAACCGTAAAAGAAACGGAAACGGAAATCATAAAACCGCGAGAAAAAGGCCTTCGTCTCGTCCGCCTCTCCCCCCACCTTTCCCTCCTCTCCTCCCGTCGATTCCCACCCCACCGCCTCCTCCCCTCTCCAAAACCTCCCCCCAAACCCTCGGAAACCCAACCTCGCCGCCTCCGCCGCCGCCGCCATGCGCCGATCCAACGATGGCCGCCCCTTCCGCCCGCCGGACTGGGGCCCGCCGCCGCACCGCTACCACCACCACCACCAGAACCAGTACCAGTACCAGCAGCGGTATCGCCCCGCGCAGCCGGGGCCGCGGCAGTTCGCCGTGATCCTCCTCCGCGGGGGGAGCAACCTCTCGGCGCCGCCGGCCACGGAGGTCGAGGCACTCGTCGCCGGCCTGCCCTCCCCTCCCCCGGACAGCCTGAGCGTCTCCTCGTCGGGCCGCCAGGCCGCGCGCCTCGCGTTCCGCTCCCCGCAGGCCGCCGCCGCCGCCGCGCGCGAGCTCTGGTCGCTCCGCCTCGAGGGCCTCCACCTCCTCACCCCGGACGTCTCCGATCCCGCCCTCGCCGCGCACGCCGCCCCCCTCATCGCCTCCCTCTTCGCCGCCCACGCCGCCCGCCTCGTCGACTCCGACCTCGTCTCCCTCACGGCCGCCCGCTCCTCCGAGCTCGCGGCCTCCATCCAGGCGGTGAAGCGCCGCCTGGCGGGGCACAATCGCATCCGCGACTTCGAGCAGCTCCAGGCCCAGAAGAGAACTCTCAAGGCTGAGAAGGAGTTGGTAGATGCTAAAATCGATGAGTACAAAGCCGCGATGAGATCGATACGGCGTGCATTGTTGCGTGGGACGGAGGATGACGAGGAGGCAGAGGAGGAAGGGTTGGAGGTGTTTGGGATTGGGGGAGGTGGTGAGATGAATTTCGCTAGGCTGCACATGATAATGCTGCGGGAATGTAGAAGGCTTAAGGAGGGGCTACCCATCTATGCTTACCGCAGGAACATTCTAGATCACATTTTCGCTAACCAGGTGAGAGCCAGACTTCTCAATGCAGTTTTATCTGTAGTGGGTTGGAATTTGGAAGTTTGCAATGCAGAAAGAACCATTAGATCTTTACTGTTATGCTTGGAACTCTGGAAGAAAGAGTTGAGTTAGGAATTTAGTTTTGTGCATGTTTTCACATACAATGCGCCATCAAGTTCCAACTCTGTTTGAAGTTTTGAATAGGTTCTCTTGCATTCTAAATCAGCATGCCGCATTTTTCTTATGAATTTTGGTTGGCAGAATATTCTATGCTTATAGGCAAAACCTATAAATAAGATGCAATTTTGCTCATGAGGCACAGGAGTCTTGATTATGTAGCATGTCCAAGTTTTCCAGTACATATTGTGTTGCACCCATACCTTTCTGTATTTACTATCAGTCATTCAATTAAATTTGTAAATCATTCTCTAATACATATTGTGTTGCACCCATACCTTTCTGTATTTACTATCAGTCATTCAATTAAATTTGTAAATAATTCTTTAAGTCGTATAGCTTTGTTTTCCATAGGTGATGATTTTGATTGGGGAAACTGGTTCTGGGAAGAGCACACAATTGGTTCAGTATCTTGCTGACTCAGGTCTTGCTGCTAATGGTTCAATTGTCTGTACTCAACCCCGAAAAATTGCTGCTATATCATTGGCACATAGAGTAGTTGAAGAAAGCAATGGTTGCTACGGGGACAACTTTGTGTTGAATTCAACCTTTTTAGATCATCAAGATTTCAGTTCAAAGATTATATATACCACAGACAACTGCCTTTTGCATCACTGTATGAATGATATGGGACTAGATGGCATTTCATATATTATTGTTGATGAAGCGCATGAACGAAGCTTGAACACCGATCTTCTCTTAGCTTTGATTAAGAAGAAACTGCTTGATAGGCTGGATTTGAGACTTATCATAATGTCTGCTACTGCCGATGCTAATAGACTCGCTGAATATTTTTATGGATGCCAAACATTTTATGTTAAAGGGCGAAGTTTTCCTGTTGAAATTAAATATGTCCCTGATATATCAGAAGAGGCTTCCTTCAATACCGTGCCAAACCATCTGCGCGGTTCTTGTGCTACTGCTTCATATGTTTACGATGTTGTGAAAATGGTAAGCATCATTCACAAGAATGAAGAAGAGGGTGCTATCCTTGCTTTCTTGACTTCTCAACTCGAAGTTGAATGGGCATGTGAAAACTTCAGCGATGCAGATGCTGTGGTACTTCCGATGCATGGAAAGCTTTCCCATGTAGAGCAAAGTCTAGTTTTCAAGAGCTATCCTGGGAAGAGAAAAATAATCTTCTGCACAAATATTGCTGAAACATCATTGACCATAAAAGAAGTGAAGTATGTTGTTGATTCTGGACTGGCTAAGGAGAGCAGATTTGTGCCTAGCAGTGGTCTCAATGTACTGAAAGTTAATTGGATCTCCCAAAGTTCTGCTAATCAGCGTGCTGGCCGAGCAGGTCGAACTGGAGCGGGGAGGTGTTACAGGCTTTACTCTGAATCTGACTTCAGTATGATGGAAGTGCATCAAGAACCTGAAATCCGCAAAGTTCATCTTGGCACTGCTGTTCTGAGAATACTTGCGCTGGGTATTAGGGATGCACAGAATTTTGAATTTGTTGATGCCCCAAACCCAGAAGCTATTAATATGGCTGTAAAGAATCTTGAACAACTGGGTGCTGTAAAATATAAATGTGATGGTTTTGAGCTGACTGATACTGGTCGCTACCTAGTTAAATTGGGAATCGAGCCGAGGCTTGGGAAAATCATGCTTGATTGCTTTGGTTTTGGTTTGAGGAAGGAAGGTGTAGTTCTAGCTGCTGTTATGGCAAATTCTAGCAGCATATTTTGTAGAGTGGGCACAGATGAGGAGAAATACAAAGCTGACCGTCTAAAGGTCCCATTCTGTCATCAGGATGGAGATCTGTTCACTTTACTAGCTGTATATAAAGAGTGGGAGGATGAGCATGAAAACAGGAATACGTGGTGCTGGCAGAATAGCATCAATGCCAAGACCATGAGGAGGTGCCAGGAAACAATATCAGACCTTGAGAATTGTTTAAGACACGAGCTGAACATCATTGTCCCAAGTTACTGGTGTTGGAACCCTGAGGAGTCCACCGTGCATGATAAGTTGCTAAAAAGAATTATTCTCACATCTCTTTCTGGTAATATTGCTATGTTTTCTGGACATGAAAGGTTTGGTTACCAGGTGATTTCAACGGATCAGGCTGTGAAACTACATCCCTCTTGCTCATTGCTCATTTATGATAGCAAGCCTGAGTGGGTGGTGTTCACAGAAATCTTGTCAGTACCAAATCAATATTTGGTATGTGTAACTGCTATTGATCCTGATGCTTTGTGTTCGATTCACCCCATGCCTTTGATTCAGCAACTGGAGAAGCTTAAATTGCAGGTGAAGGTAATAAGTGGACTTGGATATAACTTGCTGAGAAAATTTTGTGGAAAATCTGGCCAAAATCAGCAGAAGATAATCTCACTTCTCCAAGAAGAATTCAGGGATGACCGTGTGACTGTTGAAGTTGACTTCAGAAATAAAGAGGTTGTGCTATTTGCCAAAGAACAAGACATAGAAAAGGTGTTTGGCATCGTTAATGATGCATTGGAGTGTGAAGCTCGGATGTTGAGGAATGAATGCCTTGAGAAAAGTTTGTTTTCTGGAAAACCTGGTGATTGTTCTCTTGCCCTATTTGGTTCTGGTGCTGAAATAAAGCATTTGGAACTTGAGAAGAGGTATCTGACCGTAGAGGTTTTGCATCAAAATGCTCATGAGTTGAATGACAAGGAGCTTATTTGCTTGGTGGATACTCTTATCTCTGGTGTTGCTAATTTTTATAAACTTTATGGAAATCTTCAGGTGGCCTCAGATGAAACGAAGTGGGGGAAGTTTACATTCCTCAATCCTGAATATGCTGAAGATGCTGTTTCAAAATTGAATGGGATGGAATTTCATGGTTCTCCATTGAAAGTGGTTCCAGTATGCTCTTCCAGTAATCGAGGATTACCATTTCCAGCAGTGAGAGCTAAAGTATCTTGGCCACTTAAGCAAAGTCGGGGACTCGCGCTGGTAACATGTGCCAGTGGGGAAGCTGAATTTGTTGTAAAGGACTGCTTTGCTCTGGGAGTTGGTGGAAGGTATATCAACTGTGAGGTTAGTACAAGACATGAGAATTGCATTTTTGTCAGAGGAATTCCAATGCATGTAACAGAGCCAGAATTGTATGATGCCTTTCGTAGCACGACAACAAGGAAAATCGTTGATGTGCATTTGCTCAGGGGAACACCCATAGCTGCCCCTTCTGCTTCCTTGTGTGCAGAAGCACTAAATAGAGAAATTTCTTCCTTCATGCCAAAGAAAATTTTTCCTGCCCAAAATTTCCGTGTTGAGGTGTTAACTCCAGAGGAGAATGATTCGGTGATGAGAGCCACTATTACTTTTGATGGAAGTCTTCATCGAGAGGCTGCAAGAGCATTGGAACATCTTCAAGGAAGTGTTCTTCCATGCTGTCTTCCTTGGCAGACAATACAATGCCAGCATGTGTTTCATAGTACTGTGTCCTGTCAAGTACGCGTGTATAATGTTATCAGCCAAGCAGTTGCTTCTCTTCTTGAGAGCTTCCGAAGCCAAAAAGGTAATTCTGCATTCCTTATAACTTCTTAAACTCTGCTGCTTCTAATTTTCCATACTGTTCAGTTGAATGATCCTCTTCATTTTCATGATTGCATGAATGTTATTTTCCCATACTTCAGTTTTATATGATTTACGAACAGTATGTTTGAGGCATATTTTCCCTGAAATTCATAGTTTTATTGATGGGAAAAAAATTACTTTCCTGTTTTCTATTTTGTGGAAGGATAGAAAATTAAACACAACAAGGCAGTTTGGATGGGTCTCAAATCTTGGCTCATCTATGTATGTGGGCCACTGGCCCTTCGTCAAACAAATATCTTGTCTTTGATAAGGGCAAATCTGTGACCATTCAATGTGTATACCAATGTTGCTAACTGATGATGTTTGGAAGTTTGAAAATGTCACTTTTTTCTATGAGTTGCATTCCTAATTTATCTCAGTAGATGTAAATATTATCCAGGTCTTTTCCATCCACAGTTTTTACATTCAATAACCGGTGGTCATTTGGTCACTGCGTGGTAACTAGCAGTGACACCTTTCTTAGACGGCCTTAATAATGTTTAGTTGTTTTGGACTGCAAAAATATTTGTATGTGTTGGTGTCCTCAGGCCTTAACCAGTGTTCTTCTTCATGTAGGCGTGTCTTACAATTTGGAAAAGAATGAATATGGTATATTCCGTGTCAAGCTTACTGCAAACGCCACAAAAACAATAGCAGACTTGAGAAGGCCTCTTGAGATTTTAATGAAAGGCAAAACAATAAACCATCCTGATCTGACACTAAGTACAGTTCAGTTGCTCATGTCCCGTGATGGTGTAGCAGATTTGAAATCTGTTGAGCAAGAGACTGGCACTTACATTCTGTATGACAGACAAAGTCTAAATATTAAAGTCTTTGGACTCCAAGATCAGGTTGCTGCAGCAGAGGAGAAATTGATCCATGCCCTTCTACAACTCCGTGATAAGAAACCTTTGGATATTCGTCTTCGTGGCCGTAACCTACCTCCAAACTTGATGAAGGAAATGTTAAAAAAGTTCGGGGCTGATCTGGAAGGATTGAAGAGAGAGGTGCCTGCAGTAGAGCTTCGATTAAATTTACGACAACATACACTTTACGTTCGAGGCAGTAAAGAAGACAAGCAAAGGGTGGAAGAAATGATCTCTGAGCTGGTAAATTCTACAAAGTACAATGGCCTGCTTCAACTTCCATTAGAGAATGCATGCCCTATTTGCCTGTGTGAGGTAGAAGATCCCTTTAAGCTTGAATCTTGTGGGCATGTGTTTTGTCTGACTTGCTTGGTGGATCAGTGTGAATCTGCTTTGAAATCACATGATGGTTTCCCTCTGTGTTGCCTCAAAAATGGGTGCAAGAAGCAGCTCCTTGTTGTTGATTTGAGATCTCTCCTATCGAGCGAGAAACTGGAAGAGCTATTTAGAGCCTCCTTGAGAGCATTTGTTGCTTCTAATGCAGGAAAATATCGTTTCTGTCCTACTCCTGATTGCCCATCCATTTACCAAGTGGCTGCTGCAGATGCTGAAAGCAAACCTTTTGTCTGTGGGGCTTGCTTTGTGGAGATCTGCAACAAGTGTCATCTTGAATATCATCCTTTCATATCCTGTGAGGCATACAAAGAATACAAGGAAGACCCTGATGCAACTCTGCTTGAATGGCGCAAGGGGAAGGAGAATGTGAAGGTATGCCCTTCTTGCCACTTTACAATCGAGAAAGCTGATGGTTGCAACCATGTCGAGTGTAAATGTGGCAGTCACATTTGTTGGGCATGCTTGGAGAACTTCAGGAGCAGTGATGATTGTTATAGCCATCTCAGGTCTGTGCACCTATCCTATTAACATATCATGTAAATTTGTATAAATTGGTACAAATAATTATGTGTATAATATAGGCAGCTGATCCATTACCACTAATAATTATCTGATGCCAACAGCCCCCATTTGTGTTCTGAATATTGTAGCACTATTTGGTAAAGTACTAAAATATCATTTAGAATATTTTAGGGAATTTAGTAATAAATGGCATTTTCTTTGTAAGATGGCCGTCTTAATCTAACACAACAGTATATTGTTCCTAGAAATTGATCTATGCAAGGCATGGAAAATGTGCTTTATCTAGTTTTATCTATAAACAATAATAGACTCCCAGAGAAAGTCTGCCGGGAATTATGTTCCAAGACATGCCTCCTTCCATTTGTTGCTCTATAGACGTAAGCATTACTATATTTTAGTGTGAGGCCATGAAGGTCATCTTGATTTTTTTCTTTTGTTTTGTTCATAATGATTGTTTGTAGTTTATTCAATGTTCTATTAATTCTAGTATATGCAATTTAGTCCCCTAATTTGAAGTATAAAATTCTATAGCAGACTTTTCAATGTTACATGCTGACCGTTTCTTAACTTCATGGAATCAATCCAGCATATGTTATCTTTAATTTAGTCTCCTTGTGAAGCTTGAAATTTCTTGAGCAGATTCCTTAGTGTTTTATACAACAGTTGTTGCTTAACTTAACTATATGCAATATGCTATCTTGTAAGTTGTAATGCGTCGAGAATGTCATGTATTTCCAAGACCCCTGTTTGGAGCATTGTCACACTAAGCAAATGGATAAAATTTGAAGCTCTAAAAAATTGTGAAGCATCTCAGTAGGTTGAAGAATTGAATGATCTTGTATGGATCATAATACTCATGTAGGATATTGATAGGAGTAGGTGCTAGCTGCAAGTTTTTTCTTTTTGCCAGTTATGCTGATTTTGTCGAATAAACGATTGGTGGCTCATGTGGACGTCCACTCATGAATTTTTATGTAAGCTATACATATTTTTCCCGAAACGGGACTACCTATACATTTGTCGACAAATTTTTCCCGAAAAATTTGACAGATGTAATTATAGTACAATCGTAGTGTAATTACACTGTAACTTATATGTAATTACACTGTAACTTGCATGTAACTACAGTGTAACTTATATATAAGTTTCACATAATTTTGAATCGTTAGATCTATTACACGATTTGTTTTGGTGAGGAAGAAAACAAATCATAGCACACACATATGTGAAAGAATTTGTTCCCACGACCTCCATTTTACCGAAATAACATATTACGGAGAGATTTTTGAAAGTTACATACAAGTTACACTATAGTTACAGTGTGATTACATAGAAGTTATAGTGTAATTACACTACGATTGTACTGTAATTACATCTGTCAAATTTTTAGGGAAAAATTTGTCGACAAATATATAGCAAAATCGTCTCTGTTTAGTTAGTGTTATATAATGCTACACCTCAGCCTGCAAAGGGGGCAGATCGACCCATTAGGTGCGCTGGCCGACCCTAAAAATTTGGCACCAAAAGGTTCTTGGGTTGGCCCATATATTTTTAGGGAACAAAGGGCTGACACCCAGTGAACCCTAGGGTCCACGTGGATTGACCCTAGGTGTGCTCTCGTCTCGCACGCGGCAGCGGCGGCGACTTCAGGCGACGCGGCACTGTGCTCCACCGTCGGTGTGCACTCTACCTGCAGGCGGCGGAGCAGTGACCGACGAGGTGCTCTACCTGTGGCAGCGGCGGATGGAGGCACCAGTGGGCGGCGGCTATCTGCTTGATGGCCAACCGGAGGAGCAGTGACCGGCGAGGTGTTCCGGAGGACACTCCACCGGCAGCAACGATGAGGGCTCCGGAGGACACCCAGCCACATCGCCACCTTCGTCCAGCTGGGTTTCTCTCGCCCGTGAGCACCGGTATATGATTCCTTCCATAAACCCTAAGTCTTGTCCATCTGTACTTTCTGCATCTACTAAGTCTTGTGGCTGGAAGAGACTTGAACGGTCATTGCTTAGTACCTCTCTTTTGTTTGCTTGCTTGATGAGCAAATTAGCAATCTCAGGTTGAGAGGATCTAATTTAAGTAGCAGTATTATGTAGAGTAAAATTTTACCTGATGAATCTTTATTCTAGAACTAGATGGACTACTCTGCATGTTTCTTTGCATTTGTTAATATGCATTTAGTTCATCTTACAGAACTAGATGAGCTGATGTACCCATTTGATCTCTCTAACATGTTTATGTACAGAACCTGGGCCTAGAGGATTCAATGGATTGTGGAAGCTTATGGATGTCCAAATGAAGGATCTGGTTATTGATGATTCCATGGTTAGTAAATTTCTTGTGTTCTTTTGTTTTTTTTTTCTAAATCTGATAGTTTATCAGCAAAGTTGATGCAAATTACGTCAGTTTCCTGTATGTACTATCTTAGTTATGCAAATTCTGGCAAACTAGATAATCAACTATCATATTTAATTAACACCTCCAAAATTTGGCCTACAAATTCTGGATAATCACTTGATGGAAAACAAATTTATCATCACCAATAATTCAATATTTTAGAAAGCTTTATTAATGCTTTATTTTAGAAAAAATGTATCTTTTTTTTGCTTAGAAATATTGATCATTTGAACTATTTATATTTTTTTTTTACAGAACTTGGACGAGTCAATGAAACGAATGGACCTTTGAAATACTCTGTTCTGTAATCATCATTGCATAGAAGATATTTTCTAGCTTCGTTAATTTTTAGTCTGTCACTTTGATGCCCTGGATATTTGTGATGTTTAACTTCATATTTTGTGGATGATATTTGATCCTTGAAGGTTGCACTTTTAGTGTTGATTTGTTTTACACAACAGAAATTTCTATAGTGATATTTGATTCTGTAAGACTGCATTTTTAGTATTGTTGATTTGCTTTGGACAACAGAAATTTGAAATTTCTGTATATTCGATCTTGAAGACTACATTTTTACTGTTGTTGATGCTTTACACAACAGAAATTTCAGATGCAGTATACATATGCGTGTGAGGCTGCGACCTCATTTCCCCACGGCCTCAGCCATGCACTGCACAGGCGCCATCCTATAAACCGGCTCTGGTTCCATAGGGATAGGGGCGGGCCAAGGCGTCAAAGCAAATGAGGTAAGAGCAAGTTTAATAGTACAGCCAACTACTAGCTCCAATTCATCTATAGTCAATTTAATAGCTCATTCATACAATAGTTGCATACTACACTATTAATATCTGGTCCCATCAGTCATATACACACTGCGTTTTGGAGTCCGTGCTACAGCTGGCTACAAATTTGTAGCCCGCTGCTCTTCTCTCCCCTTATTTATCTTCTTAAAATATGTTTGCAGCTGGCTTATAGCCTGCTATTGTACCTGCGCTAACAGCGCAACATGTTTGCTAGCAGCAAAGGAAATTCATCGTCACTTGTGGTAATCCAAGGGTGAGAACTTCGATTCTAAAATTTGTTTTAACCTCTATTCAAACAACATTCTTTTTTTTGGAAGCTGCATTTACCTTTTCTGGCATGATTTGTTCTTTGCTAATACAGTATTATCTTCTTTTTTTTTTTGCAATACCAACACTTTACGTAAACTAAACAGCCCAAAACCATGTTTAGTAATATCTTCTCAGCATGGATTAACTCCGGGAATGCCAAAAATATTCAACAGCAATCGTCAACTCATCATGTGATTGAACTTAGAATGGGAACAACGAACAGAAAGGCTTTAATGGAGCATCAAGCCAACAATCAATCCAGTATTTGTACACATCTAGTCCACACACTACATACAATACATGAATGCATATGCAACACAAATTTCAGCCAATATACACAGCAAGGGGAGCGATCTGTACAGACAATTTAACACACCGACACATGCGAATTCCCAGTGATGCATGACGAACGACGGACAGATCAATACATGTAACGGCGATGTTCACAAAAAATACATGTGATGGTGAAGTGAAGCCTTGCCGCCACGAACGGCCTCCTGGAGGCTCTTCACGGCACCGTCGTAGTTGACGAAGCCCATGAACCAGAAGTCATGGTTGTCGACAGAAACCACCTGGATGTACCTCTCTGCTGGGTTCTGCTGGCTTGCCGTAGGAGTGACTGATCTTAGCTGAGCAACGGGTACAACTACCTGTTAAAACAGATACATACATGATCAGGTGTGTTTCTACAAGATCCCTTGCAAATCGTCCGAAACTTGACTTGAAATAGCAATTTGGTAGCATACATGATACGAATCGCGTGGAATTCTTATCTTCCATGCCTTCTTCGTAATTAGTATGTTTTCACAAAGTTGAGATAACTTATAAAATACTCCATCCGTTCCAAAATATAAACATTTCTGCTTGAGTTTCAAAATGTATCCAGAAGGAGGGATGTCCAGATATATTTTGGAAAACATGCAGAAATGTTTATATTTTGGAACCAGGGTAGTACCAATTTGCTATAGCATTTATGATACTGATACAAACCAGCATCTGAAATAATTTCTACGAAACCAAGAACTTGAATATCAGCAAACAATCATGTGGTTTATAGAGCATATGACGAAAGAAATCACCATACCTTGTAGATGGAAGATTGGTTCTTATTATCCTCGGTGACATACGCCACAGGACTGTCACTGCAAAATGCAATCTTGGCAGTGGAGATGTACAAGACGCCCATGATCGGGCCATGAGAGGTCGAAAGGTAGCATGCGTACGCCTTCTTGAGCTTCTCATCAGGCAGGCACTCGAACGTCTGGTGGAACACCTTGTCATATCCACCTTCAGCTATCACCTTGGATATCTGAGCAATCCTCCCCATCGCCGTATCAGCAATGCTTGGCCCAGTTTTCACTACAGCAATGCAGAAGAATTTCCAATTCCAAGCACTCAAACAGAGAAGAATCACATCTCACATAGCATATCACTGGTGGAACAAATTAGTACTAGCAGAATTAGTGTTCTTGACCCTGAAAAGTGACGGATTAATTGGATGCTAACGGATGATGAACAAGTAAGCACTCAAACAGAGAAGAATCACATAGCATTGGTGAAACAAATCAGTAGTAGTAGTGATGGATTGGATACTTGGATGCTGCAGATGATGATGAACAGGTGTTTGATTCGATCACGCGGATGTGAAATTGGGATTTGGGGGGGGGGGGGGGGGGGGGAACAACTCACGATGCTGCCAGATGTCGCCGACGATGCCCTCGGTCTTGCGCGCGGCGTCCCCGAACCTCCTCCCGACCACGTCGAGCTTCTCCCGGAGATTCTCCCTGGCGCCTGCGGCGATCGAGCCGAGGAGGCAAACACAACCAGAGACGGTCAGCGCGGCGGCGTGGATGGTCTCAAGAATCGGAGCAGCAGCAGCGGCGGAGAGGAGGAGGAGGGGATGGTACTGACTCTTGGCGGGCGGCTGAGCGGAGGGGGCGGAGACCACGTAGGGGTTGGCGGAGACGGGCGGCGACACGACGGGCGGCGGCGGCGGCGCGACGTCCTCCGGGGACAGCCGCGGGTACGCCGCGTGCTCCGCCGCCGCCGCCGCCGTGGCGGCCCTGGCCGTGGCTGACTCCGCGTCCGCCTTGGAATCCATGGCGGCTGCTGCTGCTGCTGCTGCTGCTGGGATGAGATTCGATGGAGAGAGAAATGGAGGAAGAATTTCGCTGGAGGCGATCAGGCGACGATTGATGAATGATGATGATGAGAGAGGGACAGGGTCGATGCGAGAGGAGAGCGCGTGAGATTATTGGGAGGAGTTAACTGAGCAACTGGGCCAGCGTGTGAGTTTGACCTGAAGCTTTTACAGTTTTACTGTTTGCTAGCATCAGCAGTGCGGCAGATAATTACCTTCACTTATCACAGTAACATCCTGCTACAATACCCTCTCCATCTACTTTTAATAGTCATATTTCATCTTGGCACACAGACCAAGGATAAGTAATTTTACTTATCATCTATTTAAACATGCTACTAGTCATTTCTCGTAAACAAATGATTCATTGATATTTGCATTTCTCGATATCCATGTAGCCAATCTTGTGTGAAAGAATAGAGAGTCACACATTAAATCCGAGAATGTCATTAAGATAATAGGTTGTTAGATTGAAATATGCCTTTTAAAAATAAATTTTTCAAATTTGAAAATAGATGGAGGGAGTATTATTTATTTTTAAAAGCTAATAGGTTTTTTTAATCAAAAACCTCTTGGGTTTTTAGTAACCAAGCAATTGATAATTGTGATACCACTTAATATCTTATCGCTTTTATAGTAACCAAACGATTGATAACTGTGATACCACTAGATAGCGGTAAGGTAAACCATCTAGTAAAAGGCAATGACATACGAACAAATTTTATCAAATAATTAAATGTAATTTGATTTTTTTTATAAATTATATTTGACTGGTCTAGTGTGCTGTTTGTCAACTCGTGTTGGCTCGAAACCTTCAAATTTTCTGACTTTGTGACTTTTGATTAAAAACCAGCTTAAAAAAGCGAATATTATGAAAAGATCTAATATCAAATGAGATTTTGAACCCAGGTTAGCTAACCCACCATCTTGTGGAGTTAGCCGGAAGACCTCTTAGACGTTTTTTTTAAAAGCCGGGTCTACGATCTTTAGCCTAAAAATCCCTTCAAATTTTAAGAAAACTGAGCGGTTTTCATCGGTTCTGTGTCAAACTTGTGTCACTGCTCTCGACGAGATACTGTTGTTTCTTCTGCAGGGAAAGGAATAAGTTCACCAAAGGTCCCTCAACTTAACATCTCAACCACAAAATCAGAAATGTTCACCCCTAAATTTTCACAAACTGTGCACAAAAGATCCTATGGCAGTATATGTGGGTGGTTTCACTGACGTGGCATTTTAGTCAGCAAAAATAAATAAATAAAATACGTGGGGCCCACATGTAAGTGAGAGAAAACGGTGCGGGGCCCACATCCCTTCTTTTTTCCCTTTCTTCTCTTCTCTCGTCTTCTTGGACGAGCCGAGACGGGCGGGGCGACGGCCGGCGAGAGCGGCAGCGGCATGCGAAGCAGGCAGGAGCGAGGCGACAGCCGGCGAGAGCGGCGGCGGACTGTGGGCAACCGCGGCGGGAGGTGGTGGCGGGATCCGGGACGGGCTCCTGTTCCGGGAGGGGATCCCCGCGGCCGACAGAGATGTCGCCGCCGGTGGCGGAGGAATCAGAGGGGGGTGGCAGTCGAATGCCTGAGTCGATGGGTCATCCTCCTCCCCTTCTCGGCTTTTCGCTCACTCCCGACCTCTCTCCACTCTCCCCGACGCCGCCGCTTCCCCAAGACCGGCGGCGAGCAGCGAGCTGGGGATGCGCTCTCTCTGCTGCCGGAAAATCTGGATTCGGCCGTCATCGGCGACGGCGACGGCCGGGCGGCGGGAAACTTCACCAGCATGGCCAAATCGACGGCGCCGTCGACGTGGAGTGGAGAGCAGGTATGCCATGCACCTCTACTCCTAGCCCTAGGTCGCTCTGCGTGCTGTTCTTCTCGCCGCTGGTTCCCGCCGCCGTCGCACTCATCAGAGGAGCCCAGCGTGGTGGCGCGCCGCAGCGACGGGAGCGGACGGAGCTCCGGGCTCGGGTAGTCGGGTGGTCGGCCCTGTCCACGCCACCCGCGAGTGACCGCCCTTCTCCCAGCGCCCCGCCGGAGAGGGGGAGAGGAAGCCGGGCGGAGTGGGGGAGATGAGGCCGGCGGGAGAGGGGGAAAGAGGCGACGCCTCGCCGCCGCGTCCCCCGCCCCTCTGCTCCGCCCGCGCCCGAAGACGCCGCCGCTCCGCCTGCTCCGGCCGCGCACCACCCACGCTCGGAGCCGCCGCTTGCCCGCCGTCGTGCTCGTCCGCCACCTGCCGCAGCCGCGCTCGCCCGGAGACGCCGCCGCTCCGCCTGCTCTAGCGCGCTGACGCCGCCCCTCCACCTACTCCAGCCGCGCGCTCGCCCATCGCCGCGCCCGCCGCCGGCAAAGAAAGAGGAGAGGAAAGAGAAGAGGAGAGAAAAGAGAAGAAACAATAAACCGCAGCTGACATGTGGGCCCCACGAAAATTTTTTAATTTTTTTTCTGACTAGGATGCCACGTTAGCGAAACAACCCACATATACTGCCAAGGGACCTCCGGTGAACGGTTTGAATGAGTTTAGGGGTGAACATTTCTGGTTTTGTGGTTGAGTGACCTAAATAAATCTCGTTGTTAAGTTGAGGGACCTCTGGTGAACTTATTCCACAGGGAAATCGTTCGGAGATGTACTGCGGTGGAGTATACATCGCCGAACAATCTGAAAAGCAGCGTCTTTTCTTCTTCTCTTTTTCCAATTGCAAACGGCCGCATTTGGACATAAAAGTTGCCATTGCAACTCATTTCGGCAATTGCAACGAGAATAACCGTTTGGTATCATCATTGAGTATTTGAGTAGTGACTACGAAGCATGCCAGTCTCTTGAGAAAATTTGTGTACCGTAAAAGAGATACTTTTTGCCATACCACTACAACGTCAAAATAATTTGCGTATCAAATTAACAATACCAGGGACAAGAAAAACAATCTCAACTCTTAATCCCAGTTAGAAAAGGCTGCATACACGCTAGATCAATCAATGGAGAACAAGCCCTTGGAAGCACAGATGCCACCTCTTCAGGACCCGAGCAGGTGAAGTCCAGCTCTGGCACCAAGACCATGGAGATGTCGGCAGCAGATGACACAGTAGCATGTCATTATCGAGTTTGAAACGAAACTTTCAAGTTCGTTGCTTCCTGGCCTTTGATGCTGGTATCATGCTAGCCCTTGAAAATAGTCATCCGTACTGCCGTGAATCATGCCCATCTGATACTTGCTGGACATGGACTTCCTGTCTCCTATATACTTGCAAGTTGCTATATCCTAAATCCTCATCCCAAAATTGATGATTTGCTACTCTTAGATTGGGAATTTGATGTTTTTCCATCCTAGCCCATATGTCATCGACCCCCCGTGTCATTGTCACAGCCTCACTGGGTGGCAGGTGGCAATCTAAAGAGTGGCAAATGATCATATTTGCCTGTGAATTTCGATGACTCCAGCTAGCCAACGATCCGGCAAATGTACCCAGATTTAGTTTTGCTCTCTTGTGCAATTGCTGATTGCTGGGAGCTTTGAATGATATAGCCTGCATTGGTACAGAGAAGCAAAGACTAAATTAAGAACCTACTGAAATAACCACGAGGAAAATGGACGCATGACACGCAGTAACTACTAACTACATCTGATAGAGATGTGCCAAATTTAATATCTGCAGCCGAAATCAAATAGCACCTATGATTTGGGAATGGACAAAACTATGTACAAACTATAGGCAGATCTAGAACAAAGGAACATATTTTAAATCTCAAATATGAAGGAATGAAGGCTACCTGCGCAGGAGAACATGAAAGAGGCTCAACACCAGGTTTAATTTGTTTGGGGGCACACATTATGCAACACTTTCATTAACTCCTGGGGTGAATTGATGTTGCCTTTTGATATTTCTGCACTGAAATCAGGCAAGCTCTGCAACAATGCTTTGCCTTCATTGCTTGCAACCAGAGAAGTGGAAAGAGTGGAAATAATTTTTGAATCAAGTGCTATATTCTTTGTTATCATTTCCCGAATTAACTCGAGAACCTTGTTTATCTCTCCTTTTGTGCTATAACCTTGGATCAGTGAATCAAATACGGCAACGTCAGGCAAAAAGCCACTTGCTGTCATCTGTTTAAGCACACCATTTGCCGCCTCCATGTCTCCAGATTTAGCAAACATATTGATTACTATAGAATATGTAACAGCATCAGGAGTCAGTCCCTCATCAACTATGCTCTTAAGCAACTCTTTTGCAGTTTTCAAGTCCCCTGCTTTGCAAGCACCATGGATCATAGTGCTATATGCAACCACATCTAGTGGAAAGTTGTTGTCCATTTCATTGAACAAATTCCTCGCTCGTTCCATCATACCCTGTTCACACATGGCTACAAGCAAAGGAATATAGTGAAATAGCTCAGGTTCTATCCCACGATCTCTCATTGTAGATAAAAGATCTTCTGCACGGTCAACTTGCCACATTTTGCAGAAACCCTTTATCAGTATACTATAGGTGAATGAATCAGGCTCCAGCCCTAGACTAGTCATCTCATCCATCAGCTCCATAGCCTTCCTTACCTTGTGGACTCTAAGGAGTCCACCAATCAGCAGATTGTATGTCACCAAGTTAACCATACACCCAGTCTCTTCCATCATCGCACGGACTTGGAACGCTTGCCTCATCCTACCAATATCACAAAGGCCCTGTATAACCGAGTTGAATGTCACCACATTAGGCTTAACTATATTCTTACCTCGAACCATCTCCTCAAGCAACCACATTGCTTCATCCATCTCGAGCACATCCGAGAGCCCCTTGATCAGTGTGTTATATGTCACAACATCCGGCGCCACTCCCTTCTCGGACATCTTCTTCAGCACACCGATTGCCTCCTTCACTGAACCTTCCTTGCACATGCAATTGATGAGCACGTTGTACGTAACCACATTTGGCTCCAACCCCCTCCTCACCATCATGTCCATCACCCCGTGCGCCTTCTTTGCCTTCCCCACTTTACAAAGGCTATCGATCAACCCAGTGTACATCACCACATCCGGCTCTATTCCCTTCTCGGACATTTCCACGAACACCTTGCCTACATCCTCCCACCGCCCAGACTTGCAATACCCTTGGAGCAAAGAGCTGTACACCACCACGTTAGGCTCGATGCCACTTTCGCACATCTCGCCCATCAGCTCCACGGCCTTGTCCACTTCCGCGGCGTCGCACAGCCCACGGATGAGGGTGCCGTAGGTGACCACGTCGGCGCGGACGCCGGCGGACCGCATGGACCGCAGCAGCCCGACGGCCTGGTCCGCGAGGCGGTCGGCGCAGAGCGCGCGCATGAGGACGGTGTAGGAGACGGCGTTGGGGCGGCACGCCGGGTGGGGCTCCAGGGACATGGCGCGGAGCAGCGCGCCCGCGCGGTCGTGGTGGCCGCGGCGGCAGAGCGCGGTGAGCACGGTGTTGTAGGAGACGGCGTCGCGGACGGACGGGAGCGCGTCGAGGAGCGAGGTCGCCTCCCCGAGCGGGAGCAGGCGGAGGTGGCGGTTCAGGCACGCCGCCGCCTCCGCCCTCCCGCGGCGGTGGAGCACCGCCAGGTAGGGCGCCGCTTGCCTCGCCGGCCGCGGCGCCGCAGGCGATCCGGACGCGGAGGCCGTGGCGAGGGCGCGGACGAGCCGGAGCCGGAGCCTCGCGCGCCTCGCCATGGCGGCTCGCGCCGCGGCGCAGGCGGCGGAAGAGTCACCGAGAGAGAGAGAGAGAGAGACCGATGCGTGCGTGAGACGACGCGCCGCGTGTGCGCGCGGGCCGAATCGGCGAAAACGCGAGGAATCCTCTCGTCTCGACGCCTCGCGGGCCGAGCCGTGCGCGCGTGATTGGGCCGTTTTACGCGGGCCGCGGTTGATAACTATCTCGCGGCGTCACGTGAAGACGCTGTGAACATATATAATTACAGTTTAATCGTAGTAACATATGTAACTACAATGTAACTTGCACATAATTTTAAACCGTTAGATTTGTTTCAAGATTTGTGCAAATGGAGGAGGAAAAAAGTCACTACGCGCACACATATGAGAGGATTCGTTTCCACGACCTCCGTTTTACCGAAATAGAATTTTACGAAGAGATTTTTGAAACTTAAACATAAGTGAGTTACAATGTAATTACATCACAATTATACTATAATTACATCTGTCAAATTTTTAGGTGAAAATTTATCGACAAATGGCCCCGTTTGGCACAGCTCCAGCTCCCAACTCCAACTTACCTGGAGCTGGAGTTGTGTCAAACAGTCCAGATACTCCGTTTTTGGGAGCGGAGTTGGGAGAGCTGCTCCACAAAATTGTACTACGGGGGTGGAGCTGGGTTTTTGCTGCTCCACAGCTCCACTCCACCCCAAAAGACCCACTAACCTTTAATTCTTTAGTGTATTTACATAAAAATACCATTGAACTACCCCTACTCACCTCCTCTCCTCCCCCATCTTTCTCCCGAGTCCCAATAGCTGCGGCGGGCGGTGGTGGGCGGCGTCGGCGACGGCAGGCGGTGTTGGCCATGGCGGCGGAGGAGGAAGAGGGATCGGGGGCGATGGCGTCGGTTGCTGCGGTGGAGGGCGCGGCGGCGGCGCTCCGGTCAGTGCTATCCCGCGGCGTCGGCGGCGGCGGGACGACGCGCGGGCGGCGGGCGGCGAGCTAGCAGGCGGCGGCGGCGGCAGGCACACGACGGTAGCAGGGCGACGGGACGACACGTGGGCGGTGGGCAGCGAGCTAGCGGGCAGCGGCCGTCGGGCAGTGGGCGGCGCGCGCTGCGACGACGTGCGGGAGGCGTCCGGACGACGGCGGGCGGGGCACGCGGCGACGACACGCGGGAGGCGGCCGGCCAGCGACGGGTGGCGACGATGCGCCACCGGCGGCGGGCGGCGCCCTGGGATTGGGCTGCCGGCGGCTAGGTTTCCTTTTTTTTACAACTTTTTTTTCAAATTTTTTTTTGCATTTTTTTTTCAGATCTAGAGTTGAAAACTAGCCAAATACTTCTCAACTAGTCTCCAACTCCAACATGAGCTAGCTCCCACTGGAGTAGGAGTGGAGTTGGAGTTTAGAGCCCTACCAAATGGGGCCGTAATGATCCTGTTGGTTTGGTTAGTTGGGTTGCGCTCTCCGAGATTGACGGGACCAGCGCATGTTGGGCACGGGGCGACAGGGTCACACGGATCACACGGCGACCGATCTGTCTACCACGCCAAGTACTACTCCGCTCTAAAATCGTTCGCAATCTGACGGACGAGACGACCATGCAGCTCTACCTCGACCGGTTGCTGCGCCGCGTTACGCCCGTCACGAGCACTAAATGTTGCCTCCCATTCAATTAACCTACGTGACGCGCATGCTAATTCTCAGTGTGTTCAAGATCGACTTCAAGTGTGGTGAATTCAGTACGGATGTGGCTGGCTGAGCCTGAATCAATGTGGAAGCCGAGCCAATCCAATACAAGACTACCACTGGTAGCTACACAGCATTATTCTTCTCACGGGTTGCATCCTGCCTGCGTACATTGCTGATCGATTGCCTGATGATCTGATTGAACAGAGGTACGTAGTAGCTCTACTTGCAGAGCATTAGAGCATTGCAGCAGTTGTTCCGATTGGTCAAGGAGTATTTCTGCGAAAGGAGAAATGTCAAAGATCAGGGTTGGAAATTTCGGTCATTTCGGACCCCTCCAATACAATACTATTTTAGCCGAAATTTTTCCTTGTTTTAATTTTTTCACGAATTTTGGTAATATTTGTTCAAATTTAACTAACTTTTATTTAAAATTTTGGAATTCTTGGTATATCGGTGACCTTCTATCAAATCGGTTAAAATGATAAAGTAAACCCTGGTCAGGATTATATATACTGTAGAATGCATTATATATACTCTATCTTTTAATTCAGCGTAAAATTTGCAGTTTTGCAGTGAAGAAAATAAATGTGAAGATCAATAAAAGAGCAACATCACCAGGCCACTAGAGGTAAAAGAGTAAGCTAGTGTATACTTGATTACATCCAATTATCCAACCAGCTAGTTCGTCTGGTGGTTACACCATATAACGTTCCTCACGAGAAATAACTCCAGTTCCTCTAGTAATAGTAGTCAAGCCATCTTTGCAAACAAAGCACATGGCATGAAGGCCCAGGCATTTCCATGCCTCTTGATTTGTAAATGACTAAATGGACCAGTGCACACTCTACTCCTGCTGATCCAAAGAATGCAATTCACTAACCCAAACCAGATCATTTTTGTTCCATTCTTTGTTCCGAGTGCTAGCTACTTTGGTTGTTGAATCGCTTGAAACTTCTCACGAGCAATTATGGATGCTATGCTTGTACCAATGGAGCACATGTACATACTCTCATCTACTAGTCGTCATCTTCACAATGTGGAGCCAGCTTCCTTGGTAGGGTACACACGAGCTCATCATGCTGCAAGGCCAGCCAAACCCCTTCTTGGCTGGTAGTTGCATCACATTACGCTCCTCACGAGTGTCAAAACACAAAAATGGTGGCCCAATTGCCCCCCGGGAAGAAGAGATGGATCGATCGCTGGGCTTAGCCCAGCAAACTATCACGTTGGTGGTGGTTGCACCATATTAACCGCATCACGAGCCATAAAACTGACCATCACACCCACCCCAAACTACCCAACCCCGAAGCATACATGACGCAGCATGGTCATTTCGGCTCACAAGGTTAATGAACTCTACAAATCACACAACCATCGTAGCAGTAACAAAATGAAAACGGATGCTCGTATTTACGGGTAATTATTCTTTCAGTTGTAGAGCGACGTACACATTGACACGAGGCATTCGTGGTAACTTCGTCAATTTTAAGATATATCAGCTCAGTCTTCTGATATAATCGAAATATGGTGTGTGCGTGTTATAGAGATAAGTGTATGCGTGTTACGATTGCTTGCAATTGTACCGTGTTTCTTAAAAAAAACAACAACAACAGGTTGTCCCTTGCAAGGAGGACTAGGGCTAGCGAAAATGTAACGAGCAGCTAGCTAGCTATCGGCACTAGGAATTATACCCATCGAGCAGCAGCAGCGAGCACGGACACGGGAGGGAGAGACACGACTGGTCGACTGTACAGGTGACGCCACGGCGGCACAGGCTTTTTCCGCTTGGACGCTCTCGCCTTGGCTTTTACGTACGTACGCAGCGATGGCGATGGCGAGCGCGCGGTGCCGGACACGGGCGTGCGCCACCGTCGCGTACAAGGCGATGGAGCCAAACGCGTACTGCGTCTTCGCAATCTTTGCACCTAGCCATCGCGGAGGAGACGCCGCAAGCGACAACGCACGCCCGGGGGGCGCCTCGCCTGCTTGCCTGCCTCGCCGCCTGGGCGGCCGTGGTTAAATTGCCTCCACAGCACCACTAGTCAACTTATTACTACTGGTCTAGTAGACAGATATTCAGAGAATCAGAGGATGTACAATAGTAGGATATAAGCTAACTATAAACACATTTTAAGAAGATAAGATGTAAGATAGAAAAGCAGTGGAGCTACAGATTTGTAGCCAACTGCAGTACGGACTATAAGATACATGTGTATGATATGTGAAACTAGATATTAATTATGTAGTATATATTTGGAGATAATTATTGTATGAATTGGTTATTAAAATAACTACATATGATTTGGAATCAGTAGTTGACTATACTATTAAACCTGCTCTCATAGGTACCCGTACCAAGAAAAAAATGTTTCAGAATTCAGAGCAGCATCGCAGATTCTATAGCTTTCAGCATTTCCTCTGATACATGATGAGAATGAGAGTGGCTGTGGTTAAATTGCCTAAACTTTTATTGACCGATCTGTTCATAGGAGCCATGTATCAGAGCAGCATCACACATTCAGAGTTTTTTTCAGACAGCTCAGCATTTTGTAAAACTGTGGTAGTAACAATTTTGCATCATGAGAAGAGTGCAGTGGCATCGAAGAGAAGGCAATGTGAGTATATCGTGAATCTGCATGGAGAAAAGGATATGTGTTGGGTTTATCCAACTCTAGGACCACTGGGGACGGGGTGCATATGCTAACAAAAACGTCAAGGTGATATCTTGCAGCATTTGTTCTTTCTTTTACTTTATCTATTGTGTGATCCATCGATACATGGAGAAGAATCCTATGGGCTTTGGCCAAATTGATTGGTTAGTTATGCGTAACCAATGGTTGGATAATCTTGATGCTTTGCCCATCGGATTTAAGCAGCTCTTAACTCACAATCCAAAATGGATTGCCGCCTTGAATGATTATATTAAAAAGAACTCGTTGACCACGCGAATTAGGAACCACCAGTTTATTCTGGGTGCCAATTACGTTACAGACAGTCTACTTATTGTCATTCTGATCTAAATGCAATGTGGGCATGTGTAATTGTAATTTGTACTACGCCTGCAAATTTTAGTGTTGTCAACGCAGCTGTAAGCGATGAAATTCCTTCTGTTCGACAGTCCAGCATGAACACTCGGGTTGATTAGTTTTTTTAATAGACGCATCAATCCCAATTACCTGACAGATAACATAAATTGTGGAAATTTACAGATGCAAATGTACAGACCTAGTATTTAGTAATCGATGTGGTAATGCAAGCGAGTGCGCGCTAAAAGAAAACTAGCACGCTATCAGGTTGTGTTGACTATACAATTGTTATCAACTGCATCTTCTAGAATTAATTAAACATATATCAGGCTACCATGGTCATTAACTATATTTAGTTGTAGCATCTTAAATTAGCACAGTTGACTAGTTTTTTCTCGCAATTCTATCACCAAGTGTATCGTGAAGCCATAGATGCGTGAAGAGTTGTAATTTTTGGGCATATATTCACTGGGTGCTGTATAGCACAAATGACTATTTTTGGTTCAGAATTGTTAAAAAAAAATAAAACACTCCTCCCTATTCACCCCCAAAAAACAAGGAACAGTTATATGTAGTACAATAAGTATCTCACCACCATAGATTTCTGCCTTCAATGTACATATCATTGTACCAAAAAAAATGCATATAATTGTATTTAAGCCATAGGTGACTTCTCTAGTTCTTTTTTTTTAATCCTTGTAATGTGGTTCCCCTCTCCTAGCTTCCCCCTCGCCCCTCTAAGAGCAAGTTTAATAGTATAGCCAACTACTAGCTCCAATTATCTATAGCCAATGTAATACAATTCATACAATAGTTGCTTACTATACTATTAATGCATAGTCCCACCTATCATACACACGTTATATCTTGAAATCCGTGCTGCAGCTAGTTATAGATCTGTAGTCCGCTGCTCTTCTCTCTCTTCTTTTATCTCTTTAAAATATGTTTATAGCTAGCTTATAGTCTGCTATTGTACCTACTCTAAGGCCATCCCTAACCCTCCATGACATCTAGTATCCATAGCATAAAATATATTGCCACATAAACAAAAATGTGATGTGCCAAGAGAGTTAATGAGGAGAGAGGCAAAAAGATGGAGAAACCATTTCTCATGCAAGAAATCATCTCTACACAAGAACCAATAATGAAAAGAAGGGGATAGGTAGATAAAGGAGAGAAGAAAGATGATTGGATGAGAACTTAATTTGAAGACATCATCCATTGTATATATAGTTTCTATGCATAATGTATATATAACATAGCAAATATGGAAACTAATTGATAGTTTCTGGGTTGGGGATGGCCTAATACCACTAACCAAGAGACAATTGCCTTCTTGTGCCTTTCTCTATGCTGTAAGGAGGTGTCACACATTTCTCATACTAGCAAAATGCTCATACTTTGCTATGGATAGAAGAATCATAATATGTCATAGCAAAATATTTTTTAATCAAATATTTTAGTATCATTTATTTGCTTATTTGATTATCTATTATTTATTTGTCTGAACTAAATGTTAGACTATTCTACAATATTAGAAAAATATTGAGGCAATTTGTAAAAACTACAAAAACAACAGTGAGTGGCATATTCATTGGCACCACCACTAGAGACTTTTAAACAAGTATTATACGATTAAAAATAAAGTACTACTAGCATAGAACATAACACCAGTAAACCAAATAACTCGTGGTTAATCACATTTTAGATATTGCGCATCGTGGTTAGTTGCACCGTAGACATTATACTACTTAAAAAAGAAGAAGAAAAAACCATGTAGTGCCCGATTAATATTCTAAACGTAACAACAAATTCACCCAATTTTACTCGACGCCAATCTATTTGATGTTTATGTCATATTTTTGAATTACAAAAATGTCTAGCGTAGACATAAGAGGAGCAATGTTTACCTTACCGTCGCAAGAAGGGTGTAAAACCGAGAAAAACCAAATACTTTTTATCAAAAAAGTTTGGCTAAACTTGTTTGAATTCGTTCGGTACACTAGGAAATGTTATTACTATCGCCACGTCTCTCCCGGCTCCCTCTATTTTGGCCTTAAGTTGGCACGCCTCGGTGCAGCGCAGCGTGTGGGTGCACCACCGCACACGGATCCACCTCCTGTCTCGTCGCACGCGCACGCGCACGCCCTATAAAACTGCCACGCCCCAAAAACCCCTCCTCCTCTCTTCCCCAGGAGACCTCTCCTCTGTCTCTCCCCTCCTTTTTCCACTTTCCAAGACAACGCACCAACAAAAGCGTCGCCCCTCTTCCTCCTCCTCCTCCACCTCCATTGCTGCGCCCTCTCCCTCTCCCTCTCGCCTCCCTAGGCCACTCACTCCCCAAAACACCACCAACCTCCTTTCCTCTCTCTCTCTTCTTGAGTTCTTGAATCAATGCGTTCTTGAGTTCTTGAATCAATACCAGTATCACTTGTGCTAATAGTACTAGAGGAGGAGGTGTTGTTTCTTGCGATCTTGGGTTGATTGATATGGGTGTTCTTTGCTTCGGCGCTTCCAACATCCTCCTCTGCGCGGAGGACAGCAGCAGCGTGCTTGGCCTGGGCGGCTTTGGCGGCGGCGGCGGCGAGGTGGCGGCGGAGCTGGGGTGCGGCGGCGGTGGCGGCTTTGATTTCTTTGGCTTCGGTGGTGGTGCTGTGTTCCCCATCGACTCCGATGAGTTCGTGGCGTTGTTGGTGGAGAAGGAGATGGATCATCAGCCTCAGCGGGGGTATCTGGAGAAGCTGGAGCTCGGTGGATTGGAGTGTTCTTGGAGGAAAGATGCCATTGATTGGATTTGCAAGGTGAATATGAATCAAAAGTGTAGGAAAAATAAATAAAGCTCTAGGATTTTTTTTTGCTTTATTTGTTACTATTGATGGATTAATTGGGTCTTCTAGGTAGGTTGTTGCATGCTTGCGTTACATCTTTGACTCTAGCGTCGATCTTGCTTTGGCTCTGTGCATTTGCCTTTGCTGCTAAACTTGACAAAGCACCAGATTGCAGATAACAATGGGGCTTTGCCTTTTATATGGACAAATTTGTTTTTAAGTAGAAACTGACGAAGGTGCTAATCTTGTCTTCTCTCATGTGCGCTTGCAGGTCCATTCCTACTACAACTTTGGACCACTCAGCCTTTACCTCGCAGTGAACTACCTGGATAGGTTCCTCTCCTCGTTTAATCTCCCTGTAAGAATCTGGGACGTGTATGTACATTGCCACTACTTAATTACTGTATAGTGAATCCCGGTAGTGATCATTGCGATGCTTTTGTTTGTTCTTGTTGTTGTAGCATGACGAATCTTGGATGCAACAGTTGCTGTCAGTTAGTTGTCTATCTCTTGCTACGAAGATGGAGGAGACCGTGGTCCCTCTTCCCATGGACCTTCAGGTGAATGAATGAAGAGTTACAGTTGAAATCGATAATTGTTCAGTGATCGCGCGATGATCTTGTGCTAAAATGGGCTTTTGTTGCATGATAGGTTTTTGATGCGGAATATGTGTTTGAAGCAAGGCATATTAAGAGGATGGAGCTTATTGTGATGAAAACCCTGAAATGGAGGCTGCAAGCTGTGACCCCATTCTCTTTCATCGGCTACTTCCTGGACAAGTTCAATGAAGGGAAGCCGCCGAGCTACACGCTGGCATCATGGTGCTCTGATCTCACAGTGGGCACTCTGAAAGGTTTGATCATATTGCCCGATGATTTAATCGAGAAGATCTACCTGCATTGCCAATGGCAACATCTGATGAAGTTGTACTTACTAGAAATTTATGTGCAATGTTTTTACAGACTCTAGGTTCTTGTCATTCAGACCTTCTGAGATTGCGGCCGCAGTGGTGTTAGCTGTGCTTGCTGAGAATCAGTTTCTTGTCTTCAACAGTGCCCTTGGAGAATCTGAAATCCCTGTAAATAAGGTGAGCCTTTTCTTGCATTTTAGGAATGGCATACTGATCTGCCATTGTATTTTCAATGTTTCTGAATGTGTCATGTTTGTGCATCCGCAGGAGATGGTTATGAGATGCTATGAGCTGATGGTAGAGAAGGCATTGGTGAAGAAGATAAGGAACAGCAATGCAAGCTCTTCAGTTCCACACAGCCCGATCACCGTGTTGGACGCGGCGTGCTTCAGTTTTAGGAGTGATGACACAACACTAGGATCATCACAGTCAAACAGCAACAACAAAGATTACAACAGCCAGGACTCTGCTCCTGCTTCCAAGAGGAGGAGATTAAACACAACACCAATCTGATAACTGTACATACATAACTTGGCATTGCTTTGCAATTGTTCATTCAGTGAGCAACTCATCAGGGTAGCAAGTAGTGGTGCATGGCGAGCATCATCATAACAAGCAAGGATGAAAGTGAGCAGTAATAAGCTAGTATCAGCTTCTTGAACTCTGGATGAAGAGAGAAAGGGTGTGTTTTGAGGAGAGGAGGAAGTCTTCTTCCTCTTGCAGTTTTGTTCCCCTTTCCTCCTGCTTCTATTTATCTTTTTCTTCCCCTTCTCTGAGCAGAGAAATCTTTGTGGATATGAGATTGGAGATGTGAGGATGTGAGAGAAAATCAACAAAAAGAATTTCGTTTTGTTCCTTTATTCTTTCACCATATAAAAACGATTCATGGTGTGAGAAATTCTGCCATTATTTTTTTCATCTGAATTCTGGTAAAGGTGTGCTTCTGATTCATCAATGAGTTGACTGCTTGTCTGCGAGACCTGCATTTCTCTCTTATTTTTTGAAAGTTCTCTGCAATGACTTTCTTATGATTCAAATCTTTTATGAAGAGAACCAATCGTAAGTACAAATCTTGGTATGGCACATGATAAACAAACAGTGTATCTTGATAGTGAGATGGTGGAAAGTAGGTACAAACAAATGGGTCCCATGTCTGAACTCCCATTTGCATTGATAACTATTGGCAATATGCAATTCCAACGATCTGTTTAAACCCCTAAACTAATGATGGAATCATACCTTTCAATGACCTTGTCTATGTGTTTTGGCTCTTATTGGCCCCCAATTGTAACGTGAACTTTATAATGTAATTCCTCCTTTCCATATTAATCATCGTATAACTAAAAATTAATTATCATATATGATGATCTTTCACCACAGGTCACGGTGAAGTGCCGCTAGGCACCGCAACTCCGAACACAGATTCAGTGACATTCCCCCATGACATTCTCGGTGACATTGAGTCACCTAGAATGTTACCGAATCCCAATCCCGCAACTCCACATGAACAATGTTGTCGTTACAACTCACCGTGAGCGTGCCACACCACCCACTGAAAATCGTTTTGATTTCTTTTCATTGCCTTCTCTTCTGTAGTAACTTTTTTCTGATTTTTATGTGAAATGGGCTGATTCTTTTGAAATTCTTACATCACAAATGGATTCAATTATTATCTATCAAAATTTCCCAATCAAACAGTTTAAAGAGACAATAAGACAGAAGGAGAGCATACATGCCTCATGGTTCATGAGAACCAAACCTATCATGGAGTCTCACCAAGTACTAAATTTCAATATAAAACGTGTCACCTGAGTATCTGAATTTCTGTTCAGGGACAGACGTGTAGGATTTTCCAATGACAACCTCACCTAAATCTGCCCCCCCCTTTTTTTTTTCTCTCATGGTAGTGGTGATACTGATTGAATGAATGGCTCAATAAATTCACCTAAAAAGGCTGGTAAAAAGCCTGCAATGAAAATTTATTGGTGGCTGCAGTTCTTTTTCATATTGTGAGGGACAGTGTCCGTGAAGACAACCCCTGAAATGGGTGAAGAAGAGGCTGCAGCTATGCCAACTGCTATTTTACTCATGCAATGCAAGGAGTTGAAGACTTCAGTCCTCACACCTGCCATGGTCTCTGTACTGTGGACCCATGATAAATATGCATGCATGCTTGTCATGAGAGGGTCCTGAGTCCTGGGCTCCTGGCATTGGCCAGACCCAATTGAGCCAATATATCACATTAAATTATTTTAAAAAAATACATCCCATAATTGCACATATTGCTCACAGCCCCTGAAAATTGATAGTACAAGTCTCAATTCTTGTTTTTTTTTGGTTGCAAATTTTCCAACGGATCTTGTGGTAGAATAATAAGGTATGGAAACAGATTATTCACCATATTAGCTATGGATTGTCTATTGAATTATAGATACTCCCTCTAATATATTGACGTGCAATTCTTTTGCGCATTCGCGAAAAAAATTAAATTATAGATACAAATAAAATATTTCAAGAAATAAATTTATCATTATGTAATCCTCAAATCGGCAAGTAGCTAAGCTAGTTGTTCAACCTGAGATGAGTGCTTAATTTGCTACAATAAGATCCGGATGCATAGTTTCCTCCTTAGCATTAGTTAGTACTTACTGTACCCCGTATTGTTGCTGATCGCATTAGCAGTAAATCTGCACTTGATAATACAGTACTAGTACAGAACTTGTCCTAAACGGATTTTCTTTGTTGACTGTACTACTTAGATACACAGAGAGATACAGGTGACCCTGTTGCATTAGCACGTGATATTTCCAAATGGGTGTAAATTTTCCACAATATTGTCTTGTCATGTACTAGTTGTGCTTGATTACTCCCGGAATAAAATTAAACTGCAGCATTAGTATCCATGGAAAGATTTTCATCGCTTGCCGTTACGTTGACTACCCGAGATTACCAAACATAGTACATTGTCCTTGTATACATACCCACAGTGCATTAGATCAGTAAGTACTGTACTGAGAACGTGATTGGCAAATGATTTAAATGAGCCTGACCTGAACTTGTGTTGTCAGGAGATACCAGTTTATTAGTATAGTACAGTATATCATGCAAGGCGGCAAAACCATTTGGACCGATTTGAGCACTTGAAAAAAAAATCGAACTAAGGGATGAATTAACATCAGAGTAATTTATCATTCAAATCTTCTTCTTCTTCTTTTTTTTTTTTGCCGAACCAGCTGTTGTTGTCGCGCTTGATTAATCCATTGGACCATAAGGGTTAACGAACCACAAAATCTAGAGCTTTCGAACGTGGGACGAATATATAGATTCCGAGCGTGATTCCGAATAGTTTTCGAGAATTCAAATTTAAAATGATAAATTCAATATCCAGCATCCGGCACTCAGTCGGAAAGGTGAATCCTGTCCAACCCCCCCTTACCGTAGGATTCTTCCCTTGTTGATTCACGGTAGTATCATGTTTAGTTTGTCACAAAAATTGGCAATGTGTAAAGAATTTTGGCAACATTATTAAGTCAATCCTATGGCAATGCTGTCAATTTATCAAAATTCAGGAAGGTTCATTTTGGTATCAAATCTGAACATACCCTTAATTACCTATACGTGTAATAATCGATGCTGCTACGAAGGAACAAAAAAGAAAAATGGTGTCACGGTTACGGTGCTGTGCGGGAACAGTAGCGTGCGAGCTGCTGCTGAGTCTTTTGTCTGCGTCAGTGAACGCTTCAGGGCAGTTAAAACCATAGCAGAGACCCCAGCAGCCACAGCCCAGCTAGTGGCAGCTCGCCTCCGCCTGCACCCTGCACCTGCACGGGCGCTGCACCACCACCGCCTCCCCGTCCATCGCTGCGACGCCGCGTGCAGAGGAGCACGAGGAGTATTCAACTCTCTCGCAAGCCATAAGGCTGTCGCTGCAGGCGGCATCAGAGGAGGAGGCAGGCAGGATGCACAGCACAGCACAGCTCGCCGCGGGGAAGATGTGATGACTGATGAAGAGGGAGGGGACCCGCGGGTGCGGGTTGGGGTGTTGTCGATTGCGGCGTGTCGTTGGCGAGGGCGAGGCATCGACACCGGCGGGAGGCTCGCTTCGCTAGCGTAGCGTGGCAGCGCGCGGCGCGATCCTGCGGCCTGCCATGTGCAAAGACGCCGCTTGGCCGGATGCGTCGCGGCGGTGTACGCGAACGCGAACGCGACGAGCGCACGCACGGACGGGATACAGATGGATGGGGCCGTGTGAGGACAACCGGGCTACATGGATTTGTACTGAAGGAAATGGTTAGATATAGTTAGAAAATACGACTTCAATGTTCGACACCATTCAAGAAGTTGTGATGTAGCAATCATCGTAGAAATACCGTACGCAGTTACCGCAAGAAATATCGTAAGGGAATGCATAAGAAGAGGATTGGTAACTACGAACAATTAGGGAATTATGAAACAACACAAGATTAGGATTCAGAAATCTAAGTTGAATTGTTACAAAAGGTTGGAAGAAAATATTGTCTAAGAAGACATTAAAGCCATCAAACGAAGATCATTCATCAGCCCTATTCCGAAGATACACCCCAATGACCAGAATAACTAAAAGATCATAATAAACCTCCTCGACGAGTATCATCGCTACACATATATGTGCAAGGAAGATTAAATCCTAGACAGAAATATCCTACAACATGTTCAAGTTATTAAGTGTTGGATCCTCAAACATTGAATCACATGAGATTTAATCAAGTGATCTACAGCTTTTTATAATCCAGTTTATACCACAAAGACAACAAGAAACAATGCCAGAATAACTACAAGAAGAGTTGATAAAGGAATATCAAAGAGATGATCCAGAAATACTTTAAGGAACGAAAGGTACAAGGAAAAGATACAAAACTCATCAAAGACCTAGAGTGAATACTATGCAACAAAAACATGAAGTTATCAACCGACTAATTAAACAGATATCTGGAATTTTGGAAAAGATAAGATTTCCACACTTCTACATGGACTCTTCAGAAATCTCGAGGACGAGATTTATTTAAGGGGGGTAAATTTGTAACATCCTGAAAATGTGTCATTTTTCTAATATTGCATCATGCTGATTCTTATGTTCTTAATAACTTTCTAAACCTAGGAAAATATAATTAGCGGGACCTCCTAAAACTAACTTGTATAAAAACCTCTATGCTATTTAACATCTTTTGTGCTTTTCATTTAAAAACATATTTGGTATTTCTTGTTGGAACTCTATTTTTGAATATTAAACCTTCTTTCGACTAAAACTCTTTTATTCAAATTTAGTTTGAAAACCATTTTTACTATTATGAATTATGGTCCAAGAAATCCTCCAATTTTACCCTTGAACCTAAACCAAAGTAATTTCAATCTCATTGGAATTAATTGTTAGCCCGTCCTTTGATTTTAAACCCATCCTTTGATTCTCGATCCAAATATCCAAATTCCCCCTTTTGATCTAGTCACCAATTTAATCTCTGTGGCTTAATTTCCTCTTCGGCACAAGAATTGTATTATTGCAAATATTGTGAATAATTGCTCTTGTGCTAAGAAAATTCCAACTTATACTCTTCATTCAACTTTCCCTTTTAGCCACAAATATACATAATACCAATTTTAGAATTGGTATCCTATTTATTGTCTTCAACTAATTCCCTTCTATATATTCCCAAAAATATTTTGAGGAATATTATTAATTTCCCTTCCTATTTAAGTGCTTCCAAATAAATTCCCTCAAACTCCACCTCTAAATATTGCACCCAAATAAATTTCCCTTTCCGAATTCAAATTCTTTGCAAAACCTAGTTATCCAAATCATGTATTCAAATAAGACTTTCTTTTTGTCATCGGGCCAAAATTTCCTTTCCTTCTTCCCTTGGCCCATCTCTCCCCTCAGCCCAAATCGGCCCATAAGCCAAACCACCTTCCTCCTGCAGGTGCGCGTGTTGTACACGCGCACGCCGCCGCAAACTCCCTTCCGTCGCCGCTAAGAAAACGAAGCCGGCGCCGTCTCCTTCTCCTCCACTCCACCGGCGTCGTGACCCTCCTTGCCGTCCTCCTCCAAACCGACTTCCACCGCCTATAAATAGCCGGCCATCCCTCCCCTTCTCTACATATAAACCAAGCTCTCTCTCTCTCTCTCTCTCTCTCTCTCTCTCTCTCTCTTCTCATGACCGGCCATTGCCGCCACTGGCCGATCTCCTCTTCCACAGCTCTGCAAGCCAAGTCCTTGCGCCATCATGTTTGCCTCGACGAGGTGAACCCATTTTTCCCTTTTCCCCTCTCTTTTAGCCCCCACAACAAGCCACCACCGCCACTCCTTTTGTTGCCACGGTCGAGCTCTTGTCGTCGCCGTTTCGGCCTTCTCCTTCACTTTCTCCGCCAGCCACCGCACTCCCCGGATGCTTTGTGCTCGGGAACACCACCCGCCGCCGGCGTCGCCATCTTCCAGCCGCCGGAAAACCGGCGCCCCTCCTCTCCTTCTCCTCTGCTGCTCGTGCTGGAAAGAGGAGAAAAGAAGGAAGAGACGGGAGGAAGAAGGAGAAAAAGAAAAAGAAAAGATACTGACAGGTGGGCCCCTGCACAGTACTATTTCGCTTTTCTTTATTTAACTCAAAATCCAATCTTTAGAAGCCCATATCTCCTAAACTGTAGATCCGATTCTAGTGAAATTTGGACCTAAATTCATCTAAATTCAAACTCTTCATTTTCATACCAAATTTGCTATTTTAATATTTTATTTGAATTTCCTTAATTTATTCAAATACCATTTGAATAAATATTTGATTTAATCTTATGATTGAATTTACAACTTAAACTTATATTTGCTTTTCAAATATTTTCTTTTATCTCCAAAATACCCTTTAGCCACTTAAAGGCCATCGGTTGGAACTTTACGCCTTCCATGGGGACGTTCGCGCGGTCTACGAACCTCTACGTCGGACCGTTGGTTGTAAAGCCCGGCAAAAACCAAACCCAAGGTCGAAGTGCTGCTCCTGGCACCCCACACCTTGATGCGTATAGCGGTCGGAGCTTCACTATCCTCTCGACCTCCATTGCACGCCGCACAGTTAACTCTCGAGCTTTGTGTGACCCTAGCCGCTCCGCCGCCACTCATGGTTGTCGGAGTAACACTTCCACCCCACTAAACCTGCACCCACCTCCTATTCTTCTAGCCGATATGCTGTCTATCGACACCGGCTAGAAATGGTACCAAATCTAGTCGTTATGTTGTCCAACTCTAGCGACGACTAGCAAACACCTAAAACCCTAGCCGATATTTATCCTACCTCGATATCGGCCTAAACAACTAAACCCTAGCCACTATTCTACAAAAGCCCAACCTTGACCCATATTAGCCACATACCTATTTAACCATATCAACTATCCAGTATATTTCCTATCATCCAAATCACGAGAGCCTTCACATAAAATATAAGCAACATTAGTTGCTTGATTCCCTCTTTACCTTAGCCTCCAACCCTCTAGAACCTCCACATAAAATATTAGCCCAGTAATCCCTATGCCCTACAAAAGAGATAGGTTATACCTTAAACCCTAGCCCTCTTAAGCTGTTTATCGTTTTCTTATTATTTTATGGCTTTTATTGAATTTGGTTCTTCCTCTTTCTCAGTAGAGTTTATTGTGTTTTGGATGACAACCTTTGGTATTTCGAGAATCGGATAATCAGGTTGCCTATCTTGGATTTATTTGCGTTAGAGCAAGGCAAGTTATTATTCCTCCCCTTTGAGCATAATGATCATATATTCTTATATCTCTATTCTATGCATTAGTCATACATGATTTCAAATGCATAACCTGAACATAGCAAACCAGATATGCTAGCTTTTGCTTAGCCCTGCCTAGTTAGACTGCATAAAATATAATGAACTTAGATTGGGACAGTACGGTAGAAATGGTTGATTTCCGGGTGGCTAGTACTGTTCCAACCGACATAAGACTACCAAGTACATGTGAAGAACATACGAGTACGACCGCAATTCTCGTATGGGCATAGACCTAGCTGATTAAGTTATCTAGCAAAGGTGGTACCTCTGTGTAGTGGTTCTTATTTAAGTCCTCGCGCAGGAGGCAAATTTATGCCGCGAAGGGCAATATTGTGATATTTACCGAGGCGCAGGTAAATATTTGTTTGAGATAAATTATGATGTCATGTGACTTGTTTGTGAACCCTGATTGCGATGACATGGTGTCATACAATCAGATCTCTCTAAAGACCCCGGGAACGCCATAACTCCTCTCACTGCTGATAATGTTACGTTCAGAGCGTATGGGGATTATAGTTCATGGAACAGGTACCACTGATGTTAGTAACCGAAAAGCTTTGCCATAACAAGGCTAATGTGTTTGGCACGTCATGGATTGCGGGTAAAGCGTACATCTACTGCAGTATGAATATCCTCAAAACTATTCAAATAGCCGTGCTCGCGGTTATCGGGCATTGGGACTCACTATGGCATCTTGGATAGAAACCTAATTTGAAATTTTATTAAATACTTCTGCATTTAAAACATTACAGGTTTTCTACTTCTATATTCTCTGCTTTCTGCAAGTAAATCTAGCTCTACACAGATATTACCTCTCATGCATTCATTGTTGAATAATATAATAGCTTGCTTAGTACGTTGTACTTATCCTTACTTCAACCCCTCTTTTTCAGAGTCTATTTGGAGTTTTTGCCGAAGCTGGGAGTTCAATCACATAAGTTAGTTTCCTTTAAAACTAGTCTTCAAGTCTAGTATAGTTAGACGGTTTAATTCTATAGTAAAACGGCAGAATTGGGTCACAGTATAGCTTCTGCTGTAATAGTTAGCCACAAATTTGTAAATGTCCTATTATTTTATATAAATATATCTCCTTTGGAGTCTTGACCAAATGTATGCGATAAAGATCCAGATTGTTGAACCTGTATCAATCTACCGATTCAGGGCTTGATACAGTTAAATATGTCGGTTTCTGAATCATTAGTTTTGGGACCCAACACCTAGGCCCAATTCCGCACCTGGGGTGCGACCACCTTGGACCTCCATCCTATTTAGATTTACACGATTAGTGGTTGGAACATATTATTGTACGGGAAATCTTGACATTTAAACCTTTTATAAAACTTATTTTTCAAATAAACCTTAAAAAACTACGTATATAAAAGTAGATCCTGACAGATGGCACTAACGGCAACTCTAAAGAAGTGGTGGGTTCCATTTTACAACGTGATGTACACCCTCCGTTTTATATTATAAGTTGATTTGATTTTTTTTCTAGTCGGAACTTTTTAAAATTTGATCAAGATTTAGGGACAAATGATTGGAACATGTCTACCTTACTTCAGCTTCCACTAGTTAATGGACAACGAATCTGTACAACCCTCTATCTACTGTTCCATTGACAAGCTCAAGATGGGCAGGTCTACTTCAGCTTCCACTGGACCTGGAGATGTGAGAAAATTAAGTAAGGGCTGGGCCTCCATGCATGTGTCTTGCGTGCTATAGCCTGTTGGATTCAAGCCACGCTTGGTGAAACTCAGTCCTGAAAGAGCTTTTAGCATATACGACTTCTTTCATAATTTGATTAAGCTTTTAGAAAATTGTAGTACCATTACTAACAAAAAAAACAATGGTAGAATTAATAACCTAATTTGATGTTACAGATATTGCTACATATTTTACAAAGTCAGTCAAGAGTTTGACTTAAAATAAACCCAAAGCATTCTTCTAATAGGAAATAGGAAATAGAATCATTCGTTCTTGTGCTTGCTGCCCAACTATGTTACTTTACATAGGAGAAATAGGAAATAGAGGGAGTACAAGTTTGTCTTCATCAGTACCATAAGAAAGATGCCCTAGAAGAATGATTTTGGCCAAACACACATGCTTGATACATGAATATATATTTACTTGCTGGTTGAATTTCAAGATCCAAAAATTGTCCAATCTTGGAACAACTGTTTTGCTTGATTTACATAAGTTTATACTCTTCCCCAACCAAAACCAAATATATTTATCCGTTAGCTGTTAATCAGTACCCTGCATATTCATAGTTTGTTCTGAACCCAAAGTGATCTCTTCCCTCTCATGAGCTCCATCATTTCACTCTCTCTCTCTCTCTCTCTCTCTCTCTCTCTCTTCTTTCTCTCTCTACGTGGTCGAGCATTCATGAGCTCCCACCATTGATGCACGGCGACGCCGTGGTCACGCAGCCGGCCGTACAGCGCCAGGCACTCCCAGTAGGGGCGGCGCGCCGCGTCGGCGCCGGCGCCGGCGTCGCAGTCGAGGAAGAGCTCGTCGACGCGGCGGACGGCGGCGCGCCTGCGGAGGATCTCCTCCACGGCCTCCACGCCGGCCTTCACCACCACGTAGTCCTCCTCCCTCACGTTCCCTTCCAGCCACTCGGCGATCCCCGCCGCCGATGAGCTCGCCGCCGGCTCCGTCGCGTCGGCGGCGTCGAGGCGCACCATGTCGAACACGCGCTTCCCTCTCGGGTAGTGCTTCTTGAACCACGACGCCGCGCCGCCGCCGCGAGAGGGCGCCACGTCGATGAACGTTCGTCGGCGGTAGCCTTCCAGCGAGTCGCCGGTCAGCTCCGGGAGGTACCTTGGCCGCAGCCGCCGGATGATTCGCCGGTGCTGCCTCTGCGGCGGCTCGAGGAGCACGGCCTCGAGACCGGCCAACGCGTCGTCCTTCTTGCTCCCCGGCAATGCGAGGAGCTTCCGGTGAGGTCCCACCGGCGAAGCCGTCACGGCGGCGCTCGTGGTCGGCGGCGTGGTCTTCTCCACGGCGAAGGCGATGGCCGCCTCCGACCTGTGCGCGAACACGGCCTTGTAGTTGTCAGGCAGCTGCAACGTCGACGACCCCGACGTGGCGAAACCGGCGGCGACGCCGCCGAGCTTGAGGACGCGGTTGACGGCGCCGAGCTGAACCGCGTCGCCGTCGAAGAGGACGGCGTCGACGGACTCGTCGGCGAGCTCGCGGAGCTTGCCGGCGCGGAAGACGGCGACGTGGTGCCGCTCGAGGAACGGCGCCCACGACCCGGCGTCGCCGACGAACACCGAGCGGCTGCCGTGGCGCAGGTAGCCGCGGTCGCTTACTTCGGCGAGTAGCACCGGCAGGTAGAGCTCGCCGTCGTCGCCCACCGCCGTGGCCGGCGAGAGCACCAGCCGGAGCGACACGAGAGAAAGCACGACGACGGCGAGGAGCGCCGCCCGCGCCACCAGCCGGAGGAGCCTGCCATTGCTGGCGGCCCTGCCATCCCTCGCAGCTAATTTCTTCATCGTCGCCATTGATCCCAACACAAAAATATCGCCAAGAAGAGGATCAAACACACTCAGAGCAGAGATGAACGGAGAAGATGATCAAGAGAGAGAAGAGATGGGAGAAGAAGAGGAGGAGACGGCGGCGGCGGCGGGGTTAGCGGGTGCAGAAGCGGGCGGCGGTGTGGTTGCCACCCACGAGCGCCATGCGCGTTCTCTGCGAGGAGAGGGACAGCAGCATCAGCTCCGCCGCGCGGCGGCGATCCATCTTCGCCGGCTCGCCGGCGCCAACTCCAACGACGTCGTGGACCTCGTTCAGGGGCACATCGATCACAGCAACGGATCACAAACAGCAAATGCACAAGAAATTAACAAATCAAAGTATCAAACAGCTAGGTCAGGTAAAAAAAATCTATCACTTCCTCTCTCTTGATCTCTCACACAGGAAGATTTGATGTTTGAGCTCCAAGAAAGTGGGAGAAAGGAGAGGAGTTAAATGGGTGTGAGATGGTTCTTGTGTTGGGTATGGGCCTTGTAAGTTTTAGGGCATAAGGAATGGTTCGGGGTAAGCTTGGCTAACCTATTTTCGAGGTGTTTTCCGTGAACGGTGACCAGCCAAGAGATTTTTGCAGTTGGAATCCTCCATGTTTCAATCGTGCAGGTGCAAAATCTGCTTAAGAAGAAGAGCTAAAAATGCAACAGGTGATGATTTTTTAGCATTTGAACATGGATATGCTGGATACTTGAACTGCACATGTATCTGATATTGAAGCATATTCATTCAGAATTACCAAAACAACATATCATGATCGAGGGCACGCAGCAATGATTTGGTTTTTCCACATCCAACAAATTGGGGAGAGAAAAATCATAGAGTAAGCCAGCACCCATCGGACTAGCATATGCAGAATTGCAGATACTAGATAAGTATAATCAATTTTTTTGGAATATCCTGGATTCACTATTTCAATCGATTAAACATGTGTAATGTCAAAATGCCAGAAATTGCAGGTCCAGATTTCGCGTAAGAACTTACAATAACAGTCAAGCACTATTGCTATCATTAACTGGCATACATCGCACTATTTTGATCTGAGGATCATATGATCCCTTTGCTCAACAAAAATGGCATCAGTTTCCCTCATACTTCGGGTCTGCCATCACAAAGTGGTAAGCGATGACCAAGACAAATATGAAGATGCCCAAGAAATTGGCAAAGAAACCCAAGTCTTGATCGTCAAACATCTGCAACAAAGGTAGAAAGCATATGTCAGTCACGTCTGAAGACATAATTAAAAAAATAAAAAAAAAATGTCAGCAGAAAAAGGACTGGTTGTTATTTGTGACTTGGGAAGGCATACCAAGAAATTATATATAAGTAGTTTCAAAGAAGAACATTTAACAGTACAAAGCATTAAAGTAATTCTGCAGATAAAGTTATTGATACCAGATGCACTAATCCCTTGTTTATAAGTTCACAAACACATCCCAGTCACTAATTCTTCCTCCAATAAGAGCAGGAAGAAACACCAAAACAGGTTTAATTGCAACAATTTCTTTGATGTGCTATGGTTGTTCAGTGATTGATTAACACAGACCACAGTTAAATCAGTTAAAATACTTCAACGAACAACCTAACGGCGGGTTACTCAAGAGTCAAGACAGTGCCAATCAAGCTTCGCCAGCATACCATTGGACTACTGATAGTGAGAAAAATCAAAATATTATGCAAGACAGCATGAGCAGGTCTGCCACTAAAATTGACGGAACAATACTGTCCGTAAAAACATCTCATGACTTCACACAGCATCTGATGGAATAGTGCAAGTAAACTACAAGAAATCTCTTGCTCATTCTATGTGTTAAAAAAAACAGAGAGTTTCAGCTTTTCAAATCTTTGTGATACTACTTAACAGCGAAAAAAAATCTATGATACTACCCTTTTTGGTGCCAAATTCAGCTATACAAGCTAATTCAATCAGTATAATTCAACCTCAAAACTCAAAAGGTACACCAGCGCGTAACTGACTAACTGGATCTGGGATTTGGGGAGTGGAGATCATGTCAACTCATGACTAAATACTAAAACCAAGATACTAGTAGTAAGCATACACCAACACATACACATCTAGCAAAAAGGAGATAAAAGTCAGAATCACCTCTTGCAGTGCGTTCTCACAATCTCACAAACCAGAATTCCCCATAACTGGATCGCACAAGATCTCGTCTAAGGAGACGCAAAAACAACCGACCCTGACTCGAGATCTCTATACCTCAAACACAAGCATCTTGAACCCTAGCGCCCCCGTGTATCCATCCCCCTACCGATTCAACGCTCAAGAACAGCATAAATCTACCGGGACCACACGGAACCAAGCTTACAGCGAGGAAGAAAACTACAGGAGCAAGAATTCTTCGTGCGAGAACAGATCGGGCTCGACATGGCCAGAAAATTCAGGAGAGAGATAGAGAGAGAGAGGCGCACCTTGGCCGCCGCCTGGGAGGAGAGTCGCGCTCGCGTCTCTCGATCTCGAGTCGTCGAAGGGTGTAGTAGAGTCTCGTTGAAGAAGAAGAAGAAGAAGTCATTTTACGTTTTTGCCATCGACGGGGCTTGGGCTGTATTGGGCCTAATGTGTTCGTCCTATGGGCCTAGGTATACGGGCCTTCGCATACCCCATTGTCATGGGCCGTTCGCTGTGAGGATGGCCCACCTGTCATTGGGAGGAGGTGATGTCAACGGGCCAAGTCAGAAAGGAAAGGTACGTGTTGCCGACTCTCGAGGCAAAGCCCAGTCATCGCGGCGGTCACTGACGTGTGGGACCCACTTACTTGTGCAGAATCCGGTCCCACCTGTCAGTCTCTCCTTAGCGAGAGACGATGGCGACAAACTGCCCGCACGATACGGTCAATGGACCACCGCTGCCCGTATCTTCCCCTGCACTACTCACTGACAGGTGGGGCCGGAACAGCTGGGTACCCCACATGTCAGTCTCAGTGCCTCACGGTCCATAGCCAAGTCATTCTCCACGGCGTCCTTTTTATTACCACCTCTGTTTTGTTTTTTAATAGATGACGCTGTTGACTTTTTCTCACGTGATTGACCTTTCGTCTTATTCAAAAAATTTACATCACTCATAGTACTTTAAGTGTGATTTATATATTATATATTTGCATAAAATTTTTGAATAAGACGAATGGTTAAACATGTGAGAAAAAGTCAATGTCGTCATCTTTTTTTTAAAAAAAGGAGGGAGTATAATTTTTACTTCTTTCGAGGGGGGATTCGTATAAAACCTTTTTCGCGTGATACAGTGGCGGTCTCCTCTCCTGTCGTGCGTGCGTGCCGGAGACGACGAGGCGAACGCACGCGACGGCGACCGCCGCCGCCGCCGCCGACGAGGGCCGAGAACGACGTCACCGGTTTTGCTTCTCCGGTGAGGCACCCAGATCTTCGCTTCCACGCCTCCATTTCCATGTCGCTAGTCCGCGTGTTTTTTTTTTCACTCGATTTGGCCCGGATTTGACGCGCGCCCCCCGGCTGCTCCGCTTCTGGTCGTCTTCCACCGAATAATTTGCTCTTCGTGGGGGAAATTGGTTGAGCCGTGCGATGTGACAGTATAGAATATTAGCGGTTTGAGGGAATTCACCTCTCGCTTTTGTGATTTGGGTTTTTATTGGAGCTCTGAATCCAATTGGGATCCTAAACGAGGTTGGAATCTGGCCCGGGGTGGAAGGGGAATGGGTGGATCATGCCTAATCGATCGCGCTTCGACCGAATTTGCTTCGTTTCACCGGTTTGAGCTGATGGGTGCAGCTTCGGTTGAGCGAATGTGTTGGAAATGGCAGGGATGGGGGGATTGGGAAGTGTGCTGATGATGCTGTGCCTGGATGGTCATTGGCAAGCCTAAAACCCTCATATTATCATGTGATTAATTGTTTAACAGATAGCACTTGCTATGGCTGGGCCTTCGGTTTTTAGTTTGATAATTTGTTGATTATGGAAGGAAGATTGTATGACACGAGATCATTTTTTTTTCAGGACGTATTGTGTTAGTGGACCATTAGTAGAGCTGATAGTTGAGAGAAAAGTCCTACAACAATGTTCTCCTTGTTCTATGGTCTATGGCAGCATGTCTTCAGCAAGGCAGAGTTCCATGTAGTTATCCTTGGAGTTCACAAGGCTGGGAAGACGGTAATCATCCTGAAACTTACATTTACGTTTATTTTCGTGCCAGCATCTATCTGTTTTCAGACGTTGAGTTTACTCACTACCCCAAATACAATTATGACTGTGGCTTATAGACTCTGTGGTATCTGCAATAGTAAAATTGCCAGTTCTAGATTATGCCCCTCTATTTGTACGCTTAACGCGGCACAATGCACAGTCTCTTTTGATGCTCATGCACAATCAGCGTCTATGCTCTTACATTTTTTGCGCACATTTCCTGTGTGGTACTAGGAGGTTTAGTTCATCACTTCATCTTGTATTTTCTGAGTCTCCACAGTTGTACCTAAACTTGACATGTTAAAATTGACTATGTAGACCTTGCTAGAAAAGGTGAAGTCAATCTATTTGAAAGAGGAAGGCCTTCCACATGATCGTATCGTTCCAACAGTTGGGCTTAATATTGGACGTATTGAAGATGCCAATGTAAAACTTGTTTTCTGGGATCTGGGAGGCCAGGTATAGTTTCCCGTGCAGAGTAATAGACCAAAACTTTCTGTCAGCAGTCTGTTTATGGGAACTTCACCATTTAGCATCATGGATCAGTTTCATTTCTTGAGGTGACCTATGCATTTGCAAATTCTAACATGATTAACATATTCGGATAGCCTGGCCTACGAACAATCTGGGAGAAATATTACGAAGAGGCACATGCTGTCATATATGTTATTGACTCTGCTGCTGCATCATCATTTGAAGATGCCAAATCTGCTCTGGGTAAGTTGGCTTCATTTGTTTTATGACAAAACATTTGTGCACTTTGCTGTTAACTTTACTGTGTTTTACAGTAAATACGAGTAGTATGTTAGGACAATCAAATTAGTTTTGTTAGTGAAGTAAATGATAATTTAGCATTTTGTTGCAGAGAAAGTTCTTCATCACGAGGATCTGCAAGGAGTGCCTCTACTCATATTTGCAAACAAGCAGGTGGTTTACCTTCCACTTGTATGAAAATTCTTTTATGCGCTATACTAAATTACATGCATTCACTTAGTTGAAAACTTTGTCTTCCTGCATGAAAATTTCCATTTGTGGAAAAATTAGCCAGCACAGTAGGCATCAAATTAAACCACACCATACTGCGTTAGTAGTGTGATAAAAGGTCAGATTTTCTGAAGGACTTGATTTCAGATGCATAACAATGTGAGAAGAGGGTTAATTATGGAAATTAGCCATGTGTGTTTTGGTAGTAAAAATTCTTCTAGAGTCTGCCTACTCTTTTCATCCTCATTGTTGATTAAATGCCTTCAAAAGTTTATCCGTTCTTTTCATCCTCGGTGTTGAAACTTCAAGTCCCTTGAAGGAGATACAGATAAGCGAAAAAGACCAAGAACTGTTTTTATTATTCATTTTAGAGCGCTCTTTCAGCTCATTTCATTATTACGAATATTCACATGCCGCCATATATTCTCATATTTGGAGGATTATCTGCACATGCCAATAGGAGTTACCAGCAGCTGTGACAGAGGAAGAGCTGGCTAGGCATCTTCACCTTAAAGGGTTAGACGAGAGGCCATATATGTTCCAGGCTGGATCTGCCTACGACGGGTAAGTAAAGCAGGCCCCTGTAATCCCCGAACACATATGTGCCTAAAATTGAAGCATGCTTGCTAAGTATCACTTGGCTCTTGTCCAAATTTGCACCGGTACTACATAAATTACTTGAGGGTGACACAGAACTTGCCACTCAAAACGCTTCTTGATCAGTACACATAGGAGGCATGTTTTTGACATACCTATCTTTTTTGTCTTTTGAAACTTTTTGACATACCTGTCGATGCAGGACGGGAATCAAAGCTGGTATTGACTGGTTGGTGGAAGAAATGGAAAGGAGTAAACGCACCGAGGTGCTGATGGCGCGTACAGAAACAGCTGAGAAGATTTAACACACCATAAGCCAGACCCCCTGTCACAGATGCATATGTCGTTTGAGGAGTATGGCTCCTATAAATCTCGCGAATATAACAAATTGGCATCCTCTTGCCTTCTCCAGGCTACGCGGTGAGAAGAAAAAATGTCCTTGGTTGTGCGGTTTCTTGCAGGCTTTGCAGCTGTACACTTGGGTAGGAAGCCTGCTGTTGTAACGACAGAGGCGGGGTATTCCTTGGTTTATTGATTCTCATAGGCTCATAGCACACATAAATGTACCTAAAGTCATGCGACTTTTTTCTTCATATTGAACGGAACAAGAACGACAATGTAGAGCACAGAGAAGTTTTGTACATCTGTGAGAAGAAAAAAAATGCATTTTGTACTTTATCGTTCATGTTGACTTGGTGCAATAGTTGCAACTACGTGCCACTAATTATTCTGTTCGTAAATAATCAGCACTGCGTTCGTGTTCATTAGTAATGAACTCACAAATACGAGGGCATATAATGGGAAACGGCTAAAGAACTAGTCTTGAATGACGGAAAACTGACTAGGCATAGATATAGCATGATATATATGTGATGAACAATAACTTCATTCATTTTCACAGCATACAAAAATATGATCATGTATCTCCTGCATATTACACAAGGAAAAATAAATTGCCCTAGGTAGATATTAACTGCAGGAGAAGAGTTTAAGTTTGGGATTGCTCTATAAAATTACAATGCAATGCATGACACTCTGTCCAAGCTTGCTTGAAGTCCCTCGAAGATAATAGCGCAAGGAAAAGGGGAAATGACCAGAGGGAGATGTATACAAAGCATCGCTATCTCATAGACGAGCCACATATGAGTTAGCCTGCGTTACGTATCTCACCCACCTATAGGGGTTGTATGTCTTGGATTTCTTTGCTATCTGAAGATATCTAACCTGCAGGTTAAAAAATGGTAAAATTCATTGTGTGCATCCAAAACATTTGGTACTAAGAGCAAGTACAATAGCGGGCTATAAACCAGCTATAAACATATTTTAAAGAGATAAAGGAAGAGAGAGAAGAGCAATGGGCTACAGATCTGTAGCCAGCTGCAACACGGACTATAAGACGTAATGTGTGTATGACAGGTGGGACCAGGTATTAATAATATAGTAATAAACTATTGTATGAATTGACTATTACATTGGCTATAGATAATTTGGAGCTAGTAGTCGGTTATACTATTAAACTTGCTCTAAAGGTAACATATGTAGTAGTAAAAGGGCTAAGTAAAAGGGCTTCTTTCTTTTCTCCTTAAATAGCAAAATGCCCAAGCTTTGCTATGGATAAAATAAAAATATATTATAATATGCAATAGACAAAAAAAATTTTATCAAATATGTTAGTATCATTTGTTTGCATGTTTGAATATATGGTATTGACTTGTTTGAATCAAATATTTAGACTATTCCATAATATAAAAAATACCAGGGGCCAAAAAACTATAAATAGTGGTGGGGTGGCAGATTCACTGCCAGCACCACTGGAGACTTTTAAAGGAGTAAGTATAGATCTGAGCATATCCCTGGGTAATTGACGCATTCCAGGTAGTATACTGTAGCAGATGCCCTTACCTGCAACTTTGAAGTATTGTACATCGGTATAGTGAAATTCATGTTTACTGGTCCAGCTTCCTTTGTGAGATTTCCTGCATTCCAGAAGAAGCGTGACATAAGTTTTATAACAGAGAAGTCACTTGGAGCATAGACAAGAAAGCTGCAATCCAAAATTATACCATGTGACTCCTGGGAAAATGTGAGCTTTGCCCGAAGGGTGTGCTCAGAACCACCAACGATCTGTGCAAAATTAAGATGATTTAGCAGCGTACAGCAAACTAGTTAACAAACAAGGAAGAGAAAATAAAGGAAAGAAAGCAAAGATTAAATCGTTTGTTGGTGCTTGCCTTCTTTAGATTCCACTCAATTCTCCTGGATCCTTCTTTAAAATCAGTTGTCTGTCCAACTGCTCCAGCTTCCAATTCAAAACTTGCCCTGCAAAGTAATCCATAATATAACTCTTCAACTAATAGTAACAAACTAACAGGAGCAGCGTTTCACTTTCCAATTCCAAACACAAAAGGGACCAAATAAAGCTGTAGCTCACCTCATTGTGTAAGATGGCACTGGCATCTGTACTACTATTGTGTTTGCAGTGACATTTGCAGAGAAGTCTGCCCGTATTTTTAATAGAACTTCAGCCTGGGTACACATACCAAGATGTTTAGTTCAAATCCATGAAAATTGAAAAAAATAATTTTGTTGGCACTTGATAACAGTACAAACATGACATACCCTAGATGGCCCGGCTTCTTCAATTAGTGCGGTCACACGGAAAGGTGGCTTAAATTCTTGAGTAATCCGGTAGTTCATTACAGCGAATTCCCCATCCGGTGGTATCTGTTAAATGGTGAATATAAATGTCAATCTTGGTGGTATCTGAAGTAAAACAAATAACAAAAATAAATAAAAGCATCATATCAGTACTTACTAAATGTAGAGTTCTGTCAATGTCAAAACTATCCAGATGTACTGACTCGTGGAAATTGCAATCATCAAGAATGACAGCTCCTCCTCCAGAAGAACTTCTGTAATCTGTATATTTGTTTTTGTGAGATCAATGATATCCACACCGTGTAAACAGAGACAAAGATAACATGCACAACAAGTTTGTCATGATTGAAATAACACAGTGCATGAAGTTCATGTCATAAAAAAACAGGGCGGTGAACACTGAAACTTCAGTTAGAAAATGCAGTAGGATTTTTAAAATGTAAATAGGTGAACTAAGCTGGTAGTAACATTGAGATGCGTGCATGGAATAACTCATTATATGTCCAATTTCACAATAAGTGTCATCATTTTTATTTTATTTTTTTTTGCGGGGGTCATCATAAGTGTCATCATAAGTGGTTTTGAATGTCACACACAAAATACATGATCGGAAATGATGTAGAAATACAGGAAAAATGGCATATCATGTTTCTTTATGCAACCATAAGTCCATTTTCCAAACTCAGCTGACAAAGGAAGATATGCCAAGTATTGTACCATACGAAGAAGAGCCAGTTCTTCCTATGCTCAAATCCTCATTTAGAGCTAGACGAATTTCTGGATTTCCAGTAAGGTAACTTTTCATTTGGATGGTTCCATCAATCTCAGATGTAAGTATGTAACCCTGCAGAATGCATAGAAGATTGGAGCACAAAAGCATTAGTTCTCCATTACACTGATACTATTAGAGAACCATAGCCATAATAGCTATAGAAGTATAAAGATAGATATGCTGCCCTTTAGTTGTTGAAGCTGAATAAACACAAAAGAGAGACTAAATTTTGACAGCTCAGACAATCAGTTCCAGCTCTATGTATGGTATCAGAAAATTAAAATTCCAATGGGCATAACCAGTTAACTACCATACTGAAGTACTTACGCATAACCATCATATACAACACAAACATATTTAGGATTTCAAGTAGGTATGAAGAAAAGCAAAAGCAACTTGAAATGCTTATTGAAGAGAATCTGCAGAGGAATGGTATATATCAGCACTTACACTTGAACTAAATGTCACACTTATTCTCTCAATGATATCAACAAAAATTTCCTCCCTCTTCTTCCCACCAGGTTCGGTAGCAACAACAGATTTTGTAACAGCTGTACCAGGCATACGCTTAGTGCCTTGCTGCAAAAGACACAGAAATTCAACGGAACCATGTCATTGACAAGATAACCACGGAAACTTATACGGCGCTTGTTAAAGTAGCCCAAAACCCGTTTTTTCATGTGATAATAACCAGGAGAGTTACCATGAACATAGCAGCAGGACCAAGTGGAGGCAGCCGACCAGCATCAACCATTATTGGCTCATTGAATATGTATGACTTCAGAACCTCGGTAGAGGTGGTTTGTGGATATCCAAAGTCCTAAATTACACAATTCAATCCATAAATATTCGCATATAGTGGTACCAAAAGATGATAGCAATTGTTCCCAAAAACAGATGAACCGTACTACTCACTTCAAAACCATACTACTTTGCTGATAAGCACACGCTAGACTTTGCTAGTAATCCAAAAAATACAGGTCACAAAGGGTTGGAAGTTATATTGTCTGAAGAAATAGTGCATAGTACTTACAATGACTTCATCGAGCAATTCATACACTAAAATGAAATTCTTCCGCAATGAATCTTCATTTAGAACGCCAAGGTAATCTTTTGTAACACGTGCAATCCTTTGCAAGAGTTCCAAGAGGAGGGACGGAGAGACATTAACCATTGTAGTTACCACAAAAAATAGTCCTGCGACTTTCACATGGATATAATTAACGCCATCAACATTCTGCCATCACAAAATGGATAAAAGGCCAGTGTGAGAACAAGTGGGAACGTGATGCAAACAGAACAGAACGAGTAGTAGGATCACCATGGCTCCTGCCATCTTTTTCAATTTAATCTAGGGTCATGGCATTCTACAGGTTAATAAACATAACAGTTTCCAGTGTATGCATCACAAACAACTAACATGAACCAACTGCAAGCTGTAATGCCGCTCACAATCCAGTAATATGCAGCACAAGCTCCAAAGTTCCATCTCTTGAATTTGGTTACCGCCACTAGTCAAATAGTTTCAGTGCTAATAAAATAAATCGCACAAGTAATACACTAAGTAATCTCAGCTCATTTAAAGCTTATATCCTAGGTTTGCACTTAACCAATCACGCATTAACAAGAGCTAAACTACCCACTACCAAATGGTAACATAATGGTTAGGAAAAATCACTAACATCAAACGAATCAAACATGAAGGACACGACAATCCCAAACATAATCAAATTTTATCAGGTGATTTGTCCCAACCGCTAGCTAATGCTAATTATTCACAGAACCATAGTGTTCCGAACTATTAACAACTTAGACAGTTAAACGAGGGGAAAAAAAACCCCTCAAAATCACTGCTAAAAACCGCAGAATTTCTACCAATAAAGTGCGAATAAGAGGACTAAGAGAAGGGCACGGATGCGTACGAAGACCGGCGGCGCCTCCTCGGCCTCGTCGTCGTTCCAGAACTTCACCTTCCGGAAGAAGATCTCGGCGCTGCCCTTGGGCACCTCCCCGCGATCTGCATCCCCACCACACACGCACCCATCCAAAATCCCCCCCAACCAGATCAGCACCAGATCACACCCAAAAACCGTGCCAAATTCCACGGAGTAAAGAAAAAAAAAACAACAAGAAGAAGAAGGACGGGGATCCAGATCTTACAGTCGCGGAAGACGATGTGGTCGCCGCGCTGCGACAGCACGAAGAACTGCGAGATCATCTCCACCCCCCACCACCGCGATGCCACCACCCCCTCGCTCCCAGCCCAATACCTTGCTTCTCAGGCCTCGCGCGCGCGCGCGTACGCCCGTGGCCTGGCTGTGACGTGACGTGACGTAACCGCTGCGGCGACGAGCAGGAGAGCAAGTGAGGAGGAAGGCGAGAAGGAGGTGAGAGAAGACGACGACGTGCCGCGTGCGGGAGCTAAAGCCTGCGACGTCTTTGAGATACGCGCCGGTTTCTGGATGCGGCAGATCGCAGCCGTTAGTGTATAATCCGACGGTAAAAATCAGACCATAAGCAGAATTGGTGTTTGAGGTTGATTAAGATCAAGGGCCTTTTTTTATTTGGAGAAAAAAATATATGAATTTTAGATGATTCCAATCCTATAGAAAAATTTTCTATAAAGGTATTTGAAACAAAGAATTGAATCCTATGTTATCCTATAAAATTCTTATGGAATGGAAGAGCTCCAACCTCTTTTGAAAATTTTGCATGTTTTTACACTTACATTCATATTAGATTTTTGTGTTTTTTCTATTCCTACATTATTTACATTCCTACGATTCAAAGAAGAGCCAGACGGTAATGGACCTACAACCCTTACTCGTGGACTAGCCTCGAAGATCTCGAAATGATCTTCCCGTAATTGATTGCAATTAAACTCGGCAATCTTTATGATTAATTGAGATTTAAATAGTACAAACATAAAATATAGTTTTATATAGATTTTTTTTAAAAAAAAAGAACACACTGGTTAGTATTTTTGAAAAACATGCTAATAAAAACCGAGGTAAAATCAGAAAACTGAGGTAAAATGATGGCTCAAGATTCAGACAGACAGACGCCATGGCAACCACTGAGTAATCACAGAAATTTATAGCCAAATACTAGTACTAGCATGTGAAATGCTATGCCTGACAGTACACAGAGAGCACCGGATCATAACACAGTCGGAAATTACAATTTACAGATGGATAAAAGGTGTAAAATCGCAATTCGCAGATAAAAATTAGCACGGCATGCAGAATACAGGGAAACTGGGACGGCAAGGGAGTTGCTGCACCACAGCTTTCAGCGTTCTGGAGCACAAACCATCACAATACCAGCAGCAAAAGATGGAGATTAACTGGACAGTAAAAGTAGCTAACTAATGCACAAAGAACCAGAAATTCAGAAGAGTTACTGGAGTCTGATATTTAACATGGCGAAGTAACATAATAGTCACTAGAAGTATTTTCTGCTTCATTGCTCATTGACGGAAACAGGATGCACACACATGCATATGGCCCATACTTATTTTCAGTTAGGACTTAGGACATCCACAACCTAGCTAACAAGTAACAACGAAGAAGACAAGTATAAATTACAAGCTACCGATATCCTGTAAACCAGGCCATGTGAATCCTCTTATTCAGCTGCTTTGATATAAGTACTCAAGGAATCAACTGATGTCACAAAATACAGAGCGATTTTGAGATGACCCAGACATCTGAAACAAAAGAACATAACCATCACTTTAAATTCACAATCATTCTATTGAGCAGAACGGCAAATTTAAAAACGTAGTACATGCAATTTTAGGAGATGTTATGTGTGCAAACAAAACGAAGGGAAACTCCCTTGTCAATTTTTTATAAAGAGATGCCAATTGCTACCAGGTATGCACTATAAGTCATGATGCAATACATCCAGGGATGATTATGGCATGGATGTATGAGATGGTAACCAGAGCTCCATCTTCAGCATTCCGCTTGACTAAGATAAGAAATATTTGCATGATGAACTGTTAACACTCATAAAAGGCAATTGGTGGAACCCAGTATACAGTACACGCTACAGCAGGCTGCTAGCCTGGTATAAGAGTTGCATCCCAATTTCAGCATATGCTACTGAGTTCGATGTATTTATACTGGTTACTTGCTTATCGCAGTTAACCTGTAGGTTGAATTGTTTTCTATAATCTACTGAACTTCTTGTTGGGTGCATAGAAGAACACAACTTGCAGTTAACATGGATTTGTCAGCTCATCAACTGAGTGAACCACACTGGCAAAGCAGGCAAGCAAGCTCAATAATATGTCTAGAGAGTGTTAAAATTCATGACCACCGAGTAATTAAATATGCCCTAACACCAGTAACCATAACATACCCTCTTCTATTATTTTACAGTGTTTTGGCTATTGGCTATTGCCGATTGTGAGCTCTATTAACTCAAGTGCAATTCATGACTTTCTCACATTACCAGGGTATTGTTCATATTAACATAGTGATAAAAAGAAAGTGTAACCCACTTGTATTAGATGTATCTAGTGCAATCTCAAAATGAAGAGGGATAAGACCCCATGCATGAGAGTTTAATATTTTTTTTATAAACAGGTAATAAAACGGAATGTTGACCAGAAGAATGGATACAGCCTATAGCAGGATGATCATATAACTACTACAACCTACAGCAGTATGATGATTTATTGATCATCATTCAACAAAATATCCAGGGGTATTCATGTCAGCAGATCAAAAGCATAAGACTCTAATAATCTGTGTAATACTCCTAAACAATTCAAATTCAGTCAGGCTACAAGTTCACCACAAAATTAAAACATGCCTTCTAAAGAGGGAAGAGCTTTATATAAACCGAGAACATAAACTTAACTTGTCCCACTGACTTACCGGAGCTCCATGAGACTCAGTTGCATGATAAACTCTTCGTTAAGCCTTGCTGATCATCCATGTGGGCATGCAGAGTGCATTATTTCCTTCGCCAGTAAACTCCTTCAATTAATTTGCAGCTGATAAATACTACACGTCCCCCAACTAATTTGGGGGATAATCTACAGTCTACAAACTAGTAAAGACTAAAGATTACTCAGCCAGGTGGTACAAGAGATCACCAGCTAACTACAGACACAGGGTACATTTCCAAGGAACACAAGAGCAACATGAGACATGATGACAACAAACGCAAAGCGACAGCAGAGGATCGGTCCATGCAGGAATTCCTTCAACCAGGCTAGCATACACCACTTCTTTGGAATACCTACACCAACCGCAGCAACTACTAAAATAACCGTCTGGCATTGTCATCATCCCTCAAGAATGGCAGATGCTGCAAATTCCCCAATATAGCATCCGTTGCATCGACATCCAAATCAAAACCAATTTCCTCGTCCCCACCGAAATGCATCATGCTGCTGCCATCAGTTCCCTTTGCCACCTCATTTATGTTAATTCCTCTTGCACCTACCATCGATCCACTCTCTGCAACCCCATTCCACGAATCCGGCCCAAGCAACGATGGCTCAATGCCACTTTCTACGCCTCCAGAGGCATTCTTCTTGAAGCCACCACCAACCTTCTTGCGGGCTGTTGTCTTCTTAATCCTACCTCTAGATGGCCCGACCCCAACACCGCTGCTGGCGCCGCTCTTATTCGCTGGCTGTGCATTCGACGGCGGTGTATTGACATTAATATTAACATTTCCACCATTACTCTCAACATTTTGCTTGCTAACATTACCAGCATCGGCAGGCGCTTGCTGCGGAGACGACAAATTCCATGGATACATGGGGCAAAATGGCTTCCAGTTGGTGCTCAGATCAGCGGCCTTCGGGAAGCCCATCGGGTAGAACCCCCAAGCGCAGTAGTACATGTCAGTGCCCGGCACAATCGGCGGCGCGGCCGGGATCTCGGTGGCCACGAACGCGCGCCTGCAGCCGGCGCCTGGGCACCTTAGCGCGCGCCCCATCAGAGCACGCTGGTACTGGTACACATGGCAGCAGTACGGACACGCCGTCCAGAACGCATCGGCCGCGGCGGCCGAGGCGTCGCCGCCGGAAGCAGGAGCAGGAGGAGGAGCGAGAGCGGGAGCGGGATTAGCCGAGGAATCGGAGAGGTGAGCGAAGGCTTCTTGCACGCAGCGGAGGGCGGCGTCAGCGCCGGGGCGAGGGTTGGAGGAGAGGAGGTTGGAGAGGCGGCGGTAGGAGCGCTTGACCTCGGCGGGGTCGGGGTTGGGTTGGAGGTGGAGCACGGCGATGGGATCGGGGCGGCCGGAGGGGAGCAGGCGCTGGGACGCGAGGAGGACGTCGGCCACGGCGAGGAGCTCGTCGGCGCCCGGGAGGAGGGGCTCCGCGTCCACCGCGCGCTCCGCGAGGCGCTTGCAGCCGACCAGGTCCCGCGCCGCGAGCAGCTTCCCGGCGATCTCCAGCCACCGTGCCGGGTCGCCGCGGCCGCCGCCGCCGGAGAAATCCATCTCGTCGTCGTCTGGGTGCGTGAGGGGAGGAGATGGAGAACGCGAGGCAGCAGTGGGTGCTTTGACTGCTCTGTGGGGCCCACCTGTCAGTCTTGCTTACGACCTTCTTGGCGAGATTAGTGGCGTGGATGATTAATTACAGTTAATCACTACTGTTAAGAGCAAATCCCGACAGCTAATAATACTGCTGCATCTACTAATTGTCTACTTCCTATAGCAAGATGGGCTAGATTTCAAGACGAAATTTTAAGGCCCAACAAGCTATAGAGAGTCCATTTGGGCCACCACTGCATTTCGAAATTTAAACAATCACTAGCAAAACGCCAATGCTTCGCTACGGTGACTAAAACTAAAAATATTTATTTTTAACCAAAGTTATTTCCACACTACTTTGGTACTTTTGCTCGCTAGAAAAAGTCTTAAATGACAGAGAGAAATATAGTAGCTCATAATAAATTATTTTTCAAAAAAAATCGAAGAAAGGGAGATAAAAAAAAGACAAAGCCGGTTTGATTTCCACCTTTACACGGGGCAAGTTAACATGGACTCTGAAGATATGGGTAGATCTATGGGGTCGCTCAGCACCACGATTGACCAGCGAGCAACATCAGACCAATCGACGACCGTAGCATCGTAGGTAGCAGCTGTGTCTGGCCTTCCGCGACAGCGGTGACCATGAGTCTGTGCTATTATTATTTCAATATTTCTTATTTTTAATTATGGTCTTCGTCCGTCTTGTGACGAACGGAAAGTTACGAATCTTTTAATTAGTTGTTAAGATTAAGATATAGAATTAAACTTCTTTTCTTCGGTCGAGGGACCTAGAATAGACTTTTTTCCAGCCTGGCCGGTTGGCCCACGGCCTCTTATACGCACGTGCGGGCGCTCCCACCACCCCGGGCCACAACCTGGGCCTAGGCCGGGGAAGCCACCCCATGCGCGCCTCTACTTGGGCTGGTGTCGGTTGTCCGATCATAGGGTTTCTATCGGACAGCCGGGCACTGACGTCTGATGGACAAAACCCCATCCCTCCCGGCTGTCGGCGAAAACCCTAGTTTCTCCTCGTCTCGCCACTCCCCAGCGACGGCGGGCGCCTTCTCTACTCCCCACGACGGCGGCACGCCTTCTCTCCCCACGACGGCGGCGCACCTTCTCCACTCCCCGGCTCGTCACTTCTCAGCGACGGCGGCTCGCCTTATCTACTCCCCGACTTGTCTCTTCCCTGCGGTGAAGCCAACGGCTCACCACTCCCCGGCGACATGATGATGGCGGCCTCCACCAGATCTGGAGCCGCCTCTTCCTTGTCTTCATCACAACACCAGGCATGCGTCATCCCCGACACCGATGCCAAAGGTCAGTTTCCCCCCTCATCTTCTCCCTTCCCCCATCCTCTATCCCTCTGATGTCGTCGGAAGCGGTTGTCTGCAGGGCAACGAGTGGCTGGAATTCTCCACGGTGAGCAACGGCCGCAAGTGGTCTTGAATTTCTAAATTCGTGTGATAAATTTTGTAATATTGATTATGTGATGTGTGATCGATTATTTAATGTGTATATTATGTGATTTGTTTTGTTGGAATCATCCACTTGATTTATGAACTTTGTGATTCTTTTTCTCTCTCGCTTTTAGATTTATTTTCTACGGATTTGAAGCGTTCGAGCCGAGCCTGCTTTTTTTTTTCTTTTGCAAATCATATCACCACCAAAGGCCGGTTCCCAACCGGCAATAATGTCTATTTTTGTAGTAGGGTAGTGATTAGGTTTTGATTTGGACTTTGTTTCCGATTTTCGATTGAGCGATTTTGTTCTTTGTTCGTCGTGTGATACATGCGAGGGCGGAGGGCGTCACTTGTGGACGAAAGCCTAAAAAATAGGAAAGTTACTCACGCGGCGCGGCGAAAACGGATTGGCGGACCGAAAATTTTGGTGACGATTGGAAAAATCCAAATATTTATATTAGTTATAGATTTCAAAGGGAATAAATTCACTGAAAACACCGAGAAAAAACTTACAATCTTGATCTCAAAGAGAAATCCATACTTCACTCAAAAATTAACAATTCAAAATAAAAAAGTTAAGGAAGTTCAACCGTAACCATTACATCAGGATTTCATCGCTCACCAAAACAAAAGTGTACACATGTTATGAGCGTTTGCGTTTATAATGATGTTTTTTTTTAAAAAAAAAATGATGTCGCACATACTGAGAAAGTCATCTGTTTGTGCCATGCGCCGCCATTGCTGTTGCTTGGGAACGTCCGCCACTCCGGCCAACGGCGCAGAGCCAGCTGGGTAGCTTCCTCGCGGCGAGGCGAGTCCCGCCGCTCCGGCTCCTCCTCGCCGCGTTGTCGCCGCGCTCGTTCTCGGCGTCGCGGCGGCGCCCCTGCTCGGCGGCCTCCCGCTTCCTGGCGCGCGCCTCGGCCAGCCTCGCCGCGGCCGCGGCACGGCGCGCCTTCGCCGCGCGGCGCAGAGCCTCGGCCTCCTCGACGCGCGCCTCGGCCTTCCTCTCCTCGGCCTCCACGCCCCTGCGCAGCTCCTCCAGCATCCGCGCCGGGAGAGCCACGACGTCGTGGTGTGCGGCGTCGGCGCCGGCGCCCGGCGCGCGCGCGGCCTGCTCGGCGGCCGCGGCCGCGGACCACGCCAGCGTGTGGGCCTCCGCCGCCACGGCGCGCTCGGCCAGCTGCAGCGCGCGCGCGGCCTGGCGCCGGACGAGCACCCGCCGCTCCACCGCCCCAATCTCCTCCCTCGCCGCGGCGGCTTCCGACCGCAGCCGACGCAGCTCGTCGCGCGCGCGATCAACGCGGCGCCGGAGCTCCTCCGCCGCCGCCCGCTTCTCCCCCGCCGCCTCCTTCCTCGCGACGGCGGCGTCGTTCGTCGACGCGATGGCGGACTTGAGCGGCGGCATCTCCGCCGCCGTCGCGGCGAGGCGGTTCTTGGCCGCGGCCAGCTCGGCGCGGAGCCTCTCGAGCTCCTCGCCGAGCGGCATGGCGGAGAGCCACGCCTTCACCGCCGCCTCGCGGGCGCGCGCCACCTCCACCCTAGTCCCCGACAACTCTCTCAGTACAGTGGCCGCTGCGCTCGTATGGTCATCAGCTTCGTTGCCAGCCATGGCGATGGCGATGAGCTCGATCTCTGCAGGGTGGAGATTCTTTGCCTGGACTGGAATAATGCCACGCATCTCAGCATGATAGATAGCATTCTCCGCTGATTGATGATGCATTCAAGGTGTTCGTCTCGGTGAATCCGATGTGATGTCTCTTCCAACTTTGGAGTGAAACTTGGCAAGAATAAATATGTTGTTTTCATTTCTGACGTGCGATTGTGCCTAGTTATTTTCAGCCGAATGAATGATGGATTGTCTTTTTTTTTTAATAATATCCTAGTGTAGAAATGAATGAATTAATCATTACAAAGCTGAAAGTGTGGTTTTAAAGAATTATTATAACAAAGTTAAATATATAAAGCTTTTGCAGAATTGCAGCACTTACGAGCTTGATAAGTGTGCCCATAGCTCACTTGCGAGCTTGGTTTATTTGGGACGATGGGGTACTTGGAAGGTATATAGGTGTCATAGTCTAGTGGTTACAGTGACCTGAGTAGTATTTCAAGGTCCTGAGTTCTCTATTTTGGGGCTAAGTTCAGATTGGGTTGTTTACGGGACTAAGTTCTCTATTTCGATGGCCGTATGTATCCGGTTGGATGTAGAGGCCGGGTAAAAATACCCTTCTCTATAAAAAAAAATACCTCATAGCATTAGGAAGGAGTGATATAGGCCGTGTTTATTTCCCTTCAAACTTCCAACTTTTCTCTCACTTCAAATGTTTGGACACATGCATGTTTAGTTCTCTTCAAACTTCCAACTTTTCCATCACATGAAATATTTGAACACATGCATGAAGCATTAAATGTGGACGAAAAATAAACCAATTGCACAATTTATATGTAAATTGCGAGACGAATCTTTTGAGCCTAATTATACCATGATTTGATAATGTTGCGCTACAGTAAATATTTGCTAATGACGGATTAATTAAGCTTAATAGATTCGTCTCGCAGTTTACAGGCGGCATCTGTAATTTGTTTTATTATTAGCCTACATTTAATACTTCAAATGTGTGTCCGTATACGTCAAAATGTTTTTGCCAAAAAAACAAAATACGGCCATACTTCTCAACAGAGTATTGAAGTATATACCTCGTACTAACACGAATCAAATTTGAAAATATACTTTGTTTTTTCATATTTTACATTTATATACGTGTCTGAAATTAATTTGCAAAAATATACCTAATCCGCGGAACGGTTGCTCGGGAGCGAGTGCAAACCGCAGTCTGGGGATGCGGGAGCGGAACCCGAGCCGGTCGCGCGGCGACCGAGCTGGTCCCGCACGGCTAGATTGCGCGACCGAGTCGGTACCGCAGTACCGATGCGCGGGAGCGATGGTGCCCTTTGCCGCGCGGCGGTACCGCAGAACGGTGGCACGGGACCGTGCCGGCCCCGACCTGGTCGGCTGTGTTATTCCCCCAATTTTTCCAACTCATCTCCTTCTTTTTCTGCGCACGCTTTTTAAAGTTCTAAACGGTGTACTTTTTGCAAAACGTTTCTATATGAAAGTTGCTTAAAAAAATTATATTGATCCATTTTTAATCACATGCTAATGGACTGCTCCGTTTTTCGTGCGGAGATGTATTAGCTATTTTGGGGGAATGACGCATGCGGGAGAGCCGGTCCCGCGCATCCGGCGTGCGGGAGCGCGCCAGCTCCAGGTGCCGCCTCCCCGGCCTGCGGCACTGGCTCGGTCCCGCATCCTGGTTCCGCGGGACCGGCTTGGGTTTCGCTCCCCCACCTCTATTCTACGGGTCGTCCTCGTTCCCACGCATCTATTTTACGGATTGGGTATATTTTTACAAATTAATCTCATGCATGTATATAATCACAAAATATATAAAAAAAGAAGTATATTTTCAAAAAAAATTTCATACTAACACTTACTAATAGCAATACCTTTAAAAGATTGGAGTATAAGAGATTTGCTCCAGTCCAGAAAAAAGTATCTTGAGGTACCGATACCTCACGGTACCAAATCGTTTCCGGTTGCTGGATTTAGCTAGGCCGGACAGGGATTGTTAGATCCAACAATCGGAAACGATTTTATACCATGAGGTACCGGTACCTCGAAATACTTTTTGCTGGACCGGAGTAAATCTCTACATATAAAGTTGAATTTCTAATCCTACTTTTACTTGTATTATAAAGAGGTATCGCTCAGGAGGCATAGGAGGTTATATACCTTTCTTTAAAGAAGAGTAAAGTTTATGTGGATTTTTCTTTTTTTAAAGATAATTTAAGAAATGCCATTGACAAGCGCCCAAGTCCTAGAAATGCCATCGAGTGTGAGTTCTAAGAAATGCCATCGTACAAACGATTTTATCACAAAAATACCATCGATGTTAGGATTCCGTCTATTTTGCGCCTTTAAATACACTGTTCATCCTATAGAACTTAACGGTGTGGAATGGACGAAACCCTAAACCCTAACCCAAAACCCTTTTTTGGACAAATTCGTTTGTACGATGGCATTTTTTAGAACTCACACTTATCGATGACATTTCTGGGATTCAGACGATTGTCAATGGCATTTATTGGATTATCTCTTTTATCTTCTGAAAAAACAATAAATTTGGATAGAGTGGTGGGGTAGGCCGGATTAGAATTGGGCTGGGTTGCATCGTGGGCTCAAGGCCTGCCAAGTCTGAGGTAAGAAATGACCCATGTGGCCGTGTCTCTACGAACTGTCCTGGCAGGCCAATCAATGAACAAACCAAAATGTCAAAAGACAACGAACGTAGTACGAGTAGTACTACGTGAATGGATCGGAGTAATCAATGGCGCAAGCAAATTATTCTCCTGCTCCTCTCCTAGCTTCTCCAATCGTAGGTCCCCGGATTGATTGATGAATCCGCCATTTTTGTACTCCTCCAAATCGCCATCGCAGCTCACCCGCATTTACGCCATGCAAACCTACTCACGTACCACGAACGAAGCGACTCCGATCGCTGGATCGATGGGTTCCCTTCGTGAGCGATCAGATCCCCAACCAACTCCGGCGCCGCCTCCGCCCGATTGTTCCGCCGGCCAGCGGCGGCGGGGAGAGGTCGTTCGGCTTCGCTTTCCCATGGAGATAGGTTTCGTTATTTTTTACTCCATCCGTCCCCTAATACAAGGGGTTTTGATATTTTACTTGCACTGTTTGATCATTCGTCTTATTAAAAAAAATAAAAATTATTATTTATTTTATTTGTAACTTACTTTATTATCCAAAGTATATTAAGCACAACTTTTCGTTTTTTATATTTGCATAAATTTATTTGAATAAGATGAGTGGCCAAACGTTACAAGAAAATAGTGAATATCCTTTATATTAGGGGACAGAGGTAGTAGTAATTAAGATGTGGATTCTATCTCTGTTTTTGTTATCACGTTTTTCAAATTACTAAACGATATATTTCGTGTGAAAACTTTCAGGATGAATTGCTCTAAAATATTAAATTATATGTTTTTCAATTTATAATAATTAAAACACAATTAATTGTGTGCCGATGACTTCCTCGTTTCATATGTCGTTCATATATTTTTTTCATCAGTCGGGAACGGGGTCTTAGGTGGTGTTTGGATACAGGGACTAATTTTTAGTTCCTATTACATCGGATGTTTGAACACTAATTAGAAATATTAAACGTAGATTAATAATAAAACTAATTGCATAAATGAGAGCTAATTCGTGAGATAAAATTTTTAAGCCTAGTTAATCTATAATTAGCACATGTTTACTGTAGCGTTACATAGGCTAATTATGGATTAATTAGGCTCAATAGATTCGTCTCGCGAATTAGTTCAGAGTTATGAAATGAGTTTTATTATTAGTTTACGTTTAATAATTCTAACTAGTGTTAAAATATCCCTGTTCCAAAACAGGGTCTTAATGCTGCAAAGCTAGAGAGGATGGATGGGCGAGGTACACGCATTTGCTGCTCTGATCTGCAGCGAGGGCAAGGGGGATGGATGGATGGACCGAGGAGTAGGAGTGGTAGCACTTGGCGGTTTGCAATCAAAGTCGATGTGATCGATGGATGGGTGGATGGATGGATGGATCATCCGATGCATACAGCTGCAATGAAAGCTGATGCGCTGCAGCGCGCCGCCTCGGTGGTGTTAAATGTGCAAAACTGATGCTGTACGTGGTTGGAACTTGATGGCTTTGGTTTGATGCCATGCCCTTCTTGTTAAGGACGTTTCGAATGATGGTACACCACACTTCCGAGTCTAAATTGGGATTGCTTCAAGTCTTTCTTCTTCTTCTTAAAAAAACATTATGCTTTTTCTAGGGACATGATTCATTTAGAATGCGTTCACGGGAAATATGATAAATGTAAGTAGATAGGACAACTTATAAATTATACCTTTCGGTATAATAACCTGACTAGTGTAAAACAATCACACAAGTAAAATTAAGATTAGTGTAAGTCATTTTATTGTTCTCGACTCTTCTAAAATACTGTATGGTGTGTTCGGTATAACTTTACTATGACTCCACAACTGTCACTATTGCAGCCAATGTTTTAAATAGTGAGTTAAGACGTCTAGCGACAACCTTCTAAAATAATTATAGCGAGCTAAATAAAGTTATAGCGGCTAAATTGTACATCAGAATAAAGCTAGACCCTTTCTTAACCAGTTATAGTTGGAGATTTAAAATCTGACTACAACGTTACATATGTTATTGTTGTAGCAAGCTGCATGATAAGACCATACTCCATACACCAGTGCATTTAAACATTATATCAACTTTTTTCCCTTAGCTCTTGCCAAATAAATATTACTTTTATTTTTTTTGTCAAGATTCTTATACGCATAATTCTATTATATAAACTTGTCATCAATAAACATGAGATATTACAGTTAAAACTTAAAAGCATACTGTTACTAACTAACTAAGCTTCCGTTGCTGTCATATACCAAACCTCTCGTACGCTACTATGTTAATACACGCCAAAAACTTATAAGTTATAACCATTTTTGTCATATCTTTCATTTCATGTTTGCTAAATGAAAATTACTTCTCACCACTCCTATAAATAACCCTAAATAAGGCCCTGTTTGGTTGGAGGGAGTAAAACTTAGTCCCTTCACCTTAGTCCTTTTTAGTCCCTAAAGTCCCAAACAGGAGAGACTAAAAAGGACTTAAAGTGCATGTTAACGACCAACGCATCAACAGTGCATTAGTCCATTAGTCCCTATAGAAGGAGCTTATTTGGACTAAAGTAGCTTCTTTCCACCCGTTGCCCCCATGTATGGGCATGGTGCATATCTCTTTGTATGGTTTTAGGGATAACATAGTCATTCTACAATGCAATTAATAACTTTTAGTTCCTATATCCAAACAACCATGGACTAAAGTGTTTAGTCCTAGGACTAAAGGATCTAAACACCTCCTAAAGCTATTATTATCAAGCACGCATGCCTATCACATTAAATGCATGCATGCACCTACTCTATCCTTTACAAAATAAATTAATTTCTCACACGTACCACAAAGAGAAATTATAGTTCTTGAGAAAATACCTGGAGGTAATAAGATTTTATACTATAAATTTTGGTACATTAAGATATTTAGTACCTAGAAAATATGATATCTTTCGATACTTTTTTAAGAATCGTAAATTATCCTACCACAAATATCAATATAAAATAAAAAAAACTAGAATACGTAATCCTTATCAAATAGTAATACAATTATTTTTAATTTTATCTATCTCCAATATAATGATCTCTTATGTTCACACTTCAACGTAATGATTACTTAAAGATAAATTTGTTTTAGGGAAGAAAAAGGCTAAATACGATATTTTTCTGAAAATAGTACTGATCCATGGTTCCTTCGTCGTCAAATTAATACTACCAAACCTCTTGACAGCAACTGCCCGTGTGCAGCAGCAGCTGTCCGTGTGTTGTGTGCTCTCCACAAACCTTGGACCAGTCCTGTCTATGTTTGGGGCAAGTGACGGTGAACACTTCCTCTGACAATTCTGTTGACCAGCCTCCATAGCAGGCAAACACAGCCATACGCCCATACTCCTGCAATTCTTCGGTCTTCGCTTCTTCTCCTGCGTCGCCATGCGGAGTCGGAGCCCTCTCCTCTTCGGCTCCGACAGGCAGCCCAGACATGGCAGTACACGTGAGCTCAGCTACTACTGTACCCAGGACTACCGCTACAGTACCCGCTCTCCCTTTAACTTTACTCCCTTCTCTCTCTCTTTCTCTGCTTTCCCGGCTGCTGCTCTGGATTTCACATTTGGATCGTTTTGAGAAACTTATTTTATAATTAGATCTCTAAAAACTTATTTTAGAAATAATTCTTTCCGTGACGCTAGTGTTATTGGCATCATTGTCCAATATGACGGCGCTAACGACGTTGGTAATGTCCCCCTCGCCTCTCGGTGAAAGCTAAGTCACAAATATAAAGGAGGACATCGGCAATGTCATTGACACCTAGGATCTATTTGCAGTAGAAAATAATATATTTGAATTTTTTTACAAATAGGTCATCGGCACCAAAAACGCTCGCGCCGATGAACGCCGACGTTGGCATCATCGACAACGCCGACGTTGCCACTGTGAAAATAATCATTTCTAGAATAAGTTGTTTAGACGTCTATTTGTAGAATAAGTTTTCTAGAATGATCAAAATATGAAAAATCTAGGGTTGGTGCTAGGGCATTTTTTCCCCTCAGAACAGCTGAATGACTGAATAGCTAAATTGATTTTACCATCACTATTTCATGACACAAACAAATTAACTAACTTCTACTATAAAATACTTTCTTTAAAAAAATAATCATGTGTAGAGAAGTTTTATGAAAATTATACGGTTTACCAGCTCGAAAAACGTGTTATTTAATCCATACTTCTGTTCCTTTTGCAAAAGAACAGGTCCGCGTGCCTTTTCGCTTTTTGGTGTTTTCTTGCGTGAACCATTCTCTTTTTCTTTCTTTCTTTGGTCTCATATGCTTGGATTTTATCGGTTCCCGTGTGGACCCTTGTCGCTGAACGATGAGAGATTTTAAAGGCGTTTCTTGAGCTAACCCCCCCTTTGGATCATATTGGATGGATGGACAGTGAGTTGGACATGTCTTGCATTTTGCATTGGATTTGCTAGCTGGTTTTGGTTGCCTCCATCCAGGAAAAAAAAGGTGTACTCCCTCCGTCCAAAAAAAGACAAACTCTGGTTTCCATGTCCAACGTTTGACCGTCGAAAAAATTATAAAAAAAATAAAAAGATAAGTCACGCATAAAGTATTAATCATGTTTTATCATCTAACAACAATGAAAATACTAATTATAAAAATTTTTTATATAAGACAGACAGTCAAACGTTGGTACGGAAACCTAGGGTTTGCCTTTTTTTTGGACAGAGGGGTAGTTCCGTTATGTCCTTTTAAAGATTGGTTGTTGGTGGTAGTAACCTCCATGCTCATCTGTATCAACCACCGGCAATTGACAGAGGGGAGCCACCTGGGAAAGAATTAGTTAGCCTTTTTAAGTAATGGACTGAGTATAATGGCCACTAATAATGGGAGTACCATTGGACTGCACTCTAGGTTTGTCATATATCTATTGCCTCTAAAGTAGGATGTAATAATACGTGGGGGCGAGGTGTTTTATGTCAACGGTTCAATTGTACGGCTAGGTTCGTTTCAGCTTTGGGCTGAGATTTTTCTCATTTTCCGTTAGCAGGTTTTTCGAATTGTTAGATGATGTGTTTCTAAAAACAATTTTATAGATTTTTTTTAAAAAAATATTAAACAAACATATTTTAAAGTTTTTAATAATTAATACTTAATTAATCATTGCGCTAAGGACTTGTTTCGTTTTATGATAATCCAGCTAGAAGCTAAACTGAACGGGGTATAAGTAGAAAAACTTAAGTGCCCGCGCTAAAAAGAAATGCGAAATGTGATGTATCTAACTATTCTTAAGTCAAAATGTAGTAACAAAGACTAGTGACAAATAGTACATAAGATGTAAATGGAGGAGGTGGCCATGCTGATGTGGTTGAGTTTAGTTGTTGACAATATTTATTCACTTGCTTTATGTGTTATGATCTATAGGCCTAGTGGGTCATCTCATAATTTGGACGTGTAAATTGATGAAGATGAACATCCTTTGTTTTCTTGTCCAGTGTTCTTAGTGGTTGGTTGCAGACAAGCTTATGATACCAAAGAATGTTGAGAAATATTAAACATGATACCAAAAAATCAACACATGTTGGGGGCAATGCTTGGACCCCCATTCCATTTACTTGTAAGTGGACACCAAGCTAATTTTTGGCACCACAGTACTATCTAATTAAATAGGCAGGATGGCCATTAAATAGAGATGGTGTCAAGCTTGTGCATAGCATAACAACAAACTAATGCTAAACAAAACCTATTATTATAACCGACTGACGTCACTCTCAGGCAAGTGACACAAAACTACCACAAGTGGCTCTGTTGGGGAACAAAGCGAAAGGAGATGGGAACAATTGACTTGTTTTATTTCTCCCATCTTATGGGGGCTATTATTGCAAAAAGAAAAATCTTACCAGTCACTACACAAATTTCCCTATCATACGGCAAATACCACTATGCAAATATCTGAAAATTCATTCGCATCTCGTTTTCAACCTGATCTTTGTAAGACCAGATATTTTGAAATGCATAGGTATTTCAGATTCAAAAGGTAGAAAAATAGGTTAATACGATTTTTTTTAAAAAAACATATATATAAAAAACTTTTGTACTAAACATATCATTTAACAGTTTGGAAAAAACATGCTAAAAATGAGATAGTTGGTCGCGTAAGAAGCATAAAAGAATGAATCCATACTATTCCAATCTATATATGATATGTTACAGGAGCTACTAGTTCATAAATGTAATCTTTATATAAAAAAACTTTTGATAAATACACCTGAAAAACCGTCTTCGGATACACACCATACTTTTAACCTCACCACACACACCTGTTGACAAGCAAGCGTCAAGTGATGAGTTTTTTTGGTTTTGCATCGGCAAAACTAAAGTCTAAATCTTACTCGTATATATGGTCTCCCAATCTCCCCTTATCTCCATACTGTGCCTCCTTCCCCTTGAAAAGAACATTCTCACATGCCCATATCCCATTTCGAAAAATCACATGCTCACAGCCCTCGCATCCACCCAAAAAGACTCAATCAACACCAACTGACAGCGACTAATCCATCAGCTCGAAAAGAACCCCTCCAAGTCCATCCAAAATCAAAACGTCCTAAATGAGAACCATCCACATGTTAATCACTTAGCATCAAAGCCATGGACCCCATCTAAACCTATAGCAAAGAAAGAAAAGAAAGAAAAGGAGAAACTTAATTAACCACCATCTAGCCAAGCCACCAGCTAGCCTCACTGTCATTATGGGGGGTTCACATCGTCTGCCGTTTTGGCTGACGGCAAACATTGCCGTTACCTTCATTCCTGCCACACATATTTCTATCAACAGCTGCATGCAGTGGTCCCAACATTTGTGATTAATTAGGGATTACTAATCAGCATAATCACTTATTTCTCTTAAAAAAATCAGCCAAAGCGCACGAAAACAAAAGTAGAGCAGAGCAAAATACTACAGCAAAGCAAGGTTCTGTTATACTAAGAAGCTATCCAAATACTTGAACAATAGTACATGTCTTATAAAATATTTAAGTATTCATTTGACAAAAACAGCATTGCTGCACTACTACTATGTCCCAGATAGAGTATTTTTCATCCAAAAACGAGCAGCGAAATGAAGCTACTGATAAAGTCCTTCATAATACAACTCACATCCATCTGAATCACCCTACAAATGTATAAACTGATATAAGTTAAAAAAATTGGAATTTATCAAATCTTATAAAACAAAAGTCAGGGTTAGCATACCGCCAGTAGCTGGGTATAGCTACCCAAAAATTCAAAGCCCTGGTGAGATTCTTTTGTACTATTCTCCAATATGTTCTCTTCCAATGGCTCAACATGTGCTACTTCATTCCCATTCTTAGCCTGTCAGTGGACCATGGTTACCTAAATTGTGATTTACAACAAAATAACTAATGAACGTTTAATTTCATTTATTTTTTCTTTTTAGCATACATACATACCTTAGGCTTTTCTTTCTTTTTTTTTTATGTAGTTTGTCAACCAAATTCTTCTTTTGCTTCACTTTGCCGCCGAGATTCTATTTGCTGATTTTTTTTGGAAGATAAATAAGTGATTCTGCTGATTAGTAGTCCCTAATTAATTATAAATGGTGGGACCACTGCATGCAGCTGTTGATAGAAGGATGTGTGGTAGGGATGAAGGCAACGGCAATGTTTGCCGTCAGCTAAAACGGCAGACGATGTGAACCCCATTATGGGTACATATTAAGCCAGCTCCACCTTTTATCGAGCTTTTGTTATAGTACTAAATTTTGTATGACTCCTTCTATTTTCTATAATTTTGGTTAATATAACCTACTCCGTTGAGCCTGAGCAAAAACAACTTCCGTTAAGAATTAGAAAAATAAGATTTATCGTATTTTCTCCATTACATGAAATGTAATAAGCCAAACCGGAGTAAAAACAGCCTCCACTTATTTTTTTAAAATAAAAAAGTACTGCTATACATACGACCATAACACACGAATAACGAATAGTATCCGACCGCGCCTCATCCACCAATCCTTACACTCGGCTTCTCCCCATGTGGGCCCAGAAAAACACAACATTTGTATCTATACACTAGCTGAGTCGGACATAGATCGTACGCACCGATAGTACATAGACCCATTTCGTTTACAAAATATAAAAACAAAACTAGATGAATTAGAACCATTTTTTTAATTAGAGCCATTTTTAATTAAGCCAACAATATGAACTACTACTTTTTTTTCCAACACCAACTGTCCACAGTGTCACTCTGACCCATTTCGTTTATAAAATATAAAAACAAAACTACATCATTTTCACAATGTAAGTCATTCTAGCATTTTTCATATTCATATTGGTATTAATGAATCTAGATAGTATCATTATGAATGTGAAAAATGATAAAATGACTTATATTGTGAAACGGAGGTAGTAGATGAATTAGAGCCATTTTTAACTAGCCAACAATACGAACTTCTTTTTTTTTTCCAACACCAACTGTCACAGTGTCACTCTGAGGGAGCACAGCTGAAGCTCACTCACCCTTGGCATTTACTCCTCGTTCCACCTTCCCCGCTTCAATTCGCCTCCACCCCCCACTACCTCGCCACTCCCCCCTCTCCCACTCCATTTCTCCAAACCAAAGCTCTCTCCCACCTCCGCTTCCGCCATGGCCACCGCTCGCGCCGCGTGGTAGCCACAGCCCACAGCCACAGCTGCCAGATCCCGCGGGGACGCAGGAGGAGGTGGGTGGGTCGAGCTCGCTTGCGGGGGAGGGAGCCGAGGCGAAGGCGAGGCGAGGCGACGCCATGGGGGGATGCCACGCGAAGCCGCTGACGCACGAGGAGGCCGACGGCGCCTGCTCGCCCCCGCGCGAGCGGCCGCAGCCGCCGGCCACGCCGCCGCGGGGGTCCGGCGCGGCCACCCCCGCGTGGAAGACGAAGCCGTGGGCGTCGCCCTTCTTCGGGTTCTCCACGCCCAGCCCGAGCCCTGCGCACCACCTCTTCTCGGCCTCCTCCCCGCGGAGGTCCCCCGCCCCGTCCGCGCCCACCACGCCCGCGAGGCGGTTGCTGCGGCTGCCGTTCCCGCCGCCGTCGCCCGCCAAGCACATCCGGCAGGCGCTCGCGCGGCGCCACGGGCCCCCGCGGCCGCCGATCCCCGAGGAGGGCGGCGACGTGGAAGGGGAGGGCGGCCGCGGGCTCGACAAGGGGTTCGGGTTCAACAAGGGGTTCGCGGCGAAGTACGACATGGGGGACGAGGTGGGGAGAGGCCACTTCGGCTACACCTGCGCCGCGAAGATCAAGAAGGGGGCGCGCAAGGGGGACGCGGTCGCCGTCAAGGTCATCCCCAAGGCCAAGGTGATGTGCCGATTTTTGCTTGTTTCTGTTTTTTTTCTTGCAAATGCTGGAAAAATCAACTCCATGTTTGGTGAGTGTGACTGTGTGGTTGGTGGAATTTGAAGAAATTGGATGTGCATCTGCATGCCAATTTTCTGGGAAATGACGGTGTGAGGATTTAGATTTCCTGGAGGTGGTGTAGATTTGTTGATGGCGCAATTGGCTAATGCACTATGGTGTTCATCATATGCTGATTTTGCACAAAATCATCATACATTCATGAGTTTTTTTTGGTCTGCATCTCTGTTTTATAAACTAGTGAAAACTTGAACCTCGTTTCTGCGAAAGCAAACGATGTCCGAATAACAAAGAGTTATGATGTGGCACTAGTGCACAACTGATTTCCTAAGAAATGTGGCCCCCTTCATGTAAAAGAAGAACAGCATTTACCTAAAGGAGTAGGATTGCTGTTTCCAATTTCGATAAATATTTCGAGATCAATGCTGTCTTCCGACAGTATGTTTTGTGTATTAACATGGTACAGTTCTGTGTTGTGCATTGCAAGCATGACGAAACTTCACCAGTTCATTGCATGCCCTTGAGGATCATTGTAGAACAATATTTTCTGCTGTATACTTTCTGCCTTCTTGCATAGCATGCAAGGTTTTCTACTGTAAATATATGCCTGTTTGAATGATGAGATTTGAGTAAGCCTGGGTGCTATTTGTTGTGAAATTACGTTTGATTATGGTAGCTCCTTGGCAATTGGCAATATCGTTCTGTTACTGTTGTAGAGTACATGTAGTTCTAACATCTTTTATTCTGGTACTACCTTTATTTATCATCTTTTAGGAGGAAAAGAATTCTCAATTACTCGCAGTTCGCCACTTGGCATGAACTTAGTTCTTGATATGTACAACTGTACCTATTTTTTTGACATCGTATGGGGTTGTTCTGATTTTATCAGATGACAACATCCATTGCTATAGAGGATGTCCGAAGGGAGGTGAAAATATTGAAAGCTTTGGCGGGACACAAGAACTTGGTTCAATTTTATGATGCCTATGAGGACAATGACAATGTGTACATAGTAATGGAGTAAGCTTCCAATACCTGCAAAGTTGCAATATGATTGGCTTCATATTTCATATGGTACTCATAGAAAAACCTAAGTTTCTTCCACTGCCTGAGTTTCCACTAACTCATGGGAAAACCCAGGTTTCATATTTCATATGATTATACTATATTCTATCCACTCACCCCAAATTCCCAATTATTAATTACCCTTTCCTTTCTATTGTATGTTCTTGCTCTGAGCAGTAACTACAACTCAACTTTTTTCCAGGGTAGCATTGATAGTTTAAATATACGGTATTAATTATTTGTCTTATTAACATGCAGTTAAAATGAACTTAAATTAATGTCCTTTGTAGGTGACTGGGTGGTGTACCCTTACCTGAAGTTCTTTTAGCTTTTTTTTTTTAAAAAAAAAGAGATTAACATGCAGTTAAAATGAACTTAAATGGTATAAGTTTCATTGATTACACCCAGCCAAATTTTACCTCTACGGGCCTAAGGAGCAATGTCTTCTATAAGAAAATCTCCATGCATTTTTATTTTTATTTTATACCTTCACCCAATGGTGATCCCTTGATATGTGTAAATCCTCTTCACTATTTATTTTTAACATGTGTCACACCATGTTCTGTTGATGTTCAAAGTTCCTATTGATTGATCCAAGTCCTATTTTTTTAGGTTGTGTGAAGGAGGAGAGCTTCTGGATAGAATACTTTCCAGGTATGTTAAATGCAAACTTTAGTAGTGGGTACAAGCACAGCACTATAATATTCATTACAAATTGATTTAGTACAACTGTTTTTCATTTGCTGTAATTAGAGGTGGGAAGTACTCTGAGGATGATGCAAAAGCGGTTCTGGTGCAAATATTAAATGTCGTTTCATTTTGCCACATTCAAGGAGTGGTTCATCGGGATCTCAAGCCAGAGGTGATGTGATTTTTCGACACCCCAATCATTGTTTACTTGTCAGCTTTTTCATATTTGATGTTTTTGAAGCGCTGAATTTCATGATGACAGTAAAACTAGCCAGGCCTTTAATGGAAACTGCAATTATTTTTATGTTTCTTCTTCCATTCTACGTCCTATCCATGATCTTGAGCATTGCAGTATTCAGTTATCCTATTATTTGTTCATAACATTCCTTGCATGGTCTATTTATTTCATTACTGTTCCTTTTTCTGTGCAATTATGTGAACTGTTTTCACGATTGAGAGACTAACAAAAGATGATCCTTTTTCAGAATTTTCTATTTACTTCAAAAGATGAGAACTCTCAACTTAAGGCTATTGATTTTGGCTTATCAGATTTTGTAAAACCAGGTTAGTTTCGTACTGCTCAAACAGCCAAGATTAACTTATTGATTACTATATCCACAAGTGAATATGGTTCGCTGGTAACAGATTCTTAAATATGCTTTTCTAATATTTATGCAGATGAGAGGCTAAATGATATTGTTGGAAGTGCTTATTATGTTGCTCCTGAAGTTCTGCACAGATGCTATAGCACAGAAGCTGATGTCTGGAGTATAGGTGTAATTGCATATATTCTCCTTTGTGGCAGTCGTCCATTTTGGGCACGCACTGAATCTGGCATATTCCGTTCCGTTCTCAAAGCTGACCCCAGTTATAATGAGGCACCTTGGCCTTCTCTTACTCTGGAAGCAATGGATTTTGTTAAGCGCTTGCTTTGCAAGGATCCACGTAGAAGAATGACTGCAGCACAGGCTTTAAGTAAGATCCATTCTATCCATATGGATTCCAATGAATGATGAATTGTTCTTAGTAATCTTTATATTTCGTTTTCAGGTCATCCATGGATCAGAAATTACAATGACATTAAGCTGCCACTGGACATCCTTATATTCCGACTTATCAAAGCTTATATTCGTTCCTCATCATTGCGAAAAGCTGCTCTAAGGGTAATAAAACTTGTTCTGTTTTTCTCCTATTGTTTTACATAGGTAAATGCTGTAATCTTTTCATGGCCGTGAAGTAATTTGCATTTTTAGTAAAAAAATATTATTTCTTTTGCGGTTATCTCCTATAAATTCTTGAACTAGACCAGTTATAGTTTTTTTTGCCATAATTTTGTTAGTTCAACTTCCAAGAAATCCTAGATTTTTTTTCGTGCCAATTGCATTCAGGATTTTGTCCAGTGATTGTCCAATTTTACTTTGTCTGGAATCCACACTTATTTTAATGTATTTTCTTTCTTGACCTGTTACAGGCTCTATCGAAGACTTTGACTGTTGATGAGCTTTTCTATCTGAAAGGACAGTTTTCTCTGTTGGAACCAGACAGAAATGGATGCATCACTCTAGATAATATCAGAATGGTTGGTCCACCATAGAGCCCTGACATGCTCTCTTCTGTTCATTTTTAAGCTACTTCCTGACCATTGTTTTCATTCTCTTAGGCCTTAACAAGAGAAGCCACTTATGCTATGAAGGAATCACGAGTTCAGGAGATTCTTGTCTCGGTATGTTTGATTTTTTTTTTTTTAAAAAAAAATAGGACAGACTTTCCATTCATGCATAGTTGTACTTGCTTTATTTATAACGGGATCTTCATTTCAGTTAAGCGCTCTTCAGTACAGAAGAATGGACTTTCAAGAGTTCTGTGCAGCAGCAGTTAGTGTGCACCAGCTTGAAGCATTAGATAGATGGGAGCAACATGCCCGTTCCGCTTATGATTTCTTTGAGAAGGATGGCAATCGAGCTATCGTAATTGATGAACTAGCTTCTGTATGCGATGCCTTCCTTCCTATGTTCTTTCTAATTGGTCGATCTCATGTTCTTTCTGATCGGTCGATTTGGTTTCCTTATACCTTCACTTGTTCTTTCTCAGGAACTGGGTCTCAGCCCTTCAGTGCCATTGCATGTTGTTCTGCAAGATTGGATCAGGCACACCGACGGGAAATTGAGTTTCCTTGGATTTGTCAAGTTATTGCATGGCATGTCCAGCAGGTCCTTGTCAAAGATGAGATAGCTGTTGATACTCTCTAACGACAGCACAAATTTATGCTGCCCTAGCGCGAGCTGAATCGGTCCAGACAAGTTTACAAGGAAACATCGATCATCGATCGGAGTCCACCGACCGAAGATAACAGCTTGTGCTAGCAGTCCTTGTTTTCTCACTAATTTGAGTATAGAGTTCAGTTTGTTGTCGCCTGCCTACTGATCACCACCATTTTAGTTGATAGGAAAAATGAAAAACCTCACCCCATGTCTGCAACATGTGATGTCTCTAACAGTCTTTAGGATAGCCATCCTGTTCAGTTGTTGGGACTGTCCCAGTTGTGTTGTAAAATTCCCTGGTTCCTCTGGAACTGGGGCGAAGTCGCCTGCTGTTAAGGAAGTAAGGATCCTGATGTCCAAGAGGGTGGTTTAATGCTGCCATTGTCAAGTGTGCCGTTATACTGATTCAGAATGAAAAAAATGTGGTATTTTTTTGGTGTTCATCTTGTGTTCTCCTCCAGTTTCTTAATGTCTGATGAAGATTGGGCTACAACGATTGGGCACATATTCACAGCTTCGGATTCAAATATTTCTTGCAGCCGAGTATTTTTAGCTCTAGAAAATTATGGATCTGTGATTATATTGATAGCATTTAGATGAATTATTTTCTTGGTGTTTTACATGAAATATAAAAATTTCAAACCAATATAGTTTAGCTTAGCTTATAAACTCTAAATAAAGTACCGGTCTATCCCAAAATATAAAATCTAGGACTAAATGAGACATATCATAGTCCAATAAATTTGGACAGCTTTATGTCCACATTTGTTGAACTAGGATATGTATTTTAGGATGGAGAGAGTAAGTATATAAGCACTAGACCTGACATAATGCAACACTATCTCCCTTCCAAAATATAAGAAATTTTAGGAGTATATTGAGAAAATTGGTGAAATTAAATAGAAAAAAGTTGTGATTGGTTGAGAATAGTAGATAAGATATGGAATTTGAATGGTGAAAAGAAAATGTATGGAGAGAAATTGTAGTAGTATGTTTTTGGATAAATTTTGAAGGTTAGAAAATGTTATATTTTGAAACGGTTCCTATTGATCTTAGCAATCGATGCTTTGATCCGAAGTTCCAAACGTTGATTTTGCGCTTTATTTCAAAAAAAGAAAAAAAAGGGACTCCCGTGAACCAAACGGCCGTGCTTTCAAATTTACGATTTGAAATTTGAATCTCTCATCGAGGAGGTAAAGCGTCAACACCACAAGCCTACGCCTACACGGAAATTTGAGGCGCCCTTCCATTCCGAGGCGGAAGGCAATCGGAGGAGGGCGAGGCGGCGAGGGAGGGAGAGCGGCCGCCGGCGGGGTGCCTGTGGAGCGCTGCCCTTACTGCGATGCCTGTAACGAGGAGGCGCGCCGCCGCAGCGGTGACGGCGGTGCTGGTCGAGGAGGAGCGCGCCGCAGCGATCGACATCTCGTCGGATTCTGACGCCGGATCTGAGTCTGGGTCGGAGGAGGACGACGAGGAATCCACCAGCGACGAGGACTACTACATCGACATCAGCGACAGCGACGGCGAGGAAGGCGGCGGCGCGGGGAGCGAGGAGGAGTCGGAATCGGAATCGGAGGCGGAGCGGGAGCGGGAGCCGGAGCAATCAGGCGTGGATCGGGGCGAGGCCTCCTGCAGAAAAATCGCCGATCTCCTCCGCGGTAATCACCTCGATCCCCTCCTCGCTGCGTGCGCGTGCGCGCACCACCATTTGTGCTCGCATGCCACTCGGACGAACTGGCTATCAGAGGAGAGGAGGTGCGGGCCGGGAGGGTGCCTGATTGATTCGATTCAGGATTGGCGACTTTGCGTCGAGGGGGAGCCATCGCTTCGCCATGGCGACCGGCTTGCCGGAGGAAGAGACGACGGGGAGAGTGGCGGCTTCGCACGGTGGCGTTTACTGTTGCGTGGGGAATCAGCTTAGGCCCGCTTGATTTTTAGATCATTGAGCACATTATTATGGGGAATTATATTTACTTATCATTTAGATAAATTGATTATTTCACAAAATTAACTCAATAAAATAGTTTTAGTGGTATAGAAGGAAGTTTTCTAAAGAAGATGTATTTTCGAACCGTGGGACAAATAATTCAAAAAAAAATCTGAAGGGTCCAAACCAGAGGTTATTTTGTAAAAATCCAGATCGCTATACCTACCAAATGGGGTTATTTGTAGCACAAAATTCTCGGGTAGCGAATAGCAGTTCAGAAGGGGGCTATTTTGTAAGAAAATGGCTTGCTGCCAACATTAGCAATTAAAATTGCGGGTTATTTGTAAAAGTCAATGATGGGCTATTTTGCAAAATATTCTTCACTGCCATGGATCAATCATATGATCCTTTGATAATTTACCTTATGTTTCCAGAATGAAAAATATGCAGTTGAACATCATACTAATATGGTCTACTTGCTTGAATAGTATTATATTCCTACAACATAAGCTAATGAACAGTTTTTTTTCATTGTAGCGGGGCGAAATTTGGATGGGATTAAGCTGGTTGATTGCAAAGCATATTTAAAGAAGAATGGCCTTAGCCAAACTGGGGACTTGGCTACTTGCATAGAAAGAATAGTGTTGCATTGGAGGTTAGTTACTTGGATGATTCTCTGTCGAATTATGCAGTAATGTTATGCTTATCTATCCCATGATCCGGAGTAGCAGTAATGTAGAGAACACCACTTCCTCTGTGCCATTTCTTTCTTTTCATTTATCCTGATTCTTTTGTTCTGTAATAGTATTGTTATGCATTGAAGAGTTTTCCTTTCATCCTGGAAATGCATTGATCTTGCAACACTTCAGAACAGCCAGACGCATGTAACATTCTGCTTTGTTTTCCTATTAGGTTCAAAGATAGGGATCCAGAGAAGATCTATCCACGCTCATCCTTTTGTATTAACTGTAAAGGTGCCACCTCAGTTGGAAACAAGCCTTTATCTGTCTGCATACGAAATTATCCAGGTTATCTGTCTGAATAAAACAAGCCTTTATCTCTCTCACTTTAGGTGATGTCTGTAGAGGTGATACCGTTTTATTCAAGCAGAAGGTTTATGAGAAAAGGTAGAAATCTGCACTTCTGTACTCACTAGCATTTGCGTAGATTAATAATGAGAGAACTTCCCTTTGTTGACTTTGTTAGTGGAAAAAGGCATTCAAAATGTATAGGAAAGCGAATTGTAGCTGGGAGTGTTATTAAGGAAAGTTATGGAAAAGAGAAGCAGCAGCACACTTTTACTGTAAGGATTAATTTCAGTAATATATTTCTGCTATTGTCTGAAAATAATAATTATATGTCACTGCTGCAGCATTGGTTTTCTTGAGCTTCTACTGACTCCTTTAGCTGTTGAATTTGATAGATCCAAGTTTTCTGGAGCAAAGGAGTAGGCAAATTACCACCTTTGTATCTGCTACTTGTCAAAGGGCGCAATCTCTACAGAATGATGACTTTCCGTCAGGTAGGATAGCTCTTACCTGAATTGTCTTAAGTATGTTACCTTTTAGATTCTAGGGATGCAAGCGGGCCAACCTGTGAGCCCGGACCCCGACTTATAGGCAAAATTTAGAGGGTAACTCGCGGGTTGGCTCGTGGGTTACCTACTAATTTAACCTATAAATAGGTTTATGGGTTGATCCACTTGTATCTCTAGATACGGCAAGCCGGGTAACGATGTGAAAACCCACGGATTACCACTTATTTGACCTATAAGTGAGTTGGCGGGTTGGCCAACCCTCATCCCTATTTTAGAACTTGTGCTATCTAGACAATACTGTAGCAGATTAGCTGTCATTCTCATGTGTTCAAAAAATCTTGTTGATATTATCATTTTCTGTGGATGGGTTACTTATATGCAGCCATAAATGTGTTTATATCTATCTCAGGATGAGTTTGTATACTTTTCAGCTTTACATTGAAGTTCTTTTTTATTATTATTTAGCCTTGGCTAAATGAAGCAGATAGATCGAAGGCTCTAGATGAGAAGCACAGCAGGGGAGATGCTGCAAGGCGTGTTCGTGCATTGAGTAGACCTGATGCTGCAGGAAACAGTAATTTCTATACTCAAGAACCCTGTTAAATAAAGCTAAGATACTACATGTTTCCTTAACCTGATTACAATTGAGAGAGAATCTTTCTAATGGCAGTTGCCTTCTGAATTTTCTGAGTGCTATTACATATGTAGGTTCATATCAGTCATGATGTCGCATGCACCATGTGACAAATACTATAAAATGTTTGATAGACCTTTAGTCGCATACTACAGATTTTATAATGACATGTAATCATGTATTGGGCATTTCGCATTGAGAACTATAATATTCCATGGTAGAGGCAGCTGTTTCTTAGAGGGAATCGTTTAAAAGCCCTTTTTAGTCACTTTTACATGGAGAAGAGCATAGTTTTGCACAAGCCATTGTAAAAATGTAATTATAACTTAATTCTGAGCTGATCATAAACTTAAAGAGATACACTTCTGTTTCTTGGAATGTTTTTCATGCATCGTTTTGTTTATGAGTTTTGTTCAGAATGAATTTTATATTAGCTCTTAGCAATTTCTCTCTCCACTTTTCAAGTCAATTATCTTGAAACTGTACGTATCTTTTGCCAAACTAATTGAATTCCAACTTCAATTTATAACATATCCTTCTGGTGGCATAAAGGCAAGAAAACGACGCAAAAGGGAAAACATCAATCTCAAGCAGGACGGCCTGATAGTGGAAGCAGTATCAAGAAAGGCAAGAAGCGTGTTATGCAGTCCTCCAATCCTGATCTCCCCACAAAAAGATCCAGGAATGAAGAGAGCCAATCGTCTTCCGCAAAACAATTCGCTGGTGGTCAGAACACGAAGACAAGTCGTGCCCGGCTGGATAGAAGTGATCGCAGCACCAACAGAGCTAGGATGAGAGAAAGGAAAGCTGATTCCCAGCAAAATCTCGCTGGTGGCAGCCATGCTCAATTCGGAGAAAGGAATGCAGGTTCAGGTTATGATATGCAGGCAAGTCATGGATATCTGGTTGGAGTGCAGCAGTCTCCCTTTGAGATCGTGAGGCCCCAGAGGCCACCTCCATTCCGTGAAGTTGGCAATGCCTCGCAACCTCACGCAGATGGCAGATCAACGGCATGCCCACACCCTAGGATGGGTTTCCAGCATCCAAATGCGGCATTGGCTGGTTCGCATCCACCTGCTTATTATCTGGGAAACACACCGAATCAATTTCCATCATTTGCATCACTCAATGTGCGACAAACTGTACACCACCATCCTCTGGATCAACTTGGAGCGTCATTTGCACCATTCAATGTGCCACAAACTGTATACCGTCCTCGTCCGGAAGGAGGATATGTGATGCCACAGTTCAGATATTCTGGTGGTAGCAATGGTTTTCCTCGGTAGGAAAGATTTGGCAGATGGCAGTTTGCATCGTTGAAGATTGCATTCGAGGCCGGAAGCTATGGTTTTCAGTTTCGTGAATGTCAGAGAAATGAAACAAATCTGGCCAATTTGGTAAAATGTGGCGGCCAACTGATTTCGCAGATTCTGTTGTGAACAAGGCATCGATATTATTGAATGACCACTGTAAAAGCCATGTAATGGAAGTAGACACATCAGAAAAATATGTATAGGATGGCTAAGAAAAACAATCTCAAAGGCCTGCTTTTTGAAACCTTTTTTAATAGAAATTAAATGAGGTAAAAATTATATTTCTTATCTCTGAACTTATGATTCGGTTAAATTTTGTCCCTCCCAACTTTCTAAGCCAAATAAAATCTCTCAAGTCTCAACTCTCAAAAGCGGATAAAAGACCACCCAATTGACAGCGGCTTTAACCCATAGGGGCGATGAAACCAGTGGTCCTTCATCGATGGTTCACCTTCTTCAAGACTTCAATAAGCCAATCCAATATGTAGGATTATCACTTACTCCATCTCTTCCACAAAGACTTCATTTATCTGTCCCATAACGACTTCATTTGTAATACAACTTCTTGTATTAATAAAGAATCACCATAGCCTAATTTGTTAAGAGTTGCTACAAATATTTTTTTTTGTGGGACAGAATGAGTACTGTCTGAATAGAGTAAATAAAGACGCACGCAACACCACATGCTATTTTGCACTCAAGATTGGATTTTATAGCTATATTTGTTTTTGACAAACCGACAAGAAAGAACGTCTATAGAACAGAAGGACATGTGGTTTTACAGGTACAAATGGTAGTAGCGAGTTCCTACGAGGAACTACCAAATAAAAGAGCAACTAGATTTTACACCATTAAGAGTACTAAAGACTAAAGTGGTGACGCCAATCCTGCTTACACGCGCTCTGCTGGAAGCAAAATGAGCTGCACGGCAGACTAACCGATCAAAAAGGAGATATCTGACCCTCTTATTGCATCAAAAGGGGTCGCCTTAGTTCATGAACAACATACATCATCTATCCGGCAATGACCTATATAGAAGTTTTTAGTATTCCTCGTGATCACTAATGTTGTGAGCAAAAAAATTCACATGGCGGAAGCAATGATTATTAACAAAAAAAAGCCCTTTTTTTTCCTGTCTACTATTGTACATAAGGGACGACTTTCTGTTGGGTGGGAACAAGGATGTTCTCCAGGTATCCAGCAGAACTAGGAAGCCATGGCTTCTGCTAAGGCCTGATGCTCAAGGAAGAGACATTATGGTTGTCTCAGTCTTGAGAAAAAAGCTCGACAATCAAACAAAAAAACTTGCAGTTGATGAGAAAGAACGTGTCAGCTGGGTGCTTTGCTTGGAGTACCACAAAAGAAAGAATTCCATCATCGATTCCTAGCTATCTCACCGCATGCTCGCGTTCCTGCAATGTGCAATGGGTACGATGTTATTTTATGAATGACAACAAGTAGGAACATAACATCAAAATTGGAAAGAAGCTAGAAGCCTAGAATTTCAGAAAAGGTCACAACTCATCGTATATACTCAGAAAAAATTTCAGTAATCATGCTGTTCCCAGCAGTGGAGCTGACATGCACTTTGAAAGAAAAGAAAAGAAAAGAATTTCTATGCATGGTGATATTATCTTGGATCATTAGTGCTGTAGAAATCCTAATGTCATACATAGCATACACAATCATATGCCTCTTCCAGGCTGATGATCTCAAACAATTATCAAGTGTCAATATTTAAAAATCTTGTAATATATACTGAACATGCACAAGATGCAAAAGGATGACCTATTTAAGGCATTCTGGGATATGCAAATATTTAACCAGAATATTATAGCAAAGTCACGGTATATATTGCAGAGTTAAAACTGCAAGCATCCAAAATAGTGGTTACTGGGAAAGACATACTTGTCTGCACAGACTCTTCGCCCAATGCTCTGTCAGAATCAGCTCTTTCCAAATAAGGCGTGATGAGGGCATCCAATTTAACAACCCACAGTGCAACTGCTGATGTTGTTTGTGGCATTGTTTGGAAGTATATGACAATGTCATCCAAATACGAACAAAAGCTTACAGATGATGAACTTTTGTACAGCCAATCCTCATCCATTGCCCCCACAAAATCAACAAGAACCTGAAGGACAAGCAGCACAACGATAAAAAGACAGAAAATACTGAGTAACTTAAAACAGAACAAAAAGGTTCCAACATTATATCATCTAATCTAAAAAAAGGAATACAACACACCTGTAAAAGCTCTGCCAAAGATGACGTTCGTCGCAGCCGCTTAACCCACAGCTTGTGCGAAGACTTCATCCACAAACCAGCAAACGCTGCTTCAGGCATGTGTGCCTGAAACGGAACAGAAGATAAGAAAATAAAATCAAGCTAGACAGCTGGTATATACTATGTATGGTTCTGGAGACACTTCAATAAACAAGTGAGTGACAATCTAACACGGCTATATCCTCAACTTTGTATCAGCAGGTACAGTAGCTTTTAAACAAAGTTAATAGAGACAATAGAACTGCATACTACATTATTTGAATACTAACCTCAATAGCATGAATGGCTGCCTTAAGTGCTTGTAGCTGTGAAGGCAGAACTTTATGATTTGGCACATCATACACATCTTCAGGATCCCTGCATGTAGCCACATGTATAGCATATCGTTCTTCAAGATCAAAGCTAACTTCAAAAGTAGAGTGGCATATTCTGCAATGCTTTTCATCTCTCCAATACAAATCATGACAACTTTCACAGCGAACTAGTGATTCCTTGAATGATTTCTTGCCACACTTAACAGCAGTTAGGCAAGAATAGAAAGAAGTCCAGATCCATTTATCAAATGTTTGAGATCTTTCCCACTTCAATATTTTCTCATCACCTCTCCTCCCAACTTCAATTGCTATTGCAGATGATGCATTTATCATATTCTCAGCTGGATTTGTGGGGACAGAAGCATTGTCAATGTCTGATGTTGGCGAAGCTCCATCTCCACTACTTAGCTTGGGTGAAGCTCCATCTCCACTACTTGTCTCAGAGTGAGATGTATCAGATGGCATTGCAGGTTGAACTGCATCTCTATTTTCGTAATGCTTTTTCATGGCTTCAAAAAGGCATGTCTGTCTCTTTTTCATTGACGCAAGAAGATAAGCTTCCCTAGTACCTCTGCTGTCTAGCGAAGCTAGTAGGGAAAGTAACTCCTGCAATCAAATATATAAAATGGTAAAGTTCCAATAGAAGTCAAACTCGAGTGAATAAATAAAAGGCATAATTATCTAAGCAGATTTAGCAGGTCGACAACCTGTGGTGAATCAATAACCTCCCAGTGACCATCTTCTGATGACTCGAAGTACACCCTACGATGTCCTGGATCATCTGCTCTACAAGGTCCAAGGAAGAGCCAATAATTATTATACCTACGGTCGGATCCTAAGAGAACAACTTGTGGTTGATGAGCAACTCCTGTAGACGTATCATTCCTTCCAGAGTAAGCAACATAATCACGACTTCTCAGGCTTCTTGACTGCTCATGCATAGAAGAATCCAAACCATACATGCTTCCTGATGCATTAAAGCACTCATCACTAGATTGACAAATGTTTCTTGTCGATTTCTTTATTTTCCCACCTGACACATGCGGCTGTGCTCTCGGTATGCTAGGCACGACTCTTGATGGTTCCTACAAGAGATAGGAAAACAATGAAGCTTCTGCATTTTCAAGTAGGGGACACAAAGTCAAGAATATTTTCAGGAGGTTGAGCTTGAAATTGGTACGTTGAACGCAATTAGAACAGTGTTAGAAAAGATCGAGAGAAGGGCACAAAAAGTTAAAGTGCTCTGCTGTTGAGAAACAAGTACATAGAAATATGTAGATTTTAACTGACAGTTATACAGTAGCCTGGAAAACATTTTCTAATGAATACCACTCCTCATAAATATGGCATGCCATTAAGCTGGCTTATAGCTATGAGTGGGAAGTATATAAATGTGGTCAATTTGCAGGTGCTGTAGAAAAGTAGCAGCCTTTTCTAGATCAAAGATGACATGATGCAGTTTAAGATAGCAAAAACATTTGAGTCAAAATCACCTCAAGTCTTGGAGCAGAATCAGCACCAGAAACAACATCCATTAAAGCAACCAAGCAATCCAACTTCTCATCAATGCTTAAGTCTGAGTACTCGCCTTCCATCAACCCCAGAAGCCATCGTTCTCCAGAATAACTTTCATCAATTTCACTACATCTATTCACATTTTCATGACCATTTTTCCACTTTCTTCTAAGGATTCTATGTTCATGCTCAGAAAAACTCATCTCATGTGAACCATCAGATTCATCAGCACCACTGCTAGCATCACTGTGATCATCAACACTTCCAGAGTCCTCGGTATCTGATCCAGAGTCTTCCTTTCCTTTAATTCGAGGATCTACACGGAGACGATATGCAGAAGGCGCAATCTTCTCAAATAATGTGATATCACTAGAAAGAGTTGAATAGATCAGCTGCTCTATTTCTGTGCTGGAGATGCTAAGATCAACAATCTGAAGAAAGAGCAATCAAGGAAATTTTACGGAGATACCCCAAGTTAAAAAGAAGATTATTCATTATCAATACCAACATTTATATTTAACTTAGTATATAGGTAATACCTCAGGTGATTTGGCAAGTTCTGATACCTTTAAGCCACCACTACCTTTCTTAGACAATAGTGCAAACAATTCACCCTTCAGTGTACGAGGACGTAAACCATATTTAACCATTTGATTTTTCTCCTGTAGCAAAACAGAAGATTTAAATTACTTCTAACAATACTTGAATTACCTGTAGAGCAAACACTAGTAGGGGAATCTATAGCTAGAGCATATATACAAATATTACCACCTGGCACCTGCAGGCATGAAATAATCTAGAACGATGTGATATCAAACGAGTACCTTATTAAAAAAATCCCGATTCAGCATATGATGTTTCGAACCAAAACCAGAAGCAACCAAAACTTGACGTAGTATTTCAACCCAGGTAAGAGAATTCAGAGACTTGATCCAAAAATTCATATCAAACTCCTGTTCCCTAACCTGAAAGAGAAATATCTTCAAAATGCATAGTGACAAGGACAACAGTGACCTATTAATCCGATATCTAGGAAAGTTAAGTCATTCAGAGATTATCTTCTCTTAGGATAATATTGCTTTAGCAATTTTTGCCTGCTGAAAGGTTTCACTAGTCTGCATAAATGGTGTATCCAATCAAAGAGTCAGCTCTAGTAGCTATAATAGATTCATCCTGGGCAACTGACAGTTTAGTTACCTTACATCATATCCATACGAAAATAAAGTCAAGCCAAATTACAAAATATGCAGGAAGCTCGATGAAATTCATGATTATGCATTCCATAAGATGAACAGATGCCTCAACTGAAATAGAACTAAACAATAACTTTCCAAATAGTGTAATCATGGTACTAAACAATAGTAAATGGAGGGAAATAGGCACTCAATTCTTTCCAAATACACAATAACTTTTATCAGGTTCAATACAGTAAATCATCACGAGTAACTAGTAACCTAGTGCTACTGGATAACGAGCCAGATTCTTCCTAAGGAAGATCTATTAGACCCTGTCAATATTTATTGCCTATCAGCAAAATCAACTCGATACTTCAGAAAAGACTGGAACATAAAAATAACAATGCAGATTAATTGATGATAAGATCACCAAACGAATAGCACAGCACTTGGTGTTACAACAATATATATTCAACTTTCCAGTGCAGAATAAAATGAGTTTGATTCATTCAAACTTCGGAAGATAATTTAATACTCGAGATTTGAAATTAACTGAAGCATAAATTGGTACTATCGAGACTCACAAAGTTCACAAAACTTAAAAATCTGCAGTCTTTAGAAGATCGTGGAACAAACACATCATTGCTGCCCCGTTCTGTGTTTAACAAAAGTAGCTTGAGGAGATTGACATGTACTTCCCCCAACAACATCGAATCCTGGATATCACATTGCACCATGAGAAATAATGCCAGGAACCATGAAAATTCAAAAGAAAATCGATATAAAACTAGACCTTGTCATGAAATGCCTGTGCCAACTCATCAAGTGTGAAGGGATGGACATCCATATAACCAAAACGATTGTAGATAAACCGGACAACCTGACAAGCGTATATTTTTTCCAATTAATGGATGTGCATCAAGTTTCAACATAAAAATTAGTAAAAATGGAAGTGAGATACATTTAAGACAGTAGACACACAGAACAAAGAATGAAAGATTATGTTGGTTAACAGTTAACCAAGTATAGGTGAGGACACGCAGTGGCTATTAACTTTTTAAATTACATGCCAAGATCATTAGTGTTCTAAGGAAAAGTAAAATAATTACCACATTTATATAAGAAAAGATCAGTGTGAAAACATGAATAGAAATATCCCCTTCCCTAATGTAATAGTAATAATCCATGTGGCTGTTAGTGGACTCATTAACAAGAATTGACTGCACCACAGAGATATTCAATTTTAACCTTTTGGTCAGCCTTGTTTCCAGATCAACACATAGTTTTATAGACAATGTAGTAATATAAACAAATATACAAGAGAAGATTGGATATATATTGGAAACCGAACTGCTCTTCATAATTTCATGTACACAAATTCCATGATGATGACAATGATCCTCAGTCAGTCAAAAGGTAGAGTTTTCATTTTCACCTGGAAAAGCTTTTTCACCATTTCTGGTGATGACCCCCAAGGTCTTGTGGAGAATGGCTGTTTCATCTTGACACTTGATGGAGGAAACCTGGAAAGTAAATCTGCATGACAAAAGGTGCTGCTACTTGAGTAAACTATTTATTACAGAACATAGTAGAAAGGTATAGAATAGCATTGCAAACCTTTACAAAGAGGGCAGCCATGTCTCCCACTTGAAGAAAGGTGAGCTGAACATCTCAATGGGTTAGGACCTGCTTGCAATTCACGGAGTTCAAGCTCCTCATCATCAACTAAAGTCACTTGGTTAGCCTGTAGCACTGGGGATTGTGATTCATCAACTGAAAGATGGCATTCCATTGGAGGATGCTTCTTCGGATCAGTAACTCTGCTACTTGGCACCTAAAATAAGGGGAAATCACCATTGTTGCCCAGCAGAAAAGCAGGTTTAAGTTTCTTTGGCTGAACCAGAAACAGAAAAGGTATTGCTAGTCAAGATATTGCTCCCTTTCCCCATATATCTTCCCCAAGTATGAAAGGTTACCTTTCTTTTATTGGATGGAGGCCTGGTCCTTTTTACCACTTTTTTCCGTGCCAAAACTTTTTTCTTCATACAAGGAAATGCAAGACAATTGTGACCAACTAACTCTGAATGGAATTAAAAATACTTTTGATGTAAAATGAGCTCAATCAGATCAAATTAAATAAGACTTTACCTGAATTAGCTTTCCATCATCGCAATCCTCTATTCTGCCACAATCATCTAATGGTCTCAAGGACCTCAAGCAACCAGTTTCATCAATAAAATTAGATCCATCTTGAATTTTGCTACTATGGGAATACATTGCATGCCACACTGTCATTAGACCTTTCCCGGCTCCATGTTTCCTCACAGGACCATTGTCCCCACATGGCAGGGAAGATCTCTGAGTGGTAGGCTCCACAATCTACACAGGAATAAGATTGTGAAGAGATATTGGTGCAAAGATTAAAGGTCTTGACATGACATGAAAATAAATTAACTCCATAGCAAAGCAGGAAGTGCATTTATTCATCTAGTAACACAACTTCCATCCGAGGCACTGAAATAAATTATAAAACTGAAACCGGAGGTAAGAAACACAGAACTGTCAAGAGACAACCCAATGGAGCTATGATCATACAACTGAGCAAATAAAAAAATGAAGGATGTAGGCATGTAACCTTAAGACCCTCACAAAGAATGTCAAAGCAACGCCTGAATAAAAGCAATAGCCAGAAGCCCATAAGACAGGTACTACAGATCTTATATAACAGTTCAAATGCAGGTATCATTTGACCCAGAAATACATATATTTTACAGTTGTGCTCATTGAATTGACAAATTCTTGCCCTTCATAAGGTATGGCAAAGCACTAAACCTGAATGGTTAATTGTCACAATTCGTAGTTCTAATTACAAAAGTGGCTGCCTTTTTCCTATCAAGGGGGGCACTGGTATTGCAAACAAACATTTTGCTTAATCAGGTTGACCATCAGCACAGGACATGGCACTAAATCACCATTAAGCAGCACCAACACAAAACGAAATGCAACACATATTCAGCACAGTTTTCTTTGCCATAAATGGAAATTAATGCAATGTAATCAGCCTAAATAATTGTTATGATACCTTTCTCTTCTTTATTACTCTTTGGTTCTGGTAGAAATGGTCGTCTGTAGTATCTGCGAATATTAATAAAAACAATCAGATCAGTTGAACACTATTATTTGAGTATTAAAAACACATCTGCAAAATGCAAAGTTTGGAAATATGTCAGCAGCATTAGCATTAGAAACATTAGACATAGATCAGAACTACAAAAGTAAGCATAAAATGAGCTTTAAAAGTTCTTGCTGATCATTTTGCTTCCCTTGTTCACCAAGAAGTTTAGTAGAAGCTTTGCACCAGAACACAAGCAATCACAATGTAACACAAAGTGAACAGTGAAGAACATAATCAAGCACAAGTTGTTGCTACAGAGTTGTTGATAGGACTGAGTGGTAAATTGAACCTCCAAGCTAGGTATTTTTATTTGACCCAGTGAACATACATAGAAAATTAGATGTGTGTTTATGATGGGTAATGGGTAGTAACTTTTCAAGGACCTTCAGATATTACTGGAGATATACCTCTGAGATGGCCAGGTGCACTATGGGGAAGGGGATCAAATTCGCTTCCAAGAGGTGGACCATCCTTGCGGAAGACTTTCCTCAGGATATAATCCTTGGGAAACAGAACTTGTGATCGGAGTGTGTGTTTCTCTCCTGTGAAGCTCATACCCTTGTCAACATAACGGTCGTCCTCTGGCTGTAAATTCACAGTACGGTACATGGTAGACCGGCTAAAAGAGGAAGACCTGCTGCTGCTGCATCTGAACCCATTTGATCTTGCACTAAGTTGCTTTTCCATATGCGCCCCTAAAGATTCCGTTTCTCTCCTCTCTTTCCTCCTCCGCTCCTTAAACCATATTCTGACCTGATTGTAAGTCAAACCAACAGATGTTGCATACTCTGCAATGTCCTCCGACTGAGGGTATTGTACCTCTGGATCAAGAGATATTTGTCAACACCAACAATGATATATTAGCATAATAATCAGAGGCAGAGCTTGAACCGTTAGCATATACTTACCAGAGTAGAATCTCTCCAGCATCTGGATTTGCAGGGGAGATTTCTTTGTCCCTGTATTCTCCCTTTTTGCTGCGAGGCCATTGGCCGCCATCTGAACAAAGCTATAATTAGTTTCCAGAATAACAGAAAACACTTTTTAGGAGATTAAACAATACCGAAATCCAGCTAAGTGAGTCATCACATATCTCATAAACAGCTAAGTGCTCACATGTTGAAAAGCATGTAAACGACCAACATCAGACAGTCGGGAAGCGCTACTAAGCTTATATTGTTATTGTTAGAGCAGATAACATCCACGAAAGTTCAGTCCAGTGTGAAATTTCTTTCTAGAGTGAATGAGCTCAACAAGTCATAGGCCTTGTCGCCAGATCAATGTGCCATACCTCAAACCCATTCGGTTAGCTCAGTTATACTTCATCAATCCACTTAAACCTACCTGAAAAATTGTGAAATCTAACTTGACCACCACTCAATTGTTCCACAACTGTATGAAGCACAGCTTAAGGGAAAACCTCATTCGCTAATTGATCCCATTCACTACAACAAGCAAAACCAATTCAAGTCGGCAATTGATTTGCCCTTCCAATTCTACTGGAAAAAACGGTTGCACCGGTAGAACACAATCATACAGCCCATAACCCACAGCACCACGATTCTTAACCCCAGCCGTACTCAAATCCCCAAAACAAACCGCAACAACGAGCTCACTAACCAACCAACCACCCAACGAGACCCCTCACCGCCACACGCACACAAAAATCCCCACACCCAAGCAAACCGATCACGCTCCCAATCCCGCAGCCAAACCGCGATTCCCACCAAAAACAGCAACACCAGCGACCCAATCCTCCCAAACCACGCCCAGATCAGAGCACCAAAGTACCTTCCGAACCGCCGCCATGGGCAGCACGGGGAGCGCGCGGAGTCGGGGGGGTTTAGCTTGCGGCCATCCGCCGCCAGGCGAGGCGCAGCGCGGCGCGGCGCGGTGCTAGGCTCAGCTGCTGCTCGGCGAGTTTGCGGCGGCGGCGGCTGATTCGATTCGGGCGTGGACGCGGGCACGCGGCGGCGGAGGCGGAGGCGGCGAGCGGCGAAAAACCCTACAGCGAGCGAGCGGCCATTCCTGCGACTCAGGCTGCCGCGCCGTTTTTCCGGCCCCCTTAAACCCTCGCGGGTGTAGGCTCGCGAGGAGGATTAGGGGTTGGGGGAAATATCTATGTGGATTTTTTACAGATCAGTCCTCGAATGGTGTGGGATTTGGATAAGAACGCTTCGGACGATGGGCCGAATGCTGTCGGGCCATTTCGACCCATCCAAAGTCGGAAGAAATGGAAATGCAGCCCATTTAGGCCCAATATGTAGTGGGCCGGGTCTGGTGTGCAGCCAATGAATGGGACACGTGGGCTGAAATGGATTGGATGGACAAGGAAGTTCACGTGGGCTGAATAAGTTTTTTTTTTTTTTGACTAACTCACTGGGGGGAGAGATTCCCACCTGAATTGTCATCGCACTTAAATTAGAAAGGAATAGGTCTGTTACAATGAATTTAGAGTCTGAAGACGAGAAGAGAAAACACCTTTCCAAATATCTATTACAGTTCTGTCATCAGGTGTAAACATTGCAGCCCATAAAGTGGATTCCGATAATCCGCGTTGCAGGCATGCAGAAATGGACGGTGGCCTTTCCCGGAAGACTACATCATGCCTGTGGTTCCATAGAGTCCAAAGGCAAAGCAGGAAAAAACTTTGAAAGTGTCTTGTCGGGATGATCGCTGGCGCTTCTAGTTGGAACAGAAATTTAGTTTCAGTGATGATCGGCTGAACACGAATAGTTTGCCAGAAGCTGATTGCAAAAGGGCAGGTGAAGCTTAGATGATCCGCTGTTTCATCAGCAAGGTTACAGATTTCACAGATTGCTGTCTGGACGATTTTCTTCTTCATGAGATTTTTCTTTGTGGACAATCGATTCCTGACGAGAAGCCAGGCGAAGATGTTGATTTTTAGCGGAGCTCTGCATTCCCAAATAAATTTCCAATTTGGTGAAGATGTGCCCGTCGAAAACCTTGACTCATAGATTTTCTTAGTTGTTAAGATGTCGTGGCTAACATTTAGTCGAGTATCTGATTCATTAGTCAAGGTAAAGCTTTGAAGAATAGTGTGCAGTTCCTGTAGCTCTGTCATCGCTGCAACTGTAAGCCTTGAGGTGACAAAATTGGAGATTCCAATAGAGAGGATTTGTTGAACGGTGGCTAAAACGTCTGTTGAGTGCGAGAAAAGGGATTCAAACTTTGATGCGAGTTCCATGCTGCCAGTCCAGCGATCATGCCAGAAGGAGGTTCGCGTTCCATCCCCAATATGCACAGAAGTTAAGCTATAAAGCTCCGGAAGCAATTTCTGAAAGACACTCCAATGTTGACCCAAAGGAAGAGTTTTCATTATAGACTTTCCATGGAATTCTTTCCAAATCCAGTTAGCCCAGGTCGACTCATTCGAGAACAGGTTGAATAATCTTTTCAGAAGAAGAGCCTCATTTTGTGATTTTAGGCATTTGATTCCAAGCCCACCTTTTTCTTTTGGGGCACATACTTCATCCCAAGCCACTAAACATTTTGCCCCTGAGCAAACATCTTCACCTGTCCAAAAGAATGCTCGTCGCCGTTTGTCAATAGCTTCTATAACCTTTGGAGGGAGCTTGAAGGCTGACATTGCGTAAACTGGCACAATACTGAGCACTGCATTAACTAAAATTAGCCGTTCAGCCTGTGACAGAAGAGCTGCCTCCCACCCTGCTAGAAATCTATCCACTTTGGATACAATCGGCTGAAAATCAGTGCTAGTGAGCTTGTGCAAAGAGAGAGGAAGTCCCAAGTAAGCCATTGGAAGCGATTCCAGTTTGCACTGAAGCAGTTCCGACAACGACGATTCTTTTGACTGATCAATATGAAGGGAGATCATAGTACTTTTGGCAAAGTTGATTTGCAAACCTGTGGCCTTGGAGAACTGAAGCAAGGCAGACTTGAGAGCCAAGACGTCATCTTCAACTGCTCGGCATATCACCAACGTGTCGTCAGCGTACTGGATAGTTGCACAGGGTCTATCATGATAAATAGGGTGTCTGATTTGCAGGTTTCTCTCAAGCAATCGTTGTAGCACATCTGCGACGAGAATAAAAAGGTAAGGAGATAAAGGGTCCCCTTGTCGAAGTCCTTTTTTGCAAGTGATCCATTTTCCTGGAATACCATGGAGAAGCACTGCCGACTTTGAGGTTTGAAGTAAGTTTTTGATCCAAGAAATCCAATTATCAGGAAACCCCTTGACCGACAAAATCTGGAACAGGCTTTGCCAGTTTACTGAATCAAATGCTTTAGCGAAATCCAGCTTGATTATAAGAGTCTGGCATTTTCTTGCATGGCAAGCTTGGATCAGTTCAGTGGCATATATTAAGTTTTCAGAGATGCATCTACCTTTAAGAAAACCTGTCTGATCCATGTGAATCATCCTTGTAAGAATTTTTTGTAGCCTAAGAGCCAGCACTTTGGATAGGATTTTTACCTAACAATTTTGGAGAGAGATTGGTCGGTAGCCATCTACTGTGTTTTCTTTGCCCGGTTTTGGAATTAGAACAATATGAGCTCTGTTAATCCTTTCGAGCTGGACTGAATTTGAACAGAACCCTGTAGTGAGCTTGAGGACATCTTCTTTAATAACATTCCAGGTCGCAGAGTAGAAACTTGGGCCAAAACCATCAGGTCCAGGTGCACTGTTAGAGTTCATACCTTTGATTGCTGTCAAAATCTCCTGTAGAAATTTGCATTCCTTGAGAAGCCAATAAATCCGAATCTCTTTCTTCTTCCGAGTATAGCGCTAGTAAATCGAATTCCCACAGGGGCTGATAATCTGACCCAAGGAAATGTTGGTAGAAGGAGTGCAGCAGCAAGGCCTTTCCATTGTGATCTGCAATTTCTGACCCATTGTGTTTGATTGATCTTATTCTTGAATTTGCTTCTCTTTCTCAGTTTGGCATCCAGTAATCCAGCAGCTTCGTTTTGCAGAAATGCAGAGTGTGGTTTGGAAAATTTTTTTAACACAAAAGTGTCTCTTGAATTCGAGGTTAACGAATCCTATGAAGAGAATCAAAAAACAAAAAACAAAGAAACGAATCCTAGGAAGCAATATCTTTGAGTTTGGGTCATCACCGACTGATATACGAATAAGACTTTATTACCAGTACCTGTTGTAATAGGCCAAAAATTTAAAAAATGCAAATTTCAAAAATTATTTTTAGGTGCTTGATTACACTAGAGTACTCCTACGAATGAAGTCATGGTGCATCATCGGTCGGAGAATATTCTTTTGTGGAGCACGAAGCTTTGTGGGTGGTGGTCGCAGTCGCAGGCAGGTCGCGAGGGATGCATCGGTAAGCGGAGCCCCAACTGTGGCCGAGTCGTCGTCTCGACTCGACTCGTCGTCGGTGAAGCGAGCCAGCTGACCACCACCGGGTACAAGGTTGCTACAAGCCGCACGCACGCACGCACGCGAGAGAGGGACGGAGACTGACACGAGCATCACGTACTGGTCAATGTTTTGGACTCTGACGAGTCTGACTAATCCGTGCACTCCTCTGCTTGTGCTTTCACACGGTTAATTAACCACCACCATTAGATCGTGTTAGACCGTATCAAATTATCTTGGGACAATTGCATTCGTGCCCCTACTTTCAACTGTAATTGTGATTTTGCCCTTACTTTTTAAGGTTTGCGATTTTACCCCTATTTTTTTTTGAAAGCGAAGCAACATGTTACCCTTGGTTTGGATGGTCAGTTACGGTGTTAAATCAGTGGTGAAATGACATATATACCCTTGTTTGGTATTGCATATTTGCCCTACGTCTCTATATTGAAATGTGTATCTCCCCCTGTTTGGATAGGATGGAGTTTGACATGAAATTTGCCCCCGTTTTGTACTGATATTTGACGAACTTCTAGCAACCTTGATAATATGACAAAGACAAAATGGCACGAATATTCATGCAAAAGAAGCCTCACAAAATACCACAAAGTAAAAGCAGCATTCGGAATTAATGTTTTCATCAAGAAGCTAAACAAGCATTCCAGATTTGTTGCTGAGCACTAACAGTGCTGCCCTGCTTGCCTTCATCGGCTCGCCACGCGGAGCCGCCGGTGCCTCCTGCAGTCCTGCCTCGCTACGCAGGCTCAAAGGAGTCGCCGCCTCCCGTTTCCCTCGCGGAGCCACGCCGCTGCCGGCGCTACCTGCTCGCCTTGCAACTGGTTGCTCCGGCGTGCCCGCCTGCTCGCCTCACCTTGCCTGCTTGCGCAACCGCCTTTTCGCCCTGCAGGTTGCAGCTAGCTGCTCCCATTGCCACCGGCTCGCCACGAGGACTTGCCCCGCCGCCGCCCGTTTGCCTCGCCGCACTGGCTTGCTAGAGCCTCCGCCGCTGCCGCCTGTCATGGATTGGGGAATGGGGAATGGATAGGGAACGGTAGAGCTTTAGGTCAGTTCATGCCTCCAAGGATAAAGCGGTAATCTAATATATCAAAAATCATTTTTTTTTCTTTTCATTTTCAATTCTTTACCTCACAATTGTGGGTCCCATATAACTGCCATCCATTATAGGGGCAAACGGCGATTTCGTTTTAAAAAACAGGGGTAAAATTGCAAACCCTAAAAAGTGAGGGTAAAATCATAATTACAATTGAAAGTAGGGGCACGAACGCAATTGCCCCAATTATCTTATGCCCTCATCTAAATGTATAAAATGTACTCCCTTCGTATTTTAATGTATGATGCCGTTAACTTTATAACCAACGTTTGACCATTTATCTTATTCAAAATTTTTATACAAATATAAAAATACTTATGTCATGTTTAAAGAACATTTGATGATAAATCAAGTCACAATAAAATAAATTATAATTACATAATTTTTTTAATAAGACGAAAAGTCAAACGTCTGTCAAAAAAAAGTCAACGCCGTCATACATTAAAATATGGAGGGGTACTGTATAAGCCATACTTTGTGTATGTTTTAAGGTGAGATCAAGAGGATCATTTTTTTCCTTTTTTTTAAAGGGAGAGGGTTTGGTGCAGGGCTGCGTATAGAGGAGTAAGTGGATTTCATATTCAGCGTCTCTCTTTTATCAGCATAATAATCAACAGTTTGGGTTGATTAATACTGCAGCAAGGATAGCATTTCAAAAATAAATTGACGGTCGGTAACTCAGTGTCACAGAGCTCCCTTCGTCCCAAAATATAAATATTTTTTAGCATAGTGACAAGTCAAATATTTTTAACTTTAACTATTAATAGCAAAATTACAAAAAGATCAATCATGTAAAATTAATGTCACTAGATTGATCATTACACAAACTATAATAATATGCAAATTTTTTTATTCAAAATGCCTTACTTTTATATACTCTCTCCTTCCCTAAATGTTTGATACCGTTGACTTTTTTAAACATGTTTGACCGTTCGTTTTATTCAAAAAATTTTGTAATATGTGTAAAACTATATGTATACATAAAAGTATATTTAACAATAAATCAAATGATAAAAAAAGAATTAACAATTACTTAAATTTTTTGAATAAGACGAACGGTCAAATATTTTTAAAAAAAGTCAACGGCGTCAAACATTTTGGGATGAAGGTAGTATATTATTGAGCAAAATAGTATCTCGGAGAATGTGTCAGAGTCTAATAATGCTTATATTTTAATACGGAAGGAGTACAAAACTAGGAGAGAAGTACAGGGTCGACTAGAATTCCACCAATTATTTAGTACTGCTCTCTTAGCTACTCCGTACCAAATCTTCTGAACTGAAGGCCACCCGAACAGCAACTTTCACAAAAATGTCTCTGCAAAGTGTAAACAGCTCAGGTCTTAAGCAAGAGAGTGTTAACCCTGATTGATCCTCACTCCCACTACCTTCACCTCAGGTTCTCTGCACCATGTGCCACAATGCTGCATTGTATACTTCTGCTAGTACCTAATCTCCATACATAATTGAGATGCAAAACCAAACACACTCACATGAAGGAGATCATCTGAACATGAACATGAACTGCCAATGCTAGTCCCTCCATGACTCTACCACACATAGGCCAATCTGGCCTGCCTCTCTTCATTGCTTTCATATAGGAGTATACATTTAAATGTACTGGTAGTGTACTAGGGCCAGCAAGGAGAATCGACATGCACAGTAACAACAGGTGGCAATTTTCTTGCGAAGAAAAGGATGGGCATTGCTGCAGCAAAGGTTGGCAGCAACAAATCATGTCAAAAACTGTCCGAGTCTAGCGGCCTATGTTTAACTGTTTGCCGCGCCCGACCGGATTGGACCCGACCACAGTCCTCCCCACCAAACATGATCACACATGCATTCAGATTTCAGGAGTAGTACTACGAGATGCATGGCGTTGGATTTGAGTTTTGTTTGCTTTTGTAGCTGCTTGTACAACATGTGCTTGGAGATTAAATTCAGATCCAAATTAAAGTGTTCTTTTTAATCTTCGCTAGGGTTCAATCAAACTGTTCAGGAGTAAAAACCAGGGGGTAAGCTCCCGGCGAAAAAAACCAGGGGCAAGCGTTTCTTTCTGTTTTCGTGAAAGCCGTTGACTCCAGGTAAAATTCATTCAAATTTTATGTTCTCAAGCCGGCCTGAAAAAGTCTTGTTTTCGTGAAAATCGGTCAGTTTTTGTCACCTTCGTAAACCCTGGTCGCCCCTTCAAATTTACAGTATATTGGTTCAAATATTCACATAGAGGAGGCTGAGAATTGCTGAGATTGTGTTTGGAACGCGGGAATTTCACGAATTAGTCAGAAACCCAGACAGGGGGGCATACATGAACCTGTCAAAATCTCCCCTCTATCTTCGCCTCAATCTTGTGCGGTTGTGCCATTTGCCTGACGGCGAAGGGTAATTGCCTACTGAAAAAAACGACACTGCCGGTCAGTTGCTGCAGGCGAAACCGCGAGAGAGATTGGCTTGTTTAGTTCCAAAAAAACTTATTTTTCAAAAACATTACATCGAATCTTTCAAAAACTAACTGCACAGTTGGTAAGAAAATCGCGAGACGAATCTTTTGAGTCTAATTAGTCCATGATTAGCCATGAGTGCTACAGTAACCCGCAAGTGCTAATGACGGATTAATTAGGCTTAATAAGTTCGTTTCGCGGTTTCTATGCGAGTTATAAAATTAGTTTTTTCATTCGTATCCGAAAACATATTCCAACATCCGGTCAAACGTCCAATGTGCCACCAAAAAATTTTCTTTTCGCGAAATAAACAAGGACTCAAATGCAGAATTTCATTCATTTCTGCCGGGAAAAGATCATTGCAAACTGTGCCACGAAACGTTGCAATCGATCTTGAAGACTTTTGGTTTGGGTGGTATGTGGTTTGGAGGGGCCCGTTGTTGTTGTGTGTTCTTGTTGACTGTTCCTGCTTCCTGCATGTACACAAGTTGGCCATTGATAACATGCACGAACTTGTGTCAAAAAGCTGGGGCAAAGGGTGCAGCTGGTAGATGTTGACCTTTGGAGAACATTCACAACCGGCAACTTGATTAGGGTTCCACTGTAACAAATCATCATTATTTGTGCTCTCTGGTTTTGTTCATATGCTTTTCCCCATGCCTGTTACTACTACTCCTGCTGCCTGTGTACTGGAATCAAGATCTCCATTCGTGGTGTCTCATGTTACTCTTCAGACAGACAAAATAAAATTCCCATGTCTATATACACACAGTTTCTCCGCACCATTTTTTTAAAAATTCAACAATAAAAGCTTTTAAGACCCAGTCAAATATATTAAGATGATACATTCCAACCTCTGAAACCCCCGACCTCTCTATATAATACACACAGTAAAAAAAAAGAACAAATCCAAACCTCCATCACTATTTTTTTATTTTTAAAAAGTATTTATTTCATTCTAAAATATAAAGATTTTTAAGGTTTTGCATGTGTATTAAAGAAAAAAATAAAATTCCCATGTCTATATGCACACAGTTACTCCGTACTTTTTTTTTTGAAAAACGAATTCTTTCATTCTAAAATATGATTTTTAAGATTTTGCATGTGTATTAAAAAAATAAAATTGAACAAGGGGCGGTTGAGATAGGGAAGTAGCGGAGAAATTAAATGAGGGATTAGTTGAGAATAGGGAGTGGGTTTTGGGATATATTTTGGAAGTTTAAATTGCTAGTATAAATTAGAACGGGGAAATATGTTCCTTTACTAGATAATTTGTTGGTTGTTACATGGAAATCAGTTTCTGTCACTGTCCAAATATATATATATACAGAACACCTATGCAGATAAGATAACTCATGATCACTGGGAGAAATGGGCTGTGCAATGCAAGATAACGTTAACAATGTAAAGCAGGGCAGGAGAAATGAGAATCCAAGAAGAGGAGGAAAAAAAATGCATGCATGGCTGATGATGCAGTTGCTTCCATCACAAGAACACGTCTACTAAACATATGTAGTACTAGTAGTATCACCACTACTAAACATTTGCACTCTAATCATGCCAATTACCACCATCATCCAAAGCAATTTTTAATCCAAGAATGTCAGATCCTCCAGCTTATCTTAACCCAAATTATTCCGTCCTGCAGTAACCTAATGAAACAGTTGTGACAGTTTGCAGTACTGGAAAACATTATGTTAACCCTCTCACCAGCTCAGAGCACGAGCTGCTTGCTACAAAACCGATCTCGCAGCATCAGTGCGTGTTATTACACATCCGATGGAATCTCAGAACAGTATTCCCATGTTGCGATGAGCTGCATCTCCCCGAATTTAAAAGCTAAAACATGAGCTTAGTGGACGGGTTTTGGTTAGCTAATCCGGACACGTGTCGTGATCAGAGCGGCGCTTCGGAATTTAATCCTCACCTTGCAAAAATTGTCTGTATTTGTTTGTAACGATGAAAATGATTTTCTTTTTCTCAAAATTAAAACAGTGCTTCAGAATTGAGACTGAATATGAATATACGTGTAGGATGAACTGAAGAGAGCCGTATTATACTTTGGACTTCCAAATTTCTTGCGAATCCCATGTACTACGTACATATCTACACTAGTATATGAAAAACCTTGTGGTTTCACAGGAAACGAAAGAATACATTGAAAATTCAAACAAAAAAGGGGACGAATTTTGGCAAATTTTCTGACCATCTCTCTGCAAGGTTGGGTTCGAGAGCATCGTGCATGTATGGCGCGCGACTCGCCGGCGGCGGCCATGGCGCGTGTCGCTCAAGCGGCGGTCTTGCCGCGATTGGAGCCGGAGCCGCTGAGCTTGCGGCTGATGCTGTGGATGGCCGGGTTGGAGCGGAGGTAGCCGAAGAGGCTGTTCCGGTGGAACGGCAGCGGCGTCGTGGTGCGCCGCCGCATGTCCTCGGCGGCGGCGCGGCCGACCGTGTACGGCATGTCGCTGGCCGACGCCGTCGACCCGCGGCCCTTGCGCATGGACGCGCTGCCGTCGCCGCCGCCGCGAAGCTTCTGCGGGTTGTGGTGCAGCGCCGCGGCCGCCGACGAGGCGGAGGAGGAGAGCATGGTGTACTTGAGGAGCGGGTCCTTGCTGCCGGCACCGGTGGCGCGCCCCTCCGACGCGCTCCGGAAGAGGAACAAGTCCTTGAGCCTCCACTTCCGGCTGCCGCTGCCGCAGCCGCGCATCATGGAGGTCCTCGGCGACGGCGGCGAGGACGGGTACTCGTCGTCGGCGCCGCCGCCTCCTCCTCCCCTGAACGGTGAGAGAGACCGCGTGGCTCGCCGGCTACGAGACGAGGCGCTCGACGACGACGACGCAGGCGCAGCACGGCCCGACCTCCCTCTCTGCGACGACGACGACGACGACACCTCCGCCGCCTCCGCGGCGGCGATCCTCCGCCTCCTCCCCGGCGACCGAGGCGAGGCGTACGCGCTATCATCCACCAGCTGCAGAATGCTCGGGTGCGGCGTGTTCAGCGGCCGGATCCTGCCGCCCTCGAAGAGCTCGTCGGCGGCTGCGAGGATCGGCGTCGACTCCCGCAGCTGGCCACTGAACCCGAACGCGAAATCGAACGCCCCATCCCCCTCACCCACCCCCACCGCCGCCGCCGCCGCCTCGCCGGAGTAGCTCGCCCTCGTCGGGCTCGTCGGCGCGCTCGAGAAGAAGTAGCAGTAGCTCGGCAGGTGGTGGTGCTCCGCCGCCGTTCTTGGGCTGCACGGCGCGCTCGGCGCCATCACTGGCACCATCACCTCCATCTCTAGCTAGCTAACCTCTCACTCTCTCTCTCTCTCTCTCTCTCTCTCTCTCTCTCTCTCTCTCTTCCAGCTTCTCGCTTATGTAGTGGAGATGAGATTCTTGGCTAGCTCGCGACTTCGCGAGGCGATCGATCGAGAGGAGGAGGAAGACGAAGAGGATGGAGGAAGGTAGGAGGAAGCTAAGCTCGAGAGGGTGACGATATTACAAGGCGTCTCGTTAAGACATCGACCATGTGGTCTTTATACGCAACTTGAATTTGATTTAATTTTTTTTGGCACCAAACATTTTTGTTAGGAGAGAGAGAGAGAGAAATTTAGTTTGGGTGTTTGTGTTTGAAAAACAGCACATATTTTGTTGTCATCCAGGAAGGTCGATGATCTCTGCCATAGTAGGATACTGTAGGTGACGGTAGGTAAACGCATACATTTGACATTTTTTTAATGCTGAATTTGGATATCATCAGGGATATAGTATGACATATTTGATGTGGAATTTTTAAGAAGGTTATGGCAAATACTTTTCTGAAGAAACGTGATACAAGAAGCCAAGAAAATATGTTCATTCCTATGATATCGAAATGGGGGAAAATTTCTCGATTACTGTAGGAATTGTGCACGCTTAAAATTCAACTTGTAAAACATTTTTGGTGTGGCCATTTCTCTGTGATATGCATGAGACAACCTGATCACAATCAATCAACCGATCATTAGCACCAACAAACCCTGGTTTGCAAGGCTATCAATCACAGCGCCGGCGATTAATTAATGACGATTTGGAGACTGACTGACTAACGAAGCAGCGACGAGCTTTGCTACTACAAGATGAGATCGATCACAAACAGCGATTGCCAACATCACGTGGCTGAAAAGTTTTCGATCGCATACGTTAACAGCATACGTTAACAGGGGTGGGTGGATTTTTATGGCGATAGCGATTTGCAGAAGGTTGTTGCTAGCTGCAACTGCAAGCCTGCAATGTTGGAAAAAAAAAAGGTGTACTCTGCCAGCCTCATCTTTTCGCTTATACTTATCAGCTAAAATTTAAATTTTTAATCATAAATTTGCCTCATCTTTTCGCTTATACCCCTCTGTCAAAAAAAAAGAGACAAACTCTGTGTGTCAGGTTCATTGCTAGAATTGGATTTTTTTTTGGACGGAGTAGTACTTATTAGCTAAAATTTAAATCTTCAATATAAATTAGTTGATTTTGAGGTTTTCTCATTATAGTTTAACTTTTAGTCTTTGATTTATATCGTTAATAACGTATATATAAAAAAATATTCACAAATTATATTTTATTTACAAATATGATGTTTCGCCTTTTCCTCCAAACAACCAAAAGATGTGGCATTTCTGCAGAGCATTTTGTGTTCTAGAATACGTTGAAGAGTTTGATGGAGAATTAGAAATTTGTCCCCGCACACAAGGTTCTGATTTCTGATGGTGATTTGGGGGCTCTGAATCTGCATAAATGTCGCCGTTTCTGAATTCTGAAAGAGCTAAAAAACAGAGCAGCCGTTTTCATCAGCTGCAGTTTCAGCATGCCGTTTTAAGTGGCTTGTATTTGTGTTAGTCTCCCTTAGATTTAATTGGCTTGTGTGTTTCTAGAAGAAGAATTTTTCAATGACATGTTTATTTAAACACCAAAACCCGTTGCTGGAAACTGTATTAAAACCTGTCCTGATGTAGACAGTAGACTCTGAACTACATGTCAAATTACCGCTTTCCGATTAACCGATAATGAGTAACACGTTTAACTTTTGACAAACTTTTTACGTGATGATGTGTGCAGATACACGTAGTTAGTTAAACAGTGAAGGTGACGTACTACGTGCAGTAAAGCTGTCCTTGTTTTTCCATTCAAACTTGTGCAAAAACAGTACTGAAACCACCTGAAACATCATCTTTTTCTCCCTGAATTTTGGCTTTTTGAGGAGCCTTGGTTGATAACAGGAAGTTGTCGTCAGTTTAGTCGTACCAATCCTACTGTACACAGGGTTTACAATTTACAAAACCAACAGAACCCGATCCGGCTTTCACGAAAACCGGACTCTCTCGAACCGAATCGATAACACGAATTGCTCGGTTTTCTAATAAGTTTATAAATATTCACACTGAATTTTATTGGTTTTAATAAAATTTAGCGGGATTTTACTAGGAGTCAACGGTTTTTGAAAAACCGCTAACCCGGCCCAGTTTTTTTTTTCTACGGATAGTTTGGTGAACCCTGGCTGTACAGTCACCTAGAATTAACTAGCGAAAACTTGCAAGCAACCATGATTATTATTAGGAGGGTAATTAAGGCAGTTTGGTGTGAACTGGCTTGGCTTGGCTGGCTGCCTGGCTCTGAAGTCTGAACCTTCCATCCGTCTGATGATCCACCAACCTAACCAAGTACGGAGTACTACTCCCCAACATCGACTCAATTCTGGCACGACTTGCAGCCTGCAACGATGGAGGTATATATGTTTTTGCCAAACAATGGCACATGTTTATTGTTAGACATTGGGAATATATATGTCGGTGAGAGGAGGCGTCTATCTAGAAAGTTTTGTGTGGTATATTCAACGGGTAGAGTAACTACTGTAGGGTAGAGCCATAGACTGGTTTTTGAGAAATTAAGGATCTTTGAAACTGGCTCTGCATTGGTAGGTTATAGATTAGATTTTTAACATGAATTATCTGTTTTATTATAAAAACAAGTTAACAAATTTGAAAAATAAATTCAACAAATATTAGCTTAGAATAAGTGGTGTAAGTAATGCAATAGAAAATTAAATTTTGATGAAAACCTTTTAATTTTTTTAACGCGCAAAATGATTGCACGTCAATATATTAGAAGAAAAATAATTTTTGTTACATAACACAATCGGCCAGACATGCCGATACCGGAAGAAAACCTTTTAAAGCGTGGACCAAATGACCTTTTAAACCAAATGACCAATAAGTAGTGTAAGTAAGAGTAGTACTAAACATCATCACCCAATAGCAATTATCATTCTAAAGCATATTAAATCTTATACAAGCATAGTACATCATCTTCGCATTATTTTTTTATAATATTTTAACATTCATTTGTCATTCCTATAATATTGAACATATATTTAATTCATCCATATTTAACATTCATTTGCCGTTTCTATAATATTTACTCCCTCCGTTTCATATTATAAGTCGTTTAAATTTTTGCGTAGTAAAATTTCTTTAAATTTGACTAACTTTATAAACAATATATTAACATTTTCAACACAAAACAACCACATTATCAAAATATATGCAATGTTAGATTTAGTGAAACTAATTTGATAGTTTAGATGTTGCTAAATTTGTCTATAATTTTGATCAAACATTAAAAAAAGTCAAACGATTTATAATATAAAACAGAGAAAATAACAAATATTTAATTCATCCATACATCCCGCAACAAAAACACGAAATATCATCGAGTATCATCAACTGGTCTCACCGCACAATCCATCCATGATCCATCTCGCTTTTGAGCCTAGAAACTGAGAGACGAATCTTTTAAGTCTAATTAATCCGTTATTAGTATATGTAGGTTACTGTAGTATTTATGGCTAATTATGGACTAATTAGGCTCAAAAGATTCGTCTCGTGATTTTCTCCCTAACTGTGCAATTAGTTTTTGTTTTTATCTATATTTGATGCTCTCTGTATGTGTCTAAATATTTGATGTGATGTTTGTTGGGAAAAAAATTTTGTGAAATAAATGGGGCCTTAATTCTCCCTCGCCGGCTTGGGTTGGTCCGACGCGACGTCGGCAGCTGCAAGCTTCTCGATCATATCGCTTCTTGCTGTTGCAGTTGCACACGCGGCTGTTTGCTGCACGACGGCGTCCCTCTCTGACTTTCCGATAGGCGAGCGGCGTAGGGCGTAGGGAGATGGGAGGGAAAAAAAAATCTCTGAATGTTGCACCAAAAGACAAATTGGGTAAAGTCATGGATGAAATAAATTCTGTATGTACGAACACCTAGATGAACTGATCATGATGTGGATTAAACTGAAAGAGCTGACGGGGAGTGACACGGGAATTATTGAAGGTTTTTTGTTGCCGAGAATTGAAATTCTTATCTGCACGTTTTTTTAAAAGAAAAAGAAAGAAAATTTTGGAAGAGACAAGAAAGGGAATGGAATGGAGCACGACTTTTATCCGAGCATACGGCACCGGATGTCAAGAATTCAGTTTGAGTTTTGGTTGGAGCCTTGGATGCTAGTACTACGTTTTATATAGGATCGATTTTTTTTTCTATTGTTAATAGAGAATCAGTTCGGGATAATTTTAAGCTGCTCGCCCGCGTGCAGGAGCAGATGCTGATTTTTGTGGGCCTTGACGGACCTTTTTGAGGCCCACAAGAGCTTTCAGTTTGGTATACGAAGTCAATGGGCCCTTACAATTTTGGGCCAGGCCTTCAGATCTCTCAGGAGCAAGAGGCCCTGACCATACTTCACATTCCCACATAACCGCCAGAGCCATATTTACTCACCGCACCAGTTGAACACGTGAGTCTTTGACTATTCTGAGGCAAGAGCAAAGCTTAGCACTGACACTGATTCACTGAAAAAGAAAAAAAACCTAGCACTGCCAAAACCAAACCCCATGTAGTACCATGTACTAGTGCTCAAGTATAATCCCATGTAGTACCATGTAGATCAGCATGCACTGTAACAGTTGGGACAATCATATATACATGAAATTAACATCGTGGTAAGCCAGTAGTAACACATATGATAATCCCTCTATAAAGCCCATAGAAACGTGTGTAAATTCACCATGTATTTAGTGTGTGGATTAAAATACACCATGGACCGGTCCGAGGCCTAAAAAATTTTGGGTCCGCCCCTGAAACATAGGGATTATCATATGTGTTATTAATGGCTTACCACCATGTCTCGTGCGGTTGGGCCACCCGCACCCGAAAATATTGATTTTCGCAGACTCCTGGGTACAAATGGGCGCTACCTCCGCACGGAAAAGTGGATTTTGACCGCATGGAAAAATGAATTATGTACTAGTGTTAGTACCTAGGTCCCGGGCTATGGCCTAGGTGGCATGGACCTGGGTCCGTCCCTGATTATTTTAAAACTAGATGAATACCCCGTCGTGTTGCTGCGGGAAATTAAGTTGTATAGTATGTAAAAATAAGCTATATTATATTTTGTAAACCAAAATAAAATCACTTCCTATGTTTTATATAATTAACATATGATTACAAATATAATGCAAGATGAACATATTTTATGTAATTGATACTTATGAATTTTGAACTAAAAAAACAATTGAGATTGTATGGTTTTATGATACAAGAAAGAAGAGACTATTTGTACCATAGATCTATCATCCAAAGGCTAAAAATAATTAGAATGATGTGGCTTCATAAGAGAAGAGAGAAATAGCATTAACTACACTTAGTGGGGATGAACTATATAAGTATATAGGATACAAGACCCACTCCCTCCGTCCTAACCTGTCCAGATTTGTAGTATTAAAAATGACGTCTAATCAGATTTTAATATTAGTTTTTCATGCTCTCTAATATTATACTTGAACTATTTGGTTACTTTCGCAACACATTATCAACAACTATAAAACTAACATCATGCAAAAATATTTTTAAATACATATAATAATACCGTATGCATGCAGGGGTGAATATCGTCCGACTCGATCGATTAGCTCATTATAATAACAAGCTGGTTTGACTCAATTCGTTTGTTAGCTTGTTTGGTTCGTGAGCTCAATGAGTGCACACGTAGAGCAGAAGGACCGATGGCAGGGATAAAAAATGACTAGTGGATTATAGAGGGAATAATTCTACACCATATAATTTAGTGTGGAATGAATCTTCTTCAATCCTTCTCGCCTGGGCATTAATCGAAATATCGAATAGAGTTTATTATCCCGGTGAGGAATTATTCCCTCTTAATCCTTTTTAACCCCCTCCAAACTGAACGAGATCTAATTATTGGCGGTACTAGAAAGTACTGGTTTGGCAGTTAATTTGCGTAGGTCAATGGTACGAGAGACGAGAGGAGTCGTCTGGAACTGGCACGCCGAGACCACCACCATGGCCGGCGGGGCGCCGGTCGCCGTCGGCCGTGCTGCCGCAGGCGTGGGCTGCAGCTTGCTGAGGTCGAGGTCCTTCTCGGTCAGGTCCATGAGGTGCTTGATCTCGCCGTCGTCGATGACGCCGTTCCGGTTCTTGTCGGCGAGGTAGAGGTTGACCCACGCCCGGACGGTGGCGAACCGGGCGCCGCCGGAGCGGATGGCGTCCCGGAGCTCCCTCCGGCTGATATGCTCGTCGCCGTCGCCGTCGAAATGCATCAGCCACGCCTTGAAGCGATCCAGCCTCTCCTTGGCCGCCGCCGCCGCCTCATCGCCGCCGTGCTGCTGCTGCTTCTTCTTGTGCTCCGTCTTCCCCATGGCCGGCCGATCAGTTAGAGCTAGTAGCTAGCTATATATAATCGGCTGCTGCTGCTTTCTACGACTGCATATATATGTGCTGCAGCTAGCAATGCAGCTGCCTCCTCCTTTTATACACGGAAATTAAGCTGAAGGTTAATTTCAGTATCGACGTACGTCTCCATCGTGTAGCTTTGTTATATTCGTTTCTATCTGCAGGCTGCATTTGCTGTGTATATGTGCACTGCTGTTCGCTTCAGTGTGTGTGTGAGATATGGGCCCGGAGTATCATGTTTAGAGGGAGGAGGCTGTCCCCCAATGCCACGTGGCCCTCCCCCAAGAGGAGTGAGGCCTGAGGTAAGGTGGCGGCCACTCCTTCCCAAACACTAGTTGGAGGAGGCCGGCTGTCCCCCAATGCCGCGTGGCCCTCCCCGAGGTGAGTCGGGCCCGAGGTAGGGCGGCGGCCACTCCCTCCCAGAGATTGGACGGAGGAGGTTGCCCCCCAATGCCACGTGGCCCTCCCCCGAGGGGGGTCGGGTCCGAGGTAGGGCGGCGGCCACTCCCTGGCCGAGACTAGAGGGAGAAGGCTGCTCCCAGGCGCCACGTAGCCCTCCCCCGAGGGGGGATCAGGCCCGAGGTGGGGCAGCGACCATTCCTTCCTAGACACCATACGGAGGAGGCTGCCCCCCAATACCACGTGGCCCTCCCCCGAGGGGAGTCAGGTCCGAGATGGGGCGGAGGCCACTCCCTCATGTGACTAGGGGTCGGGCTCCCCCGACCCCTTCAGCGGGTTGCCACGTGTGGTGGGTTAGGTGGCCACCTTCGAGCGCTCACCTACCCGCATTAATGACGACTTGAGCAGGCAAGCCACGCCGCATTTAATGTGGCGTGCAGCGCACGCTAAATTGGTCTGTGACTGGTCGAATGACCGACGAGACCCGGGGTGTCAGGTGTACTACTGCATGGGTCAGGAGGCGCGCACCCTCTCTTGTCCCATCAGTCATGATGACGAGAGGTCTTGACCTCTCATCCCGGCCAGAGTCGGTCCATCCGCCCTGGTCAATTGGGGTTCATGTTTCCCGGTACAAATAGGGACCCGGAAGTCTTCACCCATTAATAGCAGTTGACATGGGCGCCCTTCGTGTCAGGCAGCAAGATTTGATAGGCCCCATCATCAAGATGACGTGCGCTTGCTTCCCAAGTCAAGAGACAAGACATGCATTTAATACAAAGCACTTCTCCACCGGAGCTAGGTTTTTGGGCCCATGCGGTAACCCCTTGAGGTATAAAAGGAGGTCCATGCCTAGTAAAAGAGGGAGGAGGGATCCGGGACGATCCATTGGACGCTCTAGAGCAGTCTCTAGCCCCTGATGATCAGCACCACATTTTTACTCCAACAAGGAGAGCTTATAATCCTTCACTCAAGGAGCATAGTACAGGAGTAGGGTATTACGCTTCTTAGCGGCCCGAACCTGTATAAACCCTTATGGTCTCATCGTCTTTGAGGGGTTCGACCCCCTCAACATCACATGGCTTCGCTCACCGAATCCTCGAATCTCACCCGCTGCCCCCGGCCGAACTTACAAAAGGGGATCTCACGATATCCCGCTAGAGAGGATCACTCATCGACAACAATGTATGTTTAGTCCACATGGGAAATTAACAGAATATATGAGAGTATGCCAATCTCCTCTTCTGTTCATTTCTATTGATTTCGTTTTATGTGCAAATGGTTAGATATGTTTGTTTCAATGGTTTACACTTATAGCATGTCTGTTTTGCATATCGCTATTGTTAAGAGTACGTAATCTGTCTGCAGTTTACACTTAAGTAGTCACGGTTTACTCTATTTATTTGTTGATTAAATACTATATGATGAATTCCTAATATTTATAACAATTAACAGAAGTGTGTGTAGATATATCTTAATTATCTAGGTGTGAAGCACTGAAGTATACAATAGTTGCATACGTGACTAACAAATGACGATATGTGGTGACCAACAGTGAGCACTGTAGCAGGCCAGGCAAAGTTGGCTAGCTTAGAATCTTGGACCAACTCTGTAAATTCAAACTTCTTTATGCAAGGACCAATCAACCGAAAGTACGATAGCTATCTCCTAGAAAGTATTCCATCCAATCGATGTGTTAAATCCAGTACTAGTTTGCTATATTTTGTGATAGAAAGAATACAACAAATTTCAGAAACAATGAACTTTACCTCATTCCTAAGCTATTCTATTTCATTGTGCGTTTGTTAATTGTAGCAGCCATTGGACGCTCCTTTTGCCTGCTAACACCATTGGACGATGCATGGGCCCTTCAAAAGAATAGAATCTCCGAAAGTTTGGTGTAGATTGTAGAAAGAATATATCTATGCATTTGGCAACAATTGGATCATTTGGATGGATGAATTTCAAGTTGGGGACGGTAGGCAGGCCAGCAGCAGAGAGCATCAGACTCCCTCTTGACTTGCCAATAATCAAAAGGAAACAAAATGAAAAATCTTACACATGGCTGGGGAATTATCAATGTTGTTTTCCATATATCGTCATGCCAGATCATCCATGCTTGTTCTGAAATTTTGGATTAAAACCTGACCTCTACATCCAAACTAAATGTATAATGCCAAATTTTGAACTATATTTACATCTTTGAATTTGTGGAAATAGTATGTAATTATGGGATTTTTGAAAGTAACCGTGTATTTACACTATAATTGTACTATGTTTACATCTGATAGATTTTTAATAGAATTTATCGACAAATTTACAGGCAGTTATATCGTGACAAATTTATAGTTTGCTTCTTAATTTGTTTTAAGAGTGGGCTTTACCACACATGTCATCACAATTGAAGTCCCCTAAGAAGTGCATATCGGTACTATTGAAATTCTGGCAATCATCAGACCCGTTAATTTTCATCTTTAATTACCATCGTTAAACACTATCGTAACTGCACACGATAGACATCTATTCTATTAACTTTTAAAGCTCAACGTATAAGTGTGTTACATCATCACCCATTAACAATTATCTATAGTATTTTTAAATATCATACAAATATGGTATATCATTTATAATTTTGTTGTATTTTTAAAACTCAAAATGCAAGCAATGTCAAATCATTATCTTCACATAATTTTTATATTATTTAAACATATACATCTATCCATCTATTGTTTCTATAGTATAGCAAAACGCACGGTATCATCTAATTCTCCTGCTTTTACACACATTATTCAGCCCAAGCGGGCACTCAAACTACAGTTTGCATTTAGCTCCACGCTTCCTTCTTGTAGTACGACACCTTGAAGTTGAGGTCCATATTGGACGGCATCTTCAAGCAGAGTTTACATTACCGTCGGTAACCGCGCAGTTACCAGTCTTACCGCGGGGTTACAGTAATAGAAAAACCGTGGTAACCTCTTTAAATTCAAATAAATTTAAAAAATAATTTGAATTTTTGATAAATTTTGTGCGGTTTCGTACGGTTGTCACAGTTACTGCTTACCGCCGGGACGCGGTAACCCTGGCCCGACGGTTTGAGAAACCCTGCCTTCAAGTCGAGCTCCTTCTTGGACGGCACGTTGAAGTCAAGATGTCCTTGTAGAACGTACAGGGCGCGGCCATGAGGTGCTCGATCTCGTCGTCGTCGAGGAAGCTAGCCGTCGCCGTTCTTGTCGGCTCGGTGGAGGTTGAACCACGCCTAGCTTGAACCGGTCGCCGCGGCGGCGCATGGCGTCCCGGAGCTCCCTCCGGCTGATCCGCCCGTCGGCGTCGGCGTCGAACTGCATCAGCTGCACTTCTTGAAATGCTCCAGCTTCGACCCAATCTCTTGTCCGCCTTCGACGTCGCCGGCGTCGGCTACACCACTGTCAGTTACTGTAGCTAGCTAGCTTGCTCTGATGATCAGCTGCTCCGACGACTGCATGTGCTGTAGCTCGCAATGGAACTGGAGCTCCTCCTTTCATATATATCGATCGATCGATGTATATATCGACGACTCGTCGTGCAACGACCTCTCGATCATGTAACATGCAATAAACGGGTGGACATCCATTTGATCTGTTAAAACAGTTTCCCCTCGATCGTATAGCTTTATTAATTCGTTTCAATCTGCAGGCCGGCCGCCGGCTGCATATCTATATGTCCTGAAGCTTTCTTCAGTTTCTGCATCAGCAATTCAGTATGCATGTGTGCATCACGTTTCAGCTGCATTATTGCGTTGCTTTGATATCCTCTTATATGGAGTATCTCTCTGATGGAACGACGGTTTATGGCATATTGGCATATCTTTTTTCCATCCTGATGTGAAGGTCGCTTGCAATTATTTGATTCTTAGCTATTTTTATGCCTGCAGCAATATATGTGTGCACATATGTTCTGAAGATTTATCCAAGTTAGCATAAGTATCTTGTCTATAGCTGCGGAGTACACACAAATGGTTGCGTATGTGATTATTATGACAATGCGTGGTGAAAAATTTAAAGAACCAATAGCGAGCATATTGCATTATTGTGGCCATTTCACTTAAGCTAACTTGGGAATCTTGGACCAGCTTGCAAATTCTAACTTCTTTATGCAAGGACCAATTAATCAACCGGAAAGTACAGTGGCTATCTCATATAAAGTATACCAGTGCATTGTTTCTAAAACAATAAACCTTATACACACGAGATATACAAGGAATAAGTGCGTAATAGACCTGACGTCACCATTTGGAAGAGAATGCCATATAGAATTTTAATTATGAAGACGCACTTGATAGTGCAGTGGCAATAGGATGTGTGGTTTCAATCCCGAACATGCTCATAATTTATTTTTAAAAAAATGTTTGGGGGACGTCTCTCCCTCTAAGGGTCTGTTCACTTTGATGCCATTTTCAACCATACCAATTTTTGGCAAAGTTATCAAAATTTTAGCTACGTTTAGTTTGTTGTCAAATTTTAGTAAGTACATATGAAATCTTGCCAAAATTTAGCAACTTTACCAAAATTTTGGCAACCTTACCAAAATTTGGCAATGACAAAACTTGATAAGGTTGAAAAAGGTAGCAAAGTGAACAAGCCCTAAATCTTTTTTTTTAGAATTTTAATTATGACACGGAGGGGAGAGAAGACTTTTTGCATGCGAACACCACTAGGCACTGGATGATGTTCTATATATGTGGGTCCTTAAAAAGAATATAATCTCCAAAAGTTTGGTATAGATTATAGGAGAAATATACCCATGCATTTGGCAATTGGATGGATGGATTATTTCAAGTTGGGGCTTATGCTTGCCAGCAGCAGAGAACCAGACTCGTGATGACTATGTGTTGACTTGCTACTCAAAAGAAAACCAAAAAGAATTAAAAAGAAAATGTGAATATTAGGGAAGGACCGTGTTTCTCATCAAAAAGAAATTCTAACATGGCTGTTGGGAATCAATGATTTTATTTTCCTTTCATGTATCGTCATGGCAGATCATGCATGTAAGCTTGTTTGTTCTCATCGATCTGTAACAAAATGATGGTGTGTTAATTTGTGGTGTAGTAGTATAGTTATTTGTTGAAGTATAAGTAAATTGCCTGCCTGCCTTTTCATAGCAGTTTAAATTGTTAGGTTGAACTTGTTGAGATTATGGGCATATAATGATTTAATTTATTCCATAAATAAGTCATGACATTACAGATGAAAACTAGCATGAACGCATCATTAGATCTACACATGTAAACTACGCAGAATAACATGAACAGATCAAATATGCGCAACATATTGAACACGTACCGAGGTGACGAAAAGACCGGCTGCTTGGTCGAAACTTTTCGCAGGTGTCTACGAAGGCACGAAACACGCGAGCGAAGAGGAAGGCGAGCCGTCGCGAACGAACAGGGAGCAGTCGCGCGAAGCGCTTCCCAAAAACCTTATTGCCGCCTTCTCCCGGTGCAGGACGTCAAAGGCAGAGGTTCCGGAGACCTGCTCTCCCGATCGCTGGTGCACGCCGGCGAGCGGGATGGAGTAGTCTACGAGCGACGGCGCAGTACAGAGTAAGAGGCAAACCCTAGATTGATTTTCGCATATATTGCGTGAAGACGGCGGGTCGGTTTATATAGAGAAGGGTCGCTTGATCAGGGCGCCCGCACGATCTCTACTGCGCGTAACCGAACCGGATAAGTCGCGCGTAACTTATCCGGACTCCACGCCGTTTGCACGCATCGGATTTTTCGGAACGTTTCCAAAACAAAAACGAATCCGAATTTGCAGCAAAACAAAACTGCAAAAGGAGGCTGCATCTGCGCAAGGGTGAGGAGCCAATTTTTCGGACTATTCGACGCGTACGTCGTGCACGCGCGCCGCCTGCCCTGCCAGGCCAGGCGAGGCGAGGCGAGCGAGCGCGCGCGTGTTTCCCCTCTTCTCTCCACCACACATGCTTCAAGTGGCTAGGAGGGCATCCTCCCTTTTAAGGAGGTCCCCTTCTCCTAGAATAAGCAAGGTGGTACTAAATTCCACATGCATGCCATCCCATGAGGTGGGCTTTTGTGATTTTCCAAAGAATTAATTTTCGAGTGGGCTAAGGCCCATTCATTAATTCCAACAATCCCCCACCAAATCTCAAAATCCCACTGAGATTTGCCTTTTCCAATGTACTGTTTATATACCAGCGGTTCGATGGAGACCAATTAAGGTTGAACATCCACCTAGAACTCCAAGCTACACTTACTCACAACTTGAACAATGGACTACGCCTTGAATTGCAAGTCTTGTGCAAGCAAGTTTCACTCAAAGTCTTATCTGGTACTAGACCGTCTGTAGACTACCCCTCGGGTGGAGCGTATAAGTCATACTCCTAGGTCTTTAGTAAGCTTCCTAGAAGATTCACCCAAAATCTTCATGGACTGCGACCAACAGTCAAGCTCACAAAGGTGAGTTCCTTCAAGAATGCTCTGCAGGACAACATCTTTGCTAATTAAAGCCAACAGAACTCATTAAGGCATAGCCAACCTGCCTTGCAGCTCACGAGAGTATATGCATCTTCACTTAGAGAGGGTATATATATTGGTACTCTCCTCTAGTTTATTAATGGTTTGTTCTTCCCAGGATCTAATTCACGGGATCTCCGATCACATAGACTGGGTTACCACCATAGTATAACTCACATGGGTCTCAAACCCATCTCCTTCGATGCATTGTCTATCACATTTCGTGATAGTCCCTTCGTGAAGGGATCTGCCAGGTTTCTCGCTGTTTGGATGTAATCCAACGTTATAACTCCGGAGTTTCTTAATTTCCTGACAGACTTCAATCGTCTTTTCACATGTCTAGATGATTTCATATTATCCTTAGAACTATTCACTTTGACAATTACCGTTTGATTGTCACAGTTCATAAGGATAGCCGGCACCGGTTTTTCAACAACAGGCAGATCCATTAATAGATCACGCAACCATTCTGCCTCAACAGTAGCAGTATCCAGTGCCGTTAGCTCTGCTTCCATGGTTGACCTCGTCAAAATTGTCTGTTTGCAAGACCTCCATGAAACAGCACCACCACCCAGTGTGAAAACATATCCACTAGTGGCTTTGATCTCATCCACATCAGAGATCCAGTTAGAATCACTATAACCCTCCAGTACCGCAGGATACCCAGTATAGTGAAGCCCCAATTCCACAGTACCTTTCAGATAGCGCATTACTCGCTCAAGCGCACGCCAGTGATCATCTCCCGGATTAGAGGTAAATCGGCTCAACTTGCTCACAGCAAAGGAGATATCAGGCCTAGTTGCACTAGCCAGGTACATCAACGAGCCAATGATTTGGGAGTATTCCAGTTGATTCCTAGCAATTCTCTTGTTCTTGCGAAGCGACAAGCTAGGATCATAAGGTGTTGGAGAAGGCTTACTATCAATGTAGCCAAAGCGATTCAAGATCTTCTCCACATAATGAGACTGCAAGAGTGTAATCCCATTCTCACCTCTAATTAGCTTAATGTTTAAAATAACATCAGCTACTCCCAAATCTTTCATATCAAAATTTTGAGACAAGAATGATTTAACCTCATTTATCACCTCAAGGTTTGTCCCAAATATCAGTATGTCGTCAACATACAAGCACAAAATAACTCCCTCACCCCCACCATGGCGATAGTACACACATTTATCTGCCTCATTGACTGCAAAGCCTGCAGATGTCAATGTTTTGTCAAATTTCTCATGCCATTGCTTAGGAGCTTGTTTCAGACCATACAAAGACTTCAACAATTTGCACACTTTGCCTTCTTGACCTTCAAGTACAAACCCATCAGGTTGATCCATATAGATCTCCTCATCCAGCTCTCCATTAAGAAAAGCTGTCTTAACGTCCATTTGATGAACGAGAAGACCATGTGAGGCTGCTAGGGAAAGTAGCACACGAATTGTGGTCAATCTAGCAACAGGTGAGTAAGTGTCAAAGAAATCTTCGCCTTCTTTCTGAGTATAGCCCTTAGCAACAAGCCGAGCCTTGTACTTTTCAATAGTACCGTCAGGCCTAAGCTTCTTCTTGAACACCCACTTGCACCCCACAGGTTTACACCCATAGGGTCGCTCTGTCACCTCCCAAGTCCCGTTAGCGATAATGGAATCCATTTCACTACGGACAACCTCCTTCCAGTAGTCTGCATCAGGAGATGCATATGCTTCTGAAATTGACTTAGGAGTGTCATCCACGAGGTACACAGTGAAATCATCACCAAAAGACTTAGCCGTCCTTTGTCTCTTACTCCTTCGAGGAGCTTCACTGACATCCTCCTCAGAGACAAGTTCATGTGTATGTTCAGTTTGTTCTGGTGGTGTGATTGAACTGGGAATTATTTCAGAGGGTTGGTTCGAACCACTATGTGTATCCTACATTGGGAAAAAGCTCTCAAAGAAGGTAGCATCACGAGACTCCATAATTGTACCAACATGCATGTCCGGTACCTCGGATTTAACTATTAAAAATCTATAGGCAATGCTATGATGAGCATATCCCAGAAAAACACAGTCCACAGTCTTAGGTCCAAGTTTGCGCTTCTTCGTTATTGGTACATTGACTTTCGCCAAGCACCCCCATGTGCGCAAATAAGAAAGTGATGGTTTTCTACCAATCCATATCTCATATGGTGTTTTGTCCTTATTTCTGTTAGGAACTCTGTTTAACACATGATTTGAGGTCAACAATGCCTCCCCCCACCATGCCTTAGGCAGTCCCGCGGTGTCCAACATGGCATTCACCAAGTCAGTCAGTGTGCGGTTCTTCCTTTCAGCAATCCCATTAGACTCGGGAGAATAGGGAGGCGTCCTCTCATGTATGATGCCATGTTCCTCACAGAATAAGTCAAACTCGTTCGAGAAAAACTCTCCACCACGATCAGACCTAAGCCTTTTTATCTTTCTGTCAAGTTGATTTTCAACCTCTGCCTTATAAATTTTAAAATAGTCTAGAGCCTCGTCTTTCGTTTTCAACAAGTACACATAGCAAAATCTAGTAGCATCATCAATCAATGTCATGAAATATCGTTTTCCACCCTTCGTCAACACCCCATTCATTTCACAAAGATCTGAATGTAGGAGTTCTAGTGGTGCCAAGTTTCTCTCCTCGGCAGCCTTGTGAGGCTTGCGAGGTTGCTTCGATTGCACACAACTATGGCACTTAGAACCTTTGACAATGGAAAACTTAGGAATTAAACACATGCTGGAAAGCCGAGACATCAAGCCAAAATTAATATGACATAAACGTGAATGCCAAACATTAGCCTCATCATCCACACTGCCACAAATATGGTTCACAGACTTATTGCAGAAATCAGAAAGGGAAAAGCGGAACAGGCCTCCGCACTCATAACCTTTACCAATAAAATATCCATGTTTAGACACGACTACTTTATTAGACTCAAAAACCAACTTAAATCCGTCTCTAGTCAGACGGGAGCCACTAACAAGATTCCTGTCGATAGAAGGGACATGCTGCACGTTCTTCAGCTGCACGATCTTTCCCGAAGTAAACTTCAGATCTACCGTGCCAACACCATGAACAGAAGCATGTGACCCATTCCCCATTAGGACGGTGGAACCCCGTGCGACCTGATAAGAAGAAAACAATGAGATGTCAGCACAAACATGTACATTGGCCCCAGTATCAACCCACCAATTAGTAGATTGATTAACTGAAAAAACAGTAGGTAAATTACCATACCCGCTTCCATCTCCAGTGTTGCCAATGGTCACATTAGCAGACTTAGAAGTCTGCCCTGCAGGTGCCTTCATCCCCTTGCGTTGTGGACACTTCCTAGCCAGATGACCAACTTGGCCACACACAAAGCAAGTCCTCTCATCCTGATTAGGATTGTTGTTGTTCTTCTTCTGCTTCTTGAAGTTGGTGGTCTGCTGAGCTTTGTATTTCCCCTTGCTCTTGTTCTGGGCCTTGTGCACAACATTGGCACTGGACTGCCCACCATCGCCCTTAGACGCGGCATCTTTTTCCCGAGCTTTCTCCTCAACATCAAGAGACGCAATCAACCCCTCAACGGAGTATTCCTGTCTCTTGTGTTTGAGTGCAGTACCGAAACTCCTCCAAGATGGAGGTAGTTTTGCAATAATGCACCTGGCCACAAATTTGTCGGGTAAGACACACTTAAGGAGTTCGAGTTCCTTAGCCATGGTTTGTATCTCATGAGCCTGTTCGACTACAGAACGGTTGTCAGCCATTTTGTAGTCATGAAACTGCTCCATGATATACAGATCATTGCTAGCATCAGTAGCACCGAATTTAGTATTCAGTGCATCCCACAACTCCTTAGCGTCGGTCATATGCATATACACCTCGACCAGACGATCGCCAAGAACGCTAAGAATGCATCCCACAAAGAGAGTAGTGGCTTCCTCGAATTGCTTCTGCTGTTCAGCAGTAAGAACTCCTTCAGGTTTGCCAGTACTCACCCAGAAGCATTTCATAGCTGTCAGCCACAGAGTGACCCTGATCTGCCATCTCTTAAAATGCACACCGGTGAATTTATCCGGCCTCAGTGCATCGGCAAAATCAGCCATAGTAAAATCACAGTGCCTATAATAAGGTTTTGGATTGTTGAGATTATGGGCATATAATGATTTAATTTATTCCATAAATAAGTCATGACATTACAGATGAAAACTAGCATGAACGCATCATTAGATCTACACATGTAAACTACGCAGAATAACATGAACAGATCAAATATGCGCAACATATTGAACACGTACCGAGGTGACGAAAAGACCGGCTGCTTGGTCGAAACTTTTCGCAGGTGTCTACGAAGGCACGAAACACGCGAGCGAAGAGGAAGGCGAGCCGTCGCGAACGAACAGGGAGCAGTCGCGCGAAGCGCTTCCCAAAAACCTTATTGCCGCCTTCTCCCGGTGCAGGACGTCAAAGGCAGAGGTTCCGGAGACCTGCTCTCCCGATCGCTGGTGCACGCCGGCGAGCGGGATGGAGTAGTCTACGAGCGACGGCGCAGTACAGAGTAAGAGGCAAACCCTAGATTGATTTTCGCATATATTGCGTGAAGACGGCGGGTCGGTTTATATAGAGAAGGGTCGCTTGATCAGGGCGCCCGCACGATCTCTACTGCGCGTAACCGAACCGGATAAGTCGCGCGTAACTTATCCGGACTCCACGCCGTTTGCACGCATCGGATTTTTCGGAACGTTTCCAAAACAAAAACGAATCCGAATTTGCAGCAAAACAAAACTGCAAAAGGAGGCTGCATCTGCGCAAGGGTGAGGAGCCAATTTTTCAGACTATTCGACGCGTACGTCGTGCACGCGCGCCGCCTGCCCTGCCAGGCGAGGCGAGGCGAGCGCGTGTTTCCCCTCTTCTCTCCACCACACATGCTTCAAGTGGCTAGGAGGGCATCCTCCCTTTTAAGGAGGTCCCCTTCTCCTAGAATAAGCAAGGTGGTACTAAATTCCACATGCATGCCATCCCATGAGGTGGGCTTTTGTGATTTTCCAAAGAATTAATCTTCGAGTGGGCTAAGGCCCATTCATTAATTCCAACAGAACTAGCTGTTGCATGCAACTCAATGATATTAACCCCAAGCTATGTGCGCTTCATGCTTTGGTTCTTCTTAGGAATTTTACACATAGCTTGATTAGGTGAAAACCATCAACGAATTTTACCAGTAGGGCACTGCAACAAGCCAAGAAGGGGGGATGAAATTGTGATCATTTTTCTGTCCTCTCAACTCCTTCAACAATATGTTATCTGAATGTGAAATTTGTTGCACTTAGTTGATTATGTTATCTGAATGTTTGGGCCTGTCACCTGACACTCCAACCTTACCTGAAGTACTCAACATGATGCCCTTTGCTGCTGAGTTTGCTTCTCTTAAGAATGGGCATAATCAGGCATGTCATCTCTTGAAAGTTGAAACCATCTGAGAAGAAATGCTAACTGTGTTACTAAAATGGCCATAATCACCAATTCATTTTCATCTTCACCAGAGTCAATACCAACAGAGGATCACTCAAAGTATCACAGCATCATGGCAGACATTCTCCTGCTTTTACACAAATTATTCAGGAGAAGCTGGCATGCAAGTCAAACTTTACCAGTTACTACCACACAGCAAAGAAAAGCAACATAGAAGGCAATATTTTTATAGCTTAATCAAAAGCTAGCACTACTGCCACAGTGCTCTCTACCCATTTTAAGCTCAAGCATATGAAAATCCATGAAACTAGCTTAATAATGCTTATTGCTGCCAGTAGTGTTCAGTTCTACCAGGCAGTAACCTTCATGCCCAGAGTTTTCTGGGCGAAGGCGACGAGGTTCTCGATCTCGGACTCGTCCACGAAGCCGCTGTTGTCCCTGTCGGCGTGGCGGACGGCGCGGCCGGCTTTCAGGCCGGAGAACCAGCCGCCGCGGCGGCGGATGGCCTCCCGGAGCTCGCCCCGGCTTATCCGGCCGTCGTTGTCGGTGTCGAACTGCTTCAGCCAGTTCTTGAAGTCGTCCACGGTCATCTCGCGAGAGGACGGGATGCCCCTGATCGCCATGGCTGGCGTCTGCAAAAGTTTCACAAGAGTGATTGCTCACTTCGAGCTAGGAGGAAGGGAGTGCAGGTCAATGCCTCGCAGCTGCACCTCCTTTTATACTGCCCTTGGATGTTCACATCGTTGCATTAGGATGTGGTTTTTGTCACTCGAATGTACATACACTTGTTTCATACACATCACCTGAAAAATTAGTAAGATAACTCAATACTATATGATATATTATTCTACAAACATGTAACTTCAAATTTGACTCATATAAATAAATAATTAAGTAACAAATATTAATTGTAATAGTATGCACTTTTGATAGTTTTTTTTTTCTACTTGTGTAGGTTGAATTTTAACTTTAAAAATTGAAATAATATATATTGATCTATCTTGCTAATTTTTTTTAAAAAAAATCATGACTTTTTAGGTGACATGTATGAAATGAGTGTATATCTATTTAAGTGACAATTTTTATCGTAGCTTTATTCGTTTCTATCTGCAGGTTGCAAGGGTTCTTTGCTCATAGTGGAAGACACGACATTTGCTCTCTTTACTTTGGCATCGTATCTCCCATTTTGTGTGCGCTTTTTTAGATAATGGAAAACCTTCCACTTGTGTGTATCACGTTGTTTTGTTATTTGGACCTGCAGAAAAATATCACACTGTTACGTTCCAGCTTTTATCTGATAGGACGAGAGAGAATGGCTTATCTTTTTCTGTGATACGTCGGCATTTCAATTATTTGATTCCAGTTCTCGCTGTGATGACCAGCCAGCTGCAATTGTAGGATCAACTTCAGACTACAGTGTGTGTGTGTATATGAAGATGAATTATTTCTTTGTGGGCACACTGATCTCACTTTCTGAGATGATCATGATATTGGCCACATATTTAAGTTGTAATTCACTAGTATCATCATTTTTGTCCCACGAACCATGTAGGAGTTTTTCTTTAGTTTAACATACACTCCATATGTACGATGAAAACTACTTATCATATTAGTATTTTCGTCCATGGATCTTCTAGGCTGCTTCGAACCTTTCATCTCCGCATTCTGAAAATACTGAATTGATTGTGTTAGTACAGTCATATGATTTGGTTTAAAGCGAATGGAAACTGGAAGAGTTCTTAAACTGCCTCCCAACTCATTTTCAAATACTATGTGCATAGGAGTTAGGAGGACTTAGAACCAGAAAAAATAGATATGCGTTCTCTAGAATATTTTGCTGCCAGAACATTAGCCCTTCTGAAAAATATAATGGCATAAAGTTTTCTACTTTGTCTTATTATGTGTACCCATCTAACCCAAATTCTAAACTGTACTACATTCTCCATTGTGATTCCCTCTAGCCTATGGGTCCTTGAGAAGAATAGTATCTCGGAAAGTTTGGAAAGCACGTGCGAGGATAGCATTTGGTACTTGGTAGGCATGAAGCAGATTCTTCATTCTTCAGTGACTGACCAGCCCACGGAGGAAACAGGATGAGATTCTTACCACACTGGCTACTTCGAGTGATCGAGCAGCACAAGTACACACAATTGTCTGTTTTATTATCCGCTTGTTCCGTTGCTGTCCATGGAACTTCGGCAGGAAGCCACCGTCTTACAGTTTGAGAAGGACAAAGAGGCTTACTATTCTATCTGTTGGCTGTAAGGGTTTGAGAGGAATAAAAAGGCTAACCATTCTATCTGTTGGCTGTTGGATGATTTATTTCTTTGTACGCACACTGATCTCACTTCAGAAAAGGAGTACTTATCGTATTACTGTTTTCATCCATAGATCGGGCCTACCTTCAGGGCAGCTTTGAGCCTTTGGTAATTGGTTTTGTCTGCAATCTTAACTGATTGTTCGAGGAGCAGAACCATATGATTTGGTTTCAATTTGCAAGTGAATGGAAGCTGGAAGAGTTCTTAAATTGCTTTTCCCAACTCATTTCAAAAGCGTAGATAGGAGTTAGGATCAGAAAAAATAACAGTATATATATAATGGCACAACGAACCATGTGTTTCATTCTGAAAAATATAATGGCGCAAAGTTTGCTACTTTGTCTTACTAGGTGCACGGTGTACACCCATCCATCCAACCCAAATTCTAAACTATACTACATACTCCATTGTGATTCTCTTTAGCCTATGGGTCCTTGGGAAGAACAGAGTCTCGGAAAGTTTGGAATGCACGTGCGAGGATAGCATTTGGTACTTGGTAGGCATGAAGCAGATTCTTCATTCTTCATTGACTGACCAGCCCACAGAGGAGACAGGATTGGGATTCTTACCACACTGGCTGCTTCGAGTAATCGAGCAACGCAGGCGCACACAATTATCTGTGTTCTCATCCACTTGTTCTGTTGCTGTCCCTAGAACTTTGTCAGGAAACCACCATTTTATATTTCTATCTGTTGGCTGTAAGGGTTTCGAGAGGAATAAAAAAGGTTAACCATTCTATCTATTGGTTGTTAGGGGTTTGTCTTTACTAGCTAAATAGATGTGCCTTGCTAGTAACTTTTTTGGTTTGTATTTAATGTAGTTATCGAATCAAACATGGTGTTCACTTGGTTACTACATGAAGTAGTTAGACAGTATTTAAGCACCTTGATTATGACCTATAATTTTCTCTGTTAAGGCTATAGTAAATAGCAAGAGAGCATGAAAATCAGAATAGCTATCCACAATTCCACAAATGCACAAACACCGTTAATAAATTACCTTCATAAGCGTCTTCGATCAAAAACCGCTATTCCCGGAGGCCGGAGACGACGATCTCCTCACTGGCTGCGGGTGCGGCTGCATTGGTTTCACCTGTTCCAATTCAGCCGCCGCTCGCGATGAATCCCTCCCTGCACGGAACGAACAGGGTCAGATCGGAGCGGAGGAGAAGATGCGGTCGCCGTCAATTCCACCGATGCGTGCTGGGTGCCCTCACCGGCGGTGGCTCCGACGAGAGGAGGAGGAAGGAGGCGGCGGCGTCGCGTCGATGGGATCTCATCTCCGGTGAGGCGAAATGGATTTGCAAAACAGCCCCTGGTTGGACCGCTGCTATTGGAACCGGTCCTTAATTTGTTTAAAAGAGCTCCTTAGTTTTCCCTTTAGTTGGTAGGTATCCTAAAGTTTACAAAAGAGACCCTATTATTATATCCTGAAGGCAGCGAAAACTACTGAACACGTAAGGCTCCATATGTGATAGACTATGAGCGATAAATTCTTAATTGACACATTTAAAAGTGGTAAAAAGTTAAATGCCCCGCTGAACTCAGCCAACTTCTTCAAGCCATTGATCGCCATTTCTTCGGGTCTTCCTTGTTTTGACTGCACACCATGTTACCGTCCAAACTGCAAGACAGCATTGCTTTGCTTTGCATCTTATTACTCCAATTTGGAGTGCTACGATCGCATGCTTAATGGAAGAACTGTGATATGCTCCTATGTTAGTGGCTGAATTCTTGACAGTGTGAGGTGCTGCCTGCAAGTCGTTCTTCCCTCATGAAAATCTGAGCCAATTTAGTTTCAGGTGCCCTTGATCTAGTGCTTGTGTTTTTTTTCTTTTTTTTTCTTACATTTACATAGCTTTAGGTCTTTCTTGTGGTTCACTGTGAAGAATATATGGCAGAAAGCCTCCTGTTCTTTATGCAGACAAACCCCATTGCTGTAGGGTGCCATCTCAAGATTCTTCATCACTACAAAGTTATTGTGATTCTTTTTTATTGCAACTTTGGGTGTTCTCTGTGGGACCTTGAGAAGAACAGGATCTTAGAAAAGGTATTCAATTCTTGTGGGACGGATAAACTTTAGAGTGGGGATGAATAAGATTTGTAGGGTCAGCATGAGACATATTCTTCTTTCTCTGACCAAGAATACCCAAATGTTCTTTCGTCAATTGCTGTATAATTTCGATGGCAATTGACAAGACCTGTATGTCTGGACCATCCTCCTTTGTTTGTGTGTTTCATGTTTGATTTGGTTGTTTCATGCTTTTGCTGCTGCTACTTGGGCTCTGGAAGGAGGTGATGGTGTTACTGTCTGTGTTCAGGAAAAAAAAACTAAGATTAGACAACCATTTTGCTGAATCTTTCCTTCAGTTCTTTTTTGTACAATTTCTCCTTCAGTTTTACCACATGGTTGTTGTTCATTTCTGAATCTTAGTGTATATGCAAATCTGTTCCTGCAAGAACCAACATTACTTTGAGAACATATTGCCTGCCTGATGCTCTTTTGGACATTCCATTAGAAACACACTATTAAGATCTTCACAAAAGATAACTGAGGCACACAGTTGGGAGGAAGATTACACAGAACAATATTATACCCAACAGAAATATGCCACTAGTCAGATCCTTTCCAGTTTGAGGAGATTACAGAACATAGCTACACTCAAGGAATGCACATTTCTTTGCAGAATTTATCCAAAGTAACCCAAAAAATTGTTATAAACACACCACTATACGCCCTCTGGTTGTTTACACCAACAAATTAAATCAAAACTTAAGTTAGACACCAAATTTCAAGACCAATTAAATTAACTTATTACAGCAATGTACAGAAATAAAACTGCCCAAGACCTGGGACCTTGTTATCTTCTGCTATGTTTATGCCCGAGTCTTTCTGGATAAAAGAGAGCCCATTAGTGGGAAGAAAGATTTCTTCCTCCGCAGCTTCCGATTCGGAACAAGGTCCTCATAACTATTACCTGAGAACTCTTTGTAGAAAGAATCCTTCTGTTCAACAATTCTCTTAGGTGAGCTACTCAAAGGGTTAACTGCCCGTTTCGCGGCTTCTTGAGCTTTCCTGCGCTGCTCATGATCAGCTCTCCATTTCCTCAGTTCCTGCTCAGCAGTTAGTTTCCCTTGGTTTGCTCTCTCAGCTCTCTCTAATGCTCTTTCAAGAGCTTCCTTCTTCTCATTCATCCTCTTGGATGCTTCACATAGTCTCTCTAGGCTATTTGATTCAGACGCCTTTGCCGACTCCACCTGTGCCAGTGCTTCTGTGACACTCTCATGTGCCAGCTGTTCAGCTTCATGCACTTTCTTGCTAAGGGTGTAATACTCGCTCAGAGGAAGTGTCACTCCTCTGGGAGAATTCTCATCATCTCCTGCCTCTTCACTTTCTTGCAATGCTTGAACCGCCGCAAACGCTAGCTTCTTGGATGCTTTGGATGCATCTATTTCTTTCAGAACAGCACTTAACCTGGTATTTACTGTGGCTGCAGCTGTTTTGGTTTTCTCGGTTTCTTCCCTTGCCTTCCTCACCTGCTCTTGTACTGAGAAAGCTACCATCTTCGCGTCCTCAGCCTCCTGAGCTGCCTCCTGCAAGATCCTAGGAAGTTCTACCATCCTCTCTTGAGCATCTTCTTCTTTAGACTTTACATATTCTATCTCTTGTTTCGTCCTATTGAGCTCAGCTTCTAGTGCACAGATTGCAATAGATGCCATACCTTCCCTCTGCTGCAATTCAACAAGTGAAGATTTCTCATTGTCCATTTCTGATCTGAGGGTTGTGGCTGCAAGTTTGAACAATTTGGCCTCATTTTTTGCCTTTTCTATGTTTGCTCTAACCTCTTCAAGCTCCTTCTGTGCTGAAGCTAGAGCTTCCTTAACTGGACCACTAATTTGTTGAGCATCATCAGGCCCATGTTCTTTCACAAGTCCTTCAGCTTCTTCACTAATTACATTTTGTACATAAGTTGCCAGCTCTGACTTGAGGCTACGCAGCCTGCGTAAATTTGTATCTAGATTCTGCTTCACATCACTTTTGGACAGAAGCTTATTGTTGAGTTGCTGAAGCTCCTCTTGTGCCTGTTGCAACTCTCTATCCCAAGCAACGCAATCTTCCTCCTTCTCCAATGCTGCACCAATTCTACGTTCTTCTGCTTCATGATGTGCAGCATGCGCCAACTCAAGAGAACCTTTGGATGCAATCAGTTCCAGCGTCAGTTCCTCCACTCGCTTCTCAATGTCCTTCCCAACAGAAATAACTTCCTCTGACCTTTTGATAGCTGTGTCCCTTTCATTGATTAAGGTAACATACTGCTCATGTACTGTTTTCAGCTCCTCTTTCACCGAGTTTAGTTCAGCAATAGCCTTTTCATGCCTTTCTTTGGCAACTTCAATTTGAGTCTTGGCTATCACACTAGCTTCGTCAGCTACTCCTTGCTCGATTTCTTGCGCTCTAAGTAGTGCAAGCTCAGAATCCTGTTTTGCCTGAACTTCTTCAACCTGTGCTTTCTCAAGATTATGCTTCAGTTCCTCAATAATTCTCCGGGTGTCCTCTAGTTCATTGACTACTTGTGATTTAACCATCTCAGCAGCTTCTAGTTCCTCTTTATAGAGTGGAATTTCCTTTTGAACCTTCTCAAGTTCAAGTTGTATGAACTTGCGCCTCTGCATAATAAAAATATATTTTAGACTCTGTGCATGGTTAGAATTCAATTGTACAGCATCTCTATTTTAATTCTTCTACAAAGCCTATTATCCACTACAGTTTTAAGAGTGACAAGAATTACCTCCATCATTTGAGCTTTGTGGGCTTTCCAATCAACAATTCCTCCAAACTTGGTGACAGCTTCTCTAACAGACTCAAAAGGTGCAGCGGTGTCAATAAGGCCTTTATATGGACTTTCAGGTGCCGCTCCTTGTTCTTCTACCATTTTTGGCTTTACAGCAACATTTTTCTGATCTATCCTGTCTTCTTTAGAATTCATTTCATCTGTCAACATAGTTTCAGCACCAGCTGAGACATTGTCAGACAAATGGTTCACCTCAAGGGCATCTTCTGAAGAACCATCTGCCTCATCCTTTACCGAGTGGTTGAATGCCTCACTTAGTCCTGAATTAGAGAGAATTTCAGGAATTGCATCTGTTGCAGAGTTAGATTCCATGTGGGGCTTTGTTGAATCAAGGAGGGACCTTTCTACGATCGATGAAGGTGAATCCATGCAACCAACATGATCTGTCAGTCCATTAGAGTATTTCAAAATGACTGGTTGGGATGATTTTTCGCTGTGCGCATTTGGTTTTTCATGATCACTACTGTTACCTGCATCATCCTTGGTGGCAGGTGGAGTTGGGTAGTACACAAAAGGTCCTGAACTTTCTATTGGAGATGAAGATGAATTTACAGAATTCTCTTTTGAGTTACTTTCTTCAGAGGAACAAGTTAATTCCATTCCTCCAAAGCCTTCTCTAAGCCCCAGCTGGTTTGCTCCAAAAGAAATTCTGAAAACAAAACAATTATCAGGTTACAGAAACATGAATTATATCACAAAATCCAAGCACTACAAGTAGGTTCTGTAAACAACGCAATTATCAAGTTACAGAAACAAGAACTATAACACAAAACCCAAGAACAGCAAGTAGGAAGAGCATACTGCACGACAGGTAAATCTCAGAACGATTTTTGAGTAGTAAATTATCCTGAACTTACATTGCTCACTATTGTACATTCTATCAGTATTGCAATCCAAGGTAGAACAAACTGAATTGCATTACAGAGCACTCCTACAGGGCTCTTGTGCGTTAACTGAATATGCAAACACCAAAAGATCTTAAGTGGATGCAGTTCTAGATGGATTAATCATTGCCACGACCTGACATTGATCCTGCTTTCTGCCTGCCTTCAATAATTTAGTATTACTATTGAACCCAACCTTTATGTGTGTGTCCTGAACTGAAGTAGTACCTTTGTGCAAAGAAAGAACAAAAGCAAAGCAACAAAATATAGCAAACCATTTTTATATTTGCTCCTAAAAAATGATATGTTTAGACCATCATTGTTTCCCAGCAATTATGAGTCTCTAAGCCCCCCTAATCATGTTCAGGTTGTGCTTCAAAGTTGAATACTTTGATCTTGAAGGTTTGCTCGTCCGTACAGATCCATAATAACCATCTTGCAGCATCATTAGTCAACCATTAATTTCGAAATTACAGAGCTAGTTCTACCTGCAATGTGAATAAATACTTCATTGATGTTACCCAACTAGCTAAACAAAAGAAAATGTTTCTTTTTTGGTACGGCAGAGAGATCCTCCTCCTCTTCCTTTTCAAATTCCATGCAAATATTAAGAAAAGATGGTTAAAAAAAAACAAATATTTCCCTTCCCATGGCCATACACGATTTCATGCATCACACTATCAAATTAGTTTCACTAATCCATCAAGTGAACTCTAGTGGGCAAAAAAAAAAAAAGGAAAATTTCCCCAGTCTTTTATCTGCTACTTGTGTTCTAGAGAGAGAGAGAAAAGAAGAACAGATTCTTCATCACTCTGTAAATCGCTTGCATTAGACTGAAAGTGGCCAAACCAACAAAAGAAAAACCAAAGAGGAAAATCACACAAAAAAAAAGACAAATCCAACAAAACCAAACGAATCAATCAACTAACCACGAACTCATCGCACTCTGGCGGAAAATCAATCAATCATTATATCAATGGCGGATTGCTGCAGCAGAGGCAGGTGGAAAACTTACTCGAGTCGAGTGGAGGAAGAAGGAAGGATTCCTCGCGCTCGCGGGGGGCCTTCTTTCGCGGTGATTTGGATCTCCACTCGATCGATGCCTTTTCTTTTCTTGTTTTTTCCTTAGCTTTTTCTTCTCCTGCTGCTTCTCTTTAATTAATTTGGGAGTTTAATTTGAGAGGAGATGCGGGTGCGTACGTGTGTGTATATGCTGCAGTTTGTCTGGATCGGGGAGCTCCCACTTGGTCGGCCGCTACACATGCTGAGATAAAATAGAGTGGATTGCACTGCACTTTTGTGAAAAAACACCTCCAACTTTTGTCATCTTTGCACATCTAACCTTCTCGTGCGGGCGGAAACACCACCATCTGATTGGTCCATGTGATTTACTACCTCCATATAGCAACCTAGGATGGGATGAGGCTGTCGAGGAGAGATCCTCAATAGCGGGGAATCGTGAGACCCCCCATTTGTGAGTTCGGTCGGGGGCGGAGGCTCATCTCTTGGAAATCACTCGCTCGTCTCTAGGATCACCGGCAAGCTTGCACACAATCGGATTATACAGGTTCGGGCCACTATGGAGCGTAACACCCTACTCCTGTGTTTGGGATTATGGATGAGTTTTACAAAGATTTCTTCACTCTAGAAAGCGCTCTCGCTCCCTCCCTCCTGGAGTTTAGGTTTTTTCTCCACCTTTTCCTGTCTCAGTGGGCAGGGTCCTCCTTTTATAGCTCAAGGGGATATCACATGCGCCGCCTCTACCTACCCTCTATCGGAGGGGGATCCCACTCCACTTTTCCTGGGCTTTAAACCGTGCCTTCTCCCGGAAGCTAAGCAACAACCGGCTCTCGAGTGAAACCAGGCGTCGCCCCCCGCCTGACACGGGGGACAGCCCTGTCATTCCCTCATAAATGAACGATGACCTGTGACAGCCCTTCCTCGAGCGACGCTCGGACGTGACGGGTCATACCCACCCCCACTCCGCCGGGTACAAAGGCGACGTGAGGATATGGTTGCCCTATCCGTCGGATGTGACGGTGCCAGGCCGGTCACAGACCGGTCACATCCGTTGGACAGAGGTTAGCTAGGCGCGCCGCACGTCTGCCCTTACCGCATTAAATGCGGTGAGGGACAGTTGGGGCGTCGCACATTTATGGCTGTTCAGCCTGTGCTCCCGCTCTTTCCCTTCGCCGTGTGGCAGCCGGGTGAGGGCCTTGGGGCGAAGCCGCGGGATAGCCCGAGGGGGTCACGCCATGCCCCGAGGCTCCCCCCCTCGCGGCTTCCACGACTCGCGTGACGCGCGAATGGGGCTAACTTGCAGAGTCACGTGGCCGGAGGGAAAGTAATTCCCCTCTACTTCACATACCCCCGGGTCCATATCTCCGACAGTAGCCCCCGGCGCTATATCAGGTATCGATTTCTTGAGATCGTTCTGACATGGCGCCTCACGACTCCTCGAGCTGGGGTTGTGGGCCCGGCAGGGGATCCAAAAGGATATCGCCGCGTGGCCAGGTTGGCGTGCCAACCATAACAGCGGTTTGACCGCCACTGACCGCGCTCATGATGAAGATGCTTGAGGCGCGATAATCCCGGGGGGTCAGTCAGACCACGCCTCGATTCTCCCGCTCGCTACTCCTGCGGCGGTAGTGGTGATGGTTTGCTCAACCTGCGCTCATAGCTGTTGTGCACTCCACCTCGAATGCGCCACTGACAGACGCACTAAAGGCGGGAACGGATACAACGGGCGACGTGATGATTGGGCGCAAGATGCGAAGAGACAAATGCGGGCGCGAGAATCGTGGGGGCAAGTATGGGAGCGCGAAACGAGGAGGCAAGTGCGGATGAAGCGAGGATAAAAGGGGGCGGAGGCAGAGACTCTGCCCCCTTCCTTTCGCCAACCGCCCACTCGTCCTTTCGCTTCTCGAACCCTAACATTCTCGCCACCTCATACTGTCTCGCGCTCCACGCTCTCCGCCACTTCTCCGCCGGTTGCCATGGCCCAAGACACCAGCGACGCAGTGCTCCCTTCCTCCCGCATCACAACAGACAGGCACCTTAGCCTTCCCCGCAAGATCATGCCAGACGGTGCCATCGTCCGGGCGGGAGAGTCGCGGTCGCGGCCGCGATATTCGGAGCGATCCGTGCACCTCTTGTCCTTCGCCATGACGGGCTTGATTCCGCCGTTCTCCAGATTCTTCCATGAGGTTCTGGATTTCTACGAAATTCATGCCTTGCATCTCGCACCCAATGCCGTGATGACGCTGGCCATCTTTGCGCATTTGTGCGAGATGTTCATTGGGGTGCGACCGACGATGCGGTTGTTCTAGGCCTTCTTCATTCCGCAGTTGTTGCAAGGCACGGTGGTGGGGGATGCTACTTCCAACCCCGGCCAGGCACAGCGGGTCAGTACATCGAGAGCCATCTCCGCAAGAAATGGGAGGACTGGAAGAAGGATTGGTTCTACACCGCGTTGCCGGACCATCCGCGACTTCGAGTTCCCGCTGGCCCTCCTGAAAGGTCCGCCGCATGGCTGGCGACTTCGGAGCTGGGCGAGGAATACGACGCGGTGTGGGATCGCCTTAGGGGCCTGCGGAGCCTGGGCCTCACGGGGGCGATGGTCTTTGGCGATTACTTCTGCCGCCGCATCGCACCTCTTCAGGAACGATCCCGTCGAGCGTGGGAATACATTGGTCCAAACGACCCCATGCGGACGCATGTGGGCGAGCGCTGGGACTGGGGTGCGGAGGACGCGAAGATGGTGATTCGGCGGGTGCTGGGCCTAGACTCCGCCGAGCCAACACTAATCCTAGATGGGATTCTTCCCCTCTGCTGCGACCGCGACCGGGAGAGCATTCTGGCCATGATGTCTGTCGTCGGCGCCGGTAGGAGCCGGTCCAGCCGAGGCGGCGCCAGCGGTAGCGTCATTGGCACGGGTGGCGGTGGTGCGATCACGGGCGGGAGCCGGGCCGGCGGTCTAGGCGACGGTGGTTCAAGGGCGCCTGGATTGAGCCGCGGACCCGGAGACGATTCCACCGGCGACCCAAAGGGAAAACGGAAGGTGGCCTATTCCCGGCCGCCCTCTCCCCCGCATAGAGGAGGTGCCGAGCGTGCAGCGGATCGTTCCCCAACAGGCCACAAGCGACCTGCCGGGCCCGAGGCTGGTCAGAAAAAGAAGCGGCTCCGGAAGATAGGGCAAACGGAGCCATACCGGGGGGGCTTCATCGAGCCCCCAAAGTGGACCTTCAACCGCCCTCCCCGTAGGTACGACTGTTGGGGCTCACTTCGGTGCTCTCACCCAACCCATTTTCTTGTTCCTTCTTTTTCTTTTGTTAACATGATCTGGGTTCCCTTGTAGCGAGATTCCTTCTCAGGGAATCTCAGGGTCAAACCCCCCGCAAGGGACACGCACCGGGCCCGATCCCGAGCGACCCTCAGGCGGGACCCATCCTGCTGGGGGCGGCAGAGGTGGCGATGCTCCTCCCGGGGGCGGCTCCGGGACCAGGGTCCACGCGGAGCACCACCCAGGATCAGGGGGTGAAGGAGGTCGCGGACTGGGAGTCGAAGCCGGAGGTGGTCCCGAGCCCGAGGTTGAGGTCGAGGCTGGGGGCGGTCCCGGGCCCGAGATCGAGGCCGAGGCCGGGGGCGGTCCCGAGCCCGAGGTTGAGGTCGAGGCTGAGGGCGGTGCCGGGCTCGAGGCCGAGGCCGAGGCTGGGGACGGTCCTGGGCCCGATGCCGAGGCCGAAGCCGGGGGCGGTCCCGAGCCCGAGGTTGAGGTCGAGGCTAGGGGCGGTCCCGAGCCCGAGCCCGAGGCCGAGGCTGAATCCACTCGAGGACCCGAAGCGGGGGGTGAGAGGGATAGCCGTTCCCCCTTGCGCTTGGGGCGCCCTCGAGGCTGGCCTCTCAAAAGGGGGGGCCGAGAGCAGCCCCCAGTCTCGCGGGGGATCCAGCAGTACCCCGTCGTCCCGGGGGCGGACCGCGGCCTTTTCCTCCCCGACTCCGGCAAGTATGGAGCCACTTCTGCAGGTGCTCGCCGCTGCCGACTCCACTATAAGAGAGGGGCTGAACACCCAAGTTCAAGCCCTGGCGGAAGAGCGGGCGGCCCTGGATGCAGAGTGGGCACAACTCGCCGCGGACCGCGCGCGAGTCGACGAGGGGCGTCGCGCCGTGGACGACATGGTGAGGGTGGGGCGCAAAATGTGTCAAACCCAACTAGCCAAAATCCAAGTGCGCGAGGAGGCACTGGACTCCGTCATGCGGGAGGCGGAAGAGGAGCGGCAGGCGGCGCTGATCGCCTCGAGCGTCCTGGATGAAGCGCTAGGCGATATCCGCCTTCAGTACGAGGCTCACGCCGAGGACTTGGCAAAGAGGATCAGGGACGCGCGCGGCATCCTCGACGCAGCCGCTGCCCATGAGCGACGGGCATCGGAGGCCGACGCCTCGCTGCGGGCCCGGACGACGGCACTCAAGGCTGAACGCAGGGCCTTGGATGATCGTGTCCACTCCACACAGGAGTTTGAAGCCACAATCCGTTGCCGGATCGAGGTCCTCGATCGAAACCAGCGCGAGCAAAACGCGCGCGGTGAAGAACAGGCGCAGCGGGCCCGGGAGCTGGAAGAGCGAGCGCGCCTGCTAGATCAGCGGGAGTCCACCTTGGCCGCCCATGAAAGAACGGCGGCAGAGGTGGAGGCTTCCCTTCGCCTCCGTGAAGAGGCCGCGGCCGAGCGTGATCGGACCACCCTCGCCGCGAAAGCTTCCACTGACCGCCGCGCGGAAGAGCTGCGGCTGCGGGAAGAGGCATGCCGGGAACGGGATGCCGCACTCGCCGAGCGCGAAGCCGAGGTGAATCGCCGCGAGGTAGCCTTGCGCCGGCTAGGCGAGCAACTCGCGAAACGCGAGGAGGCCATTGCCGGGCGCGAGGCTCATCATCTGGAGAGCGCCCGCGCCGAGCGTGCGACAATATCAGCGAAGGCCTCCGAGCTGGAGGCCCGGGAGAAGATCTTGGCAGCGGGCGGGCCGCCCGGCGGCGCGGGTTTGGCGAGCCAGCTCGCCATGGCTCAGAGTACCCTCGCCGACCTGGAACGCCTGGTGCAGGATCAGGCTGGGGAAATTGCGGCCCTCCGCCTCACCAACGAGCTCGGGCCCGGGCAACTCTCCGACGCCGTCGACCGGCTGGAGCGCGCGGGGCGCCGAGTCGGCATCTCCGTGCGTCGGGACAGCAAACTCCCGCCCACACAGCTAGCACTCGCGCTTCGGCTGGACGGGCTGGCGGTGGACCTGGAGAGGCTAGAGGAGGAGGTCGGCGAGACCATAAAGTCTTCGTCAGTTTCCTTGGCACGGGCTGCGGTGGAGCTGGTCCTCGCGAGCCACCAAGCGCGCGACCCCGAATTCATGCCGTGGCGTGCGCTCGAAGATTTTCCCCCGGGTACCGAGGCAAGGGCCCGGGAGCAAGTCCGGGAGGCGGCTGACGCGATTGTCTTGAGTTTCGAGGGGGCGGCCCCCCGGTTCACCTCTGGGCTTACCTCGGACGAGGAAAACGGAAGCGGGGATGACAACGGCGACGACGACTGGGACGACATCGTCAGTGGCGCCGGCCTCAGGGGGCCGGGCACTCCGTGACCACTCACGCCTTTAATTCCTTTTTGCTGTGAGCCCGTAGCAGGCACTTCTTGTATTTAGGCCATTTTACCATCCTATCTTGTTCTGCAACTGAAACTTCTTTAACCCCTCTTACTCTTTTACTTTTTTCATCGGATGCCTGTGACATAGAGAGAAGAAAAAACCATGGCAAAAGGGGATAATTAGACTGCATGTGATTGATATGTCATTTTCACCCCCCCTCGGGCTTGTTCTAGCGAGAATATAAATCCGCGCTCGGCCCATGGAACCTAAGTGGTGATAGGCAAGACAATCGCCCTGAGGGAGCCGCCCAGCGGGACTGGCCAGAACGAGGCTGTGACGACCGGGGGTCGGGGATGACCGTATGTAGGCCCTTCCGATCCCCCGGGGTTCGGCACAACCCGGGGCGCGGCCCGCGCTCGTGCTCCCTTTCGGCGGTTTTCAGGCCGCCTTACGGCACTTAGGGTTTAGAGTAAATGCGGATTATCCCTTGAACCGGGACAAGCCAGAGGAAGGGGAGAAAAACGGTCTCCACGAAAAAGTAGAAAAATTCATTGCTTGTAAAAGGATACACAGTGGTAGCCCCCGGCCAGTCCCGCACAAACCGAGGGGTTGTGCGGGGGCTGGCCCGTGCTCCAGGAAAGCAAAAAATCTCGATGTCATGGATAGAAACGACGGAGGTGCTCGATATTCCAGGGGTTGGGCAGCTCTGTGCCGTCCTCCATGGTTAACCGAACGGAGCCTGGCCGGGGCACTTCGATCACTTTGTATGGCCCTTCCCACATTGGCGAGAGCTTGCTTAGCCCCAGGAGCGACTGAACGCGGCGTAGGACGAGGTCGCCAACTTGTAGTGATCGGGCCCGGACGTGGCGCTGATGGTAGCGTCGCAGGCTTTGTTGATAGCGCGCGGCACGCAAGGCCGCTCGCCTTCTCCGTTCTTCAAGATAATCGAGATCGTCGCGGCGAAGGTCATCTTGGTTGGCCTCGTTGTACAATGCGACACGAGGCGACCCGAGGGAAAGCTCGGAGGGTAGGACCGCTTCAGCGCCGTACACCAAGAAAAATGGTGTTTCGCCCGTGGCGCGGCTTGGAGTGGTCCGATTTGCCCACAACACGGCGGGCAACTCCTCAAGCCATGAATCCCCGTGCTTCTTCAGGACGTTGTACGTCTTGGTCTTGAGTCCTTTGAGGATTTCGGCGTTGGCTCGCTTGACTTGGCCGTTGCTCTTGGGGTGGGCGGGTGAGGCAAAGCACAATTTGATACCCATGTCGTCACAGTAATCGCCAAACAGCTCACTGGTGAACTGGGTGCCGTTGTCTGTAATGATACGGTTGGGCACTCCGAATCGAGACGTGATGCCCCTGATGAACTTAAGAGCAGAATGCTTGTCGATTTTGACAACTGGGTAGGCCTCGGGCCACTTGGTGAATTTGTCGATGGAGACGTACAAGTGCTGATACCCGCCTCGAGCCGCCTTGAATGGCCCAAGGATGTCCAGCCCCTAAACTGCGAAAGGCCAAGATAGTGGGATGACCTGTAAGGCTTGAGCCGGTTGGTGGGTCTGCTTGGCGTGGAATTGGCATGCCTTGCACCGTTGGACCTATTCTTGGGCATCTTGTAATGCAGTTGGCCAATAAAAACCTTGCCGGAAGGCTTTTCTGACCAAAGTTCATGAGGCCGAATGGGCTCCGCACTCACCCTGATGAGCGTCGGCTATGAGCTCGATGCCCTGCTCTCGAGAAATACACTTCAAGAGTATCCCGTTGGCGGCATGTCGGTATAGGGTCCCTTCTATAAGGACGTACCGTTTGGAGATGCGCGCGAGCTTTTCAGCTTCTGCGTGATCCTCAGGATGAGTATTGCCTTCGAGATACGCCCGGATGTCGGTCATCCACACGACCTGACGAGGGGGGTCAGGGTTGACCCCCTCGGGCCCCGAGGGGCGCGGGTCGCCTGGAGTCGGGTCGGTGGGCGTGTCATTGGGGTCCCTCAAAGGGCTCGGTCGCGCCGATGGTTGCGCGAGCCTTTCCTCGAAGGTCCCTGGGGGGAGTGGGGCTCGTGCCGACGCAACACGCGACAACTCGTCAGCAATTGTGTTGTCGCGTCGGGGCACGTGCCGGAGCTCAAGTCCGTCGAAGTGGCGTTTCATGCGCCGTACCTCGCGGACGTACGCTTCCATTTACGGGTCGGTGCACTGATACTCTTTGGATACTTGATTTACGACCAGCTGGGAGTCTCCCAAGACCAGGAGACGGTGGATGCCCATTCCGGTCGCCGCCCTCAATCCCGCGAGGAGCCCTTCATATTCTGCCATGTTGTTCGTGGCTCGAAAGTCGAGACGAACGACGTATTTGAGGACATCCCCGTTTGGCGAGGTCAGTGTGACTCCGGCACCTGCACCTTGAAGGTTGAGGGAGCCGTTAAAATGCATAACCCAGTGCCCGCCGCGAATGTCGGCGTTTGGATCCTCTTCTTCTCCGGGAAGGGAAAAGGGGACATTGGACGGAACAGGTTCGTCCACCGGGGTCCATTCCGCGATGAAGTCAGCCAGGATTTGACTTTTGATCACGTGCCGCGGTTTGAAGTGCAGATCGAACTCAGCTAGCTCGATGGCCCATTTTACCACTCGTCCAGTACCCTCTCGGTTGTGCAACATTTGGCCAAGAAGGGTATGCTGTCACTACGGAAACCCGATGCACTTGGAAGTAATGACGCAACTTCCTTGAGGCCATTAAGACGGCATAAAGCATTTTCTGGGCCTGCGGATACCGGGTTTTCGCATCTCGAAGTGCCTCGCTAACAAAGTAGACGGGCCGCTGCACCCTTCGGCGGGGCCAGTTCGTGTTGTCAGGGGCTGATGCTTCGGAGCGCGCCTGTTCGGAGGTCTGGGGGGATCCCGAACTGCCTCGGGATCATAAGGCTCGGGGCCACCTGCCAAAGCCTCCGCTCCTCCCTTGGGGGCCTCGGGGTCCTCTCGGGGGCTGGAAACTTTGGGCGCTAGGCCTTCGGGGGACGAGGGGCCATTGCAAGCCGAAGGAGCCTCCCGTTCGCCTTTCTCACGCTCAACTACTAGGGCGGCACTCACCACATGGGGGGTCGCGGCCAAGTAGAGTAGCAATGGTTCCTCTGGTCCCAGGGCCACCAAGATAGGGGGGGAAGTGAGGTAAGCTTTCAGCTGATTGAGAGCTTGCTCAGCTTCCTCCGTCCATACAAACGGCCCGGAGCGCTTGAGGAGCTTGAATAGGGGCAGCGCCCTCTCACCCAGCCTCGATATAAATCGACTCAGGGCGGCCATGCATCCAGTGACGCACTGCACATCCCTAAGCTTGCTGGGGGGGCGCATCCTCTCTATCACGCGTATTTTCTCAGGATCCGCTTCTATGCCTCGGGAAGAGACTAGAAAACCGAGAAGTTTTGCCCGCCGGCACGCCGAACACACACTTATCGGGGTTCAGCTTTACGCACGTGGACCTAAGACTATCGAAAGTTTTGGCCAGATCCTGTAGCAACGTGTCCTGGTGGTGCGTCTTTACCACCAGATCATCGACATATGCCTCTACATTGTGCCCTATCTGATTACTTAAGGTAATACGAGTCATGCGCTGAAAAGTAGGGCCTGCATTCTTCAACCCAAAAGGCATAGTTGTATAACAAAAGGTGCCCACAGGAGTAATAAAGGCGGTTTTTTCCTCATCTTCCCTAGCCATACGAATCTGATGGTACCCTGAGTATGCATCTAAAAAGCACAAAAGGTCGCACCCTGCAGTGGAGTCGACTATTTGATCTATGCGTGGTAGAGGGAAGGGATCTTTGGGGCATGCCTTGTTGATGTCGGTGTAGTCGATGCACATCCGTAGCTTGCCATTGGCCTTCGGGACGACCACCGGGTTCGCCAGCCACTCCGGATGGATCACCTTGCGAATGAAATTAGCCTCCAGGAGCCACGCCACTTCCTCCCTGATGAAGGCCTGCCGCTCCGGGGCTTGACGCCGCACTTTCTTCCGGATAGGTCGCGCATCCGGCCGCACGGCAAGGCGGTGCTCGATCACCTCCCTGGGGACCCCGGGCATATCTGACGGCTTCCATGCGAAAACGTCAGAATTCGCCCGCAAGAAGGAGACAAGCGCGTCTTCCTATTTGGCGTCCAAGGTTCCGCCAATCTTGGCGATCTTGGACGGATCGTCACCAAGGGGGATTTCCTTGACGGGCACCTCGTCAGCCGAGGTAAGGCGCTTCTTGGAAGCGCGGGATGCAGAGGCTTCTGGGGCCTGCGGCTCCATGGCCACCGCCAGGTTGTCTGCACGCTGCTCCGCGCAGGCGAGGGCGACCTTGACATCACCAAGGACGGTGATGGGACCAGCAGGACCCAGCATCTTCAACTGGAGGTAGGCGTAGTGGGTGGCGACCATGAACTTCACCAACGCAGGTCTGCCCAGAACCGCATTGTAGGGCAGATTGAGGTCCGCCACATCGAAGTTGATCCGTTCGGTGCGGAAGTTGGTGGAGTCACCGAAGGTCACCGGAAGCTCTACATGGCCAAGCGGCCATGTGTGCCCCAGAGTAACGCCAATGATTGGGAGCGACGGCTGGAGCTTCATCCCCGGGGTCTTGAGCGCATCAAAGGCAGCCGGGGAGATGATGCTCAGACTGGCCCCCCTATCCACCAGCACACGTTTCATCTTGACATTGTGGATGGTCGGGGAGACCACCAGGGCCAACTTCCCCCCCTCCCCCGAGCAAGCACCGTCGGATGGTCGCTCTGGTCGAATGTGAGCTTCACCCCCGACCAGCGCGCCTTCCGGACCGCCTCATGCGTGGGAACAACGGCCAGAAGCTCCCGCCTCATGGCCTTGAAGCTTCGGCGAGAGGCGTGAGCGCAAACCCCCCCGTCGAGCGTGGCGACGGTCCCCTGAGGTATCTGGAAATCCAGATCCTCACCGTCTCCGCCATCATCGGCGGGGGCCTTGTCCTTGGCCTCCCCTCGCCGGTCACCGGTTGAGGTCGCGGGGGCTTTGCCCTCCCGTCGACCCTACCGCTTTTCCTTATCAGCCTTTCGGAAACTTTCGGCCAAATTCTTGACCGAGCGGCAGTCGGCGAGACTGTGGCGGTAAGTGTTGTGTACCGAGCACCACTTGTCCGCTGACCGGCCCTTGCCGGAGGGAACGTGTCAAACCCCGAAGTTCTTTCCCAAGCCTAAATTGAAGTTATAAATGGTCTCAAGAAAATACCAGTGTAAAGCAAAAGTGAACCTTAATAAATTAATGCAAGTAATAATCGGAATTGGCATGTGGAATTTTTCTTGAGTTCTACATGTCAAAATACGCTAACAAGATTTTTAGTGGAATTTCCAGAGCTCTCGAAATAATTTTAACTAATTAAAATTGAGCACATGCAATTTTAATCCCAGGAAAAATCCTTTTTCCTTCTTTTTCCTTTTTCTTTCTTTTCTTTTCTCTCTTTCCTTTGAATGGGCCGCCGGCCCATTCCTCCTTTTTCTCCCCCTCCTCCCGCTGGGCCGGCCGAAGGCCGAGGCCCAGCTAAGCCGCGCGAGCCGGCCGCCTGCCTCCCCTCTCTCCCCGGGACGCCGACAGGTGGGCCCCACCTGTCGGGGTCGTCCCCTTCCTCCGGCTGCCCGTCCCCACGTTGCCACCACCGCCGAAACCGCCGTCGTGCCCGCGTCCCGCCCCCTTCGGGCCACGTCGGCCACACCCGTGCATGCGCCGCGCCTCCCGCGCCCACTTCCCCCTCTCTCCCGCTCGCCCGCGCTCCCGAGACGGCCGGGATTCGATTTTTGAATCCCGCCTCTCTCTCCTCTCCCACTCCCCCACGTCGGCCGGCGATTCCTGCCTCTCCCGGCCATGTCCGGCCCCCTCTCTCCCTATTTAAGCTCCGCCGCCAGCCCCTCTCTCTTTTTCCCCATTTCACCGAACTCTCCCGAGCTCTCCATCGCTCCCACACCATGCATCCACCCGCCGCCGCCTTCCCCGCCACTCCGGCCGCCGCTAGCCGCCGCTAGACTCGCCGCCGCGCCGCGCCGTCGCCGTCGTCGCGTTCGCGTGACCAAGATTCACCCCGTCCACCCTTCTTCCGTCGAGGTTCGCCGCCGGAGCGCCGTTCCCATCGTGCGACGGTGAGAGCCGCCATGTCCGCCGCCTTCGGCCATGGTTTCCGATCGCCGTGGTTCATCTCTCTCCCTCTAATCTTTCTCTTTTCCTCTCTTCAGGCATTTCGGAGCTCGTCCGCTCGCCGCCGTTGTCCTCCCGTGGCTCGCCGTCGTCGTTCGCCGTCATCCTCCTCCGCGCCGGCCACTCTCGGTGAGGCATTCCCCCTCCCCTATTCCCCTCCCTCTCCCTCCTAGCCGCGCTGGGTCGAGCCGCCGCCCCGGTCGTCGCCGCCGCCTTTGCGCCGTCAACTGCCGCCGCCCGCGCCGCCGCTTGCCGTCGCCGGTGGACGCGCGCGCGCGCGCCGCCGCCCTTGCCATGGCCGGCCGGCCGGCTTTGTGCCGAGCCGAGCCGAGCCAGGTCGCCGCCGCACCGTCCGATCGGCCCCGGGCCGATCCGGGCCGTCGATCCCGTGGACCGGCGGTGGACCACCCGCGTGGTCCCGGTCCACGGTAGACCGACCACCCCGCGCGCCACTGACATGCGGGCCCCGCCTGTCGGCGCCGACCCCCCCCCCCCTTGATGACGTCAGCCCTGGGACTTATTGCGCAATAAATGATTTAAGGACTTTTTGTTATAGTAATAAATACAGTGAATCTTCTAAAATTCATAACTAATTCATCCGTGCTCCGTTTAAGCTCATTCAAGTCTCAGTAAATCAAGAAAAATGTGTAGAATCCATTAAAAATGGTTTTGTTCTTTGTTTCAGTAGTCTTATAGCCTGTTTGCATTGTTTGCCTTGTATGTCGCTTATATTCCGGTTCTTCCGACGCTCCGGTGTACTTCGAGATAGTCGCCGAGGTTCCTCTAGCAGCAGAGCAAGGCAAGTCATGCTTGTCACTTGAACATGTTGGTCTTATATTGCAAACGCTCTATTGTTTTTCTTCAAATACTGCATCATTTTATAATGTTACTATGGGATGTTTATCTATTGTTACAGCCATGCTATTTTGGTACCATGTTCCTTTGTTAGCTTGGGTTATAACATGAATAGACTTTGGACTAGGGATTGCTTAGCCATGCTTAGTTCAACTAGTACACAATGGGGAAAATCCTATTAATGTTTAGACTGTAGGTTCTAATGGTAATGTTGGATTAGTGATACCGCTTCGGTGTTGGTTAATTAAATAAATCACATGGTGGGCTGTGGGTGCATGGTTTTGTTGGTCGCGCCCATGGCAGTTAAGGACCGATTCGCGGGATGCCCTAGAAGAACTTATCGTACTTACCACAAGCCAGCGTGGGCAACGGCTGGGCTCGTAGTGTAGCTTTCCTCTAACTGACGCATCCAGGCAAGGGTGGGCGTGATGGAGCGGGGCGGGCCCTGCGACGGCCTCTGTCGCTTCCGGATTCACCTAGGCACAAGAAGGGACTGCCCGCTGCCTTGCGAGGAGTGGGGGTAAAACCTGAGGTGTGGTGTGCTTGGTTAGAGGGGGTTATGCGAAGGGTCCTGTCACGGCCTCTTTCCGGTATGTCGTGGTGGCATGTCGGCGCACGGAAACGTGTCATGGGGCTGTGTCTTGTGGGTACAGTTGTACACCTCTGATCAGAGTAAAACTATTCAAATAGCCGTGCCCGCGGTTATGGGCGGTCAACCAGATTCACCGTGATTAGTCTCACCCCTAGTTTAGCTTAATGAACTGGTGTAGTTCAGGTGGTTGGTTGGGCCTGTTGCAACGTGGGATAGCGTTGGACAGCGGATGATTAATATTGATTAATTATTACAACTGTTTACTTCTTTAAACTTCTGTTTATGAATGCTCGCTTTATGCAAATGAACCACTCTAGCTCTCCTTTGATAATTCCCTGCATCATACCCCTATTCCGGTATGACTTGCTGAGTATAGTGGGTAGTACTCAGTCTTGCTCTATTTTCCCCAACTCCAGAGTATGAGTATGTGTCGGATGGTGGTTTCTCCGAGGAGTAGGCTTCGTCCGTGCCGTCGAGGATGCCTGTGGAGTGGTGTTCCCGCTGCAGTTCAAGTCAAGGCTTAGCTCCTGTTATCTTTCGTTTTTCCGCTGCATTTATGTAAGACTTTTATGATGTTTGTAAGACGTGGATCTGAATGTCAACATTGTCGTTTGTGTACCCCGGCCAGTCCTGGACGGGGATTTTAATGCACATTCTGCTTGGAATTCTATTCGGGAATTTCTGGGCGTGACAGAACGGTGGGGCTCGGCCTATCGCCGGTGGCCTTTCCTTTGCGCGGGGCCCGCGTGGGCCCGTCTGCTGCAAGGACATGGCCCTCGTCATCGGAGCGGGCTGGTTTCCTTTTGCCTCTCCTATCTCGCCGCTTAGAGCGGGGGGCAGATTCGGGGGTAGCCGCAGCCGCCGCACTGGTGCCGGGAGAGTTCCAGGCCCATGCCTCCTCCTTCCGGGCCACCTTGTCCGCCAGCTCGAAGAGCTCGGCAGTGGTCTTGGGCTCCTTGGAGGCAATCTTCTCCAGCATGCGATTATGCCGCACGCCGTTCCGGAATGCATATACAACCGCGTGGGCTGGGATGCACGGAATAGTGTTGCCGACCTGACAGAAGCGCTGTATGTACGAACGGAGGGACTCATCATCCTTCCGCCGTACAGCGTGTAGGTCCGCCTCTTCCCCCGGGCGTGGATATGTACCCTGGAAGTTCGTAATGAACTGCTGGCACAGATCCTCCCAGGAGTGAATGGAGCTGGGGGGCTGGGTCATCAACCAGCCATGCGCCTGACCCTTGAGGGCCATGGGAAAGTAATTCGCCATGACCCGGTCGTCACCCCCTGCCGCCACGATAACCGTGGTGTAGATCTGGAGGAACTCGGAGGGATTGATGCTACCATCATACTTCTCCGTAAGGTTGGGGCGAAACTTCGGGGGCCACCGGACATTCCGGAGACTCACCACAAAGGCCCTACAACCCGTCCCCCCAGGGGTGAGTGTGGGGGGAGGGCCGCCTCGTGAAGAGGAGCGTGGCGCTCCAGATGAGGAGGCGCCTTCCCCGATACGGGCAGCTCGGCGCTCGTCTCGGCGTCGCTCGATGTTGATTCGAGCGTCCTGCGTCCCGTAGAGGCCGTCATGACGCCTCCGGCTTTCCGAGGCCCCTGACGATGTTAGAACCGTGGACCGCCTCGAGATCGTGGCCGATCGACAAGCCCTTCTCCTTGCCGACGAGGAGAGGGTGACCGAGGTACGCGACGTACCAGCGGCAGCGGATCGGCCACTCATGGCTAACTACCGCTGGGCAGTAGTGACCAGGTTGGCCACGTCGTCCAGCCAACGCTGAACAGGAGTCTCCGGCTCCGGGTTCACCGGGGGATGCCGCAGAAGGGCGCCTACTGCCTAAAGCGCGCCTTGGGGCGAACTGCCGTCTCCATAGTCGAGACGGCGGCGTGTCCCGGCACGTCGCGGCCTCCCTCCGCCAGGGGGCGGAGAGAGAGCCGAATCACCTGAACGAGTGAGATCCTCCCTCCGCGAAGGTTCGCGGCGGGGAGGAGTTGGAGAATCATGGCGACGGTCACGAGGACCTCGGCTCGCGCCGGAATCCCCACTCCCGGACGAGGTGGGAGTAAACGCCACCGCCTCCTCCTCTACTTCCAGGACCTTGACCATGGTCGGCTAAGGCCTAGAGAAAATTGGGACGGAAGAAAGCGACTTCCTCTCGGAATGCGCAACCGCCCCCTACCTGGCGTGCCAGCTGTCGAGGAGAGATCCTCAATAGCGGGGAATCGTGAGACCCCCCATTTGTGAGTTCGGCCGGGGGCGGAGGCTCATCTCTTGGAAATCACTCACTCGTCCCTAGGATCACCGGCAAGCTTGCACACAATCGGATTATACAGGTTCGGGCCGCTATGGAGCGTAACACCCTACTCCTGTGTTTGGGATTATGGATGAGTTTTACAAAGATTTCTTCACTCTAGAAAGCGTTCTCGCTCCCTCCCTCCTGGAGTTTAGGTTTTTTCTCCGCCTTTTCCTGTCTCAGTGGGCAGGGTCCTCATTTTATAGCTCAAGGGGATACCACATGCGCCGCCTCTACCTACCCTCTATCGGAGGGGATCCCACTCCACTTTTCATGTGCTTTAAACCGTGCTTTCTCCCGGAAGCTAAGCAACAACCGGCTCTCGAGTGAAACCAGGCGCCGCCCCCCGCCTGACACGGGGGACAGCCCTGTCATTCCCTCATAAATGAACGATGACCTGTGATAGCCCTTCCTCGAGTGACGCTCGGACGTGACGGGTCATACCCACCCCCACTCCGCCGGGTACAAAGGCGACGTGAGAACATGGTTGCTGTATCCGTGGGATGTGACGGTGTCAGGCCGGTCACACACCGGTCACATCCGTTGGACAGAGGTTAGCTAGGCGCGCCGCACGTCTGCCCTTAACGCATTAAATGCGGTGAGGGACAGTTGGGGCGTCGCACATTTATGGCTGTTCAGCCTGTGCTCCCGCTCTTTCCCTTCGCCGTGTGGCTGCCGGGTGAGGGCCTCGGGACGAAGCCGCGGGATAGCCCGAGGGGATGACGCCATGCCCCGAGCCCCCCCAACCCTCGCGGCTTCCACGACTCGCGTGACGCGCGAATGGGGCTAACTTGCAGAGTCACGTGGCCGGAGGGAAAGTAATTCCCCTCTACTTCACATACCCCCGGGTCCATATCTCCGACAGAGGCCATCGTCCAGAGACCATCCCATCCTAGGTTGCTATATTCTAGGATGGAGGTAGTAGTTAATACGAATCTGAGTAGGGAGCCTGTCCAGATTTAGGGTCTGTTCAAATTGGTGCCAAAATGAACCTTATCAAAATTTGACAAAATTTCATACACATTGTCAAAAAAAATGGTAGGATTGGCGTAATAATGTTATCAAAATTCTATACACATTGCCAATATTTGATAACAAACTAAATGCATCCACAAATTGTCAATTTTACCGAATAATAGTACGGTTGAAAATGTCATCAATCTGAACATGCCCTTATAGTACTAGAAAATGTCTCATTCATCCAAAATCCCTTATATTTTGGAATGGCGGGAGTAGTATTTCTCTCAGAGAAGAATATAAATGTCTTACTATAAGATATTTTTGATTGCTTAGTTTTTCTTGGTTAATTAGTTGTAGTTCAACCAATAAGACACTTTACCTCTTAGCGGTTCGAAACCCGAGGTTGAAAAATAAAAATTAGACAAAAAAAACTCTAAATTAATTATAAAACCAAGTTCTAAAATTCACAATAAAATTGATGTAGCTGAAACAAGCCGCATTGGATGTCGATCATCCAAGCAAATAAGGATACAAATCACAATACAAACAACCACAAGGTTTGGAATGCAAATACATGCCTACTATGGTCCCATGCATAGTTAATTTTCACGTTAAGTGGGTGGACACATTAATTACCGTTTAATAATTTTCCTAAAGTAGAGGGATCCTGAAGTGGAACAACAAAGGTAAAAAAGAAAAGATTCCAATAACTAGGCCACCTCGACATCGACTCGCAGCAGCGCAGACACGCTCATGTGCAGCACAGCACGAAGCACATCCGCCGTCCGTTCCCGCTAAGATCAAGAAACGGACGGCTCTCGTGCGACGGCGGGTCAGGGGACCCGGCGAGAGTGATGGTTTTGGGCGTGAGCCGCTGGACCTTTTCGGAGGTGGCAGTTTGTACGCAAAGCACACATCACTCCGAGTACACATACACTCCCCTGCATTAGTGCTCCCTTTCGTCTTATTTTAAGTGCAGTGGTGGGTTTCTATGTCCAATATTGAACCGTCCGTTTTATTTAAAAAAAAATTGTGATTAGTATTTTTATGGTTATTAGATGATAAAAATATCAATAGTACTTTATGCATGATTTTTTTTATTTTTTTACAAATTTTTTAAATAAGATGAATAGTTAAATGTTACCCATAACTATATTTAAAATGGGACGGAAGTAGCAGAACGGAATAGTAGATACATATATCCAGCTAGATTTCCCAGATAATAGAAGAGTAGTACATCTACGTCCTCTAGCATATAAAGAGGCACACAAGCAACAAAATACTCCAGCCAGATGGAAAAAAAATTACACCACACGTACTTAATTAGCTAGTACTAGTACTGTCTAAGTTGATGGGTCAAACTATCTTTTCAATAGCATTTTAGGGGTATGACAACTCAAGAAAATGTGAAGGCCTTAAAACAGGCGCACAATCAAAAACGTCATAGACTTGATCTATTTTTGCAGGTTTGCAAGATCAAGAGGAAAGCAAATAGGATTGCTCATGCTTTAGCTCAAATGGCTATGAGGTCTAGATTATGTGAGGAGTGGAAGCTGTATGCTCCTGTAGGAATCTCAGGCTTGATAAATCAAAGAATGTAATCCTCTTTTTCGTAATCAACAAAATTCCCTCTTTGAAGGTAAAAAAACGTCATAGACTTCTTTAAAAATAAACACAAATACAACTTCTTGTGTTATCATACGGTTTCAACTATTAGAGAACGATCGGTATCGGGCCACTTATTTGTGGGAATTACTCACGCCTTAGATTAAACGCCCTACTTTAATTTATTTGAACCATACCTATTAATATTACTAATTAGAAAAAATTGGAACCATGCCATTATAATTTTGCAAAATTTCAAATTGTAGTCAACAAACGAACTCAGCCTTACTATACACAAAAGATTGGTGAGCGAGATTTTCCTTTTTTTGCCACATTTCCTCTAGAATAGTTTGGATTTTTACTGATACTGATTACTCAATCATGCAGATGTGGATGCAGACTATAAACAGTGTCATTACAATCCGACGAGCATGATTTTTGTCGCCATACAAAACGAGCGACTCTCAAACCAGACCCTATCGCTCCAACGCAACATCATCATGGAGCCTGTTTAACTTAGACGCTGGGTCGAAAAATGCGACCAGGACGTATGAAAACTCTACAATTTTTTATCTTTAAACATGTGCACAGTCATAGATCATTATACTTCAAAGAAACTATTCCCTCTGTTCCATATTAAACACGGTTATGGTTTCAGTGCCAATGTTTGATTCAAATGAAATAGGGTACATGTTTTATCTTTTATACTGTATAGGTTATCATTATTAAGTTATGCGAGGAGCCCAGCCATCTAACAACTTTCTCAGATTAGTAACCACATAGAGATACTGAGTAAGAGTAAGGGGCCTCATCGGTCATCCAAAAGCGGGTTATAAGCCATAACGGTTTATTAACAGAAAAATATGTGTAAAACTTTTATACAAGTGTTTTTGACGACTTAAAAACTAATGTTGAAAAAAACTGCATTAAAAATATATATCAAAACCAACTTCAAAATTAAAATTCAAAATTCAAATTTAATTTAGCTTATTAATTCTCTTAAGGACAACCGGTAGGGCTATAAGATTTTTTTCCCATCACATTTTGCCTAGAACACCGTAGACACATAGTAGCATCATCTGAACTGGTAGTGTACTACTCCCTCCGTCTCATAATATAAGAGATTTTGAGTTTTTGTTTGTACTGTTTGACCACTCGTCTTATTCAAAAAATTTATGTAAATATAAAAAATAAAAAATTGTGCTTAAAGTACTTTGGATAATAAAGTAAGTCAAAAATAATAATAATTTCAAAATTTTTTAATAAGATGAGTGGTCAAACAGTACACATAAAAACTCAAAATCCATTATATTATGGAACTGAGAGAGTAGTAGTAGTACTATCTCAAATCTCCTCAATCATGCAGACCTGGCGCAGGCCGTAGACAGACAGAGACAGTATCATCATTACGATCTGATGAGCACGTTTTTGTCATCACACGAGAAAAATTGACACTCTCAAACCAGCCGCGCTCTCCGACTCCACGTCGTCGGAGCCTGGCCGAAACAGGCCAAGCGCGAATACAGTTTTGGGCGGAAAACCCGTGGCGACGCCGCCTCACTACGCGTGGACCGCCGTAAAGCGGACACGCCGACGACGAGGAGGTCGCGCGGTGGTAACCGTGCGCGCGAGGCGGGCATCACGCGCGGATGCACGCGGTGCGTGTGGAAACTGGAAAAGCGTTTTTGTTTTGGAATCTAGAGGCGCGGGCTGCGCGGATCGATGGATGGATGTGGCGACCAGGGTACATTATTAATAAAATTTGATCGGTTCTCGATAAATTGTGACTAAATATACTGTTTAACCTTCGAAATTCCAATCGAAACTTAATTCCGAGCCGTGTCAAAACGTCGAAATTTCGTGGAATTTGACCGGTTTTGATCGGAATTGTGAATCCTGGTGGCGACGGCAGCGTGCAGACACAAAGAAAGACGGTGGCGCTCGATGCTGCATGGTGTGGTCCAAGGAGAAAAGAGGACAGTGGACAGTAGTGTACTGTGGGGGTCTGTGGCCTGAGACAAGCTGCAGAGAAAAAGAAAAAAGGGAGTGACTGTAGTACTGGACTGTGGTGACTTCTACTGCTGTCGGGGAGTAGACAGGCCGGTAAACAAACAGCCAATGGAGACAGAGGTAGTTGGAATGGCAGGTGTGAGAAGATAAAGAGTAGGGTAACCAGTAACCTCCATTTAGCATCAGAAATGCCTCATGGGCTCATGGCCCAGAGAGCCTGTGGAGGATCAACGGTTGGCTACCAAACACACCGATCAGGGTGGCATCACTACTCCCTCCGTTCTAAAATATAAGGCACAACCACCCTTAATCCAAAAATCAAGAAATAATTATTATCACCTCCTAATTTGTATCACCCTAATAAATAAAATACATGTACTCAATAGAATTAGAGATCTTAAGGGTGGAGGATTTAAAAAAAAATCATAATTTAATGGAAAAGAGGTACTAATTAATTGCATGCATGCATACACGTCTTATATTATGGAACATCTGAAAAAAAAGTAGTTGTGCCTTATATTATGGAACGGAGATCACCACCACTGGTTTGTTGTTGCCGTCATTAATCATCACCACGGTAACAATATTTTGGAACGGAGGGACCAACCGTGAATCCATAGCCTTCACTTTAGGTACAAGATGGCCATTATGTCATGTCCGAGCTTCAGAAAGCAACATAATCTTCACTCTAGGTACAAGATGGCCATTATGTCATGTCCGACCTTCAGAAAGCATGCTGCCAAATTTCAGTCCATTCCAACATGTTATCACCAGACAAACATGGACCATTCGAGTCGATGTAAAAAATCTCATGCTCGCAATCACAATCAAGATCTATTGTAGGTGATAGTGCCGTCGAATAGAAAACATGTGCATAAATATGTTACCATAGTTAAAGTACACAGTACACAGCATGGTTGTTCTTGTTCAGAGTAAACTACAGCGGTAAATACATTAGGGAGAGACACGGTGGTGGTCATAAAACAACTGCACAAGATCATACACTCGCTGCACCATCCTGTCCATCCATCTAGTAACCATATCCAGTCCTCCTCATCATCCTAATGAACTCATCAAAATCTATCTCACCATCACCTGAAGACAGAACAGGAATGAAATTAAATAGCTTGCTACTTCAGTTGGACAAATAGCACAAAAAAAATAAGTTCTTTCAAGCTCCAAGAAACAGCTAACCATTTCGATCTGCCTCTTGCACCATTTCTTGAATCTCTTGATAAGTGAAGTTTTCACCTAATTCCTTGGCAATTCGCTGAATATCAACATCTGATATCTTCCCCTGCATGAGTTATGATAATACTCTTCAGAACGATACTTTGTCAGATCATGGCAGCGTTATAAATACAAGCATGTCCTTTCATATAGCGAACCCCATTACAAACTTAGAGAATATATATTAAGTAAAACTTCAATGTCTAGAACTAAGAAAAAATGTGCATGATGCTGATCTAATATAATTATAAATAAGAGAGCACTTGGTTGATTGTCTACTAATACAAAACTGACCTTTTCACAATATAAAAAAGTTTTGGTCAATCAATTGATATTCTAGCACAATAACAACTTAACAAGAAAAGAGATGCTGTACTAAAGGGTGAAAAGAGAGAAAAACTTTACATTTTTATCTTGGTCGATAATACTGAATGCTTTCGTAAGTTCTTCTTTACTGTCTCTCTCTCCAATCTTAGCAGTCATCATATGCTCAAACTCCTCATAATCTATGGATCCACTACCATCTTTGTCCACATCAGCAATCATCTGGTTAATTTGCTGCATTACCCAGAAAGAAAGAGGCTGATCAGTAAGAAGGATTTCCTCCATATATGGTCATGGGCACAAATTACTATAACTATACAGGTAAAGAGCAACCGCCATACACTACACTAGTACACTGCAGATCACGTAGGGGGGAATCAGAAAATACAAAAGAAGAAGAAGAAGAAGAAGAAGAAGAAGAAGAAGGCATTAGTAAGTGGAGAAAGAGGAAATATACTTCTTCTGTCATCTCAAATCCCAAGGCTCTGTAAATAAAAGCAACAATTTCAGAGGCATCATCACCATTAACAAACTGAAGAAAACAGGGTAGAAATAACAATGCCGATGAATTTCCTACCTCATGGCAACATTCAACTCTTTGGCATCAATGGTTCCTGGGAGATAAGCATGATTAGGACAACATATGATCAGCGTGAGTATTGTAACAGAAATAAGCAAAAACACAACCAAACAAATGCAGTACCAGAGTTATCTGTGTCGAACAGATCAAACGCCTCCTTTATTTCCTGCCTCTTCTGCTTCGTCAATCCATGAGGGCGAGCTCCTCTAGGCCTCTCCCTCCTGGTCTGTCCCTTGACAGTAGACTACAAACCCACATTGAGTTAGCAAATCAGCGCTGGGCGATCATTAGTTTGAAATAATCAGGAATCTACAATTTCTTGTTATGAATCATCCCAGTAAAATAGGATATCAGCTAGGAAAAATGATCACGCACGACCCTAAAAAATCACTGTGTTACATAACCACTGAATCTACAGAGATAATTAGCACATCATTTCAAACAGCAAAATGTCGCCTAATGGGTACGTCGAATTCCATCGCTGGATCCTCTCACCCTAACAAAGCCCACAAAATTTCACCGCCCTAACCACCATATCCACCCGATGCCGCGACAGATCTACCTAAGCTAGGGCTTCCACCTCACCCCCACGCCCCGTCTCCGAGTTCGAGCTCCAATCCCTAACCCTCACCGCCCCCACGGAACGAAAGCGCAGGGATTCACCTTCTCCCCCGTGGTCTCCATCTCCCCCAAAGAGGCCAGAGACGAACCCTACGTCGACGGATCCTGGAACCAGAAAAGGAAAAACGCGCTCTCGCGCAGGGAGACGGAGAGGGACGGAGTGAGATGTACCATGTTGGAGAGATCCGGGGTCGCGGGAGACCGGCGGGATGGTTGCGCGCGTCGCCGATCTCGTCGGCTTCTCCTCCGGCGGCGGCGCCGGCGACGAGCGGGGGAGCGGTGGCGTTGCAGAGCGCGTGGAAGAAAACAACGGCAGAGAGAGCTGTGTGGCCGTGTCCTATGCGCTTCCTTGTTAAAAAAAAAAGATAAATAAAATTAGGCTGGGCCGGGATGGGCCGGCCGGGCCGGATACAGAAAAGAATATAGGCCTCCCTTCGCTTGGCAAAGGAATTTCGAATTTTTTTTTTTGGGGTAGGAATTAAACTACTCCCCATCAAACTTCTGAAATTTCATTGACTGATTTTATAATAGAATAGTAAAATTATAAAGTCTAATAAGTCTATGATGTTATGGTAGCATTTTTCAAGGCGAATCTTGTATATGTTTGTTTTGTTTTAAAACTAGTCATCTAAGAAATTAAAGATGATCAGAATTAGGGTGTGTTCGCCATGAGGTGTTCCCAACCAGAATAAACACGGAAAACGGAGCGGTCCATTAGCGTGTGAATAATTAAGTATTAGCTATTTTTTCAAAAAAAGATTAATTTAATTTTTGAAGCAACTTTCGTATAGAAACTTTTTGTAAAAAACACACCGTTAGCAGTTTGAAAAGCATGCGCGCGGAAAACGAGGGAAAGGGGATGGGAAGGGTGTGCCAAACATAGCCTTAGAGCAAGTTTAATAGTATAGCCAACTATTAGCTCCAATCATTTATAGCAAATGTAATAGCCAATTTATGCAATAGTTGCTTACTATACTATTAATACCTGGTTCTACCTGTCATACACACAGTATGTTTTGGAGTCCGTGCTGCAACTGGCTACAGATATGTAGCCCGCTGCTCTTCTCTTTCTTCCTTTATCTCTTTAAAATATATTTATAGCTGGCTTATAGCCTGCTATTGTACCTGCTCTTACAAAGGTTTGATCATCTTGCTTTAAACGAGATATACTCTTTTTTTTTAAGGTTAACGAGACATACTTTTGACAAAAGGTTGGGGGGGGGGGGGGGGTAAATTATGTGAAATTTCTGGGTTTCAAAGGATCCTTCAACCACAGGCAGGACGCAGCTTACACAAATACACAGCAATCCAATGGAGCATACCGTCACCGAGAATTTCATTTCTGACCCGTGACAAATTCGGGTCTGTTTTGGAAAGCTTCTGACGACTACAACTTTTTCTATAATCTTTAGATGTTAGAAGCTCCCCCAAACAGTTGAAATTTTCATCCAGATTCTAAAAATATGTGGTTGTACAATTTAGATAATAGTAAGTCAAGAGCCCAAAAAACCCAATTTTTTCATATTCTCACCAGTTGATTCTCATAATAAAGCTCTCCTAAACAGGGCCTTAGATACGGTTCTCAAGCAATTGCAAAAACCATGCAAACCTCCTGGCAATCACGGTCGCACATCTTTCTGAACTCTGAAGCTAAGTCACACTTTCACAGTCGGGTGCACCAAACAAGCTGGTTTATGCTGGTTGCACTCCACACCAAACAAAACTTTTCTAGACCCAAACAGAACACTTTGGTTCCCTACTAACCATTATCAAGAGCTGGAAAAGCTACACTCTAAAAAAACACTTTATCTTACAAAGTGGATAGTTTTAAGTCTAACCAACCTTACAAGCTTGCACTAAGTGAATTCTCCTCTACGATCTAGATGTCATGGTGATTTAAAGTTACTGAGTGTTGTTAGTCAGGCTTGAAGAACACTTCGTGGATGGGCATTATCCTTGTGGCTCGTGACCTTTAGCATCCGCTTCCATTGAGTTGTCATGGATATCTGCATCCTTTTCTCTTGCTTCCTGTAACTCTGCCTTCACAAATGGAACCACCTACGAGGCCATGCAATGTCAAAAGGTTAGAAACGAAGTCACAAAGTATGAAGAAAACATAACACAATTAAGGGGTGTTTGGATAAGGGGATCCGAGAAAGTTTAGTATTTAGTTCAAATTGTAGCTAAACCCAAAAAATTTCAAGAAACTACCCTTATCCATACAGGCCCTCAAAGGTACCCTTCATTACTTGATCGTCCATCGTATTAGCAGTAGACTTCAGTCGCTTTTTGCTGCATCGTCCATTTGGTTCTCCACTTCCTTTTGTCTCCTCATCAATGAAGTTTTGATCTGAACCCTCTACGGAAATGCATGAGTAGTTCTCTTGTAAAAATCTGGCCATGTCACTCATGTAAATGAAACAGACTAACTTTTGGCACTCATAATCTATTACAGAAAATTAAAAAACATGACGCTCTTTTGATGAACAATTCCCGTAGGTGTGCTGTAATGTACTATGAGACAGGTACGGAGGGCATGCAAACAAAAGATGTGCATTCAATAAAGAACCTTTCCCCGTTCATTGTTTTAAATGATACAAATCAGACAAACATGCCATTTCTCCACAGGGAAACACATATTTGATGAAATTGGAACTGCTGCTTTTGTGAAAAATTTAATGGACATTTTTGCTACACTTTTTGAAAAAAAAAAGGAAACTGACATCCTGTAGATATCACCTACCTGCACTCCTAGAAGGGGAATGTCTGTTCTTGCCTAAATGGCACGTGGAAGATTGTCCAGAGCTTGTTGCCCTTGCATAGCACTCTTGAATCAGCCTGGTACTTGATGCATTATCATCTGAAAAACACACTTTTACGTCATCTTGATTTTCAGAAGGTGATCTGACATGTTCAATCTTTATCCAAGATTCAGCTCTGTCAACTTCATCTACATCCATATGTTCCTGCCATATCATTTGAATTTAAGAGGTTAATTTGATTGTTACAACTAGACACTTCATTGCATGCGAAGAAACGAGGAAACATGCATTTGCCTCTACCTGCTCAGCCTCCACATTTTTAACATGTCCCTTCGATGATAGTTCATGTATACAAGCACCTGGAGAGTGATTAAACAGTTCCTTGAAACTGTATTTACTGTCATGTAATTGGCTTACAAATGATTCTTCCAATAAACTAAGATAGAGCATGTGTTTTTCATTTGTCCATCCAACAGAAGTGCATACCACCAGAACATCCTGGCAAGTGAAAGAAATAACTTCATGAATCGTCATAGGAACTCCATATAAATTAATAATGCAAACATTATCTTAAAAAAATAATGCAAACACCATCCAAATTCCAAAATCAGAGGTTTGTTCATTTATAGATGGTTGAAGAACAAGATATGATTCACTCAATTAAGCATACATTCAGAACGAATTATGACATTAGAAGATGCACCAAAATAATCAGCCATCAGTGGTAGAACGAATAACCTAAGGAAGATGAATTATAATTCAGATTTTTCTTATTCATTGACTGGAAAGAACAAAAAGCTTTCAGCACATCAAGATTACATTATATTGTATACTCAATCATGGAAGAGAAATACTCCTAATTCCATATCATATAAACCTTCTAAAGAAAGATTCTTAGGAGAAATGCTCCAACTGGTCATTCCGCTTAACTAAGAAAACATCATGCTTAAGTTCCATGACCAAAATCCAAAATGAATCATCTGGAGCAACAAGTTAACTTTGATGCTCAAGCATTGACCTGTACCGCCGTGTTCTACACAAGCTCGCTGCTGTCAGGCACTCCTTTTTTCCCCTTGCATCCACAGATCGTTATATGCTTTACAGCCTTCCGTTGCACAATCGGCCCACCCTCAAATTCCACCTTTCTCACATTCTTCTGTCCAATTTCTTCATTTCTCGCAGACGATAAAAAAAAGAATGACGAAATGACCATCTATATTAGCATCTAGCGCAGGGCTGGTCCTGCACGTCTGGAGGCCCAGGGCGAGACAAAAATCTAAGGCCTTATATAATGTACAATAATTTTCTTGAAACTGTAAATATACCTTTGTTTGACTTGTGGATCATGAAACACAACCTACTACATGCTGACTTACGGATTGATACTGTAAAAAAAATGAATAATAGGGAGCAAAATCACTTGGTTCTTGCTGATCTTGTATAAACAGAAATACCATAAATTAAAGAACTCATGGAAGCCGTGAGAGAGCTAGATATTGCTGACTAGCTAGAGAAATTAATTGCCGTGAGAGAGCTCTTGCCTTGAACAATTCGCAGGGATTCAATTCTAGCGCAGCAGCTCCTTCTAGTTCTAACTCAAATTCAAAAGCTACCCTACCAGAAAAATCACCTAGCTCATTCACACCACCAAAACTAACAGCTTAAATCGCCCTCCACCCACATCACAAAAACAAACACAAAAATCTCGCGCAAAAAGGGAGAAAAAAAGGGGCATGAAGAAGAGAGAGAGAAAAAATTACCGGCAGATGCACTAGCTCCCGTAGATCCGCCACCGCCAACCCCTCCTCCATCATCTCCCCTCCAAGTCCCCCACCACAAACACAACAAATTCACCTGCAACCAAAAAAAAAAATCGCCCCCAACACCAACCGCATCAGCATCCCGCGCAAACACACGAACACACAACGAGAGGCGGCAGCACTCTATACCTGAGACGAGAGAGATAGGCCGAGGAAGAGAAGCCGCAAACCCTAGCTCCGCCGCCTCGTCGTCGAAATGGAATGCGCGTGGCGGTCGTGCCCGGCGGCGACGGGGAAGAGGAAGGGGAGCTCTTTTATCCGCCGTGGCGTCGCTTTTCCACGTGGCCACGGTGGACGACGCTTGGGGCGAGTAAAAATTATCTCTCTCGGAGGACAGTGGCGTGCGGCGTTGCGGGATCCTCTCTGCACACCTAGCCTGTGGTTTTTCGGGGGTGTTTTAAGATCGGGGTGTAAAGTGTGGCGTATCACATCGGGTGTATTATATAGCGTGTCACATGGAGTGTTCGGACACTAATAAAAAAACTAATTACAGTATCAGTCAATAAACGGTGAGATGAATTTATTAAGTCTAATTAATCCGTCATTAGCACATGTTTACTGTAGCATCACATTGTCAAATCATGGGGCAATTAGGCTTAAAAGATTCATAAATTAGTCACAATCTATATAATTAGTTATTTTTTAGCCTATATTTAACCCTTCATGTATGTGTTCAAACGTTCGATATGAAATAGTGTAAAATTTTAGGATATGATCTAAACATGCCCTTCTTAAAAAAAAAGAAAAGGAAAATTGGGCATGAGAAGTTCATGCCATTCTCCTTCTCCGATTGGATGATGCCGTCAACTGGTTGTTGGTGGATGGTGGTTATGACTTACGAGATATTTTCCTTGGATCATGATGTTGCATGGAACTGGTCTGATAAAAAAAAAGAGAAGCAGTTCACATTTTGTAGTATTGTGGGAAAGACGGTGATATATTTGTTTGATGGTAATGTTGACTAGTAATGGTAGTTTTGTTACGTGTGTCAATTTTCTCTACACTATTATGTCTTCCCTCTCGTTTCGTTTCGCCGATTGTTGAGGAGCATTACCGAATGTCCGAGTGTTTATTTCATTTCTACATTGCCAGATGTGTTTTAGTGTACTAAATAGTCGAAGTGGTACTGCAAATAAACCACAAGGACTGTTTTGATACATTTCTAATGGTTGTTGGTTTTTAACAGCCCACAAGAACTACTTTTACATGCTTGTTTGGCTTACTATCCTACCAAAATTTTGATATTGTCAAAAACTAGATAAATTTTGGTACGAACAATGTTTTGATAGGATAGTATTGTAAACAAGTGTTTTTAATTTATGTCAATTAGAAGCCAAATTTTGTATTAGGATGAAGAATGTTCTAGTATTGTGCTAAATTGAGCATGTGCTTTTGGCTTCAAACCAAACAATCATATTTATTTGCTCCGTTCCAAAATATAGTAACTAAACACAGATAGGATACATCTAGGTCATTGGTCATATCAAAGTTTGCAGCACTATATTGTGTCACATTATCTGGGTTAGAATATGTTACAATATAGATGATACTATTTAAACTACTAGTAAGACATAGACTGTTTAGATCTAAACTTTGGATTCAAACTTTCAATTTTTTCCATTATATCAACCTGTCATACACACACAACTTTTCAGTCGCATCGTACCAATTTCAACCCAAACTTCCAACTTTAGAAGTAGCTAAACACAACCATAGTTTAGCACCAATCCAAAACGGCCTTTGATGTTATACCTCGTGACAAGGAATATTTTCTTCAGAGAAGTACTAAGCCAATCGACTCGTTCTTCACTAAAAGATCTCTCGGCAAGTGGTCCGTTCTTTTAAAAATATCTCGCGCCTAATGGAATGTTAGGGCTGGTCACTGACCTTAAGAGACAGAAGATCATGACGAATAGCTCGCCAGATATTTTTCGTAGGCGCCCGGAATAAAAAAGATCAGTGCCACCGCGGCATTGACGAGGCTGTCCCAAGCCAACAGCTGACTTTATCCTTCAGCCGGCTGACCGGCTCGGCACCTCAACGAGAAAATACAGTAAATACAGATTTTCTTCAGACCAATGCTAATAATAAACCAGGACATATGATTACATATACATGAACATATGTATGCACGATGACATGGCAAGATTAAGCACAATGAATTATTTTTTTAGCTGGCGAAACATGCAGTTTATGAGCTGGTGTTGTTTTGACATTTTGTAGGCGATGGTGCCAACAGAAATACTACTATACCCACAGCAAAGAGGCCCCTCGGTTGGTAAAAATGGTTTTATTCTGGGCCATGCAAGGGGGGGCACCATCTTTGGCACATGAACAAGAGGAGAAAAATATCACTAGGGTCGTTGTGATGCCGCAAGTTCTTCCATCCTCTGGCGCATCTTGTATTGCAGCATGGCTGGAGCACAATCCAAAGGAGTTTCCCCTGCGCAACGAAATTCATGACGATTGTTAGCATTTGTTAACAACTCCAGGCGCTGGCAGAAATATCTACAGATGAGCTGAAATGAGCATTTGTCTCGAGGCTAGGATTTGGTATAACGTAATCCTGACCCAAAACGGTCTAGCGTTTAATAATCCAAAAAATCTGCTACAACAAGATAAACTTATCAAAAAGGCACTTGTTACATCAGCTAAACATAACAGGTAGCCCAGGTACATAGTACTGCTTCTATTCTACCCAAGCCTGCCTGACCTTGAGGAACATAAATACAGTAAAAGCATAAAAGGCCCCTGAGGTCATCGAAGCTAACGTGCAATTCAAGCAAATTGCAGAAAACAAGGGTGGGACTGAAAATGGGAGATAATGTATTTAAATGATCTTCTGTGCTTATATGAATGGGTTCAAGTAGTAAAAAGAAGCAACCTTGTCCATTTTTGCTCTGAATATTTGCTCCATTATCCATGAGAATAAGAGCAATCTCTGTCTGGTTAAATAGTGCAGCCTGCAATTGTCCAGAAAAGGATGTATGTTAGACAGTGATCATATGTATTACAACTAGATAATTTACAAATGAACTGGGATAAGTGTTCATGCCGGGATGAAGGTTTGTCAATTGTATGGAAATTTACACATAAGGAAGCAACTAATCGATAAAAAAAATAGATTGTTTTAAAGAAGTCTTTCTTGGATATTTCATTGATCAGAAGATAGGTTATTTTCAGTACCTATTGCATTCTGTTGTATGTTATCCTAATGCACAGTACAATGCATTCTTGTTGTATGTTATCCTGATGCATGGATGTGCTTGTCTTTACACAGCAAATTCTGTTACTCTTGTTATCTTGTATGAACAGATTTATGGAGGTATTTAAGAAAATGATACAACAATAAAAGTCAACCAAAAGGGACATAATAAAAGGGCACATACCAAATGTAGCAAAGCAAATCCTTGCTTATCGCAGTAATTAGAATCCACTCCCTGCCCAATGTTGGAGGTAAGAATCAAGATGACAAAATCAGACAAGAGAGGACAACATTACCTGGCTGAGAAGTTTCTTGACAGCTTTAATATCCCCACTCTTAATTGCTTCCCTCAGTCCCTACAAGGAGTAATAACTGGGTTAGACAGACTTAAACTTGCCAGGCCAGAAATACCACCTTGTACTGTATGCTGAAAAATAGAATAGAAAGGAGCTGTTGAGGTATTCTTTTAAACAAACTTACCTCCCCAGTAACATCATATTCAGAAGGACCCTTATCATTAGTATCATTGCTCATCAGGCCAAGATTTAAGAATGAGCTGCAATACAATAATAATAAGATTATACCCAAGAGATCTGAGGATCAGTTTGAACACCTATGCCTAATGCAGATATGTCAAAGTTTTGATTACAAAACAAGCGTGCAGAAAAGGTGGCAGTGAGATAATGACCAGAACATGCTTCTAGATCTTGCCAAATAAAGCTGAGCGTATTTTGGCACAGTGTACTACAAAGGATAATACTTAATAGAGATATATATCACAATAATAAGTCAAGCATTTCTCTTCAGAATACAAGAAAGTGAATTCTAACGAACCTTGAGTTGCTGCTTGAAGTGGCCGAAGCCTTCTTGACACTTGATTCAGCAGATTGTTGATTGGTAGAAGATTTTTTTGGCCTAGGATTCGACTGTGCACTTGAGGAAGTTGTGCTGATACTCTGCTGCATATGCTCGTTAGGCGGAGGCACACAAAACTTAGGTGTTGATAAAATAAAATGGACTGTCATCTACCTTTACAGGCACAGGTTCTGGTTTCGGAGCCTCGCATATACACAAAGGCATTCCACATTTGCACTCAATAACAGCAGGTGCACTGTGAAACGCTGAATTTTTCATAGGTGATGAAGCATCATCTTCCCCCAAGTTTAACCCTGAAAAGGAGTCAGCTGCACTAGATACACTCCCAGGTGAACCGGCATTGCCAACACCACCACGACTGCAACATTATACAGGACATAAGTAAATTATACAGGGTGCGCTCGGAGGTGATCAAGGAAAGCTGCTTATTCAGTTATACCTAACCCAAATACAAGTGAGTAGACAGTTAGATTCTAGCAGTAAAATAAATCATAGGCTGGCTACCTGGAGGATTTGTTGAAGCAATCATAGCAGACTCTGACGTCCGTGTATATCCCGTACTGTGGGAGAGCCTGCAACCAACCAATTGAAGTTGAAGCAAATGATTCAAAACCGCAAACCCAAACTCCCCAGGCACTTGCACTGCTAGTAGATCAAGCACAAATTTCCCACGGAATCACACCAAAACATCCTCAGTTTACTGAGTTCTCACCATATGGTACGACGAGTGCTCGTGGCAGAGCGTCCTCCCGCAGTTGCGGCAGTGATGCTGCAACAACAGCGTAAAATCCGTCAGCAAATCAGAGAACACGATACTCTCCCCCACTGCTACCCAAGTAGCGATCCACGATCCGACTCACGCCATAGGCGATCCACCCACGGAGCGAGGGAGAGGGATAAGGGAGAGGAAGATTCGTACGCGGCGGCGGAAGGTGGTGAAGGTGCAGCGGCAGACGTCGCAGTGGGCGGACTCCTGGAACGGCGGCGGCGTCTCCATGGCCATCGTCGTCGTCGGCGGCGGCGGCGGCGGCTCCCGCGAACCAACCTGACCCCGCCGGCGAGACCACGTGCGCGGATCGGATTCGGAGCGGCCGATCTCGCCGCGATTCCTCCCCGATCTGAGGCGGAATCGATGAGAGGAAGCAGCCGCGCCGCGGCGTCGGGGTAGACCGGGAGTCCGGGAGGAAGAGGAAGGGGATGAGAGGATCGCGGCGGGTGATTCTGCGCCGTCGATGGATTTGTGCACGGCTGAGATTGCGCCTCTCTCTTTTTTTTTTGTTACTGAAAAGATAAACAGAACTGCTCTTGACAAAGGGAAGAGTTTTTTGTTTTTTTTTTTTTGAGAATACAAAGGGAAGAGTTGATGGTGTGTAAATTCAGTTCTTCCTGAGGGTGTGTTTAGTTCACGAAAGAAAATTTTTGGATGTCATATCGGACGTTTGACCGAATGTCGGAAGGGTTTTCGGACACGAATGAAAAAACTAATTTCATAACTCGCCTGTAAACCGCGAGACGAATTTATTAAGCCTAATTAATCCTTCATTAGTACATGTGGGTTACTATAGTACTTATGGCTAATCATGGACTAATTAGACTTAAAAGATTCGTCTCACAATTTCCATACAAACTGTGCAATTAGTTTTATTTTTATCTATATTTAATGCTCTTTGCATATGTTCAAATATTCAATGTGACTTTTTAGAAAAAGAAATTGGGGAACTAAACAAGGCCTGAACTCAGGCAGGTCAGAAATTAATAACACAAGTACTCCCTCCATCCTTAAAAAAACAAATATAAAACTGAACATGATACATCCTAATACAATGAAACTGGACATATGTATGTTTGGAATGTGTTCCATCTAGTACTAGTTTAGTTTTTTATAGGACAAAGAGAGTACAAAACAAGGTGAAGAGGAGTTTGGGTCATCATTAAATCAAATTAACACAGGTTCAATGATGTTTCAGAAGATTGTTGCAGCTCTTTTACATTTACAGACGACTGAGTACAGAAAGGCTTATCCACTGTGACAGTTCATTCAGAGAACAGTCAAAAGGATTTGTCTTCCTCGTGTTGCCGAAATGGCAAAATCCATCTGAATTTCCCTGCTCGGCTTTCAAGTTCAGCTGCTCCAAATGTCAAATTAGTTTGTTGGGACATTCCTTGCTTTAAGCCTGATCCACATCACAATGCAATTATGACAGTTCATCCTTGACCGCTGTTGCACATCAGAACCAAAAAAAAAAAAAAAACTTCACTATAAATTGCTCACATTAGAGCAGGTACAATAGCAGGCTATAAACCAGCTACAAATATGTTTTAAGGAGATAAATGGGGAGAGAGAATAGTAGCAGGCAAAAGATTTGTAGCCAGCTGTAGCACGGACTCCAAGACACGGTGTGTGTATGACAGGTGGGACCAGGTATTAATAGTGTAATATGTAACTATTGTATAAATGACCTATTAGATTGGCTGTAGATGAATTAGAGCTAGTAGTTGGCTATACTATTGAACCTGCTCTAATGAAGAGAAGCCGAGCGAATGCCAATACGGAGAGAAAAGAATGTGATAACCATCTAACTCAGCATGGAAGTTTTTTTTTTTTTTTTGGGGGGGGGGTATATCACTCCCCTTTGGCAAAATGCAAAAGGTTCATGCGGCACTTGGCCACTTGCAATGTTAAGACTCAGCATTAGGAATACATCAACGAACCATCATCCAGTTCTGGGTCATTTGTTTGCGATAACACACACACAAAAAAAAAAAAAAGAAATCTTTTGACTACAGTCAACAAAGTGACATAAGATAAAACACAATGTAGAACCAAACAAGAGGAAATGCGGAAAGTATGACCAACCGAACATGTTCCCAAAAAGCTGTTACATGCAATTTTATGGAATTGAACGAATGTAGTCTTTATGATAGAAAAATGCAATAACTAGCAACAAGTAATGTCCTCAGAAACCTGAATCGATATCATGGAACAACCATTCCGGTTATGACCAGCTTAATCATCCGGCACTTGCATTCTGACAGTTTCATCCGAAATAGATGCATGCCTTTAGCATGATACCAAGGCTAAAAATGTAAAGAAAATGCAAAGTAATTACCGTTTGTTTTCTGTTCAACGGCTCAAAAGTGCTAAATTATGGTACAAAAAGAAGTGATTGGAATTGCTTGAGTGTTCTAAGTAAACTACCTGACTTGCACACTGGGCCTCACCATGAGACCAGCTCTTTTCCATGCTAAGGCTTGAGTAACTCCAAATGACAGAGACTTATCAGGCCATTGAAACATAGGAGTGAACTTGGTGCCTTGCTTATTCTTTAAGGGAAAAAAAAACGTTACCACAGGTGAAAGACCACTTTACCAATATAGAACGAACACAGGAGAAGAGCTAAAACAGATCAGTGCTGGTTATGCAGTAAAAAGAAAAGATAAAGGTACACTGATCATATAGAAGTTGTCATAGTAATAACTAATAACACAAATAACAGAAAACAGCCATGTTTGTGAAAGCAAGTGTGCACACTTCCTAATTCATGAAATGAACTCATAAACAATGAGAAACATCGGAGCGTGCAGAGTGTTCCAACCAAAAGGTTGTGATACTATCAATAAACATAACATATTTCTGATCAGAAGCCGATTAACAATGATGTGAAGTTTAAAAGTAGTCATTGCTTAAATCATACCGTTACTCCACACTGCATTAGAATTTTTTTTCTAAGAAAAAGCAGGGGCACGGTAGCTTTGCGGGAGCAGCTCACAATTTTTCAGATATCACAATTAACTAATTTATGAGAAAAAGATAAATAGGGAGCATGCTAACCTTGCAAGAGAAGCTGACTCTAGTTTCTCCTGGGTATTTCCCATGAGCTTGAAGCAACCCACCAAATAATGGAAGAAAACCACTTGCTGTAATCCTGTCGCCAGTAACATATGTTAGTTGTCCATTGGGGAACTGCAGGTCCATGAAGGACTGCAACAAATAACCATGTTACTCTGTTAGATAGTATCAATATTCCAGTTTCAAATACAAACAACAATGGTGGGAGGTTATATTAAACAGATCTAGCAGATTGCCAGGAAGATAATGCATGCTAAAGCATGAAGCAGAAGCTGACTAAACAGACTTCAAACACAAACTATCAACATAAAAAGAAGCACGGTCTTCAATTGCACAACAGAATGCAACAAAAGGAACTTAAAGGTCAGTAAATCTTGGGTACTTTTAGAGTTATTCATGTAGGTGGGTGATTACTAGTAAACTCATTCTAACCAGTGACGAGATATGAGATAATGCGAACACTATAATGCAGAATTCAACAAAAAATAGCCATACTTACACAAGCTACTGGATTGAGGCAAACCATTGACATCATCAACCATTTCCGATGTTTTGACCAAATAGCAGGGCAGAGAGAATGGACTCCATTCTGTAATAATATCATTCTTAGTGAGAAATTTACTAACTACAAGAAAATAATAAAAGAAAGAGAACACAGAAGGATAGAAAAAGCATTATAACGGCCCATAGGGAAGACCAGTATGTGTAAAGAAACAGTAAGATAAGAGTACCTTGCGATCATAACCATACCAAAGCAGATGTTGCTTCGATAGATGAACAGGCAACAGAACTCTCAATGTCGTGGTTCCTGGTATTGTATGCAGCCGTTCACCATTGCGCTACAGAACTTTTTGCTTGTGACAACATAATTAAATCCAACTTATATTGTACTATAATGTAATTATATTATATGATACTATAACTGCTTCTAAATATTCTATGAGAGATTTTCTAGTAAAATAAATTGTAGATACAAAATTCCCTTTCAGACAGAAGGAAGAATAAAAAAAAGATTATAATGAAGCTACCGATTTCCATTGGAAGATAAAAAGAAGAGAAGACTACCGTATAAACCTAGCATGATAAACATCATCATGTGTAAAAAGCTATTCCCTCCGTCCCATTTTAAGTGCATTTGTGTATTTCTGTGTCTAACGTTTGACGGTCCGTCTTATATAAAAGGAATTACAGGGAGAAGTTCCATAGCAGGCAAGCTGGAATAACTTCAAGTTATGATCCAAAGTTCCCAACAAATCAGACCTGTAGAAAATTTGAATCCTGAAAGGTCAAAACTTTAGGGATCTGTATACATGGAGAAGTTCCATAGCAGGCAAGCAGATCTAAAATACATGGAGAATAACTTCAAGTTATGGCCCAAAGTTCCAAACAAATCAGACCTGTAGAAAATTTGTGAATCCTGAAAGGTCAAAACTCTAGAGATCTGTATAACCGTTACCTCAGAAGATTATTGAAATGATGTGACAAAAAGAAAAATTCCATCTCAAGCTCACATAACAGTTGTGTGCACATGCTTTCTATGATGATACTCGCCCTATGGTATTATCTGAGAAGCCAACATTATGGCCGAGTTACTATTATTGATCATTATTTTCTAGTACAAAACTGGAGTATGATCTATTTTCCGAAGGTGGTATAATCATCTTCTGCCTTTGCTCAATGCATCAGAGACCTTTGCAGTATCCACGCCATATTTAACATTATGCACCCTTACTATATTAGCACCATTCAATATCCCAGCAGTAGCAACGACCATGGTAGCAGCATCTCTCTCAGTGGGATTGACACGATTGCATATTTCACCTAAAAATCTTTTCCTTGAGGGTCCAAGTAAAATTGGCACATGTGAAGCACCTAAACTCATTTTACCTATCTCTGTTCTAATAGATTCCAAACCCATGATAACTTCAAGGTTATGTTTGGAATTCTTGGAGAATCCAATACCAGGATCAAGAACTATCCTCCACAAAGGAATCCCAGACAACTCTGCTTGTCTCACCCTTTTATATAGCTCAGAAGCAACTTCTTTACAAACATCACCGTATAGTAGATTCTGTTCACTTTGCATAGTAGATGGATCTCCTCTCATATGCATAGTCACATATGGAACTCCAAGTTCAGCTACAACTTCAAGAATTCTTGGGTCAATCTGTCCACCAGATACATCATTAACAATGTGTACTCCTCTTTTCACAGCTTCAGCAGCGACTTCTGCATAGAATGTATCCACTGAGAGCAGCTTGCCTTCCATCTCAGGAATTCCTGTGATCGCATCTAGAACAGGAACCAACCTCTCAAGCTCTTCGTCTGCAGATAATCTTCTTGCAAGGGGCCTAGTGGATTGAGCACCAATATCAATGATGTCTGCACCTTCTGATATTAATAACTTGGTCTGAGCAATGGCAGCTTCCACTTCCTGAAACTTACCACCATCACTGAAGCTGTCTGGTGTCAAATTAAGCACCCCCATGACAAGAGTCCTCTCAGACCAATCCAACAGACGATTTCCGACTGGCAATACCCTTTTAATTCCTTCTGTTCCAATTATAGATTCACCTCCAAGTTTATCCCATGATTCAAAGAACCCACCAGTGCACTTTGCAAGAGAATGCCAACTTTTTTCCACGTTATCATCAGTGGATGAGCCTAGAAGGTCAACAAGAGGTGCTAAAACGAACGGCCTCTCATGGATGCGTTCATGTGGCACAGTTAGATTCTCAGTACTAATATGTGATTTGCCATATAGAAGAATGTCCAGATCGATCGGTCTGGGACCATACCTTATCCCGTCAGTGCGCCCTATATCCTTCTCAATTTCCTTTAGCTTCTTGAGCAATTCATGAGGTTCCAGCTTGGTTGTGCCCCTAACAGCAGAGTTCAGGAACCGCGGCTGATCAGTCACATAAGCCGGGGAAGTCTCATACAAGCAGGCATGCCTGGTGATATTTACACCCGAGTTCTTCATCATACGCAATGCCCTGTCAAACGTACTGATTCTATCCCCCACATTGCTGCCCAGTGCAATCACAATCTCCTGGTCCGCAGAACCACCCCCTAGGGAACACTGCGTAAACGAGCGCGCCCTGCACGGAACAACATGCCTCGATGCTTTCCGCGAGGGTTTCAGAGAACGCCCAAGAGCAGATACTGTTGAAACGCAAAGAAATGAATGAGTTAGCACTGTTCCTGCTCTGGACAACAAACATTACTAGGTGTTAGGGACAGTACTACCACCTGATAGCGCATCCGACGCAGCTAACCCTCCTCCGCAGTAGTTCTTGGCAACCGAGTACATCTTCCTGAATGTCTCCTTAGCACGCAGCATCGTCAAGCATATGTGAGGCGGAGAATTCTGAACCGAAATTGCAGCGCCCTACCCATGCGCAAGCATCAGGTGAGCTCAACTAGTGAACTAACTACCCCAAGGGCGGATCTAACATGGAGCATGGGGGTTCGTTGAGAGAAAAGCTGCTTTCAGTATTAAGTTTAAGGCAAGATTAGGAGAAAAAATTTGCAGGAAACCTAAGAGTTAACGCGGTGGTTAGAGAGAGAGAGATGAGGAAGAGGATGTGCGTAGCGGATGGATGCTCACCAGGATGCGGCGGAAGCAGCGGAACGAACGCGATGTGCGGCCCCTGCTCGCGCGCGCGCTTGCGGGATGGATGGGGATCGGCGCGGGCGGCGGCGGCGGCCGGCGAAAGAACTCACGAGGAGCCGACGCCGAGTGGACGGGAAATAGGATTTGGTAATCCGCGAAGGCGAAGCTGCGGTCGCATCGCATCGCAGCGAATACTTCCTCCGCTCGCGCACGGCCCTAAGCCCACACACCCCCACTTTACACGTTCGCATTCGGTTATTTTACTCTTTTTTTAAGAATTACACCGGTACAACGCATACATTCACAACGCACGCACACTCACCCCTGTGAACGTACGCACGCAAACCCTACCCCTATAAGCATCTTCAAAGACTAAAAAATATTAGGTCCCTCGACTATGGGTCGAATTTGGTTCGTGTATCTCAACAGTAAAACCCAGTATACAACGTCCCTCAATTATTAATACTGGTTAATTTAGACCTCCAAGCAATTTCCACGGTGGTTTTGTCCTATGAGGCTGAGTGGGGCCCACATGTCAGTCACGTGAAGAGGAAAAAAGAGATAGAGAGGGGTGCTCGGCCAGGACCTCGTTGCCCGCCTCGCCCTCCTGCACACATTGAGCAGTGAGGACACCTTTGCAGCCTCACCCTCCCACCCGTGGTAGTGAAGAGAGCATTCCTAAATTGACAGCATCCCAGGCCCTACGACTCCATATTTGTGCCATCTCCTCTTCTCCATCGGATATTGCACCATCTGTGGTATATTCATCAATCGCTAGCCTTAGCATAAGGCCCTTCCAAACCCTACTGCCTGTCTATGTTGCCAGCACTGGCTTCCCATACTCCGAATCATCCACATGTGGGCCTCTATCGCTCGTGGCCAACCCACCTCCTCTATGTTTGTTGCGCCTCCTCCATCGTTGTCCTTTTGAACCTACCATCCTCGCTTGCACCCTAGCCACAGCTATGCATACCCTAAGATGACAACATCGATTGATAGTACACCATCCTAAGACATTAAGAAAGATGACACCGAGCGTCATCATAGTTGCACCTAAAAAAAGTGCACGGGCTAGATTATCGTGTCAAAGCACACCTCCCATATCACCCGGATGGACATATTCATCTAGAACTATGACCTCAACATCGGTACATTCCACGCCGTGTCCTATTATTATGTTGTTGACTTTTAAACATACCATTTGATTTTTTATTTTTATTAAAAAATATATAAGCATCAGTTATTTCATTGTGACTTATTTTACTAAAGGTATTTTAAGTACAACCTTTTTTTATATTTACACTATATTTCTAGGTAAGGTGAATAGTCAAACGTCGTACCGAAAAGTCAATAGCTTTATAGAGTACATTTAAAAACCAAGGGAGTAACTTTTTAGCATCAAATTTGCGCCATTAGATTTGTAAAATTGAATGTACTTAACCAATATCCTACACTTATCACAAACCAACAAGCATTCGAGAACGGAGTGAGTATTATTTTTTTCTCGAGTGAAAAGATTTGTTGTGCTCGTCGACAATGAGGTGTGACGAGCACATGAACAATCAGCATCCGTTTCTTGGTTTGGCACTGGTGCACATACAGGTGACAGGCCACAGGGCGCTGCTAAGCTCACGCCCAAATCATCAAACTTCAAACTTTTTTTTTTAAACTACTCACCTAGCAAAGAAACATCTTTGAACAGCACATCACTCTCGCGCCTATATACAGCATTTTATCTTCTTCCCCTTTACCATGGTTCTTGGTCCCGGGATTCGCCGTCGCGCCGCCATGAGTGACCGTCGGCGCCGCACATCCTCGTCATGTTGGCTCTCTGCACAAGGCGGACCAGCAACTGGACGACCTCCGACATCGGCGGCCTGAACTCCGGTTCGGACTGTCGACAAAAGGTTGAGGAGCAAGCAGGATCAGAAGTGTGCAAAAGATGGAAAAAAAAGAAAACTGGAGCATTTGGGGAGCAAAGGAGAAGCTGATGTGGAGGTGATCGGCTGATCACTGATCATGGTGGTCTGACCTGAACGCAGAGCGCGATCGCGTCAGCGAAGCGGGAGAGCGATTTCGAAGGGTACAGCCCCTGGAGTGCAGGGTCGACCATCTGGTCCAAAGCGTCGATGTCGTGCAGCTGGGGAGTTGCCCACCCGACCAGTGACTGCTCCGACCGTGGCCGGGATCTGCAAATGTTCAGACAGCAAGGGGCAATACAGTTCAGTTCAGTTCAGTTCAGAGGATTGTGCAACAGTGCAAGGTTTGAGAACTTGAGAAAAATTGAGGAGAAATGGTGATGGTGCAGTGTCTGTGTGTTCACCTGTCAAAAGGTTTCCGGCCAGTCAGGAGCTCTAGCATGACAACACCGAAGCTGTACACGTCACTCTTCACGGAGTACTGGCCAGACATGGTCACCTCAGGGGCCCTGTATCCTGAGTCCTCATCTGACACCTGAAATTGTCGTTATGTAAGTATGTTTGGATAGAAATTTTGGGACCCCAATTTTTTTATAAGCATTTTCAGTAACAAAATTTGCAAAATACAGTCATAACATACTAGGTAACCATGGACTAGTACAGAGTATGTCGATCCTGAAATTTTATCATGTTATTCAATAATCATTTTTTGATCTTCTCAATATACCACATGAAGTATTATGCTAAAGTGAGCTTTAGATACTTCAATGAACAAAAAAAAGTGTAAAGCATTTCTGCGGGCAATCAATCATGATTTAAATTCATGTAAAACAGCGGTAAGACAGTTGGAGGATATATGCCTAATATGTTACCTGAGATTCCCGGTTAGGAATAAGGTCAGCAAACCCAGAATCTGAAAGATGGGGATTTAGCTCGTTATCCAGAAAAATATTGGATGACTTGAAATTCTTGTGTATCACGGAAGGTGAACAAGTTTCATGTAGATATCTGAAAGTTTCACATGATTGACATGAATTTTCAGCTCTAAAACAGGAGGGAAGAATTGCACGTTTCTTTCACAGTTTCACTTACTCTAATGCCCTCGCAGATCCAAGGGCAATCTTCACACGGCTATTCCAAGACAACGGTTGGCTTTGATCATCCACTAGATGAAGCAAGTCTTTAAGAGAACCATTTCGGTAGAACTCATATGCCAGTAAGCACTGCCCATGCTCTGAACAGTAGCCAACTAACTCAGAAAGGCTTGGATGATTTAACCTTGAAATATTTGCAACTAACTCAATGAACAAATCTGAAGGATGGCCCGGGAATGCAGAGAAATTGATTTTCTTCACAGCCAGGACCTGAAAGTAACAAGAAATGGTGATGACTGAAATATGCAGTAGCCAGGATGATGATTTGAAAGTACCAAAGGTGTGAATTGTTTCTTGAATTTTATATAATCTTAACAAACAGAAAAAATAAGTCCTTTTTTTTTTGGAAAGGTTGGTACTTGTAAAGAAAATGAGAGTGCCACATCTTATATTACATATAATCAATGCTCCTGTGATGACAGTAAATACTTGTCATGATTCCATATACTAAGAATATTGAGTACTTGTATATGATAGAATGATTTTTTTTTCTCTATTTATTGAAGGAAAGAAAGACTGGCAGTAGTAATGCAAGCATAAATTGTGTGTAGACATAGATAATCATGTAAACGGAACACTTTCGTGCTACCACAGCTAAAAATTTCCAAGCAGGTATAGATCAACTGATGCATATCATCTTAGCCTATTGTCTAGGACAATATAGATTTAGCATGTCAAGTTTAGCACATCCACTTAATTGCAGATTCTATGGTAGTAAAAAAACAATACAGTGGTTTTTTGGTGCAAGGAAAAGATTCAAAAGTAAGGATAAGAGGTAATTGTGGAAGCACCTTGTGGTCATTGAATTTCGCCTTGTAAACACGACCGAATAACCCCTCTCCAATTAAATTGTCAGCACAGAAGCTGCCTGTTGCCACCTGTAGGTCTGCCACAGTGTATGCAGGTGTTCTGATGGAACTAAAACTTATTTTCCTTGTGAAAGACTTGCTGGTGACATCATTTTCATCAATGGACTTGTGCAAGTCAATTCTTGTTGGAGGTTTTAAATTCATTGAAACAGTTTTCTGTAATTCTTCCTTGCCAATTGTTGAGATGATCTTGATTGACTTCATCTCTGAAAAGAGTAGTTTTGATATGGGAATACAGCATATTACTTACCTCTATGCAAAAGAGAAATGATAAGCATAGAAAAAATAAATGCAGTGCTGCACAACTGTTTGCAAATCATTCCAAAGCTGACAATTAGCATGAAACTTACGTTTAAGACTGTCTTTAAATCCTGAAACAATAGGGCTGAGAGGTTCCTTCTGTTCAGGATCTCCTCCTCGTGGCAATGACCAATATTTCTTCTTGATCACAAAGAAGGCAACTATTGCACCCACAACTACCAAACATACTACAATTCCGGCTATGGCACCACCACTTAGTTTAGAGTGTTTGCGACCATCATCAGACGGATTATTGTTAACAGTAGTAGTTGGAGGAGCAGGTTGTCGAGATTGTGGAGATTTGTATGGAGGAGATTTATAAGGTGGAGATTGATATGGTGGAGGTGGTGGTGAAGGACCACTTCCAAACGAGTTTCCATTTGTCCTACAAAAGGAGGAGAATATTGTTGGTATCCATCCAATAAGTCTATAATTGCAAGATCGTGAGTATATTGGTAACAGAAGTACTTACTGGAGATTCTTTATTTTCTTTAGCTTATCAGGTATCCATCCGGTGAATTGGTTATTTGCAACATTTCTGAAGTAGAATCAAATGTGTTATTAGAATTCGACTATAAATCAGAATAGGTTGGTTAGCAGATGCATGCCAACTCACAAGTCAGTAAGCGGAAGATCAGCAAGGACATCTATTGTGCCATTGAATCCGTTGTTCTGCAGATTACTGACAGGAGCAAATATTGCCTTTATAAACAAATTATGAAATTAATTTTGTTCTTGTCAACGGAAAAACTGAAAAATCTATTAACACATCCGTACTCACAGTTTTCTCAAATTTGTCAAGGAATTGAAGCTTTGTGGAATATTACCCGAAAGTGTATTGTATGAAAGGTCCCTGAGAGAAATGGACAGCTGGTTTAGTTTTTCCACTAGCTTGCCAGATTACTGAACATAAGACAACAAACCATATGGTAACGAGGCAAGTATGGGCAGTCAAAAATACAGGAAAACCACTCACAATGTTGTTAGGTTAGTTAGCTGGTTGAACATATCATTGGTGGTTGCAAGATGATTATGTCCAAGATTTCTGCATACAACAGAAAAGTATAGTTACAAAATTTTGTCAGAGTCTACCCAAAAAAAAAACTGAGGAAATGAGCACAATAACTCCAACTTACAAAATTCTAAGTGCAATCATTTGCGATATAGAGTATGGTATGCTTCCGGTGAAGTTGTTTTCTGCAAGGTTTCTGCACATAAAATTCTTTGTGAGAACTTAATATAATTTTACATGAAAACAGCAGGAACTTGAGTTGCGTGGACATGAAACTCACAATCTCTCAAGATTTGGAGGAAGGTTATAAGGAATGTCACTGCCTCCAAGATTATTCTTGCTCGTATCACTGCAGAAAGCTAAAAATAGATCAAAACCACTCTCAAAATGTAGACTGTGTAACTATCAAGGAATTGAGACTATATTGTCCAAGAGATCACACTAACAGTTCAACTAGTGAAGTCAGTAGATTCATGTTGTAGCCCAAAGTCCCGTTGATCCCCATGCCGGATAATTTTCTGCAGAGGATTCAGGAACAATGTCAGATAATAAGTTTAAGTAGTTTGTCACCCACAAAGGACCCCTTTTAGAGGCTCAAACTCACATTGCTGTCACCCTGGAACCCGAGCAAGTGATCCCAAGCCAGGACTGTCCACAGGGGTCTCCATTTTGTGACACCCAATTCGTCAGCTGGGATGGAGAATTCATGCTTGTGTACAAGACATTGAGAGCATTCACTGTATAGATGAAAAACAAAAAGGATTTGGATTATCAGCAATGTTGGATGAAACAAAAATTGCAGGTAATTGACCATAACAATAGTTTGTTCCTACTTTGGTGTTAGAAAACTTTCCCCACGAAATCTCCAGTTCCAAGAGGAATTTGGATAGCTAAAATGCTATGGTTGGAGCTCAAGATTATGTATAAAAAATGCAATGCATCTGCTGCTCTGCATCCCACTTGATTGGGGGAGGAGCTGACCGGAGATCTTGACGGAGGTGGGGTTCGACGATGCCGGTGGTGCGGGATTCGGCGGCGGTGCCCATGTGGTGGGTGGGTGGAGGCGTGGAGCTACTTGCTGACTAGGTGGAAAGGCGAGCGCAAGGTGCGTGGATGGCGACGGCGAGGTTAGGCTCGGCCGACGGCGGCGCGGCCGCGGCGACGCCGGAGATGGAAGTGAAGGAAATTTGCAAATAGGTCCCTATGGATAAAATATTATGCAGATAAGCCCCTGTTTCTGATCGCTACAGAGCCTACGCGTGCTGGTTTATTTTCACTGTAGTCCCTATTTAAACACAGTTTTCTCATACTAGCCCTATTTAATACTCCCTCCGTTTCAAAATGTTTGACACCGTTGACTCTTTAGCACATGTTTGACCGTTTGTCTTATTCAAAAAATTTTGTAAAATATGTAAAACTATATGTGTACATGAAAGTATATTTAACAATGAATCAAATAATATGAGAAGAATAAATAGTTACTTAATTTTTTTAATAAGACGAATGGTCAAACACGTACTAAAAAGTCAACGGTGTTAAACATTTTGAAACGGAGCGAGTAGCTTTTAGGCCTGGTTTAGTTTCCAATTTTTTCTTCAAACTTCCAACTTTTCCATCACATCAAAACTTTTCTACATACATAAACTTCCAACATTTCCATCACATCGTTCCAATTTCAATCAAACTTCCATTTTTGACGTGAACTAAACACACCCTTAGCTTCCAACCTCTGCCCGAATTTATTTGTCTTATGTTCAGTTCATCAAATCAAAGCCTTTGATGGTTGATACTTCCTCTGATTGATTTTATTTGTGTGTGACAGTTTGTCATAGGGATGGACGCTGGAACTTTTGAACTTTACTAATGGTAGTAAGTCTTTCGATCAAATTTCAAGGGGGGCTGTATCTTGTATGATCTTCAGCTTCTTGTCAAATTTTCATTTGCACACAGTTCTTTGTGTTATACTTATTCTAAAATTGAATTTGTTCAAATCTCTGGCATTTTATCACCCCCCCCCCCCCCCAAACAGCAAGAAATCTGAAAAAAAAATGTGTACACCTAGAGCAGCACTGCAGTGAACTGACCAAAAACAAACTGAAGAATCAAGAACCATTTCCCAGCCTCTTGCCAATCAAACAATCAAAACAAACCAAACCACCAAGAACATTGCACTGTTTCTTGATAAATTTTCTCAAGCAAAAAAACACACCAATCAAGATATAACATACATACATTAGCTACAACTTACAACAAGTAAGGATCACTTACCATCATCTGAGTCTGTGTTGGCACTAACCCCAGAGAGAGTAGCTGCCAAGAACAGCATCACAGCTCCAGTGGCCACGGCCATGGCTGCACCTCCTCCTCCTCTCATCCTCCTCTTCATTCCTACCTTGGCCGCTGCAACATTCGCCTGGAGACTCCCCCAAGAAAAGAACTAAACTTTGTTCCCAAACTATGAACAAAAATCTCTCCCTTTCCCCCCAACTTTGTATAGTAGTAGGCTAGTAGATTCTCTCTCTCTGATGAAATGTTTGTTTTTTCTTTGATGGATTGTGTTTGTCAGCAAGAAAGAATCAGAGAGATTCAGGGGGGAGGAAGGAGTAGAGGGTATTAAAGAAGTGGAGATCAACCTGGCTGCTCACCTGTTCACCCACCCATAAACCCTTGTCCCTTGAAGAGACTAACAAAGTCACAACATTGTTTTTCTGGAGTTGTTAGAGCAAATCTTCTAGTAGATAGCTAGGATGGCTCATGTTTTCTAACAAGAAAAATGGGGAAATTCTGAATGACAAAAGGATGATTACTGAAGAACAGACAAGAAACTGTTTTTTTTTCCCTTAAGAACTGTCAGTTCTGAAGCTGGGGGTGGTTATACATTCAATTTAATGCAAATGTGGGCAGCTTAGGTTAATACTGGTTTGTGCAAGTGCTGAGAAATGCGTGAGCAATGACACGTTGAAGAAGAGTTGAGTACTTAGTGGAAGAAATTGGGTCACTTTTTCTGTTTTTGTTTTTGTGCTGGTTGTGCAGTCGTGGCTCCCATACCGAATCGTTCCCGTCCATGCCGTCGCTTTTGATGATTATTGGGCGATGATCCAACATTCCAGTGCCGTGCGTGCGTGTGCAGCATGCTCTTCAGCAGCTCAGCACTTGAGCTCCTCTTTTGACCAGCATCAGTATGGGTACAGCAGTGTGGTTTCATTCTGGCGACAATGATGGTGGGACAGTTCTCAGTTCAGTACACCCCTCCTAACCACTTGGGCCCCTGTTTAGTTTACACCAAACTTTCCCCCAAACTCCCAACTTTCCATCACATCACATCACATACAAAACTTTTCTACTCACATAAACTCTCAACTTCTTTTCCAAACTACCAACTTTCCCCAAACTTCTCTCCAATTTCAGGAACTAAACACAACCTTGATTGGCCGAAAATGCTTGGATTCTCGTATATTGAAGGTCACCTTAAAGTTGGGGATTGCCACAGAAATTTTCAAAGGATTCAATTTTTTAAAGGAGTTTTTCAAATGCAACTAAGGGTGTATAAGTGAGTCGGTCCGTAAACCTACTTATAATAGGTTACACAGTTATTTGTGCTATAAGTGGGTTCACGGGTCGACCCACTTGTACCCTTAGATGCAACCGTTGATTCATAGGAGATGATGGAAAATTTATTCATATGGTTGCATTCCTATGACTCAATTTTACATGAAAATAAACTTTCATTTTGCTTTGTTTGTTCCATGTGATGCTATCAAAGAGCTCATCTTCATCTTTCCTGTCTTTTACATTTATGTAGGGTTAGACAAATGTTGCTGCTTCAATTCATGTGTTTTTTTAGGCCTCCCCCCGCGTCGCTCTCGCGTCGGGCGGCTCGGGGGCGAAAAACCCTAGCCGCCTGCGCCTTCTCTCCCTCCCTCCCCCCACCTCGCCGCCGCTGGAGCCCGCCGGCGGCGAAGCCGGCAGCGGGCAGGGAAGGCGGCGGCGAGGCCTTCTTCTCTTCGTAGCGTCTCCCTCCTCGGCGCGAAGGACGAAGACGACGAAGCTCCCTACCGGCGTGGTCCATGGCGGCTACGGCGGCGAGGTGGAGAGGAGGCGGCGGATCCGGAGCCCCTATGGCCGGATCCGGCCCTTCCTCGCCTGGATCTGCGTGGCGGCGGCGCGACGGCATGTGGTCGTGGTGGCGGCTGACGGCAAGGCGGCGAGGCGGCGGCCGGCTACGGCGAGGCCGGCCCGGCACGCGTGCATAGGCGGTGGACGGCTGCGGCTCGGCGTGGAGGCGGCTCGTCAGCGGCGGGCGCAGGCGGCGGATGGCTGCGGCCCGTCGGGGCCGGCCCGGTCGCGCGGCGGGCGCGCGGAGGCGGCGGGCAGCACAGCCTGCCCGGAGCGGCAGCGGCGCCCCCGCTCACTCGCTCGGCCTGGCTGCCCGGCGCCAGCCCATGGCGTGGTGGGTCGTCCAGGCCTCGGTGGCGGCTCGGCGTGGTGGCCGGGCAGCCGGGATGCCGTCGCGGTGGCCAGGTGAGGCGCGGTGGCCGGACTTCGGGGGCGCTGGCGGGTGGCGCCGGTCCGGAGCAGCAGCACCACCGGTGGCCAAATGGCAGTGCAAAGGGAGCTGGCGGCGGTGGGTCGTCTTCCTCGTTGCCGGTCGGCACCCTCGGCCTTCATGGAACTCCTCCCCTTCTTTGCGGGGAGTTTCTAGGTTGGATTGAGGCGGCAGCTCGTCAGTGGGGGAAGCTCAGGGTGCCGAAGTAATGCCACCTAGTTCCGGGTTCTCCTTCGGCCAAATCTGGCGAGGCGGCCGGCGGGTGGTGGAACGGAGGAGTCCTGGGCCAGCTCTCAGGGGTGGTGGTTCGTTGAAGTCGGCCGACGGAGGGGCGTCGGTGCGGTGTGGTGGATGCCACGTGCTGCCATTTGTCTGTGTGGTGGTTCTGAGTTGGTGGACGGCGATCTGCAGTCAAGGTTGTAGGGTCCCAGGCGAAAGCCTAGTCTGGTGGTTCACCGGGCCGGCAGCGGCTACGTCTTCGGGCGTCGTAATCTCCTTGGAGCATTGTCGAGGGTTACCCTCTCCCTTTCTTGGCGAGCTTCTCTAGGTGAAAACCACATCTTTTTAGATGGACGATGGCGGCATCCTAGATGTCGTGACCACCATGTTGGCATCGTTTTCGGAGCCTCGTCTATGTGGTGTTGCCGTAGGCCTAGCGGCGTTCGGCCACGCTTAGCGGGGGTCGTTTGGTGCTAGATTTCACCCTCAGCGGTTTGTGCTTGGGTGGTAGCGCGTGGTGTGTGGCAATGCACCTTGGTGCATTTTGATGTTTTTTCTCTTGTAACTTTTATTCCTTCTTAATATACTCGGTTGGCCTCCTTCGGCCTTCCCAGCGAAAAAATTCATGTGTTTTTCCTAGAAGAATCTAAAAAGATTTCACGAACTTTTGAATAAAACCTATTAAAATACGACACTAGTCCCGCCCCTGAAATGAAGCCATGATGTTCTGCTGGTGTGATGAACAAGTAGGGGAAGGCCATTAGTCCATTACTGCAAGAGGCACCATCACTAGCAGAGACAGGCAAATCTGATCGACGATCACTTGAAAAATTGGAAAATAAAGGAATGGAAGAGAGAACTATCTGATCTTTGGCTTTCTGCACACTGAAAGATATTGTTCTCGGCAATGAGTCGGCATGATGGCGCCGTGCGCAATGATGAGCATATACAACTGGATGAATATCCTTTATTTCACTTTTCTTGTTTTCTTTTACCCCATTTTCTCCTTCTATATAGTAATTATTTAAGTATATATGTTTGGAGCAATAATTGGCATTTGACCTCAGCTTTGTGCTTCCTAACAGGTGGCCAGACTCACCCAATTAGCCGTTTACATCGCATTCATCCATAAAATTTTTTGTCACTCTCATGAGCTGTTCTCGACTTCAGAATTCAGATGAGTTACTTTCATCTTCTTCCATTTGTATATTGCCAATGCCGTGGCATAGGTGCAATTAGTCCCTGTTTGATTCAGCTTAGTATTATTATAATCTGGATTATAAGAAGTAAGTTGAAACAAATATATAGCTTATTATGATATATTATTATAATCTATAAGTCAGATTACTATAATTTGGTAAGCCATTCTAAAGGTGCTTTTTTAGATTATTGGGTGGCTAACAGCTAACAAACAACTAATAATCCAGAGAAACAAACAACTAGCAGCTTATTCTATATCGGTTTATTATAATCTAGCTTATAGTAATCTAGTTCTATAATCTAGATTACAATTTTAAGCTGAAACAAATATAGCCTTAGTACAGGTAGCCTTGCACAATGGATTGAGAGATCCTTTGACATAAGATCATATGAACATGGTCGCTGGCATGTGGACCTCACCGTTAATAGGACCACATGTCAGTGACCAGTCAGGGACAAAAAGTTACGTCAGAGGATCAAATTCCTTGCACAATGGACAAGCTAGATTCAATAATCAAATTCTAGCTCCACCCTGCAAGAAGAAAAAAAGGGTTGTGCTTTTTTCTCTCCTGATATTGCTGCAAATGTGATGCATGCTTAGCTTCCATTTTCGTCAGCAAGAGCATGTTCTTTAATCGGATGGTTGGAATCTGCTGCTGACCTCGCCTGCACGATTTGGTTGCAAATGTTAATTCAGAGATATTCAGAACACTCCATTGAAAAAAAATATGACAATAATATAGACTCACCATCGAAGTAGTAGTTGCAGTACATAGCCTACGTTGGGTGAAGATGACAATCCGTGCACTCTGCTTCTGCTGCTGATGATGAATGATGATGACCAATAGAATGTCAGCTTTTAAAAAAATTGTTTGCACCTAACCATTCATTCTTATAGTATTTAGCAAAGCTAAGATAGGATAAGAAGGCATACTTAATTGTGCCCATGAACAGCTAGTGTTTGGAGAATTTCAGACGTTTGTAGGGTGTCAATTCAGTTAGTTGTGGGTAGATAATTAGATGTGATGAGGGTCAATAACGAAGTTAGACTACCTACTGAACAATCCTGACGAACATGAACAGTGACTGTTTGGAGAATTTCAGGCGTTTGAAGGATGTGAAATTCAGTTAGTTGTGGGTAGCTAACTACTCCTAGATTAGATGTGATGGTGCCAATAACGAAGTTAGATTACCTACTGGACCCTGGTGTCTGGTGACAACATGAACAAGGAAAGAAAGGGAAAGAAGTCTGATCCTATGAACTCTGATGATCTGATCCTAGTTTCAAAAAAAAAAAAAACTGATCATGGCATTCATTATCAATAACAGAAGCAGGCAAGAACAGTTAATTTGGTTAGCCAACCCCAGACCAGGGGGGTCAAAAGGTCAAAGGACCAAACATGCCAAGGTCCACTGCTTTCAAGCTCCAAGTTTAAAGCTTTCACTGCTGCATCTGCTTGCATGTATGTCAGGTTCAGAGATTCAGGTCACCTCCTTTTCGGTACTGTTTTCTACTGTACTCCCTCCATCCAAAAAAAATAAACCCTGGATTTCCGTGTCCAATATTTGACCGTCCGTCTTATTTGAAAAAATTATGAAAAAAAAAATTAAAAGACAAGTCACGCATAAAGTATTAATCATATTTTATCATCTAACAACAATGAAAATACTAATTATAAAAAAATTTCATATAAGACGGACAGTTAAACGTTAGACACGGAAATCTAAGGTTTGTCTTTTTTTTTTTTTTTGGACGGAGGGAGTATGCTCTGTTGGAATCTACTACTACTAATCAACGCTGCAATTATGCTCCCCCAACATGGCAAGCCGTCCAATTCTTCCTTCAGTAAGAATTCAATGATTGACATTACAATAGTCTTACACAAATCTCTAAAATTCTGAAGTTTGCCACCAACGTCAAAGGTCATGTACTGCTGAAGTTTGCCACAAATCTCTGAACTCCATTTCTCCCTTTGCTTGCTTATTTGCATTGCATGCCCATGCCATGTGCTAATGTTTCAAGAGCTTGTCGAGCAGAACGAGTCATGCAGAGAGAGCGACGCCTGATACTCTCCTAGGCCCAAATCCATTTTCATGGGCCTATAAGTGCCTAAACCCACCTTGTACAGCCCAACTCCCTTGGCGGCAAAAACATACCGGGCCAGGCCGTGAAATGGAACAGTAGAGACTGGAGAGAGAGACTGCAAAAATAACAAGTTTATCAATAATAAGAAACGGTGCAAGTGGGGTTGTTGGAATGAAGGCCCCAGTTTCGCTCAGTGTTTGCCTGCTTTGGGGTGGTTTGAAGCAAAGACTGACCGGTGCAACTACTGAAATCTGAAAATCAACTGCATAACTCTATTTCTTCGTGTATATTGAAAGCCCCCACTCTCATTCAGCGCATATACGGGGGTGGACAAAAAACATCAAAACTCGTGGCTCGGATCGGCTCGTAGCAAGCTCGGCTCATATCGATCGAACTCGTAGTCTTAATGAGTCGAGTCGAGCTAGCCTTTTAGCTCGTGAGCTTATCAAGCTAGCTCGCGAGTATCACTATATCTTCATGAACTTAGTGTTTGTTAACTAGTGCTTAGTCTTTTAATTACAACGAAACTATTCATATTTAGTGAGTACTATATTAGTTAGTGTTTATTATTATGTTAATACAAAATAAAATGTTAAATTTAAAATTATTAATACAATATTAATAAGATATAGTTAACTCATTAACGAGTCTAACAAGCTTAACGAGCCATCTCGCGAGCCGAGCCGAGCTAAGCTGGCTCGTTAAGACAACGAGCTCAAACGAGCTGAGCTGGCTCGTTATCTAGCCCTGTATACGGCGTACTGCCTCCAGCCCATAATAAAGAACCTAGGACATAATTAGACATATATCATAGTACTGCAAATCTATTCCGTCTTAAAATAAAGCAACTTAGATACATCTTAGTATTACAAATCTGTATGCTTAGATTCGTAGTACTACGATGAGTCTAATCACATACTAGTTTGTTTTATCTAGAACAAAGGGAATAATATTTATTGGCACCATAATTTAAACATTGATGGATAGAGTCATTTATTTTTTCGAACGGCCAAACAGGTTGCTTGGCGTTATATTAATAGAAGGAGTTTAAGTACACAACAAAAGCTGAAGTAAAATGAAAAACTATACATTTCTGACTGTAAATATGTTTGCACGTCAGTCCACCTTTCACCTCATGGCAACAATCTTACAACGTGCTTTGTGCCAGCCAAGCTGCAACAACCAAACTTATACTGAATTTGATTGACAATTTGATGGGTTGTCGTCATAGAGTCATTTGTCACTCTCCACTAACACACCACACACGCTTCCAAAGAAGGCAGCCGATTTTACTCGCATTTTGCTTGAGAAACCATGGCATCATCATGATTTTAGTAGTTTAGTCTCGTTTGTCAATGGAGAATCATGCTCCTACCCTCCATCATTCATGATGAAAAGATCATCAACTTTAATCACCCCCTTAACTGCAGGTACAATAGCAGACTACAAGCCAGCTATAATCATATTTTAAGAATATAAAATAGGATATAAAAGAGCAGCTGGCTACAGATATGTAGCCAGCTGCGATATAGACTCCAAGATGCATATGTGTATAATATGTGAGACCATATACTAATTATGTAGTATATATGTATAGATAACTATTGTATGAATTAAACTATATATTATTTGAAGCCAGTAGTTAGCTATACTATTAAACTTGCTCTAATCCACGTGCCTACCAGACAACATCATCATCCTATATTTTCTTCCCTCTTTTCCCCCAATCAGCCGGTAGAGAAGAAGAACCCGTACTAGCTCGCTGGTATGCAAGTGCAACACATGCATGTCGCCAAGTGGCCGGCCTAGCTTAGCTTAGTAGGACTCCTTCGTGATTGCTCGGCGAAAACGTCAGATCAAATGGGCAAAGCATATTTAGTAGTGCAAATTACAAAACAAAAATGTTTGTGCTGGCCGACCGGACGCGCTTGTTCGTGCTTGAATCTGGTCCCGTAGAAGGGATGCCTTGTCGGCTTGTCTGCAGCACAAAAGCGCTGCAGGGTGAGGACACCCATAACCCATTGCCCAACTCACGTAATCCTGTTGGATTAAAAGCATATGTAAATGTAATTAAAAGTATAATAAGACAGTGGCCGTCTTGCTGTTTAGGTAAAGCAAAGATTGAAAGAGATGATCACTGCAACTGAAATCGAAATTAAATTACAGTAACCAAGTTGCCTGCATCGATCGATTTCATATATAGGTTTCCAAAGTTAAGAATCAAACTCGAGCAACCCTAGCTTGACACCTAGTACGTGTACGTGTGTAAGCAGAATGTACCGAAGTGTACACGTGCGCGCTCCATTTATTTCCGTCCAAATCCTACATTCCAAAACGTGCGCTACTGCAGCCTCTAGGTCATCATATGATCCTGTTGCTGCCAATGAACTCAGAGCCCGGCTCCAACTTCCCAACAAAGTGAAAAAAAAAAAAAGAAGCAAAAGGCCGTCGCATATGACATCTTCTTATCGCCGTCTAGAAACACGACATCCAACCGTCCGGAATCACAAAAAAAAAAAGCACCACCACTTTGAACCTTTTTTGAAGGCGTCAGTCGGTCAAACGCAGCAGCAATCCACGGAGGAGGCGAGGTCACGGTGTTTCCAAACCGCCGGTAATCACGCGGTTATCGTGAGTTACAGTAAAAGAAAAATCACGGTAACCTTCTTAAAATTAAATAAATTTTAAAAATAAATTAAAGTTTCGATAAATTTTATACGATTTGTCATGGTCACCGCACGATAACCATACTTACGGTACTCTGGTAGTTTGAAAAGCGAGGACTCCATGCCATCATGTCCTGCGTGGCGCGTGCCACAACTTTCGCCGCATCAACCCAACCCAACTCCCGGACGGCTCGCCCATATCCCGGGTCCAAATCGGCGACGAAATCATCACAAACTTCCCACCCCCCCCCCCCCCCCCGCGCCGTCGCCGTCTCGCTCGCCGCCCGCGCGCCGGCGGCTCCTCTCCGTACGCGCGCCGCTGCGTGTGTGCTGCTGATTTTGGAGGCTAGGTGCAGCGAACATACTACGTTTTGGCTTGGACCGGTCGGATCGGGACAGGACAGGACGGGACGGGACCAAATGCACACACGGAATGGCCGACTTGGCAATTTGGCATGGGTTTGGTACCTGCGTTATCTGGATGTGTGGATTGGGTTGGGCTGGGTTGGCTACGTGGTGGTACGCCGGTACAGGACACAGGCAGGATATGGATGATGAGCGAACAGCAGTTTCGCCGTACATTGCTACTGGTGTGTTGTTGTGGTCAGTTAACTGCCAGAGAGGGTTCTGGTAGAGTAGTAGGCCGTCCACTGGGTACTGCTACTGGATAGTACTCCCTCCGTCCAAAAAAAAAAGATAAACCTTGGTTTCCGTGTTCAATTTTGACTGTCCGTCTTATATAAAAATTTTTTGTAATTCGTATTTTCATTGTTGTTAGATGATAAAACATGATTAATATTTTATACGTGACTTGTCTTTTTAATTTTTTTCATAATTTTTTTTAAATAAGACGGACGGTCAAACGTTGGGCACGGAAACCAGGGTTTGTCTCCCTCCGTTCCATTTTAAGTGTACTTGTGAGCTTTTATGTTTAACGTTTGTCCGTTCATATTATTTAAAATTCTTCTATAATTATTATTTTTATTGTTATTAGATTGATGATAAAGCAAGAATAATACTTTATGCATAACTTATTTTTTAAATTTTTTTATATATATTTTTTAAATAAGGCGATCGGTGAAACGTTTGACACAAAACCCTAACTACACTTTAAATGGGATGGATGGAGTACATGTAGGTAACTACCTTGTGAGCGTGGCTAGTCTGGCTACTCATCACATTAGTTTTTTTTTTAAGTTGAGATTGATCACGTGAAGTTACAACTAACTTACCTGTTGGCTGCTGCTGCTTCATTTAAACGAAAAAGTCCGTGTATCTCAAACTTTGAATAAGATTTTTAAAACAAACTTCAAGTTAATTATTATATTCTGGGTTGGACGGAGTACTGTTTGGTATATGATATGTATTTGTTGTTAGCTTCATCTCATGACTGCTGAGGGTATAGCCCCTAAAATATTTTAAGGTCTATTGACCTATTCTTCGTAAGTTTGAAAGTTTTTAGTCTTACATGGACTTTCTTTTCAGCTTTCAGCTTTAAATGAAGCTTAATACTAACCATTTAGAAGCCTGTGATGTCTTGGCATGTTGTAATCAAATCAGTACATCCAAATCGGTTTGGATTAGTGTTAGTAGATCAACCTTCCTTGACTTTTCAATCAAGTTAGATAAGGCAGGCAGGACGACGCTCACTTGCAATCCAGCCATCCATGTCGCTTCCCGGAAACGTCGAGGCCGTTGGCCAACTTGGTCAGCTACTAATACTTTCTCCGGACTGATAATACGGGTCGTTTTAAATAAAAGTGTTGTCAAACGTTAGAATCTTTAATTATAAATTATTTTTATTTTTTTTTAAAAAAATGTTAACAAATATATAATCTTTTTTACATATTATAATAGAAAATAATAGTCAAAGTTATTTTTTTTAAACCGTGCTCTTGTCCAAAACGATAAGTATTATAAACTCGGAGGAAGTACTACTGCTACTCATGATTGCTCCCAAAAACGCATGTATCCAAATTGCAAGCGAAAGGCCTCGAAAGAGACATGTATTGCAAGCAAAGAGGAACACACACCGTTGAACAACAACAGCACAAAAAAACCGCTATACCGAACCTGAACCTGAACCTGAACCTAAGCTGCATGTGTGGTCCTCGAATTTTCAGAATTTTTGATAACCTGAACCTGAACCTGAACCTAAGCTGCCCGTGGGTTTGCCCTGCCTTGGCAACCAGATAATTCCATCGATCAGATTGGAAGCAAAACACACACATTATTGGATTGATATTTGATCAAATCAGTATCAAGCTATCCATCGGCTTGGGGGGTCCAGGAGAGACGAGATGCTTGACACGCTCACGGCATACGGTCCACATTTCCTGGAAAGGCAGCTGAGAACGTCCAAATGTGCTCTCCCTTTGATCTTGCATTGTGTCCCCGCACAAACCCAGGAGGCAAAACAGGATGAAGCAATATGAAAACTTATGATTTCTACGTTTTTATGGTATCAGAGTTGATCGTTAATCTGACTTGTTTTGTCGATGACTGTTCTAGTCTAAGCGGGTTACCGACCTAACCCGCGGCTTATGATTTATAACTTTGGTGCAATAGTCGCGGAGGCATGTCAGAACAGGGGCGGAAATAGGCATGGGGGCAGTTAGAACTTGATCCCCATGTCTGACGGATTAAAACCCTATGCAGCCAAATGTACGGTGTCTTTATCACTAATACGTAAGTTCAGGGACTATCGGGTCCATATGTCACTGAGATAGTGACAAAATCATGTGACTTCGACTATAGAGAACCTTGATCCATATACCCATAATCTCATTATAAATTTGAAAATACTACTTACTCCGTTTCACGATGTAAGACTTTCTAGCATTGTCTATATTCCTTTATGTATGTGGACAATGCTAGAAAGTCTTATATTGTGAAACGGAGATAGGACTATTTAACTTGTGAAAATATTTGAACTCCTGTTAATTCAGCCCTACGCGTGAAGGGTCTCTGGCTCCGTCATCCCATCACCGGGGGGGGATTAGACGACGGAGATGGCCGTGGGAGCGAGGTCCAACGAACCCGGCGAGCGGCCGGAATGGGTCTCGTTCGCGTCAACATTTTCAAAACCGGTCGCCATCCGAGCTTTCCCTCCACAGTTCGCTCACCTTCTCCTCCAAACCCCTCCTCCTCCTCCTCCTCCTCCTCCTCTTATCCTCTCCAATTCGCCTCCGTATAAGTAGCCACCACGCGTGCCATTTACCTTAATCCAACTTAAAATTTAGTTTATATCTCGTATCTTCCTCGCTCGCGCCAACCAAGAAGCTTGCAACAACAGGGAGAGAGGTTGGAGCAAGAACGTTTTGCATTTGGAGGGAGGGATTTTGATTGATGGCGGTGACGGCGACGACGGTGGCGGCGGCGACGACGATGATGGCGGCGGTGGCGGCCGTGTTCCTGGCGTTCGTGCTCTGCTTCTACATATTCGTTTGCGCCAAGAGGTACAGGGGCGGCGCGCCGCCGGCGGAGGGCGGGGTGGCGGCGAGGCTGTGGTTCTTGCTTGGAGGTGGCGGCGGCGGGGGAGGCGCGGCGGGGTCAGGGGACGCCGCGTGGTGCTACGACGGCGGGCTCGACGAGGCGTCCATGGCGAAGCTGCCGTGCAGGGTGGTGGGGAAAGGGGAGGAGGCGGTGGACTGCGCGGTGTGCATCACGGAGCTCGCCGCGGGGGAGACGGCGCGCGTGCTGCCGCGGTGCGGCCACGGGTTCCACGTCGCGTGCGTCGACATGTGGCTCAAGTCCCACTCCACCTGCCCGCTCTGCCGCTGCCCCGCCGTCGACGAGCCGCCGCCCGCCGCGCCGCCGCCGGTGGTGGCGCCGCCCGAGGCCGACCCGGAGTCCCCCAACTTCCCCACCAACGTCCTCTTCTTCGGCTCCCAGGACGAGGTGAGCACCGGCGGCGCGCAATCGCAGCAGCAGCACCGCTCGCCGCCCACGACTGCGACGCCACCGTCGCCGCCGGCGCCGGCAGTGGACGCGGCGAGGGTGCGGGGGGGACTGCGGCGGCTTCTCGGGTGTGGCGGCGCGTCGCCGCCCCCACCGCCGCACCAGCACGAGCACGCGGACAGGGACATCGAGATGGGCCTCGCCGCCGGCGGCGAGACCAGCTCGCCGGCGAAGTCGCCGCATCCAAGCTCTTGACGCTGCGTCACGTAGCTTCCATTTCTTTTTTCTTCTTTTTTTTTCCAACTTTTTTTTGTGCCGTCTTTTGTGTGCCGTCATCACAGGTTTTGCTACTGTCCCGGTTGCTCCTGTTCGCCACGTCTGTAATTTTCAGAATTTATAGAGGTAAAAAAAAAGAAAACTGTACAGATTCTTATAGATACCCAATGTACATGTCCCATATATGTGGATAGAAAGAACATGGACTTCCCAGAGACAAGGCAAAAAAAAAGTTACAGTTTGGATACATTCTGCTGTTCTTTTTTTTCTTTTTTTTTTTGAGGATATACATTCTGCTGTTCTTAGTTCTTACCTGCACTGCTGCACATATATTTTATTTCTCGCTAGTTAACTCAGGCTCCCACTACCATTTGTTCTATGGCTTATAAGCCGCTGCCAAAATTTAAATTTTAAAAATTAATTTTATGGATTTTTTTTGTAATTTATATTTCAGCATTAGCTTTTAAATTACTAAGATTATGTTCTTATTTGTTTCAATAAAAATCCAATCCTAGACTTCTTTGGGGCGGAGCGGTACATATATTCAAAAATTATTTTTTTAAAGTTAATGAAAAACCGTTTCAGCTTCAGGCTAAACGATGAGAGTATCAGTAGTTTCTGTTTCAGTCACTCCCATCGCATTCAACGGGCAACGACCGTTATTCAGTTACTGCTACTATTGTCTCTTCTGTTGCACACTACCTGTAATAACTGTAACTGTAAGTAGAGGAGTACTACTACCAGTACAAATGTACAATCACCTTGCCTAACATTTTGTCTTGTTCTTCTCTGTCATTTGACCACTAGTTGCCCCAGTGTCAAAATTGTCACATCATCACATCCCTGCCTCAAAAACGCAGCATCTGCAGAAGAAGCTAGGGACCTGAACTGTACAGGCCAAAATTGCAGATTTGAAAGGATCATGAGCTGAGAACAACATGTGTGCATCCTATTCCCCAACTCAAGATGTGTGTGCAAAGTACCATTAGTTCATCACCAACCACCATTGTCCCACCTGATGCACTCGCTAAACATTCCTTTGCATTTTTCAGTTCGAAGCGACTAATCAGTCTGAACAACCACCCCGGAAAAATCCAGTGCAGCCTCGTATGATCGAGCCAGGGGGGTTTTGTTTTCTGAATAATTGTGTTTCTTTTCTTATGCTTTGCTTTGCTTTGCTTTTCAGTTGCTTCGAATTGAAAAGAAATTAGTTGACCTGGGAGGTAAGATAGTTGAGTTAGCAGCAAGCATGGTTTTGCAAAGCAGTTGGCCAAACAAGCAGCAAACAGCAAAGCCAGCGACTTCAAAGAACTGGAGGAATGGAGATAGTCCAGCTAATCACTTGCAAATTACTAGTAGTAGTGATTTGCTGTGTGACGCCACAGGAAAATATATTTTTTTTGTGAGAAGAAAATTTCGGTTTGTTCATCAGCAGCGTTGTACTGGTACCAATGGATAGATATCAGAGGCGTCGCGTTCATAGGCTCATAGCACTTCGTCAGAATTCAGACCACAAGGACAAACACATCAGCATCGGTGATAAAAATACACTTTTTTTTTCTCTTCGAATACATGTACATCATCCACAAAGTTCTTTCCCATTTCTTTTTTGCTTGCTTTGTTCATCTTTCGATTGATTCTCTCTTTTGCAGCTACTCCGCGTTCACAAAATCAAAAGATTCTTTCCTCATTCATATGAGATTAAGTTGTTGCATGGAAATGGTATATGTTACCTCTTTTACCAACCATGTTGTCCAATAGAGCTTTCGTTCAATCTGAAGAAAGATTAAAAGGGAGAGCTTTCTAGATATTTCATAATCAGAGGTTGCCCTCTAAACTAAAGACGATTCTAAAGATGTGGCAACAGGCAAAATTAAGTTGAGATTCTGAACATGTTTGTTCAATATATCTCGAAGAGGCTAAGAATTGCGATAATCCTTATCCAAACTGGTCACTTTCAGAAGGTTAGACTTGCTTACACGCTGGAGGCTGGAGCTTAAGTATCTCAATTATTAATGTGGACACAAGTAAGCCTGAAGAAATAATGATTGTGAAATAATAGGAAGCTGTTTGGATTTTAATTTTTCAGGCTTCTTATTAATCCCTCCATTTCAAAGAAAACATATTTCTTCGGCGGCTAGTAATGCTCCTGCAAACATATATATGGACCATACATATATGCTATGCAGTTCCAATTTCAGTCGCATCCTGACACAGAAAGAATGATCCTCGCGATATGGGGTTTGAAACTGACATCGGCTACGGTACGTTTCAGAAGGATATGATTAAAAAAAATCAGAAAGCAACTATACTTGAAACATGAGAAATTGGCTTCAATTAATCCTTGGAAAATTGCATGGAGATAATAATAATACTACTGCCACCATGAGGAACCAAAGCTGAACCAATAATGAAAGAGCATGTAACCTAGTGGTTGTAGTGATCTGAGTAACACCCAAGGTTCTAAGTTTAAATTTTCATACGAGTGAATTTTAGATTGGGTTATTTAAGAGTTAAGTTCCCTATTTGATAGACTAAGTTTCTAATTTAGGAGTTAGAGCTGTGCCAAATAGTCTCATATATCCGGTTGGATATAAAGGCCGGGTAAAAAATATCCTTCTAAAAAAAATTAAAAAAAAGTAGTTACTTGTACTTGAGATTCTTATAGTACGCATTCGTTGGAAATGTTCAGAACTTCCAAGTGAATCTTTAGGTACGCATACCCTGTACACATGCTAGCTTCGACAGAGGTTGTCCTCGATTGATTTCCTTGTGTTTAGTTTACCCTGAAATTAATCAAGCATGAGGCAAAGTTGCAGGCATGTGCAGATAAACAAGGAGATAAAATGCTGCAGCACAGCAGCCGCCTCTGAATTCCTGAAATGGGCAGCACAAGGCTGAATTCCAGCGAGGAAGTCCGTCCCAAGACCGCAGCCTTTTTTGTTTTCTGGGATATTAGGCAATAATTAAAGCAGCTAATAACGCCAATGATGGGTCAAAGTCACAAAGCCTGTTTGGTCGATTAGTCTTTGCTTGGCATGACATCATCTTACATGATAAGTGCTACTAGTAGCAGACTAGCAGTATCATATGCTAATCCTATTATTTTTGCATCAACAGGACATCAAGTACCTGCTCCGTTGGGTATGGACTATAATCGACACAAACCGAGATGAGCAGCTAGTAGCAGAAATGTAGAATGGCGTGAACAAGTTCATAAAATTATTGCTTGTGTACTCTGTCCAACGAGGACGTAATCCTCGCAGAGATTGGAGTATTATTGCCTAACTGCTCGATCCAACGTCAAAGCTGTCGTCGTTGCCTCCTTGGTATTAACAGTAACTGACGATGTAAGAGTGGTACGGTGTGTTTAGTTCACGTTAAAATTGGAAGTTTGGTTGAAATTGAAACGATGTAATAGAAAAGTTAGAAGTTTGTGTGTGTAGGAAAGTTTTGATGTAACGAAAAAGTTGAAAGTTTAACGAAAAAATTTGGAACTAAACTCGGCCGTAGTTCTTTTGTCAAACTTATTTTACAAATATACCTCTACAGAACGTATTACGAAAACAAATACCTAACTCTGAGCCAAGTTAATTGGCAGCGAGGTTAAATTTGTCGATACTATAGACCTGGCCTGATGCTAAATCACAGTACTGACGACAGTCGAGTCATGCTAGAGACTGATGTAACAAGGGGTTAGCGTCAAGACCCTGACACCAAGGCTTGGCATTGTTACCGAACTTCTAGCCAATAACACTCAAGGGATTCCACACACACTCTCTCTCTCCTGCGCACGAAACCCAAGCTTCTCGTGCACACTCCATACACACTAACTAACAAATATTATAGAAAATTCTAGAAAAAATTAAAGCCATACTTTCAATAGTGTTACACCTATCTATATAATTTCATGTTCAAATTCATTATATTTTAGCTATAACAAAAAAAAGACAAAATTCTGACAGTTTTTTACTCTTAAAACTGTCTTTTGTTACGGCTAAAATATAATGGATTTGAATATAAGACTTTGTAAATATGTGTAATACTATTAAGAGTATATGTCATATTTTTTTAAAATTTTTTCGTGATATTTGCTAGTTAGTGTGCACGGGAAGCTTGTGTGCATAGGAATATAGTATTCTCTTTGCATTCAAAAAGAGAGAGGAGAGATTAGTCCCCTTCTCCTCTTCCACCTTCTATATTTCAAATTCAAGCGATTTGGAATTTTTTTTCGTCCTGTTTTATTGGAGAAGTTGACAAAAGCAAGGTATCCTCCTCTCCCATTTTATTTTATTTTATTTTGGTTTAGTTGTTTGATTATAGAGATCGAGATGACCCCGCAAAAAAAATAGAGATCGAGATGAAACCTATAAATTATTCTAAGCCCAAATTTATAATTTGAACATCGCATGGTTCGATACTTCGATTCAAGGCTTGTCTACGAACGTATGACATTTTCTTGCATATGTTCGAAATTTGTGAATTTTCAGTAGGCATTGGACATGTGCAATTAAGTACTGTCTTCTTTATTGAAGTAGTTTTTTTTCTTTTCGCAGTAGTCTTTCTTTTTTTTTCCTTTTCGCGGTTGGTCGTTAGAGTGGTTTTCTCCCCCTCGGCATAGACATGTCTAGCCGATTGTGTTGTGTAACAAATCATCTATTCTTTTAATATATTAGCGTGTAATCCTTTTGCACTTTTTGAAAAAAAGTAAGTCATGTTGGTAGTGTATGAAGGATAATGTAAATGAATAATTTTTTATATAATATATAGCTTTTTTTTTGCGTCTAGATGACATAAAAAAAATACCTGCTAATTTGGTATGGACACACCGAGATGCGCCAACTAGAAGAATGCCGTGCACCGGTGCCAGAAAAGAAAAAGAAAAGAAACATGATGTGGAGTACACTATCCAAATCCAGCGAAGACTTAGTAATGCTCGCAGAGATTGGCTGTCGTTGGCAGTAACTGAACGATGCAAGCTACTACTACTACATACATAGGGTTTGTGTTGTGTCAAGTGGTGCCTCTCATTCCAGAGAGAGCTGTAGTAGGCTGTAGCAGAAGAAACACACACGATGACACGAACTCGAAAGATGGGGATTGCTGACGGCTGCTGCGTTGAATGAATTTTATAAAGTGAGCTTAGCTGGTGCTTGGTCAGCCTGGGAATCACGCCGTGTTCTTTCTTCTTCTTTTTTGGGCTAAAGTACGGGCGGCGGCTAAGTCCACGCGCACACGGCCGCCGCCGGGAGGAGGACAGGGAGGCGCGACGGTACGGACGAGACGAGCGCCGGGCGCCGGCAAGCCACGACGCGCGTCGCGTCTCGTCTCGTGGCGCACCGATTAGCAACGACGCGTGCGGTGGTCGTTACGTGTACCCTTTGCGGAGGTAGCCAGCGGGCCGCGCCTCTTCCGTGCGGGCGAGGCCGCGAGAGGCAATCGATGATGTGTACTCTCTCCGTCCCATCCAACATAGCAACCTAAAACCGGATGGGATAGAACACATCTAGTACTATGAATCTGGATAGAAGATATGTCTAGATTCATAGTACTTAGATGCGTCTAATTCAGTACTAAGTTGCTATATTCTGAGACGGAGGGAGTATAATTTTACATTTAAGTTTAAGTAAATTTTAGAAAACCTCATATTTTATATTCAAAGTTGGAGAAAACGCATGTATTATGACATGCAACACTTAACACTATATATTATGATTCTAAAGTTTCACAAACTCCCGCTCTTATACATTTGAGCGTGAATTTACTTAAAATTCTAAACCATAGAGTTTATATGAAATTTATAATTATTAAGTTCTTGACTTGGAATAGTTTAAATCTTCATTACTTTAAAAAAATGTTTAAGATACGATGAAGTTAATCAAGATTTCAATAAAGGTGAGGTTTTGTGAAACATTTAGATCAGAAAACATATGATTTTGTGCCACACGTCGTAATACCATGTGAACGATGTTTAATTAGTGGCCGACTGGCCGTACACCGTGGGACGGTGGAGGAAGCCGTCGCCGGCGGGCAGCCAGTAAGTACTTTTTGCTAGGGAGCATGTGACTTAGGATGGGCCGACAGCCCATCATGGCCATCATATGGGCCGCAAGCCATGGGGACGATGGAGTCCGGCCTGGTCGAAACGGAAGAAAACAAAGTGCATGAAAAACCAAAATAAAGAGTAATTTTTATTGACAGAACTGTAGATATTGAAAAAGTCTTTTTTTTTCAGGTTTTAGTTGAGATTTTACCTGTTGTAGTGTTGTTTGCCAAACCGAATCGTTTTTCTTTTTTTTAAAAAAATATAGGCCACTACTAGGAAGGATTTGGGCTAAGCCAAAATTTCTTAATGGTATGTGGACCATGTGGTGACTAATAGTGAAGTCGAATTAAGAAATTTCGGGGCTGTTTGGTTCATATACTTACATTGTTTAGGGTTGTCATAGTTTTCTTGCCAAGCTTGTCTAAGGTTAGACGAACAAATTTAGTACCACACTTTGGCTAGCAATCTATAACATTACCACACTTCTCTGAGACAATGACATGTGGGACCAAAGTGCTATAAAAAGAATCTTGCCATAAGTGTAGCAATGGACCAAACGCCTGGCTAACTTAGTCAAAGCTGCCTAACTTGAGGTGTGGCAAAGTGTGGCAACATGTGGTCATGAACCAAACAACCCCGATTCTTGTAGCCTTATAGTTATAGGTCACTGTACGGTGAGGCGTAAAGTGCGCATATATGCAAAGGGAAAAGGCACGGTTTCATATGCGTTATCGAAATTCACGTACTATCTTTTTGCTGCTGCGAAGTTTGAATTTGAATTTAAATCAAATTTCAAATTACTACAAATAAAATGTAAACTAAAACGACATAAAAACAAATTTAACCGCCTTGTCTTTTTGGTCAAGTAATTTCGTGTTCGTGTCTTTCTTTTTTCTTTCTTGCAGGGGACGCAAAACCCGCTTAGATAAATAATAATCCCAAAAAAAAAACAGCAAATCACGCCTCCGCCTCGTGCTCCCCCCCGGTCGCGATCTCTCCCCCTCGCCGCCGCCGCCGCGTTTCCCACCATGCGCCGCTTCGTCGCCGACCGGGCGCGGCGCGCGGTGACCTCCTCCGCCGCTTCGATGCGCGCGGCCGCCACCAGATCAGCCGCGCCGTCTGCCGGGGCTGCCCCCTCGGCGCCATCCCCGCCGCCGGCCGCGGCGGCGGCGCTGGCCATGGCTTCCGCCATGGTGAGGGCCATGTCGACCGCGGCTGCCGGCGCGGCGCCGGTGTCACTCGACACCATCAACCCCAAGGTGACGATCCATCCCCCCCACCCCTCCCCTCCCCCTTCTTCGATTCGGTTCCTTCAGCTTGTTTGGCTTGTCGTGTGAGCGTGTTTTCAGCTTGCGATTTGCTGAAGGATGGTAAAAGTGAGATGTGTACTTCTCAGCAGCAATGGGATGCTAGATAGCTGGAACTTGTGCTTGAAGGTTCACAATGCATCGTCCTATCTAATCTGGTTTGTTCTGTTGCTTCAGGTGTTGAAGTGTGAATATGCTGTCCGTGGAGAGATTGTTACACATGCTCAGGTGCGTGGAATCTGTCTCATGTACATCAACTCATATTGCATAAGCAGGAAATGCAGAGATTCGGTAGGGGTTTTAGTGGCATAGCTGAGAGCTTCTTTGCAGAAGTCATATTGCCGATTGGTCGACACCATTCTTTCTTGGTTCATGATGGGAGAAATAGGGATCTAATTATCCAATGTGGTGGCTGATGCTATGTGATTACTAATGCTCTAATGTTTCAATGGGATGGACTGTGGCTGGTCCAATATGATCTTGAACATTCAGTTTGTCTGATATAGTTTATTGTCCTGAATATTTTTCATCATATCATTTGTCCTGATTGTAGCAGTCAAACTGTACTCCTACAGTGATCGGTTCTTTCGCTAGTGTTCTATTACTTTACTGAAATCTGCAAAGTGCAAAATCTGTTATTAGTAGTTCTTATTGTCTATCTCTTTAGTTTTAGGACTTCCTTAGGAACTTGGATTATGACCTACATTTTATTCTGCAGAATTTACAACAAGAATTACAGAAAAACCCAGACTCACTTCCTTTTGACGAGGTTTGTATTTTGATCACATGAAGTATTCTCTATGGTAAAATAAATAAATAAAATCTAATAATCAATTATCAAATATCAATATATTTACCTGCACCCATATATTTAATGTCAGATACTTTATTGCAACATTGGAAATCCCCAATCTCTTGGCCAGCAGCCAGTTACATTTTTCAGAGAGGTGAGTTTATATTCCTTGGTTTCTAATTTGGCTGAATGACTGCAAGTTCCAAGGCTTCTTACTAGCCCGTGTTGCTTTTTCCAGGTCTTGTCGTTATGTGATCATCCAGCTCTGCTGGATAAAAGTGAAACTCATGCTCTGTACAGGTATATCAAACTGTTTAATCTTAGATGACTACAAGCGTATTAGTGTCAAACTTTATTGTAATGCATACATTGAGGGGTGAGAAATGAGAACTCAATCTCTAGTCTGTTAGGGTAGCTATTAAGATTCTTATGATCTGTTGTGCCTGCATTAACTTGATCGTTTTGTATTTTTTAATCAATGGAAAGTAATTACTGTAAATTGTTTGACAATTGTTGCATGCTAATAACTTATGCGCCTATCTAATTCTAATAAACAACCTGTGGAGCATTTGCGAATAAGTAGTATGCTGGCTACTCTACTCAATTTTTTTTTCAAATTTTAGTATACTGATTTATGTTTGCATACAGTTCAGATGCTATAGAAAGAGCATGGCAAATTCTAGACAAGATCCCAGGAAGAGCAACAGGAGCCTATAGCCATAGTCAGGTACTCATTTACTGTTTGATGAAATCTGTCATAGTTTCATGAGCTTCGTCATTCATGTGGTCCTCTATTTCAGGGTATAAAGGGTTTGCGTGATGAAATTGCTGCTGGAATTGCTGCCCGTGATGGTTTTCATGCTAGTGGAGATAACATATTCCTAACAGATGGAGCAAGCCCAGCAGTATGTTGAAAAGATAATCTATAATCAACATTAACTGATTACCATTAATTAATAATTTATGATCAATTAGGATACTCTTTTTGCCAGTTACCCTTAATTTCCCATCTCTACATAATGTGCCTTCACTGAACCAGTGTAATTTCTTGTTCACCTAGGTGCACATGATGATGCAATTATTGATAAGATCTGAGAATGATGGCATTCTCTGCCCTATTCCGCAATACCCGCTCTACTCCGCGTCAATTGCTCTCCATGGTGGTTCTCTTGTATGTACTATGACAATGCTTATAACGCTATACAATTATGTTTTTCTTGTTTAGAGCAACAAATCCAGGCAATGCTTTGAATTATATCCTTTGTCGAATTTTGGGTTCAACTCAATTTAAATTTACAATGAAGTGATAATCACCCATTGGTTTTGCTTTGTACATAATGTGGTTTTGGCATTATATTATTAGGAATCCTTCAAACTTGCAGCGATGCATGCCCATGTCTGATGACTTAATATACAGAACATATCCAATTTCAGGTTCCTTATTTCCTTGATGAAGAGACAGGTTGGGGACTGGAGGTTGATGAGCTTAAGAAACAATTGGAGGAGGCTCAGTCTAAGGGTATCACTGTTAGAGCACTTGTTGTTATAAATCCAGGGAACCCAACTGGGCAGGTGGTTATGATTTATTAACTTATCATACATTTACAGAAGGCCAATACCTTGCATAAAAAAATCTACTTCATAAGATATCAATTCTGTCTATTGGAACATGGTGAATAGATACTTTAGAAGAAACCTTCACTTCCTTTTTACCATCAAGAATCATGGTCTTGGAGTGGTTACTTATCCCGTTTCTACTTTCATCAGGTTCTTGCTGAGGAAAATCAAAAGAAAATTGTCGAATTCTGCAAAAATGAAGGACTTGTTCTTCTTGCAGATGAGGTGAGTTCAGCACTTTTTGTATGCGAGAGCTTGAAACATTTGAGTTTTGATGAGCTATTTGAACACTTCCTGTGAGTTGGGTAGGTCTTGTAAGCTCACTTGTTGATTCATTCCTTGAAAGGTGTACCAAGAAAACATATATGTAGAAGACAAGAAATTCCATTCTTTCAAAAAGATCGCACGATCAATGGGATACACAGATGATGATCTTCCTTTAGTATCATTCCAATCAGTTTCGAAAGGTAATTATATTCTTCAGTTATTTGTATTTGCATCTCCAAGCATATGGTAAATCTTACTGTTTATACAATTAGGTTACTACGGAGAATGTGGAAAACGAGGAGGCTATATGGAAGTAACTGGATTTAGCGCTGATGTAAGGGAACAAATTTACAAGGTGGCATCAGTAAACCTGTGTTCCAACGTGTCTGGCCAAATACTCGCTAGCCTCATAATGAACCCACCGAAGGTCTGATAGCTTGTTCGCAAAGCAATTATTAAGTTAAATTATGGCAGTAATTTACAAGGTTGCTTCTTCCACAGGCTGGGGATGAATCCTATGAATCCTTCATGGTAGAGAAAGACGGGATCCTCTCCTCTCTGGCTCGACGTGCAAAGGTTTGTCTCACTTGTTGTAATGGTGGTAAACAATATTCACTGCTGGAACTGTGAATTTAGAACTGCTGCTGCTTCACCTGTGTATTATGCCAAAACATGGAAAAAAAATCCAGAATACTGTTACTGGCGTTTAGTGCTAATAAAGTAACACTCAGATACACAAACATAGCTTGTGGAAATAACTTTCTTCTAATCTAAGCTACTGTTTGAAGTATCAAGCACCTTCTCATTGTTTGGTCCTCTCCATTTTACACAGGCTTTGGAAGAAGCCTTCAACAGCTTAGAAGGCATAACATGCAACAAGGCCGAGGGTGCGATGTATCTCTTCCCTCGCATCTATTTGCCCCAGAAGGCAATTGGAGCTGCCCAAGCAGCTGGTACTGCCCCAGATGCGTATTATGCCCGCCGCCTTCTTGAAGCTACTGGAATTGTTGTTGTTCCTGGTTCTGGATTTGGGCAGGTAGGTTTATCTCAAATGCATGGCATTTCCGAAAACAATTAGGCTCTTGTTGGTTCAAAACACTGTTGAGTTCTTACTGATATTATTCTGTTGACTTATCTTGTGATGTGAATTCAGGTTCCTGGAACGTGGCATTTTAGATGCACAATTTTGCCACAGGAGGACAAAATACCAGCGATCATATCCAAGTTCAAGGAGTTCCACGAGAAGTTCATGGATGAATTCCGGGATTAAGAATCTCGTAAACTGAAAAATTGCTGGCATTGGATGTACTTCTAAAACTTGGCTTTTCTGCCTTCTGTCAAAGGCAATGCCATCAACTTCAAATCAAAATAATAAGACCATCCATTCGCACCACCCTGGATTGGTCAGTGTAACTCCTCCTCAGCTCTTGTTAGGTCGAATGAAAACCTGCAAAATCCTGGAGAATTGCTTACTTGCAAAAAGAAGTTAAAAACCTTTGATTCTGTTTGCCATGTGAGAAGTGTCTTAGGATTGACTGTCTGAGAGATGTAACAAATTACTCGAACTTTGAGGCCTAGTGAAATGCCCCCAGCCAGCACATCCCTGAAATTTTGGCTAATGCTACGGGGGGGAATCTTACTGTCCAGATGTTCAGTTTTCTTCTGCTCCTTTGACGATGCTACATGTAAAGACACACTGCACCTACTGCCAGATACCCCCCTATGTTCTGAAACTGAATCAACGACTGATAAAAGAGAAGTTTGATCAGCAGGAATGTCAGTCTAGTACAGTATATATGCCTACATTCTATGCCAAACAAAATACAGAGGTTGCAGCAAGTTTTCAACTTGCAATTGAGAACAACTGTTATCACAACTTATCATACTCTCAGCTAGTCATACACTCACTCACAACCCAGCTTTCTTTGGAAAGAAAACACACTTATGGCAAAGTTTGTCCAAAATTAAGGCTTTTTATTGATGGAACTTTAAAAAACTTTTCAAATGCACGTTGAGCTGCGGAAAGGAGCCATGAAATTAGAGCTTCTTTATTTTTTTTTCTCTCTTTTGTTTTTAACAGTAGACCAACAACCTCCTTGGGGCTCAAGTGCCGGCCTGTGCAGAGAGGTGGTCCACCTAAAACCAATGGGCCCAAAAGTGGCTCTCAACCAGCCTGGACCAGCTTTGCCTGCCCTTGCCTCAATGCTACCATGAAGCATGCTACCAACCAGTAGTAGATTCAGATGCCCTGCCTGTTTCTTCTTCAGTAAAACTCACCTGATTTCTACAATTCCTTGGAAATTAATCACCATAGTAGCTCATTTAATCACTCGCATTTTTTTTGCAATACCACACTCATACATCATGCACCTCCGACATACTTTCAAAGAGACGAAAATTAATGGCACATCCTAATCTTCTCTTGAAAATCCACTTGCGGGTGTGTAATATTCATAGATACCAGGATTTAAACCCTGGCGGATAAAGTTAAGCACCCATGACTCTACCACTACAACACTGATGCTTCCTACTTAATCCCTCACATTGTATGTCCTTGTCTGATCATCAAAAACTGTACTAACATCCTTAAAAATTACTGAAAAAGGGTGTTTTTACAGTGGGTCAAGACTGCAATCTACCAAGCTCTGATTGCATGTTTTGCATCTCCACAGTAGACCATTTTAGTGCCAATCTAAAAAGGCAACGGCATGCTGCTCTTTTTGTGATGCTGCGTTGTCCCTGGATCGGTGGTTGCAAGATAAAACCGTCATGATAGTAAAGAATTTCCTCTACACATTGTCAACCATTCCATCATTCTCCCCCAGTTCATGATTCCCGGTCCCCTACATTTTCACCAAGAAAGCGAAATCTTGCCTACCACAACAAGTTCAGAAAACCATGTAAAAATTCTCTCTAAAAAAACAAACATGATGTAAACTGTAAAGTGGGCTTGAATTCACATAATCTTTACTGAATTCAGGCAAGCTGAACTGCAGGTGTATGAAATATGAATGGAACATTTCTGAATTCTCAACTCAAAATGCAGCTGTTGATGTTAGGCTAGTGTAGAGTGACTGTCAGGTCACTGTAATTGTTTCCTGGACACTGCACAGCGTTGATTAACGCAGTGAGTAATGTTAGGTTAAAGTGAGCACATGGAAAAGCCTCTGTGTAGGAGGCTGTTAACTAGTACTGCTAAAGCTGTAAGCACGCTTTGGGAGAGAGCTTTGTTTGCACTTGCTGCTAAAGCCACCGCATCCACAGCTCAAAGCAAACGGCAGCCAAAAAAACACTAGACACAGCACAAAGCAAGCAGCATCTGCACGCACGCTTGCACACAGTTCACACAAAAACATTCTGCTTGCACTGACCTAACACAAAGGCAATGCAATTCACTCTGAATTGATGGTGATTGTGGATGCGATTTTCCTATTTACACTCTCTTCAAAATGCACCAACTATGAATGAATGTTTTAAGGTCGGAAAGTCCATTTTACACACCTGAAACTTTCACAAAAGAAAAGAGAAACATAAATTTTAAGAGTTTCTTTTGATAAATTTCAAGACTACTCAAGCTTAACTAATTATTGGCCCTCTTACTCTCTTTGAGCATATGTTAGGTCACGCATTCATAGTCGTGTGAGTGTGTAACAGAGCACACATATGAATCTACCATGTAATGAAAAAGAAAAACCACTTGGCCCTAATATATAATTTTAGATTACAGTATCAGATCCAATCGTCTCCCGACTCTCCCCCATTATTTGTACTAGATTCTAACAATAATTCATATGATTTCTTCAGTGGCAATGCATGAGCAGACATCATTTGACAGTCCATTTCACAACCTGAACTTCCGCTAAGGGGGATTAAAAAAAAAACATAAACCTGAAAGCCAAACGCCACTCAATGAAACCCTAACTACTACCTGGCCCTAATTCAGAGCAGTTTCATATTACAGTACCAGATCCAACTGTCACCACATTATCCATAGATTCTAACAACAATAACGCATTGCAAATATTCAGTGACAAACCATGAACAAACCTAGCCATACTGAATTGCTCCTACTGCTGAATTACTGATACAGTAGGGTTGTCTTCAGAATGAGCAGAGGACGAGACGGTGATATCCCCACAAGGATTCTGCCCACGACTTTGGCTGCCGGCATTGCCGTGCTGTGTCCCCCGGCCGGCGAGCCTCTGCGTCAGTGGAAACCACACCTTCTTCCAAAGCCAAAGGCGCCCCCCTCTCGCTTTCGCTGTTTGCATGCATGTGTCAATGCGTGTGTGTCTGTACTACTATGTGCTACTATGCCTCAAAGAAAAGAAGAAAAAAAAAGCAGCATCACCAGTTTCATCCTTGCAACAATTCAAGAAATGATTCATGGTGACAACTGAATTCTGCATCAGTAATGCACATTGCAACTTTGCAAATGTGAAGAGTATTTGCAAATGGCAAGAGCTCTAGTTAGGGAAAGAAGAACAATGTGGCAGTGTGAGAGATAGGGATAGTTGCTGCACTGAGGTGAGGTTTGGCACAAGAATCAAGAAAGAACAGAAGATACAGTGTGAAGCTCTCCTGGCTAACAACAGCAACACGAACACACTGATGAGACAGACGGGTGGCTTTGATTCCCATGAAAATAATCCTCAAATCACCCAACAAAATCATGCACACACAACTACACAAGCTGAAATCAATCGATCTCACTGCATACTAAGATACTACAAGTACACATCAATGGTGCTTAGACGGTGACCTCCATTCTTGGCTCGAACGAGAAGGCGGCCACGAAGTCCATGGGCTCGCCGCCGGCGCCGGCGCACGGCGGGAGCTCCTCCCAGCGGTTGGTCGGCACGTCGCACATGAAGCAGCCGTTGGCCTCGCCGGAGCTGACGCAGACCATGACGCGGTCGCCGTGCCCGACGCAGTTGACGTCGGCCTTCTTGCCGTGGAACGCGTGCGACATGGCCGGCGGCATCGCGGCCACCTGCCGCCACGCGCCGCCGGCGAACTCCCACAGGCGCAGGCTGGCCGTGCCGAGGAGCTCCGAGAGGACCACCACGTAGGCGCGGCCGCCGCACGCCACGACGTCGATGGAGTACTCGAAGTACACGGGCAGGATCCGGGGGAGCTCGGCGAAGGCGCGGCGCGACAGTTCGCAGGCCACCACCGCGCCGGAGTTGCTCAGGAAGTAGGCCACGGCCTCGCCGCCGTCGCCGCACGTGACGGCGGACGAGTACTGCCTCGACGCGCTCCGCTGCATGTTGGTCGCCATCACGTCGCCGGACTTGCTCAGGAAGTAGACCGTCTCGTCGTCGCCGCCGCCGCCGCCGCCGCCGACGCCGCCCTCCGCGTCGCGCTCGGGCGACGAGGCATCCGGCTTCCGGGACAGCGCCACCGCGTCGTCCCACGCGTTCTTGGACGAGTCGAACACCGTCATGGAGAGGTCCGGGAGGTCGCCCGTGATGAGGACGACGCGGTAGGGGGAGGAGCCGTACATGGCAACGGCGTGGAGCGCGGCGCCGGGCGGCGGCGCAGGCAGCACGCGGGACGCGCCGGTGAGCGGGTTGGCCACGGTGAGCTCCCCGGTGTCCGGCGCGCGGTACAGCACTCGACCCCCCGACGCGGCCACCACCGGCATCACGTGCCCCGGCGCGCCCCCGCACCGCGCCCATTCCCCCTCGCCGGCGTCGAACGCGACGGCCGGAAGACGCCGCTCCTGCCCCTCCCCCTCCGACAGCATGAGGAACCACGGGTCGCGCGCGGGGACGCGGCCGCACGCGGCGAGGAACGTGGGCGACGACGCGGCGTCGCTCCACCGCCGGCACACCCCCCTGAGCCGGAAGTAGCTCGCCGGCGGGAGCCTCGCCAGGACGCGCTCGAGCACGTCGTCGTGCATCTCCCCGAGCCCCTCGCCCTTCCGCTTCTTGGCACCACCACACCTCGCCACTACCGCAGCAGCCATGCCTGGCAAGCTCCAAGAAAGGCAAGAACACGGACGAACACCCAAAGCACACCGAGGTGGCGGGCTTTATAGGAGGCGGAGGGGGAGATGGAGGGAAGGTTCGTGAGGGAGGAAATGGAGGGAGGCGTGGCTCTTTTTGTTCGCGTTGACACGGCAAAGCGAAAGAGAAAGATGCAATTCAACTTTGGGAGGAGAGGAGAGGAGAGGAGGAGCGAGCGTGCGAGTAGAGGCGGCCACCACCACCACGAATGCTGCTGCTTTGGTTGGTTGATTGGTTGGGTGGGTGGAGAGTGGAGTGGTGGTCGCCGGTGTGTGAGTATGTATATATAGGCGGCGAAGCCAACGGCGCGTGGTTGCGTTGGAGACGACGACGCCGACGGCACAGGTCTACTACGGTACTACTTTATACTCACTTCATTTGATTTTTTAACTAGTCCAACTTTTTTTTATTAAATCTATCTATCTATTATATACTAAAAGTCCATTAATCTTCCTATAAACACTCCTAAGCCGCCATGTGGCGCTCCTACAAGCACTCTTAGGTTGCCACGTGGCATGCTATAATCTCACCGTTGATTTTCATTTAAATTGGTGGACCCATTATTTTAAACCGTTAGATTAGATCTATTAAAAAAAGGTTAATACTTCATGTGTATACATAATCCGTTTACACTTACCTAAAAAAAAGTCAGCATACCAGGAAAACGTACTATGGGCCGAAAAAAATATACCTTTACGTACTATATTCATTTGAAAAACAAAACAAAGGACGTACGTACCGTTTAGCGATGGAAAAAATACCTTTACCTACCGTTCATTTGAAAAAAAAGATGTACGTTAAAAAAGCTATAAAACCCTAAAGAAAATTATATGTAAATATCAGAACCATCATCGAAAAACAGACTATCTTTTTAAATAGGATTTTCTATATAAAAAATAAAATTTATTACTTCACAAATATGGTTACGTGATGCTTCTACAAGCACTCTTAGACCATCATGTGACACTGTGTAATCTCGCCATCGATTTTCATTTAAATTGATGGACCTGTTATGAATAATATGTGACGAAAATAAACTAGACGCTAAAATATATATATCTGAGACATGAACACTTAGCTAAGTAGTGTATTAATGATATATTAGGCTTATTTTATCTGTATTTATGCAATTTCATCTATTAATAGGTAGTCAGCTTTTAAAATATATAGTGATAATGAGTTGTTACGTTAATAGAAGAATTTATATGTAATCGGGACAAAGTGTTTTTTTTTAATCTGAGAGAAATTATTATCATTGAAGTATACTAAAGTCTATGATCTATCTCACGACGTAGAAATGTGAGATATGGCTTCTTTTAGCACTATTTCATAGAACAATAAATAAGATGCCCGCGCAACCGCGCGGGCTTCCTTAAAAGATTGTCACGGTCGTATGTATATTTAGCGATACATTTCTTAATAATCAACCTCACTCATTTCAAAAGAGAATATTTTCTCTATGCCATAAAAACTTAAGCAGCACTGATTAACAATACAAACAAATTGTCTCTACTCAAAACGTAAAAAAAATATTTTTATGGAAAGAATTATTTTCTTCACATCTATCTTCTCTTTCTTTCATGAAGGGCATCGAGCAGTTAGCCAGTTAACACAACTATAGGAGGGACATACATATGATTGAGTTGAGACAGACCCAATGGAGTCCACCATTGACAATAGTACTCAACTTCCTACATACTAATGCAATAAGCTTTGAGGATGCCGATAGTGAAATAGGACTTAGAATTATGCTCCACACTAGCTTTGATTGGCACAAGTACGTCGCTACGAAACCCATGTTTGAAGGCAATAGAGAAATAAATTCTCGGTAGCTCTACCCATTAGAGGGTATATTCATGTCTAATTTTTAACAGTGTTATCCCTTTAACCAATAGAAACAGTATTTTTAGAATATTTATTTATAGATTTAGAAATAAGAGTTAACGTAAACATTTAGGTATGTAGTGGAGATTGATGTTTTATGTATTAATGATGTAATACGCTTACTTTGGTGATACAAATGTAGTTCTGTTTATTAAAAAGGCATCAAGCAAAAATGATAATTAGTAATAGTGACAATAGGCGAGTTTACGTGTAATCTAGACAAAAGTGTTTTTTGTTTGAATATAAGAAACATTGTTATCATTTATTAAAGTCTACGGTCAATTTCACGACAAAGATTTTTTTTTATTATAAGGTGAAATCTATAATTTATTATATTTATTATATGCATATAGTGAGATATGACTTAATTCTATTTAACATTATTTCTATACATAATAAATAAGGTGCCCGCGTATCTGCGCGGGCTTCCTTTCTAGTGTATAAAAAAGTTAGTACTACATCCGTTTCATATTACAAGATTTTCTAACATTACTCATATTCATATGTATGTTAATGAATCTAGACATATATATGTGTCTAGATTCATTAACATCTATATATAACCTGAAACGGAGGGAGTAATAATATCTAAAATATCAAATTAGTTTCACTAAATCTAACCTTCAATATATTTTAGTAAAATATTTGTTTTATATTAAAAATACTACTATATTTTTCTATAAATTTAATCAAATTTAAAGAAATTTGACTAGAAAAAATTAAACGACTAGTATAGCATAAAATGAGGGGAGTATTCGTTACTGCGTTGTTATATTTGACGATGGATGTCTTACCATGAACTGAATGTAACCGCTCCTGGCTTGATAAATTAATTAGTGTGTTATAGTCTATGTAATTTATAATGTAAAAAAGTTTACTATTTTTATTCTTTTTCCTTATTAAAAAAATGATGATATAACTACAGTTAGTCCCAAAACAAATTTTATCCTTTTTTATCGGTTACAGAGCAATTATCAAATTGATTTCGAGTCAGAGCTGTTTGAATTTTAACGGTTTTAGATATCGAGTAGTTATCGTGACCAAACAGCCAGTGTGTACATTCGGTTGACAAACGGTTTCAAGAATGAGAGGCCATGACTTAGCTACTAGAGGTCGGTGGGAGGCTCTTACGGCCTTCTAGCCTGATGATTCTTGTAACTTCATTGCGCACTTCATTGCGCACCTCGTTTGTGTGGACTTGATAGTTGAGTAATAAATCTCCCTTACCCGCAAAAAAAAAGAAGAATGAGAGGCCATGAGTTTACCTTCGTGAGAGGCCATGAGTTTACCTTCGTGTTTTGCAAGTAAAAAAACACATCTAGCCAGTTTGCTAAAAGAAAAAACAGGCGCAACTGATAAAACCAAAGAAATTCAGTCAACTCCGTAAAAAAACAAATTAAAACCTACCTTTTTTCAGAAAGACCACTGTCAATTTCACAAAAATCGAGCGGTTTTTCAGTTTTTTTACGTACTTTTAAATTTACGGGTTTTTTTACAGATTATTTCGTTTCATCTCTCTGTCTTTTTTTTCTTTTTGAAAATTATGTTATAAAGAAGGCCAGTAAAATGTGTGGTACAGTGCTCGTAGTAAAATTCAATCACCAGATGGCTGTGGTGAAAATCTGAACTGATTTCCCCCCTAAAAAACAAACTCTGAATTTCATCACCGAATTTTCACTGTGGCAAGCGTCGATCGAGAAGAGGTGACAAAAGGGATCGCCCCAATCACCCAAACGGTTCAAAACTTCCAACAACACGCGGCCAAACGATCCACTATGGTCGAACCAGTACAAGCGAGAAGTAGTTTAACAGTGATCAAAGCAGCAGCAGCATCAAGATTAAGACTGTAGTGGCTCCGTGTAATCTGGACATCTGGTTCTGCGACGACGACGCCGTTCCTGACCGCACACGCGCGCATATGCAGATTTTCAGACACGCACGCACAGTGACAGTGAATAGTTATTGTGAACACTTGACAATTATTGGTAAAAGCTGAGAGATTTTATAAAGCTGAATGGTTACAATTTTTTGAAGACAATAGAAAGAATTTCATAAGAAATAAAATTAGACGCGATTTCTGCATTAATCAGGGATATACATAGCCTAGAAAAGAAAATAAAAACCTAAACTAGACACAAACATACGACTTCATTCGTAAAAAAAAAAATCCAACATAAACTCTTCAAATTCATTGTACCATGCTATGTTCAATTCTTATTTAGCTTAAGTTTTTTCTACGACGAAGAGTATCATGTTATATTGTTATCCTATACCAACTCATTCAAATACAACCAATATAAGAATATAAGGTTTTCTGATATTTCCTTAAAACATCTTGCAGAACCAAACGCCTTCCGAAAAGTTTACATGTGAGGTTACTGCGATAACCGTGAGGTAACCGAGCAGCAATATACATTGCAAACCTGTGGCTGGGAGTGGGTGAGCGGCTGACCTTGGCCAGGCAGAAGCGACCACGACGCAACGCAACAAAGGAGGCACGGCCACGGCCACGGCCACGTCTTGCGCTGTGTGCGTGCGATCGCATCGAGCGAAGCTATAGTAGCCAGTAGCTCATCTCATTCTCATCTCATCTCCTCCTCGTAGGGGGAATCTCTTCTTTCCATGCTGCATCTGTTCCCTTCACCTTCTCTCTCTTTGTGTCTCGCCGGCCGGAGAGTAGTACTAGCTTTTGCTTTACACAAGTCAAATGGATGGGGACCTCGCCGGAGCCACCACCACCACCACCAGCAGAATACTACCCCGGTGGGCCCCCCCTGTTCCTCCTCCCTCCATTTCTCTCTCTCTTTTCAGGAATATTTTTTTTCAGAATTTTTTTTCATGTACTGTATTGGTGTACTGTACACTGTACTGAAACCGTAGTGTAGTATTGCTGTAGTGGCAGCAGAAGTTCAAGAGAGCATCTGGCTGGCATCAAAATGCTGTAACCCAGGACATGCAGAGAGTACACACGGTACTAGTACTACAGTATCTGAAAGACCGAAGCATTGGAGCTGAGTAACAAAGCTACAGTAACAACCTAAAACGCATCAGTAGTTCAGTAACACTAATGTTAGTAACAGACAACAGATCAAGATTGCTGGAAGCCTGGAACACTAGCTCAGCTAGAATTACTGTTGCTAAACAGTTGTAAAGTGAGTAATTAACCAGTTACTCCTATATTTATAAGAAATGGAGGTGCAGAGATCTCGATGCTACTTCTTCAGCTGTGAGCCTGTGATGAGCAGGGGAAAGAAGAAAGAAACACGAGCCCCATATGTTCAGATTCAGAGCCCAGAGGCAGGACTGTGTCGCTGCTCGATCTGCGCGTGTGTGTTCAACCCTCTGCCGCTTTGACGGTGCACAATACTGTATTTGCGCCCAGTGAGATGAGGTCACAGTCACCCAGATACTACTCATCGCCATGCATGGCCTTGCCAGTCTGAAGACTGAGAGAGCTCAGCTAAAGTTTTCAACGCCTGTATCATGTTTCACTTGGACCCCCCCCCCCCCCTCTCTCAGTGACAACAGCAGCATTCAGCTGTGAGCAATTTTGTTTACAGAAACATTTGCTGTACAAAATGTGGTGACTCGAGTTGTGATTCCAGATCATTTGTTTTTCTTTACTGCAAAAAATGATCCTTTTACTTATCACTTCATCAGTCATGGGTACTACTGTACTATTAGTTGGGACAGTCCTTGATCAAAACCAACCAAGCAAGTAGAAGTACTGTACTTAACGAGAGGAGGATTATGAGAGGAGGAGGAAGCCAAGAGTTCATGGGAACCAAGAAAGATGCTGCGGCACCGTACGTAGGAGCACACATCAACTCAAATCAAACATGGAGCGAGTAAAAGAGGTGACCGATGAGGATGGAGATGAACAAGAAAGAAAAAAAAAAGAGAGAGAGAGATGATAGAGAGTGAATCTTGTACAATCACTGACAAAAGCTACGAATGCAATGCAGCATGCAGGCAGTCTCTGACGACAAGTAGACGCATAGATTTGCTACCCCCGCTGCTGCCTGCTGATGAGAGCGAGCAGTGCATGCAGCAGCAGCAGCCTGTGTGCAGGCCGCTCATTTTTAACCGTAAGCGAAAAAATCCATCCTATATTTCAACTTTCAGCTAGGCTGATTTTAAGCGTAACCGAAACGGTATATTTTTAAATAATTTATAAATAAAACTTATATATATACATAATTTTTAACAATCTAAAAGCAAAGGCTAAAAAATAAACTACGATGAAAAAAATTCTAAAATAAACTCTAATTTTTTTTAAAAAAAAATTGACTAATAATCATAAACATAAGCGAAAAGATGAGGCCATTTATACCGATGAATGTGTACTCTTATAGTATCAATAGTTACAAGAAAGGTCTCGTAAATGAGAAATAATAAAATAAACAAGAATAACAAAAGACTATAAAAGCTAAGAGCCTCATCGGTTGCCTATATTCTCTAATAAATTAAAACGGTTTATTAGGAAATAAAAATCAATTTATAGGTAAAATTTTTATATCTGTGTTCGTAACGACTTAAAACCAACGTAAAAAAATTGCATTGAAACATCTTAAAATCAACTTCAAAATTAAGTTCAAGAATTAAAATATCAGCTTTTGCTTTAGTTTATTAGGCCAACCGATGAGGCTCTAAGCTTTGGTTTTCTATTGCTCGACAAGCCCTACCGTCCCAAAAATCAAATTGAGAAACCACATTGAGGCTGTGTTAGCATGTTCTGGTTGGGAACATAGTATCTCCGTACAGAAAACGGAGCGATCTATTAGCGCGTGATTAATTAAGTATTAGCTAATTTTTTTTAAAAAAAAATTGGATTAATTTGATTTTTTTTAAGCAACTTTAGTGTATAAACTTTTTGCAAAAACCGCACCGTTTAACCGTTTGAAAAGCGTGCGCACGAAAAACGAAGGAGAGGGGTTGGGAAGAGGGGCATCCGAACACACCCTGAGGTTGCATTCAAGAGAGAAGGTAGAATGGGGTGTCTTATTATCATATGATTAATTAAATACAAGCTATAAAAATTTCAAAATAGATTATTATGAATTTTTAAAGCAACTTTCTTATATTTCTTTCGAGGAAAACACATTGTTTATCAAATTGAGAAGCATAAAAACTGAGGAAGGAGATCTGCAGAGGTTGGCAACCTTTATAATTCCGAACACATCCTGAGTCAATCTTGATAGTGCCGAACTCTTGCCCCTCTATTCGTGTTCCATCCTTCTCCGACCAACTCCTTCACCAACCTGTCCCTCCTATCGGTTGGATCCACTCGATGTAGATTAATTTGACAACTCCGAAACCCTAATGCCTTCACTCGCCAATAGCATCGAGAGAGAGAGAGAACTCCTCCAATGTAACTTGGTTCCACACAAATGGATTTGGCACGAACAACTCAGATTCAATGACATTTATGCCCCACTTATGACGTTGCGCCCATCGGCATTGCCAAGCATCCATCTGTTATCTGTAGTACCTTTCCTTGCTATAGTCTCCTTAGGGCGTTCACAATACGTCAATATGGTATTCAGCCTCAACACCAAAAACAGGATATTCTTAGCCATGTCGGCAATCCACGCAGCCTGTTCAAGACCGCGGAGCCAACTTTAGCCACCTGTTCCTTGTTAGTTTTGTAGGTGGAGCCCACGCTCGATCTAACACATCGTCAGGGAAGGGAGAGGGAGGAGAGAGACCAGGGCATCCCTAAGCTCCACGCCGTCAAGCTAGTCGGCCGGGCCGCCAGGGGGAGGAGGGCCGCCGGGCACTTGCTAGCTCGATGGGGAAGGCGGTGGGGTCGAAGAAGCTCACCGGCTCATCCTACCGTCCCCCGACCCCGCCTCGCTTCCTCCGCCGCCGAGCCCTCATCAGGGGCGTCCGCCGCTGAGCCCCCCTCGGGGTTGTCGCCGCCTGTCTCGGGGTCCTCCGCTGTCGCACCCGCCTTTGGAGTCGTCCACCGCCACCGCACCCGCCTCGGGGACATCGCTGCTCCGCCCCGCGTCGTCGCTGCTTCGGCCGCCTCTCTGCCCGGGCGCCGTCGTCGAGAAGGACGCGCCGCCATTCCAGAGTGGCCCCGAGCGCCTCGCCGCTTTGATCTGCCGACGTGGGTGGTAGGGAGAGCGGCGGAGGCGACGGATGGGGAGAGGGGTGCCGGCGATAGATGGGATGGAGATAGGGGGGTGCCGGCGATGGGATAGCCGAAGGAGGAGAGGTGGCCGGTGGTTGGTGGGGAAAAAAGGCAAATGGGAGAGATGAAAAGTGAAGAGAGAACAGGTGGGACCCACTATCATGTGCTGTGAAAAATAAAATAGGGCACATGCATTGTAGAGTATGAAGCTTATGAGGTTCTTTGTCTATGTGATATACGAGAAACGCCAAAAATCGGTGGCGCACTGTAAACACCCTTATATACCAGAGGGATACCGAATCTGGCCATTAGGCTGATCTCACCATATTGTTTGTTTCTGCTGAATATGAAGTTAGGGCACGGGAAACTATAAAACCATGTTGCACATAATTATTTGAGTTTTATTTATTACAAATCTAAAAAATAGATTTATTTGATATTTTGAAGAAACTTCCGTATAAAAATATTTGACATGAAATACACTGTTCTACCGTTTGAAAAGCGTGATAATGAAAACCGAAGTAAAATCTGTATCTTAATCGGAAAAGAACGGAAAAAGAACATGGTAGAATCCATTAGGCCGATTCCATTAATTCATCACAGATAGAGGTTATAATCCCCTGCCACCCACCACCGGCAAGGCGTTCGCCGTCGTTGAGGACGTCGGGCCCGAGACACCGCAACGCCAGTGTAATCGAACCACCTTAGGCCATTCACAGTGCATACATGTGGCTTTCAGCCCCAGCATTCCACGTCACAGATTCCATGCCACATCTGCAACTCCCGTAACCAAGTGAAGTCCGGGGAGCTAAAATTGGCCACGGGTTCCTCGTTAGATTTGTCAGAGTGTGTTGAGAGGGGGGGGGGAGGGATAGCTCAGCCTGCGCGTTGGGAGGAACCGGGGGAAAGAGGAGAGACAGGAGCGGCGCCATCGTGGGGCTCGCCGCTTCCCTTGGTTCCGCAGGTCGCTGGCACCACCGCCGTTCGCCGCTCTTCCCCGATGCCACCGCTGCCCCTGGCTCCACAGGCCACTGCCGCCACCGCTGGGGGAAGAGGGGAGAGGCCACCGACGGAGAGAGAGGCGACGCCGCCACGATTGCCACTGCCCCTCCGGCTCCGCTCGGCTTGCAAGGGGGGAGGGAGAGGCCATCGCCGGAGATGGGAAAAGCCGACGCGGCGAGAGGAGAGGGGTGGCCTTGATTGAGGAGGGGTGGATCTGGCCGCCCCTCTCCGGCGCCGCCGCCCCCTGCTCCGCAGCCGCGTCACGCTGCCGATGCCGCTGCCGCTTCGGGGGAGGAGATGAAGGTTGGATCTAGCCGCTCCGCCGCCATCACCGCCCCAGCGCTGGTGCCGCCTCGCCGCCTTCGCCCCAGTGCAGTTTGTGTGCGATGGAGAAAGGAGGAAAGGAGAGACAAAGGAAGATAAAAGTTAAAAAAAATACTAGTGGAACCCACTGAACGTGCAGAGATGTAGCCTAGAGGCGGGGCGGGGTGAATAGGCTTTCCTGAAATTTTCTCAACAATTGCAACGGTTAAATTAACAGGGCCTGGAACCTCTTGGTGATGAACACCGGAACTTCCGGGCAGGATGAGTTGCCCGGAACTTCCGGAGTTCTTGAGCCAGGAACTTCCGAGCAGCAGAGATAAATTAAAACTGAGATGAAAAACAGGTCCTAGCAAGAGAAGTTTAGCCACACAGAGGAACAAGATGAAGATCGCAGAATATCAGCAGATTCACACAAAGATCATGCACAAGAGAGACAAAGACGATTTTTTTCCGAAGTTCGGATCACACGAATCCTACTCTCCGTTGAGGTGCTCCAAAGAGCCGGGTCTCGATTAACCCCTTGCCTCACTTATGCAAAGATCCCATAAGAGGTCCACAGCCTTCAACTCAACACTTCTAGGTCATTTTCTAGAATTGAGTGACCACCAAGATCCAACTCAAAATTTCTTCTAGAAAAGACCACAAGTGCAAGTTGCTCTACCTAGGACAACCTCTGAAAACTCAGCACAAGAATCTTTACTCACTTACCTCGTTTCCTTGCGGAGGTGAGGAAAACCTTCACAAACTTTCCCAGGACATCCACAAGATCTTTGGAAGCTCACAGGCAACACCTAACCGTCTAGGAGAAGATCTCCAAGAGTAATAAGCCCAAGTGACAGCCCACAAGGTATCCAAAGTGCTCAATCAAACCTAATCTTCAAGCCATCTCCAAAACACTCCTACACTCTCATCTAATCTCTCAATCTCACAAGATAGGCTCTAGATTCGAGTGAATGAAGCAAAGGAAGCTTGGGAGTGGCTAGAAAACCCTAGAACATGAATGAACAGAAGTGGAATGGCCAAAAGGTGACCTGGGGACGAAATTCATATATATAACGGCTAGGTGACGTCATCTAGCCGTTACTCACAAGTTTGAACTGGAAACCTGCCAGGAGGTTCCGGGCAAAAGTGCAAGGAACTTCCGGGCAGCACTTAGGAAATTTTTGCAAATAAACGGTGCCCGGAAGTTCCGGCCAGAACCTCCGGGTAGCCCTCTCTGTCCCGGGGAGAAAATCATTTTTCAAAAATGATTCCAAAAATCTTTTGACTCATGGATATGACTAAGAGCACTTTGTATACCCTAGAACCACACTTGAAACCCCTTTTAATCGTACGGTTTTTCCTAAACTCAATTTTGAAAGTGAAAAACCTAGTCTAATCACCTTCGATGGTTTTTGCACTTAGGAACATTCGATTTGGGGGGTCTCCTTGCATTCTTAGCCATCACAACTCGCTTTGGGACTAAACTCCTGTGAATAAACTTGATAAACACATTAGTCCCTTTTAACCACCTTGTCATTAATCACCAAAACCAACCAGGGGGTTTAAGTGCAGTGCCAAAGCGAGAGGCTAGAAGTAAAAAAACACCGGATCGACGTGACTGGACGGACGGAGTAGCAGCTAGTAGTACTACTATACGTGCGGCGGGCGGGCGCTTCAATATTTCCGTGCAGCGAATGGCATCTCGTCTCGTCCGTCCTTCGATCTGCAGACTGCGCATGATATGCTTGCCTGCAGATGCTGCTGACGCTGACGATGCAGCAGTGCCCATGGCTGCTTTGGTTGACCTGTCTCTGTGGACTCTGCTCTGCTGGACTAGTGTGAGCTTTGGCCTCGAGCATCATCTATTCATCTGGGCAGAGGCATCGGTCGGTCCTATGCTGCCGCCTTGCTGTCCGCCTCTATGTACAGTGCTTACTGCAAGAGCAAGTTTTAATAGGATAGTCCACTACCAGTTCCAATTCATTTATAGCCGATCTAATAGCTAATTTATATAATAGTTTCTTACTGTACTATTAATATATGGTCCCACCTGTCATACACACATTTCGTCTTCTCTCTCATCTTTTATCTTATTAAAATATGTTTATAACTAGCTAATAGTCTATTATTATACCTGCTCTAACCATACTACAGTAGTAGTACTACTACACTCCAGCGGCAGCAAATGCTCCATCCATTTCTAAACATAGAACACGCCTTTTAGCATTTAAAACTTATACTAAAATATATTAAAAATATACTACTCCCTTCCTCCGTTGCATAATGAACTCCCTCCATCCTAAAATATTAGAACCCAAAACCGGATGTGACATTTGATAGTACGGTCCTAGGTTCTTTATTTTGGGACGGATGGAGTAGCAAGTACGAATACTATTACAACCAGAGCATGTACTCACTTCGTTCTAAAATATACTGTAGAAATGTTTGGTTGTATGGGATATACTCCTAAAATATATTTCATCAAACCAAAATCTATTATATTTTGGGACGAAGCCAGTACAACTTTTACTATAACTACTACCTACAATGAAAATATATGGGGATAGGTGTTGGAGGCGATTTCTATCGCGGTAAGGCTATGTTTGTAACAAAGGAAAAAAAAAACGCAGCAATAGAAAAAAAAACCGCACGAATCAGGTATAGTGGAAAGTGGAAAACCAAGAAATTCAATACACAGGAAAGCAAAACTTGAGCTGTTCAGATCATAGAAAAAATTGATAGAGGGGGATAGACAAGAATGGAACAAAGGAAAGTTTCCTCTATCTCAGCTTGTTTTTTTTTTGCAGTGAAAGTGTAGGAATTGCCAATATTCCATGGAAACCAACAGTAACTTTCGTTTGTGTCAAACAACCACATAGGAAAATATTCCAAAGGAATAAAAACCTCCAAAAATCTTTGATTCCAAGCATGCCCTAAAAAATTTACTATGAGTCCCGCATAATAAAAAGATGTGGGAAGAGATATTTTAGGACGATACAACTCGCAAAAAAATTATGTGAGGAGCGTGTTCCAGTTATTGCGCACTCTGGATGTGTTTTAGCGCATTCGAGTTTTAGAGTTCAATTTCTTTCCACATGTAACAACTACGTTAATTTTGCCACTAAACTACCCATACTAACCTTCCCCTACTATCTCTTAGCTCTATTATAGTTTATAAGATATTGGAGCACTAACCACTATCCCACCCTCAACCATCCTTTTATTTAGGGTCCTTTTAAAATAGAGGTTTGGCAAATAATTTTTTGAGAATTCAATTTTGATAGGATTTTTTTTCTTATAGGCCCCTTTGATTCATATGAAGAAGATAGAAAATTTTTCATAAGATTGTATTTCTATGATCAATTTCATAGAAAAATAAGCAAGAGGTAAGACCTCTTGGAAAACTTTCCTTTGGTTTAAACTTTCTTGTTATATAATCAAAGGGTTTCTCGTTTTGTCTCCTGTATTTTTAGTTTCTTTGGGATTGAAAAAACATGCTAATTTAATTTCTTTGTTTTTCCTATATATCATACATTTCAAAGGGGGGCCTTAATGAGAAAAAACATATCATTTTTTACTCGGACTTAATCTTTACTTAAAAAACAAATAGTTATATTTTGAAAAGAAATGAGTGGCATTTACACGGGCAGAATATAGAGAATTTTTACTACTAGGATATTAATAATAAGTTACAAGGTATGATTTAGAATTGTAATAATAGGTATATTAGGATAGAAGTAAAGTTAATCTCTTATCCAGTAATGTCTCCTAGACTCCTCTAATAGAAAGTTATCATCTGTTGTAACTGCACGGTGACGGTAGCATAATCCAAGTTGGTCAAGGGCCTAGTCGATTGAGGGACATTGATGCTATGATATCTTGTAATTATATTAGTTAGCTAGGGAGGAACGCCCGTAATTAGCATGTATCGATGATGTATGTTCCAAGTGAATCTTGTTAATAAATACGGTGTATCGGTATTGTTATTATGTTTGGATCTTTTATGGTATTTTTTTCGTGTTTGGTCAGTTTCTATAACATGACATACAATATTTTGTACTCCAGAAAATGTACAAAATACTACGTACGCTAGAGAAAAAGATATAGTTCCTAATACATCCCTAAAGAAGGATAAAAAAAATTAGAAACAAATAAAGCTCCGAACAGGACAAGAGCAACACACAGTGAAAAGGGTCGTTAAAATTAACAACGGTCAAGCGCACACACTGCCCTATATGGTCGAGGCACCCTGCTCTAATCATTCAGGCGTGGAGATCCCTCCTTACCCAAGTTAACCTCATCATAATCTCGCGTTAAAATGCTGTCAATATAAAGCTTGAGTGATACGTGTTCCTGCACGCCATGCTGCATTTACAAGCAAAGGAAAGGGGAGAAGAAAAGGGATGCAAATCATGCGCAGTGCAATACAATCGAGTGGCTTAATTTTTTGTTAACCGACAAACGGAAAAGCTAAACCCAACATCTGTACGGATTAACCTAAAGCATTTGGCCTATGTTCTGAAAGTGTTTCAGCTATTACAGCTTAAAGTGCAGCTACTAATTATGTAGTGTAAGCAATTTTTGTACTCTTCTAGGCTTCTACCTGCTGTCTTTGCGAGTATGTAACCATGTGTACTATATACACATGCATTGGTACTTTGGTAGTACTCTCTGTGCACTTTCTGAACATAGTTCAGTCTGATTCTTTTGATGAGAAAACTGTATTCTTTGCTGCAATGCTGTTAAACAATGCAATATATAGTAATAGGATCTTGAAGTAAAATTTGAAAACTGGACATCTCATTCAATTTTCTCCAAATGTAAACCTTTTGGGCATGTTCAGATTCAAGCCATTTTAAACCATACAATTGTTTAGTAAAATTGAAAATGTATGGCGGCATTTAATTTGTTACCAAATATCGACCATGTCTTAAAAAAAATTGACAATATCATATTTAATCTATCCTACCAAAACTTGGTAATGTTACCAACTTGCAAAAATTTTGACAATACCAAATTTTGGAAATGCTAAAAATGGCTATAAAGTGAACCAACCCTTTTTCTACGCCAAGCCTACTTTGTGGTTTTACATCTGAACAAGCCATTTTGACACACTGGGGGGAATTGCAATAGTTTTGGTCAATGGGCTACAAATGATTTGCATCTTTCAGAATTTTCAACAGGTTAGTTGATTTTAGAAGTTAGAAAAAACAGTATATTACTGTATATACATCAAGGAAACTACCATGGATATTGATACACATGCTGTCCTTTGTTTCTGACTTTGTTCTAGTGCTCGTGCATGGACAAATATATAATTGGCGTCACACGTGAGACAAAGACGGAGGCCAGCTTCTCTTCATCCTCCTCCTTGGTACTCTCAAAAGCCAAAGCAACACAAGCAAGAGAGAGAGAGAGAGAGAGAGAGAGGCAAGTGAGACCCAGGGCCTTGGATACTGTTAAAGCCAAGACTCTCAAACTGCAGCCTTAATCAGCCACTGTTCTGTTCTTGGCTGAAATCAGCCGCCGCCCCCAACTTGCCTCACTCATCACACTTGCATCATTTCGTACATCTTGCTAGTATCTTATTATACTATCACCAGCTTTGCTACTACTACAAATCAACGGCCTGATTAATTAGTCTAAAAACATACGCTGCCTTTTGAGACATGAGTGATATGATCCATCGAGGTCAGCTAGCATGCATGCATGCCATGAGCTAATTGCGTCTAATTAGTACTCCAAATTAAACAACTTCTTAGATATATACTCCAACCGTTTCATAAAAAAAACAATCTAATACTGGATGTGACACATTCTAATACTATAAATTTAGACATATCTATATCTATCAGATTCGTTATACTAGAATATGTCACACCTAATTCTAAATTCGTTTTTATTTTTGAGATGGGGGTGTATATGTATAGAGAAGCAGCGCATTCATCAGCATGCTTAAGGCTGCGTACTGAGCGCAATTATCACACGAAGTTAGAAGATACCCCAAGAACGGGACGCTTTTTGTATACATGTGTTCATCCATTTCTTTTGAGAACATAGGGAGTGTTTGAAGAGAAGGGGATTGAGGAGATTGGGAAGATACGCAAAACGAGGTAAGCCATTAGGTCATGATTAATTGAGTATTAACTATTTTAAATTTCAAAAATGTATTAATATGATTTTTTAAAGCAACTTTCCTATTGAAATTTTTTGCAAAAAACGCACCGTTTAGTAGTTTGAAAAGCGTGCGCGCGGAAAACGAGAGACAATCTCTCCTATCTCCACCTAACGAACACTCCCATAGTAGCCGCAGTAACAGAGGAGTGCGCTTTGTCATGTACACAAGAGCATAAGTACTAATGCAAGAGAGTACTTCTAGGAGGAGGAGTATGATACAGCATAACAGCAGCCGTACGAGCAAGAGTTTTGTGACGAAGAAACCACAATTATGGCATCTACACCCATCTACAAAAGCGCTTTACTAATATATGCCCCGTTTTTTCGCAGCAGCAGCAGCAGCAAAGCGAATGCAAGAGAAGCTATAGCTGCTCATGCAAACGAGGGGACAGAAAGCGGACCGGGCTCAGCAGTTGGAGTGGATGGATCGCTGCTGCCATGCATTCTCATCGACTGATCATCGAGCTAGTATGTAGTCCTCTATCCGTCTCAAAATGTAGCAAACTAGAATGGAACGAATTTGGGGGCCTCATCGTTTGGCATATTCATATGCTTATCAGCCAAAATTTGAATTTTTAACGTTAAATTTGAAGTTGATTTTGGGGTTTTTTCATCGAAGTTTATTTTTCAGCCCTTGCTTTTAGATCGCTAAGAACACATATATAAAAGTTTTATTCACAAATTAATTTTCGTTTGCAAATATGCCATTTGGCATATTCAGAAAATATGACAAACGATGAGGTTGTGGATATGTCTCATGTCCAGATTTATAGTTTTAAGATGGGTCGGTTGCTATATTTTAAGACGGATGGAGTACTACGTAGTAGTAGCATCTATATACTCAGAAATGAGAAATCTATGGTTTGAAAGGACGCGAGAGGATGATGTGGTGGTGAAGAAGAAGAAGAAGAAGAAGAGGTGAAACATGTCATATGAGAGATGAGACATTGAGACCGGATCATCTTTTGGCTTTCTCCTTCCCCGAGGAGAGGAGAGGAGAGGAGAGGTTTCAGAGTGGCTGGTCAGCCTTGCACGCACACCCCGGGCTCTGGCTGGACGGCGGCGTCGCCGTGTTTCTCGGCTTGCTTTTGGATTATTTTTTTAAAATTTTTATAATTTTTGCTCGGCGTTCGTGTGCGACTTTTGAGTTTTGACCTGCCGAACTGAGCTGGGGTATCGTCTCGCCCAACGGAATCAAGAGGAGTTTAATTGTTGGTCCAACAAGTTGTTGATAAATTAGAGCTAAGTTCAGACTTCAGAGACCCTCAAAAGAATATAATTGAAAGGTTTTTCTAGCTTGGGCGCACAGTTAGTTATAAGGGAGGCTCTAGGCTCGATTTGAAATATACTAGAATTCTACGTAAAACGGCTAGGGACTCTCTCTTCTTCGGAACAATTAATACATAAATTTTATAGAGCTAGCAAAATCCCTATACTTTACTATATGTAAAAGAAAATATATATGTCATGAATAATATATATTTTAATAAAATATGCTAGTATTACTTATTTGTTTATTTTCATATGTGATATTCATTTGATTAAAATAAATATTACTAGCACCATTTTATATTATAAGTTATTTGACTTTTTTCCTAGTTAAACTTGATCAAGTTTATAAGAAAATATAGCAATATTTTAAATATAAAACAAATAATTTATTAAAACATATTAAATATTGGTTTTATTGAAACTAATTTAATGCTCTAGATGTTGCATTTTTTTTACAAACTAAGTAAAAACGACTTATAATACGGCTATAATATGAAACAGAATGAGTAAACTATTATATAATATCAAAATATATCATGGACTAATTTGCAAAAGTATAAAAGTAGTGATGTTGGTGTCTTTTACGGTAATAAGTATAGATTCCTCAGAATTTTACTTCATGGAAAGTTCAACACATGGAAAATTTCCTTGCATTTTGATCAGATGGCCCTGTAATTCTGGATCTCTCTCTGCTGCGACATGTTCCGTAGTCCGTGCTGGCCCAACTGGGAGTATATAGGCCGCTTCGTTGTATTTTGGGCTAGGTTTCTTTGCAGGCCTGTTTAATGGGCCTGTAGTACGGAGAGTTTTCCAGTGAGAGATGACAGCCGACGCAACAAAAACTGCTTTTATTGTGCCTGGCTGACAATCACACTATCACTTGTGATTTCTGAACGGAACTCAACTCACCATGACCCTATCCAACAATAACAGAACGTTTACTTTAGAGCCGGTACAATAGAACAATATAAGTTAACTATAAACACATTTCGAGTACATAAAAAATAAGAGAAAAGAGTAGTGGGCTATATATTTATAGTCAGTTGCAACACGGACTACAAGATACATGCGTGTATGACATATGGGATCAAGTATTAATTATGTAGTATATGTCTATAGATAAGTATTGTATGAATTGACTACAAAATTAACTATAGATGATTTGGAGCCGGTGGTTGGCTATACTATTAAACTTGCTCTTACTTGACTTTGGATTCGGTTGCAAAAGATGTTATTTTCATTTTCTTTAAAGAATAGATCAAATACTTCCTCCGTCTCATTATATAATATTAGTAACTCTTAGCTACGAATCTGGATAATTGTGTGTATCAATTCGTAATTAAAAATTATTGTATTTTAAAACAAAGGTAGTATATTTGACCCGGTTTTCTGCGAAAGGCTAGCAACGGACAGAGTCGTGTTTTACATACAGAAGATGTTGATGATCACAATGGTCAAAGCAGTCAAACTGATCACAAATGAGAGATTTTGACATCTGAAAAACCACTTAAAAAAATATTGCTGCATTTCGCAAATGCAAACATCCAATCAACCAGACGATGAACTGCCGGATCACGGTTTATGCAAGAGCACGAAGAGGTCGGTCTCGAAGACGACGGACACCGCCGTCGACGCCGCCGCCGCCGCCGTCATGACGCAGTACCCGCGCGCCATCCTGAACGCGCCGGTGCCGCCCACCAGGGGGCGCTCGATGGCGCCGGCGAACCCCAGCACGGGGCCCACCATGGACAGCGTGCTCCCGGCGTGCTCGCCGGCGGTGAACACGAGGCTGATCGCCGACTGGAACGACGCCGGCGGCGCCGTCCCCGGCAGCGACGTCCCGGCGACGACGCCCTGGAAACGGCCGATCAGCGCGGAGCTCGCCCGGTCCGGGCCGTCGCGGAGCTCGTCGTCGAGCACGGCGACGCGGCCGAACGCCTCGTTCGCGCCCAGCGGCGACGGGACCACGGCCAGCGCCGTCGCGTTCGCGCCGGCGAACCTCTCGTGCATGTACACGCGGATGCGGGTGAGCTTGTCGCGGCCGCCGGCGGCGGCGACGTCTTCGCCCGCCGCCGACGAGGCGGCCAGGAGGACGAGCAGCAGCAGCGCCGGCAGCGGCGAGGAGGTGGAGGAGGAGGCCATGGTGTGATCGCGGCGAGATGTCGACGCGAGCGCGCGCTAGCTGCAGCCTGCAGGTGGACAAGGATGCTCTAGCCTGGAGGAGTCGAGGTCAATATATATTGTTCACTTGGTTGACTTCGATTAGTTTATGATTAGCACATGCAAGCCTGGATGTGTACATGCATGTTACCAGTTACATACTGCCGATTTCAGATAGTTTCATACTTCATCACAAAATATATAAGATACAACTATTTCCTTTCGCTATATCTCATAATATAAAACGTGCATATATACATTAACTAACACATCTTTCTCATTAAAATCGGTTTGTTTTAAATCCTATATCATCAAATCTTCCGACCGCATTATTTGTATGGATCACGGTGATCTAACAAAAAAAAAGTAATTAAATTCTTTTTTTAATCTTTGTGTTAGATGGTGCCTTACTCCCAGAGGCGAATTAGAATGAAAATTACCCGGTGTCCCGTACCTATTAATCATATATATAATACTCTATTTACATGCTAATACGAGCTATCACTGATGAAATTTTAAACTTTACCCTGTGTCCTATGCATCACGTACCTTAAATGTGGATTCACCCCTGCTTACTCCCTCCGTCCAAAAAAAACCTAACTTGTGATCCTTCCTAATATAACAAATCTAAATAATCCCTTTTTAGGTTGGGTTTTTTTTAGGACAAAGGGAGTATATTTTAGAATAGAGGGAGTACATGTAGTTTTGTACTTCTACGTAGAAAGGATACAATTGTTTGTAAACAACACACTAATACATTACTACCTCGTACCTAGCAGCAGTTCAGTAATGCATAAAAAACCGCCGACCCACCGGTAGGGCTGACCGGCTGATGTATGAAGTTCTGCCCCAGTGCAATGGGGCACCGGATAGGTTTCTGTTTTTAAGTTGTTTTTAGCTAACGACACTTCTGAAAAATCAAAATATTACAGTACTATACTACTAGCATGTGTTTGTGATATGTAATAGACAGTATACCCGAATATTTTTCTGTGTTCGCTGCTAACAGATGGTAACCAATCTAGCAGTCTAGCTAGACGTGTGTGATTGGAGATGATAATAGATGTACACTCAATGGTTCCTTATCTAAGCCTGTAAGTGGCATGCGTCACGCCGCTAGGACGCTGGGCAGGCCCGCACCACTTACCTCTTACCCACTTAGGCCAACCTACTTAGGTTTAAACAGGTTGATGCGGCAAGCCCACTACTCCCGGCGGTGCCACCACAGCTCACATATTATTTCCGCATTAGCTGAGAACAGGAGGAGCGAGGAGACGAGGAGGGGAACGAGTTTGGCGCTGTTTTTGATGGTATATACGGTAGAAAATGTTTGCGGGTCCTGTAACAAAACCGCCAGATTTTTGTGGGTCTATACGCGGGCTACTTGGCGCCACTAGCTTTTTGCGGGCAGAGCGGTCGCGGGGCGGACACGCCGCAGCCCACGCCACTTACATGCTTATTCTTAATTACCCGTACCCACATCAGTGTGAACTAAACATGCCCGTCCTATGAGCATCACCAATAGTTTTCCTTTTTCATTTCCTATCCTGAAATTTTACGATTTTTGGTTAAAAATTCAATCCAACAGATTCCCTATGACTTCTCCCAAAATATCTCGTTCCCTTCTCCGTATATATCGATCCCCACTTCCAAGAAGCGATATTTCATTCCCAATCGTCTGGTTTTTCTCTCCCGCGCGCGCTGGTGAAAATGTTCCCGCGCTCCTCCTCCTCCTCGCGGCCTCGTTCCTCCAGGGCGGCGGCGGCGGCGGCCTCTTCTTCGGCAGCGGCGGTCACTTCGTCGGCAATGGCGGCCACTTCCTCGGCAGCGGCGACATCTTCCTCGGCGGCGGCGGCGGCGGCTGCGGCGGCCTCTTCCTCTGCAGCAATGGATTGGTACCACGATGCGATGCGTGGTGTGGCGACGACGGCCGGAGTTCGAGCGGTTGGTGGAGGAGGTGTCCTGCCGCCGCAAGCACCACAACCGCCTCGTTTTGGGGTGCCTCCACGGTACGACGAGTTTTGGTCCGGCGGCCATCCGCGCCCCCCACCGCCGTCTGTCAGCCATCCGCGCCCCCCACCGCCGCCCGTCAGCCATTCGCGCCCCCCACCGCCGCCCGTCAGCCATTTGCACCCCACACCGCTGCCCAGCGGCCATCCACACCCTCCACCTCCCTACTCCAGTTTTCAGGTATCCGAGGCCATGGAGGAGCAGACATCTAGCGAGCCATTGGATCCCCTCTCACACGAAGAATTCCTCCACATGAGCAATTTTGGTAAGTCTGATCTTGATTCGTTCAGTGTCAAGTTTATATGCTGTGAATTCCTTCACATCTGAAGCCAAGTTTATTATCCATCATAACTCGAATTTCAGTTTGATAATATGCACTGAGTTTGATATGCTGTCAAATTTATGCTCTGAGTTTGATACAATGGAAATTCAGTATGTACTGAATTTCATATATGATGCTCTGAAATTTAAGCTGTTGGTGATGCTCAGGGATCAGCAGGGTCAGGACTGAAAATTTTTGCAGTTTGGGCCATTGGGTATTTGCAGTGAACAAATTCTCTGAACAATCTGTTCTTGTTTGATCCATATAGGAACAGTTATCTGAACCTTGTCACTGTCAGTATTGATATAGGATCATTTCTCTGAACCTTGTCATTTTCAGTATCCAAATTAGCACATTTGTATGCTCTCTCCATACGACTTTCAAACTTGTTTAATTAATTGCAAATTGGAATTCATTACCAGATGCTAATGCTTAGCTTTTGATATATACTATGTGTACAAAAAGTTGTCACCAACCAATACATGTGAACTTTCAGATAACAGAATGTAATTTTTGTCTATGGACAGATGGTATGGAGCAAGAGCGATATTACACAAACTTGATCAATGATAAGAGCAATCATTTTGAGTCTAGTGAGATGGGAAGCCAATACGCTGATGAACAAGATCCAATTGGGAATGAAAATGCTGCTTTGAGACCGAACCAAAAAAGGTCCAAAAATTTCAGTTTGGAGGACAACCTTTTGGTGCCGGCATGGATCAATGTTTCTTTTGATGCGGTTCAAGGGACAGATCAATCTCGTGGTACATATTGGGGCCGTATTTACGAATATTTTCATGACAACAAGGAATTTGATTCAGATCGGTCTCAAAGATCACTTGTACATCGTTGGTCCACTATACAAGAGCAAGTCAATAAGTACACTGGTTACTTATGTCAAATTCAGAATCGAAATCAGAGTGGTGTCAATCCTGAGGACATGGTAATACGTGGTTTATGCAGCATATTTTCCAATCTTGTCTTTTATATTTGACTTATGTTCGTTTTTTTGCAGCATGTGCAAGCAGCCATGATGTACAAGAAGAAAGAAGAAAAGAAGTGCGTAATGATTCTGAAATATGCCTGTGAATATTTGAAAACAAAAGAAATATGCAGAAAATTCATGGCCTCAATGTATGGTACTAATTAAAAAACACACGGTGAATATCTAATTATTACAATCTCTGACATTATTCAATAATATAAAATCTAAACTTAATATCGATCTGCATGGTGATTCCACAAATGTTCGATGAGGTATTCTCTTAGTTGGTCGTGAACTTCCTTGTCTTGAATATTTTCGTACTGACTAATAAAATCATTAAAGTTGGGCGTATGTTCATGGGAACCACCCACCTGTTCTCCCATCTCATCATAAACTAAATCAAAATCACCATCGTGCTCATCCTCCACAATCATGTTATTCATGATTATACAAGCTCTCATTATCTGATTCAGAGTAATTGCTTTCTAAAAACGAGCTGGTCCACGGACAATAGCAAAGCGAGCTTGAAGCACTCCAAACGCTTGTTCAATGTCACACCCCAATCTGGCACCGCCGTACAACGGCACCTGACAGGAGCGTGTCGTAGGAAAACGGCGTGAACCGCGTCCTACGAAACCGCGATCTCAGTACCAGTCCTAGGACATAGCGCTGGTACCCACGGTAAGAAATATGAATCATTGCAAATCCTTATAATAAATAGAGGACTTATTTACCTTAACTTAGGTTGCAGCTCAGGACAGCCCGAGATTACAACCGACGACACGGACAAGGCAACACCAACAACGGCAGCAGCAGCGGAAACAACGACTAACTCCCAACTCCACAGGCGATGGCTGGGAACTAGGACGAAACCCTAATCATTGCTTCACTTCAGCTTCACCTTCTATATATATATAGAGCAAGGGTGAGTACTTACGTACTCAGCAAGCCAGAGGAACTTAGGTGGTTAATGCAAGCTTCAAGAGAAGACTGTTATTTTTCAATCAGTTTTATTTGCAAGCATTTTGACAATCTAAGTGTGTGCTTTCCACAACCAGAGCAGGACAAGTCTCAGCTCGGTCGGGGTGAGAAGTAACAAATTTATTTATCAAGATTTGCACAACTCCCAGAGTTGGCTTCAAATCTGGTTTTCCCAAACCAAACCAATTTTCCAAACTTCCCGATAATAGTGGTCCCCAAACGACCAATCACTTCTAGGGACTCCCGGTCCCGCTGTCCCCCGGACAGCTAATTTCTTCCCAAGCATTAGGTTTCCCAAACCTTAACACCTTTTCATAAAACAGGGTAAAACAAAAACTACGCTAAGGAATCACCTCACATCCGCCCATGACCGTGGGCACGGCTGTTCGAACAGTTTAATAACCTCTGCAGAGGGGGTACACTTTACCCACACGACATTGCTAACCCGGATCATCCAGCCCGTGTAGAGCGGCCACGTCTGGAGACCTTGAGGCTTTCATGACAAGGCATTTCGAAAGCTGACACAGGATTGCCATATGCTAACGAGAGGGGTCCCAGACCAACAACAGGTTAGGTCCCAAACCATACTGTGCCAGGAAGCCCGGGGGTTCTCCCCGACACCACCCCGTTGAATCCACATGTCTCTTGGCATCAAGGCTCCCCTGATTAGCTATTTACTCAGCCAGGGGCGTCCCATTCCACCCATGTGGTCGCACTATTGTATGCTCGGATGTAATTCCAAAGGAATCGGTCCTTAGATGCGACCGCACAAGTATTCCGCCCAAGAATGGCCTTGTGTCGCGAGTTATATTTTTAAAACTCATTTTCTTTCACAAGGCACCGACCCAGGCGTCGGGTTTTCCAAAGCTTTTGTAAACCAAGTTTTACCCAAGATGTTTCTCAGATTTTATGTTTGAAGGCGACCGTCGATACTCGTGCAAAGTGCACGAATACCGAGGCGCAACTAGGTGGTTACAAGGGAACATGATATAACAATTAACAATGGAAGGATTAGATGCAACAAGTTAGGTAGGCCCACCGGTCTGCCTTGCAGACGGGGCAAACAGATTAAGTGTAATCCTATCAATGCATAATATTTTGCAAGCAATATAATTAAGTTCAAATATAGGCTCAATATGTTCAAAGGTGGCTTGCCTTGCTCAGGGTCTTCACGAAGCTTCACAAATCTTCGAGAATTCCGCTTGAAGAAAAAAATATCCGGTAACCGCAACTAGGCGCAAACAATCAAAAACCTAAACAAAGACCAAATAAAATATCCTATTTAGGCTAATTAATAGTTCCATTAGATAGATCACAAATTAATGGAATTATTGGAAGTGGAATGGGGTAAATCGGAGTTACGGATCAAGAGATATGAATTTTGGAAGTTTAAATGAATTTTCTGGACAAGGAGATGATTTGTCGGAATTTTCTAGAATACGAGAAATGGTTTATGGAATTTATAGAAATAATATTCTCAAGAATATTATTAATAGTCACTGATATGCGGGACCGAGGGAATGAATTATTGGAATCCTGGAATAGGATAAAGGACTTTATGGAATTTTGGAAAAAGAAAGGAAATACTTGTGGAATATTGGAAAAGATATTCTCAAGAATAACTTTGACTCATTGACGAGTGGGGCCAACAAGAAGGTGAGAGAGAGAGAGAGGAGCAATTGGAGGGAGCAATTGTGGACTTTTAGCTCTTGGGTGTGTGGGCACTGGACTTGGAGGAGAGAGTAAAAGTGAACTTTCTTTGTTTTGTTAGGCCGAGGAGGAAGACTGGCCAATGGGCCAAGCCCACGAGCCAGAGGAGAGAGGGGTGGCTGACTGGGCGCTGTGGACTGGGTCAAACGCCACGTGGCTGCCATGTAAGCGCAAGAGAGAAGGAGAGGAAGGCAGAGCTCGCCCGGATCGGACGGCTTACGGCGGTGCAACGGCACCGGCGAGCGGCAGCGAGCCAGAGGGAGGGGACGGTGCCGGAGGCAAGAGGAGGAGGATTGGATCCCTTCCACCGGTGCGGATTAGGGCGCCGGGGTTAGAGGAGGGCCAGCGACGGCGTCCGGCGGCGGCGGCGGGAGCGGCATGACGCGGGCGCGAGGGCGAAGCTAGCGACTGCGGCGGCTCTTCGGGGAGGTCCGAGGAGGCACGGGGATGGTGGTGGCGCCGGGAATTGTCACGTCCCAAAACGACCCTAAAATATATCCTTTAAATTATGCCTAGAATAATTAAAATCCGTGTGAAAGCCTCCAACAATTAAAATGTGCAAAGTTAAAAGTCAAATAAGGCTTAGAGGATTTTTGTATATTTCCTAAAAGCCTAAAATGTGTAAATAAATTTTAGTGGAATTTTCAAAGCACAAATAATAATTATTAAGAAATAAACAAAGTTAAAATGATTTTATAAAAAGAAAAACCCTAAAATCCCTCCTTCTCTCTAATGGGCCGAATTCGGCCCATCTCCCTCCCCCTCTCTCTCCTCTACCCGCGGCCCACTCGGCCTCTCCCCGCGCGCGCGCCGCTGACGGGCGGGCCCGCCCGCCACCCTTGCTGACGGGTGGGGCCCACCCGTCATCCCCTTCCTCCCGCCGCTCCCGCCGCCTCCCCCGCGCCCTAGCGCCGCCGCCGCCGCGAATCCCGCCGCCTCCCGCCATCCCCGCGTGCAATAAAGTGGGGGGAATCACTCCCCGTGATCCCCTCTCCCTTTCCCCCTATTTTTCCCTCTCTCTCTCGCGTTCAAACAGGTGGATTTGCCCCCTCAAATCTCGCCGGCGCGATTGATGGCGGCCGGACCTACCGCGCCTATTCCTTCCCCGCCGGCCGCCCTCTCCCCCTTCCAACCCTATATAAACCCTCCCCACGCTTCTCCCGTCCGTTTCCGCCTCTCGCCGCCCTTCCTCCTCGCCGGAATCGAGCTCGCGCCGTCGCTCTCTCTCTCCTCCGTTGCCGACGACCTCCGGCCGGCCTTCTCCGCTCGCCGAGACCGTCTCCCGCCCCGGCGTCGCCTCCTCCGGCTTCGCCGCACCGCCGTCGACCCCGTCCACCCCCTCGCCGAGTCCGCCGACCGCCGGAACGCCGTCGACCCCGTCGACCCGAGCCGCGCCGCCGCCTTCCTCCGCTCCGGCCGTCTTTTTCGTCGTCGCCGTCGACCTAGGGTGAGCCGTGGACCGCCGCCTCTTTTCCCCTTCCCTTCCCCTCTCTCGGCCTCCGCTCCGCCGTGCCTATGGCCGCCGCCGGTGACCATAGGGGCGCGGGCGCCGCCTCCCGCCGGCCGCGCTGAGTGGCTGCCTTCGGGCGCGCCGAGTGGCTGCCGCGTGGGGCCCGGCCGTCAGCCGCCTGCGCCCTTGGGTGCGGCTGACGCGTGGGACCCACGGCGCCGGCCGGTGTGAGCCCGGGTGCGCCCGGTCCACCGTGGACCGTGAGGCTGCCGCGTGGGCCCCACCCCCGTGGACCCGGTCCGCGCGCCCCCTCCCCTCGGCTGACGCAATAAACCCTTTTTAAATTAAATTTTAAATGAAGAAATTCGCAAATATTCATTTAAAGAGCATATAAACTTCAAATGGCCATAACTTGGCCATTTGAACTCGGAATTGGACCGTTCAAGTCTCTAATTTTTCCTTAAGAAGTCAAGAACCCATTTTTGTGCTTTGTTCCTACTTGTTATATGGAGTTTATTAGAGTAAAAGCCCTTTTATTTTCCGTTGGTCGTGTAGACGCTGCAGCTTCGGAAGATCCGCTCTTCGTGGAGGTTGAAGCCGACGTTTGGGAAAGCGAGCAAGGCAAGTCACATCATCCTTGAACATATTGAATCCCCGTTTATAAAATTATTTTGATTTAAATTATTGCATTATCGCTTTACTTAAATTCCCACATTATCACTGTTTTCTTTAGCCATGCCTATTTACCTTTGTTATGACCTTATTATTGTTATTGTTATTATTACCTTGTTCACTCTAGAATAAACAAAACCCCAACGAGTGGACACTCTACTCATGGTACCACTAGTATGATTTTAGGTAGATGCTTCGCTGGTTAATTAGGCAACATTAGGTGGTTTTACAACTCTAGACTTTAGGAATATTCTCATCACCTGGACACTATGGAATGGTTGGATTATTGTGGAATTGGATTCACACCTCCCCCTCTATTCAAAACCCTCAAAATGGTTTTAGGCTGGGCTCGGGGTGTATGGTTTTGATAGTAGCACTTCGGCCATATAAGGACCGGTCTTCGGGCCTCTGTTGCAAAGCACTACCGTACTTCCACATGTCTAGTGGGTAAGGCTTAGTTTGTGGCTCAGTCTGGTTATAAACAAAAGTACACGGATGAAGATGGACGAAGTCGGGGGTCGATGGACATCTCTAGGGCAAATGAAGGCTACACGAGCTGCGGCCCGGTAGTCGAGATGTCATGGCACAGGGCTGGTGTCCTGCTGCTAGGGGCTCAGTCCTGCCTACCTGTCCCGGGGGTTCCGGCCGTAGGTGGGGTTGGGTCGGTACTCTTGTCTATGGCTAGGATGGGTTGGAAACTATGTCACATCTTCCATCCATATACCGTGGTGGTATGTGGCACATGGTTACACGTGAGGAAGATGTGTCTTGTGGGTAAAGATGTACACCTCTGATCAGAGTATAATCTATTCGAATAACCGCGCCCTCGGTTATGGGCAAGCCGAGCAATGTACCCAAGTTAGTGTTTTAATTCTTAAAAACCTGCTTAACAACTAAAACGTGGAATGGTTGGCCTGGGTTGGCTTGGGACGAGCTGGGACCCAGGGTCGGGTTGCCAGTTCGGTCTGAATCATCGTAGGCCTTGGGTTAAGGCAGGTTCGTGTGGGTTCACGGCCTTGATTAATAATCTTGTATAGCTCTAGGATCGTATTTACAAAATAGCTTTGAGCAACTAAGTGTCTTTTAATGCTGTTTACTACAAACCCTAACCCTTATATTATAACCCCCTTGTACTCCCTTGCATTCATTCTGCACTTATGGGTGTGTCTTGTTGAGTATGGTGGTTGTACTCAGTCTTGCTCAATTTTTCCCAAACCCAGAAGAGGAGCCCCTGGATGATGAAGGCTTTGGTGTTTAGCTCGTGCCTGCCGTCAAGCGCCTATGGTCGTCGCCCTAGTCTTCCGCTGTTTCCCGTTTGTCTTTGAGTGTGCTGGGCCTTCGCCGCCCATGTAATAAATTAACTATTTACGCTTCCGCTTGTTAAACTCTGAATTGTATCAACTTTTGGTGTACCTTGCCTCCTGGGACAAGGAATAATGCACGCACGTAAGGAACGCCCGTTGGGTTATTTCCGGTCGTGACAGGAATCAAGGAGAGGAGGGAGGCCGACGGCGGTGCGTGACCGTGCGCACGGCGGCGGTGGAAAGGACGGCACGGCGCTAGGGCAAAAGAGGAGGCCGGCGGGCAGAGCGACGGTTTGGGGTGGTTCATTAGAGCTCAAGGTGGGTGGCGGCGAGAGGATTCGGCGCGGGACCGACCGGCGGCGGTGGTGAAATAGAGCGACGGCGACGAGAAGGGGAAGGGAGGCCGACAGCGAGGAGAGGATGGCCGATGGCGGCGCGTGGTTGCCCGCGGCGGCGAGAACAGCGGCACGACGTGGGAGGGGAAAAGAACGATGCGACCGTGGCGAGAATAGCAGGGAGGAGGCGAGACGACGTTGGTGATAAGGGCTCGGAAGCGAGAAAGGGGATGCCGGCAGCAAGGATGTCCTTGGCGGGTTTGACGCCGAGGTGGGCTGATGGAGTTGTCCGCCCGTGGCGAGATGGTCACCGCGACGGGAGCGGCAAGGCGCCAAGACGGCGCGGCCGGGGAAGAAGAGGGGAGCGCGAGGATGGGGCGGTCCGGTGGCGGCGAAGCGACGTTCTTGGTAGCGGCGGCGACGGCCAGCGACAAAGGAGGCGGCGGTGCTCTGTTCCTAGGAGCATGAGACCAAGGGGATGGATTGGGGCTCAAGGGGTGGTATTTATAGGCGAGGGCTGAGGAGGCGCATGCGAGCTGGCACTCGGCTGGCGACCGCGAGCGGCATCGGCGCTTTCATGGGCAACGCGAAAACGGCGACGGTGTGGATGCGTTGGGCGGCGGAGGCGGTGGATCGGGCGGTGCGAATTGAACGCGGGGCGCGGGAGGGTTGGCGCGGGCGAGCAGGCGTGGTCAAGGTGGGGGCGGCGAGGCGCTGCAGCGGCGTCAGCGGCTCTGCCTCTTGAGCAAGAAGCCAAGGAGTGGAGGCAGGGAGCTCGCTACCCAGGAGGGGAAAAAGCGAAAGGAGGAGGAGGAGGAAAGGGAGCTTTGCTCCTTCCGTTTTGGGAGGAAAGGGATGAGAACGAGCCGCGCCTCATGGTTTTGGATGCACGTGGCATGGGGCGCCAGGCCCGAGAGGATGACGCCGGCGATGACTGTAAAAAGGACGGGGACGGTTTGAAGGCGAGCGTGGACACGGTGGTTGTCGGGGCAAGCGACGACCGAGGGAGAAAGAGAGAGAGAGAGAGAGGGCGCTCTCTCTCGCTCAGAGCGCGTGCGACACACGTGCTGGGGGGAACGTGCCGAGAGAGGAGAGTTGGGCCAGGGAAGGAGGAATCAGCCCAAAAGATCGACGGAGGTAAAATAGACTTTTACCCAGAAAATTTCTTTAAGGAATATGAGGAGCATTTGACGCTGGATTTGAATTCAAATTGGATATTTGAACTCAACAGAATATGGAGAAACCAAGGAGGGGATTCAAAGAGTGAATTCGATACCTTCGAAAATGGGAAGGAATTTCGATGAGGCGTGATTTTCGATGTCGATGGGTGGTTGAAGTTCAAAGCGAGAATTGATATTTTAGGGATATGTTTGTATTTGGCAGCTCAAGGATTATTTGAGAGGGAAACAAAAGGAGAAATCAATGTTCGGGGGTGAATCAAAGGATGTGGCGGTAGAATGCGATAGATAGATAGATAGATAGATAGATAGATAGATAGATAGATAGATAGATAGATAGAGCGATGGAGACGAGGATAGGGAGAAGCTTGGATGTTAGAGCTAGCTCAAGGAGGGAATTTGATCGGAGAGGCTTTAGGGTTAGAGTCTGGTTTTGGATTCCGGAATTAGGCGATATTTATGGTTATGGTTTTTGGAGTGAAATCCGAATAGAAGGATTCGAACTTCGAGATTATTTTGGAACGGAAATTTTGAGGAGGCGATCTTTGATATCAGGGTATTGAGACAAGGGAGGGATTTTAAATTGAGATCTATGGCACAACTTGGACTCAACACTCAAGGAACGAAATTTTCGCAATTAGGATATTTTGTAAATTAGCTTTTTAACGCCACACGAAAAGTGAAGCGTTACATTCAACGTCCTTCCTATTGGCTTCTTGTGCTTTGGTAAAATATTTTCTCTTATTTCCTTGTGGCAGCTTAATGCTCTTCACAAGTGTTGCCCATGAAGGATAAATACCATCTGCAAGATAGTACCCCATAGTGTAGTCATGCCCGTTGATACTGAAATTAACTTTAGGAGCCTGCCCTTTAGCTAGCTTTGCAAACAACGGCGACCTTTGAAGGACATTAATATCATTATGAGATCCAGTTGTACCGAAGAACGCATGCCAAATCCATCGGTCACGTGAGGCAACGGCTTCCAAAACTATAGTAGGTACTCCCTCTTTCCCTTTATATTGGACTTGCCATGCAGTCGGGCAGTTCTTCTACTGCAAATGCATACAATCTAAAAAACCCAACATTCCTGGGAACCCTCTTTCTTCCCCTGAGCAAGTAATCTAGCTATGTCATTTTCGTTTGGTGTTCTCATATACTCCTCTCCAAAAACTTCATAAACAGCCACCACAAACCTTTTAAAACTCCTAATAACGGTACTACCTCCAATACGAACATACTCATCAACTGCATCTGCTGCTATTCCATAACATAACATACGTGACACTGTTGTTACCTTTTGCAAACATGACAGTCCTAGGATACCAGCCGCATTTCTCTTTTGCACAAAATATTCATCATGTGCTTCAATAGCATTCATTATGCGTAAAAAGAGAGGTCGCCTCATTCTAAACCTGCACAGTAATTAACAATAATAATTCTCATCTGTATCAATTTTGCAAACAAAGATTGACAAAACAAAAAGCACTGCTACAAACCTGCGTCTAAACTGAACATCGAGGTACGTAGGTTCTTCGGAAAAATAATCATTATACAATCTTCGATGACCAGCCAATCTTTCCCGATTAATTACTGCATGACCTAAGACAGATTCACTACGCTTTGGAACTTCATCGTCATCGAACTCACCGTGCACTATATCAACCGCCGAAAAAATAAATTCTTCTTCGCCATCCGATAAAGACTCCTCATCCAATAGCATTTGGAGGAGGGTGCTTCGACGACTCATCTCCTTTTTTTTGCACGGGGTTGGAGTGTTTATTACCATAGGGATGAAGTGCGATGTAGGGGAACCGATGGCAGGAATAGAACAATAATCAATCTACAAAATTAATTATCAGATCAAACTTAATATTTTCCATACAGTAGATCTTCACATATCAAAATAAACCCATAGAGATTGACTAGGGGCACAAGAGATCAATAAGATTTGCTAGGGATTACCTACTTGATTACACGAATAGCTACGACATATCCTCGGTATTCTGTTTTTGTAGAAACCGCAGCAGTCAGTGGTTGGCTGGTGATGACTCAGATGGCGGCGCTGGTACGGTGAGGGAGAAGACTCACGGCGGCTGGTACGGAGAGGGAGAAGACTCAGCGCAGGTGCGGGGAGGGAGACGATCGATCGGTACCGAACTAGGCCCACCTTGCTTATGTGGCAAACTAACAAATAATAGGGAATTAATTTTTGGGCCTCTCTTAGAGAAGAGGGTGATTGTTGGGCCCAATTTTTACTTTGGAATTCCAAATTCAGATTTTTTGGGAATCAAATATTAGTTTATGTATATATATAGAGGCCTCCATATAAGTTTTTGCCCTGGGCCTCAAAACTCCAGCACCAGCCCTGGTCGCGGCGGACGACGACCACGAGGTTGGCCAGGACAGCAACGGCGAGCAGCAGGAGAAAGCACCGGCAAAGCTTCGCTATCTCTCGAATTTTTTTTATTTATAATTTTTTTTATTAAAAGTTTTACAAAAATAATTTTCCATTTTGAAAATTAACGGAAATAGTCGCCTACCGCCCTCTGGGAGGGCGATTTTTAAAAATCGCCCTCCCAGAGGGCGGCGAAAATGACGTGGCAGACGGCCGTTCGCCCTCGGGCGACGGCCGTCAACGAAATTTGCAGGCGGCCCCCTTGCCGCCCTCCGCGAGGGCGATTTTCTACTGTGCGGGGGGCCGCCTGCAAATGGGCGGCGAGGGGGGGCCTGGAATTTTGCAGGCGGCCCCCTTGCCGCCCTCCGCGAGGGCGATTTTGCACTGTGCGGGGGGCCGCCTGCAAATGGGCGGCGAGGGGGCATGGAATTTTGCAGGCGGCCCCCTTGCCGCCCTGGGGGAGGGCGATTTTGTACTGTGCTCTATATTTTTTTTATATAAATATCAATAGTTATCAAATCTTTTTATATTGAAAACTATACAAGATTAAAATCTCCAAGACTGGTAAAATACAATTTTATTATTTTTTAGGGCATATTTGGAATGTTACCGTACAAATATTTTGTTAATGCCAAAATATAAGCAAGTTTTGGCACTACCAAATATTTGGTAAGGTAAAATTGCATTTGATCATATTTGTTTGCTGCCAAAATGTAAAATTGTAGTGAAGAATGTTGTACATAATCTCAATTGTAGATTACGTATTACCAATTAATAGGCTTCCATTTTCATGTGTGCTGTTGTGGACTGTGCGCGCTACTGGATATGGCACTACCGTGAAGCGCCGAAAGTGTGTTGTTGTGAGCATAAGTTGTTCAAGCACAATACGAATGAAAAGAACTACGTAGACGAGACAAACACAAGTAGTACTGCAGTAGTAATAGCAAAAGTAGTACTGCTTTACAAGTTTGTAAGCTAAAAGAAACGGTCACATAAGGACTGAAGAGGTAGAACACTACTGACGAGGCCTCTTACCCCTGTCCCTCCTACCCTGCGCCCTAATGTGCCCCTGGGAGTACGTGAGTCGGTCCGGGGGTACGGCACGGCCAACCCGTCCTGCCTGTACAGGTGTGACCTCTGGCTGCTCCTGAGTGTGCGCCTCTGGAGCTCCTCCAAGCTGAGAGGAGCCTAGTACGTCCTGGTGGTCTGCACCGTGCAAGTCGTCGTCGTAGAACTGGCTAGTAGGACCAGTCCTACCGGCGTGAGACGAAGAGGCCCCAGTACCGAAGATCCCGGCTGCAAATCCTGCTGGACAAGGACCATCAGTTTCGTACAGGTATTTAACAGTATTAATAATAAGTAAAGTACCGTGTGGGTGAGGGATCGACGCTCCGTGAGAGGAAGAGCTGGCGAACGCGCTCGAAGAGGTGGCGAACGCCCCTGCGGAGCTCGCGGAAGCGCCGGTCGTGCCTGCGAACGCGCTCGAAGGCATACGAGGTCCTGCGATGAGGAAACGTGCAGTTAAATCATGGTGACACATTCGTGCAAAAGCTGAAACAAAAATAAACTAATATCTGGGCTGAACTGTACCGTGCGAAACCGGTGCTGTAGGTCGCACTGCTCGGAAGCTAGGGGCGCTCGAAGACAAACGAGGTCCTGCTCCAACGGTAGGACCGCGAGGCCGTGGCTGTACCGGACCAGCTGGAGGTACGACGTCCACGGCGCTGCGACAGGAGAAGACGCGCATGACCGCACGCATCTTCTCCTGCATCCGGTCGAAGGTCGACCTCTGCTCAACGTCAGTCAAGTGCAAACCTCTGCTCAACCTCACCTGGACTGCGGTGATATCGGCACTGATATCCCGTGCCGCATCAGCCTATGCAAGATGGAAATAAAAAATTCAGTAGTTGTCCTATATTATGCAAGATAAATGACATAATTGTTGGAAGTAATACAAATTGGACGTACCGCCACGAAGTAGTCTCGGTCACGGTGCGTGGGATACGCGTCCGTGACAGCGGCAACGTGCGGCTCTGGGGCGTCTGGAGTGAAGGTCACACGCGCACGAGTGCGAGGAAGGTACCAGCGAAGGTAGTCACGGTAGTTCTCCTCCGTGTGTGGGAAGAGCTCGTTGATCACCTCCTCTGTAGCTAACACCCAGTCGTCAACGTACTGCTGTACACGTGGAGCCCAAAGTGCGCCTGCTAGCTGTCCCCGTCGAGTCAACCTGTGAAGAGAGGTAAATTATATGGCTCGATGATGTAATTATCATAAAAATTTCGAAATGAACAATCCGAACTCACGAGTGGTCGGAAGGGGGGACGGTCGGCTGCACGTTGCCCGGAAACACCTGCCTAAGTCCGAACTGTCTCATCACACGCTGCGGGCAGTGAGGCTCAACGAAAATGTCGAACACCATCGGCAGGATGGTGAGCCAGTAAGCCTGGTCGCGTGTGCACAAGGACGAAAGTCCTAGCGGTGCTCTCGCAGCGACGGCCTCTTCTGTGTACGGCTCCCAGATGACGTCGCTCGGCTGGAGACGGTCAAACTCGAACACGAAGTCCGGGTAACCACGTCTCACCTGGACGTGAGCGTAACGACGCTGCAATAAACATGATCGGAATTAGACATGTTATGTGAAGGAAAAAAAAGAAGAGGACTGATAAACTTATAACGCAGCGAAGTTGCACTAACCCCACGTCGACACCAGTAAGTCCCCATCGTGGGACCGTCCTCTGGCCACTGCGCGCTGCGACCAACCCCGTAGGGTGCGCTGTCCACCACTGGTCGCCCTATGGCAAACCTCTCGGCTGCCCAAAGCTGAAGCAACATAGGACAGCCAGCGATGATCGCTCGCGCGTCAGTCTTCGTGCACGCCTCACAGAGGGCACGGTACGTGGCTGCTAGCACGGCAGAACCCCAGCTCCACTGCGGCACGTCCTGTGGCTGAGCATCCGCGATGGACCGTGCGTAGTGGACCAGCCGGAAGTCCACAGCGTGCCCGTGGGTGCTAGTGAACATCACCCACCCGAACAACCACAACAGGTACGCCTCAAGGGAGCGTCGGACCGAGTAATCATCAGCGTCAGGGTGCAGAAGGTCCGCCTACAGTTAAGAATGAAATGTTAGTACGAAACACTCATCCGGTCGCAAATAAGCATGTATGATAATAACAGCTTATTTACTTACAGTGAACTGGAGCAACCAAGCCTTGCTAGGCCCGACTGTAGAGTACGGAGGAAGGGTGGTGGTCGGTCCTAGGTGTGGAAGGCGCATCACCTGCTCGAAGCGCGCAGTGATATCCTCCTTCCACCCAAAAAGACCGTCGACGGGACCAACTGGTGCTCCCGCCAGCGGTAGCCCGAGCAGGTACGACACGTCCTGCAGTGTCGGAGCCATCTCCCCACAGGGAAGGTGGAACGTGTGCGTCTCAGGTCTCCAGCGGTCTACAAGAGCGGCAAGGAGTGACCGGTCTGCATCCCACCGCTTCGCTGGGTCACGGTCGTCCGCCGCCGCCTCAACAAGCCTACAAAGTGGCAGAAGGCCTGCCGCACGCAACCTGTATAGAGCAAACTTCAAACATAAGTGCAAAACAAAGCAAAGTTGAGTTCAAATGTGAACATACGCGTACCAAGGAACGTGACGGGGGTCGACACGCAACCACTCGCGCGACGTGCGTGGACGGAAGGTGCCGAGCTGTGCACCCTCGACTGCTGACAGGAACGAGCGGTGGTTCCTGTCAATCCCACGGTTCAACAGCGCCGGTGTGTCGTACGCCATACCTGCATCAAATAGGTTGATCAGAAACATATAAATAATTAGTTCAACATAAGTAATAAATGTTCATAAGCGAATTACTAACACATATTAAACAAGAGTACAAACAAACAAAAGTGTTTAGTCCGAACACTCATCACGATAACATTATGATACAACACCGAATAGTTCGCAATACTACTAGTACAACAATAGTCGGAGGTACTCATTACAACAAGATTGAATTGAAATTACACGATAGAAGTATTTAGTCCGAACACTCATTACATCATTTTATTTCCTAAATCGAAAGCATTGTTACACCATGGAATCGCCTGCTGCGCGACGACGCCTTGGCCTTGCGCGCCTGCTTGTTGTTCCTTCACCAGGTGGTCGCCTACCATCACTTGCCTGTCCAGATGGACTAGCATCAGCGCCGCTTGGAACTTCTGCATTCTTCGGGCATTTCTTGTAAGTATGGCCGCGCAGATCACACTTGCTGCAGCGTAAAGTCCTCCCACCTGCTTCTGACTCATCCATATCATTTCTGATGCGTCTAGTTTGGCGTCGACCCTTTTTCACCCTTAACTTAGATGGATCTGGAATATAAAAAACTTGGGCACTCAGCGTTGTGTAAGATCCTGAGATCCCGAACCCATATATCTCCTCACTCCATGTATGAAAGATTGCTTCTTTCCTGAAATAATTTGAGACGTACACATTGGGAGATATGCCACAATCACCGGCAGCAGCAAGAACGTGTGAGCAAGGAAGGTGATGAAGCTTCGGCTTCATACAACTGCAGGTACATCCACCATCCGCCTTCAAGACACATTCCTGCACGGCTTGCTTGCGATAGATACCACGCCTGCTCCTATCAACACACATTATTTCATACCGATGAACTTGTGTGCCTTGAGCAACAACTCTATGTCTCCGTGCCTTTTTGATTTTATCTTCCATGTACTTTGTCACTACGTTGCCAAACACTATGTTGTTATCGGCCATGGACGGACCAATTTTCTTGTATCGATCCCTAAAGTAGGCTTGCGTGCCGTGAAGGATGAATTCAACAATAGCAACCATTGGAAGTACCCGAACTCCTCGCATTACCCAGTTGTACACCTCTGCCAAATTGGTTGTCATTATGCCATACCGAGATCCATCGGTGTCGAACAATAGAGCCCACTTCTCCTTAGGCTCATTCTCAATCCACTGAGAGAAATTTCTGATGGCCGACCCTGACCTCCTTCTCATTGTTGGTGGGTCATCATGTAATGCACCAAGAGGTATGGGAGGCTCGTCACCTTCAACTTGTGGTCTGCGAGATTGCTCATCTGTTTGCTTCGTTGTCAACTCATCCAACTTGTCCCACAACTCATTAAATTTCTTCTCTTGGTTCTGTGCACAGAGCCTCTTAAAGAGATCCATAAGATGCTTGTTCTTGAATTGCTTGTAGAAATTTGCACCCATGTGACGCATGCACCACCGACTCCGAACATCAGGCCACTTAGCTGGAAGTCCCTTCTCATCCCAACCGTTCTGCAAGTAGTCAATAGCCCGCAACATACCCGCATGACGATCATGTATAAGGCAAACGTTGGGCCTCATACGCACCACTGCAATGTGCACTCTCTCTAGGAACCAGTACCAGCTTTCAGTGTTCTCACTCTCTACAAATGCGAAAGCCATAGGTAGAACCTGGTTGTTCCCATCACACCCAATTGCTGTCAATATCTGACCTCGGTATTTACCTGTCATAAAAGTTCCATCTATGCATAGAACAGGTCGACAATGCACAAAAGCATTGATGCAAGCACCCAACGAGAAAAAGGCTCTTTGCAGCACACTCTTTGTTCGATCTTCAACCGATGTAAATGTATGTAGGTCATAGTAAGTATTATTATTCCTCTGGGCAATGGTGGCTAACAAACGAGGCAAATTATCATAAGAAGCTTCAAATGTGCCATACCTCATCTCAATGATCTTTTGTTTGGCTCTCCAGGCCTTTGCATAGCTTATGGTGTACTTGAATTTGTTCTCGATGTGCCTAATAATTGATTTTGGTTCAAAGCCAATGTTACCAACAACACTGCTGTACATCTCACTTGCCACAAAAGCTGAAGTGATGTTTCGGTGATACTTCTCCACCCCTTGTAAGTAGCACTTGTGCTCGGTCACAATGCTAACTTTCCAATAATCATTCCATTTACCCTTATATGCATGGACACGCCACGGACATTCTTCCTTCATGCACCTCACTTCATACACATAATTTGTTGACTTGACCACCCTAAACTCTCTCTGCAATGAAACTGCCCAATGCTTCACCGCCTCCTTCATCTCATCCTTATGAGCATACCTTGCACCCTCAATTACCTCGTTCTCCTTATACTCCCAGGGTACATGATCACCCTCTGATATAACAAGACCAGAGAAGTCCTCATTTGCCCAATCAGTGGCCATTACATCACCTTCCTCATCGGATGATGCGTCGTCCTCCGCTTGCTCATTATCCGAATCTTCCCTCTCCATTTCATCAACAATTATACCGACTCTCTCCCCCTCATCCGCCATGCCCATGGCCTGCTCCTCCCTTGGTTGATTTTCCTCATTTTGCATCGATGGTCCAACAACATCCCCTGCATTGCTAGGACCCTCCACATCTTCGGTTTGCATTGAAACATTTGTATCTTTCTCTTGTACCGACACAAATATAACGAGGGGCCATGACCGTTCAAAAGCCATTTCCACATACCGTCTCCAAGCAGCAGTGCTGTCCATCGGCATTAGTTCCCAAAAATAACCTTCTATTGCACGACTCACTACAACAGATACTGACATTGTGTAGACTTCTTGGTCTATTCTAAATCCTCTCAACAACCAACTATAAATTGACTCAAATGTTCTCTCCGCAGGCCTATCGATGCCCTTAGATGTCATTACAAAATCTGACAGATCAACACCATCTGGACCAAATCTAATATTTCCTTCACCGTGAACTATCTGAAATGTGACCTTACTTGACATTGTGCCTGATGAAAACAATAACTGCGTTAACCTCGCATTTCTGTACTACGCCCTAAGTTACATTCTCTACAATATTGTTCTCTAAATTTCTAAAAGTAGGTTACATTCTCCAGATCAAACTAAACTACATCTTACAATTAACACTACTGTCTATGTCTCAATTCATACTATTATATTCTATGCTCTGGATCTACACATATGTGCTGTGTGCTACAGATCTGCTAAAATATATGGAACTAAAACTAAAACGCAACATATGTACTCAAACGTAATATATTAGTACAAATGCAAAAGATGTATGGGAGCATACCTGTGATGAAGTGAGCGAACCAGCAGGGCTTCGCCGCTCCCCTTCTGCTGCCCTCCCCTCTCTCTCTCTTTCGTTTTTTTGGATTTTTAGTGAATATAATGAAATTTCACAGGGGAGGGGCTGGGATTTATAGGGGGGGGGGGCAAAAATCGCCCTCCCCCAGGGCGGCAAGGGGGCCGCCTGCAAAATTCCATGCCCCCTCGCCGCCCATTTGCAGGCGGCCCCCCGCACAGTGCAAAATCGCCCTCGCGGAGGGCGGCAAGGGGGCCGCCTGCAAAATTCCATGCCCCCCCTCGCCGCCCATTTGCAGGCGGCCCCCCGCACAGTAGAAAACCGCCCTCGCGGAGGGCGGCAAGGGGGCCGCCTGCAAATTTCGTTGACGGCCGTCGCCCGAGGGCGAACGGCCGTCTGCCACGTCATATTTGCCGCCCTCTGGGAGGGCGATTTTTAAAAATCGCCCTCCCAGAGGGCGGTAGGCGACTACTTCCGTCAATTTTCAAAATGGAATATTATTTTTGTAAAACTTTTAATAAAAAAAATTATAAATAAAAAAAATTCGCTATCTCTCTCTGTCTCATTTGGTGTGCATCTCGCTTTGTATCACGACGAACACAAAGCCCATTTGCATCTGAACGGGATTGCCATGTACGTTCCAGCCCAATATATTTGGGCCGGAACGGGATAGCCTGGTATGTTCCGGTCCAAATATTTGGGCCTCGGGGCATCAGCTCAATTCCTCCTTGGTGGGCCGAGACGTGTCAACGCATCACTCCACCAAGGTTTCGTCCAGAGCAAACCATTCAGCTAAAAAACTAATTTTGTACTACGTAATCTATTTTCGATAATGTACCCGAGAATGCTTGATGTCGGGCACCCGGCGCGGGGGAGCCGGATCGGGCGCTCCTCCACGCGCCCCTCCCCCCACTGTTGGGCCCATTCACTTCTCTCTCCTCTTTTTTTATAAAAGATGTTTCATCTAGTGTATTTACAATGTTTCACTATTTATAGATATAATGTTGCAGTGAATTAAAATACTCTTTGGCAAAAAAAACCCCACATATTTTAGAAACTCTCTATTAAGAGAATTTGGTTTATTTTTTTCCACAAAAAAATATTTCACCTAGTGTACTCACAATGTTTCATTATGTATAAGATATAATGTTACAGTGAACGAAACATTTCATTGCAACAAAAAAAACCCATATATTTTGGAAACCCCTATTAAGAGAATTTGGTTTATTTTTTGTTCCACCGAAAAATGTTTCACCTAATGTACTCACAATGTTTCACTATGTATAAATCTAATGTTACAGTGAACTGAAACATTCTTTCGCTATTTACTGAAACATTGTTTTTATATAAGGTGAAACAACACCCGATTTAAACGAGTGAAACATTTTTGATCTACTTAGTGAAACAATTCTGATATACCTGGTGGAACATCGTGTAACAATTTAAAAATAATACAGTAATAAGCTAAAAAAATTTCGTTGGAATATATCCATGTGTGATCTTGTTTTGAAGATTTAATTGCAACAAATTTAATGGTACAATCGGATAATGATTTGGATAAGTAATTTAAGAGAAAAATTAGTTTAAAATAGTTTTGTACGTAAATCGAGCGCTGACATCAATAGCCTGATTTTTGAAGTTTTAGATGGGGCGACCTCACCTCCCATTTGTCAACACCCCACAGAACATAATGATGGTGAGTAGTAATGATTCGACAGCTATTTAGTAATTCCGTAAAGACTAAGCAAGGACACGTCAAATGAGAAAACACATTAGAACTTGAATAACTGATTTTAGTAATTACTATAAACTTAAAAAAATGATTGATATTTTAGAGCAACTTCTCTATACACTATTTAACTATTTAAAAAACGTGCTAACATAAATCAGGATAGAATCTGTATCAGAAAAGAACGGTGCCTCGCTGGTACAGTGTTACACTAGTGTTTACACGCTTCTTGCTTATACATAGCTAGTGGGTGGAGCTGTACATGAGGACGAAGAAGTCGATCTCGGAGACGGCCGTCTCCGGCGAGGTCTTGCCGATGAGCTTGAGGAGGTAGTACCCTCGCGCCAGCCTCAGCTTGCCGGTGCCGCCCACGATGCTGCGCTCCGCCGTGCCGGCGAAGCCGAAGAAGGGGCCCTCCAGCGACAGCGTGCTCCCGTTGAGCTCGCCGGCGGTGAACGCGACGGTGGCCGACGTCAGGTACCCCGGCGAGCTCCGCCCCGTGCCGACGATGAATCCCTGGTACCTCCCCACCAGCGGCGACGCTGCCCTGTCCTCGCCGGTGCGGAGCTCGTTGTCGAACACGGCCACCTGCCCGAACGTCGTGTTGAACGGCGACGCCACGACGCCGCCCTCGGTGGCGTTCGGCCCCGAGAACGTCTCGTGCATGTACAGGTGGATGTGCTTCAGCTCCCCGCCGCCGCCGCCGGCCGCAACACCAGCCGCCGACGAGGCGACCAGGAACACGAGTAGCAGCGACGGCATCGGAGACATGATGATGATGATGATGTGTTCCTGGGTGTCACAATGAGCTCAGGATGTGAGAAGCTGAGAGTGCATTATATTAGGAACGTTAAGGCCTGGTTTAATTCCCTTTTTTTTTAAAAAAAAAACATCACATCGAATCTTTGACATATGCATGAAGTATTAAATATATATAAAAAACAAAACTAATTATACAGTTTGCATGCAAATCAAGACACGAATGTTTTGAGCCTAATTAGACCATGATTAACCATAATTGTTACAGTAATCTACATATGCTAATGATGGCTTAATTAGGCTCAAAAGATTTGTCTCGCGGTTTCCAAACGAATTATAAAATTAGTTTTTTCATTCGTGTCCAAAAACCCCTTCCGATATCCGATCAAACATTCGATGTGACATCTAAATTTTTTTTTCGCGAACTAAACAGAGCCTGAGAACCTCTCCATACCATCACATCACCAAAGTCGTACGTAGATAAGATAAAAATATAAGTTAGTAGTAGAGAAAGATATGATGATCATTAGTAATGAAAAGAAAGTAGTTAAAGGTATTATTGCAAATATACAACTGTTTTCCTTCTACTAGTTGTTGTTGTTGGCTTGTCGCTGTCGTACTTTTCTAGCTAAAAATATCACTCATTTACTCGCATTCTAATTTCTAAGTGCTCATAGCCTCAAATGGCAGCCATTGAGCATTAAAAAAAATCTTTTTCCCGAATCTGGTCCCAATTCCCCTAACAGATCAGGAGGGGCTGTAGCATTTTATATGAAAGTGATATTGAAGGATGAATGACACTTTACCAAATTTCTCCATGGCGTGGCGTCGTGATCCATCACATTTCTCTCTCCAGGAATCATGAAGAAATAGTGTGTTGTGTTCTCCGAGATAATGTAAACTTGCCAATGCAGAGTTTGTTCATTCAATACCAAATATAATAATTCAATTTGGAAAACCTTGAGCATGTCTTTTAGCCCTTCTGTTATTATTTGAAGGAATATAGTTGTCAACCTCTTCCTCGTATGCTGGGTGCTGCTAGTTTGATTTTTTTTTTTACAAATATACTTATTTTTTTAGTAATTTACATTTATATACATCTATGAAAAGTTTTATAAAAATATACCCGTCCTGTGACGGTCCCGTGGAACGGTTGTGTGGGACCGTCGCGGTCTTGTGGCTCCAAAATGCGGGACCGGTCCCGCGGTCCCAAAACGTGCAACCGCGATGCTAGCGGCTTTGACACTGTTCCCCACTACCCGGTACTGTGTAGTACTGTTCCCGGACTGTCTGATACTGTTTGTGCGTCGTTCCGCATAACGGAGGCGCGGAATCGTCGGGTGAACAGTGCAGTACAGTGTTGGAACAGTGACCCACAGTGTGAAAATCAATGACGTCACGGTTACGCGTTTTGGGACCGCGGTACCGTCTCCGCGTTTTGGAGTTGTGGGACCGCGACGGTCCCGCACCACCGTTCCGCGGGACCGTCGGTCCCGCGTTTTGGATTTGTGGGACCGTCGCAGGACGGGTATATTTTTGGAAATCTTTTTTTTATAGATTTATATAAATTAACGTACATTATAAAAAAATAAGTATATTTGTATTTTTTTTCCCTGCTAGTTTCTTATTCAGAATGCATTCCGTAAAATGATTGGGTGGAAAGTGGCAAAACTGTGCTCTACAAGAAACAAAATTCAGATCAGCAGTTAGCTTGAACTAAGGGATCAAATGCCAAAAGTCAGAGATTTCGAGGACATTGGAACTCGTGTTGAAGTTTGCACGTACTACTCCCTCCGTCCCAAAATAAGCGCAGATATGAGTTTTCTTGTCCAACTTTAATTGTCCGTTTTATTTGAATTTTTTTAAAAATAAAAAACATAAGTCACACCTAAAATATTTTTAGACTCGGCGGAGGGATTTAATTAAACTTATTCCTTGCCACATACGTGCCGGCCCAATATGTTATTTGGGCCGGAACGGGGTTGCCACGTACTGCGTGCGGGCCGAATATTTGTTGGGCCGGAGTAGGAACAAGGGTGAAGGGTTTGGCCTGTTGGGCTAAAATGATCAGGCTTGGACGGCCCAGATAGCTAGAAACAATGTCACCAAGCAGTTTTGCGGAAAGGCCCTTATAGTATGATGTACGTCCTCAGATTCGATCGCTGCCAACCAATGGTAGCGTAGCCATCCTATTTTGTGCTCTCTTTAACCGCTCGATCGAATTTGTGCGGCTGAGATTTAAGGGGAAATGCAACCGGATGTACGTTTTCTGTATTAACCCTCGAACTAGTCCATATTATCGCATCCTGAATTCCTGATAGACAAGGCCAGGGAGGGATCCTGCAGTGTTCACTGTTCATGTGTCTTCCGTCGTCTGCAAAAGGTTCATGATCCTGAATCTTCAGGAAAGCATATCAAGCATGGTTCTATTTCCTATAATATATAAAGTCATGATCTTTTCTTGTTCCATGTTCCCCTGCTCGATTTCAACTTGAAGTTGCTCTTTGCATGGTGATTTTCTCCTTGACACACATGTGTGCCCTCTTGTTATTGCATCGCAACAAAGCACACCGTGATGTGATGTTGATGTCATGCATGTTGTGTTTGACACATACTGCAATTATTTTCAGCTTTGTGATTTGTGAAGCTGAAGTTGGGGTCTTGGGGACGACCAAAGATAGTCTACTCTTTCCGTCCTAAAATAAATTAACATCGTACTAGAATGTGATGTCATATTTTAGTACAACGTTGATTTATTTTGGGATAGATGGGAGTAGTAGTTGTGGTTAGATTCAGTGGTTGTGACAATCGACTCATCAGATCGGGATTAAAGTCTGAATATTCATGATGCATGGCAGCAGAAAGGTATCGATGTCTATCCCCAAATGGATCTTTTTTTGAGAGAGCACAACTGAATCTTTTGCTCCCTCTTGATCATCACTTCTCTTCTTGCTTCACCATGACGACTGAATCATTTCAGCCAGTATAGCCATTCTATTGACCAACGACTAGACCAAGAAATGCTAAAACAAAGAAGTATAGTCTGTGTTATACGTACTACGTACCATTTATTCAAAGAACTGTTTACATCGACATAGTCAACAAGCAGCTATGACAATATTCAATTTGATTTCTTCCATCCTAACCTTAGACTTTTATTGATGTGCTTGACATAATGATACTCTTATATAAATAAGCCTTCCTATTCTGATCGACTACTCGCTTTCTTCTTCAAATATGGTACATAAGTTTTCTTAATAAAAGTAAAATGAAAGAGTTGAACTCAGATCTGTGCCTTCTACCTGTTACTCAATGCAGAGATCATTGTACGAGCTATTTCTTATTTGGAGTACTAAACTACTTCCTCTGTTTCATATTATAAGACTTTCTAGCATTGCCCACATTAATATAGATGTTAATGAATTTAAATACACATATATATGTCTAGATTCATTAACATATATATGAATATGTGCAATGCTAGAAAGTCTTATAATATAAAACGAAGGGATTACTAATTATTACTTGATGTGCTTATTTTTGTCCTTTATAATTTTCATGGACTAAAATTAAGCCAACAATTATAGTACCAAACATGACCCTGTTGCTCTGTCTGCAGAGGAAGAAAGACAAAGAAGTCCAGAATTTTATTGTCACTGGTCATGTAATTCTAGATTAAATCAGATTGATACCCTTGTAGTACATTTGTACTTCTGCCAAGGGACCATTTTTTTCTCAAGTTGCCAACTTGTTTGCGAAAATATCTCCGGCCGAGTTGTTGAGGGATTTGATTCGGGTTCATGCACCCACACTCCTCTTCATTCCAATGCAGAAAAATTCAGCATCCTGCCACACAAAGTCCCAACTAGACCACTTGCCAGCTCAACTAGCACTATTATACCAACCATTATGCTAATGCTGTCTCATATCTAATGTGTGTTAATAGTTTATTAGCTCTCCAAGAACAATCCAATCTTCAGTAGTACAAATATATGAGAGAGCACAAAGCTTCAAGCCTCCTTCAGACTACAAGCCATTAAACAGAGACGACCAACGACTTAACCACACTTCTTCTTTGTGCTGTCCAACCTCCATTGTTGGGTGTGAAAGCTTTGGCTCATCTGCCATGTGTGGAGGATCCATTCTCGGCGACCTTCACTTGCCGGTGCGGCGGACAGTGAACGCCGGTGACCTGTGGGGAGACGCCGGCAAGGGTAGAGATGGTGGCGACGGCTTGAAGAAGAGGAAGGGGAGTTCTTGGGATTTCGATGTTGATTGCGATGATGATGATGATGATGACTTTGAGGCTGATTTTGAGGAGTTTGAGGATGACTATGGCGATGATGATGATGTGGGTTTCGGGGACGACGACCAAGGTTGGTATTACTGTACAAATCTTCATTTTTCCTATCAATTTTTTTTCACCTTTTCATTTACTTCTTGATCTTTTTTCGGAAACTCACAAAAAGACTTGCGCATGTTTGTATTAAGATTTAAAAGAAGTTAAGTTTTTACAAAATGAAAATCATAAGCACCTGAAATTTCTAGATAATTTAGATGTTCTCGCTGGCTTGATCAGCACATGAAATCTCTGAATATCACAGGGTTGTCACTCTGTCAGGTTCAGGCATTCAGCATGTGTCTTTTTCAAAACCTGATCTCTTTTTTTTTTCTTCGTCGTCTTCTACCTCACGCAGAATCCGACATGAACGGTCTCAAGCTCGCCGGATTCAGCACCACGAAGCTCGGCCTCGGCGGCAGCAGGAAGAGGAAGACGCGATACCGAGGGATCCGGCAGCGGCCATGGGGGAAATGGGCGGCGGAGATCAGGGACCCCCGCAAGGGCGTCCGCGTCTGGCTCGGCACGTTCGGCACCGCCGAGGAGGCCGCCATGGCGTACGACGTCGAGGCACGCCGCATCCGCGGCAAGAAAGCCAAGGTCAACTTCCCCGACGCCGCCGCCGCCGCCCCGAAGCGGCCACGGCGTTCTTCGGCGAAGCATTCGCCGCAGCAGCAGAAGGCCAGGTCGTCGTCGTCGTCGCCGGCGAGCCTGAACGCCAGCGACGCCGTGTCCAAGTCCAACAACAACCGCGTCAGCTCGGCTGGGAGCAGCACCGACGCCACCGCCGCCGCCATCGCCATCGACGACGGCGTCAAGCTCGAGCTGCTCTCGGAGACGGATCCTTCTCCGCCCATGGCCGCCGCCGCCGCCGCGTGGCTCGACGCGTTCGAGCTGAACGATCTTGACGGATCAAGATGCAAGGACAACGCATTCGATCACCAGATTCACAAGGTAGAAGCGGCTGTCGCTGATGAATTCGCGTTCTACGACGATCCGAGCTACATGCAGCTGGGTTACCAGCTCGATCAGGGCAACTCGTACGAGAACATCGACGCGCTCTTCGGCGGCGAGGCCGTCAACATTGGTGGACTCTGGAGCTTCGACGACATGCCAATGGAGTTCAGAGCTTATTGAGCATTTGATTCTATTTAGGAGGGAGTGAATTATTTGGGAGGAAGAATCGATGTTGTAACTTGTAAAATCTCTGATGATGATCTCTGCATCATATGATCAATTTGAGTGCAGTTTTGTTTTTGTAAATACGAATTCTTTATTATGATGTTAGGTTCTTAATTTGCCCTTCTTCATCAGGGATTTGTTCAGGCTTTTGTTGTGATGACTGATTGGACGAGGGAAAGATTGCGTTTTTTGTTGTCATGTTGGGTACTCTACTCTTCTGTTCCTAAAGTTGATAAGTGCCAAAATTTGTGAGAGGAAAAAGATAGTTTGCCATTGAGTTGCTGCTTCTTTCCCTCCTAATTAGGCACATTTTTTCTCCCCGAACTTTTGCCATGTATGTACTTGATCAGTGCTCAGATAACTTTTACCAAGAAAATTGTGGTTGAATTCAAATAAACTTATCTGAATGAGCATGACAATGTTCCAATCCTCGAAGAAGGTTCTTGTAATGTAGTACAGGGAACAAAGAAGATAACTCTAGCCGAGTCAGCTTTCTTCAGAAGAGACGGCTTCAGAAGCAAAGGCTGACACGTTAACCTGTAATTGATGGGGGAGAAAAAGGAGAGGACCTACTCCCTTCATAAAAAACAACTGGACCTCGTCTTTTCTATTATACTTACACTTATCAACTAAAATTTGACTTTTCAATATTAAATTTATAACTGATTTTAAGGTTTTATGTCAAAGTTTATTTTTCGGCTTTAGTTTTTTATCGCTACTCACAAATTACTTTTCATTTGTAAATATGTCGTTTGACTTATTTCACGAATAAATGAAATAATGAGAAGATGTGACCTCTTCTAGTACAACAAAACTGAATAGTAATAATATAAAAAAGTTGATGTCCAGACCCGTTGTACTAGTAGCCATAGTTAAGGTTTTTTTTATACGGAGAGAGTAGTTGCATAAGCGCACGAAGAGACGCAAAGGTACGAGTAATAATAAACTAATTCATTGAGTAGTAATTGTTTATATCACATTTCTCCTTTGCTAGGAAGGAGACGTTGGGGAAGGAAGGTGTCGCCGCGGTTGTTTTGTTTGATCGAGCGAGCACGAGCACGACCGTACGACGGTCTCACTCACCTCACCTGTTCCTCCATCGAGAGAGAGAGATCGCTTTCCATGCTGGACGTTGACCGACCTCACGTGGGCGGCCGCGGCGAGACCTCGTCGGCGCCGAGGCAGAGCGACCCCGCATGGTATAATTTGACCGGCTCGACACGAGCTCAAAACAAACAAGCCAGAAAAAAAAATTGCAATGCATGAACGAGCTTTCAATTATTCAACGTGTACTATATAATATTAAGTCTCCAGTGTGACACAGCTGAAATTGATGAAACTTTTATATAGAATTTTTTTTTACACAAACCGTTTAAGAGCTTGGAGAATATGCAAACGAAAGCCCAAGTCCAGAATAAAGTAACAACAGGGCCTGAAATATCATGATAATATTTACATGTGTACCGAGAGATTATCAGTGGAACACAATCCAATTGGTCTGTTCAGATTTGGGTACTTGAATTATAAAATACTTTGGGACCTTTTTCACATTTGAACCTATAAGTCGTGCAAGGGATTTTAACCCAAATCGACCCATCCGAACAGGACTTAAAAGCTGTACATTTTCCTACCTTTTTCTTTATATACATATTGTGTACATCAATGAGTAATGGAGAGCTTTTCCTTTTCTTTTTTTCCTTTTTTTTTTTGGCATGAACACGTAGAACTAGTAAACCATTTTAGAGAATAGATCATCTAGAGCTGAGTACAGGGGCTGGGCGGCTCTGGGTTTCTCCACCTTCCCAAACAGGATATCAGTTGTGGTCAAGTAAGCATCGCCATAGAAGCGTAGATTGGTCTCTGATCTGGTTGTCACGACATTTCCTTCCAATGAGACCCCAACAAAGGCACCTGTTTCAAGTTTCAAAATAACAAAATCAATCAATCATCCATGTGGTACACCGCAATTATCTAATCTTTTGAAGGAAATCACAGTAGCCTCAATAATCTTAGCAAAGTTTAGGTTCTCAAAGAGGGTGTGTGCTAGCCGTCTGGACCTCTGCTTTTCATCTTTGTGGTTGGTCTATATGCACTTTATCAATCGGAGCTGGAGTCACTTTCAAAGTAAAGCAGCGCAAACAGCCTTTTGTTTAAAAAAAAACTCTTAGCAATTTTAATGTAATTGATATGGCAGAGTTCCTGCCTTGCTCAAAAAAGAAAAAAAAATCAATGTGGTTATTAAGGTCTGTTCTGAGATATTTGCATGTCACAAATTTTTATTCGTCAACCTATCACCAGTTCGATGTTGCATTTACTTTCTCAAGGATGTAAAGTACCATGAAAGCAAAAAAAAGAAGAATATTATCTGATGCCAACTTGATTAACATTGCACATTTTGTTTTCTGTATCAAGGTGGGGACACTAACTAGTTCTTTGACAAGCAAAAGATATAACCATGTGTAGAAGTACATGACTTTCTAGTTGATAAAAATCCTAGAATATGTCGATAATATTCACCCTAGCTTCTGAATCTGCTATTTCTAATGTATAAACATGCTCTGAAAAGGGTAGTAATAATGTGAAGAGGTAGTTTTCTTATTATTACCTTTGCTACAGCTGTAAGTGTAGCAGAGCCCAGAACCTTTTTCACTGGCCCTAACATCTGCTTCAAAGGCCCTGCCAATTGGTCCTGCTGCTGCACTTAATCCTGCCCCAAGAGAAAGATGCATGCGACTGCTGAATGCCTTGACAGCCTTACGATCATGAAGTACAATTATAAAATCTGTCAGTTCGCCACCAAACTGGAAAAAGAAAAAAGCCACCATCAGAGGAAGATAAAATTCCTAAAAATAAAGTACATCTCATTAGAATTCTCACTGTTTCCATATCATTTGCTTCTTTCTGTTGAATGTAAACATTGATTTGCACATGCAGCATACTTAAATATACTCGAGCAAAGCAAAGCATTGCAGTAACACATTAGACAAAAAAAATACTCCCCCCATCCACAAAAGTTACACCTATTACTTTTATCACCAAGACCAAGGAGTGAATGCAAGCATGCAACCAATGAGTATTTAGATGACTCGGTTCTAATCAAACATTTAATTTATCTCTTCATTTAAGTCTTGGGTGCATAAAGACTACAAATAGGAACAACTTATTTGGAAAAACTCAAATGTGAAATATGTTTAACTTTTGTGGATGGAGGGAGTACATCAGCACTGACTATGTTAATTAACTTGCTTATGCACTACCATCCATATGGCAAATCATAAATGCAAATCCGGTGTGCTCAGCCTATCTTAAATTATTAACATAAAGGTTCTTGTTCTTGGTGAAGGCCACAAGAATTTATATCTAGTAAGTTCATAAGCAACAGATGATGCATGTGCATTGAACCATTGAGATTTGAGAAAGAGAAGATTTTATTGGACAAAAACCTGAACTCCCCATCCCAGGCCAACAGATGCAATTGCTGATGGGGCAGACCATGATCCATCTGATCTTCGGGCAACTACAAGGCCAGTGCCAACTTTGTATGTAAGAACTGCACCCGCCTTGGCAACTGTTATCACAGCAAGCCCCTTAGCTCCCTTTAGAATAGATGATGGGATGGACTTCTCAGGGTTTAATCTAGCAACCTGCATATTTCAAAACAGAAACTTTTCTCAGTTCAGGATGACAAAGGTAATCTCTTTGAGCAAAACAACCCAAATCATGCATACCTGGCAATATCTATTTAGTGTATTTGTTGCCTTGTATATCTCATACTCCATTGATAAACCAACAGGCAAGTTCAACCAGCTTCTTGTGCTTGTCCAATCCATAACATCATGTTTTGCTGGCTGCATGGCATTGCTATTGTAATTGATCAATATTCCCTGAAGTGGATCGAGCCTATCGTAGCAAGCATCACACACTCTCTGAGGATCACGCTGCCTGAACTTCATGGGCATCAAGCATCTTCCCTTGGAACAATCTTTACAGAAAATACCTCCACAGAACCGGCAATGGTGCCTTCCACGAGTCAGAGCTGTGAAAGGCAAACTGCATTGCAGGCACACACTGGTAGAGCTATCTGGTAACCATTCTGGAGGATCTGCCTGTAGCACCTCCCTGTATGCACTGTATTGTAAAGCATTTGTTTCAAGTAGTGGTGGCGCACTAGGAACGCATACAGATGGATGTACATTAACATCACCATCCTTGTCAAATCCTAGAAATGAGACATCCGTGCTGAAACTTTGCTGCTGCAGTGTATTATCCTGGTTCTTATTTGTGCCCGAAACAATAGCAGCCAGCCCAGTTAGGACAGTCTTCAAATTGATATTTGAACTAGCTCGTGTTGGAACAAATGGATCTTCTCTAGAATCGTACTCCGATGGGAAATCTGGCTCCAGGGACGGTTCATAGAGATAATCCTGCGCTGGGTAAATGTTTGCTGGAACTAGACTAGATAGATGACCTCCCTGGTTGTTGCTATCGATTTTGGAGAGGGAAGAGTACGATGTCACTTCATTCGGGGCCCCCATAGAATCATTTAGAGACAACAATCATGTGGCAACAACACAAGATCACCTGCAAGTGATTGCACATAACTTACAGTCAGCAAACAGGCATTACAATTTGAGTCCAAAAACAACAAAGCCTTTGTATTTGAGAATGACGATTCTTAGTAGTAGCTTTGTACTTCTACCCCAAAAAAAAAACAAAAAAAAAACAAAGGAGCTTTCTACCTGTACACTTTCAACATCAACAATAACCAATGCAACAAACTGAACAGGTCACGGTTAGGATCCATGCCATTCCAAGTGCCACCATAAATCTATCTGAATGCATATTTAACTGAAACTAAAGGTGAGCTGCGCTCTTACAGCTAAGCTTGAAATAATTCCCCAATAGAGATAATCCGAACCATGCTACACCTAGCGTGCATGTGCAAGCAACTAAGACAAACAAAGATCACGAAACCCTAACATGGGATAGACCAACAAATTAACCCTACACGGCTACACCAAATCAACACTAATCAATAATAGACGCGATGAATCCAACCCCCAATTCAACGCAATCCGATCGCTCGCCAGGAGCAGAGCAGAGCACACCGCTCGCTAGCTGGCCGCCCCCAAATCCCATCCTAATCCGTACATCGGCGAGCAAAAACGAAGGCGAATCCAGGAGAGGAAGGGGATCAGCGAGCTTGGCGCTTACCGGATCGAATCAATCGGAGGCGGTCGCGGGGGGATTCGGGTGGCGGCGATCGCCGGGGCGGAGGAAGCGTCGGAGTTGGGGATTGGGGTTTCGTCGGAGAAGAGGAGAGGAGAAGCGAAAGGCTACCGCGTCCTCTCCTCATCTTCGCGTTATCGGGTTTCGGGTTGGCCGCGCTCGCGTGATTGCGGGTTTCACGGGATGCGGGCGGCGCAAGGACCCGACACCCGACCGACCGGGACACGTGTCGCGTTGACGGGCCGGGTCTCCTCGCCCGCTAAGGGCCCACGTATTTGGCCCATCCAGCTTGGGAATTTTTTTTGGGCCGAGGCGAGAGGCGAGAGGCGAGAGCCACCGGCCTCGTCGTCGGCGGCGGGCGGCGGCGGCGGCGCTGCGTGCGGGAGCGTCGAGCTGGGTGGCCGCTTTGCACGCCGTCGGTGGGGATCGCTACTTCGCCGCCGTCTCGGCTCGTCGCCGGCTGCTTCTCCTACCGCTGCCTCTTCCGGCCACCGGTCGCCTGCGACGGTGAGTGTTTTCCTTCAAGCGGTTGCAATTTGCAAATCATCTCTGAACATTCAGTGGCACGAATGGCTTAGTTTGGGGATTTTCTACGATTTCTGGGGCACTAGCTAAGAGAAAGCGTAGAACACTTCAAAAACTAGGGAATATTTTGGGGCGGATTTTTAGGGGAAATAAAGAGATATGGCAATGCCATCAACATAGAGTCATAGAGAATCTTGTTATTCATTTATTTCATTCATAGTATCCATGAAAAGGCCAGAGCATTACATCAATTTCTTCCATTGAAAACCCCACAAGAACTGGCCCTGAAATCAACTAAACCCTTAGAAACTAAATGGATGCATTCGTTCCTCGATTTCTGTTTTTCTTCACCCCTGGATCAGCACTGCAACAATGGAGCACCCATTGCCCATTCTTTTCACCGGGTAAGGCCAGATCATTTGGTGGAGGCCTCTCCCTCAATGGCCAATGGAACGGTGGTAGCCTGCACAAGAACACAAAGCAACAGTACAAGAATAAGCACAAAGGCTATAGGCTGAGATGAAATGGATGAAGGAAAGTGCGATAATGTTGCGCATACCATCTTGCGGTACTTGAGGGCGTACAGCATCTCCAGGTAGCGGCGTGTCTCACGCCTGTCGAGGTTGGTGACATACTTCCAGAAACCGTAGACACCGGAGAGAGTCATCAGCCTCTCAGAGTAGAGCTTCCATGTGTACCTGCATCGATATCAAGTGGCAACATCTCAGTTAGATCCTAGATAGTGTTCATCTTCATCATATGGTAACATGGTAAGACGAGAATTTTGCATACTTCTCCTCGATGCGCTGAAGTCCACCCTGCGAGATCTTGATCCAGTGGTTTGGGTCTTCCTGACACTTCTCAAAGAACTCCACGAGCAGCGCCGAGGCCTTGTCGTTCTGGTAAGGATCAATGTGGTAGCCAGACACGCCGTGCACGATGATCTCGGCTGGACCACCATAGGCAGTTGCAAATGTTGGAAGACCACAGGTCATGGCCTCAATCACAGTTAGCCCAAAGGCCTCATAGAGAGCGGGCTGGTTGCAAAAAGAAAAGAGAAAATCAGAACTAGCTAACACTACAAATTTGTTGGAGAGCTCATAGCTTGACAGTGTTCATCACCTGCACAAAGGCTCCCCTCATGTCGCAGATGTAGCGGTAGAGCTCACCATTGCGGACACGGTTCATCTGAGCGGAGATCCAGCGGATGTGGCCATTCAAATTGTACTGCTCGATCAGATTAAACATCTTCTTGAACTCAGCCTGCTCTTCTTTGTCCTTGGATTCCTTGCCATGGTCACCACAGACAACCACAAGGTTTACTAGCTCTTGCAGGCGAGGGTTCCGACCATACAACTCAACCAGACCAGTCAAATTCTTGACATGGTCTAGCCTAGCCATCGAGAAGATGATTGGCTTCTTCTTGTCCTTCAGAACAAACCTACAGAGGTAGTCCAGTAAGATAACAGGCATGATATGCATATGTTGAGTTACAACTCAAACTGGTAAAAGATTATACAATACTCACTTGTGCTCAGTGTTTTCAACATCACTGAAGAGTAGCTCCTCTATCTCTAAATGGAGAGAGGTGAGCCTCTTCTGTGATTCGGTGAATGGGAAGTAGATGGACATGTCAGCACCAGGAGAGACGATGTTGAACTTGGGGTCAAAGACATCGATACCATGGACAACACGATAAAGGCCAGGCATTGTGAATGCCATGTGAGACTCATACTGCCCCACAGTTTCCTTGCTGAAAATTGGATGATGATGTAAGATCAGCTTATGCCATTTACAAATATCCAGAAAGTTTGTAAAAGGAAAATCTTACTTTCCAGCAATCTCCTGGAAGGTACTTGTGATGATGAAGTCAGCATGGTTCATTGCAATCAGGTCAGCTGTGAACTGGCAGGAGAAGTGATAGTGATCCTCAAACTTCTTCCAGTAAAGGTCGGAGTTGGGGTACTTGGTTTTCTCAAGTGCATGGGCGATTGTACACTGCACATGATGGAACAAGAATACTACAGTGAATAATTGAAATACTATGCTTATCATAAAAAAAATTGTATTGAATAAGGTGCTAGAATTCGTACATGAGTGACACCCAACTTGTGTGCCAGCAAACATGCAACAAGGTTGCCATCACTGTAGTTCCCAATGATCAGGTCAGGGGTGGCCTGCAGCTCTCCAGAAATCTCGTGTGCCACATCCTGAAAGCAACAGAAAAGAATGATAAGTTGATCATTTTTTTTAAGGAACCTAAGTTGATTATTTTGATGAAACGATGACAATAAACTTGTTGGAAGATGAGACATACATCGGTGTAAGTTTCCAGGTAAGGCCAGACTTCAAAACGCGAGATCCATTTGCGAACAGTCCCATTTTCTGTTCGGAATGGCACACGCAGGATATGAGTGTGCTCAGTGCCTAGGACCTTCTCAAGGCGCTGGCCACATGTGGTGCCATGCGCATCAGGTAGCAACCTGGTCACCTATGTAATACCAAAAAGGCCTCATTATTTGGAATCAATTAAAGTGCAAGGTTGTAATTGACCTTATTGGGTATTGAACTTACAATGAGAATTTACGTTCAAATAAAAAACTTACAATGAGAATCCTTGGTGTGATGTTTAGACCTTGTTGCTTGATCCTCAGCAGCATCTCATTCTCCATAGCACGGACTTGATCCAAAATGTAGACAACCTGTAAGTTGCCATCACATAAGAAAACTGGGGCATCAGTCTTGGACTCTTGGTGGTTTCAATTATATAAAGAGGTAACATTCCAGCTCGTAGAACTGGATAGTATATTACCTGCCCACCGGTATCAGGGTACCCCAAGACATTAGCCTGTGCAAAGTAACCATGCGGGGAGAGGATAACAACATTGAACACCATTGGGATTGTTCCAAGGAACTTCTCCAAGGCGGACGGCTCAGGGGCCTCAAGAAGGTCCAAGAGAAGGTGAATAGTCTCACGCACTCGCTGAGCGCAGTCACCCCAACCCTTCTCCAAACCAAGCTCTTGGAACCTAAATTTATTGATGAAAGAACATTGTCAGATATGCATTGATAGTAACTTCTATTTGGTCAGACATTGCATGACGATTGTGCAGTACCTGTGATGGAACTCTGAATATGGGGTGTCAGCTGTAATGCCTGCAAGATGTTTTTCTGCCTTCCTCAATGCACCTTGGAGAGCATCGAGACTGCGAATCCTGTCGTTCAACATCATGGTCTGAAAAAGGACGGACATAAGTTATTGCAAACTCCGCTTGATTCAGCAATGAGTAGTAGTTCCAGTTGTCATGGCAAAGGCAATGAATACAAGGATTCAGACAACACACTAGTTTATAAATCATAGTAAATATATGGATCGGTTAATCAAATCAAGAAATCGGAAAGTGTAACCTACCATCCCTTTGTAGTTGTGCGCACGAAGAAAGTTGAGCAGGGGGTACATGCTCTCTTTGTCATGGAACAGCTTTGACGACAGGTGCCTGTTCAAGAACTGCACCCCATTGCCAATAGACTTCGACAACGATGGGCGAGGGAAGGAGGCATTGAATGGCTCAAAGTCCAGCTCAAGCACAAAGTTGTTCTGGGTGCTGAAAACAATCACATGATTGTCAAATCAGGAATCTAAGGTATAACTTTAAGCATGGTATTGGTTAAAATCACAGCTCCAGATACCTTCCATCCACAAGCTGCTCCTTGAACTGCAAGTATTCAGGGACACTCAGCTCCTCAACACCAAGCTGGCTTACATTGATCCTCAGATACTCCCAGACACCAGGCCTTGGGCGAATGGCAAGGGCAATCCATGGAGGGATGACAATCGCCTCCTGCACAACAAACCAGCAACATTTTTTTACATCAGAGCTGAACATTTGGGAGTACCATTCAGCATGATAGTGCAGTGAGTTCTGCTGATGCAAACCTGTGCTCCCCTCAGGACATCCTCTAAGGCAGAGTCCTTCAGCTTCTCACGCTCGCCCTCAGGGATTGCGGCGTTGTACTCAGCAATGATCTGGTGGGGCTGTAGCATTCCCTTTCCTTGGTTCACAAGCCTGAACAGAAAATTGCATAACAACAGTTATTTTAGATTTACCAACTTTGTATTACTTGAAATTCGAAAATGTATTGTTTTGTGGGAATGAACAAAAACTTTTTTCCTTTTTTTTAAACAAACAGAACCGATTTAAATATTTTTTTTGTTCCATATGTTAATCCATTGATATGATGGAACTGTAAAAAGCACTATATTGGAAATACAGGAATATTTCTTGACACTATACAGAACAATTAAAACAGATCACCGTCAGAAATTGTTCTCTCCAACTGAAAAATTAAAAGCACTTCTACTGAGAGTTACCAAAGGATATTATAGAAACGACGGAATGGATAATAGCAGATATATTCTGGGGTGATCATCAGACTTAACAATTTACAGCTAAGATCATGGTTGTATTGGGCATGTAGTAAATGCACTCTTTATCCAGCTAACATCAGCATAACTTTGAGATAAACAAAGCAATCAATATGCATCATTTGAACTAGATCTTTGTACTTGTAGATCAATACAAATTAAAATGAGAAGGATTTAAGTGCAAACCTTGAGAAGACAGCCACAAGCTCATTGGTGTGCGCGGAGAGGGAATCGCCGATGCGCTCCCTCATGCTGTGGAGACGGGTCAGGGCACGTTCTCCAGTAGTTTCCCCCATTGCTATCTTCTAGATGGATCCTCAAGCCTGAAAAACACAGACAGTTTATGAGTCCATTGAATGGACAAATGTTTTCAGTGAATAAACAGAATGATTTTTGAATAAATAAACAGAATTTGGATGTACTTATCTAACAAAAAGGTACTAAAACCCCTACTAGAAGTCAAAAACATTGCCATGACATTTGGACATCAAACATGGAAAGCACAAAGGGATAAGCATCATAAAATACAAGACTATGAACAAAGATACAAAAGATTAGTGACATTAGCTACAGCACTTCTGAGGAGCCCATAATGAGTGCCAGGTTCAAGGACATGAGAGTGGCACATCATGGAAATTATATTTAAAACTTTTGGGAAATTTTTGCTTAAATAACAATCTTTACGAGTAGGATAAAACAGAAACAAAAGGTTGCCAGATCCTTTTCTTGTCTCTGAATAAAGTTGCTAAATCTTGCTTCCTTTGTTAGAGAACACAGATCATGCAAGAAGAAGAACTCCAAAAGAGAAACCATAAGCCCAGAGCTTGCAAAATGGCATGTCCTGTATATGCAGCCGGCAGGCAGGACCTGCAGTTCTGTGCTGGATGGATCATAGCTACTCTCAACTTCAGAGAACAAACACAAACAAATCGACATTCTGAACCAAAATTCAGAGCAAGAACCCACACCAATACCAGAAACCCAAGCTGATGCAACCAGAAAAAAATTTAGCACCCCCCACTAATCCAGAGATCTCAGAAAAGTCCCTACTGTAATTCAGAGATCAACCATAACATCATGCATCCATAGCAACAATCCTAACAAGATCACTATGGACATAACACAGAACTACAGAAGCACTCTGCACTTCACAGTTCACACACACACACACACACACATGCTCTTCTCTACCTTGCACTAAAGGAGAAGAGGAGGAAACTCTATGGATGAACAGAGCAGAGAACCGATGGATGCTGGGAGAGCGATGCATCCACCTGTATTTATACACGAAAATGTGCAGGGAGGCGTGGGCCATGTGTCCCCTGCCTCACTCCCTGGTCCTCACTATCTTCCATCTTCTGTTTACTTTACTTGGCTTTCCACCACAAAATGACACCTGTTTCTGCTGCTCTTTCTTGGCAGGTTTGCAGCAACGGCTGTATGGGGATCGTAAAAGCTTCAGCTTGCCGGTAAACAGAAAAAAATGCGTTGGCATTTGTCTGTTGCACTAATATCTGTTCAAAAATGAAGTGCAGTAACCAGGGTTCACAATCCCAACCAAAACCGTCCTTCCCAGGACAGCTCGACAGCACAAACTTCAAGGTTTCCCGGCTAAGTTAAAAAAAAAAAACTAAAATTTAAAATTTTGACAAATTTTGTCTATTTTTGCTGGTTTACCAACGGTTTTAACGAAAACCAGAGATACCATTCGTGAGTAGTATTTGGTCAGGTAACGGGATTGTGAACCTTGGTAATATTACTAATTACTGTCCATATGAGCAACGCTTTGGGTGAAAATTACCACTAGATTACTGGAGAGAAGTGCATCACACCATGCACGAGCTTGCTGCCTCTGCTGATAGATTAGTTAGCTGGCTACCATACATGCTGGTACTGTACTTGTCGCATAGCATTGCATATGCATGGGCCTTGCATTCTGCTAGCTAGCTACAGCAGCATGTCATTTACCAGTAACCTTTTTTGTTTTCACAAGAGCCATGCATGCATGCTGCTGCTCAGCCTCTGTGCCGTTGGAAGCGTCATGAACGAACGCTAAAATTCGCATGGCGCATCAGTAGATGTTCATCGCACGCATATATGTTGCACAAGTGCTAAACTCGTGGTCGAGAGGCACCCATCGGTGAGCGTTGGGTGTGTGATGAGCGATGTCGTTTAGTAACTTTTATTGTCAATTGATCGGTTGAGCTATGGTTGATAAGTGGTAGAAAAATGAACGAAGCAACTAAAAATGATTTATAAATGATCTATAGATAAAATTTTATATCTGACTATTAGCGGTTTAAACTGCAATAGTAGAAAATACACTACGATGGAAACACCCTAAAATCTAACTCCAAAATTAAGTTTCGAAAAGTACATTTAATTTTTTTTTCTTAGCTAATCGCCTGCAGGCATGCTTCCATGAAGGTCTTCTCAAGGTATTTAACACTTCATTTTTCAGATGTACTACGGTTGGAACATGCAACCAATCTGAAGGACTGCAAGTTGGAATTGAACAAACCAATCTGCGGATTTCGCAGATGGGTTCAGCCTTCAGAAACGTACGGTACAGCTGCTCCCGTTCGTCTCCAGCCCCGGTTTTTCTCCATGTTCCTCCCTGACACAATGGATTATCGATTGTTCCTGCAAACTGTTGCTAGCTGCTGCCTGCAATGCAAATGCAGAACAGAACATGCAGCTAGCTCACTGAAGAAGCAGCTGTGTAGGGTAACTCGTCTACTGCCGACCTCTCAATGTGCCGACCTAAGATGCATGCCTGCCAGGTGGCGGTGTGTTTGTTTTTGTTTTTTTCTTGGCTACAATCTTCTACTCCCTCCATCCCATAATATAAGTCCCATAATATAAGGAATTTTGAGTTTTTACTTGTACTGTTTGACCACTCGTCTTATTAAAAAAATTTGGAATTATTATTTATTTTTCTTGTGACTTACTTTATTATCCAAAGTACTTTAAGTACAACTTTTCGTTTTTTGTATTTGCACAAATTTTTTAAATAAGACGAGTGGTCAAACGGTGCAAGCAAAAACTCAAAATCCCTTATATTATGGGAAGGAGGGAGTAGAATTGTAATCGTGTACTACCTCCGTCTCTGAATAAGTCATTTTAGTACATGACTTTAACTTGATAGGCATCTATCTAGATTCGTGGTATTAGGATATAACTTGTATTAGATTAATTTATTCTGAGACAGATGTAGTAATTTTTCATGTTATATGCTAACTTCGCGCTGTCTTACGTGGGTTATTTCAAAAAAAAAAATTGCATGTCTAGCCATCTGCTTCAATGCAAACGAGTACTCATCATGCATTTTCAGTTCACCTCCTGAATTTCAGTACATTCTGCGTCACGGTTCTCCTTCTGCTTGTGAGTTTTGGTCCTTCCCAGCGTGCTTGGCAACCACTCTCTCAGTCTTAAAATATATTCATGATTCCAATGTATCTCAAAATACAATCACTTCTCTATCTACCTCCTCGTCTTAATCAGTCATAGCATTTCTTCATTTAATTTCTTTATCTATTTTTTTATGCCAACCAATCACAATCATTTTTCACCCTAAACTTCTGACAACCAAGTATTTGCAAAGAAACAATTTTCACTGGTTTTTATTGGAGAATTATTATTCAACAAAATATCAATTCTTTCATGATGATACGTACCATGCACGTTCAATTGGAACGATCGATCTATAAACTTACCTCTTCCTCCCAAGTGCTTCTCAATGGATCTCCGGGGCAAGCAATAAACCATGTCCGAGGCCTTAGACAAGGGGATCTACTCTCGCTGATGTTGTTCATCCTAGCAATGGAACCTTTTCATCGAATTCTTAAGGCGGCTGAAAATGCATCTCTTCTCTCTCCGATGGGTGGGAGTTTTGACAGATTCAGGTGCTCCCTGTATGCAGACGACGTGGCAGTTTTTGTAAAGCCTTAGGCTTCAGACTTATCGGTGCTTATAAGACTCCTAACTTTCTTTGCGCAAACCTCTGGCCTTCACACAAACATCAGTAAGACAGAGATCTACCCGATCAGATGTGAAAACATCAACCTCGTATCTCTTCTTGCAAATTTCCCTGGAATGGTAAAGCAATTCCCTTCTCGCTACCTTGGCCTGCCTCTCCATATCCGAAAGCTAAGGAAAATCGACTTCCTGCCGCTAATCGAAAAAATTGGCTCGTGAATTCCCGGCTGGAAAGGTAGGTTCTTATACTTCGGCCGGAAGGAAAACGTTGGTCCAATTGGTCCTAAGCTCTATGCCAATTCATCACTTCACCGCGTTGCAAGTGCCCAAATGGGTGATAAAAAGAATTGATCGCTTTAGGAGATCTTTTCTTTGGAAAGGAGAAGACCCTGACAAAACCAACCCAGGCAGCAGTTTAGTTAATTGGCAGACGGTGTGTAAGCCAAAAGTTTTGGGTGGTTTGGGCATCCTGGATTTAGAGAGGTTTTCGCGAGCCCTTCGTCTTCGTTGGCTTTGGCTCAGTTGGAAGGATGAAAACAAACCATATGGGCTGGCATGAGCATTCCCTGTGATGATACAGATAAAAGGTTGTTTCAGGCAGCAACGACAATTGAGCTAGGTGATGGCGCAAAAACAAGCTTTTGGCATGACAATTGGCTACAAAACAGCTTCCCAAAAGACATTGCACCACTGTGTTTCAAGTTGGCAAAAAGAAAGCAAAAAAGCGTCCATTAAGAGCTCCATAACAATAATTGGTTGATCTCTTTCAGGCAAATAACATCAGTAGAAGAAATCCACGAACTTGTTTACCTTGGGAGCATGCTTCAGGGAGTCCTGCTTACCCCGCGTCCTGATGACATCTCTTGGAATTGGAATGAATCCAAAGTTTACACAAGTAAGAGTGCTTATCTTTTCCAATATCAAGGATCTTTTGTTTCCTTAGATTTCTCTTCGCTCTGGAAAGCGCCGGCTGAGCCGAAACTTAATTTTTTTGGCTGGCTAGTCCTCCACCAGAAAACTCTTACAGCTCAAAACTTGTTGAGAAGACACTGGCCGTGTAATTGGATTTGTAGTTTATGCACAAGCGCCTTTGAAGACACTAATCATCTGTTTAGCGAATGCCCCTTCTTCAAGGAAGTTTGGTCTCTAGTTACTTCCTGGCAGCATTTACCTACAAACAATGTTGGCCTCTCTGTCGGAACCTCTGATTGGTGGGCCCAAATCAATTGCGTGGGATCGAAGGAGCAAAAGAAGGCGATGAGAGGAGCTCTGCTTACCACTTGGTGGAATGTTTGGTTAGAAAGAAACAGGAGAATTTTCATCAACATTTCAACCTCAGAGAGAGCAGTGGCATATATAGTAAAACAAGATCTTGATCTCCGTTGCTCGGCTTTTAGGCCTCCATAGTTTTCTGTTGTTTCGTGCCATGTATTGTTGTACCGTTTTCTTTTTATTTTCTGGACTGAACTGATTTGTACTATTTTTTCTTCCTTCTAATTAAATTCTGGCAGATCTCCTGCTGTCGTTCTCCTTAAAAAAAAACTTACCTCTTACAATATAACTTCATCTGTCCTAGAATGTAATAATCTAGTATAGAATATATGGATATTACAACGAATTTGCAGAATGTGTTTCATTATGTACTAGTTTGTTATATTTTGAAACAGGTGTAGTAGTAATTACTAATCCCCTAGGCACATGAAAAGGCACAAGAAGAAAGTAGCGATCGACAGTCCAATGCCACTTCCCTCGACACACCGTTTCACTATCCACCTTTTATTGCTCGTCTGGTCTGCACCAGCGCTTGCGATCAATGCTCCGAAAAGCATCATAAGGAAGAAAAACGTTATCCAGCTGATCTGAAAAAGAAAAAATTATAACATAAAAGTTTTATCGCGGCCTGAAAGTTTTGATTGTGAATGAATTGCAGTTAATGTCGGGTGTTCTTGTAAAGGTTTAGAATTTTGTTTTATTTATTTTCTAGTTTCTAAAAGATGTGAGTGAACTGATGACATGCATTGCTATATCTTTATATAAAGGAATAGAAATAAATGACAACATGACGAATAGTAAATTAGATCTAGAGTGCCGATTTTTTTCTCTTCTAATTTCACTATAGATCTTGGCAAAACTATCCGAAAACTGTATATTTAGCCAATGAATTGCAAACTACGTACTCCTACCTATTTATCGTCGATTTTTTTACAAAACCATGTACATGAAATTACATCAAAATAGCTGTGTGAAATCGTTCTGGACATCTAATATACCATATGAGAAAATTCCTTATGTGCCCACGAGTTTTCGGTCAATCCCTACGTATCTCTGAATTTTACTTCATCCTCTATATATATGTCCGAGTTTTTAATTCGAGTTTTTAAATTAAAAGGGACATGATTATTGACACCAGATTTCAAAACAAAATTTATATTTTCAAACATTTTTTTAAAAAATAATGAAATCCAAAAAAGGTTTTATACGGAATTTGAAAAGGAGAAATTGTTTCTTATTTGGGTTTAAATTTCAGCAAAAAATTTTGAATGAATTTAATCAAATCTGATTTGAAACTTATTTTAAAAATCTAAGTTTTAGTTTTCAAATTTATGATCAAATAATTATTTCTTGTTTGTTTTTATAAACAAATCAACTTTGATGTTGAGAGCCGTAATTTTTTTTTCAATTTACTATACTAAGCAATAAGTAAGACAAAGGGGGTAATAATGACATTTTTGAACAAATCTAATGGTCAAATGACAATCAACTCACGGAATGGGCACATAGCCTATAGGGGATAAAAATGAAAACTCAAGAGTACGTTTAGGATAAGACCAAATTCAAAGGCATGGGAGGGATTAGGCGAAAATTCATGGATCCGGAAGGGATTTTCTCAAATATATACAGCTAGGTTTTACGAATCTATCTGAACTTTTCTCCATTGTTAATTTAAATCAGCTAGCCATTGTTAACTCAACAAAACAAAATCAAGTTGGGATTGGATGAGCTTACCCAAATTGGATAGCAAGGGCCTTCTTGATTGCATTCAACCCTCATTGCCTTGTAATGCTTCTTGAGGGCGAAGAAGGTCCCCGTGCAAGCGTGGTACCAGAACCTGCCGACGCGGCCATCCGAGGTCGTCGCCGCCGCCGCCGTGAGCTCGGCGAGGACGTCGCCGGCGCTTCGCCGGCGATCGGCGGCGGCGGCGGGACGTCGACGCAGAACGCCGGCGAAGAAGGTTCTTGCCCTCGCAACGTGGTACAGGACCACGCGAGAGCGGCAGTCCGCCCAGTCGTCGTCGGCCTCGGGCGCCGCGGCCGCCGCCGCCGCCAGCTCGGCGAGGGCGTCGGGCGTGAGCAGGTCGCCGCCGGCGGCGGCGGTGGCCCTGACGAAGACGGCCGTGGGGCAGGGGGCGCCGCATAGCGTGCAGAGAGCGGCGCCGGCGGCGTCGACTCCATTATCGGATGTGCGGCGGCGGCGGAGGGGGATGATGCAGGCGGAGCAGACGGCGACGCGGTGGCCTCACGGCGAGCCGATGGCCACCCACTCCGGCGATGGCTCCGTGCTGCACACCACGCAGTTGCTGCTTGTAGCGGCGGCGGCGGCGGCGGCGCCGGCGGCGTCGCCTTGAAGCTGGATGTCGATGACGTGGCAGATCTTGGGACCCACAGCTTGATCCATGTGGACGTACACGTATGTGCCCGATCGGTAGGTTAAAGTATATATAATGCGACAAACAAAATACTTATATACTATTTGTAAATCAACTAAAGAGATCGTGTGTATTTATAATTTGACTCGAACATATATATGAGATTGCCGTCCATGTACGTGTCAGGCACGGATTATATACGTCACGGCTCTTTTGAGATCCTTTACCCTCTTTTTCTCGGATCTGTATCAGGTGCAGTCAGTGACACTGTAGCACGAGGTACTGTTCACATGGTTACTGTAGCTTTAGATCTGGACCATTGATCATAAAAATGGATGGTCCATGTTGTGTGCAGTTGCTAACGTGCAGTCACTATTTTTGACTGCACCTGATCCCAATTCCTTTTCCTCGTGGTTTGCCGTGGCTCTTCGCCTCCAATCCTCCCGGTGAACCGGTGCCGACACCTCCGCCCATGAGCCCAAGAGTCGTGACCCTCGTCGCCGGAGTGGTTCATCTTCTTTCTTTCCGTGCACAGGGACCATTGCTCTACTCATCGTTAATTCGCATGTCGTTCCTTGATGGGAATACAATTGATCCAAGATAGTACTCCCTCTATCCCTAAATATTTGATGCCGTTGATTTATTTTAATATGTTTGACCCTTTGTCTTATTTAAAAAATTTAAGTAATTATTAATTCTTTTTCTATCATTTGATTCATTGTTAAATATACTTTTATGTATACATATAGTTTTATATATTTCAGAAAAGTTTTTGAATAAGACGAACGATCAAACATGTTTAAAAAAATCAACAGCGTTTGTCGGTGATATGGGACCGGGAGTATCATGACTAGAGGCTTGAGGCAGACACAATCGCCCACGTGGCCTGGCACCTTCGGGGACGTCGGGCCCGAGGGTGAGGTGTCCGCCCTCCTCCTGATTACCCCCGAGGGGGGGTCGGGTTGCGCTTGCCCCGGCCCCGAGGGCCGAGGCACCCCGACCCCCTTAAGGAAGTCTGCGCCACATATATGGGATAAGTGAGCACAGCTGTGCTCACCTAACAGCATTTATTGCAGTCTGGTCAAGCGTGTCACGCTGCATACAGCGCAGTACGGCGCGTTCCTTTATCCGGTCTGTGACCAGTCACAGACCGGTCAGATCACGGGTTAGGTGGCGACTGGCGGTCTGACGCACGCCTTACCCCATCCCGTCAAGGCAAGGTGTTACACAAGGAAGGGCAAACATGCATGTTGTTAAACTGACGCGTGGTGAACAAGAATGACCGGTCTGGCACTGGTCGCGTCAGCAACAGGCAGCCACGATCCCACGTTGCGCCTGTCTCCGCCGGGAGTGGAGGTAGGTGTGGGCTGTCCCATCGGAGTGTCATTCGGACAGCAACCATACCAATCTCCGTCCATAAAGAGAAGAAAAGTTCAGTTTGGAAAGGGGAGGGTGCATGTGGTATCCCCTTGAAGATAAAAAAGGAGGACCATGCCCACAAAGAGAAAGGGGGGGATTTGGATTTTCCCGGGAGAGGAGAGGGCTGGTTGATATTTTGTAACTTGCTCTTACACAGATCCACCAAAAACACAGGAGTAGGGTATTACGCTTCCCAGCGGCCCGAACCTGTATACATCGTCTGTGTCTCGCGTTTCTTCGGGGCACGCGATCTTTCCACATACAGAGAGAGCTTGAGATCTCACCCTAAGCCCCCGGCCGAACTGGCAAAGGGGGGCCTGCGCGGTCTCCCGGTGAGGAGCCACGAGCTCCGTCATCTGGCGCGCCAGGTAGGGGGCTCAGCGTGTGTTTTCTGAGCTCTCAGACTCTTCCGTGTGTGCCAAGTTTTTCTTGTTCAGCCTAATGGCCGAGCAAGGAAAAGCGCACGACCTCTCTCCGAGTGTGAGCGGCGACGACGGGGAGCCGAATCCACGCCGTCGAGCTCGTACTCCTCCACCTCCTCCGCGCCAAAGCCCTAAGCAGGGGGAGGCGCTTCAGAGGGTCGACAAATCCGTGGCATCACCAGTCGCAGGTGATGCAGGAGAACGGCGAGATGGGGAGCGTCGCCTCCTCGTCTACGGCGACGGCAGCACGCCTCAGGGTGCGCTTCAGGCTGCTGGCGCGCTCCTACGACACCCGCCTGTCGTCCATGACCCGGAGTCTCCAGCCCAACGATGGCTGGAAGACGTGGCCAACTTGGTCATGACGGCACAGCAGCGCCTGGGTGCTGGTGGACGGTCAGCCACCACCAAGACCTCCGGCGCCGCTACCACCGGCTCCGTGTCATCAAGGCGGAGGGCGCGGCGAGCGGCGGCGGCTGCACGTCATTCGGCTGCCACTCCCTCGTCGACACCGTCGACTCGGGAGGATCAGCATGGGGAGCCGGATGCCCGCCTCAACGTCGAGCGCCGGCGTAATAGCCGGCGTACTCCCCGTGCAACGGAGGGCGCCTCCTCGTCCAGAGTGTCACCTCGACACGGACGTGAAGATCAGCCCTCCGTGCCCCCGGCCGGTGGTGTTGGCTGTAGAGCCTTTGTGGCGAGTCTTCGGAATGTCCGTTGGCCCCCAAGGTTCCGGCCCACCATCACCGAGAAGTACGATGGGAGCGTCAACCCCACCGAGTTTCTCCAGGTCTATACGACCGGGATCGAGGCCGCTGGGGGTGACGACAGGGTCATGGCGAACTTCTTTCCCATGGCCCTAAAAGGACAGGCGCGGGGTTGGCTAATGAACCTGCCACCCGCGTCGGTCCACTCCTGGGAAGATTTGTGCCAACAGTTCACCATGAACTTCCAAGGCACATATCCGCGCCCAGGCGAAGAAGCGGACTTGCATGCAGTACAGCGAGGCGATGATGAGTCGCTTCGCTCGTACATTCAGCGGTTTTGCCAAGTCCGCAATACTATACCATGCATCCCTGCACACGCGGTGATCTACGCGTTCAGGGGGGGTGTGCGGCACAACCGCATGCTCGAAAAGATTGCCTCCAAAGAGCCCCAGACTACCGCAGAGCTTTTTCAGCTCGCGGACCGAGTGGCTCGTAAGGAGGAGGCATGGACCTGGAACCCCTCCGGTCCCGGAGTGGCAGCTTCGGCCGCCCCCGGATCCGCTGCTCAGACAGGGCGGCGGGACAGGAGGAGGAAGAAGAGGTCGGCCCATTCCGACGACGAGGGTCATGTCCTCGCCGTCGAGGGCGTTTCGCTGGCCACCCGAAAGGGGAGGTCTGCGAGCGACAGAAAGAAGGCCGGCGCTCCTTGACCTCGACTACTTGGAAGAGCGAAGGCGGCGCGCGGCCCTCCGAGCCGCGCGCTACCAGCAGAGCCTGCGGCGCTACCATCAGCGCCACGTCCGGGCCCGATCACTCTGCGTCGACGACCTCGTCCTACGCCGCGTCCAAACGCGTGCTGGACTGAGCAAACTCTCACCAATGTGGGAGGGTCCGTATCGAGTGATCGGCGTCCCCCGGCCGGGCTCCGTTCGGCTGGCCACGGGCGACGGCACAGAGCTGCCTAACCCGTGGAACATCAAACACCTTCGTCGCTTCTACCCCTAGTGGGGGTCGGGTGTCAGGTTTCGGGCTCGGGCCAACCCCGCACCCCCCCGGGCGTGCAGGGTTGGCCGGGGGCTTATCTTTTTTCTCTTCCGTATTTCAACAAAAGCATTTTCGATTTCCTAAAGGCTGTGTCTGTGCTTTTGTTTCCTTTTTGAAGAATCTTGACTTGAAATAGGTCACTCGTGCTCAACCTTGCCCTCGGGGGCTCGGTTCGGTCAGCTAAAATCGCCAAACGGGGCCCAGAACCGAGCCGTGCCCCGGGGCGTGGTGAACTCCGGGGGGGAATCGGCAAAAACCCACAATCGGGTCACCCATAACCCTCGGTCACCACGTTCCCGGCCTGGCCAGTCTCGACATGTGGATCTCCCCAGGCACTAGCCCCGACCCGAGCCAGTTGAGGACTAGGACCTGGGCACGAGCCCTTGATCAAGCCAAGACACAGAAGGACCGCGGCACAGACCATCCTCGTCTCATACACACAACAAATAGAATTGACATAGAAATTTCCTCTTTATTTGGTTGCAGATTAAATTAGTCTATACAAGAAGGGGGCCCGAAGGCCTCGGAAGAAGAAAGAAAAAGCTATTCAAGATTGGCGGGGGCCTGGGGGCTCACTCCGACGCGCCCGGGTCACCAGCCTTGTCGTCGTTATCGTCCGCACCACCGTCGCCGCCCTCCTCGTCGGAGTCGAGGGCGAACACGAGCCGAGGGGCCGTACCCTCGAAGCTGTGAACGATGTGGTCGGCGGCGTCCCGGACCTGCGCGCGTGCGCCGTCCTCGGTTCCGAAAGGGAACTCTTCCAGCGCTGCCCACGGGGAGAAGTCAGGGTCCGAGAGGCCCCCAAGCCGAACGGCGGCCCAAGGCCCCCGACGGCCGGAGTTGGCCCTCCGCCTGCTTGTCCGACGGTGTCAGGCGCCCCCGACCCTCAGGATAGCCTCGGGGCCACTGCGGGAAGGCCGCGCCTGTCGCCCTCTTACCCCGAGGATATCGGCGCAGAAGCCGAGGGCGCCCCGCGCTGCCTCTCGGATGAAGAGCGCCCTGGAGATGCGGCCCCTAGCGAAGAGGATCGGCCCCGCCGAAAGGTGCAGCGGCCCGTCTACTTTGTTAGTGAGGCCCTCCGGGACGCCAAAACCCGATACCCTCGGGCCCAGAAGATGCTATACGCTATTCTGATGGCTCCGAGAAAAGCACCATCACCATATCTCCAGGCGAAGCAAATCGGCTCGCCCAGATTCGTGCGCTGCTCAGGTAACGTGGCAGTCTTGAAGAGACCGCCCATTATGGACAGCCAAGTCACCATTACCAATGTGCATGGATTGAGACCGTTGGGTATTTTGCCCAACTACGGAGACCGGTCCCACCTGTCACAGGGTGGCGTCACACCTGACCGCTTCCCTTGGGAAGGGAAATTGCTCTGGCATAACGCCGGGGGCTACTGTCGGTGATATGGGACCGGGAGTATCATGACTAGAGGCTTGAGGCAGACACAATCGCCCACGTGGCCTGGCACCTTCGGGGACGTCGGGCCCGAGGGTGAGGTGTCCGCCCTCCTCCTGATTACCCCCGAGGGGGGGTCGGGTTGCGCTTGCCCCGGCCCCGAGGGCCGAGGCACCCCGACCCCCTTAAGGAAGTCTGCGCCACATATATGGGATAAGTGAGCACAGCTGTGCTCACCTAACAGCATTTATTGCAGTCTGGTCAAGCGTGTCACGCTGCATACAGCGCAGTACGGCGCGTTCCTTTATCCGGTCTGTGACCAGTCACAGACCGGTCAGATCACGGGTTAGGTGGCGACTGGCGGTCTGACGCACGCCTTACCCCATCCCGTCAAGGCAAGGTGTTACACAAGGAAGGGCAAACATGCATGTTGTTAAACTGACGCGTGGTGAACAAGAATGACCGGTCTGGCACTGGTCGCGTCAGCAACAGGCAGCCACGATCCCACGTTGCGCCTGTCTCCGCCGGGAGTGGAGGTAGGTGTGGGCTGTCCCATCGGAGTGTCATTCGGACAGCAACCATACCAATCTCCGTCCATAAAGAGAAGAAAAGTCCAGTTTGGAAAGGGGAGGGTGCATGTGGTATCCCCTTGAAGATAAAAAAGGAGGACCATGCCCACAAAGAGAAAGGGGGGGATTTGGATTTTCCCGGGAGAGGAGAGGGCTGGTTGATATTTTGTAACTTGCTCTTACACAGATCCACCAAAAACACAGGAGTAGGGTATTACGCTTCCCAGCGGCCCGAACCTGTATACATCGTCTGTGTCTCGCGTTTCTTCGGGGCACGCGATCTTTCCACATACAGAGAGAGCTTGAGATCTCACCCTAAGCCCCCGGCCGAACTGGCAAAGGGGGGCCTGCGCGGTCTCCCGGTGAGGAGCCACGAGCTCCGTCAGCGTTAAACATTTAGTAGGGGAGGAGGGAGTAGTACATATTCGGTTGCAGATTTGAAAATTTCTCAGTGCTCGATCGATTGGGGGTTTTGGGAATGGTTTGGATCTTCATGAATTTGTATTTAGGTGGTGCAAGTTTGGTGGTGCATTTGATTTTGCTGGGTTCTCTGTCCAAGACTCCGTGTCAAGATCGACGACAGCTACGGCCAGCAATCCCCAAAGAGATTGCTGGTCGGTGCCCGATATCGGCCCACCCGAAATTAAACATTTTTAATGGGCTGAGAGTGCAAAGTCCATGAAACCGTATAAAGCTATAAGCCTGGTGAGGAAAAACCAAATATTCTATGGGCTTGTTTGGGGGGAGTTTTTAGATTCTAAGAAGCAGCTGTTTGGTAGCCAGCTTCTGAGAATCTGGAAAAACTCTGTAACCCAGCTTCTTGCTTCTTAGTTTATTTTTCAGAATCTGTAACTACATATTCTCAGAAGCTGTGGACTGTTTGGGGCAGCTTATAGTAGAAGCAGCTGCTAGGAAAAGCTGCAGCTGGGACAAGCTCCCCCAAACTGGGCCTATGCTGTATTTGCCGTGTGTTTGTCGAACAGGTAACCATGCTTAATGCTGCATTATGTATTTCTCTTGTGTGCGTGTTGTAGATAAAAATAAAAACCACGGGAAAAAAAACACCTCTCTCCTCGGGTTTTCTTTTCCCAAAGGATATTGGCGGACATTAATCAGAATTTGCAAATTAAATCGAATCCATGATGGCTAGATGCTGGTGATCTTCGACAACTACAACCTTTGATATCAGGATGTTGAGCCGACTTGTGCGTGGCAGAAGGCTTTCTAGCAATTTTAAACTTCTAGTGCTTAAAGGTTGCATGTAGATTAGATGTTACAAAACTATGGAGTCGGCTTTAGTTATGATTAGGACTTTGATTCCGTGATCTCGTTGGTGGAAAACATCAAGCACCTCCTCTCTCCCTCAATTCTTTTAGTGTGTCACATGTACCCTTCACGGCAGTTGTGCTGATCTTTATGTAATTCTCCATGTACTCTTTCTATTCAGGTCTCCTGTGCTTGTATGACAAAAGTTTTCTCCTGCGTAAATCCGTTTGACATGATATATTCAAGTCAACATTTCACCCTCTGATGACCCTTATAAAAAACAGGTTCTCAAAAATGAAAAAAAAATCTATTGGTTCAAAAAGAGAAATATTGGGCTTGTTTGGTTCTTTACCCTACCAATTCATTGGTAGTGCCAAAATCTAGGCAAACTTTGGCACTACCAAAATATTGGTAGGGTAAAATTATTTAGCAATCATTTGGATTGTTACCAATATAAAGCCAAATTCTCATTGTATAAGGAAGAAACTTCTAGAATATGATTAAATAGGATTGGGGCACTATCAAATATTTGGCTCAATCCAAAATAACACATATATACTATTCAATTTGCCTATAATTTTTGGTATCAAACCAAAACGGCCGATTATTTGCACATTAGACCTTTTTAGTTGGCAGAAACCCATATAGGCCCTCCTGCTTATCAGGAAAGCCCAGGCCGCAGAAGATCCGGAGCTAGGGTTTTATCCCAAACGAGAGCCCACCTCGGCCCATATAAATTCTCCCATCCCCCCCAACCCCTCGCGACCTCTCCCGCCGCCGCCGCCGTCCTCCTCCACCTCCTCCGCTCTCTCGCGCACGGCGCACGCGCCCGAAGCCCTAGACCCCCCGGCGGCGAAGATGGCGGCGGAAGGCGGTGCCGCCGCTCGGGCGCTGTCCCAGCGGGAGCAGGACATCCAGATGATGCTCGCCGCGGACGTCCACCTCGGCACCAAGAACTGCGACTTCCAGATGGAGCGCTACGTCTACAAGCGCCGCACTGACGGTACCGATCTGAAACCCCCCCCCTCTGCCTGCATTATACTCAGATACTCTTGTGTACGATCGTCGGCTACCGGTAGATCTGTTCGTGTTGTTGATTTGATTTCGCGTGGAAAAAAAATGAACCAGCGATATATGGCTTTGTTATCTTGGATCTTGTACGCGCGTATGGTTATTGCTGTCTATTAGATAAACCGCGGGAGAGTGGTTATTGAGAATTATTGATGTGTTAAAATGCTGGTCTGCTTGATTTGATAATCTTACATGAGGTAGAAATTAATAAATGTTTGTTTGCTGAATCATATGAACATATAATTGTTTTGCAATGTTATTCCTTTGTTACCTTTTAGCGATTTAAGTTGATTTAGTTTATACTGGTAAGATAGCTGTAAGTGCTTCTCGAAAATGTGGGTGATTTGTTTGACCAAAGCATCTAGAATGTGGAATGGTAGAGTGTGATCTCGTAAGCGTGAGCCATGGAATCATGTTAAGGTTAAATTTCTTTGCTTTACAATTACTGCTCTCAATTGACTATGTTGTAAATTAGTTGGTCTTTCTATGCTGTTTTTCAGGTATCTACATTATTAACCTTGGCAAGACCTGGGAGAAGCTCCAGTTGGCTGCGAGGGTCATTGTTGCAATTGAAAACCCTCAGGACATCATTGTGCAGTCTGCGAGGCCCTATGGCCAGAGGGCTGTTCTCAAGTTTGCTCAGTACACTGGTGCTCACGCCATTGCTGGTAGGCACACTCCTGGTACATTTACCAACCAGCTGCAGACCTCATTCAGTGAGCCACGCCTTCTTATCCTGACTGACCCCAGGACTGATCATCAGGTAAGATTTCAGTATGTTTGATTGTTTCTTGGTAATTTGATCTGCCAATTGAGTGCACTCTCAAGCCTGCCTGTTGTAATGTGTACAGCCAATTAAGGAGTCTGCACTTGGAAACATTCCTACCATTGCCTTCTGTGACACTGACTCTCCAATGCGCTATGTTGATATTGGTATTCCTGCTAACAACAAGGGGAAGCAGAGCATTGGTTGCCTATTCTGGCTTCTTGCCAGGATGGTTCTCCAGATGCGTGGTACAATTCTCCCAGGACACAAGTGGGATGTCATGGTATACTCGCAATCTAAACTAGTATCATGCCTGTAATGTTTGGATTCTGAAATATAATCACTGATGTATGTTGTTTTTCCTTTTTGTAGGTTGATCTGTTCTTCTACAGGGACCCAGAGGAAGCGAAGGAGCAAGAGGAAGAAGAGGCGGCTCTGGTGGCTCCTGATTATGGTGCGGTTGCGGAATATGCTGCCCCAGCGGCTGATACCTGGGGTGGAGAATGGGGCACTGACGCTGCAGCTCAACCTGCTGCCATTCCAGCACAGGCTGGTGCTGACTGGACTGCTGCTCCAGGTCGAATTACTTAATACTCTGTTTACATGATCACATTCTAAATGCATGCATTCCATAGAAAGAAAACTACCTTGTAACCAAATGCAACGTGCTCTCGTTTGATGTTTTATCGGGTTCTTGCCTAACCCTTAAAGTTCTCACATGTTGATATTTATTCTCAATTGCAGCTCCTGCAGCCGGAGGATGGGACACGGCTGCTGCCCCTGCCCCTGGATGGGAACAAGGCAGTGCACCAGTCCCAGCGGCAGCACCCACCCCTAACTGGGGGGAGTGAGTGAAAGAGTAACTGATCCAGTTCATGGGTCAGAGGCTGAGTTTGTTGTCGGGAGCAGCTGGTAGACACTATTTAAGTAGCTTTAATCTTTTTACAGTACTGAGTTATTTAGATGCAAATCAAATTTTGTGTTCTTGACAATGCTGGGACTGCGAACTAGCCAGCCTTTTTTTTGTTACAATCTCATGGATAGCTTTATTTCAAGAGCAATTCTGCTTTGCGAACAAAGTGTATGTGTTTGCAACAACAAATTGATGGGGTTTTCTCCTCATAGTTCTTATTGTTCACTGTCAGATCAATGCTATGCTCTTTTCACTGTATTCTTGCCAAACACGCTACACGATTCCTGACGGGAGGCTGAGATCCGTATTCTGAGATAATTTACCTTTTGAGATTCAAAATGACAGATATTACCTCCTGTTGAAGAAATACCATAAGCATTGCTAAACTACCGATGGAAACTGATCGAAAATTTTTAAATTTGAAACAGTAAATTTGACCAAAAAAGTTGATTTGAGATTTGTCAACAATGATCTACCGCTCAATAGGAAGGGAAAGGTAACTACAGAGTTTTCGGCCAATTCTGCAGTTCTGTAGCATATGGTAATCTGCTAACCTTAAAGCTCAATTATTCACCATTTCATCAACCATGTTACTACCCGTTATCCATAAATCCAATTGCAATATACTGCATATACTAAAGTCTCTCACATTGAGACCTGAATATGATGTAACTGGACTGATCCGCGAAGCCACTTATAGTTATAGACCAAATAAGTAGACTTTGGATTACCCACTAATTTTACATATAAATAGATTCACGGGTCGGTCAAATTTTATTACCTATAAATCGGTTTACGGGTTGGCCCATAGCCCACTTGTATTTTTAGACCTGAAGCTGCATTGGCCAGATGAGAAATGATTCATCAGAGCAGGGACCTGATCCTGTCACCCTCGGTCATGACATGGCTGCGGGTGATCTCGCCGACGCTCCGGCAGCCGCAGAGCGCCATGGCCACCTCCAGCTCGCCGTTGAGCATCTCGATCACGTGCCTCGCGCCTGCCTCCCCCCTCGCCGCCAGCCCGAAGAACACCGGCCTCCCAACCGGCGCCCCCCCCCCCCCCCCCCCAACAAGTTTGAACAAGTTTTCGTTTGAAACGCAAGAAATTTTACATAAATTAGTAATTTGATTGGTTTGCTGGTTTGAATGATTGAAATGTGTTTCTGCCTTACCATGACCGCCCGTGCGCCGAGCGCCAGGGCCTTGAACACGTCAGTGCCTCGCCGGATTCCGCCGTCGACCAGCACCGGCACGGCGCCGGCCACCGCCCTGACCACCTCTTCCAGGGCGGCGATGGTCGCCGGCGCGTAGTCCAGCTGCCGCGCGCCGTGGTTGGAGACGATCACGCCGGCCACCCCGGCCTCCACTGCTCTCCTCGCTGCACGCCACCCATTTTCGTTTTCACCGGTCAGTTCTTGCTTAATGACAGTTTTTATTTCATAATTTTGCATTGTTATGAAAATAGATGCACAACGGAGATACGAATTTTACGTGGAAAACCCTTGCGGGAGAAAACCACGGGCGCCGACCGGCAATGATCACTATAGAAGAGTTGGATACAAACGCAGGGAATACATTGGGCTATCGCACCCTCCCTGTGCGGCTTATAAGGGATATATATAGGAGAAATCTAGGAGTCCTAATAGGAAACTAATCCTATAAAGTAGAGTCTATTACATAACTAATACGAATATACTATGAGCCCAAAATTCGGATCACATATATTTAACATGCATGACAGTGAATTATTCAGTGACCAAGATGATGGATGAACTGGAGTAATTACCGTCCTCAGCGGTGACGATGCCCTTGAGAAAGATCGGCATGCTGGTTATGGACTTGAGCCACTCTATATCCTGCAGAAAAATTTAGAAAGTTCAGTACACATAGCTTATTATCTGTCAGAAAATGTTTGGCAAGCAGAGTTAATTACTAGTCCTACTGGCTATCCATCCACAATGAAGTGGCTCCTCTCTTTCAGTTTCAGAATTCAGAGGACTTCAGTGCAGCTACCACCTAGCAAGAACACACATGGCAAGTACTGAAGAAATTTAAGGTCAGTGTCGTCATGCCGGGTTCCTGTCACCATTTCAGCATGTTACACTGCATGTTCTAGTGGCTGATTAGCACACTCTGTTTCCTATAGGATGGGCTTTGAATACGTCTAGTGTAGATGTACTATGAGATGGATGATTTTCTTCAGCAATGATGAGTTCATGCTGTTCTGAAGATGCTGGAAGTACCGGAAGAGCACATGGTGCAGAATCTGAAACTTCATTGCAGAATGTGGGTATGTATGATCAAAATATCAATTGTTGCTGTCCTTTGTTACCTTCCATGATAATGATGGATCCAGCGTCGCTCGTGCGAATCGTTCGAGCTGAGAACCGTTTGTCTGCGAAACCGAGAAGAGGATAGTGTGTTTAAGTGTTCTCGGAGGAAAGAAAGTTCATCTGAAAAAGGTTAGTTCTGTTCTTTTTATTCTCCATGAGCATTTAGTGACTGAGTAGTACCCAAAGGTACTGAATTCAAATCTCCTATGGAGCGAATTTCAGATTGGGTTGTTTGCGGGGCTAAGTTTCCTATCTCAATGGCCGTATATATCTGGTTGGATATAGAGGCCAGGTAGAAAATACCCTTCTCTAAAAAAAAATAAAAAAAAATGAGCATTTAGTTGTTTCAAGAAAATAACTGATTAATTGAGACATATATAAGAGATTCTATCAAGCGAAAAATTTCACTCACGGTATCATGGTCATCTGTTGTCATTAAACCTTCGAGATTACCACTCCGTGGGAAAACCATTCTGCGTGAACAATCGAAATTAGTAACCAGAATTTCGTACCATGATAACTGTACAATATCCTAAAATGCCATCAGTGAATATATTCACTTCTACTATCTTGCATTATGCATGCTTGCCAAGTTTTATCCTTCCAGAGGATATGTAATTGACTGAATCTTCAGAGCAATATTTGCTCAATGAAATCTTTGTTATATCTAAAAAATATATCTTCAGAACAATATTTGTGGTAGCATATTACTTGTTTCGGATATCTGCTTCACGCCGACCGAGCATAGGAGTGTCAACTGTCAAAAGAAGTGCCTTGAATCCACAACTCTCGGCCCGCCGTACTAATGTTGCTGAAACATTCCTATTCTTATACACCTACAATGATTATGACAAATTTCAGATAAATTATCAGGAGTAAAAGGAAAATATTTGGTTCAAAATGTGAATGCCATACATATAGCTGATAAAAGCGAATGGCATTGCAACTGGAGGCAACATCCTCAATCTTGCAACTGGAAGAAAAGGAAAGAACCTGTAAATGAGAAACATATGAAAATGTGTAGCAATTCATGGAGAAAGTGGAAGTGTTTGACCAAATGATCCTGAACAATGTCAATTGTTACCAACCATTATGGCGTTACATGATGCTGCAGCTCTTGCTGTAGCCTTCTCCCCTGAAATAAGCATTCAACCAAGAGAAATAGAGATACTGCAGTGCTTAGATAATTACATCACATAATTCACAATTTAAAAATTGAAAGAAGGTTTTAGTTTTAAGACCTTCTGGATGTGCTAATTTGTGCCCCCCAGTTGGAGCCACAATTATGGGTGAACGCATGGTGTATCCTAATAAAGTTGTTGACATGTCTATCTTGCTCACATCCACAAGAACGCGAGGTCGTAATCTGCAAAATCGACACCAATATAATTTATGGTCTAAGTACACTGTTGAATAATGAAGCTCTGGCTTAAGGTTTCAGTATAATGTGAAGTCCTAGTTCATCTTTGCATAATGAAGCTCTGACTTCATCACAAATAAAAAAGAATAAAAATAATAAAGTTATGGCCTAAGAATTCGGTATAAACAGTACATAATTCTTGTGTATGCTGCGATATTCTCCCTCAGTGTGTGCTCATCCTCTGCTCCCCCATTGATGTAATCATAAGCCATCTTTGGCAACGCTTTTTTGGCGAGTTCTTGATACTCCCGGACATTGACTGGTAGATTGTCCTCCATTTCTGCACTACAAAAATTCTTACAAAGTCATTGACATTTAACTGCTGGTAAATATTAATGTTCATTTCAGATCGAAAATCTGTCTTTAACCATACATCTTCAGAAATTCACACAAACCATCAAAACAATGCCAATTTTTCTGTGAGACTATAATGGCACGCCAGAATATGTCACTACAATACATATATTTTTTGAGTTGACACGCTTGTCGATTTTGAAGGTAGTAATCTAAAAATGTTTTACTGCGAAAAATACCATTACTTCATCACTCAAACTTGCCCTAGGATCAACTCAGACTGTTTGGCACACATCTCTTTCTACCATGAATACTAGATCTCCTACCCAATTAATAGATCAAGTTATTGGGAGACTGCATAGATGCAATCATGCAAAGGGGGGCAGGCAATGAAAAGCGGCAAACAGTAGATTTCTACTCCCAATCAGTGAGTACAGTTGAGAATAAAGTGGGGATAGCAAAGCAAAATTACCCCCACAATCAAACTACTAAATTCAATATTGATTCCCTGACCTGCATACCTCAATTGAAACTGATCCTGAACAATTGGCTTTTCAGAGTACTTCTTTGTTCAGGTCAGCTCACTGACAAGTCCGGCATGCTACTGCAAACTACTCCAATAGATACTAATGCTACAATCTCAAAATGAAGAGGGTTCTTGTAGATAATCCATATAAGGTTTCAATCCTCTAAAAGCATAGCTTGATTCTGCTTCGAATTAACGCTGAACAACTGCGATAATTAGGAAGGATAGACCGGTTTCTCCTCTGTCTTCAGGGTTACCAAGAACAGGATGCAAACCAAACTGGAACTCTGCATCATGATTGAAGGATATTTGGGATAGTTCATTTTGATCACTCGTAGTAAGTTACTACCAAACCAGTCATGTCCAAACTCCAAAGTGGAAGACTCAAAATCGGTCCTAATTGGAGCAGTAAGCGACCAAAATTGGCATCATAACCAAAAGAAAATGCCTCCTCTGAATTAAAAACCAAACCCCAAATCTGTCGAAACAGCTGATAAGGAAGAACTGATGAACAACAGCAAGCCTTTATTGCAATAAGTTGGGAGCATTCAAGATTCACAGTAGCATGATAATCTACCAAGTTTTCTTTTATCGAATTCAAGTTCGATTGGAAAAACAAAAGCAAAAACATTCCACATGTAAGAGTGAGACCATACCTCTAGAGATTTAGGGGAGGAAGGAGGAGGAGGAGGATAGCAATCAATGATATCAGAAACAGTACGAGTGAAGGAGAGGAAAGCTCAGTCCTCACTTCCTAACAACATTTAGGTGAGTGTGATGTCAGAAGCCAGATAGAGGACAAGAGATATTGGACATACTCCATGACATATCCATGATTCCAGGTCACAAAGTCAGAAACCAAATCAGAAATGATTGACATGTTTTTTTCACTCGCCTACTACAATAGTGATGACCCCATCTTGCAAATAATTGAGGGACCAGGTTCTTGATTAGAGAGATTGTTTTTTTTTATTCGCTTATTGAAAAATGAATCTCTCTTTTATTCGTCCTTTATTATGACTAAAAATTTTATAGTGAATTGATTCGTTTTAATATACTTGCTGATATTAGAATCACCTCTTGATCTTCTTGTGTGGAAGTTGCAAGACATCCACAGGTCAATTCAGCCACTTCGCTTTCGAAATTTGAGATCTTTTGCCAGGTCGGTCAAAAGATTGGACCTACCATTATTGAGAAAGGAGGTTACAAATTTTACATGATCGGCATTATGGGCCTGTTTAGTTGGTGAAATGAAAATTTTTGGATATCACATCGAACGTTTGACCGGATGTCGGAAGGGGTTTTCGGACACGAATGAAAAAACTAATTTCATAACTCGCCTGGAAACCGCGAGACGAATCTTTTAGGCCTAATTATGGCAGAGATCTTTTTCCATCTGAAAAAGTAGAGCTGAACCAATGGAGAAATGCAGAGACCTGAATGGCGAATTGGTGAATGGTGATCACTCGCATTGAAGGCGGCAACAGCAGCAGCAGCTGCAATTATCTGTGGAGATCGTGGGGGCACATGTGAGGTTGCTGGGACATTGCATGATGAGAGAATCATGGCTCATAATGTACTCCCTCCGTCTTAAAAAAAAAAAAAGGCAAACTCTTAGTTTTCGTGTCCAACTTTGACTGTCCGTCTTATATGAAATTTTTTTATAATTTGTATTTTCATTGTTGTTAGATGATAAAACATGATTAATATTTTAAGCGTGACTTGTCTTTTTAATTTTTTTCATAATTTTTTCAAATAAGACGGACGGTCAAACATTGGACACGGAAATCAGGGTTTGTTTTTTTTTTTTGACGGAGGGAGTAGTGCTTCAGCAATACGACCGGCAATACTGCCAAGTACCATTCTCTCAGAGAAAGAGACATCCTTTGTGCCCCGGGAAAGTGAAACACACATCATATGGTACTGGGTTATTCATTCGTCTGTGTTCTAGTGTACTACTACCTCTGCCAAATTTAATTCAACTTAAATGCTGTTTGAAAACATGATTTTTTTTTAAGGTTCTAAGGCCCTGTTTAGTTCGTGTGACGAAAAATTTCGGCATGTCACATCGGATATACGGGTACACATTTGAAGTATTAAATATAGTCTAATAACAAAACAAATTATAGATTCCGCCTGTAAACTGTGAGACAAATTTATTAAGCCTAATTAATCCATCATTAGCAAATGTTTACTGTTGCACCACATTGTCAAATCATGGCACAATTAGGTTTAAAAGATTTGTCTTGCAATTTACACGCAATCTGTGTAATTAGTTTTTATTTTTGTCTATATTTAATACTACATGCATGTGTCCAAACATTCGATGTGACATGTTGAAAAGTTTCTGTTTGGGAACTAAACAGGCCTAAAGTGGCACATATGAGACCTCATGTTTTATTAGGAGTGACTGCTACTGAGCTACGTAGCTACGTGTCTCTCTTTTGCAGGTTATTTCCATTATTATTCACTAGCTTTGTACCTGGGTTATTCTTTAGAAGTTGGGATCACGGGATTTTTTTTTTGGCATGCCAACCGGTGGTGTCGGTGGTCAGAGTGTTTTACCAAGAGCATGGGTAACGATTTAGTATTCGGATTGATGGTTCTTAACACTTCCTATAGTTTCTTCTGTTTTGAGGAAACCTAGCGTGCCTATGCTTTTTTTTTTCTGTGTATCTTGGTTATGCAGAGGCTGAAAGTATTCTTAGCTAGTTGTATACTTTAATATAATTGGCTTAGTTGAATCAAAGTTTCCAATCTCCCATTATCTTTAAAAAGGACACGACTACCCACTGCCGGATCCCCCCACCATTGACCTTCTTCCTCCTAACCATAGGGTCCGGTCTACCCCCTCGCCAATGTTGGCCGACCACCCTCCTTCATCCCAGCGGCTCTGGCCCGGTGGGGTGGGGAGGGCATGGGGGGAGGTGGTACGTGAGGAATTGCGTATTCTAGGTGTGTTTAAGCGTGTGTGTGAGAGAGAGAGAGTGAGTGAATATGCGTAACAATTCTTGGAAGAAGGTGAACAGTGTTAATTGTTAGTACCAATCATTATGGCATTACACGATGTTGCGGCTCTAGAAATATTGCTTTAGCTGTAGCCTTCTCCCCTGAAATAAGAATTTAACCAAGAGATAATAGAGATATTGTAGTGCTTACAACTTAAATCTCATAATCACCAATTTGACATCCTTAAGAAGATACTTCTCATTACTTACACTGAAAAAAATTGTGGTACCTCTAAAAAACCATAAAATCACTCTAATTTCAAACTTGAAAGAAGGTTTAGTTTTAAGACATTCTGGATGTGCTAATTTGTGGCTCCACATTGGAGCGACAATTATGGGTGAAGGCATGTTGTATCCCAGTAAGATTGTTGACATGTCTACCTTGCTGACATCCACAAGAACGTGAGGTCATAAACTGCAAAATCGACATCGAGGATATTTCAAGTCATATATAGTTCATCATTGAGCAATGAATCCCTGACTTAAGGATTCGGTATAACCAGTAGTACCTTATTCTTCCATATAATGCAATATTCTCCCTCAGGCCTTGTTCGTTTCATCCCCATGAAGGAGGGAATTCTCCTCCAATCCCCCTCAATCCCCTTCTTGGTAGGATTAATCGAACAAGTTCTTAGGGTGTGCTCATCCTCTGCTCCACTATTGATGTAATCGTAAATCACCTTTGGCAGTGCTTTCTTGGCGATTTCGTGATGCTCATAGATATTGAGTGGTAGATTGTCCTCCATTTCTGCCACACATGAATTGTTACAAAGTCATTGATATTTGGCTGTTGCCAAATTTCTGTGTTTATTTCAGCAAATATGTATTCGAGAAATTTTGCCATCCTTAAGAAAGTATCTCGAGGTACCTAAATTTTACACTAATTTTTTTATCTCAAGGTACATAGTACCTGGAGGTACCGAATTATACACTAGAAAATATGCTATCTCCCGGTTCCTTCTCAAAGATGATAAAAATTACCTATGTATTTAACCATTATTCTTTAGAAATTCAAGCTGTTAGAACTCTGCATAGATGGAGAAGAGGACAGACAATTGAAAGTAGCAAACAGTATATTTGTACTCTCAATCAGTGAGTACAGTTGGGAATAAAGTACAGAGTGCAAAGCAAAAATCACCCGACAATCAAACTATTCAATTCAATATTTAGTCCCTGACCTGCATACCTCAACTGAAACTCATCCTGAACAATTGGCTCTTTAGCAATGTTTCTTTCTTCAGACCAGCTCACTAAAACAAGTCAAGCATGCTACTTGCGCACTAATAGAGATACTAGTAACATTATACTCCCTTTTGTTTCTTTTTTATCACGTTGTTAGTTCAAAAAACGTCAAACATAGGATAAAAAAAGTCAAACATTTCAGAACGGAGGGAGTAACATCAAATAAATAGAGTTCATTTACATAAGTTGGGATAATCTAAAAAAAAGAGGAAATAAACAATACTTCATCTGTTTCACAATGTAAGTCATTCTAGTATTTTCCACATTCATATTGATGTTAATGAATCTATCTAGATTCATTAACATCAATATGAATGTGAGAAATGCTAGAATGACTTATATTATGAAATGGAGGAAGTAGCTTAATTCTGGTTCAAATTAAGCCTGAACAAACTGAGACAATTAGGAAGGATGGACACCTTCTCACAGTAGCATTATCAGCTACCAAGTTAGTTCCCACAGAAATCAAGATGAAAGGCAAGATATTTCACATGTAATTAGAGTGAATTGAAGAAGGATCATGAGCAGCACTATACCTCTAGAGATTCAGGAGATGAAGGAGGAGGAACCAGATAGCTCAATCCTCACTCCTTATCAACATATTAAAGTGAAGGAGATGTCGCAAGCTAGGTAATACTAGAGATAAGTAGACAAGAGGTATTGGACATATCCTTGATTCCATATCAGAAATCACGTGCATGTTTCACCCACCTACCGGCTACAACAGGATTGCGACTAGATTTTCCATGGTGATCTCTCCTTTTCTTTAGGGGGGTGGGGGGGTGGGCATGATCATGGCAAAATTTATTGTGAATTACTCTATCCGTATTTTAATATATGACGCCGTTGACTTTTCGACCAACGTTTGATCATTTGTTTTATTCAAATTTTTTGTACAAATGTGAAAATATTTATGTCATGCTTAAAGAACATTTGATAACGAATCAAGTCACAATAAAATAAATGATAATTACATACATTTTTTTAATAAGACGAATGATCAAACGTTGGACAAAAAGTCAACGGCGTCATGCATTAAAATATGGAGATAGTAAATCGTTTAAACATATTTGTTACTGTAGTATATGTGGAAGTTGCAAGACATATCCAAAGGTCAATTTTTGGCCACTTCGCTTTCGAAATTTGAGAACTTTTGTTCTCTGAAAAGTAGAACTTTGCTCGAACAAAAGTTCTCAAATTTCGAACTGAAACCAATGGATAAAAATGCAACTGCGGCAGCAGCAGCAGCATCATTTGCATTACATGTGATGTGAGGTTTGCTGGGACATTGCATCATCAAGAGAATCATTGGATTTATGGTGAAGCTGCATAGATGCAGTTTTGTACCCCTCTCTCAGAGAAAGGCACAGCCTTTTTGTGCCCTGGAAAACACACATCTTGGTACTGGTTTTATTCATTCATTCATCCGTGTTTTACTAGTACCTCTGCCAAATTTAATTCAACTTAATGCTGTTTGAAAACATGCTGTGTGTAACTCCATTAATCTTGGGTTTTAAAGTGGCACACTGATTGTCTGACATAGTGGCAGCACTAGTAGCTCCATTAATCTTGGGCAACATATCCGTGTGGTTTAGTCCTTTTGTACTGACCAAATTATAGACTGCAAATGTTCATCTAAATCATGAAAGTTAGAAGGAAAAAAAAAAGAATCACCCTCATCTTTGTTATATTCAGGTTCAAGTTCTAACTTATAGGTTCTGTTACCTTTTTCTAAAAAAGAGGGCTTTAAAATATATTAGGATGTTGATTTTTGTGCATGATATTTAAGTTTTTGTTTTATTTTAAAATTACTACAAATATACAAAATATAAGTCATGATTAAAAGTCAGAATAAAATATATGACACATATAGTGTTTTTAATAAGATGGATAATGAAACGCTATGTTTAAAAGTCAACGACATCGTCCATTTGTAGCATTAGGTCGGAAAGTGCTGATATTTAGTGAGATTTTAGGGTAGGATACAGGGAGAGCTGAAAAGTCACGGCTGTATTAGGAATGCGATGCACTGCTGCATTTGGTGGATGCAGCAGAATTTGCAGAGGTAATGTTTTCGCCGAAGAGGACGAGTACTGTAGAACAGCAGCTACCCCATAGTTTTGCTACATACTCTGGCCCACATCCATCGCATTTGATACACTGTTTCGTAGTAATCCAGCATGTCAGAAATCCATGCGAGATTTCCGTAGTACAATAGTACTCCCTTTATCCCAAATATAAAAATCTAGTGCCGTATCTAAGCTCCGTTGAAATTCATAATAATAATAGGATACGTCATTTCGGTACTAGGTTATTAATAGGATTGTGGCAGCATAATTGTTTGAAGATGACTTTCATGGGACCGACAAAATTTGCAGGTTTTTATTTTCTCTTGTCTATATGTAGAAAAGACAAGTTTATGTTTTTAGTCGGCAGAACTCAATTAGCACTTAAAGATTTTCTAGCTTTGACACAAATCATGGTAGGCACGGATTCGATTACTGCCTCTATCCTAAAAAGAGAGAATACTTATACATAACTAAGCTAGCTGATTATATATATATATATATATATATATATATATATATATATATATATATATTAAATTTGTTTGGTGCTCCATGGTGTCTAGGCTCCATGGTTCAAATTGAGTATATACTCAATTTAAAAGAGTATGAAATTTTTTAAAATGTTTAGGTATTAACATTAACTACTTTACTAACAAGTTTGAACTGAATTTGAACTTGTTTTTGCTAGATTTTGATATATATATATATATATATATATATATATATATATATATATATATATATATATATATATATATATATATATATATATATATATATATATATATATATATATATATATATATATATATATATATATATATGACACTCATATGCGGGCACCATGGTATCTAATGCACAAAATCACTCAAATTTTTCAAAATTTTCAAATCGTGAGTATATACCTAGTTATAATAATTCGATTCATACCTATACCTATCAACAAAACAACTCAAATTTAACTTTATTTCACAATCCATAATTACATACCTAACTAATTATATGTATGGATGCTATATACCTAGAATCAAAATCTAACAAAAACAAGTTCAAATTCAGTACAAACATGCTTTGAACTAGTTGGTAAAGTGGTTAATGTTAATACCTAAGTAATTGAAAAAGTTTCATACTCATTTGAATTGGGTATATACTCAGTTTCAACAATGGTGCCCGGGCACCATGGAGCACCAAACAAATTTATATATATATATATATATATATATATATATATATATATATATATATATATATATATATATATATATATATATATATATATATATATATATATATATATATATATATATATATATATATATAGTAAATTTGTTTGGTGCTCCATGGTGCCCGGGCACCATTGTTGAAACTGAGTATATACCCAATTCAAATGAGTATGAATCTTTTTCAATTACTTAGGTATTAACATTAACCACTTTACCAACTAGTTCAAAGCAAGTTTGAACTGAATTTGAACTTGTTTTTGTTAGATTTTGATTCTAGGTATATAGCATCCATACATATATTTAGTTAGGTATGTAATCATGGATTGTGAAATAAAGTTAAATTTGAGTTGTTTTGTTGATAGGTATAGGTATGAATCGAATTATTATAACTAGGTATATACTCATAATTTGAAAATTTTGAAAAATTTGAGTGATTTTTTGCATTTGATACCATGGTGCCCGGGCACCATGGTGCCCCATATGAGTGTCCTATATATATATATATATATATATATATATATATATATATATATATATATATATATATATATATATATATATATATATATATATATATATATATATATATATATATATATATATATATATATATAAGTGGTCCAAATTAATTTTACTATCAGCAGGGATCATTGTAAACCACGTCGTCACTGTCACTTTGAAGTATCAATAGTCTTCAAATGCAAACAAGCCCAGCATTTGGATATTTTCTGTACTGCAACAACTGAAAAGAGGCATGAGGTATTTTGGTGTCCAAAGTCCAAACTACTCCAATATGATTTCACAATTTATGCTATTTTTCCCTCTTTGCAATTATTCTTTTTGTACGTACTATGTATCGTAGTCCTCAGCATATCAACGTCTCTATCAATTATTCAATGCATGATATCGTATGATTCGTTGTATTAAGTAGCAGTGTACCAAAGAAAACAGTCTCGGCATGTCACTCTCTTCTTCTGGATGGAGAAATTGAGGATTTCTTTATATCATCTAAATTGCTATGATTATTTTTTTAAAAAAAATAACAAAATATATTAATATATGATATATCACTCCATAAACATCCAACAGTAGGTATTGCCGAATTAATTTGAGATGTACAAAAATTCCTGGTTTTCGCAGGATGCAAAAGCAATCTAACAAACTATCTTTGAAAATCGGAGCAAACAAATGCATTTAATCTCTTTGCAAGTACATTAACGAATACTGCACATGATCAGCCATTTAACAACTAACAACTGCACTGTATCAGCCATTTACACGAATTGACCTTTGGTGAAAACAACATGATTGTACTTAGCCTAATACATGTGAACTACTAGCAGCCTAGCACAGTAAGTAACGGCCCTTCTGTTGGTCATTGACTCATTGGAAAGCTAATGATTCTGCAGCAGAAAGGCATCGCAGAATAACTGAAAAAAAATTGTATATCATTGGTTCAGTACCGGGACTACTAAGGGACAAGTTTTATAACAGGGATAGTTGCCATATCTAATTTTATCCATGTAGCATAAGAGGTGATATATATTACTTGCCCTAACACCTCACAGCTTAGCCAAGCTGTATTCTTATCCCAAGTTTCTCAACTCATCTCTCTCGTTTTCTGCGCGCACGCTTTTCAAACTACTAAACGGTGTGTTTTTTATAAAAAAGTTTATATATGAAAGTTGCTTAAAAAATCATATTTATCTATTTTTGAAAAAATAATTAGCTAATACTTAATTAATTACGCGTTAATATACCGTTTCGTTTTCCGTGCATACTGTTTCGGTTAGGAATACGATGAAGCGAACACAGAGAGTGTAATTCTCTTCTGAAAATACACACAAACAGATTCAGAGATGCAGAGTGAGAGCAGCTTGTCAGTTTCAGACGGGTCATGAACAAAATCCCTTTGCATTTACACATCACCAGCGCCCAAACCCACTGAAATCTACCTCATCGGATAGATTTCGCCATTGATGCCGAACCATTGGTAAGCCTGTTGATTTTGGATGAAACTATGAGACTCTCCCACGCAAGTTGAACGGTGGTAGATTTTAAAAATAGAACTAGATTCGATATATACGACACTTAGTTCTGTTCCAGTATGCACAATTGTATCTTTTTTTACTCCATCGATTTTTAGAACAGAAATAAATCTTATATACAACTCATATCTTCTGTTTTTACATATACAACTGTATTTTGTATACAACAATATCGAACAATCCGCATCGCTAATCTAGACCCACAATTTAAAGGTCCAAATCATTTTCTTTTCATTTAATTAAGGTGAGAATTTCTAACCTCTCTAAGATGAACGTGTTGGTTTCTTTTTCGAGATACTTTAATAGGCAGACAGATACAACAACGGAGACAGCTCCCGGGCTCCGTCGTTATCGTCTCTATTGTCGTTAGCCGTTGACATGTACTCCCTCCGTCCTAAATTATAGGGCACCATCTTTTTAAGGAAAATTAAACTTGATATTTTTTTACTAATAATCATAGTAACAATATATGTAATAAGTATTATGCATGTTATATCATTAGATTTATATTTTAAAGCATTTTCATGTGATGTTAATTTCATATTTGTTGATAAAATAACATAGGGTCTGTTTAGCTGCCTTGTACAGCGCTGTTTCACAGCCATATTACAGCTTGTTGCTGCAGCAAGTGAACTAGGTGCAGGATGCAGGGCAGCGCTATACACGATAGCCGAACGCGCCCATAGAATAAATTAATGGTCAAAGTATATTATTTAAGATCGTAGAAAAAAATATAGACCTTATAATTTAGGACAGAGAGAGTATAAAAATTAGTCAGCTACCGAAAAATACTACTAGTCATCCGGGCTTCACGACGGTGCTGGCTCCGCCGCTGGATAGAGAGATAGGATATTGACCTTGTGCAACCATGAATCACTAACGAAGACGTACGCATCCATGGCTTGGGCCTCCAGCATCCAGCTCGGCCATGACCGTGATGAGCTCTAAATCCTGCGTGATCCCGTGGCCCAAAATTTCTTTGTCAGGATCGATTCGAGACTCGAGCCGTGCCAACGATCAACTGATCGTAATTTGGCATCGGATTTCAGAACCAGCAGCAGACACACACCCCCACATCGGAGCTTAATAAAATCACAAGGAGACAAAACGCACACATGGCCGAACCCAACCATTTTAGCCCACTGAATTGTGTGTATGTGTGTGCTCATACACTCATCATCTTGTTTGTCTTTCAGTTCATAAGTTTCAGCAACCGATGGCAACAAAATTGCTTTGCCAATAGAAAAAAAAAGGGGGTATAATCCCAGGAGGCCAGGACCACCTAAATCCCTCTCCATTATTTTAGACCCTTTAGGGGAGATTGTTTTCAAGCACTCTATAATAAGTTTTAATAATTGATTTCCAAGAGAAATTTGTGTGTTTGAATAAACCTTTTGCCAAACGTCGCCCGTTGCATACCAATATTACTATTATCATACCATGATATTATTCAATGGTAGGGTTATCCCGGGCCAGAATATAAACATCTTAAAAATAAATCACACATAAATTCGTTTTATTTTTTTTTTACCAAAACATGTTGTAAAAGTAAAACTTCTTAAAAATACTAGAGTTATGAAGTATAATTAAAACTGAAATTTCAGTAGGAAACATAAAGACTCTCTTACAAATAATGCAGTCACCTTAAACCCTTTGATTTTTTTTTTCTTAAAAAAGGTAAAAAAGAAAGGTAGTACTCCATCCGTCCCATTTTAACTGCAGCCATGGTTTTCCGCATCCAACTTTGATCATCCATCTTATTTAAATCTTTTTTTTAAAAAAAATAAAAACCATAAGTCACGTGTAAAGTACTTTTCATGTTTTATCATCTTAAAAAAACAAAAATACTAATTATAAAAAAATTTAAATAAGATGAACGATCAAAATTGTGCGCGAAAACTTATGGAGTATTAGAAAAAAAAAGAAAGAAAAAAAGACAAAAGAAAATCTCTGTTTTTTTTCTCCTCCTCCTATATTAAACTCCCCAACCCTCTCTCCCCCTCCTCCTCCACACTCCACTCCTCGCCTTCCACTCTCCACACCTCGCCTCGCGTCGAGCACCTGGCAATGGCGGCTCACGCGCCCTCGATGCGCCCCACCCACGCCCTCTCCTCGTGAGATCGCCTGCTGCGCTCTCTCCCCGCGCGCGCGCGCGCCTCCCTCCCTGTTTGTTGAATCCAAGAGCGAGCCCGACCGCATCTTGGACCCTCCCCTCCCCGCGGTTCTTGGACGACGCCGGTGCGCGCGGTGGCTCTGCTGTCCCCGCGCCGCACCGCGCCGAATCCGAGCAGAACGCGCGCGCGTCGGCGGGGGGATCTGCAATGGCGGCCGTGGCGGTGCCCCCGCTCTCCGCGTGGCTCGTCGCCGCGCGCTCCTCGACGCAGGCGGAATGCGGCGGCGCCGACGAGCACCACCACCACCACCATCAGCAGCAGCACCAGTGCTGCGTCGGCGGCGGGTCCAGCACGGTGATGTTCGGCCCGCGCCGCCGCCGCTTCCTCGGCGGCGGCGCGCGGCGGCGCGGCGCGGCGCGCTCTGGTGAGACAACGCACGCACGCGCGCCGCCCCCCCCCCCCCCTCATTTGCCTCTGCATTTGTGTCCTGTTTGATTCCGTTGGATCATCGCGGCGACCGTACGTGCGAATCGCGGCGCAATTCGCGAGCCTCGGTTGTATCGCCCTGGGGGGTAAAGACGTGATTTTTATCCCCTCCGGGTTTTGGCGTCACATTGTGCGTGTGCATGTGCAAAGAAGTGGAGATGTGGGGAATTATTCTCTGGCTTATGCCAAAGGATCTTGGTCTAGTTGCGAGTGATAGTTTTTTTTTTTTTTTTTTTTTAATATCCGTTTGGGGTTTTGGTTATCTCGTCGCCAGGTTCCCTTCTGCTTCATGGGATGCATACATTTCTGCTGAATTAGTCTGTTCCTCATCGCTTTCGTTTAGCTTAGTTGTCCTTGGATTGTTTTTACTCCATCTCTTGATAGCACAGAGGTTTGACCGGATGATTGAGACAGAATTAGCTTGGATTAGTATGGAGTACAAGGTGACTTGTTTAAGTTAATGGTGTGAAAGACTCCAAATAGGTTGAAAAAAAAATATTTGAGTAGGAAACACAGCTTTAAACTTGAATTGCCAATGTTGCATTCCGGTTTAAATTTTAATGCATGTTTCTTGAATCACCAAAAGGCATTAAACTTTGTAGTTTTTTGAACGAATTGTTTTATATAGTGATGGGCTGATGGGCAATTGCAAGTTGGTGCTTGAGAAAACGTCTAGCTAATGTGCATGTTTGTGGAGACTGTCACTGCTTGTTTGTTTCGTCTGCTGCTGGTTTATGATATGTGCTGACTCAAGCAGACAATGAGACAAGGGTCTAAAGGAAATTCATTGCCATTTGCAGGAATGGCCATGGCTGTTGCCCTGCAGCCTGAAAGGAGAACTGTTGAAAAGAAACCTGATGTTAAACAAAGAAGGGTGGTTATCACTGGCATGGGTGTAGTAACACCGTTGGGCCATGATCCTGATGTGTTTTACAACAACCTTCTGGATGGTGTTAGTGGAATAAGCGAGATAGAAAGGTTCGACTGCTCCACGTTTCCGACGGTAATACAGATGGTTTTCTTCCTGTCATGGATATGGGGGCATGAATATTTTCATGCAGCAGTTGACATGTTGAACTCTTCTACAGAGAATTGCAGGAGAGATAAAATCCTTTTCTACTGATGGTTGGGTTGCTCCTAAGCTAGCTAGGCGAATGGACAAGTTCATGCTATATTTGATAACTGCTGGAAAGAAGGCGTTGGAACATGGTGGTCTCACTGAAGAACTCAGGAATGAATTGGATAAAACCAGATGCGGTGTTCTCATTGGTTCTGCAATGGGTGGCATGAAGGTTTAGTTTCTTGTACTAATATTAGTTTTATTCCTAAACAAATTTTCACATTTGATAAAAAAAACATGTTTTCCTCAATTTCACACATTTAAGATGCAACATTGAGCAGGTTTTTAATGATGCGATTGAAGCATTGAGGGTCTCCTACAAGAAAATGAACCCATTTTGTGTCCCTTTTGCAACTACAAATATGGGCTCTGCAATACTTGCAATGGATCTGGTGTGATATTTTTTTGCGTAAAGTTTTTAAGTGGTTAACAATGACTATGGTTCTTGATGTCTCATATTTCATTGTTTCATAGGGCTGGATGGGGCCGAACTATTCTATTTCCACCGCGTGTGCTACCAGTAATTTCTGTATCCTCAATGCAGCAAACCATATCAGAAGAGGGGAAGCTGTAAGTAATTTTGTATTTTCACGATCTCTTCTACAAGTGAGCAAAAATCTTGTTTGACCTTGTTTCTAATCTTACAGGATGTTATGCTCTGTGGTGGTTCTGATGCACCACTCATCCCAATTGGTATGGGTCCTGATCATTGTTGAAAGTAGCTACCATTATTTTCAATTCCCACTGTTGTTCTTTCTCCTCTAGTCTTCCACGGCTTATCAATCGTTGCTGTTTGAAATGTTTAATAAACTATTGCATGCAGGATTAGGAGGTTTTGTGGCTTGCAGAGCACTTTCACAGAGAAACAGTGACCCAACTAAAGCTTCCCGGCCATGGGATGTGGTTAGTATATTTTGATGTGCATATTTTGGTCTTGTCATTGTAGCTAATAATTTACTTCACAAGCATGCAAAAAGCTCATTTACTGCAAGTGACAAGTTTCTTGGCCAAATGGCAATGATTTATTACCTGTTTTTTCTATTGTCATTCAACACATCCCAACATAACAGCAGCTTGTAGACATATAACTGTTTGAGAAAGTGATCTTACTGATTTTGGTGCATGCAATGTGTTGCAGGACCGTGACGGTTTTGTTATGGGGGAAGGGGCAGGTGTTCTTGTGTTGGAAGAACTTGAACACGCCAAGGTTTGTTACATGCAATCACCTTTCTCCCTTTTCATATAGATCTATTTGAGCCCCTTTTCCCCAGTTAAGTGCCTTGTAGTTATGTTCAAACAGTAAGGTTTTCTGATATGGATGCACCATTCTGCAGCAAAGAGGTGCAAAAATATATGCTGAATTTCTAGGTGGAAGCTTCACGTGTGATGCATACCACATGACTGAGCCACATCCTGAAGGTTAAATGTGCATCTGGCTTTGTTGCTGTTATCCTCTTACTGACCTAAATCTAATACCTTCTGATGCCAATCTGATCATGAATAAATATCAGGAAGAGGGATTATTCTTTGTATAGAAAAGGCACTGGCTGATTCAGGAGTAGCAAGGGAAGAAATCAACTATGTCAATGCTCACGCAACGTCTACACAGTCAGGTGATTTGAAGGAGTATGAAGCTATTGTCCGCTGCTTTGGCCAGAACCCTCAGGTATACGTGCTATCATAATGGTTGTAGTGATTTTATGAATTAAACCAAGTAAAAAAAATGGTGTGCGTGCAGCTAAGGGTGAACTCAACAAAATCAATGACTGGACATCTAATAGGTGCAGCTGGTGGAATAGAAGCTGTTGCTGCTATTCAAGTAAGGAAGTTCATTCCCTATCACAGTTTTTATGCTCAAAATAAATTATCACTGGTATTTAAAATTTTATCTTCTGGCCTTTGTCTATTCCTTGTTGATTTTCCTGAATTTTTCCCTATGAACACTATATATTTCAAAATGTTGATCTGGACTGTATAGTCCTTTCTAGAGCAGTTGGCTATAGCAGTAAGGAAAAAAGCTTTTCATTTGGCTAATTGATATACATCTGATATAATTTGTACAAAATGGGAGCACATGTAAGTGTATGACCAGTGTCAACCAGCCTTTGCATGGCCAGTTCGTATATCGCAGTACCATTGATCAATCACTGAGAAATATGTGATAGTTTATTTGGAGTTCTGTATGAGATACCAATTTCCAAATTAGGGACTGTCAAAAGAAAAGCATCAAGCAACATAAAGAACCATTGAACAATATCTCAAGGCTAATATAGAATTGTACTGAATGTATAATATGTCCCATATATCGGCATGTCCTTAAACAGCTGCATTTCTGGAAATTTTATCACTTTTAAGCACGAAACCCAAATATTTTCATCTAGTTGAGTGTTTGTAAAAAAAGGGGGTTCTGCATGAATTCAGTACTGACCAACTCCAGTACTGTTGTAAGTCATGATTCCGTGCACTTAGTGAACTTCTATAAAGCTCAACTGCAAATCTTCTACCGTTTTGGTGCTCTGGATTGTTGCACAAGCAGGTGGTGCATCTAAAGTTAGCATTATCCACCATCTCTCTTTGTTTTTGTTTTTTTTTTCGAAAAAAAGGTGCTTGGTGTAGCACTTTAAAACTGTCTGCCTAGTTGGTACTGTATTATGGATAAAACTACTCCAAAATGTACATTCTTTTATTGGTTCCTTTTGGTAAGGTCTGCTTGGATTTCATATTCATATAGTCAATGATTTGTCTTTCAATTTCATATTGCACTTCAGTTAGGATGCTTTGAATTCAGCGAGCGTGAATTCCAATGCCTTTGCATAGGATTTATCATATTTTTCAATGTGAATATATTGGACTCTGCATGGTTATGTTCCTCATTGTTTGGTACTGTTGCTTGCAGGCTATAAGAACTGGCTGGGTCCATCCGAATCTGAATTTGGAGAACCCAGAGAAAATAGTGGTAAGCTCTTTGCTTGCAAACTACATACTTCAACTGTAGATACACCCTTTTGGGCATTTTTAGGGAAAAATGTCATAATAGAATCTGGTATGCCTCGTTGAGAATATTAATGAGAGATTTAGTATACTTCCTGCCAAACATCTCGCTGCTACTAAGCTAGATATGAAATTACAAGTTTGAAGAAAAATATAGAAGTGACTTGAATTGCCCACAACGTCAGTTAGAGCTGATCTCACTCAATGAATGTTCTAATTTTCAATCGCGACACAGGATGTGGGCGTGCTGGTCGGGTCGCAGAAGGAGAGATGCAAAGTGAATGTGGCACTGTCAAACTCATTTGGATTTGGTGGGCACAACTCATCAATTCTGTTTGCACCCTTCAAGTGAACTCGGCCTACGATTATCGCTTGCTCCCTCAAATTTCCAACCGCGCCATGGTACCGGAACCGCGTATAGAAAACTAGCAAGCAAGTGAATTCATGGCTTACACATGCTATGAATAATTGAACATGAAGGTCCAAGCTAAGAAGAGCATTGTGCCATACAACAACAGAGTGAAGAAAGTAAGAAACCATAGAGGCCATGTCCATGGCATGACCACTCCTAAGTTTCATTTTGTATCACCATCGCAAATACATCCCTGGAAAAGTCCTGGATTTCCTTTTTCTCAAGTGAAGAAGAATATGATGTAGCCTATGGCCTATGTTATTACTTTGTTTATCTCATCTAGGAGGACTTTGTGTATCCTACCTGGGCCGGTAATTTTTTTTTCTTTTTTCGCCTCACCTCAGAACCCTTCTCTAGATTTGGCATAGTTGATGAGAGTGAGGATGCTTTGCAGTACAGAGGTGCTGTCATTTGATGTTGTATTGATGATGTTTATTAGTAACTTTGGCTACTCATATTAGCCGTGAAAAAAAAATGATGGTTTCTTGTAAGCTGTGAAATACTGTTTTTTTTTTCTGAATACAACAGTTGTAAGCTGTGAAATGCTACTTCGGAGGATGTATTTACAGTCACGTGAGATCGAGAAGAAACATGTTTAGAAACTCTTCTTTTTTTAGCTTATGGACAGATGCTTATTTGCTTGTGTAAAGTCACGTGAGAACGAGCCGAAACATGCTTATAGTCGAGGTGTTGCATTTTAAACCTCGATTGGAATGGAGGAATTTTACAAGAACTTTAAAGAAAAATAAACCAATCCATCTAAAATTCCATAAAATTCCTACGTTCTAAAGGAGGCCAATGGCAATGTGATCTAGGGACATTTAACTATTTACCACCGATGTACCAATGACATGTGAGCCCTCATATATCAATGACATGTAGGCCCAGATGATAAATCATTAATTGTCACATCTAAATATGACAAATAGTTAATTTTTCCGGTCACGGAATACATACAGCTACACAGCTGAGGAAGACCTTGAGAACATACACCAAGATCAAGGTTTGGACTTTACACCACCAAGGCCCAGCTCTGTTTAGAACGCATGAAATCTATCTATCTATCTATTATCTATCTTCTATTATATACTAAAAGTCCATTAAACTTCCTACAAACGCTCCTACGACGCCACATGGCGTTCTAATAAATTAGAAAAAATACTAGAAATTCTATAAAAAAAGCAAAATATCTAGCCATTGATTTTCATTAAAATTAGTGGGCCCATTACTCCAAGCCGTTAGATTAGATTGGTTTATTCTCTTACTTTCTAAAAAAACAAAGAAGGAATCCTGCCGTGCGTCATGTATGAGTACCTCCTCTCCGTTTCTTTTCCTCCCCCTCCTCTCTTTACTATGTTCTGCAACAATAAATATTGAATAAGTATACTTCTAAATTACATATTATTTATATAAATAAGTAAATTACATATTATTTGGACCAATAACGATCCTAGGCCGCCACGTGGCGTTCTAGCAAATTAGAGAAAATCCTAAATCTATCTATCTATTATTTATATACTAAAAGTTCATTAAACTTTCTACGAACGCTCTCAAGCTGCCACGTGAGACTCCTATATATAAACGCTCCTACGTCGCCACATGGCGCTCTAATAATTTAAATAATATTCTGAGAAAAAGAAAAATATCTGACCGTAAGTTTTCATTTAAAGTGGTGGACCCAATAATATTAACCGTTGGATCAAAACTAAATCTTTCTCACCTTTTCTCTCCGGACCCATAAGTACGTACGTACATACTTATGCTTCTGTTAGCTCGATGCCATCCATATCTGGATTCTCCCTCTCTCCTTTTTTTTTCCTAATTACACAATACATGTGCATCATAATTTGTTATCATTTTCATGGAGACTGATCTGCCTCGGCGAGCTCGATTGATGCCATCCAGATCCTAATTCTCCTTTTTTTCTTCTTTTTTCCAAATTACATGATACATGTACATCATAATTTATTATCATAAATTATTAGATCAGTTTTTTCATAGAGAGTAATCTGAGTGTGAATGCGCAAACGCTAGGAATTTACAATAGAAGTGATCTGGTGTTGTAAATAAACAATTATTTTTATAGACGATCTACGCATACACTTTAGCAGCTGTAGGTTTTTTTAATTAAATCACCAATTCCAGAGCTATATTAGCTATATTTTTACTACAATATCATATTTTATCTTATGTGCCATTTCTACCAACTCTTGTAGGCCACCATGTGACTTTGTCTAATCTCATCATTAATTTTTATTTAAATTGGTAGGACTGTTATCTTAGAGCAAGTACAATAGCAAGCTATTAGCCAGCTACAAGCATATTTTAATGAGATAAACGATGAGAGAGAAGAGCAGCGGACTACAGATTTGTAGCCAGCTGCAGCACGGACTACAAGACGCAATGTGCGTATGACAGGTGGGACCATATATTAATAGTACAGTAAGCAACTATTGTATGAATTGGCTATTAGATTGACTATAGATGAATTGGAGCTAATAGTGAGCTATACTATTAAACTTGCTCTTAGGACATTAGATCAAATCTACATGTACATAGTTAACTGTTGCAGAAAAGCATAAGTAGTGTACGTATGATTAAAAAAAAAGTTAGAGCTTACAAAGAAAAATATACGCACGTACTTAGGATAAAAAAGATAAAGGCAAAAAAAAATGTACGGAGTACCAATGGGAAAAATATCGACGGATTTTAAAACAGATGTTTCTATAATGTAAAATAAAATATATTACTTCACAAATATAAGCAAATAAAACTAGATCTATAATATAAATATCAAATATCAAATCAATGGTCTTTAAACATTCATCTTTTTAATTTATATTTATATTCAATTTGTGATTAGTTTCATGCTTTAATTAAATGAAATACTTATGTCTTATAAAAGGTATATTATGGTCCTAAATACACACATGGGACCAACATATAATAATTAATGTTGTGGTAATTTTTAAATAGTTTCACATTATATTTTAGGATTTCTAATATCACTTGATAAATATACAACACTAATTTAAATCTACAAATGTAAAAAATGATAAAAACACAATTTAGTCTATTTTTTAAGTAAATCCGATTTAGTTTTAATTTTTTGGATTAATTTATCAAAAATTTTATTTTCAATTTTTTAGAAAACTCAACAGAGAAAGAAAGTCTTAGTGGTTACGATGGGCTTCACCCGTTAGAGGGGCATTCATGTTTATCTTTAACGGTGTTATTTTATTAATTGGTATAAGTGGTATTTTTAAAATATTTATATATTGATTCGGAAATAAGTGAAACATGAACACTTAGATAAGTAGTGAATATTTTAGTGTATCAATGATGTATTAGGCTTATTTTATTGGTACATATCCAGTTTTATCTATTTATAGATACATAACTTTTAAAACAGTAATAATAAGTTGTGGTGACAATAGGAGAATTTATAAGTAATCGGGACAGACTGATTTTCTTTTAATCTTGGAGACATTCTTATCATTTACTAAGTATATTAAAGTCAGTTTATCTCACAGCATAAAAAAGATGAGACATGACATCTTTTAGCATTATTTCATAAATCATAAAACAATAAATTAGATGCCTGCGCATCTGCGCGGGCTTCCTTCCTAGTTTTACATAATTTCTGCAGAAGTTTCATAGGAAACTGTTCAATTTCTATGGGGCATTTTACCCTGTGTTCGGATGAGACCATAAAAAGTATTTACACAGGCAGCAAAATGAGCAGGGCACCAGTTAGTACATTTATACAGAAACAAAATTATGCTTCAGAAATCTGTAAAAACATATGTACAGCAAGAGACTGGTACCATCTGCTGAAAAACTCAGCTGATCTCACGTGTTTATACCAAAACAAATGTCTTGATGCAGGGTAGATGAGTCTGATTATGAAGCTCAGTAAACTGAGAATGAAAATATACTGCACGGACACAAAACGGTGGAAGATGCCTTTCAGAAATTTCTAGGCTCATGTTGGCAAGATTGTCATATACCGCGAATTTGTGATATATGTGAATGAACAAATGGGGGTGGAAGATACAAGCATATCACAAAAACAACAAAATGAATACAGTGTCTCTGGGCCAATTGAAATCAAATACCGCAAAAGAAAGAAAAAAAAATCTAGAGGTCCAATTCTACACAAGTGATAGGAAAAAGAATAATCAAACAACAGAGGAAACGCTCAACTGGCAGCTTATATGAATTACTATAGATACAGAATATATTGTATTTATAAGACAAGCTAGCAGTGTCCGCGTACCATCCATGAAAATTTGATACCGGTACCTAATTTCGGGAGATATTTTATATACTCCAGCTCTGGTGCTTAAGGGTATGTCACATTGTCACCTGAGCCTTGCATCACCCCCCTTGCTACGAAACGTTGAGAGGGAGAAGAACGATCGCGGTGCTGCATTTTTTGGGGGGAGAACATATTAATATTGATAGACAGAAATAAGAAGCAAAAACTTCATATGTTATGTGGTACATTAGCAACTTAAAATAAAAAAAATAAGGTACTAGTAGTATATATCTGTAACTGTAAGTGTACCTTTAAGTGAGCTTCCAGTGAGTTGATCCTCCCTCAATCTGAAATTTGCAGGGGGATTTGGAATGGAGCTGCGAAGTGATTGGTCTGCAAATTAAAAAATTAATTAAACGGGTGTGCAAAACTAAGCAGACAAGTGTGTATAGCAAAGAGTTAATGAATGAGGTAAGGAAAACACATGAATGAGAAAAAAAAATACTTTCAAGATCACATGAATATGACAATCTAGGAAATCATATTCTTTTATTCAAGTTTTGGGTCTGGTCCTTTGGAGGGGGTTCCTCGAACGTCACCAATAAGTAGGGACTTTTGTTGACAATGGAAACAGAGAGTGGAGATAAATCGGCAAGCGAAAATACCTTGTTCAGCAAAAACATCGGTATCAACAAAACCATCATATGCAGAAGGATAACCCATTCTTGACTTCCTGAAATCATCAGAAGATCCCATGGCCAAATCTCGTCCATCTTCCATATCATCGTCACATTCCGAGGCAGTTGAAGCGGATACCCAATCATTTAAACCATCAGCACCTCGTGTCTTCCTCCCAAATTTCAATAGCTTCTTAAATCCTTTTGTAACATCTTTCCGCGGCTGTTGAGATGCATTGGGACCAACGAAAGGCATCTGAGCGCTGCCCCACTTCTTCCTCATCCGGGAAACATCAGCATCTGTTATTTGATCTAAAGTATGAGAATTCCATGGTGATGGACTTCCATTTGGTGAATCAGCAAAAGCATCACCATCTGAGTTATCATTTGCATAAGCGAATAGGTGTGGGCGTGTGCTCCATGATGCTGGTACTTCACCAGGTGTATCATGCATGTTTCCTGCAAAAGCATTGAACTTGGAACCACCAAGAGTGGGTGCGTCACTTGGAAAAGAAACATCACCATTTTCTGATCCTGGGTCATCTGAATTTCCAAATTCATGACTTATTCCTGGATTCTCACTGTCTGAGTCAGCAGGAAAATCGCTCTCCCTAAGATTCTCTTCAATGCTTTCATATTCTTCATCTTTGGTCTCATCTGGGGAGTCTTCTTCCTGATCTAGAAAATCGTCATCATCTCCATTCTGGTAGGTATTTGCAAACATAGGAGGAGCAAATCCAGCTATACCGACAGCAGGGTGAGCCTCATTGCCTTTCCTGAGAAAAGACTTGGTTGAACCAGCTGTATGGGTGATATAAGCAAAAACTCCCTCAACTTGATCATTGGAAATTTTTGAGGGAGCCCAATTGTATATGACGTCATTCATGGATGTAGCGTCCCTTAATTCACCAGGACTTAAGTTCTTCCTCATGGACTGTGATTTCCTCGATTGATCTTTTGATATATTCTTACTCTCTTCAATGATGCTCTTACTACGGATAAAACTTTTTGGCTGGGTCCTTGGAGCAGCTCTGCTCAGACCAGCTGAGGGCTTTGTATTTTCTTTTCTTAAGTCCGCGAAATTGGGGACAGACTGTGCAAGAGGATTATCTGGTAGATTCCTACGGTTTGCATAACCAGAGCTTACGGTCCTTGATGAATGCCTATGAACAGGAGCAATAGACTTCTTTTGATTGCAGGCAACTTTATTTGAAAAATGCTTCCTGGAATCAGCACTCCTGGATGAACCATCACCAGATAGATAGTCACTATTCATTTCTTCTTCTACCAAGAAGGAATCTATCCCCTGGGAAAGGCAAAATCAAAAATATAAACAACCATAAACTACAACTCATCATTTCACTTTGCGTAGAATTATAGCCTTATGGGCTCCTCAAGATACACATATCATGATTGTTTAGTATTAAATTTTTTTACATAAAAAAACAACCTTCAGTATAAATCACATCAATGCACTAAGGGTGTGTAGTTAAGTAATTTTCTGTACTACTGTTTTCTACTTAAAAACTGCTATAAGTAGAATTTAATACCTGATCCTTATCCTTTATAACTGATTGCAAAGGAGGAAACTTATGAGCGCAACGAGAAATATATGTTGAATCAGGAACACTTGAAGACCGAGAGAATTTGGCCCGCATCTCAGCATTGCTTCGTTCTAGGCTATCACGCATTGCCTTTATTGTTGCTTCCTTCTGTTCTCCTTGCAGCTTCCAATCTTCCTTTAGTTTTGCATCCCTCTTCTGCATATATTGATCATAGAACTTTCCCCTTGACTCTTCTAAGCTAATAATGCTTTGTGGTACGTTATTGTTATACCCTTCAGTATCCACCATCTTTAAAAGCTCATTGGCATCGAACTCATTGGTTATACTCTCCTTTACAATTTGCTTTGTATAAATCCTCTCTGGAAGAACCAGTGGAGGCTTTACCTCATTCACCCTGGGTGTGTTCTCAACCTGCACATCAGTTGACTTGCCTCTCCTAGAAGAGGTTAGCTTCTGTGCAGCAAATAGCTTCTCCAATTCATTGGCTTTCTTTTGCAGTTCATCATGCCGATCTTGACTACCTTTTGTCGGTCTCTTAGTCTGCTCCAAAGGAACAGCATTTCCATCACTAATTAATTTGACTTTACCTCCATGCAAACTCAATTCCTGTTCAGCACTGGATGATTGTCTGCTCAAATTAGTTCCCTGATGAATAGAACAATCTGATTGAGGCAGTATTTCAGAGCCAGCTGCAACCTTTCTCCCAGAATCCTCTACCTTCCGCGCTAGACTTTTCCGTTGCAAGTTAACATCATGAACTTCAGCTTCTGTAGAGGCAGCTTCATCCCTGACAGATGAACCCCTAAAATTAGCACGTGGGTTGGAGGTGGCCCTTGTTCTGGTATCAGATATCTTTCCAGTTGTTCGAGAGGGTCGGTCCTTCCTTCCAACCACATCTGCTTCAGCATGAATCTCTTTAGAACGGAGACGAGAACCTCTATTATCTTTCTGTACAATCTGTTCCTTTTTAACTGCTACTTCATGAACAATGGGAATAGTTTCCTCATCGGTCATCTGTACATGCTCCTGTGACAATGGTGGGCTACTTAAAGTTACATTGTTTTCTGGCCATGTTGGCCTTGGAGATGTTTTTACTCGGGCTCGAGTGGAAACACTTGAAACAGCTTGCCCTGACATCCTCACGTCACCTTTTCCTTGACTAGCCCCTACCTCCTTTCTGAAGGATGACTCACTCTCAATGCTAGAGGTTATAACCATGTCATCTTCCACACGAGGTGCGGTCTGTTTCTGAGGAGAAGAAGAAGCGATGGCTGATAAGGGGGATGGTGAGGTAGTATTCAAAGTTGAGGATGAGAAAGCATCTGCAGTGGTAGAATCCAAGGGTAAGGCATCAGATGTATCTTTTTGGCATGATGTAACTGCATGCTTCAGCCCATTAGCGTCCCCGTCAGCTCTTGCCTTAGAATTAACCTCCAAATTGGCAGATGTTGGGGTTCCAACAGGGGTTCCAATTTCCCTCTTTTCATTTAAGCTGCTGCTATCGTTGTTGCTTAGATCAATGCTCATATCACTTACATTGCTCCACCTCCTTACCAACTTGTCCATGGACGCACCAGAAGGCACCCTGCGGTGCTCACCTTTCGTTGGAACCACCTTACTAGTACATGCAGCACTATTACCAGAACTTGAGGTTTGTTCCTTCTGCTTACTCTCAAACATGTTTATCCTGTCTTGCACACTCAACCGTCTTGAACCCCCTCCAGCTGGGGCAGGGGCAGGAAGAGCATCTGTTTCCTTTTCTTGTTTCTCTACTGACTGCTGTATAGTTGGTTTAGGGTGTTGAACTGCGCTGGGTTCTGGTGGAACATCTACTGAGTTTTGGCTGTTGCTTCTGTGAATATGAGAGACACTACCACCAATTATAGATTTGTTGCTGGATGCACCTTGATCAGCTTGTGTCTCGTCTAGTGACATGTCTGAACTGGAGGAGCCACGGACATTTCCATCATCAAAGCTCTTCCATTGTGACGAAGTTGATGACACCGAGTAATGAGGACAGATGTCTGGACGCCGCTGGCAAAGTGACATGAATTTGTTGCATGCTTCACTGGATACCCAAAAAAAAAAAGTTGTCATGTGTGCACAAAAAATAATCATCAAGAGGTCACAAAAGGATCCTCCGAGAAACAAAACGAGTGGGACAGAGGGTAACTCAATGTCGCAATGCTATCATGGCAACCACAGTATAAGGATGAATTGGGAACATATAGGTGTGCACAACTGAATCTGATATAAGATTCCACTTCAAATGATCTCCCTCCTAGTACATTGAAGAATCTTCTCATGCAAACTTTACCACTTTTCCATAATAACCTTAGGGTGTTTGAAGTTTATGTGTGTCCTAAACTGCAATTCTGAAGTTTGTATGTTCATAGCTTTCCATCATACTGTACAAGTTTGAGGTGAGCTAGGTACAATTTAGTGCGCAATATAATGGCATTTGTAAAAGTTAATGATAATCTTTCTCTCTACAGATACCAGTAGTTTTGTGAGTTATTTAGTTCTAAATCTATAGTTTTATGTGGCTTTTCTATTAAAGTGTCTGAAGTTCTGTGAAATGTATTCTTTAAGTAAATATAAATGATGACACCTAGAACCTAAATTATGAACTTGTTAAGTTCCAATCATACCTCAGCCGGTTGGCACCAAAATGATCTGCAAAAAGAACAAGCTCAGAAACACTGTCAGGGTTGAACCCTGCAGATGATGCCCGGGCACAAGCCGTGACAAGGTCTTGTTTAAGAGCACTTAGACGAACATCAATCGCTCTAAGAAGTTCCTTCCTGCATAGAAAAAAAAAAAGGCCAGGGCATCAACTTTGGATACTGACAATACAAAAATGGCTAACTTTATATGCAAATTACAGTAAGTTTCAAGTTATACGTGATGAAGTAGTACAGACAACTATATTTTGTATGATTTACACAGTGCCATTTGTAAGGAATTATAACTTTAAGACTGAGTACAGATGAAACAGTATAATCATTTATATTCTACCAGCTATTATGTGTAAGTCCTATACTACTGATAGCGATGCTTTAGCAACAACTTTAATTAGTAAAGCATAAGCAAGAGACTGAATTAATGATGTAGAAATACACAACGATAATAAAATAAGGTTTTGGTGCATGCGTGGATGTAAGTGCTCATTTGTGTAAAGCTATATAACTAGGGCTCTTAACAGCACTGACCCACATAACCAAAAGAGATCAAGCATTTCACCTTTATCTAATTATCATAGTATTCTACAATCTACATATTCAAGCGATGAGTTTGTCTACCAAAATTTGCAGCAGATCACATTGCTACATGACTGCAACAATTTTACTAATATTCAATTAAGAACATCAAGTTTTTATAATGTTGTAAGCCGAAACAAAAGATGTCCTTAAGCATAGTAAACAGATGAAAGGATGAACACAGTTTGCTACACCCCAAGCAACCGAAAAGGGAAAATGATCATGAAAGGCCCCTGAGACAGAATAAGCATTAAACAGTTCATCAAGGAACGCCCGAAATACTAGTCATGTTAAAGTATTCTGACACAGGCATCTCCACTCCGTATTTAGTACGATGTCATGAATAGTTCTTAACCAACCATTTCTTATATATAGAACAGTCCTAACAAATCATATATCATTGACTGAAATTGATAACAATCAAGGTTCTCCCTGAAGAAGTAAGGGTTAACCATGTTCAACTCACTTAAATCAAGGTTATCGGACAATGAAGAAGTAAATAGATAATGACAGAGATGGCATAGAAGCATACTTCGTAATATCTGCAGCTGCTGCTGATTCTGCAACATTTTCACCCGGGAAAAAAAAATTTGTAAGATGGTAAGCAAATTGTGTTGAGAAGAACAATATGTTGCCTCAATGAAGGCATGTTAAAACGATAAAACATGTACCCTAATATTGCAGTTCAACACATGCAACAATTAATTAAGTTGTTCATTTCTTTCTAAAATTGGAAATGGATTATTTACTGTATTCCCCCATTAACAAAGCTTCACAGCATGAATAATATGGACAGTGGCATTGAATGCATCATCTCAGTAATCAAGCCAATCAATAATAAAAGTTCTCCCTGGATGTTCCCACAAATAACTTGTGAAGGCACTCGAGTCGCGATTCGACTCAATTCAAGTGTAGATAAACTGAGTGACATATGAACTATGAACAAAAACAGGCATAAAACTAATCGAACGAGACTCAAAACCCCATTCGACAAACAAAAGAACACTATAAACATTGTCATGCATACCAGCTCCATCAGCGCCTCCGGCAACCTGCGTACAGCATAATACTATTTTTAGAACAACTGCAAGATCATTCCACCATAAACCACACAACCTAAACACACTCCACAACTGAAAGAAAATATAGAAAAGAAAACTTTGGCCACTCACTCCCTGTGCATAAATCTTCCTAGCCCCTTCCAGCTGCGACATCTCCGCGTCGAAGGTGTTAGCCATCTCCAGCACCTCCGGCGTGCTCACGAACCGCACGAACCTTCAACCACAAGAACACCTCTCAGAATTCCCATCATTTCTTTTTCTCCCCGAATTCTCCACACCACCAACCAACCCAATAACTGCCACGGCAGCAAACGGACCTCTCGAGGGTGCCCTTGCTGAACCACGCGGCGCGGCGGTCCAGCTGCAGCCGGATGGCCGGCGGCGGCGGCTGCGCCGCCGCCTGCTCCTCCGCCGCGCGCAGGTGCGCCACGAACGGCTTCACCGACCCGGACGCGATCCTCTCCGTCCGCCCATTCCCGGACACCACCAGCTCGCACCTGCAGCGGAGGCATCCCACCATTAGCAAACACCCACAGGACGAACACCACCCCCCCCCCCCCCCCAATCGAAATCCTCACCGCGAGCGGCGCGGGGAGAGCTGGAAGAGCGCGAAGTCGAGCGGGGCGTCGGGCTCCATCGCGGCCGCCGCCGCCGGCGAGGTCGGATCTGGTGGATCCCCTCACCAAGAACCCCAAGCTCTCCTCCTCCTCCTCCTCCTTCGCGACAGCCCCAAGAAACGCCGGGAAGGCGGCGAGCCGGCGCCAATGCAGCTCCCGCGGCGACGAGATCGCCGCGGCCCGCCCGGATCTCGCCGCCGCTCGCCCCCCCGATTCCGGTAAGCGTGCGCTCGCGCGAGGAGAGAGAAAGAGAGAGAGTGAGCTAGAGAGAGAGGAAGAGTGGAAGACTGGAAGATGAGCTGCTTGGTTTGTTGGTGCTGCAGTGGTGCTCTGTGACAGTGAGAAAAATTGGGAAAGAGAAGAAGCTAAAAATTACTACTAGTACTAGTATAGTTAGATTTTAATTTTTAATTTATTTTGAGTGGTGTTTACTGCTAATTAGGAGAGATTAGTGTTAATTAAGCTTAGGTGAGATTATGGAAAAGGGTTGGTAAAAAATAGAGATTTTTTTTGGGGTGGTATTTAGGAGAGATTAGTGTTAAGGTTGGAGATTATATGAAGCTTTAGGTGAGATTATGGGAGGGTTTTTTTTTTAGAAGTGTAATCTTTGGCAAGAAAGGGGTTGAAGGGTAGCTACTTTTGTTGTGTTCTCCTCTTTATTTCCATTCGGCTGTGACTGAGCTTTTTCGGTGTAACAACGGCTTTGGGTGGACTGTGCGGCTGGGATTTACCATTCTACCCCTAGAGACAAACTAGAGGTTGCTTTTGAATTTTAATGGAGGGATTTTTTTTTGAGGGGTTATTTATCGGTCTACTTCATTTAATCATTGAAATTGTGGTAGTGTTAATGTACATCTCTAATTTGATAATATGTACGTGTCAATTTAAAAATAGTGTTAACATCGTTTTTTTCGTATCACGTAGAGAACACATGGCGGACATACGTATTATGCCTCAATGTCATGTTGTGAGTTTATTTGACGGCATTGTTATATTTCCTACTGTAATCGTTATAGTTCTAGTATGACATATTTTCTTTAACATTATATCCTATATGCCACGAATTTGTGGCTAAAATGTATAAGAAAACAAATGTAATTTGATAATAGGAACAGATAGAAATTTTCATTTTTACTCACCTACCAACATACTACTAGTAACTTACAAGGGAGGATTGAAGGAAATCGGTACACTTATTTTCTCGACCCAAAAATCCCTGTAGTGTCAACCACAACTTTTCTTCTTTCCAACAGGCAAAAGAGAGGCTGGTACGATAAACGGTGGTCCAATTGAGCACCTCTTGGTTTCTGCACTAAACATCAGGTCATCTGACCTGGAGTAAGCATCATGCACCGATTGTTCTAGACAATTAACAGGGGCCCCAAAGGGGTAAACAGTGACAGCTAGCCCAGCCTTGTGTTAAAAGATTTTTGAGCATTTTATTTGTGACTAAGTGACCCTAATATTCTTCTAAATTAGCCTAATCAATGCATTGTATGGTAGATTTGTTTCGATAATTGAAGCTTTATTAAACTCAATTAATTATATAAAGATAATAGAATTGTACAGAGAACACTCTCAGCCTCTTTATAAAAAGATGCATATAGTACGGAACAAATGCAAAAGGATTAGTTTTCCAATTTTCTCTTGGCAATATTTTCCAAAACTAATTCCCAAAAATCTAGGTCTTGCTGTTGACCGACATTTGATGTTCATTGATTTTTGAGAAAACGAGAAGACCAAGAAAGAAAAAAAGGAATCCAATGTGCAAATAGTACGGGAAGCTCAAAAAAAAAACATGAGAGAAACAGTAACTCACATAACCATGATGCAACATGATGCTAATTTTCCACCTCTCTGTCGGTGAAAACAACTTAGGAATTGAGAATTGCAACCAAGGGAGCTTGTCCCAGACAACAAGGTTCAGAATCAAGTTAATCTAGAATAATTATAACATAACCATGGCCCTTAGAACAGAACCAACAAACTTGTTTCTAGGTTATTATAGCAAATCTTCATCTTAACCTCCATTAGCAGCAGATGTAACATCTCTCAAGAATGAAAATGTCTTTGCATTAGTACTGTTTGTAAATCATATGAAGGGACTGGGAGAGAAAAAAAAGACAGTGGGGCAGAGTAATGGTACAATAGAGTGAGTAGTTGGAACATTAGGCTCATGTATTACCCCACACAGTCACTTTCACATGAGGTCATTGGATTTTGGCTCAAGATTTCTAACAAACATTGATTTATCCATTACTTTGGTTTTGTTTATAGGTTCCTGTGATGTAACATTGGAAACTTTCTTTAATTTTAAGGAAAAGAAAACAGTACCACAAATTTCTCTGACCCACTGAATGCTTACACGAAATTTCAATTGTTTTCATGACAAATTGATAATACATGAAACTTTATTATCGTTGTCGTAGCAAAATTAAGTCAAGTCCTAGTCAGGTGACATGATGTGCTCGGTTCTAACAAACAGTGATAAGATGCAACCTTGACTTGATAGATACAAGGTCTATAATTTTTATCATAAACACTGTAAGCTAGTATTGCATCACAAATAGTGCATGTGCATGGATAAATTTACTGCTAATTGTGTTTATAAGATTGCAATGTTTCACCCCCTATCTAGCTTTTCTTAAAGCAGGTCAACTCCAGGACAGGGTTTGATCACCTGCCTCATAGTACTGTAGATGTTGATTAGTCATGGTTTGTTGGTGGCATTGCTGATCATCAATTCTGGACTCATTGTGCAAAATATACAGCTAGGCAATTATGAGGAGAAAAAATTGGATCTTTGTCAATTAGATCTATGTCTAGAAAATAACATCCACTGCATCCCCCCCCCCCCCCTCTTCTAAAAATCCTTTAATCAATCTGAACATGCATGTAGCAACTAATTTGAAGTATTTAACCAATTGTTCCTTGGTTAAAATAAGGGTCACACTTCTTCACAAGGTTCAGTTTCTCAAGAAGAAAAGAGTACATATCTACCATTAAAAATGTGAGGGGTGCATCTCTCAATGAAACACTGGCTGATGATTCCAAGCAACTGATTGATTAATAAAACAAAGAAACCGACACAATTGGTAGGAGTTGAGCTTAGCATGGCACACTGCACACAGTAATGGTCAAAGAGACAAGAAAAAGAAAAGAAAAAACAAATAAAAACTAATAATCTGAACATGCTATACTGTGCATGGCACATTAAAACATTCTTCAGTACAGTCTTCTGCTTTGTATGCTCCCTCTGTCAAGTCAGCCTGGCCTTGTGACTGAACTTCTTAATTAGCTCTATCTCTTGTCCCATATCTCTGAATAATACAGGAACTGTACACCTCTGGTATTTGACTTTGTTGCGGTATAAAAAAAAATAATATCTAATTCATAATTACAAATAGGTCCCTCAAATATTATGTATTTGAAAATTTATACCCTTGTGCTTCATGTGGTCCATGGAAAAACATTTGTGATTCCATTTTGCCCCCCAAAAGTAATTAACTAGCCGACGCCAAAGACAAGATGGAGAGTGACCAAAGTGTTCTTCTCACATATATTTAATAGAAAGTTGTTGATGCTCCGATTAGGAAGTATCTTGCTTTGTACTCTTGCAAGCATATCGTGGGATTGAACAAATCCATCATCCATTTGTCTGATCACCTTTCTTTCTTTTTTCCTCCAGAGATTTGATCGACTAATCCGATCAGGTCGAGCTTTAAGATTCGTGTCCATCTCCATCAGATGATTAGTTGGTTCCCTGTCAGAATTCAGAAGTGATTAGCAAAGCTGAAAACGTGTCACTTATCTGGGATTTTGGGGCCATCTCTCTTTCCTTGCTTGCTTAACCTGTTCTGTTTGGATAATCTCGAGTTAGTACATATACTAATAAAGCTAATGGTTTCTTAAACATCATGATTAAATTCTGAGTTAGTCTGACCATCCGTCTAAAAGAAAATTCAGAGTTAGGGGCTGCTTCAATGATGAGTTTCAGGAAAAAACAGAATGGGTGGCATACTTATCAGGTACTACTCCTATTCAGGTTTCTTCATAATACTTGAAGTAATGATAAAGCAATGATGAACAACTTGGGTACTAGTAACACTATTACTCAGGAAAATGATGCACATATAGCATCCCAAATCAATTACTGACAAACACATAAATACACAATCTTGCTGAAATTCGGGTACAAGTAATGACACCCTGCCAGCAAGTCATTCGTGGTATAAATTCAGCATTTATTCCCCTTGTAATCCTCAAAATTAAACACTAACCAACTAGCAATTGACACTGACAGTGATCTAAATCAGAAAAAGAAAATGACTTGATATGTGGAGTTTTTCTTGAACAAACACTTGACCCAATTCGTGTGATGTATCCATCAAGAAAGGACGTTGAATTTCTGCATGTCAGTGATTACGGCGAGAAGAATGCTTAGCTTAAGGTTAATGCGAAATAATCACGTATTAGACTCCCCACATGACATTGCTTTGGAGTTAAGTAGGGAATAGTGGAGCAAGCACCTGAACTCAAACTTTTTCATGTCTTTTTATTTTCAGAGAACGCACAAATCAGCTTTGTTTCCTTGGCTGCTTCTCATGAAAAGAGACATCCAAATTAACCTTTAGCCTTTGATGCCAATTAGCTCACTAACCATTGCAGAAATAATCAGATGGTGCTTGTTTTGAATCGCAGTGACGAAGATTGACCGACCAACGACCGGGATCAAATGTGACGGCTCCTGAATTTTCATCACACCTTCAGACTGAAGCTGAAAAGCATCGTCAAATTTGCACTCAAGCAACACTTGGACAAATCTCCTTGAACTATCTCTTGTATTTTTTCAAACCGAGGAATAAAAATTGGCACTCTTTCCTCCGTGACGTGGTGCTGTTTGTTTTTTTTCTTTTTCTAATTATGGTCTCTTAGGGCTCTTTTTCCTGCTATATCAATGTGAAATATTACATTATCTCATAATATTCGTTAAAAAAAGGAAGAGAAAAAATGGCATTGTTACTTGAGTTTACACGGAGAAAGCACGCAAAGGAAGCAGATATCAGTCGATCAGTACAGTGGCTGCAGGGGAGGAAAAGAAAAGCAGAGAGCAGCCACAGCACGTTGCCCATATAGTCAGGTCACATGCTCTGCTAGCTGCTTGATGCGTCGCGTGACGGCAGAGCAATCAACAGCGAACGACACATTGCTACGGCACAGCAGCCAATCGCTCCACATTATCATCAGGACAGTTGCCCGGCACAAAATTTTACTGTTTACTGAGAGAGCATTTTTACAGTTGTCAAGGATATGAGATGTTACCGTGACGAGGGATGTGTAAAGTGACCAGGGATGTGTAGTTTCAACCTCAAGATCTCATTTTCAATCCCCAAGGCCCCAACACGATCGTTTATTTTTACAGTCGATAAGTTGATGCCGAAAACACTGACTTTTCTTTTACAGGTACTAAGTCAGGGCCTGTTTAGTTCGCGAAAAGAAAAATTTTGGGTGTCACATCGGATGTTTGACCGGATATCGAAAGGGCTTTTCGGACACGAATGAAAAAAATAATTTCATAACTTGCATGGAAACCACGATACGAATCTTTTGAGCCTAATTAATCCGTCATTAGCACATATGGATTACTGTAGCACTTATGACTAATCATGGACTAATTAGGCTCAAAAGATTCGTCTCGCGATTTCCTCCCTAACTGTGTAATTAGTTTTTTAATTTATCTATATTTAATGCTTCATGCATGTGTTTAAAGATTCGATGTGATGTTTTTGGAAAAAAAAATTTAGAGAACTAAACGGGGCCTAAGATAAACACATGCACCAGCGCACATATGCCCCTCTTCACCATAGAGGTAACACAAAACAAGACTAAATATATGATACTTTACTTAGAACCGTTAAAATGATCGCATTGAGGCTTCCTTTGAATGGAAGTATATATTTCAAAGACATTTTATAGAAAAATGTCTGAAATAACTTTGTTTGAAAAGAAACCTGACAGAGTTGGAAAAAAGAGAGCGAGCACGAAAGCACCTCGAATGTGTTTTTCAAGGACACATTGGTAGCAGCATTATCGAAGCTCCCAAGATATACGATGCATTGAGGACAATGAACAACATTTGCACGCATTATGCAACTGTGCATATGGGACAAATGCGCCCAAAGCCAGGCTTGAAAGCACAGCTGTCCACTGTAGCGTCAAAGGCAGCTCCTAGCTCGGCCGGTAGCTCTCCGGGCTTGAGATCCACACTGCCAAGCTGGGCTTGTCTTGCTTCCAACGTTTTATTGCATGAGCTGTCCAGCTCACCTCACCTGCAGGTGAAATGAAACGAAATGAAACCACCCCAAGATCTGAATCTAACTGAAACCCTCCTAGGATTGATGATCATGATGGGTCTGCTTGCCCTGCAAAGTTTCAAAGGAGCAATCTCTCTGCATTGGCATCTGATCACCTTTTTTTTTCTTTTATGAATGGGCTAGGATAAATAGACTGTTTACAGAATGCACAAAATTTCCCTGGGTGCAGGTGGGCAGCACAATCATATGATTTCATACCAGAATCTAGTCTAAGAGCCTAAGTAGGATGGGCGCCTCAATAGCTGGGATTTCCTACAGCTGCATAATTTACAAGTTGGAAACTTTTATTCGGGGGAGCTCCGCATGGCCTGTTCTCACTGCTTCAACGCCAGTATCGTGGAGCAGGCACCGTGCAGAAGGAATAATGTTTAGATTCAAGTCACCTGCATGATAAATTGATCACATAAATAATCTGTTTGATCCAACAGAGCTAAGTTTGTCCACGTGTCATCGCCAAACTGCTTTAATAATTGTACCTCGAAGGAGGAAAATCCAGAACCAAGTGAGCAATATTCAACAAACAAAATATTCTATCTAAATCTCCCTAAAAAATTTGTCATGCATCTCTCAGAAGGGGGAAACTTTGGTTGTAAATCAATGCCCTAGGTTTTGGTGCAATGGATAGAACCAGATAGGCTCAGTAATAGTCCAAACAAAACAAGAGATCAAATTGGCATATTAATAATTCATAATCATGTATGATACCTGCATCATGAGCTTCTGCGAAATGAATTCTCATGCATATTAGAAACAGGAGTGTCCTGCAGTTAACCAAGATAGAAAACTTTATCAGCCACAGCACATACAGGGGGAAAACAAGGAGAATGAATCTTGCAGATTGGTTACTTGAATCATTGCACTGAAGCCTTGGAGACCATGATGGTTTGCAGGAGGTACAATGGAATTTAATGATGAACCATTTCCATTTGCCACATACCCTTGGTTTTCTTCATTTGCAGACTTGGCAGTCCTTCTCCATCGCTTCAACAGATATCTCTGAGGTAATTCTTTGATATTTCTGTAATCGAGCACCTTCAACATATGGCAACATGGAATACCCATAAACTCAAACTTCCTACAAGTGCAGATACAGGAGCAGTCACTCGAGTCAAATCTAACAAAATGTTCCTTGGGTTTTTCAGAGGGAGCGACTTTGTACTCAGAGGTTGCCCCAGCTTCCCCACAACTGAACAGAACAGAGTCCATGAACAGCTCAAACTCTTTACGAAAGATCTCAAACACCACTGGGGTATATGTATGGGCAGCTTGCTTTAACATCTTGGCTGGGGGTATTCTTGGATAACTTTGACTAGCTTGGAAGTCAGCTTGGAGCTCAGCATAGCGGTGCTCATCTACGGCTCTTTCATAATGCTTGAAGAAGGACAGTAAATCCAGTTGAGGGCCCAAGAACTTTTTCAGAACACTACTGAAGCTTTCAGCTTGAAGTGCACTTATTATGTCAGCACAAAATATATGTCTCTCATATGCCAAAGCCCATCTTTCCCTTTCATCAAACAATTTAGACAGCCACTCATTATGCCTAAGATCATACTTTTCTAGCATGCTTCTCCAGGCAAACAAGAATTCTTCCTCTTCCTCATAGCCAAATACACATCTGCTAAAATCCTTTGCAAATGTTTTTGAACCTTGGAAAACATGATTAAGGTGCTTAAGAGAGTTCTGATATACATGCCAAGCACAAGTTCTTTGAGTAGTATTTGGCCATGCTGCTGCCATTGCACTAGCAAGTGGAATAGATTGATCTACTAAAGCTACCGCTGGTTGTTTTCCATGCATAGCAATCTTAAAACTCTCAAACAGCCACCTATATGACTCAAATGATTCATCATAAAGCATAGCTGCACCAAAAACAATTGTTTGTTTGTGATGATTCACTCCGAGGAATAATGACAATGGTCTGCCATATCCATTTATTTTGTAAGTTGTGTCTAGACAGAGGACATCACCAAAGTAGTTGAAGTCTTCTCTAGATTTTGGGTCAGCCCAAAAGAAGTTGGTTAGCTTGTCGTCTTCATCAATCTGCATGGTGTAAAAGAAAGCAGGATTTTCCATTTGCATTGTCTGCAAATATTTCAATATTGCGCCACCATCACCGAGTTGCATAGCCTTCATACGCTTTGAACGGAGATAATTCTTATAATCTGCTGGGAGGAGAGAGATACTTCGAAGGAAACCAATTTGTCTCACAACAAGATCACCGGTTGCTTTTGTTGTAGGTGTCATGACAGAATCATCTGACAATTCTGCTTCCCCAGACTGAAGTTCTGTCAATATCCTCTGTGACCTTAACATATGCATTGTCGAAGGAGGGGCCAGCTGATGATTGTGGTCCGCTTTGAAGTCAGTGACTCTGTATTTACTCTCTGGTGTGACTTTAATAATCAACCGCGCTGGACAACCAATTCTTGTATCCAGCCTTGGCTTCTTTGCTTCCAATGATTTTTTGTCCCTGTTGTAACCTTCCCTTGAGCAAACAAAAGTCCTTACTTTGGTAATATTTCCGGAAGATTTGTGTGATGTACTTTTCCGAACACTAAAACCAACATGTCCAGCATATTTGTTGTAGAATTCATAGGCCTTGTCCTCACTCTCAAATTCCATGCCTACCTCAGGAACCAGCTTAGCAAGTGCAGCTTCATCTATAGGTGGTTCAGCTTCTATCATTCGTCTCATTTTCCCCTAGAAAACCAATCATACTATTACTTGAGTAAATAAACAGAAATAGACACATTTAGTATTTTAGATTATCATCAATGCACCAAAACAGGAGGAAAATGGCCAAGAGACAGCTATAAAATTTCCTCGGAAATGAATTATAGCTGAACATGGTATCACACAACAGGCTCATCGGTATTCTGTATCGAAAATTAGAGCGCAGCCATACCTTTCTGTACGCAATGCCGCACGCATTACAGAGAGTTCTTGGGCCATCAGGGCCGCGGCGCATATGGGGCGTCGCGTTGCCGGATATACCACACCTCAAGCACCTGGCCAAACACAGTAAAACTATCAACACGACAAATGGAAAGCCCAAGGTTCTTTTACTAAAATTCACTCGTGCAACAGGACAAACAAAATCTTCTGAGCTTAAACCAGAGCACGCCAGAATGGATGAACCCCGAATACCACGCAAAGGCGAGACGCTACGAGACCTCGCCCACCTCCTCACCGCCGATGAACTCATGAACACAAGTGACTTGCCACACACACACAGAGAGAAGCTCTCACCGCACGTGGCCGTCGAGGCCGTCGTCGGCGTTGTCGCGGTGGAGCTCCAGCTCCTGCTCCATCGGCGGCGGCGGCGCCGCCGCGGCTCCCCCGTACGGCGGCGGCATCTCCCCTCCGCCGCCTCCATCGGGGGCCACCAGCATGTGCATCATGGCATCACCACCACCAACCCTGCCAAGCCACACTCGCATCCAAAAACAACACCAAAAAGAAAAAAAAAACCCTCCCCAAAAAAAACCACAAATTCAAGCTCGATTTGAACCCCGAGGAGGAGCCGAACAGAGGAATTCCGTTGGAAATGCTTCGGCTGGTCGGGATTTGGGAGCTAGGGTTTGGGTCTCCGCGAGAGGTTGGTAGTGGAGAGAGGAGCCCAGGAGGTGGTCGGATCCGATGCGGCGTTGGGGGGCATGTGACCCACCGTGTGGTGCCACGTGTACCCCCTTTCCCATCTCGTACTGTATCCTGTACCCTCACTTATCGCTGACGTGTGGGGACACCGATCCTGGGGCCCGCTTGCCAGGCGGCGCCGCATCTCGGGAGTACAAGTAGCCGAGAGCGCAGAAGAGAAGGCGGCGGCGGCTGCGGCGAGTGAATTGGAGAGGAGGAGGAAGCCATCGATGGCCATGAGCGCCCTCAAGTTCTGCGGCGAATGGTGAGGCGGAGGAATCTCTTGGCTTGTGATTCGTAGTCCGAGATTTGATTCGATTGGAGGTTTGATTTTTTGTGTGTTTTTTTGGTTGGATATGCAGCAGCAACATGCTCTACCCGCGGGAGGACAAGGAGACGCACACCCTGCTCTACGCCTGCAATTCCTGCGAGCACCAGGTGGATTTGCCTTGTTCATCGGCTCAGATTAATATGGTTTTGGATTGGGTGTGGTAAATAAACTCTTGGGACCCTAGGTTGGATTGGGGATTTTGGGGAATGGTGATCTAGGGTTTAGGCTGGGTTTAGTGATGTGGTGTATGTATATGGAGGTTTCTAGGTTTAATGGTGCATTGTTGAGATCGTAATTTCTTTTTTCTTTATTATTTGGGATGGATTTATGATTGTTTGGTGCGCACGTTTTTACGGTTGCTGCATGCGGGAGATTTCGCTGAGGAAAGAATTTGATGTCCCATAATGTTATTGATGCTTGCTTTGTTCGATTGATAGAGTAGAGGGGTTCTGGTTGGGACTTGGCGAGTTTATGATGAATTGGTAGACGGCTAATATTCCTTTGTAGGTAGTTATCAGCTTATCATGCTTTGTTCTCGATCTCATACATAAAGGTTAGGCGGAGAATCTCTTTGTCATTACTGCCGACATATTTGTCCAAATTTGGGGCTTCTATGTTAGCAAAATTGGCTGGTTCCGTACCGTGCAAGTATCGCCTATTTTGTTTAATACTACTAAGATTTTGAGGTAGCATTGAAATAGCATATACAAGGAGATATCCTTGGTGGATTCAGCAATAAATTTCACAAACTCAGTTGCCTCCTTCAACTAATGGAAGGTGCTGACTTGGGAGTTGGGAGTATGGGGAGCGCAGAAGGCAGAGGTGTGATGGATGAATGGGACCGCGGGATATGAGGGTGTAATGGGCGATACGGAGCAGGAGAGGTTAAAAAAAAATTGAATGGCAATGGGTGCTGGTGGTTAAAAAAAGAAACGGAATCTTATTAGGTGGTATCAAAGCATGCCCCAAAATTTTGGTGGTAAGACTAAAAGGGAAATATTTCGGGTGGTATGAAACCAATTTTCCCTTTCAAGTTAAGGATTAAGGTTACATAAGTGGCTTCCCACTAGCCGTTTGAGATGAACTTTCTGCTGAAAATCTGTGGTCAGAGAACTGTTGAAAGTAGGATCTACTCCCACATAGAGCCTGTATATTACAAGGGCTTTAGCTCTCTTTCCTTGAGAAGTGTTTCTAGCTTATCTGGCATACAATGCCCTCAGAAAATCAGGAACTTGTCTTGTAATCACAAACTATGCTTAAGATGTTACTCATTGGAAAGAGACAAACATATGCCAGAATTATGCACACTGCAACAACCTACCTGAGGTATCAATGTAACAAATCACAACTAAGTGTCCCTTAAAAGAAGTTTGATATGTCCCTTGTTGTAGCTTCTGAAACATATTAACTTCATTAAGAACCAATGTAATCAGGATAGAAATAAGACAGATTTCCTTGGTGTTTTAGGCATTCTTCCACAAAATGTCCTCTCTTTTTTTTCTGTTTATTGAAGTGATTGCTGAGTTTTTCTCAAGGCTTACATACTTTGCAGCTATATTGCATTTATAGTTTTCGTAGTTCCGACATTTTTAAAAAATTTGTGTGTAAGTTTTCTTGTAGGTTGACTAATGATTTCCATTTATTTGGATCGTTCATATAAGCAGGAGCCTGCCACTGACACTTGTGTGTACAAAAGGGTTCTCCGTAAACCTGCTGGGGAACCCAAAGATATCCTAAAAGATGCAGCAACTGATCCCACCCTGCCTCGCACCAGAAGTATTAAATGTTACAACTGTGGCCATCCAGAGGCTGCTTTTTTTCAGGTCAGTGTATTTGTGTTGTTTACTTATTGTTCTCTATGCGATTCTTGCTATATACGATGTGACTACTGTATCATCTATAGTTCTATACAGTCACTGATACAAGAATAGAATAGCAATATGAAAGCATGAACATACAAATCTACATTTCTGTCAGCATATTAAAGTTTTTAGTATAGTATGTATCGCTTCGTATCCACAGGGTTCAGGAAACCGTTTCATTACATAATTGGCTTTTCTCGTAGTGGTGGTGATTGTGACATATTACAACTCTGTTCAGAATCCTAGTATCTGCCACAAGCTGTGGATGCAATCAGTCACTCTTTTTCCCGTTGAACTTGCAGGCTCCAACTAAGGGGGAGAAAGGCCTGACACTGTACTTCATCTGCTGCAACCCAAGCTGTGGTCACAGGTGGAGGGATTGACGGCAAGGTTCATGGTGCTGAATCTTGGCCGTTCTTGTGTTCATGCTCATACCCGGTGTTATCTGAAGGACTGGAACTTCTACAAGTAATGTAGTTTGTGAATTGTGTGACTGATGTAGCTCCGAGGTCATTTAACTGCTGTGATTGTCTTGTCAACTTAATGTGTCCGGGGTTGTTGGGTGCCCTGGACCCTGTTGTCACTTTGGTCCAATTCTGAAAGGGAAAAGTACACCGAAGGTCCCTCAACCTGTCATCGAGTTACAAAATCGTCCCCCAACCGCAAAACCAGATACCGGAGGTCCCTCAACTAACAAAACCGTTCGCTTAAGGTCCTTTGGTGGTTTTGACCCTGGTTTTGTCTGACGTGGCGGGTGAGTCAGCGTGGGCCCCACCTGTCAGCATTGCCACATCAGCCTTCTCTCTTTTCCTCTCTTCTCTCCCATCTCATCTCTCTATCTCTCCATTCTCTGCGACTGCGAGCAGCGGGGGAGGGGGGCGCGTGGCCGGCGGGAGAGGAGGAGGGCGTCGATGACAGGCGGCCGGCGACGCGGCGGCGAGGAAGGGGCGGCGCGCGGGCGGCTGGGGGAGGCGCGACGCGCTGACATCCGGGGGCGGAGCGGTGATGCGGCGGCGGGGGAGGGGCGGCGCGCGGTCGGCGGGAGAGGAGGAGGGCGGCGCCTCGATGGCGGCAGCCAGCGGCGGCGGCGGCGATGGGGAAGCACGACGGCCACCCGCGGAGAGGAGGTCCATGCGGAGGAGGACCATGAGGTGCTCCCGCTGAAACCGAAGGTGGCGCCGGCGGCACGGGGGGCATGAGCCTAGAGGGGAGAGCGTCGAGCTGGCACATGACCTTCTCGATGTCGAGGACGAGGCGCTCAGCGAGAGTGCGGCTGAACTCCTCCCGGTCGCCGCTCCGCCCCCGGCCGCCCGCGCGCTGCCTCTTCCCACCGCCGCGTCGCCGCTCCGCCCTTGGCCGCCTGCGTGCCGCGCCTCTCCCAGCCACCGGCGCACCGCCCCTCCCCCACCACCGCGTCGCCACTCCGCCCCCGGCCGCCCGCGCGCCGCGCCTTTCCCAGCCGCCCGCGTGCCGCCTCTTTCCCCGCCGCCGCGTCGCCACTCCTCCCTTGGCCGCCCGCCTGCCGTGCCTCCCCCAGCCACCCGCGCACTGCCCCTCCCCCGCCGCCACGTTGCCGCTCCGCCCCCGGCCGCCCACGCGCCGCCCCTTCCTCCGCCGCCGCGTCGCCGGTCGCCGACACCCTCCTCCTCTCCCGTCTCATAGACTCGCTGTTGGAGAGTACGGAGAGAGAGAGATGAGGATGAGAAAGAACAGAGAAGAGAGGAAAAGAGAGAGACGACTAATGTGGCAATGCTGACAGGTGGGGTCCACGTGGGGCCCACGCTAACTCACCCGCCACGTCAGACAAAACCGGGGTCAAAACTACCAGAGGACCTCAAGCGAACGGTTTTGTTAGTTGAGGGACCTCCGGTATCTTTTGCAGTTGGGGGACGATTTTGTAACCCGATGACAAGTTAAGTGACCTTCGGTGTACTTTTCCCATTCTGAAACTGGTGATGTGTGTGTATACATGCTGTCCCATCTTGTTCGGCCCACTATGTGCATGGGCTTTAATATTGGGCCTATTAAAGCCCATGCATTACATTTACATGGGTTTCTTAGGTTGCGGGCAGCAGGCGAAAGAGAGATTGTTTGCTCTGTTTTCCGCGTGCACGCTACCCACGATATGTTTTTTGCAAAAATTTTCTATATGAAAGTTGCTTTAAAAAAATCATATTAATCTATTTTTAAAATTTAAAATAGTTAATACTCAACTAATTATGCTCTAATGGCTTATCTCGTTTTGCGTATCTTCTCAATCTCTTCTTTTCCCATCCTCTCAAACTCGTAATGCTTGTTTGCTGATTTTTTTTTAAAAAAATGTATGTTTAATAAAATATTTATAAAGATATATTTTGATTTCAAAATTCTGCAGATCTATATCCCTAAAGCCCTCTAGAAGAGAAATATTTTGTTTAACTTACTTTCACTTTCTTCTGACCTTGAATAACTGATGTGTGAAATATTTTGTTTAGAGTAAATTTCACAAACAGATACTTGAGTCAAATTATCACAAAACTACAGATTTAAAAATGTGTATCACAAAACTACAGATTTAGCGTCAAACTTTTCACGGAACTACAGATTTAATGCACCATATCACAAAACTACAGATTTAGTGATGAAGTTATCAAAAATCTACATATTCTAGAGTTTAGATCGTAGCACTATTATTTATTTAAAGTTATAAAATCTGTAGTTTTGTGATAAAATAGTTTTTAAATGTGTGGTTTTGTGATATAATACCTTAAATCTGTAGTTCCGTGATAAATTTGACTTTAAATCTGTAGTTTTGTGAAATACATTCTTAAATCTGTAGTTTTGTAGTTTTGTAATAGTTTGATCAAAGTATTTGTAGTTTTGTGAAATTTACTCTTTTGTTTAGCTTATGGGTTTACATGTCAGCAACTCACATTAGAGGGCAGAAGCCTCTCATCTCTGTTTTTTTGCGACAGTGTTGGCGTATGTTAACGGCAGTCTTCCATGGTGTTGGCTATTTTGAGGTGTAATGGAAACATTTTACTCGTTTCTCAAGATGGATCGATGATCATGGTAGACCATGTTGTCATCTGATACTTCTCGTTCCATATTCCATAGTTAGAATTACGTACATGACAATACTCATACCGTCATACGGTATCTATTTGTTAATCGAACTCACATGCCTCGAAGCAGTGTCTCATTTATCGTCAATTACCACTTTTACCGCCGGGGTATCGTAAAGACTCGGTAACACCCATAAAAAAAATAAATTCTTCATAATTTTTCTCTGGTTTTTCAACTGTTTAATGTGGTTAACATGATGACCGGGCTTATCTCTCTGCCAAGCAGCATGCCGCAAGCGTGCACACACAATACAAAAACAGTTGTTATAAATCCAAGTTAGCATCACGATCTGCGGGTGCCTATACACTGCACCATTTACCTTTTTCTGGACGGTGCTAATCACCTCGTAGCTAGCTAAACACTCGAGTCACTGACAGATCATCTCGCCGTCGTATGCTAGCTCGAGCTAAACTCCTTGGAATAATCTCTCACAACTTTACACGAAAATACCTCCAAAACCACTCAAAAGCTCACTAATTAACCAACCTAGCAAAAACTCTTCGTCGGTTTTGTGTCACCAATCCTTATCCCAGCTTCTACCCATTCAGTGACTCAGAACGCCAGCCCGCGCCGCGCCGCGCCCGCGCGCACCCCGTGCCCGCGCGCGCGCGGCGCGGAAAGGCAGCCGCGCGCGACACGCCACGCCACGCCACGCCGCGCCGCGCCGCGCCCGCGACGCGACGCGACGCTAGCGCGCTAGCTCGACTGGAGCGAGCGAGCTCGAGCGAATGCGGTGGCGGCGGCGGCGACAGGTGTTCCGGGAGGTAGAGGAGCCGATCGAGTTTGCTGTTGCGGACGGGGGGCCTCCGATCCGTTACTCCATCTATCGTCCACGTCACGCTTTTTTTTTTTTGGCTGTTTTTTGTTTTTTTTGGCCTGGACTGTGGAGTGTGGAGTGGAGGTGGGGGCCACTGACACCTTTTGGCAACCTGAGGTGCTATGTGCACCCCACTCGGCTACCCACGTCGCTACCCACCCCTACACATGGCACGGTCGGCACGCGCAAATGGTTTACCCGCATTGCTACATGGTCCTACACATGGCACGGTCGACACACGTGAATGGTTTTTTTCTTTCCTGTGATTGTAAATTTTAGATAGTTGGAGGGGCTTGATTCGATATTAAGGTCGCGTAAATGCGACGCGATGACGCCGTCTATATAAGCGCAGTGGGCCAACCTCGAAACGCACACCCTTGATATTATTACAGTAGCCACTAGCCAAGTTTGTATATTCTCGGGGGAGAGTGTTGGGCGAAGGTGATTTTCGTCCAACAAGAAGTGTGAAAGATGGACTCAAGACCGGAAACTCAAAGGTATAATGTTATTTCTAGATTGTTTTAAATGGATCTCCGTTTATAAGGTTGTTACCTGGTGGGAAAATTTTTACCAGTATTTAGTTATTAAGAGAAATTTTTTTCTCTCCATATATACATGAGTTAGGAAATCATGTAAAGATTCTCATTCACACAAAAGCAAATAACATGAAAAAAAATAGAGAAGGAATTGAGAATGAATTTAGCTACCAAATATTTCATTTTTTTCCTTTCATCTCAAAGAAGATATATGGACAAAACTTTTTGTTCACTGATTTATGATTTATTTAAGAAGAGAGAGATTGGTATAGGTACGGGGTGACGTGCTTGATTTATGTAACTAAGGATAATAGGAGAAGAGGGACAACGCGAGCGAGTTTCTCCTCTAATCGCAAAAACTTGAGAGTTTCCAACTTTCACCATCTGAGAAAATTGTAGAATTGGTGGAGGTTGGAAACATGTGCTGACTAACTAATTGTAGAGGATTGGGTAGGTTTGATTTCAAAATTTGATAAGTTAGACGATAAATAAAATCGTCAAGAAAGGGATCTCAAATAGCTAACATTTACGTCTTAAATAAGATAGATGGGACGCTCCTCCCTAGAGTAGACCGTGTTAAATGCTTTTATTTTCATCTAAAAGGTACAAAATGACCGCCATAAATCCTACCAGCGCCGCCACCGCCAAACAAAGCCTCCCAAGCACATAATAACTTGTGTACACTCTTGGTGTTGCTTTAGCCGCGCCGAAAGTACCAACAAAATTAAAGGAAGCAACAAATAAAGGCATTTAGAATTCCTCACCAAGCAACCCCCTTCTCCCCCCAAAGCTATATAAACCCACACCGCCTCACCCTCCCAATCTCACCATTTTCACTCACTCACTCACACTGAACTCCTATGGCCTCCGCCGTCGTAGCCAAGCCACCGGCCGCCGCTCCGGCGAGCCGCCGCCGATGCTTCGTCTTCGTAGAGCGCGCCGCCGCCGCCGCCGTCGGCGTCAACGCGGCGATCGCTGCCGTCGATGACCACCGCCCAGTTCCGGCCGCGGCCGCCGCCGCCATGGACGACGTCGTCGGCCGCGTCGCGCGGCCTGCGCGCCCCAGCGCGCGCGCCATCATGGAGGGGACGCACAAGCAGATCAGCTCCGGCGGCGCCTCGGGCGGCTACTGCACCGTGCCGTGGTGCAGCATCTGCACCGGGAATAACCCGTTCGCCATTGCCGAGTTCTTGCTGTGCTGCAACCTCTGCGGCGTCCCTCTCGCCGGCCGCCCCAGCTTCATCTACATGTACAATTAGTAACTAATTAAGCATGCATTGCACAGTAATTAACTCAACTAAAATAGTAGAGATTGAAAGAAGCTGAACAGTATGTTAGCTTGTACTGCATTGCATTAATTTGATGTTTTTTTTTTGTGTGTGTGTTTTGTTGGAATGCATATGCAGTGGAGAGAAGGCGTTCTGCAAGGAGGAGTGCAGGTCGAGGTACGTGGTGGAGGAGGCGCTGCGCGAGGCGAGGGAGGAGAAGCGCCGCGCCGCCGCCGCCGCCGCCGCGTCGCCGGAGAAGAAGAAGGAGGCGGCGGCGGCGAGGAAGGGCGGGGAGGAGTGCAGGGAGGGGAGCATCTTCTTCATCTGCGCCGACGACCTGTGAAGAATGTGATGGATATGATGCATCATGCGTGCATTGCATGGCGGATGATAATCGGAGCTTGGCTGTAATAATAATCGATCTCCACCATAATATAATACAATAGTAATATACTTAGTGTACTGTAATGAGGATGAATAAAGGGGATCAAATCAAGGCCACCATGCATGGCTAGTCGATATATATCTGAGTATTTTGTGTTGCTCTTTTTTTTGTGATTTTTTAAAGTGACATGCATAAAAACAAAGGAACTTTTTCTTAAGAGACAAAAATACTTTTATTTTTTTTCCATTTGTATCTTTTCTGATCTGTCCGTTAATTTGTAAGAACGATATACTTGCATGATGCTATAGGTAGTGATAGATGCAATCCTTATCTTTGGATCGATCCACAATGCATATACATATGTAGGGTGATGGATTCTTCTTACACATTATATATGTGATTAAGCAGTGAAACACGACTGCTAGCCGAATGTACGTTACTGCAGGCTGCAAGGTTGTCTCATTACAGCATGCAGCCGTTTTCAGGTTTCACCAGCAAAAGGAAATGAAAAGAAAAATTAGGCGAAGCTATGAAGTCCAAAACAAATTAAAGACGCGCGCAGTGGTTTGGTTAATCTGTGTATCGTTGCCTCGTAGCAAAAGCTACGAATTCAGTTCGTATCGAGACGAACTCGTTTTCAGATAAATATTTGAACGCTTCTAACGGGCCACGCGTTCGCTGGGATCTGTTCCGGCCCAAATAATAGTGGGCCGCGCGTAAGCAGAAATCCCCTTCCGACCCAACTCGTATGGGCCGCATCTTCGACGAATCCCGTTCCGGCCTAACTTCATTGGGCCGTACGCTTTCTGCTATCTCGTTCGGGCCCAACTTTAGCGGGCCGGTAGCAAGGCCCGTCCGACGAGCCCACGAGCAGCGATACTTGTACAGAGCACACTCTTTGGAACCTGGAACAACATTGCTATTTTTAAACACATTTCTAATGCAAAAATACAATAAACAAACCACTGATGGCAGGCTGGCAGCAATAACATTAGACTAAGATTATATAAAATTGTCAGCTTACATCCTTCACACACATATACCATTACACATTCTCCATCCATCCATGTACGAAACAACATCGAAAATAGCTCCAGAAACACTCTAAATATAGACGTAAAAAAAGTAACATTAGCTAAAACAAAACCAGAAAAAAAAAGAGATCAGACTGATCGAGTCACAAATTACAGCGACGAGCTCGCAGGAATTTTATTCAGTAGTACATGAGCTGCTGCTGCGAGGGGCCAACGTTGGGGAAGCTGGCATCATACATGGCCTGGCTCACGCCTGCACCCATCCCCATTGCCTGCTTCAGATGCTGCTGTGCCTGAGCCTGCATCAGCGCCTGGCTTGACACCATCTTGCTCAAGGCGAGGCTGCGCTGGTACTCGAGGAGATCGGCCGCCGTCACGCTGGGAGCGGCGGGAGGGGGCAGAGGCGCCGACGTGGTGCCGGGTGGCGTCGGCTTGTTGCCCCAGGAACACTGGAGAGACAAGTGTAACCAGGTGTCAAAGGTGAATCTTAGGGTTCAATGGAGTTAAGAGGAATGATAACGGCATGCGCGAAAACGGTGAAGCGGGAAATGTGAGTCACCTTGATTGGTTTACCACCTAGAATGCGACCGTTTCCCATCTGGATTGCGAGGGCGGCTTCTGCGTGGTTGCTGTATCTGACGAAGCCAAATCCTTTGCCAAGCTGGATCCGGACCTCCTCAATGGCCCCAGCTCCAAGTGCGTGGAAAAGACGATGGAGCACATCTTGAGTAACCTGAAATTCAAAGACGTCAATTTATCAGTAAGACAACCGGAACAACATTCACAGCGTCTAGTGTTCGAAGGATTCAATATGCCATACATTTAGTAACGCTGAAATAGAATTACCTCGTGAGCAAGGTTTCCAACATAAACAGTTCTGTACTGTGGATTGTTCTCTGGGGCATCTTCATTTGCTTTCTCCTTCCCGTCTTCTGAACAAGATTAAAAAAGAACAGCACAACTCATCATATATTCATACTGAAGCCCATCGTATTAAGAACAATGAACTGCAGCCCTTCGTTCCAACAGCAGGGCTAAGAGTATCATGCAAGTGCGCAGCACAACAACGAAAGAAGACGCACACAGCAAAATCATAATGAAAATAGGAGTAGAACAGATCAACACCATCATTCGTTACAAAAATATTCTGGTTAAACCAGGCAATGTTTTGTAATGTTACTGCCTGAGTTATTTGTTAGAAGAACTCAAAGAGGAAGTGGTTTTTAATTACCAAACCTCTACCATTTGCAGGAAGCAATATGTTTGAAGGCTCTCTATATATTATTCTATATTTTTATATTTAATTACCAAACCTCTCACATTTGCAATGCACAGCTAAAACACTATGCTTTAATTTATTCTGTCTTCTGAAAGTACATACTAGCAAATGGAAGGAATTTAAAATATTAAAATATGACTAACACAAATATGTTACATATCCATAAAGATTACCTGTCAAATTGTTAGTCAGATCAGCTACGTTTTTTGAATCTGAAGTCTGCTGCTCGCCATTGCTGGCACCCTTTGTTGCCCAGTTGCAGCGTATCTGCCGACTTCCAAGCCATTGTCCTATGAATAAGATCAGATGAATAAGGCACCAAGCCAACCAAATCCAAAACCACACAACCCAAAAACATTGTACATTCTTAAATGAGAAATATTTGGAGTTTGTGCATGACATACCATTTAGGTCATTTATGGCACTTTGTGCATCCTGTAAGCTCACCAAAAAACTTTTTTTTAAGTGACAGGAGTAAACAAAGAACCCATACAAATGCACGTGCTTTTAGAATTACCATACCTGTTGATTCCTGAAGGAAACAAAGCCATAACCTCTAGATCTTCCAGTCTTTTGATCCCACATAACTCGGGCATCACTAGATACCAGAAAGTAGTGCAATTTAAGATCCAGATAAACCTTAATTTAATTAGTAAGATAAAGAAAATGGTATGAAAAGTGAACTAGGATGTATCCTAGTGGCGGTAGAGGTACTACTGACACAACTGATGATTATTATGAAATCGTGACAACAGAAGAATTAAAAGAGGACAGCTGACAACGCACAAAATATTATAAAGCTGGGGTAGGAAAAGCCAAATTGGGCCAATGGCAGAAAACACTAGTGGATAAAGGTAATAAATACTTACGAGCAACTGGAATATCCAGAGAAGAATGCAAATAATGCGGAATCAGTAACCTCTGGGCTAAGATCACCAACAAAAATATTGAAATGGTCTGCAAAAGTGATAAAATTTACCATGTCTTGCCAAAAGTTATATCAAAAAATTCTGAGAATACTGGTATAAAAAGCAAACATAGTATCAACCTGTTGTGTCCTCCCTCTGCCCACTAGCATATGCCCAATTAACTCTGATAAGCTGCCCAAAACTGTATCATTTTTCTTCAATGAGTGTTTTTGGGGAGAAAAAAAAACATAATTAAGCTTCAACAAACTAGCAGAAATGAATAGCTTTTCTCTTACATTTGCTTTCCATTAAGTGTCAAAATTGATAATGCAGCTGATCTGCGGTCATAGTAGTCAACAAAGCCATAAGATGACTGCAGAAACATATGTTTAAAAGTAAATCATGAGATCCTCATGACAATAGTTGTGTCAGACTGAATCACCCCACAAAGGATACGCTTTCAAAAATATAACTGAAATAAACAGAAAAATCAGGTAATGAAAGCAAACCTTCTCTTTTCGTATAAGCTTGCATCCTTCAACTAAACCAGTACTCTGAAAAACCTCTCGGAGAAGTGCCTCTGTGACTTGAACATGAACATTGCCAACATATCTAAAATTATGAAAATAGAGCATATCAGAAAACATTAGACCATGCTTCCATGCAAAATATGCTCTTACATAAGAAATACAAAGATTAATAAATTTGCCGTGTTATTTTGTGAACAGAAAACATTAGACATGTTTCAATTTTTAGTAAGGATTAATGCATATAGATCTTGTAAATGTATTCAAGGCACAAATTTTCACCTTACTTTCAGCTATGAAATAAATATAGTATGTAAAATTTCATGTTACCAAAATACCATTGTGTCAAAGTTTTAATGTATACATGGCCAACATGCAATTAAGAAAACAGTGGCTAGCAGATAGACTTGCAAAAGCTTCACCAACAAAATATGTGCTTGTGTACACAGCTAATGGAAGATTCTTGCTAGATGTATTAAATTACATTACATGTGTACAGGAAAAGATGCCCTAAAGTCCAAAGCATGAACTTATGCATTTTCAAGCATACGAAGAAAAGAAAATAAAAAAAATAAAAAGAATCCCTAATGGGACTCACACACTGCGGCATGTACTCGTATCAAAGCCAGGAGGCAGATTTCCAGTAAGGATTGGCTCTATCTGCAAAAATAAAAATGTAAAAAAACAAAGAAAGAAGAAATAAAAATCTACAAATAATAGGAAACGCCTTAGCAAAAAGAAGCCTGGTACATGCAAACTACACAAGGCATCCTGCAGATACTACAGCAAAGTTCCAATGAGATAAATGTAACAGAGGAAGGGAGAAAGCTGCATGCTTTATTTGCCAGCAAAAGGGGGTAAAAACGGCGCTCCCGATCAATCAGGGTACAGAATAGACGTATATGTCAAATATAGAAAAATTTCAGCTAGTAATAAAATAGGAACCTTACAAATGAGAGCTAAAATCCAAGCCCTACAAATCCTAACCTGAGTAAAAGGAAATCAGACCTCATCAATGATGCATGTTTTACTTAGACATCAGTACATCACAATGATGTGATCCGTGCAACACAGCAACAAGAGTAATGTGATCTCCATTCCCAACTAGATAAGGTTGAACTAACTTAACCAACCAAAAGGAATCAAAATATTCCTAACCAAGACAACAAGAAGCACCAAAAAAGTGGGCACCTAAGCCCAAACAATCCCCAACCCTGCAAGGATTCAAACCAAACGGACCTAAATCACCCAAAAGTCCCAAAGGCTATACCTTTGCAAAATCAAACAAAGAGAAACACAAAACTCCCTAAGTCCTTCAAGATTTTATCGATTAATTACTCGTTACAATCAGAAGCACAAAACTTCCAGATCACCTGAAGACCAATCTCAAACAAAATTAACTGATCAAGTATCAGAACACTGCATAAATTCGGATCACTCAAATTCTCAGACTTGTATTCTCCAAACAAGAGAAAGAAAAAAGGTGTCTTTGAATTCCAAATTGCACTACCCTCCCCACAAGCAGCAAGCATGCATGAAACACAACTAGAAAGCCCCTCAATTTCGTGCAAATCACCTCGGTATCACTCAAAAGATCCGTCATTTTCCACAACACCCGTAAATCAGAGTCAGAGACCACCAATGCTTTCACTTTTTCACCCCACACAACACCCGTCAATCAATCGAAATCTAGGAACCCAACAGTTGGAAACCATTCGACGCTAGCAGAGCCAAGGCACAGGAAACGAAGCGATCAATCAGCGAGACTAGCAAAGCTCCCCCGCTTTACCCGACCAAACTCCCGCGAAACCCGCAGCCTCTTTCGCGGGCAGCTAACTGTGTGAGGGGCACGGCACGGACCTGCTGCTGGGGCGGCGCGGCGGCGAGGAGCGGGTGGTGGTGGTGGTGGAGCGGCGGCGGTGGCGGCATCGCGTACATGGACGGCGGCATCAGCGCCGCCGCCTGCTGCTTCTGCTGCTGCTGCTGCTGCGGCAGCATCGCGCGGGCGCTCCCCACCGTCGCCGGGAGGGCCTAGGGTTGTAGCGCGGCGGAGGCGGAGGAGGAAGGCGACGCCGCGCGCGACGGTGGGGGGAGGGGAGGGGAGAAGAAGGGTCGAGAAGGTTTGGGGAGTGGAGTGGACTGACTGGGAAGAAGGGTTGATAGAGTAGTACTAGTAAAGTTGGTGAGAGATTTTGGCTGCATTTCTTTTATTTTCCACCCTTATAGAGCAAGTACTCCATGTCTCCCTCCGCCAATTTTAAGTGCATTTTTGCCTAATTTTAATCGTTCGTTTTATTTAAAAAAAATTTTATAACTAGTACTTTTGTTGTTATGAGATGATAAAACATGAATAATACTTTATGCGTGACTTATATTTTTAATTTCTTTTAGAAAAACTTTCAAATAAAACGGACGATCAAAATTGAGTACAGAAAATGGATGCACTTAAAATGGGACGGATGGAGTAGGAGAGAGGAGAGGAAAAAGACAAATATGCTACGAAAATCCTTTTGAAAGTTCAGCCATAAATGTATCAAATTTTGCTAATTTGATTTTATCGATTTTGTCGATTTCAAGCCAAAACTATGAAACTTGTATCAAAACTATCGAATCTATGCTAGATTTTATTACAAGTATGTCAAGGATTCGGATAAAAAAAGAAGCATGGTCAACTGAGTAAGGACAAAAAGGATAATTTGCCCCTTAGTTAACACTATTATCTTATCATCATGAAATAAAATCAGTCTTGATCTTCAATTTTAAAAAACAAGGTCAAATGAGCAAACTTGAAAAAAATATAATCAAATTAGTATAGGCTTCATAACATGGTGAAATGAGCAATTGCCCCTGCTTATAAATGGTATTATACTTGTTTTAGTAATTTTATTTTTTTTTATTAAAAATTTATATAGGTAATTGATTTAAAATCATGTTAGTCTTTTTTTAAGTGTTTAATTAATTAATTAATTATATGCTATTTTACTGCTCCATTTTACGTGTTGGGTGCGACGGTTTCTAAGGGCAGTCCCAACCCATAGTGTCCATAAGCAGTGTCTATGGTGATATCACAATAGAAACTATACTCTACAACCCATGGTTTCTTAAAGTGGGCTATTAATAAATACATCATCTCTCTTCTCTACCAATAATATTTATTCTTCATCTATTATGAAGACACTATTCTCTCCCAATGCAAAACTTGATAGTATCTAGCGCATAGGTTTTTTGTGTTGAAGGTGTGTCTTGCATGAGACCCAATTTCTTACTCTCTTCACTCTCTCTCTCTTAATTAATATATAGTGCTACATAAGCTAAAAGTCCTACATGACAATGTATTTAATACTATAGACACCATCCTAGGTGGAGGTTTGGGACTGCCTTAACATCAAACCCCCAACCAATTTTGTTGCATTCCGCGCTTGCGGAGTGAGAGATGGATATATTGTTTTTATTTTTCAAGTTCTCTTCTTTTTTTCCATTGGAAGCACATACGCACTTCACTTAGATATAACCGAACACACCTTATAACACATACTCTATTCTCAATAAAATCATATTGAAATGACACTAAATAGTAATGTTTATTTTTAAATAGGGTTTAAATTCTGATGGGTTGAGTCATACACCAATGAGTACACCATCAAACGCCACATGTACTTTCTTTGTGTAGTATCTCTTTATTATTATCTATTTCCTTAACGTATCCTATCGTAGAAAATAGAAAATAATAGGTACATTCAAATCTGAAACTATTGAATCAGTAATAGACTTAAAATATTATTTGAATTTAATACGTGGATTTATCATGAAAAATATTTTTTACGGTTATATTTTCATTAAGCTTTGTAAACATAAAATTACGAGCAGAGAAAGTAATGATAAGACAATGTGTATTTGGCACCTTGTGGATATTTAAAAGGAGGTGGTTCGGTGCTGGAATTGCGGGGTGGTGGTTCTTGCTTCTAAAGAGTTGTGAACAATCAGATCTCAACATAAGCTCGAGCCGAGCCTATTTCATATTTTAGGTAAGTTTGTTTCGAGCTCGATCAAGCTTAGCGATATATTTCAATGATAATTCTTTGGTAAGGATAACATTTCTCTAGTGAACCACACTTAAAAAAAGGTAGAAAAAATATTACCATTGACACATGCTAAATTATTGTGTAGGTAAACATATATTTATCTCATTGGTAGAGATCGATCTTGTTACCAACTGGGACTAAAGGGTTAGTCCCAGTTTTTTTTCATGTTCTTTTGAATATTGATTTCACACCACTCTCTCCAAAATCATAAAATCAATCACAAAGTCCAAATCGAAATCGAGATACTCCCTACATCCCCAGATCAAATAGCAACATCACAAATCATAATATTCACATCACAAATTGTCAGAAAAAAAACATCACAAATTCTTAAAAAAAATTACATCACAATCACAATCACAAATACATCACAGATCAAATAACCCAGATCCAGATCTAGATCCAATGAATCACAAGTTATTAAAAAAAAATCCGGTCGCCGAGGGCGGCCGCCGCCGCTGTTGCCTCCTGCCGCGGGCGGCCGCCGCCTCCTCATGCCGTGCGCGGCCGCCGCCGCCGCCTGCCATGGACGGCCGCCACCGCCTCCCGGCATGGGCCGCCGACTGCGCTCGGGTCCCTGTCGCCGCGCTCCGGGGGCGAGCTCCTCGCCGGCTAAGTGTTGAGAGAGGAATAGAAAGAGACTGAGAAGAGGATAAGGATAAGTGTGAGAGAGAAGAGGAGAAATAGGAGATAGAAATTTTTGAGGATAGCAGCAAGGGATTATATATGGTATATTTGATTTTTAGTCCCGGTTAGAAACAACAACCGAGAGTAAAGTTAGGATTTTAGTCCCGGTTGGTAATACCAACCGGGACTAAAGATCTCTAGGGACTGGCAGCCTCTGACACGACATGAACCGGGACCGGTTGGTGTTACCAATCGGGACTAAAGATGATTTTTAGTCCCGGTTAATAACACGAACCGGGATAAAAGATGATATAGTCCCCTTACAGTTATCAACCGGGGCTAAAAATGCTTTTTAGTCCCGGTTTTTAATAGAACCGGGACTATTGTGGATTTGGGTGGACCGATCAAAGATGGTTTCTCCACTAGTGCCTATAAGTTTATCAAATTAACAAGGTATATAAACCATAAAAGTTATTATACATGGTCAAGATGGTTAGAAGCTTGAGATCGGCTAGATAAAATTCGTGAGTTTGGGTTTGGGCTTGGCTCATTTAGAGCTTAAGCTGAGCTCGAACCTAACCTAGAAAAAGCAAGCTCGCAGCTTTGAGTCTTTTTTTTAAATACACCCCTACGTTTAAAATCAGTTTTATTCTCGGTTCTGAACAATAAAGTGCTCCTATGGCTGGCGAGCTCGAGATTCCTAATTCGTGCATACGCGCTACGGGCTAGCACTTCAGGCCCACGGCCCACGCGGCCATCGATGCTGATCGATCTTTTTTCTCGTGGCATTTTTTAAGTAACGTAACTAACTATGTTAAGGATAATAATAGTAGTAATTAAGGAAATATTTTTTTTTGAGATTTTTTTTACTAATAGATTGAAAATTTTTAAGTTACATTTGAAAATTTTTAACTTGAGATTTAAACTTTGAAGTTAAATTTTAAAAACTTTCAACTCAGATTTGAAAACTTTTAATTTTCATCTCAAATTTGAAAAAATTTCAACTTAGATTTGAAAACTTTCATCTTAGATTTGAAAACTTTCAACTCGAGATTTGAAAACTTTCATCTCAGATTTAAAAACTTTAAAATCGAGATTTGAAAACTTTCAACTCAAAACTTTTTTTAAAAAAATAAGTGTGCTAAAGATTAAAAAAAAGTAATCAGAAAAAAAGCGAAAAAAATCGTAAAAGAAAAACGAAAAAAAAAATCACGAAAAAAAGAAAAAGAGGGCTGATGGGCTGATGGGCCGGGAACAGCTGGCGCGCGCCAACTAACAACCCCTGGCGAGCTGCAATGTAGAAGAACTCCATTGTTAGCTTTCGGCATCGGGGTGGTTCGGATAAGAGCGCATCGTGTTACGGAGAATTACAACCACTGATAGCTTTGAAAAAATTGAAAGCTAAAAAACTATCATCTGGAGCAATGGAACATGACAACGATTTTTTTTAAAAAATAACATAATATAGTTGTAACACTCATAACACGCACACACTTACCTCTACCTTTATAAACATCCTCGAAAAACTTGATCGAAATATCTCACTGTCGCGTACTACTGAACATAAAGTTTTTGAAATAATGGAACAATCGCAGCACACTGTAGTGCTGTACGGGCGATTAGTCCAGCATAAACAGTGGCATCTTCATGCATCGCCAATGCCCCAACCATTCTTGGGCTCAAAGCCCACATATGCATCCACACAGAAAAAGCCCAAGTAAGCAACCGATGCCTCTGCGATGGGTTGTAACCTGGGCCCCCCTATCTCCCCCTCTGCACGTCAAGATGTACATATACGAGATTATACCCCGTATCTTCTATTTATTTCTATATAGTTTTAACCACTAAATTTCGAAAAAACACATACAAACATAGCAATCATTAGTATATTCTAAAACCTAACCTACAAACATGTCACATCAACCCACTAAACACTTACGAGTCAACATACAGACATAACTCAACATATAAGCACGCTAAATCATAATTTCTCAAATCATTTACATAATACTTTAACACAGATCCATCCATCATTTATATAACATTTAATATATATCCATCCATATATATTTTGCAATAAAGTATGGGCCGTCATATAGTACATTATATTCTTACTACACCTAATTCGTTCTAAAAATGGATGATATACATGAAGAATATGTGTAGTCAAACCTTAAAATATTGAATTATTAATAATGTTAAACTATTAGGATTTTAAACTTAAAATTTGTGTTAGTGTATTTGTTATGAAAAAGTTTCATATAGTTATATTTTAAATAATTTTATTAAATATATAATCTCTCATTTTCAATGCGTGTTCAAATTTTGTATCGAAATATAGCTATTTATCAAGTACCAAGGGTGCTTTAGTGATGAAATATCCAAAGTATTCCTCGTCTCCACAACCACACACTGCCACATTCCATTAATCGGGCCAATTAATAAAGAAAAATATAGTATTTTCAACAATGTCCAAGAAATTAAAAGATGGGAGGCAGTACAATAACAGCAAGCCCGTGGATAAGCAGTATAGTACGTGAATGATTCAGTCATTCAGAGTAACTGTACACTGTACAACCACTGCTGATACACAACAGCAGAGTGCAGTGTTATGGGTGTGTTTAGTTTCACGCCAAAATTAAAAGTTTGGTTGAAATTGGAACAATGTGACGGAAAAGTTGGAAGTTTATGTGTGTAGGAAAATTTTGATGTGATGGAAAAGTTAGAAGTTTGAAGAAAAACTTTAGATCTAAACTCGGCCTATTTAGTCCAGTCTACGGAAGCGTGCACTGCTTAAATAAACAGCGTGCATTCAGAAATTGCTTTGCAGACACAAACAGGAGAGTCAGAATAGTAGAAGCATACTGTATCAATTCATCATCATACTATGCATATTATTATATTACTAAAGTTCTAAAGAATCAGCATGTGATGAAATGGACCTGGGCTAAAGTTACTGAAATAAAAAGGAGCAGCAAGCAATGGACAGATTCCTCCCCCTGCCTCCGGATAGCTACCATGCTCCCCCTGTTTTTTCAGATTGAAAATAATTAAAATGGCTTCAGAATGAATCAATGTCTTTCAGTCTTTTCAAGTTTTTCCCCCAAAACCAATTACACACATGGTGTTCCAAAGTAGCACCAGGGTTTACGTTATCGTTTTCGAAGTAAAAACCGATACCTGTTGGTTTACCGGAAACCGATAAAATCACCACTTTCAGTCAACTTCGTAAAAAACCAGCTAAAACCGCTCGGATTTTACGACAGATAACCAATGGTTTCACGAAAAATGAGCGGTTCTCGGTCGGTTTTCCACGATTGTCAAGATCCCTCTCTTTCTTTTTCTTCATTCTTGCGTGCGGGTATGAACTCTAAATCCATCACTACAGTTGCGTGAGAAGAAATTAAAGAACACAACCAAGAACTTAGACAAGGTTGAGGCAGTCTCTTTCTTGCAAGGATTCTTTCTGTTGCAAGTCACACAGCCAATTCGTTTTTCCCACTGTTTGGTAGCTACTGAATCATCGGTAGGTCGTTGGTTCATCCATCAGATGATGAACAGCTAGCTCGATTCAAATGGTCCATGCTGCCATTTGCAGTCCACTTCATGCCCCCCATGTGGCCGTGTGGTCTGAAGAACGCTCTGAATTTTGACCTGGATGGATAATGGATTACTGGACCCAATAAACCCATCATTAGTGCCTCGGATTAAACAAGCAATTGCATCCTGGAAACAAGGGCAGCATGTCTCCTGGACCACAGAGGACGGCACACGGATTTTGTTAGTTGTAACCATGAACAGCTTGAGCACATGGTGTGCCTTTTTGTTGTTATCTTTCTCTTTTGATAATTCTTCAAACACACAAAGGACGATTGGTAGTACGTGCATGCATCAACCGGGCAAATCAATGAGTAAATTACAAGGCAGAAGCCTGCAAGAAAAAAAAAAGGTATTGTAAAGCTGCCAAGATGTGTTAATTTTATCGGTTCGTGGAACAGAAGTAGTCTGACCAGATTGGCTGGATTCCTGAATTTGAAATTGATTCAGTGAAGAGTAAAGAGAGAGAGTTACACAAGCTCTCTGACAAAATTGTGTCACAAAGGAATGATCGAGAATGGCATGCAAAATCTTCTGTAAGAGAAAAAACTAATCAAAAGATTTGACAATTGGTAGACAGCAAGTTGCAGGAATGTGAGCACTAGTTCATCAAGTCCTTTTGTTAGGAGTATAATACAAACAAGTTGAGAAAGGAGAAAAAAGCAGGCAACTTGGCTCACTGTGGGCTCCCATGCGTCCAACAAACATCTCTCTCTGAAAAATGTCTTTTGTATGTATGTACTCCGTATCATGTATGCATACTGGACATGGATCCTCCGCAGTACAATTGGTTCAGTAGCAATCACTGACAGGTGGATCCGATCCCACATGTCAGTTGCTATTATCATATCGACAGTACTGCAGAGACTCCCGGTCACTGCATCCTTCTTCCCCCCCCCCCCCCCCCCCCCTTTGCAATTTCCAAACAGCTTCCTGTTGTTTTGCTCTTCATGCTTTGCTTTGCTTTAGCTGTCAAACAAGAATCCTATCAACTCATCTCCACCCCCAATTTCTCACATGTGCTCATATCTTTTGATTAAAGAATTGGGCATGGGGTGACAAGTCTTGCCTTGTGCACCTTCCTTCGCAAAACCCTTATCTTCAGCTTGACAGTGCCATCCAACCTACCCCAGGCTGCCTCCTGTGCTGCCCTGTATCCCCTTTGCATGATGATAAAATATATAGCTACAAAACAGAAAAGATTCATAGGCAATCACTAATAATTGTGTTTGTGGAACATCAAATATTCCATTAGTTTGTAGTTTGTGTATGTAGTTATTATTTTATGCTAAATAATGAGGTTTGCATTTAAGAAAAAATGAAAACGCGTCAAGAAAAGGAAAAAAGAAAGTCCAAGAGCAAATTGACTCTGCAGGCACATATAATGGGGACCAAATAATGCAGACATATTGGAGGAGGACCAAGCCAATAAGCCATGTAACAGAAATCAACAATAGGAATATGAATTATATTCTGAATCCATTACAATCACTTTGCTTTGCATAGAGCAAGGCTAGAGCCAAGGACAAAGCCAGATGATCAGAATTTCAGAAGATACATATATGTTTCCTTTGCAATAACTTTTTACCTTAGCATGGCCATTTTCAGAGTCACCATGTGTTAACATGCCAAAACTTCTCTCAGGCTCTCGGCACTGGTCGTCAATGCTACTACCTTTTTCCTTTACATTCAGAACTATGTGACAAGTGAACAACATAGAAGCACGAACTAAAGAAAAAACACTAAAACATGGGGTATGAGAGAACATATATGATTTGGTACTCTAACGGCAAGCGCATTTCATATATTTTTGAAGAGCTTTGGTGAAGTTTCCATGCAACCTCATTGGCCGCGTTCTATGGGCTTCACGACGGCGTTCGGCCCTAGTCCGAGCCATGGCTGGCTCTCAGGCTCCTTCTTGACTGGGGTTGCATCTGAAGGAGAAGCCTGGTATGGCGTCTTTGCATTAAGACTGTGACAACAAAAGGCGCATATTAGATCCATGAACTGCAGTGATCAAAATACTGAACTTAAACATCATGCAAATCATCACAGCAAAACAACTTACCGATCCTTTCTCTTCTCAAGGAACCTGTGGAGTGATGCCTTCCTAGCAATAGGCATATCTACACAGAAAAAAAGAGGTCACTTGATAACTGCTACAACAAAATTCAACTGGTTATGCGTTCAATACCCCGACAGACATGAACATCAAGAAAGGGCAGAGTAATTACCAGAAGCATTCGCGCGAGCAGGCTTCTGAGCATCGGCCTGAGCTGTAGGCAAGCTACTGACCGGGGCCGGCACGGCCATAGGGGCCTTGGTGTTGTCTGTAACAGCTGCTGGTGCAGGTGCCGCGGCATTCTGAGGAGCCACCGGGCTGCCCTTGCTAGCCAGCTGCATCAAGCCCTTTGCCTTGTCGGCTGGGAAGTCGTTGAACACGAGCACCTTCCCACCATAGAAGATGGTCAGCTGACGCTTCTCAGGCTCTTGTTCCCTGAAATTCATTTGCACAGAGAACACTATGAACACCTGGGATACCAGTATATCACCCCTCCAATTCTGCACCATCTGACTAACTCTATTTTCACCGGCAAGCATAAAAAGGGTTCTTTTTGAAACTACGTTTTCAGTGCCCCAGTTTAAACAAAAAAAAAACCCTAAGTTTGGGGTTAAAATTTTCTATTAACAAAGATAGGTAAAGTTTTTATAGATCCATTAACAACTCCCTGAAGTCTGAATGACCTAGTAACTCTGCTTGCCTAATTCCAATTAGTATCTGAACCCAAAGCAAAAAACAACAAAATGTTTACTCATAACCCTCTCTCCCCTCAACTAGATTTGATACCAAAAACAGTGGCTTCAACCTATTGAGGCACTTACAGCTAAGTTTTGTAGACTGCAAAATTTGTCATTTCTCTGCGTGATTCCAAGAACTAGGACACACACACACATACACCTAAGGAGCAGGAACTGCACAAAAATGAAGCAGAGAACCAAGTGGCATGGCCCCATACCTAGCATCAGCAGCAGAATCGGCGGTGATGGCATCCTGCTGGCCAAAGCCGGCGCTCTGCGGGAAGAGCTCCATGGTCTCCTTCTTCCTCTCCGCCTCCCCGGGCAGCAAGCTCATCGTCGCCGGCGCCGCCCTCGGAGCCTCACCCTCACCTGGAACCGAACCAAAACCCCAAACCTTGTGATCAGATCTCAACACGAAACCGAAGCTGAAGATGAAGATCCAACCAAGCCGAAGCACACCCACAAAAAAAGGGATGAGTTCTTTTTTTTTTCCCTTCTCCTCCTCACCTCTGATGCCGAGGCCGAGCTCGGCGGCGGCGGCGCCGTTCTGGCGGACGTAGCGGCTGAGCAGGCTGCACGCCATGGCGAAGCTCGTCGCCCTCTCCCCGCCGACGCCGACGGGCCTCGCGGAAGCCGCCATCTCTCCAAGCTCCCTTCCTAACTACCCGGCGTCGATCCAATCTCTCCTCCCCGCCGCTCGCCGCGCCGTTCTTGCTGCACCACCCCGGCTCGTCGTCGCCTCGCCGCCGTCCAGCTACCTCCGATTCCTCCTCTCGCCTTCCTGCCGCTGCTGCTAGTGGTTGAGCTGCGAGAGCGAGAGCTAGAGAGAGAGAGGCTCGTGCGCGAGCGTTTATAAGCAAGGAGAGGAGACGGAGACGACGCAGCCGCTGCGGTTTCTGGTCACCACTCAATTCGATTCAATTTAACCTCGCGGATTTTCTTTCTTCCCATTTTTTTCTTCTCCTAATTACCTACTTCCTCCCTCCAAAAAAAACAAACCCTATATATTTTCGTGTCCAACTTTAACTGTCCGTCTTGTATGAAATTTTTTTATAATTCTTTTAAATAAAAAAATATTATTAATATTTTATGTGTGACTTGTCTTTTTAATTTTTTTCATAATTTTTTTAAATAAGACGGACGGTCAAACGTTGGGCATGGAAGCCAGGGTGTCTTTTTTTTTTGGGACGGAGGGAGTACTCCGTACTGGAATAAGTTAATCTAACACAATGTGACATATTGTAGTAATACAAATATGTCTAAATTTATAGTATTATTACGATATGTTTATCCCATAATTTAATTTGGAATGGAGAAAATAGTTGCTCTCTTCGTTCCAAAATACTACTTATAAATTACCTTTTACCTTATCTCAATTATTACCACTGGATTCATCTCTATCCAACTTTGTTATTATATCATAATAAGAGTACTACGTTTTAGAACGAAGGGAGTTACATCTGTTCTAGAAATATACTCCCCCTGTCTCATAATATAGCAACCAATGATGAACACCATCAATCATTGGTTGTTATATTCTGAGACAGATGGAGTAAATAATTATAAAATAGATAGATGATGAACACCATCAATCATTGGTTGTTATATTCTGAGACAGATGGAGTAAATAATTATAAAATAGATAGATGGTACCCTAGCGTCTTAAAAAAAATTCAATTCTAGCTACGAATTTAGACACGTATGTAAGCTACGAATATATGCGTGTCTAGATTCGTAGCTAAAGTTTATCTTTTTTTAGACATAGTAGTAGGTATTAAGAAAGTAAGTAAAATTTATTGGAGAAATATTATGATTTGTTGAGATAAAAAATAAGATGAATGAAATAAATGGACGAGGGTTGTGAACTTTGTGATGGGTTAGAAGGATATTGATGGATAAATAGGTTTACTATAGAAGAATATTTTGTTATTACAAGTAACTGTATTTTGGAACGGAGTAACAGATTTCTTCTTTTAAATATTATTTTATTCAATTCGGTATCATTTCGCGGGCTGGGGGGGACGATGCGAGTACTAAATGCGCGGATTCCGCACGTGGTTCGTGTGCGGAGCGAGGGGGTGGTGGGCCCCACCGCGACTGCTCCCCTCCCCCTCCTCTTTTAAATATTCTCCGGATTTATTTTATAGCGATTTTTCGCCCTTTTCCTTAATTGCGGGTGGGGCCCGCGCCCCCCATGTGCGCGATCGATCGGGTCGGTACATGCAGCACGAGGCGGTGAGCGCGAGACGTGTCGGATCCGGGTCGGGTCGGGTTTTGGTTTTGGGTTTGACCCGACCCGGTTACACCTGGCTGGGGGGGAATCCATGATCCGTCTTGAATTTCTTGATAGTGGTTTAGTAGTAGCAGCAGCTTTGGGTTGGCTTTAATTTAATTTTTCAGGTCGGGTTTTGCTGCCAAGTGCCAACAAATGTAAGTGTTGGATTGGTTGTCATGGGTAGGATGAATGTACTTTGAGACTGGTACTTGTAGAGTACAAAAGGTTAGGTAGGATGGAACTTACCTGATCGTGTTCATCGTAAAAGTGACTAGAAAGTTTTGTGTATCTAAACATTGCCGTATACTTTCTGTCAGACTTTCGGATCCAAATAGTTGCCTTTGAATTTAGGTGAGGATACAAAGTAATTTTCTATGTGCCGGACATTTTAATTTACAGTAGGCGCCTCTGAATCTAGGTTAGGATGAAGTAATTTTTTTTGCGTGCCTATTCTTTTTACTTTAGAGTGGAAAAGTCTAAATAACTTTGTTTCATATTATAAATCATTTTGACTTTCTTTTTCTTAGTTAAATTTCTTTAGGTTTGAGTTTTTTGAGATGTTGCTAAATTCTTTTACAAACTCAATCAAATCTAAAGAAGTTTGATTAGAAAAAGAATTCAAAACGACTTATAATGTGAAACAGACAGAAGGTTAAGACCATAAACCCACATAATTACCATTCTTAAACTTGATTAAAAAGAAGGTTGGATCCCAAGTTCGCAGAAATACAATTTTTTGGGACAAATGTTAAATGATATAAATGTAATTATTCTGAGATAGAGGTAGTAGAACTTTTTGATTATGCATGTGTGATTATTGACAAATGTATGTAACAGTTGTTAATAGTAAAGAATCAAACACCAAATCACGTGTAGGTGCCTTTGTTGCCAGATGGCTAAATAGTGTAGCTTCAAATTTAAGAATTACCACTAGGTGCATGTTCACCAAATTTATGTGGTGTGAGTGTAGCGCATGTGTGTGCACACATCCCATATTGTACTTTAAAGGAAAGTAACACCAACACATAATACAGAGAGATTAGTCAATAAATTGTGTCCTTAACCTTAAGTACAACACTTTGGTGAAATAATAAGTTATGAAGTGCATGAACGTGATTGAGGCCTAAATTAACAGCCTTTTTGGAGGGATGTAGGGGGGGGGGGTGCCTGTCAAGCTGAAACTTCCTGCTCTCTTCCAACCTCATGGAAATTACAATTAGCATCGCTTTCATCTCATATCGTTGTCGGATATCGATGTTCCTTTCCCCAACAGCCTAGCTACAGTTTGCAAGTCCTTGATATATGATTTTCAAAGGGTTGCTTGCTTACACATGGCTAATAGGGCTCAATCAATCTGTCGGTGTAGGATCTATCAGATCGATCCATTTAGTGTAGCTAGCGATTTATTCATTCAAGTAAAATATATAGGAGATCAAGTAGAGGTCTAGGTTATTGGGATGGTGTTAAGGCTGCGTTAGTTTCCAGTAGTCGTTCCCAACTCCCCCACTCACATTTTCTGCACACACGCTTTTAAACTGCTAAACGGTGCGTATTTTGTAAAAAGTTTCTATACGAAAGTTGCTTAAAAAATCATATTGATTCTTTTTTTTAAAAAAATAGTTAATACTTAATTAATCAAGCGCTACTGGAACGCTCTATTTTCCGTGCGGGAGGTATTAGTTCCCATCCTCCTAAAACGAACACAGCTTAAGTGTAGAATTAAGCAAGGGAGGCTAACATAAGGCTTGAAACTATACATATTAACATAGACAAACAAAATCGGTTATGTATAATTCCTCAGTTGGTGAAACGGTTTTTTTTTTTTTTGGTGATGGTGGGTGGTAAAACAAATTTGGAGTAGAATTTTTCAGATGATAGGTGCACTTTTTTGTGTGTGTGGGAATAATAGGTTCATTTTGTATCAACGTATTCAAGTATTTACATGGCACTTTAGGAGCAACAGGACAATATCCATTTAAGGTCTTAAAACTGCCTCCCTGAAATGTGCTTTAAGTCAACTCAAGTTTCTTTGAAACTTCATATATGCGAATCGGTGAAATATCCATGTAAAACAAGCTCAAGTTTTTTGTTGAAAATTTCTATATATAAAAACAATATGAGATTTAGGGGAGATTGTGTTTGGAGAAATATTAAATTTCAATATCATACTCAATCACAGTCGAAAGATACCAAAAGGTTATATATTACTCCCTCCGTTTCGAAATGTTTGACACAGTTGATTTTTTAGCACATGTTTGACCGTTCGTCTTATTCAAAAACTTTTGTGAAATATGTAAAATTATATGCCTACATAAAAATATATTTAACAATGAATCAAATGATAGAAAAAGAATTAATAATTACTTAAATTTTTTGAATAAGACGAACGGTCAAACACGTGCTAAAAAGTCAACGGCGTCAAACATTTCGAAAAGGAGGGAGTACACTTCTTCACGGGTCTCATCTCACAATGCGTTGAGTGTTGACGAGCATGGAGCGAGAGGGCAATTATTTGTGGATTGATCATCAGTGCTCGACAAGACGACGACTGGCCAATCAGTGGCAACTCGTTTTGGCCTTGATGATCAGTCGACGCCATTTTTTCAATCCTCTCCCTGGAAAAAATTCTGGACTAATTCTGAATTCAAGATTTTAAAACGGCGCGGCAACGCAACTGCATGGAACAGAAAATTAACCGACCGAATTAGGGTTCTAGAGTTTTAACAGAAATAAAGAAAAATAATCAGCCTTGCTGTTGTCTGACAGGAAAAAAAAAGAGTTGAACTCGTGTTGCACGTATACTAGTTCAGTCAAGTCAGAGGAAAAATTATAATCCCCTGTGTTTTTTGTTTTCCAAGTTGCAGAGTCTTTATAAAAGTTGCAATGGCAGTGTTTCTCGTGTGTGGCGAGTTTAAAAATAGAGCCACTTGTGTTCGTGGTGATACTACTGAGGTGAAAATCAAGGTGAGAACAATTATATCTGACAAATTGCAGTATCTTGAGATCAATGATACTATAAATTAATTATAAAAGCAAAGGGAAGCACACTACTAGCTTTCCCAAAAGGAGTAATTAACAGATGGATTTGTTGGACCAAATCGTCTTCTTTATCTCGAATAGTACGTGCACCGAGCAGAGCAATTATTCCCACTGATTATTTATTTATTTATTTATATCTTTTGTCATTAGTCATGCACAAGTTGAGGTAAAGAAAATGACCTTTAACCTTGGTCTTGGTAGTTTACAGGAAATTCCAACTAACAGTTAGCTGTAGTGATCAGTGTTCTTCACACTCACCAAATCCCTTGAAGGCTGTCTTGTTCACATACAACCATTTTAAATAATGTCAGCTGAGTCTTGTCTTCAACACAACGGGTAAATACATTGAAATGAACAGTGAATTCTACAAAGAAATTATAGACGTACTGCGAGGGTTTTCCTTACTGTTTTGGTAGGATTACTTCTACTTAGGCTTATTGCAGTAACCGCAAAAACAATTACATTACCAAGAAAACTGTAAAGATTTTAAAACTAAAATGATTATCGCACAAGGTTACCGCAGTAATCGAAGGGTAACCGCGTGGTATTATAGACCCTACTTACTCCTATATGTTACTAGTTTCTCAACGTTGGAGAGAGAGAGACCAGCCACACTATTATTTCGATAGTTCTCTAATTGCCATGTACTTTATTTTGACGATTCTCTAAATTACCATGTACTTTGCTTTGACAATTGTCATCAAATTCTCTGAAGGCCGTACAATTTCTTGAATGGAAGTTGGAGTGTAGCTTCTTTCAAAGTGGGTGCTCGACTAGTCAGTATTCAACCCCAAAGGCCCAAAGCACATGCAAGGCATTCTCACAAAAAAAAAAGAAGGAAAAGAAACAGAACAAATAAAGTGTGTGGTAATAATACAATGACATTGACAAATGGTTTGCATTCCTAGACTAGTCCAGACTCCACAGTAGCTAGATACCACGTAAAATGAGCTCAAATAATGGTGGTGCAAAATTAATCTCTCCATCGACTTCTCCTGTTTGCTTAGTTGACTCCTTTTTCTTTTACCCTTTTAGAATCGATGGGAATCGATCTTGACTAAGACTTCTACTGTTCCTTTTTTTTTTCCTCACGTTTGATTCCCTGTCCTGCCTATCAAATAATTGACTGAAAAAATCTAGCTAGACTTGTACTGAACCCAATCAAATTTCAACAGTGACTATGTAAGCCTGGTTGGACGAACAAGTCAGAGTTGTTAGCCCATCCAGTTTGTTTGATTTAGAGAGGTCGAGATTATCTTAGTTTTTAGGTGGCATGTTGAGGTTATATAGTCCTTGAGATGGGAAGTACACGGCATACAAGTTGGATGACTTACAGTGCAATTTGCTGTGATGGAAACAATGAGACAATTAGTGCTCTTACATCGGCCATCGCCTTCCTTGCCTCCCACTAGCAAATGTTTCTCGGTTCAGGCACGAGGGCGGCATGGCACCATTAGCTTCAAGACGTGCGTACCATCTCAGAAATAGAAAAACAGAGGAAAAAAAACTCAATTCGGTCTCGGGAAAAAGAGGGAAAAAACTCAATTCGGTCTCAGAAAAAAGAGAAAAAAAACACTCAAATCGGTTTCATGCTTTCGATCAAACGAACACTCAAATTTTGACTATTATGTTTAATTTTCTTTGCAATAATCTAGTAGTAAATAAAAGAATATGAAACAAACCGATGCACTTCTCTAAATTCGTGTTGGTGTGATGTATGCATCCTCAATCTAGATCTTCTGTAGATGGATATTTTAGACATGTGTCTGTTATATTTTATATTACTAAAATGTTGTATTATTTTCTACATGTGAATTTGTAGATGCGTGGTTATCGGTGGATGGTATTATTATATGTATGCAATTTTTTGTTAGAGTATAATTATTTTTGTAAACTCAGATCATGTGACATATTCCTATCTTTTAGTATCTCGACCGTACATTGGTAGTAATGAAAAATTGCTGGTACCATTTCCATTTGGGAAAGTCTAATAAGTACTTGGAGATAGTGGTGTACAATAATTTCTGTGTTTGCAAAGCAGAATATATATAGTACTTACAATGGATATTTGTGCACAAGTGTGCAACGTGCCAGGAACCCACTTTGAGGAGCAAAGGGAAATTTTTTTCCACAGGCCAAGTACTGCAGGAAAACAGCCTGAGAGCTTCCGAAAGCAGCTGCACGGATCGCAATTGCTGTTACTATATTGAATAATGGAATGGTACTAATGAAAAGATTAGAACACCTGTAGCAAAGATCCACAACACGTGTTAAATCTGGTTATCCAAAACCCAATCGATCAGCTTAGCTGGTTGTTGTATGGAAGTTGCAGGTTGAATGATTGGTCTCTGGCCTATTATCATGGCAGTGACAGAACGTGAACCAAACACACGGGGAAGCCAACCAAACAGATCAACACACTTTTGAAGAGTTTTGCAAAAGAGCTAATTTGATACTTGAGTTGCACCTAAACGGTAAAAAGTAGTACTACAATTTACGTGCAATTGGTGGATATAGCATCCCAGCAAAATGAAATTTCTGGTGACAAGATGAGCCAAGCTTCGGCCAGAAGCCCAAAACTGTGTGAGGTGATTATTGAAGATTCTTCAGGAGGGAAAAAATGAAAAAATATTAGGAAATACCATTATCATTGCAAAGGTACATGAGTTGCGAAATACCACTGTACGTAAGAATGACACATACAGTGCTATTTTCCAAATCCGTGATTTCTTTGATAGTACTGGGCAAATTGTAAAAAGAAAAAAAAGAAAAAGGAAAAGAAGGCTTACTCTGAAGATATGGGAACATGGACAGTAGTTTTTTTTTTTTAACTGCGGTACAGTCAGTGAACTCGTTGAAATAGAGTACTAGTAAGTTTCTTGTGTGTGATGTGGATCTGTGCTCCTATGGACCCATTGCCAGCTTAATTGTGAGGCAAAGTGAATTGGGAGGTCAGTGTCAGAGAGGGTTGTGAACTTGTGATATGGAAGTTCTTGTGCTATATACTCTTACTCAGGCGGAGTTTAGTTCCAAACTTTTTCTTCAAACTTTCAACTTTTCCATCACATCAAAACTTTCCTACACACACAAACTTTCAACTTTTCCATCATATCGTTTCAATTTCAACCAAACTTCCAATTTTAGCGTGAACTAAGGTGGTGTTTGGATTCAGGGACTTAACTTTAGTCCCTGTCTTTAGACACTAATTTAGAGTATTAAATATAGACTACCTACAAAACTAATTATATAAATGAAAGCTAATTCGCGAGACAAATTTTTTAAGCCTAATTAATCTATAATTAGAGAATATTTACTGTAGCATCACATAGGCTAATTATAGATTAATTAGGCTCAATAGATTCGTCTTGCGAATTAGTCCAAGATTATGGATGGGTTTTATTAATAGTCTATATTTAATATTTATAATTAGTATCCAAACATCCGATGTAATAGGGACTTAAAAGTTTTAATCCCATCTAAACAGCGCCTAAACACACCCTCAGCTGCACGCCACAACTGACTAGACTTTTTCAGAGTTTAGTTGCCGCAAGGGAGGCATAGAACTTTCAGGGAACGTGCCTGAACTGAACTGCATGCTGATGCACTGCAGTCCCCATCAGGGAGAGTTTCTTTTCCTACATTTTTCTTACCTACACACTAACTCACTCTTCTAGGAAGCAACTGCCTGGTTTGTGTGTGCACATAGATTGTTGCATGATTGGTGGGTTTTTGGTAGTTGCCCAAGGCAAGCAAGAAAGAAGGGATGGGAGGGCTTACTCTGTATCAGGAATTCAGGATGAATCTCTGAAATGTTGTTTGAGTCAGGAGTTCAGAGTTTCGCTCCATTGATTTGAGGATATTCAGTTAACCTGTCATTTCATTTTGCTGTAACCGAAATGAGAAGAACATGTAACAACTATCATAATTCGATCAGGTGCAGATCATCATCATGTAATGAAAGAAGATTTTGTACACGAAATGGAGATCAATCACCTTGTGGAGAGAGAGAGAGAGAGAGAGGAGACGAAGAACAGTACAACACTGCTGCCTTATTGGTTCATGGAATCATGTGACTCTTGTTGTCCTCGCGGTGTTGAATTGCTGATAGGAAGAGGAGGACGATGGGCATCTTCTTCCCCGGGAGCGGCGGCGCCGTGGTACGCCGCCGGCCGGAGGGAAGCGCGCGGATACGTGGGCGGCGGCGCGTCATCTCCCCTTCTCTCTTCTCGCTCCGCCGCCGCCGGCCGGAGGCCGCACTCGACGGGTCAGACTCGAAGGCGGTGGGTTAGAGCGGAGACGGTGCAGAGGAGGATGGGGGAGCCCCCTCGCCGGCCGCCGGCGCCGCCGCCGGCGGCGGCGGCATGGTGAAGAGAGAGCGCATCGGGAAGGAAGGAGAGAGTGGGCTTGGGCTTGAAATCCATTTGGGCCCTACTTCGGATCCAGAAGTTTGTAGTTGGGCCCCCGTGATTCCGATTATTATGTATGGGCCTGAATATTACAAAGTCTGCTACTACAATTTGGCCTAAGCGAATACTGCGAGCCGTAATTTTCCAGTTTGGCCCCCGTTTAGGATAGCTACAATTGGATAAGTTCAGAAAATATACTGATAGTATATTTTAGTATAGGAATTACAGCGTTAAACCATGTCTGGAAGTAACACAACTGGCTGTTGCTGTTCCAAGATCTTTGCTCAAACTCAAAAAAAGAAGGTAATTTTGTGCAGTCACATAGCTGCTTCACATCGTGGAATCCTACTTCGCTTTTGCAATGGCCGAGCTGCTTCTCGATCTGGCTCACTGCTAATGCTGCTGCTACACAGAACGGGCGATTTCATTCCATCACGTCGATAAGTCGAGGATGCCGGTGCTTGACAATCTTGGGAGGCTTGCCGGAGCGCCGCCGCCTCTCTTCATCAGCCTGTAAAGTAGCAGGCAATAGTTCAGGATAAGCTGAAGAACCTGTCGATCATAACCCATTTTTGACAGATATCTCCAGCTTCATGTGCCTCACAAAGCAGATTATCACAAAACACAAGAAACATACTGCAATAAATATAAATGAAATAGAAGCATGGCAGCATTTTGGAGAAAACCTCAAAACTAAGGGTGTGTTTAGTTGGAGAAAAGGAAATTTTTGGGTGTCACATCGGAAGTTTGACCGGATGTCGTAAGGGGTTTTCGGACACGAATGAAAAAACTAATTTCAGAACTCGCCTAGAAACCGCGAGACGAATCTTTTGAGACTAATTAAGCCATCATTAGCACATGTGGGTTACTGTAGCACTTATGGCTAATCACGGACTAATTAGGCTTAAAAGATTCGTCTCGCGATTTCCCCCATAACTGTGCAATTAGTTTTTCTTTTTATCTATATTTAATGCTTCATGCATGTGTCCAAAGATTCGATATGATGTTTTTGGGAAAAAATTTTGGGGAACTAAACGGGCCCTAAGACAATGAAGCTACCTCCAGCATATCTGACATCAAGTGCACAAACAAAATTCATCTTCCAAGGTTCAGTTAAATCGTAACAAACTGGAAAACATCTTGCTTCCAGAATCGGGTTGGCTAAATATTCCTTTGGATTAAAAGAACAATATTCTGTTGGCAAATAAGTTTAAATTATACTACAGATTATCTAGTACGTGCTGGCAAAAGAAATCACAGATGGCTGGTCTGGAACAAGTGTACACGTGAAAACTTACCATCTCAGTTGGATGATCAGGTAGAAGAATAGCAATAGACTAGTCGAGATCATCACCTGCATAACAAAATAAAAGAAAACCGATTAGTTTTCCTAGTACATCAAGCAGATAGATCGAAAACACTTACAAATGGAGACTGCAATATGAAACCATTCTTACTGGTGTGCCGTCATAGAGATTGCCCAGTACCTTCTCTTTACCAGCTGGTCCAATGGTGTTGATCAGGAAATCATCGCCAATGAAAGAACACTGGATTTGCGATAAAAAAGTGTCAGGTAAAACCAGTGAACAGAATAGAGATGTACATAAATGAGTCAGACTAAGCTTAGAGGTTAAAGTCCACTTCATTAGATTGAAAAAAAAACGGAGCATCATGTGTACTTAATCTATGGCTACTTCTGAATGGAGGTTAAAATTTTCTTTCTAACAGTTTCCAGGATTCAACTTGTTGACAGTTAAGGAGCAGACAGCATTCAGTTGTAAGTTGAAAACAGATATACACCAAGTATATGAGAAAATACGACAGCTAAACAATTCCAGGAACATTATTCCAGTCATTCAATTAGTGTAAATTGGCCTCGACTAATTAAGACCCCAATAATATCAATCTAACATGCCAAGGGAATAAGAGATATGTATCACCTGCACAAGAATCAGTATTGCAATGTCATGCAAGGATAAAACTCTAAAATCGGAACAAATATTACATATCTCAAGTCCCAACATTGTATGACCAAATCAAGCAGAACAAGAATTGACACAACAGAAAACTGGTTAATGTGGCTGAGTACCTTTTTGTTTATAGTCATACCCATTTATATTTGTCTAACCCAAATCATCTTCCTCTTCATGGGTCAATGGTGGACCTGCAAAAGGGAAACAAGAAAGACCAAAGAGGTTTTATTACCGCATGTACCACTTGCATTACATAGGATGGAAGCATCGAGCAAAACTAAACAGTAGCACCTACTTTTAGTTAATGTGTCAACAGAGGAGAAAAGATCAGCAAGAACAGCGTTAACAGTAGAAGCATCAAGCCTAATCACAATTGGATCTGAACCCTGCAATCTTGACTCCTGAAGAAGCCAAAAGGCACCACCATTCCACCTACAGAGAAATCAAAAGGCACAACTGTCTGAATGTAATGGATGCACTATATAACCTAGACCATCAACACTTCAAGCCTTCAACAGCAAATAAAGTGCCGATTGACAAAGAAAAATATGATAAACAACAAATACAGCGCAAAATGGGAATCAACAATGACATATAAGTTACTAATGTGTTAATATGCTGTCACTAATTTGTCAGCTGCAATTTTAATGGATATATTCAATTGAAGATTAATTTGAGAAACCATATATCAATGCATGAAGGACGAACAGCATAATTAACCAATGGAAGGAATCGCAAGCTAACATTTTCTCTATTGCAGTATCATCACATAGAGTCAGATGAATCTACAGAAGAAGTGGTTATGTAACTGCATACATGTTTTGGGATTTTACATCTTTAGGCATCCAAAGAAATTTACTCGTAGAACCACCCACCTTGGTCACCCAGCAGCAGCCATAGACACATGAAACTGCAGGCGCCGGAGAGTACGGGGAAGCTTAGACCAAATCCGCCTGAAATCCCTGAATGAGCTCAACTGAGCTCCCCAGGTGCTGTTTATGGATAAAACTGTCATGTCTTGCCCATTTCTTATCTCCACAGTCCATAGTAGAGAAATAAATAGACCTAATAATCAATCCACAGTATGTGGGTTAATCCCTTTAAAAGATATCCCTTGAACAATTTGTAGATCTCAATGGAAATAGCTAAGATACATCCTTCTCTTTTGGAGAATTATCAACATCTGCATCATTGCCAAGGTCCAATATGCAGCTCAGCTTGGCATCTGGTGTAATACCTCTCTGAATCATATTATGATATGTCCTATAGGCACTTTTCTCATCTCCTGTTTTTAAGTATCCAATTATTAGATCTGTATAAGTTACTACGGTAGGTGTAAGCCCTTTAGTTTCCATTTCTTCCATCAACAACTCCGCAAAATCCATAGCACGAACTTTGGTGTAGCCACCAATTAAACATGTATAAACAAAAGTATCTGGCGATATACCCCCATTTTTCATCTCTCTGAAAATTTCCATAGCTTTTTTCATGTTTGAACGCTTACAATAGCATGCAATGAGAGAAGTGTACATAATTCTGTCGGGTGTCAGCCCCTCCAAAATCATATTCTTTAACAGTGGCGTCATTTCAGGGAGTCTATCATCATGGCACAACCCATTTATGAGGCTAGTATATGTAAAGATATTTGGCATCGTCCCCTCATCCAACATTTTATGATACAACCTGAAAGCCTCCTGCAAATCCAAAGCTTTCACAAAGCCATCAATAATAATACTGTATAGGACAACATCGGGAATATATCCCCTTTTTATCATGTCCCCAAAGAATCCCCACAAATCATCAGATTCGTTACCCTTGAAGAGGCCATTGATGATAACTTTGTATGTGTAAAGGTTGGGGACAATGTCAAATTGGCGTACTTCATCCAAGAAAAGAAAGGCTTCACTAATCAGCCCTTCTTTCATGAAGCCGTCAACTAGAATAGTGCATGTAATGATATTGGGGTTTATCTTGTTGTCAAGCATTAGTTCAAATAACCCCAATGCTTCTTTAAGGTATCTATGTCTACAAAATGCATATATAAGACTAGTGTAATTGTAAACATCTGGAACAAAATTATGGTTAACCATGTCAATCCAAAGACCATAGGCAACCTCTATATCCATATGTCGGCAACAACCATGAAGAACAATGCTGTAAGTAATTTGGTCATGCTTGAAACCTTGATATTTGAGACGTTCGAAAAGTTCAAGGGCCTCCTCAACTTTTCCAGCTTTGCAAAGACCATGCAGAAGTGAACTGTAAATGACAAGAGTAGGACTGACTCTGTTTCTTTCCATTTCATCAAGCAAATTAGAGCCTAATGATAGAGCACCTTGTTTGCAAAGCGCATCAACTAATATGCTGTAGCTATGGACATCTGGGACAACCCCACCTTTCTTCATCTCATCAAATACCTCCATGGCTTTGTGAACCTGATTATCGTTACAGAAACCATGAATCACTGCATTAAAACAATAGCTGTTGCAAGGGTAGCCTCTCTGCCGAAGCACTTGAAGAAAGTCCCATGCAGATTCGACTTGTTTGGCACGGCAAAGTCCATAAAGGTAGGTTCCGTAGGTTGCCGCAGTCGGCTTCACGCCTCTGATTTTCATTTCACAAAGAAGATCAAAAGCTTCCTCCAAACATGGTTTATCACCATGTGTATACATACTCATCAAAACTGAATAAGAGTAGACATTTGGTGAGGGACCAGTGCTCTTCATATCATCAAACAAACTCCTCGCATACATGAACTGATTCCTCTTGACTAAGGACTTCAGCAAGAAGTTGCAAAGCTGAAGCTCAACTCCAATCTTCTTGGCCTCGATGTAGGTGACAAGAGCATCCTCAAACATTGACAACTCTATAAAAACCCGTATGAGCGCAGCATAAACTTGAAGCAATGTTATCGATCCACCCAAATTGTTCACCAGCATAAGTGCCAACTCAAACAACTCCGGACCAGCATTTCCACAGTAATTGACAATGCTCTGAATCAAGCACCGGACCTCTATGACTCTCCGAGGCAAGAATGACTGTATAAGCAATGCAAACAACCCAATTGACTGGGAAAGGCCATATAACCTCTCACACTCCCTGAAGCTTATCTTTCTTGCGCCGTCCCAGTTTGAAGTCCGCACTGCTAGTGTGATCAAGGGAAGAAGGCACTGACGTCTATAATCACCAGAAATGGTACTCTGAGTGGGCTCTTGATGATCCAGGTTGTTCAAGCAACAAGCCAGTGAAGTAAATCGCGACGCCTGTGGGTGGTTTCTGGTTATGAGGGCTCGACGCAGGAACCCTGGCACTGCCCTGTGCATAGACAAGGGACGCCCAATCCCCTCCTTACATTGACAGGATATGAGCAGGAAGAAGATCCTACACAGAAATTACACTTCATGGACCAGGCCTCCGAGAAAGAATTCGCCCAGGTTTACAAATTTGAATCAAATCTCCTGCAAAGAGAACAAAAACACAAAATCATATCGCTATAACAATACCAGTCAAGCTCTCACTTGAAGCAAAGAAATAATTTAAAAAAAGAAATAATAAAAGTTTGTGTGTTCCAGAGAATCCCCTGGTCAGTGAGCTCCCGCGAACGAGAGCCCGGTCATCGCTCACCGACGAAGCAGCCGTCCACTCTCCGAGTCTCCGGGCGCGAGCTGGATGAGAGGGGCAGGGGGTGGGCGGGCACAGCGGCGAGGCCATGGGGAGCTTACCGGGAGGGACGACACTGAGGTGAGCTGGAGGAGGAGCACGCCGAGGAAGTGGCGGACCGCAGTCCGTCCCACGGGAGCAGCGCTAGGGTGAGGCGGCGGCGGAAGGGCTCGCCGGCGGTGGGCGGAGGGATCCACGGCGGCGGCGGCGGCGGGGAGGCGGGGAAGAGCGAGAGGCGATGGCCGTGCAGCTCCTGGGGTTTAAGGATGTGGTTGGGCCGTATCTGCTTTCCATGGGTGGGCCGGATTGCGCGGCTCAGAAGATCGGATGGGCTCCTCTTCGGGTGTACTGAGTTAGTGGGCCTCAAATATGGGCTTCGGTTTACGGAACATCCAGCCCATACCGTCGTGCGGCCCGTCCGACCGTACCAAAGCTCATCAGTTCAAGTAGGGTAGGCTGAGTGGGAAAAGCTAACGCGCGTGCCCGTTGGCGGTTGAGCGTTCCGGATAGTTTAGCCTAACTAACTAAGTTATTAGTAGATAATGACGATAATTAAGATACGATTTCCTTTTTCCCGGAAGATTTTTTCTACTACCTGACTGAAAACTTTCAAGTTAGATTTGAAAATTTTTGAAGCCAAATTTTAAAAACTTTCAAAACTCAATTTGAAAATTTTTAACTCGAAATTTAAATGTGTAAGACAAATTTTGAAAACTTTCAACTCAGATTTAAAAACTTTCAACTCATATTTGAAAACTTTCAACTCGAGATTTGAAAACTTTCAAGTACAGATTTGAAAATTTTTAAGTTAAGATTTGAAAAAATATGAAAGCTTTCGACTCAGATTTAAAAACTTTCAACTTGATATTTGAAAACTTTCGACTCCGATTCAAAAACTTTCGATCCAGATTCGAAAACTTTCAACTCGAGATTTGAATACTTTCAAATCAGATTTAAAAATTTTCAAGTTAAGATTTAAAAACTTTCAAATCAAAACATTTAAAAAAATAAGTGTGCTAAAGATTAAAAAAAGTAATCAGAAAAAACGGGAAAAAAAGCGAAAAAAAATCGCAAAAGAAAAAGGAAAAATAAATCACGAAAAAAGAACAAATAGGCTAATGGGCCTTGGGCTGGGAGTAGCTGGCGCGCGCGCGAGACTAGCAACCCCCAGGTTGAGTCTCACTTTTCCAACCCACCTATCTTTTTTTTCACGCCAAACTGCTGAATGGTGTGTTTTTTATAAAAAGTTTCTACACAAAAATTGTTTTAAAAAAATCATATTAATCTATTTTTTCGAAAAAAAGATAATACTTAAATAAGTATCACATATATAAAATACAGTATGAGTATTACACATTGGTAGTTTGGTAAAGGTAGTACAAAATTTAAAATTATGTTGTCATTTTAATATATTTTAATAATAAATTGAGAAAAAAAACATATATATACTATTATACGAGAGAAAATATAATAATACTAGCTGCGCAATCTGCACGGGCCACCATGCTAGTTAATTAATTAATCAATTAACTAGTCTTGATTTTTGATCTTGCAGGCATTCACGTCCCATTGACGGGATTGGAGTTTGGGACGTTGCAGTCTACAGATAAAAATGCTAAAAGCGATGTTGCAAAACAAAAAAGAAAAGACAGAGAAACGATGAATGAGATGTTTAATCGTGCGCTAATGAGTTACTTCGGTTTACTTGCGTGAGATGTTAGATCCTACTCCCTTTCTAGGTTAGGTTTTTTTGGATTTGGGACGGAGGGAATACATCCTAGCCAAGTTTGTCAGGCCATTTTAGATTAATGCCAAAACATACTCTACCAATATTTAAATAGTTTTCTAGATATATTTTGGTATTTGGAATAGTGCATACGGTGGTTTATATCATTGGCATTACCAATGTCCAATTTAAAATTTCTAGATTCCACTCAAAGCTTTGCTCTAAGTTGACATTAAAAAGGCAACTCTACCTCAGAAAAAAAAATTGGTGGTACCAAAATTTATCTAAGTTTTGGCACTAGCAGGGTATACAAACTAGCTCGTCATTTGTCAACATTGACAATCTTTCAAATAAAATCTTAGTGCCCTATAAAAAATAATCTTAGGGAGAAGAAAATGGAGAATTTAAAACATTTAGTATATACGCCTAACTGCAAGTCCAAATATACTTTCTCTAGTCAACATTACTCGTCGTTTCCGAGAAGCAATTTGCACTGAGTGTAGTTTAATTGAGTTGTCTGAAACGACGTATATTTCTGTCCAGAGGGAGTATATATTTATGGCAAAATTTGCTACGGGACTCTTAAAAAACGTGTAATTAGCTGTGGGACACCGTAAAAACGTGAATTGGCTATAGAACACCGCAAAAAAGTGATAATTAGCTACTAGACACCGGAGGTATTATTTTATTATTTCCTATAAAAACGGAGAGAGAGAGTGTTGAAAGTACCAAAATACCCCTGTGTCGTTTTGCTTGTTCTGGAGTCCCACTGATGCCGCTGCCCCATGCCAGCGAGCTGCCACGCCATGACCGGACTAAACAAGGAGAGAAAGAGATAAGAAATAGAAGAAGAAGACAAGAGAAAAAAAAAAGGAAGAGCAACCTGTAGCCATCGCGTGGCCGCCGGCGAACAGCACGCCGTGCCGTGCCACGCCACCACGGCATACGGCTGCCGCCGGGCAGCCCACACCGAGACCGCGGCGCTCACACGCGCGCCTTGGCACGCACTACCGTCGCTCACGCCGTGCCTCTGCCCTCGTCGTCGCACGGTCATGCCGGCGCCGTCCGACCATTCCTCATTGCTCCACCGCCGCACATGGCAAGGAACCATGAAAAGGAGGAAGAAATGGAAAAAAAAAAAGGAAAAGGCGCTGATGGGCGTCGCCGCACGCCGCCACCGCATAGTCGAATGGCGCCGTTGCCCGGCCCCCACAACGCGTGAACCCATCGTATCTAGGTGGTATTTAGTTGGAGGGACTAAAGTGGGGCTAGGCTAAACTTTATTCCCGGTAGAGACTTATGTTTTTGTGAGAGGGACTAAATTTAGTCCCTAGTTCCCAAACACCCCCCTAATCGCGCAACAGTTCCCAGCTGCACCCGTGCCCGTCGCATCCGGCCACGTTGCCATGTCCAGCGCCCCAGCCGCTTACAGCGCCGACCACTCACGACGTCAGCGCCGGCCACTCGTGACGTTGGCCGCTCACCATGGGCACTCGCCCACTCCACCGCTCGTAGCACCGACTGTACCGCCTCGCCCCTGGTGCCGACAGGCCACCGCGACTCTCCAGCCGGCCCCCTCCCCCCGCGCAGCAAGGCGGGGCAGATGGAGCTGGAGCGGCGTTGCATGACGGCAAGGCGTGCGTCCGCGCCACGTGCGTGAGGGCAATCTGGTCTTTTTCGATCATTTCTCTCTCCATGTTGTTTGAAAATAATAAAATAATACCTTCGGTGTCTAGTAGCTAATTACCACTCTTTTGCGATATCCTATAGCAAATTCATGTCTTTGTGGTGTCCCATAGCTAATTGCACGTTTTCTGAGTGTCTTCTAGCAAATTTTGCCTATATTTATTAAGACCATCTAAAAAGATGCACTTTTTAAGATGTAGTAGTATAAATTGCCCTAGCAAATGTTGCCGCTATCTTAAAATTGCTTCTGGTCTTATCATTTGCTCCTTTACTCAGGCTTATGGATGGCTAACTTTATTTTTTTCAGGGAAAAAGAACACATGCTACTTGAGTTAACCAGCTATCCTTCCAGCCACTATAAATAAGTAGTACATGACTCCACTAAAGCAATGACGTAAAAAAAGGCAAACAAGAGAACACATCACTATATATACATCAAAAGCAATATTTTCTGTGGATATGCTCTGAATAAACTATGAACTGAGAACTCATTAGCCCTAACAGCCACCCTTTTATACGGGGAAGAATATAGCCAAAAAGAAAAGAAATATTGATGTCAAAAGAATGGTCCTGCATGTTTGTGTGCTCTGTTCTTTTTGGGATGATTTGCTGATGTGATGCAAGGTTCCATGATATGACTTTGCAATTTTGTACCTTTCTTCCCTGGCCGCTAGTTGCCATTTCAATGCTGAGAGGTCATTTCCAAGAAAGAAATATTAATAATATCCTATAGCTTATATAATTATCGTTTTGAACGAGAACATGGTATTGAAAAATAACTTCGACCACTATTCCCAGTTATAATGTATATAGAAATATCAATAAATATATTATTTTATTTAAATAGTTTTTAAGATTAATTTATACATATAATCTTCATACTTCTAAGATATATATTTTAAAATTTATTTTTCTTGGTTTTTTTCTTTTTCCAGCGGCAAAATTTCTCAAAAGTGAAGGAATCTCGAATAGGCAAATATAACTTATGGCCCAAGATAATAAAATTGCCAACAAAGCATAATTCACAAAATATCCTATACTTGTTCCTTTTCTTGGAGCAACCATCAACCTTTGTCACACATAATTTGGAACTATCTCCATATATATAGTTCTTCATCGTTATTGTAATTCTTGAAAAAGACATAAAATCTATAATATATATATTCCTTCAACTTGTGCTTCGAGTATTTTTTTTCCTTGGAGTGATGCTATAAATCGAAAATAATAATGTAATACTACAAACCGCAATTTAGATGTACCAAGAATTTTCTATGGTGAGGCTCGCTTTGCCAAAAACGAGTGACCATGTGGGGTAGCCTCTGCCTCCAAACATGCTGAACTAGCAGTGTAACTTCAAGAAGATCCCCAAGGAATCATATCCCTTTCATCTGATGCTCTACAAAACCTAGAAGCAGTGTGGGAGCAAAAGTCACTAGCCACCCATGGTTTTGGCTATACGCCTAGAATATGCTTCTTGTATGCTTAGAATTTTAGTCACCACTCTTTCTCTATCCGTGCTCTAGGGACCCCCCATGTCACACCTTTTACCAAAAATCACTAAATCCACACTAGCCATCCTGCCTATTGCGACATTCTTACTCTACTTTGGAGTTTGGAGGTGCTGCTAAAGTTAAAACACACCAAATAAAACCATACACAGAAACCCTAATGATCTGGAACTACTTTTAACCCTAATGATCTGGAACTACTTTTATCAAGATTTTTGTCAAGTTCAAGAAAACTTTATATTCAAACAAGAAAATTGGGGCAAATACAAGGAGTTAATTCCATTTGATGTTCTTATAAGATGGAATTTCATTCAATACTTTGGGTCTAGATATTTTCATATATGGTATATTTATTATGCAACAATTGTGCACGAATAAAGATAGGTTTTTTTATGAAATTTCATGATGGAACAATATGTTACCTGAAATTATAAATTATAAGATTACGTGATGACAAATAACCCTCGGTATTTTCAAAAAAAAAAGGAAAGAGAGAGAGAACTCGATCTATATTGTAATAATATTACTCTATCTCAAATCCATGCTACAAATCATACGCATGTATAATAAAACCACAAACTTAAAACGTGACACCCGACGCGCAAATAGATCCACGGGGTGTCCATAGCACGTTTTGGGCAATCACGCCAGTCACCACGCTTGGCATATGCTGGTAAATATTCCACGAAACTCTGCTCTTATATCACGAGCACTCACCACGCACAAATCCACCAAACACAGATTTAGCTAACCAATGCTGTTCTTGCTACAAGATTAATCAGTTATCTGTAGGTATTGATCAGTGATCAGTTGCAGAGATGAAGTTTGGGAAGCTGCTCAAGAGGCAGATCGAGCAGAGCCTCCCGGAGTGGAGGGACAAGTTCGTGAGCTACAAGGAGCTGAAGCGCATCGTCGCCTCCATCTCCGGCTCGCCGGCCGACGAGGCCGCCTTCGTCGCCGCCCTCGCCGCCGACATCGACAAGATCGACTCCTTCTTCCTCGAGCAGGAGGAGGAGTTCGTCATCCGCCATAGGGCACGTACACCAATTCGCTTCAATTCGTTTGTGAATTTAGATAAGTTTTCTGATGGCGAAATGGGTTCTTGCCTTCTTGGTTGCAGGAGTTGCAGGAGGCGATCAAGAAGGCGGCGGAGGCGGCGGCGGAGGTGGCCGGAATCCGGCGGGAGATCGTGGACTTCCACGGCGAGATGGTGCTGCTGCTGAGCTACAGCAGCATCAACTACATCGGGGTGGGCAAGATCCTCAAGAAGCACGACAAGCGCACCGGCGGCGCGCTGGCGGCGCCGGTGGCGGAGGCGGTGCGGGAGCGGCGGCACTTCTTCAAGACGGAGACGGTGTCGCGGATGGTGCGGGAGTGCGAGGCGATGATGGCGGAGGCGGCGGTGCTGCCGGCGGAGGCGGCGCCCGAGGCGCTCGCCGCGGCGGCGGAGCACGGGATATTCCGGAACACCGTGGCGGCGCTGCTCACCATGGAGGACGTGCGGCGCGGCAGCTCCACCCACGGGCGCCACTCGCTGCCGCCGCTCACCCTGCCGGACTCCGACTGGCTCCGCTCCTTCCAGCCGCCGTCCCCCATCCCCATCCAATGACCACCGCCTCTTCGTCCTCGTCGGCCGCGGCGGAGGCTTTGCCGGGAAATTCTGCGCTGCGAAATCTGTAATTAAATTTGCTTAATTATCTTCTTGATCTTTTTTCTTTTTCTTTTTTTTTTTGCTGCTTCTTAAATAGGAGCGGCTAAATAATGTAAAAATGCGAGTTAACATACATACAGACGAATTCATACGTGTTTTGGCTTTCAAATATTCAAATGTAATACGAATTTTCCTCTTGTTTTCGAATGTTATTGGGTTAGGGGCAGTTTGACAGAGTTAGGCGTCAAAGAGAGAAAAAAAAGAAATACAAAAAAAAAAGAAGAAAACCACATGGACGATGTCGCTGCGGCGGCGAAGCGTTGAACAAAAAATCATTTGTGATTTGATACGCTCGAGTGGCCGTGATATATACTCCTATTTCATAATCTTCAGATCATGCAACGAGTCAACCTCAACTGTTCGCAGCGATCCTCACCTGCAAATTAGTGCTCGGTGACACAACGCAGCGTAGAAATTCTTCATGTTAAAAACGGTTACAATAATAGGCAGGCATGCCAATTGTCAAAATTCAAATCGAAAGCTATGCAGGATGATTCTCTTGGCCCGGACGGATATACCTCACATGTACTACAGGAGTTACTCACTCCGTCAAAAAAAAAAAATCTAAACTGGATGTGATATATTATAATATAACGAATGTCATATCCAATACTAAATTAATTTTTATTGAACAAAATGAGTAGCTGCAAAGTAGGTACATAGTGGCATAAGAGGGATGGCAAAGTTTTAGTTTGTCTACGGTGAACCGTCAAACAGACGGATGTCAATTGGAAGATATAATAATATGCCCCCAACTTTCCCACTGAAGCTGTGTGTTTTGGTGTGGTTTGGGAAGTAATCCCATACGCGAAAAACGGAGTGACAATATTAGCTACTTCCTCGGTTACAAAATGTAGCTACCTAGTACGTTATGCAACACTAACTAGTACTACGAATCTGGACAATCCAAAATGTAGCTAGTACGGGTGTGACACTACCTCTCATGTTCAGATTCGTAGTACTAGATAGTACGGCTGTCCAGATTCACAGTACTAGGTAGTGTCACATAAGGTAGCTACTTTCGGGACGGAGGAAATAACCTTTTTATAAAAATGGTTAATATGATTTTTAAGGTAAATATTACATATAAAAAGTTTATAAAATTGCATCGTTTAACAGTTTGGAAACTGAAAAGCGTGTTCGCGGGAAATAAGGAAGTGGAGGTTAGGAACAACCGCAAACGAACTCGGCCTAACTTCATTGACAAATGAAGTCTCTACACTTCCATTCAGCCATTCTCCCATCTTCTCAGGATAACCGGAAGGAAGATGGCAGGAATATTCTTGGCATGGGCAGATAACTCCAACGAAAAGCCGGCGTATTTATCAAAGAATTAACACTTGGGATATTCCTCAAAAAATGCCTGGTCTCCAGAAAACAAATGTGGGTTGATCTTTTGATGCCAAGTTGCTTCTGCAAGATCACACACTCTCTGAAAGAGATGGAGTAAGAAATAAATAGACTTTGCCGATGTCAGTGAGGAGTTGGGCAGCGTCGCCGGTGTCTCGTTCAATTCCTCACTGAAATATCTCCTCGCTTCATGGAGGCAGGCAAGAACTGGTTACGGAATACAGACTGAAACAGCTTTTGAGAAAGGGACATACTCCTTTGAATTTTGAATTTGGTAGGGAGAGCTTGCAGGTTTGCAGCTGATTTTGAAATTTTGAATTTGGTTTTGTGTTCGTTTTGGCCCTTTTTCTTGTCACTTTCGTTGAACAGCGTTCACGCTTTTCGTGATTGCTAAAAGGATATGTAAAAAAAAGGACCTAATATCAAAATCCAAATTTCAAAATTTAAAAACTGCTTCGGCTTTTAAGAGTGAGAAAAAAAAGTTGAGCCAAACATTTACATGGTCATGGAAGGCTGAATTTTTTTCATTTTTAATTTTTTTTTAAAATATTTACAGAAATAATCTATTGTTACAAAAATTTAAAAAATAGACCCTGCCGCCCTAGCGGAGGGCGGCAAGCTGACGTGGCAGACGACGGCTCGACGGCGCCGTGTGCACATTTTGCGCTTTGGTGGCGGCAAGGGGCGTAATGCAATTTGCCCAGCTGAAAAGAAGCATTTGGCTAGTTTTTTTTGCATCTAGGTCCCTTGCCTCTCTCCTAGAGGGCGGCAAGGGACCTAGATGCAAAAAAAAATCAAGTCAAATGCTTCTTTCCAACTCTGTTGATATGGCCCTTCCTGGGTTGGCTTTTTTGCATGGAGGCCCCTTGCCGCCCTGGCAGTGCGCGGCAAGGGTGTTAATGCAAAAAATTCAACTTTTTCAATCGGCCGTCATCGAGCTGCCATCTGCCACGTCAATTTGCCGCCCTTCACTAGAGTAGTAGGGTCTATTTTTGTAAATTTTTCCAACGATAGATTATTTCTGTAAATATTTTAAAAGAAACATTTAAAAATGAAAAAAATTCATGGAAGGCTTTACCTCGGCCTTCCCGTGGTTTGGGCCTGGAAGGGCATCTACATGGGCCCCTGTGTCTTTTTTGGGCCTCTGGAGAGTTATGATTGCAAGACAATTAGCCCAAGTAACAGACCAGGTGCAGTGCTCTGTTTAGTACCACACCGTCAGTTTTCAGAGAAAGGAGCATCAGGAGAGCTATAATACCAGGGTTAGTATCACGCAACAACTCATACCTTTCTCGGCCTTTTGGCTAAGATCAAGTGTAGTATCTGTTCTTATCAGTTTAATATCTGATATGTGGACCATGTGCCCACTTTGATATTAAATTTATTTTTTATGGGGGAGGGCTCACAATAGTGGCTTGCCACTAGGTCCCTCAAGCGTCGTTTAGGCGTTGCACTACAGCCTAAGCCTGGCGCACCCCAACCAAATCAATTTCAAGTGTTAGCACGTCAAAGAAAATTCGCATAGAAATTTCAGCTGTCAGTTATTGTTCATTAATCTTAATTTGAAGTGTTGTCAATTCAAATATACTACTTAGCAATTTCAGTTTTCATTGGCAAGTGCACAGTTTCGGTTACTTGCAATTTTGAAGCTGTGCATTGGCAGGGTAGTTATCAATTTCATACACAAATGAAAACATAGGGAAAAGGCCGAAAGGCTAACGGGCGATCGATCGCTGCCAGCGATCGTTTTTTTTTTCTTTTCCTCTTTTTAGTAAGTTTATACCTAAAGTTTACACATCTAAACTTTATCCACCTAAAGTTTGTAGAGCGAATGTGTATAAGTCAAAAGTTTATATACCCGATTCAAATTCGAATTCAGATTCAAATATTTTATATAAAAATATTTCTATACACAAAGTTTATACGTGCAAAATTTATGGTATAAAGTCTATGCACATGAATGAGAGTATTAGATTCTAATTGTCTTTTACTTTTTTTTGAAATTTATGATGTAATAGAAAAGTTTTTGAACTCGTCATTTTGACGGTTTGAAGGATAGATATATGAGGAAAGATGATACAAACAATTAAGTTCTTTGATTAATATAATAAAGCTTTTAGAATGACCCTTTTTCCTAGGGGCTGTTAGTGGGCGGGTAATCGTTTCCCTCTCCTCCTAGCGATCATACGTCCCTCCCTCTAATACTCCTCTTTCATCTCTCTTTTTTTAACAAACAGTGCCCCTAATTGAAGTACTCAGTTGACACTTGACAGTGTACCTACCAGTGTTTAAACTAATCAACTCCTTCTTAATCACTTAGACATTTTCTGTCCCATATCTGCTAGCACGCTCCTCCTCCTCACAGGCTCACACCCGTTTGTACTCTTCGCCGGCTTTAGCGTACACGCCAGAGTCCGTCCTCAGTATGATCTTGGCGTCCTGCGTGACGTAGCACGCCCAGTTGTCCACGTAGGACAGCGGCCCGGCCCTGATCAGCGGCCGCGTGTCCTCCACGTCATCGTCCTCGTCATTGTGCTCCGTGTCATCCTCACACTCCTCCCTCGAGTAGGCGAACCTGCTTGACACACCACACGCACACACCCACGAGTCGGTAAACTTTTGTTCATATTGATATAAGATGATGGGCTGTAGTAATGGTGAGCAGTAGTAGCATGTACCTCATTGAATTTTGTGAGGGCGTCCATAGGATGCAGATGGTGCAGAGGAGGAAGAAGGAGATGAGCTCCCACACCGCGGGGATTACCCACGCCACTCGCCACCGCTCGTTGTGCTCATCAGTCGTCTTAAAATGGACCTGAATTTTGATTTTAGAATTTTTTTCATACATTATTTTGAAGTGCTAAAAGTCTTCTTATGTTAATTAATTTACGAGCTTGTACTAATGTACCACATGAACAGTTAGTGTCATGACGATAAAAGTCACCAGTAATGTGGACGAAAACAACTAAGGTTGTGTTTAGTTCCACGCAAAATTGGAAGTTTAAAGAAATTAGAATGATGTAACGGAAAAGTTGAAAGTTTATGTGTGTAGGAAAGTTTGATGTGACGGAAAAGTTGGAAGTTTAAATAAATGAGTTGAAACAGGGCCTAAGAAAATGATTAGTCATTTATGAGAGCAAAAACAAATGCTGAAATGTTCAGGCCCTGTTTAGATGAGACTAAAACTTTTAAATCCCTATCACATCAAATGTTTTTGGACACTAATAATAAATATTAAACGTAGACTATTAATAAAACCCATCCATAATCTTGGACTAATTCGCGAGACGAATCTATTGAGCCTAATTAATCCATGATTAGCCCATGTGATGCTACAGTAAACATTATCTAATTATAGATTAATTAAGCTTAAAAAATTTGTCTCACGAATTAACTTTCATTTATGTAATTAGATTTGTAAGAAGACTATATTTAATACTCTAAATTAGTATTAAATATAAAGTTAAGTCCCTGGATCCTCAGTTCTCTGAAGTTGCTGAGCCATCAGAAAACAGCTAGGACTGCAGCGAAGTTATACCTCAAATGTGATCCAGCCGAGCGACAGGGCCACGGCGATGGTGAGAGAATTCGCGAATTTCCGATACATTTCAAGCTTCGCCGTCATCCTCCTCGCCTGCAAGAATCAGATTAATCACAGAATTCATTGATGATTCTCGAAGAATTATTCGAATTTTGGTAGAATTTTGAAAGTGGGAAGTTCAAATGATGCTACCTTGAGCTTGCTGATAGTTCTTGACAGCGAGGTGAAGATCCAGTAGATGAACACCGTGTTGAGGGCGGCGACGGGGAGAATGAAGAAGAGCCTCCTCGCCGGCGAGTGGTCACTGACGATGCCGACGTTGTCGCCGACGTCGAGCACCTCCGCCGCGGCGAGGAACGCGGCGCCGAGGGCGGCCACCCTGGCGTTGCCGCAGCCCAGTGCGGGCCTCGTCACGCCGTACCCCATGGCCACGAGCAGCGCCAGCACGCGGCACGCCGCGGCGCGCACGGCGCCCGACGTCGCCGCCCAGAACGTCGTCCCCGCCGGCCGGACGCCCGACGCGTCGAACTCGGCGAGGTCGAGGTACCAGGTGGTGACCTCCACCATGCCCAGCGCGATGGCCGCCGTCGCGAAGTTCTGCAGCGGCGACACCTCGCGCCAGAACCTCGCGTACCGGGCGAACCAGAGCGCGGCGAGCGCGGCGAACGCCAGCGACATGGCGCCGTAGAACGGCTTGAGCGGCGCCATCCTCCCCGGGAGGTAGCCGCGGCTGTTCTTCCAGATGGTCTTCCCCTCCGCGGCCACCACCTGCCCGGCGGCGAGCGACGCGTCGCAGTGGACGAAGTGGAGGCTGTACATCCCGGTGCGCGCCACGGCGACGGTCTCGTCGGGGAACGCCGCGACGAGGCTGCCCGGGAGGAACGACGCGGCGAGCACCTTGGGCCAGCGGCCGGTGGCGTTCGACGACGCGGGGGCGCGGTACACGACCGCCCCCTCCGTGCACCCGCCTCGCCTCGCCATGCCCGGCGTGCAGCACAGCGCGCGCTCGCCGCCGACGACGTCGGACACCGCCCCGACGGCGTCGCGGTCGCCGGCCTCGAAGATGACCGCCGCCACCGTGACCGTCCGGTTGCCGTCCTCCTCCGCCACCGACGCCGCCTCCGGCGTCCTCCTGAACGCCACCTTCTCGAATCTGCACCAAGAAACCCCCCCATGGCGAGCGCGTCACATCCCAAGAACCAATTCAAACAACGAAGCAATGACACTTGGCACCCACAACCAGCTCCGGCCACCGTACCGGACGAACGACTCCGCCGTGGCCGACGCGTAGACACCCTCGCTGCCGCCGTGCAGCACGAAGCCATTGCCGACGCCGGCGAACCTCTCGCCGGCGTACTCATGCACCGACGCCTCCGCACAAACGACGGCGCAAGAAACGACCACCACCGCCACCGCCGCGCCGGCGAGGAGGAGCCGCCTTATCGAAGGCATCACTGACATCGCCGGAGACGGGAGACTGCTGCTACCACCACCGCCGCCGCGGCAGCATCGGCGGCGGCGTGGAGTAGAAATACGAGAGGTGGAGGGATCCCGAGAAGTGGAGGGAGAACGGAAGAGACGACTTTGACGTTGGGAGGCAGCCATGAATTTTGTTAGGTCCACACCCTAAACTACAGAGGAAAAGAAAAAGAAAAAAATACAGAGAATCCATTGCAATAATAATGGAACAGTGACAAAACCATGATGGAATTAGGCAGACATGCATGACAAAAATGACAAATGAGAGGGAACAAATATGAGCAAGATTTAGCATTGAGATTATCTTGGTGCATGATTGGCTCCATTTCGTTGAGCACTATGCAATATGAAGTGACACGGGGATCGTTTGATCACGCGTTTTAAACAAAGATTTCGAGGGAAATATCATTCTCTAAATCAAGTAAGAATACACATAGTTATGATATTATCGGACTAAGGAGAAAAAAGAACCATGACCAAAACGCCTATTGTTTTAAAACGATTTTCTAACCTAAAACCGAAGTGGTAATATAGGTTGTAGCTCAACATTACAAGGGTTATGTGGGCAAATGTTTGGTACCTTGAGCAGATAAACATCGCTCCTGGGTGGAGAAGACCTAGGGGTTTGAGAAGAGCAGTGATATTGTGACAAGTTTCCTTAATTCCTCTTGCTTTGTTTAGTGGCAGTTTTACTTGTGGACTAAGGGATGACCGTGAGCTTGTAATGCCAGAGCTGAAGTTGAGGTTTTAGTGACGTGCCACTGGGGTTTTAGCGGTTTGAAAGCCACGTGTGTGTCCTCTCCTGATTACACTTACACCATCACTTTCTTGGTCATGTCAAGTCAACGACGATGTTAATTACCGCAATAAGAACAAATCTAATACTCCTCCGTCCCAAAATATAAACATTCTTAGCATAGTGACGAGTCAAATGTTTTTAATTTTAACTATTAACAGCAAAAAAATAAAAAAAAATCAATCATGTAAAATTGATATTAGTAGATTTATCATTAGAAAAACTATCATAATATTTAACTTTTTTTATTTAAAACATCTTACTTTTATAGATATTGTTGGTTAAAATAGCATCTCAGAGACCGTGTTAGAGTAAAAAAAAATGCTTATATTTTAGGATGGAGGGAGTAGTTATCTACATTCACTCTAATAGCTTAGTCATATAATAAATTTATAAATATATATTTTACTATCAATATTTGATCACCTCGCATACACACGTAAATACATGATATATTGAAATCCGTGTGTCACAGCTGACTATATCTATAGCTCGTTTTTCTCCTCTCTACGCTTATCTCTTCTTGACATTTACTTGTAGCTAACATATAGCCTGTTGTCTTAAAAAAAACATATAGCCTGTATTTGCTACGCGTTGTTATATTTCTACCGGTACCACTGCCCTGAGTTCTTGATTTGTAGCATAAGGTACAATATTTTTTTCCCATAAACGTGATCATTGAAGAAGAAAAAAAAGGGATATTGCAGATGTGCTGACTGAGCTAATTAAGAATAAGATATTCAGGCATAAACCAAGTTAGCTAGTGACTTTTGCATGCATTTGACATGCATAAGTCCACTAGCAAATATCTGCAGCCAAAAATCATCCTAATCCTAATAATCAACCAAAAAAGTCCAAAACAAAAGGAAAAGGTCAAAAGGTACTCATCGCAAGCCTGCAACAAGTCGCACAGCAAGACAGAAACTCACACCAGTTGGGCAGGAAACCACATGACCGTGTGTACTGCATGCCCCGTTTGGCTCACAACCTAACCACCAGCACACGCCTAATTAGTTTAATCAATAATTACCTTACCTTGTTTTTGCTTTCAGAATTAAGTGATCGTCTCGTCTAAGCTTCATGACCTTTACGCATCCGATCGAGTGACAAGAGATCAATTGGAGTAGTTATAAATAAGCGTGAGTATTATAATTAGGAGAAGTTTTACTGGTGTTTTTATTTCAAAAATAAAAAAAAATCAACGGTCTAAAATAGAAGTATTATATAAGGGTATTTAAGTATCGATCTAACAGATGACATGGTGAAGGGTGTCGACAAATAACCATATTTTACTGTTGATTACCCTGTTGTCATTATTTACTGTAATTTTATTTTAAAAATGGAGGATTTTCCCATATAACTATATAAACCGATGTTCAATGACCGAACGAAAATGGGAAAAGTTTCAAAAAGGAAAAAAACTTTTCGCCTTCAACCGGGCCTAATTCAAAACAGCCCAACTATTTTGCCTCTGTTTTTTTACGTGATTTTTCAAATGTTCAATTTCAAAAAAAAAAGGTCAAGTTCAAGCTTGACATGAATTTTGACCTTGTTTTTACATGCATTTTAAAATGGAAACTGAAGTTCAAAACATAGGGGAGAAAGCAATAGCCTAGCAAACAAAACCATTTTCCCCCTCCAATTGGACCTAATTTGAAACAACACCCAATTGAAAATGGAATATGTCTACTTTGACTCCCTTAACTAGTGTCTTAACCTAATTTGTATCTTTAAACCGTAATAGCGGATATTTTGACCCCCAACTATTAAAACTGGTGTAATTTGTCTCCCTCAACGGTTTTGGAGGACTGTTCACTATCATGGAGCATACGTGGCGGTGTTGTAAGCGTCTGTCGAGGAGTGATCCTCTCTAGCAGGAGATCGTGAGACCCCCCTTTCGTGAGTTCGGCCGGGGAAGAAGCTCGCCTCTAGAAATCGCGTATCCGTCCCCAAGGCTCCTAGCTAGCTCGCACACAACCAAATTATACAGGTTCGGGCCGCTATGAAGCGTAATACCCTACTCCTGTGTATGGGATTTAGACTGAGAGTTACAATGGTTCCTAAACTCGGGAGAACACTCTTACTTCCCTCCTCCACAAGCTCAGGTTTTCTGAGAGTCGTCCTCTTTCTCGGTGGGTAAGGTCCTCCTTTTATACCTCAAGGGGATACCACATGCACCGCTTCTACCTACTCTTTTTTCGGGAGGGGACCCACCATATCTTGACTGGAACTCGACCCGTGCCTTCGCCTGGAAGCTAAACCATAGCTTGTCCTTGAGCGGGGCCCAGCACCGTCCCTCGCCTGACACGGGGGACAGCCCTGTCATTCCCTCATTAATAGGTGAAGACTTGTGGTGGCCGCCGTCCGAATGACCCCCCGACGGGACGGGCCATACCTACCTCCACTCCACCGGAAGCAGATGTGACGTGGGAGCACGGTTGTCCATCCAGTCAGACGTGACCGGCGTCAGGCCGGTCACAGACCGGTCATTCTTGACCATCGCGCGTCAGTTTAGCACGCCGCACGTCTGCCCCACTGCATTAAATGTGACATGGGGCAGTTGAGGCGCTGTGCGGATTAAAGGAAGTTCAGCCTGGGGCCCCTCCTCGCTTGCTCCCCCCGCCAAACGGCGGCTGGGCGAGGGCCTCGGGGCAAAGCAGTGCAAGGGCCCGAGGGGCATGACGTGGCACCCCGAGGCCCCGACACCCCGGCCGCTCCTGCGGTTCGTGGAATGCGGGGACAGGACCATGCTGTAGGGACACGTGGTAGGATGGAAAGGTAGATTCCCCTCACTTCGCATACCCCCGGGCCCATATCTCCGACAGTTTAGGGCTTAGGGTTTAATAGTTGGAGAGTCGAGATATCCGGTACTGCGATTCAAGCATACGAATCAGATTCGGCCCAATAATCCAGATGCCAATAGGACGGCCCATCAATCCAGATGCAATACGACGGCCCATCAGATCCCGTCCCCGAGAAGGAATCCCCCTCACCGTTGGATCCGATCCGACGGCTGAGACCAGCCACACAAACCCTCAATATATATTCGCTCGCCCCCCGCTGCGTCTCGCCGCTCCTACACCGCGCCGTCGCCAGCAGCCGCCGCCGCTGCCTCTCCTCCTCCTCCCCTCGCCGCCGATCCAATCCGGTAAGCCTCGCCGCCGCAAGCTCCCCCTCGTCCCTCCCCCGGATAGTTCGTCGCCTCGTCAGGCATCTCGCCGATTTGGCGCCGTTCTGTTGTTCTGTTTGGTGGAGCCGTGCGCGAGATTTCCGGTGTTTGTTGACCTGTTTAGCTCTGATGGATTCACCTTGTGTTAGTTAGTTTTCCGTCGAATGGTGTGGCGATTAGGTTTGGGGGGATTGGTTCGTCTGTGATTTTGTAGCTAGATTTTTTGAAATCTAGGGTAGTGTGAGTGGGGAAGCTGCTGGCCTTAGTGGATACATGCTGTTCGTGGTCTCCTGGTTCTTGAAATCATGATGAGTTAGTGCTGTTTGAACCTTGAAGCAAAGTTTTAAGTTATTGGAGTTCCTGTGCTTAGATTTGTATACTATTAGTGAAGAGATGCATAGCTGTACTGCTGTAGTGGATATAGGAGTGTTGTTTTTGATTTGCTGGTGCTCTTCCATAGCATCCGGATGCGGTGTTCAATTGTGTAGTTGTTTATGTAGTTCAATGCACTAGAAGCTTTTATTTCTGAATGCCTAGTTATTAGTTGGGTATGAAGTCCAATGTGTGAAATGCTGTCATGTTTCAACTTTTAGTTAAGATATGAAACTTGAGAAACAAATGAAAGGTTTAGATTCAGTACTGATGTACAACTTAAGTAACATCTATGGTTGTAAATTGTACCATGCATTGGTTATTGTGAATTAGCTCTTTTGGTTGATTGAAACAATTCTCTATGTGCCAACAGGTCACTTTCAGTCTTTTTTCTTGAGGGGGAGATGGCGGTTTCTTTCACCAACGTTAGCTCAGAGGCAGGCCTCAAAAAGCTCGATGAGTACCTTCTCACTCGCAGCTACATCTCTGGGTATATGATCAGTGTCCACTGTCCACCTTATTTTCTGAATTGCCATTTATGTTCACTGGACTTAAACCCTTCAATTATCTGTTTCCAGGTACCAAGCCTCCAACGATGACTTGGCTGTGTACTCTGCATTTTCAACTGCGCCCTCTTCAAGCTATACCAATGTTGCTAGGTGGTTTACTCACATTGATGCACTCCTACGTCTGAGGTATGCATTTTTCCCCTTTTTTTATTCTCTTACATTTTATGTTCAGTGTTGTGAATTTTCTGAATGTTGTATTTCAGTGGAGTTACTGCTGATGGTCAAGGCGTAAAGGTCGAGTCGACAGCTGTTCCTTCAGCTTCAACCCCTGATGTTGCTGATGCAAAGGTCATACAACCCTAGCCTTGTCTTGTTTGCCTGAAATCTGTGAAGTGTTCTAGCATAGTACTGTGAATTGTGATTTGATGCTGTTTGCAAATTACGTTTTTGTGGTTCAATGGTGCTGGTTACCATCTCTAATATATCATCATATCTTCTAATTTCAGGCTCCTGCAGCTGATGATGACGATGATGACGATGTTGACCTTTTTGGTGAGGAGACTGAAGAGGAGAAGAAGGCAGCTGAGGAGCGTGCTGCTGCTGTCAAGGCTTCTGGCAAGAAGAAGGAATGTATGCCATCCTGCATTATACTATACCATTTTTATGCAATGAATAATACAATTATTCATTTTATTTTATTCTCATCTGTAGCTGTAAATTAAGACCAAATCATCACTATTCATTATAATGCAAAGTGCTACTTCTAACTTGTCAACACCTTTTTATTCAGCTGGGAAGTCCTCAGTGTTGCTTGATGTCAAACCATGGGACGATGAGACTGACATGACCAAATTGGAAGAAGCTGTGAGGAATGTTAAGATGGAAGGCCTCCTTTGGGGCGCATGTATGTTACTACATTAAATTTCTTCCTACGAATGTACTGTCTTTTGCTTTTGCTAGTTTGGTTAGATTGTGACATGAATATATACCACTGTTTGCAGCCAAGCTTGTCCCGGTTGGTTACGGTATCAAGAAATTGCAAATCATGATGACCATTGTCGATGATCTTGTGTCGGTTGATAGTCTGATTGAGGACTACTTCTACACCGAACCAGCGAATGAGTACATCCAGAGCTGCGACATTGTTGCGTTCAACAAGATCTGTAAGTTATTCCATAAGTATCAGAGCCCGTCGTTTTATTTGCTAGCGTTGTTCTTGTTATTATACTGAAGCAATCGGATGACCAGCTGTCTTATTTTAAGGAATCGATCCTATATTATTCTTTAAATGATGATGCATGCCATATATATTATTCTGTAAATGATAATGTCCTGATGTTTCATATCTAGATACCTCATTTGCTGCACATTACTCTCTTTATTCAGTAGGCTTAGATACCTGATTTGCTGCATATTACTCTCTTTATTCAGCAAGTTGCTCATATCTAGATATCTCATTTGCAGCACATCAATTTGATTTCATATGGTCATGTAAATTTCATCTGCCTTGAGCCATCCTTGTTCAGAACTAATGTTTTGATTATGTTTTATTGCAGAGATCTTCCTTGAGTCAGGTGATGGCGATCGGTGCACAAAGATAAAAAGAAAAATCCGGAAGTTTGAATTACCGTTGATACTTCAATCTAGAAGTTTGAATTACCATTGATGTGTCGTTCGTGGTGTCAACTAGTACTTGAGCCCGTTTTGTGTTGAGATTGTAGCACTCTACTTCTACTGAGATCGTTTTCTCCTCCTTTAATGTTTAAAGACCAATCAGGTTATTATTACTGTGTCTGCCTGTGTCACCATAGCGGCATTGTTGGTCGATCCAGTTTTGATGCGGTCTTCAATTCTCCCGTCTTTCGCTTTGCTTGATTGCTTCATCGCTTTTGCGGCTAAAGTTTTTCTGCTCCTACCAAAACTGTAGGGGAAACTTTGGTTGTGCTGTTTGTTCTATCTCTTATGCATTGCACAGCCTGGTTTTTTCGCTCTTCTGAAGTATAGCCCTGTGCGCTCTCATCAGGCCTGTCCTGAAATACGTGATTTCCGTTCGGTATCGATGTTCGGTTTGTCACACATATCTTCTACTTTCTTTTCTGTAATGAAGAGCATTGTCTACTGTTATCACTTATCAGGTTCGAATTGGTGAATTCACAGCTGAGTGTTGGTGCATATATCACGATCAAAGTAACAATTATCATGGCAAAATAGGTGGTTTCACCTCTCGGTATCGGTTTTCTTCCATTGGCATCCCTGACTCGTGGCTCGTGGGCTGGCATTGCTGAAGCAGCACTTAGGCAACATGCGATAAATAAAGTTTCTCTTCACAATCCTCTTGAAAGCTGCTCAAGGAATATTCAGCTTACGATAAGCACATCCGATCTTTGACCTACATAGGCAGCATATGATCCTGAGCAGTAAAATTTCCTGCTTCACCTAGTAACCTTCACTCTTTCCATTAATTCTTTGTCAGTCTACCCTGGAAATCCTCGACTAGTGTCTACTAGGCACTAGCTAGTCAACTGCTAGTTCCCAGAGGGATACAGCAATATCTGAGTGATTCACCGCAGATATGTCACCCATCAGAAGTTGACCATCATCAGTTACTAAGAGCACCCGCAATGGTAAAGTAAGGTGCTATCTATAAAACATGTACATCTCAGCAATAGACTCGATTAATAGTAAACCACCTTAATAGTATGTCTACATTGGTATCTATAGCTCTCTCATGCATTGTCTCGTTTTTCTCTATAGACTATCTCTAAGTTAGTAGATAGCTTTGCTCTCTCTCTTCATTTAATACATTCCAAGTAGGAAAATATGCTGACATGAATCTCTTATAGAGAGCCTATAGATAACCATTGTGGGTGCCCTAACACCATAGATTAGTAGTAGATAATCTATAGGACTGCATGCAATGCGATGATATCTAAGCTCGGTGTAGATTCAGAAACCGCATGTTCAGATATATATGCATTTCTTTTCTAGCCGAAAAGCGACACGGGATTCAGGACCACATCGCGGCAGCTTCTCGCTGCTTCTCTAGCCTTCATTCTAGAACTCCACACACACCCAGATGTGTACTACTTTTATTTTGTTCATCGATCCAACGGTGAATGATGATGGGTGCCTCTTTTCTGTCCAGACATTCTTCAAGAGTCAGAGATTAATGAATGCACATTAATCTGGACTATTAGCTCTTGATAACAAACTCTACCAGCATAGTATCATGCATAGCTCCTATTTAAGTTTATCTCTCATCTTGTGGATCCCTAGGATCCTTCCTCATCTAACAAAGACCAAATGTCTCATGAGAGAAAAGGGCCTCTTCATCAATCATCCAAATCAAGTACTCCATCCGTCCCATAATATAAGGGATTTTGAGGTTTTGCTTATAACATTTGACCACTCATCTTATTCAATTTTTTTTTCAAATATAAAAAACAAAAAGTTGTGCTTAAAATACTATAGATAATAAAGTAAGTCACAAATAAAATAAATAATAATTTAAAAAAATTTGAATAAGACAAGTGGTCAAACGTTATAAGTAAAAACTCAAAATCTCTTATATTATTGGATAGTGGGAGTACCAATGTATTTTAGCATACTAGTAGTCTACTAGTAGAGTACATATATGGATATATTAGTACATCTGAACATAAGATACAGTACATAAATGTACACACACAAGTGAGTAGTGATCACATATATATTCAATGGCACATCGGCATTTGCCAAAGGTGTAGAATGTTGCTTGGCAGCCACTCCTGGCCACCTTTTTTTCCCAAAGTTGGGCACAAACACACACAAATGTGCCGGCCGGGGGGCCTGCCCCTGATCAGAGAAATTCAGGATGCCGATGGAGATTTGGGAATTTTGTAGCCTCTGCTCCAGGTTGGCTTACCGATTTCGGCCATGGGCATGCCCCAAGAACCCTAGTTGCACTGCTGTTTCGGTACATTCTGGTGTATATTTATCATGCACCAATGTTCTTGAGATGATCAAGGGTAGGTAGAATAAGAGCATGAGGGGTTCACTAGCAGATGAAATGAAATGAAAACTTGTTGCTGTATCCCACAAATTTAATGGAAATGGAGTATACATTGGGGGGAGTAGTACTATATGGTGAAACGTACACCAACTGTATCTGAAATCTGAAAAAAAGAAAAAGATAACAGAGCTTGAAAATTTCTCCTATTTTCAGCTCAAATCCAATAATGATTGAACTAGCCAGCCAGTCGACGTTTGATCTTCGTTCAGAATTACACCGTCGCGCATCGCATTCGGTTCTGTATGTTGTCCCGTGCGATCGATTCGCCATTCAACTGAACCTCATGAACAAATGGGGATTATTGTGGCATCAAAATTACTGCGAATTTTCCTCCGCGTAAATCAGGACACCAGGCCACCATCATGTAGTCTGAAGAAAACAGAATGGCATCCAGAATTCAGTGCTTAATTTGACTGAGCAAGAGTGTAGGGTTCACATTCCACTATATATCACTTACCATTGTGCAAACAATAATGATCGCATTGAATCGTGCGTCTCGGTCTACATCTCCAGAACAATGACTGCAAAAAACATCAAGAAAATCCACTCATAAGTTGATGCTTAATCAATTACTTCTACACAAACTATACTTACTGCAATATATATGTAATCTTTTCATGCATATATGTTTGAAAATATGTCCATGAATGCAAACAAATATATGCAGCAAGAAGAATATTAACTCTCACTTACAATCTGAATCAGTTTTGTCCCATTTAAAGATATCTTCTGCATTCTCATCATCATCTTCATCATCATGGAGATGCTCCCTTTGCATCTTCTCCCTCGGCTTATCCTCAAGATAGTATTTCCTCGACGACGACGCCGCAGCATTACTCGGTCGAGCGTTCATCCTCTTGTGAAGCATCGTCCTGAACAACTGCATATGAACACAAAATGCAAAACAAAACAAAACAAACCATATTAGTTTGCACTGTTTCATACTTTCGTCACTGATCATATCATTATTAGTTACTCCCTCCATTTCATATCATAAGTTGTTTTCACTTTTTTTCCTAATCAAACTTCTCTATGTTTAACCAACATTTCATATCATAAGTTGTTTTCACTTTTTTTTCCTAATCAAATTTCTCTATGTTTAACCAAGTTTATAGAAAAAATTATCAACATCTACGACGTCAAATTAGTCTTATTAAATGTAACATTGAATATATTTCGATAATATGTTTGTTATATTTTTACTAATGTAATCAAACTTAAAAGAAAGTTTAACTAGGAAAAAAAATTCAAAACGAATTATAATATGTTATAATATGAAATGGAGTGAGTAGATGATAACTTGTTCTACTGTTTAATTGAGACCTTTTCGATTCTTGATTCGACTGGATCCTTCAAGGTGGGCGGCGGCGCCGGCGACGGCGAGAAGCCGCCGCGGCAGACGAACATCTTCTTGAGGAGGAACCTGAAGGATTTCTGCTTGATGGCGCCGCCGCCATTGGTGTTGACGAGGAGGTCGCGCGCCTTGCTGAGGATGATCTGCGTGTCCGGCGAGAACTCGCCGTCGGCCGCCGCCACGCGCCGGTCGACCTCGAGGCTGGAGGGGCAGTTGAGGAACCTGTCGAGCGGCAGCAGCAGCTGGCTGCCGGAGGAGGAGGAGGAGGAGGAGCGCTCGTCGGCGTCGTGCTCCGCCGCCGTCGAGCCGCGGCGGCTGCCGGACTTGGTGGACTTGGCTCGCCGGAGCAGCTTGTTCAGCGCCTCCTGCAGCTTCTTCACCTCCTCGATGGTGAAGTCCGCCACCTCCTCTGCCGCCGTCGCCGCCGCCGCCGCCGGCGGTCGCGGCGGCGACTCGTTCCCGAGCGTGCCGATGGAGAGGAGGTGATCTCCGGCGATCTTGATCTCGTCGCGAGCTTCTTCTTGGCGGCAACTCTCTCCTCCCCCTCCTCCTCGTCCTGTAGCATCCATGCATGCATCCACGTCGACGAACAAACGTCAAAAACCATGCAAAATATATCCAACTCCACTTACATACGTATATAACTTACACATGCACGTTTGAATCACAAGAATTTAACATGAAAATTATAACAGTTCAAATGTTCAAATCAAAACAAAGTAAAACTTACTGCGAGCTGACGAGGCCACAGCAGCAGCTTCAGTTCGTCTCTTGTCTTGTTTAGCAGTACTGAGTCGATTCTGCATCCAGTTAATAATCTGCAAACAGAACATAATTACAAAAAAATCAAACATATATCTCATATGAAAACACATAATTTACTGAAACCTAACATGCACTTGATCGAGCTTACTTACCCCCATGGCTATGGTTAATTAGCAGGTAGCCCTAGAGCTCTGATGATTCGAGCAAAGTGACGGCGGCGAAACGACGATGTTAGGAGGCAACAGAATCTAGCTGGATGATAGCAAACCAGAGTAGTTTCAGGGTTGTTTTTGCAGGAGCTCTCTGATTGGCCAGTTTCAGACTTTCAGTGAGGCAGCTTGATTTGATTGGGCTTGGATGCTGCTGCTAAAACAGTAGCTAGTATTAGTGCTACTATTAAGTGCCCATTACCATTGAGTTTAGAGCTTGAGAGAGAGAGATGGAGAGGGTGAGATTGGGGTGTAAAAGAAATGGGAAGTGGGATTCAGGGTCCCCTACCCCCCATGGAATTTAAATAGGAAGGGTTACAAGTGAAGTGAGAGTGCTACAGAGATTAAGTCAGCGAGCCATTGGCTAATCTCGATCGGTCGAGCGAGTTTAGTGGCCAAATTGCGTACTTGTTTGAATGCATCCATCCATTCATAAGGCGGCCACTGGATTTTAGTGTGTGTATCTAGCTTAGCCAATACATGCTCATGGTATTCGTTCTCAAAGGTACATTGCATAGGTTGTATGCGGATCTACACCTTTTTTGGACACTGAAATAACCCTGAATTACTATTTTCTGCGTATCTTTTTCTCAAGCGGCAATATAGTTTTATCAGTGTAACTACCCCAAGCTTTCAACAAGCCTATACCCGATCCGTCGTAAAAAGCCATCATTAATCCATTATTTCTATATTAAAATAATTCATTACTGCTAGCTATCAATTAGAAACGACAACAACGGTTATAACCAGCCAACAGGACGGTAACCCGCCAACAGCAGCAAGTGTCTAACGGCTAGACTGTGCAGTTGTAATCAAGGTACACTTAGCTACCGAACAACCCCAATTTTTTAAATCTTTTAAAATACAACCAAATTTGATCCCGAATCTTAAATTCCTATTTAAAACCAAATTTATTCAGAATTTCCTAAGCCATCCGATCATCAGAAAGATCCTGAAAACTAGGGCACATGAGGATTATCTGCAAAGCTCCAGAGCCAGTCCTTTAAACCGGTAGAATATCCCCAACCCCGTCCGTACGACCCAGGTGTTCCGGTGCGGGTAGCCAATAGCCAAAGCCCAAAGAGCCCAGCAACCGAAGCGGCCGACGTGGCGCATCCTCAGCCGCCGCCTCACGCCGATCCAACGGTGGCCAGATCGATCCGTGCAAAGTATACGTGGCTTCGCACGGACCCATCCATCTGTGCCCTAGTTTAATCCCCCGGGGCGCGGGCCTAATCAACTTGATTAAGCGCCACTAACCACCCCCTGGAACGATCTCCCCGATATTTAGGCGGAGATTAACGAGGCCTCTGTGCCTCGTGGGGAGTAATTAATGGCGGAGAAAGTTTTGGTTAATCAAAGAGAGGGGGGTAATTAGATCGATGAGTGGTCATTAACAAACAGGTGTCAGCCCGACACGGAGGAGCCTGGTCGTGACACTTGTCCTCCCCGGGATCCATGTTGGCCCATATGGGTGGGCTCTCATTGGCCGAACTGCAAAAGCTGATCATTTCCCTTGTGCGGAAATGTGTTGTTCATTTTTGTTTTGTTTTTGTTTTTTTTACGCCTTGTGAGATATTGTCAATATTTCAAGATGTACTCCCTCCGTATTTTAATGTATGACGCTGTTAACTTTTTGATAAACGTTTGACCTTTCGTCTTATTCAAAAAATTTATGTAATTATAATTTATTTTATTGTGACTTGATTTATCATCAAATGTTCTTTAAGCATGACATAAGTATTTTTATATTTGTATAAAATTTTTGAATAAGACGAGTGGTTAAACGTTGGTTAAAAAGTCAACGGCGTCATACATTAAAATATGAGGGGGTATAAAATATGAAATAAAGAATTATTGTAGTTCTAGCTTGGGTCATGCGTGACACCATCATAGTACGGTAGCAGCCGCAGTAGCAACAGGGTGGATTATAAAGGAAGAAGTTGAATGCATTTATGACTCTATTTATCAGGGTTTAAATTATGACACATATAATGGAAAAATTGTAAAAACCATCTCAAATGTCACTATAAGTTTGAGTTTCCCCCTATAAGACGATTTGTGGTAAATACACCCCCCTCTCTTAGTTCACCTTGATTTGAGATTCCCCTGATTGCCATTGCTCGTCCATTCTCGTGACAAACCCCCCCCCACATGTGTTCACATGAATACTAATACGGGAGGAGTTGTGGTCACCACTCATGTTGATCAAGCCTAATGACACGATTGTGACATTCTTACACATGACACGCCAACACCTTGTTGGGCAGTGTGATCACGAGTCTCCGCACTTGAACATCAGGGTTGTCGAAAGATGAGCTACTGCGCTTGCCTCATGGGGTTTCGGGTGGCTAGTTTCTTCGAGGATTCAAAAACGATGAAAATGAGCTCAGTGTGACACTGTGCTGCTAAGAAAGATAATGTGTTCAGGGTCATATACATCAAGAGATGAGCTAAGTCGTATAACACATGAGAAAAGAGAAAAAAAATAGTGTGAGCAACTGGGGAGGAATATCAAACTAAGGTGAACTAGGAGGTGAGTATTCACAAAAGATCATCTTATAGCGGAAATCTTAAACTCAGTGTGACATTTGGAGTGATCTTCTATAAATTTCCCTAAATATAAAATGTACGATCGGGGTTTAAAAAAAATGTACAATCATAAATATTGTTTCACCTCTGTATGTTGATCGTGCTGATAAGAGTAGTCATGAGCAGGGGCGGAGACAGGAGTAGGGCAGCTTGGGCTTGCAACCCTATTCCTAGTCCTAAATATTCATTGAAATTCCATTTTAAAACTTTAAAAACTAGAAGATAAAGGCAAAATTATATATATTCAACTAATTGAGCCCTAAGTTTAGAAAAATTTTGGCTCCGCCACTAGTCATGAGGGTGTGCATGCACATGTATCTTTCGTGTTATCGGGCAAAAAAAAAACAATGGTTTAGAATGTACTACCACCATCCTAGAAAGATCGCAGTTTTGTACAGTATATGTATAATATTTGGCCGTTCATCTTATTTAATTTTTTTTATAATTAGTAATTTTATTGTTATTAGATGATAAGATATAAATAGTATTTTATGTATGACTAATTTTTTCAAAAAGAAATATATATAATTTTTTTAAATAAGATGGACGGTCAAACATTAGACACGAAAACTCACAACTGGATTTAAAATGGGACGTAGCAACAAGGCAGAGGCTGTACTGGCCGAGAGTAGCCATTGTTTAGTTCATAGTGGGTGAGTAAATAAAAAAATGTAAGTCGCAACTGCAAGTTTTAAGATCATTAAGTCATAAATTAATATACATTGTTTTCCCTCATTAAGACTGAGACAGGAAAAAATCGATATATAACCACATGTTGGCCAATTTGGATGGACTCTGATTGGCCGTACTAGCGAACTCACTAGTTCCTTTGTGGGGAAATACGTTATTTGTCAATATCTTTTTTTCCACGTCTTGCGAATTGCGATGTAGGTTCATGCATGGCACTACCCAAATGAAAGGAGTAGCTGACCAGGATGAAATACACTCCCAATGGCCAATGGGCGTTCGAGTCAATTGACCACTCGATTCTATCGATTTGTTTTGTCCGAGTAACAGGAACAGAACAGCTTGATCTATCTTATCGCCCCCATCATCCCATAAATGGCTTGATTCCTCAAAACCAAATAACCCACAAATGTCTCTAAACCAGCACCAGAACGTTTGGACTTTGGAGAGGTCCAAACCTGAAACCTGATGGCTTTTTCATGGGTAAATTGTACAACCAACGACCGACCTGATCACCTGACCAAGTGACCATCCTTGATCAAGCTGTACAGTATGGAGATGCACGGGCTTTTTTTTCTTCTTCGCAAACTCTATCTATGTACACTCGAATACTCTCCTCTCTCCCCAAATTACAAACACAAAACCAGACGGCTACGAGTCGGACCCTGAACACAGCTCGGCGCAGCACTCGTAGCAGCCGAGGCAGGCGAACGCCGCGCAGACCTGCGTCATCACGATGGCGCACTGGTCGTTCATCTTGTTGCAGGCCTTGATGCAGCACATGCAGCAGAGGCAGTCGGCGAGGCGGCTGCAGCAGCCGGCGGCCTTGTTGAGGATCTCGAACGTCTCCAGCGGCTTCACGTCGCCGAAACCCGTGACGAGGTTCTCCCTGGTGGCGGCCCGGTCGCCGAACCCGAGCTTGAGGCATTGGAGCGGGATCCGTCGAGGTTCGTCGGGGCCCTTGTGACCTTTCAGTTTCTGCTTGACCTGTTCGAGTAAACAGGCAAGTTAGTTGGGAGTTCTGAGCTAGCGTGGTTGTCACAAGATCCATTTCTCGTAAACCAGTTTATAAGCAGGGACCATTGGTATTATTATAAAAACAGTGGGACTTACCTTTTGTGCTGCATCTACCTTCTCCAATGTTTGAAGTAGGACCATGCTCGTGTACTCTGAAGGAATGCTATTTTGAATGCTTAGTTTCACCACCTTCAAAAATCAAACGAAATGGAGTTACTGAAACCCATATACTGCTAACTGAATGGAACTCAAACTACTAAAGAAAGTAACATATTTCAGGGGCAACTGCAATTCACAAGAGAATGTGACCTATAAAGATTTCAAACTAGTTCAGGGAATAAATGAAATGGAAAGCGAACATCAAAATAATATTCAGCACCAACAACCACACTAGGGCTGAGTTTAGTTCCAAACTTTTTCTTCAAACTTCCAACTTTTCCATCACATGAAAACATTCCTACACACACAAACTTCCAACTTTTCCATCACATCAAAACATTCCTACACACACAAACTTCTAACTTTTCCATCACATCATTCCAATTTCAACCAAACTTATAATTTTGGCGTGAACTAAACACACCCTAAGGCTGTGTTCGGATATGGGGAGTTGGGAACTAAACTCCCCGCACGGAAAACGGATCGGTCCATTAGCGCGTGATTAAGTATTTACTTTTTTTTTTTCAAAAATGGATCAATATGCTTTTTTAAAGCAACTTTTGTACAGAAACTTTTTGCAAAAAAACACATCGTTTAGTAGTTTGAAAAACATGCGCGCAGAAAAAGAGAGGGGTGAGCTGGGAACTCTGTGTTCGGCACACCAAGTTCCCATCTCCTCTCCATCGTGTTTCGTGCGCACGTTTTTCAAACCGCTAAACGGTGTGTGTTTTGCAAAAAGTTTCTATACGAAAGTTGCTTAAAAAAATCATATTGACCCATTTTTGAAAAAAAAAGCTAATACTTAATTAATCACGTGCTAATGGATCGCTCCGTTTTACGTGCGTAGGAGATTGGTTCCCATAAAGCCCAAGCGAACTCAAGCATTTTTCAATGTATTGCCCATTAAATGCTTAAATGCTTCAGACAAGCAATGTGAGAACTTTCAAACATTACCGATTATCTTCACTATATCTCATGACTCCAAAATTCAGTGGAGGTATAAAGCGAAGAACATGTATAATGCAACCCTTAGCCAAAAGCCTGAAACATAAACTCACCTTTCTCTCCAGTTGCTTGTCAGAAGAAAGCCATGCCTTCGCTGTGAGAAGGCCAATCTGCTGTGCCGCCAAAACCTAGAAATCATAAATAAAAAAAATGCATATATTATTAGTATACTCGAGAAATCTATGGCCCCAAGTATGATATTGTGCAAGTTTCTCAATGGAAAGAAGAGAAACCAAATGTACACAATAGTGAGCATCTTACTTTGTCAAGGGGTATATCCTTTATATGCTGCACCTTAAGTTCAATCGAGATCTCTCTCATGTCAGCCAAGTAACCTTTAGCTGTAACCATATCTGGGAACTTGCCTTGGTATTTCCCAGATATACATAAAGGACTTTTTGCTGAAATGTCTGGAATGTATTCAGAATCGATCTGAATTGGAGGAAAGGAACAGTCAGAAGACAATAAAACTACTGTTTTTTTCTAGCTACTACTAGTTACACCTGCAAAAAGCATACCCACAAACCACCCTTCCATACAGCAAATAATTATTTCTATATACAGGACAGGCTCTTTGCTAGGAAGAGCAGTATAAGATGGTATGGCAGCAATGAACACAGCACACATACACTACCAGAGAAAATGAGTTGGGAAATCACAAATCAAATACTGAAAAAGAGTCAATTTCATTATGAAACATGATCGCAATGCAGCCAGAACCACCTTGATGGCATTACTCGTCTTACATATCCATCTCTACATAACCAAATTTACAATATTGAGTAGTTAGTGATGAATTAACTCACTTCAAATTCATCAAGATGTGCTGTAGCATCAATGGAGATGTTTGCAACTATTGTACTCGATGCTTTCCTGAACCACCTAAGTACCTGACTCTCAATTGATCCTGCAAAAACAATTCACCAAAAAAAAAAGGTTTATGAAGATGTTACATGGACTTCATAAAAGTCATATTTGTCCAATTAATGCATATAATAGAACAGTATTGCTTAGATATGAACTTCAGGAATAAATCCAGATCAATAACAATAATGTATTGGTAGAATGCCCATGAAACTTGAGCAGAGGTTGCAAGATGGAGTGTCAACTTAAACAGCATGCAGGGATCATAAAGAAACAGTGTTACGTGGAAAATTGCAAACCAAGAGTACAACTAGCTCTTAGATTGCAGAGCAAGAGGATCCCTTCATAGAAAACATTATTGCCACCTCTAACAATATGAACTGATTGCAGTTTGGTTTTTCTATTATAATTTGGTTGAGATAACAGTATATATCGTGTGTCTCAGGAAAAGCTAAGAAATCCATGGAGAAAGGGTAGACTGTGTAGATCATTGTTCTAACCTTCAAGTTTAAAGACCAACATAAAGGTAAGAGCATACTGTTTGCTATGATGAGAACAAAAGGGTTTAGGGGCTTGGTACCTGTCTCAAATGCAGCATCATAATGCCCCCTGCCTATTGATGCCAGCATGCGCAAGAAATAGTGGTTGCAATACAAACCTGTTATTCCAGTGATAAAATGAAAAGAGCAAAAAGAATATATCAGGTAAACTGTAAGCAATCAGTAACGAAGTAGTACAAAACTAAAACAGCAGAGTAATTAAAATATGGTTCGTCTCATCACAAGCTGGCAGCATATATCACCACACTGACTGGTCTGTTGACTTATGGTGTAAGCATTTTTCTCTTACACAAGAAAGGATATTTGGAGATAGAGAAATACATGAGCGTTGGTGCAAAAAGTAGGGAGGAGAATTTTCATGTGATCCAGGAGATAAGTCAAGAGTTTTGAATAATGAGATAATTGTATATTTGACGCTCTCCTTAACATTACCTAGTCCAAAAGTAGAAATCCGAGGAGATTTAGATCCTCTGCTGATGAGCTCCGTTTTCACAGTTTGGCATATATTATGTTCATCATCAACTGATCCATCAGTCATAAGAAAGATTTGTGGAAGCACATCATGAGCACTTGACAATGATGCCATTGCCTTTCATGAAAAAAAAAAGTGAGAGTATTAACAGTAATAGAATAAAAAATAATACTACATATGCATCTATTCACAATCGAGATTTAATATTCAATAATACCTCATTCAAAGGATGCATAATATCTGTACCACCACCAGCAACAAAGTTTAAGTTTATCCAGTCAAGTGCACTTGCTATTGATTTCTCATTTACTTTCTCCAAACACGATGAGAATGAGTGCAGCTCATCATTAAATGTTATAATGTTGAAGTAATCTCCTTCTGTGAGTTCTGACAGAGCAGTAGACATCGCATTCTTCACATTCTCAAGCGGATGTCCTTGCATGCTTCCACTTGTATCAATGACAAACACAACTGCTTTTCTGAAGACCTATTGAATTGCTCAGGTGAGATATAGGAACAAGGAGAGAGATTTTGTGAAACACAGAAGAAGGAAAAAGGGAATGTACTTCTGTGTCAATAAACCAAAAGTGCTATGAACAAGGCCACCTCAGTAACATCCTTATTTACTATAACTTTAATGATTTACAATCGCAAAATATCCTGATAGTATTTGCTAAAAGAAGTCCAGATTGTAGTTTGCACATAGCTAGTGGAATTTCACTAGAAAAAGATCACCAAATGGCAGTTTAGAATGGTGGGTTTGTTGATTGGTTCTATAAAAAAGTAGTTCTACATTAGCTTCATCAGAAAGGTTTCTGCTAGAGGCCCTCTTCTAAATATAAAAGTTTTGTCAACTGCAGATATCTCACTCAAGGAAGATATGCTTAAATAAATAAAAATAAAAACTATGGGACGAAACCCCGCAAAAGTAAGAGCAACTAACCTTTCTGTTGCCACCTCCAGGTAAAAGAAATATGCAGAACCTATCTCTATCATCATAATCACGCAATGTCGATGGTTGAACAAGCACACCACCAGATAAGTCACCAGAATAAACCTATAGGAATGAACATAAATCAGACAAATCTGAACATATATTTAGCTATTGCAGTTTTGAAACAGTAAACAGTTCTCGAGCCAGATTTCAGTTACATCTGCAACTAACATATGCTCACAAAAAAAGAAAAATTTGAGAAGTCTTGGAAAGTCAGATTATCACAGGAACTAGTGAGCTCATAACTACTTAAAGAAGTGACTACCGATTACAGCTAATAAAGAGATCACAAAAGGGAAACTCACACTGTATGAAAAATTGAAATCTTTGCTTGACCAATTCTCAACAGTTGCTTCATGCCGGAAAGACAACTTCTCACCCTGCCTACCTTTTTCCTGAAATAGTAAGGGAAACTCTTTTGAAGATTAAATGTTGTAAAAGCACTGATGCCAATTGCCCGGAAATCAAAAGAGTTCTAGCAAAAAAAAATGATTACCTTCAATGGGTGGCTTGTTCCCTGCAGTAAAACCTCTTTACTGAAACCACTATTCACAGTCAACTGAATTTTCTCCCTTTTCATGAATACTTTTGGCAATGGGTTAACATAATATGGAAAACGGAACGGTATGTCCACTGAGAATCGTCCATTGTCATAGTGTAGCTTCTGAGACCATCTGATTGTGGCAGAAATATCCGCCCCACCCTCAATCTTTATCGGCAAGATGGCAATGAATCTTCAAAGTAAGACTCCAATTCCAAAAGTTCAAAGAAGAGAACAAAAGACAGTTCTGCATTTAGCATGTACCTGTGATATTGTCAAATAAAATAATTGGGGTTTCAAGAGTCCGCCACTATCAGCTTTTGGAGCATTCTCTGTAGTGTGATCTTCTACTTCAATTACTTGAGTATTATATGATCTTCTTCCAACGGTAACCTCGGCTCCTAGAATTGAACCCTATTAGCCAAACCGTTCATAGGTTGAGAACAAGACAAACATGGAAATTAATGCAACTCATATAACATAATTAAACATAATATACTAGTAGATGCCTAATGTTCATTTAATGGTGATGTTTCCTACGGATGGAAAGTAGAATCAGATGTTTCAAAATATCAAATATTAGTGTATGTGAGTTATTTATTACAAATTTCCAAGTTGTTGTTAATCAACTTCGCTAGGCAAGATAACAACCACCCAACACCAATGAATAATATGCTATAGTCATCCAAGACAAATAACTTCACCACCGAATTATCTCCATTCTGCAAGCCATTATATTCTACAACCAGACATAAAAGGAGCAATGGAGCATCATGTGTACTTCTAGATGCTGAAGTAAAGAACAAGCTATACAATATGTTTCCAAATGACACGAAGCAACATATTTCAGTACACATCAACATATTTCTTCTTCCTAGCTGCCTCATTTTTGATACACAAGCCAGGTTACCACTCTGCTAAACCAGCACATTCCTTCTTGTGTTTGATTTCCATAGGACAAAGCAAGGAATTACTTTCACTTGCTTATGCCACTTTTTACTGAAAATTGCTCTTGTAATATAACCAAAGGCATCCATTTAGTCAGCTGGAATTCATAAACTAGTTATAAAGAAAGTACAGAATTTAGTGCAGAGCACGCCATGATTTGCGGTCAACCACCTCAAGACAACTCAATCAAACGAACCATATGAACAAAAAAAAAAAAGAGAACATATTCCACTTGGACAAACACTGGGTTAAGCAAACACCTGAATAATGTTGCCACCAACCATTCCAACAGCACAGTCAACAATAAGGTACAAAACCAACAAAGCATCCATGTGAAGAAAACAATAGAACTAACGGCTCAATGGAGAATCAAAACTGCAAATCGAGAGGCACATATACATGCCGCAAAAACAAATCCAACAAATTCATGGTTCCCAACTATGTAATAACACTAGCCAAACAGCCGGAATCATACATAGCACAGCACCAATCATTTCGAACCTCACCAAACCAAATCTACGAGGCAGGAGAAGGGAACAACACAGCTACACTAGGGGGTAAAACAAAAAAAATCGCCAAAATGTGATCCGATCGAGATTTACCTGGTCGCCCATGGGCACGACGATGCGGACGTCGCAGTCGCGGCTGCGGGTGATGCAGTGCAGCCACCACCGCGCGCGGACGGTGACAGCGGCCTCGCCGAGCGCGCAGTCGACGGACAGGTCGACCTCCTTCATCTGGAGCGGGATCAGCGCGGGGGGGTCGAGGCGGCCGTACACGTATGGCTGGTAGCTGGGCACGTCGGGGGTGTCGACCGCCCCCGGGTCGGTCACCACCGCGTACGCCATCGGCGCCGACGGCAGCAGCAGCGCCGCCACGGAGGCATCACCCCCACCCCCACCCCCAACCCCAACGCCGCGGTCCATCCCCGCCAGTGGCCTCGGCGGCGGCAGCCCCCCCGGCAGCACCAGCCTCTTCGACAGCTTCAGCCCGTCCTCCACCGCCCTAGCGAACCCCTCCATGACCCAGACGCGGGATGCGGCGGCGGCGGCGTCTGCCTCAGGTAGGGTTCCGGCTGCGCCGACGAGAGGAGGAGATTGGTGTGGTCGATTGATCTGGGGGGGAGGCGATCGGCGCGGCGGCGTGGGCAAGGGAGCGAGACGAGTTTATTTGTGGAGATGAAAATGATGAGATGAGATGGGATGGGAGGCGGTGAGATTAACGGGATGGGGGGGAGGTTTGATTCGATGGATCGTTGTCACGGAAGATTTGATTAATGTTTTTAACTGATTACACGGAAGATTATGGTGGAGTTGGTTTGGTATCTTCGTTTGGTTATGGGTGTTTCCTTTCCATTGTTTATGCTGTCGCTTTGTCCGTTGAAAAATTGAAAACTGTAAATTTATTAGAAAAGGGGGAAAAAACACGGGACATTAACATGAGTTCGGAGTGAATTAGCGCTTCCGGGGCAATTAAAAAACTTGCCTAATCCAGTTATAGTATCAGCCATGTTACATTACTCGGAAAGAAAGAAACATGTTACATCATGTATTGCCTTCTGATACGTTCACACAAACTGAACTTTGCTTTAGCACCGCCTTAGCGTCAGACTAACCATTAGCTTTATTGTTTAACCACAACCTGCTAAAGAGAGTAATAAAGAGACCTTTGCTTTTTACTAAATGATCTGCATATAGTTTTTTTATAGTTTTTTTTATTTCTAAATGATCTACGTATTTATATTCATTCATTAGGTCTATTCGTTATTTGTGTATAGGAGTAAATGGACATGGATACACGCATCCATACACACAAGTATTTATAGCTCACATGTAATATCTTGATTTGCTATTGGCTAGAAAATAGTGGGGATGGTGTATGTATCGAGTTTGTTATATATTATGAGAGAGTTATTAGTTTTCGTTGGTTTTAGTGTACCTATGAAATATTTAGATCAATTTAAAATGGAGGGAGGATCATCTTTGGAGAAGTTGAGGTTAGACGTGGCTCAATCACGACAGCCGGCCGTAATAATCTCATCGAAGACAACTCGCCGACGAGGGAAACGACGTTAACCATAACGTTGACGACGTTGATACCGTGAAAATGAAAATAATATTTTAAAGATCTATTTATAAAAAAAAATTTGAAAAAAACTACAATGTGAAAAATACTCCGCGGGCGGTGAGCGGAGTCTCGGACGACATCGCGGCGCTTCCAAAGAAAAGGAGCAACGTATACACGCGGTCAAAACACAGCTGCGGAAAAAGGCCCTGGGCCCCACTTTGTGGGCCCCGCTCCCCCGGGCCGGCCACGCGCGTCAAGCACGCGCCACGTGGCCTCCAAAGGGACGACGACGCGCGGGAGATCCGATCGTGACGGCTCGTTTCGGCTTCGACGGTCGGGATCTCCGTCTCGCCGTCGGCAACGCGGCGTAACGGCTAGTTTTGTGTCGTTTTCTGGGGGGACCGCTCCAGGAGCCGTGCGTGTGGTGTGAACTCCGCAAGTCCGTTATACAGGAGTACGTACGTCGCGCCATCACCAGCTGTGACCGCCTGGCGCCCGGTGAACGGTTTTGAAACACGTTCTCGCTTGTTTTTTTTAATGGTGCGAAGTTCTATTGAGCAGGAAAAAATTACTCCCTCCGTTTCAAAATATTTGGCACCGTTGACCTTTTAGTACGTGTTTGACCATTCGTCTTATTAAAAAAAACAATTATTTATTCATATCATTTGATTTAAAGCCTCATCGTTTGGCATATTTTCTGAATATGTCAAATGACATATTTTGCAAACGAAAATCAATTTGTGAATAAAACTTTTATATATGTGTTCTTAGCGATCTAAAAGCAAAGGCTGAAAAATAAACTTCGATGAAAAAACCCCAAAATTAGCTTCAAATTTAACGTTGAAAATTCAAATTTTGGCTCATAAGCATATGAATATGCCAAACGATGAGGCCCTCATTGTTAAATATACTTTCATGTACACATATAGTTTTACATATTTCACAAAATTTTTTAATAAGACGAACGGTTAAACATGTGCTAAAAAGTTAACGGTGTCAAACATTTTGAAACGGAGGGAGTACAAGATTACAACCCTGAATACCACCACCCACACACCGATAGCGCCAACACACAATCCGGAAGAAGGCTAGCACCGAACCGGCCGCCGCTAAGCGTGACCGACCGCCGTTAGACCAACAAATGAACACATACAAGATCGCCCCCTAGGGATGCCAAAACAACGTCTTCAAGAAGAGAAGTGACAGAAAAACCGTTGCTGCCGTCCGTCGGGGCTCAGAGGAGCCAAGACATGGCTTTCACCCGGCAACCACTCTTGAGGGGTGAGACAGCATGACAACGCCCTCAGGAGGGGGAATGAACCGTCGTTGTCGGTCCGGCTAAGGCCGGGCTAGGTTTTCACCCGCCGCTCACCATCTGCGAATCCACGGCTGACGCACCGATGCTCCACCACCACTCAAGCTCTGCCGACATGTGAGACCCCTGCACCGGCGTCCCCAGCCGGCCAGCTTTCGTGTGCCGAAGACCGCGCCACACCCGCCGGCAGCTCCTCCTCACACCGAGGTCGCCTCCTCCACCACCGGCCGAGCCTCTCGCGCCAAGTCGGCCTCCTCCACCGGACACGCCTCTCGCGCCAATCCGGCCTCCCTCCATCGGCTGCGCCTCTCACGCCAAGCCGACCTCGGTCTCCGCCGCCCGCGCCTCTCGCGCTGAGTCGGCCTCCGCTGCCATCAGCTGCGCCTCTCTGCGCCAAGCTGGCCTCCGACTCCTCCTCCAAACGATGCCACGCTGGCCAGATGCAGCCGTCTGCCACACCCTCGACTAGCCGTCCGAAGCCGCCATGCCTCCGGTGACCGTGGTCACCGCCACCGCAGCCGCTGCTGCCGAATGCCCAGCCACCTCGCCGTCGCCATCCTCACCTCCTCCACTGCAGCCACGTCCACGGTCGCCACGGCCAATGCCACAAGCCGTCCGCCATCGCAGCCTGCAGCCACCAGCACCCGATGTCGCCGGTCGCGACTCCACACCGTCGCCGGCCTCCATGACGCCCTCCCGCTGCCGCACGACGCTGGCCTCCACGACAACCACACGCCGCCGGCCTCCACGACGCCTGCACAGCAGGCCTCGCCACCCACGAGGCCGCACGACCGCCTCCACGACGCCTCAACCACCACGGCCGTTGCCTCGCCAGCCAACCGTCGCAGTCGATGCCGCCACAGCCGTCGCCACCGTCACTGCTGCCGTCGGCAGCCGCCGCCGCCGCCAGCTAGATCTGGCTAGAGACGTCATTGCCTCCTCCCGCATCGCCGACGTCACCACCGGCTCTCGCGGCACCTCCACCACCACACCCGTCGTCCGGCCACGCCTCCGTGCTCGGCTACCGGAGCTAGCTCCAGCAGCGTCTCCCGCCAGGTCGTCACCGCCCAAACCCACCGCCAAAACTCGCCGCCGAGCTACCAGGACGCCGCCGTCCGTCGTTGGGGGACCGGATCCGGGCACCACAGCACCGGATCTGGACGCCGCCAGTCGGCGTCGACGCCATGCCCTGAGCTCCTACCGTGCCGACGTCCCGACCGTCTTGACCGTGAACGCGGGAGAGAGAGCCCCTCCGCCGCCGTCCTTGCAGCCGGCGGCCGCGAGGCTGGGGAACGTTCTCGCTTGTTAAAGCAGATTTAATAATATCGTCAACTTGCTGACTATAAGACAACCACATCATCTATAGCCTGTTAGTATAGGCTGCTCATATAGCAATGGTCTTTATTACTATCATATCATTTGTAGTAACAGATAATATATTTTTAAGCATGAACCAATCTCCATCAGGCTTATTTCTTTTTCTTTATTGTACTGCGTGTTGCAGCCGGTGATAATTCTTTCGTCGACTCGTGTTCTCGCTCTACCATTCCCTCCTCCAGCATATCAGTGAGACTGACGTGATCACGCTATCGCCGATCTTGGTTGGCCTATTAGACATGCTCTTACGCTCTCCGGTTTATGTTGTGACACGATGGGGGATAAACGCGTGACGAGACAACTATGAGGCTGTTCATATGGATGTCATTTTAAACTATACAATTTTTTAATAAAGTTATCTAGTTATGTACACATTTAGTTTAGTTTTGCCAAATTTTGGTCTACATATAAACATTTCTGTCAAAATTTTGATAGCATTGTTAAGGTAAAGGTTTATTTTATCTAAAATCTCAACAACACCTACGTTTTTGGTTGCCACGTGTTCACAACTCCCAATCAGCAATGAGCCAAGTCGTGACGAAAAACTCGATAGCGATCGAATCCATCCCATCCACCTGTCAACGCATCCGATCCACGTGGTTCTTAGACTAGTCCAGGTCGTTCTCGACGGTTTGGATCATGCACCGGCCACCGGAAAAGCGACTCCCCTCGTCTCAACTCTCAAGTCTCAACCGTGCATGAGGCGATGTGGGGACCACCGGACCAGCACCAGCACCAGCAGCAACGGTCACGGGCTCACGACACGCGAGGTCGTCATCGCGTAGATTTGGGCCGGAATACCTGCGGATTCTGGGCCCACTCCTGCCTCTGTGGTGCGTTGCTCACGCCGCCACGCGGGCCTCTTTTGGGCCGCAAGAAAGAGAGGCGAGATGGGCTCCTTTGCTCTTCCTTGCAGCGGAAGAAGCCGCGGGCCGTTTCCTCCTCCCCGAGACCAAGACACACCACCACGCCACCATTCCCACGCCTCACGCGGCGGAGAGAGAGAGAGAGGGTGAATTTGCTAGCGAGATGCCGGAAGCCGAGGCCGCGGCGGTGGTCACCGGAGGCGGCAGCCGCGCCGCCGGCCCCGCCGACTACGAGCGCTTCATCACCCTCTTCTCCCCGGAGGGCCGCCTCTGCCAACTCGGTGAGTGCCCGCCGCCGCGACATGCCCCCTCCACGCCGACCAAATTCGCTGCTGGTGTCTGCGCTTTGGCTAACGATCTGCTGCTTCAATTCCGCCGCCCGCCTCCCCGTGCGGCCGTGCTGTGTGCTCTCGCAGACTACGCGTTCAACGCCGTGAAGCTGGCCGGGATCACCTCCGTCGGCGTGCGCGGCGACGACTCCGTCTACGTCCTCACCCATCGGAAGGAGGTGAGCACGTCGCGAGAGCGGAATCCCCTTGTCCCCTCATTTGTGATTCATTCTGCGGCCGTTTGATTTGCTTCGTTCCCCTGATCAGGACAAGTTGCACGACCCGACGACCATCACGAACCTGTTCGCGATCACCGACCGGATTGGGCTGCTCGCCACCGGGATGCCAGGTGAGCCACAACTTTGCTCTCTCAGATTCTCAGTTCTAAGTGCTGCGTGGAACATGCGGTGCGCGCGTTTGGATCCCGCTGGCACAATATCATTTACGAGTTACGAATTGCGAATTGGAGGATCACTCGACTTTATCCTGCCGTAGAACGTCTCAGCGAAACCGGTTCCAATAATTAATCTCTGCAACTCTTGGTGTTCATGAGAGCATTGCGATGTGATAAGGATGTTTTACATACCGATGATGCGCTTGTTCGACTGGATGCTAATTTTGCTGACTCCCTATATTGAATCAGTTTTAGTATAGGAGTAGTATGCACTTCCAGGATACGTCATACATGCTGATTAGATGAAATGTTCAGTGAATGAGTGAACCACTGTGGTGTGATTGGATCCTACATCCTAGTAGTATGCACTAGATAGAATGGAATCTTGGCCTTGGTTGCACAATATACTGACTTATTTGGCAGTCGATCGCCCCTTTACTACCATACTCTCATCTATTTTGTGTTTCTGAGGTTGTAAATGGCTAATGTGACAATGTGAGCCAGTACTGTAACTACTGTACTGAGCTATTGTCTTGTTTGATTTAACCTATGTGAGACAGTAATGTAACTAGGCAACTTTTGCTTGCTAAGTAATCAATCGTTCTATTTGACTACTTTCTTGTATGATATAATGTACTGTTTTGTTACTAATGCCTGATAACTTGTTATATCATTCTGTTGGTGGACAGTTCCTTCAGTTTAGAGGGAGTTAGGGACTTCTCAATTCCATAGCATGTGATTTGTCACTGAGCTCTAAATATCTTAATATAGTTCTGTTTAGAATTTTATGGAACAGCTAGAATGGCTCACATCATCATAAGAAACACTCTAGAGGCCAATGGCAGGACATACCATCGCAGTATCATTTTACTTGTCTGCTTGTTCTGATCTTTTGAGTTTTGACGGGCTATATCTTTATTCCAGGTGATGGAAGGGCAATAGCTCAGGAGGCAAGGAACGCAGCTGCCGAGTTTCGCTTCAAGTGGGGATATAAAATGTCTCCTTGTATGTTAGCTCAATGGTAAGCTTTGGTCTAAATGAAATAGATGGCTCATTGTACAATACCTATGTCTTACAAACATCTAAAATGATTTGATCATCACGCTATTTTATATAATGGTTATATAATTATCTCTAGGCCGCTCTCTGCTTGTAGGGATTGATCATTTGCCACTCCCATTAGAATGTCAAAGGATCAATTTCGCCCATTCACATTAAGACTTAGTATTGGATATATGAGAAAATATGGTGAGAGTTCATATGAGATCAACGGGCTGGGAACTTTTCTGAATTCTGATAAGCATATGCTCGTGCTTTACTATCAAACCTACCCTTATTTTGTTAAGCTACGTGGATACATTACTCTGTTCAATCTTCAATAGCCTAACGTTGTTTACTAATTTCACTGAACTGTTCTGCATTTTACTAGTGGTGTATCATTGCTTGTTTGTAGGATTGCAGACAGAGCACAGATCCGCACCCAGCATGCTCAGATAAGACCTTATGGAGTTGGTTAGTGCTATCCAATTTGTGTTTTGTGAGTGGTGAAACCTGCCATCATCGTCTACCATCAAAGGATTACAATGATTACTTTGATCCTACACATTTTCCTCTGCAGTTTCTATGATCTTTGGAATTGATGAAGAGAAAGGAACCCCCGAGCTCTTCACATGTGATCCAGCTGGACAATTCTTTGCACACAAGGTATTCTAGGAATTTTTTGCAGTTCATTAAATAGCTCTTTTCATCATAACACAAGTTAGTCGTGTTTTTTTGTGAATGACTACAACAAATGCAAATAGCATGCTGTATTTTTTTTCAGTTATCATGTGCAACTAGAAACTGATTAGGTCACAGAGCCACTGAACAATCTAGATGGAGAAACCACCCCATAAGCTCAAGCATTTTCTGTATCTGAGAAACATGAATCTCCTATGTCATTGCAGGCCACAAGTGCTGGTCCGAAAGAGAAGGAAGTTATGAACTTTCTTGAGGAAAGAATGAAGAGCAAACCTTCTCTATCATCTGGCACAACAAAAGGGGTGTGTGTTACTATTCTTAGCAAACCATGAAATTGAACTTATCCAATGCTGACTAGAAATGTATAAAATGGCATTCAGATTAGTGAGTAAACTAGGTAAGCATTGATCTGTAATGGAAAAAATGTTATTGAATTTTTTAGTTACAGTAACATGTTCATATGAAATGTGATGGTTCAACACCAAGCCACACATTGCAGACAGTACAAGATATCCAAATCTCATACATGCTTAAATACTAGTAACTAGTATTTAACACAACAAAAGTTCCCTTTTCTCTGAAGCTGAATTTGAGAACATCATTATTAAGGGCACCACTCTGTTAGTTCTCTTTGGATGCTTACCACATGAAGTTTTAGCTGTTTCTTTAACAACAGAGTGCGTTTTGGGATGTCTATCTGTGCAGCATCTTCGACAGACTACTGTCAATAATGCATGCCTGCAAGTTCTTTTTTCCCTCATGCTGTTGCGTATTTATTTGTACATTAGCACTTTTGTAGTCACAAGCCCTATCCAATACGGTGATCCAATATTTTGATCCCCTTTGTGATTAATTTTTACTGACTTTGTTTCCAGTTGGCAATACGGTGATCCAATATTTTGATCCCCTTTGTGATTAATTTTTACTGATTTTGTTTCCAGTTGGCAAAATCTGCGTTGAAACATGTCCTGGAGGGGGATTTCTATGCCCGAGAATTTGAGGTAGTGCTCATTCTTAGCCCTATTGTAGATATGTTCTGTTTGCACTCACTATTGTTAAATAAAAGAGTGATTTTACGGTTCTTGAGGAGATACCGAAAGATACCATATTTTCTAGTGTAAAATTTAGTACATCCCAGTGTAAGGTAAAAAAAATGTACTAAAAATTTTGGAATTCTTAAAGAATGTAAAACTTCTCTAAATAAAACGTTAAGAAATATTTGCACTGCCATTATACTGAACGACGCAAGTCAAACTTTCTTGTCAGCTTGGATTTATCAAGAAAGGGGATCCAACTGTAACTCTGCACCCAGTGAAATTCAAGCGCACGCGGAGGTGAAGGACGAGAGCAGAACAAAGTGCTCGATATAGGACGATCACCAGTCTTTCAAATCTTTTACAGCATGGAAGTTATGCAAAACCATTACCGCTAACTGATTACTGTACGCTATAGCTATATGTATGACTGCGCTCAAGCTGTGTCAAGTGTCAATTATGAGTTGCCCCCGGATTTACGATACCAACTGATGATCACACATCAACACTTCAAACTGTAACTGTCTACGAAGGAACTGCATCCTCCTGCTCCCGTGTAACCTTAGCCAGGGATAATTTTCCTATGAAGTTGGTCGCAAGGCTGCCGAGGAAGAGATCTCCGTTGAACTCTGTCACCGAAGTGACCATGTTGATCACATTCCCTTCAGAGTCACCAAGAACCCTCACGATCTCGCCGTTCAACGACACCTGAGCCACCACTGCTCCCTTGAGCGTCGCCTTGGTCCTCTCGACGAGCGCCGGGAACGACGCGATGACCCTCCTCGTCAAGCTCCAGCGAGAGATCAGGTCCAGCCATGGAGACCTCACCTGCAGTTTGAGCACAGAAAATTGTAAGTTTGAGCACTGAAAATGTTGTGTAGATGCTTATGGCAGCAGAAAGGTTAGAGAGCAGAGACCTGGAGAAGGGCAATCCAGAAGTGACCATCTGAACCCAGCCGAATGTTGTCTGGATTCCCCGGCAGGTTGTCCACGAAGATCTCTGCCTCCCCAGCCTTCTCCCCTTTCAGCCACACTCTCAAGCATCTGAACCTGCACTTGACAATATCACTTCATGGTCACTTGACGATAGAGTGAACAGACTCTTTTTTTTATGAGCAATTTTACCGTTCTTAAGGAGATACATGAGATACTATTTTTTTTCTATTTTAATTTGATATCTCTTTATATCTAGATACTATAAGATACCAAATTTTATACTAATTTTTTTTACCTCATGGTACATCCTTATGAACCGTAAAATTACTCGTTTTTTATTATTATTTTAGATAAGGGTATTTTCTATCCAGATTCTACATCCAATCAGATATATGCAGCCATTTAAATTAGGAACTTAGCCCCACAAACAATCCAATCTGAAATTCGTTCCTAAGAAGATTTGCACTCGTAACCTTAAAATGTTACTCAGGTCACTGCACGTGTCATTTCACAGATGAGAAGTTGAGCTTGTTACTACCTCATCGTCTCGCAGACGACGACGAAGGCCTCGTCGGGCGGCAGGGCGACGCCGTTGGCGAAGCCGAGGCCGTCGAGCACGACGGAGGCCTCGCCGGTGCGGGGGTCGTACTTGAGCAGGCGGCCGGTGAAGCGGTACTCGAAGAAGTCGAGGAACCAGTTGTCGAAGCTGAACCTGGTGCTGGCGTCGCTGAAGTACACCGTGCCATCGGAGGCCTCGATCGCCGCGTCCGCGAACCTGAAGACGACGAACGGAGAAGAACAGTAGAGAATTCGCAGTCGCAGTTACAGATTTGCACTGTGCAAATTGCATAGTAGTTTGCAGTGAAACAAGTAATTTGCAGGAAGATAACCTGATCGTGGAGCCTTCGACAGTCGAAGCAAGAAGCGTCACGCGTCCATTCTCATCCACTTTCAACAATCCCTGCAGATTTTAATTAGTACTCCCTCCGTCCCTAAATGTTGACGCCGTTGACATTTTTTAAACATATTTAACCGTTTATCTTATTAAAAAAATTAAGTAATTATTAATTCTTTTTCTATCATTTAATTTATTATTAAATATATTTTTATGTATACATATAGTTTTATATATTTTATAAAAGTTTTTGAATAAAACGAATGGTCAAACATGTTTAAAAATACTTTCTTATTTAGGGAACGAGGGAGTATTTTACACCAACAGTAAACAACTTTTGCACTGTCTCTCATTCGGTTATCTTCATCTGAAGCAGTGAAGCGTATCATCGTAGAAATGTTTCTTGTTTTGATTTACCTTGTCGGCGTCGCAGACGAGCATGGCGCCGTCGGCGGACGGGGCGACGCCGAGGAGCCCCGTGCCGCCGACGAGCCCCCACCGCTCCCACGACCCGTTCGCCTGCATCCTCCGCACCCACCCGTCCCTCGTCGCCGTGAACACCTCGCCGCCGGCGTCGTCCACGTACACGTCCTCCGGCGCGCTCAGCATCCCTTCCCCAAGCTTCTCCAGATTCTGCCACATCGCAAACCATGAATCCACCAACGGCCGACATGAGCGCGGCATGGCGCGGCGAGCTAGAACGCAACGTACCGTACCTGGAGGAGGTTGTTGGGAGGGAAGCGAGCGGCGGCGGGTGGGCGTGCGGGCGGCGGGGCGAGCGGCTGGATGGGGCAGTGGAGCGCGACGTGCACGGCGAGCGACACGAAGACGGCGGCGAGGAGGCCCAGCTGCTGCGCCATGCCGCCGATCGACCCACCAATGTGTAGCCGACGACGAGCTCGATCGATCGATCACGCTATCGGCGTCGACTCGACTCGCCCTGTAGATAAGCTGGAGGTGTCAGGCATGGCATACACGTGACGAGTGGGCACACACCTGTTATCGTTAGCCCAAGCCACGTCTGTTTTGGACTTGCCCATTATTGCACCACATAAAAGGTTCTGGTCCAAACAAATAACCGAAATTTACTTTTCTGAATACGTAAAAAATTGGAATCCATAGATACCGTGGTTTAAACCTGTAATGCTCCCCTCGTTCCATTTGGACCATTTAGAAGCCTCAGGTCACTCATGGATTCTGTAAAAGGCAAAACGCTTGTGGACTAGAGTTACCAATCCACTTGTTGACTAGCCAGTTAAATGACATAGCTTTATATTCCATTCGTTTCAAAATATAAGGTTTCTTTGATTCAAATTCATAACACAATATAAACATTACTCCCTCCATCCCATAATATAAGAGATTTTAGAGGGATGTGATATTTTTCAAGCACTTCGAGTCTGAATAGGCCTGTCCAGATTCGTAGTACTAGAAAAATATCGTATCCCTCTAAAATCCCTTATATTATGAGGCGGAAGGAGTACTACACTAATAACTCATATGGTTCCCATCATCATGAATTCCAAAGCCCAGTCGGATACTTGGAAAGGTAATCTAAACAATTCAAAATTCAAAAATTGACAATTGAAGTGATTAAACTACTGCTAAACAACTAGAAACAATCCTTATATTTTAGAATGGCTAGAGGAAGTAATTAGTACCACCTTTGTTCCTTTTTACTTGTCGTTTTGGACAACACAGTTTTCAATGCACAAAACTGATCACTACTTTTTCTAATTATATGTTTAAAAAAGTATTAAAATTCATATATAAAAGTGTTTTCATGACTATTCTACTACTAATAGTCTTTTATTGTGTTAAATCCTATTATTTTTTGCATTCATTAATCATCTAAAGATTTTGATAATACATGACGACATATATTTGACAACAGAGAGGTAATACAAATCAGTTAAACAAAAAAAAAAGTTTAAAAGTATTAAAGTAATAATGTCTAACTCTGGGGTAAAAACGGATTGGATTCAGATAGATAGTGGTCATACCATATCCTAAAACATATTTTTAAGAGTAAATTTTAGAAAACTGCAACTTTAGTGACAAAATTATCAGTTTGCTGCAACATTAGCGACATGTTTCAGTTTGCTCCAACAATAGCGTGGGAAATTATCACAAAACTGTAACTTTTACATTATATACTGCTACAGTATATATGTGCTGCTACAGTATACCTATATACTGTAGCAGCATATAACGTAAAAGTTACAGTTTTATGATAATTTCCTACGCTAATGTTGCAGCAAACTGAAACATGTCGCTAATGTTGCAGCAAACTGATAGTTTTATGAAATTTACTCTATTTTTAAAGCGGATTCAGAGCAGGTGTGGATGGTGTGCAGATGCGGACATGGAGTGGATTATTTCGGATGTTGAAAATGGTGTAGAGTCGGTGTGGACCTGGTTCGGAATCGGAGTAAATTTGACAGATGTTTTGTGTATATGTAATCAACACAACATCAACTTAGGCATTTAACAAAGCAACGGACAACAATAGAGTAATCAATGGACAATCCATCGTGATAACTATATATTTAAGTGCTAAACAATATGAATACATGACGGCCATAACATAAAAACGTAGCTAAGACTGATTTAGTCATAATAGTATTAGTGTTGAAAGAGGGCAATCCCAAACGAAAAAAAGTTATTTCTCAATCCCAAGAATCAAGCTTTCATCATTTTCCGCTATCGTCAAGACAAACCTTAAAACATTCCACCTCAACTATTTCATCCATAGAAGCGTATCTGACAACTATGTCATCATCGTTTTTTTCTTCCAAAAGCTAGAAAGGGCCTACCTAGTGCTTGCATTTCGGGGTAAAGTAGCTTTCCCCAGCTCAATAAGAGCTACCTACAAACATGGAATGCCAATGCAATGATCAGAACTTCCTTGCCAAGAACATCCTGATTTATTATCAGGCTTTAACCTTTGTAAGTGTAAGATGAGACGGTGAGAGTCTTAGGCCCTGTTTGGGGGAGCTTAAGATTCTGAGAATCTGTTGGTTGGTAGCCAGCTTCTGAGAATCTGGGTTTTCCAGCTTCTGGGTTCTAGTTCATTTTCTGGATTCTACAACTATATATTCTCATAATCTGGGTGACAATTTGGACTGTTTTGGGGAGCTGGAGATTCTGAGAGAAGCTGCAGCAACTAGAAGCTCCCCAAACAGACCCATAGATTAAGGAGTCTATCTTAATTGATGTATTTAACATATAGAGCGGTTACATGGGTTGACAATTTCAGATTATCTAGCAAACGGCCTACCAGATAATCTATATCCGCCGAATTTTAAAGATACCACATCCACACAGAATCCATATCACACTATCCGCATCCACATCCATATCTATCGGATTTCTATAAACTCGTACCATATTCTCGTTTTGAGCGGATTTGGAATGGATCAGATAAGATGTTATCCGATTCGTTTTCACACCAACTCTAACCCGATAATGCCCGAGCATTATAGTTGTGTTTGGTAGAATTTCCACTTCCTATCTATTAAGCGCAGATGTAAGCATTGCGTTCCTTTCGATCGTCGTCTGTCCTACTAGTACCGTAAGTACGTGAGCCTCTGTTAATTACGACGGCGACTAAGATCGAATGTGAGATTTTATACGAATCAACAGACTAGGACGTCTATGGTGAGTAGGGTTAGCTAGGCAGGTCGTGCAGCGTTCGCAGCAACACAAAAAATATGTATGGCGTTTGTGCACGTCGAAATGGAGTGTGATAGCTAGTTCGTCGTACGTGGAAGCTCTTGTCAAACATCGTAGCTGCTTCATCGGCAGGCGTGATGTTGAGAGGTAGCGACGTTGTTGCTTAAAGGCCCATTTAAGTTTAAGTTTTGCAGGCCCAAACTTAACTTTTAAAACTCAAAAATCATCTCTTTGGCAATTAGATCCATCAAAACTTCCAAACAAAAAATTTACTTGTAGCAAATCAAACCAAAACGAAACTCCCGAAACACATGAATTTTGGCAAAGTTTGAAATTTGAGTTTTGGTTGGGGTGCGCCAGGCTTTGGCGGTAGTGCAACGCCTAAGTGACGCTCAAGGGCTCTAATGGCAAGCCACTATTGTGAGCCCCTTCCCTATGAAAAATAAATTTAATATTTTTTTTGACATGGAAAGATTTCCATTACTCCATAGACTCAGTAATATCACTGGTCACCAAATCGTCCACCTCGGATGGGGCTTCATTGTCACGCCCAGAAATTCACGAACCAGAATTTCTAAGCTGAATGTGCATTAAATCCCTGTCCAGGACCAGCCAGGGTACACAAACGACAATTGTTGACATACATATCCACGTCTTACAAAAATATAAAAGATTACAAATGCAGCGGAAAGATAAAAGCGAGCTAAACCGGGAAGCTTGACTTCAGCAGCGGGACGACTCCACTCCACAGGCAAACCTTGACGGCAGCGACAAAACCAACTTCAACAAGACAGCTCCAACTAGAAAGATCTTCAGCTCTGGTGTGGGGGAACAGAGAGCAAGACTGAGTACTACCCACTGTACTCAGCAAATCATACCGGAAGAGGAGGTATGATGCAGGATATAACCAAAGGAGGCTAGGGGTTCTTCTGCATAAAACTAGCATTTAAAAGCAGTAGTTGAAAGTAGTAAAACAGCTGTAGTAAATTAATCAATATTAACCAATCACTGTCCAACGCTACACCACGTTGCAACATGCCCAACCAACCACCTGAACTACACCAGTTCATTAAGCTAAACTAGGGGTGAGACTAATCACGGTGAACCTGGTTGATCGCCCATAACCGCGGGCACGGCTATTCGAATAGTTTTACTCTGGCCAGAGGTGTACAACTGTACCCACAAGACACGATTCCACACATGTCGCCATGCCCCGAAGTATCACCATGATACTGCAAAGGGGGAAATCGTGACAAGACCCTCCACATAACCCTCCCCTAACCATCCACACCACGCTAAGGTTTCACCCCCACCCCTCAAAAGGCAGTGGGCGGTCCCCTCTTGCGCCGCGGTGAATCCGGCAGCTGGACAACCGGACACCCCGGCCGACCCAACTCCATCACGCCCACCCTCGCCACCGGTGCCTATGAAAGGGTCGAGCTATACTTCAGATCAAGCAGTTACCCACTCCCGCTTGTGGTAAGCACGGTAAGTCTCCCAGGGTTTCCCGTGAACCGGTCCTTAATTGCCATGGGTGCGACCAGCAAAACCATGCACCCACAACCCACCATTCGGTGTATTTTAATTAACTAACACCATTGCGGTGGCACCAATCCAAAACTATGCTCATAGTCAGAGTCTATGTAATAATGTGATCCCCATTTGTGTACTAGTTGAGCTAAGCATGGCTAAGTATTTCCTAAACCAACATCTAATCATTTTGATACCAAAGTTATCAATGGCATATGAACAATAAATGGCTGAGTAATAGGACCCATCTCACATGACATTGTAAAAGTATGCGACATTTAATAGAAATGCGGGATATTTGTAAATTGGGTACAATATGATCAATTGTAATGCATGACTTGCCTTGCTCTCGCACTGATGAGACCTCAGCAACGTCTTCGAGAAACAGCGGATCGACGAAACGGCCGAAATCTACGCGACAAACAAAGCACACAAGCAAAACATGCTATAAGACTACTGAAACAGGAAACAAAACCACTTTTAATGGATTCTTTGCATTTTTATGAATTTACTGAGACTTGAATGGACTTAAACGAAGCTCGGATGAATTACTTATGAATTTTAGAAGATAAACTGTGTTTTTACTAATAAAGAAAAAGTCCTTAATTATTTATTGCGCAATAAATCCCAGGGCTGACGTCATCCAAGGGGGGAGGGGTGGCTGCGCTGACAGGTGGGCCCCGCTTGTCAGCGCACAAGGGGAGGGAGAGGGGGCTCGGGCAAGTGGGCCCCACTGGCAGCGGCACAAGGTGGCCGGTCTACCGTGTACCGGGACCACGCGCGTGGTCCACCGCCGGTCCACGGGACCGACGGTCCGGATCGGCCCGAGGCCGATCGGACGGCGCGGGCGGCGGCTAGGCACCGCTTGGCTTGGCACAAAGCCGACCGACTGGCCATGGCGAGCGGCGGCGGCGCGCGCGGCTGCCGACGGCGACGACCGGCGGAGGGAGGCGGCGGCGGACGACCGGAGCGGCGGCACGGCCAAAGGCGGCGGCGGACGCGGGAAGGGGAGAAAAGGGAGGGGGAGGGAGTCCTCACCGGAGGGGCGGCGACCGGAGCGGGAGGGGATGAGCGGCGGCAGCGCTTCGGAAAACGGCGGACGGGAGCGGCGCGACCTTTGAAAAGGCGGTGAAGGGGTTAGGGAGAAGAGAGGAGCCGCGGCACGGCGAGGAGAAATGGCCGGAGATGGAAACAATGGCGAGCTCACCGGCGGCGCGAGGGAATCGGAGCTCCGACGGTGATTCGCGGCAACTAAGTGGCGGCCGAGGTGCGGGCGGGCTCGGTGAGCGCGACGGCGGCGACTGCGTGGCGTGGCGGCGGCTCTAGCGGCGGCGGCGCGCGGCCGGAGATAGGCAGCGGCAGCGGCTAGGCGCGGCGGCGATAGGGGCAGAGGGCGGCAAATGGGGGAAACGAGAGAGGGAGCTCGGGGGAGTGATTTAAAGGTGCGGGAGGGGGCGGACATGGCCGGGAAGGTGGCCGATTTGGCCGGCGACGTGGGGGAGTGGGGAGGAAGAGAGAGGGGGGATTCAAATTGAACCCCGCCCACTCTCGGGCGCGCGTGGGGGCGGGAGGAACGGGGGAGGGGCGGCGACGTGGGCGCGAGGTTTGGGCGCAGAGTGGAGGCACGACGTGGGCGCGGGAGGAGCGGAGGAGGCAGCGGCGCGGCTGTTTCGGCGGCAGCGGTTGGAGCTCCGGCTTCAACGGCCGGAGGTGGGAGACGACCGACAGGTGGGGCCCACCTGTCGGCGTCCCAGAGAGAGGAGGGAGGGGCGCATGGGCCGGCCCAACAAGAGGAAGGCCGAGCGCGGGCGGGAGAAAAAGGGGGGGTGGACTGGGCCGACGGCCCAAGAAGATGGAAAAAGAGGAAAAGAAAAGGGAAAAGGGGAAAAAGGGGAAAGGATTTTTCCTGGGATTTAAAAATATTGCACTTGCTCAATTTTAATTGGTTAAAATTATTTTCAAGGCTCTGAAAATTCCACTAAAATTCATCTTAATGTATTGGAGTATGGGGAACTCAAGAAAAATTCCACCACGCCGAATTCGATTATTAAATGCATTTATTAATTAGGGATTTAGCTCTAGGTTAATTAAGATAATTTCTTCGGGCAATTTATTTAACCAATTTTTAAAGCAAGAAAAGGGGGGGAAACTTCAGGGTGTGACATTCATCCCACCCAAGAATGTCCTGGACTTCCGATTTACAACCCAGAGCTGCAATTTCATGCGCTACCCTATTACAACCTCAAGGGCAGTAGCTTACATTGAAAGACAGGAAAGCAAAATTTACAAAGTTCTTTATCTCACAAATGATCCCGCCAAGAGCTGACGAAGCAAAAGTGTTCTTCTCCAAAGCCGACTTCAACATCGTTGAATCAGTTTCAGCCGTCACCCTTTGCATCCCGCATTCACTGGCGGCTCTTATACCAGCTGCACATGCTAGGGCTTCAGCGTGGAAAGCATTCATCAGAATCTGAACTTTACCCGCTCCCGATTTAACAACCTTGCCTGAGTGATCTCTGATAGCAAAACCCCAGCCTCCTGTTCTGGTGAAAGGATCAAAAGCTCCATCAGTGTTTATTTTCATCACCCCCTGGTCTGTCCTGCTCCACTTTTCATTTCTGCTCGGAGCTCTTTTGCTATCTTTTTTATTCAACTTCATATATTCCTCAGCCAAGGCAGCTATAATGAAGCCCAGTTCAGACGGGGATCTTCCCCTCTCCCCCTCCTGGACCCTGTTCCGCTCTGACCACCATTGCCACAAAGTAATCGATGCTAACAAAATTTCCTTTGCTGGCCGATTGAAAACTGTTTCCATCACCTCTCTTCCCGATCTTTTTTCTGCTAGCTCCTGTCTCAAAATCTCCAGGTTGTTCTCCTGCCAAACCTTCTTTACTTTCTTACATTTGAAAAACAGGTGCCCAGCATCCTCATTCATTCTATTGCATATTATACATCTACTGTCCAGATCCATCCCTCTTTGTTGCAAATTAACTCTCAGCGCCAAAATGTTATGACTGAATCTCCAAATGAAATGCTTAACCTTCCCTGGTAGCTGCATCTTCCATACTTTCTTCCAGTACATCTCCCGTTCAGTGCTCCCATTTGACAAACCTGCACTTCCCCTCTTTCTTCTCTGTAACTCCCCATCTCGCTGCACCTTATAGGCTGATTTCACTGAGAACAAACCCTTTTCATCATAGTGCCAGGCCAACATGTCATCCATCTCGATGTGCACCGGAATAGTACGGATCATATTAACATCTTCCGGCCAGAAAGTCTGTGTAAGCAGCTCAACATCCCAACTACCTGTACTTGGATCTATTAGTTCCTCCACTCTTGTGACAAGATTTCTCCCTCTTGGTGTGATCGGCCGTCTCGTATGATCACTTGGGATCCATGGGTCAGACCAGATATTAATGGCCGCCCCATTTCCAACTCTCCATATCATGCCATCTCTCAGAGTCAAAAGCCCCCGGCATATACTCCTCCAGGTATACGACATGTTTGCACATTTCTTTGCACTGAAAATATTCCCACTCGGGTAGTATTTTGCTTTCAAAACCTGGGCACACAGGGACTCTGGATTTTGTATTAATCGCCATCCTTGCTTAGCTAACATAGCTAAATTAAAAGCATGTATGTCCCTGAAACCCAAACCACCAGCCCATTTCGGTTCAGTCAATTTTTCCCAGCTCAACCAATGCATCTTATTTTCCTTTTCTTGATTGCTCCACCAGTATCTTGCTATCATCTTACTTATCTGCTCGCAAATATCCTTCGTCAGATCAAAGCAACCCATTGCAAAGGTTGGAATCGCCTGAGCCACGGCCTTAATCAGTACCTCCTTCCCGGTCCTGGATAGCTTCTCCTTCCAACCTTGTATCCTCTGCCAAATTCTGTCTTTGAGGTAAGCAAAAACTCCCATTTTTGATTCCAATATAAACCGGCAGCCCCAGATACCTATCATTCACTGTCTCCCTTTGCAGATTTAATTCCCTCATGAACTCCTCTTTCTTTGCTCTCGATGTGTTCTGACTAAACATCACGGCGGACTTATCTTTATTAATCATCTGGCCAGAGCACTCCTTGTACACCTATAAAATACTTTGTAACTGCTGTGCATCACCTCTATCTGCACGACATAAAATAAGAGAGTCGTTGGCAAATAGCAAGTGTGATACACTTGGTGCACCCTGGCATTTTCGCACCCCTTGAATTAATCCTTCTTCTTCCGCCTGACTCAACAGAGCTGAAAAACCCTCAGCGCAAAGCAGAAATAGATACGGCGAGAGGGGGTCTCCTTGGTGCAGACCCCTCCCAGGCAGGAACTCCTCTGTCAACTCTCCATTCACTCGGATTTTATAAGATACTGACGTAATGCACTTCATGATTAACTGCGTCCAAACCTGGTTAAAACCAAGTTTAATCATCATTTCTGACAGGAACTCCCACTCCACTCTGTCATAGGCCTTACTCATATCTAGTTTCAAAGCAGCAAAACCAACATTACCAGTTCTTTTGTGCCGTAAACAATGAGTCTGCTCATAAGCAATCAAAATATTATCCGAGATTAGGTGCCCCGGAACAAAAGCACTCTGTGATTGAGAGATTACATCAGGCAAAACTTTTTTAACTCTATTTGCGAGCACTTTTGAAACAATTTTGTACAAGACATTACGGAGGCTTATTGGGCGGAGATCCTTGATTTGCTCCGGCTGCTTCACCTTTGGTATTAAAACTATTGTCGTCTCGTTCCAACCTAATGGCATCTGACCTCCATTCAAAATATCAAGAACTTCTGAGGTCACCTTTCCTCCAACCACATCCCAGAAATTCTTGTAAAATACAGCCGGCATTCCATCTGGTCCTGGCGCCTTCAGGTCTCCAATTGAATCTATTGATGTCTTTATTTCTTCGACAATAAACTCAGCCATTAAGCATTCATTCATCTCTTCTGTTACTTTCTTCTTCACTTTGCTTAAGAGGCGCTCCGGGTGCTGACATCCATTGGACTGGAACATATTTTTGAAATACTGCATGATGAAACTTTTCTTCTCCTCTTCACTCTCCACCCAGCTTCCATCTTCCTTTTTCAGTCGGCCGATCCTATTGCTTCGTTTTCTCTCTGAACACGTTGCATGGAAAAAGGATGTATTGCGGTCTCCTTTTTGCAACCATGCCACATGCGCCCGTTGCCTCCAGTAGGTATCAACCTGCTCCTCCAGTTTCTCCAGTTTGTATTTCAGCACCCCTTCTTTCACCACCTTCTCCTTGCAGATATTTCCCCTGCGGCACGCTTCCAGTTCCTTTTTCAGCTTCTTTATTCTCTTTTCCAGATCACCCAGGACGTTTGTACTCTAGTTTGACAAACCTGAAGCTACCACCTTCACCGCATTCATCACATCCTTCTGCCAAAGTTGAGGCCATCTCCCAATTCTCGCTCACCACTTCCCTGCACTTCTCTTCAGCCAGCCACGCAGCTTCAAACCTGAAGCTTGATGATCCCCTCTGCATTACCCCCTTCCTTCCCCCACATGTAGTAATGATCACTGGCCGATGGTCAGAGTGCCTCGGATCCCCATTGACAACCCGAAAGCTCGGAAACTTCACCCTCCATTCCTGATTTGCCACCGCCCGGTCCAGATGCTCCCTAATATAGCCCTCTTCTGTGTGGCTATTATTCCGCCAGGTAAACATGTCTCCCTCAAAACCGATGTCAATGAGGCCACAATCAGCTAAAGTGTCCCGGAACTTGTCCATCTGAGCTTGGCACTTCGGCCTACCTCCCTGTTTTTCTGCAGCTACGAGTATCTCATTAAAATCTCCCGCCATCAGCCATGGCTGAGCTGGATTCATCGCCAAGCTTCGCAAAGTGTCCCATGTCTTGAATCTAAGATCACTTTGTGCCTCTCCATACACCCCTATAAATCTCCAACTTCCACCACCCCCCTCTTCAATATCCACATCAATGTGGTACTTTGACATGCTTCTAAGAGACACATCAATCCTCCTCCTCCATAACACTGCAATTCCCCCCCTTCCTTGTCCTTCACAATCTTTCACCACCATATTAACCAAACCCAACATCCACCTCAGACACTGCATTCTTCTCTTGTCTAATTTTTTTTCTGACAAGAAAAGAATATCGATCTTTTCCGACTTCTGAAGATCCAGAAGTCCCCGAACTGCCGGGCGGTTTCCCAACCCCCGACAGTTCCAAGCCACTAGCTTCATTTCTTCCCGCAGGACTGGATCGCAAGTCCCGCTTCCATTGGGTTTTGTTCCTCACTATTCTTTAGCTCTCCCTCCTTCCTTCGCTTTCCCGAAACTTCCTCCCCTCCCTCCATCTATCTTCTCTTTCCCGGGATCACCGTCCCCGAGCCTGCTGGCAAAATCTTACCTCTAGTCTCCCTTGTCATTCTTTTGAAAGTTTTCTGTTTGCTACCTCCTGGCCCTTTTACTCCCGATGGCACCTCTCCCTGAGCAGCCCCTCCGTCGACGTGCATGGGCTGCATGGCGTTGTTTTCCATGTATTTCCCCTGGGCGTCCGCTTTTTCCTGCACTCTGTCATGTTGAGCTGGTTTCAGCATCTCCCCTCCTATTTCGCCCCCTTGGGGCTGATTCTTTCCCGCACTAACCATCTCCTTCTCAATGGAAAACAATGCTTTCTTAGCCTGTTCAGGTTTGTGCATCTGAACCGATTTCTTTACAGGACTCGTCACTTCCTCCTCCTCCCCATTTCTGGCCTCTCTTCCAGTAACTACTGCCCCAGAATCCTTCCTCCTCCAAGATGGTGCATCACTCCCCCTACTACTGCTATCCCCAGATCTTCTCTGCGCTCCCCCCCCTTCCACCCAATTGTCTCATGTTACTTCCCTCCTCCCACCTCCTCTTTTCTGGGATGAACCGCAGTTTTTTGCTATAACGTTGCTCTTCTCCCTCCTTTAGCTGCACACTACACACTTTATCAGTATGCTATATGATCCCACATGTATAGCAGAAGTACGGTAGGAACTCATACACCAGGGGACACCATATCTCCTTCTTCCCCTTCGCCAAACTCAGAGTTACACCACGCATCAGGGGTTTACGAATATCCAGACGAACCTTTATACGAAGGAACTGCCCCACAGCAGTGCCATCCTTTTCCGACTCCATTCGCATGAATTCACCCACCTCTCCCCCGATCGCTCTCCCTATGGCCTTGTTCATCATGCATAAAGGCATCTTTGAAGCCCTGATCCAAATAGGAACAAAGGCAAACACCATCTCCTCCAAAACCTTTGATTCATCATAATCCACGACGATCACCAGATCTTTACCAAACATCCAGGGTCCATCCTCCAGAGCATGCCGCTTCCCGGATGCTGATGAAAGGTAAACAGGAAATGGTTCTCGCCTAGATCTCTGCACGTTATTCCCCTAATCAGACACCAGATCTTCCCCAGTGCTTGCGCCAAACCCTCCGCGTTCACCACTTTCTCCGCCAGGACCTTCCCGATCGCCTTCGGATCCCCTGATCCCATACTTCCAGACTCCGCCTCGCAGATCCGGATCCCCTTCTTCTCTGCCTCCGACAATTGCATGCGCTTCATCAGTGCCTGCATCGCCTCCATGGTGCCCTCCGAACCCTAAAACTACCCCTCCCCGGCTAGCAAGGTTTGGCTCGGCTCCAAAACAGAGAATCTAACCGTGGACACAGAGGAAGGATGGGATGTGGACTCAGGATCTAGACCGAAGAGATCGATCCGACTCAGGATCTAGACCGAAGAGATCGATCCGATCAGGCATGAGACCGATGGGGTTGAGAGAAGATTGAAACCCTACCCACGCAGAACCCACCTTGAGTCGCCTAGGAACCCTAGGCGCCGAGGACATGGTTGGCTAAAATAAATTTAATATCAAAGTGAACACATGGTACACATATCAGATATTAAACTGATAAGAACAGATACTACACTTGATCTTAGCCAAAAGGCCGAGAAAGGTATGATTTGGTTACAAACCCTGGGTCATCTCATATACCCATGTCTCCTCTTCCAATCAGGTCTAGGGCGCGAGGTGGGACTAATATAAAACCACGCAGCATATATGCCATGTTCGAGCCTGATTGGGCCTCAGATTGACGGCCCAAAAGAATCAGTATATGTGGGCTTCTCCCGTGCGTAAAAGCCCAAGGCTTCGTATGCCGTGAGCAACGAGGCCGAGACCGAGACGCGGTCGCGCGCTGCCACGCCGACCAACTTCGCCCACGCACGACGCGACGCGACGCGCCCACCGCCCACCACGCCGTCCGCTGGTCGGCGCCGTCGCCCCCGCCCGCGCCGCGCCGCGCCGCCTCGCCTGTCCGCCGTGTCATGTCTACGTCGAACACGCACGTGTGGCCCTGCGCTTTGCGCGTGGAAGCTATAGCGATCTCTCCTTCTCCCTTGCGTACGTGTTGCTCGTGCGCACGGCGCGCGTCGCGTCGGCGGCGTGGCGTGTCGCCCAGCGTGCGTGCGCGCGCGCGCCACCGCGGCGGCGGCGGCGAAAGTCAATGGCGACGCATGTCAGCGTGCGTGTGAAACGAACGCGACGCCGCCTCGCGCTCCTCCTTCCTTGCAAGTAAACGCTTCATCTGTAGTGTAATAGTAGTGGATAGATTAATAGGGATAAACAAAATCTCCTTACTACCTACTAGCTGCCTTTGCTTCTAGTACTGATTGTTCTTTATAATCTTTTAGTACGTTTCATCAAAGTTTCTTACTTCAAGAAATGCATTTCATTGCTCCACGAGAAACCGTGCAGGTGCGTGCTTAAATTTTATCAACAGCTGTAATGGAAGTCTTTCCTCAAAGTCAATTTGATTATTTCGAATACACTCATATATATACATAAACAACAAAGCAATCATAACACCATGCGTCTACCATGTAATAATGTATAGTATATAATACCTGTATTTGTCATTATTTAGTGGACTCTGCTTAGTTCTCCTAAAATAATATCAACCAGTGCCGTACTCTGAACAGGCACAAAGTATACACACTTAATCAACCCAATAAAAAAAACAAATATATTACCGTGGTTTTCTCAATCAAGCAAACGAAAATACTTTACCGACCAAACAACCGCAGCAAGTTAGCAACAGCAAGCAAGCCAGCCGCCCACTTGGAGACAGCTGGCAACGCCCGTTGCCACCCGTCCGACGTGGCGTCCCCATCCCACTTACTTGTGGGCCCCCACACCTCCATGATTCCCTCGCGCGTGGGCCCCACCCTCCTCCTCCTTCCGTTTATAAAGCCCAAGGCCCAAAACGATCACGCGCGCACGAAGAGGAGACGAGAGAGAGAAGACGCGACGGCCACAAGGTGTTCGACGCCGTCTCGCCGGAGCAGCAGACGCCGGCGAGGAGGAGGAGACTAGTAGCTTGGAGTCTGAAGGTTCCAGCCATGGAGCTGGAGGTTGGGGAGGAGACGGAGGAGGTGGGGGTGGAGGTGGCGTGCGAGTGCTGCGGGCTCACGGAGGAGTGCACGGCGCCGTACATCGCCGGCGTGCGGGCGCGGTACGAGGGCCGCTGGATCTGCGGGCTGTGCGGGGACGCCGTCGGGGAGGAGCTGGGGCGGGCCTCGCCGCCGATCTCGCCGGCGGAGGCGCTCGACCGCCACGCCTTCGTCTGCGGCGCCGGGCGCCGCTCCACCGCGCCGCCGTCGCCCGCCGAGAGCGCGGACGACCTCATCTCCGCGCTGCGCCACCTCCTCCGCCGCAGGCTGGGCTCCCCGCCGCTGCCGCCGCCGAGGAAGGTTCGCTCCACGCCAAGCAGCCCGAGGCGCGATGTGCCGACCTCCGCCACCGCCATCGTCTCCGTCGATACCGGCGGCGGCGGCGGCGCAGGCGGCGCGCTCGCGCGGACGGAGAGCTGCTTCGCGGCGCTCGTCGAGTAAAATCTCCCCCCCCCCCCCCCCCCGCCACCCCCCCAAAGGGTAGTTTTCTAGCCTCAGCTTTAGTTATCTTTTGTAATGTAAATAATTTTTCTACCTTTTTTTCGTCTTGGTTTCATTGATTTTGCTAGCGAGAACATAAGAGCAATAATAAAATTGTGTACAGATCAGCGAAGAACTACATGAAAAATGGAAGTAATTCCATTTGTTTCTCTTGTGTGGTTTGTGGTTTGTGATTTGTGTTTGTGCATATATTTTTTTTCCTTGAGAAATGCTTCTGTGCATAAATAAGTTGATCTCTTTGTATCATAGAAGTTCTCTCTGCCCTGCAATGTGTATGATAAATCATAATCAATTCGTGGTTAATGTTTTATGCATTATTACTAGTCTGTATTTTTAGTTCACATTATTCCTGTTCCTATCAAAGAATTCTAAGTTGATCACCAACCTCGTTTTTTTTGCATAGATGACAATTTCAATTGAAACTATTAACTATGTATTGTCCATACGCTTCTGACCTCACTGTAAACTTGGAGACAACAGACAAATCCTATTTTGATTACCGCAGCATCTGGGAGTAAATCGAAATGAATATTCAAGTTTCTTTTTATTTGCATTCTGAGATGGTTTTCTAAACCTCTAGCACAGGCCAATGAAAACTTCGTTTTTAGCTTAATTATCCCAATAGAAAGATGCACATATGTCTCTGGTATTTAACCATGTGTAGTACTAGTACATTTCTAGCTCATGCCATGAACCTGATTTTAGGTCGGCACAACAACTTAATTAATCGGTCTCTGCAACGCGTGAGACACGATTGATGTTGATCACTGCCTCCAATTGCTGGCCTTACATGCACCTTAATTAAACCTGTCTTAAGGAAGTCTCCAACCTCTCAATCACTGCGTACTTATCTATCCTATCAGTGCCATCTCGATCGTTCGTTTTCCTTGCACACTAATAGTACTAGCTCTTTTTCTTTACTTTATTAACTGCTAATTAACCAGTCAACACAATCAACACACAGATGTACGTCAGAGCCCAGCTAGCTTTACATGCTCCATTGGAATATTACACTTTGAAGAGAAATATGGTAAGAATAATTAAACCTAGCTTAAGACCAGTGATCTCTAGCAGATAAACATGGGCTGTAGAACGACGTGTCAAAGGTAATTAAGCTGGTTATTAATAACCACATCTTGCGTGCTCTGAGATATTGTAATATCTTGGTCACTTTCTGTTCCTAGCTCACTGCTCACCTGTCGAAGAAATGGCCATGTTGTTCTGAACTTTCAGACTTCACCTTGCCCTTACTGTTTCTTCACCTGGAGCCATGGAGATCAGATGGACATTTCCTACTCGACAGATGTGATGTATGAAAGGTTTGTTGTTTCTGATTCGAATGGCATGAATTTATCATGATGTGAGAGAGATGAGCTAGGATGCATGAACATGTTCAGGAAAATGGGCCATATCTTTGTCCCCTGTGGTGGTTTTCGAATTTTTTTTATTTATAATTTTTTTTATTAAAAGTTTTACAAAAATAATTTTCCATTTTGAAAATTGACGGAAGTAGTCGCCTACCGCCCTCTGGGAGAAAATCGCCCTCTCAAAGGGCGGCGAAAATGACGTGGCAGACGGCCGTTCGCTCTCGGGCGACGGCCGTCAACGAAATTTGCAGGCGGCCCCCTTGCCGCCCTCCGCTAGGGCGATTTTATACTGTGCGGGGGGCCGCCTGCAAATGGGCGGCGAGGGGGGGCATGGAATTTTGCAGGCGGCCCCCTTGCCGCCCTGGGGGAGGGCGATTTTTGCCTCCCCCCTATAAAGCCCAGTCCCTCCTCCGTGAAATTTCATTATATTCACTAAAAATCCAAAAAAAACGAAAGAGAGAGAGGGGAGGGCAGCAGAAGGGGAGCGGCGAAGCCCTGCTGGTTCGCTCAATTCATCACAGGTATGCTCCCATACATCTTTTGCATTTGTACTAATATGTTATGTTTGAGTATATATGTTGCGTTTTAGTTTTAGTTCCATATATTTTAGCACATCTGTAGCACACAGCACATATGTGTAGATCCAGAGCATAGAATATAATAGTATGAATTGAGACATAGACAGTAGTGTTAATTGTAAGATGTAGTTTAGTTTGATCTGGAGAATGTAACGTAATTTTAGAAATTTAGAGAACAATATTGTAGAGAATGTAACTTAGGGCGTAGTACAGAAATGCGAGGTTAACGCAGTTATTGTTTTCATCAGGCACAATGTCAAGTAAGGTCACATTTCAGATAGTTCACGGTGAAGGAAATATTAGATTTGGTCCAGATGGTGTTGATCTGTCAGATTTTGTAATGACATCTAAGGGCATCGATAGGCCTGCGGAGAGAACATTTCAGTCAATTTATAGTTGGTTGTTGAGAGGATTTAGAATAGACCAAGAAGTCTACACAATGTCAGTGTCAGTTGTAGTGAGTCGTGCAACAGAAGGTTATTTTTGGGAACTAATGCCGATGGACAGCACTGATGCTTGGAGACGGTATGTGGAAATGGCTTTTGAACGGTCATGGCCCCTCGTTATATTTGTGTCGGTACAAGAGAAAGATATAAATGTTTCAATGCAAACCGAATATGTAGAGGGTCCTATCAATGCAGGGGATGTTGTTGGACCATCGATGCAAAATGAGGAAAATCAACCAAGGGAGGAGCAGGCTATGGGCATGGCGGATGAGGGGGAGAGAGTCGGTATAATTGTTGATGAAATGGAGAGGGAAGATTCGGATAATGAGGAAGTGGACGACGACGCATCATCCGATGAGGAAGGTAATGTAATGGCCACTGATTGGGCAAATGAGGACTTCTCTGGACTTGTTATATCAGAGGGTGATCATGTACCCTGGGAGTATAAGGAGAACGAGGTAATTGAGGGTGCAAGGTATGCTCATAAGGATGAGATGAAGGAGGCGGTGAAGCATTGGGCAGTTTCCTTGCAGAGAGAGTTTAGGGTGGTCAAGTCAACAAATTATGTGTATGAAGTGAGGTGCATGAAGGAAGATTGTCCGTGGCGTGTCCATGCATATAAGGGTAAATGGAATGATTATTGGAAAGTTAGCATTGTGACCGAGCACAAGTGCTACTTACAAGGGGTGGAGAAGTATCACCGAAACATCACTTCAGCTTTTGTGGTAAGTGAGATGTACAGCAGTGTTGTTGGTAACATTGGCTTTGAACCAAAATCAATTATTAGGCACATCGAGAACAAATTCAAGTACACCATAAGCTATGCAAAGGCCTGGAGAGCCAAACAAAAGATCATTGAGATGAGGTATGGCACATTTGAAGCTTCTTATGATAATTTGCCTCGTTTGTTAGCCACCATTGCCCAGAGGAATAATAATACGTACTATGACCTACATACATTTACATCGGTTGATGATCGAACAAAGAGTGTGCTGCAAAGAGCCTTTTTCTCATTGGGTGCTTGCATCAATGCTTTTGTGCATTGTCGACCTGTTCTATGCATAGATGGAACTTTTATGACAGGTAAATACCGAGGTCAGATATTGACAGCAATTGGGTGTGATGGGAACAACCAGGTTCTACCTATGGCTTTTGCATTTGTAGAGAGTGAGAACACTGAAAGCTGGTACTGGTTCCTAGAGAGAGTGCACATTGCAGTGGTGCGTATGAGGCCCAACGTTTGCCTTATACATGATCGTCATGCGGGTATGTTGCGGGCTATTGACTACTTGCAGAACGGTTGGGATGAGAAGGGACTTCCAGCTAAGTGGCCTGATGTTCGGAGTCGGTGGTGCATGCGTCACATGGGTGCAAATTTCTACAAGCAATTCAAGAACAAGCATCTTATGGAGCTCTTTAAGAGGCTCTGTGCACAGAACCAAGAGAAGAAATTTAATGAGTTGTGGGACAAGTTGGATGAGTTGACAACGAAGCAAACAGATGAGCAATCTCGCATACCACTAGTTGAAGGTGACGATCCTCCCATACCTCTTGGTGCATTACATGATGACCCACCAACAATGAGAAGGAGGTCAGGGTCGTCCATCAGAAATTTCACTCAGTGGATTGAGAATGAGCCTAAGGAGAAGTGGTCTCTATTGTTCGACACCGATGGATCTCGGTATGGCATAATGACAACCAATTTGGCAGAGGTGTACAACTGGGTAATGCGAGGAGTTCGGGTACTTCCATTGGTTGCTATTGTTGAATTCATCCTTCACGGCACGCAAGCGTACTTTAGGGATCGATACAAGAAAATTAGTCCGTCCATGGCCGATAACAACATAGTGTTTGGCAACGTAGTGACAAAGTACATGGAAGATAAAATCAAAAAGGCACGGAGACATCGAGTTGTTGCTCAAGGCACACAAGTGCATCGGTATGAAATAATGTGTGTTGATAGGAGCAGGCGTGGTATCTATCGCAAGCAAGCCGTGCAGGAATGTGTCTTGAAGGCGGATGGTGGATGTACCTGCAGTTGTATGAAGCCGAAGCTTCATCACCTTCCTTGCTCACACGTTCTTGCTGCTGCCGGTGATTGTGGCATATCTCCCAATGTGTACGTCTCAAATTATTTCAGGAAAGAAGCAATCTTTCATACATGGAGTGAGGAGATATATGGGTTCGGGATCTCAGGATCTTACACAACGCTGAGTGCCCAAGTTTTTTATATTCCAGATCCATCTAAGTTAAGGGTGAAAAAGGGTCGACGCCAAACTAGACGCATCAGAAATGATATGGATGAGTCAGAAGCAGGTGGGAGGACTTTACGCTGCAGCAAGTGTGATCTGCGCGGCCATACTTACAAGAAATGCCCGAAGAATGCATAAGTTCCAAGCGGCGCAGATGCTAGTCCATCTGGACAGGCAAGTGATGGTAGGCGACCACCTGGTGAAGGAACAACAAGCAGGCGCGCAAGGCCAAGGCGTCGTCGCGCAGCAGGCGATTCCATGGTGTAACAATGCTTTCGATTTAGGAAATAAAATGCTGTTGTGATGTAATGAGTGTTCGGACTAAATACTTCTATCGTGTAATTTCAATTCAATGTTGTTGTAATGAGTACCTCCGACTATTGTTGTACTAGTAGTATTGCGAACTATTCGGTGTTGTATCATAATGTTATCGTGATGAGTGTTCGGACTAAACACTTTTGTTTGTTTGTACTCTTGTTTAATATGTGTTAGTAATTCGCTTATGAACATTTATTACTTATGTTGAACTAATTATTTATATGTTTCTGATCAACCTATTTGATGCAGGTATGGCGTACGACACACCGGCGCTGTTGAACCGTGGGATTGACAGGAACCACCGCTCGTTCCTGTCAGCAGTCGAGGGTGCACAGCTCGGCACCTTCCGTCCACGCACGTCGCGCGAGTGGTTGCGTGTCGACCCCCGTCACGTTCCTTGGTACGCGTATGTTCACATTTCAACTCAACTTTGCTTTGTGTTGTACTTATGTTTGAAGTTTGCTCTATACAGGTTGCGTGCGGCAGGCCTTCTACCACTTTGTAGGCTTGTTGAGGCGGCGGCGGACGACCCTGACCCAGCGAAGCGGTGGGATGCAGACCGGTCACTCCTTGCCGCTCTTGTAGACCGCTGGAGACCTGAGACGCACACGTTCCACCTTCCCTGTGGGGAGATGGCTCCGACACTGCAGGACGTGTCGTACCTGCTCGGGCTACCGCTGGCGGGAGCACCAGTTGGTCCCGTGGACGGTGTTTTTGGGTGGAAGGAGGATATCACTGCGCGCTTCGAGCAGGTGATGCGCCCTCCACACCTAGGACCGACCAACACCCTTCCTCCGTACTCTACAGTCGGGCCTAGCAAGGCTTGGTTGCTCTAGTTCACTGTAAGTAAATAAGTTGTTATTATCATACGTGCTTATTTGCGACCGGATGAGTGTTTTGTACTAACATTTCATTCTTAATTGTAGGCGGACCTTCTGCACCCTGACGCTGATGATTACTCGGTCCGACGCTCCCTTGAGGCGTACCTGTTGTGGTCGTTCGGGTGGGTGATGTTCACTAGCACCCACGGGCACGCTGTGGACTTCCGGCTGGTCCACTACGCACGGTCCATCGCGGATGCTCAGCCACAGGACGTGCCGCAGTGGAGCTGGGGTTCTGCCGTGCTAGCAGCCACGTACCGTGCCCTCTGTGAGGCGTGCACGAAGACTGACGCGGGAGCGATCATCGCTGGCTGCCCTATGTTGCTTCAGCTTTGGGCAGCCGAGAGGTTTGCCATAGGTCGACCAGTGGTGGACAGCGCACCCTACGGGGTTGGTCGCAGCGCGCAGTGGCCAGAGGACGGTCCCACGATGGGGACTTACTGGTGTCGACGTGGGGTTAGTGCAACTTCGCTGCGTTATAAGTTTATCAGTCGTCTTTTTTTTTCTTCACATAACATGTCTAATTCCGATCATGTTTATTGCAGCGTCGTTACGCTCACATCCAGGTGAGACGTGGTTACCCGGACTTCGTGTTCGAGTTTGACCGTCTCCAGCCGAGCGACGTCATCTGGGAGCCGTACACAGAAGAGGCCGTCGCTGCGAGAGCACCGCTAGGACTTTCGTCCTTGTGCACACGCGACCAGGCTTACTGGCTCACCATCCTGCCGATGGTGTTCGACATTTTCGTTGAGCCTCACTGCCCGCAGCGTGTGATGAGACAGTTCGGACTTAGGCAGGTGTTTCCGGGCAACGTGCAGCCGACCGTCCTCCCTGCCGACCACTCGTGAGTTCGGATTGTTCATTTCTAAATTTTTATGATAATTACTTCATCGAGCCATATAATTTACCTCTCTTCACAGGTTGACTCGACGGGGACAGCTAGCAGGCGCACTTTGGGCTCCACGTGTACAGCAGTACGTTGACGACTGGGTGTTAGCTACAGAGGAGGTGATCAACGAGCTCTTCCCACACACGGAGGAGAACTACTGTGACTACCTTCGCTGGTACCTTCCTCGCACTCGTGCGCGTGTGACCTTCACTCCAGACGCCCCAGAGCCGCACGTTGCCGCTGTCACGGACGCGTATCCCACGCACCGTGACCGAGACTACTTCGTGGCGGTACGTCCAATTTGTATTACTTCTTACAATTATTTCATTTATCTTGCATAATATAGGACAACTACTGAATTTGTTATTTCCATCTTGCATAGGCTGATGCCGCACGGGATATCAGTGCCGATATCACCGCAGTCCAAGTGAGGTTGAACAGAGGTTTGCACTTGACTGACGTTGAGCAGAGGGTGACCTTCGACCGGATGCAGGAGAAGATGCGTGCGGTCATGCGCGTCTTCTCCTGTCGCAGCGCCGTGGACGTCGTACCTCCAGCTGGTCCGGTACAACCACGGCCTCGCGCGCCTACCGTCGGAGCAGGACCTCGACCTACGGCACCTATTTCGCACGGTACTGCTCAGCCCAGAGGTTTCTTAAGTTTTGTTTCTGTTTTTGTACGAAAACATCACCCCGTCGTAACTTGATGTTCCATCCTCGCAGGACCTCGTTTGCCTTCGAGCGCCCCTAGCTTCGGAGCAGTGCGACCTACAGCACCGGTTTCGCACGGTACAGTTCAGCCCAGATATTAGTTCATTTTTGTTTCAGCTTTTGCACGATTATGTCACCATGTTTTAACTGCACGTTTCCTCATCGCAGGACCTCGTCTGCCTTCGAGCGCGTTCGCAGGCACGACCGGCGCTTCCACGAGCTCCGCAGGGGCGTTCGCCACCTCTTCGGGCGCGTTCGCCAGCTCTTCCTCTCACGGAGCGTCGATCCCTCGCCCACACGGTACTTTACTTTTTATTAATACTGTTAAATACCTGTACGAAACTGATGGTCCTTGTCCAGCAGGATTTGCAGCCGGGATCTTCGGTACTGGGGCCTCTTCGTCTCACGCCGGTAGGACTGGTCCTACTAGCCAGTTCTACGACGACGACTTGCACGGTGCAGACCACCACGACGTACTAGGCTCCTCTCAGCTTGGAGGAGCTCCAGAGGCGCACACTCAGGAGCAGCCAGAGGTCACACCTGTACAGGCAGGACGGGTTGGCCGTGCCGTACCCCCGGACCGACTCACGTACTCCCACGGGCACATTAGGGCGCAGGGTAGGAGGGACAGGGGTAAGAGGCCTCGTCAGTAGTGTTCTACCTCTTCAGTCCTTATGTGACCGTTTCTTTTGGCTTACAAACTTGTAAAACAGTACTACTTTTGCTATTACTACTGCAGTACTACTTGTGTTTGTCTCGTCTACATAGTTCTTTTCATTCATATGGTGCTAGAACAACTTATGCTCACGACAACACACTTTCGGCGCTGCACGGTAGTGTCAGATCCAGTAGCGCGCACAGTCCACAACAGCACACATGAAAAGCGGCAGCTCGAGTTATCACTATCAACTTTCGGCGCTGCCTGTTTACATAAAGTGAATCACGCCCACGCGTGATCGTCTTGTCACATCTAATGAATAATGTATCTCATTGAGTTCACATATATTGCAGTGAAAACGACGCTATATAATTGACAATCTGAAGGCAACCTCTTCATATCTTCTTTCCCACTAGCACACAACACACGAAAATGGAAGCCTATTCATTGGTAATACGTAATCTAGATTTGAGATTATGTAGAACATTCTTCACTACAATTTTACATTTTGGCAGCAAACCAAATATGATCAAATGCAATTTTACCTTACCAAATATTTGGTCGTGAAGAAAAATTTGGCACTAACAATCCAAATATGCCCTAAAAATTAATAAAATATTTGTACGGTAACAATCCAAATATGCCCTAAAAAATAATAAAATTGTATTTTATCAGTCTTGGAGATTTTAATCTTGTATAGTTTTCAATATAAAAAGATTTGATAACTATTGATATTTATACAAAAATATAGAGCACAGTACAAAATCGCCCTCCCCCAGGGCGGCAAGGGGGCCGCCTGCAAAATTCCATGCCCCCTCGCCGCCCATTTGCAGGCGGCCCCCCGCACAGTACAAAATCGCCCTCGCGGAGGGCGGCAAGGGGGCCGCCTGCAAATTTCCATGCCCCCCCTCGCCGCCCATTTGCAGGCGGCCCCCCGCACAGTACAAAATCGCCCTCGCGGAGGGCGGCAAGGGGGCCGCCTGCAAATTTCGTTGACGGCCGTCGCCCGAGAGCGAACGGCCGTCTGCCACGTCATTTTCGCCGCCCTCTGAGAGGGCGATTGGGCGGTAGGCGACTACTTCCGTCAATTTTCAAAATGGAAAATTATTTTTGTAAAACTTTTAATAAAAAAAATTATAAATAAAAAAAATTCGGTGGTTTTCGGTCGCTCGTTTTGGTGGCACTGACCGTCCGAAAGGCACATTTGGGCCTGGTTTAGTTCCCAACTTTTTTTTAAAATTTCAACTTTTCCATCACATCAGAACTTTCCTACACACATAAATTTTCAACTTTTTTCTTCAAATTTTTAATTTTAGTCAAACTTTCAATTTTGGCGTGGAACTAAACACACCCTTGGCTCCAGTTAAACACTGATGAACTGTAGAATTACTGTTATCTGACCGTAACCTAACGTAAATGCAGTCTCTACGCTGATCAAATCCTCTGAACCAGGTACTAAAAAATGTTGCATCATGTCTTAGTTTTGTTTTTTTATGGGATGAGTAGTGATCCACACCAATTATTGGAGGGGCCTCTTCCAGACTTGTCTTTGGACCAAACAACGGACTTGTCTTTGGATATAAACAGCCAGCCAGTTCTCACTGATTGCTGGCTGCTGTTGTAACCACAGGAAAATTTCTCTGAACTTCCTCCGCAAAAGAAAAAGAAAAGGTCTGAACTGCTGAAAGCTTGGCAGGATTCAGATACGGCAAACAGGAGTAGCAGGACGAGACCAACCCTGTCAATTCTCTGTTGCTTTCCCTGTTTCCATCTTCTGCATGGGCCAAGAAGACCTCGAGAGTGACCAGTAGAGTAGTACAGTGTAGATGTGTGTGTGTGTGTGAGTGACCCAATAATTGGAGGAGGCTATCTCAATCTTGCGTGCTCTCCCGAGGCGAGGGAATCAGAGCCATTTTGTCTCTGGAAGACAAGGAAAATGGCCATCACGATCAATCACCAGAGTTTGTGAACGAATGGCTGCTTGCTTCTCTTGCTCAAGAATACTCCTTTTGTTAAAGGGTAGTGGCATCGTATTCCTATCATGCTATCATATGTACTCCTTTTTATCAAAAATAAAAATAACCTAGAAGTGAATTTGATACTAACTAGTACAACTAATCATGATATACTCGTTCCGTTCCAAAAAATATGAATCTAGAACTGATGTGATATATTAGGACGTGGCACATCCAGTACTATGTTGGTTTTTTATGGGACGGAGAGAATACTCCTATTCAAATTCATTGTATAGTGTCAAATTTACTCATAGGTTGTTTGTTTTTGCGATGGAGGGAGTATTGGTTTGACTGGATGGGTCATGGAAAACTGGAAAAGCAACAGCGGTATGCATGGCAAAAGAGGGACAAAAGAACAAGACGAAACATAGGTAGGATTGCAGGATGCTCAAGTGAGAACTTGTAGTTGTAGATGAAGTGAAGTGACAAGCCGAAGTCCCGTGAACGAAGCAACAAAAAATTGTGGGAGTTTTCCATTTGTTGTATGTGTATTATTTGCGATTTGAAATCCAGGCTGTGTTTAGTTCCTTCCAAAGTTAGAAGTTTGGGTTGAAATTGATACCATGTGACTGAAAAGTTGTGTGTGTATGACAGGTTGATGTGATGGAAAAAGTTTGAAGTTTGAATTCAAAGTTTGGATCTAAACACAGCCCCAATGTTTAAAGAGAACTTTAACGATTAAATTTGGCCACGACCGGTAAGCCGATAAACAAAAGATGAGAATAAAGTACTGTATATACAACTTCCAGCCTCATCTTTTCACTTATGCTTATGTTTATCAACTAAAATTTAAATTTTCAACCTTAAATTTAGAGTTGATTTTAGGGTTTTTTTTATCGAAGTTTATTTTTTAGCCTTTACTTTTAGATCGTAGGAACACGTATATGAAAAAATTATTTTTCATTTGCAATTATACCGTTTGTCTTATTCCCTATATAAGCGAAACGAGGGACCTTCCCTGTCTTGCTTGTGATCATCAGTCATCTCATCTATCCGCTGGATGTGAAGTTACGACAGAAATGATCCATCGTTCAACTTGAATTACACTTGTACTACTAGCGGTGTACGCTCGCATGTCAGCGTAACGAAACGATGACATCGCCATCACAGTAGGAGTATTGGTACTAATCTGGCAGGACCGAAGATAGAGATTTAGACGGTGACCATAGATTTTGTGGCAAGTTTTGGCTATAATAACATGTGAGGTTAAGGGTTAATATGCTTCAATTTTAGCAATGAATCAAACATTTGTTATGGATGGTCGTAACTTGTACTCCTAACCTCTTTCTATATTTAATGAAAAGGCGCACTCTTGTACCGTTTTCCGTTTAAAAAAACACTTGTACTCCTAACTCAAGTGCCGCAAACTTCAGCAAGCAGCCAAACAAGTGCAATACTAGTACTCCATGTCGACCAATTTAAGTTAAAACTTTGAAAGCCAACATGATTTATTGGTAATGTTGGACTATCTGCAATTACCAGACCGACTCAATCCCGAATCCATATCAATTTTGGTTATGTATAATTCAGAATTTCAAATACAATTCTTCAAATCCCTCTTTTATCTTTTTTTTTAAAGACAACAGAAATGTTTTACATCCCCGGCCTCTTCCATAAGACACATAACCTCCCTCTTTGTTTTGTAATGAGAGGGATTTTATCCTCATTTTGTACTACGAGAAAATAGCTCTATACTTTCATACAAGAGTGTCTGGAACACCGAAGAGGAATTCAAGAATATGTAAGGAGTTAATTAGTATTACAAGCCAAAGATAATTTTTCCCTCGTTGTTTTCAGAAGATGGAAGTAGCAAGTACATACCAGACGTGCACTACTGGTGAACAACACAAATACACAAATGGATTAGAGAAGAAAAATATCTGACGCAGACTGTGGTCTGAAAGAAACCCAGATACAGAGTACACCGTATTAGACAAAACAACGAATACTTGAGCTGTATGGCTGCATGCATGAATAATGCAGAAGCAAATCAATGATTCATAGCTGTATCGAACATTCTAATCTGCCTCTTTTTTAAAACAGAAAAGACTCATGGCAACCACATACGCAACGGGATATGATGTACTGATGTTTGTAGAAACCAGCAGCTGTGCATCCATCCTAACCTTCGTATAGATCTAGCATCAGAAGTTCAGAAACTACTTGGTAAAGGCCTTCTGTTCATCTGACCATCAAATTGTCCATATATATAAAAAAAAGAAGGAACTGCAGATCTAACAGAACACCAAAAAGTTAAACAACCTTAATAAGATCGATGTTATTACGAGCGTATTTCATACAGAAGAAGAAAAAAAAAAGAAAACGTACTAAGTACAAGAACTGAAGAACAGTGTAATCTGAAAAGTACCTTGTACCTAGCATGTTCTACTATTTACAAGTCGTATGAACAGATCTAGTGAAAATCACCAAGCATCAATCAAGGACGCATTTTGTCGAGCACCTAGCTAGCACAAAGTATCATTGGCCCAAAAACAAAAAAAAAGAAGAAGAAGAAGAAGAAGAAGAAGAAGAAGAAGAAAAAAGCTAGTACAAAGCACACCTCCCTCGATGGCAGAGAGTGAGAGAGGAGAAGAAGATCAGATCACTGACGTTTCAGGACGCAGCTGCGCCTTCACCTTATGTAGGCGAGGTGGCCGAACCTTGCCGCCGGGATCGACCGGCCGAACACCTTGCCGGCCTTGCCGACGAGCCCTCTTACCACCACCTTCACCCCCCGCGCAACGCCGCCGCCGCCGCCCTTCGCCGGAACAGCCGCACGGCCGGCGACTCCGCCATCACCCGCCGCCGCCACCGCCGCCACCTTAGCGCCATGAAAACACCGCAGTGGGAGCTCCATCTTTCTCCTGCAAGAAGACGACGACGACGATCTAGCTAGCTATGGACACCGTGCTTTTATCAGCTACGCGACCCTTTCTTTCTTTATACGGCGGGCGCTCGTCGGAGCCGGTCAAAGACAGCGTGGCGTCGCGAAGTCGGCGCCGCCGCCCGTGCCGGGTCGTGTCGTCGGACGAACACGTTGCATGCGAGGGCACGACGGCGACAGTAACCTCTAAAACTAACTACACGGCAAGAGACCTCGTCAGATACCAATGCCTTGTCAACGGCCGGTAATAAGAAAAATAATCCAGGTTGATGTGATCGTCGAGATCGATCTGTTCATCCGTATCTGCCATTGTCAAATGCAAATTGACTTTCGAAGGGATCAACCAATCAAATCAAACAAGGGTTGGATTAAAGAAGACGAGACCTGATAAGATATTTTCTGATCTGATCTTCGTTGTGCTGTGAATTATGAATTGATCGCTCTCTCACTCTGCATCTCACTGAAACAAACAGAGTACAGGGATGCATGCAAATCCTAATCAAATCACCAGTGTTACTACTAGACCTCATCACACACACACACAATGTTCGTCGCACACGTGGAGCAAAGCAAAGCGGCGGCTGACATGGCGTGCGATGCAACGCGCCACGTGTCACTCGCTCACGCCTTGTGGTCGGCGGGGACGTGCCACACCCAGAACTCCTCGTTCCGGCAAGCAGCGGCGACGGCGGGCTTCCTCGGGCTGCCCTTGGGCGACGTCCGGAGGCGGCTGCGGCGGCGGTGCTGCTCGTCCTTCCGCGTCCGCCGCTGCCGCCGCCGGGCCTTGTCGTCCTCGTCGTCGTCGGCGGCGGCGGCGGCGTCGGCCTCCTGATCCGGCGCGACGAACAGCACGACGGGGCCGAGGGGGACGTCGTCGGTGGCGACGAGCAGCGGCTCGAGCGCGTCGACGACGGCGGACATGTCGGGGCGGTTCTTGGGGCTCCCGCTGAGGCACCGGTAGGCGACGGCGGCCGCCTCCCTCGCCGCCGCCGGCGAGTAGCGCCCCTCCAGCGCCGGGTCCATGATCCGGATGAGCCGGAGCGGGTCGCGCAGGCACGGCCGCGCGTACTCCACGAGGCTCTGCTCCCTGTTCGGCCGCGTCTTGTCGACGGCGCGCCGCCCCGTCAGGATCTCCAGGAGCACCACGCCGAAGCTGTACACGTCGCTCTTCGCCGTCAGGTGGCCGGTCATGATGTACTCCGGCGCGGCGTAGCCATGGGTGCCCATCACGCGCGTCGACACGTGGGTGTCGTCCCCCTCCGGCCCGTCCTTGGCCAGCCCGAAGTCCGACAGCTTCGCCTTGTAATCCTGGAGGGAGGGACAAAATTCACAGGCCCAAAAACCATTAGCCCATTTGATGCGATTCTCTTACTTGGGCTTATTACTAATGAATGGGCTTTAAAGTGGGGGAAATTCAAGTTGGGCCTGATTTTGGCCCATCTTGAGTAGTAACCCATTAAAGGCCCAAACTTAACATTTGCTTTTTCTTTCAAAAAAAAGAACATTGACACGGTCATGGAAAAAAATGTAAAGATTTGATTATATTTTTTAGATAATAAAGATTTGATTATATGACCCGATAAAATTATTTTCAGTGACGCTTTTCAGTGGTGAAACTAAAATTTGGGCCTCCTTTTAGCCCAATCTTGAGCAGAACTCACTTACGGCCCAACCTATGAACCATAGCCCACATCACTAAGCTTTCCTTTCCTTTTCTTTGGTAGAGAAGTACAATATGATAATAACCATTAACTAGTACTAGTTAAGTATGAAGTGATGCATAACACTATAACAGCATAAGTACAGTATGATACTAAGTTTCTCTGACATAATCATGTCATAAAATGCTTCAAAATCCAAACTGTGCCAAGTACAATTTCCTAGTCATTACTCTACCTTTTCACTGATGATGATGAAAAGGTCATTAGGATGATACTATATATATAGTATATCATATGTGATGTGTGCATCAAAAACTCCTAGCTAACTGAGATGCATGCATATGAGAGGTGTCAATCTACCTAGGAAAAGCTACAGGGCACTCACCGAATCGAGCAGGATGTTGGAGGCCTTGAAGTCACGGTAGATGACCGGCTTCTCTGCGTCGTGGAGGAACGCCAAACCCTTCGCGGCGCCAACCGCGATGTTTAATCGGGTCGACCACGGCAGCACTGCAGGAATCTCTGCAGAAAAAGAAGAAAAGAAAAGAAAATATCTTCAGAAATCTCAGCAGGATCAACGTCAGCTAAAGCCGCGCATGTCATCATTATAATTAATTAATCGATAGCTGATAGCCATGTTATGTATACACATCAATCGAATAAGAAAGCTGGAAAAGGAAAAACAAAGCAGTTTATGCGTATTGTTGCAGCAGAGGAGAAAAAAAAGACGATGAACAGTACTGGCTAGCCGGCCATGCGTGTTGTCGCCTTTGTGGAATTTTGGTTTCTTGTTCTTTCTGCCTTCTGAATTTTCAAGAAATGTTATTATTGTAATTTGGAGGGATTCGATATCCAGTCAACGAGTTAGGAGATTTCGTCATGACCAAGAACAAATCAATCAGCTTGAGCCAGTGAGGCAGCTGGGAAGATTGCAGCACACTAGATTACTATGTCAACCTGAAATTGATCCAACAACTACAGGTGACCTCACTTTCATCTGACGTCTGTAATCTAGCATTAGAAAACGTCTAGTAGCATAATCTATAGCTTGTCTCGCAAGGGTGAGTGAATGTATAATTGACCCTTACCTAATGAAATACTATTTTCCATGGGTTTTGCAAGCTCATAAGTGAGCAGAGAAGGCCAGTCAAATTCAGTTTGGTCAGAACTCTGAACTCTAATAAGCTAAAGAAGTTGGCTAGCCAAACGAAGGAAAACATATCCATCATCCAAGCTGAAAGCCTCAAAGACGCAACCAAGTTTTTTGAGTAGCAAAGCTACCCATTTGAAGTAGACTTCTGAATAATGGCTTTGCTTCTCTCTCATTTTGTGATATCTATAATCCATTATTAAGTTGGAATATAACCTCATTTTCTCAATGACCATCAGACCATGGCACCATGCCGTGCCAGGTCATTGCGTTTGTGTGAGAATGGTCAAGCCAACTTCTGTTTTAAATCTCCACTTCACGACCGTACCAAACCACTCATTAACCATCAGTTAATTAGGTAGTCCTACTCGAACTAAAGCTTCAATTTGACACACACCCATGACATGGTAAAGAGACATCTCGTCAGATAAAAAATTAGCACAATGGCAAGTTGGCAACTAGTGCTATAGATCAATGGAACAGTAGTACAAACTTAAGCTGAAAATCAATTAGCGAAGGATCAGTTCAGTGCTTACGTTTGAAGAGGTGGTTCTCGAGGCTGCCATGCTCCATGTACTCGTAGACGAGGAGGCGGTTCTCGTCCTCGCAGCAGTAGCCGACCAGCTTCACCAGGTTGGGATGCCGAAGCTGGCCAAGGAAGATCACCTCTGCCTGCAAGCAACGACGTCAGAATCATCAGAAATCAGGTAGTAGTAGTAGTAGCAGCGAATCAGCAGCATGATCACGTCCATTTCAGTGGCACTGTTGCATTGGGCAGCATGATTAGATCACTGGAAACTTATCCGACCGTCGCCGGAACCGTCACATCGTCCAACTACCCCTCCCTTGTTCTTTGCCTCGCACGTCCTAATCGTGCTGCTTAAGATATTTTTAAACCTGTTTGATTATGTTCTAGATGATCGTGTGAGTAGTAGTAGTATTAGTTGATCTGAAATTAAACAATCTGTAATTAATTGTTTAGGCCAAGCGTTTCAGAAACCGGGTTTCCGAAGCTACTGGCCCCTGACAGTTACTGAATTTTACCAGATAAAATTTCAGATTCAATTTTTTTAATGAATAATTGGTAGTTAACTAGTCATAAGTCGTAAAAGTTCAAAATTTTCAAATATAAAATTTGAATAATACAGTCTTTTAGGTGGTAACCTCTAGTCGACCGATAACCAAACTAATTACCGCTGATCAGTCTCTGTTTGATGGGAAACTAAATAGCATTAGGAAAGAAACGATTGGGTAATTTGACTGAACATTCCCTGTTGCTACAGGAGAAACGACACAACTTTGCTTCTATGCAATAAATAAAAGGAAAATCGACACTTTCCCAAAGAAAAACAATAATATTAATTTAAAAAACAAAATCAACGATATCTCATATCTCTCACCCTCAAAAAGAAAAAAAAAATACTGTTCCTCACCTGCAAATTTCAGTTATCTAGAGGGTTACTCAATGCCCTAGGATATTCATATACTGGGATACATATATTTGAGTGATCCTTGCAAGGCAACTACTACTCTACCAATTAAGCTATATTTGATGGCCACTCTTTTACTATAAGAAACCATGTGAGAAAATGTTGTTTCCCCCAAGCATTAGATTTAGGGACTCTTCCAAGGAAGCTGGCACTACACTATCTCAGATTAATTACTCCAAGCTTAATTGTTAATCTTATACAAACATAATCGATCAATCTGATTTAATTATCGCATTAAATGATTAACTAACTAAAGTGATTAACGCGTGCATGTCTAATTAATCAAATGAAATCATATCACTTTTTTATTCTATTTTTTTGATGATTAAGTGGAAAAGGGACACGTGGAGGGGTGAAGTACCAGCCATTCCTTGTGGCCCTGGGCGCCCTCGGGATCCCAGAGCTTGACGGCGATGGCCTGCGGGCGGAGGCCCGGCTTGACGCCGTCGCCGACGAGGCCCTTGTAGACCGGCCCGAAGCCGCCCTCGCCGAGGAAGTTGCCGGAGACGAACCCGCGGGTGGCGTCGCGGAGCTCGGCGACGGTGAAGACGTGGAGGTTGGACCCCACCAGCGACACCGACAGGTCCTGGTCCGCCGCCCCCGTCAGGTCCGTGAACGACAGCCGCCGCAGGCCGCCGCCGCCGCCGCCGCGGGGACGCACCTTCTTCCCCCCGCTCTTCTTCTTCCCTCCGCCGCCGCCGCCGCCGAGGCAGCCGGTCAGGAGGAACCCCCACAGCGACCACGGCCACGCCGCCGCCTCCTTCTCCTTCTTCCTCGCCGCCGCCGCCACAACCTTGCAATCGCTGGATGACCTCATCTCCGCCGCGGGCTATACGCAGCTAGCATGCGCCGTCGCCGTCGGCGGCGGGGCGAGCTCGTCGGCGGCGAGCGAGCGGAGCTGATCGGAGAAGACGCGGGGGTTTGCTTTTTGGTTGGCGATTTGGTGGTGTGCGTGGCAAGCGAGAGGGGGCTGTGTGTGTCACGAGTGGATATATAGGCGAAGGCGAGAGGCTGCAGGTGGGGCCCACCTGTCAGGGCGGGATGGAATGGCCTTTGATCATCTCGTGTGTGTTTTTGTGTGTGTGTTGACCATTGGGGGATATTTTTAATTTTGATTAATGGGTTATAAATTTGGAGGGGATTTGATTTGTTTTTGTGATGATGCGAAATTTGGATGAGGTTGATGTGACGATTTTTATATGTGGTGATGGTGCGATGTGCTTCCCCCGGCCTTTACCTACCTTGTATTGCGACATGCAAAGACTAGCGTGCTAATTAATTGTGTCCATCTTTTTCTTGTTCATTTTTGTATCGTGGAAATGGATGGATGGAAGCAAGCATGGCCATACACTCCAGTGTGTTTCATACTTCGTATTAGATTTTTCTCATCATATAGAAAATTCGACCAAAACATGTTTAAGTATTACATTTTTCATGTCTCGAAATGGTGCAAATCTTTATAAAAGAAACTTTGCGTGTATAAATTTAAAATTTATAAGAATGCTTTTTTTAGAACAACCTTTTGACTTTGTTTTATTCAATTCATTCGTTTATATTCTCGAATATTATCATAGAACCAAATTATTCATCGTTAATTCATCCATTCAGCTGCATGCAAAGAAGTACTTACTCCGTTTTACGGTGTAAGTCATTCTAGCATTTCCTACATATATATTGATGTTAATGAATCTAGATAGATATATATGTCTAGATTCGTTAACATCAATATGAATGTGGGAAATGCTAAAACGGAATTGCTAGAGGACTGTCGACAATTTTCTTGAGTGAAAACTGTCAAATTTCTTAGTCGTTGATTCCGCTTTAAGATTTGTGCTGAGATATTTTGCTATTAAATCTAAACCCTTTTTTCACAAGCTAGTCCCATCATTGTATGTTTACGGTAGATTTGTTCAAAGTTATATCTAAGTTACATTCCAGTTACATTCTAGTTACATTGTAGTTACACTGTAATTACATTGTAATTACATTGTAATTATAGTGTAACTACACTATAACTATATTGTTATCTCTATATAAATTACATATAAAGTTGCATATATTATTTTAATACATATATATAAGTTATTATTATTATAATATAGTTCTAGTGAAATTATATACTATAGTTAGATTTGAAAGTTTTCCCCTCAAAAAACACTCGACAGTTTTTTAGCTAGTCCCATGTTAAAATGACTTACATTGTGAAACGGATGGAGTACCAAATTGGTGACCGTGTCCCTGTGTGTACGTACGTATACGAGCCGACCAACGCGAACAAAGGAACGCATCAACCCAGCTTCAGGCAATGCAGCCAAATTAAGACCAATTCATCAGAAAGAGAGAAAGAAAAATCCAGTGATCACCAACTCAAACTATTAACTGCCCCCAAATTAAAGAAAGAAAAGCAACACCACCGTCTGTTGCAATGCAAGCAAACGCATCAGACTTTCAGAGAAAAAAAAGAAATGCGCCGTAAAGGAGGTCGCTTGATTCCAGTCCATGCATACGCGTTTTTGACTCGGAACAAGCAAAGGAGGAGGAAGAGGAAATGAGCCGACGATGGATGGATCGAGAGGTGTTTGCAAGAGTCCCAATCGCGAGAAGAGATGCCAATATTCTCGTCGGTTTGGAGGTTTCTTGGTCGATCTGACTGAATATTTTGATCACTATTCGTCGATCAGTCAGTGCGTGCAAGCTGCTGCCCAGCATCGATGTGATGTACTTAGAGCAAGTTTAATAGCATAGCCCACTACTAGCTTCAATTCATCTATAGGCAATCTAATAGCTTATTCATATAATAGTTACATATATACTACACTATTAATATCTGGTCCCACATGGCATACACACACTAAGTCTTGGAGTCCATGCTACAGCTGGCTACAAATCTGTAGCCCGCTGTTCTTCTTTCTCCTCATTTATCTTTTTAAAATATATTTACAGCTGGTTTATAGTATGCTATTGGACATGCTCTTAATGGTGGCAAATGGCGGCCAAAACGACGTTTGTCTGTGTGTGCAGGTCGTTGTCGATTGGTCATCGTTGCCACCACTGGAATCCGGGCATCCAGCTGCGACCTGCGACTGCATCTGCATGCACCATCCAGATGAGAACACCTTGCTGGGAATCTGAGTTCACGACATCAACATGGTTATGAAGTTCCAAATGTAGCAAATGCAGAGTTAGATAGTACAGTATTTGAGAGTATTAATTATTTTAAATTTAAAATTTAGAATAATTTGATTTTTATTCAACTTTCATATAGAATTCTTTTGAAAGAAAAACGTACTGTGTTTAGTAGTTCGGGAAACGTGCACGTAAAAAACGAGATATTTTTTCATCTCTATCTTCTACTCTCAAAACCTTACAGTTGGTGCCCAGCAAGTTTAGGAGATTGTTGGCTTATTAGCCGAGCCATAGCCATGGTCTATTTTTTTAGCATTGGTTCTAGAACCATTAATGATACAAATATAAATGTTTTACCTGTATTTTTTTTTAGTTTGCTTGTTCAGTTTTTTAGGCATACCAACTATAGCTCAACAATCAGAGTTGTGTTTCAATGGGTATGTGTATGCCTCAGTAACTTTCAAGCATATGTAAATAGAACACGCACTTGGTACACTGAAATTAAATTCGTCAAAGAGGGTCAAACAATATTGATCTGTTAACATTTTTAACTGAAGTTACAGTAATTAAAAACAAACCATGTGGCCCCAAACAAGCCAAGTGAGAACATAACCAAAGCTCGTTTCATTTTCAATTCCTTTTCCTTCTAGAGGGAAAGTATATATTGTAAAGTACGTGTGCTCGGTGACAGAGAAAGAGGCTTCTCATGTATGGATCTGATGTCGGTATGATTTACTAATCGTGCCACTGATCATGTGGCGCAGGAATTGCCATGCATGTACCACGAGTTGCTCCTCTGAATAATGGCCATGGGAAGATAGGGACACTCTAACCATGTAATCGAGTATATATCTTATCAAAAAAGAATTCATCCGATAAGAAGCTATTCAAGTTTTAAATTATTTCGGATCAAAATATTTAGAAATTTCGGTACCATCGGTGCCCCCAATAGAAATGGTCAAAACTGAAATTTTGAAGCCTGGTTCTTGGTTAGCTACTTAGCTAATTCTTGGTGCCCAATCAAGAACTAATCAGGAAATTAATTACTGGTTAGTTACATATGTCCAGTGGGAAAACCATATGCACAATGGGTCAATGGCTGTTAATTGATTAGTACATGACCTGATGAGACGGCCGTGCAAGCACGCATGCATGCTGCATGAATTCAGGCAAGGATCAAATGTTTAATTAGTGTAATCCTCTTTGCTGCAGTAGGTTGTCAAACACTAGGAGTAGGAACTGATTAAGTCAGAACTGGGGTTAGGTTAAGGGTAATCCTGTAATCTGCATTTGATGATAATAACAGATTATTTGCCAAGGACTACTTGCTTCCAAGAAACATCATTCTGGAAACCATCAAACCAAGTGCCTACGTGCTTTGCAAGGTGAAGAAAAAACAAAAGAACTGAAGAGCTTCGAATGCAAATATGTACTATATTGTTTCTGAAATCAATCATCTGCACCAACTCTGCAGTGACGACCTTCTTAATTTCAGGATCTTTGAAAAAAAAAACTCGGTTTTGAGTTTTGACGTCTAATTAATGGCGGCTCTTGTACACACGATGATCAAAGAGAGATTAGCCATGCAACTAATTAAGAAGCCGTTTTTGTGTATAGATTGTGTTACTTTCTTGTTTTTCTCCGGTAGCTGGTGAAGCGTAGCAGAAGTCCATCGCTTCAGAAATGACAGTCAACTGTTCCATGCATATGCTTTGGAATGCTTGCAATGCGTGTGCAGAGATACAATATAAAATCCTTCCATCCACTTTGACTTTTGCAGTGGATGCTGATCTCTGTCAGCCAAAATGATTCAGAGAAACAACTTGGCTATGTACCACGTGATCAGTTAATCGAGACACTTATTTTTAGATAATGAGATAATTATTGAATTCAACCAATTACAATAAGGTGATACAAAACAATCTTACTAAGTATTTTCAGGAAGATTGTAAAAATCTTGATTCAGCTCTACACTTCTACGACTTTACAATCCTAATTAAAGAACCTGATTCTACGATTCTAGTAGATAGAATCCACGATTTTACAATTCCTACATATACTATTTTTTATTTGCGATCCTACTCAGAGACCTCTGATTTAGGATCATGATTTTAACAACCTTAGTTCTCATTGAGTTCAATAAAGCTTTATTTATCTATTAAAAAACATAATAAGTTCGTTTTTAAAAACAATCTGTAAGTTTCTTTCCTCGGAAAGAAAATGTGATTAGTCCGTACATGATCTTCCGTATATCTAATTAGAATTAGTTTTCTCCTCAATGACAATAAACCTGAAATTAATCAGCTTGATGAAATTGACACGTTCTAGAAACACTTGTGAAGGACAGGTTAACTTCGTGAGATACGGGGTAGGTTTGCAATCTCTTTCCATGAAGAGATCAAATGTCACGAGACTCCTCACCAAACTGCTAAGCATCGACCTCTACGTCATATGCATACTTTCTGAACTTACTTTCCTATGCAATATGCACTTCTTGCTTCCTGACTGTTACTAGTTTCTCCTCTTCTCTGTACCTGAAGATAAACACTTCGGCAGGTACAACCGCAGCCTTAAGATAATGATTTTGACCCCTAAAGCATCTATCATTATCATCTACTAAACAAGCTAATGCTCTAGATACATGCATAAATGCATTGCATGGTTTCTTGGTTTGATCAGAGAAACAAGAAGATAGGGGGAAAAATTCAGTGTCAGGGGTTCTTGATTTGGTTCAGGATGGGCATTAGCTACTGGTTTTGTTCATTCTTGCTCCCCTACGTGAGCACATATTCCCAATCAGAATTCTTTAAGATGATGTTCTGCTGATGTTTCTTCCGTATATATCCATATGGATTTGCAGTGCTGTTGGTGTGCACATCAATCTTAGTTGGAGTAATGCATTCTTCACAGGCCTGTTGATTGGTGCAGGATTTAGTTAATTTATCACAACTTGTCGGCTACAAGCAAGCAAATGTTATGCAGTAGCTAGCTTAATCATTTTTTAATTAGAGAACATCTAGCTACTAGCTTGATTACTTCTTAATTAGAGACGATCTTTAGCTTGATTTAGTCAACCCATTCTGTACACTGAACTGAATACTAACCACACCTTTTGAATACGAATGCTGCCTTCCTCAATGGACACATTACCTGACATTTGAAATGAAGAAAAAACAGGTCTATGCCGCTACAGAAAACCAAGTCACCAGGCTAGTCGTAAATAACTATCTTATACTTGATAATGCAATCAAATTGATTATCTTTGTCAAAAGCAGATAGCTTTTCTTTTAATATAGGCATTTTAACCAGCCTTGCTCCAATAGCAACATCAATCAGCATATATGTAGTCATTACTTTAACTAGCATTGTTAACTTTCTAAGTAAGTGGTTTGTCTTCACACATTTTCAATGGACATTAGACCAGCAGCAGGCATGTGTGCTGATCAACAAACTCTCATGGTAGGTGTGATTAAAACAGGGTTTGAAGGCATAGACAAATTAAACTACTGTCCAAATAGACAAGAAAGTTAATCTGTCTTCAAATATCTAGTCTTCTCAAACTGATTAGCTGGCCATATTTTACTACTCTTGGGTGAGAGCACTTGGTTCCAACCTCCAAGTGCCCCCTCCAAGAAAAACAGCTAAAGTGGTATGAAAAAGTTGATGAGCATGGTTAGCTCATCTTGGTGAGTGCTTCTTTTGTCTCTTGTGTATTTTGGATGATGCAGGGTTTTTTTTTTTTGTCAACTCTTTTGGCATTTGTGTTCTTTGTTTTGCTACATTCTCTATTGGACTTTGCAACTGTCCCATTCTTTTGTGTGGCATTTTCCTTTGTCAGGATCCCTTTCTAGCTGTGCAGTGCAGATGAACAATCCAATTCCAGTGCTTCAATTCCCTTCCCTTTTTTGGGAGGTCTTCACTCCCTTTCACTACCAAGTTAGTGCTTCAATGTGTAGAAGCTCCAGAAATTATCAAAAAATTGTGAGAACAGTGAAATCACTTTTCATGCTCTTTGCTGCACCTCCAAATTAGTATACGAGTATTTTAGAACTTCTGTAATGTGGGGATTCTTGATGAAAGGAAGCAGACCATGGTTTAGATTAGAGTCAACTTTTGCTCACCCAAATTTTTTGGTAACTAAAATAATATCACAAAAAATATTTAGTTTGATAACAATGTTTGCCAATACTGTTACACTACCAAATATGGGCAGGGCGAAAATTGGCTCCAAAGTTCCAAATTAAAACCCCATATTTCCTCGTGCGGTGCGGAATGTGCATGATTGGATTAGCATTGACTTTCAGAAGATGATAAAAAATGACTACGTGGATGGGTCTCGCAAGATACATGGAGCCACCACCATAGGGAACAACATTTTTTTGCAGATGATTCCAATGACGTGCGAAAGAATTCGATGACAAATTTGATAATATGCACCAACAGCAGGCAAGCAAATTTTCAACAAAAGTCATATGGCCATAAAGCCATAAACATCTTGTCAACCTACAAATATGGGCCTCTATGTGCAGTCATATAAGCTAGACAATCAATATCGTTATGTCCGTCTCTAGCACGCTGATGTGCTCCTGGCCAAGTCCTTGGATAGTTGGATCACAAGAACAAGAACAGAAGATATGATCAAACCCAACTTTGATGGCCTGGCCTTCACTTCACAGCCATATCCATCCTGCCTAACAAGTAACAGTGACTAGACTCTGTTACGTGGTCTAATCCAAAGCAAATTTATCCAAATTCTGAAAGGAAGCCGAACAAGCACGAAAGTCACAGAATGGGCAAAAACAAGGATGAAAGATTTCGACCGTTCAAAAATACCGACCTCTATGGGTAAAAAGAAAATTTCCACTACCTCAAAAGGAGAAGAGATCAAAGTTGAACTCTTACATTGCAGTCAGCATAGCATGCCTCTTCTGTCACTGGATAATCAGGGTAACGAGAAGGTGACCACGGAAACTTATTAATGCGAACGACGCAACTATATTAAAGAATCTGTACAGCACCCCAGCTAACAAAGGGGTGAAAAACCACTGCCAAAATTTGGTAACACGACAACAGGCGGTGTGACAGTTTCTGTCAGGAAAAACACGGCCCACACATCACTCTTTTGCCTATCCCATCTGTTTAGCTTCACCCGAATCGCCTTACAAAAAATTTCAAGCTCGGAGCAGAACAATGATCACTTCCAGAGAAATATCAAAACAAACATAATGAAACCCTGTATGCTCACAGCAGAAACTCTGGGGATGTATCCCCTGCATCTCACTAACATGCCTTGATCAAGGAACTTTGCCACGGTAGCCAGGCTCGGTAAAAATATTCCCGCAGTATACATCTGCAAGCATACAAGGGTAATTTTTCATCAGTTATGTGCCACTGGCATAAACTACACTGAAACATGCATTGAGGTCAGATTTCACAATAATGCGAGGTATGATTACTGATATTGAAAGGTGTATGAATAGAGCTTCGGATGCTCCATCATTACAGAATATAGGCTAAACCAGAAGCTTTACATCAACTATATTACCACCCTAATGGTGGTGAGGACAACAAGGGAGTGCCCAACGAAGATGCACACCATGTATACAGCAAAATAATGCTCCATGGGGAGAGATATTTTAATAACAGATGGGTCAAAGATGCAAAAAAGAAGTGTATCAAAATCAAGGGAATACCTTCTGATCTCAGAAATGGTAGAGCTTTATGTACATAGATGATACAACTACCCTGCAAATTATAGCAAGTTAACACAAAGATGTGAAGGCAATAATACAAGCAAGTCATGCAGGAATAAGCATATTGTTGATAAGCCAAGAAAAGAATGAAATAACTACCTATATTCAAATTGTAGAACTGAGGAATCTTTCACTGGCAAACAGATTTAAAATAATTGAATGACGCTATCTGAAGACAAGACTCCCATTCTGCTGTTGTCTTATTTTCATGACAAGTGATTCATAAAATGACTTGAATGCCTTGATATCATTTCCCTGTGATGGAGAAAAGTAAAAGTGAAAAATTTAAATTTGATACAGCAGATAAGAGATCAGATTACAAATTCCTGAATTATGTCAGCATCTTATTACTTTGTTTGTAATAAAACCATAGAACAAACACCATTGCTTTAGTAATACGACAAACAAATGATAATTACCCATTGAATCATTACTCAAGTCTGAAGGTAAATGCTAAATACTTGCTCTCTCATATAAGCCACAACAAATAAACTAGAGCTCCATCATGGTACTAACAACTTCCCAAACCTCGATGGCATTTTGATGGCAAGTCAACCAGTTATCAACGAGACAGCAACACAATGTACTTACATTTAACTTCGTAAATTAAGGGAACGGTTCAACTTTTTAAAATTGCAATGATAGCTATGTTCTAGCTTTTGTGCAGTTAGCAACCTCAAACACAGTGGAATCAAAAGAACAAGCATACCTGTAACTTTTGGTAGTACTGTTCAGCAAGGTCTGGTGGGCAGTGTGCTTCTCGAAGTTTTGTTACAAAATTTACAACAAAGTTCTCGCCAAATCTTTCATACATAACCTTTTGAGCCATCATGATTTCACCAAACAGGGCAATCTAAGAAAGAAGCAGATTAGACTAAGCTCTTGAATGTAAAGAAATACATCCATCACCACGCAAAAGTCATGTCCATTTCAACTATAGTAATGAAGTAAAATGACAAGACAATAAGTTGTGAGACAACAATCATTTAAAGGAAGAAAATAACTCATGTTCTATTTGCTTTTAGATTAGTAATTAACTAAATGATAACCTAGCAAGACTGTCACCGAGAATTGCATTGCTACATGCCTACTTTGGCCACTGAGCCTCTAATCATTTATGCCCTCCTTGAGAAGTAATGAAAGCACCAAGACATAGCTCATTGCATCCCATTGGCCAACTGAATTTTCAATTGTCATATTAACATTCCATCAGCAAAGGGAACAGATTAGTTTGACGCTCCCTTACATAGTAGTGGGGCATATAGAAATATTTGCAGATTGTATTTCAAATTTAAGAGAAAGTAGAGTGTATTCTCGCTTCTAGGGACCAACATGAAACTGTGGGGCTTGGGAATGTCAAAAGAGGTTGTGACCAATAAGATTCAAATGTCGCAACCCAGTCTGCTTGAGAACAATTAAAAGGCATTTATGGCAATAGAATTCAAACACTACCTAGTGGCACTTTAAACATCATGAGAATAATATATGAAAGGTTGGTTACAGAAAACATATACATTGTCAAAGTACAAAGAAATTTATCGCTCAAGTTAAATATTCTAAGAATTTTTAAGAAATCAGTGTGCCCAACAAGCTACATAATCACCTGAATAGTTTATATAGAGTGGAGATTTAGATTGCCATTTGATCCAAGTAAATCTGATGTTTAGGAAGTGATAAGAGATCACATATTAGACTACAAACTGCAGTTTCACCTCCAATCGGACACCTATAGGCTGGAGGTCACAATCAAATGCCTATAAACCCTATCAGGACGGACATTAATAAAATTACCAAGAATTTAATGAAGCAATAGACAAACAGTATAATAACTACTTGATGGTATACATTTAACACAGTAAAACAGGTACGAGAAATTTAGATAGATATAGATTGTATGGTTGACAGGTCCTACCGAAATTCCATCACGGAAGTTAAATGACTTGTCAAGGACACTCTGCAAACAGCAACCAGTAGCGAACTTCTCAATCATAAACACTCGGAAGCCAGGAAGCTGAGGAAAACAAGAAATACATGACATTATGAGTAATGCAACTGCCCAAGTACTAGATAGACTCTTCAAAACATGACATAAGAAGAACTGAACACAACAATACCTTATCTTCAATTTCAGAGCTACTACACCAGTCTTTGATAAGGTTGACAAAAGTCTGTACGCATGTCTACAAAACAATAACCGAGTATAAAATAGACAATTCTATTTAAAGTGGAGATGGAGAATGTAACTCGCTTGAAGTGGAAATAAGAAATTCAAGATCAATTAAACCCCACCTTCCGATGTGATATCTCTTTATGGCTGCATGAAGTAATCAAAAGCAACTGCATTATGTTCTCTAGATAATGCCTACAACTAGGAGTTAGGAGAACTGTAGACAGATCATGTGTTGCTATATGAAGCAAGAATGCGTAAAATCTCTTTTCCAGCTCTTGCAGCTCACGCATTTCCTGCAATGAACAAAATTGGCATGAATACAGTATACAAGGAACTACGCAATCCATGAAATACCTGTAAAAGCCTGGCTACATAGATTAGCCAAATTGGCATGAACAAAGTAGACAAAAGGTAGCAATTCAGATGGGGCCTACTAGCTGATGAAGAACCAAGCCAGCTACAAACAATAGTGTGTGACTAACTATGCAATAAGCCAAGAACATTATCATATCAAGATGATTGCCATATATGTAGCATGGTTGTTAAGGCGGTAAGGCTATAGCAGTAAAACGCTAAGGCATGGCGATGCCATAACCTATGTGGTTAGCAGCGATCAGAAGAAAACCAGCCTAGCAGGCCAGCCCACAAAAGCCCAATATCCTTCATACCAGCCCAAAGACAAAGAAATAACCCTAACACCCGCACCAGGTGTGTCTCTCCTCTCACAGCGCCGCCCCCGATGTCGTTTCTTCCTCACGGCTCTATCGCTTCTTCCTCGCACCGGCTCTTCTTAATCATGCTAGCTCTATTCCTCTATCTGTGCTCCCTTCCCCCTGATTCAGAATGAATCAAGTGCTTCTCTCTGTATGTGCTCCTTCCCTTGGATGGATCTGGCGGCTGCTCCCTTGAGTCAAGATGAATCTGGCGCAGGGGAGAGAAGAGAGTGGAAACCAGAGCTAAGGGGGAGCAAAATGGTGATGACATGGAGCAGAGAAAAGGGAAAAGGGTGTAGTTGCTGCCGCCTTCACCTCTCCCTCTCCCTCTCTGCATTAAGCCCTAAGGCGGAGGGATGCCTTGACCCCCTCAGGGTGCCCTAGCACTATAGCGATGCCATAGCGACGCCTTAACAGCCATGATATTTAGTGACTAACAACAAAACAAAATGCTTAGAGAAAACAACATTAAACTAATTGGTTAACACACAAATTAATGCAGTAATATAGTGGGTCTTATTTACCAATTCAATTTACCTCAGTATTGCTTGCAAAACCATTTGAAAAGGCATCGTGTGATAGTATCACAGATAAATGACTTGCGATGGCAGGAAACACATCCTCCAATAAGGCATTTGCTGAAGATTTAAACTTGCATATTATTTGGTTTATTAAGTACAGAAATTCCGACATATCTTTTGCCTGTAAAAAGATGATGTCAGCAAGGGCCGCAAAATAGAATTATATGTACGACAATATTGTTTTTAGAGAAATAATAAGGTACTAATTTGATGTTGCATCAAATAGTAATATGCAGTTCAACAGGTACTAGAAAAACATTAAGGCTAAGACACAAGAAATTAACACAATTGCACAAAAGAATGTTTAATGGATTTCTGTGGACAATCATATATTCATTGATTTCCATTGTTGTTTGGATTGACAGTCTACACAATCCTTTCCTTTGTATATTGCTATTTTAAGAACTATATGATACCCCTTGCATTGCTGCAGTACGAATGAATGAAAATAAGCTGCAGAACTGTGATGAAACAATAAGATGGAGAAATAATATTAACTGTAAACAAAATAGTTGTAGAACTACTAAATTATTATTAGAGTCCATAAAGTGGACATTGTCCGCTCAAAGGGATGGGCCAAAGAGGGGGAAAAGTGAGATGTGGAGTCTAACTGGGCCAATCCACTGTATGGCCCTAAAGCGGTCCTTGTAGAACAGAACATCGATCTAATTTAATGGTTAATACTATGATCCAATGGCTGAAATAATTTTGATGGTATGATTAACAACAGAGGCACCTTTTTGTTGTATAAGTATATAAAAGAAACATTACAAAGTACGATAGTTTCCAAAGTCCTGCCGTTATTATTCCTCAGAGAAATACAGCTAAAACAGGACAGTTACCGAAAAAGGGAACACAGGTGCTACAGTTACTATTAGAGATCGCAATAGCTTGCAAAACCAATAACCAGGAAACAGGGACATGAAATACCTCATTATCAACGAGCAACTGTCGCAGTGCAATTGGAATACATGGAAGCACCGAAATGCCTAATATCTCAACCATACGGTGGAGAAATGATATGATCTGTATTTCAGCATTGCATAAGTTACAAATTGGTTAATCATCCAAGCAGTAAATTGCAAAAGATGTTGATAACAGTTACTTACCTTAGATCGCAGGGGCTTCACATTAGGAAATGAGATGAGGACTTGCAAAACTACATCAAGGGTCTGAGAACAATACGAAAAAAAAATCACATACGAAAAATGGAAATTATGCACATATATGATAATTAAAAAGCATATATATACGTGGAATGGAGAATGACAGAATGTACCTTCTTGAACATAACGCCAAGTGTCGGCCTGCTTCCCATCACAAGCCGTTCATTAAATCCCTAAAAAAGGACAGCATCCAGACACAGTAAGATCAAGCATTAATACTTGAGGCACTTGCCATATACAGAACCAAAGATTTGGCATATGAGCGAATCAGAACGTTTTTTTAGAAATAAAATGATATACTACGTTCACGGAATGTGATATTGCCAACTCCTCGTGATGTGTGAGGATGAACAGCATACCTTGCTGATCATAGTCAATGCAACAATAATCTGTTGAAGACCTATAGCTCTTGGAGATGATTCTTCAAGTCCTTGTGCTTTGGCATCCATAACAAGTGACTCGATCTGGATTGATTTTCACCGATGAATGTAAGATTCTTAAACCCATAGGACCTAAGGCCAGCATAAACAGGGGGAGAAAGAGATCGATGATCACCTGTTGACAGAGAGGATTAAGTAAAGCTGTCAAGCACTGAACCTGCTTATCTGGTGACACCTCTTCAATGCCGATCAACAGTCCCACAGCCTAAAATCATAACAAGCGTCATTGATCCAAGATTAGTGTTCCCAGTGTAAAACAACAGCTAGACAAAGGTGAGAACATTGTACCTCGAATATTTGGCTGCCATCCTCTGAGCTGGAGAACTTAATATCTTTGTTTGCCCAGTCCGTAGCAGTGAATTGCACTAGGGCATCTTGCAAGCTCTGTTAACTCATAGACACACATAACTCAGATCTATAATAGAAAACTAGACTGGCTTAAACCTATTAAAAGAGATAGAGGAAATACCTGCAAAATGGTATCCAAGTAAGGCACTAGCTTAGCCTTCAACAGCCTGATAGCTCTCATGAGCAAGTATCCTGCATGGCAGCTCACGTGGGCATTCTGATGGTGTATGCCACGCTCATCCAAGAACACAGTAAGCAGATGTGGCACATATTGGTCATTCTCCTGCATGAACTTGATATAGCGGCTAATTGTGTCTAGGTACACTAATGCAACTAGGCGGTGTGTGTGGCATGAGAATCTCGCTGAAAGGAGCATTGGGACAAGCTCCCTAATTAACCCAGCTCCAGTCCGGATCTCTTCCTCACCCACTATTTCCCCAAGCCGGTAAAACAGAGTAAGCGCGACCTCAACATCCTCAACACTAACTTCTGCAGATGAAAGGGCCGTCACAAGCAACCCTCTTATGAACAGCTGAGTGGCACCTGGTGCCACACGACAAATGCTCCGAAATAGTGCAATTAAATCCTTCCGCTGCTCTGCCATCAGGTCTTCCTCCTCCTTCCCTATCTTGTCAAGGACATCAAGATGACCCCTATAAACTGGATCATATGACATCTGCATCCGCACCACCTCCAGTATCTGTCCCAAGTGTCCAAGTTGCTTCTCTGTCGGTGCCTTCATCGTACTCACATACCCAGATAAAAACTCAAGCACCGAGCCCGAATCAACCTCATCATCATCGCCGCTCTCTGCGGCCGCAAATACAGCTGGCAGCACCTCTTCCAGCATTTCCAATGCCGCGGCTCCATCAGCATCACTAGAGCCAAGCTTGCGATAACACTCGAGAGCCTCGACAGCGTATGCCGTCACCAAATGTGCCATTTTCAAACCGCTGTCAGGGCTACCAAACCCCTTCTGGGCAGACATGAGCGACCTCAGCAACGCCACCTTTGCCCTCGCGTCCATCCTCTTTGCTGCCACAGCAGAGAGGCACCCCACCGCCGCGGCAGCAAGAGGAGCCACGCTCCCCGGGGACAGCGCAATGTCAAAGAGCAAGGGAACAAACACGTCATTCGCGACCAGGGAGACATCGATCCAGGAGATGCACCTCCGCGCCGCATCGAGGGCTACTGCGGCGACGGCGGGGTCGGCGGCGCGGAGGGACACGGCGGCCTCGTGCCAGTGGCGGGCGATCTGGGGCACGCACTGCGCGCGCATGGCGTCCTTGACCCTCCCGGCATCGGAGGCCTCCTCGGCGTTGCGCGGGTAGTCCTGGGAGAGCAGGTCATCGTCGAGGGAGACGAGGACGCGGGCGAACATGTCGGTGGGTCCCGGCAGCGGCGGCGAGGGCGGGATGAGATCGAGGAAGTAGGAAGGGTAGACATGGGGGTACTCGAAGCGGACGAGGAGGGCGAGGAGCTGGGCGAGCTTGTTGCGGAGGAAGGGAGGGGAGGCGGCGTTGGAGGAGACGGCGAGGGAGAGCAGCGAGGAGCGGAGGAGGGCGAGGTCGTCGGGGAGGGCGAGGCGGCGGCGGAGGAGGAGCGCGTCGTGGATGGTCTGGAGGCACCAGAAGTGGACGTGGGCGTGCGGGGAGGAGGCGAGGCCGTAGAGGCAGAGGTGGAGGAGCGACGACGGCGGGGTCTCGTCGCGGGCGCGCGCGCAGTAGGCGAGCGCCTCGGCGCGCACGGCCGGGGAGGCGGCGGCCGCGGCGGGGGAATCCGAGGCGAGCAGGATGGCCTGCTCGAGGTCGTCCATGGCGGTGGCGGTGGTGGCGGAGGAATCTGGGGCGGGGCGGAGGGGGGAAAGGAAGAGGGGCGAAGGGGAGGCGGAGTTGGGGTTGATATAGGAGAGGAGAGGGTTTGCTCCTCTTCCTCTCCACTGCGGTGCTTTTCTTTCCCTTCCCTTCTTTCTTCCTGTCTAATCTTCCGTTTTTGCCGGATTTCGTGGGTTTATGGACGGTTTTGGTTTTGGGTTTGGGTTTGGGTTTTTAGGTTTAGGACTAGGGAGGGGAGGGTCTTTTGATATTTTTTTAATCTAAAAATAAATTATTTTGCATTGTCCTTTGAGAAATATCTAGCTCTAAAAGAAATATTAAAGGAATATTAGCAATACTTGAAAAAAATAACAATGTCGTATACATATGAATTGATCATGTGTCACTCTCAGACATTATTATGCAAGTATTTTTTGCGCATTACATATATAATATGAGTTTTGAAGTTTTTATGCAGGCTCCAAGTTGACAATTGCAATCCTTAGGGTTTCGACTCCTCAGCTGGTTGGGACGTTATGTGCATGGAATAATTATTGCTCGGGGTATAGAAGTTACGTGTTTCCTTAATTACAACATACCAAACCTATCGTTTCTATGAAAACATTCAAGATTTGACATGTATTTATTTTGGTGTTGGTTAAATCATATTTTTGGACGGTCAGAGATTCCTTGTTTGTGCATATCATTATTGATACATGACACAATTAGTAGGGATGTAGATGGGCTGGGTCAACCCATTTACCCAGTGACCCAACCCACGATCTATGGGGCAAAAACCATATGGGTCAACCCACAATTTCACCTAGGCTAACATGGGTTGGTGGCCTCGTGACGCACGGACCACGCATGGGGTTGACCCATATCTTACACCACGTTTACGCACTCACAGGCTCCAGTAGATGTTGGTGGGTGGAGGCGACGACGGCGTGCATCTGCGTCAACACTACAGCAAAATCGGTAGCCTACTTCTCATGCTCATTACCTCATCATCTATATCTCCACCTCTGCTCACCCCTTGTGCTCGACGTCGGGCTCGGCATCCAATTCAACATGTGTCTCTTGGAGCTCCGGTCACCATGTTTGTGAATTTCACCATAGAGAAGATCACGGGAGGCTGAGGCTAGAGGCTCTTAGTAGTGCTTGCTTGACGGCCCAGTGTCCTCATCGTGTTCCTCATTGCTAGCATCGTCTTTCTGCTAGAGATCCAACAAGGCATAGACTATGACAAAATCAAGATGTTGCTCCAGAGGATCAGGGGCATCGGCGTTGTGGGCGACAAGTTGGACAATATCGCCACTATGAAAGCCATGTAACTAGACGAGATCGAACCTTTTGCAGTGCCAGTACTCATGCATATGCTTATTCAACTTTTGGGTTATGGGTCGACCCATGGGTCAACTGCCTAGGAACGTTGCGGGGGCAAGATGACCCATGACCCATAATCTAGCACGGGGGGCGTGGTGGGCAGGGTTTCCCTTACCGGCGGTTACCGGACTTATCGCGGGGTACGGTAATATAAATACCGCGGTAACCTCCTTAAATTCAAATAAATTTAAAAAATAATTTGAATTTTTGATAAATTTTGCACGGTTTTTCATGGTTTTTCACGGTTACCGCGGTAACCGTGCTTACCGCCGGGGCGCGGTAACCCCGGCCCCGGCGGTTTAAGAAACCCTGATGGTGGGTCAAGCCTTGGGGTCGACCTACCAGTATCCCTAACAGTTATTCTTTATTATAGGTAACGGTATTACCATATTATCTTATTGTTCTCATCAAACACATGTGTTGAAAAGATAAACTAATAGTAGTGATATTACTCGACGAGAAAAGAACCATGTCAAGTGATTAACACATTCCACTTCCGAGTTCTTACAATGGTTCAAAAGACGCTTCTCTTCTCTTATTTTCCCCTTTCTTTGTTGTCTCTTATCTAACTTTCTATCCATTGGGATGTGGCAATCTTACTGCCAAAATGTTAAAGATAAAACCAATGATGTTTTTTAACAAGAAAAAAATATTTATCGACACTTGTCTGGCTTACTATAGTGGTTTGAAAGACAACTTTCTCCTATTTCATCTATGTCACGTGATTCCTTTAGGGCTCCAACCGTGTGTCCGGTGTGACATGGGACTCTTAAAATAGTAAAATCCCCTTGTGATGCATTTGCATAGTTCATCTACATGGAGATTCCACAACAAAAACACCAGGACAACACATCAAGAAACAAAAATCTAATTTCTTTTTAGCTTCCAAAAAAAATCTCCTTCCTTCTTGGACCAAAATGGCGATAAAACCCCAAACCACAGCCCAACATCCCAGCATAACAAACCAAGAGAGAAACAAGCCTAAAAGAAGCAAGGCCCAGCCCAATAGCCCATCAAGCTCACCATTCCTCGCCTCCTAGGGTTTCCTCCTATCCAATCCACCAACTCCGCCTCGCCGCCTCCATCCCTCCCATTCCCGAACACGTCCCCAAGGTAAGCCGGCGGCGGCGGCGATGACGACGAGCCTGAGGAAGAACCGCAAGAAGCGCGGCCACGTGTCCGCCGGCCACGGCCGCATCGGGAAGCACCGGAAGCACCCGGGAGGCCGGGGCAACGCCGGAGGCATGCACCACCACCGCATCCTCTTCGACAAGTACCACCCGGGCTACTTCGGCAAGGTCGGCATGCGCTACTTCCACAGGCTCCGCAACAAGTTCTACTCCCCGGCGGTGAACGTGGAGCGGCTCTGGTCGATGGTGCCCGCCGAGCAGGCGGCGGAGGCCGCCGGCGCCGGCAAGGCGCCCCTGCTGGACGTGACGCAGTTCGGCTACTTCAAGGTGCTCGGGAAGGGTCTGCTGCCGGAGAAGCCCATCGTCGTCAAGGCCAAGCTCATCTCCAAGGTCGCCGAGAAGAAGATCAAGGCCGCCGGCGGCGCCGTCGTGCTCACCGCCTAGGGTTTGGTCCTGGCCCTGCCTTTTGTTCTGCTTCTTGGTTTTTGAGATCTATTAATCTGAAGTAGTAGTCGTTTCTTGTCTCAAGCTATTTGCGTTAAGAAGACTTGATTAGTTTGTTTTCTACTGTACTTCTTGCATGTTAAGACAGTACGTTATGAGAATTTTTGCACTAAGCGATGCCAGTTCATGTCAGATGCTTCAGATATATCAATGCTATTTTGTGCTGCCAATTATGATTCGTTCGATCTGACTTGGCATGCCCGCGTTATATTAGATCGTCTGATCATGTTATGTACTTGTCTGCCAAATTATGTGGATGGTAAGGTTCACATTAGTTTTGATCTGGCCTCTGCATTATGCTTCATTACAAATTTACAATTATCTGAAATATGTTGAGAAATGTATGATGTTCCTGATAAGAACCCATATTTATAAGTTAACTGTAGACATGTACTAGTAATAAGCATGTTGAATACTTCGGGTTCTGCCATGTTCTGGATTATCTTTTAGCCATATTTCTGAAAATTAGATGTAAACCTATAGCAAGCGCTGTTTGGGTTCTGTGCCACATGACAAACTTCTCAGTGATTTACTGATTTGCATTTTTTTTCTCTCTATGAAAATTTTTGGTCCATTTAGGCATTCCATGGTTGTCTGAATTATTCTAGACCAGTAACTTGAGCACTGATTAATTATGTTATTCATTCACAAATTATTGGATAGGATCAATCATGTAGCTGTCCTTTCTGGAAAATTCATGTCTGCTAGATACTGGATGATTAAAATGTCATGGTTGTTTGTCAGAATTATTCTATTGTTATTTGGGGATTTGTTCTACTAGGTTGTCTACTGTCTAGGGGCAGGGGCTGGATGATGATCATGTTGGTCATTTTGTTGTCTAGTGTCTTGTCATTCAACCCTGCTCGCAGTTCAAATTTCTGTGGGTGCTGGAGTACATGGTTCCGCACTTGCACTATAGATGTTGAAATGAACCAGCGCGAAGTGCAGTCATGATGTTTTTGTGATGAAGTATTCTGATGTTTCATATTGCGAGATATCAGTTTCCACTCATTTTGAAATTTTGAGTAGCATGGGTGGTACTGATTTCTTCTCGTGTTTCATAAGTAGATCTTCTGTACGGTGAAGTCTTGGTAAATATTTCAAGAAATATGGATGTGCGAAATTGATATTAGGGGTGTGTTTAGTTTACGCCAAAATTGGAAGTTTGGTTGAAATTGAAACAATGTGATGGAAAAGTTGGAGTAGCATTTGCCCGTTGCAATGGGACAGGCCCATACAATCGGGGATAGGCCGAGAGGGTGGATTGAGGAGGTGATGAGTCCGCTTTTTATGAACTGTGATCGATCCTGTCGTTGTTGCTTTGTACTAGTAGTAAATGGTAATGCTTGACGTAATGACATGTGTCCTAGTGGACAATGTTTCAATCTAAGCTTTCAAACTTAGCGTGCCTAACTTCAAACAAACTTGGGGTGTGTTTAGTTCACGCCAAAATTGGAAGTTTGATTGAAATTGGAATGATATGATGGAAAAGTTGGAAGTTTGTGTGTATAGGAAAGTTTTAATGTGATGGAAAAATTAGAAGTTTGAAGAAAAAGTTATGAACTGAACCTCCATTGCGTTGTCGAACTGTCAGTCATTGTCTCATCACCATGCAATGTCTTGTTTTGCATCACATCACGCTATTGGTTTTTTTGCGTGAATCAGCGTAAGTCGGATACTTCAACATGTCAATGGCTGTGGTTATATCTAAAGTTTGATCCAAACTTCAGTCCTTTTTTATCACATCAACCTGTCACACACACAACTTTTCAGTCACATCATCTCTAATTTCAAGCAAAATCCAAACTTTGGATCCAACTAAACACAGCCATTAATATGTCATTGTCCTGTAGCAGTATACCCTTCAATGTTTCCTGATTGATCATTGCGTAATGCATAACAACACTGTCAACACATCATGTTTAGCCCATAACAACACTGTCAACACATCATGTTTAGCCCCTTTGAATCACAGGAATGAAAAAACGGAGAAATAGGAAAAACATAAGATTATGATAGGAATGTAAGTGTAAAACAAAGGATTGCAAAACACAGGAAAAACATAGGAATGACCGTTTGATTGGACCACTGGAAAAACACAAGAATTTGAGGAGAGATAAAGACTCAAAGGATTTCTATTTGATGAGGAGAGATAAAGACTCAAAGGATGAATTTGAGGAGAGATAAAGACTCAAAGGATTTCTATTTGATGAGGAGAGATAAAGACTCAAAGGATTTCTATTTGAGGAGAGATAAAGACTCAAAGGATTTCTTCCATGAGGTTCTACCTCTTGTTAAAATTCCTCCAAAACTTGTATGGGAAGAGGCATTCCATAGGAATTTCATAGTATTCCATAGGTTTCATTCCTTTGATTCAAAGGGCTTTGTAGGAAAAATTTCTATAGGAATAAAATCCTCTAAGGGCCCCTTTGAATCGCAGGATTAAGAAAACGTAGGAATAGGAAAAACGTCAGATTTTGATAGGAATGCAAATATAAAACAGAGAATTGCAAAACACAGGAATGACCGTTTGATTAAACCACATGAAAAACACAGGAATTGGATGAGAGAGATAGACTCAAAGAAAAGTTAGAAGCTCTTGCTAAATTTTCTCCAAAATCTCTATAGGATTATCCATTCCATAGGAATTTCAAAGAATTGGATAGGATTCAATCATTTGTTTCAAAGGGCTTTATAGGAAATTTTCCTATAGGATTAAAATCCTCTAAAATTCCTATATTTTTTCTCCAAATCAAAGGGGCCCTAAAATTTCTATGAATTTCCTTTGAATCAAAGGGGGCCTTACAAACTCCCTGGGGGAGAGTTGCAGAATCGAGAACGTCAGTGCGTGGTGGTTTTGATCCGTTGATGCTTCTGCTCGCAAGAGATGCGCCTGCACGTTTGGTTGAAAGCGTTGGAGAGGTTGCAACCGAGCGCCGCTGGATCGCTGGCCGGCCTCACCGGGGCATCCTCCTCCGTCGGCGCGCAGGGCCCGGCCGGCCATCATTGCCGCCGACACTGAATCACAACCATTCGCAATCATGCTGCTGCTATCACTGTGCACACGGTTGGCCGATGCAGGAGGCGGACAGATACCAGTATCCAGTACATCGCATGCCATTCGCATGTACCGTTCCAAACTCCTCCATCTCACACACTTTTTTTTTTCCCTTCAAAACGCAGTAGAGACGTACAAATTCGTTTTTTTTATGGGAGGGAGGAGTAGATGTTAATCGTGCGTGCATATTTATTCATATAATACACATGCACAATCTACATCCCTATAATCATCTCATCTCAGATGATTAGGTCATTATATCTTCATATCGATGAAATCACCATAGGTTTCTCGCTCTCAATGGTCTACGGTTTATCACAGAAAAAATAATTAGTATAAATACGAATATCCTTATCAAGCCTAGAACTTAAACTCGAATGGACATGTTTCACTATGAGAGACCTAACCAGTTGAGGTACGTTTACTTTGTTCATCTCACACATTTTTGTGCTTGAGAAAAACACACACTAGTACATACTACATACTACAGTTCTCATCCCCTGAAGCAATATTTATATACACATCACGGTCGTTTTCTGGAGTCGTCATCGAAGAAACACGGCGCAACGATCTGATCCTGACAGTGAACGGAAGAGGTAAAGGAAAGAGCAAAGGGAAATTAGCCAAGCCAGGCCAAAGCCGCCCGTTTCATCTCCGGCTTCTGCTGATGCTTTTGCCGAACCGGCAAGCAACACCTCGTCCGCACGCACAAGCAACCGAGACGACGCCGTCCGTCTCTCGTCCGTCCGTTTCCCCCGGCGAAACGGCCGCCGTCCTCTTTCCTCCTATCGGTCCATGATGCGCGGGCCCCACCGTGCCGCGGGACCCACGTGACAGAGAGGAGCGGGCACGTTTCGCCGTTTCTGCACGCCGCTTGTGGACGAGGAGGGGAGGGAGTTTCCACTGAAACCGTGTCGTCGTTCTAATCCTTTTCCCAGTGTTTTGCTTTGCTGATCCTCTTGCGCCATATCTTTGCCCAAGACACCCTCAACTTTACATTAAATCATGTATGGTCACACTGCTGACGGATACTTACGATTGTTTAATTTACCCAATGGGATTTTAAAGCCTCTTTTAAATCACAGTAATGAAAAAAAATAGAGGAATAGAAAAAAAATACATGATTCTAACAGAAATATAAGTGCAAAACAGATAATTGTAAAACATATGAAAAAATATAAAAACTACCGTTTGATTGAACCACATAAAAAACACTTACCATAGAATGGATAAAAAAGATAGATTCAAAGGAATCTCTTGCTAACTTTTCTCCAAAATTTTCATAGGATTACCTATTTCATAGGAAATGATAGGATATAATTCAATCCGTTGTTTGAAAGATTTTTATAGTAATTATTTTTCATATAATTGAAATCCTCCAAAATTTCTATATTTTTTTCTATAAATTAAAGGGGCTCTTAGCTTTTATTGATTTTCTTTTTGTTTCTCCGGGAGTCTGCAGGATTTTTGTTTTAGCTTGTGTACGAGGTGATGCCTATGATGCACAAGCTAACCATGAGACGCCAATGTCCAATTTTCGGGCCCCTTTAAATCGTAGGAATGAAAAAAATAGATGAATAGGAAAAAATCAGGATTCTGACAGGAATGCAATTGTATAACAGAGGATTACAAAACACAGGAAAAACATAGGAATGACCATTTGATTGGACCACAGGAAAAACGCAGGAATCAGATGAGAGAGATAGACTCAGAGGAAATGTTCCAAGAGGTTAGACCTCTTGCTAACTTTCCTCCAAAATATGCATAAGATTACCCATTCCATAGGAAATTCATAGGAATTTTAGAGGATTTTATTCCTATAGGAATTTTTCCTATATAGCCCTTTGAATCAAAGGAATGGATCCTATAAAATCCTATAAAATTCCTATGGAATACCTCTTCCCATGCAAGTTTTGGAGGAAATTTAACATGAGGTAGAACCTCTTGGTAACTTTCCTTTGAGTCTATCTCTCTCATCCAATTCATGTGTTTTTCCTGCGGTTCAATCAAACGATCATTCCTGTGTTTTTCCTGCGTTTTGCAATTCTATGTTTTACACTTACATTCCTATCAAAATCCTACGTTTTTCCTATTCCTACGTTTTCTCAATCCTACGATTTAAAAGGGCCCTTAAAGGATTGAATAGGATTCAATCCCTTAAAGGATTGAATAGGATTCAATCCTTTGTTTCAAAGGCCTTCATAGGATTTTTTTCCATAGGATTGAAATCCTCCAAAATTCCTACATTTTTCCTACAAATCAAAGGGGCCCTTCATGTGCTTTGGAGTGTCACATTCTCAAGGTTCCATACTATCATGGGTTATAAGCACTGACCACATCTTAGAAAAAAAATACTTTCATCTAATGGATTTGCATGGATATATTTCATTACTTATGTCCATTATATGAAACAAACCGATGAGAAAACACTAACATTGATGGTGGAGTTGACCATGTTTAAATCCTGGTTCTCCACGAATATTATGCACGCACGGATAAGGTTTTCAATAGGTATGTAAGTGTGATACACATGTATAACCGAGCGAGTATGTGTTTTCATTTTAAAAGAAAAGAAGCTAATGGCTTAACACCTATGCAAATGCATGAGTATATTAACTTTCCAAATCTAAAGGTTTACTAATACGAGGTGTAAAACAGGCACGAGTGTGGTGCGGGTGTACAGGGATGTGTATGCATCTTCCATGTAATCAAGAATGTACACTGGTGTGAATGTGTCTTCAGTGTAATCAGGAATGTACGTAAGATGTGTATGCGTCATCCGTATAATTAGAAAAAAAAACTAGGGCTTAATCAGATTGTAGCCAAAATAACCCTTATCAATTTTTCGGTAAGTTGATAATGTTACCAAAATTTTGGCAGGATTTTTTTTATGTATTTACCAAACTTTGGCAAGAAGCTAAATGTATACACACCTTTGACAATTTTATCAAAAATAATATAATTTAAAATAGTATCAATCTGAACAGCCCCTAATGAATTAACACCTATGTAAATGCAAAAAGAACAGCACTAAAATATTTCATGTGTAAAACACAAATGGCCACTCGAAACAACCTCCCAGCTAAGCTAAGCTAGGCTAGCCTACTATTCATAACCTCACCACCACGCGCGAAACCAAACCACCTCGACTATTTCTTCTCTCTCTCTCTCTTTCCCACCCATGCCTCTCCCTCCTCCTCCACCACCACCACCCCTCTCCCCTCTTCTCCTCCTCCTCCTCCTCCATTCGCCATTCCTCCCCGCCCAGCTCCCCCTAATCCTGCACGCGCGCGCGTGCGGGGAGGCAATGGCGCCGGCGAAGGTGATATCCTGCGCGGTGGTCAAATGTGGCGGAGGCGGCGGGCCCTGCCACCCCCGCGTCTCTGCCTCGCCGTAGGGGCATGGCCACGCCGCCGCCGCCACCGCGCTGGAGAAGCTAATGGCTTAACACCTATGCAAATGCATGAGTATATTTACTTTCCAAATCTAAAAGTTTAGTGATACGAGGTGTAAACAGGTGCGAGTGTGCTGCGCATGTACAGTGATGTGTATGCATCTTCCGTGTAATCAAGAATGTACACTAGTGTGAACGTGTCTTTCATGTAATCAAGAATGTACATCAGATGTGTATGCGTCATCCGTATAATTAGAAAAAAAAGGAGCTGTTCAGATTGTAGTCAAAATAAACCTTACCAATTTTTTTTAAGTTAACAATATAACTAAAATTTTGGCATGATTTTTTTATGTATTTACCAAACTTTGGCAAGAAACTAAATATATATACATCTTTGATAATTTTACCCAAAAAATGGTATGATTTGAAATTGCATTAATCTAAACATGCCCTAATGAATTAGTCTGTGTTTAGTTCCACCAGTAAAAAAATTTTACTAGGTCACATCAGATATATGGACACACATTTAAAGTATTAAACAAAACAAATTACATAATCCAGATGTAAACTGCGAGACAAATTTATTAAGCCTAATTAATCCATCATTAGCAAATATTTACTATATCACCATATTGTCAGATCATGGCGCAATTAGGTTTAAAAAATTCGTCTCGTAATTTATACATAAACTATATAATTAATTTTTTTCAATATTTAATATGTTCAAACGTTCAATGTGACGGAGAAAAATTTCTTTTGCCGGTGGATCTAAACACCCGCTTAATAGAGATGTAAATGCAAAAAGAGTGCTAAAATATTTTTCAGGTGTAAAACGCAAATGGCCACTCGAAACAACCCCCAGCTAGGCTAGGCTACTATTCATAACCGCACCACCACGCGCGAAACCGAACCACCTCGACTATTTCTTCTCTCTCTCTTTCCCACCCATGCCTCCACCACCACCACCTCTCCCCTCTCCTCCTCCTCCTCCATTCGCCATTCCTGCCCTCCCAGCTCCCCCCTGATCCTGCGCGCGCGCGCGCGCGCGCGTGCGGGGAGGCGATGGCGCCGGCGACGGCGATATCCTGCGCGGTGGTCAAATGCGGCGGCGGCGGCGGGCCCCGCCAGCCCCGCGTCTCCGCCCCGCCGCGGCAGCAGGGCCACGCCGCCGCCGCCGCCTCGCTGGAGCAGCTCCTCCTCCTCCCCCGCTGGAGCCCGCCGTCGTCGCCCCTGTCCTTCGCGCGGCCCGCCGCGGAACGCGTGGCCGCGAGGCGAGCCCGCGCCGCCGCCGTGGCGATGAAGGTGGTGGAGGACGCCACCCCTCCCGCGGCGGGGGCGGTGCTTCTCGCCGGGGCGCAGTCGAGGCACGCGATATTCAGGGACGAGCTCGTGAGGAGGGCCTTCTACGCCGCCGAGGCGGCTCACCGCGGCCAGGTGTTCGACCGTATCCCACCCTCCCTCCCTCTCGCTCTTTAGCTTCTGACATGTTGAAGTGACCGAGGCTGCTTGTGTGTGGGGGTGGGGCGTTTGGTTTCCTCAGATGCGCGCGAGCGGTGACCCTTACCTGCAGCACTGCGTGGAGACGGCGGCGCTGCTCGCGGAGCTCGGCGCCGGCCCCGCCGTCGTCGCCGCAGGGCTGCTGCACGACACGGTCGACGACGCAGGCCTCGGCTATGGCTCACTCTCCGTCCAATTTGGCGCTGGTGTCGCCGACCTTGTGAAGGGGGTAATTATTTCGATGATTCGATCTCTCGATGATTCGATCTCCTTAGCTACTACTAACTGTTATTTGGATGACATGAGCATATGCACTAGAAAATTATTTGCTGGGAGCTATTTTCTCTTGCAAAACTTACTGAATGTACCAAATTGATTCCAGCATGTCAACAACATTAGTAATTAGCAGATCAGATATTTTATTCCTTGCTCAACTATTTTTGTACCATCATATGATCTGCATAAATTTCCCTATGTTTGAGCATAGTATAATCTGAGCTGAAGTGCAAGATTAGATGACAAACGGCTGTACTTCTATGATAAGTCTTTGTATGGGCCCCCTCTTCTTTCATTTTTGATATTTATTGGACTTGTCAATTTCCTGACTAGGAAGTGGCCACTGCTAGATCATTGATAGCGACCGATAGAACTTTCTGATTGTTACTTTGTTCATTGGGGCTTCTAGATTATAGTTTTTTATGCCTTTCTGAGGTGGGTACTGAGTTTCCGTCATCTCTTTATTATATTGAGCAGAGGGAACCTGCTTGTATTGACTTGTACTTCAGTATTGTAGAATCTCAACAGATTCCTGGTTGGTTATCAGATCCAATCAGCGTGGTACAGTTTGGTGATTTTTGTTGCCTGCTCTTTTCATTTTCCCTGTTTGTGGATGGGCTATTAAATGTATGATGCTTTACTATTTTGTTGTAACTTGGGGCACTTTTTTTTTCTTTTTTCTTTAGATAATGGAAGCTTTATTAAGACTTAGTCAAATACACCAAGTTCTTGGGGCACTTATATATGTTTAGTAAGCATGGCTGTTGTCTGAGAACATTGCGAATTGGCTGCAATTTAAGTTCTGCTGCCTTTTCTGTAGGTTTCAAATCTAAGTCATTTGAGCAAACTGGCTCGTAGAAATGATACAGCCAGCAGAGTAGATGAAGCTGACAAATTGCGTACGGTTTTCCTTGCAATGGAGGATGCGAGAGCAGTTCTCATCAAACTTGCTGACAGACTACACAACATGAGGACGTTGGATTCTTTGCCTAAGGTCAAACAACAGTGCTTTGCAAAGGAAACGCTGGAGATATTTGCTCCGTTGGCAAATCAGCTTGGGATCTTGAATTGGAAGGAACAGCTTGAAAATCTGTGCTTCAAGTATCTTTACCCTGAGCTATATGAGGAACTGTCATCCAACCTTCTCGAGTTCTACAACCAAGATATGATTGCAGCTGCAATAAGGCGACTGGAACAAGCCCTTCAAGTGAGGGGACTATGCTATCATACTATATCAGGGAGGAACAAGAGCATGTACAGTATCTACAGCAAGATGGCAAGGTAATCTCGTATATTATACTCCTTTTGTAGGCATGACCAGAATGAATCAAATAATTGCACTTATTTTAGTTATATTATTTATGTTGTTAGACAAACTAACCTCCATTTTGACCAAGTCAAGCACAAAATTCAACAGAACACCCTGAGGAATGCTTGCTATCCTGACATTTATGTACATATCAACGGATATGCTAATGGGATTTACTTGATTATAGGAAGAAACTGGACATGGATGAAATCTATGATATACATGGGGTGCGTGTTATACTCGATAACAAAGCTGATTGTTTCACCACTTTAGAGATTGTCCATCACTTGTGGCCTAGAATTCCTGGCAAATTCAAAGACTACATCAACAGCCCCAAACCCAATGGGTAAGACTCTGAAAACTAATACTATTATGCAAAAAAAAGAGTAAGTCACCGTGATAACTGTATGCTTGCTAACTTGTAGGTATCAATCCCTGCACACGGTTGTTCTCAGTGAAGAAACACTGCCATTGGAGATCCAAATTCGTACGAGGGACATGCATTTACAGGCAGAATTTGGAATTGCTGCACATTGGAGATACAAGGAAGCTGTTCGAAATTGTTGTTCATCTGTTCCTGAAATGGTGGAATGGGTTAGATGGGTTGTTACATGGCAGTGCGAAACTCTGCACATAGATCACCCTTCCTCTCTTACACATGGAGCTCCACCAAGGGCAATATGCAGTTGTTCTTCTCAGTCTGATGACTGTCCTTTTTCGTATTCAAAACGATGTGACCACAGTGGACCAATCCTAGTAATATTACTGGAGAATGAAAAGGTTGGTAACCTTTTAAATTATTTGTATGTTCCAATGTTTTTTTTTACCTGTTGCCTACCTGGTATTGTTGTTGAGCAAGGAAACTAATTTCTGAATGGTGCTTTCAGATGTCAGTGCAAGAATTCCCTCAAAATTCAACTGTACTGGACCTACTGAAGAGGACTTCTAGCTATGACATGCAGTTGAGGTTAAGACTGAACTGCCATGTCGTGCACAACTTGAACCAAGAGCTTAAAATGGGTGACGTGGTCGAACTGATCCCTTTGGCTCAATGCAATCCTGGAGCTGGAGGTTATGCGAGGGAGTTCCACCAAATGTATGACCACCGGCTCACAGTTTCGCAGTCGTGACAACTCTAGGATACCAAAAACTATGTACATATATATACATGACAGATTGACAGCCCATCAAGATCGTCGGAAGTTTAGGTTTCCCTTTACTGACAAATAGAAGCACTACTCGGGAATCATCTGAAAAAGATCAAGGAATCGTTTCCCTGTGCCAAATGCGCGCGCGTGTGTGACATATCTTTTACATTTGTGTTTGTTTATATGTTAACTAAAGAGGAGTAGAGTGTCAATACGTGAAACATTTCTGGAGTTTTAGTCCAAGAAATGATCCCTGTTTGGGACAGTGTATCATTGTAAGCTTCTATGGCTGTGCAATGTGTGACGTTTCTTCAACTGAAATATATGAAAATATATGGGTTTCCTGCCTGCATCTGCTTGCTCTGACTGATATAGCATACTACTTACTAACCCAGATTTGAAGTGCAGCTGAGTTTAACCACTTACTGTCACATGGAACAAACGAAAAGTGTATCATTGTAAGCTTCTATGGCTGTGCAATGTGTGACGTTTCCTCAACTGAAATATATGAAATTATATGGCTTTCCTGCCTGCATCTGCTATTCTGCTTGCTCTGACTGATAAAGCATAGTACTACTTACTAACCTAGATTTGAAGTGCAGCTGAGTTTAACCACTTACTGTCACATGGAACAAACGAAAAATAAGTATAGGGAGAATAGATAGGGAGAAAGGAGAAAAAAAATATAAGTAAAGGGAGAAATAGATAGGGATAAAGGAGAAAAAAAAAAGTGAAACGACGCCTGAGAGATTCGAACTCTCGCGGGGAAACCCCATGTACTTAGCAGGCACACGCCTTAACCACTCGGCCAAAGCGTCGTGTGTGCTTGCTTGCACAGCAATACTTTCTATAGCATGTTCAAACAAACACTAACTCACTAAATAGCTCTGGATTAGCACTTAACGCATTCTCAATTCTGGTTGTTTGCTTTACAATTGGTTTGCACTTGGCAGATTCTCAAGACATTAATCTGACGATCTCAGAACATGCTCCAAGAGCGTCAGGCGGGGAGGAGGAGGCGACGATAACAGTTGAAGACATTGCTTTGCTTCTCCCATTTATTAAACCCCATTGGTTTGGATTCAGAGGTTAGGACGGAGATGGATAGAGATTAGGGAAATCGCAGCAAGGTGAGGAGGAAGAATAGGGCTAAAGATCATGGAGACAACAAAGCTGAACCTAGAAGAAGAGATGAAGCGAGCAACAGGTACGCGAGCACAATTCATCGCTGGACTTTGCGCTTTTGGCACTTACATTTGAGGTTGCTGCTGGTGCTCCAGACTGTCAGCAATGTGTAGTACGCTGGTGTGTTCTTCGTCCAGAGGGTAGACTTCGAGTGGTTAATGGACGGCACATTTCAGATTTTCACTCAGCAAATCCTCTTGATCGCACGAAGTACGAACCACTATTCTGCATTCCGGACATCTCCTGTTTGGCTGTCTCCATGGCATTAGCGGTTCTTCCTCCTCACCTTGCTGCGATTATCTCCGTCCCAGCCTCTGAATGATTGTTAATCCAAACCGATAGGTTTAAATGGCAGAAGCAATGCTTTGTCTTCAACTGTTATCGTCGCCTATTGACGCTTCTGGAGCATGTTCTGTAGTTCTAGGATATTAAGGTCACCTTAAATACTAAAAAATGGTTTGCAAAATTAAATGTGCCAATGAATCGTAGAACAAACAATTAAAACTGCTACATGACTGTGGAGTACCATTGTTTTTAAGGTGGTTTTAGAAGATACAATTATAGCTAATTTGCGAACAGAAGCAAAAAAGACGCTTTGGCCGAGTGGTTAAGGCGTGTGCCTGCTAAGTACATGGGGTCTCCCCGCGAGAGTTCGAATCTCTCAGGCGTCGTTAATTTTTTTTCCTTTTTTTATTTTCTCCTGTTTATATTTTTGTGTTAGCCTTTTCCTGTTTGCATTTTTTTTGGGGTGAGATTTCAGAGGTTAATGCTCGTCTAGACGTCTACTCTGTCGATGTGAGACTGACTTGTGATCATCTGTTAAATTGTTGATCCTTGTGGGATGTCAATGTGACGATTTTTTGTGATCATCTATTAAACTGTCAATCCTTGTGGGATGTCTGCTATTTCTGTGAAGTGCTCCCGACCCCAATAGATGATTGATCGGTGTTCGGTGGTGGGGGTTGGGAATCATCACCCACGCACGAAAAATGGAGTGATTTATTAGCGCGTGGTTAATTAAGTATTAGCTATTTTTTTTTTAAAAAAATTGATCAATATACTCCATCCATTCCAAATTAATCTACATATTTCATAGGTATACCAAGACCAAGAAAAGCTAATAACTCTCTCATACTATATTTACTCTAGCAACAAACTCAATGCATGCACCATCCCCAATATTTCCTAGCCAATAATAAATCAAGGTATTGTATATGTGTTATAAATACTTGTGTGCATGGAATGCATGCATCAATGTCCATTTACTCCAATGCACAAATAACGAATAGACTCTAATAAATAAACACAAATGTGTAGATCATTTAGGAATAACCTCAAAAAAAACTATATGTAGATCGATGGAATGGAGGGAGTAATATTTTAAGCAACTTTCGTATATAATTTTTTTTGCAAAACACACGACATTTAGTAGTTTGAAAAGCGTGCGCACGAAAAACGAGAGGGGAGTTGGGAACGGCTGGTATCGAAAACAGCGAGTCATTTATCGTAACTCACGAACTTAAATCAAACGGTTAAGATTTTCCTTTAAAACATCTCTAGCACTTCTCACTTCATATGGTTCTCACAGAAGAAGAAACAAAGAGTAGAAAATAAAAGAGTCATTTATCGTAACTCCCACGAACTTAAATCAAACGGTTAAGATTTTCCTTTAAAGCATCTCTAGCACTTCTCACTTCATATGGTTCTCACAGAAGAAGAAACAAAGAGTAGAAAATAAAAAAAGAAAACAAAAATTAACGACGCCTGAGAGATTCGAACTCTCGCGGGGAAACCCCATGTACTTAGCAGGCACACGCCTTAACCACTCGGCCAAAGCGTCGCTTGTGAATGCGGAAAGCAACAAATTTTACTTGTTTCCATCCAACCATGCATATACCCGAGCCTCGAATTTCATTTTTACCTCTCCCGCTCAAGGGGACGGGAGTTTGATCCGTCACTCTAGATCCTGACCTAATGGACACCGGCGCCGACCAGGCACCACCTCCTCCTCCTCCTCCCCCTGTGGCGGCCGCCTCCGCCGCCGCCGACGAGCCGCGGGACCTGCGCGTGGTGCGGGAGATCCTCCACTCGCTGGGGCTCCGGGAGGGGGACTACGAGGAGGCGGCCGTGCACAAGCTCCTGCTCTTCGCCCACCGCTACGCCGGCGACGTGCTCGGCGAGGCGAAGGCGTACGCCGGCCACGCCGGGAGGGAGTCGCTCCAGGCCGACGACGTCCGCCTCGCCATCCAGGCCAGGGGCATGTCCTCCGCCGCGCCGCCGAGCCGCGAGGTAATTGATTTGAGCCCGAAGCCCCTCTTCGCTTTTGTGGAATTTTTTTTCGCCGGTGTTGTTTGCTGCGGAGGACATCGAATTTTCCATCGTCGGTTGCGAAATCGTCAGGACTGCGTGGTTTTTGGGGTTGGATCTTGCGGTTTTGTGTCCAAATCGGAGCCTTTTAGTCTTAGGAATAGGTGAATTTCTGCAAAAACGGAATCCTTTTGCCTTCGGATCAGGGGATTTGTGCTATCAAGGCAGCTCACTAACCCTTTAGCCTTTGGATCAGTGTATGTTATACAGATACGCCATTTGTAGACTAAGACCCCTTTAATTCTAAGGATTTATTGAGAAACTTCATAACATTTGAAAAAAAAAACATGTTACAAAAGCAGACACTCATTCACCCCTATGAACACAAAACCTATCCTTATGAACACCCCCTAAAAGACTGAACCGGCATGTGTTGTGATTCATGAAGTCACCACAAAGATGTCTCGCTATCAATGGATATGTTGCCTATCAATGAAAGAATAATTAATCATAAATGCAAGCACATGTAAGTCTAGAACTTGAACCTGGGTAGGCTGATTCCACCACAAGAACCTAACCAGTTGAGCTACGCTCACTTTGCTCCTATTTGGCCCTTTGATATAAAGGATTGGAGCTTTTTAAATCCTATAAAATTCCTATGGAATGACTTATTACATATAGATTTTGAAAAAAATTAGCAAGATCTCATATCTCTTGGAAAATTTTCTTCGAGTCTATTTCTCTCTTCTGATACATGCATTTTTTTCTTGTGGTTTATAAATCAAATGACTATTCCTGTCTGTTTTCCTGTGCTTTATACTTTCATTCCTATCAAATTTCGTGCTTTTCCTATTCTCCGTTTTTTAATCCAATGTTTCAAAGGAGCTTTAATAGGTGTGGATGGTATACTTTTTTGGCAAGAAGATGATATAACTAAATTAATGCTGACAAGATTTTTTCTTTAAAATACTTGAGCTTCTAACCCTACTTAATTGTCGAGTGCTCTCCAAAATTCACAAAGCCGCAATACCAAATTGGAAACCGCTCTTTAGCAGTTTTCTTGGTTTTTGTGAAAAATTGATAAAGAAATGATGAAATTCAGATATATTTCATTTAAAATTGGAAATTCACTTGGTTTTCTATTTGACTGGTTAACAAAGCTGTTTTGTTAACTCAAGCCAGTTCAAAACCTCAAAATTGCATGAAAATCAAGCAGTTTTTGTTGGTTTTGTAAACCGTGTTGGTCCCTTTTATTAAATTTTAATGTTTCTTTACTCACTAGGAAGCTCTTCTTTTGAGAGCGTAGGCTAGTTCCTCTAAGGTTAGTTACAAGGTGGTGATAGGCATGTGAATATTGGATAAGCAAGTCGATGGCATTGTCTAAGGAGGAAATGGTGTATAAGGCGACCCAATGGAGAGGAGGATGAGGTTGGAATGTGGTAGAGGAGGTCGGGATACAAAGAAGTAGGTAATAGTTCCAACTGAGGATATGATGAATGGGTTTTATGGTGGTGAAGAAGTATGCGGCGGAATCTTTGGGCAGCAGGATGTGGGAGATAGGATCACACTTGGGTTGGAGGAGGTTGATGTTTGTGGCAAAAAAAAGGAGCATTGAATGTGGCTCTGGTAGCAAAAGAAGAAGATCAATCACAAGCATAGGTAATTTGATGGCATCAATCAATGTAAAAAAAAGATAAAATAGCATATGAGAGGGCAAAATAAGGAAGTGAAGCTAGAAAATAAGTGCAACAAAAGGAGAGGCAATTTTTTACAATGGAAAATAAGGGGCACGGTCAATTATAGAGGAAAAAATAACTCTATATTACTTATCTTTTTTTTAATTCATAAACTTCATAAGTAGAGCTAAAAATATGATATGATGTTTTGGGGGTTATATATGATGTTTTTTAGCCAACCATACATTGTCATGTCAATCCTAGAAGTCTCTTATCTATTCTTGTTCAAATTGAATTATTTTGCAACGTAGAAATGCTCGGTTGGGCCTATACAAGGTCGAGAAAGTGACCTAAACTAGCCACCCTAACATTTCTATTATATTATGCAACAAAATCATCTTAAGACAAGTTGTTTTTTTCCCAATAAGCCAGCCCATTAAGGGCTTTTTGTGGGTCTATTCTTAAGGAATTTTATAAGATCCTATGTTCAATCATTATTTAATTGGTTGCTATAACGTCCATATACACATGAAAAAATTGTCGTAACATGACGGATATCTTCACTTTGGACAGGAGATGCTTGATATAGCACATAAATGCAATGAAATTCCAATACCCAAGCCTTGTGTTCCTTCTGGATCAATCTCTCTTCCACATTATGAGGATATGCTATTGAACAAAAAACACATATTTGTTCCTCGAGTCGAGCCAACACCCCATCAAATTGAGGAAACTGAAGATGATTATAATGATGATGGTTCCAATGCTAATGTTGCCTCTCCCAATTCCAATTATGACCAAGATCTTTTTGGATCGATCTCTCTTCCACACTATCAAGACATGTTATTGAACCAAAACCACCTATCTGTTCATCGAGTGGAGCCGGCACATGATCAACTTGAGAAAATCAAAGATGATGGTTCCAATGACAATGCTGACTCTTCTCATTCCAATTATGTCCAAGATTCTTCTGGATCAGTGTCTCTTCAACATCATCAGGATATGTCATTGAACCAAAACCACCTATTTGTTCATCAAGTAGAGCTGACGCTTGATCAAATTGAGGAAATTAAAGATGATGGTTCTAATGACAATGTTGACTCTCCTAATTTCAATTGTGTCCAAGATCCTTCTCGATCGGTGTCTTTTCCACATTATCAGGTTATGCCATTGAACCAAAACCATCTATCTTTTCATCAAGTAGAGCCGATGCTTGATCAAGTTGAGGAAATTAAAGATGATAGTTCTAATGATAATGTCGCCTCTCTTGATTCCAATTGTATCCAAGATCCACATTATCAGGACATGTTATTGAACCAAGACCACCTATCTGTCCGTGGGGTAGAACCGACACTTGATCAAGTTGAGGAAATTGAAGATGATTGTTCCAGTGACAATGTTGCCTCTCCTGATTCTAATTATGACAAAGAGAAGAATGACAGTAACAAACAGAAGCCTTCTAAGAAGGTTTCTCAACTCAATACTTTGGTTGCTGCAGGTAAAGACAAAGTAGATTGCTCAACTGAACTTTCTTAGATGATCGTCCAATGGATGAACCATTCCTTTTCTTTTGAAACATGCACAATTTTTAATCTTGCATTTTTATTGCCTTTTATTAAACATACCATGTGCCTAATTTTAGAATTTAATATTCTCATCATAGCCTGAAACATTGTTGTAAAGATTTTAATGCAAAACATGCATGTCTTGGTATTGGGTCTATGTTTGAATTAAATATTGTATTACATGGTTACTATAGTTATCATAAGTAGTCATATATATGGTCCCCTATGCCCTTGGGGGGTTGATTTTGGTTTCCATTAAAATCTACATATGATGAAAACTTGCTGAGCTTTTTAGCTTGTTTTCATATCTTATTTAATTATCACATGAGCATAATACATATTGAATAAAAAAAAGCAAAATATTTATTGGTAATGAGTCGCATGTCTTTTTGTGAAGTACCACAGTTGTTCCATTTGAATATTAGAATCTACAAGTTTCATGAAAACTGTGTTGAGGTGAGCAAAAATACTCAAAATAAAAGTGTTGCCTTTTGGGTTGAGTTAATGCACTAATAACTTCAAAGTAAGGATGTGTAGACTGGTCAATAACCGGCTACTAGTGTTGTGTTTAGGATGGAGCGTTCATCATGTTATAACCAATACATAGTTTGTCTAGTTACTTAAGAAGGTTCTAAACATGAGGTTAAAGGTGATCTTAGCAACTTATGCAATTTGGTCTAGATATTGAATGATTTTGAGTGGTTTGGATGAGCATTCATACAAACTTGGCTGAGAAAGTGCTATTATAGGGGAGGGTTAATGCAAGTAATGTTGCATTTCGACAAGCGAACCAAAGAGACGATATTCTAAAATCTAGGAAGCCAATATGAGGAAATGTTGAGTAGTGGCGTACAAGCAACCAACTAGAAAAGAAAGATATCTTGAAAGTAGAGTGATCAGGGTCGACATTGTGTAGGAAAGATTATAATGAAATGGAAAACATACGAAGAAAAACTAGGTAGATCACGAGGGTGAAAAGGTATGAAAAAATGGAGAGAGATAGAGGGAAATGTGCTAATAGTAGATGAATTGTTGTGACATGACCTTGTCACATAGAATTGCTAGGGCACACTATATTTACATGCCAATATATTTATATTGCATTTTCCTACATCTAAGTAATTAGATTTCTCGTACAATTCATACTTGGGTATGATATTCTCATGGATAGTTGGGGATGTCAGCAATCTATAGCTTACACGGTCCCTTATGAAAGACTCTATTGGTCTTATTGTGCTCCTTGTGAGCACATTTGGATACACATTCAAATAGATTAAGATAACTCGATGGAATGTATACCCTCAAATTCTTTTTCGATAATGTAATCAATATTACCCTATTATTTTTCTAGCATGAAAATCTCAGATCAATCCAAAACCATGTCCAACTCAATAGTTATATATCATAATAATTTACAACTCGTCCACTCATAAATTATATTTTTTTAAAGAACCACTCACCATCCCTTCCCTCCTCTTTTTCATATTTGTATCCAATAAACACCTTGCCCATTCTCTTGCTCATCCTTCTGTCTGTTTGACAGATTGGACCAATTTATCACTCGTAGTTGAAAGGAACAAGAGCGATTTAATGATATCTTATCACTTGTAATTGGACTTCAAGCCTCTTTTTTTAGAACTACTTCAAGCCTACCATCATCGAGTTATGCCTGGTGTCGTGGCAGCTCGGTAGAGCCATGATATCGACTGCGCAGCATTGTCACGTGTGTCATGGATCTAGCTAGCCTGCCTTTGGTGTGTTGGTAAGGCTTGAGGCCATGGGGCTGCGGGTTCAGCTTTGTGGTGTTCTTGAATTGGTGGTTATGTCTGGCACATAGGGTGGTTGTGTGTGAGGATTTGATTGTGGAATGACGAAAGCTTTGTCAAATTCTTGCAAGCTTTGATGACGGCAACAATCTTGAGCGTCGTCACGACATCCCATTTCTCCACACAAGTTTCCATATTAGAATCTTGGTCCGATTTCCCAAACAAGCAACGGCGACGTGAGCGTCCCCATGGAATTGTTGCTTTGGAGAATCTTCTTCCTATGACAGTGGCCATTATTAGGAACTTAGTGGCATCTTGGACCATCTTGTGGCTAGGGTTCACCTTTTCGTATCGGAAATTATACCCGCTTATCAACGGTTTATAGAAACCCGATAAAAACCAACAACTTTCGGTCAACACGGTATGAAAACCAGCTAAAACTGACCGGTTTTGAAAACATAGCAGTGTGCACGTGTTTTCCGTGTAACAGACAAAACAAATTAGGTCTAATGTCTAGTTTCACGTAAAACCGTTTTGTTCTATCTTCTTGATGAAAAGGCTATCTTTTGCTATTTAACTTTGGAAATTGCTATGCATATGACCCAACTGTCCGACTCACGTACGATTGAATTTGATCAACGGTTGTAAACGGCTGCAGTGTATATGAATATGCTATCATTTGATTGATCTATAATTGCTTGTCTCTAGTTGTACATGAGTTGTACAACTGGATCTCATGAGCAATTTTACGGTTCTTAAGGAGGTACCAAAAATTTAGTATAAAATTTGGTACCTTATAGTACCCAGGTATCAAAAGGTATTAAATTTACAATAGAAAAAGTGATACCTCATGGTACCTCCTCAAGAACCGTAAAATTACTCGGATCTCATACATATAGCAGTACTCTTTTACTTTCCTCCCTGTTTATCCCTAATTAACTTTACACTGTTAGGCCTAATTAATTTTCTCTACATTCGTCCCGACTGGATTCTCAAGTAGACGACATGCGTACGTAGCATCCAAATACACGACTCGTGCGCCCGTAAGACACCAAACTCCCCTCTTAAAACGACGCGACAATCACAAGCCGCCGCGCCCCTGCACTGCACCACCCTCTCGCCGCCATGCCGTCGCTTGGGATCGCGCCGCTGCTCGACGCCTACTTCCGCCGCCGCTTCGCCGCGGCGGGCCTCGTCCAGGCGTCCGTTCCGCTGGACGGCGGCGCCACGACGGTGCAATGCTGGCGCTTCCCGCCGGGGGCGAGCGAGGAGCTCCCCGTGCTCGTCCTCCTCCACGGCTTCGGGCCACCGGCGACGTGGCAGTGGCGGCGGCAGGTGGGCCCGCTCTCCCGCCGGTTCCGCCTCGTCGTGCCTGACCTCCTCTTCTTCGGCGGCTCCGGCACAGCGGCCGCCGACGCGCGCTCGGAGGCGCACCAGGCCGAGGCGGTGGCGAAGCTCGTCGCCGCGGTCGTGGGGGCGGCGGCGGCGCGCGTGTCCGTGGCGGGCACCAGCTACGGCGGCTTCGTGGCGTACCACGTGGCGAGGCTGCTCGGCCCCGCGGCCGTGGCGCGGGTGGTGATCGCGAGCTCCGACCTGCTCAAGGCCGACGCCGACGACCGCGCCCTGCTCCGCCGTGGCGGCGCCGAGCGCGTCGAGGACGTGATGCTCCCGCGCACGCCGGAGCGGATGCGCCGGCTGCTCGGCCTCGCCTACCACCGTCCCCGCCGCTTCAGCTTCACCCCGGCCTTCGTGCTCCGGGACCTCGCCCAGGTAACACCACCAATCCAATCCACCATACATTGCTGCCTACATTTGCTGAACAAACTCGAACAAGTTCTTGTGCTTGCCATGATGCCATCTGACATCGAGATCAAGTAGTTCTTGGATCATCTGGATGATCCGTGATGTCACCTCATGGAAGTGTGACGTAGCACTGTAGTATCATACAACAACTGATTGATCACTGAATCGTCGAAAGAGATATGGTCCCTGAATTCCCAACCGCCTTCGTAGCTAGCTAGCACTAGCAGTCACTCACCTGTCACCAACTCACCAACCAATCATCCCTGGATGGAGATGTCTCCCTCAATTTCCCAACCGTTTCGCCGTTCTTCCAATCAATTCAGAGTTTCAGACCGCCGTTCGATCCAGCCTAGCTTTTCCAGTTAGAGACATCCTACTGTTTTTGTGTAGTTGACAAGCACAGAGGCACTCACACTGTGTGAATGTAATTGCCATCTTTGCCAGGCTAATAATCTTCCAATCAAGGTGAGACTGAATGAACTCTGCGTTTTCCTATCTGAATTTCAACAAACAACAGGCCTACCTGTCACCTTTCCCCAACCTATCCGAGCTGGATTCTCAAATTAACTCGTCGTCCTTTTTCACTTTTTTAAGATAAAATGCCTTATTCATTAATTGTTCCTGAGAGTCATTATCTTTGCTGACAGCCTCTTGACTTTAGTACCAGTAACTTGTTCTCTAAAAGAATATAAGAAATAGTAACATTTAACACTGTTGCAGTATCTCTACACCGACAAAATAGAAGAAAAGAAAGAGCTGATCAAGGGGATAACACTGGGGGACAAAGAAAAATTCCAGCTCACTCCACTTCCTCAGGTATGCATAGCATTTAGCAGCTGACAAATAATTACAGAAGTGCTTTACTTGCCAAGTTTACCTTTATCAAATGTCTCTGTCTGTCTAATCTTTCAGGAAGTTCTTGTATTATGGGGAGAGCATGATCAGATATTTCCCATAGAGAAGGCATTTGAAGTAGCAAGGTCAGTACTTATTCCTTCTAATATAATTGCATTATTAATACATATGAAGCAAAACTTTTGCCCTCTTTTTGTTTAAAAAAAAAACAGTAGAATTACATGTTGAAGTTGCACCTTGTAATGTTACTTACACAAGATGAATTAACGCAAATGCAGGCAACTTGGTGCAAATGCTAGGTTGGAAATCATAAAGAACACCGGCCATATGCCACAGGAGGAGGACCCGAAACGGTTCAATGAGGCCCTCCTGAACTTCTTGTTACCAGCTCCAAATTCGTCGTTGTGATGGGGATATCAATGCCAACTTCTTGAGCGGCTATCTGTGGAGAGTACTTGATCTAAGTTGTACATTGTCTTATGGCACAGGGTAAAACTTGTACCTTTTGAGATAAAAGTGGGAAATATGATATAGAGTATATGCATTGTTTTTCTTCTCATATACAAAATTGGGTTGAATCCTCTGCACTTGCTAGTTTCTACAGTAAAATAAGGGGGGAAAATGAAGTTCCCTGGATTTAATAAGGGGAAAAAAGCCGCCTCTAAGAATGAGGGGTTACATACATTAAACCAAGCACTGGTAAAAAAATTCTATTCTGCGCTAACTTATGCGACGCCTGATTTGTCGGACCCAGCCAACCTTTACCTCCTGAAGTAAGAGGAGTTTCGCTTTGATATCTTGTGCTAAGGCTCCATAAGCTGATCTGTTGAGATCCCTCCCCTCAAGCATTCTCACTACATCTGGATTGTCTGTCTGTCCGACTGTCCCTAGGTAACACTCTGACTTCCTTGGCCTGTTTCAATTGCTCTCTTGCATGCAATTAGCTCAGCAAAGCAAGCATCCTCAGCCGGGATGATGGAAGAAGTTGTCCTGCACCGGATCGGATCGACAAGCGCTCTTGGCGCGGGTGGTGATCGAATACGCTCTGCTCGGGTGCGGCGGCGTCAAGAGACGCGATGCTTTTGCTGACATGATATGTAAACGATGCAAAATCGTATTAGTGTGATCATTAGGGAATGAAGACAAAAGTGCAATTAAAATGCTTGTCAGCATCACCTCTTTCTTTCTTTCTGACTAGCTGCTTTTTGTCTGCAACTCGGCTTGACGCATTGCTTTGTCACGCATTGAGAATAGTTCCCTTCTCCTCTGTTCTCATCCAAAGAATGATGAAAATTACATTATGTTCCCCCCAAAAATATGGTGCAGCTTGTTGGAAAGATTTATGCATGAAGCTAAGCCTTCATCCACACTATCTTATGAGGATTGCTACCGTCCAGCAGGTTGTACCGGGCGGTACTGGTACCGCGCGGTACCAAGACACATCTAACCGTTGAATCCGGGATGGGTAGGATCGGGAGAGAAAAGATGAGCAAGGGTGGATGAGGGAGTACCTGTTTCGAGTCGTCGTTCCCGGCGGCGGCGGCGTCCAAGTCATTGTCATTCCCGGCGGCGGCGCAGAGCAACAAGGGAACGCTGGCAGCGCGGGAGAGGATAAAGTCTGGCGGCGGCGCGAGAGAGAAAAAAGGGAACGGCGGCGGCGCGGGAGAGGAAACAAGTCCGGCGGCGGAAGAGGAACAAGTCCGGCGGCGGAAGAGGAACACGGCGGTGGTGGCGAGGAAGAGGAACACGGCGGCAGCGGCGAAAATCATCCAGCTTCGCTAGGGTTCAAGCCGCTCGATCTCGATCCAGACCCATCTATTGCACGCGAAATTACAATACTGCCCTTCCACCGATTATCATCACTCGGTACCGCTTCGGGGACAAAACTGGTACCCCGCGGTACCGATCTACGCCAGCCGTTCGATCTGCCTCGATCCAACGGTCAATAATCGGTACCGCAAGGTACCGTTGGACTGTAAAAATCCTCCTATCTTATACCACTTGCATTGGAGCTAAGCTTCAGCGAGTTCGGTTTAGGATTAGACTATGGTACTACAAAGAGTGACTGAGTGAAGCAAAATCCAAACAGCAAAAGTATTTTTCATATGTACTAGTTACACAGAGGTAAAATTAATGCATCTCACAGTTTCCTTGAAAAATGCATCTTGAAGCTAATGCTAAAGCATTAAACACTCAGGGTTTTAATGTTCATGCATGATACAGCTTTTCTTTTTATCATATGCAGTTAATATTAAACAAGAACAACAAATAATAACTAACAAGAACAGATAGTGTCACACAGTATTGCAATGCACATTTCTGGAGTTACTTTGTATTTCTCTTTTTGAAACTAAAGAGTCAGTGCTTATATATTTGTATAAAAAAAGGATTGCACAAATAATTTTAGGAAGACAGCTAGAAAAAAAACAAAGAGATATGTGCGAAGAAAGAATTGTTAGCTGCCAGTTCCAAATGGCTAATAGAGCAACTGATAACTAATTAGACTGAAGAAAAGAGCAGATAACATTGCCTACAGTGCTCCTACGGTGCAGTTTCTACTTTGCTACGACTGCTGTGCAATGGCTTACGACTAGCCAGGAGAGATCATATCAAACTAGAACAACTTTCATCAATTGGAAATCGAAAAGCCAATTCGCTAATTATAAAGCGGCATATATCATGCGAACTTATAGATAAATATATGATTGCAGGCTTCCAAATTAAACAAGATCTGATACTCCTTCTAGTGGCCATACTGAATGAACAACAATACTTGCGCAGATAATTAGGGATAGACATTGAGTACCTTCTTCACGGCCTCGCAGGCATTCTCATTATGGCGAATATCGTTACCCCGAGCAATCATAGTGTGGACGTGATCGAGATACCCCTCCCAGTGTGATTCATCAGCCAGAGTACCCAGTCCGTCCAACTCTTCTTGGCTGTAGTCCGCGAGTTCGTTAGGGGCTAAAGGGGCAAGTAAAGAGCTTCGCGTTCCGCGCTCGGCGTTGAACTTGTCAAGGGCCTTGACAACCTTCTTGAAATTCTCATACCGATGAGCCTTCTCCTCCTCGGTTCTGTATCTCCGGCCGTGCTCGCTCATCCCCAGTCCTCAAATTTTGCCTTCATGGTCACCTCATCCACCACATTGTCCTCCTCGGCGGCATCATCGACGACGGCCTCCTCCTTGTCGGAACACTTCTTGTCATAGAGTGGTTTCCCCCCATGGTTCATTTGGGAGTTGAGGTAATCGATGTAGTCAAGATAGGCAAATGTGCCATCTTTCCTGGTGAACCTTGCCATGACGGATGGCTCGATCACGTCCCTCCAATTAACAGTCACCTCCTCCTCCTCCTTCCTGGTCTCCTCCCCGGCTGCTACAGGTAGGAAACAAATTGAAGCTAGCAACGACGAGGAACCGAATCTAATCTAATCTAATGGCGCTTTCTTTCAAGAACAAGGCATAGATAGATACCTGAGTCATCTCTATCTTGCTTGAAATAGAGGAATCCGAGCAGCAATCCAGCCAACGAACTCGTCAAGGCAAGAACACCTTTCACTGCGCCACGGCCGACGCCGAGATCCCTCTGCGCGGAGATGGACGGGAGCGTGAGCCGCTGCGCGCGAGTGAAGAAAATTTTGATCTGAGATCTGGGGGAAACGGGAGAGCGTGGTGCTGGACTACTCCCCGCCGTCGCCGCCGCCGCCGATCGCTGCGCCTGCGCGCTGCGTGCGGAGAACCTCCGGGTGAGGAGGGGAGCAAGGGCCCGGAGGAACATGGACATGGCCTCGATCGATCGATGGAATCGCTCACCTCCGCCGCGCGTCGCCGCGATTTCTAGGGTTTAGTGTTTGACGGACTTCGCCGCGGATGCGCACGGTGTCGAACGGAATTCCGACAAAATCCGATCAAATTTTGTCACAGTTTAAAACTCGATCAGTTTGAACTTTGAAGAGGTCGCATGGGCCTTGCGCACGCGCAAAATTGGGGGCCGGGCCAAGCTCTAGGGGTTACAACCATCCTTATTTGATGGGCCAATATGGGCTTCTACCTTTTGTCTGACTGCCAACTAAATGATATTGGGCCGAGATGTTCTCCTACTAGAGGCAGCCCAACAGATTTATCTCGACCGAACAAATTCGATCCGACGGTTGAACAGATTTATCTCGTCCGCTGTTACATTGTTTTTTTTAATGGAAAAACCTGTCACATTGTTCAGCTCATTTGGATATTACATGGAAATTTTCTGGCAGTGATGAGTACAATCATGTAATCAACTGCACTAATTGTTCTTGAGAGTCATTATCTTTGATTACAGCTTCTTGACTTTAGTATCAGTAACTTATTTATCAAAAAGAATGAGTAACAGTAACAGGTAACACTGTGTTGCAGTATCTCTACACCGACAAAATAGAAGAGAAGAGCTCATCATCAAGGGGACAACACTGGGGGACAAAGACAAATTCCATCTCGCTCCATTTCCCCAGGTATTCCATAGCGATTAGCAGCTGATGAATAATTACAAGAGTGCTTTACTTCCCAAGTTTACCTTTATCAAATGGTCTTTGTCTGACTGTCTCACCTTTCAGCAAGTTCTTGTATTGTGGGGGAGAGCATGATCAGATATTTCCCATGGAGAAGGCATTTAAAGTAGCGAGGTCGGTACTTATTCCTTCTAATATAATTAGAGTAATACATACTCTCTCCGGTTTCACAATTCTTTAAGATTTGAACCACATAATCTTCAAAATACATATTTAACTATAATTTTCTATTATAATATTTATAATAAATAAATATATTTTACTTTTATTATAATACTTTGTAATGTTGTTTTACTGACTTTGAACTAAGTACTTTTAATGTTATTGTTCGTTAATGATATAAAAGTTTGAATTTAACCCTGTCCAAAACATCGAGTATTATGGAACATGATAGAGTATGAAGCAAAGCTTTTGCTCTCTTTTTCAAAAAAAAAATATTAAAATAATTGCAGGGGAATTACATGCTGAGGCTGCACCTTGTAATTTCACTTACACAAGATGAATTAATGCAAATGCAGAACACTTTCGTGCGAATGCTAGGTTGGAAAATCATAAAGAACACCGGCCATATGCCCCACAGGAGGACCCGAAACGGTTCAATGAGGCCCTCCTGAACTCTTACTACCAGCTCCAAATTCATTGTTGTGATGGGATATCAATGCCAGCTTCTTGAGCGGCTATAAGCACTTGATCAAAATCATATATTGTCTAATGATACAGGGTAAAGTTTGTACCTTCTGAGATAAAAATGGGAAATATAATATAGAGTATATGCACTGTTTTTGTTCTGATATACAAAATTAGGTTGAAATCCTAGACTTGCTAGTTGATACAGTAAAACAAAGGGGAAAAATGTTCTCTGGATTTAATTTTGAGAAACAGCTGCACCCTTTATTAGTGGTTGTAGGCACAATAAAAGACTAAGAACGAGGGGGTAAATTAAACCAAATACTGGTAAGAATTTTCTATGCAGCTATTCTGCCGTAATTTATCGCTGCCTGATTTGTCATTTGTCAGACCAACCCAACCTTTACCTCCTGAAGTAAGAGGAGTTTCGCTTTGATACCTTATGCTAAAGCTCCATACACTTATCTGTTGAGATCCCTCTCCAGAAGCATTCACGTACTACATCTGCAATTATGCATTGTCTGTCTGTCTCTACGATAAACCTTGACACTCCGGACTTCCTTGGCAAGTTCAATTGCTCTCGTCAAGGGACACGATGATTTTGCTGACATGATCTGTAAAAGAAGCAAAGTCGTATCAGTTTGATGATCATTAAGGAATGAAGACAAAAGTACAAATTCAAATGCCTGTCAGCATCACCTCTTTCTTTCCGACTAGCTGCTGTTTGTCTGCAACTCGGTCTGACGCTTTGCTTTGTCATGCATTGCGAGTAGTTCCCTTTTCTTCTGTTCTCATCCAAAGAATGATCAAAATTACACGATGCTCCAAAAATAAATATGGTGCAGCTTGTTGGAAAGATATAAGTATGCTTTAAGCTAAGCCATCATTCACAGTAAAAGTAGATCATTTGCATTTGGAGCTGCAGTTTAGGATTTTAGACTATGGTACTACAAAGACTGAGGCAAAATCCAAACAGCACAAGTGTTATTCACATCTACTAATTACTGTACAGTTTCTACTTCGCTATGAGCCTATGATTGCTGTGCAATGATGACTTACAACTAGCCAGAATATCAGATCAAACTAGTTGGTATCTGCTTCTCGAATATAACGACCAATAGCCAGAACAATTTTCACCAATTGGATATCGAAAGGCTAATTCGCTAATTCTAAAGCAGCATTTATCACGGGAACACATAGATTAAAATATAATTGCTGGCTTCCAAAACAAAAGATCTGATCCTCTTTATAGTAGCCATATACCGAGCAATCGCAGTGTGGATGTGATCAAGGTACTCATCCCAGTCTGAATCATCAGCCATAGTGATACCAAGTCGCTCAACCTCTTCATCGGTGTAGTCCGCTAATTCGGTAGGGGCAGCTAAAGGGCTTCGCATTCCGCGCTTGATGTTTAACTCGTTGATGCCCTTCATAGCCTTCTTGAAATTCTCATACCGATGAGCCTTCTCTTTCTTGGTTATGTATATCCGGCCATGCTCCTTCATCCAGTCTTCGAATTTTGCCTTCATGGCTGGCTCATCCACCGCGTTGTTGCCATCCTCGTCTGTGTCGGCGGCATCAGCATCGACGATGGCCTCCTCCACCTTGTCGGAACATTTCTGGTCATAGTTTGGTTTCCCCCCGTTCATCTGAACGCGGAGGTAACCGTAGTACTCAGGATAGGCGAAGGTGCCATCTTTCCTTGTGAACCTTGCCATGACGGATGGCTCGATCACGTCCCTCCACTTTACGGTCTCCTCCTCCTTCCTGGTATACTCCCAAGCTGCCACAGGTACAAACAGGTAGGGAACGAAACAAATCAGTGTATTGAATAGTAGGCTAAGACATTTAACGGTAACCTCTCTCAAACAGTTTGTTGGCGGATGGCATGAGTCCCTTCGACCGAATCTGCCGAAACCCATGGCGAAGACCACGAGCCAAGGATGATGCGAGGCGAAGGGTCGCACGAGTGCACGCCGAAGAAGGACGACTTCGCCATGCCGAAGAAGGACGACTTCGCCAGGACCGGTTCGCCCCGGCATCCAGCCCAGAGAAGGACGGCTTCGCCAGGTCCAGTTCGCCCCCGCGAGGGCCGAAGTAGCCTTCTCGGCCCACCAAGCTTAGAGACCATAGGGCCGGCGATCGCCCGATGGCCCATCAAGAGCCCATGAGCCCCCCTTTACGTTATGTAACCCTGTAAACGTCCCTTTCATAAGGGCAACTATGTAAATTCCTCAGTACAACCTAGACCCTAGAAGTGAGAATCTGTAACGGGGCTATAAATAGCCCCCTAGGGCCATGTAATACAGGGGAGAAAATTCAAGAAATCAATATACTTCGTTTCTTTCCAACCACTGTTAAGTAACCACGTCTTTCGACGTATGCGGTTGTCGTTTCGATAACAGCTGGCGCCGACCGTGGGGACCTCCGAGCGAAACCACTGAGAGCGAATGCCACCGAAGAAGGTCGTGAAGGAGAAGGTTACAAGGCGAAAGGAAAGCGACGCCGGGGCGGACATGGCCGCCGAAGAAGGAGCGGAACCTTCGGCATCAATCGCCGAAGTGGGAGGAGCCCCGTCCGCTTCGGCACCGGCACCGTCTGCTTCGGCGCTGATCACAGCATTGCTGCCTTCGGCCCCTGCCACCTCTGAGCAGGCGCCAAGGGTGGATGAAGTGGCGAAGGCGGCTGCAGCGGCAAGGGCGCTTCAGACCAGGGCGGAGATCCTTTCGGCAGGACAGCTGCTGGTGCCCCCTGCCGCTCCGTCGCAGCCAACAGTGGCCCAAGCCGCACTCCCTGCCGTGCAAGTTCAAGTCAACTCCGACCCTGAAACACAAGCCGAAGCCGATATGGAAACTATTAGGCAGAACATGGCACGACTCCAAGACATGCTTCGCCAAATGCAAGAACAGCAACAAGCGTACGAGGCGGCGAGGCGGTCCAGGGTCCCTTCGGCACCAATCCTCCAATATTCGGCAGGGTATGTCCCGCCTCAAGTCTGTCCACAAGTGCAGTCCCAGCCCGTTCCGCCGCAAGTCTCACAGGCATCGGTGCACTTCGCCGGGCAGCCGGCAGCCGCAGCAGTGCACCAGGCCCCCTATGGACAAGCTCAGCAGATCGCGGCCCAAGTGTAGCCTCAACCACTTGGCCAGGTGTCGCAAACCGTAGCGGAAGGGGCTTCGGCTCTGCAGGCGCAATTCCAAGCTTTCCTTCAGCAACTCAATCAGCCCCACAACATTTCGAGTACAGCTCCCTCGACTCGTCCAGAGGGGAGTACAGGTCAAGGTGCACCTAGTTGGTTGCCGCCGAACCAGCCGAATCTGGGGGCTTCGCCATGGAGTCAGACACCTCAGTACGACTTCGTCAATGCCGCCCAGGCGCAAACTGTTCGGCCGCAAGGACCGACACCAGGCTTTGGAACAAGCCAAGCACCAGCCCAAGTCGCCATGACATGGTCGCAGCCAGTTTTCGACCCATCCATGGCGACCCAGCAAGTATTACCAATCGCAACCGGGCAGCCGAGCACCATGGCTCAAACTCACGCGCAAGCCGTAATTTCACCTTTCGCCACGCCGTACCCGCAGCAAGGTGCAGCAAACAGAGCGGGGGGCGAGAAGGGGCTGCCGCTGAGTGGGGGAATTAAGAACCGCCCAATTCCACCCCAGTTCAAATTCCCACCCGTCCCACGCTACTCGGGCGAAACTGACCCGAAGGAGTTCCTATCCATCTATGAGTCCGCGATCGAGGCGGCTCATGGCGACGAAAATACCAAGGCAAAGGTAATTCACCTCGCTCTGGACGGCATCGCCCGTTCTTGGTATTTCAATCTGCCAGCCAATAGCATTTACTCATGGGAGCAATTGCGCGATGTTTTTGTTCTTAACTTTCGAGGCACTTATGAGGAGCCGAAGACGCAGCAGCATCTGCTCGGCATTCGCCAAAGGCCGGGAGAATCGATAAGAGAATACATGCGTCGCTTCTCGCAAGCCCGGTGTCAAGTTCAAGACATAACTGAGGCGTTAGTCATAAATGCTGCTTCGGCCGGTTTGCTCGAAGGCGAACTCACAAGGAAAATCGCCAATAAGGAACCACAAACACTTGAGCATTTGCTTCGCATCATTGACGGTTTTGCAAGGGGTGAAGAGGATTCCAAGCGACGGCAAGCCATACAAGCTGAGTACGATAAAGCTTCTATTGCCGCCGCCCAAGCTCAAGCACAAGTTCAAGTTGCCGAACCACCTCCCCTCGCGGTTCGTCAGCCTCAAACGGCGATCCAAGGGCAGCCGCCAAGACAAGGTCAAGCTCCCATAACCTGGAAAAAGTTCAGGACCGACCGCGCGGGCAAGGCTGTGATGGCCGTCGAAGAAGTGCAAGCCCTCCGCAAGGAGTTCGACGCCCAGCAAGCAAGCAACCATCAGCCGGTCCGTAAGAAGGTCCGAAAAGACCTTTACTGCGCTTTCCATGGACGCTCTTCGCATACCACAGAGCAATGCCGAAACATCAGGCAACGTGGCAACACGCAAGATACTAGACCACAGCAAGGAGCAACCGTCGAAGCACCTCGTGAAGCAGCCCAAGAACAACCCCCGGTCGAACAACGTCAAGATGCACAGCGAAGAGTAATCCAAGTGATTACGAGGGCCGACCCGCTCGGCCATTTGTCCAAAAGGCAGAAAAAGATGCAGATCCGAGCGGTCCACAGCATCACTTCGACGGGGGAGGGGGCGCCGCAGTATATGAACCAGCCAATTTCTTTCGGGCCAGAAGACGCCGAAGGAGTCATGTTCCCACATCAAGATCCACTGGTAATATCAGCTGAGATAGCCGGCTTTGAAGTCCGGCGAATCCTGTTCGACGGAGGGAGTTCGGCTGATGTCATCTTCGCCGAGGCGTATGCTAAGATGGGGTTGCCCACCCAGGCTCTTACACCAGCACCAACGTCACTCCGGGGGTTCGGCGGAGAGGCAGTTCAAGTTCTCGGCCAGGCACTTCTGCTGATAGCTTTCGGCTCGGGAGAAAACAGACGCGAAGAGCAAGTACTGTTCGATGTCGTCGACATCCCGTACAACTACAATGCCATCCTCGGCCGTGCGACCCTGAACAAGTTCGAAGCCATTTCCCACCACAACTATCTCAAACTCAAGATGCCCGGCCCAGCGGGAGTGATAGTGGTCAAGGGGCTTCAGCCTTCGCCTGCGTCGAAAGGCGATCAAGCCGTAGTCAACAGGGCCATGCACAATGTCGAAGCCGAACTCCACAGCCGGCCAAAACACGCGCCAAAACCCACACCTCACGGCAAGATAGTAAAAGTGCAGGTTGACGATGCCGACCCCACAAAGCTCGTATCGCTGGGAGACGGCATGGGCAAACAAGAAGCTGAGAGCATCCTAGCGGTGCTAAAGAAGAACATTGATATCTTCGCCTGGGGCCCTGACGAAGTGGGGGGGGGGGGTTTCGGCAGACCTCATCATGTATCACCTAGCAGTCAAGCCGGATGCCAAGCCAAGAGAGCAGAAACTGCGTAAGATGTCCGCAGATCGTCAAGAGGCGGCGAAAGCCGAAGTCCAAAAGCTGCTCAAGGCTGGGGTCATTCAGGAGATCGTCCACCCAGAATGGTTGGCGAATCCAGTACTGGTGCGGAAGTCAAACGGCAAATGGCGAATGTGTGTAGACTTCACGGACCTGAATAAGGCATGTCCAAAAGACGATTTCCCTTTGCCGCGGATTGATCAGCTCGTGGATTCGACAGCCGGCTGCGAACTCATGAGTTTCCTGGACGCATATTCCGGCTATCATCAGATCCATATGAACCCACCGGACATCCCGAAAACTGCTTTTATCACCCCGTTTGGCACTTTCTGTCACCTCAGGATGCCTTTCGGCTTGAGGAATGCTGGGGCAACCTTCGCCAGATTGGTGTACAAGGTCCTTTGTAATCAGTTAGGGCGAAATGTGGAAGCTTATGTTGACGACATTGTCGTAAAAAGCCGTAAGGTTTTCGATCATGCGTCCGATCTGCAGGAGACTTTTGACAACTTGCGCACAGCGGGCATAAAATTGAATCCTGAGAAGTGCGTCTTCGGAGTTCGCGCGGGCAAGTTGTTGGGATTCCTGGTTTCTGAAAGAGGAATCGAGGCGAACCCAGAAAAAATCGATGCCATTCGGCAAATGAAGCCTCCATCAAGCACACATGATGTACAAAAGCTTGCAGGCCGAATTGCGGCGCTTAGCCGATTCCTCTCAAAAGCGGCCGAAAGAGGTCTCCCATTCTTCAAGACCCTCCGGGGCGCAGGAAAGTTCAGTTGGACACCAGAATGCCAAGCAGCGTTCGACGACCTAAAACAATACTTGCAAAGCCCACCAGCCCTCATAAGCCCGAATCCAGGAAGCGAACTGCTGCTGTACTTAGCAGCCTCACCAGCGGCAGTAAGCGCCGCCCTTGTTCAAGAAACAGAGTTCGGCCAGAAACCAGTTTATTTTGTCTCCGAAGCGCTGCAAGAGGCGAAGACAAGATACATCGAGATGGAAAAGCTTGCTTACACCTTGGTGATGGCTTCGCACAAGCTCAAGCACTACTTCCAGGCCCATAAAATAATGGTGCCTTCACAGTACCCTTTGGGCGAAATACTACGAGGCAAGGAAATCTTTGGGAGGCTTAGTAAATGGGCAGCAGAACTATCCCCGTTTGATTTGCATTTCGTTGCGCGCACTGCTGTCAAGTCTCAAGTGCTAGCCGACTTTGTAGCCGAATGGACCCCAGTGTCAACCTCTGAACCCGAGCCCGTCGAGCAGCCCTGGATAATGTGCTCCGACGGTTCATGGTCGCACAAGGGAGCAGGCGTCGCGGCAATTCTCATTTCGCCGAACGGTGTACCAGTTCGGTACGCCGCAAGGTTGCAGTTTAACACAACCAACAACGCAGCAGAATACGAAGCCATTCTTCTAGGCCTAAGAAAGGCGAAAGCACTGGGAGTTCGGCGCTTGCTAATTCGAACCGATTCTAAGTTGGTAGCAAGCCATGTTGACAAGTCCTTTGAGGCGAAAGAAGAAGGAATGAAAAAGTATTTGGAGGCTGTCCGAACCATGGAAAAGTACTTCACCGGCATAACAGTCGAACACTTGCCCAGAGGCCAGAATCAGGAAGCAGACGCTCTGGCGAAATCTGCCGCTAGTGGCGGACCGCATTTGCCGGGCATATTTTTCGAGGTACTGCACACACCAAGCGTGTCTGTGGACAGTCTGGTCTTAACAATTGACCAGGTAAAACTGGGAGAAGACCCAAATGACTGGCGAACCCCGTTTGTTAAATATATCGAAACTGGCTGGCTTCCGGATGATGAAGCAGAAGCAAAGCGCTTGCAAATCAGAGCCACGAAGTATAAGTTAATCTCAGGCCAACTTTACCGTTCTGGGATGCTTCAACCTCTACTCCGTTGCGTTTCTTTCGCCGAAGGTGAGCAAATGGCGAAGGAGATACACCAGGGGCTATGTGGCGCTCACCAAGCTGCAAGAACGGTGGCCTCCAAGGTGTTTAGACAAGGGGTTTACTGGCCAACTGTGTTGAAAGTCTGTGCAGAGCAGATTAAGAAGTGCGAGAGCTGCCAGCGTCATGGCTGAAGTCAAACCGCGCCCCACTATGACTTGCAGCCCATTGCGCCAATTTGGCCCTTCGCCAGATGGGGACTGGACATCATTGGCCCAATCCCTTCGGCACGAAACGGGTATAAGTTCGCCATTGTGGCTGTTGAATATTTCTCTCGGTGGGTCGAAGCCGAACTCCTTGGTGCAATTACTTCGGCAGCAGTACAGAAGTTCGTGTGGAAAAACATTATCTGCCGGTTCGGAGTACCAAAGGAGTTCATCACCGACAACGGCAAGCAGTTCGACTCTGAAAAGTTCAGACAAATGTGCGAAGGGCTTAACCTGGAAATAAAATTCGCATCGGTCGCACACCCGCAGTCCAACGGAGCGGCCGAACGAACAAATGGCAAGATCCTGGAAGCACTAAAGAAAAGGCTCGAGGGGGCAGCGAAAGGCAAATGGCCAGAAGAGATGCTATCTGTTCTTTGGGCCCTGCGAACGACCCCCACAAGACCAACGAGGTTTAGCCCGTTCATGCTCCTCTATGGCGACGAGGCAATGACCCCAGCAGAGCTAGGGGCTAACTCACCAAGGGTGGTGTTCTCTGGGGGCGAAGAAGGACGCGAGGTGTCGCTCGAACTATTAGAAGGAGTAAGAGTCGAAGCACTCGAGCACATGCGCAAATATGCCGTAAACACTTCGGCAACCTACAACAAAAAGGTTCGACCGACAGATCTCTTGCCCGGTCAGCTCGTCCTAAGAAAAAAGGCGAACCCAGTGGCTGTCGGCAAGCTTGAATCGAAATGGGAAGGCCCGTACCTCATCAAGCACAAATCAAGGACGGGGTCTTTTCGGCTGGCAACATTGGAAGGCGAGGGGCTCGACCACTCCTGGAATGCTGCCTCCCTCAAGCGCTTTTATGTCTAGAATAGGTGGCACCCAAATCGCCAACTTGTAAAAATGTATATAGTCATGTAAGCCATTCGGCACTATGTACGCCTCCCGGCAAAAAAAAAAGGAAAAAAAAAGAGGAAAATGAAAAAAGAAAAAAAAACTGGATGTAGGGTTATTATCCGCCATGGAGGCCCGAACCAGTATAAAACCTCTGTGTCCTCTACCTTCTTTTTTTTATTGTGTGATTGATAACTTGTGGAAAAACCCCAAGGCAAACGCCTGATCAGCGAAAAAGCCAGGGGGGCGAAACGAATCGGCCGAAGCATCGCTCGCCGAACGTTGAAACCACAACAGCTTGTTTCGGAAATAACTAACCGAACGCCATTACATTCGATCAGCATGAAAGTAAAAGCGTCTATCGAAAACGGAAGACGAAAGCTGGAAAAGTCGAAGCCTATTTCGCTAATGTATGCAAAGGGGCCGACATGTTCCGACCCAACGAAAGCACGCGAAGTGACAATGCGAGAATAGCGAAAAGGAAGTAAAGCACACTTTTATTGATTCAAAAAAAAAAGGGAGGTATCGAGGATTACAACTCAAACAGTGCAATATAGATCACAAATAAATTACATCTTCGCCCTCGTGTCCCCTTTCTCCCCTGTCGGCTAAAGAATGATCGGGCGAACAAGGTTCGTCGTCGCTAATATCATACACCACTCTAAGGGGAGAAGGGGGCGAAACGCAAATTATGCCATAACGGCGCCGAAAGATCGCTTCCTGCCGATCGGTCTTCTGATGATTCCGCCAAAAGCGAAGCCATGTCGTCCAAACGTCTTGAATGAACAAGATCATAATCCTCCAGGGTTCGCTCAGGGTGACTCCGAAGCCACCCAGCAACCTTGAAAACCTTATAGCTGTGTCCATTTATCAGCATTTCACGATACACAGGCCGAAACGGGCATCGCATCTTCGGCAAATCTTTTAAAGCCACAAATTTCTCGTTTTGGTTTCGCCAACTTCCAGACGGGGGTCGAATACACAGTTTTCGGCGAATACCCTGGCAGATAATGCAGAAATGGCAAAAAACCAATCGAATAGTGAGAAGTAGGCGAAAGCATAACAAGGACCAACAGTAAAGGGCGAAAGGTAGGTCTGTTATACATATTTTAAATGCCCAACGACAACTTAGTCTCGGTTACAATAAAAAGGTTAGCGGCAGCCTGCCGAATATACAACGGTTCGCCACCCCTGGCGAACCCCAAAAAAAAACTATGAAAATCTAAAGAAAGGGCGGAGGGCCTCACACCTCTGGGTGATCCTGGGCATCACCTCCACCCCCTTCGGCCTCCACGTACTCTTCTTCGCGAAGCTCCGCCGCCTCAGCCTTCGCCAGCTGCTCCAAAAGGCGCGCCTTAGCGGTCGAGCGGCCGTCCCTCTGCTAGAATTGTTTTCGCCACGCACGAAGTGCGGGCGAAATGTCTTGTGAACTGATTTCCCAATCCCCTTTCGCGTAGTTGGGGAACTCGGCGACATGCTCACAGCCGAACTGCTGTAGGAGGCCCGTGGTAAAGGCCGCGGACACGCGCGCACAGCAGTCGCCGTACGCGGTGGCACAGTCCGAAACCGAACCACCAGCCTGCTAGGTCCATTCGGAGAAGTCAAAGGCAGAGGCATCTTCGGAAGGGACACCTCGCACTTTCGCGCCCATATCGGTAAGAGCAAGGCGAAGCGTTTGGCAAGCTGTTCGCGCGGACTCGGTAGTTTTCACCATCTCCCGTGAAAACCGCCGCGACTCCGCAGCAGCGCTTGCCTCGGCCTTGCAGACTTCCTGCCGAAGAGCCTCCATCTTCGACTCGGTAAGGTTGTAGTAATCCACAAGCACGGCGGAGTGGGCCTTTTCTTTTTGCAGTTCGGCCTTCAAGCGTTCGACTTCGGCCCTAGCTTCATTCCCTTTTTCCAGTTCCAACTGGAGCCGCTTGTTTTCGGCTTTCGTCTCCTTCAGGGTGTTAGCCAGGACCTCCATCTCAAGATTTTTGCGGCCTATTTCGTCATCCTTCGCCCGAAGACGGCTTTTGAACCCGTCAAGGCGGGCTCGCACGGTTCGCTCTGTTGAACAGTGAGCCGCAAGGATCTGGGCGCAAAACAAGAGCGGCGAAGAGAGCAAGTGTCAGCAAAAGCAAAGATAAGAACAGAGAAAAAGGAGGGGAAAGACGTACCCGAACCACAAGACTTTTTATAGCGGAGCACCCCTCATTGAACTCATTAAGTTCGGTGAACAGGCTCGGGGTGCCGGCAGGCATGATTAGATTGCTCACCCCTTCCACAAAAGGAAGGAGGTCTGCCCGTGTCTCGAAGTCGCCGGGGGCGAAGCGGGGCACCGCAAGCGAATACTCTGACGCGGACGTTTCGCCAGCCGCTCTCTTTCCCTTCGCCTCAGTCAGCGGCGATGCAATTGGCTGACGAGGAGGACTGCCGAAAACTTTCGCCGCGGCCGTCACGATCCTTTCCGCGGAGGCCGAAGCCCCAGCGGCAGTGCTACCACCCGCTCCAGTGCCGCCAAGTGGAGGAGCGGGAGCGGCTGAGAGATCCAGGCTGCGGCCAGCGGGCGAAGTCAGAGTCCCGTCAGAGGACTCATCGTCGCTAAAAACTCGAGCGATATCGACAAGTCCTTTCTTTTTAGCCGCCTTCTTGACGGGGCCTCCCTTCGCCGCCTTGCCAGAGGAGAACGCAACCAGAGCCTTCGCCACGTCCAAGTCTTTTTGGCGAAGGGGGGAGCTATTCGACTCCACCCCAGTCTCGTTATGGCCAGGACTTGGAGTGGGGGTATAACCGGGAGTTTCGGCGCGTCCCTCGGTCACCTCGACCGCGGCATTTTCGACCGCGGTCTCCGTCTCTTCTTCCTCCCCCTCTCCCTCTTCGCCGTCAAGTTCTTCGCCATCCTTGTCGTCAGCGTCAGAATCTGATGAAACAGGAGCCCTACGCTTCCTAGGGGCAAGCTTAACCTGACCGCGCGGCCGCTTCCGCGAAGGCCCTGCTTCGTCACCAGCCTTATGGGGATTCGCCCGAGGAGGCAATTCGCCGTTAAAAACCCGGTTCGCCCGACCAGTTGCCTGCCGTGTAAGCATTTGGCTGTACTCAACGACCGATACGTCGCCGATCATCTTACGGGCTTCGGCTTCGGCTTGGTCAAGGGTTAGCACTGCAAAGGAAAGGAAAGGAGTCAGGTTAAAAGGTCAAGCAGAGAGAGCTAAAGCGCGAAAGTATATGGCGAAAACAGCAGACTTACTGTTCATTCCCTCAGGGAGGACCAGCTTAGGCAAGCCATCAACCTCTTCGCTCAGGTTAACCGCAACCTGCCATGACTGGGAGAGGGGAAAGATGCGAAGCATGCAGAACTCCTCCACCAGGTCGCGGCAGCTGAGGCGGGAACAGACTTTCCTTAGCAGGGCGAACCGGGCCTCCATAGCGCCATCCACGGCGATCCTGGGTTTTCGATTCGGCGCAATAACCCTGCGCCGACACCGAAGAGCTTTCGCTGAATCAGAGCCGGCCTCGAAGGGGATGGTGTGGTAAAACCACCTCGCCATCCAATGGCGGTCCCACTTCGACATGGCAGCATTCGCTGGCCAAAGGTCGGACCGTTCGGGGCGAACATTGAAGTTCACGCTCCCGATCACCGTCTTCTTCGTCCCAGCCGGAGTAATCACCGTCTTGGAGTTCACGGTGGCGAAGAATATGGCGCCGAAGAGAGCAGCGCTAGGTTCGAACCCAGAAGTCCGACAAGCCCAATCGAAAATTGAGATCCGAACCAGCGTCGATGGGCTCAATTGGGGGAGCTCTACCTGGAAGAGGCGAAGGATCTCCGGCAATAGCACGTTGCACGGAAACCGTAGCCCTGCCTCAAAAAAGACGGCGAAAACCACCGTCCGATTGTCCACAGGCTTCGGCACCACAGCTTTCCCCGGGGCGAAAGCCTGCCCCGCAATCAACGCCCCAGAGCTGACTAGTTTCGCCAGCTCGTCGTCATCCACAAGGGAGGCCCCCAAAAAGGTGGTGTTATCGTCGTCGACCCGGCCAGGGTCCGGTCCGACCGCCTGAACGGGGTTTGGTTTGCGAGGGGCCATGGCGAAAGGCGTGTGGGCCGTGGCGAACCAATAGGGTAGGCGAAACACCTACGGATTCAAGAAACGCTGTGGAAGGAGATAACGAAGGAGGAGAGCGCACGCAGTAAAAGTGGCAAAGTGTGACGGTGAAAGGGAAAGGGGTGAGAATATATAGCCCACCGAGTCGACGTTTCGCATACCCTCCAATCACAAAGAGCCACGTGGCGCGAGGGTAGGCGTAACGGTAAAATCCCATCATCCGACCAGCACAGTAAAAAGCCCATTAAGGGAAAGCCCAATACTGTTCACTTCGGCCCGGAAAAAGTAATGATATTTTATTTGCAGGAACAGTACGGGTTTCGGCAGGAGCATCGATCGAAAGGGGGCGCCACATACCATACCACATGGTTTGCACGGTCTCGGCCGAAGCTCCGCTCTCACCCTTGCCCGCGAGGGGCTTGTTGGCGGATGGCATGAGTCCCTTCGACCGAATCTGCCGAAACCCATGGCGAAAACCACGAGCCAAGGATGATGCGAGGCGAAGGGTCGCACGAGTGCACGCCGAAGAAGGACGACTTCGCCATGCCGAAGAAGGACAACTTCGCCAGGACCGGTTCGCCCCGGCATCCAGCCCAGAGAAGGACAGCTTCGCCAGGTCCAGTTCGCCCCCGCGAGGGCCAAAGTAGCCTTCTCGGCCCACCAAGCATAGAGGCCATAGGGCCGGCGATCGCCCGATGGCCCATCAAGGGCCCATGAGCCCCCCTTTACGTTATGTAACCCTGTAAACGTCCCTTTCATAAGGGCAACTATGTAAATTCCTCAGTACAACCTAGACCCTAGAAGTGAGAATCTGTAACGGGGCTATAAATAGCCCCCTAGGGCCATGTAATACAGGGGAGAAAATTCAAGAAATCAATATACTTCGTTTCTTTCCAACCACTGTTAAGTAACCACGTCTTTCGACGTATGCGGTTGTCGTTTCGACAACACAGTTAATAGCGGCTAAATTGTAAATGAGAGTAAATAGCTAGACTCTTCTCAAACAACTATGGGCATCATCTTTTCACTTATGCTTATCAGGCAAAATTTGAATTTTCAATATTAAATTTGGAGCTGATTTTGAGATTTTTTTCATCGAAGTTTATTTTTCAGCCTTTGCTTTTAGATCGCTAAGAATACGTATATAAAAGTTTTATTGATAAATTATTTTTCGTTTACAAATAAGCCGTTTCGCTTATACCGCCAATAAGAGAAACAATGGCTTCGTATGTCTCTATATACATATATAATATATATAGCGGCAGCTATAGCCGGAAATTTAAAACGGCGAGGAATCTAATCTAACGGCACTTTCAAGAATAACGCCATACTATACATACCTGAGTCATCTCTATCTTGCTTGAAATAGAGGAATCCGAGCAGCAATCCAGCCAACGAACTCGTCAAGGCAAGAGCACCTTTTACGGCGCCATGGCCGACGCCGAGATCCCTCTGCGCGGAGAGGGACGGGAGCGTGAGCCGCTGCGCGCGAGTGATGAAATTTTCGATCTGAGATCAGGGGGGGAAACGGAGAGAGACTCACGAGGGTGCGGAGAGCGCGTGGCTTCGCTGGCCTAGTCCCCGCCGCCGCCGCCGATCGCCGCGCCTGCGCGCCGCGTGCCGAGAGCCTCCGGTCGAGGAGAGATGCGAGTGCGCGGAGGAACATGGGCCTCGAAATCTCGATCGATCGGAGGAGACGCCTCGATTTCTAGGGTTTTGACGGACTTCGCTGTGGGAGGAGTGGGAAGTGCGGATGCGCAACGGGTCGAACGGATTTCCGACAAAATCCGATCAAATTTTGTCAAATCAGATATTTAAAATCCAGTTTGATTTTCCCGTCGGTTTTTTTGTAAACACCTGAGGAGGGTCGCATGGGCCGTGCGCACGCGCAAAATTGGGCCAGTATGGGCTTCTACCTTTCCTTCTAGCGCGCGCCGGTGCAACTTGGACATCCACGTCTTGTGCTCTGCCGTGCCGGCGACGGCGGCGGCGGCGCTGCCACCGTGAACCGCGATGGCGGGCACGGCGATGAAGAACTCCTTCGCGCCAACATGGCCGCATGGCTAACGACCTTGTCATGAGAAACACCGGTCTCGACCTGATGATCCTGTTTTATTGTGAATATATACGCCACTAGACTATTAGTAAAAATGCATAATTTTTACAGGCAAAACTTGACATTTATTAGTACACATACATCAACTATATTATCTCATATTAGTTCTTAGCGTACACATGTTACTTTGGATTTTGGAGAAAGATGCCAAGTAGCTTTCGAATTTCTGTTTAACAATGTCCGGAATGTTTAAACGCGTACAGTTTTGAAGGCAAATACTATGTGGGAATAATAATATCGAACGAAGCACATCCCAGAACATATAAATCAATTCTTGCCAGTCTTCAGTACAATAGGAACAGTAGCAGCAGCCTACTCCATATTTCAGAATTCAGACAGATCCTAGTTTCTGATACCGCATATTGACAGGAAAACATTTACCTCTAATCACCTAGCAAGTACTATAGAGAAAAATGAACAGAAACAAAACTTGATATTGGACAACTTTTGTAGACAGTGGCTCTAATCATAGTAGTCTTCATCTGTCAGAAGAAAAAGAGAATGCTTTCATTAGTAATCTTAACAAAACCACCAGTAGTCCATTTTAGGAAGAGAGAAGGATAGATCTGATATGAATAGAAGTTCAAATTTAAACTTACGTGCTTCCTCCTCTTGGTTCCAGTCATCATCGTCGTCATCAAACTCGATATTCTACAGGAAGTTAAGGTATTAGAGTGCTAAAGAGATGATAAATTACAATTCCAAAAAAAAAAAAAAATGATTCATATGTGTTCCAACATGTGAAGAAACATACACACCACATAATTTTGCCAAAAAATGAGCCATCTAATAGCCGTTTTTCCACATAAATGAAAACCTCAAGGTGTAACTTCCAAGGTACCCACCTGATTATAATCATCATCTGAATTCTCCTCTTCTACTTCTTCCTCTTCATGTTCATCCTCATCATCCCCATCCTTTTCTGTTTTCTTGTCTCCGTCCTAGAAGTACAAAAAACCATATTAACATGGTGAAAAAGAGAAACAAACAAAACTAGCAAAAACACGGAATTGCTTTCTTGTTGGTGCTTAGTGCATCCATATTAGTATCATAGTCCACAGCCTCAGACCGAAAAGCAGTAACATGTCTAAAATGCATAGATGTTATCAAAAATTGATTTTAGATAGATGAGCTGATGAAAATTTGAAAAACTGAAAGATTAGGGATGATGCTCTTGCCTTGTGCTTCTCTTCAAGCTTCTCAAAAACTTCAAATGCCTGATCATCTGTCAAAAAAGGTCAGATCCAAGTAAGGATCGACACATATATGGATGAACAACATGTAGCAGTAGCATTGATAATTCAGATTTTATTGCTGCTAACAGACATGACAACAGAATCGTACAACCCCGCAAGCAATGCAGTTTGCTAAAGTTCATGACAGAAGCAAAAGGGACATCATTCTTTATGAAACAAACCTGAGCTTCTATCCCAACGCAGCTTCTTACTGCTTGGCTGTCCTCGCTTAGAACCTGAAAAGAAACAAAATGTCAAGAGAGTATTCTGCTGCAACAACATAGCAGATAAATTTTATATGTACAGAAATACAAAAAAAAAAATCAAGATTACCTTGCACTAGTTCCACAGGGAAATTTGCAGGAGTTAGTATAAGATATGACGCAAGAGCTTCACGTTTGGAATGTGTCTTACGTTTCCTATCAGAATACCTTTCAATCTCTTTATCATCATTCTCTGATGGGATATCAACACACAAAAAAAACTTATCAGAAATAGCTCTACAAAAGCAAGCACAAATCTCTACAAATGCAAGGAATGAAGCAAAACCAGAGGATGCTTGATTGCTTGGAAGGAAAAAAAAGAGGCTGAAATGTTCATTAATTTGTAAAAATGTTTCAATGGAGATATAGATAGGGCTAATACAAAAGAAGAGTAGGTACTAAAATGATGAATTTCTGGTTAAATTGAGCTCGCAGGGAAGCAAGGCCCAAAAGAATATTATGATTTATGGATTCTAGGCCCCATATCAACACCAAGCTGAATGCAAGAGAAAGTTCTCTGTGCATGTCGAAGTCAAAATTATGTAGTCCATCAAAGTTCAACAATATATAGGAAACCATAACAGGTTCCACTCAGTAAAACAGACAGTCAGTCCAAATAAGCCAGAGCTCCAGTAAAACACTTCAGTACCCAATTCTTTGACCCAACAACTCAAAATAAACATGAATTACTTCTTGTAACATGTGTTAACTATCTGACCTATGCTACATATATAGTCGATTTGTATTAATCGAGAAGCAAGATATCCTAATGGGCAGGAAGAAGAACTAAGCATTGTCACGATAAGTTGAGCCATAGTAGTACTTTTCTTGGGGACATCCTCCTCCAGGTGGTAGCAAGAAGTCTTCCAGAAATCCTCAAATTTCAAGGTGGACTGTATCAGAGCCTTCTCCTCCATGGTCGCCCTGGCGCACGTCATCTCCGGCAGGGTGATGTCCTGAATATACCGACGCCCAAATCCGGTGAATCGCCCCAAAAAAAAATCACACCACGAGCATGGCGAAAATCGCATTCAGCAGCAACAACGAGAGGAGAGGGAAAGAATGGGTGCAGGGAAGTGTGGGGATGGCGGAGCGGGGAATGGAGTGGAGAGGAGAGGAGGTTCACCGGGAAATCCTCGTGGGGGGTGTGCTTGGCCGGGTGGTCGAAGCCGTACCCTCCTCCCCGCCTCCCCCGGCCTCTCCCGCGGCCCCGGGACGCCATCTGGAGGGGGGACGGATGTCGATCGAGGCGGCGAACCTCTCCGCGCGGCAGAAGCGCGGCCGGAGAAGAGAACAGCGGCGCGGCGCGAGGGGAAGTGCGGCGTCGGCGGCGGTACCGCGCGGCGTGGTGGTCCCGGGCTGGCTGTGTTAGGGTAGGCGGTTGGGCTTTTTATGGGCCTCATGGTGACTATTGGGCTTTGCGAGCTACCAGGTTGCACGTCAGTTCGGCTGTAGATGGAATAAGTTCGAGCATGTTTATTTTGAGGGACTGTCTGAAAATCATTCGACAGATTTTTAGTAGAAAATCAGTCGGATTTTCAAGCCACCACGACGTGCGGTTCAAATGAAAACATATCCACGTACGTCAGTCACCGGACGGTAATCACGTCAATGATGCTTAAAGAAAAGGAAAAACAAGCAACTTACATCTATTTACATCAACTTACATATATAATTTTAAAACTTACAGTGTAAATACACCGAAATTACATATGTAATTTTGAAACTTACAGTGTAAATACACTAAAATTACATATGTAACTTTGGGTACTTGCAATGTAAATTTATTTTATGAAAAATATAACGGTATATATAGTCCCAAAAATATCAAATCACACCTCAAACAATTAAGTTAACTATAGTGCAACAAAACAACGATGAGTAAAAAATTCCGTACATGTAAAACAAAAATTACACCCGCATATACTTAAAATTACATTGTAATTGTAGTGCACTTACGTTTTAATCGTGGTATAACTATGTTGTGAGTGGGTGTAGTGTAACTGCAGTGAAAGTTTTAAAAAAAGTTACGCATAGAAAGAAAGTAGTCGTTTGCTGCTTGCTCAGTTGGTACGATGCATGTCGTAGCATCCCGACATCATGGGTTCGATTCCCTGTTCTAGCGACATTTTTTTTTTCACTCAATGGCACATACACGTATCTCAAAGTAAATCATACGGTCAACAAATCGACTGATTTTTAACAGAAAATCTGTCGCCAGATATGTAGCAATTCCGTTATTTTGATGCCAAAAAAACCTTACCAAATTTTGGCTATGGCATAGTTACTAAAATTTTGGCAGGGTTTCTTATATAGTTACCAAAATTTGATAGCAAACTAAATATAGCCACTTTTTGTAACTTTACCAAAATTTAGTAAGGTTAAAAATAGCATCAAAGTGAACACGCCCTTCATTTTAGGTCCCTCAACTTGCCAGCGAAATTGATTTTTATATCCTTAGACCGAAATATCAGATACAACGGGTCATTAACTGTTAAAACCGTGTAATGTAGGTCCGACAGAAGTATGACATGTGGTTTTGTCCGACGTAAAAATTTGACCCGAATTAATAATGTTGAGTCAGTGTGAGCCTCACATGTCAATGCCTCTTCACCTATATCTCTTTGTTCAGTTGTGACTGAGAAGCATGGCGGCCGGCGACGGGTGGTGAAGAGGACAGTCGCTCACGGGAAAAGATAGCTCGATGGAGGAAGGACACCGACGGTGGCCATCGATGACGGCGATGGCAAGGCAGACTAGAAGAGAGGCAAGATCCGGGAGCATGACATCGTCCTCCCCTCACCCCTCGCTCCCCTCGCCCGTTCTTCCCCCACAGCCGCACGGGACGGGAGCCGGCCTCGCCGCCCACCGGAGGCAGCGTCCTGTCTCGAGTTCGCTCAGAAGCCGCTTGTCCTCCTCCTCTCTCCACGACCCCATCCGCGAACGCCGCCTCTACCGCCCACATCAACTCCTCCACCCACATCGCCGCAGAGGTGGGTGGTGATGGTGGCTGTTGCAGAGAGGCGCAAAGAAGGCTCTGTAGTGGTGAGCCCTTGCCGGAACCAGGATAGCCACGCAGACTTGGAATAGGGAGACCTCTAGTAATGTTGAACCCGAGAGCCTATCGGCGGTGGCGCGCGGCGCAAATTGGTAGCGGGGAAGAGCCAGTGGAGGAAGAAATCGGGGCGACGAATACCGAAGTCAACGGGTGGAGGTCCCCTCCGCTTGCCGGCCATCGGCCATGGCTTGAGCCCCACCCTTCCTCATCCCCTTACTCCTCGTCTCCTCCTTGCTCACGCCTTTTGCCGCAGTGGCTGCATTCGTCGGCCTCGAGTCCTTCCTGGCGGCGGTGACTACCCGCGACCCCTCTGCTGGCAATAACACCTTCGGCGCCCTCCCCACCCCGGTCCTCCGTCAGTTCTCGGCCTCTTCACCTTCTTCAGATGATGAGCTTTGCAGCCCCACGAGAACAGGAGAACAATTCAGATTCACTTCAAATGGATAGCATCAATTTGAACAATAAAGGTGAACGCAGTATTTCTGATATTTGATTTACTTAAGTCTTTTCTAACTCATGAATGATATGTATAATCTGTACTGATTAGTTTAGAAACTCACCAAAATTTTGATCCGATTTAGTTGATCAATTTGCAAAATCCAATAAGAAATGGGATGAGAAATTTGATTAGTTCGCAGCAAAAAAAGAATCATGAGCTAAGTTTAAAATCAAATACTAGCAGTACGAGATCTAAATTGGAACATATAGTTATATCCTGTTTAAATTCAGAACTAGTTTACTAATTTACATGATTTCTTATATGTGGATACAAGGTTACAAGTCAAATTACAATACATTTCTGATAAAAATTACAGAAAAAAACTATTGTAATTTTTGGTTGAAAGCATTTTACCTGAAATTACAAATTTTAGCAGTGTACATTTTGTGAAAATTAGCAATACAATCAAAATAAACTTGTAATTTCAAACAATGTTTACAGAAAGAAAATTATAAGGGTTGCCACCAATCATAGTTGATAGATTATTTAGTTGATAAATTTTTGGTTGAAAGCATTTTAAACACATAAGGTTTAGTATATTTGAAATTTGCAAGTTGATAGGTGCTAATTGGCACACTCTAATTAGTACACTAGAATATAGCAGATCTTGGTGCTAAAAAGAAATCAAACAGTTTTTTTTTTTAAAAAAAGTACGTTTAGTTGAAATGCCACAAAAGGTAAGATTTGTGGAAACATTTGGAAGATTTAAAGTTGTTGGAACAACTAAAAAATACAGTTAAGTTGTTGGTAACAATATTTGAGTACATCTTTTAGTTTTATCCCAACAAATATTCGATTACAATCGCTTAATTATTTGAACATTACATCCATAAGGCGTACAGAAAACACAGGACACGAACAAGGGATTTGGATCCGGTGCAGTTGGTAGTGTGACTGCAACTTATGCAGTCCACTATCAGCTGTTAGATCCGGATCCAAGGGCTAACATGCGTCCGGGTACTGTAGATAACTGTAGCAACATTGTTTAGTACTGCTTTTACATTCACTGTAGCTAAGGATCTAGTCCGTTCATCAACAAAATAGATGGCTCCTTTTGCTTGCAGTAGCTTAACTTGCAGTCCATATACAAACTGCATGCGATCCCAATTCACGAAGAAGATATACTAACAGACTTGCCGATCGATTCGATGAGCATATACGGTTGACTTGACTTAGCCTATAACCCCGGTGGATCGAACAACGGGTTACTACACATTATTGGAGGAAAAGAAAGTTCAAAACGGAATTGAAACGACAGGTGATCGCACACACATACATATATGACCCAAACAGGCCTGGTGATCATCGACGTGGCAATTAATCGAGGACCGCTTGAAGGACGTCGAGCACCGGCGATGCCAGCCCGCCGGTTGCTAGGTCAATCGCTATCATGAAGCTTTTCTTGAGGAGAAACTTGCTGACGCTAGTGCTGCGGCTCCGCTCAACAACAGCAGTAGTGTTCCGAGCATCACTGGTAGTTTGGTTGGCACCGCTGCTGGTGTTGCCGGTGCCCTGGCCACGGCTGCTACTGTTGTTCTGGTTGGTGGTGCTGCCGCTACCCTGACCGACACCGCTTGGCGCGCCAGAGACGCACCCGATATGTAGCCGATAAGACGGAGACGTACAAGGGCCACAGATGTAGTGCCACACGGGCAAACGTTCAGGGCAAGCATTGCAGTGCCCTGAAGAAGGTACCATGTTGAGGTCGTGGTGTGGGTGAAGCGGGCTGCGGATCGTCTGAGGGAGCAACGTGCACAGGGGGTGCACGTCGAACTTGCACTGGATGCAGCGGTACACGAAATTTCCTGGGGGACAATGCTCCATGCAGAGGTCACATACCCATCCTTTATTCTCAGGAGGCATGCGGCAGAGCGTGAGGGTGTGCCACGGGTGGGCGAAGAAGGAGATGGTCTCCTTGAAGTAGTCGGCGCACGCCTCATGGATGTCGAAGTCGCAGGCGTTGCAGCGGTAGCCGACGAGGCCGGAGAGCTTGGCTTCGCAGATGTCGCAGACATGGCGCGAGGCGCTGCTGTACGGGGTCTTGAGAAGGCGGTGTTGTGGATGGGCGAAGTGTGTTATGTGGGCATCAGTTGCCATGTCTTTGGCTACGCTCAGAACGCCCAATCTCTCTCTTGGCCTAGTTTTTGGCTACAGTACTGTGTTCTACTACTTAGTATTTCTATAGATCGATCAGACTACTCCACGGTTAGTGTCTGCCTGTCTGGCTTCGGCGTGCCTCTAGGCGCTCAGCATACATTTATACCATCTTCACAGGCTCACAGTCTACTGCAGTAATTAATGATGTGGTGTTGTTTGACTCAGTGCCCATTTCTGTATGGAAAAAAGTCCAAATTACACCCGCTAAATTATTAGACGAGTGCAAATTAACCTCCTAGACACAAAAATCATACATTTTTCACTCTCAACTATTACACCCTCTAAATTATTGGATGAGTGCAAATTAACCTCTAGACACGAAAATCATACATTTTTCACTCTCAACTATAAATATTTTCATGAACGCCATATTAATATTAATATTGAATTTTTTTATTGAATTAAAATCCCCTTAACACAATCCAAAATAGTTTTGGTCCTATATTATGACAGCTCAATCAATAATTTTCATAATAAATCAGTGGAACCCACCTGTAAGAAGAGATGGACGGGTCCTACCAATTTTTTTTTTAAAAAATATTGACTAGTCTATCACATAAGAGCAAAACCAATCTAAAGTCTAGGTGGTAATTCTTACTCACTCACTAGTTTGGAGGTCTAATTCAAACTTTTTTTCCTTTCCCTAATCCCTAGTACCAATTGTTTCAGCGTATTATATAGTAATATGACCATTGACAGGTCGTTCGTCTTTATGATAAAGAGCATTGCAATAGAAAAAATAGTCTTATATATAAACTTCTTCCTTATAATGATTTCAACATTTTATTTAATTAGTCGCGAGTTATAAAAAAAAAATCAAGATTCGTTCATAACGTGGCACAATCAACATTTTTATAAGAAATTTGTATGTAACCAACTCCACTAAAAAAAATTACCGCATATTCTCTCTCTCTCTCTAAACTTCTGTCTTTTTGAGCGGGTGTGCTGGGAGCCTGGGATGGCCAAACTGGAGCCTGCAGTTTCAAGATAAGCTTCGCTCGTGTGATCTATGGTGCATGTTTATTATGCTTTTTTTTACAAACACACGTTTACTCACCCTTATAAACACACGTATACCATATTTCTACGTGCATATCCGAAAAACTGGACCGACACATATTTAGATTGATGAAGTTATCATGAATGTCTTGCTAACGACGGGTACGTCGCCTATCACTGAAAAAATAAATAACCATAAATGCGAGCATCCGTGTCAAGTCTAGGATTTTGAAATCGGGTAGATTGATTCTACCAAAGGAACCTAACTAAATGAGCTATGCTCACTTCGTTAAACTGGCCAATTATTTTTTTTAACGAACCAGCACCAGATAATACCGACATATTATATAGAGTAAGAGTAAAACTATTTACAAGCATGTTTCTCTTACGCGAGTTGTGCTAGTTAATTAGCTAGGCGAAAACAAGCTAAGGGTGTGTTCTAAACCAGGGATAAAAACAACTCATTAGCTGCACATAAAGCGAGAAACGTGATTTGTATATAATTTGAGTAATAATTATTTAAAAATAAAAAATTTATCTATCTTTTTTAAAATAACCTTTATACATAAATTTTTTGTACGAAGTCTGTCATTTAACATTTTGAAAAATATGCTCATGAAAATCAAGGAAATAGCCAAGCTGATTCTAACGGGGCAGTATACTACCTATTGAGAATCATCTGTGTCATGCATGGAGATCGTCACACTGGTCAATAAATTAACATGCATCAACATACATATAGTCATCACATTCCCATAAGACAAGTTGTACATTGATCACTGTATTGTTGCAATATCCCTCCACGATCAAATTAAGGCTTACTTTGGGCTTGGTCGCTCCAATCAATTAAGAGATTGACTCTGAGATTGATGATATACAATGTTCAATTGCGAGATTAGCTATCGAGACTAACGTATATCGATGGTGATACTTGGAAAAAGTCTATCAGTCCGGCGACTATAACCACCCTTCTATTACATGTGTTTACACGTTGTTTACATCAATTCGCTTAATTTTATAATAACTACTCCGTATTAACAATGTGAATAAGTATGGGTAGAATATAATTGCATGAAGGAACATTAACAAATTTATCATAATTTGTAACTAAGAATATTATCATAACAATAAATAATTTAGCATACATTACCGTGACATTTACCACAATCTGTTGAATTTCTAAATGTTCATTTGAAGTCATATTGTAAATATGTTGTAATATGAAAAGCCCAACCCATCTTTTGGTTGAACGAAACATTGAGTGCAATGGCTACAGTTATGGTTTTTATTCATCTTTTGTGCCGCTGCTTTGTGCTCCCTATGTGCGCAGGCGCAGCCATAACCGCCTTCGCTGCTGCTTGAGCTCCGACCTTGGCTGTGTTTAGATCGTGTACCAATTTTTTTTTAAAATATACAGACACACATTTGAAGTATTGAACGTAGATTAATAATAAAATAAATTACAGATTCCGCATGTAAACTGTGAGACGAATTTGAAAAGCCTAATTAATCTGTCATTAGCAAATGTTTACTGTAGCATCATATTGTCAAATCATAGCGTAATTAGACTCAAAAGATTCGTCTTGCAATTTACAGTCAGACTGTGCAATTGATTTTTTTCGTCCACATTTGATGCTCTATACATGTGTCCAAATATTTGATGTGATGGAAAAGTTGGAAGTTTGAAGAAAAAAATTGGAATCTAAACACGGCCCTTGTTGCCATCTCCCCGGCTGTTGCATGACCGGATGAACCCCTTATCCCCTCTTATATTCAACAGTAAACGATATACTACTAACACATAGTTAATTAAAGAGGAATATGCAATTGGTATCGCACATCCAGTATAATTTTAATCACTAACTACGATTTACTTTAAAAACCTAACCATGACTAAAGTACCACTCTAGTAAGAAAATGGGAAATTCAGTTGTGTGGTAATTGCAATGTGCTCAAAATAGAGCTAACATGTTAAAAGAGCAGAATAAAGTCAGTTCGGGAGGATTATTATTTCTATTTCTCCCTTCTTCTAGCTACTTTCTTCCTGTAAGCAGAATGAAACAATTAGTATTTGCTCCTCATTTTTTTATAGTCAAACTAAAAATTGAAATATATCGTTGTGTTAAAAACAATGAAAATGGCTGGTCCAACATGATAGAATATATTGTGTTCCTATAAGCTGCAAAAACATTAACACATATCTAAAAAAATGCAGAACAACGCTTCCAATTTGTAAACTCTAAATACTACGATCATTATTATCTGCTATGATTCAAACATTTATAATTTGATCTTCCAGTTTTTCAGAAGGTAATTAATTTGTCATGTCTAACACTTCAGCAACTTCTTAATTTCCAAATACCTATTATTAGCAAGGAGAAAGAAGAACAGGGTTACCTAAAAAGGATTAAATATAATTTGAAGGACAGATCTTTGCCCATCTCTATATAGTAAACAGCGTGTGTGCATTCATGACAACCTAAACTTTAGTACTGCTATATAAATTGGCGTAAAGAGATTCCACACTGAGGATTAAAAATAATTTTAAGGACAGAGGTTTGTCCATCTCTAAATACTTTTAAGGCAAGTTTATGACAATTCAAAGATCAATTAATTAATTTAGACCAGTTCCAATGTCGATCTATATAATTGGCAAGAGATATATATGAATATAGTAACACCTATTGCTCCAAACAAAAATGTGAAACTCTGAATTAAGGATATTATATATCTCTTGCCCTTGACTAAATCATAGGCCACGATCAGTGAGCTAGCTAGTGAGCCAGTGAGCGTACACGTCGAATCATTTTTTTTTTATAATGAAACAAATTTTGACCTTTATTTTGAAGAAGCTATAACCATTATGTCGGATCGATTAGTAGTGCACGTATATATGCTCACCTGTCAAATCTTGATTTGGTAAGTAACAAAAACACATAAACATAAATTAATATGTCAATTAGCAACTATTCGCAATAATTAACCTATTGGCTTAGCTAGGGGACAGAAAGTGGTGGAGCTAGAAAATTTATAAATCCTGGACAAGCCTAACTAAAACGGTAAAATCACTACCACTTATTTAATGTTTATATGCTCATTTCACTATCAATTGAAGACACAACAATTTTCTAACAAAAAAAACAGTTCAATATGCATGTAAAATTTCACTATAGCTTGAAAAGCAAGATGATTTTATTATAAAATAGACGATTCATATGCATGCTAGTTGAGTAGGTCACGTCCTCCATTACGAGACAGGCAAATCAACAACGGTGTTTAGGCCCTAATTGTATGATTAATGAAAAGTCAGCCTGCTCAACTTGTCCGGAAGTCAACGAATCGATGGATTTTAAAGTAGATAAATAACTCCATCTCGATGGGTCAGCATGCGCAGCCCGGGCAACTGCCCATGTTGGCCAGGTAGTTAATTAATCTGTTGCTGGACAGACAATCATCATGGGCAATTTGGCAGTTGACAATTAACAATGCCCACTAGCATTCTACTCCTAATTATATAGCCTACTTGTCTCTCCCATTGCGGATTTTGCTCAAAAGTACTCCCTCCGTCTAAAAAAAGGCAAACCCTGAGTTTCCGTGCCAACGTTTGACTGCCCGTCTTATTTGAAATTTTTTTATAATTAGTATTTTCATTGTTGTTAGATGATAAAACATGATTAATACTTTATGCGTGACTTATCTTTTTAATTTTTTCTTAATTTTTTCAAATAAGACGAACGATCAAATGTTGTACACGGAAACCATGGTTTGTCTTTTTTTGGATGGAGGGAGTATGCATCTATGAGCAAGTTCAATAGTATAGTCCACCACTAGCTCCAATTTATCTATAGCCGATCTAATAGCCAATTCATACAATAGTTGCTTACTATACTATTAACATATGGTCCCACCTGTCATACACACATTACATCTTGGAGTCCGTGCTGTAGCTGGCTACAGATCTGTAGCCCGCTGCTCTTCTCTCTCATCTTTTATCTCATTAAAATATGTTTATAACTGGCTAGTAGCCCGCTATTGTACGTGCTCTAAAAAGACTCTTCACAGTAGCAAGCTAGCATAGACATCTTGTGTCGTTCTTCTCCAATCCTAGGTTATACATACCTTTGGTTCGTCTTCAAGGCTCTTAATTGGTCGTTGGTTCCGCGCGTCTTTGAGACAAAGTTAGGTAAAATTTTTCACACTTTGCATCCAAATTAGTTTGTTTATATAGTAATGTGTCGGTGATATGGGACCGGGAGTATTGCGCCCGGAGGCTTGAGGCAGATGGAATCGCCCACGTGGCCTGGCACCTTCGGGGACGTCGGGCCCGAGGGTGAGGTGTCCGCCCTCCTCCTGATTTCCCCAAGGGGGGGTCGGGTTGCTCCTGCCCCGGCCCCGAGGGACGAGGTGCCCCGACCCCCTGTGGGGTTTGCACTATGTACATAGGTTGGGTGAACACGGTAGGGCTCACCTAACCGCATTTATTGCGGTCTGGTCAAGCGTGTCACGCTGCATGCAGCGCAATGCAGCGCGCTCTTTTATCCGGTCTGTGACCAGTCACAGACCGGTCGGATCAACGGTTAGGTGGCAACTGGCGGTCTGACGCACGCCTCGCCCCGTCCCGTCAAGACGAGAGCCTCTAGGCACACGTCTCCAGCCGGAGCTAGCGTGTTACCTCTTAGAGATGGCACGTTAGCCCTGGTTAGATGAATACCAGGCTTCATCCCAACCATTACAGGCAAGATGCTACAAAAAGAAGGGTGATCATGCAGATCGCTGAACTGACGCATAGAGGACAAGAATGACCGATCTGTGACCGGTCTGACACTGGTCGCGTCAGCAACAGACAGCCACGATCCCACGTTGCGCCTGTCTCCGCCGGGAGTGGAGGTAGGTGTGGGCTGTCCCATCGAAGTGTCATTCGGGCGGCAACCATACCAACCTCCGTCCATAAAGAGAAGAAAAGTCCAGTTTGGAAGGGAGAGGGTACATGTGGTATCCCCTTAAGATATAAAAGGAGGACCATGCCCACAAAGAGAGGGGACTGGATTTTCCCGGGAGAGGAGAGGGCTGGTTGATATTTTGTAACTTGCTCTTACACAGATCCACAAAAAACACAGGAGTAGGGTATTACGCTTCCCAGCGGCCCGAACCTGTATACATCGTCCGTGTCTCGCGTTTCTTCCTGGCACGCGATCTTTCCACATACAGAGAGAGCTTGAGATCTCACCCTAAGCCCCCGGCCGAACTGGCAAAGGGGGGCCTGCGCGGTCTCCCGGTGAGGAGCCACGAGCTCCGTCATCTGGCGCGCCAGGTAGGGGGCTCAGCGTGTGTTTTCTGAGCTCTCATACTCTTCCGTGTGCGCCAAGTTTCCCTTGTTCAGCCTAATGGCCGAGCAAGCAAAGGCGCACGACCTCTCTCCGAGTGTGAGCGGCGACGACGGGGAGCCAAACCCGCGCCATCGAGCTCGTACTCCCCCACCTCCTCCGCGCCAAAGTCCTAAGCGGGGGGAGGCGCTCGAGAGGGTTGAAAAACCCACAGCATCACCAGTCGCAGGTGATGCAGGAGAGCGGCGAGACGGGGAGCGTCGCCTCCTCGTCTACGGTGACGGCAGCACGCCCCAGGGAGCGCTTCAGGCTGCTGGCGCGCTCCTACGTCACCCGCCCGTCGTCCCTGACCCGGAGTCTCCAGCCCAGCGATGGCTGGACGACGTGGCCAACTTGGTCATGACGGCACAGCAGCGCCTGGGTGCTGGTGGACGGTCCGCCACCACCAGGACCTCCGGCGCCGCCACCTCCGGCTCTGTGTCATCAAGGCGGAGGGCGCGGCGAGCGGCGGCTGCTGCACGCCATTCGGCTACCACTCCCTCGTCGGCGCCTCCGACTCGGGAGGATCAGCATGAAGAGCCGGATGCCCGCCTCGACATCGAGCGCCGACGTAGTGATCGGCGTGCTCCCCGCGCAACGGAGGGTGCCTCTTCGTCCAGGGTGTCACCTCGACATGGACGTGAGGACCAGCCCTCCGTGCCCCCGGTTGGTGGTGTTGGCTGTAGAGCCTTTGTGGCGAGTCTTCGGAATGTCCGTTGGCCCCCAAGGTTCCGGCCCACCATCACCGAGAAGTATGATGGGAGCGTCAACCCCACCGAGTTTCTCCAGGTCTATACGACCGGGATCGAGGCCGCTGGGGGAGACGACAGGGTCATGGCGAATTTCTTTCCCATGGCCCTGAAGGGACAGGCGCGGGGTTGGCTAATGAACCTGCCGCCCGCGTCGGTCCACTCCTGGGAGGATCTGTGCCAGCAGTTCACCATGAACTTTCAAGGCACCTATCCACGCCCAGGTGAAGAAGCGGACTTGCACGCAGTACAGCGAGGGGATGATGAATCCCTTCGCTCGTACATTCAGCGTTTCTGCCAAGTCCGCAATACTATACCTTGCATCCCTGCACACGCGGTGATCTACGCGTTCAGGGGGGGTGTGCGGCACAACCGCATGCTCGAAAAGATTGCCTCCAAAGAGCCCCAGACTACCGCAGAACTTTTTCAGCTCGCGGACCGAGTGGCTCGTAAGGAGGAGGCCTGGACCTGGAACCCCTCCGGTTCCGGTGTGGCAGCTTCGGCCGCCCCCGGATCCGCCGCTCAGACAGGGCGGCGTGACAGGAGGAGGAAGAAAAGGTCGGTCCATTCCGGCGACGAGGGTCACGTCCTCGCCGTCGAGGGCGCTCCGCGGGCCACCCGAAAGGGGAGGCCTGCGAGCGACAAAAAGAAAGAGGCTGGTACTCCCAGCAGGGAGCGCCCAGCCAGCAAGTGGTGCTCCGTCCACAACACCTCCCTCCACGATCTCGCGGACTGTCGCGCAGTCAAAAACTTGGCTGAGCGAACGAGGAAGTGGGAGGAGGACAGGAGGCAGGAACGCCGTGAGGGCAAGTCCGCGGCAGTTCCCTCCGGTAAACGGCGAAGTGAGGCCAAACAGAAGGCCCCCGCCGTTGACATCGATGACGGTGATGATGACCTAGGTTTCCAAGAACCTGGGGCCACCATTGCCACTGTCGACGGGGGAGCGTGTGCTCGCGTTTCTCGCCGGAGTTTCAAGGCCATGAGGCGAGAGCTTCTCGCCGCGGCCCCTACTCATGAGGCGACGCGTCGGGCGCGGTGGTCGGAGGTGGCCCTCACCTTTGACCAGACCGACCACCCACCGTGCGTTGCCCGGGGAGGGCAGATTGCGATGGTGGTTTCTCCCACCATCTGCAATGTGAAGTTGGGGCGTGTCCTCATAGATGGAGGAGCGGCTCTCAACATCCTTTCCCCCGCGGCCTTTGATGCTATCAAGGCCCCGGGGATGGTGCTCCAGCCGTCTCAACCGATCATCGGTGTGACGCCGGGGCACACATGGCCGTTAGGTCACATCGACCTACCGGTCACCTTTGGTGGATCAGCCAACTTCCGCACGGAGCGGGTGAACTTCGATGTGGCGGACCTCAGTCTGCCCTACAACGCGGTCCTGGGGAGGCCCGCGTTGGTGAAGTTTATGGCGGCGGTCCACTACGCCTACCTCCAGATGAAGATGCCGGGCCCCGGTGGCCCCATCTCTGTCCGTGGCGACCTTAAAGTCGCGCTCGCTTGCATGGAGCAGTGCGCGGACCACCTCGCTGCTGCGACCAAGCCCGAGGGTGGTGACGAGAGGCTTGGCACCTCTGCCCCCACCGCCCCGAGGCAGCGGATTGCCACATGCGACGAGGTCCCGGTCAAGGAGGTTGCCTTGGGCGACGGCCCATCCAAGACCACACGGATCGGTGGTCTTCTGGATGGCAAATAGGAAGACGCGCTCGTCTCCTTCCTGCGGGCAAACGCTGACGTCTTCGCATGGAGACCAGCGGACATGCCCGGGGTCCCCAGGGAGGTGATTGAGCACCGTCTCGCCGTGCGGCCGGGCGCAAGGCCGGTCCGGCAGAAAGTGCGGCGGCAGGCCCCGGAACGTCAAGCCTTCATCCGCGAGGAGGTGGCGAGGCTTCTGGAGGCCGGATTCATCCGTGAAGTCATCCATCCGGAGTGGCTGGCGAACCCGGTGGTCGTTCCCAAGGCGAACGGCAAGCTTCGGATGTGCATCGACTACACCGACCTTAACAAGGCATGTCCTAAGGATCCTTACCCCCTGCCTCGCATAGATCAGATCGTCGACTCCACTGCGGGGTGCGACCTTTTGTGTTTTCTAGATGCATACTCTGGTTACCATCAGATTCGCATGGCTAGGGAGGATGAGGAGAAAACTGCGTTCATTACCCCCGTAGGAACCTATTGTTTTACATCAATGCCCTTCGGGTTAAAGAATGCAGGTCCTACTTTTCAACGTACTACTCGAATTTCTTTGGGTAGCCAAATAGGACGTAATGTTGAGGCTTATGTCGATGACTTGGTTGTAAAAACGCGCAACCAAGAAACTTTACTTTCAGATCTAGCGGAAACTTTTGAGAACCTCCGCTCCGCCCGCATAAAGCTGAACCCCGATAAGTGTGTGTTTGGTGTACCTGCGGGCAAGCTTCTCGGGTTCTTGGTCTCTGCCCGAGGCATTGAGGCCAACCCCGAGAAGATTCGAGCTATCGAGCGGATGCGCCCCCCCAGCAAACTTAGGGATGTGCAATGCGTCACCGGTTGCATGGCCGCCCTAAGTCGTTTCATATCAAGGCTGGGAGAGAAGGCGCTACCCTTGTTTAAGCTCCTCAAGCGCACGGGGCCGTTTACTTGGACGGAGGAAGCTGAACATGCCCTCACTCAGTTAAAGGCATATCTCAGCTCTCCCCCGGTTCTAGTCGCCCCGGAGCCAAATGAGCCCCTGCTACTTTACTTAGCGGCGACCCCCCAAGTAGTTAGTGCAGCATTGGTTGTGGAGCGCGATGAAGACAATCCTCATTTCGTGCACCCCCATTCTGTGCTAACTTGGCCCGGGAGCGAGCGGGGAGGAGAGGCCCCCGAGTCGGACGGTGGCCTACGGCCCCTGACGACCGGAGCCGGCCCTCTGCCCGCTTGTCAGACGGTGCTAGGTGCCCCCGACCCTCAGGAGGGCCCCAAGGCCACTGCGGGAAGGCCGCACTTAACGCCCTTTGACCCCGAGGCTAACCCTGTGCTGACTCGACCCGGGAAAGAGCAGGGAGAAGAGGCCCCCCGAGCCGAACGGAGGCCAGAGGCCCCTGACGACCGGAGTTGGCCCTTTGCCCGCTTGTCCGACGATGCCAGGAGCCCCCGACCCCCAGGACGGCCCCGAGGCCACTGAGGGAAGGCCGCCCCTTTCATCCTCCGACCCCAAGGTCATCGGCACAGAAGACAAGTGCGCCCCGAAAGGCCACTTGAACGAAGAACGCCCCGGGGATACGGCCCCTAGCAGAGAGGATCGGCCCCACCGAAGGGTGCAGCGGCCTGTCTACTTTGTTAGTGAGGCCCTCCGGGACGCTAAGACCCGATACCCTCAGGCCCAGAAGATGCTTTACGCTATTCTGATGGCCTCGAGGAAACTGCGCCATTATTTTCAGGCACATAGGGTCACTGTGGTTACGTCTTACCCCCTCGGTCAAATCTTGCATGATCGAGAGGGTACAGGGCGGGTGGTAAAATGGGCAATCGAGCTTTCTGAATTCGATCTGCACTTTGAACCACGCCACGCTATCAAGAGCCAGGCCCTCGCCGATTTTGTGGCAGAGTGGACCCCGGCTCCAGAGACCGTCTCAATCCCCGAGGCCAGCACGAACCCCTCGCAGCTGCCTCACACCACCCACTGGGTAATGCAGTTCGATGGTTCTCTGTCCCTCCAGGGTGCCGGTGCGGGGGTCACGTTGACCTCCCCGACCGGAGACGTCCTTAGATATCTGGTCCGCCTCGACTTTCGAGCGACCAATAATATGGCAGAGTACGAGGGACTCCTTGCCGGACTCAGGGTGGCAGCCGGACTGGGGATCCGCCGTCTCCTAGTGTTAGGCGATTCCCAGCTGGTCGTTAACCAGGTCTGTAAGGAGTACCGGTGCTCTGACCCGCAAATGGACGCCTATGTACGCCAAGTGCGGCGTATGGAGCGCCATTTTGACGGGATAGAGCTTCGGCATGTGCCCAGACGGGATAACATGATAGCCGACGAACTCTCACGGCTCGCGTCCTCGCGAGCCCAGACCCCACCGGGCGCCTTTGAAGAAAGGCTTACCCAGCCGTCGGCGCGACCCGACCCCTTAGGGGAGACGGATGCGCCTGACCGGCCCCCGAGGCCCGTCGGAGTCCAGGCCTCGGGACCCGAAGGGAGCGCTCCAAGCTCCCTTAGATTGATTGCTTGGATCTCTGAGATCCAAACATACCTTACAGATAAGACTCTACCTGAGGACCGCGAAGGGAGTGAACGCGTACAACGCATTTCCAAACGCTATGTGCTGGTAGAAGGGACCCTCTATCGGCGCGCGGCTAACGGAATCCTCCTGAAGTGCATTCCTCAGGAACAAGGCGTTGAGCTTCTTGCTGACATCCATGAGGGCGAGTGCGGAGCCCATTCCGCCTCGCGCACCCTGGTTGGCAAGGCCTTTCGTCAAGGATTTTATTGGCCGACAGCTCTCAATGATGCAGTCGATCTGGTCCGGCGATGCAGAGCGTGTCAGTTCCACGCCAAGCAAATCCATCAGCCGGCCCAGGCCCTGCAGATCATACCACTGTCATGGCCATTTGCTGTCTGGGGGCTTGATATCCTGGGACCGTTCAAACGGGCCCCGGGCAGGTTTGAGTATCTGTATGTTGCGATCGACAAGTTCACTAAGTGGCCCGAGGCTTATCCGGTTGTCAAGATCGATAAGCACTCTGCTCTTAAATTCATTAAGGGCATCACGGCCCGTTTTGGAGTGCCTAACCGTATTATTACGGATAATGGCACCCAATTCACTAGTGAACTCTTCGGCGACTACTGCGAAGACATGGGCATCAAGCTCTGCTTCGCCTCACCTGCCCACCCCAGAAGCAATGGCCAAGTGGAGCGCGCCAATGCAGAAATCCTCAAAGGCCTTAAAACCAAGACCTTCAATATTCTCAAGAAGCACGGCGATTCATGGATCGAGGAGTTGCCAGCGGTGCTCTGGGCAAACCGAACCACACCAAGCCGAGCGACCGGGGAAACGCCTTTCTTCCTCGTCTACGGCGCAGAAGCGGTTCTCCCATCCGAGCTCACCCTGAGGTCTCCTCGGGCCACCATGTACTGCGAGGCTGATCAAGATCAGCTTCGTAGAGATGACCTCGACTACTTGGAAGAGCGAAGGCGGCGCGCGGCCCTTCGAGCCGCGCGCTACCAGCAGAGCCTGCGGCGCTACCATCAGCGCCACGTCCGGGCCCGATCACTCTGCGTCGACGACCTCGTCCTACGCCGCGTCCAAACGCGTGCTGGACTGAGCAAGCTCTCACCAATGTGGGAGGGTCTGTATCGAGTGATCGGCGTCCCCCGGCCAGGCTCCGTACGGCTGGCCACGGGCGACGGCACTGAGCTGCCAAACCCGTGGAACATCGAACACCTTCGTCGCTTCTACCCCTGAGGGGGGGGGGGGTCGGGTGTCAGGTTTCGGGCTCGGGCTAACCCCGCACCCCCCTCGGGTGTGCAGGGTTAGCCGGGGGCTACCACACATGCACAGCCTTACTTTTCTTATTTCAGCATTTCAATAAAAGCAGTTTCAATTTCCTAAAGGTTGTGTCTGTGCCGTTTTTCCTTCTGAAGAATCTTAACTTGAAATAAGGTCACTCGTGCTCAACCTTGCCCTCGGGGGCTCGGTTCGGTCAGCTAAAATCGCCAAGCGGGGCCCAGAACCGAGCCGTGCCCCGGGGCGTGGTGAACTCCGGGGGGGAATCGGCAAAAACCCACAATCGGGTCACCCATAACCCTCGGTCCCCATGTTCCCGGCCTGGCCAGTCTCGACATGTGGATCTCCCCAGGCACTAGCCCCGACCCGAGCCATTTGAGGATCGGGACTTGAGCACGAGCCCTTAAATCAAGCTAAAATGCAAAAGGACCACGGCACAAATCATCCTCAACTCATATGCATAGAAAAATAAAGTTAACATAGAAATTTTTCATCATTTTTGATTGCAGATTAAGTTGATCTATACAAAAAGAAGAAAGAAAAAGAAAAAATTGGAGATTGGCGGGGGCCTGGGGGCTCATTCCAATGCGCCCGGGTCGCCGGCCTCGTCGCCACCGTCGTCCTTACCGCTGGCGTCGCCCTCCTCGTCGGAGCTGGGGGCGAACGCGAGCCGAGGGGCCGACCCCTCGAAGCTTTGGACGATGTGGTTGGCGGCATCCCGGACCCGCGCACGCGCATCGTCCTCGGTCCCGGGAGGGAACTCCTCCAGCGCCATCCATGGGGAGAAGCCGGGGTCCCTGGCCTGGTAACTCGCTAACACGAGTTCCACCGCTCCTTGGGCGAGGTCCCTCGAGGATGACTTGATGGTCTTCTCGAGCTCCTCGGGGAGTTGTTGGACAGCCCAGGCCATCCTCCTAAGGTGCGGGGCAAGGCCTTCCAGATTGGTGGAGCGCGAAATTGTCTGGCCTTTCCAGAGGCCCGCTTCCCGACCGGCGCGATCCAGCCGGGAGACTGCATCCCAAAGCATGCCGGGCCCTATCTCACCCGACAAGCGGAGGGCCTCGGCTTCCCCGGTGGATGAGTCCAGGGCGCGCTGCATGTCCGCGACGGTGTGTTCGGCAGCTGCGAGGCGGGCGACTAAGTCGCTTTCGCCCGTAGCCGCCCCGCCGCTGCGCTCCCTCGCGTCCAGCTCCTTTTCTCGCGCCTCGAGGTTAGCAGCCCGCTGCTCCAGCGCGGCTCTCTCGGCGCGGACGCATTCCAGATTGCGGCGCGCCTGCTCCTCCTGCGCTGCCTCGCGGAGGGACAGGCTGTCCGCCAGCCGTTGTGTCGCGGCCTCGGACTCCTCAAGAGCTCGCTCCCGCTCAGCAAGCGCGTCCTCGCGGAGCCGGAGCGCGGACTCCTCTTCGGCGCAGGCGGCCTCGTGCGCCGCCAGCGTCGCCTCACGGATAGCGGCGGCGGCCTCGCGGTCCGCCAAGCTGGTCTCCACGGCGCCGGCATGATCTTCCAGCGCCATGGCACGGGCTTCAAGGGCCTCTTCGCGCCGCCGGGACGCCGCTTCAGCCTCCGTTGCTCGCTGCTCTCGGGCAGCGGCGGCGTCAAGGACCCCCTGGGCGGCGTCGAGCTTTTTCTTTAGCTCCGCCTCCCAGCTCCCGTGTTGAAGGCGGAGGGAGTCCTGCGCCTCAATCATCGCGGTGGTGGCGATGAGGGCGGCCTCTCGCTCCTCCTCCACCTCTCGGGCGATCTCCGCCAGCGCCGCCTTGCGGGCTTCAAGCTCCGAGATGTGGCGGCGGTGAGCCTTACGGCCCACCTCCACCATGGTGTCCACCGAGCGCCGCCCCTCCTCGACGCGCGCCCATGCGGCCTCGAGCTCCGCTCGTTCCGCCCGCAAGGCCTCCACCTGGGCGCTGAATCCATCTAGCACCGCGGTGTTTGCGGCGGCCAAGGCTTGCAGAAGGGGCTCGGCACTCAGCGGGGCGGCAGAAGACGAGGAGAAGAGCCGCCTTGGAGAAAATGCGACGCGGCTCGGCCCGCCAGAAGACGCACTGAGCTTGGGGATGTCCCCCGGACCCGTTTGGTCCTGGGCGTCGCCCGAGGGAGCGGGCCCAGGCGATCCGCCCGCGGCCTCGTCGCGAGCCGTCCCGGAGGCTGTCGCCTGAGCGTCGCCCGAGGGAGTAGGCCCAAGCGACGCGCCAGCAGCTTTGTCGTGGGCTGCCTCGAAAGACGCCATCGCCTCAGTTTGGCGGGCTCGGGCGGCCTCCTCCCGAGCGGTTTCCTCGGCTTGGCGGACTCGGGCGGCCTCCTCCCGAGCGGCTTCCTCGGCTTGGCGGGCCCGGGCGGCCTCCTCCCGAGCGGCTTCCTCGGCTTGGTGGGCCCGGGCGGCCTCTTCCCGAGCGGTATCCTCAGCCTGGCGAGCCCGGGCGGTTTCCCGGGCGGCCTCTTCAGCTTCCCGAAGGCGATCTGCGGCCTCTCGCCGGTCAGATTCTCGCCTCCGTTCCTCTGCGGCCGCCGGATCTTCGGCTTCGGATTGGCCGGACTTGGGATGGCGGGAGGAACGCGACGGGACATCACTGAAGCAGAAAGAAAAACCAGAAGGCAAACAGGATGGGTAAGAAGAAACTTGCTTTTGGAATAGAAGAAAAGACGGTCGCAATGAGCATGGGACGAACCTGCGAGGGGGTCGGTTAAATGACCACCTTGGAGGGGAAATTAGGTTTCCCCGGGATGGTTCTGTCTCCCCCATCTTGCGCAGCCGCTTCTTCTTGCGCTCCCCCTCGGGCTGCGAGGTTGGCGCGGCCCCCTCCGGGCGCCTGCTGCTGGCACGCACCGCCCCGCCCCCTCGGGGAGGAGATGGGGGAGGTGTTCCTCCCAGTTTCCTCTTCCCCCGGGCGTCGGTAGGGCGGTTGCTCCCCGAGCCCCCGACGCGGGGCCCAGAAGCACGGCCCCCTCCTGGGGTTGATTCTTCCTGGTGGCTCCCGCCGGCGCCGTCGTGGCCCTTAGGAGCCACCTCCTCTGAGGCCCCGACCCCCATCATGATGGTCAGAATGGAGGCGCGGTCTGGATCGCAGCAGAGGGGGAGGAGTCCTTGAGGAATAAGAGACGCCTCCACGGAGCTGAGATTCAGCACCCTTTGGACCACGATCTTGAAGTCATCGGGAGCCCAATCCCATCTGACTCCCCGGTGGGTCCTCATGTAGTCCTCGGACCCGGTGTACTCCCATGCGCTCCGGGCGCGCCGCTGAAGCGGCGCAATCCGGCGACGGAGGTAGTCGCCGTACACCATGGCCCCTGTGAGCCCCTGAGATCGCAGGCCCGCCAGGCGGTCGAGGACGGCGTCATAGTCATCCCCCAGATCTACTGGCGCCCGCCAGCTGGAGACCGGAGCCGGGGGCTGGCTTGGGAGTCGGAGGCGCGCTTCGTTGGCAAGGGGGGTGTAGAACCAGTCGCTCTTCCAATCGTCCCACTTCTTGCGGAGGGCGCAGGGGATGTAGCGGTTCAACACCGGCCCCCGCGGCTGGAAGTAGCAACCACCGACCACCGACGGCGGCGACACCGACTGCACGGTGAAGAACCACCGGAACAGCCGAAGAGATGGGCGCACCCCAATGAACATCTCGCACAGGTGCGCGAAGATGGCCAAAGTCATCACTGCGTTGGGGGTGAGGTGCGCCATCTGGAGATCGTAGAACTCCAGAACATCCATAAAGAAAGAAGAAAAAGGAGGAACCAACCCGGCCATTGCGAAGGGGAGGAAGAAGATGGACCGCCCCGGGTAATCTGGTGCTGGGCGCGCCTCGCCCAGCATCACTATCTCCCGGCCGGTGGCAGATTCCGGCATGAAGCGGCGCGGCAGCCCAGCCTGCCTCTCGCTCACAATGCGGGAAGGTGGTAGTACGCTACCGTCGAGCAGAGCGGAGCCCCGTGCCATGTCGTCGGAGAAAGAGAGGGTTGAGAACGAGCGTGTGTGGCGAAGGTGAGGCGCAGCAAAGAGAGAGTTTAGGGCGCAAACGGCGAAGGAAAGGGGAATAGTGGCGAAAGGAAGGGAGCAAGTCCTTTCCTCGATGGCTTTATACCCTTGCCATCGCTGAGTCCGGCTCCTCGTTTCTCGTGCCCACTATCTCGCCCCCTCGTTACTCGCTATCTCGCTCCCTCGTTTCTCGCGCCCACGCTTCCACTAATTCCATTCGCCCGCTTGCGGCGCATGAGGTGGATATGCGGTTGTGGCAGTCGAGATAGATCGTATCGTGTGCGCGTTAATTACGCTCGCCGACCGAAGCGACGTTACCATGTCTCCAGACGAAACGAATCTGCACGCCCAGATTCGAGCGCTGCTCAAGTGATGTGGCAGTCTTGAAGAGACCGCCCATGACTGACGGCCAAGACACCGTTACCGATATGCGTGGTTTGAGACCGTTGGGTTTCTGCCCAATCACGGAGACCGGTCCCACCTGTCACCAGGCTTTATGAGTGGCGTCATGCCCGACCGCTTCCCTTGAGAAGGATGATCGCCCTGACATAACGCCGGGGGCTACTGTCGGTGATATGGGACCGGGAGTATTGCGCCCGGAGGCTTGAGGCAGATGGAATCGCCCACGTGGCCTGGCACCTTCGGGGACGTCGGGCCCGAGGGTGAGGTGTCCGCCCTCCTCCTGATTTCCCCAAGGGGGGGTCGGGTTGCTCCTGCCCCGGCCCCGAGGGACGAGGTGCCCCGACCCCCTGTGGGGTTTGCACTATGTACATAGGTTGGGTGAACACGGTAGGGCTCACCTAACCGCATTTATTGCGGTCTGGTCAAGCGTGTCACGCTGCATGCAGCGCAATGCAGCGCGCTCTTTTATCCGGTCTGTGACCAGTCACAGACCGGTCGGATCAACGGTTAGGTGGCGACTGGCGGTCTGACGCACGCCTCGCCCCGTCCCGTCAAGACGAGAGCCTCTAGGCACACGTCTCCAGCCGGAGCTAGCGTGTTACCTCTTAGAGATGGCACGTTAGCCCTGGTTAGATGAATACCAGGCTTCATCCCAACCATTACAGGCAAGATGCTACAAAAAGAAGGGTGATCATGCAGATCGCTGAACTGACGCATAGAGGACAAGAATGACCGATCTGTGACCGGTCTGACACTGGTCGCGTCAGCAACAGACAGCCACGATCCCACGTTGCGCCTGTCTCCGCCGGGAGTGGAGGTAGGTGTGGGCTGTCCCATCGAAGTGTCATTCGGGCGGCAACCATACCAACCTCCGTCCATAAAGAGAAGAAAAGTCCAGTTTGGAAGGGAGAGGGTACATGTGGTATCCCCTTAAGATATAAAAGGAGGACCATGCCCACAAAGAGAGGGGACTGGATTTTCCCGGGAGAGGAGAGGGCTGGTTGATATTTTGTAACTTGCTCTTACACAGATCCACAAAAAACACAGGAGTAGGGTATTACGCTTCCCAGCGGCCCGAACCTGTATACATCGTCCGTGTCTCGCGTTTCTTCCTGGCACGCGATCTTTCCACATACAGAGAGAGCTTGAGATCTCACCCTAAGCCCCCGGCCGAACTGGCAAAGGGGGGCCTGCGCGGTCTCCCGGTGAGGAGCCACGAGCTCCGTCATAATGCCTCATAGAGTCAAAGCATGAACTAATTTCTCCATATTTTCATATATGGAAGCATATTGCTTGTGCGTTAATATACAGTACATGTTGTACAAACGTTAAATTGTAAATGTTGTGTATACTTAAATGTACATAAAAATATTTTAAAAAAAATGTGAGATGTGCAACATGCATGTACAACACGTAAAAATGTAACTCAAAATTATCATATGCGGCTTGTTTTGACTTAGTTTCTACTTATTTTTAAGTCTAGCTATTATCTTACTCCCCCTTAGTCTCAAAATAACTTTACTTTTAGCCTCTACCTCGTCTCAAAATAAGTTTACCTTTATCAACTTACCTATCATGCTCTAATCCACAATTTGATGAATTTTTTTTACTCCATCAATATCTTTTACCTATCCTTACCTACCTATCTACCTATCCACGCATATATACTAGTTTCCTATTAGTGAGCGACACTTTGGTGTTTTTTTCTTCTACATTGTTTTGAACGTCCAAGTCTAAACTTAAAGTTAAAGTTATTTTGAAATGGAAGGACCGAAAGACTATTATCTTATTAAAGTGTAATTGCAAAGAAATAAGCTTTTATGTTTGCTCTCAAATTACATATTAATATGAGAAAAAAAATCTAAACCGTTAATTATAGGGTGGATCTAAAATATAGCTGTGTGGATTTATTGGATGAGCTCTTCATGGAAAACAAACTCCATATCTCCAATCTATATTCAATTCAAATAAAAAACTCAAACGATGCCATACACATTACATAAACATTTTCACACCACCCACAATTATATATGCATATTACTAATTATTATTTATCTAATTACATTACTTAGTTTGTTCTACTGAAGGTTAATTATATAATTACTCAATAAATTAACAAGCAAAACAAGGGCTAAACCATCATTTCTGTGACCATAGAGCCAAAGCAACACAACTCTATAGCAGACCTTATCTTTCGTGGACAATAAACTACTACGCAGGATCCGCTCACCTCTAACGGATCATCAGTGACTGTTATGAAGTTATCTATGATAAATAGTCTATGAAGTTATTGTTCGGTTTTGTGCATATATATAGTTTTTATATCTAATAAGGCTTGTTCAGGCTAAAAAAATTCATACACACGTCACTGTTTGAATGCTTTCCATCTCGAGAGCAAATAGATGTTTCTTGCTTTATATATATTGACATTATTTTTAAAGATACTTCCTCTCACCCTAAATATTTGACGCAATTGATTTTTTAAAATATGTTTAACCGTTTGTCTTATTCAAAAAATTTAACTAATTATTAATTTTTTTCCTATCATTCAATTCATTGTTAAATATACTTTTATGTATACATATAGTTTTACATATTTTACACAAGTTTTTGAATAAGACGAACGGTCAAACATGTTTTAAAAAAGTCAACGGCGTTAAATATTTAGAGACGGAGGGAGTAAAAAAAAACTAGCACAAAATTTCTAACATCTTTTGCATCTCTCCAAGCTAGGATAGCGAGCATCATCACCCACTCCTCGCACCCAGAACACCAATTACGAAAGATGAAGCTCAAATATCTATTTACTTGCGGGAAACTATTCTAATCCCTCGAGGGGATGTTTTCTCGTTTGCTCAAAAACCATCTAAACAGTTATGAAAAATTCTAGAAAAATTTGACAACATTCATACAACACATATATATAACTCCACAAAATCTTAAGTCCAAACTCAACTCACACGTCGAGATATAAAAAAGACAAATTCAGCGTATGAATAGTAGCGAACTGTTTATATATAAATTTGTCTTTTTTGTTTCTCGATGTGTAGATCGAATTTGAACATGAATTTTGGTGGACTAGTAGGTATCATTATACTCTACATTTTTAATTTTTTTCAGAATTTTTCACAACTATTTGCATCGAATTTAGAAGAAAAAGATGTCCCCTCAATCCACTCCCACTTACTTGCAACTTATGCAACCATCCCGGTGCTATCAGTTGCTCACAATAATCACCTATATAAACACACACACACATCTTACTATAGCGCATTTAGGATGTCCGTAATATCATTGACAATTAAATTCACCGCCAGTTGCCGGGCGAACATGATCAGAAACCTCACGATGGGACTGCTACCGCCGGCCCAGCCGCCGCCGCCACCGGTGGCAGGCCAACCCCTCGCACCAGCTGGAGCACCGCCGGCGCCGGCCGGCGAAACGCAGCCGATGTGGAGCATGAACAGACATAGGCCGCACCGGTAATGCCAGATGGAGCAGTCCCGGTGGCACGCCGCGCACTCCCCGCGCGCCGGGACCAAGTTGAGGACGTGCCCGTGGCACCCGGCGGCCGGGTGGATGGTCATCGGCAGCAGCGTGCACAGCGGGTGCACGTCGAACGCGCACTCCGCGCAGCGGTACACGAGGCGGCCGGGCTGGATCCGCCCCTGGCACAGGTCGCACCACCCGGGGTTCGCCGAGGCCACAACCGCGGTTAGCGGGTGCCGCGGGTGCGCGAAGAAGCCGTGGATCGTGTCCCGGGCGAAGCGGTCGGCGCAAGCCTCGTGGATGGTGAAGTCGCTACAGTGGTGGTGGTTGCAGCGGTAGCCGACGCCGGTGATGGGTAGCTCGCAGATGTTGCAGGCACGGTGGCTGATCTGATCCCGCTGGTTGTATGTGCACCTCTGAAGCTGGTGCTGTGGATGTGCAACGTGCCAGCGGTTTTCCATGGCCAGCAATCACTATAGCTTGATCGCTCTCGCTCGTATAGCTCGTGCGGTGTACTGTTTTTACGTACGTGTGCACTGCTCTTAATTTGTGTTGCGCTTTGAGTTCCGGGTGCCAATATATATACACAGAGAGAAGAGCACGCTTACATACATAGACATAAGTTAATTAACTTGTTCTTTTTTTTATGTTGCATTTGACCTTATGTTTCATATAATTAATCTATCTTGTTAATTATTTTTCATATATTTTTAATAACTATTTAAATATCATGTAAGAAATAAATAAAGGATATCCCCAGATGAAAATACTTTTCTTAGGGCCTGTTTAGTAGAGCTCCAACTCCTAAATTTAGCTACAGGAGTTGGGTCTGGAGTGGAGTTGTGGAGCTGTGTTTATTTTGTGAGAGAGCTCCGTCCAACTCTGCTCCCATTTTAGGTGGAGCTGAAACTGTTTAGCTGAGCTCCAACTCTAGAAGAGATGGAGCGAGAGCTGGATCTGTACTAAACAGACCCTTACATACACGCATGATGCATCCTTGGAGGGGGCCAGACAGTGGATTTGCAAGAGCTTTTACAAGGTCAGTCAACTATGGGTTCACGCGGTTAATTCGGGTAATAAGTACAGAGAGGAAGATGAAGATGGAGATTAAGAGATTAAGTGTTTCACAGAAAAACGAGGTGGTAATAACATGTGATTAATTAGGTTTTAATTATTACAAACTTGAAAAATGGATTAATCTAATATTTTAGAACAACTTTTATATAGAAAGTTTTCGCACGAAATGTACCGTTTAACCGTTTGAAAAGCGTGTCATGAGTATCCAAATTTTCATCCACTTTTACAGAAGAAACGAACGGGAGACTCGGTTGTTTCGCTCCGGTCTGATTCAGTTTCGATCGGGTATGTACAAGAGATGTTGAAATGTTAGGAAATGTAGTATATATACATTGATTTGAACCTGTAGTAAATAGTACTAAATACGTACCGAACACGACATGGAATGCAACAGCAGCAAACTGTGACATGTGGAATTTTCTCATCGAAAATTCAGAAAATTTACAACATGCTGGTACTCTAGTCGAATTTGAGAACTTAAGGTATCGTCCTTATAGCTGAACTCTGGCTAGTCAAAAATTCTGAAAATTTACTTAACTACATGCGTCGTGCGAAAAAGTTCTACATATTTTCCCTATCCCAAAATATAATAACTTATAGCATTTAAAATTGTTGTAAAATATAACAACTTTCCCACCATATTCAAACATCCATATCGTTTCGTTTATGATTATACTTGTACATATGGCTTATTAGCAAAACAAATAATAATTTGTGCTTACAATTTTCATATACTTTCCCTTAGCAATCAAAATTAAATGTTATAATATAAACTAAGATAAAAGAAACCACAAAATTAATTAAGTTTTAGTATTTAAATTTTGCTTATAAGTATAAGTATATATAAGCGAAACGATGGGGCTGAATGTCTTCCTCTACTTATTATTCTCTATCAATCACAATATTGTCTCATTTAATTCCACATTGTTTTCTTGATACTCGTATCTAACCTTGCAAATTTTTACATTTTTGGACGTAGTCGGTATAATTTTTTTTTAAAAAAATCAAATAAATCTATTTATAAGTTTGTAATCGATTATATTCAACTAATCACTCGCTAAGTCACTAATGACGTACTATCTCGTTTTGAGTGTAGCACAAATAACTCAGGCTAGCTGGTACCCGCTGCTTCGGGCCTGTTTGGCATAGCTCCAGCTCCAGCTCCACCTCTCCAGGAGCTGGAGCTCAGCTAAACAGTTTCAGCTCTACCAATAATGGGAATGGAGCTGGGTGGAGCTCTCTCACAAAATAAACTAGAGTTGTGGAACTGGGTTTAGACAGCTCCACAACTCCGCTCTAGACTCAACTCCTGGAGCTAAATTAGGAGTTGGAGCTGTACCAAACAGGCCCTTCTAACCGGCCGGCTATGTTCGATCCTCCATAATCTATTTTCATGATTTTCGTAAGTATATATTTCTCAAACTGTAAAACAGTGTGTTTTTAAAAATGAATTCTACATAAAAATTACTTTTAAAAATTATATTAAATTATTTTTAAAGTTTTTTTCTATAGCTAAAACGTAGTTAATGGGTCATCACATCATCTTTCGTGCCGAAGAGGAAAGATACTACCACGATTCAATCGCAGTCTAAGACTTACTTCCTCCATCCCATAAAACCAATCCTAATATGGGATATGACATATTCTAGTTCTATAAATAAGAGTACGGGATGTAACGGAGAGAGTACAAGTCAGGTCATATCTCATATCTCATATTAGGTTTGTTTTTTATGGGACGGAAGAAATAAAAGTCAGGTCAAGTTAACTCTGATTTTAATGCCAATCGGCTACTCCAAGAGATAATGAATTAATTAGAAGTAATCTTGCAGTCCGTGTTGCACCGCTACTTTTCTCTCTTCTCTTTTATCTTCTTAATTAATTAAAATATGTTGGTTTATAGTCTGCTATTGTATATGCTCTTAGCGGGTGCTGCGGGTGCGCGAAGAACCCGTGGATCGTGTCCCGGGCGAAGCGGTCGGCGCAAGCCTCGTGGATGGCGAAGTCGCTGCAGTGGTGGTGGACTGGTGGTTGCAGCGGTAGCCGACGCCGGTGACGGGCGCAATAATTCGCAGATGTGGCAGGCACGGTGGCTTTCCTACTGGTTGTACGCAGGTGTCCTCCGAAGCTAGCTAGCTGGTGACGTGAGGATGTGCATGGTGCCATCGGTTTTACATGGTCACTTGGTCAGCAAGCAATCACACGTTGCACTGTTTTTACGTACGTGCCTCTGCTAGCTCTCCGTGTTGCACTTGTACGCGTACACGGCCGCATCGTTGGAGGGGGCAGGGCGCGGTGGACTGGCTAGGTCAAGTCGACTCTGGGATAGCTGGTGGGAGTTCGATCACACGGTTCTGGTAAAGTAATACAGCGATGGAACGACGAAGACTTGCATTATGGCTGTTTCGCTCCGACCTGACAGTTTCAATCGGGTTTGTACAAGTGGATGTTGAAATGTTGGGACATATACATTGATTTGAACGTGACCTAGCAAGTCCATGGAACGGTTCCATTCGCGGTGGACTTGCTAGGGTCTAAACACGACATGGAACGGTAGCTGCAGCAGCAACGACGTCTGTGACATGCATGTGTTGTAGATTACTCCTACATGCATTGATGCTTATGCATTGTCTGTCCTCTTCCAAGTGGCCGGACTTAAAAAGGCTAGCTTACAAGTCAGGTCAAGTCAACTCGGAGCAAGTGTAGTACTCCCTCCATCCTAAAATATAAATATTTCTGGACTTCGACACGATCTTCAAGATATTTTTTTTACCAACAATATCTATAGAAATAAAATGTTTTAAATAAAAAGAGTTGCATATTATGATAGTTTGTTTAATGGTAAATCTAGTAACGTCAATTTTACATGGTTGACCTTTTTATTTTTTATATTGATAGTCAAAGTTAAAAAATCTTTGACTTAACACTATGCTAAAAATGCTTATATTCTGGGACGGAGGGAATGAAAACTGGAGCAGTACTACGGTCTGGCATGATTTTAATGGCAACCGCCCAATCGGCTACTGCAAGACAACAATAATATGGTATATGGAAAGGTACTCGCTTCGTCTTAAAATATGATTTGGTTAGATGTGACATAATCCTATTACTACGATATTAAGATTTATAGTACCAACATGTGTCCAATCTAACCAAATCCCTTATATTTTGAAAAGCAATTTTGTCATCCAACATTGTTAATTACCTTGAGATGCCACAAATTATTGGTACCTCGAGGTACTTTCTAGTGTAAAATTTGGTACCTAGTAACTTCATGTTAGGGTTACAGATTAGGCATACCTCCTATCCTTGGGGTTGCGAAGCATACGAGTATGGTATACCCTCAGGTATTCGGGAAAGTTATATTGGATTATTTAGTTTAGTATTTTTCAAAATAGTATTAGTTCGAAATAGGGACCATTGAGGGATCTGTCATGTTAAGTAGTTGTCGATTAGTTGATTCATAGATAGTATTGAGAGGGTTCTCGTCCTGGCTGTGTGGTGAGGGTTTAGATGTGGAGTGGAGTTGGAATGATAAAGTTATGGTGGACTCGGAGCTAGTGCATCCGGTATGGCGAGCTGAACAACGATAACCCACAATACCTTCATTATGGCATCGCTAGACGAGTTCAGCAGATGTGACAGCTTTGGGCAAAAGCCTCTATGACCATTGCCAGTGATGTCGATGTTTGTGGACACCATTTCCTCCTTGGAGGAATCATGATAGTGGTTCTCTTCATTCACGTAAAAACCTAGTCCGATTACCGAATGGGTGTTGGCAGTGTCTTTGACGTTGTTTTTTCTTCTGGGAGGTTTCATCCAGAAGGTCCTACTACACAATCAAAGTGTTAGGTGGTTTTGAGACAGTTGTCCGTACGTCATAGGAAGTCAGAGCTGTTTGTTATTCGTGATAAGCTTGGGAAAGATGACTTGTGGCCAGTCTATGTAGTTGTGTCACCGCATGCTCTTTTCGCTTTCTATGTGAGATTTTGCCGATTTTTCTTAATTAACCATGCGTTTGTTTGGTTTTCTAGCCCATTTTTTCTTATAAACTAGGTCCATTCCTTTTTCTTCTTAATATAAAACATTAACTTCATGCCCTCCTTCTCAAGGTTTACCTAAAACTGATAGTACTGAGAGTTTGTGGTAAATAAAATATGTAATTGGAAATACCGTGGTAAAATATGCGTGGTCACATCCTTTAGTTTTTATTCTTTTATTCATACTCTTTGGGAGAGCCCCGAGATCAACTAGAAGGAATCTCCTTATAAGGTGAATCACATTATCATGACCATTGAATTAAGAGATTATGTTAAATAAAATAAGTAATTGGACATAACATTGATGTTTTAGTTTTACTATTTCCAAAATTGAACAATTCTAAAATTTAAAACTAATACATATGAAGTTGCACTGTCTTGGACTCTTAATTATATAAACAAGTTATTATTTAATTCTAAATTAGAAATTAACCACTAGCATGTTGTCCCTAACTTGGACTTTTCTTTTAATCCAATCTAATTAGTCCCTATAATTTCAAAAACAACCAACGTATTTACAGAATAGTATATGGTCAAAACCTAACAATTATAGTAACAATAACAATACTTTCTTGAAAATATTGATAATAATAGCCCATATGTGACACACTAGCTAGTTGGCTACTAGGGGAGTAGGGGGTCATTACAGTTACATAAGAAACATGCAAATAGTTGTCGGAGTTGTATGACAAATATAGTTGTACTTCTAAGTAGACTACTCCCTCCGCCCTCCGCTCCAAATTATAAGATAATATGCTTTAGGTTTGTTCTAAGTCATACTTTTTAAACTTGACCTAATTTATAAAAAAAATAATATTACAATATGCAAATATAACACCGAATTAGTTTCATTAAATCCACAATTGAATATATTTATGTAGCACATTTGTTTTGAGTTAGGGATGCTGTTAGTATATTTTTATAACACAGAACAAACTCAAAACATCTTATAATGTGTATGGAGGGAGTAATGTTACCGTGCAAATCATGTACATTCTGATGATTGATGTTCCTGCAAGACCTCTATGTAGCATCATCTTTCTAATGAATGGTAGAGAGAGGACCACTATCAAATTAATCTCAAGTCTTTCTACAGGGAGTCAGTTTCTAGAAGAACAATACTAGGGCATGTACAATGGTGTTTAATAACGGGCTCTCTTCGTTGTCATGCAAGTAAATTTGGTGACGTGGAAGAAAGAGAAGGAAGGAATGAGAAACATCGTTGCTACGCATAACAACGGCTCAGAGTCGACTCTTAGCATTTATTAACAGAAAGTTTGTTGCATGAGGGTATAGAAAAGGAAAGAAGCATAATAAAAAAATATTTAGTGCATTAATGGTTTAGAAATCTTATTGTCTCTACTATTGTAGAAGGATAGTCTCTAGTGATATTAATTAATATAGAGAGCTCATATTAGGCCCTGTTTAGATGGGACTAAAACTTTTAAGTCCCTATCACATCGGATGTTTGAATATTAATTATAAATATTAAACGTAGACTATTAATAAAACCCATTCATAATCTTGGACTAATTCGCGAGACGAATCTATTGAGCCTAACTAATCCATGATTAGCCTATGTGATGCCACAGTAAACATTCTCTAATTATGGATTAATTAGGCTTAAAAAAATTGTCTCGTGAATTAGCTTTCATTTATGTAATTAGTTTTGTAAGTAATCTATATTTAATACTCTAAATTAGTGTCTAAAGACAGGGACTAAAGTTAAGTCCCTGGATCCAAACACCACCTTAGTCTCTACCTTTGTACATGCCCTTATGAACGCGGTAGTACATCCCATTTGGTTGAATTAAGATTTTTCTGCGAAGAAGTTGAACTGCCATAAAAGGTAAGATTTGTGGAAACATTTGGAAGGTTCAAAGTTGTTGGAACAACTGAAAAATACAGTTATGTTTGTTGGTAACAATATTTGAGTACATATTTTATCCCAACAAATATTCGATTACAATTACTTAGTTATTACTTTCTCCGTTTCACAATGTAAGACTTTCTAGCGTTATCCATATTCATATAGATGTTAATGAATCTAGACACATATATGCATATATATGAATGTGGGCAATGATAGAAAGTCTTACAATATGAAACGGAGGGAGTATTGTTTAACGGTCACCGGGGAGGAAAACTCCCCACCTGAATCTTATTGAAAAGAAACTATACAAAACCTTCCCTTGGCCATCTGCTTTCAGATCTGGCCGTGGTCTCTTTCGGTGCTTGAGGAGTTTGTTCGTCCACGGTGTTGGTCTTGCCTGTCTGTAGTTAGGTCTCTTAGGCCTCGCCGGTGCTTCACGTGTCCTGTGGCTTATTGAACTCGTTGTGGTGCTGAGATTGGAGCGGTGTGCTTATCTCTCCATGGTGCGAGAGTTTTGCTTTGGCTTCTTAGAAGTTCTGCACCTTTTGAGGGAGTCCGGGGCGAAAGCCTTGCTTGCCCGTCTTCTGCGGTTCGCAGTTGTTTTGTCTCAGACTTTCTGTGTCTTCTGCGTAATGTTTTCGTCGGTTTCACTTTAGTATGGTTTTTTTTTTCGATTTTCCTTACAAACAGGTTCAACACTATCCTTTTAATATATTTGGCAATACTCTAGCCGCTTCCATTTTTCTTTTAAAAAACCCGATAGGCTGACAAACCAGCCGAAACAAGAGAAATACAAGAACAAGAAAAAAAGAGAACACCGAGGAACCGAGAAAAGGAGAGCAATCATAACATAACATAACATAGCTCGTGGGTCTCCGTTTAGAAAGCCATCTTCGCTCTCCCACTTCATCTTCGCTTAATTATTTGAACATTACATCCATAAGGCGTACGTACAGAAAACACAGGACACAGAAACAAGATATACTAACAAAAAACTTGCCGACACTACTACAGATCCGGGCTTTAGTGACGGGTCATCTGTGACGGGCCAACGCAACTCATCAAAGATGAGTCATCTCTGACGGGCCGAAAAAATATCCTCTTCAATATATGGCTACCAGGGAGGACCCGTCACAGATGTGAAGTCATCTGTGACGGCTTGCACTTGTAACCCGTCACAGATCGTCTGTGACGGGTCACAACCATGGCTCGTCACAAATGACATGTCATCTGTGACGGGTGTAGTATTATGAACCATCACAAAAGAGACCACTCATCTCTGACGGGTCTTTAACTAACACACGTCACAGATAACGTTATCTCTGACGGGTGGTAGTTATGACCCGTCAGTGATGAGTGAAAATTCAAATTTTTAAATTTTGCAAAAAACCTCGGATTGAAACATGTCCTATATAAAAGTTGTAGCTCTCAATGATATCCACAACTTTATAACTAACAACATTTCTATTAGAGATCGTTTACATCCCCGAACATGCATTACAAGTGATCAGATCTACTTTTAAAAACAAAATTTTGAGTTTTTTTTCAAATGACATGGATGGATACATGCCCCGTATCAAAGTCATAGAACTCAATCAGATCTACAACATTATAATTGAAAATATTTTCATTTCACAAAATTTACATGTTATAAAGTGAGATATATTTTGAAAAATGAAATTTTGAATTCTTCAAACAACATCGGATGAAGATATTTTCTATGTAAAAGTTATAAAACACGATGAAATCTATAACTATTTAGTTGATAATATTTTCATTTGAAGTCATTTAGGGTGTTAAATATATGTTAAATGATTCAGACAAGCATAGACAAAATAATAACATTGGGTTAGTAGTCAATATGTGTTAAGTAGGTGAGTTGGTAAGGGAGCTCTATATGGAGGTTGAGGTCTTAAGTTCGAATCTCACTTGTAGCATACAAGTTATATTGTGTGAAAAATTGTGAATTTGTAGGTAGTGATGTGTAACCATGTATAGGATGGCTAGTAAAATTCAAAATATTTTTTTGAGGTTTTTTGTTGCGTTTAAAATTCAAAAATTGTATTTCTTGCTTTGTCATCAGTGACGGGTCGTAAGTTACAACCCGTCAGAGATGAGTCATCAGTGACGGTCAGGTAGTTACGACACGTCACTGATGACTCATCTGTAACGGGTGACAAGTTTTAACCCGTCAGAGATGACTTATATACCGGTCAGAGATGGGTTATCTGTGACGGGTGTTTCATCCATCACAGGTGATTTTGTCATCAGTGACCACTAATCACTGACCAAGACCAAACCCGTCAAAGGTGAGGGTTTGGGTCCGTCAGAGATGACCTGGTCCGGCGTAGTGCGATTCGATGGGCATATACGGTTGACTTGACTTAGCCTATACCGCTTGTGGATCGAACAATGGGTTACTACACATTATTGGAGAAGAAGAAAGTTCAACGGAATTGAAACGACAGGTGATCTTACACACATACATAGATGAGCCAAACAGGCCTGGTGATCATCGACGTGGCAATTAATCGAGGACAGCTTCAAGGACGTCGAGCACCGGCGATGCCAGCCCGCCTGTTGCTAGGTTAATCGCGACCATGAAGCTTTTCTTGACGAGAAACTTGGTGATACCAGAGCTGCAGCTCCGCCGAACGATGGCAATGCTCTGAGCATCACTGGTAGTTCGGATGGCAGCGTTGCTGGTGCAAGGCTCTTTTTAGTTCCCAAAACAAAAAATTCCATGCTGTCACATCGAATGTTTAGACACATGCATGGAGTATTAAATGTAGAAAAAAAATCAATTACGCAAATTGTATATAAATTATGAGGCGGATCTTTTAAGTCTAATTGTGTCATAATTTGACAATGTGATGTTAAAGTAAACATTTGCTAATGATGGATTAATTAGGCTTAATAAATTCGTCTCGCAGTTTTTTTACGAAATCTGTAATTTATTTTGTTATTAGACTATGTTTAATACTTTAAATATTCAAATGTGTGTCCGTATATCCACTAAATCTAAAAAAATTTCCTGAACTAAACAAGGCCTTACTCCGCTAGGCCCGCTACCCTGACCGACACCACTTGGCGCGCCAGAGACGCAACGGATATGTAGCTTAAACAGACAAAAGCCACACTGGTAGTACCAAAGGTCCAAATCTTCACGGCAGGCGGAGCAGCGGCCCCATGAAGGGACCATGTGGATATCATGCTGCTGGTGAAGCGGGCTACGGATCGTTTGCGGGAGCAAAATGCAGAGAGGGTGCACGTCGAAGGCGCACTGGATGCAGCGGTACACGAAGTTTCCCCGGGGGCAATTCTCCCTGCAAAGGTCGCACGACCACGTGGTGCTTCCATCGGGTATGGAGCTCAGAGTGAGGGTATGCCACGGATGGGCGAAGAAGGAGATGGTCTTCTTGAAGTAATCGGCGCAGGCCTGATGGATGTCGAAGTCGCAGGCGTTGCAGCGGTAGCCGACGAGGCCGGAGAGCTTGGCTCGGCAGATGTCGCAGACATGGCGCGAGGTGCTGTCATACCGGGTCTTGAGAAGCAGGTGCTGTGGATGAGCGAAGTGTGTTATGTGGCCATCAGTTGCCATGTCTTCGGCTACGCTCAGAACACCCCAATCTCTCTCTTGGCCTAGTTTTTGGCTACAGTATTTCTATAGATCGATCAGACTACTCCACGGTTAGTGTCTGCGCTGCCTGTCTGGCTTCGGCGTGCCTCTAGGCGCTAAGCATACATTTATACTATCTTCACAGACTCACAGTCTACTACAGTAATGATGTGTTGTTTGACTCAGTCCCCATTTCTCTATGGAAAAAAGTCCAAATTACACCCTCTAATTATTGGATACTTGCAAATTAAACCCTAGACATGAAAATCATACATTTTTCACTCTCAACTATTAATATTTTCACGAACGCTCTATTAATATTAATATTGAATTTTTTTATTGAATGAAAATCCCCTTAACACAATCCAAAGTGGTTTTGGTCCTATATTATGGCAGCAAAGTCAATAATTTTCATAATAAATCAGTGGAAACCACCTGCAATAAGAGATGGACGGGTCCTACCAACTTTCGTGAACGCAGGGTACTACCATTTTTTTAAAAAAAATATTGACTAGTCTGCCACGTAGGATCAAAACCACTCTAAGGGCCCCTTTGAATCACAGGAATAAAAAAACGGAGGAATATGAAAAATATAGGATTTTGACAGGAATGTAAGTGTAAAAAAGAGGATTGCAAAACATAGGAAAAACATAGGAATGACCGTTTAATTGGACCACAGAAAAAATACAGGAATTTGAGGAGAGATAAAGACTCAAAGGATTTCTTCCATGAGGTTCTACCTCTTGTTAAAATTCCTCCAAAACTTGTATGGGAAGAGGCATTCCATAGGAATTTCATAAGATTCCATAGAGCTCATTCCTTTGATTCAAAAGGCTTTATAGGAAAAATTCCTATAGGAATGATAGCCATAAGTTGCTACACTTTGTCACACTTAAGGTTAGGCAAGTTTGATCATGTTAGGTTAGTGTTTGGTTGACTCCCACAAATGTGGCAAGATTCCTCTTTTGTAATCTAGGTCCCACATGTAAGTGACTCTAAAAAGTGTGGCATGGTTTCATTTTGTTGGCTAGAGTGTGGCTTGGATTTTGATGGCCTCACCTTTGGTAAGTTTAGCTAAGAAAACATGGTAAACCTAGGCAATGTTAGTATGTGAACCAAACAGCCCCGAAATCCTCTAAAATTATTATGAATTTCATTTGATTCAAAGGGGGTCTAAAGTCTAGGTGGTAATTTTTACTCGCTCAATAGTTCGGAGGTGTAATTCAAACTTTTTTTTCCTTTCCCTAGCACCAGTTGTTTCAGCGTATTATATAGTAATATGACCAGTGACAGGTCGTTCGTCTTTATGATAAAGAGCATTGCAATAGAAAAGGTAGTCTTATAAACTTCTTCCTTATAATGATTTCAACATTTTATTTAATTAGTCGCGAGTTATAAGAAAAATCAAGATTCGTTCATAACGTGACACAATCATCAACATTTTTATAAGAAATTAGTATGTAACCAACTCCACTGAAAACAATTACCGCATATTCTCTCCCTCTAAACTTCTGTCATATTGAGCGGGTGTGCTGGGAGCCTGGGATGGCCAAACTGGAGCCTGCAGTTTCTAGATAAGCTTCGCTCGTGTGATCTATGGTGCATCATGTTTAAGTTTGTTTTACAAACACACGTTCACTCATGCTTATAAACGCACACACGTATACCATATTTCTATGTACATATCCGAAAAACTGGACCGGCACATTTTTAGATTGACAAAGTCATCACGAATGTCTTGCTAACGACGGATACGACGTCTATCACTGAAAAAATAAATAGCCATAAATACGACTTGAAATTGGGTAGATTGATTCTACCAAAAGAACCTAACTAATTATGCTCACTTCGTTAAACCGGCTAATTATTTTTTTTAACGAACCAGTACAAGATAATACCGACATACTCCCTCCATTTCATAATATAAGACTTTCTAGCATTGCACACATCCATATATATGTCAATGAATCTAGTCACACATATATATCTAGATTCATTAGCATTTAAATGAATGTGGATAATGTTAGAAAGTCTTATATTATAAAATGGAGGAAGTATTATATGTAGTAAGAGTAAAACTATTTACAAGCATGTTTCTCTTACGCGTGTTGTGCTAGTTAGCTAGGCGAAAACAAGCTAAGGGCGTGTTCTAAACCAGGGATAAAAACAACACATTAGCTGCACGTAAAACGAGAAACATGATAAAAAAATAATTTAAGTAATAGTTATTTACAAATAAAAAATATTTATATAGCATTTTTAAAATAACTTCTATACATATTTTTTTTACGAAGTCTATCATTTAATATTTTGAAAAATATGCTCCTGAAATCGAGGAAACTAGAAAATTAGCGCGCCATATGACGCGCTAGATAACGCATGTAATTTTTCCAGGGTGTGTTTAGAATATGAAAATTTACAGGATTTTTTCAGAGTTATCTCGATTTTCATCAAATATTCTATTTTGCATATCATACTATTAGCCTAATCTCCTGCAGTATTTAAGTTTCGATTGACGATGCTCCTGTAGCGTTTAAGTTTCGATTGATGATGGACTATAGATGAAACTGGTGTATAACAATTATTTCAGAGCTTAAAAATATTATAAAGTTGATGTATTGATATAAAACAAATCAAATAATAAACCATAAGCTTGTGAAGCATGCCCTTTATAATCCATAATAGTAAGAGGAAAAAGAACACACCTAAAGGCTTATTCATTTTGATACCATTTTCAACCATACCATTTTTTTTTACAAAGTTACCAAAATTTTGGCTACATTTAGTCAGTCTGTTGCCAAATTTTAGTAAGTACATATGAAATCTTGCCAAAATTTAGTAACATTGCCAAAATTTTGGTAACTTACCAAAATTTGACTAAAATTTGGCAATACCAAAACTTGGTAAGGTTGAAAATGGTAGCAAAATAAACAAGCCCTAAGTCTTTTGCTTCATAATTATCTTGTCGATAAAAATGTATTCTATATTTTTTTTCATGCAGATTTTAAAAGAAGAAATTATAGTACAAAATTCCAAAGAGGACTAAATCCGTATATACTTCCTCCGTTTTTTAATAGATGGTGTCACTGACTTTTGAATACATGTTTGACCATTAGTTTATAAAAAAAATTATGCAAATGTATAAGATATAAATGTTGCTTAAAATACTTTGAGTGATAAAACAACTCACAATAAAATAAATTATAATTACATAAATTTTTAAATAAGACGAATGGTTAAACGTTTGATAAAAAGTAAACGGCATCATCTATTAAAAGTAGGAGGTAGTATGTTTTATCGGAAGTTGCCAATATATATGCGTTCTGACTCCTAGTAAAAATATTTCAGTCATTACCATATATTTATGCTGTCTTCCTCGATGCCGCCTTTCTCTCCGGCGCCTCACTTGTATCTGTAAGAGCCGGCCCTCTGCACCTTTTTTTTATGGATTTATATTTTTTTCCCAAACCAATTATGATTTATCTTCAATGAGACAGTTTAATGCCTCTTGGAGCCTAGATGTTGCAAACAGCTAGATAGTTGGAAGCATCTAGAATCTGTAATTGTTCTACTGGATACTTTTTCCCTCGAGTTATCTAGCACATGTGTACCAATAAGCTGGAGAAAGGTAGAACTATATAGATGGACACGTGGAAGGATTTCTGAGGTGTCTAGCTGAATTTTGAGGCTGCCACGTGGCCCAATGGCAAGCTAGAATCTTGGCCTTGAAATCGGTATTAAAGATAGCCGAGCTGATTCTAACAGGGCAGTATATACTGCCTATTGAGATTGACGTGCACCGGCCGACACGCCGTGATATATATAGTGTAGGATCGAACGCAAGAAACCAAGCCTACCAGAGGGGGATGAATGGTAGGGAAAACCAAAAACCCAAAAACTTTTAGCGGAAATAAAAGTTACCCTCAAATCGATGGAAATCTCGACGTAGTCCTGTCGCCGTCGCTGGTCGGACCGCTCGCACGCTGCCGGTCGAACCTCCTCCCTACCGCCTGAACCCGAAGAAACACAAATTGAAGAACTCTCAAAGTAGATAACAACTTTATTGCTTCTCTCTGTGTTTACAAAGTGCACCAACAGCACTCCTTACAAAAATCTCGACTAAACTCGAAACCCTAACTAAACTAGCAACTCAATTGCTCTCAAAGCGATACAGGGAAGCGATACCGGCACTACACTGGTCAAGATCACCTGTGACGGGCCCAAACCCTCACCTTTGACGGCTTTGGGCTTGGTCAGTGATCAGTGGTCACTGGTGAGTCCAGTCACTTTTGACGGGTGGCCGGCCGTCAGTGGTGACATCCACCTCTGACGGGCAAGTTAATAGAAGGCCGTCAGAGGTGTTGGTCTCAGCTAGCCTAGGGCCAGTTAGGACCCGTCACAGGTGTCTCATCTCTGACGGGCCCCTAAATAAAGGCCCGTCAGAGGTGATGATCTCCGGTATATAGTAGCGTCACAGGTGACCCACCTGTGACGGGCCTTTACTTTCGGGCCCGTGACGGTCCGACGTTTGCGACGGTCCATCACAGGTGAGGTTACCTGTGACGGATTTTTCTTCCGAACCGTCACTAATGAGTTAATTCCAGAAAAAAAAATAAATGCTAAATATTGGCTAGCCTCAGGAATTGCTAGCCATGCCCTCTGAAAAACAGAAACATCACAGGTGCCAATCACCATCCCATATCACATATTCTCCAACTGCCCAACATCACAGATGCATCACATATCACAGATCCATCACAAAGCAACAATTTACAACATCACATATGCAGCAATTTAATTTATTATAGCACACAATTCATACCCCATGAAAGTCCTCAAATGATTACCAAAATTTCTTGTATTCTGTTCGTTGTGAACCTCCACAACCTGTCAATAAGGAAAAAAAAAGGAGAAAACAGATGAATAGTACAACGTAAATCGTAGTTGATCAAATTTGATGACAATTTAGTAAACTACCATAAATATTGCACATATGAAAGTAAATTACATTGCACTCCATAAAAACATATTTTTTTACATCACAAGAAATTATAAAAACATCTTTTTTACATCACAATAAATTATCTAGCCAAGTTCATGAGTCTATTTCACATGAAAACGTCCTTTCTTGTTCATTATTTCTGCAAGAATGAAGGCGCACACGTCGCCTCTGATAGCGGGGGGGGGGGGGGGGGGGGGGGGGGGGTTGATGGGTGAGATCTTGAAGCCAGCTCTACCTTTCTGTTTAATAAATAAGAGGTTAATTAGCACGTTTTGAATAGCAATGTTTGTATTGAAATGAGCTTATTCGCCATTAGCAACAACCTCAGGGTCGAAATCTTTCACCTGTCTTAGAAATGTTGACATGTTGTGGCACACGTGGAAACCACATTGGTCTCCGATCTGTTGTGCGCATGCAAACTTGGTGTCATGATAAAGTTCGTCCTTGCCCTCCTTGTGCCTACCACCCTTTTCCACATATGGGCCCCAAGCCATATTTAAGGCCTTGGTGATTTCACTGAAATCATAATCTTTGAAATTATTGGAGTTAAGGTAGGTAACCCTACTCCACTTAGGTATGATGACTAAGAGAATCCAATGTCGCCTGCGCAGTGGTTATGTAGCGTTAGTACTAAGAACCTTAACTTCAAAAATAATATACACGAAGGATATTGTCCTCTTACTCTTGGTTGTGTGCGCACATGATGTACTCCTTGTCTTGATGGGCCCATAAACACCGGTTGACATAGTCAACCACCTCAGTGAAGCTCTGTCGTAAATTAACCTCGTTCACCATGGATGGATCAAAGAACCCAACCTGATTACCAAGGCGACGACTCTCGATCCAACACAACCTTAAAACATTTACGTATTAGAACTAATTTAATTAGGAGATATAGTCCAATCATATCACAAGTATAGAAGGTATGCACTTACAAGGAGTAGCATTTTAGAAGACCAGTGTCCAACTTCCGGATCCTGAAAAGGTCGAAGAGGTCATCAAATCCTATAGTTATATAGGCAGGCGACGATAGGAATGGCTGGTGGTCATGATGTCCAACTATGGATGACTCCCTCATTTTCCGCTTGGCATTGCTTAGCTCCATGTATTGCTTATGTAGCTCTCGGCAAGCAATACCCATCACGGCTAACACATTGTCCTCCACCAATGGCATGCCTAGCTCAAATTGGGCCGGCGCCCTCACGACCTTCCCCGCTTTGCTCACCGGCATCGACGTCACAGCCTTGCCCCTTTTTGGCTCCGGCGCCAACTCCCCGACCTTCCCCTTGCCGCGTTCACGCTTCTGGCCCTTGACAAGTGGTGGGGAGCTATTGGTCTTTCTTGTGGTCTTTATTGGAGCCAAGCTTTGAGCTATATCTGCCAAGTCCATATCAGCTCCACCAGGAGAATGAGGTACTGACAATGCCGGTCCACGGGGAGCCTCAATTGATAGCTTAGACTTGGGAGGTGTAAGCTCCGTCGGTCGACTTGGACTCACAACTATGTCTTCTTTGGGCCATTGTATGAACGTCTTGCGCGCATCGCCCAAAGTCATGATTTCATCATTGGGGGGCACGGGCAGCGGATAGCCTAACCAGGTGTCCTTTACTGAATCGATGGACACCTTGGCATACCCAGCTAGCAGGTCTGTGCCGTGGACCTTGTCTGTAACCAAGGGCTTGAAAGCCATGCCCTCAGCGACTTCAGGAGCGAAAGTTGGGTGGACTCTCGCCAGTAGGACACACTGTGCTGCGCCCTGCATATGTGAAAGTTTGAATTTAATATTGGAACGTGTAAAGGTTTTTTATTAGATATGGATCGGATAACATCAATTACCTCGATGTGGTCCACTGCAGCTAGTGGTGCGACCGGGAGACCAGGGGCTGGCACCTCTGTGGATGCACAACTACTCCTATGCTGTGACGGACTCGCGTCGTGTTGTGCACGAGGAGTTGGATGCACAACAGGTGTTGTGCCTCAGGGTATATTCATGTCGGCGAGGACCTTGTTAACCCTTTCTTCCACCCTAGCATTCATGCTAGCTTCTAGTTCTTGAATGACCTCAACCTTAAGTTCGGCCTTCAAACGAACGTCCCTCTCTTCCTTGGAGACTTTCCGTTTCCTGTATTGGGAGCTGTACTGCGGGAGTCCATGCTTCCAGGGCACATCGCTACCAATTCCCCGAGTCCGGTCAGGATGTTCTTTGGTTCCGAGCGCCTTTCTGAGGATGTCATATTCGCGCCTCTTCGGCGCGGACTCAACCTCGCTTTGTGAAGCTTGTTCAGCAACCAAGCCCAACTAGGAAAAAAAAAAGTCGTTTATACGAACTTGTACTTTATACGAACAGAAATTAGTTAGGTTAAGTAGTGAACTCACCAGTTCCTGATAGACGACGGCATCAATTTTGTTCTCAAATGTGACAGAGCCGTCCGGGTTGACCTTACCCCTTGCCCGCGCCCAGTTGCGAGCTCTTTGTTCAGGGATGTCTGAAAACGGGGGAGGGACATTCGTTGCTGCTGCGGCTGCATCTTCTTGGGCCCATATTGCCTCCTTGCCGATGTACCCTGCGGTGCCCAGCCGATGCGGGTGCTCATTCCGCTGTTGCAGTAGGCGATGTGCCTCGCTTGATTCCCTAAACTCTTGGGTGTTCTTGAGAGAGCAGAATTCCTCCCACACCGCTTCGGTTATTTGAGGGTATTCATCGAACGGCGTATGATTGCTGGGCGGGTTGACAAACTTGGTGAAGAGCTTCGACTTCCAATTCTTCCAAGCTTTGCACATCTTATGGAATGCCTTCCGCTTGAGCCTATCCTTTGCTTCAGCCGGAAATGTGAACCATTTCTCCATTGCCGTCCAAGCTCGTTCTTTCTCGGCTTCTGTGACCTTACCGATATCTTTATAGAGGATCCCGAAGTTCTCACGTGCCGCCAGCCCGCAGCAGTTAGACCATCTTCCAATGACAGTCCTGGGCGCCGTGGGCCTACCACTAGCGTCAACCTCTCTTATAACTTGCACTGTGGTCGGCCATATATTTTGTGACCGGGGATTTCTACTCGACCTACTTGCACTTGTCCCGCCCGACATCGACGTATGTTGTTCCTACGGCAATTCTGCAGCACAAACAGAAGGCAACATTTGGTAAAGGGTGCTAGCTAAAATTTATGTGGTCATGTGGTGAAAATTTGTCCTATAAATTACCATGAATTTCGGGTTGTTCGACCGCTGTTGTCGAGGGATGACCTTCGGCAACTGTCTCCGTGGCTGGGTTTGCTTCTTCCTGGATCCTCGCAGGTGTTGGGGAGGGCGGGTTTGCGCCGGGCGTTGTCATGGTCTAATTTTTACGAAAAAGCTTATAAATTTCCTACCATTATACTAAATAGCATTAGATCCAATGTAATAAGGGGTATACTATGAAAGATATGGCCTCAGTTTTGCTCAGAAATTATGCATCAATTACCATCATTTGCATGAAGGGAAAAAAAGAGGAAATCAGCTGCTAGGAGGAAATCTGTTCTTATGCAGAAAAAAAGAACAAGTGTAGATAATTTGATCTTATGCATTAAAAAAAGAACAAGTGTAGATAATCTATGCAGAAAAAAATGAATAAGGGGCACAGGGAAAGCACAGGGAAAAAAATGAAAAGCGAACATAACCCCTAACTAGCTAGCTAGACAAACTATTTCTAGCTAGCTAACCACACTGTTGCCAATCTATCAATCCATCCTTTTTCAGCTAAATGTAAACATTATCCCCAAAATTCAATAGTTCTAGCAAAAGGGAACAAAACAACATATAAAGCAGTATACACTCCATGAATGGTAACATGTCAAAATGGCACTTAAATCCACATTCAAGTTTCAAAATGGCACAATTATACATATGCATTTTCAATTCAGAAAGAGCACAATTGTCCCCAAAATTCATCGTTCATCCAAAGTTCATCATTCATTCATCCATTGCATTGCATCATTCATTCATCCATCCACTGCACCATTCCATTCATCGGCATCAGAGAGAGAGAGAGGGGTACCTGGAGAGGAGATGACGAGCAGAGGAGGCGGCGCACGGCGACGACGAGTCCCGGCCGGCGCACGGCGCACGGCTTCTCGGCACGGCGGCGCGGCGGCGGCTTCTTGGCACGGCGGTGCTAAGGAGGAGAAGAGGGGGTAATCGGCGACCAATAGTAAACAAGGGGAGGTGGGGGCGTGTGCTCACCGTGGAGGTCCCGGTCGAGAGGAGGAGGCGGCGGAGAGATCCTGGTGGCGGCGATGACGGTCCTGGCGTGGCGACTGAGAGGAGGTCCCGGCGGTGGTCGAGAAAGTGAGTGAGACGGCGGCGGTGGAGAGGGCGGCGGCGAGGAGGGCGGTAGAGAGGTCGAGGCGGCGGTGGAGAGGGCGGCGTAGTGGGCGAAGATGGCGGCAGAGAGGGCGGTGGAAATGGCGGCGGAGAGGTCGAGGCGGCGACGGTGGAGATGGCGGTGGAGATGGACGGCGGCGGTCGAGAGGAGGGCGTAGAGGGCGGCGGAGAGGGCGGAGGATATGGCTGCGGCGAGGGCAGCGGTGGAGAGGTCGAGGCGGCGATGGAGAGGAGGGCGTAGAGGGCGGCGGAGAGGGCGGCGGACATGGCGGCCGAGAAGGCGGCGGAGAGGTCGAGAGAGTGAGTGAGTGAGAGTGGGTGCCGGATCTGGATCGATCTAGAAGATGTCCAACCCTAGGTCAACCCTAGTCAAACTCACTTGTGACGGGCGCCAACTATGGGGCCGTCACAAGTGGCCTCACCTGTGACGGGCGCCAACTGTGGAGCCGTCACAGGTGAGGCCACCTATGACGGGCCCAACTCTCTGGGCCGTCACAGGTGAGGTCACCTGTGACGGCCCCACAGTTAGAGCCCGTCACAGATGAGTTTGCCTACAACAATTTTATTTTATTTTATTTCACTTAGTTCTTTTATTTTCTTTAACATATTTCCACATACACTACATATTTTGTTATACTTAATTATTTTATTTCACTAACAGTAGTAATTGCACTACATTATTTTACTAATTTTATTATTTTATTTCCAATGGTTATACTTGCTTAATTATTTTATTTCACTTCTAGTGGGTGCTTCACTTAATTATTTTATTTGACTATTTCATAAGGAATATACTATTGATCATTGCGAACATATCAGAGTCATATAGATAACAGACATGTAGACATAAACTACGTACATAAATTACAAAAATAATCCTTCCTCATGGTCGACGCGTGCATATTGAACTTCATCTTCTTCTTCCTCCTCTTCTAGAGGTATTTCTTGACCTATACCGTGGACGTGCTGGTTGTAATCATCCTCGTCTGCAATATTGTCCAATCCAACAATTCTCCTTTTCTCTTCGCGAACAACATGTAGTTTCTTGTTACACGGGTCAACTATGTAGAACACTTGAACAACTTGTTTAGCGAGAACGAACGGTTCATCCTTGTACGCGTTGTTAGCCAAGTTGACAGTGGTGAAACCTTCATTGTCAACTTTTACATTGCGAAGATCGACCCATCGACAACGAAACAACGGGACTTTGAACTTCAAGTAATCTAGCTCCAATATTTGCTCAACTCTACCATAGTATTGATCACGACGACCACCGTCACTAGCAGCCTCGATGCGTAACCCACTGTTCTGCATGGTGCATTTGCTGTCTTGCTTTACCGTGTGAAAGGTGTATCCATTTATGTCATATCCTTGCCAGGTGGTGGCACTCCATTTAGGACCCTGTGACAACCACTGAAGTGTTTCACTAGACAAGTTCTGCAACCTGGCAATTCGGTTCTTCAGCCACTCGTTGAAAGAAGACATGTGCTTATTTCTGACCCAACTCTCTGATCGGCCTGGGTTCTCTTGTCGGAGAACTGCAAGGCGTTCGTCAACGTACGGCACCACCTCAGTCATATGCTGCAGTACCGTGAAATGAGCTTTATCGTACACCTTCCGATCCAACCTAATAGTCTTTCTTCCAACAGTACCAACACCATCAAGCCTCCCTTCGTGATGAGATCGTGGTAATCCAATTGAAGATGTTTCTGACATGTAGTCCACACAAAAATCGATGACCTCTTCGGTGGTGTAACTCTCGATGATACTCCCCTCGGGGTGTGAACGGTTCCATACATAACCCTTAAGGATCCCCAGGTACCTTTCGCAAGGATACATCTGTGTCATGAATGCTGGACCACAGCACTTCGTTTGCCTCACAAGGTGCACGGGAAGATGTTCCATTATGTCAAAGAAAGTTGGAGGAAAGTACATCTCAAGATGACATAGGGTTCTCACAAGTTCTGCCTGTAGTTCATCTAGTCCCTCGGGATCAATGATCTTCTGGCCGATTGCATGGAAGAAGGAACACAACCGCTGGATCGTGTGTCGCACCTTAGGAGGCAAAATATTCCTTATTTCAACGGGCAACAGCTGTGTGATAAGAACGTGGCAATCATGCGACTTCATTCCTACCAACTTAAGATCTTGCAGTGAAACGAGCCTACTGATTCTTGATGAGTAACCAGATGGAACCTTTATACCACTCAAACATGTTAGTAAATCAATCTTCTCTTCTTTCGAGAGAGTGTAGCAGGCTGGAGGAAGGTAAACCCTGCCGGATTCCGTGGTTATGGGATGTACTTCCGAGCGAACACCCATTTCTTCCAGATCTCGTCAGGCGTTGAGACCATCCTTTGTAGTACCTGGGTTAAGCAGTAATCCCATTAAACTCTCGCATACATTCTTCTCGACATGCATCAAATCTATGTAGTGGCGAACTTCAAGATCCTTCCAGTATGGTAGTCTCCAAAATATTGACTTCTTTTTCCACATGCTCCTCTCTTTTGTCTTTTGTTTTTCCACATGCTCCTCTGTTTTTTCCTTTGATGTGCTCTTCTCTTTTGTCTTTCCAACTTTCCTCTTTTTTCCAAACTCGTTAGTTATTCCCATCACTAAGTTGTGCACCTCTGTCCCTGTTAGCTCTGCCGGGGGTCCGGCTATATCTCTGTGTCCATTGAAATTCTTTCTCATATTCCTATACGGGTGATACCTTGGGAGAAATCTCCTGTGACCCATGTAGACCGTCTTGTGTGAATGCTTCAACCATTTGCATCTTGTTTCCTCCATACACTCCGAACACGCCCATTTCCCTTTCACAGTTTGGCCAGAAAGTTTCCAAGGGCCGGATAATCATTGATGGTACAAAACAGCATCACATGGAGGTTGAAATACTCTTGTGCATATGCGTCCCATGTTCGTGTGCCCTCATTCCATAGCCTTTCGAAGTCATCGATTATCGGTTCAAGGAACACATCGATATCGTTGGCAGGTTGTCTCGGTCCTTGCATGAGCATGGCAAGAATAATATACTTTCTTTTGAAACATAACCAGGGAGGAAGGTTATAGTTAACAAGCAGAACTGGCCATGTACCGTGACGACTGCTCAAATCACCAAATGGATTAATGCCGTCCGTACACATTGCGAAACGCATGTTTCTTGGGTCATTTGAGAATTCCTGGTAAATCCTATCGATTGTCCTCCACTGTACTGAATCTGCTGGGTGCCTCAGCATACTATCGACTTTCCGTTCTTCGGCATGCCAGCGCACTAGCTTAGCTTGTTCCATATTCGCAAACATTCTCTTCATGCGCTCCGCAATTGGGAGATACCACACCACCTTTGCTGGGCCTCCCCTCTTTGACTTACTTCCTTCACCTTCACTCTTTGCTCGTTTGTATCTTGATGCCCCACAGACAGGGCAGACATCCAAGTCAGCGTATTCCTTGTAGTACAAAATGCAGTCATTCGGACATGCATGAATTCTTCTGACCTTCAGGCCCAACGGACATAATACTTGCTTCGCTTCATATGTTGTCTGCGGTAAATTGTTCCCCTCTGGCAACAGGTCCTTTAACAGCTCAAGAAGTTTTGTAAAACTCTTGTCCGACCAGCCATTACTAGCCTTAAGCTTCATGAGTTCCAACACGCATGACAACTTGCTGTGCTTCGACTTGTATCCATCATACAAGGGCATCTGACAATCTTCCACCAACTTACTAAACTTCTCAAAATCTCTGTCGTTGTCCTTTACATCTTCAATGTCATGCAACATTGTAGATAGACATTGAGTGTCCAAATATATGGTCTCTCCACCTAAAGGAGAAGGTACGAACATGCCTTCTCGAGCTGCGGCGGTGTTCTCTGCATCCTGATCCAACAAATCTTCAGCTGCGACATCAGGCGCCTCTTGCTCTCCATGCTTGGTGCAGCAGGTATATTTCTTCATAAATCCATTCATTATCAAATGAGCATGCACTTCATCGCTATCAACGATCATCTGTTCATTCTTACAGTCCCTACATGGACACAACATGTGCATGCTCATCCTACTTTTTCTGTCATTATCCGCAAATGTGACAAATTCAGTGACCCCCTCTCTATACTCGGTAGACGAACGATGCGCATAGTATATCCATCTACGATCCATCTGAAATCAACAACATACGAAGAAAAATATATGATGATCGATATATTGAGAAGGAATGGAGAATAATGTGTTTTTTACCTTGAATTTTAGCAAAAAATCGCCCCCTTGCCCTCCCAACCGATTTGTGAACAGTGAACTGGTTGGGATGGAAAGCAGTTGGCGGTTTGGGGGTATTTATAGACCAAACACACCTCAAACAGGTTAGATTAAAAAAGCCCGTCAAAGGTATGACCAGTTGCCCGTCACTGGTATCCCCTCACCTGTGACGGGCCAGAAAAGAAAGCCGCCCACCACCTGTGACGTTTTATAATGCCTCGGCCCGTCACAGGTGAGAGGATACCAGTGACGGGTTGGAAGCAAAACTCGTCACTGACTCACCTGTGACGAGTTTTCCTTTCGGCCCGTCACAGGTGAGGGGATACCTATGACGGGCCGCGGCCGGATGCCTCACCGATGACGGCATCCCGTATGACCCGTCAAAGGTGATGGTCACCAGTGACCAAATCGTTTGCCCGTCACAGATATCCCGTCAGAGGTGTGAGGATCTGGCGTAGTGCGGGAAGCCTCACGCTCCTCCTCTATTTATACATGAAAAACCCTCCTACTCAAAGTAGACGTAGGACTCCTATTCACAATAGGACTCAAACCTTAATTTCCAAACTCATCTAAACCGGAATTCAATCCACATAGAATCCCAGCCATATAGCAAATCTCAGCGCCGTCAACCGAGCCGGACTCGGTCTCCTACGCTCGTCCCAGCTAACTCGCTCCTGCGGCTTGTCCTCCCAGGCCGAGCCAACCAGCAAGCAGCAAGCTGCACATGTACAGCACCGTACATGCAAACACACACATGCATATGCAACAGCATGCATATGCACCATGCTACAGTACCACGAGTAACCAAATATTATCACACAATTTCCTTCGCGAACACCGACGCTTGCACGCACACCTCGTGAAGCCCGTTGCGAAGATCTCTCCCACACGATATCCATCCACCGTGTGCCATCTCGTATCCAACTTCGTCATCCGGTATCCTTAACCGTCTGGACCTCAACTCCTCCCTGAGTCTAGTCCCGATCTCCACCGTTGACCGAAGTTGACCTCCAAGAATCCTGACTCTAGTCACCTTCTCATATGGTATCCCGACCACACTAGACCTCTGCTCCTCCCTGAGCATAGTCCCGGTCCTCACCATTGACCAAGGCCGACCTCAAGTCACCTGCACACAATCAGACAAAACAACCGTTCCTGGGCACAGATATCACAACCTGACCCACATTAGTCACACGCACTCACACCAACATTCACACAAACTCTCAAACCAATTCTTTGAATAAATCATTCGCACAGCCAATTATTCATCACAAATAATAATCATGACAGTGATTTCACATATAGCTAGTACTCTGCTTCAAGTTCGGGGATGCATGGAGATCGTCACGCTGGTCAGTAAACATGCATCACCATACATATAGTCATCACAATCCCATAGGGCAAGTTGTACATTGATCACTGCCGAAAATTTGACAATTTGGCCCCTTTTGAAAACTATTTGCAAATTTGGTCCCTGGCAAAAACTATCACCAGATCTGGACCCCGACCTCAGCGCCAAGGCCGACGGCGCTGAGGTTGAACAACTCAGCGCCAACCGCATCGGCGCTGAGTACTTGACGGCCCTAAGGGGAGGATGGACGGAACGGCGCAATGTCAGCGCCGACCGACTTGGCGCTGAGCTTCGGGACCTCAGCGCCATCGGGTCTGGCGCGGAGGTCCTATCACCCTTGGCCGAGCCGCGCCCAGCAGCCCGGGCCTTCTTTCTTCCTCAGTGGCTCTCGGCTGAGGCGCGGCGGCGCCGAACCATCTCTCTCCTCCCCTCCAAAAAATCGAAAAAATCTCCACTAAATCGTCGCATTTTGGAGGGGAAATTATTGGAGGACATAGTGGCAAGGTATTCTCCTCAGAATCCTCTCGTCATTTCGCATTTTTTTGCTTGGATTTGCTCATTGATGGATGAACCCTAGAATCGTGATTTGGGGTTATTTTCCCAAATTAGTTGGTTCTCTACTCTGTGGTTGTAGTTGTTGTTGGTGATGTAATGGTTAGATGCTCATAGAACCCTAATTTTTAGTGGAGATTTTCGGCACTTAGGGAAGAACCCTAATTTTTCCCCCAAATTAGTAAAGAACACTTCTTTTTTGTTTAATTTTCATCACAATGCGAGAGTTCAAATTTAGGATGGATCGTTACAAATGGAAGTTTGCGTATGTTTAGATATTTATGGACAATTTCGTTGGGGGACATAGTTGTAGGTTAGATTTTTTTTTATTGCAAATTCAAGTTTTTAAAAAATGCAATATGCTAATATGTCGGTTAATGTTGTAGATGGATAGATTAGTACGATTGCACTATGGTGGTTCGGTGGTAGAGCAAAGTAACAGTGGTAACAATTTCGAGGGGATGAGTGTTAAGCAACTTATATTTGGTGGAAAACCTAGTTTTGAGGAGTTAGTTTGTCATACAAAGGATGTGCTGGGGTGGAGCAATCAGTCTATAGCTATACAAGGTAGATATGATGTTGGAGCAGGACCCATTTCACACAAGTACATGCTAGATTTGAATGGGGAGTTGGAGTGGAACACATATGTGGATATAGTGTTGGGCTCCCAATTCAAGTCGCTTGAGGTGGTTGCTTCGAAGCTTGATCGTACTGACTGCAGAGATGATTCTTTTGACCTCAATCGCACACTGTTTTATGATGAACCAAACTATGAAACATTTGATGATGAAGGAGATATGAAAAGTCAGTCGGTTAAGTCTTTGACAGTTGAGGAAGTCATAGAATCTCAAGGGATGGGGGTTGATGTTAACATGCAAAAGAAGGAAGCAGTTGATGCGAAGGAGGGAAGGAGTCAGGAATCTGAAAGGGTGGAGATAAATGTGGAGTTGCAGAAGGAGGAAGCAGTTGAGGCTAATAAGGCAAGCAAGCTTGAATCAGAAGGGGTGGAGGTAAATGTGGAATTGCAGAAGGAGGAAGCAATAGAGGTGAATGAGGCAAGGAGTCAGGCAGTTCCGATAGTTGGAAATCATGTTGATGATGATAATGAAGTGGCAGATGGATCAATGGGGGGAGGTAGAGAAGAGCGTACAACAGATGCTCAATTAGCATCCTTGGTGCGGTTCTGTTTTCGAGACAAAATATATACTCGGAGGGAGTGTGAGGAGACTTTGTTGATGAATGGATTGAGTGTTGATTTGCTGCACGAACATTCAGAGGAGTATGATGACACACATGAGGAGGAGGGATATGAGGTTGAGTATGCCGTAGACTCAGATGACGATCGTCCAGTAGCCAAGATATCTCAGGAAGAAAGGGAGGTGTTTGAGAAATTAGTTGGATGCAATCCAGAGGTTGTTCAGTTCGAGGATGTCAACAATTCTGAGCTAGCAGTTGTTGATGGAGGAGTAACATACAATGGCATCATCGATGCAATGGGAGAGGATATCATTGTGCATATCATTTTCAAACTTTCTCTTCGGCATTGCTTACTCAAGTTCTAACCAAATTATTTGTTTTGTTGAATGATTGTAGGTTGGACCGTAGGAAGAGCAAGAAGATTACGGACTGGCATGCTCATCATCTCCATCTTATTGAGCGGTGGGACAACATAGCAGCTAACGTAGTGCCTCACGGAGTGGAGCACAACAAGACATACTTCGACGAGTACCTAGCTTGGCTCCTGAGGAACTACCGCCTTTTCCTTCGGCCGGCATGGACTCTAGCTGACATAGCTACAGATCCCGAGGATGTTGAGGAGATGAACGAGTATGACACCCACACTCGAGCAGGGGCGACGGTCGAGTACGGGCCTGTACGTGACCGAGTGGTAAGTATTAAGGCTCAGAGTTGTTCATTTCACATACACCTACATGTTCTCACAATATTAAATCCACTTGCAGGCACGTGAGCTGATGAGGTCCGTGAACGACGCGGGTGTTGCCCTTGGCACACCTGCTGGGTCAGAGAATGAAGTTGGGATACTTCGGAGCGCACTTCAGGTAATTAACCAATTAGTTCAATCCATGAATCATTTCACTTGCCTCTAACTTATTTGTTTTGTTCTTGCAGAGGCTAAAACAACGAAGTCGGATGTTAGCGGCAAGACTTGGTTGTAGGTCCACAAACGCAGTCGACCCACAACCAAGACTAACGCGGACACAGGCCGGAGAAACAAGTCAACAAAGAGCTGAAGAGGAAGGGTAGGAAGAACATGATGAAGGGGAGGAAGAACATGAGGAAGGGGAAGAAGGAGATGGACAGAGTGACGAAGAGGAAGAGGAACAACCCGAAGAAATCGGGTCATCTCAGCTTGCAGGTGCCCCGCAGCCATCGCAACCTTCCCAAGGTCGCCCGCATAGAAAGAGAGCACCGGTGGACCGGTACACACCTTCCACTAGTGGCCGGAGGGGTCGGCACTAGTGGATTACTTTGTACTTAACACTCTAAGCAGCGTTAGACTTATATCAAACTTTAGATGATGGTTGATGGATGTGTTGAACTCTATATTTTGTGATGGTTGATGGATGTGTTGAACTCTAAATGCTGTGATGGTTGATGGATGTTCAGTTGCTGTGATGTCTTAAATACTATGTGGCTGTCAATTTTATGATGCTGTCAATTTCTGTGTGGCTGGCTGTGCTATGCCAGCCACTGCTTGACCTCAGCGCCAAATAGAATGGCGCTGAGATTGTGCAGGTCAGCGCCAGAGCAGTTGGCGCTGAGGTGCACAAGATCAGCGCCAAGGTCTTTGGCGCTGAGATGCAGCCCACTCAGCGACCCAGCCATCCCTCGGGTGGCAACCTCAGCGCCAAATCGGCTGGCGCTGAGATTCAGCCCCCCCAAACGTCAGCAGACGGCCATACACCGAAGGAAACGGCCGTCAAGTACTCAGCGCCGATGCGGTTGGCGCTGAGTTGTTCAACCTCAGCACCGTCGGCCTTGGCGCTGAGGTCGGGGTCCAGATCTGGTGATAGTTTTTGCCAGGGACCAAATTTGCAAATAGTTTTCAAAAAGGGCCAAATTGTCAAATTTTCGGTTGATCACTGTATTGTTGCAATATCCCTCCACGATCAAAGGCTTACTTTGGGCTCGGTCGCTCCAATCAATTAAGAGATTGACTCTGAGGTTGATGATATACAATGTTCAATTGCGAGATTAGCTATCGAGACTAACGTATATAGATGGTGATACTTGGAAAAAGTCTATCGGTCCCTATCTTTTTCAAGATAACTAGCCTAAAGCCGCACGTTCACGCGACTATAACCACCCTCTTTTATTCCATGTGTTTACATGTTTACATCAATTAGCTTAATTTTATAATAACTACTCCGTATTAACATTGTGAATAAGTATGGGTAGAATATAATTGCATGAAGGAACATTAACAAATTTATCATAATTTGTAACTAAGAATATAATCATAACAATAAATAATTTAGCATACATTACCGTGACATTTACCACAATCTGCTGAATTTCTAAATGTGTCATTTGAGGTCATATTGTAAATATGTTGTAATATGAAAAGCCCAACCCATCTTTTGGTTGAACGAAACATTGAGTGCAATGGCTACAGTTATGGTTTTTATTCACCTTCTGTGCCGCTGTTTTGTCCTGAGCAATGCTACACGTACAAAATTTTTCTTACTAAACATTTACTAACAATCATCTCAACCGTTTGATTTAAGTAGATGGAAGTTATAAAAAATCTAGATGCACTCATAGCATGACATATCAGTGTTAGTAAGAATTTAGTAAGAAAAAGTTAGTACGTATAGCATTTTCCTTTTGTCCTATCTGTGGAGGCGCAGCCATAACTGCCCACTTCGCTGCTGCTTGAGCTCCGACCTTGACACCTTGTTGCCATCTCCCCGGCTGTTGCATGACCGGATGAACCCCTTATCCCCTCTTATATTCAACAGTAAACGATATACTACTAACACATAGTTAATTAAAGAGGAATATGCAAATGGTATCGCACATCCAGCCATAATTTTAATCACTAACTACGATTTACTTTAAAAACGACTAAAGTACCACTCTAGTAAGAAAATGGGAAATTTAGTTGTGTGGTAATTGCAATGTGCTCAAAATAGAGCTAACATGTTAAAAGAGCAGAATAAAGTCAGTTCGGGAGGATTATTATTTCTATTTCTCACTTCTTCTAGCTACTTTCTTCCTGTAAGCAGAATGAAACGATTAGTATTTGCTCCTCATTTTTTATAGTCAAACTAAAAATTGAAATATATCGTTGTGTTAAAAAACAATGAAAATGGCTGGTCCAACATGATAGAATATATTGTGTTCCTATAAGCTGCAAAAGCATTAACATATCTTAAAAATGCAGAACAATGCTTCTAATTTGTAAACTCTAAATACTACGGTCATTAATTATTATCTGCTATGATTCAAGAGTCTCACTTCGGTGCCTTCTACCTAGAGTAGAAAAAATCTGAACCGCTGATCTCATTTGATCCAATGGTTCAGATCTATTTTTACTACCACCACACTTAATGGTAGTAGAATCGTGGAGGGTACTTTTGCCCAGGAAAAATTATCTACGGAGGGATATTTTCGTCCTTTCCCCCCGAATCGCGCATCTGGAGCCGACACGGAGAGAACCCCGCGGCTCCCATCACCGCCTTGACGACCTCGCCTGCTCCACTGCCCTCGATGCCTCCTACTCCCTCGCCCCCGCCGCACTCGCCGCCTCAGCCGCCCTCGACGAGTTCGCATCTCTGTCCGGGATCGCCAGAGCTGCGCCCTCTCCTACCGCTCCCCCGCGTCGGCCCACCTTCCGACGAGTTCGCCTCTCGGATCTCCGCCTCCGATCCCAGCACCGCGCCACCGGCCGCCGCCGAGACCTCGTCCTCCTCGCTATCCCCCCTTCCTCGTCGTCGGCCTCCTCCCCCATGCTTGGCTCCAGCCCTGTCCATCTCCGCCCGCCGTTGATCCCACAGCCGCGAGGGCAAGCCCCCAATCCATATCCTCCCAAGCGGAACCCGCAGCCTCCGGAGCCAATGACCACCAATCTCTCGACCTCCGAATCATCATCCAAGACTCCTCTCATTGGCTGTAGCGCTGCTCTCCAACGGATTAGCTGACATGAGAGACTCTTTTTCTGCTTTGCAGGTCAGATTTGATTTGTTTTTCTTGCTGCTTGCAGGTTTGCAGATCGAACATCTGCACTGAATCTTCTTTTTTCGTTGGCCTCTAATTCTCGAACAGTTTTTCTGCTTGTCTGCAGTTCTTGGTCATAATTTTTCCTCCTAAAAGAAGGGATTCAAGTTGAATGCCAGTAAACTGAATCCGGAGCAAGTGAGCTTGTTCAAATGACTGAGCATGACAAGGTGGACAAGCTAATGATCACTACGTCAATCAACGCTTGAGAGATTCCTGGTGTGCTATGTCCTGTAATTCCTGTGAATTCATTATCTCAAGATGGCTTTGGGTGGCTTTGGCTTGTTACTTATGGCCATGTTTTTTTTCAGAACTATAGCTTATTAACAGCTTGTGGTTTTGAAAGTACCCATCTGTGTATATCATCGTTTTTGTGGTTCAATGTATATTACTTGTTGTAATTGCAATTGTAAAGTCTATGTAAAAAACATACCGGATTATTCTTCCGTTGCCTTGTATCTGTCATTGCTGGATTGGAGTGTTTCGATTTGTCCATCGTGTGTAATATTCAGATATATAACTAATATATTTAAATTTCATATGAAACAATCAAGCTGAATGGAAACCAAATACCTACAGCAAGAAACATCTATGGAACGCGATGCACAAGCGCCGGCGGTGGCCGGACCTCACGATCTACTTTTCTTTTTCTTTCCCTGCGCTCTCCTTTTTGATTAATGAGGAAACGGCGACTCTGCTGTTCGATGAAGAGGGATCGGCGACGCTTGACCATAGGACGCACAAATGAGAAAAAAAAATTAAGTGCCAGATTTACCCCTATTCGGTTTTAGCACTTTACTAATCTACCCTTTAAAATAAACGGTTGAGATTAATTCTACTTGGAGTAGAATACTGCAAGTAGAGGGCAACGGAGCGTCTCTCATGATTCAAACATTTATAATTTGATCTTCCAATTTTTCAGAAGGTAATTTGTCATGTCTAACACTTCAGCAACTCCTTAATTTCCGAATACCTATTATTAGCAAGGAGAAAGAAGAACAGGGTTACCTAACAAGGATTAAATATAATTTGAAGGACAGATCTTTGCCCATCTCTATATAGTAAACAGCATGTGTGCATTCATGACAACCTAAACTTTAGTACTGCTATATAAATTGGCGTAAAGAGATTCCACACTGAGGATTAAAAATAATTTTAAGGACAGAGGTTTGTCCATCTCTAAATACTTTTAAGGTAAGTTTATGACAATTCAAAGATCAATTAATTAATTTAGACCAGTTCCAATGTCGATCTATATAATTGGCAAGAGATATATATGAATATGGTAACACCTATTGCTCCAAAAAAAATGTGAAACTCTGAATTAAGGAGATTATATATCTCTTGCCCTTGAGTAAATCATAGGCCACGATCAGTGAGCTAGTTAGCCAGTGAGCGTACACGTCGAATCAATTTTTTTTATATAATGAAGCGAATTTCGACCTTTATTTTGAAGAAGCTATAACCATTATGTCGGATCGATTAGTCGAGTGTATGTATATATGCTCACCTGTCAAATCTTGATTTGGTAAGTAAAAAAACACATAAACATAAATTAAGATGTCAATTAGCAACTATTCGCAATAATTAACCTCTTGGCTTACTATCAATTGAAGACAGAACAATCTTCTAAAAAAAAACAGTTCAATATGCATGTAAAATTTCACTATAGCTTGAAAAGCAAGACGATTTTATTATAAAATAGACGATTCATATGCATGCTAGTTGAGTAGGTCACGTCCTCCATTACGGGACAGGCAAATCAACAACGGTGTTTAGGCCCTAATTGTATAATGAAAAGTCAGCCTGCTCAACTTTGTCCGGAAGTCAACGAATCGATGGATTTTAAAGTAGATAAATAACTCCATCTCAATGGGTCAGCACGCGCAGCCCGGGCAACTGCCCATGTTGGCCGGGTAGTTAATCCGTCGCTGGACAGACAATCATCATGGGCAATTTGGCAGTTGACAATTAACAATATCCACTAGCATTCTACTCCTAATTATATAGTCTACTTGTCTCTTCCATTATGGACTTCTTCAAAAGTATGCATCTATAAAAAAGGAAAATATATAGTGGAAACTTGAAAACTACCGTTGCATCGAGAAATAGATGTCCGAGATTCGTCCACGTCACCATGAGTTAAAATTTAACTCCAGTAAAATTTTTAAATTTTAACTCATGAGTGAATCGCCGAGTTAAATTTTAACTCATAGTGACGTGGACGAATTTCGGACATCCATTTCTCAATCTAACGATAGTTTTCAAGTTTCCACTACATATATAGTTTGCACTACATATTTTCCTTATTGAAAAGACTCTTCACAGTAGCAAGCTAGCATAGACATCGTGCGTCGTTCTTCTCCAATCCTAAGGTTATACATACCTTTGGGTTCGTCTTCAAGGCTCTTAATTGGTCGTTGGTTCCGCGAGTCTTTGAGACAAAGTTAGGTAAAAATTTTCACACTTTGCATGCAAATTAGTTTGTTTAGTAATGCCTCATAGAGTCAAAGCATGAACTATTTTCTCCATATTTTCATATATACAAGCATATTGCTTGTGCGTTAAATATACAGTACATGTTGTACAAACGTTAAATTGTAAATGTTGTGTATACTTAAATGTACATAAAAATATTTTAAAAAATTGTGAGATGTGCAACATGCATGTACAACACGTAAAAATGTTACTCAAAATTATCATATGCGGCATGTTTTGACTTAGTTTCTACTTATTTTTAAGTCTAGCTAACTCTCCCTTAGTCTCAAAATAACTTTACTTTAGCCTCTACCTCGTGTCAAAATAAGTTTACCTTTATCAACTTACCTATATCATGCTCTAATTCACAATTCGATGATTTTTTTTATTCCATCAATATCTTTTACCTATCCTTACCTACCTATCTACCTATCCACACATACTAGTTTCCTATTAGTGAGTGACACTTTGGTGTTTTTTCTTCTATATTGTTTTGAACATCCAAGTCTAAACTTAAAGTTATTTTGAAATGGAAGGACCGAAGGGTTATTATCTTATTAAAGTGTAATAGCAAAGAAATAAGCTTTTATGTTTGCTCTCAAATTACATATTAATATGAGAAAAAAAATCTAAACCATTAATTATAGGGTGGATCTAAAATATAGCTGTGTGGATTTATTGGATGCGCTCTTCATGAAAAACAAACTCCATATCTCCAATCTATATTCAATTCAAATAAAAATCTCAAACGATGCCATACACATTACATAAACATTTTCACACCACCCACAATTATATATGCATATTACTAATTATTATTTATCTAATTACATTACTTAGTTTGTTCTACGGAAGGTTAATTATATAATTACTCAACAAATTAACAAGCAAAACAAGGGCTAAACCATCACTTCTGTGACCATAGAGCCAAAGCAACACAACTCTATAGCAGACCTTATCTTTCGTGGATAATAAACTACTAAGCCAATCCGCTCACCTCTAACGGATCATCAATGACGGTTTATGAAGTTATCTATGATAAATAGTCTATGAAGTTATTGTTCGGTTTTGTGCATATAGTTTTTATATCTAATAAGGCTTGTTCAGGCTAAAAAAATTCATACGCACGTCACTGTTTGAATGCTTTTCATCTCGAGAGCAAATAGATGTTTCTTGCTTTATATATATTGACATTATTTTTAAAGATACTCCCTCCGTCCCTAAATATTTGACGACATTGACTTTTTTTTAAACATGTTTGACCGTTTGTCTTATTTAAAAAATTTAAGTAATTATTAATTCTTTTCCTATCATTTAATTCATTGTTAAATATACTTTTATGTATACATATAGTTTTACATATTTCATAAAAGTTTTTGAATAAAACGAACGGTCAAACATGTTTAAAAAAAGTCAACGGCGTTAAATATTTAGAAACGGGGGGAGTAAAAAAAAATACTAGCACAAAAATTTTAACATCTTTTGCATCTCCAAGCTAGGATGGCGAGCATCATCACCCACTCCTCGCACCCAGAACACCAATTACGAAAGATGAAGCTCAAATATCCATTTACTTGCAACTTATGCAACTATCCCGGTGCTATCAGTTGCTCACAACAATCACCTATATAAACACACACATCTTACTGTAGCGCATTTAGGATGTCCGTAATATCATTGACAATCAAATTCACCGCCAGTTGCCGGGCAAACATGATCAGAAACCTCACGATGGGACTGCCACCGCTGCCGCCCCAGCCGCCGCCGCCGCCGCCGGTGGCAGGCCAACCCCTCGTACCAGCTGGAGCACCGCCGGCGCCGGCCGGCGAAACGCAGCCGATGTGGAGCATGAACAAGCATAGGCCGCACCGGTAATGCCAGATGGAGCAGTCCAGGCAGCACGCCGCGCACTCCCCGCGCGCCGGGACCAAGTTGAGGACGTGGCCTCCGGGGCACCCGGCGCCGGCGCGCGGCCGGGTGGATGGTCATCGGCAGCAGCGTGCACAGCGGGTGCACGTCGAACGCGCACTCCGCGCAGCGGTACACGAGGCGCCCGGGCTGGATCGGTCCCTGGCACAGGTCGCACCACCCGGGGTTCGCCGCCGAGGCGGTGGCCGCGGTTAGCGGGTGCCGCGGGTGCGCGAAGAAGCCGTCGATCGTGTCCCGGGCGAAGCGGTCGGCGCAAGCCTCGTGGATGGCGAAGTCGCTGCAGTGGTGGTTGCAGCGGTAGCCGACGCCGGTGACAGGTAGCTCGCAGATGTTGCAGGCACGGTGGCTCTGATCCGCTGGTTGTATGTGCACCTCTGAAGCTGGTGCTGTGGATGAGCAAAGTGCCAGCGGTTTTCCATGGCAAGCAAGTAGTCACACGACACCCGGTGGGAAGAAAATTATGTAGGACCGAGGTCCTACCCTCCTCCGAAAGACTTGCTCCTCTATGTGACACCTGTCCCACACGAATCTCAGAGCAGCTTACTCCCTCGTCTCTCCAGTTCCCCATTCTCTTCCTTTGCTCGGTGAGGCGGCAAGCTGGCGTCCGACCAGCGAGCTTTAGCCCGACCGTCCGCACGGCCGCGCCCCGTGGCGTCGAGCAGCATCAAGTCCAAGCTCGCGCTGCCAGCTTGCGTGCCGCTAGTCTGCTAGAAGAACTCTCATGATTTGGACGAGACTGCGCTGTCGACTCGAATCTGCTACATGATTATTCACTCATTCGATTTTTCTTGCCTCATAGCGAAATTATTCAATGATTTGATTTTTCTTGCCATTGAGTTTGTTCTGTATGGTGTACTGCACTGATAATCATTGCTTGTGATTGACTTGAAGGATTTCTTCTTTTTGCCGGGTGAGCATTTTAGGATTATAGCGTTAATGTATTGATGTTTCTTCTCGACGAGCGCCTCATGCGAGCTTGGATGCTTTCACGTTACTGATATCGTTTGATTCCGGCGACAGCGACAGCCTGCCGAGCTTCATGCCGCTCACCCGCTGGTCGGACGCGAGCTCGCCGCCTCACCGAGCAGAGGAAGAGAATGGTGAACTGGAGAGACGAGGGAGTAAGCTGCTCTGAGATTCGTGTGGGACAGGTGTCGCATAGAGGAGCAAGTCTTTCGGAGGAGGGTAGGACCTCAGTCCTACATAATTTTCTTCCCGCACGGTGCAGGAGCAGCGTACTGTTTTTACGTATTACTGTACGTGTTTCTGCTCTTCGTGTTGCGCTTGATATTCCGGGGTGCGATTGCGAATATATACACAGTAACACAAATAACTTGTTTTTTTTTCTTTCCGTTTTTCTTTTCGTTTTTTTTCTTGTTTTTTTCCCTGGTTTGGCGTTTCTCGTTTTTTTTTTCTTTCGGTTTTTCTTTTCGTTTTTTTCTGGTTTTTCCCCCTGGTTTCTTTCAGTTTTAAACTTATACGTATATAAATTTTGTATTCGTGCATATACAAAGTTTGTATATGTACAACTTTACATACGTACGAATACAAAGTTTGTATACGTGGTGTTTTTTTCTTGGTTTTTGGTTTTTTAAATATGTATGTATTTACGTATACAAAGTTTGTATATGTGGTGTTTTTTTTGTTTTTTCTTCGTTTTCGGGTTTTTAAATATGTATGTATTTACGTATACAAAGTTTGTATACACGTACACAAAGTTTTTTATACAACAGTGTAGCAGTAGTACTAGTAGTATACTAGTATAGTAATAGCAACTGTGTACGATCAGTAGCTAGCTAGCAGTGCACCAATCCACAACGCTCTCGAATCCTCGCCTGCTACAGTTTTTTCCTCCTCGATTCCGGCGGCCTCGTCGCCGGCGGAGGGAGGGAGAGGGGTCGTCCCCCCTCCCCTAGTATAGTTTAGTAGCCGGGCTAGTCTCGTTAGGTCGGGTTCTTCCTGTTTTTTCTTCTCGTTGGTGTGGTATGGAGGTTGGAGACAGCGGCGGCGTTACGGATGTAGCCAAACTCGGCGATGGCGACACGAATACGACCGAAGATGACGGTGGTGGCGCGGATCCAGTTCGCAGCGACGGCGGCGGCTTGGAAGCGGTCTGCAGCGGAGGCGGTGGCTCGGAGGTGGTCCGCGGCAGCGGCGGCTGCTCGGATGCGGTCTGCGGCGGCGGCAGTGGCTAGGATGCGGTGATCCGCTGCGGTGGCGGCGGCGTGGATGCGGCCCAAGGCGGCGGCGGCTGCTGACGTTGCCCGCGGCTGCGCTGTTGCTGCCTTTGGCAGTGATGATCGCGCCGTTTGGCCTACGTCGGCGTCGGTGGTGTGAGTCTGGTGCTTCTGCTCCACCTTGTGCAAGTCCGCTCTTCCCCAACGTTGTGCTATAGAGAACAGTTCATTCGTCGATGGTTGTGCTCTTCACTGCATCAGGGTGGCTGGATCTGGGATCCTTCTTCCTCTTTGTCTCCGGGCAGTGGCATCCACGCTGGGTGTGCCATTTGGGTTGAGCTCAAGCTCCTCAGATTCAATGGCGAACTCGATCCATGGTGAAGTTTGGTTGAGTCCGGTGAAACCTACACCAAAATCTACGGCTCAACAGCAAATCTCCAATTTGTGCAATTTCTATGAAGGCGACCGAAGGGGATTACTGGTTCGTCAAGCGGTCTGCATGCTAAAGGAGACCCAAGGTTGCAATCGTCGCGGCTTCGCCGCTGCTCCCTGTCGATTCGCGCCTTCTGCGCTGCCTAGTTTCAGGAGGTTGTTTATGTTCTTGGTCCAGTTTTCTATTCTGTGCATCTTGCTGTTTCTGTTGACGATGTTCGGGGGCTTGCCCTCTTGATCTGTTGCTCTAATATAAATGTTTAAGTTTCAAAAAACAGTGTAGTAGTACTACTAGTAGTAGTATAGGAGTAGTAGTATACTGTAGCATATGCCTGACCGCGTGAGCGACTGGGCGCGCGCCCAGTCACCCATTAGCAGTCCCCTAACTAGTGATCTATAAATAGAGGCTAGGAGGGGAATGAAACGGGACTTGAATTGTAGGCCTTGTTTAGTCCCAAAAACAGATAAATTAAAAACTAATTGCACAATTTACATGAAAATCGCGAAATGAATCTTTTGAGCCTAATTAGTCCATGATTAACCGTAAGGGCTACAGTATCCTACATGTGCTAATGATGGAATAATTAGGCTTAATAAATTCGTCTCGTGGTTTCCAGGCGAGTTATGAAATTAGTTTTTTCATTCATATCCGAAAACTCCTTCCGACATTCGATCAAACGTCCGATATGACAACCAAAAATTTTCTTTTCACGAACTAAACACACCCGTAATCTAAATCTATCACTATACTTAAATCTCTCCTCCTCGCCAACTTGTCTCTTTCTCGTTCAACTCCTCTCTAAATTCTATCTCGACTCTTTCTTCCTCTGCAAGTTGGTAACAGGAGTTTACGCGGTTCATTCTTCCTCTGCAACTTGGCTCTTTCGCTCCGACCTGATTCAGTTTCGATCGGGTACGTACACGACATGTTGAAATGTGGAGACGTATACATTGATTTGAACCTGTAAATACTAAATACGGAACACGCCATGGAACGTAACAGAAGCAACTGTGACATGTGTTGGAATTTTCTCATCGAAAATTCAGAAAATTTACAACTTGCGTGGTTTAGAGTAGAAAGTCGAATCTGAAACCTTAGGCACCGTTCCTATCAGCTACTCGGTTGAGCGCTACTACTACGTTTTCTGTCAGAGTTTCCTGAACCAGAACTATACCTCTCCGTTCCCGGCCATCCAGCGGCGTGGACTCGGGAGTTTTAGTCGTCTCCTTCGGCTCCGATTTCCGCTTCTGCCCCCACGCGGATTCGGTTGGCAGCGCGGACTCGGGGACCGCTGTGACGCTGTCGTCTCCCCTCGGTGCCGGCCGGAGAAACGCGCGCAGGCGATATGGAGCACGAACATATACATAGGCCACACCGGTAATGTCCAGGCGATATGGAACAGTCCAGGATGGGAATGGTTAGGATATGGATTGAACTTAAACTGTTTTAAACCGTTTTAAGTGAGTTCATTCATCCATAATTTAATAGAGTCAATCCATCATGAGTCTATTATATCAATATGCTATCCATAGATATCCAAATGGATCATCTATTCTAGTAGTAAAAAAAAATTCTTATTATATGTATGTAAAACTCGGGTCCAAAATTTTAAAACTCGCGTTCACATTATAAAAACTTTATCAAATTTAGTTGAATTTTGTAGAGATGATTTATTATATGGAGAAGCAACTTGGTACAAATTTTAAGCCATTTAGACATGCGGGGCCCACGATGCATTACTAAGATTCAAAAATTCTAGTTACATGTGTGTAAAACTCGGACCCAAAATTTATAAACTCGCGTTAACGCTATAAAAACTTGTTAAATTTAGTTGATTTTTGTATAGGAATGATTTATTATAAAGAGAAGCAACTTTGTATAAATTTTTGAAACATTTATACATGTGAAGTCATTTTGGGTCGAACCCCTTAAACCTAGGTTCTAATGGTTTGAACCGTTTGATCCATTTACATTTATGGAGCGACCCTAAGAATCTACTATGACAAATTTACGGTAGATTCAGTGAATAAATGGATTTACCCTAATCATTCCCGCTGGTCACTACTGTAATCACCACTTCCAACACGCAGTTGAGAGCAACCTTGGCGACGCGCTTCGCCGCTCGACGCTTCCAACCATGCTGCGGCCAGCGGCGGCCGCTGGCGCCGCCGGCCTCCATCAGCAGCGGCGTGCACCGCGGGTGCACGTCGACGTCGCACTCCACGCAGCGGTACATGCAGCGGCCGGCGTCGGAGGTCTCCCTGCAGGCGACGCACCGCCGGCTGGCCGTGAGGACGGAGAGCGTGAGCTCGTGGTCGCGATGGCGCCGGCCGAGCTTGACTCGCTTCGGCAGGGTGAGGCAGGCCTCGTGGACGTCGAAGCCGCCGCACGCGGCGCCGCCGCCGCATCTGTAGCCGTAGCTGCCGCCGGAGATGGTGCGGTCGCACACGTTGCAGACACCGGCAGCGCCCCGCTTGCCGCCGTAAACGCGCCTCGTTAGCGAGTGCTCCGGGTGTAACCAGGTAGTGTATCTGGCGGAAGCCATATTGATATATATATCGATGTATCGAATCGCTAGCTTCGTGTGGCCTAGCTGTGGGCTGATAATGCTTGGTTTTCGTTGTGCAGGAGGTGAATGCTTAGTTGTCCTGAGTGGCATATGAGTACATATACATACATACATACATACATACATACATACATACATACATACATACATACATACATACATACATACATACATACATACATATATATATATATATATATATATATATATATATATATATATATATATATAGGACACTCATATGGGGCACCATGGTGCCCGGGCACCATGGTATGAAATACACAAATTCGCCCAAATTTTTCAAAATTTTCAAATTGTGAGTATATACTTAGTTATAAGTATTCGATTCATACCTATACCTAGCAACAAAACAACTCAAATTTAACTTTATTTCACAATCCATTATTACATACCTAACTAATTATATGTTTGGATGCTATATACCTAGAATCAAAATCTAACAAAAGCAAGTTTGAATTCAGTTCAAACTTGCTTTGAACTAGTTAGTAAAGTAGTTAATGTTAATACCTAAATATTTGAAAAAGTTTCATACTCATTTGAATTGGGTATATAGTAAATTTCAATCATGGTGCCCGGGCACCATGGAGCACCAAACAAATTTAATATATATATATATATATATATATATATATATATATATATATATATATATATATATATATATATATATATATATATAGTAGTTTCGACTTTCGAGTCATCGGTCTTAGTGGTGTTTTTTTTTTCCAATACAGACAAAAGATATGTCAAAATTATGATTTGTATACACGGTAAATGTGATAAGTACGTGAGTTAGCCACATTCACCCGGAGCATGCACTTGAAACTCGAAAGAATAGTCTAGATGTGTTGTTGCGCTTAACACGTGTGCAATTTATTTTATATAAATTTCACAAAACTACAAGTATATTTGAGTAATTTATTGTAAGCTACAGATTTAAAATAATATATCATAAAACTATATATTTAACACTAAAATTACCACAAAAGTTGAGTATCACAAAACTAAATGTTTAACATCAATTTAATCACAAAACTTGGATGTTGATAATTCAAACATAACATTAGTACTAAGAATTTAAACTCTAAAATCTGTAGTTTAATTAATTTTATTATTAAATTTATAGTTTTGCCATACCTAGTTTTAAACTTGTAGTTTTATGATAATATTATATAAAATATATAGCTTTGTGATACACCACCTTAAATCTGCAGTTTTGTGATAATTTAGTAAAAGTATCTGTATTTTTGTAAATTTTACTCTATTTTTTCATTATATTTATTGATAAATTTTCTTCTAAAAGATTAATAGATGTAAATATAACATAATCATAGTGTAATTATATTATAATTTGAATTTAACTATAATAAAATTTGCATGTAACTTTTAAAAATCGCACGGTAACACGTTATTTGTGGGAAGCAGACGTTTCGTACGTGATGGAGGGACGCGCGGTAATACCTTATTTCCGCAAAGCGGACATCATGCGACGGAATCCCATCACCTTTATGCTTGCCATGGTTTTTTAATTCCCGCTTGCATGAATCTTGAAGCACATCTAACAATTTAAAATTTTAAAAAAAATACATGCAAGTTACAATGTAATTACGCGATAATTATACCGTATTTACATTTGATAAAGTTTTAGGAGAAAAAAATATCAACAAATGTATAGCAATATCTTTTTTTTCTTCATATTGACAAGGATCCATGGTAAAGGTGTATAAGTTTCAATTTTAAGTTACAGCATTATTTATTTCATCCAGAAAAAGTAAAAAATACACTTGAGAGTTGTTTCATATCGATCTAGTGTTGAAAAAGGTAATTGATGATAGAATATAGGGGAGAGATGAAACAATTGATATGGAATTTTAGGGGTTTTCTTCACAGCCTTTGTTGTCGAGCTCTCTTTTTTTTCGTTGCTAATTAACATGGAAAGTGAACAAAATAACTCTAATTAAAATCTGCTTAAGTTAACAACCAAAATTCCTTTGGGTTTTAAGAATAACTATATGGTAAACTAGCCTGGCAGAGCAAATTGTTATGCATAGTTCTATGTTTTCCTTGGGGCTCCCCCTCTCAAAGATTCCTGCGGCGATGGAGATGAAAAGAGCCAGTGGCGTGTCGTATGGTCCTTGTGCCATCTAGAAGAAGGTTGGCTCTGCCATTGCTCCGTCAGTGGTTGTGTCCTAGTGCTCATTTTCCTCAACGACGGGGAGCGGCGGTGGTGGTAGGCGGGGAGCCCAGGCATTGGTGGCGGTGGTAGCTAGTTGGCCTACGGTGGTTTAACGATGGTAACATGGAATGTTGGCATGACTAAGGTGGTGTCGACGACATCCAGTGTGGATCCAGTCTAATGGCCAGATCGCCCTTCAAGTGAGCGAGGAGGCTACAGCAAGAAAGATAGACGGCAGGCTCATTCAGCGGCAACAAGTGTATCTAGATCAAGCCTAATGGTCAGATCGGTAGTGAGCAAGGCGGCTACAATGAGGAGCTGAAGCGACAATTTCCTGATGATGGCTAGGCGTGACTCTATATTTAGTATCTAAGTGCCACTAGTTATGATGTGTTTGTGCCCGAATCCGTCCGTACGTATAGTTGCAACTTGATGTTGGAGGATCTTCTTCTTCTTCACTTTATCTGGATGATGTTAGCGTGCGAAGGCACAAGGGGCTAGGAGCTATCGGATCTGGATCGATTGAATCTTGCCTATGGCAAAGGCAACATGGGGATTAGAGGTGGATAGATTGAGGATGTGGGTACTACATTAGTTTAGGCGGCGTTTCAACTTTCAAGATCGACTTAGTGTCGTTTTTGGTTCGGCAGGACTCGTCAAGTAAGAGAACATCTGGGTTTAGGGTTACAGTCTTTTTCCATTTTATTTTGTTTATTTTGTAGTTTCCAAGTTATGAGACCTGGAATATATCTATTTTTCTGTGTCCCTTGTGTATATCCACTTGATATAGAGACCATCATTTTATTTATTATTAAAAAAAAGTTGTATTATTTGTAGTGATTATGAATGCATCGGTGAGATAGTCTTTTTAGTTTCACTTCTGTGAAACTCGATAGGAGATTCATTCTATTTGGTTTGACCCAAACAGTATAAGTGACTAATGAGTGAGCGTGTTGAATCGGTGGAGCATATGTACATGTATACTTAATGCCAATGCAAGTTCATGATAAGCATAAATTGAGAAGTCAGCGATCCTCGATTCCTTGCAACCCCCTAGACCTTGGTGGCAGAGGAAAACAACAAAGCTTTCTAACTTGACACGCATTGACATTCGAAAGTACGTGTGCATGACTTGGTCAAATAGTACTTACTACTCCAGTAGTTACTCGTACCAACATCCATCGTACTCAGGTCGTGCTTTTTATGGGCTGGCCGCACGAGGGCTACTGGGCTTTAGCGGTTGCACGCACGCAAGACCGCAAGTCCGCTCGAGGAGAGGACAAAGAGGGTGTACACGAATGTTCGCTACTATTAGACAGTCACGCGAACAGTTCCGACAACCTTCCTCTTACTCGTACGTCTAACCACGCCTGCATGCAAATACGTGTTCACATGAGAGTTGCTCTAAGCCTGCCTTTTCAAAGACCAAGTCCACCCATACCTATGTTATTTTATTCTCCTAGAATCGTACACGTGTTCACGTACGTCAACAATGTTGGTTCGTCGCAACGGACGTTTTTTTAAAAAAAATATATATCCTTGATTAACTCCTTATGTTTCTGTTAAAATTTATATATACATTATTAAACATTCTAATTACATATATAAATTTTTATACATAATATTTATACATATACGTATATGTATAAAATTGCATTCCTATTTTATAAAAGAAATATCACTTGATTAACTCCCTTTTCTTCATTGAAATTTTTCATCGTACTTTCTAACTAAATATATAAACTCTCGTAAATGAAGTTTATATGCATAAAGTTTTTATATATAATATTTATGTGCATAAAGTTTATATATATAAAGTTTGTGCGTAAAGAGTTTCTATACGTAAAGTTTCCATTCGAAATGTACTATCGAATATTTAAGTACTACTAAATTTCTGAATTAAATTTTAAAATATATTAAAAAACTCTAATCAAAATGACCAGATAGAATGGCGCATTAGCCAATCTTACAGTACGCAACATAGTAAAACAAGAAAAATTGTAAAATCATGCTGGTCTATTATAGCTAGGAGCTAATAACGTGCGGTGCAGCAGCAGCGCGCACATCGTGCGAAAGAATCGTGCTTTTGGAGTTCTAGAGTTTCACGATAGGCTAACCAAATCAGGAAAGTTTGGATCTGTTTCTCCATGCACGCGGTAGACAAAACTGGAAATTTTGAATCCGTTCGCGTCTTGTATATCTCGCGTGCGTCCGTGCAGTAGACCTCCCCCGATGACGACGACAACAATACATCCTGTTGTTGTTGTTTTTAATAAGATGAACGGACAAACATATTATAAAAAGCCAACGGTGTCAAATATTCAGTAATGTTAGGAGACTGAGGGAGTACATTGTTCAGAAATCAGAGTTGACACATGAACCCTTTTTAAGTGCACGAGGCCTGTGAACGAAGGGCATACAGTATATCAAAGCTAGCATAAACAAATCATAGCTTACCATGGCAGCAGCATCCGGCAATCACTTGACCGAGAGCCGGACGCACTTTGCCCATCCACAGCACCCGCTTATCAAGACACAGTACGGCGGCGGCGGCGAGCGGCAGCCGATCAGCAGCCACGTCTGCCGCATCTGCGGGACTCGATCGCGTCGTCACCGGCGCCGGCTACCGCTGCGACCACTGCGACTTCGACATCCACGAGGCCAAGGCCTGCGCCAACTTCTTCCCGGAGAAAATGATTACACCCCCGCCCAACTTCTTCGGGCATCCGTGGTCGCACATTAATCTCACGCTCAGACAGATCACGGCGGATCATGGCGAACGACCCTGTGCCGGGGTCCCTTCCAGCACGGCCACCTCGCCTACCGCTGCGCGCCGCAGCGTTGCGGGTGAATTCGCCGCGCACCCCGTTGCGCACGATGCTGCCGGGAGAGATCCGCAGCCCGCTCCACCGGGAGCACGCACTCACCCACTCCGGGCTCATCTCGTCGTCGTCCCAGAGCGGCCCGTGCACACCCGCCGAGATGGCCCGGGTCTGCTCCGTCTGCCGCCAAGATTGCTCCATATGCGCACGCGGCACTACCGCTGCGGCGGCGGCTGCATGTTCGTGCTTCACATCGGCGGCTGTGTTTCCGGCGTCCCGCCGACGACGACGCCGGAGCAGAGTAGCAGTGGTCGTGAGGACGACGTCGGAGCTGCTGCTGCTCCAGCCCCCGCCATCGTCGCGAGGTTTCTCGATCGTCGTGGTCGCGGACTCGCGGAGCAGCAGCTGGCGGCGGATTTCCAGCTGCCAATGGCATGGTGGACGTCTTTAACGCCCTGTAAGCTTCGCTGGGCTCGGGTGATTAATTACTAGTAGCTATATAAACGTACATCCGAGCGATTTGTCCAGTTACGTATAAGTATATACGCGTGTGCTTGTTGTCTGTAATAATCGCACAAAACATTCTTGGCGTTTGTCGTAACGAGTTCGATCATGCGAACGTGCCAGTTTGAACACGTGACATATATAGCTATAGGCCTATAGCAGCCGAGCTAGCTAGTTAAAGTATATATGTGGACCGTTTGGTCTTTAGTTTCAGAAGATTAGTGGTGAAAACGAGCGGTAGATATACACGGTCGGATTATGACATTATCATATACTAGCTCATATTTTTCTTTAAACTCGAAGCCAGATACAACTAGTGTGTCGGATAAGATATCACTCATCTTATATCTTATCTTATACTAGTTCCTTCTAATCGAATTTGAGAACGTATATATATTTGTAACTCTAATTTATATGTATTAAATATAAGGAAATAATTAATTGTTGAAAGAGATACATCAGAGAAAAAAATGTACAATATTACATTGTAACTCGTAACATAGTGATTAAACAATCTTTTATCATGTTTGTAAGTGGATTTATAATATATTTTCATATATGTTTTATAATATGGAACATACGGGCGTATACAAGTCTTTTTTGTCGTAACACAATTTTTTTTACGGATTCGGATTTGTACTCAGATAGTACTAGGTGTCACATTTGTTTTTCTCGTATATTCTTCCTGCGAGCCTCGGATCGGGTGGGTGATCGGGAATTACCCATCCCATTTTCATCCCTACGAAAGATATGCAACTATTTGTATGTGTGGTGAAATGATTACTCCAAAAATTCTACAAGTGGTTTCCTTTTGGTATTATCTAAAAATATTTCACAAGTATTCCAAAAATAAAGAAAAAAAGATATAACTATAGGTGTAATTACATTATATATAGTTCCATCGCAAAATGTTGCAACCTAGGATAGACTTTTGTTTATGTTCATGGTCCTAATTTACAATATTTTGTGACGGAAAAAGTAACTTTTGTATAACTTATATGTAACTTGTATTTTACTTAAGAAAAATGTTGGGGCAGGAGCTCATCGCGGCGAGGCGGCCGTGGGGGGAGGCGTTCCGGGCGCCGGCCTTCTCCAAGTCGCCCAGCGTCGGGGAGGCCATCGCCAAGGCAAGGTGGAACACGGCCTACTTCCGGGCGAACTACGCGCTCGTCGTCGCCGCGTCGTCGCTGCTCTGGCACCCGGGGACGCTCTTCGCGCTCCACGCCCTCTGCACCGCCTAGTTCTTCCTCTACTTCGCGCGGCCCATGTCGGCAGCGGGACAACCGCTGCAGCTCTTCGGGATGGAGTTCGAGGACGGCACCATCCTCGCCACGCTCACAGGGGTCACCGTCGTCGCGCTGCTCTTCACCAACGTCGGCTAGAACAGCTGCTCCGGCCTTGTTGCTCCGGCAGTCGCGGCCACCGCCACCGTTCGCCGCCGTGGCGCAAAACCCTACCGCCCTCCCCGGGGCGTTTTCCAACCTCTAGATCTCCCGCGGCCCCACGGCGCCGCCGGGCGAGCCGCGAGGCCTTCACGGATGGCGATGCCGCCGCCAGCCGCACGGCCCTCCTTTCCCGGTAGCCCGCCCTTCCACCAGCCCGCCGTTCAAGCGTGCGCCAGTTGCTTCCTCTTCGCACACCTCGACGCCGTTTGGTGGGACTCCCACGGCCGCGACGGCACAGCCATGTGGGTTCGGTGACCGAGCGAGGAGCCGGAGGAGGAGGAGGAGGAGGCCCCGGCGGGCACCCCCGACACCGAGGCTACCGCCGACATCTCCCTGGCCATAGCCACCATCAGCGAGGGCCCCGCGGCCATCGACGACGAGGAGGAGAGTGGCGCTAGTGCCCCCAGCATGTCAGCCTCCCCATCACCGTGCTCCTCGTCGTTGGCCACCTCTCACCCGTTGCTAACTTCATTGTCGGGCGCCGTCGCCACTGACTCCTTGTTGGGAGCGAAGGGAGGAGGAGACAGAGAGAAGAGAAGGGGGAAGTGGGACCCACTATATTTTTTAAGTTTTATTTGACTGATATGTGGGTCCATATATTTTGTTTTAATTTTTTAATCTCAAGTCTAATGCCACGTGGGACGAGGACAAGTCACACTATCCACGTAGGCGCCACGTCAACCCAAACCGTCATGGGACCTTATTTGTACTTGGTTTTGGGAGTTGAGCGATACGTCATATCTGGTATTATGGTTCGGAGATGAATTTCGAACTCGGCGACGAATTGAGAGATCTCGAGTGAACTTATTCCTCTCATTTTGGGTATCTTGCCAACGCTGGCCTTTGTAGTTTAGTGGGCCGATCGAGAGTATGTTAGCAACTCGGGACGACACCGTTCACAAAAAACAATCCATAAATTAAACTGCTGTATATTACAGGAGATCGAACCACACGTTACGACGTGTGTTGTGGTTTTATCAAGCACGCACGGGGAAACTAACTGGAGAAGAAGAAACTCCAGAGGAAATGAAACGAGAACACGCATGTCAAGAGCTGATAGAGCCTGATACGTACACACATGACAACAAGCATATATACGTGTGCATATATACTGATCAAATTATGTGAAAATCACTCCTGATCATCCAAGGCCGTGGCAAGGACATCGAGCACCGGTGTTGCCAGCGCGCCGGTTGCTGCGTTGATCGCGATGTTGAGACTTGTCCTGAGGAGGAACTTGGCGATACGAGTGGCGCGGCTCGAGCCCGGCGTAGCAGCAGCAGCACCAGCACCAGCGTTGTGAGAACGGCTGGTGTCACCTTGGCCAGCGTTTGCCGCGCCAGAGGGGCACACGACGTGCAGCTTATAGAGGCAAAATCCACAGCGGTAGTGCCACATGTTCAGGCCTTGATGACACGCTGAGCATGTCCCCCATGAAGGGGCCATGTTGAGATCATGCTGCGGGTGAAGCGGGCTACGGATCGTCTGCGGGAGCAGCGTGCACAGTGGGTGAGCGTCGAAGCCGCACTGTGCGCAGCGGTAGACGAAGCTTCCCCGGGGACAGCTTTCCGTGCAGAGGTCGCACGACCACCTGTTGGTATCGTCGTCGGGGATGGTGCTGAGCGTGAGGGTGTGCCACGGGTGGGCGAAGAAGGAGACTGTCTCCTCGAAGTAATCGGCGCAGGCGTCGTGGATGTCGATGTCGCAGGTGTTGCAGCGGTAGCCGACCATGCCGGCGACGTTGGTTCGGCAGATGTCGCAGAAATGGCTCGAGGTGGTGCTGTAGTGCGTCCGGAGAAGCAGGTGTTGCGGATGGGCGAAGTGCCTTCGCTGCCTAGTCGCCATGTTTCAGTTGAAATTTTTCGCTTTGTGCTTTTATATGCTTCGTGTATAGAAACGCTCCAGACGGAGAGTTTCACAGTTTAGGGGGTGTTTGGGACACCCCGTTAGTCTGGCTTTGGCATGCCTCTGAGGAGTTCATTACACATTTATACTACACGCAGAATCTACAAGCACGATGGACCAGTTCACTACCCATCATATATTCCTAGTACCAGCTTGAGTGTGACAGGCCGGCCTGTCACTGGCTGTTCGTCTTTAAGATATATATTCCCTCATTTCCTAAATGTTTGACGCCGTTAACTTTTTTAAACATATTTGACCGTTCGTTTTATTCAAAAACTTTTCTGAAATGTGTAAAACTATATGTATACGTAAAAGTATATTTAACAATAAATCAAATGATAATAAAAGAATTAATAATTACTTAAATTTTTTGAATAAAACGAACGGTCAATAATTTAAAAAAAAATCAACGGCGTCAAACATTTTAGGATGGAGGGAGTATATGCATTTGTTGTTCAAGATATATAGAGACTTCACGCCTCGGACCAAGCTTGGAAAGTTGGAATATGGACTCGGTCCATCCAATCACAGCCGAATTCACCAATCTGCTACTACGTTTAATTCAGTGGATTCTGAGATTCTCATTCCTCAAACATGTTAATTTAATTACTTAAGGAAGATAAAAGTACATTATCTCCGGCCGCGCCCTGGTCGACATGCAAATTAACGTATTATAGCACTAATATTGTGCAGGTCTCTCGATATACTACTTAATTTACCGACTAATTTCCGAAAGGGCAGATAATCAAGGCATGTTCAGGGTTCAATATAACTGATGCAAAAGCTATCACGGAATTTATAAAAAGAGAAACACTGTTGCTCGTATCGTTAGGAAACACCAGTGTTAGCTGCTTTGATCAGATTTGTCCACGGTTTTGCAAGGCAGCATTAATTTTACATGTTACATTTTGTTTGACCATAATTTTCTAATAAGTATTGAACCACCACAGGAAGATCATATTATACATTTTATAGACATTGTTAAAATAGTTGCCAAGTTCAGTTGGACAATGAGAAAAAAAAAATACTAAATCCGTCCCAAATTAGATGTTTTGACTTTTTTTTTTTGCCTGCAACGTTTCACCATTCGTCTTATTTAAAAATTTGTCCAAATATAAAAAAGATAAGTCATACTTAAAATACATTTGATAATAAAATAAGTCACAAACAAAATAAATAATAATTTTATAATTTTTGAATAAAACGAATGGTCAAATGTTAAAAAAAAATCAAAACGACAAGTATTATGAGACACATATCTAGCTAGCATATTGATTTCAACACTATTGATGACCCAATTCAAATTGCTCAATTACAATAACCTCGCAAAGTCATAACTAGCAGCACGACAAAAAAGAGTTGGCCTCAAGCAAATAATTTAGAGAGATGGAGTACATTGTTTCACAAGGAATATAAACGATGTGACTATCAGCAAGGTCTGAGTACATAAGGCGAGCACATACAATTTGACATCAAAATTAAACAACGAGAGAATGATTCATGCTTATATAATTATCACCAAGTAGGCAGCAAAAACTATATCATACATGAGCTGTAAAACAAAATTGTACTTCATCCGTTTCACAACGTAAGTCATTCTAGTATTTCCCATATTCATATTATATTAATAAATCTAGATAGATATATATGTCTAGATTCATTAATATTAATATAAATGTGGAAAATGATAGAATAATTTATATTGTGAAACGGAGGGAGTATAGGCTAGCTCACCATATATATCGATCAGTTAACAAAGGCACACTACTAGAAAGTCAGCGCGCCCTTTGGCGCGCCAGCTAGCTAACCCTTACGTGCATGTCAAAAATTAGATACTCCATTATATATTGTAAAAATAAAATATCCTTTTTTTTCTTCAAAATTAGTAGTATCTCTTTATTTAACTTGTGTTTTCTCTCATTTCTACAGTCTACATAAACCAGGAACATAATTATCAGTACCCTCAAATAAGCAACATTTTTTTCAGCCACTAGTTGACGTTACCCTTTGTTATATTTTTTTTGAATATATTAACATTAAAAGATAAAATAAAGAGTAAATTTTATAAAACTACAGATACTTTAATCAATCTATCCTACAGATTTAATAACGTATCACAAAATTACAGATTTAACATCATATTTTTCGTAAAATTATAGATTTAAGGTATGGTATCAGACAATGATAGATTTAACATCACTTTTATCACAAAACTACAACTTTCGTAACACCAATAGTGCTATGATATAAACTCTAAAATCTGTAGTTCTTTAATAACTTCACCACTAAATCTGTAGTTTTGTGATATGATGTTTCAAATCTGTAGTTTTGTGATATGTTTGGTGCTAAATTTATAGTTTTGTGATACATATGTTTAAATATGTTGACAGTTTGATCAAAGTATATGTAGGTTTGTGAAATTTACTCTAAAATAAAATATATGATTTTAGTTATGCATAGACGCCTGCATGCCGGTCTATAAACTTAGTGAGTATGCTTGTTTGTCAAGTGCTGTGAAATACTAATATTAGTAGCATTTGTCTTTGTTATAGTCACATCTACCATCTGTTAAATCTGTTACGATCACAAGTCTACTCAAGGCCTCTTTAGATCCCCTGGCAAAATTTTATACCCTATCATATCGAATGTTAATTTGGACACATGTATGGAGTATTAAATATAAACGAACAAATAACTAATTACACAGATTGCGTGTAAATTGCGAGACAAATATTTTAAGCCTGATTGCATCATGATTTGACAATGTGGTGCTACAATAAACATTTGCTAATGACGGATTAATTAGGCCTAATGAATTCGTCTCGCGGTTTACAGGCGGATTCTGTAATTTGTTTTGTTATTAGACTACGTGTAATACTTCAAATGTGTGTCCGTATATCCGATGTGACACGCCAAAACTTTACACCCCTGAATCTAAACACAACCTCAGTATCTAATCTTTTGGTCCGTAGACTGATGTGACTTTCATTCATGGTCTCTCTCAGCTGCACCCAATGCTATCAGTATCAGAATACTAGGTAGTATCATTTTGCTCAAAGTAATATCGTATCATAGTATCAGGATACTATAAGATTTTCCTTTTTTAAGTTCAATTAATATTTGTATTAATTACATATAGCCATTATACATAAAAAAATAGTAATGATATATGTCATACAAATAAAGATATTTATCAAGAGAAACCACATTAGTTTTGATATATTTAACTGATTTTTTATAAACTTGAGTATATTTATTTACATTATTTTCAAACCATCTTATTTTAAATAATATTTTGTTGGATCGTAAAGGATCGTAGAATCGGAATACTACCTAAGATTTTATAGGATCGTGTAGTAATAAATAGATCGAGATAGGACGAAAATTAGAATACTAGATAGGATCGGTATCGTTTGGGCTTGACAACCTTGACTGCACCTACTTCTGATCTTAACGCGCTCACGTATCTCTTATACCGAATCATGGGTCAATTCTCAAACGGTTAACCCTGACACGTGGCACTTCCAGATACACGTATTTGGGGCCTGTTCACTTTGATGCCAAAAAAAACCTTACCAAATTTTAGCATTGCAATGCCAAAATTTTAGCATAGTTGCCAAAATTTTGATATAGTTACCAAAATTTGGTAGCAAACTAAATGTAGCCACTTTTTTGGTAACTTTACCAAAATTTGGTAAGGTTGAAAATGGCATCAAAGTGAACAGACCCTTAGTTTCCACCGGCCAACACGCAGAACGTGCGACTCACCTCCACGCGCTCATGCTTGTGCCCGTAAGGCAGCTGGGCCGCTCTACATGTTGACTAGGGGGAAAAAGTACACCGAACGTCCCTCAACTTGTCATCAAGTTACAAAATCGTCCTCCAACAGCAAAACCAGATACACAACATCCCTCAATTTACAGAAACCGTTCACTTTAGATCCTCTGGTGGTTTTGACCCCGATTTTGTCCTACGTGGCGTTGAGTCAACGTGAAACCCATGTGGGCCCCACATATCAGTGTGGCCACGTCATCACCCTCTCTTTCCCCTTCTCTATCTCTCACACTTTTCTCCTCTCTCCCCACCGCGCCGCGCCTCCCTCCCGGTGCTCGCTCTCCTCCTCCTCCTCCACTTCCGCGTCCTCGCCGCTACCGCGGGGTCCCACTTCTCCCCTGGCGGTCTCCCGCCTTGTAGGCCGCTCTCCTCCTCGTTAACATCTGACGACGTTGGCAGTGGTGGAGAAGGCTGGCGCGGAGGGCGATGTGACGGCCTGCGACGTGAAGTGTTATGTGTTATTAATGTGTTCTTAGATGTGTCATGTGTTCTGTGCTGTGTTCATGACGTTCTTGACATGTTCTTGAAGTTCTTGATTTGTGTTCTTGATGTGCTTGGCTTGATTCGTGCTTGGGTCAGCTTGATTCGAGCCGAGCCGGTATTTTTTTTTGGGCTTGTTCATCTTTCTAGGTGCCGGTTCTAAACCGTCGACACCTATTTGGTTTCATATCTGTGCTGCCTGCGAGGTGTCGGTTGCCAAATCCGGCACATATGTGGGGTTGGCAACCGGCACCAAAAGATCTTTATGTAGTAGTAGAACTCGTTACGACAAACCCCAAGAATGTTTTGTGTGATTATATTATTACAGATAACACGTTGAAACAGCACTCGCGTGTTATACGTACGTACTCCCTCTGTACTTGTAGAGGAAGTCGTTTTGGACAGTGACACGGTCTCTAAAACACAACTTTGACTTCTTGTTTCTACAAAAGTATCTATTGAAAAGTGATATATGTATACTTCTAGTAAAGTATTTTTCAAGGTAAACCTATTTATATAATTTTTAAATTTTTAAACTCAATAACTCAATAACTTGATTTAAACATTGTCATAAACGAATTGTAGTATACGTAACTGACAAATCGCTCGGACGAAAGTTCAGCTGGCTAGCTGTACCAGTAATTAATCGTTCGAGCTCAACGAAGCTTGCAGGGCGTTAATGACCGCCACCATGCCATTGGCAGCCGGGAAATCCGCCGCCAGCTGCTGCTCCGCGACCACGACGAGAAACCTCGCGACGGCGGGGGCTGGAGCAGCAGCAGCTCCGCCGCACGAACCCCTCGCGCCGTCAGGACCACTGCTACCCTGGTCCTCGCCGGCCGGCGCCGGCGGCGGCGGGACGCCGGAAACGCAGCCGCCGATGTGGAGCACGAACATGCAGCTAGGCGGCGCAGCGGTAGTGCCGCGTGCGCACGGTGGAGCAGTCTCGGCGGCAGACGGAGCAGACCCGGGCCATCTCGGCGGGTGTGCACGGGCCGGACGGGATGAGCATGAGCTCGGTGTGGGTGAGCGCGTGCTTCCGGTGGAGCGGGCTGCGGATCTCTCCCGGCAGCATCGTGCACAGCGGGTGCGCGGCGAACCCGCACCTCCGCGCGCCGCAGCGGTAGGCGAGGTGGCCGTGCTGGAAGGGCCCCCGGCACAGGGTGCACGGCCACGATCCATCCGCCGCCGTGACCTGTCTGAGCGCGAGGTTGTGCGACCACGGATGCCCGAAGAAGTTGGGAGGTGGAGTTATCATTTTCTCCGGGAAGAAGTCGGCGCAGGCCTCGTGGATGTCGAAGTCGCAGTGGTCGCAGCGGTAGCCGGCGCCGGCGACGACGCGAGTCCCGCAGATGCGGCAGACGTGGCGGCTGCTCGGCTGCCGCTCGCCGCCGCCGTACTGTGTCTTGAGAAGCGGGTGCTGTGGATGGGCGAAGTGCGTCCGGCTCTCGGTCAGCTGATTGCCGGACGCTGCTGCCATGATAAGCTATTGATGATTTGACGTTTGTGCTAGCTTTGATATATGTGCTTCATTCACAGGGTTCCTCGTGCACTTAAAAAGGGTTCATATGTCAACTCTGATTTCTGAACAATGTACTATTAGTAGCTTACGGTTTTTCGTTCTGATCGAAATTGGTTTTAACTTTTAAGATGTGTTGAACTATGTATGAAACAGCTGGCGCTAATAGTGTAATTTACAAGTAAAGTCAATTTTGAGATCGAGCCTGATATGTAGGCAGTTTTAATTCCCTCTACGCACTGATCGAATTGAAGCGGCCCATAGTATATAGGTGCACTCACTGTATTGCTACTTGCTCCTTGTGCTAGCTTACATGCATACAGAAACATTCAGCGACGACTCGAGGTTACTCAATGAGTTCTAAACATAAAAAAAGAGGGGTCAGCGGCAATCGCCGTCTCGCACACGTACGTACGATCAATACCTTCTTCCCGACCGCATATGCACAGGCGAGCCAGGACCGCGTGTACACTGTGCAGCGCTACTGTGTAGACCGACAGGAGAGGGCCGGAACAGGGTCCAATATTGTTTGAAATTTCAGAAATTTTCACATTGTTGTGTGCTACTGTATTAGTGTTTTTGTGCGAGGATCGACTTCATCGTCTCTCATACGTCGCCGGTGTCATGGAGGCGCGCAGAGGATAACAGAGGGAGAGATAGGGTAAAAAGAAATACTCCGGTAGCTTAGGTTCAATCGACCTAACGAAGCATCATAAGGACGTAGCTGGGGTAGTCCTTGTGGACTCGGGACTACCCCAATTTTGACCAAGAAATCCCCTACACCTCATAAAAAATTAGGCCCAAATAATCAAATCCAATAGACCAAACTAAAATTAGCAACCCAAACCCAAGAAAAACGTTGAGCTGTGAACTCTGCAAGAGCTGCCCGGAAGACACTGATCACCTTTTCCTCAACTGTCCCCTGGCCTCAGCTTTCTGGGATATGATTCAAGTAGCACCCTTATAACATCTATGAATTTGCTTCACTCCAACACCCTGATGGACAACATTTCGGCTCTTCAGAGTAATACCTTCTTCATTCTCTGTTGCTGACGCCTGTGGAATCATCGAAACAAAGTTGTCTTTCAGAACCAGCCCCCCTTCATTTCTCGGCTCAATAGAAGTTGTATTCAGGATGCTCAGCTCTGGGCACATCGCTTTAAACCTTCGCTTAAAGCACTCCTCCCGCTCTGGCTATCGCTGTTTAATGCTTCTCTTGCTCTTCTCTAGTTGCTGTTCTTTAGCTCTTTTGTAGCTTTTAGTTTTCCCCCTTTTATTTTGGCCTCGTCTTTGTATAGTTCCTCTGTAATTCTCTTACTTCTTTTAATCCAATTTAGGTGGGGCCTCCCCCCACCCCCCCCCTCCCTTAAAAAAAAGAAAAACGTTGAGGGCCTATTCGGAACACAGGAAAAGGAAAAACACAGGATAGGAAAAACGTAGGAATATGAAAGGAAATCACGTTGAAAACATAGGATTGAAAAACGCAGGAATATAAAAGTTGAGAGCATTCGGTTTACAGGAAAGGAAATAAAAAGTAATCGAGGAGTAATCTGTATACTGTATTTATTATCTACCGCTATCTTGCTTATCCCGTCTGTCTTGCTTATTATCTAGTGGCTGTTTTATTGCTTGATTGGCTTGATTCTCTCAAAGGGAATGAAACAAGAGATTGGAGTGGATGGAATTTTCCTCCGTTTTTCCTGTGGAATCAGCAGCAAAGGATTTTTTCCTACAGTTTTCCCATAACCACTTTTTACGATCCGAACGATAGGATAGGAAAAAATCCCATGTGAACAGTATTCCTATGAAATTCCCGGGAAAAGCCTCCAATCCGAATGAGCCCTGAGAGTGGAGGATGAGGGGATGGCTAATGCGCGCATACGCGCCAGCTAAATCGCTGGCGCGCACGCCAGCTATCCCCTTCCGCCGGTCCTTTTCTTTTTTTGCGTATTCGCACTTTTTTCTCTGATCTTAGGCGTGTTTTCTTCGTTTCTTTTTTATTTTTTTAATCATTCACACACCTCTTTACAAATAAATATAGAATTGAAAGAAACCAAAAAGGCGGAAAAACGAAAAAAAAAGAGTGTGAGAAGCTACGAACTAGGAAACGCTCGCGATTTACTAATCTGGCGCGTTTGCGCGGATTAGCAATCCTGGGTGGACGAGCCGTTACAACGCTACTCCCTACTCCCTGTCTTCCTCCCTTCAACTTCGCCCGATGCCCGTACCACGCGCGGTTGCCGAGTCGCCGACGAGGCGACACCCGTGTGTCAAGTCGCACCACCGCCACCCGTGCGCCGTGCCGCCGTGGATACACCACCCACCGTCCTCGTGGCGCCTTCTGCAGGACGTTCCACAGCCATCTCCGCTCTGGTGCTCTTGGCCAGCCAAGCGACCACAGCCTCCCGCTCCCGCTGCAGCGCTCGGCGCCTCGGCCGCTTGCCCGCAGCCATGCAGCCTTTGCTTCAATTCCGGCGGAACGGAACGGCGCCTTCCCCTGCAGGTAGTGAACAACTGCCTCTACTCCCCTTCCTTTGGCTGACTAGCTCAGTAGTTATGTCTCTGTAGGTAATGGCTTCAAAAATAGATTTCTGATTTGTGAGTCTGTGAATAAGTGAATAACTGAATATACAATTTGTAAGTTGTGATTATTGTTTAGTGAATGTGTCATTGTAGTTTGTAGGATTGGTAAAGCATGAAGAGGAGCAGGGATTTTAGCTTGTTAAGTAAGCCACTTATCGATGTTATAAGACATTATTATTATATTTCTAACATATTTTCACTAATTTTGTTCTTGTATATGATATCTTAGGTGTAGAAAATTTTAGTATATGATGTGAATTTGTAAACTATGACTACCCAAGGAAAATCTCCTGGCTACGCCACTGTATTGATATATTATGGCGGCGAGGGGCGCCCTGTCCGAGTGCATCATCAGCAGTGCCGGCTACCGATGCGTCGAGTGCGCGTGCGGCGGCTTCGACGTCCAAGATCAGCGCAGAGCAGTTTGTTAAGTAAATGTGTCATTGCAGTTTGCAGGATTGGTAAAACATGAAGAGGAGCAGGGATATTGATTAGTGAATGTGTCATTTTAGCTTGTTAAGTAAGCCACTTATGATGTTTTAAGACATTATAATAATATCATATTTTCACTAGTTTTGTACTTGTATATCATATTTTCGGTGTAGAAAATTGTAGTATGTGATGTGCATTTGTGAACTAGTACTGCCCAAGGAAAATCTCCTGGTTACACCATTGACATATGTTACGGCGGCGAGGGGCGCCCTATGCAAGCGCATCATCCGTAGCATTGGCTACCGATGTGTCGAGGGAGTGTGCGGCGGCTCCTGTTAGGAAGCGATAGGCAAATAAACGATAAAAAATAATAGATCAATCATAGAAGACCCGAGATTTAACGTGGAAAATCTTTTCAAAGCAGGAGAGAAAAAACTATGAGCATCAGTTAGCAAAATATCTTCACTTTATCGGGGTAAGGTTACAACACCGAACGACGGCTTACAAGAAGTATATATGAAGGTGAAATCCTAAAAGGATAACGACGGGCCTCCGCTTCGCTCTGGCAGAAGCTGGTCACAACTCAACAGTTTCAATGTCCAAGATCAGGGTAGAGGGCTGCCTCTCCCTGCCGATGGCGCGCTCATTCTCTCTCTCTCTCTCTCTCTCCCCCTCATGGCTAGCCGGCCGGTGGACTCGAAAACTTCAAATGTGGCCTCAAATCCATTAAAAAAAGTGAATGTTAGAAAATGAACTAATATTATAAATAAAAGGGGTGAGACTTCAAATCCAGACCAGCCAGCCCACACTACTATAAAAATCATTTTCGCCGACGTTGGGTATTCATTTTTGGAGGCGGACATGACCCTCAGAGCCAAATAGCCGCCTACAAAAATGCAAACCGAGATGAAGCTCGCTGTCCGCCTACGAAATCCATTTTCGCAGGCGGACCTCTTATGTGGTCCGCCTACGAAAGTAGACTTGGAATATAAATAGAGCTAACCTAGGGCCGATTTTTTCTAAGTCCTCATTCTCCCTCACTCCTCTCCTGCGTCCCTCCTCACTCCCCTCCCCTCCCCTTCCCTCCTCTCACCGGCCGCCGGCCGGAGGCAGCGGCGGCTCCCTCGCGACATGGCGGCCGCGGCGGCCTCCGGCCCCTCCCTCCCTCCCTGATCTAGCCGGAGGGGGGCGGGGGGAGGGCGGCAGCGGCACCCGGCGTGGCTCCCCTCCCAGATCCGGCCGGAGGGAGGCCGGGGGAGGGCGGCTGCGGCGAGGCGCGGGGATGACCATGGCGCGGGGCGGCGGCGGCACCCGGTGCGGCTCCCCTCCCAGATCCGACCGGATGGAGACCGGGGGAGGGCGGCAGCGGCGGTTCCCTCTATCCTAGATCCAGCCGAAGGAAGGGAGAGGGCGGTGGCGGCGGCGGCGCCCCCCACCACCAGCGTCGGCGGCCCTTCAGCAGCGGCTATGCTTCCCCTCACCTCCCCTTCCTCTCCCTCGACCTCCCAAAACCCTAACCCTAGATCGACCGGAGGTGAGTAGCAGCACGGGTGGGGGGTGGTAGTGATTTTTTTTGTTCATCAAGAGGATTTTCGGCCGCCTGCGAAAATCGATGTTTTTCGCAGGCATTTATATACAGGCGGACCTTTCCCTGCCTGGAAAAATGATTTTTGGCCGCATGCAAAAAAAAAAGATTTTTCTAGTAGTGCCACCACTTTGTTGAGCTAGCCGAAAAACACTCTGGACGTTTTTCGCTTCAAGTTCATTCAAATATGACCTAAATTAAATAACAGACGAATTATGGAATAGCCTGAATTCCCTGGCATCGGGACGCCGTTCGGAGAAGAAGGAAAATACGTCGAGGTGGTAAAACTCCCCGCCGCAGGCAACGTTGCCGGAAGGGGTCGCGGGTCGCGGCTGGAGAAAGGACCAGCGGCGCGCGAGGAAAAGGACGGCATCAGCCGGCGATGGGGGAGGCGACGCGGCGTCCGACTGGCTATGTTTAGGCCTTTAGGGTACGAGGTGGTTGGGCCTTTTTTTGGGCCGCACGGGGCTACCGGGCTTAGAAAGGCTAACACGAAAGACCGTAACAATCACCTCGACAACGCGACTGCTAGCTGCTGGAGTGAGAGTGTGACACACAGCACCGAAGACCTGTCGGATGAAGGGAGTACAGCATAGTTGCATGCACAAATCTTCCAGCGGCTACATTTTTTTTTAAAAAAAAAAGAAAATCGACTTGTGATCGAATCGTGAGCACATTGTGATAGGTGGAAGTTTGCAGTGCAGATGGTGCAGTTAACGCAAAGAAGAGGAAAAAAAAAATCCAGTTGCACACATGCGTGCACTGTTTCGATCGTCTAGAGATTAAGCGCCGTCTCAATGACTTCGATCACCGGCGACCCGAACCCGCCGGTGACCGCGTCCGCCACGCGCAGCCCGAACAACCCCATCCTGAGAGCCGCCATGCCGACGCGCCTCGCCACCCCACGCTTCCTACCATGCTGCTGCTCGCCGTCAAGCAGCGACGTGCACCGCGCGTGCACGTCGAAGTCGCACGCCACGCAGCGGTACACGCAGCGCCCGGCGTGGGAGGCCACCCTGCAGGCGTCGCACCACCGGCTGGCCGTGAGGAGGGAGAGCGTGAGCTCGTGCGCGGGGTGCCCGACGAACGCGACGCGCATCGGCAGCGAGAGGCAGGCCTCGTGGGCGTCGAAGCCGCCGCACTCGCCGCACCTGTAGCCGGCGCCGGCGATGATGCGCTCGCACAGTGCACAGACACAGGCATGGCCCTCCTCGCCGCCGTAGTGGTGCCTCTTTAGCGAGTGCCCTGGGTGTAGCTTGCAGGTGACAGAAGCTGCCATCTCTTGACCGATAATTCGATCGATATGGCTTGGTTTAATTTGTTTGGTTGTAGTAGTTGTGCATGCGGTGTTGACGATGCTTGTACTGGATGTGTATATATAGATGTTTCGAGTCGTCGGTCTTAGTTGATTAATTTTTCTTTTCTAGCCTGACAAGACAATAACCCGGCTTGGTACAGTGTGTGCCAAAAGAAAAAAAAAATGTATGTACCGGCAGCAAGCATGAGCATGACTTGGTATACGTGGGATCAGTCACACTCCGGAGCACTTGCTAATTATTGGATAGTAAATTTCACGTTCAACAAAACCAGCAGTTTAATTTAGGCTCAACTTGTGCTGAGGTTGGAACAAGCGCTGAGGATTTATTTTTATGATTATTCAGACTACCATTTTAATCCAGGCTGTTTCCTAATGTCTCAAGAGCATAGGGGCTAGTCGGCGCGCTATGGGTATCCTAGTATTGACAATGTTGATGGTTGATCATGGGAGAGCTGCAACACAGTTGATTTTAAATTTTAAGTTTTGATTTTATATTAATTTTAGGGTGTTTTCTTCACCACCTACTTTGTCCAGATCTCCCTTTTACAGGTGCTAAAAGATGAGTAAAAAAACTCAGCCAAAATCATTCTTGAAAGTTAAAATTCAAAATCACCTTGGGTTCTAAGAAAAAGCAAGGTAAGCCAAACAGAGCAAATTATGGGTCTGGTCGGCAAGCTGGCTGCGGTTGCTAAAGCTGAGGCTGCGTCGTGCGTGTGCAACACTGTTGGTGCTGGCTGTGCCACAGCCGTAGCACAGGCAGCCGAACAGGCCCTATACAAAGCTCTGGTGTTACCTATTTTTTTCAATTTTATGTGATTAGTTGTAGTGATTATGAATGCGTCGCTGAGATATAGAGTTTTTTTTTTACCAGGTTGAGATATCTACTGTTTCACGGATGTGAAATTCCGTAGATGTATCTGTTAGCTTGACCCAAACAATATAAGCGGCTAATGAGTGAGCGTGTTGAATTGGTTAGTGGAGCGTGTATGCTTATCTTATCTTAATCCCAGATTCCCAAGTTCATGAGTAACATATTTAAATTAAGATGTCAACCAACGATCCCAGATTCCTTGCAAGTTGCGCCCCTTTGGCCTTGGCGGCAGAAAAGAAAAAATTTCAACTTGGCACTCGAGAGTACGAGTACACATGACCTCTTCAAACACTTCACAGCTAGTAGTACTGGTATAAAATAAAATGAAGGCATCCATACCAACATGGCAACATCCATTGTACCGGAACGGCCTCTTCTTGTTGCCAGAGACGTTGTCCACGGGCTGGGCTGCAGAGAAAGCCGAGCAAAACAACCTCACTGAAACACCAGACTATTGCTCATTCTAGGCACAGCAAAACGATTTGGCAGAAAATTCCAGCAGCATTCATAACACCAACATGCTACAATATATACCAGCCATTCCAAGCCTAACAAAAAATATCATAGATAGTACTCTGAAACTCTGGAAGCAAGTGTAGTACTTCAGAAAAGGAAGATCAAGGCGTTAAAATGTAAGCTTGCAAGGCTGCAACTAAATACAGCTAAAAGCTTGTTACATACAGTCAGAAACCCAAGGCATTTTCAACATAACAGGTACCTAAGCTACTAAAGTACATCTTATCTAGTAGATTTTAACAATACAATGATGCATCAGTTTATGTTCCCCCAGATAGCTTGCCCTGCTGTCACTTTGTTGCTCGGCCTTGCAGTCAGCTCATATAGAATCCTTGCAAATGTGTCGGAGTATTTCCCTTCCGACGTGAGTATCTCAGCAAAAGTATTCTCATGGACAAGGAGATGCATCCTGTTTTGAGGCTCAGAGACTAGGCTCTCCACTATCATTGATGCTTTCCTACAAACTTCAGGCACGGGATGTGGCGTCTTCACGACCTTAAGGAGTCTATCGACAGCCCTGGTTCAAATAATACGAAATTTAAGAGTTTGAATTTAAGTTCTCATGTCAGTGTGCTATATCTAATAGAATGAAGGAGATATTACCATCGCTCGCTAGCAAGCTTCAGCCGGAAGTCCATATTCACTTCTGCTACATTGTACAGCGCACTAATAGCAGCTGCCTGTGCATCGACTGCTGGCACACTCAAGAGGTCAACTAGTCTCTTGTATATCTGTATGAAAATTTAGCAATGTAAAGTACAGAATTTTATCATCCACAACCGAATAGCTTTATTCGGTCCATCTCCATAGCATATCAACAAAATTGAAACAATATGCTAGAAGTTAAAAATGATTTACCTGTGGAATGGCTGGAAGAAGAAATGGTTCATTGTCTGGATTGATTATCAGCCGCCCAATTAATTCAGCAGCAGCACAATGCCACACCCTAATCGATGATGCAAGCATGCCCATTATGGCTTGAACTGCACGTTTCTCACTGTATTATTGGTGAAAAAGCAGAGTAAAGCATCAGGCATCACTATGAAAACAAAATGAAAAGAACTTGTGATAAGTTTGATCTCACGTTATTTTAATAAATGATGGCTTTGATGAGCTGAAGATTCTCAGGTCCAGGACAGGTGCTAGATTAACAAGGGTCTCAAGCATGTTTGTTATGAGCTCATCATCTTCTGTTACATGATAAAAATGCATAAAAAGTTAGTTTGTTATGAGCTCATAATCTTCTGGTACATGATAAAAATGAATAGAAGGTTAGTTTACATGTTATCATAACTTGGTCCTAGGATAAATAACTTATTTGATTTAGCACACAATTAACATCAACTTGAAATTGAATTGCCCTAGACAATTGGATAGAATAATTTGCAACACACTTCTTGCTATCTATAAAGTTTTCCTTGTTGGTAATTTTTTTATATCCTTTAGATCTATGTAAAATTCTCTTTTAACTTATTTTAATACATTACAGCTGGATTATCCCCTACCATCTCCTGTCAAAAGCAAAAATTATGGCACAACACAACCAAAAGAGGTAGTCGGTCATTTCCATATTAATTTATGGTTTTTAAAATAGAATATAATTGAATTTGGAACTTTACCAGTGTTTTGGTCTTCTAAGCACTGAAATACAGTCTCCAAGCAGTGTCTATGTTGAACCATAACAGTCTCATTTTCTGGCATGAAAGAGAAATTGCGAATTATATTGGAGGCTGCAACAGCACACTGCTGCTTTTCTGTTCGTCCTTCGTCATCAACATTAAATAGGCCCTCTTCATCAAACAAAAATCCTGCAGATCGCTTCTTCGTGACAGTAGAGTCAGCTGTCTTTGTTTGGTCATCTGAAGGACTGAGATACCGTATTTCAGAAAAATACAAGTATTGCTGCTTAACTCATTAAAAATGAGGTGAAGATGTTGATGAGACTAATAACAACATACGTGGTGGTGTCTGAGTAGACTTTTTCAACATTCTCATGACCAAAGCCGGAGAGTGTTGTATTGACACCCAATGTTCTTACTCTTGGCGGTTTTGTATGATCCTTAGGCATTGCAATATCTCGCCAGTCATCTATCTGTACAAAATGGAAATGCATCAAACAGAATGCAGAAATAAAGTCCTAATAAGCGTATCCGTACATGATCACCATATCATTTCTTTTCTGGATGAAAATTGATCAGTGCATTGTTTAAAAAATTTAGTTATTTAGCAAATTTAGTCATATCAAAGAAGCACGGTAGTCCAATTAAATAAAGCGATACTTTGGCCACCAACCAATTAAGTGTAAGTGCAAATATCGGAACCTTTATTTACGTTTCTATGGCTACAGTGGACAACAATGCCAGTCCTGGATATTGCATGAGATCATCACATTTTCATCAGTGTCTGGATATTGTGGGCAAGATTCTGGTGGCAAGGGAATAGGAGCGAGAGGCAGGAAGCCAAGATCCTGGAGACCTGGACCATGGCGCTTGGGCACCATTGTGCAGGAGGAAGACAGGAGGTACACGGAAGTTCGCAGAGAAGCAGGGGGTAGGGTAACTATTCTAGTTTGCCTTCAAGTAGCGATAGTCCCATCCTTAAGTAGGAGGATTGCCTAACAACTTCTGCAGATTAAACGAAAGAATAATTTGCGAACAAAAAGTAAAGATAAATCAGTCTCACAATCCATTTCCTGATCCTCCTGGTCTGGAACAGGTGGCTGCGGCCACTGGTGGCATCAACAGTACTGGAGGTCCACCATAAAAAATGAATAGGGTGATGATTGACTGACTAATCATTTTCTAAAATGAACTCTGATTCAAATTGATCAATTAATGCATGCTAGAGGAATTGGGAAACATGATTTTTGGCTTCAGAAGATATGCATCATTCCATAACATATAGATCAAATTGGAAGGGGGGAAGTTAACATTAAGAACCTACAACTTGAAGGAGAGCGTCCAAGAGCCCAGGAACTTTAGCAAGAGGTGTTGTATCCCGCCGGAGATCATCCTTCTCCTTAAATGAGAGTACTGTAAGGGCGTTCAATGCCCATAGTATCTCACTCTTCAACCCACTTTGCAATGCAAGAACAATTCTTTTATTGTTCTGATCTGAAAAGTCCACAAAGAAACATAAACTCTCCTTCTTAGTAACCATGTCGACAGTACATGTTAAGTGTGCAGAAAAAAGGAGTGCCTGTGCATTTCAAGCTCATGACACATATGTGAGGTAGCATCTCTATTGAATGAGCCAATATGAACAGGGAAAAAAATCTAGGTAAAGAAAATATACAGGCCATCGCTTTTACATCTGAAATGATGAAGACAACTACACCACGATTGTTTGTCCCCATTGTTTCCAATGTTCGTCATAGACTCATATGATTACTAGTGTACTACCCATAAATCACGCCGTTCTTGACGGCCAATTTGACGACCAGTCCCATCTAGCTAAGCAAAGCCTTATTCAATACTAAAAACATTGTTCCTCTATTTCCCTGTTAGGTCAGCAGTCCAATAAGCAAATCCTCGATGCAAGGTATATTCAGCGTCCCAATTTCAATTTCAACACCAGGCACATAATCATCAGACCAAAAACCCTAATCCCCCTTCCCGCAACAAAGTCGTCTCCGAAGACACGCAGGAAGAACTAATCCAAAAGCTGTGCCCTAGACATCATCACAAGGTCGTTGCGGACTTGCAGGCGAAGAAGAAGCTCACTCACCGGAGAGTGCTGTGAGGACTTGGAGGGACGGCCCAACCAGCGCGGCCGGCGCCGCCGCGTCGCCGATTGCAGCCGCCGCGGCCGCGGCCGCCGCCCCGCTGCCGGTGGTGCTTCCGAAGGGGCGCCCGCGCTTCGCCGGCGTGGAGCCGCCGCCCCCGCCGGACTTGCCCGCCGGGGCGGACCTCACGTGGGACATGATGAGGGTTCAGCAGCTGAACCCCAAATTATTTTGGGAACAAGAATGGTGTCAGCAAAGAGAAAAAGGTTTCCAGATCTAGAAGAGAAGGTGTGGGTAATGAAAGATAGAGAGAGAGGATGAGCGTATGGGGTTCTCACCGGCGAGGCTGCGGCGGAAGCAGCAGGACGGCGGCGCGCCGCTGCTCGCCGGATGGAGATAGGGGCGCTGCTCGGCGCAGGCGGCGGGCGAACTCGCGTCGCGAGGAGAGCCTCGAGGCCGCCGAGGGAGGAGACGGGGAGATCGACTAGGGAGTGAGAAACTCAGCAGGCATAGGCCAATTCTTCTGGGCCATGCGCATCATGGGCTTTCTAGGCCCAGGTATCAGGTCCACTACAGCCCAGTTGAAACAAATCAGAGTAAAGGTCCTCTCTGCACACGGAAAAGATCCTCCGACTTAATTTCCTCCAACTTTAAATCACTGACATGCGATCCGTTGAATAGAGAGTCCACCTATCAATGAACCATGTCAGAGGGAAGTAAATCTGAAGATCTCAAATCCCGATTGACTGACCACGGCTCAGAACAACACAATTTGAAATACTACATTATAGTAAATTATCTACACGATTACATCTATATATATATATATTAAAATTTTAATATAAATAAACTTAACGTATGCTAGATTAAGGGATCTAATCAATACAATAGAACAATATTTTTTAGAAAAAAATATTATTAGAGGCATGAAGCTAATAATCCAGTATAATAATCTAATGAAGCAGGGGCTTAACTGTTCTTATGCTTTATTTAGCGCTGCTCCAAATTTTACATCTATGCAACTCTAGATCATTGATTTCTAAGTTTAGTGATACTTTGACTATTTAAATCTTGAATTTAGAGTTATGTCAAGCAAAACCTTAAGTACGCTTCGAATTGAAGCGTTTACCAGGATCAACCATGAGAAAATAAAAGTAGAGAAGGCGTGGATGGTCAGAAACGAGAGGATCGATCATCCACATTATGCATATGGATCTAGTGGTGGAGACAACTCTCAAGTAGGTTAGGCAACCGCCAAAGCTTCATAGTTGACGTCTCTACTACCAACTACCGTTAATATATATATAAATTAGTGGCTTCACTGTCAGTATCTCTCCACCACCAACTACCGTTAATATGTATAAAAATTAGTTGATTACTAGAAAACAATATTAATTGTCTGTACTTGACGGTGTCACTAGCTCCACCACTGTCTAGGCCTAGCCATTCACTGTGTGCGAAAGGGATAAGATAGGGAAGAAGATCACTCATACTCCCAAAGCATATGGAAGTTTCAAGACTAACATATAAAATACTTCCTCCGTTAGAAAATATAAGATGTGCATGTATTTTAAGAATCAAATTCCGGCATCACTAAATTCATATGTACTATACAGGAATCTTTGAAAAAAAATGGTGGTTGAAGTTTGATGATAGAAACAGTGCCCAATCAAGCCACACATTATATTTTTGAATGGAGGGAGCAGTATACATATAGAGAAAAGAGACAATTAATTGCAGCAAAAATATAAATGCTCCTTGTTGCAAGTTTTTCGCACAACCGCGTGTATAAGTTTTTATTTTTCTAAAAAATTACCCATTACCATTTATGAGCATTACTAAAATTTCACAATGTTTAGTACAAATTCATTATTTTGCCACAAAACTGTGTTAAAATTTATAATTTGACTCCATCTTATTTTCTTTTTTTTCTCTTGTTCTGGTCTCTTCACTGTTCTCCACCAGTTCAAGCTATCTGTTCACTCTATTTCATACCTTTTTAGATTTGTCCTAAATCAAACTTCTTAAATTTTAACTAAGTTGATAGTAAAATGTAACAATGTGTACAACACCATAACACCATAGGAACCACCAAATTGAAACAGTTCACAACATATCACGAGAAAAGAATAACAAGCTGTTATTGAAGAAGCAAACGCTGACTTCTAAATGCCATTTCAGCCTAGATCTTTTAATACTTGATATAATTAAAGATAAATGGATTATTTGTTTCAGATAAAGTCTTTGGACGTATGGAAACGACGATACAGCCAAGACGCCAAGTATTGTCACAATAAATCCTATCACAATATCATCACACTAGTTGAAATTCCTCTTGTTGATTTTAGGTGGTCTTGAACGACATTGTTTTGTGAGTAGAAGAAAGTAACACATGGGACGAGCGGCTTAATACAATTTAATTTGCATCGACATCCCTTATAATTTTTACATCACAACTACAAACATACGGCGAAACGACACACGCACCAAAAAAAAAAAAAACTGTGTAGTAGTAAATTAACCTATTAAGCAGCGCATCTATAATCGATACACAGTGCGTCACCTTGCTTGCGTGTTCTACTTAGATTTTGTCAATCGCCCGGCGGACTATGGGAGCGATTACCAGCGATCCCACGGTCGCCAACCCGCCGGTCGTTCCGACATCCACCGCGGTCAAACCGACGGCGACGCCGATCTTGAGAGCAACCTTCGCGGCGCGTACCCCCACGCTCCGTTTCTCCTCCCCCTCCTGCTGCTGCGGCGGCTGCGGCTGCTGGTGTGCGCCGTCCAACACAGGCGTGCACCGAGGGTGCGCGCTGAAGTTGCACGGCGCGCAGGCGTACATGCGGCACCCGGCGTGGGAGATCACGTCGCAGACGTTGCACCACCGGCTGCCCGTCAGGCGGGTGAGCGTGAGCTCGTGCTCGTGGCGCTCGTGCAGGGCGAAGGACGCCGGGAGGGCGAGGCAGCTCCGGTGGACGTGGAAGTCGCACTCGCCGTGCTCGCAGCGGTAGCCGTCGCCGGTGACGACGCGCTCGCACGCGGCGCAGGGGTTGCCCGACCCCGAACCCGACCCCTCGCCGTAGTGGTGCTCGGTTACCAAGTGCTCTGGGTGGTAGAAGCAGCTAACACCTGCCATCTCGTGATATATCGATTTTGCTAGGTGCTGCGTACGTGTGGGCTGGCTGGCTCGTGGTTTTGTTTGATTTGATCCTAGTACTTTTGGCTGTCCAGGTAGTAGTGGTGCATGCTCTCGGAGACACGTATGAGAGTATATATATAGGACCTCTTTATCACTGCTCGGGATCCAGAGTTTGAATATTTTAAGGGCTTGCTCGGATCACAGGATAGGAAAAACATAGGAATAGAAAAAACATAGAAATAATATAGGATTGCATATGCAAAATGTGGGATTGAAAAACAAAAGAATTTGATAGTACGAAGCGTTCGGAACACAGGAATATATAAACCACAGGAATTTTCCAATTAATATTAATCTCATATATTATAGTATAATTAAGCAATAAAATATTAGTTCCCATCTAGTCACTCCAACGTGATTAGCATCTATCCCATGGTAGCTAATGGAAAAAAAATCCCATGGTAGCTAATGGAAAAAAATGAGGTGTGAGTGGATGTTCAGAATCCTATGAAATTCCTACGTTTTCACATGTTGCTATAGTATTCCTATGAAAATCCTGTGCATGGTTCCTATGAAACGAATGCATAAACAGTGCCAAATCCAAAGGAATTGCCAATCCTACGAAAATCCTGTGTAATTCCTCCGTTCCGAACAAGCCCTTAGCTCCACAAAATTATAGACGTGGATTTATGATTACGTTGATAACATTTGAGTAAATTATCTTATTTTCTTTTTGATGAAATTTAAAATTCTAAACAACTACTCCGTAGTATATTTAACATACATACCATTAAATCTAGACTTTCTATGCATCGTTTTTCAGAGTGTTTTTTTTATTAAATCGCAAGGCAACCTTGAAGAACTTCCCTTTTTGAGAGAAACCCTGTACGTGCAGTAGAACGTGTCAAAAGAACCAACAAACTGCAGCTGCATGCAAGCCTGCAACGCAAGAGGCAAGCACACGGATGCTACAGTCTACACGTAACTTAAGAACACTTGCTATCTGTCCTCGTCAATAAATTGATGTCAACGAATCGAACAGTTTAATTATCAACAATTTGTGTTTGCGTTGTGCACTTGAATTTTTCTTCATATTAATTTATATGCCAATGCGCTTAACTTTTTGTGTATTCACTAAAGACTTATACATCGAACTGCAAGCATATGCGTGCGAGACTTGGTTCACGTGATCAACCACCAGAGCAAGTTTAATAGTACAGTCAACTTAGCTCCAAATCATCTATAGCTAATATAATAGCTAATTCATACAATAGTTGCTTACTATACTATTAATACCTGGTCCCACCTGTCATACACACATTACGTTTTGGAGTCCGTGTTGTAGCTAGCTACAGATCTGTAGCCCGCTGCTCTTCTCTCTTCATTTATTTCTTTAAAATATGTTTATAGCTGGCTTATAGCCTGCTATTGTATCTGCTCTCATACTCTGGAGTAGGGGATGTACTCCCTCTGTACTCGTAAAGAAAGTCATTTTGGACAGCGGCACGGTCTCCAAAACACAACTTTGACTTTTTATTTCTATAAAAATATTTATTGAAAAGTGATATATGTATACTTTTGTGAAAGTATTTTTCAATACAAATCTATTCATATAATTTTTACATTTTCAAACTCAACAACTTGAGAGTTATTCATGATTTATATTCCCAAGGTTTGACTTAAACATTATCCCAAACGACTTCCTTTACGAATACGGAGGGAGTAGTAATTAAAGGTGTCGGTGATATGGGACCGGGAGTATTGCGCCCGGAGGCTTGAGGCAGATGGAATCGCCCACGTGGCCTGGCACCTTCGGGGACGTCGGGCCCGAGGGTGAGGTGTCCGCCCTCCTCCTGATTTCCCCGAGGGGGGGTCGGGTTGCTCTTGCCCCGGCCCCGAGGGCCGAGGTGCCCCGACCCCCTGTGGGGTTTGCACTATGTACATAGGTTGGGTGAACACGGTAGGGCTCACCTAACCGCATTTATTGCGGTCTGGTCAAGCGTGTCACGCTGCATGCAGCGCAATGCAGCGCGCTCTTTTATCCGGTCTGTGACCAGTCACAGACCGGTCAGATCAACGGTTAGGTGGCGACTGGCGGTCTGACGCACGCCTCGCCCCGTCCCGTCAAGACGAGAGCCTCTAGGCACACGTCTCCAGCCGGAGCTAGCGTGTTACCTCTTAGAGATGGCACGTTAGCCCTGGTTAGATGAATACCAGGCTTCATCCCAACCATTACAGGCAAGATGCTACAAAAAGAAGGGTGATCATGCAGATCGCTGAACTGACGCATAGAGGACAAGAATGACCGATCTGTGACCGGTCTGACACTGGTCGCGTCAGCAACAGACAGCCACGATCCCACGTTGCGCCTGTCTCCGCCGGGAGTGGAGGTAGGTGTGGGCTGTCCCATCGAAGTGTCATTCGGACGGCAACCATACCAATCTCCGTCCATAAAGAGAAGAAAAGTCCAGTTTGGAAAGGGAAGGGTACATGTGGTATCCCCTTAAGATATAAAAGGAGGACCATGCCCACAAAGAGAGGGGACTGGATTTTCCCGGGAGAGGAGAGGGCTGGTTGATATTTTGTAACTTGCTCATACACAGATCCACCAAAAACACAGGAGTAGGGTATTACGCTTCCCAGCGGCCCGAACCTGTATACATCGTCCGTGTCTCGCGTTTCTTCCTGGCACGCGATCTTTCCACATACAGAGAGAGCTTGAGATCTCACCCTGAGCCCCCGGCCGAACCGGCAAAGGGGGGCCTGTGCGGTCTCCCGGTGAGGGGCCACGAGCTCCGTCATCTGGCGCGCCAGGTAGGGGGCTCAGCGTGTGTTTTCTGAGCTCTCATACTCTTCCGTGTGCGCCAAGTTTCCCTTGTTCAGCCTAATGGCCGAGCAAGCAAAGGCGCACGACCTCTCTCCGAGTGTGAGCGGCGACGACGGGGAGCCAAACCCACGCCGTCGAGCTCGTACTCCCCCACCTCCTCCACACCAAAGTCCTAAGCAGGGGGAGGCGCTCGAGAGGGTCGAAAAATCCGCAGCATCACCGGTCGCGGGTGATGCAAGAGAACGGCGAGATGGGGAGCGTCGCCTCCTCGTCTACGGCGACGGCAGCACGCCTCAGGGCGCGCTTCAGGCTGTTGGCGCGCTCCTACGTCACCCGCCCGTCGTCCCTGACCCGGAGTCTCCAGCCCAGCGATGGCTAGACGACGTGGCCAACTTGGTCATGACGGCACAGCAGCGCCTGGGTGCTGGTGGACGGTCCGCCACCACCAAGACCTCCGGCGCCGCCACTACCGGCTCCGTGTCGTCAAGGCGGAGGGCGCGGCGAGCGGCGGCTGTTGCACGCCATTCGGCTGCCACTCCCTCGTCGGCACCTCCGACTCGGGAGGATCAGCATGAAGAGCCGGATGCCCGCCTCGACATCGAGCGTAGGCGTAATAGCCGGCGTACTCCCCGCGCAGCGGAGGGCGCCTCTTCGTCCAGAGTGTCACCTCGACAGGGACGTGAGGACCAGCCCTCCGTGCCCCCGGTTGGTGGTGTCGGCTGTAGAGCCTTTGTGGCGAGTCTTCGGAATGTCCGTTGGCCCCCAAGGTTCCGGCCCACCATCACCGAGAAGTATGATGGGAGCGTCAACCCCACCGAGTTTCTCCAGGTCTATACGACCGGGATTGAGGCCGCTGGGGGTGACGACAGGGTCATGGCGAATTTCTTTCCCATGGCCCTGAAGGGACAGGCGCGGGGTTGGCTAATGAACCTGCCACCCGCATCGGTCCACTCCTGGGAGGATTTGTGCCAACAGTTCACTATGAACTTTCAAGGCACTTATCCACGCCCAGGTGAAGAAGCGGACTTGCACGCAGTACAGCGAGGGGATGATGAGTCACTTCGCTCGTACATTCAGCGGTTCTGCCAAGTCCGTAATACTATACCATGCATCCCTGCACACGCGGTGATCTACGCGTTCAGGGGGGGTGTGCGGCACAACCGCATGCTCGAAAAGATCGCCTCCAAAGAGCCCCAGACTACCGCGGAGCTCTTTCAGCTCGCGGACCGAGTGGCTCGTAAGGAGGAAGCGTGGACTTGGAACCCCTCCGGTTCCGGTGTGGCAGCTTCGGCCGCCCCCGGGTCCGCCGCTCAGACAGGGCGGCGTGACAGGAGGAGAAAGAAGAGGTCGGTCCATTCCGGCGACGAGGGTCATGTCCTCGCCGTCGAGGGCGCTCCGCGGGCCACCCGAAAGGGGAGGCCTGCGAGCGACAAAAAGAAAGAGGCAGGTGCTCCCAGCAGGGAGCGCCCAGCCGGCAAGTGGTGCTCCGTCCACAACACCTCCCTCCACGATCTCGCGGATTGCCGCGCAGTCAAAAATTTGGCTGAGCGGACGAAGAAGTGGGAGGAGGACAGGAGGCAGGAACGCCGTGAGAACAAGTCCCCGGCGGTTCTTTCCGGTAATCGGCGAAGAGAGGCCAAGCAGAAGGCCCCCGCCGAGGACATCGATGGTGACGATGATGACCTAGGATTCCAGGAGCCTGGGGCCACCATTGCCACCGTCGATGGGGGAGCATGTGCTCATGTTTCTCGCCGGAGCTTCAAGGCTATGAAGCGAGAGCTTCTGGCCGCGGTCCCTACTCATGAGGCAACGCGTCGGGCGCGGTGGTCGGAGGTTGCCCTCACCTTTGACCAGACCGACCACCCACCGTGTGTTGCCCGGGGAGGACAGATTGCGATGGTGGTTTCCCCCACCATCTGCAACGTGAAGTTGGGGCGTGTCCTCATAGATGGAGGAACGGCCCTCAACATTCTTTCCCCCGCGGCCTTTGATGCTATCAAGGCCCCGGGGATGGTGCTCCGGCCGTCCCAACCGATTATCGGTGTGACGCCGGGGCACACATGGCCATTAGGTCACATCGACCTACCGGTCACCTTTGGTGGATCAGCCAACTTCCGCACGGAGCGGGTGAACTTCGATGTGGCGGACCTCAGTCTGCCCTACAACGCGGTCCTGGGGAGACCCGCGTTGGTGAAGTTCATGGCGGCAGTCCACTACGCCTACCTCCAGATGAAGATGCCGGGCCCCGGTGGCCCCATCTCTGTCCATGGCGACCTCAAAGTCGCACTTGCTTGCATGGAGCAGCGCGCGGACCACCTCGCTGCTGCATCCAAGCCCGAGGGTGGTGACGAGAGGCTTGGCACCTCCGCCCCCACCGCCCCGAGGCAGCGGATTGACACATGCGACGATGTCCCGGTCAAGGAGGTTGCCCTGGGCGACGGCCCATCCAAGACCACACGGATCGGTGGTCTTCTGGATGGCAAATAGGAAGACGCGCTCGTCTCCTTCCTGCGGGCAAACGCTGACGTCTTCGCATGGAGACCGGCGGATATGCCCGGGGTCCCCAGGGAGGTGATCGAGCACCGTCTCGCCGTGCGGCCGGGCGCAAGGCCGGTCCGGCAGAAAGTGCGGCGGCAGGCCCCGGAACGTCAAGCCTTCATCCGCGAGGAGGTGGCGAGACTTCTGGAGGCCGGATTCATCCGTGAAGTCATCCATCCGGAGTGGCTGGCGAACCCGGTGGTCGTTCCCAAGGCGAACGGCAAGCTTCGGATGTGCATCGACTACACCGACCTTAACAAGGCATGTCCTAAGGACCCTTACCCCCTGCCTCGCATAGATCAGATTGTCGACTCCACCGCGGGGTGCGACCTTTTGTGTTTTCTAGATGCATATTCTGGTTACCATCAGATTCGCATGGCTAGGGAGGATGAGGAAAAAACTGCGTTCATTACCCCTGTAGGAACCTATTGTTATACATCAATGCCCTTCGGGTTAAAGAATGCAGGTCCTACTTTTCAACATACTACTCGAATCTCTTTGGGTAGCCAAATAGGACGTAATGTTGAGGCTTATGTCGATGACTTGGTTGTAAAGACGCGCAACCAAGAGACTTTTCTCTCAGATCTAGCGGAAACTTTTGAAAATCTCCGCTCCGCCCGCATAAAACTGAACCCTGATAAGTGTGTGTTTGGTGTGCCTGCGGGCAAACTTCTCGGGTTCTTGGTCTCAGCCCGAGGCATCGAGGCCAACCCCGAGAAGATACGAGCTATAGAGCGGATGCGCCCCCCCAGCAAACTTAGGGATGTGCAGTGCGTCACCGGTTGCATGGCCGCCCTAAGTCGTTTCATATCGAGGCTGGGAGAGAAGGCGCTACCCTTATTTAAGCTCCTTAAGCGCTCCGGGCCGTTTACTTGGACGGAGGAAGCTGAACGCGCCCTCGCTCAGTTGAAAGCATATCTCAGCTCTCCTCCGGTTCTAGTCGCCCCGGAGCCAAATGAGCCCTTACTACTCTACTTAGCGGCGACCCCCCAAGTAGTTAGTGCAGCGTTGGTTGTGGAGCGCGATGAAGACAATCCTCATTTCGCGCACCCCCGCCCTGTGCTGACTTGGCCCGGGAGCGAGCAGGGAGGAGAGGCCCCCGAGTCGAACGGTGGCTTAAGGCCCCTGACAACCGGAGTCGGCCCTCTGCCCGCTTGTCGGACGGTGCTGGGTGCCCCCGACCCTCAGGAAGGCCCCGAGGCCACTGTGGGAAGGCCGCGCCTATCGCCCTTTGACCCCGAGGCTAACCCTGTGCTGACTCGACCCGGGAGAAAGCAGGGAGAAGAGGCCCCCGAGCCGAACGGAGGCCTGAGGCCCCTGACGACCGGAGTAGGCCCTTTGCCCGCTTGTCTGACGACGCCAGGGGCCCCCGACCCCCAGGACGGCCCCGAGGCCACTGTGGGAAGGCCGCTCCTGTCATCCTCCGACCCCGAGGTCATCGGCACAGAAGACGAGTGCGCCCCGAGAGGCCACTTGGACGAAGAACGCCCCGGGGATGCGGCCCCTGGCGAAGAGGGTCGGCCCCGCCGAAAGGTGCAGCGGCCTGTCTACTTTGTTAGTGAGGCCCTCCGAGACGCAAAGACCCGGTACCCTCAGGCCCAGAAGATGCTTTATGCTATTCTGATGGCCTCGAGGAAACTGCGCCATTATTTCCAGGCGCATCGGGTCACTGTGGTTACGTCTTACCCCCTCGGTCAAATCTTGCATAATCGAGAGGGTACAGGACGAGTGGTAAAATGGGCAATCGAGCTTTCTGAGTTCGATCTACGCTTTGAACCACGCCACGCTATCAAGAGCCAGGCCCTCGCCGATTTTGTGGCAGAATGGACCCCGGCTCCAGAGACCGTCTCGATCCCCGAGGCCAGCACGAACCCCTCTCAGCCGCCTCACACCGCCCACTGGGTGATGCAGTTCGACGGTTCTCTGTCTCTCCAGGGCGCTGGTTCGGGGGTCGTGTTGACCTCTCCGAACGGAGACGTCCTCAGATACTTGGTCCGTCTCGACTTTCGAGCGACCAATAATATGGCAGAGTATGAGGGACTCCTTGCCGGACTCAGAGTGGCGGCCGGACTGGGGATCCGCCGCCTCCTGGTGTTAGGCGACTCTCAGCTGGTTGTTAACCAAGTCTGTAAGGAGTACCGGTGCTCTGACCCGCAGATGGACGCCTACGTGCGCCAAGTACGGCGTATGGAGCGCCATTTTGACGGGATTGAGCTTCGGCATGTGCCCAGACGGGATAATATGATTGCCGATGAACTCTCACGGCTCGCGTCCTCGCGAGCCCAGACCCCACCGGGCGCCTTTGAAGAAAGGCTTACCCAGCCGTCGGCGCGACCCGACCCCTTAGGGGAGACGGATGCGCCTGACCGGCCCCCGAGGCCCGTCGGAGTCCAGGTCTCGGGACCCGAAGGGAGCGCTCCAAGCTCCCTTAGATTGATTGCTTGGATCTCTGAGATCCAAGCATACCTCACAGATAAGACTCTACCTGAGGACCGCGAAGGGAGTGAACGCGTCCAACGCATTTCCAAACGCTATGTGCTGATAGAAGGGACCCTCTATCGGCGCGCGGCTAACGGAATCCTCCTGAAATGCATTCCTCAGGAACAAGGCGTTGAGCTTCTTGCCGATATCCATGAAGGCGAATGCGGAGCCCATTCCGCCTCGCGCACCTTGGTTGGCAAGGCCTTTCGTCAAGGGTTCTATTGGCCGACAGCTCTCAATGATGCAGTCGACATGGTCCGGCGATGCAGAGCGTGTCAGTTCCACGCCAAGCAAATCCACCAGCCGGCCCAGGCCCTGCAGATCATTCCACTTTCGTGGCCATTTGCTGTCTGGGGGCTCGATATCCTGGGACCGTTTAAGCGGGCCCCGGGCGGGTTTGAGTATCTGTATGTCGCGATCGACAAGTTCACTAAGTGGCCCGAGGCTTATCCGGTCGTCAAGATCGATAAACACTCTGCTCTTAAATTCATTAAGGGCATCACGGCCCGTTTTGGAGTACCTAACCGTATTATTACGGATAATGGCACCCAATTCACTAGTGAACTCTTCGGCGACTACTGCGAAGACATGGGCATCAAGCTCTGCTTCGCCTCACCTGCCCACCCCAGAAGCAATGGCCAAGTGGAGCGCGCCAATGCAGAAATCCTCAAAGGCCTTAAAACCAAGACCTTCAATATTCTCAAGAAGCACGGCGATTCATGGATCGAGGAGTTGCCAGCGGTGCTCTGGGCGAACCGAACCACACCAAGCCGAGCAACCGGGGAAACGCCTTTCTTCCTCGTCTACGGCGCAGAAGCGGTTCTCCCATCCGAGCTCACCCTGAGGTCTCCTCGGGCCACCATGTACTGCGAAGCTGATCAAGATCAGCTTCGCAGAGATGACCTCGACTACTTGGAAGAGCGAAGAAGGCGCGCGGCCCTCCGAGCCGCGCGCTACCAGCAGAGCCTGCGGCGCTACCATCAGCGCCACGTCCGGGCCCGATCACTCTGCGTCGACGACCTCGTCTTACGCCGCGTCCAAACGCGTGCTGGATTGAGCAAACTCTCACCAATGTGGGAGGGTCCGTATCGAGTGATCGGTGTCCCCCGGCCGGGCTCCATACGGCTGGCCACGGGCGACGGCAATGAGCTGCCTAACCCATGGAACATCGAACACCTTCGCCGCTTCTACCCCTGAGGGGGGGGTCGGGTGTCAGGTTTCGGGCTCGGGCCAACCCCGCACCCCCCTCGGGTGTGCAGGGTTAGCCGGGGGCTACCACACATGCACAGCCTTACTTTTCTTATTTCAGCATTTCAATAAAAGCAGTTTCAATTTCCTAAAGGTTGTGTCTGTGCCGTTTTTCCTTCTGAAGAATCTTAACTTGAAATAAGGTCACTCGTGCTCAACCTTGCCCTCGGGGGCTCGGTTCGGTCAGCTAAAATCGCCAAGCGGGGCCCAGAACCGAGCCGTGCCCCGGGGCGTGGTGAACTCCGGGGGGGAATCGGCAAAAACCCACAATCGGGTCACCCATAACCCTCGGTCACCATGTTCCCGGCCTGGCCAGTCTCGACATGTGGATCTCCCCAGGCACTAGCCCCGACCCGAGCCATTTGAGGATCGGGACTTGAGCACGAGCCCTTAAATCAAGCTAAAATGCAAAAGGACCACGGCACAAATCATCCTCAACTCATATGCATAGCAAAATAAAGTTAACATAGAAATTTTTCATCATTTTTGATTGCAGATTAAGTTGATCTATACAAAAAGAAGAAAGAAAAAGAAAAAATTGGAGATTGGCGGGGGCCTGGGGGCTCATTCCAATGCGCCCGGGTCGCCGGCCTCGTCGCCACCGTCGTCCTCACCGCTGGCGTCGCCCTCCTCGTCGGAGCTGGGGGCGAACGCGAGCCGAGGGGCCGACCCCTCGAAGCTTTGGACGATGTGGTTGGCGGCATCCCGGACCCGCGCGCGCGCATCGTCCTCGGTCCCGGGAGGGAACTCCTCCAGCGCCATCCATGGGGAGAAGCCGGGGTCCCTGGCCTGGTAACTCGCTAACACGAGTTCCACCGCTCCTTGGGCGAGGTCCCTCGAGGATGACTTGATGGTCTTCTCGAGCTCCTCGGGGAGTTGTTGGACAGCCCAGGCCATCCTCCTAAGGTGCGGGGCGAGGCCTTCCAGATTGGTGGAGCGCGAAATTGTCTGGCCTTTCCAGAGGCCCGCTTCCCGACCGGCGCGATCCAGCCGGGAGACTGCATCCCAAAGCATGCCGGGCCCTATCTCACCCGACAAGCGGAGGGCCTCGGCTTCCCCGGTGGATGAGTCCAGGGCGCGCTGCATGTCCGCGACGGTGTGTTCGGCAGCTGCGAGGCGGGCGACTAAGTCGTTTTCGCCCGTAGCCGCCCCGCCGCTGCGCTCCCTCGCGTCCAGCTCCTTTTCTCGCGCCTCGAGGTTAGCAGCCCGCTGCTCCAGCGCGGCTCTCTCGGCGCGGACGCATTCCAGATTGCGGCGCGCCTGCTCCTCCTGCGCTACCTCGCGGAGGGACAGGCTGTCCGCCAGCCGTTGTGTCGCGGCCTCAGACTCCTCAAGAGCTCGCTCCCGCTCAGCAAGCGCGTCCTCGCGGAGCCGGAGCGCGGACTCCTCTTCGGCGCAGGCGGCCTCGTGCGCCGCCAGCGTCGCCTCCCGGATAGCGGCGGCGGCCTCGCGGTCCGCCAAGCTGGTCTCCACGGCGCCGGCATGATCTTCCAGCGCCATGGCACGGGCCTCAAGGGCCTCTTCGCGCCGCCGGGACGCCGCTTCAGCCTCCGTTGCTCGCTGCTCTCGGGCAGCGGCGGCGTCAAGGACCCCCTGGGCGGCGTCGAGCTTTTTCTTTAGCTCCGCCTCCCAGCTCCCGTGTTGAAGGCGGAGGGAGTCCTGCGCCTCAATCATCGCGGTGGTGGCGATGAGGGCGGCCTCTCGCTCCTCCTCCACCTCTCGGGCGATCTCCGCCAGCGCCGCCTTGCGGGCTTCAAGCTCCGAGATGTGGCGGCGGTGAGCCTTACGGCCCACCTCCACCATGGCGTCCACCGAGCGCCGCCCCTCCTCGACGCGCGCCCATGCGGCCTCGAGCTCCGCTCGTTCCGCTCGCAAGGCCTCCACCTGGGCACTGAATCCATCTAGCACCGCGGTGTTTGCGGCGGCCAAGGCTTGCAGAAGGGGCTCGGCACTCAGCGGGGCGGCAGAAGACGAGGAGAAGAGCCGCCTTGGAGAAAATGCGACGCGGCTCGGCCCGCCTGAAGACGCACTGAGCTCGGGGATGTCCCCCGGACCCGTTTGGTCCTGGGCGTCGCCCGAGGGAGCGGGCCCAGGCGATGCGCCCGCGGCCTTGTCGCGAGCCGCCCCGGAGGTTGTCGCCTGAGCGTCACCCGAGGGAGTGGGCCCGAGCGACGCGCCGGCGGTCTTGTCGTGAACCGCCTCGGAAGACGCCATCGCCTCAGCCTGGCGAGCCCGGGCGGTTTCCTCCCGAGTGGCTTCTTCAGCCTGACGAGCCCGGGCGGCCTCCTCCCGAGCAGCTTCTTCGGCTTGGCGAGCCCGGGCGGCCTCCTCCCGAGCGGTATCCTCCGCCTGCCGAACCCGAGCGGCCTCCCGGGCGGCCTCTTCAGCTTCCCGAAGGCGATCTGCGGCCTCTCGCCGGTCAGATTCTCGCCTCCGTTCCTCTGCGGCCGCCGGATCTTCGGCCTCGGATTGGCCGGACTTGGGATGGCGGGAGGAACGCGACGGGACATCGCTGAAGCAGAAGAAAAAACCGGAAGACAAACAAGATGGATAAGAGAAAACTTGCTGATTGGGATAAAGGGAAGATGGTTGTGAAAGGCGTGAAACGAACCTGCGAGGGGGTCGGTTGAACGACCACCTTGGAGGGGAAATCAGGTTTCCCCGGGATGGTTCCGTCTCCCCCGTCTTGCGGAGCCGCTTCTTCTTGCGCTCCGTCTCGGGCTGTGATGTCGGCGCGGCCCCCTCCGGGCGCCTGCTGCTGGCACGCACCGCCCCGCCCCCTCGGGGAGGAGATGGGGGAGGTGTTCCTCCCTGTTTCCTCTTCCCCCGGGCGTCGGCAGGGCGGTTGCTCCCCGAGCCCCCGTCGCGGGGCCCAGAAGCACGGCCCCCTCCTGGGGTTGATTCTTCCTGGCGGCTCCCGCCGGCGCCGTCGTGGCCCTTAGGAGCCACCTCCTCTGAGGCCCCGACCCCCATCATGATGGTCAGAATGGAGGCGCGGTCTGGATCGCAGCAGAGGGGGAGGAGTCCTTGAGGAATAAGAGACGCCTCCACGGAGCTGAGATTCAGCACCCTTTGGACCACGATCTTGAAGTCATCGGGAGCCCAATCCCATCTGACTCCCCGGTGGGTCCTCATGTAGTCCTCGGACCCGGTGTACTCCCATGCGCTCCGGGCGCGCCGCTGAAGCGGCGCAATCCGGCGACGGAGGTAGTCGCCGTACACCATGGCCCCTGTGAGCCCCTGAGATCGCAGGCCCGCCAGGCGGTCGAGGACGGCGTCATAGTCATCCCCCAGATCTACTGGCGCCCGCCAGCTGGAGACCGGCGCCGGGGGCTGGCTTGGGAGTCGGAGGCGCGCTTCGTTGGCAAGGGGGGTGTAGAACCAGTCGCTTTTCCAATCGTCCCACTTCTTGCGGAGGGCGCAGGGGATGTAGCGGTTCAGCACCGGCCCCCGCGGCTGGAAGTAGCAACCACCGACCACCGATGGCGGCGACACCGACTGCACGGTGAAGAACCACCGGAACAGCCGAAGAGATGGGCGCACCCCAATGAACATCTCGCACAGGTGCGCGAAGATGGCCAAAGTCATCACTGCGTTGGGGGTGAGGTGCGCCATCTGGAGATCGTAGAACTCCAGAACATCCATAAAGAAAGAAGAAAAAGGAGGAACCAACCCGGCCATTGCGAAGGGGAGGAAGAAGATGGACCGCCCCGGGTAATCTGGTGCTGGGCGCGCCTCGCCCAGCATCACTATCTCCCGGCCGGTGGCGGATTCCGGCATGAAGCGGCGCGGCAGCCCAGCCTGCCTCTCGCTCACAATGCGGGAAGGCGGTAGTACGCTACCGTCGAGCAGAGCGGAGCCCCGTGCCATGTCGTCGAAGAAAGAGAGGGTTGAGAACGAGTGTGTGTGGCGAAGGTGAGGCGCAGCAAAGAGAGAGTTTAGGGCGCAAACGGCGAAGGAAAGGGGAATAGTGGCGAAAGGAAGGGAGCAAGTCCTTTCCTCGATGGCTTTATACCCTTGCCATCGCTGAGCCCGGCTCCTCGTTTCTCGTGCCCACTATCTCGCTCCCTCGTTACTCGCTATCTCGCTCCCTCGTTTCTCGCGCCCACGCTTCCACTAATTCCATTCGCCCGCTTGCGGCGCATGAGGTGGATATGCGGTTGTGGCAGTCGAGATAGATCGTATCGTGTGCGCGTTAATTACGCTCGCCGACCGAAGCGACGTTACCATATCTCCAGACGAAACGAATCTGCACGCCCAGATTCGAGCGCTGCTCAAGTGATGTGGCAGTCTTGAAGAGACCGCCCATGACTGACGGCCAAGACACCGTTACCGATATGCGTGGTTTGAGACTGTTGGGTTTCTGCCCAATCACGGAGACCGGTCCCACCTGTCACCAGGCTTTATGAGTGGCGTCATGCCCGACCGCTTCCCTTGAGAAGGATGATCGCCCTGACATAACGCCGGGGGCTACTGTCGGTGATATGGGACCGGGAGTATTGCGCCCGGAGGCTTGAGGCAGATGGAATCGCCCACGTGGCCTGGCACCTTCGGGGACGTCGGGCCCGAGGGTGAGGTGTCCGCCCTCCTCCTGATTTCCCCGAGGGGGGGTCGGGTTGCTCTTGCCCCGGCCCCGAGGGCCGAGGTGCCCCGACCCCCTGTGGGGTTTGCACTATGTACATAGGTTGGGTGAACACGGTAGGGCTCACCTAACCGCATTTATTGCGGTCTGGTCAAGCGTGTCACGCTGCATGCAGCGCAATGCAGCGCGCTCTTTTATCCGGTCTGTGACCAGTCACAGACCGGTCAGATCAACGGTTAGGTGGCGACTGGCGGTCTGACGCACGCCTCGCCCCGTCCCGTCAAGACGAGAGCCTCTAGGCACACGTCTCCAGCCGGAGCTAGCGTGTTACCTCTTAGAGATGGCACGTTAGCCCTGGTTAGATGAATACCAGGCTTCATCCCAACCATTACAGGCAAGATGCTACAAAAAGAAGGGTGATCATGCAGATCGCTGAACTGACGCATAGAGGACAAGAATGACCGATCTGTGACCGGTCTGACACTGGTCGCGTCAGCAACAGACAGCCACGATCCCACGTTGCGCCTGTCTCCGCCGGGAGTGGAGGTAGGTGTGGGCTGTCCCATCGAAGTGTCATTCGGACGGCAACCATACCAATCTCCGTCCATAAAGAGAAGAAAAGTCCAGTTTGGAAAGGGAAGGGTACATGTGGTATCCCCTTAAGATATAAAAGGAGGACCATGCCCACAAAGAGAGGGGACTGGATTTTCCCGGGAGAGGAGAGGGCTGGTTGATATTTTGTAACTTGCTCATACACAGATCCACCAAAAACACAGGAGTAGGGTATTACGCTTCCCAGCGGCCCGAACCTGTATACATCGTCCGTGTCTCGCGTTTCTTCCTGGCACGCGATCTTTCCACATACAGAGAGAGCTTGAGATCTCACCCTGAGCCCCCGGCCGAACCGGCAAAGGGGGGCCTGTGCGGTCTCCCGGTGAGGGGCCACGAGCTCCGTCAAAAGGGAACAGGGAACAAAACTGTAGGCCTACCAAAGAGGGTGAACAGTAGCAACACCAAAAAACAAAAAATTTTAGCGAAAATAAAAATTATCCTCGAAGTCGATGAAGATCGGTTTGCTGGCTTAATTGCTCCGGACTAACCGTCCGGAACCTCCAGTCTAACCAGTGTAGTTATGACTGGTCTAACCACTGAACCGTCGCCGGTCTGACCGCTGTCGCCGTGAAACCGTTGGTCTGACCGTTGCTACGTCGTCTGTGTGACCATCGTACCTAAGCAAACATAAATTAAGAATTTGTTGAAAGTAGATTAAACTTTATTACTTCTATTCGTGTTTACAAAGTGCAACAACAATACTCCTCTCACAAAATTCGATTAAACTCGAAATCTTAACTTTTCTCTAAATTTTACTCTCACAAAATCGATGCCGGAAGATCTCAACCCCTCCCCCCCTTCTTTGTTTATACCGAGGTTGACAGCCAAAAGCCACGAATCCAATTTGTACAAGAAGTCCTAATCCACTAGGAAAACCTTCTCATCCAAGAAACAAACTTATCTCTATCCAATTTAAACTCCAATCTTGTTAAATTTGGAAGATTTACTACACAATCTCAAATCATATGCTGCATGGAATCTCTATCAACCACGTGCATTACTCTTTAGCTTAAGCATCCCGCATGATATCCTGATCATCCGGACGTCATATTTTTCCAAGTTGACTCCCGATTCATTACCGACAACGCTATCCCGATGCATCAAGACACACCTACACATTAATCAACCAAGAAACCATATCTGAGCACGAGTTCTTTCCCAACTTGACTCAACGTTAACACACAACAATATTACACACATATAGAAATCATCTAGAAGTCATAAATCACGAGTATCCAAATAAACAACCTGGAATTGATACCAACACGGAGTTGGCCAGTCAGACTGTCGGGGCTGGTCAGTCTGACCACACCGGTTTGACCGCCCTAGTCCACCCGGTCTGTCTGGTCTCCACACAGTCAAAATCACTTCGACAAATAATCTCCAAATATAAAACTAATTATCTGACAAGCCAATTCTTCATCACAAAAAAAATAATCAAAACACATTTTGATTTCACAATCTCCTCAGGAACACATTTGCAAATCCATCAAAATGTTATTATTTTGGTGTTTGGAAAAATAAAAACTCGAAGTGGTAAAAAAGCATCCGAGCGCTAAAAAATTTAAAAGAAAACTTCTCCCTCTTTGAAAATGAAAGAAATTTTTTTATCATGCACATCTTGTATCATCTTATATCTCTTCTCATCCTTCTGGTAATGATTTCATCAAGTTTTGCAAGTCACTGTTTATTTCATAGAGCTTTAATATAACCTAGAGTAAATCAAGGACATGTGTTACAAAAATAAATAAGATAAATTCATCACCTAGTTAACAAGCATGCAGTAGAGTATAAACATGAATATAATGTTACAATTAAGCTCAAGTCAACAATCAAGATTCATGATTTCAAACAATTTATAAACCCTCACATATAAACCTATTGGATCATTCATTCTGAAATTAACTCCTTCTTAGAATACAAAAAAACAAAAAGAACTTTCAACAATTATTTGAGTTTTTTGTGCTCCCTTTGACATTTGAACATTGAACATAAATCTCTTAATCATTTTGGGTATTCTTGTCATCTTGACAGTTTCCAAGAATTCGGTACACATTATTTTCCTCGCCGCAAATATGTTCTTGTCGTCAAAATTGTTTCCAAGAATTCAATATTCATTTTTACCTCTCTTAAAAGTAAATACGAGCAATATTTGCACTTGCGGCATTTGGAACAATAAGAAGCAATTTTAGGAATAACAATCCAACAAGCATATATGTAAGCACTAGCTTCAAATTACATATTTATTTAATTCAAGGTGTTAACACCACTGGCAAAGCCTCCCTAGCCAACCTCATCCCCCCATCCCCTCTCCTCCTCAAGCTAGCAGCGGTAAGGTGCCCCTGTCCCGCATCTTCCCAAGACTCTAATGGCTCCCCGTAATCAGGATCCACCACCACCGACTGTCATCTTGTAATCACAAAGCTAGCTTGCTTTGTCTACGCCGTTATTGCCGGCCTACCCATACTCCTCCTTCCCCATAACTTTGGCACAGTCAGTATCATCTCGCTGCTCCCCCGTGTTCACCGCTCACTGTCTACCGCTAGGCCGTTGTCCCTTAGAGTTATTCCTCTAAACTAGTTGATCTCCCCCTCCCCTCACACCCCTCCCAACCCAATCGAGGACCCTAAACCCTAACTCTATTGCTATTCCTTAAGCCGCTGCTGGACACCAGAGCTAGAGGAGAAGAATCAAGCAAACCGAGTCGTTTAAAATCATAAGAAATGCCACTCAATTTTCTGCTGAATGTGATTTAGCAATTCTTTTTTTCCCCTCTACATGTTCTCATGAATTTTAATCTCGAGTGTATTGGCCTAGTTCTTTTTCTTCAACTCCAAACTTCAACTTCTTCGTTTTTTTGTTAGCACGCTTTTCAAACTGTTAAATGATGTGTTTTTTTAAAAAAAATCTATATAAAAGTTGTTTAAAAAATTCAAATAAATCTATTTTTTAAGTTTATAATTATTAATATTTAATTAATCATGTGCTAAGAAGCTTTCTCGTTTTGCGTGCACTAAAATTTTCTTTCTTTTGGAGCTGATCGAACGCAGCCAGTTGGTGTCAAGAAAACAGACAGTACAGGATGTTCCCGTGAATAGAAAAAAAAAGCATAAATTAAGATCGCAACGAGACACTATTCCCGGCAGTTAACCTCTTGAGTGTTGACTCTTGGCCTCGTCGCTAAACCGTAAACCGGTGGGCCCGCGGTTTTAGATCTTGGACCTCGTTTGGGGGCAGCTAGCAAAGATGCCGGGCTGACCGAGCCACCGAGGCGCGTGACCGGCATTGAAAAGGAGTGAACCAGAGAGCGTGTGGCAGTGGATGGAGGCTGACTTGTGCGGATTAATGTCAACTTGACACTCACAAGGTAGATGAGCGCCCATTGGACAGTGTAATAGCTAGTGTAGCGGGACGGGTCGAACCCAATAACCATGATGAAGATACGATGACCCCGCATGATCGATGACCTGGTCAACACAATTTTTTTTAATGTGAAAAGTTCTACAGTGCTACCCAAACTATTTTATCGGAGTACTTAATCTAACAATTTTTCTACTCATGAGTACAAAATGATTTTCAAGATCATTTTACACTTCAAACTCTTGAAAACGATTCATTTCACTGAAATATGGGAGGGGGTGCCCCCCGGTTAAGAAAATTTTTAGTTATAACTCACAGATTTTCACCATGTGTGCATCCCCTCAATACGAACTTAGATACACGTATCAATTTAAACTTTATCTAAAATAGAGTAAATTAAGTAAGAGGCACCCTCCTCCATTTCGTTCTAAGCTTCTAGCTCCGCTCCTGCATTATAACTTACCTCTCAATATTTTTCTGACTTTTTTTAATCAATGTTTCTATAGTTGGAAGCACCTAAGACTGATTTAAATATTAGGATTTTAAAGTTCAAGCAAACGATCATGAAAAAATGAAATATTTTGGAAATTTGAAAATGAAGTCATCTAAGTTTCATCTTAAAATCTGACTTGCATATAGAAAAAAAGGAAAGAAAATAGTATATATTAAGCAGTAAAGTGAACCACTTTTAATAGTTTGAGGATAAAATAAGAAAAAAAATGTTTAGGGTGAAGTGGTCCTATGAAATTGTTTGAGAGAGTATAATAGACTTTTTATTTCTTTTTTAATAATGGGAATAATTTTTAGGGTATAATGGAAATAGTTTAGTTTATATCGGAACATAGATAGAGAATACGTTTGTTGTAAGGATGAAGAACTTACGAGAGCTTGAGATTCGAAGAAACAACCTACAAAACAACCTACAATTAGCCAGTTAGTGAGGATTTTTAAATAAACTGAGCTTACTAGCTTCTGACTTCTAGTTTTGGGAGCATTCTAAAAAGAGAGAGATTTGGAGAGAGACGTCCCAAATATATTTTTTTTGAGAAGAAATCGTGAGCATGCTATTCCAAAATTTTTTTTAGAAGAAATCGTGAGCATGGTAAAAAAAGATATTTGGAGAGAGACGTCCCTCCAAATATTTTTTTAGAAGTAATTGTGATCATGTTGGGAATTGAACACGTGAACTTGAGGTTAAAGGGGCTGTTTGATTCCCAGCCACACTTTACCATTACTTGCCAACAAAAGTTGCCACACCTTGCCTAAGGTGAGGTGATCAAATTGTTAGCCAGAACTTACTAAGCCTAAGGGAATCTTGCCACACTTTTTTGAGCCATTGACACGTGGGACCCAATTTGTTGGAGGGGAATCTTGCCACAACTGTGGCTACAACCAAACACCTATCAAATTTGCCTAACCTTAGGCGTGGCAAACTGTGGCAAAGTGTGGCTTGCAACCAAACACACCCAAACCACACACCCCTTGTCACTTCACTGTCTTAGGAGCATTCTAACATAAGCGGTATTAGAAACTCCCCCAGCATAAAAAAAAGAGAGAGATATATATTACAAGCTATAATGTGATAAGACAAACCCCGAAAGTCACCGGCTCTTCTTATTATTGACTAGCGTGATCACATGCAATTCCATCGTTTAGCCTACAACTGATTACAAGCTATAAAGCTTATTAGCGACAACAAATTAAATTTAGTCTTAGAGAATTAAATGGCAATGCTGGAAAAATAAACTAAAAGAAATCAAAATTAAATTTTGACTGCTATTGATAAACTGAAAAGCAAACGATAGACTTGCTATATTCTAACCAACGACTGTTTGGACCTGGTTAGCGGTCTGAAGTTAATCGAACGTGAAGAAGCCTGGACAGGTCCAACGAGCGATTGGTGAATTCGTCTTCGTAAAGTGCAGTATTTTATTTTATTAGGGTATCCTATTGCACCGTTTGCTGGGATGAGATCCGACTGCGTGCGTAGTAGAAGTAACAATGTTGATACTACCTGGCAATCTTACAGTTGTGGACAAAATAGCAAAATTAATATAAGTCCTAATGTAGGAGTATATCACAAGTTACAATGCTTAGATCAGCTTATATGTTATAGGAGTAGAACGCAATTTATTGAGTTCATGCCAAGCTATGTAAGAGGTTACAAAACTTACATTGTAAATACTTCAACGTAACATTGCTTATTTCAACAAAACATTCCGTTTACATTTCATACGAATCGCAAGCAACAAACAACAGAGAGTACGATTACAGTACTTTAACGTAAATTAGAAAGTTTTGATAGCAAAGTAGCCGATACAAGGAACTTTGACACTGGAGGCCGGCCCGATCGAGCCGCGAGGAGCGCAGGCAGCTAGGCCTAGGCGGCAGATTGGCCGTTCCGCCGGCGCACGGTGCGTGTGCTATCATAAAGACCAAACAAGCCTTCCATTACGTCTATCACCGGCGACGCGAGCCCGCCGGTGGTCATATCATCCGTCGCCCGCAGGACAAAGAATCCGAACTGGAGAATACCCTTGCCGACTTGCACGGTCTGTTCCCAGGCCGTGCCAGCCTCCTCCTGCTGCTGCTGCTGCGACGGCGGCGGCATGCACCGCGGGTGCACGTTGAAGCCGCACGGCGCGCAGCGGTACAGGTAGCACCCGGCCTGGGAGGTCACCTTGCAGGTGTTGCACGTCCCGCTGGCCGCAAGGCTGGAGAGCGTGAGCGCGTGCTCGCGGTGCTCGTCGACGGAGGCGGACACCGGGAGGGCGAGGCAGGCGTGGTGGATGTTGAAGTCGCACTTGCGGCAGCGGTAGCCGTCGCCGGTGATTCTGCGTTCGCACGCGGTGCAGGCGACGCCGGCCGACTTGGCGCCGTAACGGTGTTCTCTAACCAAGTGCTGTGGGTGGTAGAAGCAGCTAACAGATGCTGCCATCTCGATATAGGATACTATCGCCTCTTAATTTTTGTTGTGCGGGCGGTAGTGATTCTGATTCATGCTTCACAGATGAGTATATATAGAATGTTTCGAGCCATCAGTCTTACTGGGTTTCTCAAGCGTGGGTCAGATTTTCCTTAAAAAACTTTCCTTTTGTGAGAGACCCTGTGCAGAATTTGTCTACAAGAAAAACTTATAACAAAGCTGCAGGCTGGAAGGGCAACAATATAACGAACCACACTAAAAGCATAGAGCTATTTGTTGTATAATGAATTTTGGTCAACCAAGCAAAATTTATGTTTGATGTTGTGTTTTTTTCCAAACGCGCAAAATATTTGCACGTCAATATATTAGAAGAAAAGTAGCATATATCAGTAACACGCTAAGGTGGTTACTGGGGGTAGGGGGTATAGTATGGCATGCAAGAGCTTGCGAAACCGAGTGCAACTCCTAAGGGGAGTTGAAAGAGGCGAAACTAAGGTAAGCCATGTGCGTCATAGCCTCTCGATAGTTTACCCGGCCATAACCTCAATCCATCGCCTCAACCAATTGCTGCTCTTGTTGCACAATCCGCTCCACCACCGCCGGCACATGTGATAGAATACCATCGAAGGCGCGGGCGTTCCTTTCCTTCTATAAGTGCCAGTTAACCAGGAGGACAAAGGTTTATGCGTCTTGCTTGTGCAGACAACGCCGCAAGATTTTCCACCTATCTTTGGAGCATCAATTGGCTGCTCGGTGAGAGGTTGGTTAGTCCGGCCAAGACTAATAGCTTGCACCACACTTGTCTTGCGAAGACACAGTCAATGAGAATGTGATTAGCCGTCTCCTCCTCTTGTGCACAGAAGGGGCACATGGAATGGCTGTCCATTTCTCGATCGAGCATCCGGTCGGCCGTCTGGATATGGATATTTTTTTATACGAATACGAATATGATATCAGAATTTTCAATGGATATGGATAATAATACGGGTATCTAGTGAACAGTGGTATTCGGATATCCGTTGAAGGCATGGAACATACACAAGTTTTTGTAACTCTATACCTTCAATCTACCTCTTTAGATTTTACTAGTAGCCCATCCCACAAAACTAGTCCACGCTATCAATATAATTTAAACTTTTAAATATTTTCATAAACAAAAGAATAGGAAAAAAATAATTTAGTGTCATGGTTTCTACAATCTTGTGAGATAAAACACAAGTAATACAAGATTGTAAAAGATAAAGGAAAGAGGCATTTGGATATATAACAAAGAGAAACACTAGATTGTTGAAGATAAATGAAAGGAACCATGAGGTATGACCTCATGGAAAATTTCCTCCAAAATATCTATTGGTTTGTCATTCCATAAGATTTTCAAAGATAAAGATATGATTCAATCATTTGTTCCAAATACCTCTTTAGGATTTTTCATGTATGGTTAGAATCTGACGGAATTCCTATTTTCTTCAGGAGAGCCTTAGTGGTCTTTCAAGTTTTCAAGTACAGGCTAGACAAACCATGTAACTTCATTTTCCTTTAATTTTGAGAGTTAAAAGAAACTTTTGAGAGAAACCTTGTGCATAATTTGTCTAAATATTTTTTAACAAGTTGGAAGCAGCAAGCACACATGGACAATGAGCATGATATTACTTTAAAAAAAATCACACTTTAAGGGGCAAAATGACTTGAATTACCCACTAGCATAGAGCGCTTTCAATATGTAATATAATAAATTTAGTTCAGCCAAGCAAAACATCTTAATTTACACAATTTATGTTGTGTTAAGTACTTTAATTTTCACACTTGCATTTCATCAAGTAGCTGAGAGCCTGAGAACTTCTTAATTCACATTGAATTTTTCATTTTTCTACTCATGAGGAGCTGAGGTCTTCTTAGGGTGTGTTCGGCACCCCTTTTCCCAACTCCTCTCCCTCGTTTTCCACGCGCACGCTTTTCAAACTGCTAAACAGTGAGTTTTTTTGCAAAATGTTTCTATACGAAAGTTGCTTAAAAAACAAATTAATCTATTTTTGAAAAAAAATAGCTAATACTTAATTAATCACACACTAATGGATCGCTCCGTTTTCCGTGCGGGAGAGATTAGTTCCCATCCCCTAAAACCGAACACAGCCTTAGTCCACATTAATCCCTCGCTCACATAGAGCTGCATTAGTCTCACTCTCACATAGAGCAACCCATTTATGCTTAATATCTCACTTACACTTCCATCGTCAATTTTGTGTAAAAGGCTTACTTGGGATACATAGTTAAAGCACCAAGCCACCAAGGCTTATAAAATGGTCATTCTCCTAAACTTTCAATGTGGTACTAAACCACACACTACAATCACTTCTAGGTTACATGGGGCTCAACTCCACCAAATTACAAATAAGCTAACGTTTTACACCATTCGATTGAAATCCAGTCAATGGAGCATTCATATATTTTTTTTCAAACTGATCCCTCCCCCTCCTCCCACCCCCACCCACCTCAACTTCACACATACAATCCTCCTCCTCTCCCACAATGCTAGTATTATGTCGTATAGTAAAAACATGTCCTCCCAACTCAATTTTATGGGCTTTAGTTTTAGCAATAATTGGAAGGGGAAAATGAGAGTTTAGAGTAGAGAATTAGTGATAAGATTAGCACGAAAGTTTGTTTTTTATTCAAAGAGCAGCTCCAGTATGAGGCTAAAAACGGTTTTAACCAGTGTTTTAAATAGTCGGCTAAGACATTTAGCGACCAGCCTTCTTAAATAGCTAACAATGGGCTAAATGTGACTATAACAGCTAAATTGTATATAACAGTAAATAGCTATCTTCAGAGAGACGCGGTAGCTATAGCTGAAAAGTTAAAACCTTTGGTTTTAACACAGAAAAAGAAAACCATACACATTATGCCAGTTGACTTATGCTTGTCTGTTGCACATAGCCATTGGCACATGCATGGAGGGCAGACGCAATGATTGATTATTTTTTTTACGTGTGTTGGATAAATCAATTTTACACTATAGCTATCGAACCAACACTTTGTTCTTCGTAAGTGGACTGTAGGAGTCGAATTAGGCTAGGAGGTGCCATAAATCCTTCGTTTGGTATGAGTGACGGGATTCACATGGGGTTTTAGACAGGGTTAGATTTTAAGTTACAATGAAGGGCTGAGATTTGTTAAATAAGAGCAAGCAGACCCATAATTAATCAATACCTGATTATAAGCCATAACAGTTTATTATAAAAACATTATAGGTAAAAAAAAATTTATATATTTTAACGGCTTAAAAACTAATGACGGAAAAGAAACTAAAGAAACTAAGTTAAAAATACTCTAAAATCAACTTCAAAATTTACTTTAAAAGTTAAAATTTTGGCGGGAGCTTTTTTTTTTTACAAACGATAAGGCCCCGATTAATCCATTAATCCATGTATGAAAAGAATGAGGTTTACGTTTCCCACTTTCCCTCCACCGAAGAAAAATCACACTGAATCAGTAAACCGCGTGGGCGGTTTTGGAGCGTGGATCTCTTGGGGCCGCAAAGATGCCGGGCTGACATCGAGCTGTGTAACCAGTGACCGGCAGGGAAGAAGAGTACGTGGACGGTGGACCTGCAGCCAGGGACGCTGACTCCTACAGATTAATTTCAACTTGACACCCAAATGACAAGTACAGTAGAGGACCTGTTCAATGATTCACAGAGCGTCAGCGCCCATATATTTGTACTGTGTCTGTGTGTCCGTGTACCGGGATGGGTGATGGCCGGGTCGTCCAACGATGATCTGACCAAAACCTGATGAAAATATGTCCCGAGTTGTAGTGGCTCGAGCCTGACCTGATTAGCGGTTTAATTTCAAGCCAGAATAAATTTGATGAAGCCTGGCCAGGTTTAGCGATTGTGAAATTCCATATACTACGCAGGCTGCAACCGCAGTAGTTGATAGCATTACTGAAAAGCAAGGGCGGGATGAGCGGTTTAACCCAAAAAAAGGTTGATCAGTGCTACATTCTGTCAGTTGTGTATAGGACCATTCATATCATATTTAGGATGTGTTTCACGCTAAAATTGAAAGTTTGGTTGAAATTGGAACGATGTGACGAAAAAGTTGAAAGTTTGCGTGCTTAGAAAAGTTTTGATGTGATGAAAAAGTTAGAAGTTTGAAGAAAAAGTTTGGAACTAAACTCGGCCTTGGTTTATTGCCAAAATATTTTGCTTTATTACACTACATCCGTTTTCTAGCTGATGACACCGTTGACTTTTAGATAAATGTTTGACCATTCACCTTATTAAAATAATTATATGTAATTATCATTTATTTTGTTGCGGGTTATTTTATTTAAAAAGTACTTTAAGCATTATTTATATCTTGTGTATTTGTATCAAATTTATAAATAATACGAATGATTAAATGTGTGTTTAAAAGTCAACGCATCATCTATTAAAAAAATAAATGAAGTACAAAATAACAATTTTTTCTACATATATAATTTTGCACGGATAAAGATTTTAAATATGTTATGGGTCTACAATGATTGGATGGTTAATATTTTTTCTTCAATTAATATGAGAATTTTTAGCTCTAAAGGTGAATATTATGACTTCCATTCGAGCTATTAATTATGGTGCATGAACTTATGTAGTATATGTAAATATGTATTAGAATTTGTATATATCGTTTGCATGCAAATAGGACATACGACTATATTGAACTGTATCAGTTGAACCGGCCAACCTATGAAGTATCCCATTAATTAGGGTATCTTTTCGTTTGCGCCTTATAAATAAATAGGGTATATATGGTGGAGATTTCTGTTTCCGGTAGCTCTTTTTTTTTTTTAAAGCCAGCTAGCTTGTGCTTGACTTGTATGTGCAGTGCACTTAAGGTTATGTCAACTCTGATCCATGAACCAGTGTAGTCGTTTTTGCTGACATCATCGCTTACATGTGTGAACTTTTTCATGTAAAACTATGAAATACTCGTTTCTGTCGAAAGACTTCTTTTTTGTGATCTTCGAGGTGTGAGTACTAACCATAATTTTATATTAAAAAAAACTCTGTAAAATTTTAGTAAGTTCGTGGGACTGTGTCAAAGTACTTACAATATAATCTACCTATACAATTTGTATACAGGCTAAGTATTTTAAAAATCATAATGGTTGAGGTTTTAAAAATTCAATAGGATCAGAGATCTTATCTAAAACGTCTCCGTGTGATCGGTGGGAGTAAACCTGCCAGGCATGCAACGTATACATGTGCAATTGTGCATGCATGCCAAGTCGAATTCGAGATCGTGCTAGCTAGCTAGGTTGTTTATGATCGAACCTAATTAACTGGACATAAGTTTCCCTCAGATACGCAAGCAAGTTGCCCATAAGTGCATACGTACACCTGCTGATTTTGCGTTAGAGAAATGTGGTCTATGGAACAACAAAATCGGACAATAATTGCCCGGACATGAGATGGAATTAGTTTTCTTAAACACTTGCTACTTGTTGCATATATAACAATTATTAAATTTCAAGATCAACGAATCCACAACCACAAGTAGCAAACACGTCTAAAAATTTTGCGTTGTGACTCGTGAACTTGCCAAAAGAATCCACAAGCATATATATATGGGTGGACTTGGTTCTTCACGTGACAATACATGGCAGTGAATTAATTAATTAATGTGGTCTGGGTAACAACAAACACTGACGACGACGTACAGCTGATCCATAATCCGGTCGTGATCGAGGCGGAATTAGTTTTTCCCCACACTTGCTATTTGTTGCATAATAGTATATTTCACGGTCAACAGAGCAGCTATTTTAGGCTGCGGTCGATGTGAACAAGCGTTGAAGCTCTTTTGAGGAGTATTGAAGGTTTATATATTTTGTGGCATTCACAGATCAATTTAACTTAGACCAATTCCAATGTCTATAATTGGGATGTGGGTATGCAAATGGGTGTTGAGTTTACATATATACTTCCTCTGTTTCATCTTATAAGACTTTCTAGCATTGTCCATATATATATATATATATATATATATATTAATGAATCTAGACACATATATGAGAAAATAGGCAATGTTAAAAAATCTTATAACCTGAAACAGATTGAGTAGATGGAGTAGTTGATTAGCACAAGTACAACAGTTAGGCAGGATACGGGCTTAATACACGTCATATAGTATGTGAGCTTAGATTAGATTATTCTTCTTTAAAAGAAACACATTACAAACGCATATATCAAACCACAAAAATATTTTTTTCTACTTTCCATATTTTTTTCTACTTCCCAATTCCTTCATTTCCTCCCCTGCCTCACACAACCCCTCATATTTTTTTAAAAACATAGTACAAACACATACGCTCACAACACGCGCACACTCACCCCTATGAACGTACACATGCACACCCTACCACCTTTGAACATCTCTAAAACACTAGACCGACATATTCTAAGATTGACGAAATCATCACGGACGTCTCGCTATCTATAGACACGTCACCTACTACTTAAATAATAATTAGCTGTGAATGCGATCGAGCGCCGGTGTCAAATGTAAGATTTGAACTCGGGTGGAGACATGGAGTGATTTCACCGCAAGAAATCTAACTAGCTGAGCCGTGCTTACTTCACCAACCCCTCTTATATTGTGCCAAGAGTTAATGATAAACTTAACATCGTTTTTTCTCCTCCAGCAAAACATCGATATTTCTTTCTCCTCCATCAATGTATCGATGTTTAGTTTAGGAGTTGTCTAGTTAGCAGCTTCCAGCTATTAATTTGTTATTGTACATGTCCAATATATATAACACCAAATAAGTGAAGGTAGAGATGGTTCTAAACTCTCACCACTTTGTCATCTTGTCAACAGCAATAACGGTGGAGGGGCCATCGTTTAGAAAAAAATAATTTGGGTGTGTGTGTGATTTAAAAGCTAATATAAAAAAACATTAATTTCGATGAAAAAATCTTTAGATTTAAAATTAAGTATTAAAATTTAAAATTTAGCACCAGTTGATTTCATATATGGGAAACAATGGGGGCCGGAAATACTGAGGGCATGTTGGTTCATATTGTTACATGTCACCTAGTTTTCAGATTGAGTCCTTTCACAATTTATATGTGACTGGGTTAACGAATTAGGATGTATTATCCGGGTGAGGATTGAGATCCTTTGACTTAGTCACCTAACTTTGAGCCCCACTCTACTATAGATTCATGTATCAGTGACTTTAAAGTCATTTGATTTAACTTAGACGATCTCATTCCATATGTAGTGCACATGTGTAACATTTATGGGAAAATATGTAATGAAAACCTGAAAATTACCGTTGGATAAAAAAATGGACATCTAAGATTTGTCCACGTCATCAGGAGTAAAAATTACACTCACGGTAAAAATTTCACTCATGATTGAATTTGGGATTAAAATTTTTACTCTTAAACGTTCATTTTTTATCCAACGGTAATTTCAAGGTTTTCACAATATAGTTTGCGTGACATATTTTCTCAACATCTATTGCTCCAAACAAGAGTGGAACTCTTGAGGAGATTATATTTCATAAAGCATGTTAAGTTGGATTAGTCGAGTGAGTATATATGCTTAGCTTATCTAATTTTAAGTTGATAAGTACTCCCTCGGATCAAAAATATTTGGCGTTTCGTTAAGGATCTGATCAAACCTTTGAAAACCTCAACCATCAACAATTAATTTCTCAAAATTTAAATTTTTGAAAGAGTAAATTGTATGTTGGTCTATTTATTTTTTACAAAAGTTTCATTTTGGTCACCCTCTATTCCATATATTCACTTAAAGACATATATTATTGCTTATCATTTACACTTTGGACCAGTGTCCCACATGTCAGGAGGACTAAGAAACAAAAAGAGGGGGACGATCTCGGTAGAGAAGGCGTTGGCGAGTTCTTATTCTCCCACATTGTTGAGCTTCTCTCTTAAGTCCCTATATATCTTGTTTCTCCATCGCCCTCTAGCTCCACCTGCCGGATTAAGCAAAGATAGAGAGGAGGTAGAGTTCGAGGGCCATGAGGATATAGGAAGAGATAGAGCTCGATCTTGGGTGGCGGGGCACGGTGGTAGGAGATTGAATTTTACCTAGGACGGTGCACACAAATTCAATATCCAGTTTTAGGTTATGCAAGCAAAGATAAGCTCGACGGAGGAGTGCAACTCCAGTGGGCTCTTGAAGAAGCACGAGCAAGGCATACTCTCTCCGTCTGAAAAAAAGATAATCTAGGTGAAGATTTGACATCCAGTCCAGATTTATCGTCCTAGGCGTGGTGTCAAATTTTCACCTAGGTTGTCTTTTTTTTTTAAGACGAAGGGAGTATATAGCACGGTTTTTCCTCCCAATCCATTTGACCTGAGTGTAGTGGTGGTCTCGCTGTCGAGCTTCAACTCATCCCCATCGTTGCACATCCAGAATATGTGCAAAGGAATCGCTAGGGCTCCAAGTGGAGTACAACCAGAACTTGCGTTCAGTCGAGCACATCGCAAGGGCCAAGGGGCTTCTAAAGTGGTAGTGGGGAATCGGGGGTGCAGAAGAGATTGGGAAAAATATGGCCCAAAGTGCAACATGTAATTCACTTTGATAAAAAAAAAAGTAATACAGCGAAAATATGAGATAGAGAATGATCCAAATTGAATCTTTGGTAAAACTGTAGTGCCCAACATGTAATTCACTTTTTTTAAAAAAAAAAAGAAATAGCATGTCTAGATTTGTTTTGAAAAGTACTATCATAATATTATAAACTCATTAGATCTTATAAACTGAATAGCATGATGGTTAAATCTTCCAAAGTTCAATCAAAATTTGGCTCAATCATCAAACAGAGTGCGAAAAGAAAAAAAAGGATGATCCCTTGAATAGAAAAACATAAGTTAAGATATCAACAGCTATAGCCACGATTTCCGCCGGCAACTAACCTCTTGGCCTCGGCGGCAGAAAAACCGCTAAAGTTGTAAACCGCTGGTCTACATTTCGCTGTTCGATCGATGTGTGACTGGCAGTGAAAAAGAGTAGACCAGCGAGATGATTTCTACTTGCAGATTAGTTTCAACTTGACACTCGACAATCCACACAGCGCCCATTGTTAGCGTAATACACATATATTCTCCTAATTATAATAACCTACTTGACTCTGTGGTTAGATTAATTTGTTGAACAGTACGTGTACCGGACTACCGGCCGGCGTATCCGTGTCTATAAAAGGCTCTTCACACAGTAGCATAGACATGAAACATTGTATGTTAATTGTTGTCCAGTCCTAAAGGCTAAACCCTGCAGGGGATACGCTTAAGAGCTCTGTCGGTCTTTGCTTCCGTCTTGGGCAACCAAAGTTAATTAGGTAATTTTTACTAGCGGTGCATGTGAATTAGTATTTCGTTTAGTTATTAATTAATGTTTCAATGCTCCAGTTGATTAATATCTCCATATTTCAGCTAACAGTACAAATGTCCGTCATTCTACTTTAATTAGACCATAAAACTGTGCATTGATCATGCATGCAGTGGACAGTACGAGCTATTTCTTTTATATAAAGTGAAGGCCTTTCTCCTATAAATCCTTACTCTTGATTGATGTTTTTCAATTTCAAATGCAATTTTAAATTTTCCGTATATAATTAAGTCATCTATGTCAATTTCATGCATAGTAGGATTTATCAGTTTTCAATATATAATAGTCAACATATACACCTTTTTTTTTATAGAAAGCATATATATAACATGTTCGCACAAGTTCAGGTTATTTTTTAATATATGTTTGGGTACTTCACACCCGTATATAAACCGTAAACATTTGCTGCACGCGCGCGTGTGCACACATATGCACGCGCTGGCCATCGCGTGGCCGTCCTCGGACTCCAGTGTCCAAGGCTGGTACCGTATGTCTATGTCTGTCTCAGTCCCAAACATAAGTTAGCTACTCCTAGACTACTAGAGTTTATATTTCGTCCAAAAATAAGTTGATTTCTAACATATTAGCAAATCTTGGTCCATATATCCGTCAAGTTTTAATCCTTAAATATCATATCTATCCATCAATATATACTATTTTCTTATTAATAATGGACACTTTGCCTTTTTTTTTCTCATCACTAGTACTAATTAGTATTTTTTCCTTAGAAGCTAGGAATCAAATTTATTTTGAAACATATGGAGTAAATTACTTGTGCGATGTGTATTTGACTTAATTGCTACTCCGTACTCGCCTACTCCTACTTATTTCTACTTAAGCGTGGTACTCCCTCCGTTTTAGGTTATAAGACATTTTAATTTTGGTCAAAGTCAAATTGTTTTAAGTTTGACTAAATTTATAGACAAATATAGTAATATTTATAATACTAAGTTAGTTTCATCATATCAATAATTGAATATATTTTTATAATAAATTTGTCTTGGGTTAAAAATGTTACTACTTTTTTCTACAAACTTGGTCAAACTTAAAATAGATTGACTTTGACTAAAGTCGAAACGTCTTATAATCTAAAATAGGAAGCAGTTTTTAACTAAGTCTTCAGATTTTTTTTCTTTCGGTTAATGTGGCAATGCTATGTCTGGAGATTAAACGACCTTGTTTTAATATCATAATAGATTAGTCATAACTAGTTGCATGCCTACCCGTGTGTTGTACGGGCTTTAAAATAGTTGTATGCAAGATGTGAATAATCAAAACATCTTCCTGATTTTAACCGAGTGGTATTTATATTTAGTTTTCTTTCAGAACTAGAATTTATATTTAGTCTTATTGTATTGATGATTTGCAACTCTTGTCCAGTGCTTATTGTTTGGTTCACTGATGTAGATTAAACCAGTTGGAACCCCCGTGCCTTGCCACGGGAATTTTTATTTTGTCATCCAACAAAATCAAATGTTTAAATGGTTAGATGTAACTTTTATGTATATATAATGTAGTTTTATACATACCCTATGTTATTATGGTATAATTCAAGCCTTTTTTGAAAGTGTTATTGTGTCTTGTTATGATATATAAATATTATTTTCATTCGTAATCTGGGAATCGCTGCAACTAGATAGTTTGTACCTCTATATTTCACTTAAGCTTGCCCTGAAAATATGTTCAGATAATGGTGCCTAATAATTTAATACTATCTAATCATGCATAATAAAACAAAACTCACATTTTAAACAATAGTTTGAGTTGTATTCGGAAAAAATATATAAGCATTGTCTTTCAGGACTTGGTAGGAAAAAAACATGGTGTAAAGTGCAAAATAAGTAACAATGTTATGTGTGACTATGAAATGGACAAAGGGAGGTGAATGGACGACTAATAAATGACTAATTAGATGGTTAGTAGCTTTTTGATCCAACAACTGTTTTTTTTTTTGACCGGGCGATCCAACAACTGTTAGCTTTGTACTAATGCAATTTGATGGCTTATAATTGCTGGCTTCTTGCATGTCTTACTTTCTATTAGTGGATACCAACTTTACAGGAAGATAGAAACTTGGTTCTTCCAATCTGTATAGGCATAGTTTGGTTGACCATGAAAAGTTTTGGAAATGGGTTCAATGTGTGTATTTACATATACTCTTAATATTTATATTTTATTCGAAGTTATGTAAAAATTATTAATTATATGCATCTATGTGCAAATGAACTTCCAAATTTATAGTAACAAAATTATTAATTTCAAATTTCAAATTTAATTAATTTAGTTAGTATTTGTTAATTTAATAATTCTAAAATTTGATTAAAAAAATTGCGGAATCTCGGGTTAAACTTAGCCAAAGGGCAAGATGTAAAAAAGTGAGGACTGAATTAGGCCAAATTATCAAATCTATCAAAGTGCAAAGAAGTGAGCGCACTTCATTGATTATGCATGCAAACTTTTCACTATAACAATAATTACTCCCTTTGATAAAATATATTCGACGTTTAGTATAATAATCATTAAAATTTTAAAATTTAGACCATCACTTATTTCACAATTTGATAGTTTAAAATTTTAATAATTGATATACATAGATTTGCCTATATATAAAAGTTATTCTATCGTAATACTATAAAATTTCTATATTTCATAACCTATTTAATGTAAACTAATGGTCGAAGTTTCAAAATTTTGACCAACCTTCGACTAATATTTTTTATTTAATATCATGAGAAACAGATGCCAGTGATTAATTTGGTGATAGATGGGTCCTGAGAAAATTGACATGATAAATAATAAATGACCTTATTCTATTTTAGATGGACTTTATTTTATCTTTTATTTGTGACATTTCTGAATTGCATTTTTTTTATTTGGATTGTCTGTTTTAATCTAGACATATTATAGTTTGGACACAACACACAATCAATATAGTGGATATTTGTTCACTGATTACAATGTTAATTTTGAGGTCTTAAGAATAAGCTTACGCTCAATTCCAAAATTAATTGCGAGACGTACTAAAGCATCTTGGTTATTGTGGTCAGGATGCTGAGTTGCTGCAAATTATGCCATCGGCGTTGAAGAGAATATATATTTCAATTCTTGTACTATACATTGAAATAAAAACTACTACCACTAAAGTCTCTAACAAACTTCTACCTCTCCAAACTAGGATGGCGAGCATCATCATACACTCCTCACACCCAGAACACCAATTAACAAGGACCAAGCTGAAAAATCCATTTAATTGCAAAGTGTGTACGAAACCCGGCGACACCACTTGCTACCGTTGCAAGTCATGCAAATTCAGCATCCACGTGAACTGCGCAGGAGTGTCAGTACAAAGGGATCCAAAACTACAGGAAGGAGCACCTGTAGAGATGCCTGGTTGTGGGCAACTAGGAGACAATGGAAAAGGAAGCAAATGTGGCAAGGAAGTGGGAGTTCTAGGTCCTTTGAAAAAAAATAGTTCTAGGATCGCCAAAAAAAGATTGGCTGTTCAAGATCCCCCCACTAAAAATAGGGGAGTTCCTGATGGCCTGACAAAAGGAGGTTCACAAATTAAAGGATCAACAATTGCAAATGTTGGGATGACCAGAGATTCCCATATTAAAGGATCGGTAGCAGCAAATGTTGAGATGAATGAGAACTCGCGTGTTAAGGGGTCGGTAGCAGCAAATATCAAGATGACCAAAGTCTCACAGAGTAAAGGATCAACAACTGTTAAGATGACAGAACGCTCACAAGTTAAAAGATCAACAACAACAAATGTTGGGATGACTAGAGGCTCACGAACTACAAGACCAATAGTCACAACAAATGTTGGGAAGAATGTACTTTCGCAGTTAAAAGGAACAACGGTAATATTAGATGCAGGAATGCTTGGAGTAAAGATGTTGGGTGGAGTGGGAAATTCACATATATTAGAAACTGGGGCAACACTAAACAAGGAGTCAACAACAGAAGAAAGATCAACCAAGATAGGAGAATCATACATCTATGAAACAAAGGTGGAGAATACCAATGAAGAGATGGTGGACGATGATGAGGGGGAAGAAGAGCCGGAGGAGGGGGGCGAAGAAGAAGAAGAAGAAGAAGAAGAAGAAGAAGAAGAAGAAGAAGAAGAGCCGGAGGAGGGGGGCGAAGAAGAAGAAGAACCGGAGGAGGGGGGCGAAGAAGAAGAAGAAGAAGAAGAAGAAGAAGAAGAAGAAGAGCCGGAAGAGGGGGCCGAAGAAGAAGAAGACGACGAAGAAGAAGACGAAGAAGAAGAAGAGGAGGAGGAGGATATTGAAGAAGACGAAAATGAAGAGGAGGAGGAAGAGGTTGAAGATACTATGCCTGTTGTGAGCTTCTTTGCCAAAATGTCCGGCATCATGATGAATGTGGTTGTTCGGGAAGATTGAGTATAAAATACTCGTACTAAATTGTGTAAGTGCAAATTTTCTTTTATCTTTAGATGAAGCCCTTTGTTATCTCGGAAATCTATTATATTATTAAAGAAATAGAAAAAGGAGCATCCACGTTCGCTCTCATGGCCTAGAAATTCTCACATTAATTGGAGAAAAAGAAAAGACAGAGTCTATATAGAAATATAGTTTAGAAATATCTGAAATTCAGAATTAAAAAATAAGGAATATTAGAAGAGGAAACTAGAGTCCATATAGAAATACAATTAGGAAATAACTGAAATTAGGAATTAAAAATAAGGAATATTAGAAGTAGAGTATAGAGTCCATATAGAAATACAATTAGGAAATAACTGAAATTCGAAATTAAAAATAAGGAATATTAGAAGTAGAGTATAGAGTCCATATAGAAATACAATTAGGAAATAACTGAAATTCGGAATTAAAATTAAGAAATATTAGAAGTAGAGTATAGAGTCCATATAGAAATACAATTAGGAAATAATAGAAATTCGGAATTAAAAATAAGGAATATTAGAAGTAGAGTATAGAGTCCATATAGGAATTTAAAATTAACTAAAATTTGGAATAAACATAATAAAATTAAAAGTAGAGTTTAGAGTCTGTATAAAAATACAATTTACAAATAATTAAAATTTGAAATTAAGAAAAACATGGGAAGAAGAGTTTAAAGTCAATATAGGAATACAATTTAGAAGTAGCTGAAATTAAAAATTAAAAATTAAAGAATATTGAAAGACGAGTTTAGAGTCCACATAAAAATACAATTAGAAATAATAAAAAATCAGAAATAAAAATAAATAATATTGGAAGAAGAGCATAGAGTCTATATAGAAATACAATTTACATAAAATTCGGAATTAAAAAAGAAATATTAAAAGACGAGTCTAGAGTCCATATAGGAATATATATAATTTACAAATAACTAAAATTTGATATTAAAAATAATTAATAACTAACATGTATATAATATACAATATGAATATTACACATTAGTAGTTTTGTAAATTATTGCAAAATTTAAAATTATGTTGTCATTTTAATATATTTGAATAATATAATGAGAAACATGTATGGTGTTATATGAGAGAAAATATAATAATGCTAGCCGCGCAATCTGCGCTGGCCACCATGCTAGTTATTAGTATATGAAACTATTTTAACTTGCAAAATAATCTTAATTGACATAGAGAGATACCTCATAGTTTCATGGTACTTCCATCACAATTGACATTACACAAGATTTTCTAAGATTATATACAATAAGTTCATTGATATTTTGTTCTCTGTTTGTGGCTTTGTGCAGTGTGGACATTTCACAATTACAACCGATGCATCTTGTGAAGTTATCAACAATAATCAAGTAACCATTAAATAATTATGCTATCCACTTTCGGATAAAAGTTTGGTCAAAGAGCAACTATGTATGTTTCACTTCATTATTATGCAATGTTTTGTATTTTTGATCATTTCGTAATGTCATTCAGCTTATATTCCATTTATAGTGGGTCTTCTCCTCGTAATATAAGCAAATCATGATATCGTTATCCATTAATCTAGTAATCTTGGTGTGCCTCGCAAGTGTGATTGTATATGACCAATTTTTGGTATTAATAATATATATACCACGCATGGGGTGTAGTTTAGCTAAAACACACCCACACCCTTCCCTCCCGGCTCCACCCACCCCCCCCCCCCCCCCCCCCTTTCCCCCCGCGATTGTATTCAGTATGCAACAAACCCCCACCATATTTTCCGTGATCTAGAGACCATCCACTCCACGCCGGTTTTCCCGGATCAACCACGAGGGAGAGGGCACGAGCGAAGGCTGGCGACGGTGGCGGCGCTCGCGGGCCGCCGCGCCATGGAGATCCACCGCTGCCCTCTGCGCCTCGCCATGGAGGAGTTGCCGCCACCCCCGCCACCTTGTTGCGATGGCGGGAGGAAGGACCACGGTCCACGGTGAGGGCCTCGGCCGCGCGTTGGTCTGGCAGCGGAACAAGGCCACGGCAGCCGCTTGAGTCTGTCATCGAGGTCAGCCACATCGACGCCGTGCTCCAGCGTGCTGCCGAGGAAGACCTCCTCCTCGGTGGTGGCGACGGTGCAGACGACGACGTCCTCTCCGCCGCGCTCTGGTTCCAGGCTCATCGATATGTAACCTCTCAAAACGAACCACATCCGCTTTTGGCGTCCAGGATCTAGCCATTGAAGGGCGGCTGGTGGCGGGGGCCTTGATGGCTGAGGCTGATGGTGCTGGTGGTCGGCAGCTCATGGGTGCCTCAACAGCGGCTACAGCATGCTTGCGTGATCCGCAGCAGTTGTGGGCCAAATGGATCCATAAATGGTTTGTTTCTTTGATTTCCGTCTAGTTCTCTTTTGATTTTTCTTGTTTCATCTAGCTAGGAGAATGAAGCATGGTAAAAACAGCAATCTAGCAGCTCTAAATATTTGTCGAAAACTGTAGTTTGTCCAATGTTCAGAAAACCGCTCGCATCTGAATTTTCATTTGTTCAATCATGAATCTGTTTGTCGAATGTTCGGAAAACTACCAATAGCATCATTATCAAGGTGGGCAGCAATATTGATTTTTATTCCTTTCTACGCCATGTGTGAATCTTATTTTCTCATTTGGCTGAATTGAACAATATCAGATTCCAGGCTGGTATTATGGTGAGCTCAAGAACCACAATGAATTTGTGGGTGCTTTATCCTTTGCATATACTAACCTTGTACATCTTTTCTATCATCTAAACATATCTGAGATTGCTTCAATTTAATTGCCTGATTTTCTATCTACAAAGAATGTTGCATTTTGCATTCCTTATTGGGTTCTGTATGGAATTACTGGCTAATGGATTAAAAACTCATTCTATTTGCCTTCTTGGATTATTTTTGTTTTCAGGTGGTGCTGTTCGATCTTAGCGTATATTTTTTATTATTTTCATGCAGCTGAGATGACCAGGCAAGTTTATTTAAATTTTAATATAATGATCAATGTAGCCACCATGTTTGTTGCTACTGGGACAAACTTCTTCAGACTGAATGTTTTGTTTTGAATTTTACCTGTGGCTGCTAGCGTCATCAGGTGCAGTGTGGGATGGTGTGATTGAGGCATGGAACGATGGCATGTTGATGAGCCAATCGTGCTTCTCCAATTGACAGCTTCGAGGGGCACATCAAGAAGATGATTATCCGTGAATTCATATTGCGAAGAAGTGTGTTTCGTCAAGTTCATTGGCGACCACTGGCAGGTGCTGGAGAAGATTTTTGTTGTGCTAATTTATGTCTGCTTATCTTCTACCAATATGAGCACTTTTCATGGCTTGTGCAAATTTGGTCAATGAAGATGGTATAACATGGTGCTTCCATGGGACGACTAAATGGGGAAGGCAGTCGACACCAGCGTGGTGGTGGTGTTTAGCTAGTTGTGTTGTCATTGGCTGTATTTTTCCTTTTCTTACATCAATATGAATATGAATATGTTAAGAACCATCGATGTAATGTAATAGTAGTTTAGTTACTAAGAGATAGTATGTTTGAGAACCATTGGTGTAATTTAGTTACTAAGAGACAAAATATTAAGAACCATCAGTGTAATAGTAATAGTAACTTGGTTACTAAGAGAAATTTTGTGGCAAGATCAATATGTTATGATGAGAACCATCGGTGTAATAGTAATTTAAGTTACTAAAACACGTTATACGAATCAATTGGGATTACTACTGTCCTAAGTAATTTAATTACTAAGAGAAGAGCTGAGAACGACCTGAGAATAATTCATCCTGAGAATAATTCATTTACTGACAGAAGGAACCAAATTGAGAAGGCTGAAAACAACTTGGGAGTAATCCATTTACTGAGAGAAGGAATCAATTTGGGAGTGCGGGAGTGTTAGTAACTCAAGGAATCAATTTGGGAGTGCGGGAGTGTTAGTAACTCAGTTACTCATAAGCTGACAGACTCAGTAATCTTGTTACTAATAGGACAATCACGAAAGAAGTGCGGGAGGAAAGAGAAAAAAAAGGAGGAAAGAAAAAAAAGGTGCAGGCTAGTTCTGCGGGATTGATGGTGTGGGGAACCTTTTGATAGTAACTTGATTACTTATCGAACAAAAACCACTTATAGTAATTGGTTTACTTAACGAAAGAAATTTTTGGAGATGGAGGGATGGGGGAGTTTGTGCGGGGGGTGTTGAAGGGGGGAGGGGGAGGAGGGGTGGGGGGTGGGGTGAGGGGGTTGCTGTGAGGGGAGTAGTTTAGTTATAACACACCCTGGGTGCGGTTTAGCGCATCCACACACACAGAGATATATATACATACAGAGAGAGAGAGAAACTGGATAATATGAACCTGTGTGCATGTGCACCGCATTTTATCATGTAACACGTGTCCTGGAAGGTTAGGAATGGATGGGTTATTATGTTCATTGAATGGGTACTAAATGTACCTATCACCCTCGTTCCCTTACAGGAGCCAGACATCCCAAAGCAATGGTAGGTACATTTTAGCACTATACTCCCTCCATACTCGTAAAGAAAGTCGTTTAAGACAGCGACACGGTCTCTATAACATAACTTTGACTTCTTGTTTCTATAAAAATATTTATTAAAAAGTGATATATGTATACTTTTATAAAAGTATTTTTCAAGACAAATCTATTCATATAATTTTTACATTTTCAAACTCAACAACTCGAGAGTTATTTATGATTTATATTCCCAAGGTTTGACTTAAACATTATCCTAAACAACTTTCTTTATGAGTATGGAGTGAGTACATTCCAAAAATACCCTCAACTAGTACTCTTCATGTTTAAGAAAAATCTGAATCTATTCATCTTAGGGAGGCAGGTAAACGTTGCTCAACCCTTTCTTAAAATTTTTGGAAAGCAGTAATGCAGATTATATTTCTTCCAGGTTGAGCTGCATGCTGTCGTGAGATAATTATTTTCATATATTGAGCTGCTTGCAAAGAAGTTTCTAGGAGTTCATAGCAAACATTGTCAGAGGGTGGACTCCTCCACCAGGGAACCGAAAGGCCCCCCTTTTTAGTTCGGCCGGGGACGGTGATTGTAGATCGAGGGTTTCGCTGTCAAGTGTGCAGAAGAGGGGTGCGACCCCTCGGGGGAAAGGCAACCGTGGTTTATGCAGGTTCGGGCCGTTGAGAAGCGTAATACCCTACTCCTGTACTATGCTCACTAAGAGGGAGAGATTACAAGATCTCCTTGTTGGAGTAGAAGGTGTTGATGATGAGGGGCAAGAGACTATTCTAGTCAAAATGTCTCATCCCCTCCCTCAGTAGGCCAGGACCTCTTTTTATATCTCAAGGGGTTACCACAGGGCTCTACCGAGTCTAACTAGGGAGGATAATCATACTAAGCGTGCGTCTCGTTACTTGCCTTGGAAGTCACTTGCATACCTTGCTGTAGCGCGGGGCCCATCAAATCCACCCGCCTGGCACGGGGGATGTGCCCGTCACTTGGCATTTAATGAATGAGGACTTTTGAGTCCTCACTCGCACCGGGAAGTGGGAACCTTGCCCTAAACGGGTTAAGCAAACCGTCTCCGGCAGACGTGAGAGGCTGAGCTGCCTCTCACAATTGCGACGTGATAGGGGGAGTCAGGCGGCAGGCCGCCTGATATGCAGCCAGAGCTCAGGCGCACTACCCTAGCCACATCACAGACCAGTCTGACGCACCACGCCGTATTAAATGCTACGCGCGGAGCGCTCGCTCAGACCACCTTAAATGTGGTTAGGCGGGCACTAGAAGTGCCCGTCTGGCGCCGCACACATGGCACCACGCGGAGGGGGTCGGGGTGACCCGATCCCAGGGCGTGTGGGGAACGGCCGCCGCCCTGCCTCGGGCCAAAGCCCCTCGGGGGAAGGCCACGTGGCTACCGAGGGCAGGACCTGGTCCTCACAGCCTGGGTACCCCCGAACCCATATCGCCGATAAACATGGTGGCTCCTTTAGGGCAAATCCTAAGGTTTCGGTGGTCTAGGGTGAGACTTAAAAAAAGGTCATTTATATATCATCAATCTATGAACCTAAAAAGAGCGTCCAAGAGCAATATTTATACGAAAAACTCCATCTGCATACAACCTTAAAATTTTCTTCGTACATTTCTAGATTCGAAGTCACTGATGAGAGATCAAGATCATATCTCAGAGGGCTGTAAAAAACTCATTATATTGACATCATAGGGAAATGCAATTAGGCAACAGAAAATTCAAGGAGAAGTCTGTTTGGTGCAAGACACCGTTATTATGTGGTTGTTGAGAGATTCAGATGTCACGGAGAAGTTATAGTAAAATCGACAAAAGATTTACCTTGTGGTATCAAATGAACACGCAATGCAATGCTTTGACGCCAACTGGCACAGCATCACCGATGGTATCACCCGAAGCGAAGTTGTTTTATTATGTTCTTTGAAGCACACTTGCGGGGCATCGAGTAATCTACCAAAATTGATAAGCTTATAAATAACTTTTATAGTTTAAGCAGTCTTTGTTCTATCAAATAGCTTGGCCCAAAATATCAACTACACCAAAAACTTGAATTCAGGTCCTACCAAAAACGATCGTGCGCATTCAATTGGACAGGAGTCTAGAGAGCCGCATGCTGAAGATCAGATGTGATCACGGCAATTGGTGGCCACGGCAGTCGGCGGCGCTCCCCTTGAGCGCACGGTGGCGTGTCGCCTGTCAGGCCTTGTCTCGGCATCCCAGACTCCCAGCTATTCGGATGGAGTCATGCGTTGAGACGGTGTGCGGGAGCCGTGGCGAGTTGGCGACCATGGCGATGGGATCGCTACTCGACGCACTCGCGAGGAATCGGGAACGGCATGACTCCATTCTCATGGCATGTTTGAGGGAGTTTTAGATCAGAAGCAGCTGTTTGGTAGCCAGCTTCTGAGAATCTGGAAAAGCTCTGAAACCCAGCTTCTTCAGCTCCTGGCTTCTTAGTTCATTTTTCAGAATCTGTATACTGTTTGGGGCAGCTTCTAGCAGAATCAGCTTTTTTCAAAAGTTACAGCTGGGACAAACTCCCCCAAACAGGGCCTCAAATTGATACTGGTCCGCAGGCTACTGGCTATCCGCAGGGGAAGAACGGGTTTGGGGCCAGGGTGGCTGGCTGCACCGCTCTTCCAGCCTGGAAAGGGATCCTCTGGAAAACTATTTTAGTCTCTCGAGACCATTTCTTCTCGTTATTTCCATGTTACTTAAATGATTATAAAAAAATAAAAAATTTTAAGAGGATGTATTAACATGTGATATATCACTTCACAAACATGCAATTTCAAATTCAACTTGTACATCCATAACAAAAAAAAATAAATTAAACTACAACTAGTTAACGTATATTTACAGTCAAAATTTTTTTTTTCATTGTGAGATGTAGAAGTTGAATTTGAACTTGTATTTTGTTGAGTGATGCATCACATGTTAATACATCATCTTAATTTTTTACATAACTATTTAAGTGGCATGCAAACAATAAGGGGATATTCCCTCAATAGATCAAAATCCACTCCGTACCTCTGACATAATTGTTATACAGTTGAGCTATTAACATGTGGGTCGTAACAAAGTAGAATCTACGTATCAGTGACTTAACTACACCCTCCTGCTCCTCTGTCACTACCCTCGTCGCCTACTAGTACGCTCTCAAATCCCACTAAACTGGAGCACGAACTCGTCGGCTCAAAGATCATCAAGAGTAAAAAAAAAAAAACATATACTCTGTTTGAGTTCAATTACAGAAAACTTTTCTGATTTGCTATCTAATCTTGTGCGCGCAATAACCGGCCGTTGCGGGAGCAGCTTGGCGCTTGTCCACCCATCGTGGTCGAGGAATAATGCGAGAAAGGTGAGGTCAAGCCCGCTGCGCATGCCTTACTCCCTGAGCAGAGCACGCGTGCCGTCCTCCTGGAGCTGGCCTCACCTCCAACAACGCCGTCCATTGCCGGGCTCGACATCATCCCCTCTCGCGTCGTCCCTCATGCCTCGCGGGGGCTCGAACTCACCTCACCTCCGTCCGTCCGTCCGTCCGTCCATGAGCTCGACTCTCCTCCGCGTCATTCCGTGCAAGCTCGACGTCGGTGCTAAGAAGCTTGGCGCTTTCCTTCCCGCCGCCTCACCGTGACCGGGGGGCGAGCTCGACGGGAGCCCCCCTACCTTCTTGTCTTCTTGCCCCCTCGTCGTCGCCACCTAGCTACTATTCCGACGACCGCCAATGGCGCCGATGAGGAGCAGCTCCGCGACGTCAACTCTCCCAAGCAGCAGCAACAGATATTTCTTCGCGCCGGTATATAATCCTAAGTTAATTTTCTGGGGAGAATATTCCTCCGCATTTAGTCCCGGTTGTATGGTCATGACGGGCTGTCATAAGAAACTCGGCAGTCAGAGATGGCTTCTCAAAGTACCAGAAGGGCATCGGATAGAGGGTATTAGCTAGTATATCAGTTAATTAGAATGTATGTATACTATGTATATTAGAAGTATAGGAATAGATTATCTTTCGCTTTTCTATCCACTTAGTTTAGATAATATATTATGAGAATGAGTAGTTAGTGCTTGTGTGTCACTCTACCCTTCAATTATCTTAACCCCTACTTAGAATATAATTATCACAAGTAATATATAAATTATTAGTCAAACTCTCTCTACATGATCTTTTCACGGGATAAAATAAATATGATACCCTTGGAATACTCTCGGGTGAAATGCTGCAATGGTATATCCGTGCACTTGCGGATGAACTCTGTAACCATAATATACCAGAAGTATTTCTGCGCCATTCCTGGGAATTATATTTCTAGTAATATCGTTAAGAAATACCAACACCCCGCTGCCGCCAGGCCCGGCTGTGCGAGCTCCGCCGCCCGCGCGCATCTCGCCTCGCCGCCGTGGCCGCCGCCAGCAGGTGTGCAAGCATCGTTGTCGGCGCATCGTCGCCGCCGCCTCCGCTGCCAACGTCGCGCCGTCGCCATCACCGTCGCCTCATCGCGCCAGCGTCGCCGCTCTTGTCGCACCGCCGCGCCGCGGCCTCCTCCGCCGCCAACACACCAACCCCGGCCGGATCCATCCAGGGGATGGCCAGATCCGGCGAAGGCGGCGCCGGATCCGCCGTCTCCTCGCCGGGATGGGCCGCCGCCGTCACTCCCCAACCTCCACCTTTCGCCGCCTCTCCCGCGCCTGAGAGGGGTCGCCACCACGAGGGAGCCCCGCGGCCGCCATCATGGCTCGCCCGCCGGCTTTCCGGCGGTGAGCTCCGGTGGCGGCTAGGTGGGGGAGGAGGGAGAGGGAAGGCGGCGGCGCTACTAGGGTTTTTGCCCCCCGTGTCGCCAGCGAATGGGCGACGCGGGGGGAGGGGGGATGGCTGCATCTGGCCGGCGCGGTATTGTTTGGAGGAGGGGCCGGAGACCGGCTTGGTGCAGAGTGGCGCAGCCGATGGCAGCGGAGGCAGGCTCGGCGCGAGAGGCGCGGGTGGCGGAGATGGAGGCAGGCTTGGCGCGAGAGGCGCGGCCGGTGGTGGAGGAGGCGACCTCAGTGTGAAGAGAAGCTGCCGGTGGGTGTGGCGCGGTCTTTGGCGCACGAAGGCTGGCTGACAAGGGACGCCGGTGCAGGGGTCCCATATGTCGGCAGAGTTGGAGTGGTGGTGGAGCATTGGTGCGTCAGCTATGGATTCGCAGGTGGTGAGCGGCGGGTGAAAACCCAGCCCGGCCTTGGCCGGGCCGATAATGATGGTTCATTCCCCCTCCTGGGTCGTTGTCGTGCTGTCTCACCCCTCAAGGGTGGTTGCCGGGCGAAAGCCCAGTTGAAGTTTAGCGAAATCATTCCTAAATTTCTCACATAGCCACGTGGTCCAATTATCAATCGGCAAAACAACCGGCTAGAGAAGCATGGATGGATAGATAGATAGTACGAAGTACTCCATATCAGATTGAGAGAAAACAAGGGAGATGGGTGATACTCATACATAATGTACTGCCATCGATTGATCAATAGGACGCACAATCACATTATTGATCGAAGGAAGACGTGTCGTCGGCGCTGCCGCTATCGAGCACCGCCGATGCCAGCCCGTTCGTCGCCGCATCGACGGCGACGCGAACCGCAGCCTTGAGAAGCAACTTCCCAACAAGGGAACTCCGGCTCCGCTTCACGCCGGTGCTCTGGCCGCCGCCGCCGCCGCTCTGGCTGCTGCCTGCGCCACCGACGCCGGTGCCCTGGCTTCCCACCCCGGCACTCTGCTTGGCGCGGGCGCCATTGAGGCACTCGGCGTGGAGGCACACTCCGCAAGCGTCGCACCGGTAGAACCAGCCGCCACAGACCTCGCCGCAGCCGGAGCAGGTGCGGCACTGCCGCCCCAGCGTCGCCGCCGCGGCCGCGGCCGCCGGCACCATGGCGAGCTCGTGCTCCGGGTGCAACGGGCTCCTCACCTTCGCCGGGAACATGGTGCAGAGCGGGTGCACGTCGAAGCCGCACGGCACGCAGCGGTAGACGAAGCCCCCCCGGGGGCACGCCGCGGCGCACAGGTCGCAGACGCGGTCGTTGTCGGCGACGCGGCCGAGGGCGAGGCCGTGCCACGGGTGCGCGGCGAAGGAGGAGATCGCCGGCTGGAAGTAGTCGGCGCAGGCCTCGTGAATGTCGAAGTCGCAGGCCTTGCACCGGAGCCCGACGAGGCCGCGGAAGCCGGCGGCGCAGAGGTCGCAGACATGGCCGGAGCTGCTGCTGTACTGGCACCTCACCAGGACGTGCTGCGGGTGGGAGCAGTGAGTCCGGTAGTTGTAGTACATCTTGGAGAATGGGAGAATTGCTTCTGTGCCAATGTCCTTGCCTCTGAAATCTGAAATGTCAGGTCTCCCACAAGGGAGGCCTTAAGATGTGCAAGTATAGATGCTGCAAGACTTGGTTAGCATGTGCATTAGCTGGATATGGATATAAGTGCCAAACTATTGAGGCAAGAAATGGTATAATATGGTAATCCAGGATGTAATTTGATGGTTTGATCCGCCTAGTTAGTCAAATGTTTTTATTTCCTGCATATAAAAATAGGTGCCCTTAGAGGAGTAGACTCACTCTTAGTAAGGAAATGGTTTTATGCTTCTCAGTTCTCAATATTCAAATCCATGATTGGCATTATTAGAACAAATGTTTACATGTTTTAATAATGTTCCTGTAAGTTGTAACTTCTCAACGAATTAAGTATATTGCAAATTCAGTTAGTTCCTTGCTTTGAATACATATTCCACTCCTCAAAACTCTGATAGTGTCTTGCTTGGATGCAAACATCCTAGCTGTATCTGCCTGCCTATAAATTTATATAATGTAGGGTTTGGTTGTTGAGAAATTCAAATAATTGTATCTTAGGCAACCAAATCATCCCTTCCCTTTATGGAGAGCCATTTATCCTAAACCGTATCCCTTCCTAAACTTAAGTTATGTCCACTTTATCAATTTATACTCAGTCTTGTTGTTTCATAAAATATAACCATGTAGAAAAATAGAAAAAAATAATGGTAAAACCAATCTTTTTTTTCTTTTTAAGTATCTGAGTATATATGTCATGGTAATTTCCCTTTGTCAAAATATTACTTGCAACAAAGAACAGAGCATTATGCAATAAAATCAATTCAACCTAGAGGAAGTGGTGCATGCCTCAGTCCTGCACACGCTACCAATACTTTGTCAAGCACAAAACTTGACAATGAATTTATTAAAGCGCAGGGAAGGCAAATAATTTATTTAAGTGTCTGACCTTCTATGTTGAGCAGGCTGTCACGAACCCTTAAAAGGATGTGACCGGTCTTTTGTTATATGCTAAGTTTCTTAATGAGAAAAACAGCATATTTACAAATTCACTCTGAATATATTGAAGGAAGCAACAGAAGGGCAATAGAAGGAAGACCAAACTACAGTTTGAAGCGACCAAAACTATGGCCCTGTTTGGTTGGTGCCCAGAGGCCAGAGCACCATGCCTGACAAATTTGTATGCCTGAGAAACATTGGAGATGTTCATGAACTTTGCCTGGTAAGGCAACCCGAGACCTTGCTTGTTTGGATTGCTACTGCTGCCTGAGAGAAAACAATGTGGTTGAGCTTTAGATGATTGGCTCTTTCAAACCCACAGCATCAGCAAATTGCCAAATTCATCAGAATTTGCTGCAGTATCGCTCATTTTCGAAAGTTACTCCAGTCCTGTTCCTTTCACCACCATTGTTAACAAGGCCAACAACCAGTAAGTAGATGGTTGCCATAAGAGTATAAGACCATACATCCTTTTCTGAAAGAGCTGTAGTCCAGATCACTATTACCGCTAAAAAAAGGTCCCCGCTACTATTAAATGGACTGACCTCCTCAACTTTAACATGGCCAAAGTCATCAAAACTGCTCAAAATGTAGTAACCCAGACATCCGACAACAGCGATTACTGCATATAATACTCTACAATCACAAAGGCACATGTTCCATAGTCCATAGATCATGCCTACGAGGATTCTGCGAGACAGAAATACAGAATTGGAGCAAGACTAAAATACTTCTATGGGTGCATAATACTAAGTCAAAAGAATATCAAATCCTAAAAGATTGTGCAGTGGCATGTCAGTGGTTCCTCCATGCTTAATGGGGGAAGGGAGGCATGAGAGGCATAGCACCGAGTTGCGAGTCTTAAAATTATCTGACATACAAATTTGCAGTTGCAGAGCGAGAAGAAAAGATGAACACTGAAGACAGCAAGCTCTTGTTCGGTAGACGTCCAAGCAAGAGCGGCCATCCTAATTCCTAGTTCAGGTAGTCAGGTACAATTCTTATTCATTTCAAAATCAATTGCCATTGCTAACCACAGGCCACAGCACACCCAATCACAAGGATTGTATTATTCTCAACCGATCAAACAAGGCAACTAGAGTTTTCGAACCAAAGGCAAACCTCTCAGAGGTTGGCCGGCGCCGGAGCCTCCGCGGCGGCAGGTCCGACGACGAATTCCAGCTCGAGCACGTCGTCGAGCAGCGGCCTGACTATGGCCTTGGCCGCCTCCACCTTCCCGTCCCCGTCCACCGCGTCGAGCCCCTCCACGCTGTCGAACACCGCCACCATCCCGAACTGGTACCCCTTGGCCCGCGCGGGGGAGAAGTTCTCCCCGAAGCTCACCTTGGCGCCCTTCGCCTCCCCGGCCGCCGCCGTCGCCGCGGCGAGCTTCTCCGCGAGCTGGTGCGCCTCCACACCCTCCTTCAACTTCGCCAGGGAGAGCCGCACGGCGGAGCCCGGGTTCACCGGGGACGGCACCAGGGCGGCGTTGACCCAGTCGATGGCGGTGGAGTCGAGCGCGTTGGGGAGGACGTGCCCCTGCACGGCGGCGACGTGCGCCGGGTGCGCCGCGTACGCCGCCAGGTCGGGCTTGGTGGCGTAGCGGGAGTGGAGGACGTGGGTCGGACCCAGCGCCTCCGCCGCCGGCGACCGGAGGCGGAGCACGGGGCCGACGTGGATGTACGACAGCCCGGGCACCGCCGTGGACAGCGCCTGCAGCGATGACACCATCGCCGCGGCGGCGCCCGACGACGCCGCCTCCGGGCGGACCTTGATGAGCACGATGTGCTCGACCGGCGCGGCGATGGCGGACGACATGGCGGCGGCGGCGGCGCGGGAGGAGGAGGGCTTGAGGGCGAGGCGGCGGAGAGGGGAGGAGGTCAAGGGGAAGGCGGCTCGGAGGCAAATCATGGTGATTAGCGAAGGGGAGGAAAAGATAATTAAAAACGAAATGATATTTCGGAGACAGCGACCTGCGCTGGTGCTGTTGGTGAGGTGATGGAGGTGGGAAAGATGAAGATGAAGCAAGTTGGAATGGATGGAGTAGTGGTTTGCAAGTACTCCATAGTAACTTGCTGGTAGTATAGTATGGCTGTTTGTGTACGGGCAGAGCAAAGCCGGCGTCATGGATGGCGTTACGGGAGAGAGAAATTTGAGGTGGATTGCATTCAAAATGGGAAAAGGATGGAGAAACCGAGAAACCATGCTGGATTCTCTGTTGGGCAGCCGCCGGATGAGAGGGTTGGTGGCACCTGTGACAAACAGGTTCGGTCTTTTGCTTTGCCACACTCCAACTCTACTGAGGACTTAGTTCCAAACTTTTCCTTCGAACTTTTAACTTTTTCATCACATCAAAATTTTTCTACACACATAAACTTTCAACTTTTCTATCACATTGTTCCAATTTCAACCAAACTTTCAATTTTGGCGTGAACTAAACACACCCTAAGATTGTGTTCGCTATTTCCAGTTCCCAACCGGAACAGTTAGCACGGAAAACGGAGCGGTCTATTAACGCGAGATTAATTAAGGGTGTGTTCTTACCCAAGTTTCACAACTCATCTCCCTCGTTTTCCGCGCGCATGTTTTTCAAACTGCTAAACGGTATGTTTTTTGCAAAAAGTTTTTATACGAAAGTTGCTTAAAAAATCATATTGATCCATTTTTTAAAAAAAAATTAGCTAATACTTAATTAATCACGTGCTAATAGATCGTTCCGTTTTCCGTGCGCTAACGGCTGGTTGGGAACATCCTCCCGCGAACACAGCCTAAAGGCCCTGTGTAGTTTAGGGGTGAAAAGTTTTAGCATGTCACATTGAATATACGGACAAATATTTGAAGTATGAGATGAAGACTAATAACAAAACAAATTACAGGTTCTGCCTATAAACTACGAGACGAATTTATTAAACATAATTAATCCGTTATTAGCAAATGTTTACTATAGCACCATATTGTTAAATCATGGAGCAATTAGACTTAAAAGATTTGTCTCGCAATTTACATGTATTCTGTGTAATTAATTTTTTTATATATATTTAATACTCCATGCATGTGTCCAAATATTCGATGTGACACCTCGACCTGTTTCCCATTCACAAAGGTAATATTGGAACATTTTATACCCATGTAACAAGTAAACACAAAGCATTGGCATAAAACCAAAACCGGTTTCATAAATTCAGAAAAAGAAAGTGCCACCTCTCGATGAAGGATAGCTTCCAGATGAGATTTGATTAATCGAACTAGCAATTGTTGATAAATTACTTCTTCGAAGCCTTTCAGCACCGAGAATACATAACTGAATTAACAAAAAAATACCCAAGATTTGATACCTGCAAAATCCGATGAGTTAAATATGATCTGCTGGAGAATTTTAAGCTCCCAAAGGGAAGTAAAACATGTGAAGATGTCCAAAAAAAACTGTAGATCATGAAAAGACTCATCATCTGCATTCTCAAACTCATTTATTGCAGGTGTTTCATAGTCTAATGTTTGTATGATATGTTTCATGTTCACGCCAAAATTGGAAGTTTGGTTGAAATTGGAACAATGTGACAGAAAAGTTAGAAGTTTGTGTGTGTAGAAAAGTTTTGATGTGATGGAAAAGTTGGAGGTTTGAAGAAAAAGTTTGGAACTAAACTCGGCCGTAGTATAAAAGGTACTCCTAGATGAGCAAAATAAAGGAGAGTACCTGGGCCTCTGAATCATTGGCTTCCCAATGAATACATAACGAATGCCAGCTGCTCGCTTTGGTAAATGATAATACAATCCTGCAACAAATTGGAAACGTCCAAGTGTAATCAAATATCAAACAGTTACTACAGATTCAATTGAGGTGATAAAAAAAGAATATAAGACCAACTCTAACTAAGCCATCAATTAATTAAGGCTTGATAGTATCATGGTGTTGCATCCTACCATAAATGAAATAAATGATTGAAATGGACGTAGCAATTTCAATTGAGTAGAGTATGATAGAGTTCTCATATGACAGTGAATTGCACAATTCACTGGAGATGTTCTGTTAGATGTTATGATAAACTGGGTTGGTATTTACCAATAAGTTGTATTATGGTAATTTAATTTTTCTAATTGCCTCACAATAAGTTCAGGTTTCATGACTTTAGCCACTGAGCAGTACTAAGAAACAGAACTCTTCATTTGTTACTCGTCACCCTATCTATCAAAACTTATTGGTCCTCAAACTCATTCCAAAATTTACATGATGTGTCAAACATAAGATTATATAGATGTTAGGCAAGAAATGCATTTTCATAGTGTTACTACAACCTTAACTCTACAGAAACATTTCCCTATGACTAAATCAAGAGAGTTTTTCTGCTATAAGAAAAGGATGGCAAACACAAATTAGAATAATTTCATACCGAAGGCCATTTCCGAAGAACCCATTCCCACAAGGTATGAACTCTGCCTCTCAACCTTGACAAATGAGAAAAACTCAAGCTTCTTGAAGGACTGTTCCTAATTGGGGATGGTTGTGCTGCAGTGCCTATACTAGAACTATCACTTTCAGAATGGTCATCAAGCTGAGAGTCATCGAGGGCAATACCACGTGCAACAATTCTAGAGCTGTTAAAATCACAATGAGAAATTATGTAATCAGTTTCATTCAGCAAGATAGTCGATCTCAATAGGAATGAATGACCAAAACTATTACTGTCAAACCTGATGCGTTCAGCAAGATCACTATTACCACTAAAAAAAGGTCCTCTGTACTATTGAATGGACTGACCTCCTCAACTTTAACATGGCCAAAGTCATCAAAACTGCTCAAAATGTAGTAACCCGGACATCCGATTCCGACAACAGCGATTATTGCGTATAATACTCTACAATCACAAAGGCACATGTTCCATAAATCATGCCTATGAGGATTTCACAAGGCAGAATTGGAGCAAGACTAAAATACTTCTACGGGTGCATGATACTAAAAGATTGTCCAGTGGCATGTCAGTGGTTCCTTCATGCTTAATGGGGAGGCATGAGAGGCATAGCACCGAGTTGTGGTTAACAAGACTATCTGACATGCACATTTGTAGGCAGCGCGACAAGAGAAAGATGAACACTGAAGGCAGCAAGCTCTTTCTTGGTACACGACGATCCAAGCAAGAGCGGCCATCCTAATTCCTAGTTCAGGTAGTCAGGTACAATTCTTATTCATTCCAAAATCAATTGCCATTGCCAATCACACGCCACAGCAGCAGCAGCACACCCAATCACAAGGATTGCATTATTCTCGATCGATTGAACAAGGCAACTAAGAGTTTCCAAACCGAAGGCAAACCTCTCAGAGGTTGGCCGGCGCCGGAGCCTCCACGGCGGCAGGTCCGACGACGAAGTCCAGCACGAGCACCTCGTCGAGCAGTGGCCTCACCGCCGCCTTGGCCTCCTGCACCTTCCCGTCCCCCTCCACCGCGTCGAGCTCCTCCACGCTGTCGAACACCGCCACCATCCCGAACTGGTACCCCTTAGCCCGCGCGGGGGAGAAGTTCTCCCCGAAGCTCACCCTGGCGCCCTTCGCCTCGCCCGCCGCCGCCGTCGCCGCGGCGACCTTCTCCACGAGCTGGGGCACCTCCACACCTTCCTTCACCTTCGCCAGCGTGAGCCGCACGGCGGAGCCCGGGGTGACCGGGGACGGCGCGAGCGCGGCGTTGACCCAGTCGATGGCGGTGGTGTCGAGCGCGTTGGGGAGGACGTGCCCCTGCACGGCGGCGACGTGCGCCGGGTGCGCCGCGTACGCCGCCAGGTCGGGCTTGGTGGCGTAGCGGGAGTGGAGGACGTGGGTCGGCCCCAGCGCCTCCGCCGCCGGCGACCGGAGGCGGAGCACGGGGCCGACGTGGATGTACGACAGCCCGGGCACCACGCTGGACAGCGCCTGCAGCGAGGACACCATCGCCGCGGCGGCGCCCGACGCCGCCGCCTCGGGGCGGACCTTGATGAGCACGATGTGCTCGACCGGCGCGGCGATGGCGGTGGCGGGGGCGGACGACATGGCGGCGGCGGCGGCGGCGCGGGAGGAGGAGGGCTTGAGGGCGAGGCGGCGGAGAGGGGAGGAGGAGAAGGAGGAGGTCAAGGGGAAGGCGGCTCGGAGGCAAATCATGGTGATTAGCGAAGAGGAGGAAAAGATGATTAAAAAACGAAATGATATTTCGGAGAGAGACAGCGACCTGTGCTGGTTTGGTGATGGAGGTGGGAGAGATGAGGCAAGTTGGAATGGATTTTGTAGTGGTTTTAACTTGCGACTAGTGTGGTAGTTTGTGTACGGGCAGAGCAATGCCGGGGTATGGATGGCGTTACGGGAGAGAGAAATTTAAGGTGGATTGCATTGAAAATGGAAAAAGGATGGAGAAACCATGGTGGATTCTGTTGGGCAGCCGCCGGACGAGAGGGTTGGTGGCACTTGTGACAAACGGCTTCGCTCTTTTGCTTTGCCACACTCCAATTCTACTGAGCTCAAAGTGACGAGGCGAGAGGAGAGGCATTGCGTTTCTGCAGAGATGCCAGAATTGCAGACTGCGTGTGGGCAGAACTCACAGTAGAGTACTCCCTCTGTCCCAAAAAAGACAAATTCTAGGTTTCCGTATCCAACTTTGACTGTCCGTTTTATATGAAATTTTTTATAATTCATACTTTTATTGTTGTTAGATGATAAAACATGATTAATATTTTATGCGTGAATTGTCTTTTTAATTTTTTTTATAATTTTTTCAAATAAGACGAACGGTCAGACGTTGGACGCGGAAACCAGGGTTTGTCTTTTTTTTAGGACGGAGGGAGTATGAGATAAGCAAATGTCTCGTACGCCAGTCACGCAACGCAATCAAAGAACGTGATACAGAGGGATACGGGGATAAGCAAATTTAACTATTTGCCACTATTAGATTCGACAATTATTCAAATGCCTCTATTAGATTTGCACTTTTTTTTTTGCCCCTCTTAAGAGATGCATTCTTAACTATTTGCCACTTTTGCCCACGTGGCATGCCAACGTGGCAACATAGGGTAGAAATTGGTGTAAGACCCATAAGTCAGCCTCTCCTCTCTCTCCTCCTTCTTTCCCTCCGGTCCGGCGTGCGATGACGGCGTGGTTGGGGAAAGGAGCAGTGGCGGCGGAGGAGATGCAGCGATGGCGGACATCCTCGTGGTGGTGGAGGAGGCGGAGCGGCGGCGCCGGCGGAGGAGGCGTAGCGACAGCGGATGGGCTCCTTGCGGAGGTGGACGAGACGAAGCGGCGGCGCCAGCGAAGGAGGATGTGTAGCGGCGGCGGACGGGTTACTCGTGGTGGTGGAAGAGGCGAAGCGGTGGCGCTGGCATAGCGACGCGGACGGGCTCCTCGTGGAGGTGGAGGAGGCAGAGCAACGGTCGGGGCAGAGGAGGATGTGTAGCGGCGGCGGACGGGCTCCTCGCGGTGGTGGAGGAGGCAAAGCGGCGGCGCTGTCGAAGGAGGTGAAGCGGTGGCACTGACGAAGGCAAAGCGGCGGTGGATTAGAGCAGCCGCGCACAAGGATGGAGACCGGAGCAGCACCGGCTTGTGGCAGAGCACGCTCCTCGCCGGACCAGAGGGAAAGAAGAAGGATAGAGAAGAGGCTGACTAGTGGGTCCCACACCGATTTCTACCCTGTGTTGCCACATTGGCATACCACGTGGACAAAAGTGGCAAATAGTTAAGAAGGCATCTCTTAAGAGGGGCAAAAAATTAAGTCCAAATCTAAGAGGGGCATTTGAATAATTGTCGAATCTAATATTGGCAAATAGTTAAATTTCCCGGCAGAATTTCAGGTCGATACATTTTGCTCTAATGATTCCAGTCAGCCACTGTTCTACCCTACAAAATCAAGTTGTGTCTACAATGTACATATACATGGGTATCCGTTTGAGCTCTAATGAAAATTTTGTTCTGTTTGATTGTTTTGTTATTTGAGCTCTACAATACAGTTGAATGGCAGCATTGATCTTCAGCCTCATTGGATGGTTTCTACTCTCCTCTTTTGGTACACTAAAACACTTCAGAAGAAGAGTTCTCGCCAAAATGTGGGGATTCAGTATCATTTTAATGAATCCACTGGAGAATGATATGACCCCTTGCTAGTAATCATTTGCTAGAAATCTGAATGATATATACAAATCAAACTCGAATGTGTAATCGGAGTTCTGCATAGGGGGCATTCAGGCTTCTCATTACACCACTCCATAATGCAACTCCTGCATGTTATGTCATGAATTACCATACCATTCAAGTGAGTGCATGAGAGAAAAATTTCAGGCTGCATCCGTAAAGGCCAAAAAACGAGTCTTACCAGCAGAAGACATGGCCACAGGTTGTGGCAGTGGGATTCTGACGGGTACTGAGACAAAGGGTGCATTTGCTCTTACCACTGGATGCCTGAACATTAGACATACAATATGAAAGAAGAATTATATTCATACACAAAATACATCAAATAACATAAACAATATAAGAATAGTGGTAAAAAAGCATTTTCAGTTCAATCATAATCTTAAATTGTAACATTTTTTTTACTTTGTTGCTTTCTTTTTTAAATAGAATTCTGTTGCATAACATGAAGTGCTTGATACCGATAATCTTAAAAGCTGTTGGCGTCCAACACAAAGCTAAACATTTTGTGCTACACAATAGTAGTCATCTCAATGAATTTATCTAGAAAAAAATACCTCTGAACTAGTAGCCAAATCTGCAGTTTTCCCATGGCGGATGTCGCTGATTATATTTCCATCTTCATTTAGAACAGGGACACCTCGACCTGTTTTGCCATTCACAAAGGTAATATTGGAACATTTATTTATATCCATGAAACAAGTAAACACAAAGCATTAACATAGAACCAAAACTGGTTTCATAAATTGAGAAAAAGAGTGTACCACCTCTTGATGAAGGATAGCCTCCAGATGAGATTTGGTTAATCGAACTAGCTATTGTTGATAAATTACTTCTTCGAAGTCTTTCAGCACCAAGAATACATAACTGAATTAACAGAAAAATACCCAAGATTTGATACCTGCAAAATCCAATGAGTTAAATGTGACCTGCTGGAGAATTTTAAGCTCTCAAATGGAGGTAATACATGTGAAGATGTCCAAAAAAACTACAGATCATGAAAAGACTTATTATCAGTATTCTCAAACTCATTTATTACTGGTGTTTCATAGCCCATTGTTTGTATGATTTGTTTCATGTAGTATAAACAGTAGATGAGCAGAGAAACAGAGAGTACCTGGGCCTCTGATTCAATGGCTTCCCAATGAATACATAACGAATGCCAGCTGCTCGCTTTGGTAAATGATAATACAATCCTACAAGAAATTGGAAATGTTAATCAAATATCAAACAGTTGCTACAGATTCAATTGAGGTGATAAAAAAAAGAACATAAGTCAACTCTAACTAAGCCATTACATTAATTAAGGCTTGATAGAATCATGGTGTTGCATCCTACCATAAATAAAATAAAAAATTGAAATAGATGTAGCAATTTCAGTTAAGTAGAATATGATAGAGTTCTCATATGCAGCAGAGCATGACAGTGAATTGCACAATTCACTGGAAATGTTCTGTTAGATGTTATGATAAACTGGGTTGTTATTTACCAATAAGTTGTATTCTGGTAATTTAATTTTTCTAATTGCGTCATAATAAGTTCAGGTTCCATGACTTTAAGGCAGCCACTGAGCAGTACTAAGAAACAGAACTCTTCATTTGCTACTTGTCACCCTATAAAAATTTATTGGTCCTCAAACTCATTTCAAAATTTGACATGCTGTATCGAACATAAGATACCTTCAAAATAGAAGAACATAAGGTTTGTCCGGATAGTTAACTGTATAAAATCTTGAGCAAATGGTAGCATCTGCATGCATATTAGAGTCAGGCAACAACATATAGGTGTTAGGCAAGAAATGCATTTTCATAGTGTTGCTACAACCTTAATTCTACAGAAACATTTCCCTATTACTAAATCAAGAGAGTTTTTTCTGCTATAAGAAAAGGATGCCACACACAAATTAGAATAATTTCATACCGAAGGCCATTTCCGAAGAACCCATTCCCACAAGGTATGGACTCTGCCTCTCAACCTTGACAAATGAGAAAAACTCAAGCTTCTTGAAGGACTGTTCCTAATTGGGGATGGTTGTGCTGCAGTGCCTATACTAGAACTATCACTTTCAGAATGGTCATCAAGCTGAGAGTCCTCGAGGGCAATACCACGTGCAACAATTCTAGAGCTGTTAAAATCACAGTGAGCAGAAATTATGCAATCAGTTTCATTGGGCAAGATAGCCGATCTAAATAGGAATGAATGACCAAAACTATTATTGTCAAACCTGATGCGTTCAGCAAGATAGGGAACGGTAGTTTGGTACAAAATGAATAGAATCCGTCTAGCAGGTGTAGGCGGAAGTCCGTGCGAGGTTGCAACCTGTTTACAACATGGACAACATCAGCATGATAGAGTGAATTTTGACTCCTATGTTTTCTGTGAATGGCAGCTTCAAGCCTACAATTTGGCTGTACCTTATTAAGATTAATATTATTCATTGAAGACTCTTCTGCTAATAACAATTTTTTGTGTCTTGTCGACAAGAATAAAAAAATTGACTATCTCAATAACTGAAACCAACACATTTTGTGTTCCCTTTACATTTTCCTAATAGGATCTACCAGTTATTTGACTCCTAATAATTTCATGTTTAAGAAAAAATAAACAGTTTTGTGTTTCACTTCAGATGCAAACAGACCCCTCAATTAAACAAAAAGGCCATATTTACTCCATCAAAGGTTTCTTGTGTCTCCTACATAAAACTGAAATAACAGCACATGTCCAGTATATACTACCTACAGTTACAGAGACAAATTTACAACGTGTGCCCCTCAAAGTATAAGGCAACAGATGAGCAACAAGCTAATGGTATACTACCAAGTACCAAATCAAATAGCTGCGAGTAGAAACTGTGCATTAAAGACAAAAAAGCAGTATGACCTGAGATATATCACAGTATTCTTCTCCAAGTGTTTGCTGGCCTGAACCAGTTGTTAGCAAGTAATAAAGAGACTGACCAAGCAATTTTATCTGCAAATGTTCATGAGAAATGTAATTTTGGACAATCAATAAGAATATTAGCACCGAAATAAATGCAGAGAACAAAATTTATACTATTTCTCTATGTTACAGATCTAGAGAACAATTTGATGTAGTTCATATTTTAAAAGGTTGTGCTTCTGCCACACAGCACAACACATTCTATGCTACTGAGAATCTGATGACTGAGATGCAACACAATGCAATCCATCTTCATTTTTTTATATAAATAAACTAATTTCACCACCAAGCATGGAAATCAGATATATATAATAACATAACCTGTCAGTTCATACTGACTAGAACAAATTAGCTATTTGAATTCAAATGCAAAGTAGCTACATGAGTTAAAACGCCGAAGAAATCAAACAGCCCTAAAAGTCCGTTGATAGTTGAAGTTTAATCCCCAGTACAGTAATGCATACCCAACTTGTAAGCCTTGAAACTTGAAAGCATGTAATATTATAGGTGTGCAATCAAATTTGAAGTTGTAAAAAGCTAATACACTAAATGCTCATTGCCAATCATACCAAAGTCATACGACAATATACAATAGTTGAAAATTTTCAACTACTTTACCCAAACACCGAAACAATTCATCTGATTTCAGGCATTCACTCTCATATCACCAGTCTATGTAGCAAACAGTGTATAAGATAAGTTAAATTTCCGGCAGAATTCGACAAATATCACATAACCCGAGTAGAGCCACAAGCCAACACAGCCAATTTAAGCTCTCACCTCGTTCTGATAAGCAACGGCGACCCTGGTACCTGCATCATCACCAAAACCCAAACCACCATCAAATCGCGCGACGCGGAGCTAATCTTAAGCTACGAGACGGGGGGAGAAAAAGCAACACACCGAAGAGGTGGCGGAAGGCGTCGCGGCAGGCCTCGGTGACGTGCGCGGCGTAGCCGTCGTCCTTCTCCGCCGCCCGCATGATCTCCGGCTGCGCCGCCTCAGGGAACCGCCGCGGACGCGCGGGGGCCCCGCCGGAACCGCCGCCCCTCGAGCTGGTGCCCGCATCCCCGCCGCCGCCGCCGCGCATCTCTCTCGCCGTCGACCTCCTCACGCGATAGAGAGTTCAGAGCTCCAAGGAGTTCTCGCCTCGTCCGCGCTTCGTCGTGCTCCAGGCTGGGCTGGTGGTATATTTGCAGATACACCCCTGAGTTTAATAATATTTCTGTATCTATTCGTCTTCTTGTGTTCGCGATGGAGCGGAGACGCGGGCCCACATGTCAGCGACTATTTATAGTGTGGAGATAGCAATCCCGTCTCGGGCTATTTTAGGGTTCAGGGTTCTCCTCTCTGCGGCGGCGGCGGCGGCTATTTTCTCTCGCCTACTCCGAAGATTTGGCTTTGGTTGAGCGGAGAAGGTCTAGATCTTCCGTCGGGGAGTCGCCATGAGCCGATCGGGGCAGCCTCCGGATCTGAAGAAGTAATTTCTTAGTGCTTTTTTTCTTCATCTTGAGTTCGATTTGTGGGCTTGGTTTGTTCTACTTGGATTTGGATTTTTGATGCGAGTTTTTGTTCTGGTGGGTTGCAGGTACATGGACAAGAAGCTCCAAAGTAAGCGCACTCATCCAACCCAAAGTTTTTAGCTGCCTCGTTAATTCTAAGATAACGCTGTGTAGATTCTGTGATTAACTGATTATGTATGGTCCGGTATCGCCAATTCGCTTCGTCATCTTAATACATGCCCTAGCTGAGATTTGTGGTGCAAGTTGTAAGAGCTCTATGTTGCAACTTGCGAGATAGGGGTGTTATGAAGCATATGACTAGGTATTGGTAATTGATTTGGTATGGTCATCTGGAGATATATCGAGTTATTGTTTTTGTCGTATTGATCTTTGATGCTTTTCATGTTGTTTATTCCTGTCGTAGTAGAGTTGGTATATCAAAAATATTTTGGCTGAAGAATTCAGCTCAACCTGTTAGTAAATCTTAAGCCTGGTTAGAAACCTGGAAGTTCGTTTGAACCAGATCTGATATGTGAATACAGCAGGTTTGCTTATCTTTGAGCACAACTATGTTGGTGTTTGCAGATATATGTTCTGTAATAGCTTGCAGATTTTTGTGCCAGTGCTTGTGATTTGTGAATGCCCTAAATGATGATATCTTAGGAAAGCTATGGATTTATTTTCCAAATGAAGCTTCTTTGTCATAGTTACTCTGATAGGGCATTTAAACTCTTCATTTCCTTATATAATTTTATCAGTGGCGTGTTGAGATCCTTGTGCACACCATGCCATGTCCAGTCTTTTGTACTAGTTGGAACTTTTTTTTTTCTTTCATACTTCCTATTGTTCTCTAAAAAGAATATATAATTCCAATTGTTGTCTTTGTTCTGTTCAGTAGAACCTGTTTTCTTGACACTTCTTTCATGGTTCTCATTAATCAACATCAGTAGGCTGCCTAAATGATGACATTCTTTGGAAAGCTATGGATTCTTTTCCAAGTGAAGCCTTTTGTCATAGTTACACTGATAGGCTACCTTGATGTTGTAATAGTTGGCTAGTTGCCCTTTAATATTTGGCTCACCCTCAACTCAGGGAGGAAAACAACTCTACCGTCCCTTCATCAAGGATCAAATCATATCCTTGATGTTTCAGTTGCTGCTGGTTGATCCCTTTGATTTGAATATTGCATTATAGTGGAACTATGGTTGCTATCAGTACCATTACCTGATATATTTGTGTGAGTTGTGACTGTGTATAGTCGTTTGGGCTAAGCTAATTAAATAGTTTGGTGACGCTCACATTTGGTCTGCACGTGGATTAAGATTGGCTAGAAGCACCAAGATTATACATTATAAAAATATTGCAATTTGATCCAATTTTATCTCGTTACTGCTTGATAGTCTTTGCTAATAATAGTCTTGAGTGATGCTGAACTTCTAATCCTTGTGTTCTTACTCAGCTTTGATGGTGTACTCATTCACTCTCTTTTCAATTTTGCCAGTCAAGCTGAATGCGAACCGTGTTGTCATTGGCACTCTTCGAGGATTCGATCAGTTTATGAATTTGGTCGTGGACAACACAGTGGAGGTCAATGGAAACGAGAAGAATGACATAGGGATGGTGGTAAGTAAACTCTTTGGAATGAGATCTTTCTTGGGATTCCTGTTTCATAGGGATGGCCTGTTTGGTACAGCTCCAACTCCTAAATATAACTCCAAGAGTTGAGTCTGGAGTGGAGTTGTGGAGCTGCCTAAACCCAGCTCCACAACTCTAGTACATTTTGTGAGAGAGCTCTTTGGTGGAGCTAAAACTGTTTGGCTGAGCTCTAGCTCCAGGAAGAGTGGAGCTGGAGCTGGAGCTGTGCTAAACAGGCCCGTAGTTCAATTCTGTCTAGAGAAGATCTCACATATGTTCGATTAGGAATATATACTCAAGTACTGATAATGCAGTAACTTCTGCAGGTTATCAGGGGAAACAGTGTTGTGATGATTGAAGCCCTCGAACCTGTTCCCAAGCCGCAGTGAACTTTCAGCTCGCCTAGTTTGCTTCGGTACTTGATTTGGACATTTGGTAGTGCCATGTCAAACCTAATTGTTATTCCAGATGTTTATGCCCGCGGGCATTTTGTATCCTGACCTGGTTTATATGCAAGCTCGTGCACCTTTGTATAGTCTAGCCAGCGTTACGATTTATGCGCTCTAGCCTGAACGTTACTATATTGCTGTGATGATTTTCCGGAGCATTTTGAGGTCACGGATTGTGAATTTCGTAGCATCACAGTTTTCGTGGTGACCGTGCAGTTACTGTGGTAACCGATAGCGGTAAGCCTCATCAAAACGGTAAAGGGAACTTGAATTAGGTACTACCTCCGTCTTGTTTGCTGTCGATATTCATGTCCAATGTTTGACCGTCCATCTTATTTTAAAAATTTATGAAACATTTAAAAATAATAGCAATAAAAATACTGATCATAAAAAAATTTTAAATAAGACGAACGGTTAAATGTTGAACACAAATAGTGCAAAACTTTAGGACGCTTATTTTGGGACGGAGGGTGTCGGTGACATGGGACCGGGAGTATCATGACTAGAGGCTTGAGGCAGACACAATCGCCCACGTGGCCTGGCACCGTCAGGGGGCGTCGGGCCCGAGGGTGATGTGTTCGCCCTCCTCTTTACCGGGAGTATCATGACTTAGAGACTTGAGGCAGACACGATCACCCACGTGGCCTAACTCCCTCGGGGGGGGGTTGGGCCCGAGGGTGATACGGCCGCCCTTCTCTTTGTCTCCCCAAGGGGTCGGGCCGCTCCCGTCTCGGCCCCGAGGGCCGAAGCGCCCCGACCCCTTGTGGGTTTTGCGCCACGTATATGGGGTAGGTGAGTATGGCGGGGCTCACCTAACCACATTTATTGCAGTTTTGAGGAGCGCGTCACGCCGCATGTATCGCAGTACAGCACGCTCGTTTATCCGGTCTGTGACCAGTCACAGACCGGTCAGATCATGGGTTAGGTGGCGACAGGCGGTCTGACGCACGCCTCGCCCCATCCCGTCAGGACGAGAGCCTCCAAGCACTCGTCCCTAGCTGGAGCCGGCGTGTTAGCTCCTGGAGATGGCACGTTGGTTCCGGTCAGATGTATGCCAGGCTTCATCCTAACCATTACAGGCAAGATATTGTATGAAGAAGAGCGAACATGCAGATTGTTAAACTGACACGTGGTGGACAAGAATGACCGATTTGTGACCGGTCTGACAATGGTCAAGTCATCAGCAGACAGCCATCTTCCCACGTCGCGCCTGCCTCCGGCGGAAGTGGAGGTAGGTATGGGCCGTCCCGTCAGAAGGTCATTCAGACGGCGGCGATGCAAATCTCTGTCTGTTAATGAAGAGAAGTCAAATTGGAAGAAAGAGAGGGGGAGATGGTGCATGTGGTATCCCCTTAAGATATAAAAGGAGGACCTTGCCCACTTAGAGGGGGGATTTGGACTTTTCCAGATTGGGAACCCAGAACGAGGGAGAGGCTGGCTCATACTTTGTAGTTCCTTCATACACGAATTCACCAAAACACAGGAGTAGGGTATTACGCTTCTCAGCGGCCCGAACCTGTATACATCGCCGGCGTCTTGTGTGCTTCCTGTCTCGCGAACCTTCCACAGATTGGGAGCTTAGAGTCTCACCCAGGGTCCCCAGCCGAACCGGCAAAGGGGGGCCAGCGCGGTCTCCCGGTGAGGAGCCCCACGCTCCGTCATCTGGCGCGCCAGGTAGGGGACTCTGCGAGTGATCTTCTGAGCTCTTGCACTCTTTCGTGTGCGCCAAGCTTTTCCTGTTCAGCCTCATGGCTGAGCAAGCAAAGGCGCACGACCTCTCTCCGAGTGTGAGTGGCGACGACGGGGAGCCGAACCCACGCCGTCGAGCTCGTACTCCACCGCCCCCTCCACGCCAAAGTCCTAAGCGGGGGGAGGCGCTCGAGAGGGCCGAAGGATCCGCGACTTCGACATCCACAGGAGGTGGAAAAGGGCGGCGAGATGGGGAGCGTCGCCTCCTCGTCTATGGTGACAGCAGCACGTCCCAGGGCGCGCTCCAAGCTGCGGGCGCGCTCCTACGTCACCCGCCCGTCGCCCATGACCCGGAGTCTCCAGCCCAACGTTGGCTGGACGATGTGGCCAAATTGGTCATGACTGCACGGCAGCGTCTAGATGCTGGTGGGCGGTCCTCCGCCACCAAGGCCTCTGGTGCTGCTACCACCGGCTCCGCGTCATCAAGACGAAGGGCGCGGCGAGCGGCAGCCGCTGTTCGCCATTCGGCCACCACTCCTTCGTCGACTCATTCGACCCGGGAAGATCTGCGTGGGGGGCCGGACGCCCGCACCAGCATCGAGCGGCGGCGTAATGACCGACGTGCTACCCACGCAACGGAGGGCGCTTCCTCGTCCAGAGTGTCACCTCAACACGGACGCGGGTATCAGCCCTCCGTGCCCCCGGTTGGTGGTGTCGGCTGTAGAGCCTTTGTGGCGAGTCTTCGGAATGTCCGTTGGCCCCCAAGGTTCCGGCCCACCATCGCCGAAAAATATGATGGCAGCGTCAACCCCGCCGAGTTTCTCCAGGTCTACACGACCGGGATTGAGGCCGCCGGGGGTGACGACAGGGTCATGGCGAATTTCTTTCCCATGGCCCTGAAGGGGCAAGCGCGGGGTTGGCTAATGAACTTGCCACCCGCGTCAGTCCACTCCTGGGAGGATTTGTGCCAACAGTTCACCATGAACTTTCAGGGCACATATCCGCGCCCAGGTGAAGAAGCGGACTTACACGCAGTACAGCGAAGGGATGATGAGACACTTCGCTCGTACATTCAGCGGTTCTGTCAAGCCCGCAACACCATACCATGCATCCCTGCACACGCGGTAATCTACGCGTTCAGGGGGGGCGTGCGGCACAACCGCATGCTCGAAAAGATCGCCTCCAAGGAGCCCCAGACTACCGCGGAGCTTTTTCAGCTCGCGGACCGAGTGGCTCGCAAGGAGGAGGCCTGGACTTGGAACCCCTCCGGTTCCGGTGTGGCAGCTTCGGCCGCCTCCGGATCCGCCGCTCAGACAGGGCGGCGTGACAGGAGGAGGAAGAAGAGGTCAGTCCATTCCGACGACGAGGGTCATGTCCTCGCCGTCGAGGGCGCTTCGCGGGCCACCCAAAAGGGGAGGCCTGCGAGCGACAAAAAGAAAAAGGCCGGCGCTCCCAGCAGGGAGCGCCCAGCCGGCAAGTGGTGCACCGTCCACAACACCTCCCTCCACGACCTCATGGACTGCCGTGCGGTCAAAAGTTTGGCTGAGCGGACGAGGAAGTGGGAGGAGGAGAGGAGGCAGGAGCGCCGAGAGGGCAAGTCCCCGGCGGTTCCTTCCGGCAATCGGCGCAGTGAGGCCAAGCAGAAGGCCCCCGCCGAGGACATCGATGACGGCGATGATGACCTAGGTTTCCAAGAGCCTGGGGCCACCATTGCCACTGTCGATGGGGGAGCGTGTGCTCACGTTTCTCGCCGGAGCCTCAAGGCCATGAAGCGAGAGCTTCTGGCCGCGGCCCCTACTCATGAGGCGACGCGCCGGGCGCGGTGGTCGGAGGTTGCCCTCACCTTCGACCAGACCGACCACCCACCGTGCGTTGCCCAGGGAGGACAGATCGTGATGGTGGTTTCCCCCACTGTTTGCAACGTGAAGCTGGGGCATGTCCTCATTGATGGAGGAGCGGCCCTCAACATCCTTTCCCCCGCAGCCTTTGACGCCATCAAGGCCCCGGGGATGATGCTCCGGCCGTCCCAGCCGATCATCGGTGTGACGCCGGGGCACACTTGGCCGCTAGGTCATATCGACCTCCCGGTCACCTTCGGTGGACCCGTCAACTTCCGCACGGAGCGAGTGAACTTTGATGTGGCGGACCTCAGTCTGCCCTACAACGCGGTCTTGGGGAGGCCCGCGTTGGTAAAGTTCATGGCGGCGGTCCACTACGCCTACCTCCAGATGAAGATGCCGGGCCCCGATGGCCCCATCTCTGTCCATGGTGACCTCAAAGTCGCGCTCGCTTGTATGGAGCAGCGCGCGGACCGCCTCGCCGTCGTGTCCAAGCCCGAGGGTGGCGACGAGAGGCTTGGCACATCCGCCCCCGCCGCCCCGAGGCAGCGGATAGTCACGTGCGATGAGGTCCCGGTCAAGGAGGTTGCCCTGGGCGACGGCCCGTCCAAGACCACACGGATCGGTGGTCTTCTGGACGGCAAATAGGAAGACGCGCTCGTCTCTTTCCTGCGGGCAAACGCTGACGTCTTCGCATGGAGACCGGCGGATATGCCCGGGGTCCCCAGGGAGGTGATTGAGCACCGTCTCGCCGTACGGCCGGGCGCAAGGCCGGTCCGGCAGAAAGTGCGGCGGCAGGCCCTGGAACGTCAAGCCTTTATCCGCGAGGAGGTGGCGCGACTTCTGGAGGCCGGATTCATCCGCGAGGTCATCCATCCGGAGTGGCTGGCGAACCCGGTGGTCGTTCCCAAGGCGAACGGCAAGCTTCGGATGTGCATCGACTACACCGACCTTAACAAGGCATGTCCTAAGGATCCTTACCCCCTGCCTCGCATAGATCAGATTGTCGACTCCACAGCGGGGTGCGACCTTTTGTGTTTTCTAGATGCATACTCTGGTTACCATCAGATTCGCATGGCTAGGGAGGATGAGGAAAAAACTGCGTTCATTACCCCCATAGGAACTTATTGTTATACAACAATGCCCTTCGGGTTAAAAAATGCAGGTCCTACTTTTCAACGTACTACTCGAATTTCTTTGGGTAGCCAAATAGGATGTAATGTTGAGGCTTATGTCGATGACTTGGTTGTAAAGACGCGCAACCAAGAAACCTTACTCTCGGATCTAGCGGAAACTTTTGAAAGCCTCCGCTCCGCCCGCATAAAACTGAACCCCGATAAGTGCGTGTTCGGTGTACCTGCGGGCAAGCTTCTCGGGTTCTTGGTCTCTGCCCGAGGCATCGAAGCCAACCCCGAGAAGATACGAGCTATAGAGCGGATGCGCCCCCCCAGCAAGCTTAGGGATGTGCAATGCGTCGCCGGTTGCATGGCCGCCCTAAGTCGGTTCATATCGAGGCTGGGGGAGAAGGCGCTACCCTTATTTAAGCTCCTCAAACGCTCCGGGCCGTTTACTTGGACGGAGGAAGCTGAGCGTGCCCTCACTCAGTTGAAGGCGTATCTCAGCTCTCCCCCGGTTCTGGTCGCCCCGGAGCCAAATGAACCCTTACTACTCTACTTAGCGGCGACCCCGCAAGTGGTTAGTGCGGCGTTGGTCGTGGAGCGCGATGAGGACAATCCTCATTCCGCGCACCCCCACCCTGTGCAGACTTGGCCCGGGAGAGAGCAGGGAGGAGAGGCCCCCGAGCCGAACGGTGGCCCAAGGCCCCCGACGACCGGAGTTGGCCCTCTGCCCGCTTGTCAGACGGTGCTAGGAGCCCCCGACCCCCAGGAAGGCCCTGAGGCCACTGTGGGAAGGCCGCACCTATCGCCCTTTGACCCCGAGGCTAACCCTGTGCTGACTCGACCCGGGAAAGAGCAGGGAGAAGAGGCCCCCGAGCCGAACGGAGGTCCAAGGCCCCTGACGACCGGAGTTGGCCCTTTGCCCGCTTGTCCGACGATGCCAGGAGCCCCCGACCCCCAGGACGGCCCCGAAGCCACTGTGGGAAGGCCGCCCCTGTTATCCTCCGACCCCGAAGTCATCAGCACAGAAGACAAGTGCGCCCCGCGAGGCTGATTGGACGAAGAGTGCCCCAGGGATGCGGCCCCTAGCGAAGAGGATCGGCCCCACCGAAAGGTGCAGCGGCCCGTCTACTTTGTTAGTGAGGCCCTCCGGGATGCCAAAACCCGATACCCTCAGGCCCAGAAGATGCTTTACGCTATTCTGATGGCCTCGAGGAAACTGCGCCATTATTTCCAGGCGCATCGGGTCACTGTGGTTACGTCTTACCCCCTCGGTCAAATCTTGCATAATCGAGAGGGTACAGGACGGGTGGTGAAATGGGCAATCGAACTTTCTGAGTTCGATTTGCACTTTGAACCACGCCACGCTATCAAGAGCCAGGCCCTCGCCGATTTTGTGGCAGAGTGGACCCCGGCTCCCGAGCCCGTCTCGATCCCCGAGGCCAGCACGGACCCCTCGCAGCTGCCTCACACCGCCCACTGGGTAATGCAGTTCGACGGCTCCCTGTCTCTTCAGGGCGCCAGTGCGGGGGTCACGTTGACCTCTCCGAGTGGAAACGTCCTCAGATACTTGGTCCGCCTCGACTTTCGAGCGACCAATAATATGGCAGAGTACGAGGGACTCCTTGCCGGACTCAGAGTGGCAGCTGGACTGGGGATCCGCCGCCTCCTGGTGTTAGGCGACTCCCAGCTGGTCGTTAACCAAGTCTGTAAGGAGTACCGGTGCTCTGACCCGCAGATGGACGCCTACGTACGCCAAGTACGGCGTATGGAGCGCCATTTTGATGGGATTGAGCTTCGGCATGTGCCCAGACGGGATAACATGATGGCCGACGAACTCTCACGGCTCGCGTCCTCGCGAGCCCAGACCCCACCGGGCGCCTTTGAAGAAAGGCTTGCCCAGCCGTCGGCGCGACCCGACCCCTTAGGGGAGACGGATGCGCCTGACCGGCCCCCGAGGCCCGTCGGAGTCCAGGCCTCGGGACCCGAGGGGAGTGCTCCCAGCTCCCTTAGATTGATTGCTTGGATCGCCGAGATCCAAGCATACCTCACAGATAAGACTCTACCCGAGGACCGCGAAGGGAGTGAACGCGTCCATCGCATCTCCAAACGCTACGTGCTGGTAGAAGGGACCCTCTATCGGCGCGCGGCTAATGGAGTCCTCCTGAAGTGCATTCCTCGGGAACAAGGCGTTGTGCTTCTTGCCGATATCCATGAAGGCGAATGCGGAGCCCACTCCGCCTCGCGCACCTTGGTTGGTAAAGCTTTTCGCCAGGGTTTCTATTGGCCGACAGCTCTCAATGATGCGGTCGACCTGGTCCGGCGATGTAGAGCGTGTCAATTCCACGCCAAGCAAATCCATCAGCCGGCCCAGGCCCTGCAGACCATACCACTTTCGTGGCCATTTGCTGTCTGGGGACTCGATATCCTGGGACCGTTTAGGCGGGCCCCGGGCGGGTTTGAGTATCTGTATGTCGCGATCGACAAGTTCACTAAGTGGCCCAAGGCTTATCCGGTCGTCAAGATCGATAAGCACTCCGCACTTAAGTTCATTAAGGGCATCACGGCCCGGTTTGGAGTGCCTAACCGTATTATTACGGATAATGGCACCCAATTCACTAGTGAACTCTTCGGCGACTACTGCGAAGACATGGGCATCAAGCTCTGCTTCGCCTCACCTGCCCACCCCAGAAGCAATGGCCAAGTGGAGCGCGCCAATGCGGAAGTCCTCAAAGGCCTTAAAACCAAGACCTTCAACATACTCAAGAAGCACGGCGATTCATGGATCGAGGAGTTGCCAGCGGTGCTCTGGGCAAACCGAACTACACCAAGCCGAGCAACCGGGGAAACGCCTTTCTTCCTCGTCTACGGCGCGGAAGCGGTTCTCCCATCCGAGCTCACCCTGAGGTCTCCTCGGGCCACCATGTACTGCGAGGCTGATCAAGATCAGCTTCGCAGAGATGACCTCGACTACTTGGAAGAGCGAAGGCGGCGCGCGGCCCTCCGAGCCGCGCGCTACCAGCAGAGCCTGCGGCGCTACCATCAGCGTCACGTCCGGGCCCGATCACTCTGCGTCGACGACCTCGTCCTACGCCGCGTCCAAACGCGTGCTGGATTGAGCAAGCTTTCACCAATGTGGGAGGGTCCGTATCGAGTGGTCGGCGTCCCCCGGCTGGGCTCCATACGGCTGGCCACGGGCGACGGCACTGAGCTGCCTAACCCGTGGAACATCGAACGCCTTCGTCGCTTCTACCCCTGAGGGGGGTCGGGTGTCAGGTTTCGGGCTCGGGCCAACCCCGCACCCCCTCGGGCGTGCAGGGTTGGCCGGGGGCTGCCACACATGCACATTCTTATTTCTCTTATTTCAGTATTTCAATAAAAGCAGTTTCAATTTCCTAAAGGCTGTATCTGTGCTGTTTTTTCCTTTTGAAGAATCTTGACTTGAAATAGGTCACTCGTGCTCAATCCTGCCCTCGGGGGCTCGGGTCGGCTAAAATCGCCAAACGGGGCCCAGAACCGAGCCGTGCCCCGGGGCGTGGTGAACTCCGGGGGGGAATCGGCAAAAGCCCACAATCGGGTCACCCATAACCCTCGGTCACCACGTTCCCGGCCTGGCCAGTCTCGACATGTGGATCTCCCCAGGCACTAGCCCCGACCCGCGCCTTTTGAGGACTAGGACCTGGGCACGAACCCTTAATCAAGCTAAGACACAAAAGGGCCACGGCACAGATCATCCTCATCTCATACACACAGCAAGATGAAATTGACACAAAAATTTCTTCATTTTTGATTACAGATTAAGTTGATCTATACAAAAAAGAGGCCCGAAGGCCTTAGAAGAAAGAAAAGAAGAAAAAACTGAAGAATGGCGGGGGTCTGGGGGCTTAATCCAATGCGCCCGGGTCGCCGGCCTCGTCGTCACTGTCGTCTGCACCACCGGCATTGCCCTCCTCGTCGGAGTTGGGGGCGAACGCGAGCCGAGGGGCCGAGCCCTCGAAGCTGTCGACGATATGGTCGGCGGCATCCCGGACCTGCGCGCGCGCGCGGTCCTCGGTCCCAGGAGGGAACTCATCCAGCGCCATCCATGGAGAGAAATTGGGGTCCCTGGCCTGGTAACTCGCCAGGACGAGCTCCACCGCTCCTTGGGCGAGGTCCCTCGAGGATGACTTAATTGTCTTCTCGAGCTCCTCGGGGAGCCGTTGGAGAGCCCCGGCCATCTTCGAGAGGCGCTGGGCGAGACCTCCCTGGTTGGCGGCGTACTTTACGATCCGCCCTCTCCAGAGGCCCACTTGCCGACCGGCGCAATCTAGGCGGGAGACGGCGTCCCAAAGCATGCCGGGCCCAACCTCGCCTGCCAAGCGGAGGGCTTCGACCTCCCCAGCGGACGAGTCCAGCGCGCCCTGCAGATCGGCGATGGTGTGTTCGGCAGCTGCGAGGCGGGCGGCTAAGTCGCTTTCGCCCGCGGCCGCCCCGCCGCTGCGCGCCCTCGCGTCCAGCTCCTTCGCCCGCGCCTCGAGCTCAGCGGCCCGTTGGTTCAGTGCGGCCCTCTCGGCGCGGGCACCTTACAGATTACGGCGCGCCTGCTCCTCCTGCGCTGCCTCGCGGAGGGATAGGCTGTCCGCCAGCTGTTGCGCCGCGGCCTCGGCCCCCTCGAGAGCTCGCTCCCGCTCGGTGAGCGCGTCCTCGCGGAGGCGGAGCGCGAGCTCTTCTTCGGCGCAGGCAGCCTCGTGCGCCGCCAGCGTTGCTTCCCGGATGGTGACGGCGGCCTCGCGGTCCGCCAGATCCCTCTCCACGACGCAGGCGCGCTCTTCCAGCGCCATGGCGCGCGCCTCAAGGGCCTCTTCGCGCCGCCGGGACGCTGCTTCGGTCTCCGCCGCCCGCTGTTCTCGGGCAGCGGCAGCGTCAAGCACCCCCTGGGCGGCGTCGAGCTTCTTCCCTAGCTCCGCCTCCCAGCTCCCGTATTGAAGGCGGAGGGTGTCCTGCGCCTCGTTCATCACGGTGGTGGCAATGAGGGCAGCCCCCCGCTCCTCCTCCACTTCCTTGGCGATCTCCGCCAGCACCTTCTTACGGGTTTCAAGCTCCGAGACGTGCCGGCGGTGAGCCTTACGGCCCACCTCCACCATGGCCTCCACCGAGCGTCGCCCCTCTTCGACACGCGCCCACGCGGCGTCGAGCTCCGCCCGCTCTGCCTGCAGGGCCTCCACCTGGGCACTTAACCCATCCAACACCGTGGTGTTTGCGGCGGCCAAGGCCTGCAGAAGGGGCTCTGCGTTCAGTGGGGCGATAGAAGGCGTGGGGAAGAGCCGCCTTGGAGAGGATGCCATGCGGCTCGGGCCACCGATGGAAGTGCCGGACTCGGGGATGTCCCCCGGACCCGGTTGGTCCTGAGCGTCGCCCGAGGGAGTGGGCCCAAGCGACGCGCCCGCAGCCTCGTCGCCAGCTGCCCCGGAAGCTGTCGCCTGAGCGTCGCCCGAGGGAGTGGGCCCAAGCGACGCGCCCGCGGCCTCGTCGCGAGCTGCTTCGGAAGTCGCCAACGCCTCGTCCTGGCGAAATCCGGCTTTCTCCCGAGCGGCTTCCTCGGCCTGGCGGGCTCGGGCGGCCTCCTCCCGAACGGCTTCCTCGGCCTGGCGGGCCCGGGCGGCCTCCTCCCGAGCGGTTTCCTCGGCCTGGCGGGCCCGGGCGGCCTCCTCCCGAGCGGTTTCCTCGGCCTGGCGAGCCCGGGCGGCCTCCTGGGCGGCCTCCTCGGCTTCCCGTAGGCGATCCGCGGCCTCTCGCCGGTCAGATTCCCGCCTCCGGGCCTCTGCGGCCGCCGGATCCTCGGCCTCAGACTGGCCGGGCTTGGAATGGCGGGAGGGACGCGACGGGATCTCGCTGAAACAAAAGAAAAGACCAGAAGACGAACAAGATGGGTGAGTGAAAACTCGCGTTGAGAGAATGAATACAGCCGCGATGGGTGAGAGACGAACCTGCGAGGGGGTCGGTTAAACGACCACTTTGGAGGGGAAATGAGGTTTCCCCGAGATGGTTCTGTCTCCCCCATCTTGCGGAACCGCTTCTTCTCGCGCTCCCCCTCGGGCTGCGATGTCGGCACGGCCCCCTCCGGGCGCCTGCTGCTGGCGCGCACCGCCCCGCCCCCTCGGGGAGGAGATGGGGGAGGTGTTCCTCCCTGCTTCCTCTTCCCCCGGGCGTCGGCAGGGCGGCTGCTCCCCGGGCCCCTGTCGCGGGACCCAGAAGCACGACCCCCTCCCGGGGTAGATCATTCCCCCCTGCGGCTCCCGCCTGCGCCGTCGTGGCCCTTTGGAGCTCGCTCCTCTGAGGCCCCGACCGCCATCATAATGGATAGGATGGAGGCGCGGTCTGGATCGCTGCAGAGGGGGAGGATTCCTTGGGGAATGAGGGACGCCTCCACGGAGTTGAGATTCAGCACCCGTTGGACCAATATCTTGAAGTCCTCAGGAGCCCAGTCCCATCTCACTCCCAGGTGGGTCCTCATGAAGTCTTCGGACCCGGTGTACTCCCAGGCGCCCCGAGCGCGCCGCTGGAGCGGCGCAATCCGACGACGGAGGTAGTCGCCGTACACCATGGCCCCTGTGAGCCCCTGGGATCGCAGGCCCGCCAGGCGGTCGAGGACGGCGTCATAGCCATCCCCCAGATCTACCGGCGCCCGCCAGCTGGAGGCCTGCGCCGGGGGCTGGCTCGGAAGTCGGAGGCGCACTTCGTCGGCAAGGGGGGTGTAGAACCAGTCGCTCTTCCAGTCGTCCCACTTCTTGCGGAGGGCGCAGGGGATGTAGCGGTTCAGCACCGGCCCCCGTGGCTGGAAGTAGCAGCCACCAACTACCGATGGCGGCGACACCGACTGCACGGTGAAGAACCACCGGAACAGCCGAAGAGATGGGCGCACCCCAATGAACATCTCGCACAGATGCGCGAAGATGGCCAATGTCATCACCGCGTTGAGGGTGAGGTGCACCATCTGGAGATCGTAGAACTCCAGAACATCCATGAAGAAAGAAGAAAATGGCGGAACCAGCCCTGCCATTGCAAAGGGGAGAAAGAAGACGGACCGCCCCGGGTAGTCTGGCGCCGGGCGTCCCTCGCCCAGCGTGACTATCTCCCGGCCGGTGGCAGATTCCGGCATGAAGCGGCGCGGCAGCCCAGCCTGCCTCTCGCTCACGATGCGGGAAGGCGGCAGCACGCTACCATCGAGCAGAGCGGAGCCCCGTGCCATGGCGCCGGAGAAAGAGAAGATTAAGAGCGAGCGCGTGTGGCGAAGGTAGGGCACAGGAAAGAAGGAGTTAGGGCGCAAGCGGCGAAGACAAGGGGAATAATGGCGAAAGGAAGGAAACAGATCCCTTCCTCAGTGCCTTTATACTCTTGCCAACGCTGTGCCCGGCTCCTCGCTTCTCGCGCCCACTATTTCGCCCCCTCGTTTCTCGCGCCCACGCTTCCACTAATCCCATTCGCCCGCTTGCGGCGCATGAGGTGGATATGCGGTTGTGGCAGTCGAGATAGATCATATCGTGCGCGCGTTAATTACGCTCGCCGACCGAAGCGACGTTACCATATCTCCAGACGAAACGAATCGCCATGTCCAGATTCGTGTGCTACTCGAGTAATGTGACAGTCTTGAAGAGACCGCTCATTATTGACAGCCGAGTTACCATTGCCGATGTGCGTGATTTGTGGCCGTTGGGTTTCTGCCCAACTGTGGAGACCGGTCCCCACCTGTCACCAGGCCTTAGGAAGTGGCGTTACGCCCGACCGCTTCCCTCGAGGAGGGCGATCGCCCTGGCATAACGCCGGGGGCTACTGTCGGTGACATGGGACCGGGAGTATCATGACTAGAGGCTTGAGGCAGACACAATCGCCCACGTGGCCTGGCACCGTCAGGGGGCGTCGGGCCCGAGGGTGATGTGTTCGCCCTCCTCTTTACCGGGAGTATCATGACTTAGAGACTTGAGGCAGACACGATCACCCACGTGGCCTAACTCCCTCGGGGGGGGGTCGGGCCCGAGGGTGATACGGCCGCTCTTCTCTTTGTCTCCCCAAGGGGTCGGGCCGCTCCCGTCTCGGCCCCGAGGGCCGAAGCGCCCCGACCCCTTGTGGGTTTTGCGCCACGTATATGGGGTAGGTGAGTATGGCGGGGCTCACCTAACCACATTTATTGCAGTTTTGAGGAGCGCGTCACGCCGCATGTATCGCAGTACAGCACGCTCGTTTATCCGGTCTGTGACCAGTCACAGACCGGTCAGATCATGGGTTAGGTGGCGACAGGCGGTCTGACGCACGCCTCGCCCCATCCCGTCAGGACGAGAGCCTCCAAGCACTCGTCCCTAGCTGGAGCCGGCGTGTTAGCTCCTGGAGATGGCACGTTGGTTCCGGTCAGATGTATGCCAGGCTTCATCCTAACCATTACAGGCAAGATATTGTATGAAGAAGAGCGAACATGCAGATTGTTAAACTGACACGTGGTGGACAAGAATGACCGATTTGTGACCGGTCTGACAATGGTCAAGTCATCAGCAGACAGCCATCTTCCCACGTCGCGCCTGCCTCCGGCGGAAGTGGAGGTAGGTATGGGCCGTCCCGTCAGAAGGTCATTCGGACGGCGGCGATGCAAATCTCCGTCTGTTAATGAAGAGAAGTCAAATTGGAAGAAAGAGAGGGGGAGATGGTGCATGTGGTATCCCCTTAAGATATAAAAGGAGGACCTTGCCCACTTAGAGGGGGGATTTGGACTTTTCCAGATTGGGAACCCAGAACGAGGGAGAGGCTGGCTCATACTTTGTAGTTCCTTCATACACGAATCCACCAAAACACAGGAGTAGGGTATTACGCTTCTCAGCGGCCCGAACCTGTATACATCGCCGGCGTCTTGTGTGCTTCCTGTCTCGCGAACCTTCCACAGATTGGGAGCTTAGAGTCTCACCCAGGGTCCCCGGCCGAACCGGCAAAGGGGGGCCAGCGCGGTCTCCCGGTGAGGAGCCCCACGCTCCGTCAGAGGGAGTAGTTTTGAGCAATTGTTCCTGCACATTGACGGACCTAGAAATTTCCTAGAGGCTGATTTCCCTTAATTATATATTACTCCGTAGTACACATTGACAGAACTAGGAGAAAAGCTTTAGCACCGGATACATAAACGGACCTAGCTGAAAACTGTAGTACTGTATTCTCATGATGTAACACTCTGAAATTTCAGGTTTTGTATTCGGTGTATTTCGATTGGTCGTGAGATGGTGAGGAATCGATGATATAATTCGAACTATTTTACTGGAGAAATTACCTAAGCTACTCTTTGTTGAGTGGTGACCTCGAGTTTATTCTTAAAAAAGGCGCACAGATTATTGGAGAAAATACCTTAAGCAACTTTATGTTATTGAGTTAATTGGATTCATGCCATTACAATTTTATTGATTTGAATAAAATGTCATTACTATTAACGAAATCGGGGTGGATACCATTACATTATTTTGAAATTATAGCTATGTCACTTCGTTCTGTCAATACCTCCGTCAGATCCAACGGGCCATGAGCATTGGCTGACTGGTCATCTTCTCCCCCCACCCACATCCTCCTCGCATGTTCTAGGGTCAGGCAGCGGCGGCAACAATGGGGTGTTGGTGGTGGCTTGTGGTAAGCAGGACAGCGACGAGCAAGATGGACAAGATGGTGCACAAGATTCCTCATTTCCTTGTTGCAGTCAGTCTTGGCCCTCAAATCACGCTTGCCTTGTGGAGGTGGTGCACAACGTGGCTCAAGCTCACTGGTCATGGAGCTGAGGGCGTCACACTGCGATTTGCGCATCTGGCGATGGTGGTTCTCTGAGCCTGTGTCCTCGGGGAGGTCGAGTGGGATTTTGTAGATCAGACTCGCTCGCATCTGTGCTAGACTTTCTTTAGAAATTTTGAGGTCTTTTTTATAGTGCTTGTTTGCTTAGGCACATATTGAGCCGAAAGTTGGATATTAGAAAGAGTTTTGACTCTTTGCTAAGATTTGCTTGGTTGCTTCGCATGCATGCGATCTCTGACAAGCCATCTGTAGATGTCAAGATTGCCACCAATGTATTGCCCTACAGCCATCCGCCCTCAAGCTCAACCCCCTATAGCTTCGTGCAGTCTCATCCAACTCCTTGCGTCCACAAGAAGATTCGAGAACAAGGAGGAAGAAGATGTGTTGATAGAAGTCATGACGGAGTGACATGTTTCTAATTTTTGAAAAGTACAATGGAATCCACCTGGTTCATGAATACTAATGATAATTTTTAAATCCGATACATTTATAATGACATGGATTCAATTAACCCTATGTTATTACCTTGACGGCTTGACCGCTCGACTCTATACTTTGTCAAAAATTAGAAGGAAAGTAGGGACTGAAATGAAAAAGGTCCCGACGAACCCCTACCGTCCGATCCGGCTCCCATCTATATATTCCACTCGCTCCCCCACCTCACAGCTCTCATCCAAGTCTAGGGTTTCATCCTCCTCCTCCTCCTCCGCCGCCGCCTCCCTCCTCCCCCACCTCCACTCTCCACTCCAATGGCGACTCACACGCAGATCAGCAAGAAGCGCAAGGTAAGGCTCCGATCGAGACCTATCCATTCCAGAGCAGTCTCGATCTCGTCACCCATGGATTTCGAGATTTGATGCGCCCTTTTTTTTGGCTCGCAGTTCGTGGCGGATGGGGTGTTCTTCGCGGAGCTGAACGAGATGCTGACGCGCGAGCTCGCGGAGGACGGCTACTCCGGCGTCGAGGTCCGCGTCACCCCCATGCGCACCGAGATCATCATCCGCGCCACCCGCACCCAGAACGTCCTCGGTGAGTTCGTGAGTTCGTGGCATTTCTGATCTGGGCAGCGAGGCGATTCCGTGCGATTTATCCCGGGTGCGCGATCTGATGCTTTGGATGAATGCGATTTCAGGCGAGAAGGGGAGGAGGATCCGCGAGCTGACGTCCGTGGTGCAGAAGCGGTTCAACTTCCCGGAGAATGGCGTCGAGCTCTACGCCGAGAAGGTGAACAACCGCGGCCTCTGCGCCATCGCCCAGGCCGAGTCGCTCCGCTACAAGCTCCTCGGTGGCCTCGCCGTCAGAAGGTTGTGCTCCATCCTGAAACTCGCGTTCCTTAGATATTGGTATAGCAGCATGTCATCTTCACAGCAACCGGCTGCTTGTTCGTGCCAGAATTGTGTTCGATGATGACTGAGATCAATTACCGCTCCTCTATTGCATTTTCATATGCTGTGGTTGAGACTGCTTCTCTTCCGCGGTTTGCTGCTTTAGAGGGATATATGATTGTTTATTGTAGCTGTTTTTTTTATGCTCGAGTGAAGGTTGTGTTTGCATTTGTTCTATGTCATCTATAAAGCAAATAGGTCACTATTGTACCAACTTTGTGTCGGAAGATGACTAGATTATTTGAGCTAACTAGGTACTCTACTGAGAAGTGTTGACAATTGGCTTCTAATGTGTGATCCTGTTGGGCACATTAGTTTAATTTTAGTCCCTTTTTACTTCAAATATAAAAATATACAATATTTCGCTCCTCTTCTGCAGGTAGCTTTAGAGGGCTATGATCATTTATTATACCTGTTGTTTTCTGTACGAGTAAAGGTTGTTTGCATTTCTTCTATGTCATCTATAAAGCAAATAGGTCACCATGTACCAACTTTGTGTCGGAAGATGACTAGATTACTTGAGCCAACTAGGTAGTCTCTGCTGAGAAGCTTTGTTAATTGGCTTCTAACGTGTGATCCTGTTGGCCACATTTAATTTTAATCTCTTTTACTTCCAATCTAAAATAGCTTGTACTGTTTAGGATGTTCTCTACAAGCATGCTTTGTTTCTCTTTATGTATTTTGATTTTTGTCTGACTAAATTTGTTGTTTCTTTTGCCAGGGCGTGCTATGGTGTGCTCAGGTTTGTTATGGAGAGTGGTGCTAAGGGCTGTGAGGTACTCTCATGCAAAACGAAAGCTGTATGGTTTTGCTTGGATTCCTGCTCTATTTATGTATTGATTTGCTGTTCTTTGGTTTACAGGTTATTGTGAGTGGGAAGCTTAGGGCTCAGCGTGCTAAATCCATGAAGTTCAAGGACGGATACATGATTTCTTCTGGTTATCCTGTTAACTTGTATATTGACTCTGCTGTTAGACATGTTCTTCTGAGACAGGTTTGTACATAAAATCCATCCGTTTGAATAAAATGTTGCTGTCTCCTTGTGATAGCTTGAATTTTTTTCTTAGAAGCTGCTTCTTGTTTTCAGGGTGTGCTGGGTATTAAGGTCAAGATTATGCTTGATTGGGATCCGAAGGGCAAGCAAGGACCAATGACTCCTTTACCGGATCTTGTTACCATCCATGCCCCTAAGGATGAGGATGAGTTTTCAAAGCCTCTTACAGCTGAGATCCCAGTTGCTGCTTAAATAGAATAAGTTTAGGTGATCTGATGCATGCGCTTCATGTTTTTTTCAGTTATGTAATGTTCATTATTAACATTATTACTAGTAAAGAGTTCTAGTTTTTAAGTTGCAAACATCAGCAACTAATACAAGATTCGTCACTATTAATTTCTTCCTGGTGCTCAGTAACATTTATGGTGTGTCTCACTTTCTAGTTCCTGATATATTTCTCATTTTTTTACATGAGATTAGTATAGTAGGTAATCATTCTGCCCACTGTATATGCTTCATCCTGCAGGATAGTGTGTATCGGCTTAACGCTTTTTTGTGCGTCTTGTGCCAAAAGTGTTTCCTGCTATATTGATCTGGGGAAAGTGGGCAGTTGGGTTAAGCTTTTGTGCTTTTTTCAACAATCATTTTCCTCTCATTTATCTCTACATATTTTTATATTATGACATTATGTCTGTTTTGGTGATCTGTAAATTGCATTCTTGCTTTATTTATTCCTTATTGTGCTTCTGTAGCTTTTAGTTTTCTCTCTAGATAGCAGTACCAAAGAAATGTTTTACTTTTTCATGGATTTTACATTTGTTTTTTCCGTTGTCATGTTACCCTGCAGGATAGTGTGTATCGGCCTAATGCCTTATGCTATGCATTTTTTGCCGAAAGTGTTTCCTGCTATATCAATTAGAGGAAAGTGGGCAGTTGGGTTAAGCTTATTCTGTTTTCTCCAACAATCATTTTCCTCTCATTAGACCTGAAACAGATTTGTTTGTTGTTTGTATGGCAGTGTCATGAAACTTTTATCAACTTCGGTTGTCTAGAACTCATTGCATGCAGGACTAGTATAAATGGAGCTGCACATACAATTTCATTGTACATGCTGCTTAAACTTTCCTGCTAAACCAGTTTTGGGAAAAATGGGCAGTTGAGTTCGGCCAATTTATCTATGGTTTCCTCAACAATCATTTTTCCCACATGTTATCAATGTTGATGTTGAGTCTTCGCTTGCTTTTCTATTCCTAGCTTGTATCTTCTAAACAGCAGGATTTTTGTATCGGCAGCATGATTCAATATGTGCTTTGCTACCGAGCTGTTTAATTCTGGATTGTAACTTGTAAGCTGTACAATTCTTTGTTTATACCACCCCAGGCCACGTTTCCTTCGCCCTGGTTGTCCTTGTCATTAGGTTTTGCATCAAAGTCGTCTTCCCGTGCATTAGTAGTGTACTGTTCAGCTAACATGATGCGAATATCACTAATCACTTCATAGGGGTTGTCACTTATCAGTGGACTCCGGGCATGCGTGCTTGTGTTTTTGCTTCTCTCATCTCTCACGAGGTACTGGCTTATAATGGCTTCTCGTTTAGTACTACAAATTTTTAGTTCTGTCGTTGCAGATGAGTGATTGGTACCATGTGTCGTTTCATTTTCAATATCCAATGTAAAGATGGATTCAAATATGAATGTGAGCCTTTGCAATTATAATACCCTGGCTAGCACGCCTGATTTCGCACTTGAGTTTGATATTGATTGTTGAATACGAGTGTTAGCATCAGCATTTAGGGGACGTGTCCTTGGTCGAACTCGAATATCAGTGATTGCCAATTCGTAGCTACTGACTAATGTTATTATAGGTAGGTACGTAATCTAAACAATAAAAATTGATGAATGTAAAACCATTACCCTTGTATTCTTTTTGATCCAAAAACGAAGATCAAAGCACTAGAAAATTCAAGTTGATAACAAAATCTAATGTAAAACCATTGCCCTTGTATTCTAAGTGATCGAAAAACGAAGATAAAAAACACTAGAAAACCAAAAGTTACTGATAAAATCTACCGGCATAGCTATGTTCTGAATCTTTGGATACAGTGCCGTATACTGGAGAACATCATTATGCATTTATGCGGTATTTCGTTCGACATCTCTGCACTGCAAACGGCTACGGTACCTAAATGGAGCAAGAAAGCAAACTCTTAACACAGGACGCAGTAGTAAGCTGGTAGACCAGCTAAATACAGCCATCTACTTAATTAAAAAAAAACCAAATTAAGATTAGATTAGGAGTACAATGGATAAGCAGTCTTAGCCCCCTAAGGGGCAGCACAACTGCATGCCTAACAAGTTAAAAACACCCTTACAAGTTACAGCCACTGCCATACAATAACTTAACAAAGTTAAAAATCATCCTCACGAGTTACAGCCATTGCAAATAAGAATAGCCGCTGCACTGCACTATGCAGACTGCTCCTACCACACGGCGAGCCCAAATCTTAACTCTGGATGGGCTCGCCGTGCCACACCTTAGGACGGGCGCGCACGCTTGCCGTTGCCGCTGACGCCGCCGCCACCGCCGTTGCCGCCGCTGCAGGAGGGGCACTTGTACTGCTTGATGTGCTCCGCCTTGGCCGGGGTGATCTTGACGCACTTGCCGTGGAACCACTTCTCGCAGATGTCGCAGCAGATCCAGAACTCGTCGGCGCCGTAGCTCTCCCCGCACGCGCCGCACAGCGTCTCCCCGTGCTCCTCCTCCCTACCGCCTCCTCCGCCGCCACCGCCGCCTTCCTCGTCGTCCGGGCCGCCTTCCTCCTCGCGGCCTTCGTTCTTCACTGGGGGCTGGGGCTGCGGCTTTGGCTGCTTCGCCCGAGGCTCAGAAGACTTCTGCTTTCAGAACGGCATATGATTAAGATTTTTAAAAAAATGTTAAAAGGATTGATTTGGTGAAAGAAAAACAACGAAACACACTGAACAGATCAACAATAAGGAAATGACAAAGCGCTGAGCATTATGAAGGATTTGCATGGTGTATTGGTGTCTGAGATTGGTCACACAAGCAAGAGTCATGCATGGTATGAGTACAATTCAGGAGAATGGGCCGTACCGTTTTATTGCTGGATTTTGATTTACTATTGCTGTGGTTATTAGCACTCGGTGGCTTGGCTTTACTCTTCCCACTAACAACTTCAAAAATCGTGGGAAGATCATTAATCATACCAAACAGGCGCTTCCTGCACAACAACAGCAGAGTGTCAGTAACACATGACAGGTCAAACATAGGTACAAAGCGGCAAATATTCAAGAACATCATTTCTCAATTAAAGTCATTAAGGCATGCGATAAACATTAACCACTTAACCATGTGCATCATTTCCATTAATACCGAAACACTCCCAAGACACTAACATCACAGATAAAACCAGAAGATTACCAACTAGAAAACATATATTAAACTTCAAACATGAATATGTACCAAGCAGAACAGCTGAGAGCTGGCTCTTTTAGGTAACTCTAGATCTTTGTGAAACAAACCGTAGAATTACAGAATGAAATTAAGCAATCCATACATACAAGTACCATTATAGCATGTTAAAATGTTAGCAAGACTATTCTTCAGTCTGTAATAGAAAATTTTACTCCACGCTCATGCTGAGTCACTCTATTAGTGAGGCAAAAGATTCCCAGAGGATGGACACCTACCCATTCCGGATTTTATTTAAGCACCATTACTACTAGTAGTATACAACAATATTTACCCCTTCTTTTTTTTCCTTGATGCTATGATACTAAAACTGAGTCTATCTGATTAAGGCTTAAATACTGCATGTGTGGTGAATGCATGAGCAAAGTAGGATCTAAAAAAAAAAAAGGCACATGAAGCACCATAACTAGGTAAGAGAAGTATAGATATAGGAAGGATGAGATACCTGTCATTTTTATCAAATCCGAACCGAGCACCAAAGTAAAATGCAACAGAAAGTAACCATGCATCACTGTGCACTGCAACCATGGACAGCCAATCTTTTTCCTGCATCCCATCTCGTGCAAAGTTAATGCCCAATGCTGGCTCTGGGAGCTCAGGTGGCACCTCTTCTGCGGGCAAATTTACTTCCCAATGCTCATTGGGAAACCCATAAAGGCACAAGTTTTCCTTTTCTGCAGAAAGAGAAACGCATGGTTATGTATGGCTGGACAAATATATTAGTTAAACGCTTATGAGTGCTCAAATATCAGGTCAGCATAGGTGTACTAGGAGAAAATGGTGCCCACTGGTCAGAATTTGAGTATGACTTAGCTAAAGTAAGCTGAAATATGCATCTCATCTTGTTCAAATAAGGTCACCTTTGAAGTATAATCAAACAAACCTTTAGAGCCAACGGTGGTTTTCCTAACGACGGTTGTAACATAGGAGAAACGGGTGGGCTTGCAAAACAATAATTCAACTAAGGCTCAAAAGATATGAGAAAAGTATCCAAGTTTAGGGTATTTGCTACAATTTACTATCCGAAAACATGTAGATCAATCTGTTACAAAGTGCTATGGCTTAGGAAGAAACATGTTGCACATTTATAAAAACAGGTGGAACCCAACTTATTAAGAAATTTAGTGGTTGAAATCAAATAGCCGCAAGTGAAACCACTTGTCAATGAATTTCTTCTTCCATACCTTCACGGCATATATATGAACTCAAAATAAGCATGACTCAAGCTCACCAAAATTATCATTTTGCTGCTCCATTGCCATGAGAATAGACTCTTCAATATAAGACCCTATTTCCTAACCAAATGCTTCAAGCAGTGTTTCCACTAGCCAGTTCATGGATATTGGACATTAAATGACAAGTAGTTGATGTAATTCACCAAACAAAGGCCCAATCCACACAAGGACAACTTTCATTATTTGGGAACAACTGAGGATCTTCACTGCACAATGCCCTCCCCTGACCTCCTCCACGTTCCACAGTAAGGTGTTCAGAGCATTTATTAGTCTTACAGGCTTCAATGGACCAAGCAGTACAGTGTGCAGAGAGTGGTGTTGTGATGGTCTAATGTAAAGAAGAAAGCAGAGATAATGACACGAGGCAGCATGATGTCAGCAACACGATGTTTCAACAGAGGTTAAATTGAGGATAGGATGGGTGAATGCTGCCGGTTATAGGATCAAATGCTGGGTCTTTGTTGTGGGATCAAAATCAATCACACACCACCACCACCATCCAGTGGATCCCCACGGGCCACAGCACCGCTCTTGGCTGTATGCAACAGTGGAGCTGTACTGTACCCCATGTTTAGCCAAGAACCATTGGGATCACAACCCGCTGGTCACAACACCAACTGCCCAGCCACCGGCTTACTTCTGTACTCCTACTACACACCACAAGCAGCATTGCTTGCAGCAAAGCCAGCAAGGTTGACCTCCTCCTACCATTGTAGGCCTGTGACATGTGCTCCCAAGAATCCCAGAAACCACATCAACCCCCCATTATTTAGGCCACAAGAATCAAACCCCACCTACCAAACAGGACCCCACTAATGCTGCTGAACCCAACAACCAAAAATCCCAAACTCAAATGTAGCAGCAGCCTCCACAGATTGTGGCGCCTTCCAGGCCAAGTGCTACTGCTTCTTCCCTTGGTCCATTTCACTGCCAAGCTACTAGTCTACTGCTACCTGCTATAGCTTTCATGGCCTCATGAGTGTGAAGTTGAAGGTCTCACTCTCACATTCTCACTGGAAGTGTCGGTTTAGGTTAATCTCAACCGTCCATTACCCACTAAACCCCCACGAATTAGGGCATTTGATTCGAATTCTGACTTCCGAGAGCTTCACGTACTGACGCGTATTCTGCTTAACTACTAGTAGTACTCGTGTATTCAAAACGAGACACAGATTCAAACCGTCGGATTCAAAAAATAAACCGGAGATTTGCGCGGAATTCTACTGCAGCGCATAAATCCGCAGCGAGCTAAGCGCATTCGTGGACGAAACAAATGCGTTCCCTGTACAAATTCCAACGCGCATCGAAAGCGAAAGGCAGGAAAAAAAAAACAGAAGCGGGAAAAAGAAATTCCACTCACCCGGGTCGCATTGCCGGAAGAAATCCTCCACATCTGCAGCGAGAAAAAACCACACCAAACCAATCAGCGAACCATCCTACAACCCCAGAAAAAAAAACCAAAAAAAAAACTCCCCACTAACATAACAGCATAAAAAAAAAATCTCGAAACGGTCCGCATCTAGAAAAACCTCCGGCTGCGGCGGCGGCGGCGGCGGCGCGTACCTGCGGTGAGCGCGCGGACGAGGCCGGCGCGGCGGCCCTTGAAGTCGCGGAAGACCTCCTCCACCGTTCGCGGGTTGTACTGCGCGTCCATTTTTTTTTCTCGTCGCCGGAGGAGGAGCTGGGGTGTGTGCTGCGCCGCGTTTTATTCTGACATTATTTGTTTTTTTTTTGGTATCTTTTGGAGGGGGAGGGGTTTAAAAGAGAGAAGAGAGGAGGGGGAAGCGGACGCGAGGGGGAGGGAAGGCGACTTAAGTGGTTGGATTGGAGAGAACGGGGCGTGTCCGCGCGCCCCCCCGCGCCTCCACTTGGTGGGCCCCGGCCCATCGCGACGACGAAATTTCCCCACCCCCTTCCCAGCTTAGTTAGGCTAAGCCTAGGGCGGGCGGGGCGGGCGCGTTTTTGTTTCCTTTTCCAGATTTTACTGGCGCGTGGGGCCCACCGGTCAGCCCGACAGACTCATATCGGCGGCTTGTGTAGTTTGTTCGGTTGCCAAAATTAACGCTACTACTAAATTCGAGCATCCAAATTTGGTAAAGTTTGGTAATGCCAACGTCTCGTTTGGCATAACTTCATCTCTTCTAGAACTGTAGCTCAACAAAACAGTTTACGATTTTAGCTCCATCCAAAAAGGAGTAAACATAGTTAGAATACTCTCAAAAAATGAACTATTGAGATGAAGTTTGATTTAGATAGCTCCATAGCTTCATCCTTGAAGTTAAATTTAGGAGTTTAAGCACTACCAACTAGACCCTAAAATTTAGTAAAGATATATGGGTACCGTTAAGTCTGATACCTTACCAAATAAAATTAAAAGAATTCGCGTGAATTGAACTGAATGGTTTCTTAATATAATGCAAACCATCTTCGCACTCCATTCCAAACCGTGTCCACAATCGTTTGATTTTACAGGAAACCAAAAAAAATTGTGAATTTAGGTGCATATTTGATTAGGAAAAGAGATACGCGCCTAAATTCGAGCTGAGGACTCAATTAACAAAGTCAGTTCCTTCATGCTGCTTCATTTCATAGTAGATGCCAGTGTTAAGAAAAATGCATCAGGTTCACTCTTCAAACGTGACAATCCTACAACTATCAAACTGGATAAAGCAACGAGTCAATAAGGTCGTGTAATGCTAAAAAATTACTGCCGGTGAAGACATGGCCTATTGATATTGCAACAGTTTTGGTATAACAGGCTTAAGAAGCAGGCAACCAGATCTATAACACCAATAATAAAAAACACAAAACCAAATTGCTGAACCAGAGCCTAAAAACCTATGCATTACACTGTTATACACCGAGGCCAGATTATGACATGGTAATGCGCTACAGTATATTGTAAAAAACTTCAACAAAGCAACATCACAGATTAAATCAAGGGGGGGAGGGGGAATCATCAGTTCAAAGGCTAGGTCTTCTCAGAAATCTATATATAGCTCCAGAGACAAATGTAGTGCTAGGATGGAGAGCAACCTCAAGGTATTCACAACTTTGCCTTCTTCAGGTTGAATGGAGAATAATTGCCTGAATTAATTGTTTGCAGTGAGCTTCAGTTCATCAGGATTTAAATCGCATCACACCAGAAAACTGGAGCCTGGAAGAAAAAAAAAAGAAGGCCGCTCCAGATGTTCTGGTCACTCTTCAGCTTCATCTAGAAAAAGATTGAATTCGTCAAAACAAACTTCTCCAGTCAACAGCAAAAATAGTACGTGGTTCTAAAATTTGAAGGAGATGGGTAAAATATTTGCCAGCAGTCAGACATCAACACTGCTAAAACTGCATAGTGTACACAGATAGACAGAATCACCGATCATCACATAATGATTTGTTCAAGCAAACAAATACTAAATCCCTTCAGATGGGCAGAGAAAATTGTCCATCCAATGAATGGGTTCTGATCCCCCCCAATCCAAATGGATTTAAATCTAGTCACCCAATACAAGGGGTAAAGCCAGGCAGCAAATGGCAAGCAAACAACATAAATGAACTATGGGTAGTATCCAAAAGAAGTGCATTTAATTTATTAAAAAAAATATTTGTCGGCATATGAAAAGTCTAATGCAGTAAACACAATACAGAACTTCAGAATAAATTGACCCTGTCAACAAAGCAAATGGAAAACTTGATAACAGAACTGTCTTGAGAAACTTTTTAATAGACAAGATAGAAAATTACCATCATTAGCAATTTCACTTTTGCAGCTGGTATTACAACTCTGTACTTCTGGAGCATATTGGTCCAGAAACAGTTGGATTGTCCTCCAGTAACGGTCTCCTCCAGAATTCCAGGTATCCATATGCATGCCATTGGGAAAATCAACAAATCTACAATTCTTATTATGCTCAAAAGCTTTTTCATATAGTAACCTCATGTGTGAAGGGGGAACTAATTCATCTTGTAATCCAGAAAGGAAAATAATGGGTTGTTTGACCTGCGAGGAAAAGGTTAAGCGAGCATAAGAAAGGGACACATCAACTAGGCAATAGATAACGCACAGCATCAGGTCTCGGTAAAATAGTAACCAAAAAGTGGAAAGAGTATTTACAAAGATCTGAGGCCTTATAGATTTTAATAATTCTAAGTTCTAACTCTTGTCAATATATATATACAGTAGCTGAAATAATGTAGTAAAAAAAATCTTAGCTTAAATTTCAAATATGCATGCCAAAAAAGCAAATTAGAATATTTGAATCACATAAGAAATTGATATGTATTCTCTAAAGATATGCAACCTACAATCTAATTTTCCAAAATAGAAAAGAAGAAAATGAGAGCGGTAATCAAAGCGTGAAAACAATAGATCTTGGATGTTGATATAGTCACTCACCTCTGCAATGATATCAAGTGTACTCCATGGGGAGCGAACAACACAGTTCAGAAGTTTTGGACCTTTTGAAGAACTGCCACCTATGAACCATCGTAAGAAGGGTAGCATGATACCAGCCATATCCAATATAGATGTAAAGGTGTTTTCCAGTATTAGAGCTGACACCTGCAACATATGGCAACACATACAATGAATTTTACTCGACTTCGAAAATCAGAATTTAACATACCTTCAAGATATTCAGATTTACTTCAAGAAGATTATCTCATCCAAACACCCTTAATGGATGAGAGAATTAGGAGTTGTTTTGACGTATATTAGTTAGCCAGTTGCAGCCAGTCTATTTTAAGGGGGAAAATAGATCTAGGAGATACTCTTTTTCCAATAAATATGAGATTCTGTCCCAGCCGCCTTATAACACATTCCTTTGTTAAACATGCGTGCCACTGCCATCATATCATGTTAGTACAATGTAATCAAGATTGTGCATTGCTTTCAGACACTACAGTTGGTTGCTAGCACTTGAAAAGAAGGGGCATTTTTCAGTGTGGCTACAAAAAGAATGTATAGCAAGTAGAAAGCAGTTCATTGCCAGTGGGAACTTCTCAATATTAAAGATACTATAGTCTCTCTATCAGTCTATCTTGGGATCACTGTGTTACACACAGTTGCTGCTGACATTACTCTTCATCACATAGATCAGTTCACCTTTTCCCTTCAATCCTTAATATTGACATTAAAAAGTGATATGATTTAACTTAAAAAATAGCAGATTGCACATAAAACTTCGGTTTCTTTGGTGAAACTATGTTTGGAGAAGGAATCCTGAAATCCACACTTCCAAAGAAAACTAAGTTCTTCAAATTTCTACAAAGGAGTAGTTATTTCAATATATCAGTGAATTTGAAATTTGCTGGTGGAGTAATGACCGTGATATAATGTCATTACATAGTAAACTAGATTTTTTTTACTAGATCTGTATCAGAACAAAATTGGAAAAGCTGATCGATCCCTAATTCATGTACATGTGCATGTTGACCCACATTACTTAGGCATGAAATATAGGTGCAATGGAGGATACTAGCGTCATCCATCCAATAGCAGAGAGAACAGAGGGGCCTCCCTAACTTTTATGCAGAAACATGAGAGTACACAAGATTTCCTATCATGAGTACCTTGCCAGGATTGTTTTTCGCAAGCACTGCTCCAACAGCACCTCCTAACGATCTCCCAAAAACAACTATCCTGGATGTGTCAATATCCTTCCTCTGAACTAGATGATCAAGTGCAGCCTATTAAAAAGAGAGCAGTAAGAGAATAGACAGAAACAGAAAACTTAACATAAAACCGATTGAACGAATCAGCAAACCTGTGCATCATTTATGATGCCCTTCTGAGAAGGATAACCATCACTCTCACCATACCTACAAATATAATTCAAGGTTTAGATGCACTAGTGAATGGAGGAAGAAGCATGTTTGGACCCACAACATATGGAGAGCTTTGAGCAAAAAGGGTGCAACAAAGATAACAGAACTAGTTTATACTGTTGAGAACCATACCCTCTGTAAGAAAGCATAAATACATTGCACTGTAGTCGTTGCATCATTAGTCGAACAAAGTCCAAACGATGTGCAATATCTATTAAGAGTAAAGGAATTCAAAAGAATATAACCCCATCGTCTATAAGCCTGTAAAATGTGGTATAACTTTCAGTGTCTATATAGAAAATTTCAGGATACTGCCAGCATTTTCTTGGAAGAACAGAATAGTTGGACCTGCATAAGGAAAACACATAAGCAAGCCATAAAAAGATGATGTAAAATTTGTGGAGTACTGAAGAATGAGCAGAATAATGTGTAAGAATATACAGTTATACACAGTATAAGGTTCATGTCATCATAGGAATGCTGGATCGGGAGGACAGTTGCGCAAGAGGATAAAAATCAAAACAATTATTCAAATGCTCTCCTAAAGGTTAAAATTATTGCAATCTCATACAATTAAGCATTATGAAATCTAATTAGAAACAAAGAACATAATCAAATCTCTTCTAACCTAGCATGACAACTCAAAACACCAGCACATGATGCGTTCAACCAACAAAATAGAAGAACGCGAACTTATGCATAGACAACAATAGCTGGTTCATGGTATACATTTAGCAGTATAATCTAGTATATCACTAGCTAGATTATAGCAATGACACTAACAACTAGCATTGATGCCTTGAATAATTATAGCATGCATATGTGTAAACATTAATTTTAAAGCTAGCTGTTTTGGTTGTGGTGTGGGCCTAAGGAGTCAACAACTGAGGTCAGCTAATCAGAAGATAGCTTCAGTTGTGTGGCACGTTTCTTGGGACCAAGAGCCAAGGATGCTGATGTGTATTTTGGATGTATATGTAGCATTTTCCACATTTTTCTCATCGACAAATTACCGCCAGTATAATTTCCAACCCCCGCCTGCTTCAATCAACTCTGCTCACATGAACTATTTTGGTAGCCACGCATGCTGTTATCTATCGTCGGAAAGCAGTATAGTACTTTCTAAACTGCATGTCTTCCAAAACTAAGTTCATAAACTAAACCATATGGTGCAATGTGATTGGCTAATGACTGTAGAACAAGTGAATGGGAAGGAAGCAACGAAGCACGATCAATTCTTCATCACAATATAAAAGTTTAAACCTATCGTACATTGAACATTTATGGGGCTTGCACTACAGAGCATATAAACGATAGAACAATAGAGAAATCCTAATACTAAGCACCAACACATCGCATCGCATACAACAAAGAGTATCAACTACAAAATCACCCCCAAAAAAAGGGAACTTGTTAACTCAATTCCCACTAAACTACATCATAACATCAGTCAATCAGTTCATACTCCAGACAAGACAGACCTATGTAACCAAATTACACAGAAACCCTAGAAATTGACAAAAGAATCTTCGCGAGCATGGGAGATAACTAAATCATCCCGCTACAAATTTCATCACCATTAAGCCCCCCTTTTTTTCTAGTGAAACCCCAATTCCTAATTTCCTACCGAGATCCGCCAATCCAATCGCGATCGAGGAAGCTAAGAGATGAAGCCACGCACGCGAATCGGATCAAAACGCGGGCCTTCCCAACCAAGCCTCGCAGACAGAGATCCACCAACCGAGACCCAAAAACAAAGGCTAACCTAAGTACTAACACACCAGGGAGCAAACCACGAACTGCACAAAATCTAGGAGAGGTCGAGAGGAGGTATGTGGAGGTGCTTGCCTCGGCAGGTGGGGGAGTGGCGGATGAACCAGGAGTGGAGGCGGACGCCGTCGGCGGCGCGGAGCCAGACGTCCTCGTAGATGAGGCGGAGGCGGTCGGGGGTGATGGGGTACGCCCGCGCGATCCCCGGGAGCACGGGCACGTAGACGAGGCGCTCCTGCAGCGCCACGAGCGCCGCGAGCCCCACCACCGCCATGCCCCCCGCGCCGTAGCACAGCGCCTTCAGCCAGCCCACCATCCCCGCCCCCGCCGCCGTCGATCCCGTCGCCGGTGAGAGAGAGAGAGAGAGGCGCTCGCTTCCGTCGGGCGTGCGGCGGCGGCGGCGGCGAGGCGAGATGCTTCGAGTTCCGACTCGTCGGGGCCGGGGTCGGGTTTGAGTTTGGTCCAAGATGTGGTCAGGTTCGAGCTTTTTTTTAAAAAGGAAAAACTGTCCGGTTCGAGTTGGAGTTCGTGGTCAGCTTGTACAATAAGGAAAAACTATTATTATTGGTGTTTGAATCTTCTGAAGATGAAGATGAAAATTAAGTGTTTCATGCAAAATGAGGCTGTAATAACATATGATTAATTGAGTTTTAATTATTATAAACTTAAAAAATAGATTAATTTGATATTTTATAACAACTTTCATATAGAAAGTTTTCGCACGAAACACACCGTTTAACGGTTTGAAAAGCGTGCCACGAGTATCCAAAAGTTAATCTAACTTTTGTTGGAGAAAAGAACAGGGCCATGCATATCAGAGCCGAATCTGGATTCAAGCGGTGTGATAGTTTTTTTTCTCCTAAGTTTTAATCGATTTTTACTATTTTTATTAAATTTTAATGGCTGAAAATCATTTAAAAAGATTTTAGTTGGAATATGTTTTTGTCACACATCGAAATATCGAGATTTCGTGGTTTTCGATCGGTTTTTATTGAGAGGCTAACATTGTCTCTTTACAAAGTAAATTAACTTCAATTGTATTTCGATGTCCAAGTTCATATTGTAATTTCATTGTTGATTCTTAGGAAGTGATTGTCTTGTGTCAAAATGTTAATTTTGACTGTTAGTTTCCATTTTTATATGTTATAACAAATCATGATTAGCGTATAATTCATGACAAATTATATTAAAGTATTATAAAGTTTCAATCTATAAGTACACTTGTCCCTATTAAAAAGTCAACGTGTATTGAGAATGAATAACACACATGCACAACTATGCTGACAACTATTTAGAAACAACGGCAACAACTCTATTTAAAGACAATGGAACTTTTTAGTGGTTTAAAAATAGAGTTGTACGGTGCAAGTAGCATACTTTTATATTTCCTACTACATCTTTCTGTTTGCATTTTAGTTTCCTACTTTTATATAAAGAACTTATATCCAAAGGGATACAAATATGTAAGAAAACACATTTTTCATGAGGAGCTTCTTTATAATTTTGGTTTGAAGCCATTTTTTTAAATATTTGCAACACGGATGAGCTTGCATGTCTTTATATGAGCTTCTACCTTTGTATTATGTTTGGTAAAAAATATTAGTAGTACTAAAACCTTATCAAGTTATGGCACCACTAAAATCTTGTTCGGTTGCGGCTGCAGCTATAGCTACTAGCCATAGTTATGCGTCGCAGCCGCAAACACGTGCCGCAGCTACTGCTGCTGCAAAAACCACTGCTGAACAACGCCTAAAATTGTTAGAATAGAACTTTTACTAATGTGGAAAAAATTAGCAGTAAACCAAGCATCCATTCAATATTATTAAAGTTGTAAAAAATTTTAGGGCTGAAATTGACTTTAGTCCAAACAAAGCGCACAAATTGGATGCAATCAAACAAACCGCGAAAATTAGATGCAATCAAAACAAACCCTACATGCGTTATTTGAAAAAAAAAAGTAGTATTGCACATGCACATTTAACTCGTAAAGAAAAATATCATGGCACACATCTGGATTTGTTGGTCGGGCGTGCTTGCATTATTTTTCTTTATTTTTAATCATTAACACTACCCTTTAATGACCTAGTACTTTAGCATCGAATCAATGCTCAGTGGAAAGGTAGTTGCTAAATAGAACTCTAACTCAAATGATAATAAATTATGTAGATCATTTTCTTCGATGACGTATCTGGCAAGATGCAGCGTGATAGATATGTTTACAGGTGATGTCATGAACCAAGTATAATGTACAACATAACTAAGGACAAACCATCCCGGAAAAATAGAGGTTTCCTAAAGATACTAAGATTGATTAAGGAAGCAAGCTTTTGCCACCTTCTGATCATGGGGAAAAAAAAAGAAAGCAAAAGAAAATTCTTCCTTTTGTGCTTTCATGCTGGCATCATAGAACCGTTGGCTGGCACTTGCTAATCAAACAGGATGGTTGTATAACAAAATCAAGGACCAGAACATTACTTTTACTTGTGCCATTGTTCAGATAAAAACAAGGCTTCTTCCATTAACAAAAACAAAAAACAGAGGGCTCTAGCTATATTCAGTATCAAATTATATATCAAACTATTAATTTTGGATGGCTCTACTTGCTCGGTTGTTACTTCATACTTGCTAACCATGATGTTGAGATATTTCTCTCTTTTTTTATCTACTAGAATAGAATAATAGCATCACCATCATAACACCATCCTTTTAATCTTTTGGGTTCAATTCTTTGGTTTTTCATTGAAAAAAAACATATGGATGTTTTTTATAGATAAACGTAATTTATTAATTATGATGGTTTAAATTGAAGCCAAATAATCGGTAGTGCACATGCTCCATGTTTCTTCGCCATCTATTAAGATTTGACTAATTTACTTCATATTAGTAGCAAGCTAAATATGAACTAGATAATTTTATCTTAAAAAAATGTAGTATCAAAACTTTGCTCAAGGCCGTAAATACTGGAGTATTCATTAATCATTATTCAATTACGTGTGTTTAGATAGAAATACCGTTTACGAAATAAGAGCATGTTTAGATCAATTTGCTACAGCAAATTTTTTTAGCAAAAGTTTTGGTGGCAAAAGATTTGGCATTGCAATTTTATAAGTTAGTGTTTAGATGTATGGTAAAGTTTTGCTATTAATTGCTGCTGCCTCTCTCATGCACGGGGCCGGTGCTTTTTAGCCAAATTTGCTGCTATGGACTCCCAAATGACAAATACCAACTTACCTACTTTTTGTTACTAGTATTTGGATCCATTTTACTAAAAAGTGGTCCAAAACGATAAAACTTTTATTATTTTAGAGGATCCCGCGCTAGTATTAGAGTTGCTGCATCAACGATGGTTTCCTTCACATCTTTTTTGTTAAAATTATAGAGTGATCGGCCAATTCTACGTCACTGACTGCAGGAGCTACTATACAAAGGCGTCTGGTAGAGTGGTAGAATAGAATAGACCTCCACTGGAGAGTCCTGTCTAGAAAGGAACTTTAGCTATGAGATGGGCCCTACATGTCAGCCAAACAAAACAATTGGGAAGGAGTCATCCTCGGCACCGTTACACGTGGCAGCCGAGGACAATGAGGTTGTTGGTAGCTCTCATAATAAAACCAAAATTCATGACCGTTTTATCACCTGCATGATGCCAGCCAAAAAAAAAAATTTATTCTGAGGTTTCCTCTCCTCTTCAGAGAGAGAAACTATAATTCTTCTAGCTACACATGGAATGGTACATGAAAATGATGGAAGAGGCAAATGGAAAAAAAAATGCAAAGGTATAACTATTTATATCCTCGGAAATGCTAAGGTTTACTACTTGTAAAAAAATGCGTATTATATTGCAATTATATTTGTGTTGTAGAAATATATAATAAACAGTGAAAGGAAGCTGGCTTATTGCAAAATAGTGAAGGGGCAACTTTATTAACAAGCCTCAAATCCAATATATAAAATCAATATTCGTAGACATATATTGTATGGCCTTGCGCTTAGCTCGTCCACGTGTTTTGGTATAGTTACGTTGTTCACACCGCACATCCCCATCTAATTTTGGACGGGCCCTCCTCCTCCCCCCCTCCCCCCCACACACACCCACCCACCCATCCTCGACACACATTAATTTCAACTCCTAAGCTTCTTCTGAAGCCTCATCTCTTTCGCTTCGCACATGGCTACGCGGAGTGCGCCGGCGACATGCCCCTCCTCCTTTTGCTCTGACGCCAACCGGCGATCACGCCTTGTTGTCGGTCATCGCCGAGTCTTTGAGTCCGACCATGTCGGCACCCTTCATCCACCAAGCCGCTGCCCACAGGTGTGTTCTCCCTCATATCATAAAATCTTACTAAATCCTTGTGTTGTAAGTTCTACTCTTTTTTTAGTCCCTATGTGGAGACTAGAGTCCGTCGATGAGATTCGGTTTTGTGATTTTCTATATATATATTTTTTACAATTTTAGTAGTATTAAAATTACTCAACAGGATGAAAGTGAAGAGATTAAAACACATGTTGGTTTCTTGCCTAACTGCAATAAGTACTCAATTTTGTGATTTCCTATCTTGTGTTTCAATTCCAACCATGTATTAAAATTGCTCAACTAAGATGAAGAGTAAAACAACTAAAACATATATTGGTTTTTTATCTGACCGTGGAGACGATATATCATTATACATGTATTAATTGTTATTGATATTGGCTTTGGCCTATCACCCTAATACTCCATGCTTAAATCCTAGCTCCGTCCATGGTTGTTCATGTATTTCCTAGGCCTTTTGATCAGCAACCATCCGTGCCATCGTATATCTCCTTCATTCTACTCTCTGTAGTGGCTGTTGTTGCGACTAACATGGAAGGGTCAACAGTGTGCATCTCAACTCGTGAACCATGATCCCCTTTTAGCCCTTGGCCTCTTCGCCCCCTCCTCTCCTTAGGAGATGTGTTTTTTCTCTTAAACCTCCACAACTCCTTCTCATTCCCAAACTACGTTGAGCTAAACTAGCGCCGCTCTTCTATGCCCCCTTTGCCCTAGGTGCTAAGCCATTGCTTGATGACCTTTTGTGTTGTTTTGTTCAAGTAGTAAGGGGTTGTTTGATTGAATGCCATGCACATTATTACACCACATGTTAGGCACGCCATAATTTATTGTTTATTGTTTGGTTACTTGTTTCAACTATGACAAGTCACATTTTGTTGCTCCATAGGTCTACTGTCCACATGCATGCCATACTCTTATTCTCTAGCTAAACATTACCATACTTGTGGCCAATGAATTGTTTAACACACTTTGTGTGCCGTACTACACTCGTGACAGGTTGAATAGTGACAATGCCAGCCAACGATCAAACATGCCCTAAACATGCTTGGGAGACCCTGTTTCTCCAAAAAGCTCCAAGCATTTGTAAGTTGTGCATGTATATGTCACTGTATAAGTGTATGAATCTCCCATCTATACTCTTAAAATAAAGAAAGCACCCAACACGTTTAGAGCCGCGTGACTGTTGTTCCAACTAAAAAAAAGCAGTTGTTCCAACTCAAGAACTCAATGTTGCAACATCAAGTTTCAAGTGTTGTCCAAACAAAAGGAACATCCTATTCGCTTTGTCTTAAAATATAGCTATCTTTAGCGTTATTCAAAACTATAGTTATCTTCCGCCTATTTTTTTATCTGAACCAATCACAACCATCTATCATCTAATTTCTCCAACTACTCACTTATCTCAACCAATAGCAACTATCTATTATCTAATTTCTCCACTACTTATTTGTTTCAACCAATCATATCCATCACTCATATAACTTCACGTCTATTCTTAATTGCTGTAAAAAATCCAGAAATTCTAGAAGTATTTATATTTTATATTTTAGGATAGAGCTAGCGAGTAGTATCTATGAGTTATCATTTGGCAACACATTACCATTCCAAAATAGTACTTTGAGAAAAAAAAAGGGTAATGGCTTTACTCCTTATTTAACTGTTAGCTCACAGGAATCTCCATAAGCCTTGGAAAATAGAGCAACCTATCCATAATTAGTTCTACCCTTCTCAAAAAACATAATAACCTTTGGCATACAAAATAAATCCTATTAATATATCTTCACTTACTCTACATACAACTAATTACAACCATCTCGCATTTAATTTCTCCACATATTTTTTCTTAATTAATAAATAATTGCCTCCATTTTATTTTGCCTACTTTCTTTATATTTATAATACTTGTGCCAACTTCATGAATCGCTAGGCAATTATTTTGGGATAAAACAGCAGAAGTAGAATTTTAGCATAGCCATATGCCTCTATGCACCTTCTGACTTTTCTTGGTGCATCTATCAATTTTATTGAAGATGTGACGTGTGAGTGTGGAAAGAAAGGCCAAACATTTCTTTTCCTTTATTATATACCAAAACAATAAGAAAGCTTGATTTATACCTACAAGTTTATATAGCAGGTCGCATATTTGGCAGCAAAGAGAGCATAGAGCACAGTCCTCTCCTCTTCCCCGTGCTCCCCATTTCTGCTTCTTTTCCCACAAATTTCTCTCTCTATCTCGGAAAGGATTCGGGAGACTTGAAGAGAGGAGCTCGAAGCGGGACAGGAGAGAGAGGTACATCTCTATGCGCGCCGCTGCGCTACTCCCTCCTCGGAGAAATCCCCAAATTGTGTTCTTGCATGCGTCGTCCTAGTAGCAGAGAGCTGTCCCTTCCATTTTCCTTTCATGGAGTGGATTCTTGGTTCTTGATTACGACATGCTGTGTTTGGTCCAGTTCTTATCCCCTGCGATTTTTTCCCATTTCTTTTCTCTCCCTTGTTCCACCTCGGAAATTTGGGTTCTTTTTTTCTTCTTCTTTTGATTCTTGGTTGGTTTGTGTTGCATAATTTCAGTTCTTTGTTAGGCTTGCTTCGGAGTTGTAGTTAGACATCGCAAGATGCATCCTTTCGAGGAAGTCAATGCATCCCCTGTTGTTAGCTGACCACTGTATATCGAATGCACTGTGAGTTGTGTTTTAGGCCGTGGAGTGGGTGGAAATTTGACTTCCCCATTGCAGGATTTGGTAACTTGAAGCTAAATTCCGTGTGAATTTGTGACGGTATCAAGCGATTGTGTCTCTGATAAGATTCTGAATGTGTGAACTTGCTGCGATATGTTCTGATTTACTAGTGGTTTAGCTTTTCAATCGTTATTCTGATTAAGACAAGGGACTTCTTCTGTGCATATGGATTGGCAATTTGGACTCGAGAACAATCCACTAAAAGTTGTGTAGGTTATCTCTTTATGATCTGCATGTAATAAATGTAAACCTGAGACTGATGTAGGCTACCTCTTATTCGAGAAAAAGAAAAAGAGGCTGATGTAAGCTACCTAATGTGCATTTTGTGCTTATTCCTCTTGATCAGGTTGTTTCTATATAAGAATTTTCTGTCTGTCTACTTAGGGTAGGATGCTGTGTGTTATTTGTAGTGGTACTCTTTTTAGGTTGATTTATTTGTTTTTTTATTCAGTTATTTCCTACTCTTGCAACAAGCACTTAACAACCTACTCTGCCTACTCTGTTCCTACTGAACAGTACCACTATTAAGTATTACCTTATTATGATATTAAGGTAATATCATAATTTATTTGCTTTTATGGTTCAGAATCTCATGATTCAGTTATTTCCTACTGTCTCTATTCAGTATTACAACATCTATTGTCGTTTTTTTTAGATAATTCAACACCTGAAAGTAACTATGCATAATCATATTCCAGTTAATGAGTAGAAACCTTTAATAGGCATCTTTTGATAGAAAGGATTAGAGCTAATCCTTTGATGGGCAACAAAATCCCCACCAATCTGAAGAGGTCAGGTTAAAAGCCCTATCAGTTCAATTTGCTTAAGTTAATGTTATCAACTTGTCTTGAAGGCTAATTATAGAAGTACACGAAGAAAAATGGTGCCTGGACCAAAGTGAGACCATCTCATAATGCTAATGCTTTTGCGACAAATGGAAGATCATCGAGCCCATACTACGCCCAACTATGTAAGTAGTAGTTATTGATGGTGCAACCTGGGAATTGCTGGCTTTGCTACTCCCATGAGTAACACATTTACCAGCTAGACTCTGCATGTGTAGGATTTTTTCTCTGGAGATTATCAGATGAAGCAGTTAGGTCATAAGATGTATGATCAAGATTCCCCGTCAAGCGATTCTGGACAGTCACACCAAGAAGAATCTGCCATGAATGATAGCAGTCCAAATGAGCGACATACCTCAACACAATCTGGTAATGCATGATATTTAAAAGTATTGTCATAATGGTAATCCGGTCTTAGTATAGTTTCAGATCTTATTGTCGCAACATATTCTTCGCTTCAATCATGTCTCTTTAAAACACATTTGTAGATGCTGCTTCTTGGTTGGCAATCGTTTGTCTATGGATGTAGTGCCAAGTTGAATGTATTCATGATACCAATACGTTCAATGATTATTTGCAAGCTCATCTATGCTATAGTGCAAGTGACTTTATGGTAGCTGTAAATTGTGACGAGCTGCTGTGGTCTTAGGCAACCTTTTTTCTGGATTATGTGAACTTTTCATTTGAGTTTCCACATGAAACCCATATTGGAACGAAGAGTATTATCATGTGTTTCCACATGATAATAGTTCATATGCGTCAAAACTCAAAACCATGTCATCTGTTTTGTATGTAATGCTCACGTTTCAAATTTTCCTTTATTGTTGTTATTACTATGCTTCTCACCAAACCTTCGAGTAATCTTTTGCATATTCTGAAGTGACAGTTTTGATGAGTCTGTCATTTCATTAGTGAGTTTTCCTGTTATTCCTTCTAGTGCTCAATTTACATCGATTATCTCTGTTAATCATTCCGGTGCCCAACCTAACATCTCGTTTGTCCTTTTTTCCCCCTCAGACAATGATGATGGTCATCAGATGCCAGATCAGGACAAAACAAAGTCAGTATCATCGTTGGGGAATCCAGGAGCTTTGCCTCCAAAGCTCAACTATAGCCAATCCTTTGTAAGTTCATGCAATTGTGTGGATTGTTGCCCTCTTTGAATCAAGTGTTACTTTCAGTTGACCAGCTATGTTGTGTTCTAGGCTTGTATTCCTTATACAGCTGATGCATACTATGGTGGGGTCTTGACTGGATATTCTTCACATGCAATTGTGAGTTCACTCTACCATTTCTGTTCTCACATCAAATTTGTACAATCTTTGACGATTCAAGGTGATAAGATCATTTTTCTCCCCTCTTCATCCATTTACAATTTGATGAGCATCGAAGATCTTATTCATTCTGGTAGTTAAGCAATTGTTGCAGTCGAGTATTATTCAGAAGCAAAACAAAAGAGTAGACAGGTGCTTTGAAATAAAAGAGAGGAATTTGCAGGGGACTCGTGCATCCTTTTTGTTGAACTTCATTAATATTTAGAAGGAAAAAAAATAAAACAACAAAGAGTCCTTTTAAATAAAACTTAAAGGTGGGGAGTTTGCAATTGATTCATGCATCTTTTTTAGATTAAAGATCGTAGCTTCATCGATGGATTTTGGACTTCGTACAAACCATTTCTAAGCTTATCAGCTAAAAGATGCCACCCAATCAAAACTGTCTTCCTGAGAAACTAGATGATATATTGTATAACACTTATTTCGTGCATCTTCGCAGTACATTTTTTTAAAATTTTCTTATGGCACAGCATCAACAATTTGTCATTTGTGTATTATTTACCCAGGTTCATCCCCAGCAAAATGGTACAGCTAACTCCCGGGTGCCGTTGCCTGTTGAGCCTGCAGCAGAAGAGCCAATATTTGTAAACGCAAAGCAGTACCATGCAATTCTTAGGAGGAGACAGATACGAGCTAAATTGGAGGCCCAAAATAAGTTGGTGAAAGGTCGGAAGGTAATACGAAATGTTGCAATCCTTCCTGGTACCCTTTTTTTTTTCTTTCTGCTATGAAACTGTAAAAGAGATGCTCCTGTTAGTACTTCCCTAATTTTCTTAGATACATGCTGACTGCTGCACTGCATCTTTACATATCTTTCAGCTAAAAATTCATTATCCTGCCTTGGGTTACTTAGGGAGTTATCTGTGCTCAGAGTACATCTTTATGCTATTCATTGATCAAAATATTTGGACTCAGTATGTTTAAAGTGATCACCATCCTCAATCACATGGGTGATTCATTTCTCAAGGCAAAATAATAGCTACTTACAGCTATACATTTTAACTTACAATTACCCCTGTTATAAGTTAAAAACATTTCTCCTGTCTTCTCAGCCATACCTCCATGAATCTCGGCATCGCCATGCCATGAAGCGAGCTCGTGGATCTGGAGGGCGCTTCCTCAACACAAAGCAGCTCGAGGAGCAGAAGCAGCAACAGGAGGAGGAGGCCGCATCCGGTGGCGCGAGCTCTGGCAATAGGACATGCCTTCAGAATGGCACCGGTAGCGCGCCTTCAGCTTCCTCTCCCTCTGAAATCGCGAGCGTCTCAACCAGCAGAGAATTCCTTGGTAACCATGAGCAGAGCCACTTCCCCTCAGCTGGCTTCCTTCCCACAATGAGCTTCAGAGCGCAGAATGGCGGAGATGGGAAGCTGGTCGCGAACGCCATTCACCAGCGCGTTTCCATGATGAGGTGAGGTGAAGAGGGGTGAAGTGGGTTCAGCTCAGCACCATCACTTTGGCTCTCTCCCTGCTGGTGGCAATTCATCCTTGGCTTATGAAAATACCTTATGGGAAAAAAAAAAGTAGTTTCATCCTCAAATGGACCAAACATGTGTGGCTCCATTTTAAGTTTTCCTGTAACTAAAAGCACTGCAATGATCAACTGACTGTTGGTTCTGTTTGTGGATGCTTATATCTGTACTTGCTGTATCTAATACTGAACTCTAAGTTGAAACCCTGAAACTGATGGTCCCCGTGAATATTGTAGCTTGCATTTTATCTGATTTTTAGTTCCTATCAGCTTTTGCATTCGATGTGACGACCTAACAAGTTAGAATGGTCCCAAATTTGAGTCATAGAACACGTTCTGCTGGTTAATGTGTCTCCCTCCTTCCCAAAATATAAAACACTTCTAAAATTTTTAATGGGGATTAAGCAGAAATGTAAATTAAATGAGGGATGGTTGCGGTGGGTTGAGATAAGAAAATAGGTAAAGAAATTATATGTGGAATTAACAAAATTTGAACGCTAAAATTAGTTATATTTTGGGACATAACAGAAACAGATATAGCACATGAATTAGCCACTGTCCAACAGTTAGTTGCAAAGTTAAAAAAAATAAGTGCGGTGCCATAAAAATGTAAGGTCTATGACAAAGACTTCTTGATATTAGAGTTCTAGAAAGACTGAGCACAAATATTAGAATTCTAGAAAGATTGAGCAGAACTCAGGTTTTACAAGTAGTTCTTAACTTCTTAGCAAGACTGAATCAATTTACAGGCCCATCGGTAGAAAATTTACAGCTTGGGCAAAAGTAAGCTGAAATGGAAAATGGGTGTTCTGAAATTAAATGGAAGCACTCATCCTCAGCACCATTTCGAGCCCCATCGGTAGAAAATTTACAGCTTGGGCAAAAGTAAGCTGAAATGGAAAATGGGTGTTCTGAAATTAAATGGAAGCACTCATCCTCAGCACCATTTCGAGCCTCTCGGCCTTGCGGTAGTCATTATCAGTGAGAGGTCCAGCAGGGAAAGCTGTAATCTCCAGAACTAGGTGAGGGGTAGGAAGCTCATCGAACAGAGCTCTCACATTATAGCAGCACACACTCTCGCCGTGCGCACTTTCCCTCCTTATTTGACAACCCTGATTGTAAGCAACAACATTCAGTTAGAAGAGCATCAACTTTACAATAAGAGCAAGAAACATGGCAAATATCTCAGTATTTTTTCTGAAGCACCTTGTTGTTAAATTATTAAACACTAAACATAATGGCTAGAAAGTGTATTTGCAGTGGATCATGAAAAAAATCACCTTGTGACTGGAGGCGTCCACAAAGTGGTCATCTTCGGAGAGAACCAAAGCAATTTCTTTAAGAATCCGCCGACCTTCTTCTACTGAACGAACTCGGTAAGTCCTCTTCAGCGTGCCTTTAGTTGTTGGTTTCCATTTGCTAACTAGCTTCCTCTTATCCTGGGCTTCGTTTTCTCCTGAATGAGATGAACACGCACATCATTTATCCATCTTGTGTGTGAAAATGGAAGTACTTTTGATCAAAACCATAGTCCAATACATAACGAAGCAATGGAACAGAAATCTAGAACCACCATCCAATGTTTAGCCAACAATATGTCCATGGGTGATGTCCTCATCAGGATATCAATGATAACATCTACAATATTGGATCCAAAATCGTTCTATTTACCAAAATGATGAAGGTTCCCCTTGTGAACTGCTTAAGCCTACCACTTGGGTAATGTTATGTTTCTTTCCTCCTAGACACAATCTTACAGAATTTGACACTTGAAATGTTAAATTCAGCTGGTGAGCATAACTGCATAAGCATGTTATCTGATAAAAAAATGGTTGATCCTGGCATAGTGAGAATTGACACAATGGATTCTTCGTTAATAAACCAAAGGTGATACACACCAGAAGTAGAAAACTTGGATTAACCCCACCAAATAATAGGTAACAAAGTGTCAGACTAAATAAGTTTGAGAAATGCTTGATAACACCTTTGGGCACACATCCATGCTAAACTGTTCTAGTTTGAGAAATGAGTTTCTTGCATAATACAATAACTAAGTCTAGGGAAACCTCTATACACATTTAAAGCCTGCACTGCACTATGTTCTGTGATTAGTCTGTAAACATCCAAGAGAATCTGATTCCCATATCCGTAGCAAACAAATCTTCAATACATTTCTATTCCATAATGGTATCGATCCACCAAGTCATCAACTTTTACTTTTTCTACATCTAAAAATTATAGTCCACTATAAACGACGACGGAAAACTTGCTTTTTCACACAATATCATATCATAAGCATCTCCACCTTTTTGGTCCCAAATCTAAACCCATCCAAAGATGCAATTGCATGCACTCTCTCCTAGCTAGCAGAAAGCTCGCTATCCAGATGCCCAAAGAGGAATATCTTATCCAAGATCCACATTCTCCTAACGATTACAGAATCCCACACACCTTTCGCGTTCTAATAAATCATGGATAAAATTAACTGAGAAGGAGAGATAAATCGATTTTTGAATTGAAACTGCACGAAACCTGGCGCGCCGCCGCGCAGCTTGTCCGCCCACTTCGAGAACCCTAGGTCGCTGTCCCCGGCGCCATCATCGCCAATCTCTGCACGAACACGACACGAGGCGCATCAAGAACCCCCAGCCTTTTTTCCCCCGAATCGAAACCAGCCGCGGCTAATGCAGATTACCGTGGGCGAGGAAGGGGTTGCGCGGGGAGCCGGCGAGGCCGATGTGGAGGAGCGCGTAGTAGAGGCAGAGCCTCCCGGCCCAGACCAGCACGGGGCCCTCGAGCAGCGACGCCGCGATGGGCACCACCGCGGCGGCGGCGGAGGAGAACGCGGCGGGGCGCCGCCTCGGCGTGGGCACGCGGATGGGGGACGTCGGGAGGAAGGGCGTCTTCGGCGGCGAGCGGAGGGAGAGCGGGCTGGGCACCACGGCGGCGGCGGCGGCGGGGGCGTGGAGGAGGTAGGCGAGCATGGCGGCGGCGGCGGCGGCGATATGGCTAAACTGCGGTGCGTGCGGGTGTTCAGTGATTCAGTTAGTTTTGAGGCGATTTAAAAGTGAGTGTCAGCGTTGCACGGTTGCAGTGGAGTGGAAGAAGAAAAAGATTTTTTGTTTCCTCCAAAAAAAATTTGTGGTATAAATTTTGATGAACTTTTAATAAAAAGTGAAAATTGTATGCAAAGCTCATCCAAATCTTTCTATCATTACATGGAGGTTGCAAACCATCTTTCGTTACACGGAAGACTCATACATACTCCCTCTATTCTATAAAAAAACAAATCTAGATGTGAATGTGACATTTCCTAATATAATGAATCTGGACAGGCTCATGTCTAGATTCATTGTACTAGAAAATGTTACATCCGTGTCTAGGTTCGTTTTTTCGGAACGGATGGAGTAGGTGTAAAGGAAAAAAAAGACACACATGTTGAAGATGAGACGAATTTCACAAAATTATCTACATGTAAGAAGTGTTTTGTAAAGAAAAAAGATACTTGAGTAAGATCTTAAAAATAAGCTAGGATGGTCATAAAAAGGACAATAATATTGTTAATATTAAGGGAGAAAATATTATAGGAAACGCGATAGGAGGCTGTCGAGGTTGGTTATGCACCGTATAAGACCATCCAAGTGCTCTTAAAATGCCAAAGTTGCTTTATATATATTATATATTTGCACTTTATGAACCTTAGGTTGCGAAGGACGAATATAATATCTACATTTCAATTTCCGTTTTGTCCTTCTCTGTGGAGGAGCCATGCATATGGTCATCTCAGCATCAGATAATGGCGAGGACTGAATGAGACGGAGGGCGACAGCTAGGACTAAGGGATGATAAACTCCACATACCATACCTTTCAGATGACACATGGCCATAGCTCGATCTTGTACTATTCACTCTATGATTGTGACAAGCATTTCAAGAGAACCTGAACTTGCGGCCCAGCCCAGAAAGATCGCCCCAACCAAACACAGCACACTGGCACTGAACATCAGCAAGAGACCATTTTCCAGCTGCTGTTTTTTAATAATGGAATGGTTTACATCTCCGATCCAATAAGTTCTATTGTTGAATATATATATATATATATATATATATATATATATATATATATATATATATATATATATATATATATATATATATATATATATATATATATATATATATATATATATATATATATATATATATATATATATATATATATATATATATATATATATATATATATATATATATATATATATATATATATATATATATTTCAGCTTTTGATGGAATGATATTTGACATGGCACCAGAAGAGAATGGTGCAAGGTTCAGACATCAAGATTATCTCCACTCCTGAAAGAACATCAAGATTTTCTGTGATACATTAGCAGATGAACTTTACATCTTTATAAAATTCTGTCCAATTAGGCTTTGAACAATGTACTATATTCAAAGCAACCTGTACTGCCCATGTGTGTGTTTTTTCAGTGGCTACCCTGCAGACTCAGCAAGAGACCATTTTTCAGCTGCTGATAGACTGATACTTGACACGGCACCAAAGAGATAGATGCAAGGTTCAGACGTCATGATCATCTTCGCTCCAAAAAAGAACATCAAGATTATCTGTGATATATTAGCAGATGAACTTTACATCTTTACAACATTCACAATTAGGAATTGCACAATGTACTATATTCAGAGCAGCCTGTGCCCATGTGTGTGTGTTTTTGAGTGGCTACGCTGAAGACTCCCCCTCCCCCTCACCCTCACCCTCCTCTTCCTTCCAGACAGGGAGGATCCCTTGGCCAGCCAGCCTCTTGTAAACCCAGAACACCACATACTTGGCGTTTGCTCTCTTCTCGTCGATCAGGAACGGCTCGATGGTGCTCACTTCTGTGCTATACGATGACAGCGCGAAGCCCTTCGGTCCTGCGTTAATCGTCGAGATGAATGATACTGGTGTAAACATTTCAAGCTATTCAATAAGCTATGCGCCCATATCTTTGATGATGATGCAGTGTTGCAACTTGCAAAATATGCTTCTGCAATCCTACTTAAGTACTCTGTACTCTGCATAACTGGTCTTTTACACCTAGATGCACTATATTGTAGTCTTCAGAATGCGGATTTATACCTAAATAATACGCTACATAGCAGCCTTCAGAACACGGAATATCAAGTGATAGTAGTTTACAGTTAAAAATTCAAAAGGTATGAAATATATAGGTTATGTGAATGCATTGAGGTATTGTCCTGCTTATGCCTCCCAACGGTATTCTCAGCAAGAAAGCAGCAATTTTTGTATGAAGAAATGAGAAAGGTGCAGGAGGTAGCTTGTACCTGTGAGGTCTCCATTTGGAAAGAAGGCCCAGAAGTAATAAGGCACTTCATCCTTTATGAAGGAACCCTCCAACTGCATTCATCAAAGCAAGGGTTAATAATGTCGATATATATGTAATAACGCAGCATAGCAGAAATGTTGGTATGAATTATCAATTATCTAGAAAAAGCAGAAATATTTGGTCATTATCATTCCTTGTAGGCTGTAGCCTTATTGTACAAAACTATCACAGCCTAAGCAAATGTTTTTAATTTCCTTCAGAAATTCCTACATCATCAGCAATGCTATTGTTCAGAACTAGGCTGAATCAAATTTAAAAAAAGCAATGAGAAACCTATTCCATGTAATTAAATTTGACTTGTTTAACATTCATCGAACAATTAGCTATGCTATGCTGAATTGCTTTATACCATCTGTAACTCTGTAACTTATACCAAGTTGCTAATTTACACGTTTCAGTACTAATCAGTAATCACAAAATCAACAAGCTTCAGACAACAGTACTTATGAAACAGTTAGGGATGCTAATATGCAGTGTGATCACTTCCCTATTATCATCTCCGGCACTAGTCGGCACACTCACCCTATTATCTTCGAAGGAGAGCTCCACTTGGGACACGTCGTCCTCAGCCTCCAGAGCTGCCTTCAGCGGGGGGATGATCTCCTCCTGCATCATCTCCGGCAGCGGCTTCACCGGAGGCTTCTTCGGCTTCGCGGCCGGCTTCGCTGCGGGCTTCGCCTCCGCGGTGGCTTCCTTCTTGGCATCGGCCGCATCCTTCTTCTCACTGACTGCACACCACACCACAAATCCATAGTAACCAAAAGATCAACAAAATAAGTGCAACTTTTCAATGGCAAAACGCAAAACATTGGCATGGTGCTACTATGGCAAACATTTGACTGATCTAATCAACACTGATGCGTTTCTTTCCTAATCTTATAAAGGATTTACAGTAGCTAAGCAATTGGGGGCGGACCAGTCGTGGCGGCGGCGGCGGACGACGACTCCTGCACGGCGGAGCAGGAGGCGCCGGAACCGGAGCCGGAGCCGGAGCCGCGAGGGAAGGCGACGAGGAGCGGCAGCCGCTGCCGCCCGAAGACGAGCGGGATGGCGGCGGAGCACTTGCACGCCGCCGCGTGCCGGCCGGCGAGCGGGCTCGGCCTCACGAGGCGTAGTGGCTGGGACGCCATGGGAAAATCGGGCGGCGACGCCGATGAGGTGACCGTCTAAAGCTTTCGTTCTTGGCAGGCAGTGGCTCGCCGTGGCCGTGGTGGTGGTTGCCTTCCACTGATTCAGTTGGATGGCATTGGTTTCCCGCCACAACTCGCTCTATCTGCTCGGAAACTGGAGCTCAGTGGCGAGGCGCGAGCAGCACGATTGCCTGAGAGCCAGCCATTCGTTTCATTATCTCTTTGCCGTCCGATCACAACCAACGGTTCGGATTAGTCGCTACAGCTGGAGAAACAATAGAAAGAGAACTTTTTTGGGATTTGCTAAAAATATGTGGCCAGTTTTTTTGTTAATGAACTAATGATTCACTTAGGGGAAAAATACTAATTTATTTGTTCCAAATCGACTTGGAAAGAAAATACTCCATCCGTTTCAAATATAAGACTTTTTGACTCTCTCTAAATTTAACTAATTCTGTAGAAAAATATTACTATTTTTTTCCTAGATAGTTAGTCAAACTTAGATTAGTTTGACTTTGACCAAAGTAAAAAAGTCTTATAAGCTAAAACAGAGGGAGTCATAACTTTGTTCTAGAATATAATAAGTTTTATAACTATAAATCTAAACAAATGCATGTTAAGATTATAATAAAAATACTATATTTTGAGATGGGTTGAGATGGGATAGTATTTAGATTTTCCAAAACATCTAATTTACAAACAAACTCCGTATCTCACAACAAACCCTATTTTTACTGCCGAAAATACTTCCCAGTTTGTGCTTTGTACTTGACTTGGTGAAAATTGAAGCGGTTTGCGGGGGAGGGGCGGAGATGCAACGGCCCCGTCGGACACGGCGGAGGCGCCGCGTAGCCGAACACCACCCCGCCCGCCCGCGCGTCGTTTCCCATCCATCCCCTTCCACCCATGAAACTGACAAGTGGGCCCAGGTGGACCCCACCTCTCCACCCACACCACCCCCATGGCCCCACCAACCACGTCCACCCTCTGGGCCCGGTCCACGCTGTACGCGCGAGCAACACGGCACGACGACCCGGCACCGTCTCCTCTACACTAGGCGGATGATCTCCCACGTCACTGCTCTCACACCCGCCGTCCGATCTCCGCTCTCCACGATCCGCGCCGTCCATACAGGGCATCACGGGCATAGCGTGCCTGCGCGGGGCCAGAGGCCAGAGCTATCTGTAGACACGGACCACATGGTCAGACGAGCGTAGCCACCCCAACCGGGGCCCCACCTCCCAGTCGCCGTACGTGACATGGACCCGGTGCACGTGATTCACCGCTCGAAGCAGAGCTATCGTATCACTGACTTGTGGGGCCCGACGATCACCGTGGTGGGACCCACACCCAAAGTATGCGTCGTCTCTAGGCGCGTCGCCCATTCTTTAATTCGGATCCCGCGGCAGAGAGACGTGTCAAAGTTGGGGAGCCAGCTGGGGGTGTGCGCCTAATTCAAGCCGGTGGGCCCCCACCAACGACGAGGAGGGGGAGGGCAATACCGTCATTTCAAGAGGGAGAAGCATCCAAGGAAGAAAAGAAGGCATCCATCCAAATCCGGCCGAATCTCCTCTCCTCCCCTTCGCCTCGAGCCGCTCACCGACAACGCGCACCCACCCACCCACCCACCCACCCACTCCCGCGCCGTGGTTCACCTCACCACCCGGTCCAGTTACCACCCGCCCCCACCACAACAGAATTGCCTGCGAGTGGGGCCCGGTGAGCAGTGAGAGAGGAGGACCCATGCCGTGAGCCGTGGACACGGGCGCAGCCGCCGCGGGCTGTGCTGCTGCATCTGCTCGGTCCAAAAATTGGTAAAGAAATGGCTCTTACTGCTGCGAGCACCGGGAGCCCAGTTGCCCGCCCTCTCGCCCACAGAGGTGGCTGGTTCGTTGGTTGGCCGCGGACGCCTCCGCATCGCTGCAACCACAGCCGTTTCACCTATCTCAAAGCACGCAGCGCCCGCGTACAGAAGCCCCCCCCGGGGTGGTGGCACCGTCGTCCACACTCCCCAGTGAGAAACTCTTACCACACACAGCAACACAGTTCAACCAACTAGGGCAAAAGTATAAAAATTCAAATTGGAGGGGGAGCAACGGCTACTGAGGGTGAGGGGGCATTTGAAAGGGGGGGCATTTCCCGGGCTTTTCCTTTGGAGGGAAACTACAGTTTTGAGAGTTGGCAATACATCGGCTACACTGCCAATGTAACAGAAATTTGAAAGGGTGGAGGGAAACCTGGGGCTTGTAACTACCATTTGAAATTCTGGAGGGAAAAAAGAAAATCAAAAGAGATGGTGCAGGCTAGGGAGACAATGAAACTGAAACTGAAACTGAGCTGCCATGGCTACTTGCTAAGTTGCTACACAGGTATCTCCATTTTCCCTCCTAAAATCTGATGTTTGAAGAGGAAGGCTGGATGAAGAAGCTCTCTCTCAATCCAAAGTCTTTACAAGAAAAACGCTAAGAAAAAACAGGGGGAAACCCACCATTTCTGTTTGCTGATGCTCCTGCTGCTGCTTGCTTGGTTCTTTCTAGCTGAGAAGAGGGGGAGGAAGGGATCCATGTACATTGCTGCTTGGTCAGTGGTGCTTGAAGGGCCTCAGGTCCTCGACACCATCATCGTCCTCGTCGTCATCTCCACTGCCTGATGGATCATCATCTCTCTTCCGCTTAGCGCCCTGCGAGGACGAGGGCAGGTCCGTACCACCATCATCATCGTCATCAACCTCATCTCTATCTTCATCAGCATCATCAGCCTCAGCTGCATCAAAGTCGTTTCCAACCGCCATGGCCTGAGGTTGAGCAATTGGTTGAACAAGATATTCTGTGTCTTCATCCTGAGGAAATGCAAAATTGGATGAATTCTCATTAGACCTGTGTTTCCACAATTCTGCTTTTAGAGATAGTCATTAACAGGAAGGACATTCTGGAACAGGGTTTAGAAAAACCTCAAACATAAAAGTCATGTGTATCATAAACAGCTCACTAAGTGAAATGCCCAAAGAGTCAAACAAATTACTCCATGATTTATAGTTTTAACATACATGCAGCAATAAATTAGCAATGAAAAACATAGGCAAAGTAACCATGCAATTGCTGAAATACAATAAGCGTCTCTACCACTGAAAGAAAATATGTATGGTTTCAAAACCATAGTAAACATCAGCAATATTTACATCAAAAGATCAACTTAACAATAAATTAAATGTCCTATAAGCAAGAATAGCACACTAAAACAATAGTGAAAGTAAAAAAGCAGTATCAACCACCTCTCGAAGGATTTAAGAAGATGAAATTCAGAAAGGAAGGCCTTCTCGTTACACAATGAACAAAACAATGGGCCATAACAAGCATGACAGGAGAAAATCTATCTACAAGGATATTTAGCAGCGAATAAATTGCACAGTTCACAAATGAGAGAAGAGCTTCTACTGGCCAGATAACATAGGCAAAAACTAAAGCATGTTCTCATGGATAGAAGAACTACAGGTCTGTACACACTTACACAGTCAGGGATATATAATGAAATAATGCATTATTAAGATAGCCCCAAAAGAAATAAATGCATGACAAAACATCTGGCACTACTAAAACAGAAATATATCAATAAAAATTAGAGTAGAAACACTAGTGATTTACTAAGCATACATAGATATGGATATCAAATAAGGTAAAAAGAACATATAAAATCCCAGGTTTCATAGATGTATCAGTTTTTTTCTTTTAAGCAATTGCCAAATTTAAAAACTTCAGATGCAAAATCTTTTGTTATATCCGAAAATAGGGCATAAAAGAGATAACTAAAACCTTCTCTTTCTTCTACATGAAGAAACTAAACTCTGCTGTCATACAGTATCTATCTAATCATATCTGAAACACTAATTTCTCACATTTCCTGTCATTTTTGGGTCTAACTGGAATTTTCAAAAAGATTGTGCACATAGCTGCAGCATATCAAACAAAGTACTAATGCACAACTCATAAAATCATCACACGGATACATTAGCCAATAATGATAGAGCGCACACATAAGTCTCTGAACTGCTCCTATGTATCACACTCAGTAAATGAGGTAAAAATGATTTTATCCCTGCTGCTAAGTAACTGAGGTAAAGAAGATTATCCCTGACACTATTTCAGAGTGTAAAACATCACCAAAAAGGTGATTGTGGAAAGGAAACCTAACAATTGAAGTTATCTACTTCAGCATGACAAAAAAAATGTTGCACTTATAATAAGTAGACTAAACAAACACCCACATAACTAACGCACGAACTAGTAAATCCCCTGAAAAAAAAAAGAACCTGCAACTGAGAATGGTTAATATCAATTTTACTAGAACATGAATATAAACGACTACCGATGCTACCGTTACTACGAAACATTGCAACGAATAGCAAAGACATCACCAAAAAGGTGATTGTGGAAAGGAAACCTAACAATTGAAGTTATCTACTTCAGCATGACAAAAAAAATGTTGCACTTATAATAAGTAGACTAAACAAACACCCACATAACTAACGCACGAACTAGTAAATCCCCTGAAAAAAAAAAGAACCTGCAACTGAGAATGGTTAATATCAATTTTACTAGAACATGAATATAAACGACTACCGATGCTACCGTTACTACGAAACATTGCAACGAATAGCAAAGATCTTGATACGCTTGCGAGAAATTAATGCAAAATGTGTTATACCTCATCATCCACATCCTCCTCGTCGTCATCATTCCCCTCCTCATAAACCCTATCATCCTCCAATCTCTCCTCATCTTCCTCTCCAATCTCACCGTTCTCATCCTCATCTTCCCCCTCTCCGTGCTCATGCCCATCAATCTCTTCTCCAACGTCCCCCACCGCCAAAGCGACCCTCCCGCTGCTCTCTGGCTCAGCCTCCTCACCATCATCCTCAACCTCCTCTTCATCCTCGTCCTCCTCCTCATCCTCTTCCTCGATGCCGTCTTCCTCCTCATCACTGCTACTTGGTACATCATGCACCTCAACAACAGCGTCTTCGTCATCACCATCCTCATCGATCTCCTCCCCCAAATCATCCTCCTCCTCATAGTCTTCCTCATCATCATCGTCTTCCTCCTCCACATATTCATCCTCGTCCCCAACGGCCGCGACCCGAAACCCATTAGCGTGGTGTTCGTCTCCCCCGTTCGGGACGACCTCGTCGGCGTCGCTCTCGTCCTCGTCCACATCGATCACACCGTTCACCTCCACCGGGTGCGACGCCACGCCACCGCGCGGGTGGGAGACGCCTCCGTTGGCCACCTCGCCGCTGCCAGGATCCTCATCCTCGTCATCGTCGTCGTCCTCCTCCTCCTCGCCGTCGCCGTCGCCATCCCCGTCGTCGTCGTCGTCATCCGACTCCGGCCTCTCGTTCTCGTCGGCGTCCATCTTGTCGAGGTACTTGAGAGTCCGGATCATGCCGAACACCTTGGATCTGTAATCCTTGACCCGCGTGACGGGGCACTCGTAGAGGTCGAGCGAGACGAGGCGGAGGTTGGCGAGCGGCGAGAGGTCGCCGACGTCCTGGATTCGATTGTTGCTGAGGTCGAGGTCGCGGAGCGAGGCCAGCCCGGCGGCGACGAGGTGGTCGAGGCCGCCGGCGATGCGGTTGTCGGAGAGCGTCAGGCGCGTCAGGTTCCGCAGCCGAGGGAACCCGGCAAGCGACGCGACCCCGACGCCGGCGATCGACAGGTGCTCCAGGCTCTGGTACCGCTCCAGAATCTCCGCCGCGGGCAGCCGTCCGTGCAGGCACTTCACGGCGCCGTCCAGCGTCAGGCTCCTCGCCGGCGACGAGCTCCCCTCTCCGGCGGCCTGCAGCGCCGCCTCCACCGCCCTCTCCCACGCCTCGTCCATCTCTTTCTTCCCTTTTTTTTCTCCTCTTTTTTTCTCCTATAAAAAATAAATTATTTTTTTCCGGGGTGTTTGGTTTCGAGAGGATTTGAAACGGAGAGATATATACGGGGCAAGGGTGTTTACCTCCCCATTGGAGGCGGTTCACGGGGCGCACCGTGGACTCGGTGCAGGGGAGAGGTGGGGGGATCGCGGGTTGTATACGCAGCCAATGGGAGGGCTCGGATCGGGAGGTGCGGATCGATGACGTGGCGGGATCCGAGAGGCGTGTGTTTCTTTTGAGAGGAGGGGGGGAGCGCGGCGTGGAGGCGTGGTGGGCTGGATGATGCCAAAAGCATCTCTTTTTTTTCTCGCTTCTTTTTTTTTCCTCTTTTGTTTCTCTGGGTTTTTTTTCGTATCGTTTTCTTTTAAGGGGCAAAGATATTATTAGTTAATGGATGGAATCGCTTTCTCACGTGTGGGTTCGAGCGGGTGGGTGACTGACAATGTGGGGACGGAATGCGGTGGGACCCACGTGGAGGCTGATGGAGGGGTGTGGGTCGATTTTGTGGTTGTTGTGGATTCGTGGCCGTCCGTTTTGGGGTGGGGAGAGGAGGACCGTCGGATGATCTGTGAGGAGATAGGCGCGACCCAGTTGGGGTGCAGACTGGCAGTGGGGCCGGAGGCGGCTGGCACGGGTTTGATTTGGACCCGGGGCCTCGCGTTGGAGTCGTGCACTACTCTTGTTTGGTTTGCAATATTGCTCAAATCACGTTTAACGCTGCGCTACTGCTTCATGTTTGATTGATTGGTAATTAAAAGACAAATATTAGGAAATGACTTAATATCAAATAATTAGAATGGGTAATACTTCAAACCCAGATCGGCTAGTTGAAAGACCTAGACGTTTAATTATCAATTAAAATTATGCCATCATCATGTTTACGTGTGGCTTCACTACATAGTAACATGTCCATATTACAAGTGTGTTAGTAGTAATTGTTTTATGTAAAAATATTCAAGAAACATAAATAGGTTGTATAGCAAGGTAAAACACACATACAAAAGTATTTCAGCGCTTCTATGTAGGATATTATTGAGCACTTGCTATGTCTTGAAAAAGTTGTGTAGTAGTAGTAGCAATTTGTGCTATGACTACGTTGATGTGCAGGGGCTCAATATGCATGAGAGAGACATGGCAAAGGTTCTTTGAGAGAAAAAGCGCCTCATCTTTTTACTTATATTTATAATTATCAACCAAAATTTGAGTTTTCAACCCTAAATTTGGAGCTAATTTTGACGGTTTTTTATTGAAGTTTATTTTTCAATCTTTGATTTTAGATCGCTATGTTGTTTCGCTTATTCCGCGAATAAGTGAAACGATGGCTCTGAAAGATGCAATTTAGTTTGGCTATCATGCAGCAATTTGGACATGAATAAATATAGATTCAAGACAATTTGTAACAGTGTTAGCGATATAGATATATGGCTAATGTATAACTAGCGCATTGGCCAATAGCTTCTCCTCCTTTTTGAGCTGATCTGCCACGAGTTACGTAGTGTTGTCTTCATATAGCTACGCCTCCACCCACGTATCCAACCTCGTTGTGGGTATTTTGCTTATACGGTTATAACACATAGAGCCTTCATGTAGTCACCATTGATGTGTGATCGATAATCGACCCGCTACTCTAGTCTGATTGCTAAGATATATTAGCTTCACCATCAAGTCTACCCATAATCCATTAAGTTTTGTCTAACATACAGTGACACTATTACATTACCTTGTCATCCATTCATAGTCTAATTGTTATGCCATCTTTTATATAGGCATCAATGTGCTCTCCCTCTCCCTCTTCCTCCTCAACCCTAGCTACACTCCTATGACTGGTGTACTTGTTACTTCAGTCCAATCGATGAGCTAACGAGTGGAGTTAGAAGGTATGGGCAGCGTGTAGTTATATGTACTGTCCATGGTGAGACACAAATTTTCCAATAGGAACTCCTTATTGAAAACTATATAATGGGCATAGTTTATTGTTGGTAAAACATGATCACGTCAAAATGTATGACTATTAGTAGGCAAAATAAACGGCCACAACAATTAGGGATATGTTATGAATACATCTTCTGCTATGTACACTGCCTTATATAATAGCCACTACAATGCTATGCACGGATTGTGGTACAATGGTTCATAATCATATTATGTAATCCGGTTACTCTAATACGTTTATCTTCGAATAAATTAAGGACTATCGTAATGATGAACATTTTTAAGTTAGTTGGAAAAAAATATGTTCCATGGATATCGTTAATAAGAAAATAACATCAGAGGGACAAGAATAATGATACGATGTCATCGTCTGGGAGATCAACACGTAGGATATTTGTAATGTGGAGGGGGAAACAAAAGATAAAAGAGCTACTTCCTCCGTTTGATAATGTAAGTCATTCTATCATTTCCTACATTCATATTGATGCTAATGAATCTAGACATATATATCTATTTAGATTCATTAACATCAAAATAAATGTGGGAAATGCTAAAATAACTTACACTGTGGAACAGAGGGAGTAGAAGGGTACCGCATGTTAATTAACAAACGATATAACATACATGTTGATAACATATACATTTACAACAAAATCATTATTAATTGCTCCATTGCAAACCATTTTGTATGTGATTTTTTTTATATATCTTGTGTTAGGTAGATGTGACAAAATTTTATCGACAGAATCGTTTGAAACATTGTTGTTCGTTTACTCCCTAGATCGATGCACGCAGGACTCTATAGTCTCTCTAGTCAGGACCCATGGAATTTCCCTTTTTTTTTCTTAAAAATGGAAAATGGACCCGGGGACAGCTAAATGCCATGCTTATTTTGCTGTGTGTTAGTGCTAACAAGGATGATTAGCGCTCATGACAACCAATGAGGAGAGAGCACTCTAACAGATAAACTGTCCCCTCTTTTTCTATATTCCCTTCATTTCATATTATGAAACATTTTATTTTTAAAATTTAATATTATTTAAATTTTTACCAAATTTATAGAGAAACTTAGCAACCTTTTCAACCCAAAACGAAAATACTATTAAAATATAATGAGTAAACTTCTCTTCGGGCTACCTTTTGTTACCGATGTTTCACTTTGGACCACCCTTTAAGCAATATTTTCACTTTGGACTGGGTAAACCTGCCTTTTGTTTCACTTTGGACCACCCGACTCTCTTCTCAAGCATATAAACGATCTCCATTACATCGTCTCATACTCGTCAATGAGCTGCCACAGCTATATGTAAGACTATTTCTTCAACATATTACAAGTTGGATGTAGATGAATAAAAGAGTAAGGTTGGTCCAAAGTGAAATAAAGGTAAAAATATCCGGTCCAAAGTGAAAACATTAGTCCTAAGGTGGTCCAAAGCGAAACATCGGTAATAAAAGGTGGCCCAAAGTAAAATTAACTCAAATATAATCAATGTTAGATTCAATGAAACTAATGTAATGTTGTAAATATTGTTATTTTCCTATAATTTGATTAAATATAAAAAAGTTTGAATTAGAAAAGGTCAAAGAATGTTATAATATAAAATGGAAGGATTATTATATACTTGTAGATTTCTCCGTTTAGACATTTGATTTTCAACATACCCTCTTTTCTACACTTTCTCTTGTACGTGAGTGATGTGCCATTTGGTCACATCAAAAGAACATGTGAGCGTCCACCACATGTTTTTTTCTCATAAAGATACATATTTTTTTCTCGATTTTCGTTAGCACGTTTTTTAAACCGTACGACTACTTTTTATATAGAAATTGCTTTAAAATATTGAATATATTAATTTATTAAGTTTAATAATAATTAAAACTTAATTAATTATGTCCTAGTAGCTTTCTCGTTTTACGTACGTTGAATTCATTTTTATCTTCATCAGTTTTAAACAGTGATGCACTAGCCCAGTAGCCCATCACTCCGGCAGATTGAACGGCCCATCCAGCTCGGGCTCAAATCCCACGAGCCCAACATCTCGGCGGCGGCGGTCGCCCTCCTCTACCGGTGCCACCAAGCACCAACAAGCGAGATTCCACGTACGCCTCTTCGTCGCCACAAAGCACAAAATAACCGTACTGCTTTAATTATGCTCCTGCTGCGAGTCAACCAGCACCAATCCACTGTTTAGCTTTCTGATGTACAGTGACATGTCCGATATCACCATCACCTGGCTGGCAAAATCTGACTTTGTTCTCTTAGCACGTGTATATTTGTACTCCCTCCGTCCCAAAAAAACAAATCTGAGTTTTCGTGTTCAACGTTTAACCATCCGTCTTATTTGATAAAATTATGAAAAAAATTAAAAAGACAAGTCACGCATTAAATATTAATCATGTTTTATCATCTAACAACAATGAAAATACTAATTATAAAAAATTCATATAAGAGGAACAATCAAATGTTGAACACGAAAAACTAAGGTTTGTCTTTTTTTTTTGGACGGAGGGAGTATGTTAAGATTCAGTGTATTTTTGGTCCGTTCCTTTGCTTTGATACGTCACACTTTAGTCGTCGTGCACTCGTACCATTGTTCTTTACTTTCTTTTTTAGAAGCATGTCTTTACTTCGTTACCACATTTACGTTATAACACATTTTCTTAACTTTAGATTCCACCTTCGTTACCACATTTACGTTATACCACACTTTTTAACTTTAGATTCTACCTTAATTTTAGAGTAAAGTATTGTATGGAGTAACACTTTTGACCAATATTTTTCTCGTACTTCATACTATAATTTACCTATGCTTAGTCGTGGCACTCTTAGGTATCACCACCAATATCCCCTTAATGCATTCTAGCAGACGAATAAATACTAGTACTTGTTAAGGATGTGCTTGTCTACGGATTAATAAGCCTGGCTTTTATTCATAAGTAAAAACTATACCCTCACTGTCTAAAAAACCCAACTTCTAAATACACGTTTGGATAAGAATTTGTTCAAAGGAGTGGGTGTGCAGGTGGAGGCAGAACATGGGTAAACACATATGCTGCTGGCCTCACTGCTCAGCTCTCCGAACTACTCACTCCGTATTTTTAATGTATGACGCCGTTGACTTTTCGACCAACATTTGACCATTCGTTTTATTCAAAATTTTTGAGCAAATATAAAAATATTTATGTCATGCTTAAAGGATATTTGATGATGAATCAAGTCATAATAAAATAAATGATAATTACATATTTTTTTAATAAGATAAACGGTCAAACGTTAGAACGTTAGACAAAAAGTCAACGGCGTCATACATTAAAATATGGAGATAGTACTAAGTTACTCCTGTCAGGAACTTACGAACTCCTCGTTTCTCATATGCTTATACTTATAAGTCAATATTTTTTTTAATTTTAAGTTAATTTTATGGTTTTCTCATTACACTTTATTTTATTTTACAACATTTATATCGAATCGTCAAGAGTACATATATATAAAAAGTTTTATTTGTAAATTATTTTTCGAGTTAATAATAAACTGTTTGGGTATGCATATATATACGTAAGTGAAATGATGAGGCCGATACAGGAGTGTGTACAGAGAGATAGATAGTCTACAGAGTAATTTGTCCTGGATCTTCTGATGAAGCAAATTCCAACTCGCTCATGCTAAATTAGAATACTCTACATTTGATAGAGGATTCGGATCCTCGGATGTAAAGTGAGATAAACATTGTCACTGACGTATAGACTCCACCATGCATCCATGGACCAACATGATAGTGACTATGTCAGGGAAAAGTTCACGTCAGATGATCCATTTCCTTTCGTATATTGGACTTCGTATATTGGACAGGAGCAGGGTTTACCAAACCATTTTAGATAGGTTACCATCATCTTGCGGTTTGATGGTTATCACAAGGTATACCGTGGTTTCAAAACCGTGAAATATACCATGGTTTCAAAACTAAAAAGGTTACCGCAGGTGATAACCGTGCGATAACCACGCGGTTTTGTAAACCATTGACAGTGGTCACCCAATTTGCCTTTTTTTTTCATGTCGTTATTTAGCACAAACCCCCCTATTTGGATCGCCACCATTTTTCAGAATAGACCTGAGTTATTCTATTTGTTTCATCAGGAAAAGAGAAAAAGGCCTATATGTGCTGGATTTGATTCTAATTTGTCATGGAAACAAGTTGTGCAGCCGAATTGGAGGGGAGGAGGAGGAAAAATATAGAGCCTAATTTTATGTTAGGTGGTGAATTCATCCCAAATTCAGAATTTCTGATATTGTCATCGAAGGAAAATAGTATTGCAAACCGTGCTTTTGCATGTGAGTTTCTTGTTGCTCTGATTGTTGATCTACCACTAATAAACAGTAGAAAATAAACTAAGCAACCCAAAAAATTTATATTCAAAACATTATATGTGTGTTCTTATCAATTTAAAAGCTAATGCTGAAAAATAAACTACAACAAAGAAAACCTTAAAATCAACTTTGAAATTAAGTTTTTAGATTCAAATTTTTGCTACAACTGATAAGACAAGCAGACGATCAGCTCCACTTCAACTTATCTGCTACAACCAAAAATTAAATTTTAATTTTTAATTTGAGTTGATTTTAGTGTTTTCTCATTGTATTTTTTTTCAGCATTGACATTTAAACTTATCAGTCATAGCCCAAATTTAATTTTTAGATCTTAATGAGATTTGATTTTAATGTTTTATCTAGTTTATTTTTCAACTATATATAAAAATTTTACTCATAAATTATTTTTTGAGTCGCTGATAAGCATCACAACTTATAATTAGTTGTAGGTGAAACGATGAGACTAGATGAGAGCTTTTCAACAGGCACTGGCTATTTCACCCATAACGTCCAATACAAATGAAATTTCAATAAACAACACCAATATAAATGCAAAATATTATCTCATACTTCCTCTGTTTCACAATGTAAGACTTTCTAGCATTGCCTACATTCATTTAGATGTTAATGAATCTAGACGTATGTATGTGTTTAGTTTCATTAACATCTATATGTATGTGAGTAATGCTAGAAAGTCTTACATTGTGAAACGAATGGAGTATTTGACTCCATGTTGAAGCTTAACAAGCAAAGAGGCCTCCATCGTTTGCCCAAATGAAATCAACCATGGCTAAAATTTGAATTTTAAAACTTGATTTAAAATTTTCATCAAAGTTTATTCTTCACCATGACCTTTTAACTTGATAAGAACACATATATAACAGTTTTATCAACAAATTATTATTATCGCTAATATGTTATATGGTGTATTATTGGCTTATGCCTTATGCCGATCAATGGGGACAAAAGTTGCAAAATATGTATATCCATGGTTTTAAAATCCATTTGGAATTGCCACCCTTTGAACACATTGATTCCAAATGGGTTTCTTTTAGTATGAAAATAGTTCAAAAAAATATTGTATAGACAACAAGGGCATATTCTATACTACTTCCTCCATTTCACAATGTAAGTCATTCTATCATTTCCCACATTTATATTGATGTTAATGAATTTAGACATATATAACTATATAGATTCATTAACATCAATATGAATGTGGGAAATGGTAGAATAACACATTGTGAAACGGAGGAAGTACTACCCTTCGTCCAAAAAAAAACATGGCTGTGTATATGGACATACATACATATGTCCAGATACATAGTTAGGATACGCATGTCTGTATACATAGCCAGGGTTTTTTTTTATGAAGAGAGTGCATGTTTCTAACTTCTACTCCTTCGTTTTCCGCTCACACGCTTTTCGAATTGCTAAGCATGATTTTTTCTAAAAAAAATATATATGTAAGAAAATTGCTTTAAAGAATCATATAAATCCTTAACACAGCAAAGTCAGCAATTCCATAAGGAGTTTTTAGAATGAAATATGCTAGTTCAAAATCTTCCGAATCAATGGAGCAAAAATTCTTTTGATTCAGAGAAGCACAAAAGTTTCCCGGATAAAATGTGAACAGTTTTTGTGCCAATTTGTTTGATTGAGTAAAGCATAAATCAAAGGTGTGAAGAAGCACTTGGTAATTTACGGATGCTTTAAGCTTTATAATGTTCTCAGTTTGTTTGCATGCATACTGTAACAAGAAGGATATAGTAGCACATCTGCACAGCGAACAAAATTGCTTCAGGGAAAATAAGGCACTTTGCTTAGACCAAATGTTATTACATTTCACACATTTGGACCAACTCAAGCATACACATGTTTGGCCTGCCTACAATGGAATAGCTATCTTTTTTTTGTATATTTCACATTCTAGGAGATATCAAAGGAGAATACAGATTATTGTGTAACTACAGATATCTTGTATGATGGTTTCTATCTCCTCCCAGGGAGGATGTGATTACAGCTGCTTCTTAGCCAGATTTCTGCTTTGCTCAATATAAGGGTGAACTCTTTGGTACTGTAGTATGGCCCAGACAAGGTGCTTGAAAGAGAACTCCGGCCAAAGAGGGTCTGGATTCTGCAAATGACTGAACGTCGTCTGCCACAGAAGGAAATTGCTCAGGCGAGTCTCGCCTGAGGTCCGGATCACAATATCAGGATCGGGGCAACCAGCGCTGTACATATGGTGGTCCAGATCTGCCACTGAAATATCTGAATGCACACCATTATTCGCAACACTGTCAACATCCTCCCTCTGCAGTATATCCCTCCTTTCTGCACAGACCTTATTGACCGCAATGACAATCTCAGAAGTGGAGTTGTATGGCATGCAAACAGAGAAGACCAGTCCCTTGTTTTCAGCAGTGCTAACCATCAGTTTCTCAGCTGCTACCCTCACCGGTTCGCTCAACATGTCCAACTTCCCCCAGAAGTTGATCTTACAGTTAACCTTGTTGATGACATTTCTGTTTTCTAGCAGTTCATTGATCTTTTCCTCCATTAACTCCATCAAGGATTTCACCTCAGTCAGATCTCGCTTAAAATTATCGATGCTAAATGCATACACTGTGATATACTTCACGCCCATTTCATAGCAGTAGAGTAGGCTGGCAATGAGAGCAGAGAAGCCCATCCTGTGACCAGAGCCTTCCTGGATACTCCTGAATTTAGCATATCTACGGTTACCGTCCATAATAAATGCAATATGTTTAGGCATTGGGCCATATGAGAGGACAGCTACGATGCATTTGCGGATAAAGTTTTGCAGACTCGCAAGGACACCAGTCGCAATTAACTCATCAGGGTTCTCCGTCTTTGGATTCTAAATGAAAAAAGCAAAACAGAAGTATACGAATATCAGCGAATGTCAGCAATAAGCACAAAAAAAAAGTCACAGATCTTTGATTATCTTTACATGACTAATAATGTTTCCACCTGGGTACTTGTTCAGCATAAGAGATTAATCTATATATCACTGCATATGAATCTAAAACTTACCACTGAAGGTGAGTAAGAGATAAGTGAACCAAGCATTTTGATGGGGAGGGACCAACAGGCAGTATCAGGCCTGCAAACTGGAAAAGACATAAAATTTTCAGACTTGCTTGCTCTGATCAAGAAAAAGGAGCAAGCGTTTGCCATTGGAACAGGATACACAAAGAAGCTATAGATTGCTACTCCATCCGTTTCACAATGTAAGTCATTCTAGCATTTCCCACATTTATATTGATGTTAATGAATCTAGACATATATATCTATCTAGATTCATTAATATCAATATGAATGTGGGAAATGCTAGAATGACTTACATTGTGAAATAGAGGAAATATCTGCTATTTTAAGTATGTTTTCCGGAAGGGAAATACTAATTTCAGAAGAATGGATACCAAAAATTATTGATATTTGATATAAGTTCTCTGGAAACAACATCAAACTCTTTATATTTAGTAAAGTTTTATCAAGGAGTATTTGATAGTTAAACTGAAAGGCGTAACCTTTGGATTTACCTAGATTTTAATTGATTTCACTTAAATTTCCTAACAAAGTGAGACAAAGATGATGGCTAGCTATGCACGGTTGGGCTCCAATCCACGTGTGTATATCGGGAATATCTCCATTCTCCCATCTACTTAGGGCCCCTTTGAATTGGAGGATTGTCATAGGAATTTTAGAGGATTTAATTTCCTAAGGATTTTTTCCTATGAAACCCTTTGATTCATAGGAAAGTATAGGAAATTTTCCTTAGGATTGCATTCCTATAGCTCAATTTCATAGGAAAATAAGCAAGAGGTTCAACCTCTTGGAAACTATCCTTTGCTTTGTTTGTTTCCTATGGTGCTATCAAAGGGACCCTCTTCATATTTCCTGTGTTTTCCATTCCTGTAGGATTAGGAAAACATGCTACTTCAATTCCTACGTTTTTCCTATTCCTGTGTTTTTCCTATTCTGCGTTTCAAAGGGACCCTTAAGTTTTATGATGATATACTACTACTCGTGGGATAAAGGCAAAAAGAGCATACTTTTCTAGAGTTTGGAACAACAAGACAACAAATAAAGCATCTGCACTTCTCTTTCATTAACAAGATAAGCACACCTTTTAGCTATCGAAATCCCTATGCCGTTGTAGGCTAAAGAAGCTTTCGCAAAAAAATGACGACTTTTTAGCCAGAAGCTTTCTAACAACGACTAGTAATAACAAGCACAAATAAGCAATCAATCCAGCACAAATAACAGCTGGATTAGCATCAACCAAACCACAGCCACAGCACCTCACCTCACCTCACCTCACAGGTATTCCATCAAACACGTGGTGAGCAAGCAAACGCGTGTAGCAAATCAAGAACCCAAGGAGGAGCAACCGGAGCGCGCGCGCGAGCACACACACAGAGGAGACGGCAGCTGATGAGTAGCGGGATCGGGCGCTCTCTTTCCGCCCTCTTTATAGCCGTCGTCCGCACTCCGCAGCCAAGCAGCCCCCCCTGCAGCGCGCCACCACCACTCCCTCGCCTCTCCCGCGCCCGCGCCCGCGCGCGCGCCAGTAAAAAGAGAAAAGACACTGGCGAAACGGGCGGTGTATGTGGAGCAGGTTGGCCGCGTCTCCGCGACGCCGCCAAGCTTTTGGTTGGTTCGACCTCGAGCTGGATTCCCTTTTAGGGCTCAGGAGGAGGAAGAACGCGGCGGCGGCGGCGGCCTCTCCGCCGGTGAGCAATTGATTGCGGGGAAGAAAGGGGATCGGGCCACCTAACTCAGCTTTTGCACAGAGCCCATCTCATTGCAGGCTCTTAGAGGTGGCCAAACGGGCCGGGCCAAACGGGCGGCCCGGGGCACGGCCGAACCTGTAGCAGGCACGGCCCGGCACGGCCTGCTACAGTAACGGGCCGTGCCGGCACGGCACGAGTAGCCGTGCCGTGCTTGGGCCGCTGGCCGAGCCCGCGGGCCGGCACGGCACGGCACGGCTACTGTAGCGGCACGGCACGGCACGGCCCGTTTCGCCAGCGGCCCGTCAGGCCGAAAGCGCCAGCGGCGCACTGACAGGGCGGGCGGCGGTCGAATGGGAAGGCGCCACGTGGCACTAACGGCTATTTGACCGTTCAAATTTGAAAATAACCGTTGGGAGGCTAAAAAATTCATAAAAATTTCGAAAAAATTCCAAAAAATCTCAAATTTCGCCCTATAAATAGGGCATGAACCCCAGCCATTTCTCCTCATCCCACACTCCTCATCTTGTGCTCTCAAGTGTTTTAAGTGCTCTCTTTGTTCTCAAGTGTGCATTTTTTTTGATTTTGACAAAATTTGCTCAAATTTTGTCAAAAATCAAAATTAGTTTCGTAGTTCAACAGTTTGATCGCAGAGGTTTGAAGAGCTCGCGGTTGGAAAGATGTAAGTAATATTCAAATTTGTGTATTATTTGTATTGTGTTTGTGAATTCAATAAATATTCGAAAATTTATTTATGTCGGTTTAAATTTTCAGAATGGATCCGAACTTTCCATACCAGTCGCCGTCGTTCACCTTGGGTGATTTCGACCCCAACTACATGTCGGGGTTTGACGATACCTCCGGATCGGCTCCAACTCCACCATCTGTGGAGGAGGTACCGGTTCATACGGCTGTCGTTGAGGAGGTACCGGTTCAGGCGGCGACAGCTTCGGAAGGATTTTCCGGAACCGCGAGCGGAAGTGTTTCGACACACACCGGCTCGAAGAGATCGAGAACCTCCGGTGTGTGGCAAAACTTCGACGAGATAAAGGAAACATGCCCCGACGGAAGGGAGGTATCGAAAGCCCGTTGTAGAATATGTAGGCAAATTTTATCTGCTCGTTCTTCTGGTGGTACAGGTCACCTCAAGCGCCATGCGGAGTCGTGTGCCAAGAAGCAAGGAATACAACTCCGGCAGCAGCAACTTATGGTAAACCCAGACGGTACGGTACGCAGTTGGGAGTACGATCCCATGGTTGCTCGGGAATCTCTTGTCCGGTTAATCGCCAGGCAAGATTTACCCCTGAACTTTGGGGAGTCCCCTGCTTTTGAACATTACATTCAGCAATCTCATAACCCTAGGTTTAAAGCTGTGAGTAGGCAAACATCAACTAGAGATTTAGAGAATGTTTATCACAAGGAAGCAACTGCACTTAAGGAACTGTTTAGTACATGTACTTTCTCTGTTAGTGTTACTTCAGATATATGGAGTAGTAGAGCTAGAGAGGATTATCTTAGCGTAGTTGTTCATTTTGTTGATGATGATTGGCAATTACAAAAGAGAGTTTTAGGGCTTAGGTTAATAGATGTCTCACATACAGGAGAAAACATAGCTGAAAGAATTAGGGAAGTAATTAATGAATTTAATCTTGCTGATAAAATATTTGCTGTCACCCTAGATAATGCATCTGCTAATTCTAGGGCTATTGAAATATTGTAACCTTTATTTTGTGTGTATGCTCAATCTTTTCTACTCCATCAGCGTTGTGCATGTCATATAATTAATTTGATTGTTAAGACTGGCATGAAGAGGGTAGGTGACCACATCGATGCTGTTCGTCAAGCAATCGCGTGGTTAACTGCTTCTAACCCGCAGATTGCTGCATGGAAGAGGTTTTGCAATGCGGCCGGTGTGAAAGCTCGTAAGTTTGCCACCGATGCAGAGCATCGGTGGAATGCAACATATTTAATGTTAAAAGTTGTTTTACCTTATAGTAGTTTACTTTCTGATTTTGTTCAGTCACGTGGTGGCCCAAGAAACAGTGACGGGTCTTCAGTACTGAACGAGCATGTTTGGGCAATTGTCCAAAAATTTCACCAATTTCTAGAAACTTTTTATGATTGTACTCTAACTTTATCACAAGTTTATTATCCAACTGCTAATATAATTTTGCACAACCTTCTTGAAATTGCTAATTTATTTAAAGAATACGAAAATGATGACGTTCTAACTGAACCTGTCTTTCACATGAAACAAAAATATTTGAAATATTGGAAAAATATACCTATGTTGTATGCTTTTGCTTTTGTTTTAGATCCTAGGTGTAAATTAAGGGGATTGTCTGCTATTTTATCACTTGTTGGAGATACTATAGGTGTAGATTATAGTTCTTTTTATACTGAGGTTAGACGTAAATTATATGAGGTTTTTGGAAGATATGAAGTAAAGTTTCAGGAAGTTCGCCAGCAGAGACCCCCTCCTATCCCCACTACAGGTAAGAAGAAGATACAGTGGGGTAGGATTTGGGGTGGATCGTCTTCAATCCAAGGTGGTGGCAGTTCGTCGGCTACAAGTGGAGACGCCTCTTCGCATGTTGTGGCCGAAGAGTTGTCCGGTTATTTGGACAGCGACGCCATCCACCACGAAGCACAAGATTTCAACGTCCTCGGGTGGTGGAATGACCACAAGATAACATATCCTGTGCTTTCAAAACTAGCACGGGATGTGTTGACGGTGCCCGTGTCGACGGTGTCCTCCGAATCGGCCTTCAGTCTATGCGCCCGAATCATCGAAGACCGGAGGACGACTCTGCGCAGCGACCACATCGAAATGCTACTAAGCGTTAAAGACTGGGAGCTTGCTCGACAACATGCCCAATACACTGCGGACAACCAAGAATTGGCCGCCCAGTTCGAGCAACTCTACCTGGATCCAGACCAACCCCAGTAGAATTTTGTTAGAAGTAGTTCTGACCTTTGAGCTGTACTCTTTTCTTTGTCATGGTTTTCTCATTTTCCCCTATGAGTTTTTACATGACAAATTTTTTAACGAGGCAGCATGTATCATTGTATCCTGTAATGATATAAACATCAATAAAGGTCATTACTATTTTTAACAAATTCTTTTGCAATATTTTCGCAAGTGTGGATTTATCTTTAAATTATTTCAAAATAATGAATCACAATCTATATTTTTAAATTTTTCAACACAACAAAAAAAATACCATTTTTTCTTTTTTTTAACATTAGCAAATCATTACTTTTTTTAAAAACTTTTATTTCCATTTTTTAAATACCATTTTTTCATTTTTTAACATTAGTAAATCATTACTTTTTTTTAAACATTTTATTTCCATTTTTAATTTTTTTTCCTTATACATTTCCTTTGCTTTTTTTTTTAAAAAACACTGTGCACTGGGCCTCAGGCCTCAGCTGCCGGCCTGCCTTCACGGGCCGCCGTGCCCCGAACGGCCCGTGGGCCGCAGGCGTGCCGTGCCGGCACGGGCACGGCCCGGCCATCCACGGGCCGTGCTTGGGCCGGCGGCTCGGCACGTGGGCCGGCACGGCACGGCCCGTTTCATCAGCCGTGCCTAACGGGCCGTGCCGAAACGGGCCGTGCCGGACCCGTGCCCGTGCCGGGCCGGGCCGTGCCGCCCGTTTGGACACCTATACAGGCTCTCACGGCCACCTAACTCCTAATTAAACCAATTTTGTTTGAGATGTTTATTTAAGTATATAGGTAGGTGGTGTTTGAAACTCATGTAAATAAAGATGAAAATTAAGTGTTTTAAAATAATGTGGTATTAACATATGATTAGTTGAGTTTTAATTATTATAAAATCGAAAAATAGATTTATTTGATATTTTAGAGCAACTTCTATTTTTTTTTTGCGATTTAGCAGTTTTAATTAGTTTAATACAGATCATGCTAAGCCCAAGGCCCACCATCACCAGGCCTACTTTCACATGCGTTAGCGGTTTAGCCAAGATTTACAGTTGTTTGGCAACTTCGAGTTAAAAGGCTTAAAGCTCTCGGTAGCTTAAAATTCTTATTAACAATTGCTTGGCTTATAAGAATTTACAAAGGTTGGATTTTTCAGTTTTTGACTTCTTGTTTATTTTGTTTATTTCGTGGATTATATAACTATACATATATTTTTTACTGAGAATCTATAGAGCTACATATGTTAAAAGGAATTGTACTCCTCCCGTCTTAAAATATAACAGCTTTTAGCGCTTAAGGTTTGTCCCAAAATACAATAACTTTTTCATCAACATTCTCTTCTAAACCAATCACAACCCTCCACAATTCAATCTTCTCATCTACCTTTACTTCTCAACCAATCATAATCTTATCTCATTTAATTCCACATAATTTTTTAATACCGGTGTCTAACCATAAAAATCTTTATATTTTAGGACGGAGGGAGCAGTTGCTAAAAACTTCTAGTAAAGGGTCTTGGTGTCAACAGTTAGTGATGATATACTATCCATCACTGTTAACTGTTCACCATTCATACTAGTTTATTTAAATATAAAATTGAAAATGAGACATAGATGAATCTCACGCCTTGAAGTAAGGATTCCACCTAGGATTCCCGGCAAATTTAGTTGGGGTGTCCAATAAAGGAGGCCTAATTAGTTCATCTTGTAGCTCACCAACAGCAAGAAACACTTTGTTGAAATAACGTCTAACTGTTTCTCCAGACCTATCAAACTTAGTGATAACTAATCTATTTCTAAGGCTGTCCCCTACTGTATTTAGAAACATAGTTACTTGTTTCTTAATAGATATGTGGATGGTATCGTTAAGCAAACCACGATTTCTAAAGAACTTACATAGCCAAAACAAAGAGTCTTTTCTAAAAGGTGGTAATAACGTAAGTCTAAGTATGTTGATACAAGTGGTATCGTTCCTCCAAATTTTTGTGTCTAGATACTCAATTCTCATCCTATCTCTTTTAACTATTGGGCCATATTTAACACATTCTCTCCTAGCACTTCTCTTTCTTTTCCTTGAGTGAATAATCATAGCCATCATTAACAAAAATAGATTGGCAGCAACATCAAAAATTAAAATCTTGGTCCTCTTATCCATATACTCTCTCCGTAAAAAAAAAAAGGAATCTAGTACGGGATGTGTGACACATCCTAAAAATATAGACATATGTATTTCTAAATTTATTGTATTAGAATATATTATATTTAATACTGGTTTAATTTTTTATTGGACGTAGGGAGTACACTACAACTATCAAAGAAAAATAAACACGTTGCTCAAATCATCTCATCAAAAGGTAGAGTAATTGCCCACATCGCCCAGTCCCAGACCCAGCTGCTGAGCTCCCACTGCCACCGCCATACTCGAGGCTGGCCATGAAGGCTCCCGCCGACCACCACCACCACCACCACTCCTCCACGCCGCCGCCGGCGACCAAGATCTCCATCCCCATCTCGGCCGCCGCCGGCGGGGCGGAGGCGGCGCTGCTCGGGAAGGGGCGGTACAAGGCGTGGGCGCTCGCCGCCATCGCGCTCCTCGCGCTCTGGTCCATGTTCGCCGCCTCCGTCACCATCCGCTGGTCCTCCGGCGACCTCGCCGCCGAGTTCGGGGACCTCCCCGACCCGCTTATCGACGACCTCGACCCCCTCGTATGTCTCCCCTACCCCAACATTCCCTTCCTTCCTTCCAGATCTTGCCGCCACTCGGTGGTCGGTGCCTAATCTCTTCCATTGTTCCTCAACTGTCCGATGTGTACATGCATTTTTCCCAAGTCCCAACGGTCTGACATTGCGAAAAAGGAGATGCATTATTGGTTGATTTCAGATTTCATAGTGGGGATGAAATGGGTACTTGTTTCAGCAAAGTCACAAACAGCTTATTTTATTAGAAATTCACATAGTAGACTAAGCATTCTGCAATCTAGTAATTTTCTCTGTTTATAGAGTTTCATTTGGACATACATTGCATATTTTCTCTTCTGAAAGGTTTAGTTCTGTGCTAAGAAAATGCTCATTATCAAAAAAATGCTAAGGAAGGGTACACGCTCTGCTGGAAACATGATGATTTTTTTTTTTGGTCTGATGGTATTTTAAGTTGTTCCATTACATGGACGAGAAAGCAGTCACCTTTATTTCTTGATTTTGGTGTCTGGAACATATGCTATTTGTGTTAACGGTTTAATTTCCCAAGCTTCATCTGCATAATTGTCTAGTCAATATGACCAGCAGAATCCTAAGCTAAAACATAGACGAGCAAAACTATATGCATTTTTTAGTTGTGAATGAAATCTTGTACTGAAGTTTTGCCTAATTTTTAAATAATGAGTAGGAGATGGAGGACAGAGAGAAGCTAGTGCGCCGGATGTGGGATGTGTACACACGCACCGGTGTTGATCGGGTACGGCTTCCACGGTTCTGGCAAGAAGCATTCGAGGCTGCATATGAGGAGCTTGCTGGTGATGATACGCAGGCTAGTGAGACGGCAGTATCTGAGATTGCTCGCATGTCAGTCCACAGGCCTGAACTTGAACAATCGTCGAACAAGTATTAGGTATGAACAAATTGATCCTATCCCTGATCTTGATGCTGCATGGAGATAGATTTTCCTTCTTTTAAATTATTTATATAATCAAATATCTATGTTTGCTTCGCTGTGAGGATTATGCTGGTCATAAGTGTGATTATCAGATATGAAATGGTTACCAACTTTTGTAACTTAATGAAAAAAGGGTTACTTAGAGACTAGAGTTGCTAGCTTACGCAATATTTTCTAAATTTCTGGAATTCTAATACCTAAGTCTGAAGTTTGAGAATTTTTTCAAGCGTGGATGCAACAAAATCAGGGCTGTGAGGCCTCTCTTATCGAACATGGATCCCATTACTGTTAAGCCGTTAAGGGTGTGCCTTTCACTATACCTAGTTCCCATTTGTATGCTTCTTGGTTGGTACTGTATTTTCTCCACTGACTATTGGTTCAAGTATAGAAAGTTCCTATGACTAATGACGTGCCTGTGTTTATTTAGGAGGGAAAGGGATGTAAAACAAGATGCCACATGTTAATTTCAATTTAATAAACTATAACATCATCCAAGGCATCTTTTGGTTGTTAGCATTTCCAATTTTGTACTATTTCTATCTGTGGATGTCTCAACGTAGATGTTAACAAACAATATTATGGGCTATGGCATAACGACTTAACGCATGAAGGATGAAGCACATGGTCATCATTGCAGACTTTAGCTAGAGTACCATGTTGTACTGGTGTAGTGGGCTAGGGACATTCCGCTCCGGTTTCCAAACCTTACTTGCCTCAGTATATCACTCAATCGCTTAGGCTAGTGGGATATAATATCATGGTACTCAATCGCTTACTTGCCTCAGTATATAAATACTGCCTTGCATTTGTGCATCCCCTGCCAAAAAACTGCCAATCTGTAGCAATCTGGTTGTGCTGTCTATGCTGAATTTGTTTGTTCCTAATATATGCTTTTCTATTTTGCAGAAATAAATGTGTAACATTTGGTGAAGTGGAGATGGTAGTTGGAACCTGAATAAGTATTTAGGATTATGTAAAAATTTAATATCCCACTTGAAGATCACTTGCTAAATATGATCACAGTTTACTTGGTTTGTTAGCCAATGCAAAAATTCCACTTCTCTGCAGTATGCAAAGCTTAAGCATATGCTGATGACACAGCAAAATCCCACTTCCTTGTAAAGTTTTTTGGGATCCAGAGTAACCCAAATGAGAATATACCAAATTTCGGTAATCTCCTGAACATATTGTGATTTGTGAAAAGATCAATCACAATAAATTTGGAATTCGGGAATCACTTGTACCCATGTTTTAATCACCCATGAACAAAAACTGTTTTTGTATGCATACATATATGCCATATCTGTTTGTGCATATGGTGATTCTAGAAGCTTCTGGAAATTTCCACAGAACAGCATGACAATTACGAAATCTCTAACCAGTAACCAGTCCATGGGCTGAAACCACAGGACCATTTCATTGTTGCAAGGCTGAGCCTGAAAGTACTAGAGCCTATATTGAATTCATCAATCCCTCATACAAATACGGACTATTTCAGTCCATTTTTATTTGGCACGACCAAGGACATGAACTCGTTTTAAGTTCACACTTGTACAAAGTTGTCTGACTTTATAGGCTGACTTTGATTTTGAGTTGAACGACAAAGTGCGGTCTGAAAAATTGCTTTCACCGTGCTCATTTGTAAACGAAATTTTGATGAAAGTTGTCACGAATAAGCGTGTCGATTTGCTGAATTTTTGAGTAATTTGGGCATAGATCCTACACAACCCATGTTCATTTGATTGCACAGTAAACGGCTTTACTTGAACTGCAGGTTTCTGCAGAAGATTACCTAATCGTCAAAAATAGCTCTAGTGCATTGACCTTTTGACAGATTTCAGCAGTGTTAGGCTCGCACTTACATAATGCTTCTTCGCCTAATCCATTATAACTAGCAATAGGAAACAAAATGGCATTGACCATTGATCTCTTGCCATTCTTCTCATCTGAAGCATTAGCGCTTTGTTTTAGAAAACATTTTTGCCAATCTAATTTTTCTCCATTTAGGTCAAGAAAAGCAGTTAACTATGGACCATCACAATTCACAAGAGCTAGGTAAAAAGGGTTGAGAAAGTGGGACGTGCATGCTAGACTCAACCGTTCTGCACTAACAACCTACTAACTACCCCGTTTGATCAGCCTACCTTGTCCAAATTCCACCACGAAAATTCCCCAAACAAATCTTGGTCTCTCTCGTGCACAACTCATGAACAACCTTTCCAATTCTTGTAATCAATAAAACAAAGCACCAACCATTATGCCATGACATACTAATTAATTAATTAATTAATCACAAAAAAAATACTATGCAATAACTATCACACCCTTATGAGTTCCCTTCCCACAAAACAAGTCCATGCAATGCAACACCATCGTGCTAGCTCTACCAACAATCCACTCTTAAAGAACCATCACGAAACAGTCACTGACAAATAGGTCCCCACTATCACGCAACCTGGATGAAAGCGGCTTTTCGAGCGACAAACCGCTAAAGTTTTTCGTGGACGAAATTAGTCTCATGAAAAAAAAATGGTTTTTCGCGGTCGACGAAACCGTGTACACAACTCCATAAGCAAAAACACCCACTTTTGTGCCCTAAAATGTTAAAAATCTTTGATATATCTCCAATGGGCACACCAAAACACCCATGGCTTTGTGTGTGGCGCTCCCCATATTTAATGGCATCATCACTTCCTCACGCCTCCAACGTCTTCTTGCATTCCATCCTTTCTTCTCTTCTTCTTCTTCTTCTTCTTCTTCACATCGTCGTCGTCATCATCCATGGCGTGTGTAATGTGAAATCAGCGAGCTCGATATATACTCCATTAAGCTAAGCTGGTTGATCTCTCGTGTGTTCCAAATTAATCCGCGTGGTTAATTAGCTCTAGCTAGAGATCGGTAGCTCTCGACTAGTTGGACATGGCCGCCACGGGCGTGCTCGTCGTCGTTGTGGCGCTCGTGTTCGCCGTGACGGTGGCTGGCGGCGGCGGCGCCGGAGTAGGAGGTGATGGCGGGTTCATCACGTGGGAGGACCTGAGCATGCCGGCCGGGGCGGCGCGGAGCAGCACGTGGGACGACACGGCCGGCGGTGGCGGCGGCAAGAGGAGCGGCGGCGGCGGCGGCGGCGAGCAGCGGACGACGATCGTGGTGTCGCCGGACGGGACGGGGCACTCGCGCACCGTGCAGGGCGCCGTCGACATGGTCCCCGCCGGCAACACGAGGAGGGTCAAGATCGTCGTCAGGCCGGGCGTCTACAGGTACGTGGGTGTTCGACCGATCGATCGCCTCCCCACTACCTGTCCCTCTCGTAACCGCCATGGACGAGTTAATGTCGTCCTATCTCGCGAAGCTTTTTAAGACTGGAATTGAAGCTGCAATGGCGCTGACCTCGCCGGCGACGGCGTGCCGTGCAGGGAGAAGGTGACGGTGCCGATCACGAAGCCGTTCGTGTCGCTGATCGGCATGGGCACCGGCCACACGGTGATCACGTGGCACTCGCGCGCGTCCGACGTCGGCGCGTCGGGCCACCAGGTGGGCACCTTCTACTCCGCCTCCGTCGCCGTCGAGGCCGACTACTTCTGCGCCAGCCACATCACCTTCGAGGTATACACACACCGCACGTCGTCGTCGTCGTCGTCGCCGGCCGGCTCGCCGGCGGCGGCGAAACGTGTTCCTGGATGTAACAAGCGTGGTGGTGGTGCAGAACTCGGCGGCGGCGGCGGCGCCGGGGGCGGTGGGGCAGCAGGCGGTGGCGCTGAGGCTGTCCGGCGACAAGACGGTGCTGTACAAGTGCAGGATACTGGGGACGCAGGACACGCTGTTCGACAACATCGGGAGGCACTACCTCTACAACTGCGACATCCAGGGCTCCATCGATTTCATCTTTGGCAACGCAAGGTCCTTGTACCAGGTAACTAATAAATAAATAAAATTAAACCACAGCTGCTGTTACTACTACTGTTGCTGCCTTTTACTACTGTCTAATTAAGTCAGGATGTTGCCCAAATTAACCACAGGTATTTTTGTGGTAATTCTTGGTAAGGATCAGTAGTGTACTGTTACCATGAGAAATAATCCTATAAGAAAAACCGACTTCTATTTCTATTTAGAAGGGACGCGCACATACGCCACTACACACAACAAGTATGACCGCTGAATACTCGTTTAAAGAGATAGAGAGCAGTTGCAAATCCCTAATCTCACTAAGTTCTTATTGGATGTTTAATACAACATATGTTTTTTCTATTTGACATTGGTCAAATCAAAATTGAACTAACCAATGTCACGTAAATAAAAATGGAGGAAGTATTTTATATTTTTTAAGAATATGTTTATGTATAGCATGATAAAATCTTTGGACACTCTGTCCCCCACACTTTGCTCTAGTTGTCCTCTAGACTAGTAGTACTATACCTTTTATGCTGTGTCTCCTGTTGGTCCGATCAGAGCTGTCACAAACTCACAATTCAGGCATTCACCAACTCTTCCATTTTATACCTTACAGCAAAAGAACTTCTCACTCTGGTGAGGCACCTAGATTAGCACCTTGCTTAACCTAGCTATATAGCTAAGTGGGATAAGGTGGTTAGGCACTTAGCCCTGCACCAATGCCACCAATGCTCTTACACAAATCGGTGTTCAGAATTAGTGGTCACATTCTCTTTCTACCTTCGGCACAACTGTCACTGAATGAAAAATGCCGGAGTGAGTGTTAATGAGAGTGACATTACATGGCAATGTGGTGCCATGATCAATTTATTTTTTTCACGAACATGCAAAAACCTTACACGTCAATATATTATTATTAGATCAATATACAACTGTAACACGTGGAGGCAGTAATATGCCATGATTAAAATGGACAATTAGCTTCTTGGCAGTCTGAATTTTTGTAACTTTGTTTTTTCTTTTTGTCAGGGTTGCACGCTGCACGCCGTGGCGACGAGCTACGGCGCGATCGCGGCGTCGCAGCGGAGCTCGCCGTCGGAGGAGTCCGGGTTCAGCTTCGTCGGCTGCCGGCTCACCGGCTCCGGCATGCTCTACCTGGGAAGAGCATGGGGCAAGTACTCCAGAGTGGTGTACTCCTACTGTGACCTCAGTGGCATCATCGTCCCCCAGGGATGGAGCGACTGGGGTGATCAATCAAGAACAAAGTGATCAACTTTCCTGCCATTTAATCACACACTCAATTTGCTGCTCTTGATTAAAATTACAGTTACAATTATAATTGCAGCTACTCTGTCAGGTTCACATGGCATATTAATATTATTGATCGAAGAGATTATATTTTAGCTGAATTTTACTAGTTACCAACTTACCATCCTCGATGATCAAATGGCATAGGAAGTGGTTGGGAGTTGCATTGCAGGCTCACCAAACAGTCTTGATAGGGGAATTCAGTTACCACATGTGACAAGGCTGTTACCAAATGAGTTCCTTTTCTTTTCTGAAATCCTAGAGACGATACTGCCATATCATATCCGTCAGAAAATGACAGAGAATGTGTCTGAATCTTCTGACAGGACGGTGCTGTTCGGGGAGTACAACTGCAAAGGGCCAGGGGCGAGCACGAAGCAGAGGGTGCCGTGGTCGCGGACGCTCACCTACGACGAGGCGCGGCCGTTCATCGGCCGGAGCTTCATCAACGGCGAGCAGTGGCTCCGGCTGTAGATCATCGCCGATTCTTCACAAGTTCAGAAAGTTCAGACTGCTGCTGGTTCCTTCTCCACTGCAGTCTGCAGATAGAACATGTACCTAGTAGATATAATAGCTGACATGTAACGATGTACCATGTAACAAACTTTGACATACATCCATATGTAGTGAGATGAGCAGCCCCATCATTTCACTTATCTTTATGCTTATTCGTATCGCCTATTATTAGCAAACAAAAAGTAATTTATAGGTAAAATTTAATGATACAAAAGCAAAATGTTGTAAAATAAACCACGATGAAACCATAAAATCAACTTCAAAGATTGAGTTTTATAGAATTCAAAGTTTGCGATATAATGGGACCGGAGATTTGTTAGACCAGCCAATCATAGCAGATGAGAGTTTGCATGTGTAAAGGAACTAGGTAATGCATCATATGAATGTGACATGCTCGTGCCAGGGACATCAGGCCTAACATAACAGAAGATAATGATATCATGGGATGGCATTGGCATCAGGTAGAATTGACTTCAGATCCCAGGATGCCACAAATAGATGATACAGAACTTGAGGAGGAGAAAAAACCACTCATTTTGCAACTTCTTCAGATCAACATGCGCAAGTGCAGTTCATACTTGATGGATGTGCAATTGCACACCATACCCAATCACAATGTGTGATTGTTAGTCGTTGAATCTTCACAACAGCTTAAATGCAGATATACTCTTGTAGCACAAGCAAGCTAGGACAAGAATGTTATTCATATGAACTTAAACTATATTAACAATTGAGAATAAACTGAAACTATAGTCCAGACTCCGGAGGAAAACATAAGAGAAGCAATGATCAATCAGACTGCTATACAATATGACTGGTAAGGGTAATATTTAGTTTGCAACCTCTGTATCTGGTGACAGAAAGCCTGAAAGTGGGAAGCTAACAGTAAAACAAGGGAACACGTGTATGAAAAAAGATGTCGATGCTCACTGATATCAGCAACCTAGTAAAAAACCCCTCTGCTGGGGTCCAATTACCATATCTATAGCTATGTACATACGTCTAATGAGGTTGCGCTTCCCAAACTTCACAATTTGCCAACATCTATGCCTACTTCCCCATTGCAATGTTGTTCAGCATCATCATCCCTAGGTCGCTTTCCTAGAACTGTTTGTTTCTGGTCCTCTGCAAAAGCAGAGGCCATATCAGTCAAACTAACTTCTGCTGGCTGATCAGCTCCTGTTTGTTTATCTTCACTAGAGTTTGTTTGTATGGCTGCAAGCTCTTGGTCAGACATTGCAGAATTTCTGGAGTCCGGCCTCTCAACAGATGTCAGATTATCAGGTTGCCTTGTTTGAACACCAACCGAAGGTATTTTCGATAACACATCTGGTTTCATTTCTATATCAACCCAGTGGCTCTTGACCCAATCTTTCGAAATTCTTAAATTCTTTAGCTGGCATACACTAAAGAAGTTCTCGCCTGTAAAAACAATAGAAATATCAACATGTTGCAGATGAAATAGAGGATTAAAGAACATAGGAAATCGTTGTTTGATGATAAGGAACATGGTTTAGCTTCCATACGCTTGCAAGGAATACCACTGGGGCATTTGCAAATTTGCCAATGGTTTTTTCAATTTTGCAGGGATACCACTCGAATGACAGTGTGTCATTTTTGCATTTTTCTAGTGGCAGTCTTGCAATAACGATTCAATCCAACAGCAAATTTGCAATTGCCCCTAGCTTGGAAGGTCAAAATTAGATACGGACTGCAGAAGGATCTATTTTATCAAAACAACTTGTTGTTTTTCATTGGAAGAAAGGACCAGAAAAAAAAATTCAAAAAGGAAATTTACCTGGAAAATATATTTGTAGGCTATCAGCTGAAATGTTGTCTGCACTGACTAGAACTCCTTCCCACCAGCCACTAAATTGCCATACATCAACAGCAGCTCCAGGTAAAAGATTAGTTCCGTCAGCCAAACTATTTTGTTGAGGGCGTGGCCTAACTCTGCGTCGCTCTGGGCATCTCAATCCCAGTTTATCAGGACGAGCCAATGTTGATACAGGTACCCACTCCTACAAAGAAGCATAGAATAATCTCATCCTCTTATGAAAGCATACATTTTACACAGAGTTAATAAAATAAATCATGGCATTACGAAAAAGAATAGAAGTAACAACAAAATACCAAATATTATGGCATATTCTGCCTTTCAAAAATACATATACCACTTAAATTTCAAACTAAGACCAGTAGTCATACCTCCAATCTCCCACTATCATCAGCATTCTGGAGATCATCATACTGAACCTTCAATTTGTTATGATTAGTACATGACTTGAGAACTGTACACCTGAACCAGCAGCCTACAATCCCACTGTCCTGAGACAAGACCTCTATTCTGTCACCAACATTGTAGGTTGGCATACGCTGATTCTGGGGCCCTATGAACTTGACTGAGAGATGTTTTCTGGGAGATTGCTTACTGCTTGGTTTCTGATAAGATGCTATGGAGTCTTCTTGTGGGCCTCGGCAGATTTTAGTTCCCAAACATTTTGAGTAAAGCCTCTCAAACTGCTTAGGAAACTTTGTCTTCCCAGGTGTCCATTGCTCAAAAGTTTTTATGATATCAGAACCATCATCCTTTTCTTGCTCTGGGGGAAGTTTTAAGGACAAAACAACAGCTTGACTAAAATATCCACGCAATGATCTCAGGTCAAAACGTTTAAACTTATTTTTACTGTATTGGCGAAAGCAGAAACGGATTCCCACCATAGAAGAATTTGGCAATGTATTGACGCATTTTTCATAGTGCTCAGGAGTTAACACAGTTGCAATATCATCGACACACTCCACACTGATTACTTGAGAATAAGGAGTGATGAAAACTTCGCAAGGATGAGGAGGGGGAGGAGGTATAGCGCAAGCAAATTCCTGGTTTTGATGAAACCATCGCACTTTAACCTTCTTCTGCCCCTTCTTATCTTCGTACATATCTTCCAAGTATGCAAGATAGCGACTTTCCTCCTCAGACATGACAAGCACAAAAGAGTGGGTCTGCAAAGAAGATGGCACATGAAGCTCAGAAAACAATATGGGCAATTGGGTATACACACATGACCATGACCATGACAAAATACTTACAGATATTGTGGTACCATTACGACAAAAAGCTTTATAGTGGTAAAGCTGCTTGCCACAAGTCCAGGACGAACCAGACCACATAATGTCCGAGCTACAGGCTTTCCCCTAACAATATAAAAAAAATCAAAACGCTAATAAAGATGAGAACAAACTGTATGCAAAGTTACAAGTAATTGCATACCAGATTGTGACCCATAAAGCTATCAGGTTCACTGTATCCATCCAATCCAATGTCATTACCCATATGTGATCCAAATTTTGAAAGTTCTGAAATGACCAAACCGTTAACAAATGGTTCATATGTTGATCATACATGTTATATGCTTAACAGGGTGAACAAACTGGTAATCAGACCATTATGTGGTAAGAAAGGGAACAAAGAAAAAGTTGATTACTAAGGACAACTGTCACTAACAAGCTATTGTAAAAAGTTCATGTAATTTCCCTGTTTGAAAGGGCTTCTCTTTGAACTTGAACAAAGCATAAGCACTCTCAAGTCCCAAATGTTGTGATTACAGTTACATATGTTACCAGTTAGCACATATTGCCTGTTACCATGTCTAATATGATGGGTGGAAATAAACCAAAGGCCTCTACCACATAATGTCTAATCTGTATAGGTCTTTCAGGTAGAACTTTTAGTCCTAAAGGTCCTTTAAGGCTAAATTTTCCGTATTGTATCCATCGCAGAAAAAATGATTATGCACTACGAAAATAGGGTACACAGCAAGTTGCACAGGATCTTCTAGAAATCCAAAATTTTACTAGTAAGGTCTAATCTGAATTCATGGCTAGCCTACTGTGAACAACAGACATACTCCAAACCAGCTATTTACTTCATTAGGTTCTAAAGTCACTACATGGCATATAGCATGTTAAATAAACAGCTATTGGTATATTCAGTATCAGCCGAACTCGTGTATGAGCACTATAAACAAAGGAGGCGAGACTTACTCGAGGCGAGGGACTTCGCCGGAAGGAAGGAGGCGAGCCAATCCACCACCTCACGGCGTGACCGCCACTTGCGCGCAAACACCCCCGGCCCGCCGCCATCGGCACCCTGCGCCTCCCGGAAATCCTCCGAGACCACATAGAGCATGTGGCGCAGGCTCCGCTCCGTGCCGACGACGGCGAGGTGCGACGCGCCCGCGGCGTCCTCGAGGTAGTAATGCACGACGCGGCTGCCCCTCTCCTGCGACACGAAGTCCTCCCTCCACCTCACGAACTCCGGGCCGCCGCCGCCGTCCTCCTCCTTCGCCATCCCTCGCAGCAGCAGCACCACCACCACCGTCACCTATAGAAGAAGGGACGCCCAGCCCGAACTCAAACTAAACGAGACAAGGAGCCTCTCGCAGCAAGCTCATGTCCTTTCACAACACCTTGAGCCGGTCAGCCCAGCCTCTCCCTCCCCTCAGAAACCTCCGAGAAGACGAGAATTTCACGGAACACACGAGATGAACCCAAAAAAAAAAACGAGGGGTTGGGGGGAAGCGCCGCCCGGGACTTCCTTTTTCTCGAAATCCCCGGGCAGGGAGGAGGGGAAACCCTAGGGTTTCAGGGAGATTTGGGCGCGGTCCTCGGCGGCCAAATCGGCTTGAACCGGAACGGGTTCAGGCTGAGCAGGAAGCACTCCATGAAGCAGCCACCAACGGCGGCGGCGTCCGCTCACCCCGGCCCGATTCACGCCAAACCGCTCTCCCCCAACACGCGGGCGGCGGCGGCGGCGGAGGAGGAGACCACCAGAACGACGGGCGGACGCGGCGAGAATCTCAGGCCGTCACCTCCCCGCGCGGCCACCGGCGAGAGGAGATACTAAACCCCCGCACCCCCGCGCCTCCTCTCCCCGCCCCGCCCCCGGGAAGAAGGCGGCGGCGGCGGCGGAGGGGGGGAGGTGGACAGGTGGGAAGGCGAGGAGGAGGTTGGGGCCTTGGGGGAATCTACTCCGTTTCGTTTCGTTTGGTTTGGTTTGGTTCGCTGGGGTTGCGGCGGGCGGGGCGGGGGCGGGTTTACCGGTGACCGGTGGTAGGGTGACGAAGGAAGGGTTGGTGACTTCCTTTTGCTGCTACTGCTGCCCTTGGATTTGGAGGAGGGCGTGAAAGAAAGTCTTCTTCGGCTTACGCCTTCGGTTTTTTGTTACTACTTGTAAAGATGTACTGTTAAACGGAATGTACAAAGTCAAAATCAGCAGTAAATTGATAAAATTATCTCGAGTATATATTATCAATCAATACTATTGACCTCGTTGAATCCTAATAAAAAATATAGTGTTTTCTACCGATTGATCGATTTGACGAATATAATCTATGGTGAAAGATAAGAATGAAGGAGTACAGACAACCTCCAAGAGCCTCTGTGGTAGTATTTACTACGCTTTACATTATTATAAAATAGAAAGAAGGGGTGAGGTTTCTAATTCAGTTCAGTTCTAGCTAGAAAATGCCTAAATATTTCTCAATTTAGATCAAACTAGAAAAAAAATACCCGTACATTACAACAGGTGAAGAATATTTTAATTTTTATTATTGTTATACGGTTTAGTAAGGAGAAATTCAATTTTAAAATTTGCTTCGCTGCATAATTTTCTAGAAAATCATTAGCTGCAATTACTCCCTTCTTCCTTAGATGTTTGACACCGTTGACTTTTTTAAATATGTTTGACCGTTTGTTTTATTCAAAAACTTTTGTGATATGTGTAAAACTATATGTATACATAAAAGTATATTTAACAATAAATCAAATGATAGAAAAAAAATTAACAATTACTTAAATTTTTTGAATAAGACAAACGGTCAAACATTTTTAAAAAAGTCAATGGCATCAAACATTTTGGGATGGAGGTAGTATAAGTCTGATCATCTCATGTTAGCATGCGAGTTTTTTTAAAGAGATTTTTTATACTACTCATCCTGTATTTTTTAAAGGCGAACGAATTTAAAAACTGACTCATACACGAATAACGTACCAAAAATACCGGTAAAAACATCTTCAATTTTTAGAGATAAAGATACAATATGAAACAAAATATAGCCACAACGTATCATTACCGTGATAAAATGCTTTAGTAAACACGATTTCGCCACGTTATTCACGAAAGCTAAAACGAATTACGAGACGGCCTCTTTCTAGCAGAGAAAAGCAAAACAATTTGCTAAATCATTGCGCAGATTAAAAGATGTAGAAAGCGCTAACATGTCATCAAACTTTTGGTTAGCCACTTTAGCCTACACAAGCCGCACAAAAGTAGAAAAGCGCTAACAAGCCAAAGCGCACACCAAACCGGCCCATTTATCGAACCATGCCCATGGACACGAACCAAGCCCACGGCCCAACCATCAGCAACAATTGCTTCGGCCCAACAACATTCCACTCGGCCCAACAACCACCCGCATCCCCACCACCCCACATGCAGAGCGGGTGCAGATCACGGCGACTGCGAGGCGAACTCGTCACCACACACTCCTCCTCCCTCATCGCCGCCGTCCTCACCTCACCGCCGGCCAAGCCAGCCGCGGCGGCGCAAGATGAACCACCACCTCTCGCTCCTCCACCTACCTCGCCTCTCCCCCGTACTCCACCACCACCCCCGCCACCTCCGCCTCCATGGCCGCACCACCGTCTTCCAAGCTCGCCTCCCTTCCCCTCAGCGAACGAACCAGCACCGCCTCCTCGCCGTGACGACCGCACCACCGGAGCCCGAGAAGACGGAGGAGCAGCAGCTCCTCCACCCCCTCCAAGAACCAGCGGAGGGAGAAGTCAGCGGCGGTGGCGGGGCAGACAGGACGTGCGGGCTCCCGACGTGGGCGCTGATCGGGGCCATCGCGGCGGCGGTGGCGCTGTCGTCGGCGGCGGCGGCCGGGCCGGCGGCGGCGCTGGGGCCGGAGGGCCCGCTGGTGGAGGAGTTCTGGGACAACATGCGGCGGTACGCGCTGTACGTGGTGACGGTGAGCACCGGGTTCGCGTACACGCTGGCGCAGCCCATCGTGGAGCTGCTCAAGAACCCCGTCACGGCGCTGCTCATCGTCGCCGTCCTCGCCGGCGGCGGGTTCCTCGTCTCCCAGGTGCTCAACGCCATGGTCGGGAACTCCGACTTCATCTACACCTACGACCAGTAGTAGAACAACAGCAACATCCCAATCCTTTTTCACGTGTAATATGCTTTTCAGTTTCAGCTAGAACAGGTGATGATGATGTGATCAAGTTTTTGCTTGGCAAATGTAGCCGTGTTTGGTGTAAATTTCGAACGAAATTGGAGGATTTAATCCGAGTTTTTGACCAGTGAATCTCTAAACTAGGATTTGAAATTATCGTTTAGAATGTTGCGCGATAGTATTATGGTAACTAATTTGTGCGCGATACGATGCGGGGTTGCAACGAACGAACAGATAAATCCATCGCTAATCCCTTTTCCTCCTCCGCGAAACTCCGGAACACATGGCGGCGCTCCGCCCCACCTGGTCGCCGCCTCATCTCGCGGTGACCGCCGCGCCGACGAGCGCCCTGGCCTTCCTCCCTCTGATTAGCCAACGCCGCCGCCTCCCCTCGCCGGCGCCGGCGAGGAGGATACAGCTCCGCTCCCACTGTACAAAGAGCCCAACGGAGTCAGAGCCGGAGCACGAGGACGACGGCGCCGACGACGAGGTAATGCTAGCCGACGCAGCGGCATCGTCTCCTCTTCCGGCGAGCCTTCGATCTCCCGCTATGTTTTTGTGCTAATAATGATGTAAGCTTATTGCTTGCTCGAACAGGATGCAGCTGCAAGATCAGAGCATCCAGCAATCATCTTCCAGGAGAGATTAGACAAATTCCTGGATGATTACAGAGCAGCCTTGGGCCTGGTAAGTCTCGATCTCAGATGTTAATCTAGATTAATCTGGTTCATGCTGTAATACTAGATTACTAGTCCCTCGAGATATAGATGAGCAGTGGGAATTATAAGCAACAGAGGAGTAATATGATAACTAATGATACTACCTCCGTTTCAGGTTCTAAGACTTTCTAGCATTGCCCATATTTATATAAATGTTAATGAATCTAGACATAAAATAGATTCATTAACATCTATATAAATGTAGGTAATGCTAGAAAGTCTTATAACCTGAAACGGAGGAAGTAGATGTTTTGGCATTTGCCAATGTTTGATTTCTTCTTGTAAACCAGAGTGTTACAAATGAAAGTCCCAAGCTTATGATGTCAACCATCAGCTGTATGAGTTCTAAAATTGCTTTTAAGTTCAGAAGTTTTTTTTTTTCTAAAAACAGTGGTCCCAATGTAAATTTAAACTTCAATTGGAATTTTGAAAGCAATCTACTACTGTGTTAGTTTTATTACTCTAGGGACAGAGGTAACCGAGATCATTTTCTTTATAAGGTGAGTCAGTGATTATTAGCAAACTTTCCTGCGGTTAGATTTATATTTGTTGTTCCTAATGCCTCTAATTTTGATCTTTTGAAGCGTACGCCCCCTGATATGTTCCGTAAGGAGAAGTACAAAATTGCGGTTATCATGCAGAAGATGTATTCTTCCAGTTCTAAGATTCTGGTTAGTCTTGTTTATACTCTGTCTGTGAAACAGTTGGGAAAAAACTTCTAATTAAAAAATCCACAATAATAACATTTCCATTGATATGTATTTGCAAGAGCAATGCTACATGTACTAAAAATTTCTTTACAAACTTCTTACTAACAAAAATGTTAACTGATTGAGTCAATTTGCCTTTATTAAAAGTCAAGATTCAGTCACAATGTGAAACATCTGCTTTTGTAATGGTTCTTTTAAAAAAAATTAGTGCGCACATCTTTTCCCTATTTGCACTAGCTGACCAATCTTTGGGGTTATGTCAAGTTCACTAGTATTTTGCTAATGCACCGAATTCATTGTTAACACATTACTTTATGGTGAAATTTTGACAAGCATGCTCTTATTGTTTAACAAAGATCTACCAAAATAAATGTGTTGCAGCTTATCGTTGATGCATTTCATTCTCTTTTAATTTGGCGATGACACTATGACAGAATGCAGACGAGAAGGAGATGGTGTCAACGGTTTGCAGGAAAGCACGATTAGCTCTAGATTTAGCTTCGGAGGTCATGGTAAATTATGATGTCATGTGTACGCTTTCCATTTGTTATATGTATAGTTGGTGCTTCTAAAGTTAATTCATCAATTTTATTGTAACATTTCTAGGATGTTGCTGCCTTCGGGCTTGGTACAACCGAAATTTCTCAACGTACAGCAGATCAGGTAATTAAGTTCTAAAGTTTCTTTCTATTGTACTTCTAAAATTTCGTTCGGCTTACTGATCGTTTCTGAATTGCAGATGGTGAGGACGTACACAACTATCTTTTGTGAGGTTGCCAACGAGTTATATCATAATAGGGTCACAATGGAAAATATTCTATCCTTTCTTGATGCTCTTGGAGGCTTAGGGGCAATAACACATATCTTGGTTCAAGATACCGTGGATAAGCTCCATAATGGTCTTTTAAAAAAGAAAATCACCCATGATCTGGATGCACTTTCCCATAAGTTTGATAAGGAGATGAACATTTTGAAAGACAATTTTAAAAGGGAAACAAGAATTGATGGATACAAGGTACACGTTCTTGTCCACATATTCGTTATGCTACCATATATATTCCATCAGTTCCAAAATATAAGGATTTCTAGCTTATTTAGCACTAATAAATAAGGTTAGATTGAAAGATTCCCTTTTAGCCTTTAGTTGTCAACTTTTGAATTTCTAATTGCTTAGATCACTTTCCAAACATCTGATTAGCTCTGGAACCATTTAAATGATAAGGATCATGGGAATCAATTCAAGAATATTTATATTGTTGTGCAGAATTTTTAATCCAACCAATTAAATTTCTTGGTTGTAATTTTCTATTTTTGTTCACTATATATGAGATGATGATTGAACTGTTTAAGCACTATTTTTGACAATCTTATCTGCATTTAAGCATACTATTTGTATGTATAATAATTTGATATTCAGGTCCTGTAATATCCCGTAGCTTAGATTTTCATTTCTGCATTTATCGCTGTAAGAGAGATATGAATGTGCACACCCAACGTGATCTTTCTGAGTCCGTCACTGCACCGAATATCCTGAAATTCAGTCTTTATTGTCAAACAGGTAGTGGACTATACTTCTGTGAATGAGACAGTCTCGCATGGTGTGATTAATACAGAATTATATGTTTCTGATCTGGTTAAATGTCGGAGAGCTGCATTACCTTCTATCTCAGGCCTCGGTAAATTAAATGATTCTCTGCACACGTTTAATTAGTCTGCTTTTGCAATGTTTAGGTTCTCATCAATGTAAGTGCAAGTTTAATAGTATAGCCCGCTGCTAGCTTTAATTTATCTATAGTCAATCTAATAGCCAATTTATACAATAGTTGTTTATTATACTATTAATATATGGTCCCACATATCATACATACATTGCGTGTTACAGCTGGCTACAGATCTGTAGTCCGCTGCTCTTCTCTCTTATCGTTTATCTTATTAAAATATGTTTATAGCTGGCTAGTAGCCTGTTATTGTACTAACGATCGCTGTCATCTTGCTGGTATCTTTATGCGCAGGGAACTTTTCTTGAGAAGCAAACAGCCCGCCTCTAAGTAACGTGAAATCGTCGATGCCTGAATAAGAGCATACTTGGTACTTCTGAAGACCAAAGCTAACCGTTTGTGTGTGTGTTTGCCTTGCTTCAGATGTTAATCTTCTGGAACCGAGTTTAAATGAGCATAATATCTTAGATGCATAGCTGCCCTGCCTACTGGTGTTTGGGAGAGAGCTCTCAAAAACATAAGTCCCCCCTAGAGACTTATGGTTTTGAGAGAGGGGCTAAAGTTTAGCCTCTCTCTCCCAAACACCCCCTTAGTCTAGTCAAGAATTAATTTAGGATGTCTCTTTTCTTTCCCCACTTCTTATTTGTTAGGCTTGGTTTTTGACAATTAAGAGTACAAGTATAAAAGATTTATTATCCAACGCAACATTAAGGGTTATATACTTGTATTGTTGAAGAGTAAGGACTATTGGTCTAAATTGTTATTATATTGTGGTTGAAGAGTAAGGTGGTCTAAATTGCTCCGACTACCTTGTGTTGCGTGATCTGACGTGCAAGTGTAAATGCTGCCTTGCTTGCACAACTGCATTGCAGCATTGTATTGCTGAACCGTATGTTTCCCTGTGTGTGTTGGTTTCATGCTGCATTGTGATTCCCCAACAAAAGCTACTGTGATGCTGCAAGCACAGAACGTCCATGTGTTGCGTGTGAGCTGCCTTCTTTTCCCTCCCTGAAAGGAAAAAAAAATAAAGCTGGCTGTACCTGTATACTCCTGCCTTGTTTGGGCTTTTTGGCAACATGCACCGGAGCAAGAGATACACACCACAACCCTGCATTATTTTTGTTTGTCTTCATCTTCTGTTGCCACCTTCCTTTTTCATCTTAACGGAGAAGAACCATATCAGTGTGATGTGTGTTTCTGTTTTGATGTTTGACTGCATTTGCACTAATAATTCTACTATGCCCTCGTGGCATTTGGTATGGACTGAAAAGCTTGCAAAAAAAAAAGTCACTTAACATCAGGTCAACAGACTTTGACCATACCATCATCGTGTTAATCATGAATTTTTATGATAATCGCGCATCGATAATTAAGTTGAGATCAAAGTTTTTTATTTGCATAACTATGCTGGTTATTCATAGAGCGAGATGCACGTTTGATTAATTGGTTGGACTACTTACGAATCTTAGCAGTTTAGAAACCACGTCTGAATAACTGGTTATACACACTAAAGAAACACCTAGATTATTTAAAATTAATTATTATTTTTTTCTGACGAGCGGGCAATAGAGCACGTAGAGTATGAGAAGTGCTATACGTACTACTAACGTATGTCTCACCTCATCAAACTAATCACATTGCTTAGATTAATTACCTCTGTGGGTTCAGGTTATGATCGTACGGACTACAGAGTCGTATTGACCAGTCGTATGCGTAGTCATTCCGGTAAAGTACTCTCTCCATCCATGTAACTTTACATTATTCATGTCCAATATTTAACCGCTCGTTTTATTTAAAAAAAATATGATTAGTATTTTTATTATTATTAGATGATAAGACATGAATAGTACTCTCTCCATCCACAAAAGTTACATATATTACTTTTGACACCAAGACCAAGGAAAAATTAAATCATCTTGGATGTTACAAAATCAAGTAGTAAATGCAAGCATGCAACCAATAAGTATTTAGATGATTCCTTGAGTTCTAATAAAACATTTAATTTATCTCTTCATTCAAGTCTTGAATGCATAAAGACTACAAATAGGAACAACTTATTTAGAAAAACTCAAATGTGAAATAGGTGTAACTTTTGTGGATGGAAGGAGTACTTTATGTGTGACTATTTTTTATTGTTTGCATAAATCTTTTAAATAAGAGGATGGTTAAATGTTGAAGATGGATATCTATGTCTACGTTTATTTTAGGACGGAGGTACTGTATATACATTATTGCATGATCATCGTTGGGATTGCCAAAGAAAGTTACTACTAAGTGCTAGTCTTTTTATTTTTTATATTTTATTTTAGAACAAAGAAACGTTCTGAGAGGTCCCAAACTAGAGCAAGCTCGTTTGAATTGAATATAGGATTCGTCGTAGCTGGCAGTATTTTCAGTTTTCACCTGACCTGAAATGGACCCACCCAGGACCCAGCCAACTATACTTCTACTTTTTCTCTTTTGAACGTACAGGTGTATTTAAATTTGTGTGTGTGATAATGTGATTTACCCTAAGCTTTCCTTGTTCCGCAAAACCAGCAAGGGAAAAAGCCTGCAGGAGAGACGTGCGATGCAACGACTATATACTACTCAATCCGTTTCGAAATGTTTAACGCCGTTGATTTTTTATCATATGTTTGACCATTCGTCTTATTTAAAAAATTTAAGTAATTATTAATTCTTTTCCTATCATTTGATTCATTGTTAAATATATTTTTATGTAGACATATAATTTTACATATCTCATAAAAGTTTTAAAATAAAACGAACGGTTAAATATGTGCTAAAAAGTTAATGATGTCAAACATTTCGAACATTTCGAAACGGAGAGAGCGCTATAGTACATGATACGTTGCGAACTGTGTGGTACAGTAGAAAAAGAAAATTAATACTCGACGCAACGACACCTCATTCACTCATCCATCCATCCATGCATATCTTTTCTTTCGTATACACAAAAAAATCACACCAATCAAAACAGGAGTACCAATGTTTTCGGTAGCGTAGAATATAGTACTATCAATTTATAGTTATTGATTTGATAAATATTAGTAGCAATTCAAATATCTAGTATTCAGTATTGCTAAATGCTACAGTAGTAGTATTTGATTTTGGCATCAAACCAAATTTAACCCAAAAGAGGGATAAACTAAGAAAATACACGTCCAAAATCCGAATGGGCTTTTAGCTAAAACGGCCCAACCACAGGGCGCAGGGAGAGCTGCACAGAAATTAAAGCATAATCACGCTCATCATTAGACACTAATTAAGATCACAGTACCATTAGTCACTTGCTTAACACCACAGATCACAATTAAGAAACCGCCTTTCGTTCGCTATAAAAGGCGCACGCCGTGGTGAGGGCGAGGGCGAGCTCTCTCTCACCATTCACCAACCACTCCACGCGCCCACGCCTCGCGCGCCCCAATATCCATGTTTAGACACGACTACTTTATTAGACTTAAAAACTAACTTAAATCCGTCTCTAGTCATACGGGAGCCACTAACAAGATTCCTGTCGATAGAAGGGACATGCTGCACATTCTTCAGCTGCACGATCTTTCCCGAAGTAAACTTCAGATCTACCGTGCCAACACTATGAACAGAGGCATGTGACCCATTCCCCATTAGGACGGTGGAACCCCGTGCGTCCTGATAAGAAGAAAACAATGAGATGTCAGCACAAACATGTACATTGGCCCCAGTATCAACCCACCAATTAGTAGACTGATTAACTGAAAAAACAATAGGTAAATTACCATACCCGCTTCCATCTCCAGTGTTACCAATAGTCACATTAGCAGACTTAGAAGTCTGCCCTGCAGGTGCCTTCATCCCCTTGCGCTGTGGACACTTCCTAGCCAGATGACCAAGTTGGCCACACACAAAGCAAGTCCTCTCATCCTGATTAGGATTGTTGTCGTTCTTCTTCTGCTTCTTGAAGTTGGTGGTCTGCTGAGCTTTGTATTTCCCTTTGCTCTTGTTCTGGGCCTTGTGCACAACATTGGCACTGGACTGCCCACCATCGCCCTTAGACACGGCATCTTTTTCCTGAGCTTTCTCCTCAACATCAAGAGACGCTATCAACCCCTCAACGGAGTATTCCTGTCTCTTGTGTTTGAGTGCAGTACCGAAACTTCTCCAAGATGGAGGTAGTTTCGCAATAATGCACCCGGCCACAAATTTGTCGGGTAAGACACACTTAAGGAGTTTGAGTTCCTTAGCCATGGTTTGTATCTCATGAGCCTGTTTGATAACAGAACGGTTGTCAGCCATCTTGTAGTCATGAAACTGCTCCATGATATACAGATCATTGCTAGCATCAATAGCACCGAATTTAGTATTCAGTGCATCCCACAACTCCTTAGCGTCGGTCATATGCATATACACCTCGACCAGACGATCGCCAAGAATGCTAAGAATGCATCCCACAAAGAGAGTAGTGGCTTCCTCGAATTGCTTCTGCTGTTCAGCAATAAGAACTCCTTCAGGTTTGCCAGTACTCACCCAGAAGCATTTCATAGCTGTCAGCCACAGAGTGACCCTGATCTGCCATCTCTTAAAATGCACACCGGTGAATTTATCCGGCCTCAGTGCATCGGCAAAACCAGCCATAGTAAAATCACAATGCCTATAATAAGGTTTTTGGATTGTTGAGATTATAGGCATATAATGATTTAATCTACTCCATAAATAAATCATGACATTACAGATGAAAACTAGCATGAACGCATCATTAGATCTACACATGTAAACTACACAGTATAACATAAACAGATCAAATATGCGCAACATATTGAACACGTACCGAGGTGGCGGAAAGACCGGCTGCTCGGTCGAAACTTTTCGCAGGCATCTACGAAGGCACGCAGCACGCAAGCGAAGAGGAAGACGAGCCGTCGCGGACGAACAGGGAGCAGTCGCGCAAAGCGCTTCCCAAAAACCTTATTGCCGCCTTCTCCCGGTGCAGAACGTCGAAGGCAGAGGTTCCGGAGACCTGCTCTCCCGATCACAGGTGCACGCCGGCGAGCGGGATGGAGTAATCTACGAGCGACGCGCAGCACAGAGTCGGAGGCAAACCCTAGATTGATTTCGCGTGTGTTGCGTGAAGGCGGCGGCTCGGTTTATATAGAGAAGGGTCGCTTGATAAGGGCGCCCGCACGATCTCCACTGCGCGTAACCGAACCGGATAAGTCGCGCGTAACTTATCCGGACTCCACACCGTTTGCATGCACCGGATTTTTCTGGAACGTTTCCAAAACAAAAACGAATCCGAATTTGCAGCAAAACAAAATTGCAAAAGGAGGCTGCATCTGCGCAAGGTGAGGAACCAATTTTGGCGAACCACGTGCACGTCGTGCACGTGCGCCGCCTGCCAGGCGAGCGAGTACGCGCGCGCGTGTGTTCCCCCTCTTCTCTCCACCACACATGCTTCAAGTGGCTAGGAGGGCATCCTCCCTTTTAAGGAGGTCCCCCTCTCCTAGAATAAGTAAGGTGGTACTAAACTCCACATGCATGCCATCCCATGAGGTGGGCTTTTGTGATTTTCCAAAGAATTAATCTTCGAGTGGGCTAAGGTCCATTCATTAATTCCAACAGTAAACATTGGTGATGCCCTTAGCCATCCATCCTCGTTCCCTCTCACCTCTTGTTTGGGCTCTCTGTCTCTTCTTATGTGATGAGTGGGCACCATGCGGGCTCCACTGTTTTTTGTTTCCTTTGATATGAGTGCCACGTAGGACGATGACCGAGTCAACACACAACATGGGGTCACATGAGTCGAAAACAATCTCAATTAGTCAATACTGTCTTTGAACTATAGTTGACTGATTTCAGAAGATGAGCAATGTATTGTACCTGGTTTTTCGTTTGAGAAATACGATTGAAACCCTACGTGAAGGATTCAAGGTGGACTTATTCATACTGTGTACAACAATTTCATCGGCCCAACAAAATGCCCATTGACCCAACAAAACAGTTGGGCCTTTTACAAGAGAAATAATTAGGATGTCCATCTGTCATTTGGGTGTGGCATTGTTGTTCATTAGTATGACTGAATCCCACCACTTTGCGGGCTATCCGTTGATTCATAGGCTGTGAGTTCACACTGTAGTTTGGAAGTTTGGTTGAAATTGGAACGATGTGACTGAAAAGTTATGTGTGTATGAAAGATTTGATGTGATGGAAAGTTGGAAGTTTGGAAAAAAAACTTTAGAACTAAACAGGGCCTATAGTGTTCTTCCCGGGATCTTGCTATCTGCTTATTGTCAAAGATGACACATAGGTGGTGTTTGAATCTCCTAAAGATAAAGATTAAGTGTTTCACGCAAAACGAGGTGGTAATAACGTGTGTTTAATTGAGTTTTAATTATTACAAACTTAAAAAAATGGATTAATCTGATATTTTAGAGCAACTTTCATATAGAAAGTTTTCACACGAAACATACCGTTTAGCAGTTTGAAAAGCGTGCCACGAGTATAAAAAGTTTATCTCCATGTTGTTGGAGAAACGAACAAGACCATACTAATCTTTTGTGGTACATGCATTGAGATTGTCAAGTACTTGTACAGAGGCCGTGTTTACCCCTAACTTCTAATTTTCCATCACATCATATCATATTCAAAAATTTTCTACACACATAAACTTTAAACTTTTTTTTTCCAAACTTCCAACTTTCCTCGAACTTCCAACTTTTTTCAGAAACTAAACACAGTCACAGTCAGAAACAAAAAGCTCGTCCAGACTCAGAGTTTGCTTTGCGTTGACTGTACCATCGTACTCACACTACACAGTGCATACATCTATTGTAGCAGCTACCTGCTCTCTGCATTAAGTTGTACCTCTTCTGAAACGGACACATATCTTATCCGCACAAGTAATCTCGTGTACACACTATGTATATGAAGCAACAAAAAAATCTAACCGATTTATTATAGGCAAAATTTGTTACAGGACACGCAAAAAAATGTAATTGGCTGGGAGACACCGCAAAAATGTGACACTGCCCATAGACACTACAAAAGTTGTGTAATTAGCCGTAGGACACCAGAGGCAATATTTTATAATTTCTGAGAAAAAGAGGGGATAGGATTTTCTAAATGACCTGATTGCCCCCGGTATCGCACCATCTAAACCCGCAGTTGGAGTCCGCTAATCGGGTTGGGCCCACATGTCAGCGAGGTGGTGGATGGGAGGCAGCCAGGCAGGGCAACGGCGAGGTTTGCGGCGTCGCCGGCAGTGAACGGCGGCTTGGATGAGGTTGCAGTCAAAAGAGAATTTGTAGAGGGGTCCAAGGCGAAGCTACCATAGTCTTCTTGCAAGCAATGGTGAACGGAATCAGTGGTGTCAGCGGTACGGGCGCCGGCCAAGTTCGGGATGGTGGTGCATGTCGTGTTAGAGCTCGATTTAGCCTAAGGGAATGCATGCATGTGGTTTGTAGAGGCTCTAGAGTACTCACCGAATCGCACACAGGGTTCGGCAAGGTCTAGACATCGATGGTGATGGAGAAAGTCTCCAGGCGGCGATGCAGAGCTTCACGACGACGATGATGGCGCGAAAGGGTCGATGAGCCGCTAGCTTGTGGCATGCATGAGCGTGGTGAGGTCATAGGGACAGCACGTGTATAGGGAATCGGGCAATGGCTCACTGGTGTGGACGGATTTGACGAAGATGGCGGTAGACCGGCGCCGGAGAAGAAAAGGTTGATCTCCCTTCTCGCTTCATCGATCTTGGCGGTTCTTGGGGCGTTTTGAAGAGGTGCTCGAGGTGATAATGATGGCGAGGCAGCTTGACCGGTAATGCTCCACGGTGGTCGGAACGCCGAGGTCGCTATGGCGGCGGTGCTCGGAGCATGCTCCCGAGCTCTGGTGGCGAGGTCGCGTTCCAACGCCGTCACTGCACGAAATGGGGTGTGATTAGATGGAATGGAGATGGCACTGAAAGGAGATGATGGAACGGGCAAAAGATAGAGACGACCGCGACTCGATGGCGATGACGGCCTTTGTCTTCACCACGGCCGGCAGAGAAGATGAGGGCGAGGAGGATGAGATGGAACACCTCGCATCAGTTTCTTGGCAATGGGGTGAAGAGTGATGTCGTGCGACGTTGCTGGGTGAGCTAGAGGGCGAGGAGAAGCTTGGAGCCGTCGACACGTCGTGGTCACGCAACCTCATCACCGTTGGCGACACCGCAAACATCGCTGCTACCCTACCTCCCATCCACCACCTCGCTGACATGTAGGCCCAACCCCATTAGCGGACTCTGACTGGGACTGGTTCGACCAGACCCGGTCGAGTTTAGATTGTGCAATGTCAGGGGCAATCTGGTCATTTGGAAAATTATCTCCCCTCTTTTGTGTTGGAAATTATAAAATATTGCCTCCGGTGTCCTACAGCTAATTACACAACTTTTGTAGTGTCCATGGACAGTGTCACGTTTTTTCGGTGTCTCCTAGCTAATTACACATTTTTTGCGTGTCCTGTAGCAAATTTTGCCTTTATTATAACCTTCAAGCTATCTTTTTTCTGGGCTAAAATATAATAAATCTGAGGTTAAGACTTTAAACAGAAATATAATGCTATTGAAACATGTACTCCTTTTCTCTAAGTTTTTTTTTGGTGAATTTTGTTCTGTGCATAATGTGTATACGAAAAATTTATGTGCACAGAATACGCTCCCTAACGAAATAGGTAGAGAAGTATTAAAAAATGTTAGTGTGTAAATACCACGGTGCATACAGCTATCTCTCTGCATTTTGTTGTACTCCTTCCATTCAGTGAAACATGTACTGGCATTAGGTTGTACTCCTTCTCTCTATTTACCTTTTTAGTAATAAAGTACATGTACCCAAAAAAGTTCAAAAATGTTAGTGTGCAAATAACACATTATTCATTATCTGAAAGGGAAGTTTCATCTTCCCAATATTCTCATAAAATCTTCAAATCGTTAATTCCTTGTCTGTTGTTTCACAGGGAAACAGTGCTCACTCCATCACCCAATAATCTCTTTTCGATACTTGAGTGGGTGCAAGCTACCAATCGGAAGTTTCTCCTTAGTTTAATCAAGTAGAACCAATCATCACCCAGAATTATGCCTGTGTAAAATCAAAGGTATTTTTGATTATTATTCTGTGATGAACAAATGGGTATTGGAGATTATTGGTTTTGTTATTTGGAATTTATTCACGAAGTGGTTTTGGAGATTATTGGATTTCACAGGTGAATATACAGGTACTGCTGGATTTGGGTCCGGTTAGACCGGGCATGGGTTGCCGGTCAGACCGGCGTGTAATGCGCGGTCAGACCGGCGCAGCCCGCGGTCTGACCGGCCGACACTGTGTTGGTTTCGGTTTCGGGTTGTTTATTTGGATATCCGAGTTTTTTTCATGATTATGACTTCTAAATGGATGCTATATGTATGTAATACTATTGTTTGCTGCTAATGAGTTAAGTTGGAGATAGCTTGGTCTCGGAATATGGTTTCTTTGTTTGTTCCATGTGTAGGCGACTCGATGTCTCGGGAGAGTATTTGCGGTGATGGACCGGGAGTCGGCTTGGGGATAAGACGACGTCCGTTGTGGTCAGAGATCATGCGGGATACTTAGGCTAGAGTTGATGCACGTGGTTGATGGAGATTCCATATGGCATACGATGGAGTTATTGTGTGCGTATAGGATGCGGAGTCGAATTTGGAAGGAGTCCAAATTTGGTACGTTTGGTTATGTAAAGTTTCTTTCTTGTACTAGAGGGTTTTCTAAGGTGTTTAGGACTCCTAGTATGAGTTTGGTTCGTGGCTTTAGGCTGCCTACCTCATGTATAAATAGAGGGGGAGCGTGAGGCTTCCCGGTATCGCTTTAGAGAGCAATAGAGTTGAGTTTTGAGTTAGGGTTTCGAGTTTAGTCGAAATTTTTGTAAAGATTGCTGTTGGTGCACTTTGTAAACACAAAGAGAATCAATAAAGTCGTCATCTACTTTATGAGTTCTTCGATTTGTGTTTACTGGGTTTCGGCGGTCTAACCGGCGATCTACGGGCGGTCAGATCGGCGGGAGCACGGCGGTCAGACCGGCGAGAGCACGGCGGTCAGACCGACGGCGGCGATAGCGAGCGGCAGGCGATCTCGGCGGTTAAACCGGTAGATCAACACCGGTCAGACCGGCGGCTACGCTTCGGTCAGACCGGCTAATCTACTTCGGTCAGACCGATCTCATCGAAATTGAGGGTAACTTTTATTTTCGCTAAAAGTTTTCGGTTTTTGGGTATACCAACCATTCACCCCCCTTTGGTTGGCTTAGTTCTTGTGATTCGATCCTACAGCCTGCTGGTCTTGTAACCAATCCAATAGAACAATCTGAAGAGGTATCCAAGAGCCATGCATGAGATGCCATGATGCTCGATCTCTTGTTGCAGCTTGCATGGATGAATCATCACAATACGAAACCCCCGTAAACACGACAAGTTGATCACGAACAACCAGCACTAAAAACCTTGTGGATTAAGCCAACCCAAATACGATCAAATAAACAAAAATAAAAACCCACACGTTCTTTGCGTAGGAGCAGATAAATTATTCTTCTTCCTTGTGCAGTCAGTGGATGGGACAAACTGACGGGCATGTACAAAAACACCGCACGAATTGCAGAATAACCCGGATTGTATTGCTCATGAGAACGAAAGCGCAACGGCAGCTACGGGTTGCACAGGAATTAACTATTTATTTATTTTTGATGTCATATTTTTCATCAAAATGTAGTTAGATGTTTGTTACACTATAATTTCATATATCTACGCTGTAAATTTTTAAAACTTACGTGCACTCATTATATCTACACTTTAATTTTTAAAACTTACAGTACATACTCACTCCATTTCATATTATAAATTGCTTTGACTTTTTTAAAGTTAAATTTTTTGAAAGTTTAAGTAAGTTTATAGAAAAAAATATAACAATATTTATAGCACTAAATTAGTTTTATTGAATATTGTATTGAATATATTTTGATAGTTTATTTTTTTTATGTTGAAGTAGTTTGAGTTAGGAAAAAATTGAAATGTCTTATATCATGAAATAAGGAGGTACTCATTCCGAATTTTAATATATGATGCCATTGATGTTTTGACCAATCGTCTTATTCAAAAAATTTATATTATTATTATTTATCTTGTTGTGACTTGATTTATCATCGAATGTTCTTTAAGCATATCATAAATATTTTTATATTTGTAAAAAAAATTTAATTAAGATGAATGGTCAAACATCAATAAAAAAAAGTCAACGGTGTAATACTTAAAATACAGAGAGTAGCATTTATCATGACAACGAGAGCACAACGGCAGCCACCACACCAGGTTTGCACACCACACACCCCAGGTAGCGTAAAAATAAAAATAATAAATGAAACCCAGCGATGAGCATCTCCATTGACGATCGCGAACGTGCAACGGCGCGAGCGCACGGCGACGGGGTAACGTGCACGACTAGTGCGACCACTGTGCGCGAGCGGCGAACCGCGCGCCCAACCCGATGAGAATCCCACCGACACCACCAACCCCGCGAAGCCGCGAAGAAAACGTCCCGCGGCCAACGTGTTAATTTGGTACTACTTTGGTGTACGCGCGCGCGCGCGCGCCGTAACAGCTCGCCTCGTTCGTACATACGCGCGCCCACACGACGCCGCCGCGCGCCGCTCGCGCGCGCGTCTCACGGTAAAAACGGCAGAATTCTCCGTGCGCGACCTCGCGTTCGCGTATGTACGTCGCCTACTATTTTTTTCACCGCCCACCGGGGCGATCTGCGGGTTGGGCCTGTACTCCCTCTGCACCTAGGAAGTCGTTTAGAATAATGTTTAAGTCAAACCTTAGAAATATAAATTATAAATAGCTTTCAAGTTGTTTAGTTTAAAAATATAAAAATTATATGTATAGATTTGTCTTGAAAAATACTTTTATAAAAATATACATATAGCATTTTTTAACCAATATTTTTATAGAAATAAAAAGTCAAAGTTGTATTTTGGAGACCGTGTCGCTGTCCTAAGCGACTTCCTGGAGGGAGTACGTGCCGCATGCTGCATGAGTTGTCACTGTGTCTCGTCCGGTGTGACGACGTTTTTTCTTTTGGTTGCATTGGTTGGGGTCCTAATTACGACTACACCTTAAAACTGCATGTATTTTCAGCCATTTATTTTTGTGATCAATGATCTAAATCAATTGCTACAGTGTTCATGCTACGGTACCCCTGAACGATCTTTTAGTCCTTTTACTGCAGTAATCAATCTAATTCTTACCGTTAGATTTAGATCCAACGCAACAGCTACAACTGCATAAATCCACGCTACTACTGCATATATCCGGATCCGGGGGGAGGGGGGCAATCATTGGCATGTGAATACTTGTTCATGTGATGGGGAGTGGAGTACTGGAGTGGCGTTGCGAGTGACCACCTTGGCGAAGCTGCGAAAGGTGGCGAGCGAGTAGCTGGGAAGGAGGGAGGGACAGAGGAAGGTTCCAAGTATTTTTCCCTCTGGTGAGATCGATACGACGAATGGCAATTGGCAAATGAGTTGTGCAGCACTTTGGAAGTTTAGGGAATGCAAAATTAAATCCCTGGCCCCCAGTCCAAGAATCCAGATAGCTATGAACTTCCCAACACCAAAAGGCAATCGCATTAGCACACCATCATTAATTTATTGACCATCTTTGTGTTTTATCTGGTGGTTGCCCATACACAGATGGTTGATGACGTACGTACGTAGCTCGCCTTCAATCTTCATCCCGTTGCCGACAGAAAACATCACGCCGTAAGAGAAAGTTCAATAGTATAGCCTACTACTAACTCCAATTCATCTATAGTCAATCTAATAGCCAATTCATACAATAGTTACTTACTATACTATTAATATATGGTCACGTCTGTCATATACACATTGCATATTAGAGTCCGTGCTACAGCGGGCTATAAATCTGTAGCCCGCTGTTTTTCTCTCTCATCGTTTATCTTATTAAAATATGTTTATAGCTGACTAATAGGCTGCTATTGTACCTGCCCAAAGGTAACAAACAAAATTCCCCCAAAGTATGTGGCGTCCCAAAATTTTCTTATGGTTGTCTGTTTCAGTTCAGTTCGGTGCATTTCACCTCAATTTATTGGCAAATTTGGCGGCATTTCGCCTGCCTACGCATCAAAAGTCCAAGGCATGGTCATGGAGACGCCGCCAAATTTAGGTGTCAAAATCGATGGACGCCATTCCCAGGCTGGGACGCATGCATGCATGCATGCGCTCTTGCCGCTTGGACACAAATTTCCCTGCTTTCCATGGCACAAAAACACAAAGCACACATCACTGCTGCTAACATTACATCACCTGTGTTAAGTCATGTATGTCACCTCCTTTTCCTTTTTTACTACCTTTTTTTTTTCTGAGCCATGCAATGTTAGTATCAAGTGCTAATTATATCTCGCCCTCCTCTTCTTCATCACCATATATCATCTGGTTTAAGGGGGGAAAATGTGCAAAACATTGCAAATGAAGAGATAAGCATTACAGTACATTGCTTCCACAATTCTTTTCTGAATTCTAGAAGTGACTTGTACTAGGACAGTACTACTACTACTGCAGCACTAGTACTACTAGACTGATTATCTATTTTCTTTTCTCTGAAACGTGTGTGCCCAACGCAGAGAGAGGCCCACCTACTGACAATATTTTTGCACATGATACACAGCTAATAGAGGTCAAAAGGTCGACGAGGACCGGTGGGCCCCACCTGTCGGTGGGCCGTGGTTGGTGCTTACTGCTAATTACTAGACTGATACACTACACACATAATTAAGAGAAGATATATACCCAACACCTGCGTGCGCGTCAGTGAGGGCCGAGATCAGGCTTAAAGCCACGCACCCACCACCAACCCAGTACGAACATACACCATCCTTCTCCCCTCTTCTCTTCTCTTCACGCCTCCCTCCTCTCCTCTTCCCTCTCCGGCGACCTCCTCCTCCGGCGTCCAGCTCGGCCGCAGCGGCGGCGGCGACGACGAAGCCGGCCACACCGCCGCCATTCTCATGGCAGACAAGGTAAGAAGAGCTTTTCGCCGGACTTTGCTGTTCTAGGGTGTCCTTTCATGAGCTGGTCTGAAGATTCTGTTGTTCAGTATTGATTCTTGCCTTGCATCTTTCCTTCATTTCTTCAGTTGGGTGTGTGTGTGTGTGTGTGTGTGCATGTGTAGTCAGAACAAAGTTGATGTGTTTAAGCAAAATAAAGAAAATCGTTTTTTTTTCTTCCCTTGGGGTAGAAATATTTTTCTTGGAGAACCTGAGTCAAGTTTGGTAGAGAAGCACTTCAGGTTTATTGGAGAAATGGAGAATGTTGACAACCTGATGGCGTTCACTTGTGTAGCTAAACAGAGTGTCAGGCACGCAAGAAAACAAGCATGGTGGTAAGCAGAAATGAAGTGCAGAGCAAGCAAAAATATCTCTATCTCTGACCACCCAAAACTCCTTTCCTTGTCGCAAGCCACTTTCATGCGAAGATCAAGGCACACGTTCTTTTTTTCTTTCTTTTCCCAGCTCGTGGTTTCGTTTTCAAACAATCTTTTGAACAAAGATACAAAAGATACACGCTCCCAGCTAGTGTCCTTTTCATATTTCTTTTGATGCTCTCGAAAGAAGCACCCACTCGATTTCCTAGTTCAAGTTCGCCCACTGAATTTCTTCTTCAGAAACTGGCTTCATTTCATCTGGTTCTGCAAGAGAAAACTCCAAGATTCATTTTTATGCTCCTAATCTTTTGTTTTTTTTAAGGACAGAACAAAAACTAGGTAGTAGCAGAATTGTAGAATACTAGTAAATCCTTTCTGAACCCACAGGTTGAAGAATTAGGCAAGTCACTAATTTATTCTGCTATCTGCAACTCTGCAGTTAACTCTCAATTAAGAATTGCCAAGTGAACCACACAGTAACACCGGAAGTACCAACAGCTTCCGGATCTGCTGTTAATAATACCACTAGCTAGTAAGTACTCCATTAGTACAGCATTTACCTATCTTTTAATCCCTCGATCACATCGCTGCAGATCTCCACGGTTGTGCTCAACGTTGACCTCGAATGCGATCGATGCTACAAGAAGATCAGAAGAGTCCTTTGCAGGATCCAAGGTAGAAGCTAGTACACTATCATATGGTTTCATATCGCATTCGCATCATCAATTCATCGCCACAGTCACCAATGCAAAAGCTGCAAAGGCACGGACCTGTCTCTGTTTCGTCAACTGACATGTGGGCCCACATGTCAGATGGTTGTGTTAGTTACTGTGAGCTCGTGCGATGCTGCTGCGCACTGTAGCATATGGAGTGTGAAAAGATAAAAATGTTGGTGATTTGAGGTTGATGACGACCGTGTTCATCATGGCTAATGGCTGATGGTTTTCATGGATGATCTGTGGTGTTGTGCAGATAAGGCGAACATCAAGACGATCTCGTACGACGAGAAGAACAATGCGGTGATGGTGTCGGGGCCGTTCGACGCCGACAAGGTGTGCAAGAAGCTGTGCTGCAAGGCCGGCAGGATCATCAAGGACATGCAGGTCAAGGGCAAGGAGAACAAGGGCGGCAAGGACGCCGCCGGCGACAAGGCGAAGCCGGCGGAGAAGGACGGCGGCGGCGGGAAGGCGGAGAAGAAGGACGCCGCCGGCGGTGACAAGGCGGAGAAGAAGGACGGTGGTGGCAAGCCGGAGAAGGAGGCGGCGAAGGCGGACAAGGCCGCCGCCGCTGCCGCGAAGCCGGAGAAGAAGGTCAAGTTCGACGTCGACGACGCGCCGCCGCCGGCCGCGGCGACGGCGAAGCCCGGCAAGGTGCAGCCCTTCCCGGCCGGCATGACACAGGCCGACCTCGCCCCGCTCCTCGAGAAGCTCAAGATCGCCAAGCAGCAGCAGCAGCAGCAGCAGCAGGCCGGCCCCGAACCCCCGCGCGGCGAGCCGATCGCGCCGCCGATGATGATGCCGGCGGCGCAGGGCGTCGCCGTGCCGTCCATCTGGCCGGCGCCCGCCGGCTCCCTCTCGTGCTACAGCTACAACCCAGCAGCCTACGACCAGTCGTCATATTACGGCGGCGGCGGCTACGGCTACGGCGGCGGCGCGTTCCAGGCGCCCGCCGGGTACTACGGCGTGGCACCGCCGCCGGCGGCGCCCTACGACCACCAGGGATGGTACTACGGCAACCGGCAGCCGTACTACCACCAGCAGCAATGCTACGAGGACCCCAACGCCGGCGGGTGCAGCGTCATGTGATGGCCATCTCGCCATCGCCATCGCCATGGACGACGGGAGCAATCAGTGCGTGTGATCACTCTCGCTCACACTCACTCATCACTAGCTCATGGCCAGTGGTAAAAAAAAAGAAGAAGAAAATATTTCTTTTTTTTTTGGGTGTCGCCTTCTTCTTGTTTATTATGCCTGTGCCTTTTTTTGTTTATTTAGGGTGTTGAGTTGTGCATGTGAACAGTTGAGTTGTGATGTTCTTGGTGTCTAGTTGGATCTTCTTCCCTTTATGACTATCTGATAAATGACAATGAGAACCATAATATACTAGTAGTAAGCAGTACATTCAGTTGGAGCAAGTTGACTAATGATTAATTAGCATGAGCAAGCCATGATCAGTTGGGTTTGTTCATTAGCTCAGAGCCATCAGCCATCTGTTCTGAAAAGTACAGTATAGTTCAAAAATCAAAAGCATGGTAATACAGAATACTCCTAGTAGTACATAGATAAGCTCATCAGCTGTCAGCATGTTCTGATTTCTGAGTGATGTACCTGATTGGTTTCACTGTATAGAAACATGGGGACCCATATTTCTGTCCATTTGTTGGAACTTGGAAGTTGGAAGAGAAGAGAAGAGATGCCTATGTGGAGTACAGTAAAATACAGTGCTGGTACGTGCATGGATGAGGCTGTCCGTGCAATGTGTTTTGGTCGGCCAGATTCGTTTGTCGATCGATCATATGTGTCCAATCAAACGGCCAATCAATCAGTACAAAAAGGAGAATGCAAAGTTTGCAACTGCTGCCTACCTCCTCTCGGAAGCAAGAACTCATGCCCAATTAGCTATTGTATTAGCTTAATCAGACTCACAGCCTGGTACAGCAAGAAAGCAGAAGCTAAACCAAAAACCTGCGGCTAACACTACACTAGCTAGAAGCTCTGATTATCAGAGAGAAGGCTTCTGGGAAGCGTAAAGCAGAACATTCCTATCCTATGGAAATGAAAATGAAAATGAAATGCTGCCATGTTTTGGGATGGGACCCCTTCTTTACCATTGTTCAGAAGCTAAAGAAGCTTTTCTGTTGTGAATAAATGTTGCCTTCTTTTCTAGTAGTGCTTGATGCTGCAAAGACTTCAAGCTGCTACTACTGTGGCCAGTGAGATTGATGCCATGCCAGACAGACGATCGAATTAATAAGAAAGATTACGTGTCCTAATTAACACTTCTGTAGACCACATTCATTGAACAAAAGATATTACTTTGGTTGCTGATCAGTCAACAGCAATCAAAGGACATGTGTAAACAGTTTAATTGCGTAGAGAGAGCATTATAGAGGAACAATTTATACATTGCACTTGCAAGTCAGAACCATGCTGAATTGCTGGCCATCTGCAAAACCATGGTCATTCACAGACTCAGTGTAGACCATCCAGCCCCAATTCCGTCCAAATACTAGAGTAGAGTGGATAACTACGATTGGTTTGGTTCATTTGGGTTTTCATGGCGTTGTCGCCACTACACGTTCATTGGTTTTGACGAGAGAAAAATCGTTCACATGATGCTTGCCATTTGCCAATGGCAATCAGTCTAAAAATCAATGCTTTCACGTGGCCTCCTCAACTCGTTATCTTCGTTTCACGGACAGAATCGATCATGAACAGCTCGTCTCGTTGAATTCATCGTATGAATCAAATCAAATCAAATCAAATGAGAAATTGTGTGAGTGGAGACGAGCTAGCGATACAGTGAAGCAAACTGTAATGTCGGCTACTGCAAGTTCAAGAATGTGGAGCACTAGGAGGCGGCGGCGGCGGCGCGGCGGCGGTTGACGAAGGCGGTGACTTCGGTGAGCAGCCTCTTGCTGTCGGCGAGGTCGTCGAAGATGTAGAACGCGTGGATGGCGTCGGGGAACTCGGCGACGACGACCTCCTCGGCGCCGCCCGCGGCGCGGAGGGCGTCGGCGTAGTCGCGCTGCCTGTCCTGGTGCGCGTCCCACCCGCCGACGCAGACCATGGTCGGCGGGAACGCGCGGCGCCGCTCGGCGTCGCGCCGGAGCGCGGCGGGCACGTTGGCCGCCTCGTGGTCCCGCGTGGCGCCGGGTGGGAGGAACGCGCGCCACAGCCAGGATATCCGCTCCGGCGACCCGAACGGCGCGTCGCGGAGCCGCTGCTCGGAGGCGGTCGGCGTCTCGCCGGCGAAGAACGGCTGCAGCGCGATGAGCCCGGACACGCTGCTCGGCGTGCGGGCGACGACGTGGTGGGCGACGTTGCCGCCCGCGCTGTCGCCCGCCACGAAGACGGTGGCGGGCGGTGACGGGAGGGCGCCACCGGCGCCGGCGAGGACCCAGCGGAGTGCCGCCTTGCCGTCGTCGTAGGGCGCCGGGAAACCGTGCTCGGGCGCGAGGCGGAAGTCGACGGACGCGACGACCGCCGGGATGGCCGAGGCGAAGCGACGGCACAGCGCGTCGAACTGCGCGGACGCCACGGAGTGGAACACGAAGCCGCCGCCGTGGAAGTATACCACCACCGGCAGATGATCGCCGCCGCCATCCCTGGCAGCTGCCCCCGGAAAGAACATCCTGACGCGGAGGTCGTCGGACACGGCATGGTCCGAGGACGCCACGCCGGCGGCGTCGGGGGCCGGGTTGGGCGGCACGACGCGGTCGAACAGCGACAGGAGGAAGCGGTTGACGGTGCCGTCGCGGCGGAGCGACGCCGAGTGCAGAACGGAGACGGCGCCCACGAGCAGCCGCGCGCGCCACGGAAGCGGTGGTCTGTCGCTCGGCACCGCCGCCGCCGCCATCGCCGCCATGTCTCTCGCCTTCCGGGCGCGCCACGCGCACGGCGTGGCGAGGGATAAGGCGACACAAAGAAGGTGGCAAGTGTTTGTCGCGGTCTACCGCGTGGCCCGCGACGTCCAACCGCAGCGACGTGCGTGTGTCGCTGGAAATTTGGAGATTTGCAGCTTTCAAGCGACAACAACATGTGCTGATCCATCTTAAGGATGGTAAATTTTAATGAGGGATTACCTGAAAGTTAAACTTTCTATTAAAAAATCCTTTTCAAAATCTTCCAAATACAATCATATTGTAATTGTATTATACAATCACACTTGGCGCGCCGAGGGGGCGGTTGCTTGTCGTCTAGGCTAACCGGACGCCGCAGTTCAGGTACTTCGTGGTGGCCTCCCACAACTCCGGCTCCCTCTTGGAGTTCACAGCTCTTGCTTCCTTGTCCGGGCTGCCGCTCACCACCCATCCCCGTGCGATACCGTTTGCGCCAACCGCCCGCCGCCGCTCGACCTACGCGTGTGCCCGATGACGCGCGTGAGAGAGAGGGAGAGAGAGGGGGAGGGGAGGAGGTGAGAGAGTATGACAAGGGGACTCCACCATTTTTTTTAAAAAAAATACTGACTAGATTGTCATGCGTATGCCATATAGAATAAAATCGCTCGGGATTATGTCAAGGGGGATAATTCGTCCTGTATTGAAAGTTCAAGGTAAGCGCTGTCTGGTTTTCTGATTCAAGGATGTAATTTGTACCTTTTCCACTTCTAAAACCACTTTGATGGCTCTGGTGGCTAGTGCGTGCGGCTTGTTAATAAGAGATCAGGCTTCCATCCCTATGTAAACCTACTTGTGAGTAATACTCCCTCCGTCCCTAAATATAAGAAATTTGGTTGGATGTGACATAGCTCCTGTCCAGATTCGTCGTATTAGGATATGTCACATCCAACCAAAATATCTTATATTTAGAGACGAATGGAGTAGATCGGGGTTCCATCCCTATGTAAGCCTATTTGAGTTTTCACATGATTTTTCTCTCTCAAGCCCTTCATGAATCTTCAAGCACATCTGATGGTCAAAAAAAATGAAAAAGAATTCTCTTTTTTTTGTCGATAGAAATCTATAGTAAACCCGTTTAATAAATCACTAGTTGTTTTGTTATTTGGAGAAAATTGCAGGTTTCTTGGTGGATATTTCCTTTTTTTTTCCCCTGAAGTGGGCTCCGAATTAATAAGGGCCAAAAGGCTGTGAAGATGTTTGCACTGGGAACTGGTTGGATCATGGATGAAATATGTTGGGCTTCTGCCACATCTTGTCCAAATGAGGCTGGAACAAATATGATCCAGAAAAAGGATAATAGATCCATGTCAAATTGTTGGGCTTCGCGCCTGCATCAGATTGGTTTCTAGCCCAAACCCTCAAGAGTTCTGGCGAATTTGTTCAACAATTTTGTTCAGTCAATTTTGCTCCATCCCATTTCCCATTGCTGCTCTGAATCTTACCTCTTTTGGCACACTGAATTTCTTGCTCAACATTAGAGATGTCTCATACACTGCCCCTATTTTTTAAGATAAAGAAAGCTTTATCGATATCAGACGATTACAAGATGATATAATAATTACTCTAATATCACTCCTAACTTCTAACTTCTGTATGGTTAGGATGCGAACAACTTATAATTATTAGAAAATCAAAAGAAGACCGATATAACTTAAAAAATCATGCCATCCTCCCCCGAATAGTTCAGGTGATTGTGACCAAGACGGACTTGGTGTTCTTCTCTGGCGACTGCTCCTTGCCGGTTCATGCATGATGATGGCCCGTTAATTAGTCAGTCGATCAACAGCCGATCTACCAGTTGACCAGCTGTCAGAGCAGGAACAACAATAAAACATCGGAATTGCTAAAAATATGTCGCCAGTTTTTTTGGGCTGATTTTAGTCGGTGTCGCTAGCCGTACGATTGCTCCGTGAGTTTTCGATGGTCGTTGGATGTTTTCACGCACGGCGGCATTGCAGCAAGCCCTAATCTTCTTTATTGATTAGCGTTGAACGTTGCACTGATACCTTCTCTTATACAAGTTACACCACACTTACACACCACTTACATATGTAATTAGTATGTAATTTTAGTATTTACATATGTAATTTTAGGACTTACATATGTAATTCTATGTAATTCTAGGACTTACATTGTAAATACACTAAAATTACATATGTAATTTAGGGACTTACAATGTAAATACATGCCGACTATTTTTTGGTGAAAAATATGGCGCCATAAATATAGTTACTCCCTAAAACATTATCAAACAAAGTTTAATTTGTAGTCGCAAACTCGACTGCTAAATCCTACACCTTCTCCATCATCTCTAGCACCTTCGTCAATGAAGTCGGAGTTGCTCTCGCTCTCTATTAAATTATTCACTGTATCTTTTTTTTGAACTCAATTATTCACTGTATCTTAATTTTGGTATAGAGGGAGAAACCCGTACGACTGCCACTCGATCGAGATTTGACGGCTTGGATTGATAGGGCTCAACGCTCACTGGCCTTTGGATCTCAATCGGACGGTTCAAATTAAGTTCAGTTGACCCATTGCTGGGGGATATTTGTGTTATAGCCCTCTCATGATGTAGAAATGCCTTAAAGATCTCTAATCTTTTGAACGATAAATAATGCTGCGATAGTGGTGAACAGTACACTGAAGTACAGTACTTCCCTTGGACTATCTCATCAAAACATAATTCACTCAAAACTATCAATAACTTTAAATATAAAAAATCTAGAAAACAACTCATATGGATTTGTCTTTCAAAATTCTATAATAAAAGTAAACATGTATTTATTTATTGTATATATTGTAATATAAAAATAAGGTCAAACATATATTTTGAATACCATATCATTATCCAAAACATCAAGAATTATGAAACCGGAGGGAGTATTAATTTTGTGAAGCACTCTTAATTATTAACTAATAAAATTTTCCACTAATGATCGGACTGTACCACTTGCTAAATCCTAAGTTCATTTAGTGCCACTTCATCCGTTTCACAATGTAAGTCATTCTAACATTTTTCACGTTCATATTTATGCTAATGAATTTAGATATATTCATTAGCATCAATATGAATGTGGGAAATATTAGAATGACTTACATTCTGAAACGGAGGAATTACCAATGAAGCATTCTCAATTTGCTACTCCCTCCGTTTCACAATGTAAGTCATTCTATCATTTCTCACATTCATATTGTTGTTAATGAATCTAGACATATATATCTATCTAGATGCATTAACATCAATATGAATATGAGAAATACTAGAATGACTTACATTATGAAACGGAGGAGGAAGTAACTAATTCTACATTCCGATAAGAAAAAAAGGGGGCCCACTGCCCACATCCTCTCCACTGATGATCCGACACTTGACTAATTAAAACGATTTCTTCACAATTGTACCATTTAGATAGGTCACCCTAAGTATATAGTTTCAAACAAAAAAAAAAGGTCTTCCACCAACCAAGCTTGGGTGGCTTGCAAGTGCCAGGATCTATTGCAAATTTGCAAGTCAACCATCACCTACATATCTTTACACATGGTAGCCGACAGGGCGCCAATTCGTGCACTAGCTAGCTAGCTAGCAAACGATCGATGCACACGCCATGATGCACGATGATGATTTCTACATGGCCTAAACCCATGTGTTCACAGAGCGCGACAGTCATCGCCCGTCTTTTCTCACCAGCTTAAACTTTTTTCACGTGAATCGTCTTGGTACAACGAACACGACCAAATTAACGTCTTTCTTCTCTCTCTTCTTTTTTTTTATCACACCAATAGGGGTATAATGGCAGGTGAGCAAAATTTTGGCAATGATGAGCTTAATTAGCTCTGAATATCTCTGATCTGCACCATTCCAATGGCGGAGCGAAGGATATGAGGCCGAAGGAGGTGCCCTTGTCACTGTTATGATGATTGGCGACGGCAACGAGTCGTGTGAGCATCGCTATTTTGGTCGGTCCAGTGCCCGTTGGGCTCCATTACTTATCGATTATTAGTATCATTAAGCCGTCTTCGATAAAGCTCTCTGTTTATTTATCCTTTTATCCTTTTGTTTTTCAGCCTTCCAACTTGGTAGGGCACCACGCCTCCATCGATCGGCCGGGCGTGAAAGAGACGTACGTCAGATGGCCGTCACTACATCTTGTAAGGTACTTCTTCCGTCCCATAAAAAAATCTAATTCTGAATTTAAATCTGGACAAGAGTATATCTATATTCAAATCTAAGATTAGGTTTTTTATAAAAAAGAGGGAGTAGATGTTTTTCTAGGAAAAATATATGCTACGCTGATCAGAGAGGTAGAGAGAGTGGCAATATAGGGGCTTCTTTAGAAAGCAGGACTTTTGAGGCTGTCTTCGTTGATTTGGGTTTGGAACCCATATCCTGCTCACTGGAAATGGAGCGGTCCATTAGCGCGGGATTAATTAAGCGATAGCTTTTTTTTTTCAAAACTGGATGAATATAATTATTTTAAACAACTTTCGTATAGAAACTTTTTTGCAAAACATGCACTGTTTATCAGTTTGAAAAACGTGCATGGGAAAAGAGGGAGGTGAGTTGGAAAAACCAATGAAAGAAGTCAGCCCGAATATATAGACCTACTGTAGTACTACATTTGTCAAATCGTATAAAGTTCTTTTCATTCTGCCCTAGTTTTTTAAGCTTTTTTTTTACCAAATAACTGTTGCATATTATTTGCTCACAACTTATTGAAAGTATGATTTCTCACAACTTATTCTAAGATATTTATTAAAGTTTATTTCTTAAAATACTTATTTATCCTAAAAAGAATGCAATCCAAACATATAAATTTTGTCAAAAAAGTACTCTTTCTTTTTTTTCCTCCAACCGCTCTCCTCATTCAAAATTTCCCTATCTTACCCTAAACACACTCCTATTTCCAACATGCTCTGAGTTAATGAGGGGTATATAGGACATTTTCTTTTGTACTAATTTGTCTTTTTCTTAATATTGGGATTGTATTTTTTTTAGAATGAAGGGAGACATGTTTGGTAGGGCTCCAAATCTACTACTCCATCCGTCCTCTAATATAAGGGATTTTGATATTTTACTTGTATTGTTTGACCATTCGTTTTATTCAAAAAAATTTTAGAATTATTATTTATTTTTTTACTTACTTTATTATCCAAAGTACTTTAAGCATAATTTTTTGTTTTTTATATTTGCACAATTTTTTTTAATAATACGAGTGGTCAAACAGTGTAAATAAAATATTAAATTTTTTATATTATAGGACGGAGGGAGTACTCCCAAGCTAGAGTTGTGTAGCTTGAAAAAAATTAGCTTCATCCTTCGTATATATTTTTCTAGAGCAAATTCTTCCACTCCACTTAAGAAACTAACGATTTAATAATGTTTGGTTCCCCTAACACAGATCAGGTCTAGGAGCTATAGCCCCTGTGTGGCTGTGTGGCCTGATACTGGAAAAATCTTTTGTGAGGTGGTCGTCGGCTCGTCGCTAGCCGTTGATCGGATGGGCCATCACAATCGGATGGAAAATGTACAAGACCACAGAAGCAGGACACTGTATATACCTATCAGAGTATCAGGTCAATTGTTGAACATGGATGAAAAGGGCTAGATCAGCTAAAATACGTACTACTACATTACTGAAATTCAATTCTCATGAGAATTGCGTTTTTATTTTTGCACGATAAAGTTGACTTCATTTGGGATATTTAAGGTTGAAGCTATCGCTACATCGTCACCCAAAAAAAAAAATATATTATCACATCCATCGAAAAGCAAGTCAACCCAACGTCCCAACCCCAAACATCAACTATAATGCAAGTCGTTTTCTTGCAAAGAATGCAGTGGCATCATTGCATGGCTGCAGTTGCCGGTTGCACCGGTCAACCGGCCGGCCGGCCGGCGTCGTCGCACAGCACCGCCATTAATCCGCCGGCGCCGGCCACGCACGCACGGCCTCACACCGGTCGTCCGGCAGCCGGCCGCCACCGTCACCCGCACGACGTCGATCGATCGCCGTAGTATCTCAAGTTGTCAAATTGGCACAGTCACCTCACACATGAAACACATCCAAGCACCAATTAATTAACTCACTAATCAATCAGTCAGTCCCATTATTATCTAAAACAAAAATCAATCAGCCAGTCAGTCAGTCAGTCCATGGTGAGTCTCAGAAAATATCAGCCAGCAAAAACAGCCAGTTTGATAGGGAAATTAACCTGTGTTAATTAACCACAAGGTTCACAATCATGTGTGGTAACACTACTAGCTAGCCTGACCATGACCCTCTACCATCCAACAAGTGGGGAAAATCTTCATCAGTTCTAAAATATAAGGAATTCTGATCATAAAGGGAAAAAAATAATATACTGCAACAGGAGGGTGGTTAAGTTATAGTAACACAATACTCGAGCAGGGGTGAGAATTAATATTCTAAAATATTTATATTTTATGAGAAATTTTAAATGCTAGAAATAGTTGTATTAGGGATGGAGGATGTGCATGCATATTTTCCCTCTTTCCAGGGTGAAAAAGATTCTGATTTTTCAGTCAACTATTGACTGATCAAGGCACTATTAAATGACACAATGATCTACAGGGCATAGAATGGATAAACCTTTAGACTATTTAGGTCCCCTTTCATTTGTAAGAAATATATAGGAAACTTCAAGGATTTTATCCTAGAAGGAAATGTTGAAGGAATGCCTTTAAAACAACAGAGCGCACCTTAATTACCCTTTTCTTTGAATTCTCATGGAATGGTCAATTCTATAGGGGTTTTAGAGGAAAATTAACAAATTATTCAACCTATTAGAAAAAAAATCTTTTTGGGTCTATCTCTTTCATATGATTACTCTGTTTTTTCTACGGTTGATTTAAATGATCATTCATGTTTTTTTTGTGTGTTTTGTAATCTCTGTTTTACACTTCTGATCCTTTCCTATCAAAACACAGTGTCTTTTTTTATTCCTTCATCTTTTCAATCAAAGGAGCCCTCGATATGTAGAACAACAAATGAACTATTGAAAAGGAGTTATGTGGTTACTAGACCTTAACCCTTAGCCACTCAATATTCTGTTTTTGATCGTAATCCTCATGACAGATATGGGTGCCGTTGTTGGAGGAGATTCCTGGTGCATATGCCACCTCTGTCACCTTTGGACACGTAGCTGCTGTCATGTGGGCCCACATATATAGCATCAATCTCGCTCGAATCCATTTTGCAGCAACAGAGTACAGATTCTACTTAAGCAACATTCCCATTGACTCAAATGTGGCTAAGCATGAATGGTTCCCAAGATCTGAAGAACTGACAGATCAACTGCAAATTGGTGCAGTACAAGTTCTTCTTGCACAGACAGGAGCATCGCATCTTGACCACTCGTTATCTGTATGATCGGAATAAGATCAAGCTAGCTGTAGCTTAATAACAACAATTAACATGTGCATGAGCTTCGAAATGGCACTGTAATCTACAGAGAAAGAAACACCGTCAGAGATCTTGAACTCGAAGATTAAGAGCAAAGATGGCGACAATTAACGAATAGAACAGTGTCAGTTTCACATCCCAATCAGCTCCTATATGTATCGATCAAGGACAGGCCATTGTTAAGTGTAACCCCTATACACAAGGCAGGCATCTCTTAATCCCTTTTCTTCTCATTAACTAGGTAGATCATGGGCATCAGCATCACTGCAATAATGTCACCTTTTGCTTCATGACATATTCAGTTAATGTAAAGCCACAAATTTCAGCAATTTATGCATCCATGTTTTTCATATGCAAAGAAAACAAAAAACTCTATTGAGGATCTGGCACCTTCCTTATCTAAGAAAACAACCAGACAGAGTTCAAGTCTGATGAAGTCCATTATCTAAAAAATTCTGATGAAGTTGCACAATGTTGTAGGTATAAATGCCATGTCATGTAGGTCTAGTGGAGCAAGCACCTTAAAAGAGGAGTTTAAAAAAGATCAGAGAGTATATATTACTTAATTTTTTTCTACAACTAGATAAGAAAAATTTTCTCAAAAAAATAAAACTAGATACTACTTAAAAAAAAAAGGCATTACAAAAGAGAGGGCACTTGGGAACTTGACTCGATGCCACTTGTCAGTAGTACTTATGCGAGCCAAGGCCTTCACCAGCGGTATGAGCCGGCTGCTAGCTCATACGCGCTCGGCACAGTGCCGGCCACTGCCTGGGCGAGCATGCCTGTGAGAGGGCACCGCCTTGGTGAGCGTGCGAGTTAGCGCTTGAAGAAGAGCTAGCGCATCCTGTTCATCGCTTAAAAACCTCTATGAGCTAGCTAAGAGCTGCCCATTGGAGACAGCCTAATTGACCTTGTGCTTTGGCAACGTGATTTCTGCTTTCGCATCACTCGAGAAGGCTTCTTTTCAGAGTGGTTGGTAGTTAGTGGCGAAAGGCCAAGGTTATTATTTTTGGATCTAAGGTTTGCTTAATTAGTGGCCTAAGACGACCCGGCTGACGTGTGAAGGGCTCGGATGGAGACATGCTGAATTCGCCAATATCTGAAGATAGTGAACCTTGTTGGCTGATTGCGCTGTCCATGTGCTTAACTTAGTGTCACCCATCACAATTTTTTACTCCTATCTAGACCCAGTGATGTTATATCTACCGATGTGGCTGTTTACGGATCAGGATGCTCTGCAGTCGACTGCACCGCATGTCAATAATAAAAGCGCGGTGCAGTCGACTGCAGAGGATCTTAATCCATTGCTTTTAACATATATATTTTAAAAAATTATCGATGATCAGATTTAATATAAGAATTCCATACTTCTATTAAATATATAAGTGATGACTAAACATGGTTTTTTTGGGACATAATGTATTTATTCAACATCTGAAATTGTCTAGGAGGGACTTAGGTCACGTTATTATTGGACGTATCATGTATAATTGTTTGTAGAGATGAATCAAATATTATATGCCAGAGACCTAAAGTAACTTCAAGAAATCTAAAACAATGATGACGCGGAAAGCTTGTGAAGAAATCGTAGTTTGAGAATGGTAGTTATCTAAAAGTTGATAAACTTAGAAGAACCGGAGAAAAAGAATGAAATCGTCCAAAAGTCTTTTGAATTTTCATCTATAATTAAATTAAGAAAACAATATGGAACGTTTACCATTTTTTGATTAGGAGTAAATAGCAAATGTACACTATTATTGCCTTAGCAAAATGTTCATTGAAAACTATAATACATTATCCCCTTCGTCCCATTTTAAGTGTGGTTATGGATTTCTATATTTAACGTTTGACTGTTTATTTTATTTGAAATTTCTTTATGATTAGTATTTTTATACATGATTTTTTAATTTTTTTAAAATAAAACGATGGTTAAATGTTGAACACGGTAGGAGTACTAACTAACATAAGGTCATCTCATATAAGATTTTTTTTCTGACAAGAAAAAAAAAGAAACAAATGCCATGGAGAATAATCACATTAAACCAATATAAATTCCCTTCCTTAATTTTGATTGAGATGTGACTGGAAAGGTGTGTCAGTGCAGGCACCAAAACACGACAACCATCTCCTTCCTCACACCAAAACAAAACCGGGCCAAGACGGCTCCATGACCTTAATTTACCTATATAAACCCAGGCCACGTCAGCACCCCCGCCCCACCACGTAGGCCATCCAACGTGGCTAACGGACGGCCGCGACGTCGCCAGCGTGGCACGGATCGCCCGCGCCGCCCCCCCCCCCCCCCCCCCCCCCGGCCCACACCGCTTATCGACAAAAACAAACGGCCTCGCTTCTGCCACGTCGCTCTCCCCGATGCGTTCTTATCCCCACGATTCATCCCACTGCATCCCCCGCGCCCTCCTCTCCTCTTCGTCTTCCTCCTCGCTTCGCTTCGACTGCTTCGATCGAGGAGATCGAGGTTGCGATGCCGGATTCGGACAACGAGTCAGGGGGGCCGAGCAACGCGGGGGAGTACGCGTCGGCGAGGGAGCAGGACAGGTTCCTGCCGATCGCGAACGTGAGCAGGATCATGAAGAGGGCGCTCCCGGCGAACGCCAAGATCAGCAAGGACGCCAAGGAGACGGTGCAGGAGTGCGTCTCGGAGTTCATCTCCTTCATCACCGGCGAGGCCTCCGACAAGTGCCAGCGGGAGAAGCGCAAGACCATCAACGGCGACGACCTCCTCTGGGCGATGACCACGCTCGGCTTCGAGGACTACATCGACCCGCTCAAGCTCTACCTCCACAAGTTCCGCGAGCTCGAGGGCGAGAAGGCCATCGGCGCCGCCGGCAGCGGCGGCGGTGGCGCCGCCTCCTCCGGCGGCTCCGGCTCCGGCTCCGGCTCGCACCACCACCAGGATGCTTCCCGGAACAATGGCGGATACGGCATGTACGGCGGCGGCGGCGGCATGATCATGATGATGGGACAGCCTATGTACGGCTCGCCGCCGGCGTCGTCAGCTGGGTACGCGCAGCCGCCGCCGCCCCACCACCACCACCACCAGATGGTGATGGGAGGGAAAGGTGCGTATGGCCATGGCGGCGGCGGCGGCGGCGGGCCCTCCCCGTCGTCGGGATACGGCCGGCAAGACAGGCTATGAGCTTGCTTTCTTGGTTGGTGTTTTGGTAATTAATTAATCAGAGGACATGTCGGGTTAATTAATCTTAATCTCTGTTTTTTCACTCTTTTTTTTTACCTTTCTTTCTCTCTCTTTTATCTTTCCTTTTCTCAATGTGCTAAAATGAGTCAATTATATGGCTAAATTCTCTACTAATTCGCTTCCATTGACTTCTTCTTAAATTCTCCTAATAATGATCCCATGGTTCATTTGTTTGGGCTGCTAAGATGATTAAACAAGCTTAATTAGTTAATTTGGGTGACTTTTCTTGATGGTGCAGTTTATTTTGGCATGGTACTGATGAGTAGGTATCCATGATGTTCTGTGGTGACCAAACAGACGATGGATGCTTTTTTTTTCTCCATCATTATTTCTCCCAATTTTGTTTTTTTGCTTGGTTATAATTGATATTAGTAGAATGCTTGATTGGTGCTATATATATGCTGTTTTGGATTCCTCTGGAATTCAGAGTGTCGGCTGTGTGATCTCAGGTGTCGGCACAGATAACCTTTGGAAAATGAATAAATAAATTTTACTACCTAGTACTATCTTCTACTGCTAATATACAGTATTAGTGACTAGTGAGAGCATAAAATAAAATATCCAGAGAGGCTAGAGGCTACCTGCATGCACATCCTTAATGCGCAAGCAATGACATGACATCCAAATTGCTGATCTGTGATCAGTCACCACCTGACCCTCTACATATACTTTATGCAGTGCTAACATAAAAGTTTAATGCTGCTTAATTAAGCACTTATATATATAATTCTCAAGCTAGGTGTCACCATGCAGTATGTTTTCTTTGCTTTTCTTGTTGCTGTATATCCTCCCTGTCATAGCATGGCATGAATCAGCTTATCAGCAAGTAAGTATAGAGTAGTAAGTAGTTAGTTGCACTTAGCTTTCATCAGTCACAGACAAGTAGGCAGCAGGAAAGGGCCAGGCAAAAAGGCAGGGAGGATAAGGATGGATGAAGCCTGAATTGAGTGAGCACTAGTGTGTGTGATATGTGTACTGTGGAAGTTTCTTCCACTGGGCTTTTGGGGGCAGGGTCAAGTGAGGCTGGATTCCATTGGCCAGGGAAAGATCTCCCCGGTCTAATTGGATGACAGGTACAGTACCTGTATGTAATAGTGCTTGCTTGCTTGTACTGGCAGCATCTGGGGCTTGTTTTGAGTCAGATCTGAGCAAGGGCTTCTACCTATGGACGAAAACGGTCGGAAACAATATTATTTTTTTTCGAGAAGTCCGAAACGGTCAAGAAATATATGTATTTATGAATTTTACTATTTAGTGTTGATTTCAACGCAACATTGATAGAAGTTAGAAAAACTAAATTTTAGAAACTGTAATAGTCGATAAAAATATTATTATTGTATTATTTACAGGAAAGGTATCGGTACGGTCGGGAAATTTTCATAATGTTTTCACCCCTACCTTTACCTGACTGCCACCACCTACCTATATCTTGATGTTGCTCTTGCAAGAGCAATTTTCGCTTGCCCACCTTTTTTTTGAATCTGGACATGTGCATATTTGTAATTATAATTAAAATTCTTTGTATTTAGAGGTAGAAGAAGTACAAAGCAAAGGAAAAATCCGAGACTTTCTACAACTACAAGCAAGCATGCTTGAGTTGATCCAGGGAGAAAATTAAGAGAAGTGATATACATATATACTTGAACAATTTCTTGCAAACAAAGATCTTGACAGTTCGATTTAGTTAGTTGAAAGTGTAATAAAGAAAATCAGGATTTTACTTACAGTGTGTGATACATCAACATCTAAAACATTTGCAAATTTTCTTTGTACACGTATATCTTTTCCCCCGAAAATTAAGGGGGTTGCGGTTTACCATAAGAAAAATAAATGGACAGGTCAACCACTATATATATGAACAGTACACGGCAGACCATTTTGATGGCGACGACGACGTCGATCGATATCATTTTCAGCCTTCTGTAACAGTGTAATTTGACGAGATATTCAAGAGAGGACTAGCTAGCTAGATAACTGCATCGATCATCAGCAGTGGCAGATGCTAGTAGCAAAGGAGCACAACAAAGTAAGTACTATAGATCAGTGGCCGGTGCCTTTGAGTTGGTTGACCACTGCACGGCCTCGATCCAGCGCAGAAAAACACCAGCTGCTCCGGTGCTATATAGCAGCCTGGTGCTAGCTAGTGCTCAATTCATCCAGCCAACGATAACGTTAGCTTGCACGTAATGGAACACCGGAGGAAATTCTCCACCAACCGACTGTCGTTTCGCAAAAGTAGTACCATCTCCGATTCTAAACAATTCTCGTAATCGTCGACCCCTTGCCAATTGATTCTGACTTGTTTTATCGAGAGCAGAGGCGAATTGTGCAAAGGCTTGTAACTCGGAAAATGCTACGTGATGATATCCCGTTTGAACGTGATACCTCAGAAATATTGTCCAATATTTGGGTATCAGCCGATACCTATCAAGTATCAGCGATACCTCAGACGTATTATCCCGTCTGAACGGGGTATATTGGCCGATATCTCAGAGGTATTATACTGTCCTAACGGTATACCGTCATGTAGTATTTTTCTAAACTGAGGAATGCTAACTTTATTTTTTTTTAAAAAAAAATCTATCGGTGTCATATTGATATTGTCCCTAAATAACTAGTAGATTAGTACATACGGAAAATTCCCAATCAACCAAGAACTACTTTTATAGACATGATGCCGTTTTCACTCGTTTTTATCTTCTAGTGTATTTAAGTTTGATCATCATATTTTGACTTGATGCAAAGACCAAGGATAACAAATGTACATATATATCATCTCCCAGGTCAACGGTCCAGCATGCATGCATGACGATCGCGGCAGAACCAACTATCTTGTAGTCAACTATAAATGCTATTAATTTCGCATGCATATGCAACAGGCTTCTGCGCGCGGAGTGCTCCCATTTCGCGTGCGAATTGAAACGGCCAGCACGTCGGACGAGATCGATCGAGATGCAACGGCTTGCCGACTACGAATGTAACGTTCAAATTTGAAAATTCGGTTTTTTGAAATATGATGATGGAACTAGCTAGAATGGAGGGAGTATTAGCTTGCAGTTGTGTGATTGCATCTAGCTAGGTAGCGCCAGCGGTCGTATCACTCGATCACGGCCTGGGTGGTGGACGAAGCATATAATACTCGATCGCATACGGCAAAATGGGCAGCGCACCACATCGATCGATCGATCAAATCAAATGAAATGCTCGGTGCATATGCAGTGGTTGCACGAACAATATGCAAAATGATCGAATGCGTATGTGGAGAGCTAGCTAGGCCAGCCAAACTTGGATGGATGCATGCAAATGCAAATGCAACGGATACGTCTGGGTGGCTGCATTCATGCATCCATATTATCAGTGGCCGACCGATGATATTTACTCGACCGAACTAAAACACGTCGCGCCTCGATCGATGGAGGTCAACGAACGAAGAACCGCGAAAAGCTGCATGCAAATTAAGGTAGTGGCATATGCCATCGAGCTTCCCTTAGGGTGCGTTTGGATCCAAGAGCCTAGCCTGTCCTGGCAAGGCCGGTCGTTTGGAATCAGAAAAAATTCCTAGTTCCCTGTAGCCAGGAACCCAAGGAAGAAACAAAAAGGAAAAACCAGAGGAGGTGCATCGCATCGTCACGCGTCACACACGGGTCGTATATGTATCGCGTATCGCATCCATGGACAATGCGGAGATGAGTAGTACCACATCGACGATTCAAGCAGGGAGGGGCACACTACAAGAGGCCGTGTGGTTACACGGTACCACTCATATCTTTTTCGGCCTTTTCACTAAGATCAAATGTAGTACTCCTCCTTTTAATTAAAAGTCTAAGACCTATTTCATTTGTTGGTTTTTCCAAAAGTCTAAGTCCTATCTGTAGTCACTGTGCTATATTAAATTTTTTATCGGAAACCAAGAAGTCATTTTAGTATTTATTGTTTGCATGTTCATTGGTTTTATCACATGATGAATGAGTTAACTACACTTGGTTTTGGTGAAAAATAAATAGGATTTAGACTTTTAGAAAGAGGGAGCATATGTTCTTATCGGTACATGTGAGCTACTCCCTCCGTCTAAAAAAACCTAACCTATAATAGGTTAGGTTTTTTTTAAGACGGAGAGAGCATATGCTTACTTCGGTTTTTTTTTTTTGAGAGGGAGCGTCCTCTAGTGTCATTTAAGCATTGCGCTACAGCCTAAGCGTGGTGCACCCCAACTAAAACAATTCTCTTAACATTGTTTGCGATCATAATATATAGAAATCTGGCCTCTATACATACAGCCAAATATTACCTAAACTTGAAGCCTCGTAATTGAGGAATACAACAAAACAAAAATGAAAGGTAGTAAACTAAGAATACTAAGCTTCAATATTTGTTTTATGTTCATGCTTCAACCTTGCTTTATTTAGTGGTAACCCATTACATCGTCCGTTTACAAACTTTGATGCCAGAACCATCTTGCTATTAAACGGCTAGTATATATTGGGCCTGCCCGATAGGCCTAAATGTGGCGGCAATACAGCCAGCCGCTACCAATCTCTACAGCATCGACAACAGCTGCAGCAGTACGACAACCGAACAGGCCCATTTCTTGCCGGGCACTGCCGTGCAGAAACCACATGAAGCAACAGGTCCACCCGCTCTATGACATGGTTTTTCGCCATCCTTCATTAATCAGCAATCAACGTATTATCCTTCTGAGAAGTTTGAATTTTAGTGCTGTGGTTGGTTAATCTCCTAGATTATAACACCCAGATTTCCCAAAAAGAGATTAAAAGAACCAGATAATAAACATGGAACTTATAAAAACATTGCAACCAACTCTTCAAAGGCTTGTTTAGATTACACGTGATGATGTGGTTCTTGCAGTACCCGCAGCAGAAATTGATGGTTTCTTCCATCTCATCAGAAGGGAAAACTGCAGATATCTTAATCACAGGTTCAAATCTTTCGACATATTTCTTCACAGAAGCTTGGGGATCGCAGGTGGCAGGCAATTTGGGGATCCCATGACCTGGTTCAGGATAAACAGAGGTGGTGGTTACAGGATGGCAACAAAATAAAATATACAATTGAACCAGAAATAATTTATAATTGAATGGGAACTCTGGTTAGAGCTACATTTCCGTATGATAACCAAACAATTCTACCATTTCCAATGGAGAAAGCCTTGTGAAGAAAATATTAATATGGCTCCTGTGTCAACCAAATTCACTCGTCTTCACGAAGACGTCAAAAGTTAAAACCTCATCTCACTCCTTGGTCGGAACCATCTTCTTTTTCAAAATATGATCTTTCATATTCAATTACTCCCTGCACATGAATATATATCTTAGAGCAAGCGAATTTTACGTTGAAAGGTGTAGGATGGAAGATGGTTAGGTAACTTTAGCAAGCACAGATTATTAACCTTCAAAATCAAAATTGCTGCCTCCTTGTCCAAAACCTCATTATATTCACCGCATGTTAGTGTCTGAAAAAAAAGAGAGAAACTTATCATCTTGAAGATGTTTTTTTCCATCAACAGTTGAGTTTAGTACAGCATTGGAACTTACTTGGATACAATTTGGACAGCCGGCTGAACTAGTACAGTTGCATTCTGAAACAAGTTCTAAAGCAGCAAGTAGTAGTTCCCCAAAGAGTGATTTGATCTACACCATTAAATAAATGAAAATCTAGACTTCAACCTTTACCGAATCAACGAACAATATCATCTCATAGTCATAAACGAGATAATATAGTTCAGAGGTAGCATTGCTGGTAAATATTTACAACCGCGCTAGGTTCCTGGGTATGCTACACATCATCAAACATTTTACCTGCAATGCTATGCCGATACCACCAGGGTGTTTATCGTATAACAGAATTCTGTCTGGAATACCACGGGTTTCATGAGGATTTGCACATTCTGTTCCTAGGTCAGAAGCATTACACGTCATATGCCTGCACAAATGTATGCACATTCAACTATCTGCATTAATGATTATTTATTATGATGCAGCTAAAACTGAAAAACCTACAGAGGCACTATGTTCAGCAGAGCATGTGAAGCAGCATGCGAGCCACCTCGAAACTGTAGTTTCCTTTCCTCGACATTAGTTTTCACCGAGTGCGGGATTCGCACCCAAACAGCCTAGTTAGGCATCGCAGAAGAAAAATGAGGGTATCAATCATGGACGGCAATGCACCATGATATTGATAAGGTTCACACAAATATATTTTAGATACAAACCTGGGAATTGAAGGAATATGGAGGCAGGTTAAGCTCTATGCTATCAGATATTTTGTTGTTTGATTTCCATATGCGATAAAAACCAAACCATTTAGTAGTCACTTTGCAATCATTTGCTTGGGCGGTTGTCTTCACCCCGTTAGTTTTACACATACTTGGTGGAAGATGAGCCTTCAAGATGTATTAGAGTAGAAGAGATCATTGGTAATTAAATATCAGCATGGAAATCACTCATGCACATGTCAGGCAAGGAAAGTTTCTTGACTAAATGATGGTAAAACATTTTAGTAGACCTATTACTGTGGTAGGAGTACCATAAACATTTGTCCTATCCTGTTTCATTAGTTCAAGAGAGTATGGGCTTCTAAAAAATGTAGGGAAAACGTACAACAAAGATGAAAAAATAGGCTGAATAAAACTAGATTGAGTTAAAACAACTCAAAAAACAGTTTTAAAAAGTCAAAATAAGCATGGCATGGAAAAGAAGATGTTAGTGCTAAGACAGACTAGATGAATAATCCTCAGATTTAATGAGCAGGATAAGGCCTAGAAAATCAGGATAGAAGAGATTTAAACAAAAAAATGGTGCTAATAATAAAATTTGGCAGGGATTAATATTATAATGATAGACGATTATAAGCAGAATGTATATGAGGCTAATGCACAATCCTTTTGAATACTTACAAACTCTCCTCCAAGGACATTGATGTCTGTGTAGTCTCGTGTTTTTGTGTAATACTTCAAATCAGCTTTCCTACAGAATGCTGTCCTTGATGACAAATCAAGTTCCTCAACTAAGTAATTGACACCCTGATGCATGTATACAGCTCCATCATACACCTAAGAATGAAGAAAATGCTTAAAAAATTCAGATAGCAAGTTACCAATATGAAAACACACAGTGGCAGATGCAGTCTATAATTAGTATATCAATTAGGTAACAATACAGTATATAGTGCTTATGAGTTCATAAATTTTATGACTTTCTTCAACAAACTCATAAATTTATCTATCTCTTTACGGGCATTAGAGTATGTTCAAAGATCCAACAAGTATGACAGTTCATCACACGTTTGAGTTGAGGAACAGTTTAGAACATGGTACCTGGAAAAAGGCCTTACTTTCCTCAATTTCTTCCAGTAACCGGTTATTTAACTTGTCTATTACTCTGTATTTGTCATGCTCAATTGCCCGTATGCTCACCGCCTGTGAAGGTCTTTTCTGCAGAAAACCAAAATACTTCTTGCATAATAACCAAAAGAGTTGTATTGTAAAGATAACAAATAAAAAGGAACAAACCTCAGGTCCAACATAACTCCACATGCTTGATGAGAAAGGTCCAGAGGGATTGTTTATGAGACAGCCTTTGTCTTTCAGGGCCATCATTACACTGTTCAGGCTAGAACAAAAGTAATCCGCATCATATTGCACACACAATGGATGTTCATAAGCAGCACAAGCAAGATGCTGTTCCAAAAGCTGTAATAAATGTTCAAATTAAGAAGGAAGCTTTTAGATCCTTATGCATTTAAATTTACCAACAAAATCTGATGTACAAACCTTCTGATTATGTGAATCGACTTGGCAATGCTCAATTGGCTTGCCAAATAGTTTATGTGGGAATTTCATGAAATACTGATCTAAAGGGCCCTCAAAGGCAACATAAATGGCTAATGATTGTTTTGCTCTTCTTCCAGATCTTCCAGCTTGCTGCCACAGGCTAAAATTAAATTGTTTCTATGACTTAGTAGGGCTTCAGACAGAAATATAGGATCCATTGGAGAGACCACCTCTCACTTACCTAGCAATACTCCCAGGAAATCCAAGATGCAATGTTGCATCGATATGGCCAACATCAATCCCTAGTTCAAGAGCATTGGTGGCAGCAACACCAAGAAGTTTTCCCTGAAAAAGGTTGGCCTCAATTTTTCTCCTGTCCTGAAATAATTTGTTTTCAAATGAACAGGAACAAAACAGTCAACACATGAAGAACCGTAAAATGTTCAGATTCAGCAAGCAAATATCAGAAGGTAGAATTTTCTCAATTTATCAGAAAATGAGTCAGTTTCTGGCTAGTACACAACTTTATTTTGTGGGAAGCGCTTCAATGCACCACCCCTCACATAACAAACAGCATACTCTTCAAGAGGACAAAACGAAAGCTTGATTTGCATATGTACACTGTAACATTAGTAACAGAAGTTCTTAGTTCTTTTTAAGTAGAGAAGGTAGTAACATTACCATCTTTGATATGTCTACAGCATTCAGATGATATATATTCTACTAGATGGAATTTAGAAGAAAACAAAAGCTGGTAATATACATTGCAGTTTGTGTGAATCCATACAGTTCGAGAGCACCGATGAAATTCTAAATGAGGTCATATTTTATCAAACCAAAATTCATTCTAAGAAACAATAAAAAATTTGATAAGTACAATGAAAGAAGACATTAGGTGAGACAGAACAGAATACTGACCTCAGCAATGTAGCCTGCACGATATACACAGATAGTATCTACCAATTCTTTGGCAGTCTCTTGAAGAATTTCACGCCTACAATACAAAATGACATATGAAGAAATAAGTGAATACAAGTAATGTAAAACAAGAAAAAACAACACAAAAATGAATAGCAGAGAAGAAAATGGGTTCTTACGTGTATGCTAGAACAAGCTCACAGAGCTTCCTTGTTTTACAGAATGCAATGCAGCGAAGCCCGTGCTGAACCATCTCAGATAATAGATAAGAAACCTCAACTATTGGACTAATACACGAAATACAAATTATTAGTGTATCTTTACACATAGTAGTTATAAGAAAATTATGAATATAGAAACAAACACTGCTGTACTGGCATGCCATAAGAAACAAAATGCTGAAGTGTTAAACTGCAATAACTAACACATTTACATGCCACTACAGAACAATTATATGTTTACAATTTTTGGCTTAAAAATTAAACATCGTCCCTTTGTACTGTGATGAACTCATAACTTTTGCTTTCAAGTCCACAACAATTACTGTATCTCATCAAATAAAAGGATCCGTTGTTGAGTGTTGGAAATTAACATGCCACTCAAGGATCACAGGACAGTACAGAGATGAAGTTGGCAAAGCAGTATGGCCCCTGGCCCAAAATTTTCAAATTCAGGTTGGCAAAGAAGTATTCTCTATCTTGACTATCAAATCATCCTGCCAAGAAACTATTTAATAGGACAACTTCTTAGAATTCCTGCATCGATGGCCAGTGAACAAATTTGCGTATATCTGAAAGACAACAGTTATTGAGCTATAATAAAATCATCTGGAACTTTGCAAATTTGAAAAGTAAAAATACAATGAAAATAAATAAGTAGCTTAATTCAAGGGAAAAGAAAGTGTCAATACCTTGAGCGTCTAGTTAATAAGCTATCTTTTGAACTCCCCTCCTTCGTCATATGTAGCGGGGGATTCCACAAGAGGAAGTATTTAAAACCACAAGGACTTCCATCATTCTCGATCAGCTCTACATTATCCAGTTTGGCTAGCTCCTGTGATTAACAGAATTTTGCAAAAGGAAAAATGCTTGTTGTTCGGCCAATATTCTCGAAAGAGTATGTGCACGAAAACATAAGCAACAGTGATAATAATATTTCTCTTCAGAAAAAAGAAACACATTTGGAGGATAGCTTGTGCTTTAGAGCAGTAGTTAACAACAGCTGGTTTTTTTTTTCTTGTGTGCAACCATTTTTTCTAAGCTAACATAAAGAGAAGATCAAGCCTACCATCACATGCTCACGCGGGTTTGCTGAAGTAGCCGTACAAAATATGAAAGTAGGATGACTGCCATAAACTGCAAATCGAACAAGCAAATGCTTTTAAGAATTATATGTTAATTTGCATCAGTAGATCATACTTCTTATATTCCATAAATTTGCCAAGATATAACTCAGAAGTTAGAAATTGCAGGGATTACTAGATTTTAGGTAGCTGATGATTGGTAATTGAGAAGAAAACTGAAGTAACACTAACACATTTGCAAAAACAAGAAAATTCACAGTTATGGTATATAGCATATATAAGCATCATGTCAACTAACAATTAAAAGAACTGGTTCAACATGGTATACATACTGTTTGAACAAATGCGCTTCAATCTTCTAAGAATAAGTGCAGTATGGCAGCCAAATGCTCCCTTGTATGAATGTGCTTCATCAATGACAATATACCTGAGTATAGTATTGCAGAAATGGAAACTCTTTATGGAGATAATAAGCATTCATCTAAAAGTTAAAAGATAATTGACCACAGATGATGAAATTAGCTATCAAGAAAACAAAACTACAAAAGGCCAATAAGTTCCACCTGAGATTGGACAAAATCCTTTGGAATTGACCATGGCATGGCAAAATTGACATGTGCAGCATATCTGGATTGGTAATTAACTGAGAAGGAGGTAGATGGTGAGTTCAAATGCACTTTTTAAAAAAGAAACGAACTGTTTATAATTATATATCTTCAGAAGCACATGTTTACCAGACGGGCATTATCTCTGATCCACGTACGGTCTTCTCTAGGAGTATCACCATCATATATGTTAACATCAATATCAGTGTGAAGTGCATTCTTCATCTCGAGTAAACTCCTTAGCTGATCTTGAGCTAGAGCCTGCAAAGCAACAAACAGATGAATTTCTGCCCGATTTCAGACAATCAAGCCTAAAACAGAAAGTTCCTGTCTAGACCTTTGTTGGAAATATATACAAAGCACATGCCATCAGGTTTTGACAGAGAGATTCAAGGACTGGAATGTTATAGCACAGAGACTTTCCACTAGATGTTGATGTTGCAATGGCAACATGCCTTCCAGCAATGGAAGAGTGTATAGCTCGAGACTGCAATCAAGTAAATGATCAACATAATCGGTGAGCTTCTACAACTGAATGCACCAAATAGATGGCACACCCTATAATACCTGGTGGCTGTACAACCTAGATACTCCAATACTTTTTAATGCTTCCCTCGTAGCCTCTGAAAGATGATTAGGAAGTTCTGCAAAAGATGCCGCTCGACATGGTATCTCTTCAATATGTACAATCTGAAAATATAATCCCAACAACATAAATACTATGGTTTTACTGGCCTTGTTAGTTCCAGAAGTTCATTGAGTGAATACCTGTCCCTCCTTTCCAAGTCCTTGTTTCAGATGGTCAACCATTTCAGCAGGCCCTAAATGGCACGTGCCCTGCAATTTTCATCGTATTACTCAAAGCAATCTAACAAACAAACATGTAATATATGTTGTGGTTAATGCCTCCTCCCTCAAGGAACAGTGCAACACAAAGGCTGCAATTTGGATTTCTTCTATGAATGTGAAAGTCAAAAAGTGAAATTGGCAGGGGAATATATAACGGCAGAGTGACCTACATGGCAAGATGTTGCAGCAGATCTGGCAATGCTACTTTTCTTATCTATGCTAGGCTGGCCAGCAGCACTGTTCGCTCCAGAGGTAGGCATTTCGTTGAATGCATTTCCATTTTCCTTACATGGCTTCCTCCTTTTATTTGAATTCCCAGTAGGTAACCTTTGATCTGTTGACACATCCTCTACAGAATTCCCAGAACAAGGGATAGTGCTTTGGGCACAAAAGTTTTTGGATGCAGAATCATCCTGTGGGCTGCTAGAGATCGATGAAAGATCATCCATAATTTCTTGCCAAGCTGAATTAGCCCCACTCGAAAAATATCTGGACGCCGTTTCAGCATGTGGGCTGCTTGGGATTGATGAGAGGTTATCCGTAATGCCTCTCCGAGCTGAATTCGCCCCAGTTGACACTTGCGATGATCTTGGTGATTCAGTAATCTGCCCTTGTTCTGCCATTGCCACCGGAGAACACTGCTGCGACTTCCTTGCGAATGGAACAAGGACAATAAATTCCCCCTCACCAACAGCAAGAGTGCCAATCTCGGCCTCCACGCGCAATTTGGTGCCCTTCATCACGAGAACACTAGTGGTTAGCACATTTCGGAGCTCCATTACTATGAACATAAATGGTGAAACCACCCTAAACCCTATCGAAACCCCTCAATGCCGCGAGCGTGAAGCGAGACGAAACACACGGCATCCCGCAGGCCGCATCCATCCACCAGCACGATCAAGCTCGCACGCAAAGGAGAAGCGAGCGGGCGTACCTTGAGGAAGAGGTGGAAGCTGGGGGAGACCTGCGCGGGAGGGAAGGAGCTCCGGAGCGCGGCCTTGAGATCCCGCACGGAGGCGGCGGCGGCGAGCGCGACGACGGTGGACCGCCCGTCGAGGGCCCGGACATGGAGCTCCCTCTCCCCCTCCGCCATCGGGGGCTCCGCTCCGCTCCGGGAGCGCCCGGACCGCCGCCGCCGCAGTTGGGGAACCGGAACCCTCACCGGCGTTGGGCTTTGGCGCGGGGAGGAGGACGGCGGCGGTTGCGTCGCGTGAGTTCCCCGTGCGAAACGGGCTGAAACCGAAGCATGATACGGGCCGGTTAGGCTGGCTAACCTAAATGGGCCGAGATCGAGGCCCATCAAAACGATCCGAAGTCCTAACTTGGTGTGTTTGGTTGGGTGGATGAGTCTGAATGGGAGATGATCTGCTCAATTTTGTGTGATGTTTGGTAGGGTTGGTAATTTCTCCGTTGAGGCCGGGATCCGGTGGGGACCGAGGAGAATTCTCACCCGCGGGTGAGTGGGGACAGGGCCCCGCAAACTTTCGGGGATAGGGGCGGGGATTGGAATTAATCCGCGCGTGACTTGGAGGGGCCACCGATGTGAGTTACTTATCTAAAAGTAGCTCATTGCAATAATGTAGAGCCAATAAACCCATTCAAAATTGACATATAAAAGCTCAACACCCTAGTTCTCCTCAACCATAATTCCTTTCCTTCCTTCAACCAACCCACACAACCGGGGGCTATTAAAATTTTATCGTAATATTATTAAGTGTATTGCAATATTTTTATGAAGTATTAGCTCCATCCGGATGATGCAGGCCCCGGTCACCCGCCGGGTCCCCTGTGGGGGGCGGGGAAAGGTGATGTTTTTCACACGACTTCCTTTGCGGGGCCGGGATTATGGGTCTATCTAAAAATATGCGGGAGGACGGGATTAGCGAGGCGGGCGTCGATGTCTCGGCGTGGGGCAGCGGTGGAGCTTCCGGCGGAGGGAACAGCAGCGCTCGGCAGAGATCAATAGTGGTGCGAAGGAGGATGAGAGGGGATCGCGAGGAGTGGTGGCACAGAGCCGGTCGTCGAGGCAAAGATCGTCGGGGCCTCGGCGGCGCAGACGGCGCGGAGGAGGGCGAGGGGAGTGGCAGAGGGTTGAAGGGCGTCGCCTCCGTAGCGCGGTGGCTAAGAAGGCGGAGGAGGATGGAACGCTCCCGGTGATTGTGGCGCTGAGAGAGGAGATGCGAGGAGGGCGGCGTGAAATATGCGACGAGGAAAGGAGAGCGGTTGCATAGGGGGAGGGTGCGTGGGATCAGGGCAGAGTGATGAGTAGTGGCTTAGTGGGTGATGGGGGAGGTAATCTCAACCGTTCGATCGGATGTAGACGAATACAGAGTGTTGGATTTGATGGATGAAGTATGTAACATGTAAGAGTGAGTTGGTTAATTATAGGGTATAGATACGGTGAATTAAGAAAGTTTTATCTTAGGCCATGTTTAGTTCTCAAAATAAAAATTTTTACGTTGTTACATCGAATGTTTGGATACATGCATCGAGTATTAAATGTAGGAAAAAACCAATTACACAGATTGTATGTAAATTGCGAGACAAATCTTTTAAGCCTAATTGCGTCATGATTTGACAATATGGTGCTACAATAAATATGTGCTAATGATGGATTAATTAGGTTTAATAAATTCGTCTCGCAGTTTCCTGGCGGAATCTGTAATTTATTTTGTTATTAGACCATATTTAATACTTTAAATGTGTGTTCATAAATCCGACGTGATGTTCAGGGACAATTTTTTTTGTCAACTAAACAAGCCCTTGGTAAAATAGAAGTGTAGAAGATCAGTGACCGCCTGGCTGGCTGCCACGCTATATAATGACTCATGTGCCGGCCGGCTCGTCTCCACCGTCTCCCCGGCCGTTTCGTTCGATCAGAATTCAGACATGCAGCCGACCAGCGCCGCCGCAGGCCCCGTCCCGTTCAAGGACATCGCCGCCGTCGCCGTCGCACGGCGACCGGTTGCGGAGGAGTACGGCGACGTCGTGGCGGCGCTCCCGAGCAGGCTGTACCCGCCGCAGCAGCGGTGGCGCGAGTACCAGGGCGCCTGGTTCCGGGAGGCGTACGTGGGTCCCCGGGATCGTGGCGCTCCAGCGCCGCTTCGAGCCGCGCGCCGGCGACGTCCTCCTGGCGAGCCTGCCCAAGTGCGGCACCACGTGGCTCAAGGCCCTGGCCTTCGCCACGGCGGCGCGCGGCGTGTACCCGCCCGCCGCCGCCGGCGGTGATGGCCGGCACCCGCTGCTCCGGCTCAACCCACACGAGTGCGTCCCGTTCCTGGAGGGGATCTACTTGGACGAGGAGGAGGCCAAGCTCGACGCCGCGCCAACGCCGCGGCTGATGAGCACGCACGCGTCGTACCCAAACCTGCCGGCCTCCATCACCGAGGACGACCGCTGTAAAATCATCTACATCTGCAGGTAAGTGCTGATCAGGGGGGTGTTTAGATCTAGGGCATAAAGGTTTGGCGTGTCACATCGGGTATTATATTGGGGTGTTCGAACACTAATAAAAAAACTGATTACAGAATTCGTCGGTAAACCACGAGATAAATTTATTAAGCCTAATTAATCTGTAATTAGTAAATGTTTACTGTTCATTAATGTTCCAATTCAAAATTTCAGTAACCTTGCCATAAACAATGTTTCAAACAAGGTGAATTTGGCACATTCAGTTACTCACTCAGTTCATACACTGGTTAAAAAAAAGAAGGAAAAAGTACGAACTACCCCTGAACTATTGGTTGAGTATGAATTACCCCCTAAATATTAAAACCGGACGTTTTTCACCCTCAACTATCGATACCGGATGAAACCCCCCTCCCGAGCAGTTTTCCAAGTGGTTTTGGTCTACGTGACGGTCCAGTCAGCAATTTTTTAATTAAAAAACGAAGGGACCCACCTGTCAGATATCTCTCCACTCTCTCTTTCCCTTTCCTCTCTCTCTCAAATCATGGCGGTTGCGGCTCGAGCGCCGACGGCAGCGGACGGCTCCAGCGCCTCGACGAGCCGCGCGGCGATGGCTGCGGGCGCTTCCTCCGCCGCCGGAGCTCCGCCCGCTGCCCCCTCCACCTCCCTGAGCACCGCTGGCTGCAAGCATCCCCTCCGCTGCCTCAACGCGCCGCGCGCCGGTGGCTGTGGGCGCCCCTTCGCCGCCCCAAGCACTGCCCTCCGCCGTCCCCTCCTCCCACCACCCCGAGCCCCGCGCGCCGGCGGCTGTGGGCGCCCCTTCAATGCCAGACATGTTTATCTCCTGTACTATGCTTTGCCACTTTGCATCGGACAACCGGGTGAAATGAGCAAGAGAGCGATGAGCGATGAAAATGGTGAATTACATATTGCGCACCTGCAAATCTCACCGCAGAAAGCGGGGCAAATTACAGTTGAAAATTGATTCCCTAGCGGGAGATTCCAATCTTGTGAGCTCGACAAAACATGGCATGGCATGGCTGATTACTGATACTGATAGTACATCGATCCACCGATCAAGAGGGAAAAGAAAAGAAAAACAAACTTTAAAAGAGATCCCGACCTTGTCTTTCCAACCCAAAATCCTCCGCCAAAAAAACTGAAAGCAAAATTAGCTACGAACAAGAAAGAGTAGAGCCGCTCGTCGCGCGCTGCGCGCGCCTCCTCGCGCAGCCTGGCGATGTCAGCGGCCTCGACGTAGTAGAGCCGCTCGACGAAGCTCGCCTCCGCGGCTCGCCGTGAGCGGGTTCAACTCGTGCTCGTGGTCCCACGGCACGAACATCCCGTCGACGGCGGCGCTGTACCTCGGCGGGGAGTGGGGACGGCTCAGCACCGACCAGTCAAGGTTCAGGCCTCCGGCGAACGTCCCCGTGCGCGCGAACTCCGACCACGACTGGAGGAGCACCACCGCGATGTGGCCGTCGCCGAGGAGGTGGTTGCTAGCCCACACCACAGCGAAGCTGCCGGCAACCCACTCCGCCTCCGTCTCAGCCGCCCTCCGCCGCCGGCAGCGCCGCCTGCTCCCGCCCTCGCGCGGCCGCCGCCGTGCAGGTGAGAAGAGAGAGAGAGAGGGGGAGAGACTGGGATAGAGTAGAGAGAGATAGAGAGTGGTGGAGAACTGACAAAAGGGGCCCACTGATTTTTTTTATTTAAAAAGTGCTGATTGGACTGCCACGTGGATCCAAAACCGCTCCAAATTGAGTCGGGGGTTATTTGTCCGGTTTCAATAGTTCGGGGTGTAGAATGTCTGTTTTCAAGTTCGGGGGTATAATTCAGTCGACCTCGATAGTTGGGGGGGGTAATTTATACTTTTTCCAAAAAAAAAATCATTTTTACGGGTTGCCGGTAACCCGTTTATGCATGCATATGTGCACGTAGTTTCACTGAAAAGCAATCTATTAGGCTATATTCGGGAGGTGAAGGTGAGAACTCCATATAAAAAACGGATTGTTTCATTAACACACAATTAGTTAAGTATTAGCTTTTAAAAATAAATCAATATGATTTTTAAATCAATATGATTTTTAAAGCAACTTTCATATAATTTTTTTAAGAAAAAACATATCATTTAGCAATTTGAAAGCGTGCACGCGGAGAAGGGTGACGAGTTGACAACACAAGAAATAATAATTTTGATTTTAATACTACCTCCATCTCAAAATAAGTGCAGCCGTAGAAATCCGTGTCCAACGTTTGACCGTCCGTCTTATTTGAAAAATTTATGAGAAAATTAAAAAAAGTTAGTCACACATAAAGTACTATTTATGTTTTATCATATAATAACAATAAAAATATTAATCGTAAAAAAATTAATATTTATGTTGGACACGAAAACTCAGGGTTTGTCATTTTTTTTACGGAGGGAGTACACAAGTAGCAGCACGCCAGCACTAAGCCACCAACCAACCACCGGATTTCACTAAGAGCAGGTACAATAGCAGGCTATAAGCCAGCTATAAACATATTTTAAAGAGATAAAGAAAGAGAGAGAAGAGCAGCGGGCTACAGATCTGTAGCCAGCTGCAGCACGGACTCCAAGACGTAATGTGTGTATGACATGTGGGGCATGTATTAATAATGTAGTAAGCAACTATTGTATGAATTGATTATTACATTGGCTATAGATGATTTAGAGCTAGTAGTGGGCGATAATATTAAACTTGCTCTAAAATGGTAGTTCAACCGACACCCAAACACAAACATGCAGTGATTTACTCACAGCCTCACAGGGGAACAAAGGAAAAACTGCTTGGTGGTCTTGTGCCTACTGCTCGGAGGTGGAGGCGCTACTGTGGTGCTGGCCGCGGACCGCATAGACGGCTGCGCGCGGAGGCGTTGTTCTGGGGACGGCGGCCCCAGCATCCCCTAGCCCCTGACGCCAGCGGCGGAGGAGGATATGCGCCGGCTGCGCCGCGGGACGGTGGGGTTGGAGGCGCAGTGCCCTCCGGCGAAGGAGGCGTTGCGGCTGCACAGACGGCGGTGCTGCGCCCGACGATGGCGACGGCAAAGACGATGCGGGGAGACCGGGAGTGAGTCATGTGAAAATATGGGCGTATCAATACGAATCAGCAAAGTATCCGTAATTCTTTCATTTGTTTGAAAATCGAGAAAATGTCAGATACGTACGGGATGCATATCGGAGCGTGTATCCGTTGGCGTATCCGATACAGATACGCGACACTCAGCGACGTATCGGGGTAACATAGCTTGGAAATGGTAACCTAACAAAAGGCAAGAAAATACGGAAACGAAAATGATTTTGATGTTCTACTTGCCATTTTCTTATTTACCATATTTGCACGAAAATTATAGTTTTTATAATACTGTAATTAATTACCATATTTCTAAATACCATGTCTCTATTTTACTAGAGGCCCATCAACTTTTCAACCCAATTCCTAATTTGAGTACATGCCTAAAGAAGAGATGGTTTGTGATTTACGTAGTGTAAGTTTGAATTTCTTTTTTTTAGAATAGTGTAAGTTTGAATTCACGTGGTCATATTATATAATCATGTCAAGTTAAATATGTGATTTCAGATTATTGTTTCAGATATTACATAGTCATGTTTCCGATCGATACATGCATTTTTTTCCATATCTTTTTATTTTCAATTTTCCGTATTTCCAATACCATTTTTATATCCGCCTCTGCCTTTTTTTACTTTGTTTTCTAAGAAAATATGGTTATTAAAATCATTGGGACTATTTTTTTTATGGTTTCCAACCATTTCGTCCCAAAGCATAGTCTTAATGGTTATGGTCTTCTTCTTGTTATATTATTAATTGCAGGCAACCGAAAGACATGGCAATTTCTTTATGGCATTTCATGAACTGTTCTAAGGCTAAGACCTCATCATTATCTGATGATCAGTGGGAGTCCATCACCATGTCATTATCTGATGTGTGGGAGTCCATCCGTGAGGGTGCATACTTGGGAGGCCCAATCTGGGAGCATATCCTTGGGTATTGGAACACGAGTAAGGCAAAGCCGGACAAGGTGCTATTCCTAAAGTACGAGGAGGTTCTACGCGATCCTACGAAGAACATCGAGAAAATCACGGAATTCATCGGCCAGCCATTCTCTGACGCCGAGAAGGAAGCCGGGATCGTTGAGAGCATCATCGAGCTTTGCAGTTTTGAGAAGATGAAGGCTTCGGGTGCCAACAGCACAGGCTCCCTACATATGATGGCCAATGAGTACCCACATGAGTCTTTCTTTAGGAAGGGAGTCATCGGAGATTGGGTGAACCACGTCACGCCAGAGATGGCCGATAGTCTTGATAAGTTTCTCTCGGCCAAGTTTTATGGATCAGGGTTTACTTTTGCGGAGTGATGCATTTGGAATTTCATTTTGTGTATGTTTAGCCTCCGATCCGAACACTTGATGTGTATGTGTTCAGTTACTTTTATCGTTAAATGTTTGGTGCAGGCATGCGCATGTCTCAATGCTCTATGTTACGTACTCCCTCCGTCCAAAAATATAAGTGATTTTAGGTGGATATGACACAAAGTACTAGGATATGTCACATCCAACCAAAATCCCTTATATTTTAGGACGAAGGGAGTATTAAGTTTTACCTCCGATGAGGAAAACAGGCAGCTGATACGCCCACTTGAATAGTAAACTATACAGTGTAAACCATGTACCGTGAAAACCTAAAATTATCGTATGAAGAAAAAGATGAACGTATGAGATTTTGTTCACGTCATTATAAGTAAAACTTTTACTTGCATATGCAACCTTAAGGGAAAATTTGGTGACATCAATAAATATCATATGTTTATTTCTTAATCTTGTGACACCCCTCACTTCAATATATAAACATATTTGGGATGTGGATTTTCATCTCACGAGGGGATATCCCCTCGTTGCTTGCATGCCATCTAAATATTTATCAAAAAAAAGTTTAAAAAAATTGACAATATAAATTAATATGAAATATATCAGTCCACGAGCATGTAAGGCCAAATTCGATTTCTGCCAGTTGCAAAAAAGAACAAATTAATTTGAAAATAGTTCTCGTACATTCGTAGTTATTTTTGCTACAATTTGTAAATGTTGAATTTTAACATACATGTTTGTGGAGTGATATATTTCATAATAATCTATCTTGTGATTTTTTTAATTTTTTCATAACTATTTAGATAACACGCACAAAACGAGAGATATCTCCTCGAGGGATGAAAACACTTTCCCACATATTTGGTCATATATATGTGTACAAGCAAGTCCAGTCTTGCTAGCTACTTACTGTTTGTATACTAGTTGACATCCTGAGAGTCTCCTGCGTCTAGTGTGCTCTTGCGCTTCTTAGGGCGTCCGCAATGTGGATGAAAAGTGGGTAGTAAGACCCCCTTACTATCTACTTTACTATTGTAGGGGTGGGTAGTAGAGGAGGTAGTAATTATACCAGGCAATAGCACTACTATCTAGTAATAAGAGCATAAAAAATATTAAACTCTCCCATCTCTCACTTTCTCTCTCATTTCTAGCCAATAGTTGCTTTACACATCAGTCATATCTTACTACCCGCACATGCATGCAGTATAAATATAGATAAAAAAAAAACTAATTGCACAGTTTGCATGGAAATCACGAAACGAATCTTTTGAGCCTAATTAGTTCATGATTAGCCATAAATGCTACAGTACCCACATGTACTAATGACGGATTAATTAGGCTCAATAAATTCATCTCGCAGTTTCCAGGCAAGTTATGAAATTAGTTTTTTCATTCATGTAAAAAAAATCTCTTCCGATATCCGGTCAAACGTATGATGTAACACCCAAAAAATTTTATTTTCGCAAATTAACACACCCATAGCCTCAGAAAAAACACACAAATGTTTAGTTCCACGCCAAAATTGAAAATTTGACTAAAATTGGAAGTTTGAAGAAAAAAATTGAAAGTTTATGTGTGTAGAAAAGTTTTGATGTGATAGAAAAGTTGAAAGTTTTTTTAAAAAGTCGGGAACTAGACCGGGCCAAAAAAAAATCTGTGAGGGGGCAGCCGTAACAGTAGTGCATCATCTGTCGTCCTTTCTTTGACCAAGGTCGAGTTTATTTCTAAACTTTTTTTTAAAACTTCTAACAGTTTTATCACATCAAAACTTTTTTACACACATAAATTTTTAATTTTTCGATCATAACGTTTCAATTTCAACTAAACTTCTAATTTTAATGTGAACTAGTGAACTAAACATACTAGTACTACTGTAGTGTCGTGCAAGCAAAGGTACCCATGTTTTCTTTATCTTTATCCAACCCCACACAGATGTATCAATTTCATTAAATATAACACGAAAAAACTGAACGAGTGAAGCCCTATATAGGTTTAAAATAAAAAAAAAGGAGGGCTATAAGGCATTATACCCACCTAATGCTTTTACTCCTACAATGATTCAAGTCTTCGCCTTCTAATTTTTACGATAAGCCTTGTTGTTAGAAGTTCTTTGTGTCTAAACACTCACTAATTTCATTTCTTCCAGATATCACATGATGTCAGGAAGATAAGATTGTGCAAGGTTTTCTTTAGCACCTACTACCGTGTAGCCTAGATCTGATCACTGCTCGTGGACCACTTGTATTAATCATCGTCGTACGTTCGTCGTCCCGTTTATTTGAGAGAGTACTGAGACATGTTTTGGTCTTCTTATTATCATGATGTGCACTGAAACTGATCTCCTACTAACCCGCGAGACAACTAAACAAGGCATATCTACTCCCTCCGGATTAATAATACTTGACGTTTTAGATAAGAACACGGTATCAAAAACAAGTTTAACCATTATTTTTCATTATAATATGTATAAATTTGTTAACAAATATATAATTTTATTAAAGTACTTTTTAAGACTAATCTATACATGTAATCACCATATTTGAAAGACAAATATTTTAAAAATGATTTATAATCAAAGATTCTAAAGTTTGACCTTCAAACCTTGTTTAAAACGGCAAGTATTATCAGCCCGGAGGGAGTATTGAATCACACCACCCACAAAATAAGAGTTCCATGTGTCATCACAACCATCCAATAGAAATTAAATATCAATGGTTATCATTTATCATTTTATCAACTCAACTTTATTGACCACTTAGCATAGTGTGCTAAAAAAATCACTACAAGAAGTATTTCATTTTTGTATGTGAGGTGTTTTTATAGGTACATAATATTTCTCATGTCTATACATTGAAATTTTATAGCTGCATTGCACAAAATGATCTGCAGATCAAATAATTTCACTGATTCAATAGGCATGTTCACTACTCAGAGTTCTCCATGCGCAATACAGAATACTAAAACAGTATAATACATATATTAGTAGTTATTGGACAGCTGCAAGGCAAAATTGGAAAAAAAATATGTAGTTAGCAATCAAATACAATGAATGCATCAAGTGAAAAAAAAAGATATTTTTTTCAATTATCTAAAAAAACAATGTATGCATCAAGCGAAAAAAGATATAATGTATGCATACCGTGAAAAGAAATTTGCCCCAACAATTCAACATCATAGCTACTAAATCCAGCAATAAATATGTAAAGAATATGATAAATTAATCCTGTGAAGAAAATGAAGGGAGTGAATAATCGCGGGAGCAAATACGTATGTGCGGAGAAAAAAAAAAGAGGAGCGAGCTAGATGGGGATACTTAATTCTGTTCGAAATTGATAGCTTAATTGCGAAGAGATTAGTTTGCTGCTCAGACTACGCCAATCAATGTTGCTTAGAAAGAGAAACTTATCTGGATTAGGGATGAACCCAGAACAATAGAGATCAACATGAAGTGAAAAAACCTCCCTGTTGGCCCAGCAGATGGATCCAATAACATGCGTGCTCAGATGGGCACCACACTGGCGGAGAAACTGTCTTTACTCCCGATTTGTAAACCCCCTATACTCCCCCCTGTAGTCCCAGTTTTCTAACCGGGACTATGAATCTAGGACTAAAGATCGGTGAAATAACCGGGAGTAAAGATCAATCTTTAGTCCCGGTTGTTGTTACCAACCGGGACTAAAGAGAGGCATCTTTAGTTCTGGTTGGTGTTATCAACTGGGACTAAGGAGAGGATAGGGACAGTCCCGGATGGTCCCCTTTTATTTTTTTTGTTACTTTTTTATTTTCTCCCGAATCGGATGGCATGCACATCCCAAATCAAACACCAAATCCCCAAATCAAAGTAACATCCTAAATCCGCATCACAAATCTTAAAGTCACTTATACACACCAATATAATACATCACAAATCCTAAAAAATTTACACACAAATCAAATATAACACAGATTATACATCTTAAATCCATACAATGAATCACAAAATTATACATCTCAGTGAATCACAAAATATCAAAAAAAAAAAGAGAGAAAACAAGCTGTCGGATGTGCTACTACTCAAGAAATCAATCACAAAATATGAATCCCACTACTGCCGGCTGCCGCTATCGTTACTACTGCGCGCATGTGCTTCCCCTGCAAAGCACGTCTGCGCCGCACGCCGCGCGTCCGTCCGTCCACCGCGTCCGCACGGCGCGGCCTCCTCTATCTCCAGGTGAGAGAGGAGGAAGGGGAGGGGAAGGAAGGAGAAAGGGAAGGATCTGTGTAAGATCCATCTCCAGGTGAGGGAGGAGGAAGGGGAGGGGAATGAAGGAGGAAGGGGAGGATCTGTATAAGATAGGAGAAGGGAGGAGGGGTAGAAGAGAGGAGGATCGATATGTGGGTGAGGTAGTGGTTGCGAGTAGAGGAGAGGATAAGGACTATAGATTATATACTACGTGTTTAATTTTACTCCCGGTTGGTAATACCAACCGGGACTAAAGATCTAAATGATCTTTACTCCCGGTTGGTAACCGGGACTAAAGTGGTAATCTTTAGTCCCGGTTGGTAGTATGAACCGGGACTAAAGATCCTCGGCCTCCTGACATGCCTCTGACAGGGGATGAATCGGGACCAAAAATCATCTTTAGTCCCGGTTGGTAATACCAACAGGGACTAAAGATCAAAATTTTTTTAACTGGGACTAAAAAATCGTATTTAGTCCCAGTTTTAAATGGAACCTGGACTATTGTCGAATTTGGTCGACCGACCAAAGATGATTTCTCCACCAGTGACAGCACCAAGGTTTGCACTGCTTTTCGTCCTGCATCATCATTAGCAGCAAACAGCAACATGTGTGTGACATGTATGAGAGGATGGGATGAGGAGGCGACAAACAAATTAATAGAAGCATCGGCTATTTGGAAACGAAGATGAACAGACGGGTGGCAGCGTGGCGGCGTAGGGGGTGGGGCGTCTGGGGAAGGAGAAGCGGCAAGGCGCAGCTGGCGCGCGCGGGGGATGGGGAGGCAACGCGGCGCTGGGAGAAGCGATATATTAAACTATTTGTTATTTTTAGATGGGACAATTAATTATTTATCACTAAACCCATATCTTATAGATACATGTGGACACATGTGTTATTGATATATGGGTGTTAAATAGTAAAATGCTTAATCTAAAAAGTGGTAAATAGTTAAATGTCCCTAGAATTAGTGACAACACTACTGGTGTACTGCATTGTTGGGACCGTGGGAATATGGAACAGGAAACACATCGACGCCTCCACAAGCAAGGGCTAAAAACAACCTTCATTCTACTGACGTGGGAACATTGAAGGAGAGAAACCACCATGTGTTCAATCAAGAGGAATCAACAACAGAACAACTAATCAAACGTATTATGAAGGGGGTTAAGATGCTGATACATAGCAAGAATATTACTTCAACCCCGATTTGTAACGGTATTTTTATTTGATTAATCACCGGAGGGGAGAGATTCCTCACCTAAATCTTTCATTGCCAAAGAAAGATAGTTCTGAGTTACAGAGATTGGGCTATACCAGCGGCAAGCCATTACAGATTAAACAGAAAAAGGGGAGGAGATATAAAGAATACAAAAGAGAGGCCACCACCTTCCCAAAGAGACAACAATTGATGTTAGGCACCTGCAAAAAACCCAACCAAAAACCAGAGCAACCTTGATCAGGTTGGGTGAAGATGTACTTTAGACTTTTGTGATCAGGTTGGGTGAATGCTGTCTTTGGAATATCCTCTTCGCGGATCCTCAACTGGTGATAACCTGATCGCAGGTCTATCTTAGAGAACACAGTAGCTCCTTTCAGCTGATCGAACAGATCATCAATCCTTGGCAAAGGGTACTTGTTCTTAATAGTGACCTCATTGAGTGCGCGGTAGTCAACGCACATCCTCTTGGTTTTGTCTTTCTTCTCCACAAAGATAACCGGAGCACCCCAAGGCGACGTGCTCGGACGGATGTATCCCTTCTGTAACTGTTCATCGACTTGCTTCTTGACTTCCGCCAACTCGCTGGCTCCCATTCTGTAAGGCCTCTTGTGGATCGGTGCAGTTCCAGTTACCAAGTCTATCCGGAACTCGATATCCCTTTTTGGTGGCATTGTTGTCAGATCGTCCGGAAAAACCTCTGGATACTCTCTGACTATAGGAATATCCTCTAGTTTCTTAGTGGTTTTCTCCACTGCTACCTCTTGTTCTTCACCAGCAGCCTGGTTTAAACTAATCCCTGGCTTCTGCGGCACTGGAGACTGGAAGATTACCACCTCTCCTTTTGCATTGGTCAACTTGATGGTGCGGCTGGCGCAATCAATCACTCCTCTGTGCCTTGCCAACCAATCCATTCCAAGTATGACATCTAGGTCCTTGGATTCGAGAAGAATGAGGTTGGCTGGAAAAATCAACCCTTGAATTTCAACTGTCACAGATGGGCAGTAGTGAGTTGTGGTCATGCCACCTCCAGGAGTATGAACTCGCATTGGTATCTTAAGCTTCACTAAAGATAACCCATGTGCACCAGCAAAACGCTTGGAAATGAAGGAATGGGTTGCACCAGAATCAAACAATATTACTGCCGGTGTCGAGTTGACGGGGAATGTGCCCAATATAACCTCTGGTGCTGACTGCGCCTCCTCTGCAGATGCATGATTAACACGGGCCTGAACGAACTTGGGTCCAGCACGTCTTGGCTTCGGGCACTTTCCAACCGTGTGTCCGGGTTTGTTACAATTGAAGCAGAGTTCGGGTTTTTCTCCCAACCTCTTGGGCTGTTCTGGCAGAGCTGGCTGAACTGATTGAGCTGGAATCTTTAGTGAACTCGGAGTAGGGTTGAGGCTGTGCTGCTCACTGTTGTTGTGACTATCACTATGGTGGGTCTTATTGAAGCTACCCGGGTGGTAGGGACGGTGCTGTCGGATAATCATGGTGGAAGGTCCACCGTGACGTCCCATCGTGTAACGAGGCTTCTGACACTTCCCCTGGGGAGTCCTGAACTGGGCTGCCTTCCTCTTACGGTTCATTTTGTTACACTGCTCCTCTTGACGAATAGCCTTGTCCACAAGCTTCTCAAAGTCCTCATAGTCTCTAGAGATCAACTGGTTGGTCAATTCATCATCAAGACCAGACATAAACTTCTCCTGCTTCTCGGCATCGGTACGCACGTCCTCAGGGGCGTAGCGCGCGAGGCGGTTGAACTCATGCAAATACTCTATAACTGTTCTGGTTCCTTGTTGCAGGGAACGGAACTCTCTCTTCTTTTGTCCCACAATTCCCTCGGGAACCTGTGCTTTATTGAAACTATGACGAAACTCTGTCCAAGTAACCTCTGCCCCAGCCGGACGGGTCACCATGTAGTTGTCCCACCAAATAGAAGCGGGACCTTGTAGCTGGTGTGTAGCAAAAGCAACCTTCTCCTGCTCGTTGCATTGCAAAAGATTCAGCTTCTTCTCAATGGCATGAAGCCAGTCGTGGGCCTCGATTGGGTTGGTGGTGCTTGAGAAAGTGGGCGGCTTGACACGAAGAAATTCTAACAGTTTGGACTGAGGAGGTGGAGGACCAAACTGCAGGTTCTGCTGCTGCAGCTGTGCTTGCTGCTGCACCTGCTGCATCACCTGATGGTACTGTTGCTGCATCTGTTGCATCATCATTGTCATTATCTGAGTCTGATTGTCCAACACCTGAGCAATTGTTGGGTTCTCGGGCGGTGGGGACGGACTGTTGTCAGATGCACCGTTGGCACGTGCTCCATTGATCGGCTCTTCGCTGCCACTGGCGTTGTTCGAGTCGCGTGAACCATTCCTTATCTCCATCTGAAGGGGATAGGTAGAAATATGAGAAAAGGAAGAAAAACAGGGGGCTCAGAAACTAATCTTGCTTATGAATTTAAGTGCAATTATCTTAATCTTGATTAAAACACTGAAAAAGAGGCACGCAACTCCTAATTGAGGCAGTCATACCACTGACACATGATATCGACCGCCGACTAACCCACAAGCAACAAACCTAAACACGAAAACTAGCAAGCAAACAGACTAAGAAGGCGATAAAGCTAAGGGCGGCGACTCTGAAGCTCGGGGCGGCGCTTGCAAACGAGGGATAGGACTGACATCTAAAGTAGACAAGGGATAGGAACCAATTCATGCTCAAATCCAAATTAAACAAAGCAAAAGAAGACTCAAATAAATAACCGAGCAGGATGATTTTTATGCATAGAACATTTTTCATGAACTCAAATAAAGACACTAATGCAACTAAACAATAAATTAATGCATAGACTAGTTGCATGGAAAATGATGCGCATAACATTGCCCCCATCGAATATAGACACGACCTAATGCATAACCCCCAATAAATTCCCGACTGACTGTCGAATAAACTCCAACTAAAATTTTTCTAAAGCCCTAGACTGAGCTAATTTTTTTTTTTTTTAAAAAAAAAATCCGATCCGAAAGAACGACCAAGATTTTTCCCGCAAACCAAAGAGGCAAAACTCCAAATTTTCCCGAAACAATTCCAGGTGCAAAAAGGCATATGCAGATGAAAAAGGGGTTCAGAGGGCTCTTAGGGTTTCCAGTTGGCTTGTCCTACGGTCAAGGTCGGCTCTGATACCAACTTGTCACGCCCAGAAATTCTCGAACCAGAATTTCTAAGCTGAATGTGCATTAAATCCCTGTCCAGGACCAGCCAGGGTACACAAACGACAATTGTTGACATACAGATCCACGTCTTACAAAAATAGAAAAGATTACAAATGCAGCGGAAAAGATAAAAGCGAGCTAAACCGGGAAGCTTGACTTCAGCAGCGGGCGACTCCACTCCACAGGCAATCCTTGACGGCAGCGACGAAACCAACTTTGACAAAACAGCTCCAACTAGGAAGATCTTCAGCTCTGGTGTGGGGGAAAAGAGAGCAAGACTGAGTACTACCCACTGTACTCAGCAAGTCATACCGGAAGAGCAGGTATGATGCAGGATATAACCAAAGGAGGCTAGAGGTTCTTTTGCATAAAGCTAGCATTTAAAAGCAGTAGTTGAAGGCAGTAAAACAGTTGTAGTAATTAATCAATATTAACCAAACACTGTCCAACGCTACACCACGTTGCAACAGGCCCAACCAACCACCTGAACTACACCAGTTCATTAAGCTAAACTAGGGGTGAGACTAATCACGGTGAATCTGGTTGATCGCCCATAACCGCGGGCACGGCTATTCGAATAGTTTTACTCTGGCCAGAGGTGTACAACTGTACCCACAAGACACGATTCCACACATGTCGCCATGCCCCGAAGTATCACCATGATACTGCAAAGGGGGAAATCGTGACAAGACCCTCCACATAACCCTCCCCTAACCATCCACACCACGCTAAGGTTTCACCCCCACCCCTCAAAAGGCAGTGGGCGGTCCCCTCTTGCGCCGCGGTGAATCCGGCAGCTGGACAACCGGACACCCCGGCCGACCCAACTCCATCACGCCCACCCTCGCCACCGGTGCCTAGGAAAGGGTCGAGCTATACTTCAGATCAAGCAGTTACCCACTCCCGCTTGTGGTAAGCACGGTAAGTCTCCCAGGGTTTCCCGTGAACCGGTCCTTAACTGCCATGGGTGCGACCAGCATAACCATGCACCCACAGCCCACCATTCAGTGTATTTTAATTAACTAACACCATTGCGGTGGCACCAATCTAAAGCTATACCAATAGACAAAGTCTATGTAATAAGGTGATCCCCATTTGTGTGCTAGTTGAACTAAGCATGGCTAAGCATTTCCTAAACCAACATCTAGTCATTTTGATACCCAAGTTATCAATGGCATAAGGTAAACAATAAATGGCTGAGTATTAGGACCCATCCCACATGACATTGTAAAAGGATGCAACATTTAATAGAAATGCGGGATATTTGTAAATTGGGTACAATATGATCAAACGTATTGCATGACTTGCCTTGCTCTCGCACTGATGAGATCACAGCAACGTCTTCGAGAAACTGCGGATCGACGAAACGGCCGAAATCTACGCGACAAACAAAGCACACAAGCAAAACAGGCTATAAGACTACTGAAGCAGGAAACAAAACTATTTTTAATGGATTCTTTGCATTTTTCTTGATTTACTGAGACTTGAATGGACTTAAACGGAGCTCGGATGAATTACTTATGAATTTTAGAAGATAAACTGTGTTTTTACTAATAAAGAAAAGTCCTTAATTAATTATTGCGCAATATTGCCCCAGGGCTGACGTCATCCAAGGGGGGGGCGGCGCCGACATGCGGGCCCCACTGGCAGCGGCACAAGGGGAGAGGGAGGGGGCGGCTGGCAGGTGGGCCCCACCAGGCGGTGGCTCAAAGGGGAGGCGAGGGAGGCGCCGGCCGGGCTCGGCTCGGCCTCAAAGCCGACCGGCGGCCATGGCGACCGGCGGCGACACGCGCGGTCACCGGCGGTGACCGGCGGCGCGGGAGACGGCGGCGGCCAGTGCGAAGGCGGCGGCGGCGGCCGAAGATGACGGCACACGCGCGGAGGGCGGCGGCGCTCATGGGAGGGAGGGAAGGAAGGAGGAGGAGAGGGGATTCCTCACCGGCGAACACGGCGGCCGGCGCGAAGGAAGAAAACGGCGGCGACGACCGGTGATGCCGAGGCGCGAACGGGCGGCGGCGGCACCCTAGGAGAGAGCATAGAGGGGTTAGGGAAGGGAAGGCGACCATGGCGGCTTGAATTGCCGGCCGGAGACGGAGGGGAGAGAGGGTCTCACCGGCGCGCGAGGAGAAAAGGGCTCCGGCGGTGATTCGCGGCAATGAAGCGGCGGCCGAGGTGCGGGCGGGCTCGGTGAGCGCGACGGCGGCGACTGCGTGGCGCGGCGGTGGCTATAGTGGCGGCGGCGCGTGGCCGGAGACGGCGGTAGGCGGCGGCGCAAGGGGCGAGCGGCGCGGCGACGATAGGAAGCACGGGAGGGCGCGGCGAGTGCGAAAAACGAGAGAGGAAGACGCGGGGAGCGATTTATAGGTGCGGGAGGGGGCGGACGTGGCCGGGGAGGTGGCCGATTTGGCCGGCGATGTGGGGGAGTGGGGAGGAAGAGAGAGAGAGAGAGGGATTCAAATCCCCCACCACTTGCGGGCGCGCGCGCGCGGGAGATGTGGGGGGGGGGGGGGAGAGCGGCGACGTGGGCGCGAGGTGCGGGCGCGGAGAGGGACGGAGAAGGCGGGCGGCGTGGGGAGGTGGGGCGCCGGCGGTTGGGGCTCGGCTCCAACCGGCTAGAGGAGGAAGACGACCGACAGGTGGGCCCCACCTGTCGGCGCCCGAAGGAGAGAGGGAGGGAGGGAGAACTTCGGGGAGGGGAAAGGGGAACGGGCCGGCCCACAAGGGGAGGCCGAGCGCGGGCGACGGGTGGACTGGGCCGACGGCCCAAGAAGAGGAAAAAGGAGGAAAAAGGAAAAACAAAAAGAAGAAAGGATTTTCCTGGGATTAAAAATTGCACTTTGGTGATTTTTAATTGGTAAAAATTATTTCCAAGGCTCTGAAAATTCCACTAAAAATCCTGTTAGCATTATTTGACATGTAGAATCCAAGAAAAATTCCACATGCCGATTCCGATTATTATTTGCATTTATTAATTAGGGAATTAGCTCTAGGTTAATTAAGATAATTTCTTCGGACGATTTATTTAGCCAATTTTTAAAGCAAGCAAAGGGGGGAAAACTTCAGGGCGTGACAAACCTACCCCCCTTAAACGGAATCTCGACCCCGAGATTCGGAAGAGCTGGCGAAGAGGTGCGGGTGGGTGGCCTTCAACTCATCTTCTCTTTCCCAAGTGGCCTCTTCCTCTGAGTGGTGGCTCCACTGAACCTTGCAGAATCTTATTACTTTGTTTCTGGTCCTTCTCTCGCTGGTTTCGAGGATACGAGTCGGCTTCTCCATATACGTCAAGTCTTCCTGGATTTTGATTTGATCCGGACTTGCCTGTTCCTCAGGAACTCTCAAACATTTCTTCAACTGAGAGACGTGGAACACGTTGTGGATGCCAAGCATGTTGGAGGGAAGCTCGAGCTGGTAAGCAACTTCACCTCTACGTTCCAAGATCCTGTATGGTCCCACAAAGCGTGGTGCCAACTTCCCTTTGGTTTGGAAACGGTGTACTCCTCTGAGCGGAGTGACACGAAGATACACATAATCCCCTGTTTCGAAAGCGAGCTCCCTTCGGCGGTTGTCTGCATAGCTTTTCTGCCGAGACTGCGCGATTCTCAATCTTTCCCTGACAGCTCTGACTTTCTCTTCTGCCTCATTTAAAACTTCTGTACCAAACAACTGGCGTTCCCCTGTCTGATCCCAGAAGAGCGGAGTACGACACCTTCGTCCATACAGTGCTTCAAATGGTGCCATCTGCAGACTAGCTTGGTAACTGTTGTTGTACGAGAACTCAGCATACGGTAAGCTTTTGTCCCATGCTCCACCAAAGTCAAGCGCACATGCTCTCAACATATCCTCTAGTATTTGATTGACTCGCTCAGTCTGGCCATCTGTTTGTGGATGGTAAGCAGTGCTGAAATTCAACCGGGTTCCTAATTCTTCTTGTAATTTCTGCCAGAACTTTGAAGTGAATTGGCTTCCTCGATCAGACACGATCTTCTTAGGTACACCATGTAAACACATAATTCTTGCCAGATAGAGTTCTGCTAATTTCTTCCCTGAGTAGGTAGTGTGCACCGGAATGAAGTGAGCCACTTTGGTGAGTCGGTCAACGACTACCCAAATAGAATCATGCCCCGATGACGTCCTGGGCAAACCGGTGATGAAATCCATTCCGATTTCTTCCCACTTCCATTCTGGAATCTGAAGTGGCTGTAGCAATCCTGCTGGCCTTTGGTGTTCTGCCTTTACTCGTTGACAGACGTCACAGAGTGCTACGAATTCAGCTATTTCCCTTCTCATGCTGACCCACCAGAACTTTTCTTTGAGTTCTTGGTACATTTTGGTACTGCCGGGATGAATGGAATATTGAGTTTGATGAGCCTCGGTTAGTATCAGGTCTTTTAATTCCTTGTTTTCGGGTACACACAATCTTTCTCCCATCCAGATTGTTCCTTGTTCATCCTCAACAAAACCTCGGGCTTTTCCAACTCTCATGTTCTTTTTGAGCTCTGCTATTTCAGGATCACTTGCTTGAGCTATGCGAACCTGCTCCACCAGTGTGGGCTGTGCCTCTAGGGCAGCCACGAATCCGTGCTCAACTATACCAAGGTTCAAATGTTCCAAATCACGTTGTACCTCACAGCATAGTTCCTCTACCCATGCGACGTTGCAGTAACTCTTCCTGCTCAAGGCATCTGCTACCACATTAGCCTTGCCGGGATGATAGTGTATTCCCATATCATAATCTTTAATTAGCTCCAACCATCTTCGCTGTCGGGGATTCAGATCAGGTTGGGTGAAGATGTACTTTAGACTTTTGTGATCTGTATATACCTCACAACGGTTACTGATGAGATAGTGCCGCCAAATCTTTAAAGCATGAACGACTGCGGCCAATTCCAGATCGTGCGTCGGGTAGTTGCCTTCATGGGGACGCAACTGCCGTGAAGCATAAGAAACCACTTTGCCATCCTGCATCAACACACATCCTAGCCCCTGGCGAGATGCATCACAATAGACCTGGAAATCTTTCGTCTGATCAGGCAGGATTAAGACTGGTGCAGACACCAACCGTCGTTTGAGTTCTTCAAAACTCCTATTGCATTCAGCAGACCAGATAAACTTTTCTTCCTTCTTCAATAGCTGTGTCATTGGCTTAGCAATTTTAGAGAAGTTCTCAATGAACCGGCGGTAATAACCCGCAAGTCCTAAGAAACTCCGAACCTGAGTGACTGTCCTTGGTGGGGTCCATTTGGTAACTGACTCCACATTTGCTGGATCCACAGCTACTCCTTGAGCATTCACGATGTGACCGAGAAACTGAACTTCCTTAAGCCAGAAGTCGCACTTGCTGAACTTGGCATATAGCTGGTGCTCTTTTAACTTTTCAAGTACCAGCCGAAGATGCTGCTCATGTTCTTCCTCGGACTTGGAGTAGATAAGTATGTCATCGATGAAAACCACAACAAACTTGTCTAGAAATTCCATAAACACCTTGTTCATCAAATTCATGAAGAAGGCAGGTGCATTAGTGAGTCCGAAAGACATAACTGTGCATTCGAACAACCCGTACCGAGTGATGAATGCTGTCTTTGGAATATCCTCTTCGCGGATCCTCAACTGGTGATAACCTGATCGCAGGTCTATCTTAGAGAACACAGTAGCTCCTTTCAGCTGATCGAACAGATCATCAATCCTTGGCAAAGGGTACTTGTTCTTAATAGTGACCTCATTGAGTGCGCGGTAGTCAACGCACATCCTCTTGGTTTTGTCTTTCTTCTCCACAAAGATAACCGGAGCACCCCAAGGCGACGTGCTCGGACGGATGTATCCCTTCTATAACTGTTCATCGACTTGCTTCTTGACTTCCGCCAACTCGCTGGCTCCCATTCTGTAAGGCCTCTTGTGGATCGGTGCAGTTCCAGTTACCAAGTCTATCCGGAACTCGATATCCCTTTTTGGTGGCATTGTTGTCAGATCGTCCGGAAAAACCTCTGGATACTCTCTGACTATAGGAATATCCTCTAGTTTCTTAGTGGTTTTCTCCACTGCTACCTCTTGTTCTTCACCAGCAGCCTGGTTTAAACTAATCCCTGGCTTCTGCGGCACTGGAGACTGGAAGATTACCACCTCTCCTTTTGCATTGGTCAACTTGATGGTGCGGCTGGCGCAATCAATCACTCCTCTGTGCCTTGCCAACCAATCCATTCCAAGTATGACATCTAGGTCCTTGGATTCGAGAAGAATGAGGTTGGCTGGAAAAATCAACCCTTGAATTTCAACTGTCACAGATGGGCAGTAGTGAGTTGTGGTCATGCCACCTCCAGGAGTATGAACTCGCATTGGTATCTTAAGCTTCACTAAAGATAACCCATGTGCACCAGCAAAACGCTTGGAAATGAAGGAATGGGTTGCACCAGAATCAAACAATATTACTGCCGGTGTCGAGTTGACGGGGAATGTGCCCAATATAACCTCTGGTGCTGACTGCGCCTCCTCTGCAGATGCATGATTAACACGGGCCTGAACGAACTTGGGTCCAGCACGTCTTGGCTTCGGGCACTTTCCAACCGTGTGTCCGGGTTTGTTACAATTGAAGCAGAGTTCGGGTTTTTCTCCCAACCTCTTGGGCTGTTCTGGCAGAGCTGGCTGAACTGATTGAGCTGGAATCTTTAGTGAACTCGGAGTAGGGTTGAGGCTGTGCTGCTCACTGTTGTTGTGACTATCACTATGGTGGGTCTTATTGAAGCTACCCGGGTGGTAGGGACGGTGCTGTCGGATAATCATGGTGGAAGGTCCACCGTGACGTCCCATCGTGTAACGAGGCTTCTGACACTTCCCCTGGGGAGTCCTGAACTGGGCTGCCTTCCTCTTACGGTTCATTTTGTTACACTGCTCCTCTTGACGAATAGCCTTGTCCACAAGCTTCTCAAAGTCCTCATAGTCTCTAGAGATCAACTGGTTGGTCAATTCATCATCAAGACCAGACATAAACTTCTCCTGCTTCTCGGCATCGGTACGCACGTCCTCAGGGGCGTAGCGCGCGAGGCGGTTGAACTCATGCAAATACTCTATAACTGTTCTGGTTCCTTGTTGCAGGGAACGGAACTCTCTCTTCTTTTGTCCCACAATTCCCTCGGGAACCTGTGCTTTATTGAAACTATGACGAAACTCTGTCCAAGTAACCTCTGCCCCAGCCGGACGGGTCACCATGTAGTTGTCCCACCAAATAGAAGCGGGACCTTGTAGCTGGTGTGTAGCAAAAGCAACCTTCTCCTGCTCGTTGCATTGCAAAAGATTCAGCTTCTTCTCAATGGCATGAAGCCAGTCGTGGGCCTCGATTGGGTTGGTGGTGCTTGAGAAAGTGGGCGGCTTGACACGAAGAAATTCTAACAGTTTGGACTGAGGAGGTGGAGGACCAAACTGCAGGTTCTGCTGCTGCAGCTGTGCTTGCTGCTGCACCTGCTGCATCACCTGATGGTACTGTTGCTGCATCTGTTGCATCATCATTGTCATTATCTGAGTCTGATTGTCCAACACCTGAGCAATTGTTGGGTTCTCGGGCGGTGGGGACGGACTGTTGTCAGATGCACCGTTGGCACGTGCTCCATTGATCGGCTCTTCGCTGCCACTGGCGTTGTTCGAGTCGCGTGAACCATTCCTTATCTCCATCTGAAGGGGATAGGTAGAAATATGAGAAAAGGAAGAAAAACAGGGGGCTCAGAAACTAATCTTGCTTATGAATTTAAGTGCAATTATCTTAATCTTGATTAAAACACTGAAAAAGAGGCACGCAACTCCTAATTGAGGCAGTCATACCACTGACACATGATATCGACCGCCGACTAACCCACAAGCAACAAACCTAAACACGAAAACTAGCAAGCAAACAGACTAAGAAGGCGATAAAGCTAAGGGCGGCGACTCTGAAGCTCGGGGCGGCGCTTGCAAACGAGGGATAGGACTGACATCTAAAGTAGACAAGGGATAGGAACCAATTCATGCTCAAATCCAAATTAAACAAAGCAAAAGAAGACTCAAATAAATAACCGAGCAGGATGATTTTTATGCATAGAACATTTTTCATGAACTCAAATAAAGACACTAATGCAACTAAACAATAAATTAATGCATAGACTAGTTGCATGGAAAATGATGCGCATAACATTGCCCCCATCGAATATAGACACGACCTAATGCATAACCCCCAATAAATTCCCGACTGACTGTCGAATAAACTCCAACTAAAATTTTTCTAAAGCCCTAGACTGAGCTAATTTTTTTTTTTTAAAAAAAAAAAATCCGATCCGAAAGAACGACCAAGATTTTTCCCGCAAACCAAAGAGGCAAAACTCCAAATTTTCCCGAAACAATTCCAGGTGCAAAAAGGCATATGCAGATGAAAAAGGGGTTCAGAGGGCTCTTAGGGTTTCCAGTTGGCTTGTCCTACGGTCAAGGTCGGCTCTGATACCAACTTGTCACGCCCAGAAATTCTCGAACCAGAATTTCTAAGCTGAATGTGCATTAAATCCCTGTCCAGGACCAGCCAGGGTACACAAACGACAATTGTTGACATACAGATCCACGTCTTACAAAAATAGAAAAGATTACAAATGCAGCGGAAAAGATAAAAGCGAGCTAAACCGGGAAGCTTGACTTCAGCAGCGGGCGACTCCACTCCACAGGCAATCCTTGACGGCAGCGACGAAACCAACTTTGACAAAACAGCTCCAACTAGGAAGATCTTCAGCTCTGGTGTGGGGGAAAAGAGAGCAAGACTGAGTACTACCCACTGTACTCAGCAAGTCATACCGGAAGAGGAGGTATGATGCAGGATATAACCAAAGGAGGCTAGAGGTTCTTTTGCATAAAGCTAGCATTTAAAAGCAGTAGTTGAAGGCAGTAAAACAGTTGTAGTAATTAATCAATATTAACCAAACACTGTCCAACGCTACACCACGTTGCAACAGGCCCAACCAACCACCTGAACTACACCAGTTCATTAAGCTAAACTAGGGGTGAGACTAATCACGGTGAATCTGGTTGATCGCCCATAACCGCGGGCACGGCTATTCGAATAGTTTTACTCTGGCCAGAGGTGTACAACTGTACCCACAAGACACGATTCCACACATGTCGCCATGCCCCGAAGTATCACCATGATACTGCAAAGGGGGAAATCGTGACAAGACCCTCCACATAACCCTCCCCTAACCATCCACACCACGCTAAGGTTTCACCCCCACCCCTCAAAAGGCAGTGGGCGGTCCCCTCTTGCGCCGCGGTGAATCCGGCAGCTGGACAACCGGACACCCCGGCCGACCCAACTCCATCACGCCCACCCTCGCCACCGGTGCCTAGGAAAGGGTCGAGCTATACTTCAGATCAAGCAGTTACCCACTCCCGCTTGTGGTAAGCACGGTAAGTCTCCCAGGGTTTCCCGTGAACCGGTCCTTAACTGCCATGGGTGCGACCAGCATAACCATGCACCCACAGCCCACCATTCAGTGTATTTTAATTAACTAACACCATTGCGGTGGCACCAATCTAAAGCTATACCAATAGACAAAGTCTATGTAATAAGGTGATCCCCATTTGTGTGCTAGTTGAACTAAGCATGGCTAAGCATTTCCTAAACCAACATCTAGTCATTTTGATACCCAAGTTATCAATGGCATAAGGTAAACAATAAATGGCTGAGTATTAGGACCCATCCCACATGACATTGTAAAAGGATGCAACATTTAATAGAAATGCGGGATATTTGTAAATTGGGTACAATATGATCAAACGTATTGCATGACTTGCCTTGCTCTCGCACTGATGAGATCACAGCAACGTCTTCGAGAAACTGCGGATCGACGAAACGGCCGAAATCTACGCGACAAACAAAGCACACAAGCAAAACAGGCTATAAGACTACTGAAGCAGGAAACAAAACTATTTTTAATGGATTCTTTGCATTTTTCTTGATTTACTGAGACTTGAATGGACTTAAACGGAGCTCGGATGAATTACTTATGAATTTTAGAAGATAAACTGTGTTTTTACTAATAAAGAAAAGTCCTTAATTAATTATTGCGCAATATTGCCCCAGGGCTGACGTCATCCAAGGGGGGGGGGGGGGCGGCGCCGACATGCGGGCCCCACTGGCAGCGGCACAAGGGGAGAGGGAGGGGGCGGCTGGCAGGTGGGCCCCACCAGGCGGTGGCTCAAAGGGGAGGCGAGGGAGGCGCCGGCCGGGCTCGGCTCGGCCTCAAAGCCGACCGGCGGCCATGGCGACCGGCGGCGACACGCGCGGTCACCGGCGGTGACCGGCGGCGCGGGAGACGGCGGCGGCCAGTGCGAAGGCGGCGGCGGCGGCCGAAGATGACGGCACACGCGCGGAGGGCGGCGGCGCTCATGGGAGGGAGGGAAGGAAGGAGGAGGAGAGGGGATTCCTCACCGGCGAACACGGCGGCCGGCGCGAAGGAAGAAAACGGCGGCGACGACCGGTGATGCCGAGGCGCGAACGGGCGGCGGCGGCACCCTAGGAGAGAGCATAGAGGGGTTAGGGAAGGGAAGGCGACCATGGCGGCTTGAATTGCCGGCCGGAGACGGAGGGGAGAGAGGGTCTCACCGGCGCGCGAGGAGAAAAGGGCTCCGGCGGTGATTCGCGGCAATGAAGCGGCGGCCGAGGTGCGGGCGGGCTCGGTGAGCGCGACGGCGGCGACTGCGTGGCGCGGCGGTGGCTATAGTGGCGGCGGCGCGTGGCCGGAGACGGCGGTAGGCGGCGGCGCAAGGGGCGAGCGGCGCGGCGACGATAGGAAGCACGGGAGGGCGCGGCGAGTGCGAAAAACGAGAGAGGAAGACGCGGGGAGCGATTTATAGGTGCGGGAGGGGGCGGACGTGGCCGGGGAGGTGGCCGATTTGGCCGGCGATGTGGGGGAGTGGGGAGGAAGAGAGAGAGAGAGAGGGATTCAAATCCCCCACCACTTGCGGGCGCGCGCGCGCGGGAGATGTGGGGGGGGGGGGAGAGCGGCGACGTGGGCGCGAGGTGCGGGCGCGGAGAGGGACGGAGAAGGCGGGCGGCGTGGGGAGGTGGGGCGCCGGCGGTTGGGGCTCGGCTCCAACCGGCTAGAGGAGGAAGACGACCGACAGGTGGGCCCCACCTGTCGGCGCCCGAAGGAGAGAGGGAGGGAGGGAGAACTTCGGGGAGGGGAAAGGGGAACGGGCCGGCCCACAAGGGGAGGCCGAGCGCGGGCGACGGGTGGACTGGGCCGACGGCCCAAGAAGAGGAAAAAGGAGGAAAAAGGAAAAACAAAAAGAAGAAAGGATTTTCCTGGGATTAAAAATTGCACTTTGGTGATTTTTAATTGGTAAAAATTATTTCCAAGGCTCTGAAAATTCCACTAAAAATCCTGTTAGCATTATTTGACATGTAGAATCCAAGAAAAATTCCACATGCCGATTCCGATTATTATTTGCATTTATTAATTAGGGAATTAGCTCTAGGTTAATTAAGATAATTTCTTCGGACGATTTATTTAGCCAATTTTTAAAGCAAGCAAAGGGGGGAAAACTTCAGGGCGTGACAAACCTACCCCCCTTAAACGGAATCTCGACCCCGAGATTCGGAAGAGCTGGCGAAGAGGTGCGGGTGGGTGGCCTTCAACTCATCTTCTCTTTCCCAAGTGGCCTCTTCCTCTGAGTGGTGGCTCCACTGAACCTTGCAGAATCTTATTACTTTGTTTCTGGTCCTTCTCTCGCTGGTTTCGAGGATACGAGTCGGCTTCTCCATATACGTCAAGTCTTCCTGGATTTTGATTTGATCCGGACTTGCCTGTTCCTCAGGAACTCTCAAACATTTCTTCAACTGAGAGACGTGGAACACGTTGTGGATGCCAAGCATGTTGGAGGGAAGCTCGAGCTGGTAAGCAACTTCACCTCTACGTTCCAAGATCCTGTATGGTCCCACAAAGCGTGGTGCCAACTTCCCTTTGGTTTGGAAACGGTGTACTCCTCTGAGCGGAGTGACACGAAGATACACATAATCCCCTGTTTCGAAAGCGAGCTCCCTTCGGCGGTTGTCTGCATAGCTTTTCTGCCGAGACTGCGCGATTCTCAATCTTTCCCTGACAGCTCTGACTTTCTCTTCTGCCTCATTTAAAACTTCTGTACCAAACAACTGGCGTTCCCCTGTCTGATCCCAGAAGAGCGGAGTACGACACCTTCGTCCATACAGTGCTTCAAATGGTGCCATCTGCAGACTAGCTTGGTAACTGTTGTTGTACGAGAACTCAGCATACGGTAAGCTTTTGTCCCATGCTCCACCAAAGTCAAGCGCACATGCTCTCAACATATCCTCTAGTATTTGATTGACTCGCTCAGTCTGGCCATCTGTTTGTGGATGGTAAGCAGTGCTGAAATTCAACCGGGTTCCTAATTCTTCTTGTAATTTCTGCCAGAACTTTGAAGTGAATTGGCTTCCTCGATCAGACACGATCTTCTTAGGTACACCATGTAAACACATAATTCTTGCCAGATAGAGTTCTGCTAATTTCTTCCCTGAGTAGGTAGTGTGCACCGGAATGAAGTGAGCCACTTTGGTGAGTCGGTCAACGACTACCCAAATAGAATCATGCCCCGATGACGTCCTGGGCAAACCGGTGATGAAATCCATTCCGATTTCTTCCCACTTCCATTCTGGAATCTGAAGTGGCTGTAGCAATCCTGCTGGCCTTTGGTGTTCTGCCTTTACTCGTTGACAGACGTCACAGAGTGCTACGAATTCAGCTATTTCCCTTCTCATGCTGACCCACCAGAACTTTTCTTTGAGTTCTTGGTACATTTTGGTACTGCCGGGATGAATGGAATATTGAGTTTGATGAGCCTCGGTTAGTATCAGGTCTTTTAATTCCTTGTTTTCGGGTACACACAATCTTTCTCCCATCCAGATTGTTCCTTGTTCATCCTCAACAAAACCTCGGGCTTTTCCAACTCTCATGTTCTTTTTGAGCTCTGCTATTTCAGGATCACTTGCTTGAGCTATGCGAACCTGCTCCACCAGTGTGGGCTGTGCCTCTAGGGCAGCCACGAATCCGTGCTCAACTATACCAAGGTTCAAATGTTCCAAATCACGTTGTACCTCACAGCATAGTTCCTCTACCCATGCGACGTTGCAGTAACTCTTCCTGCTCAAGGCATCTGCTACCACATTAGCCTTGCCGGGATGATAGTGTATTCCCATATCATAATCTTTAATTAGCTCCAACCATCTTCGCTGTCGGGGATTCAGATCAGGTTGGGTGAAGATGTACTTTAGACTTTTGTGATCTGTATATACCTCACAACGGTTACTGATGAGATAGTGCCGCCAAATCTTTAAAGCATGAACGACTGCGGCCAATTCCAGATCGTGCGTCGGGTAGTTGCCTTCATGGGGACGCAACTGCCGTGAAGCATAAGAAACCACTTTGCCATCCTGCATCAACACACATCCTAGCCCCTGGCGAGATGCATCACAATAGACCTGGAAATCTTTCGTCTGATCAGGCAGGATTAAGACTGGTGCAGACACCAACCGTCGTTTGAGTTCTTCAAAACTCCTATTGCATTCAGCAGACCAGATAAACTTTTCTTCCTTCTTCAATAGCTGTGTCATTGGCTTAGCAATTTTAGAGAAGTTCTCAATGAACCGGCGGTAATAACCCGCAAGTCCTAAGAAACTCCGAACCTGAGTGACTGTCCTTGGTGGGGTCCATTTGGTAACTGACTCCACATTTGCTGGATCCACAGCTACTCCTTGAGCATTCACGATGTGACCGAGAAACTGAACTTCCTTAAGCCAGAAGTCGCACTTGCTGAACTTGGCATATAGCTGGTGCTCTTTTAACTTTTCAAGTACCAGCCGAAGATGCTGCTCATGTTCTTCCTCGGACTTGGAGTAGATAAGTATGTCATCGATGAAAACCACAACAAACTTGTCTAGAAATTCCATAAACACCTTGTTCATCAAATTCATGAAGAAGGCAGGTGCATTAGTGAGTCCGAAAGACATAACTGTGCATTCGAACAACCCGTACCGAGTGATGAATGCTGTCTTTGGAATATCCTCTTCGCGGATCCTCAACTGGTGATAACCTGATCGCAGGTCTATCTTAGAGAACACAGTAGCTCCTTTCAGCTGATCGAACAGATCATCAATCCTTGGCAAAGGGTACTTGTTCTTAATAGTGACCTCATTGAGTGCGCGGTAGTCAACGCACATCCTCTTGGTTTTGTCTTTCTTCTCCACAAAGATAACCGGAGCACCCCAAGGCGACGTGCTCGGACGGATGTATCCCTTCTATAACTGTTCATCGACTTGCTTCTTGACTTCCGCCAACTCGCTGGCTCCCATTCTGTAAGGCCTCTTGTGGATCGGTGCAGTTCCAGTTACCAAGTCTATCCGGAACTCGATATCCCTTTTTGGTGGCATTGTTGTCAGATCGTCCGGAAAAACCTCTGGATACTCTCTGACTATAGGAATATCCTCTAGTTTCTTAGTGGTTTTCTCCACTGCTACCTCTTGTTCTTCACCAGCAGCCTGGTTTAAACTAATCCCTGGCTTCTGCGGCACTGGAGACGGGAAGATTACCACCTCTCCTTTTGCATTGGTCAACTTGATGGTGCGGCTGGCGCAATCAATCACTCCTCTGTGCCTTGCCAACCAATCCATTCCAAGTATGACATCTAGGTCCTTGGATTCGAGAAGAATGAGGTTGGCTGGAAAAATCAACCCTTGAATTTCAACTGTCACAGATGGGCAGTAGTGAGTTGTGGTCATGCCACCTCCAGGAGTATGAACTCGCATTGGTATCTTAAGCTTCACTAAAGATAACCCATGTGCACCAGCAAAACGCTTGGAAATGAAGGAATGGGTTGCACCAGAATCAAACAATATTACTGCCGGTGTCGAGTTGACGGGGAATGTGCCCAATATAACCTCTGGTGCTGACTGCGCCTCCTCTGCAGATGCATGATTAACACGGGCCTGAACGAACTTGGGTCCAGCACGTCTTGGCTTCGGGCACTTTCCAACCGTGTGTCCGGGTTTGTTACAATTGAAGCAGAGTTCGGGTTTTTCTCCCAACCTCTTGGGCTGTTCTGGCAGAGCTGGCTGAACTGATTGAGCTGGAATCTTTAGTGAACTCGGAGTAGGGTTGAGGCTGTGCTGCTCACTGTTGTTGTGACTATCACTATGGTGGGTCTTATTGAAGCTACCCGGGTGGTAGGGACGGTGCTGTCGGATAATCATGGTGGAAGGTCCACCGTGACGTCCCATCGTGTAACGAGGCTTCTGACACTTCCCCTGGGGAGTCCTGAACTGGGCTGCCTTCCTCTTACGGTTCATTTTGTTACACTGCTCCTCTTGACGAATAGCCTTGTCCACAAGCTTCTCAAAGTCCTCATAGTCTCTAGAGATCAACTGGTTGGTCAATTCATCATCAAGACCAGACATAAACTTCTCCTGCTTCTCGGCATCGGTACGCACGTCCTCAGGGGCGTAGCGCGCGAGGCGGTTGAACTCATGCAAATACTCTATAACTGTTCTGGTTCCTTGTTGCAGGGAACGGAACTCTCTCTTCTTTTGTCCCACAATTCCCTCGGGAACCTGTGCTTTATTGAAACTATGACGAAACTCTGTCCAAGTAACCTCTGCCCCAGCCGGACGGGTCACCATGTAGTTGTCCCACCAAATAGAAGCGGGACCTTGTAGCTGGTGTGTAGCAAAAGCAACCTTCTCCTGCTCGTTGCATTGCAAAAGATTCAGCTTCTTCTCAATGGCATGAAGCCAGTCGTGGGCCTCGATTGGGTTGGTGGTGCTTGAGAAAGTGGGCGGCTTGACACGAAGAAATTCTAACAGTTTGGACTGAGGAGGTGGAGGACCAAACTGCAGGTTCTGCTGCTGCAGCTGTGCTTGCTGCTGCACCTGCTGCATCACCTGATGGTACTGTTGCTGCATCTGTTGCATCATCATTGTCATTATCTGAGTCTGATTGTCCAACACCTGAGCAATTGTTGGGTTCTCGGGCGGTGGGGACGGACTGTTGTCAGATGCACCGTTGGCACGTGCTCCATTGATCGGCTCTTCGCTGCCACTGGCGTTGTTCGAGTCGCGTGAACCATTCCTTATCTCCATCTGAAGGGGATAGGTAGAAATATGAGAAAAGGAAGAAAAACAGGGGGCTCAGAAACTAATCTTGCTTATGAATTTAAGTGCAATTATCTTAATCTTGATTAAAACACTGAAAAAGAGGCACGCAACTCCTAATTGAGGCAGTCATACCACTGACACATGATATCGACCGCCGACTAACCCACAAGCAACAAACCTAAACACGAAAACTAGCAAGCAAACAGACTAAGAAGGCGATAAAGCTAAGGGCGGCGACTCTGAAGCTCGGGGCGGCGCTTGCAAACGAGGGATAGGACTGACATCTAAAGTAGACAAGGGATAGGAACCAATTCATGCTCAAATCCAAATTAAACAAAGCAAAAGAAGACTCAAATAAATAACCGAGCAGGATGATTTTTATGCATAGAACATTTTTCATGAACTCAAATAAAGACACTAATGCAACTAAACAATAAATTAATGCATAGACTAGTTGCATGGAAAATGATGCGCATAACATTGCCCCCATCGAATATAGACACGACCTAATGCATAACCCCCAATAAATTCCCGACTGACTGTCGAATAAACTCCAACTAAAATTTTTCTAAAGCCCTAGACTGAGCTAATTTTTTTTTTTTAAAAAAAAAAAATCCGATCCGAAAGAACGACCAAGATTTTTCCCGCAAACCAAAGAGGCAAAACTCCAAATTTTCCCGAAACAATTCCAGGTGCAAAAAGGCATATGCAGATGAAAAAGGGGTTCAGAGGGCTCTTAGGGTTTCCAGTTGGCTTGTCCTACGGTCAAGGTCGGCTCTGATACCAACTTGTCACGCCCAGAAATTCTCGAACCAGAATTTCTAAGCTGAATGTGCATTAAATCCCTGTCCAGGACCAGCCAGGGTACACAAACGACAATTGTTGACATACAGATCCACGTCTTACAAAAATAGAAAAGATTACAAATGCAGCGGAAAAGATAAAAGCGAGCTAAACCGGGAAGCTTGACTTCAGCAGCGGGCGACTCCACTCCACAGGCAATCCTTGACGGCAGCGACGAAACCAACTTTGACAAAACAGCTCCAACTAGGAAGATCTTCAGCTCTGGTGTGGGGGAAAAGAGAGCAAGACTGAGTACTACCCACTGTACTCAGCAAGTCATACCGGAAGAGGAGGTATGATGCAGGATATAACCAAAGGAGGCTAGAGGTTCTTTTGCATAAAGCTAGCATTTAAAAGCAGTAGTTGAAGGCAGTAAAACAGTTGTAGTAATTAATCAATATTAACCAAACACTGTCCAACGCTACACCACGTTGCAACAGGCCCAACCAACCACCTGAACTACACCAGTTCATTAAGCTAAACTAGGGGTGAGACTAATCACGGTGAATCTGGTTGATCGCCCATAACCGCGGGCACGGCTATTCGAATAGTTTTACTCTGGCCAGAGGTGTACAACTGTACCCACAAGACACGATTCCACACATGTCGCCATGCCCCGAAGTATCACCATGATACTGCAAAGGGGGAAATCGTGACAAGACCCTCCACATAACCCTCCCCTAACCATCCACACCACGCTAAGGTTTCACCCCCACCCCTCAAAAGGCAGTGGGCGGTCCCCTCTTGCGCCGCGGTGAATCCGGCAGCTGGACAACCGGACACCCCGGCCGACCCAACTCCATCACGCCCACCCTCGCCACCGGTGCCTAGGAAAGGGTCGAGCTATACTTCAGATCAAGCAGTTACCCACTCCCGCTTGTGGTAAGCACGGTAAGTCTCCCAGGGTTTCCCGTGAACCGGTCCTTAACTGCCATGGGTGCGACCAGCATAACCATGCACCCACAGCCCACCATTCAGTGTATTTTAATTAACTAACACCATTGCGGTGGCACCAATCTAAAGCTATACCAATAGACAAAGTCTATGTAATAAGGTGATCCCCATTTGTGTGCTAGTTGAACTAAGCATGGCTAAGCATTTCCTAAACCAACATCTAGTCATTTTGATACCCAAGTTATCAATGGCATAAGGTAAACAATAAATGGCTGAGTATTAGGACCCATCCCACATGACATTGTAAAAGGATGCAACATTTAATAGAAATGCGGGATATTTGTAAATTGGGTACAATATGATCAAACGTATTGCATGACTTGCCTTGCTCTCGCACTGATGAGATCACAGCAACGTCTTCGAGAAACTGCGGATCGACGAAACGGCCGAAATCTACGCGACAAACAAAGCACACAAGCAAAACAGGCTATAAGACTACTGAAGCAGGAAACAAAACTATTTTTAATGGATTCTTTGCATTTTTCTTGATTTACTGAGACTTGAATGGACTTAAACGGAGCTCGGATGAATTACTTATGAATTTTAGAAGATAAACTGTGTTTTTACTAATAAAGAAAAGTCCTTAATTAATTATTGCGCAATATTGCCCCAGGGCTGACGTCATCCAAGGGGGGGGGGGGGGGCGGCGCCGACATGCGGGCCCCACTGGCAGCGGCACAAGGGGAGAGGGAGGGGGCGGCTGGCAGGTGGGCCCCACCAGGCGGTGGCTCAAAGGGGAGGCGAGGGAGGCGCCGGCCGGGCTCGGCTCGGCCTCAAAGCCGACCGGCGGCCATGGCGACCGGCGGCGACACGCGCGGTCACCGGCGGTGACCGGCGGCGCGGGAGACGGCGGCGGCCAGTGCGAAGGCGGCGGCGGCGGCCGAAGATGACGGCACACGCGCGGAGGGCGGCGGCGCTCATGGGAGGGAGGGAAGGAAGGAGGAGGAGAGGGGATTCCTCACCGGCGAACACGGCGGCCGGCGCGAAGGAAGAAAACGGCGGCGACGACCGGTGATGCCGAGGCGCGAACGGGCGGCGGCGGCACCCTAGGAGAGAGCATAGAGGGGTTAGGGAAGGGAAGGCGACCATGGCGGCTTGAATTGCCGGCCGGAGACGGAGGGGAGAGAGGGTCTCACCGGCGCGCGAGGAGAAAAGGGCTCCGGCGGTGATTCGCGGCAATGAAGCGGCGGCCGAGGTGCGGGCGGGCTCGGTGAGCGCGACGGCGGCGACTGCGTGGCGCGGCGGTGGCTATAGTGGCGGCGGCGCGTGGCCGGAGACGGCGGTAGGCGGCGGCGCAAGGGGCGAGCGGCGCGGCGACGATAGGAAGCACGGGAGGGCGCGGCGAGTGCGAAAAACGAGAGAGGAAGACGCGGGGAGCGATTTATAGGTGCGGGAGGGGGCGGACGTGGCCGGGGAGGTGGCCGATTTGGCCGGCGATGTGGGGGAGTGGGGAGGAAGAGAGAGAGAGAGAGGGATTCAAATCCCCCACCACTTGCGGGCGCGCGCGCGCGGGAGATGTGGGGGGGGGGGAGAGCGGCGACGTGGGCGCGAGGTGCGGGCGCGGAGAGGGACGGAGAAGGCGGGCGGCGTGGGGAGGTGGGGCGCCGGCGGTTGGGGCTCGGCTCCAACCGGCTAGAGGAGGAAGACGACCGACAGGTGGGCCCCACCTGTCGGCGCCCGAAGGAGAGAGGGAGGGAGGGAGAACTTCGGGGAGGGGAAAGGGGAACGGGCCGGCCCACAAGGGGAGGCCGAGCGCGGGCGACGGGTGGACTGGGCCGACGGCCCAAGAAGAGGAAAAAGGAGGAAAAAGGAAAAACAAAAAGAAGAAAGGATTTTCCTGGGATTAAAAATTGCACTTTGGTGATTTTTAATTGGTAAAAATTATTTCCAAGGCTCTGAAAATTCCACTAAAAATCCTGTTAGCATTATTTGACATGTAGAATCCAAGAAAAATTCCACATGCCGATTCCGATTATTATTTGCATTTATTAATTAGGGAATTAGCTCTAGGTTAATTAAGATAATTTCTTCGGACGATTTATTTAGCCAATTTTTAAAGCAAGCAAAGGGGGGAAAACTTCAGGGCGTGACAAACCTACCCCCCTTAAACGGAATCTCGACCCCGAGATTCGGAAGAGCTGGCGAAGAGGTGCGGGTGGGTGGCCTTCAACTCATCTTCTCTTTCCCAAGTGGCCTCTTCCTCTGAGTGGTGGCTCCACTGAACCTTGCAGAATCTTATTACTTTGTTTCTGGTCCTTCTCTCGCTGGTTTCGAGGATACGAGTCGGCTTCTCCATATACGTCAAGTCTTCCTGGATTTTGATTTGATCCGGACTTGCCTGTTCCTCAGGAACTCTCAAACATTTCTTCAACTGAGAGACGTGGAACACGTTGTGGATGCCAAGCATGTTGGAGGGAAGCTCGAGCTGGTAAGCAACTTCACCTCTACGTTCCAAGATCCTGTATGGTCCCACAAAGCGTGGTGCCAACTTCCCTTTGGTTTGGAAACGGTGTACTCCTCTGAGCGGAGTGACACGAAGATACACATAATCCCCTGTTTCGAAAGCGAGCTCCCTTCGGCGGTTGTCTGCATAGCTTTTCTGCCGAGACTGCGCGATTCTCAATCTTTCCCTGACAGCTCTGACTTTCTCTTCTGCCTCATTTAAAACTTCTGTACCAAACAACTGGCGTTCCCCTGTCTGATCCCAGAAGAGCGGAGTACGACACCTTCGTCCATACAGTGCTTCAAATGGTGCCATCTGCAGACTAGCTTGGTAACTGTTGTTGTACGAGAACTCAGCATACGGTAAGCTTTTGTCCCATGCTCCACCAAAGTCAAGCGCACATGCTCTCAACATATCCTCTAGTATTTGATTGACTCGCTCAGTCTGGCCATCTGTTTGTGGATGGTAAGCAGTGCTGAAATTCAACCGGGTTCCTAATTCTTCTTGTAATTTCTGCCAGAACTTTGAAGTGAATTGGCTTCCTCGATCAGACACGATCTTCTTAGGTACACCATGTAAACACATAATTCTTGCCAGATAGAGTTCTGCTAATTTCTTCCCTGAGTAGGTAGTGTGCACCGGAATGAAGTGAGCCACTTTGGTGAGTCGGTCAACGACTACCCAAATAGAATCATGCCCCGATGACGTCCTGGGCAAACCGGTGATGAAATCCATTCCGATTTCTTCCCACTTCCATTCTGGAATCTGAAGTGGCTGTAGCAATCCTGCTGGCCTTTGGTGTTCTGCCTTTACTCGTTGACAGACGTCACAGAGTGCTACGAATTCAGCTATTTCCCTTCTCATGCTGACCCACCAGAACTTTTCTTTGAGTTCTTGGTACATTTTGGTACTGCCGGGATGAATGGAATATTGAGTTTGATGAGCCTCGGTTAGTATCAGGTCTTTTAATTCCTTGTTTTCGGGTACACACAATCTTTCTCCCATCCAGATTGTTCCTTGTTCATCCTCAACAAAACCTCGGGCTTTTCCAACTCTCATGTTCTTTTTGAGCTCTGCTATTTCAGGATCACTTGCTTGAGCTATGCGAACCTGCTCCACCAGTGTGGGCTGTGCCTCTAGGGCAGCCACGAATCCGTGCTCAACTATACCAAGGTTCAAATGTTCCAAATCACGTTGTACCTCACAGCATAGTTCCTCTACCCATGCGACGTTGCAGTAACTCTTCCTGCTCAAGGCATCTGCTACCACATTAGCCTTGCCGGGATGATAGTGTATTCCCATATCATAATCTTTAATTAGCTCCAACCATCTTCGCTGTCGGGGATTCAGATCAGGTTGGGTGAAGATGTACTTTAGACTTTTGTGATCTGTATATACCTCACAACGGTTACTGATGAGATAGTGCCGCCAAATCTTTAAAGCATGAACGACTGCGGCCAATTCCAGATCGTGCGTCGGGTAGTTGCCTTCATGGGGACGCAACTGCCGTGAAGCATAAGAAACCACTTTGCCATCCTGCATCAACACACATCCTAGCCCCTGGCGAGATGCATCACAATAGACCTGGAAATCTTTCGTCTGATCAGGCAGGATTAAGACTGGTGCAGACACCAACCGTCGTTTGAGTTCTTCAAAACTCCTATTGCATTCAGCAGACCAGATAAACTTTTCTTCCTTCTTCAATAGCTGTGTCATTGGCTTAGCAATTTTAGAGAAGTTCTCAATGAACCGGCGGTAATAACCCGCAAGTCCTAAGAAACTCCGAACCTGAGTGACTGTCCTTGGTGGGGTCCATTTGGTAACTGACTCCACATTTGCTGGATCCACAGCTACTCCTTGAGCATTCACGATGTGACCGAGAAACTGAACTTCCTTAAGCCAGAAGTCGCACTTGCTGAACTTGGCATATAGCTGGTGCTCTTTTAACTTTTCAAGTACCAGCCGAAGATGCTGCTCATGTTCTTCCTCGGACTTGGAGTAGATAAGTATGTCATCGATGAAAACCACAACAAACTTGTCTAGAAATTCCATAAACACCTTGTTCATCAAATTCATGAAGAAGGCAGGTGCATTAGTGAGTCCGAAAGACATAACTGTGCATTCGAACAACCCGTACCGAGTGATGAATGCTGTCTTTGGAATATCCTCTTCGCGGATCCTCAACTGGTGATAACCTGATCGCAGGTCTATCTTAGAGAACACAGTAGCTCCTTTCAGCTGATCGAACAGATCATCAATCCTTGGCAAAGGGTACTTGTTCTTAATAGTGACCTCATTGAGTGCGCGGTAGTCAACGCACATCCTCTTGGTTTTGTCTTTCTTCTCCACAAAGATAACCGGAGCACCCCAAGGCGACGTGCTCGGACGGATGTATCCCTTCTGTAACTGTTCATCGACTTGCTTCTTGACTTCCGCCAACTCGCTGGCTCCCATTCTGTAAGGCCTCTTGTGGATCGGTGCAGTTCCAGTTACCAAGTCTATCCGGAACTCGATATCCCTTTTTGGTGGCATTGTTGTCAGATCATCCGGAAAAACCTCTGGATACTCTCTGACTATAGGAATATCCTCTAGTTTCTTAGTGGTTTTCTCCACTGCTACCTCTTGTTCTTCACCAGCAGCCTGGTTTAAACTAATCCCTGGCTTCTGCGGCACTGGAGACTGGAAGATTACCACCTCTCCTTTTGCATTGGTCAACTTGATGGTGCGGCTGGCGCAATCAATCACTCCTCTGTGCCTTGCCAACCAATCCATTCCAAGTATGACATCTAGGTCCTTGGATTCGAGAAGAATGAGGTTGGCTGGAAAAATCAACCCTTGAATTTCAACTGTCACAGATGGGCAGTAGTGAGTTGTGGTCATGCCACCTCCAGGAGTATGAACTCGCATTGGTATCTTAAGCTTCACTAAAGATAACCCATGTGCACCAGCAAAACGCTTGGAAATGAAGGAATGGGTTGCACCAGAATCAAACAATATTACTGCCGGTGTCGAGTTGACGGGGAATGTGCCCAATATAACCTCTGGTGCTGACTGCGCCTCCTCTGCAGATGCATGATTAACACGGGCCTGAACGAACTTGGGTCCAGCACGTCTTGGCTTTGGGCACTTTCCAACCGTGTGTCCGGGTTTGTTACAATTGAAGCAGAGTTCGGGTTTTTCTCCCAACCTCTTGGGCTGTTCTGGCAGAGCTGGCTGAACTGATTGAGCTGGAATCTTTAGTGAACTCGGAGTAGGGTTGAGGCTGTGCTGCTCACTGTTGTTGTGACTATCACTATGGTGGGTCTTATTGAAGCTACCCGGGTGGTAGGGACGGTGCTGTCGGATAATCATGGTGGAAGGTCCACCGTGACGTCCCATCGTGTAACGAGGCTTCTGACACTTCCCCTGGGGAGTCCTGAACTGGGCTGCCTTCCTCTTACGGTTCATTTTGTTACACTGCTCCTCTTGACGAATAGCCTTGTCCACAAGCTTCTCAAAGTCCTCATAGTCTCTAGAGATCAACTGGTTGGTCAATTCATCATCAAGACCAGACATAAACTTCTCCTGCTTCTCGGCATCGGTTCGCACGTCCTCAGGGGCGTAGCGCGCGAGGCGGTTGAACTCATGCAAATACTCTATAACTGTTCTGGTTCCTTGTTGCAGGGAACGGAACTCTCTCTTCTTTTGTCCCACAATTCCCTCGGGAACCTGTGCTTTATTGAAACTATGACGAAACTCTGTCCAAGTAACCTCTGCCCCAGCCGGACGGGTCACCATGTAGTTGTCCCACCAAATAGAAGCGGGACCTTGTAGCTGGTGTGTAGCAAAAGCAACCTTCTCCTGCTCGTTGCATTGCAAAAGATTCAGCTTCTTCTCAATGGCATGAAGCCAGTCGTGGGCCTCGATTGGGTTGGTGGTGCTTGAGAAAGTGGGCGGCTTGACACGAAGAAATTCTAACAGTTTGGACTGAGGAGGTGGAGGACCAAACTGCAGGTTCTGCTGCTGCAGCTGTGCTTGCTGCTGCACCTGCTGCATCACCTGATGGTACTGTTGCTGCATCTGTTGCATCATCATTGTCATTATCTGAGTCTGATTGTCCAACACCTGAGCAATTGTTGGGTTCTCGGGCGGTGGGGACGGACTGTTGTCAGATGCACCGTTGGCACGTGCTCCATTGATCGGCTCTTCGCTGCCACTGGCGTTGTTCGAGTCGCGTGAACCATTCCTTATCTCCATCTGAAGGGGATAGGTAGAAATATGGGAAAAGGAAGAAAAACAGGGGGCTCAGAAACTAATCTTGCTTATGAATTTAAGTGCAATTATCTTAATCTTGATTAAAACACTGAAAAAGAGGCACGCAACTCCTAATTGAGGCAGTCATACCACTGACACATGATATCGACCGCCGACTAACCCACAAGCAACAAACCTAAACACGAAAACTAGCAAGCAAACAGACTAAGAAGGCGATAAAGCTAAGGGCGGCGACTCTGAAGCTCGGGGCGGCGCTTGCAAACGAGGGATAGGACTGACATCTAAAGTAGACAAGGGATAGGAACCAATTCATGCTCAAATCCAAATTAAACAAAGCAAAAGAAGACTCAAATAAATAACCGAGCAGGATGATTTTTATGCATAGAACATTTTTCATGAACTCAAATAAAGACACTAATGCAACTAAACAATAAATTAATGCATAGACTAGTTGCATGGAAAATGATGCGCATAACATTGCCCCCATCGAATATAGACACGACCTAATGCATAACCCCCAATAAATTCCCGACTGACTGTCGAATAAACTCCAACTAAAATTTTTCTAAAGCCCTAGACTGAGCTAATTTTTTTTTTTTTAAAAAAAAAAAAAATCCGATCCGAAAGAACGACCAAGATTTTTCCCGCAAACCAAAGAGGCAAAACTCCAAATTTTCCCGAAACAATTCCAGGTGCAAAAAGGCATATGCAGATGAAAAAGGGGTTCAGAGGGCTCTTAGGGTTTCCAGTTGGCTTGTCCTACGGTCAAGGTCGGCTCTGATACCAACTTGTCACGCCCAGAAATTCTCGAACCAGAATTTCTAAGCTGAATGTGCATTAAATCCCTGTCCAGGACCAGCCAGGGTACACAAACGACAATTGTTGACATACAGATCCACGTCTTACAAAAATAGAAAAGATTACAAATGCAGCGGAAAAGATAAAAGCGAGCTAAACCGGGAAGCTTGACTTCAGCAGCGGGCGACTCCACTCCACAGGCAATCCTTGACGGCAGCGACGAAACCAACTTTGACAAAACAGCTCCAACTAGGAAGATCTTCAGCTCTGGTGTGGGGGAAAAGAGAGCAAGACTGAGTACTACCCACTGTACTCAGCAAGTCATACCGGAAGAGGAGGTATGATGCAGGATATAACCAAAGGAGGCTAGAGGTTCTTTTGCATAAAGCTAGCATTTAAAAGCAGTAGTTGAAGGCAGTAAAACAGTTGTAGTAATTAATCAATATTAACCAAACACTGTCCAACGCTACACCACGTTGCAACAGGCCCAACCAACCACCTGAACTACACCAGTTCATTAAGCTAAACTAGGGGTGAGACTAATCACGGTGAATCTGGTTGATCGCCCATAACCGCGGGCACGGCTATTCGAATAGTTTTACTCTGGCCAGAGGTGTACAACTGTACCCACAAGACACGATTCCACACATGTCGCCATGCCCCGAAGTATCACCATGATACTGCAAAGGGGGAAATCGTGACAAGACCCTCCACATAACCCTCCCCTAACCATCCACACCACGCTAAGGTTTCACCCCCACCCCTCAAAAGGCAGTGGGCGGTCCCCTCTTGCGCCGCGGTGAATCCGGCAGCTGGACAACCGGACACCCCGGCCGACCCAACTCCATCACGCCCACCCTCGCCACCGGTGCCTAGGAAAGGGTCGAGCTATACTTCAGATCAAGCAGTTACCCACTCCCGCTTGTGGTAAGCACGGTAAGTCTCCCAGGGTTTCCCGTGAACCGATCCTTAACTGCCATGGGTGCGACCAGCATAACCATGCACCCACAGCCCACCATTCAGTGTATTTTAATTAACTAACACCATTGCGGTGGCACCAATCTAAAGCTATACCAATAGACAAAGTCTATGTAATAAGGTGATCCCCATTTGTGTGCTAGTTGAACTAAGCATGGCTAAGCATTTCCTAAACCAACATCTAGTCATTTTGATACCCAAGTTATCAATGGCATAAGGTAAACAATAAATGGCTGAGTATTAGGACCCATCCCACATGACATTGTAAAAGGATGCAACATTTAATAGAAATGCGGGATATTTGTAAATTGGGTACAATATGATCAAACGTATTGCATGACTTGCCTTGCTCTCGCACTGATGAGATCACAGCAACGTCTTCGAGAAACTGCGGATCGACGAAACGGCCGAAATCTACGCGACAAACAAAGCACACAAGCAAAACAGGCTATAAGACTACTGAAGCAGGAAACAAAACTATTTTTAATGGATTCTTTGCATTTTTCTTGATTTACTGAGACTTGAATGGACTTAAACGGAGCTCGGATGAATTACTTATGAATTTTAGAAGATAAACTGTGTTTTTACTAATAAAGAAAAGTCCTTAATTAATTATTGCGCAATATTGCCCCAGGGCTGACGTCATCCAAGGGGGGGGGGCGGCGCCGACATGCGGGCCCCACTGGCAGCGGCACAAGGGGAGAGGGAGGGGGCGGCTGGCAGGTGGGCCCCACCAGGCGGTGGCTCAAAGGGGAGGCGAGGGAGGCGCCGGCCGGGCTCGGCTCGGCCTCAAAGCCGACCGGCGGCCATGGCGACCGGCGGCGACACGCGCGGTCACCGGCGGTGACCGGCGGCGCGGGAGACGGCGGCGGCCAGTGCGAAGGCGGCGGCGGCGGCCGAAGATGACGGCACACGCGCGGAGGGCGGCGGCGCTCATGGGAGGGAGGGAAGGAAGGAGGAGGAGAGGGGATTCCTCACCGGCGAACACGGCGGCCGGCGCGAAGGAAGAAAACGGCGGCGACGACCGGTGATGCCGAGGCGCGAACGGGCGGCGGCGGCACCCTAGGAGAGAGCATAGAGGGGTTAGGGAAGGGAAGGCGACCATGGCGGCTTGAATTGCCGGCCGGAGACGGAGGGGAGAGAGGGTCTCACCGGCGCGCGAGGAGAAAAGGGCTCCGGCGGTGATTCGCGGCAATGAAGCGGCGGCCGAGGTGCGGGCGGGCTCGGTGAGCGCGACGGCGGCGACTGCGTGGCGCGGCGGTGGCTATAGTGGCGGCGGCGCGTGGCCGGAGACGGCGGTAGGCGGCGGCGCAAGGGGCGAGCGGCGCGGCGACGATAGGAAGCACGGGAGGGCGCGGCGAGTGCGAAAAACGAGAGAGGAAGACGCGGGGAGCGATTTATAGGTGCGGGAGGGGGCGGACGTGGCCGGGGAGGTGGCCGATTTGGCCGGCGATGTGGGGGAGTGGGGAGGAAGAGAGAGAGAGAGAGGGATTCAAATCCCCCACCACTTGCGGGCGCGCGCGCGCGGGAGATGTGGGGGGGGGAGAGCGGCGACGTGGGCGCGAGGTGCGGGCGCGGAGAGGGACGGAGAAGGCGGGCGGCGTGGGGAGGTGGGGCGCCGGCGGTTGGGGCTCGGCTCCAACCGGCTAGAGGAGGAAGACGACCGACAGGTGGGCCCCACCTGTCGGCGCCCGAAGGAGAGAGGGAGGGAGGGAGAACTTCGGGGAGGGGAAAGGGGAACGGGCCGGCCCACAAGGGGAGGCCGAGCGCGGGCGACGGGTGGACTGGGCCGACGGCCCAAGAAGAGGAAAAAGGAGGAAAAAGGAAAAACAAAAAGAAGAAAGGATTTTCCTGGGATTAAAAATTGCACTTTGGTGATTTTTAATTGGTAAAAATTATTTCCAAGGCTCTGAAAATTCCACTAAAAATCCTGTTAGCATTATTTGACATGTAGAATCCAAGAAAAATTCCACATGCCGATTCCGATTATTATTTGCATTTATTAATTAGGGAATTAGCTCTAGGTTAATTAAGATAATTTCTTCGGACGATTTATTTAACCAATTTTTAAAGCAAGCAAAGGGGGGAAAACTTCAGGGCGTGACAGCCCGAAGACCCGCAGTGCGAGGATTTCGAGGATCAAGCTCCAGATCTCGAGCAAGGCAAGCTACCTTTGAACATCTTGAGCCTATATTTGAAATTTAATTATGTTGCTTGAAAAATATTATGCATTGATAGGATCGCACTTAATCTGTTTGTCCCGTCTGCAAGGCAGATTGGCGGACCTATCTAATTTGTTGTATTTGATCCTTCTTTTGTTAATTGTTATACCATGTCCCCTTGTAACCATCTAGTTGCGTCTCGATATTCGTGCACCCTGTGCGAGTATCGACGGACGCCTTCAAACTTAAAATCTGAATAACAACTTGCGTAAAACTTGGGTTTTACAAAAGATTTGGAAAACCCGACACCTGGGTCGGTGCTTGCGAACTAAATGAATTTCCAAAACCGCGGACCGGGGAACGTACCGGGTGTACGGTTTCCCGCTCTCGCACTTAAGGACCGATTTCCTTGGAATTTCATCCAAACATAAGACAAGTACGACCACATGGGTGGAATGGGACACCCTTGGCTGAGTAACTAGCTTATCAGGGGAGCCTTGATGCCGAGAGACATGTGGATTCGCCGGGGTGGTGTCGGGGAGGACCCCTGGGCTTCTTGGCACAGTATGGTCTGGGACCTAACCTGTTGTTGGTCTGGGACTCCTCTCGTCGGCATATGGTAAACCTGTGTCGGCTTTGGAAATGCCTTGTCATGAAAGCTTGGAGGTCTCCCGACGTGGCTGATCCCCACGGGCTGGGTGATCCGGGTTAGTAATGTCGTGTGAGTAAAGTGTACCCCCTCTGCAGAGGTTAACAAACTGTTCGAACAGCCGTGCCCACGGTCATGGGCGGATGTGAGGTGATTCCTAGCGTAGTTTTGTTTGACTACTGCTTGTGAAATTACTGTTGTGAAAAGGGGTTCGATGTTTGAAAATTCTGCAGGTGATGGGATCAGCTAGGCCCGGGTGGCCGTTTGAAAAGTGGTTGGCCCGGGTGGCCGTTTGAAAAGCTGTTGGCCGGGTGCCAACCTTGTTTCAATTCTAAAGACTGATACATTGCACATACTCCGACCGGACGAGACGCACTGTCTCATCCGTGTCGTTTGAGAAGCACTCACCTAGTTGTTTTAGAAAAGAGTTCAAATAAAAACAATTGCAAAAACAACAGCCTTTCCTTGAAGCCTGCATTAAACACTTATTTCCCATGGCTTGCTGAGTACTCCCGTACTCACCCTTGCTCTATATAAATGACCCCCCCCAAGTTGCTGAAGAAGATGAAGCGGAAGCTGCTGATGAGGAGTTCTTCCAGGAGCAAGCCGGCTACGATGAGTTTTAGGGTTTCGGCCTAGTTCCCAAGTCGCGCCTGTGTTGATTGGTCCAAGTCCTGGCTTCCGTTTCCCTTTTGTAATGCAGTTGTGAGCTCGGGATCTGTCCGCAGCCCAACATGACTGTACCTCTACTCTATAATAAAGAGACCTCTGATGCTATGATATTCTGTCTCCCTGTGATACCAGCACTGTTTCCTGGGACTGGTATCGATTAACAGGTTAATTTGGAACGTCACGGGCTAGTTCCGGTCGGGACTAGTTCGGGGCGTGACATGGACCCCCGAGATTCCTTCTATATGAGCGGCTAGATCCGTTTGAAATTGATGGTGTTAGGAGAGCTGAATCCGAATTAAAAACTTTATATCTTATTATCTTCTATGAACTAAAAGTGACGTAGTAATCTTCAAATAGACTTGGGGAATACTCTGATTTGGTCCCCAATCAACGTTCTTTTTATCATTTATAAATTTTTTTCTCAATCTGTTTTTCTTTAATTAAGCTAGTATCCCTATAAATAAGAACACACAACATACATTTATAGTGTAATAATGTTTGTTTAAATATATAACACGTAGATCTCACGTGTAAAGCATACAAATTTGATTGATGATAACATACGAGCCTGCCGTGATCTCCTTCGTCACCGTCTCTACCGATGTGATGCTCCTTGGAGCGCCGCCCCTACCGATCTCGATCCCTGTACGCGTGTCGAGTAGACGGACCAGGTAAAAGTAAAAAACCAGGCAATATGCATCCCACACTTCTGCCACCTGTCCCGCTGTCCGTGCACCCTCGCCCCTTCCCGGCCCTTCCGGAGGAACCCAGCCACCATGAACAGAACCACCAGCAACTTAGGGCCCTTTGATTAAAAAGAATTCATAGAAATTTTAGATGGTTTTATTCCTGTAGGATTTTTTTTCTATATAGCCCTTTAAATTAAAGGAATTGATCCTATAAAATCCTATGAAATTCCTATGGATTATCTTTTTCCATACAAGTTTTGCAAGTTTTGGAGGAAATTTGACATGAGATAGAACCTCATGGAAAGAATCCTTTGAGTCTTTATTTCTCCTCAAATTCCTATGTTTTTCCTGCGGCCCAATCAAACAGTCATTTCTATGTCTTTCCTGTGTTTTGCAATCCTCTATAAAACCAGTTACCACTAGCTTTACCACCAGTGGCCGCACCTTTCACTCTGCTTGATCTCTTCGTCGATCTCCTCCATTGTTCGTTGGTCTCCACGCGCGCGATCTGGAATTACAAACTTGTAGTGCCGATGGTTGCGGCGCCGTCGATGATCGCTGCCGTGGCCGTGGGCGTCGGGTCGACCGCCTTCTTGTACTTGCTGTGGCCGGCCTCGGCGCCGGCGGCGGCGATGATATGATGAAGGCGCCGGGCGCCGCCGGCTACGTCATCTCCCGCGCGGCGTTCCTGGCGAACCCGCAGGTCTACTTCCACCTCCTGCGCACGGTGGGCGCTGTCACGCCCGGAAATTCACTAGTAATTTCCGAACTTATTTGTGCATAAAATCCTCGTCCAGGAATCAGCCGAGGTACACAAACTGACAATTTAATATACAGATTCATCAAATTAACTAAAACGATAAATACTTACTTAAGAGGCACTAAGTCCTCACCAAGAAGAAAACTGCAGCGGAAAATAAAATCTAGCGAAGCTCCGGCTCCACTCCCACAGGCAGCTCAACTGGGGTATAAGCCAAACGTCTTCTCCTTCTGGATTCTTTTTCTTCAACTGAGGTTGATTGATTATTGCAAGGTGAGCATATGACATACTCAGCAAGCCACACAGCAAATATGCAAGTGCACAAGGATACCAAAGGATGGCATAATATAGGCTCATTTGCAAAAGCAGCATTTAGCAAAGAGTTAAGAGTAGTAAAACAGTAGAGTAATTAATTAAAAATTTTAATCAACACTGAACAGCACACCCATGCTGCACAGGCCCAACCATCCTGAACAACCATACCCGGCTGTACAGATTTAACTCCAAACCAGGAGCTAAGCAAATTATTACCAGTTATAGCATCCATAATTATTGTGAGAGGTGTGAGACTAATCACGAAAAACATTGTTCAACTCGCCCATAACCGCGGGCACGGCTATTCGAATAGTTTTACTCTGGCCAGAGGTGTACCACTGTACCCACAAGACACAGCCTCAACATCATGTCTACCATGCGTCGCGATACTGGAAAGTACCCGAATAGAGGCTGTGACAATACCCTCTGCATAACACAACTCACCACAGTGCACCATTCCTGGATCATAATCACCCCCTTATAAAACAAGGCATGGACTCCCCAGCGACCCCCGTGGGCTTATTTCCGCCACTTCTCAGTCTGGTGCTCCGCAATGAACCATGCTATACAAAAGGTAAAGCCGTTGCCCACGCTGGCTTGTGGTTGGTACGGTTAATGTTTCACAACAGTACCTCGCGAACCGGTCCTTAATTGTCATGAGCACGACTCTCAAAACCATGTGCTCACAACCCACCATTATCAAGTTTTAGTTGGCAAGTAATTAATTAACCAATCACGTTTGACCATCGTGAGCTACCATTAAACCATCATTAAATAATAACGAATCATAAGTTATCCCAATAGTGTGCTAATGTTTCTAAGCATGGCTAAGCAATCACATCTAATATCTAGCTGAACTAATATATAAAGCTCAACTAGTCAAATTATAATAACCCAAGGTATCAAGGATTAAAGTAATCAATGCAAGCAGGCCATAACAAAGGAATAGGTTCACACCACCCAGTGACATTCGAAAATAAATGCACAGTTGAAATAAATAGAGAATTTAAATATAGGATCAACATGCTCAAAGGATTGTGTTTAGGATCTGTGTGACTTGCCTTGCAATAATCGGTCTTCAATTAATCTTCTTGAATACTTCCGGCGCACTCGCGAACCTTCGCAACGACGGAAACGACAAGCTAACACGCAAAACGAAGAAAAAGACTAATAAAAACCAAATAAACAATACATAAAAAGTAAACAAACATGTAGATCATAATTTTAGATGAATTATGAGACTTGAACGGCCTCATTCTGATTTCATATGAATTTATTATGAATTTTACAAGATTAAATTCCAATTAAACCTATTAAAGAAAAGACTATTCCAAATTAATTAAACAATTTACAAATGATTTATAACGGAGACAGAAGATTAAAGCAACCTCCGGAAAAGATTAGATTATATTGGTAGATGACATGATAAAAAGAAAAAGGACTAATATGCCATTGAAAAGATAGAACGAATTTATATTGATTTTGGACGGCTGAGATTAATCTTGACCGAGAGTTGACCAAGATCGGATGGCTTAGATTGATCTGGCAAGCGGGCCTCACGAGATACCGACTCAACGAGTCAATTCTACGTGACACGGGATCACCCAAATGATCAACCGAAACCGGCGAACGGAACCGGCGGCTCTGAACTAAAGGACGACTCAACACGGACGAACGAACGAAGCACGGGGAACACCTCATTCGAACGAACGAGCGAACGACTCAACAACGGCTGCGGCTAAACCGGTGGACTAGAAACGATTCATGGTAAAACCCCGGTACGACAAACGATAGACCGGTAGGAACCTAGGGTTGCACCTACGGCTGCACAACTCGACTAAAAGCAGCGGCTAGGTTTAAGCGGCACACAACTGCGACACGGCGGCACTAGGGCGACTTGGCTTGGCTAGGCGGCAGCTCAGCGGATACACAAAGCTAGGGTTAGGGTGACGGCACAGCCGGTAGCAACCATGCACGGCTAGAACAGCAGGGCTATGAGCAAAAACGCAACCGGCACGGCTGCGGCTGTGGCAAAGCGGCAAGCAGCTGCAGCTAAGCGGCTCAGCCGGCACACGCGCAGCAGCGGCACGGCAAGCAGCAGCTACGACACAGCGATGACGACACACACGGAGACGATGATGACGTTAGGGCCAAACAAGATTAGATTAGATCGGATTAAGGCCCTAGGGAAAACCTCACAGGTGAACGGCAAAGGAGCGGCGGTTGCCGGCGAACCACGGCACAAACGCAAACGGAGGGCACCGGGAGCGAGAGGGGATCAAAGTGACCCTTACCACCACTTATGCGACGACAGACGGCGAGGGAGATGGCAGGCGACGAGCTCCAAAGGCGGCGACCTTGGGTTGACGATGGCGACGGCTTTCCGGCGACGAGAGGCAACAACCGAGGGCGGACGGTCTTCACCTCGCTCCTGCGATCCCGAGGGTGGTGACGGTGAATGAAGGCGGCGATGGACGGCGACGAACGGCGCGGCTGAAGATGGAACGGATCGGCTTCACGGTGACGACGGGCTTCCCGGGGTCTTCGACGACGGGGAAGTGGAGGCCGGTCTTCTTCTCCTCCTCGCGAACCCAACGGCGGCAGCGGCGACCGAAGGCGACGACCACAGCGACGGCGCGGGGCTGCTGGAGCGGCGCCGGCGAACCACGATACGACCTCGCCGGAGATAGAGCGGCCGGCTGCGGATTTGGAGGGCATGCACACGTAGAGGACGACGAGGCGAACCCAACGGTACTCACCACAACGACAATCGACGTCCGACGACGGCCGGCGACGAGAGGAGGCGGCGGCGGCTTGGACCTTACCGACGACGGCGAGCTACGGCGGCCGGCGGCGAAGAAGGACGGGCGGCCGGGCTTCTCCACCCCTTGGCGCACCTCTTGGCGACGGCGGCAAGCGGCGGCGACGGCAGAAGCGGCGCGGCGGCGCGGCTGCACTCGGCCGGCGGCGGCGACGAACTAAACGCGCGCGGCGACGAGGCTACGAGGCACTAGAGAGCTCGGGAGAGGGGGCAAACGAAAGAGGAGGACTAGGGGGTCCTATTTATAGCCTTGGAAGCTCGGGTCCGGGCCCAAAACGACGGGAAAAACTCGGGAAAGTTTATCTTCGCCGGAAAAAGGAAAGGATTTGATCCGCGAAATTGGAAAGGATTTCCATATAAAATTTTGGGGATTTCTTGGGGAAAAGGAAGAGGAGAATAAGAGGAATATTTCCCCTCAACTAATTTGGAAAGAGGAGCAACGAGGAGGCCGGATTTGGTGGAAGAAGGCGGCACTGTGCACAGGCTCGGCTGGCTCGGGCTCTGTCCAGAGCTGGAAGATGAACAGTGCCAGGGAGGCAAACTAGACTTTTTTCGGTTGGCTGAGAACAGAACAGAGCACTTGACTTGGGCCGGCTTGGGCTGCACAGCACGCGCGCAAGGGAGAGAGAAGAGGAAGGAATGGGCCGAAAATGGCCCAAGCGGAGGAGGAGGATTTTTATTACTTTCCCAATTAAAATAATCACTTAAATGATCTTTGAATTGTTAAAAATACTTCCAATGCTCAAATAATTTCAAGAAAAATCATGAAAATACTTGGACACTCAAAGTATTTAACAATATTAAAACCAGACCATTTAATGATTAATTTAATATGTGGATTATTACTGAAATGTTCTTTGTATGATTAAAAATTAGGAATTGAGCTCCGAAAAATTTGAGAAGATTTCAGAGAGTTGACTTAATCATGGAGAATTTAATAAAAATTAAATCCATCCATGCTTTATATTAGGGAAATTTTATTTCCCACATTTAACTTCACTTGTAAATTAAAGAACATTTAATATAAATTCTATTAATAATTTATTAAATAATTTATAAATCCTGAAACGAAAATCAGGATGTGACAGGCGCCAAGGCGGCCGCCGCCGCTTTTGCTGTCGCCGCCTGACGCGCGCGACGGCGCCGGCGACGTACGTACTCCACTCCGTTAGCTATTGCTGCTGCTGGATAGACGACTACACACCTATAGGCTATAGCTAGCTAGTAAGTACTATGTAGCTACACTAGTACATAGTTATCCTCCACGTACGTACGGGAAAAAGCTGCTGGTTTTGTTGTAGGGTAAGCAGTGTGGTTGATCGTGTTGGAATTAATGAATGGGTCTTAGCCCACTCGAAGATTAATTCTTTGGAAAATCACAAAAGCCCACCTCATGGGATGGCATGCATGTGGAGTTTAGTACCACTTGCTTATTCTAGGAGAGGGGGACCTCCTTAAAAGGGAGGATACCCTCCCAGTCACTTGAAGCATGTGTGGTGGAGAGAAGAGGGGAAACACGCGCGCGCTCGCTCGCCTCGCCTGGCCTGGCCTGGCAGGGCAGGGCAGGCGGCGCGCGTGCACGACGTACGCGTCGAATGGTCCGAAAAATTGGCTCCTAACCCTTGCGCAGATGCAGCCTCTTTTTGCAGTTTTGTTTTGCTGCAAATTCGGATTCGTTTTTGTTTTCGACAGGAATCTTGTTAGTGGCTCCCGTCTGACCAGAGACGGATTTAAGTTGGTTTTTGAGTCTAATAAAGTAGTCGTGTCTAAACATGGATATTTTATTGGTAAAGGTTATGAGTGCGGAGGCCTGTTCCGCTTTTCCCTTTCTGATTTCTGCAATAAGTCTGTGAACCATATTTGTGGCAGTGTGGATGATGAGGCTAATGTTTGGCATTCACGTTTATGTCATATTAATTTTGGCTTGATGTCTCGGCTTTCCAGCATGTGTTTAATTCCTAAGTTTTCCATTGTCAAAGGTTCTAAGTGCCATAGTTGTGTGCAATCGAAGCAACCTCGCAAGCCTCACAAGGCTGCCGAAGAGAGAAACTTGGCACCACTAGAACTCCTACATTCAGATCTTTGTGAAATGAATGGGGTGTTGACGAAGGGTGGAAAACGATATTTCATGACATTGATTGATGATGCTACTAGATTTTGCTATGTGTACTTGTTGAAAACGAAAGACGAGGCTCTAGACTATTTTAAAATTTATAAGGCAGAAGTTGAAAATCAACTTGACAGAAAGATAAAAAGGCTTAGGTCTGATCGTGGTGGAGAGTTTTTCTCGAACGAGTTTGACTTATTCTGTGAGGAACATGGCATCATACATGAGAGGACGCCTCCCTATTCTCCCGAGTCTAATGGGATTGCTGAAAGGAAGAATCGCACACTGACTGACTTGGTGAATGCCATGTTGGACGCCGCGGGACTGCCTAAGGCATGGTGGGGGGAGGCATTGTTGACCTCAAATCATGTGTTAAATAGAGTTCCTAACAGAAATAAGGACAAAACACCATATGAGATATGGATTGGTAGAAAACCATCACTTTCTTATTTGCGCACATGGGGGTGCTTGGCGACAGTCAATGTACCAATAACGAAGAAGCGCAAACTTGGACCTAAGACTGTGGACTGTGTTTTTCTGGGATATGCTCATCACAGCATTGCCTATAGATTTTTAATAGTTAAATCCGAGGTACCGGACATGCATGTTGGTACAATTATGGAGTCTCGTGATGCTACCTTCTTTGAGAGCTTTTTCCCAATGAAGGATACACATAGTGGTTCGAACCAACCCTCTGAAATAATTCCCAGTTCAATCACACCACCAGAACAAACTGAACATACACATGAACTTGTCTCTGAGGAGGATGTCAGTGAAGCTCCTCGAAGGAGTAAGAGACAAAGGACGGCTAAGTCTTTTGGTGATGATTTCACTGTGTACCTCGTGGATGACACTCCTAAGTCAATTTCAGAAGCATATGCATCTCCTGATGCAGACTACTGGAAGGAGGCTGTCCGTAGTGAAATGGATTCCATTATCGCTAACGGGACTTGGGAGGTAACAGAGCGACCCTATGGGTGTAAACCTGTGGGGTGCAAGTGGGTGTTCAAGAAGAAGCTTAGGCCTGACGGTACTATTGAAAAGTACAAGGCTCGACTTGTTGCTAAGGGCTATACTCAGAAAGAAGGCGAAGATTTCTTTGATACTTACTCACCTGTTGCTAGATTGACCACAATTCGTGTGCTACTTTCCCTAGCAGCCTCACATGGTCTTCTCGTTCATCAAATGGACGTTAAGACAGCTTTTCTTAATGGAGAGCTGGATGAGGAGATCTATATGGATCAACCTGATGGGTTTGTAGTTGAAGGTCAAGAAGGCAAAGTGTGCAAATTGTTGAAGTCTTTGTATGGTCTGAAACAAGCTCCTAAGCAATGGCATGAGAAATTTGACAAAACATTGACATCTGCAGGCTTTGCAGTCAATGAGGCAGATAAATGTGTGTACTATCACCATGGTGGGGGTGAGGGAGTTATTTTGTGCTTGTATGTTGACGACATACTGATATTTGGGACAAATCTTGAGGTGATAAATGAGGTTAAATCATTCTTGTCTCAAAATTTTGATATGAAGGATTTGGGAGTAGCTGATGTTATCTTAAACATTAAGCTAATTAGAGGTGAGAATGGGATTACACTCTTGCAGTCCCATTATGTGGAGAAGATCTTGAATCGCTTTGGCTACATTGATAGTAAGCCTTCTCCAACACCTTATGATCCTAGCTTGTTGCTTCGCAAGAACAAGAGAATTGCTAGGAATCAACTGGAATACTCCCAAATCATTGGCTCGTTGATGTACCTGGCTAGTGCAACTAGGCCTGATATCTCCTTTGCTGTAAGCAAGTTGAGCCGATTTACCTCTAATCCGGGAGATGATCACTGGCGTGCGCTTGAGCGAGTAATGCGCTATCTGAAAGGTACTGTGGAATTGGGGCTTCACTATTCTGGGTATCCTGCGGTACTGGAGGGTTATAGTGATTCTAACTGGATCTCTGATGTGGATGAGATCAAAGCCACTAGTGGATATGTTTTCACACTGGGTGGTGGTGCTGTTTCATGGAGGTCTTGCAAACAGACCATTTTGACGAGGTCAACCATGGAAGCAGAGCTAACGGCACTGGATACTGCTACTGTTGAGGCAGAATGGCTGCGTGATCTATTAATGGATCTGCCTGTTGTTGAAAAACCGGTGCCGGCTATCCTTATGAACTGTGACAATCAAACGGTAATTGTCAAAGTGAATAGTTCTAAGGATAATATGAAATCGTCTAGACATGTGAAAAGACGATTGAAGTCTGTCAGGAAATTAAGAAACTCCGGAGTTATAACGTTGGATTACATCCAAACAGCGAGAAATCTGGCAGATCCCTTCACGAAGGGACTATCACGAAATGTGATAGACAATGCATCGAAGGAGATGGGTTTGAGACCCATGTGAGTTATACTATGGTGGTAACCCAGTCTATGTGATCGGAGATCCCGTGAATTAGATCCTGGGAAGAACAAACCATTAATAAACTAGAGGAGAGTACCAATATATATACCCTCTCCAAGTGAAGATGCATATACTCTCGTGAGCTGCAAGGCAGGTTGGCTATGCCTTAATGAGTTCTGTTGGCTTTAATTAGCGAAGATGTTGTCCTGCAGAGTATTCTTGAAAGAACTCACCTTTGTGAGCTTGACTGTTGGTCGCAGTCTATGAAGATTTTGGGTGAATCTTCTAGGAAGCTTACTAAAGACCTAGGAGTATGACTTATACGCTCCACCCGAGGGGTAGTCTACAGACGGTCTAGTACCAGATAAGACTTTGAGTGAAACTTGCTTGCACAAGACTTGCAATTCAAGGCGTAGTCCATTGTTCAAGTTGTGAGTAAGTGTAGCTTGGAGTTCTAGGTGGATGTTCAACCTTAATTGGTCTCCATCGAACCGCTGGTATATAAACAGTATATTGGAAAAGGCAAATCTCAGTGGGATTTTGAGATTTGGTGGGGGATTGTTGGAATTAATGAATGGGCCTTAGCCCACTCGAAGATTAATTCTTTGGAAAATCACAAAAGCCCACCTCATGGGATGGCATGCATGTGGAGTTTAGTACCACCTTGCTTATTCTAGGAGAGGGGGACCTCCTTAAAAGGGAGGATGCCCTCCTAGTCACTTGAAGCATGTGTGGTGGAGAGAAGAGGGGAAACACACGCGCACGCTCGCTCGCCTCGCCTCGCCTGGCCTGGCAGGGCAGGGCAGGGCAGGCGGCGCGCGTGCACGACGTACGCGTTGAATGGTCCGAAAAATTGGCTCCTCACCCTTGCGCAGATGCAGCCTCTTTTTGCAGTTTTGTTTTGCTGCAAATTCAGATTCTTCCGAAAAATCCGGTGCGTGCAAACGGCGTGGAGTCCAGATAAGTTACGCGTGACTTATCCGGTTCGGTTACGCGCAGTAGAGATCGTGCGGGCGCCCTGATCAAGCGACCCTTCTCTATATAAACCGACCTGCCGTCTTCACGCAACACACACGAAATCAATCTAGGGTTTGCCTCCTACTCTGTACTGCGCCGTCGCTCGTAGACTACTCCATCCCGCTCGCCAGCGTGCACCGGCGATCGGGAGAGCAGGTCTCCGGAACCTTTGCCTTCGACGTCCTGCACCGGGAGAAGGCGGCAATAAGTTTTTTGGGAAGCGCTTCGCGCGACTGCTCCCTGTTCGTTCGCGACGGCTCGCCTTCCTCTTCGCTCGCGTGTTTCGTGCCTTCGTAGACACCTGCGAAAAGTTTCGACCAAGCAGCCGGTCTTTCTGTCACCTCGGTACGTGTTCAATATGTTGCGCATATTTGATCTGTTTATGTTATACTGTATAGTTTACATATGTAGATCTAATGATGCGTTCATGCTAGTTTTCATCTGTAATGTCATGATTTATTTATGGAATAAATTAAATCATTATATGTCTATAATCTCAACAGATCGTGCATCCTAGCTTTGCATGGATACACGCCCAAATAGTATGTTCCATTCGAATTGGTCATCGCGTACTCCTTTAGTTCATCCTTAAAAAAATAAACTTTAATCCCTTCATCCTATAAAATATATCAACTTTAACCTATTATAAAAATCAACTTTAATCCCTTCATATAAAAAAATCAACTTAAAGTCATTATGTGGATGCACGATCGAGCAATTTATTGGTGAAGTTTATTGGTGAAGTTAGGGCCTGTTTAGTTCTTCCAAACCTCTAAAATGGTAAAAGTTTTTACCGTTTTGAAGCATATTTTGTCAAAATGAATCTAAACACTAGTAGTAAAAGTTATCAATTTAATATTTGTCATTTGAAAATTTGAAAATCTAGAGTAGTAAATTTTGTCGAAAAGTGCGTTGGGAGTGCTCTCTCTACCAGAAAAATGGTAGAATATGCATCTAAACAGTAACTATTAAAACTTCAACTTCAAATGCTAATTTTTTTTTGTCACCAAAACTTTTACCACAGAAAATTGATTTAAACATGCCCATAGATTATAAAAATCATGAACGAACGAGTCTGAGTCAATGTTAACGGATCTATCGATCTGGATAAAAAATGCATATCTAATTTTATTTTTAAAAGTTAGATATTATCGTTAGAAGTTAAAAGGTCCACGGATGTGAGTGACAACTTATTTAGTGTGAGTGAAATTTAGTTACAAATGTTGGTGATTTTTAATTTTTATTTTACTATATTCTAAACCAACCAAACAAGCTTCCTTTCCAGATTTTTAGTGCTATGTTGAGTTTCATATGTTACTATGTTGTTACTAGCCTACTACTACCTACATCTATATAGGATTTTTATAAATGAGAATGTTCTAGATTTTTTGTGCTACGTTGAGTTTCATACCACTTCTTCCGTCCTATGAAAAATTAATCCTTTCATCCCATAAAAAAATAATCTAGTATTGAATGTAACACATATAGATTAGTTGTACTAGAGTTCTAGATTCACTTTTTGTTAGGATGGAGAAAACTAGGGTGTTACTAGCCTACTATACTATTACCTACGTCTATGTAAGAGCAATTACAATAGCACGCTATAAGCCAGCTATAAGCATATTTTAAATAGATAAAGGAAGAGAGAAGAGCAGCGGGCTATAAGTCTATAGCCAGCTGTAGCACGGACTCCAAAACGGAATGTGTGTATGATAGGTGGGACCAGGTATTAATAGTATAGTAAGCAACTATTGTATGAATTGGCTATTACATTGGCTATAGATGATTTAAAACTAGTAGTGGACTATACTATTAAACTTGCTCTAAGATTTTTTATAAATGAGATGGTTTATTTGGGGGAAGGAGCACACTACTACTAGAATTTATCGTCTGCTCACAGATTTAGGGGGTGTTTGGGAGAGAGGGGCTAAACTCAAAACCATAAGTCCATATCCTAGAAACTTATGTTTTTGAGAGAGGGGCTGAAGTCTCCCAAACACCCCCTTAATTACTCGGGTAAACGAAACGGGCATCCTCTCAGTGCTGCTTCTCACTTAATTGTAGAACTTTATTGAAGGATCAATTACCGGCCGGAGTCCCAAAAAAGCGTGGGAAAAAAAGACACGGCTAGATCGCGCGCGCTAGCGGCATATCGCTAACCAGCGACGCCCTTCTCTTAAACAGTTACTAGTACACTCAACAGTACATGCCTTTTTTTTCTTCCTAGAGAATTTTCTCCTAAATTACTTATCCGATTTATAATCCGATTACACCATTATGGTTGTTGTAATTAAATCTTTACAACAAGATCTTACACGAAATATCTATGTTGTAAATTACTTTTATTATATATGTAAGCTACTTTTGTCCTATACATAAATTACTTTTAGATTTAAGCTCTTTAATAACTTATATCTTTTAAATCACATATTATTTTCATGATCTATTTACATCATTGTACTCTACATAAAATATGAGATAAAAAAATCCATGTTGAATATATTCAAACATTTCATTAATTTAAAAGTAATTTATTTAAATTGTAGTAGTAACTTAGCTATGCAATAGATGTAACTTAGCTATGCAATAGAAGTAAGTTAGCACAAAATAGAAGTAAGTTGTTACAACATTAGAAGTAAATTCGAGAGAAAAATATTTTGTATCTAAAAATTAAATTTAAAGTCCATAAATTATAGAATTGACTAAAAACTATAATAAATATAATCGACTTAAAGCATTATGAATATATAAAAAGTAATTAATTAAATCTAAAAGTAATTTATATATATGATAAAAGTAACTTAAGTATATAACAAAAGTAATTTACAAGTATAAATATTTTTTCATCGTAGTATAATCATGTAAGATCTAGTTTTGAAGATTTAATTGCAACGAACACAATGGTGTAATCGGATTATAGATCGGATAATTAATTTGAGAGAAAACTTTGTAAGAAGGGAAAACAATACATGATGTGTAATAGAAAAAAAGGCATGCATGTGCGCTGGCTTCTCCACGGCTTCTATGGTTGGCGTCGCCCGATAAGACAATATCAAGAGGCCTCGCTGATTAGTTTTTGCGAAAAAAAAAAAGCATCGTCCCATCGTCTTCACACATTTTACTACGAGCCGTTTGATCTATACCGTCCTTCAAATTGTGATCAGCTTCCAAGTTCCAACCCATCCCCTTCCCGAGGAAAACAAGCAAATTAATGCAGACTAAATTGCCTATATATACCACGTCTAGCACTAGTCATCTCGATCTTGGGAAGTTCAGAAGTAGTCGACCTTGGGAGGTTGAGACCGCGATCGATCGAGAGCTAGCCATGGTGTCGCTGGGATTCGTCGTCGGAGCGGCCGCCGCGGCCGTGGTCGGCGCGGCGGTGAGCCTGCTGCTTTGGCCGGTGGCGGCGCCGGTGGTGATGATGAAAGGTCCAGGCGCCGCCGGCCACCTCATCTCCCGCGTGGCCTTCGAGGCCAACCCCAAGCTCTACTACTACCTCCTCCGCACCGCCGCCGCCGCGTGACGACGTACGACGACGACATTACGTACGCACGCATTGTGATCGTTGCTTGTGGTTCTACTTCTACCTATTAATGCTAGATGCTTTCTTGCATGGTCGAGTATGTTCGTTCGATCGATCGGGATGGCTGCTTGTTTCCTTGTTGCTCTGTAATGGTTTGAAACTAATATATATATAAACGGAGGAGTATTTCAGAAAATTTTCTGTTCTCTAGTTCTCTCGTTCTTGTATTGAATGAGGCCTTCTTGCGACTCTGAACGTCGATCTATATCCCATATCCTAAGCCTCATCTTAACTATGAGTCTAGACACATATTCTTAGTTATAAAATTTATCTTTTTTACAGAGAGAGGAGTAATAGTTGTGATCGATATTGTCATACTCTGTGATGAAGCCAAAGTAACTTTTTGTACATTTGGAGCTTAGTGTAATTTTCTTTTTATATTTTCTTATGTGCGACAAATGGTTTTTATAATGGTAGAATGATTAAACGTCGATAATAAAAAGGCCAACAATGAAGCAATGGAGGCTTCTCTTGAAGTTTCACAGAGCTGCAATTGTTTCATCGAGTAGTAGAACAAATCGAACAAAAAAAAAGTTGACGCGGTTGAGATCAAGTAAACAAAGAGTAAGCAAAATCAACGAAATCTTGCGTGAGAGGGTCAAGATTACCTCCGTAACCAACCAAATTCAGGTTCCACCTAAAACACTTCTGGATTTTTATTTTATTTTATTCGATCTCCTCTTATCACTACTAGGAAAACTATTTTTCGTGGCGGTCATTTTGCGTTTTCGCTAACGGTATTTGGAGCCGCCACAAAGCAAAGGCCAGTGAAGATCTAAGATTTTCGCTGGCAGTTGCGATCCGCTTGCGAAAATAGGATTTTCACAGGCGGACGCTTAAGAGGACCGCTTGCGAAAATAGATTTTCGCTGGCAGACCCTTAAGAGAACCGCTGCAGGCGGATCCTTAAGAGGACCGCCAACGAAAAGATTTTTTTTCCAATAAAAAAATAGCAATCGACCTCTTGAGCAGTTGGATTTTTTTCAATCCATACTCAAAATCAATTCAAATCGGCATCAGATCCATATTCAAATCCACATGCAGAAAACAATACATCAATTTTCACCACATTTTCAACAAGCAAACATCAATATCACAACCGCCGCCCACGCATAGAGCTGTCGATAGCGGCGTCGTCGTCATCGCCGCCACGGTTGTGGTCGACGATTGCGGTCGTCGTCGTCGTCGCCGCCATAGTTATTAAGACCAGACCGGTGATCGAACCGTTAAGTCACTTGGGTCACTGGTTTATTGGTCGGACTGGTCAAACCGTCGGTTTAAAGAGGTTCAAATAGGTGTGTGTTATAGTTGTTTCACAACCCATCACATAGCCTGCTGGTAGAGATTCTCGGTGGAAGCATGGAGGTTTTGGGTTCTACAGCTTTTTTTTACCTATTTTCTCTAATTCATGTGACGCATGTACTCTACAGCGTCGCCACCTCACGTGTGACGCCGTTCAAGCGGTTGAACCACCCCGGTTTTTCTCCGGTTCTGCAGTAAACCGCCCGGTTCAACCGGTTTCTCTCCGGTTTGATTGCGCGCTGATCTTATATCTGAACCGAACCGGCCGGCGCCCTGGTTCCGGTTTTTCCCGGTCAGACCGCCGGTCTGGTCCGGTTCTAATAACTATGGCTGCCGCGGTACCGGGCGGTGCCCTGGTTCCGGTTTTTCCTGGCCGGACCGCCGGTCCGGTCCGGTTCTAATAATTATGGCCGCCGCGGTCAGATCCGCCGCCGCCGCCCACCTGTCGTCGCCGCTACGGCCACCGCTTCCACCTCTCCTCTGGGAAAGGGAGAAGGAGGGGAGGGAAGAAGCCGCTAGAGCCGTGCTCCCGGCCGGCGCGCAGCATCGTCGTCGTCGTCGCCGCGGTCACGGTCGTCGTCGTCGCGGTTGCTCTCATGCCGCCGACCCCGTTGTCAGATCCACCACCGCCTGCCTTCCGTTACCGCCGTGGTCGCCGCCACCCCCTCCCCTCCGGCTAGATCTGGGAGAGGGAGAGGGAGAGGAAGGGGAGGGGAGGGGAGGGGAGGGGGGAGCTCGCCATGTCCCGCAACAACGAGCCGTCGCCGCAACCATCGCAGCACCAAGCCACTGTGGGAGGGGGAGGGGAGGAGGAGGAGCTCGTCGCGCCCCCCGACGGCTCCTCCCGTTGCTGTCGCCGCACCCCCCCGACGACGGCCTCCCGTCGCAGCTACGTGCCCGCCTCCCGTCGCCGTCGCCACCACGCATAGCTGCCGGAGCCGCTGTCGCCACCCGAGAACCCCGCAGTCGCCGCCTGAGAGGAGATGTGGATCTGGAGGGGAAGAGGAGAGGAGGGTGCTTGGATTTGGAGGAGAGGAAGTGGATCTGGATTTGGAGGGGAGAAGTGGAGATATTTTTATTCTGTAGTGGTGGGTGGATAAAGGTATGGGCGCGCGGTGATTTTTTTATGTGCGAATTTTTTTAAGAGCGCCAGTGTAAATCAATTTTGGCTGGCGGTTGATTAAGTGGGCCGCCAGCAAAAATAATTGTAACTTGCTACCGGACTATTTAACCCAACTGCCAGCAAAAATTATCCATTTTTGTTAGCGGCTCATCTAAGTGACCGCCAGTGAAAATGAACATATCTTCGTTGGCGGCCGATATAACATGGTACCCCTCACCCCCTCGTTACGACCATGCTGGCGGTTTTGGTATTTTTCCGCCAGCGAAAATTATTGACCAACACCATAAAAAATTATTTTTCTAGTAGTGTATTTCGCTCATGCTGTGTTTCTGATTTATCTTTTTTTGTGTGTGATTGTTTTTTTGATCAATCTCGTTTTCTTACTCTGCTTGTTTCATCAAAACCACCATCTCTTTTGGATCTTTTCATGGCTTTGACTTGGGCAAATGCAGAACACATGGCCCACACAAAAAAGTCCAAAACGAACAAACAAACTCGGCCCAAATCAATAAATAGCCCAAACAAAATAAGACCTTATTTAGTTTAGTTGGGGAAAAGAAAATTTTTGGGTGTCACATCAGACGTTTGACCGGATATCGGAAGGGGTTTTCGGACACGAATAAAAAAACTAATTTCATAACTCGAAGTTTGAATTGTTTTAAACTCAGAAATAGATTTATCTTATATTTTAAAGTTTTTCGTACAAAATACATCATTTCATTTAATAATTTGTATCATGATGCTCACAAAATCAAGTGGATGATGATCAAGCCCGAATCACTCTCATTTCTTTATTCGATGCGCCTTTCGTCACATCTCCGTTCCATGATTGGAACCGAGAAAAGTGGGTAATCACAAATAAAAACAAGCGATGCCAAACAAAAATGTCCGAAACAGCAGCAAAATCACAATGAAATGAAGCACACGGAAGCAGATCCTCTGACATGCAGTTGGGTCATTGACATGTGGGTTCCACTTTGCTATGGCCCACATGTCAGTGACTGACGACGACGTCGCTGGCCAACTGCTCGATCCGTGTCATGGAACAATGGTGAGCCCTGTGCCACGGAATTTTTCGCGGAAGATGCCGTCCAGCCTCGCTGCCGTCTCCGGCGACATGTGGTTCGCCCAGTCGCCGGCGACGCCCTTCCTGAAGAAGGCGTCGCGCGGCATGCTCTTGTACGACCCCGCCGTGCCCCGCCGGTTCACCTCCAGCGCCTTCATCCTCTCGAAGCTGCACAACTCCACGACGCTCGCTACGGCGCCGGCGGCCTCCTCGGCGGCCGAGAACGGCCGCCCCATGAACCTCGCCATCGCCCTGACGTGCTCGCCGGCGGCGCCGTCGCGGAGCAGGTCCTCGTACCTGAGTAAGAGCACCCGGTCCGGGCGGGAGACGCTCGCCCGCCAGTAGCCGAGGATGTGGTCCCACATCGGCCCGAACGGCACCGTGCCGTCGGCGACGGACTCCACCACGCCGGCGAGCGACAGGTCGGGCTGGAGGCGCCGCATGAAGTGGTACAGCGACACGACCATGTCCTTGGGGTCCCTGCAGATGTAGACGACCTTGCATCCGCCGCCGCCGTCGCCGGCGACGACCGACTCCGGGAGAAGCTGGTACGGCGTGTGCGTGTTGATGAGGCGCGGCGAGGGGAGCATGTCGAGCTTGGCCTCGTGGCCGTCGGTGAAGACGTCCTCGACGAACGGGATGACGTCGTGCGGGTTGAGGCGGAGCAGCGGGTGTTCGTCCGCCGGGTAGGCGGCGCGGGTCATGGCGGCGAAGGCCAGCGCCTTGAGCCACGTGGTGCCGCACTTGGGGTAGCTGGCAAGGACCACGTCGTCGGCGCGCGGCGTGAAGCGGCGGCGGAACGCGATGATCCCCGGCGCGTAGTGCTCCGGCAGCCAGAACCCCTCGTAGAGCCGCCCGTCGAGGTACTGCTCCTTCCGCGGCAGCGCCGCGACGAGGTCGCCGAACTCCTCCTTCGGGAGAGGCGAGCGCGCCTCGGCGGCGGCGAGCGTGCCGTCGTCGTCGGCGTCCTTGAAGGGGACAGGGCCCGTGGCGGCGGCGGCCATGGATGCGAGAAGCAGAGGAGCTCAGTGAGAGTGTGAGACAAGTGGGTGAGTGAGCGATCGATCGATCGAAAATGAATTTTATATAGTGGAGATGATAAGGTGGAGTTGTGCCTTTCTTTGACTTGTTGACTGGTCAAATTTGGACTTTACGGTGCGTGCTAAGCTTGGCGTGCCCGCCAAGGAGGGAGAGCAGCGCTCCACGTGACCACGTGGCGTTTTAATGGGCCTTGATCTCGGCCCATTTCAGCAAGCCCAACAGGCCAGTTCCATGCTTCGATCATGCTGGCATCAAGGGTCTGTTTGGTTGGTATCCTGAATACCATGCCTGGTATTTATTTTCATGCTTGACAGTTCTCCGATGAGTTCTATTTTTTGTGTGATCATGGTACCCTGAACACTTGAACAGTGAACACCATGCCTGACACTTTTCTTCATGCCTGACAGATGAGCTTTAGTTGGTGTTTGGTTGGAGGGACTAAAGTGGGGCTAAACAATTTAGTCTCTCTCACAAAAATATAAGTTCCTATGGGAGGGACTTATGTTTTTGAGAGTTTAGCCCCTCTCTCCCAAATACCCCCTTATTTTTTGCGCAGCCGGGATATTTGATTGTTCGATTTGCAGCTGCCGCCTGACCATGGTATCCTGAACAGCATACCTGAGATTTTTTTTCATGCCTGACAGATGAGTTCTAGGGCGCGTTTGCTTGCTGCCCTCAGATTCGCGCCTGGCTCAGGCGTCGATCTCAGGCGTCCGATTTCGGTCGCCTGCGGTCGGATCGACCTGCCTGAGCAATGGTCTCCAGGCGAGGGCAGCAACCAAACAGCCCCCTACTTTTTTGCCTGGTCAGGCAGGCGGGATATTTGATTGTTCGATTTGCAGCTGCCGCCTGAGAAGTATGATTAGGCGGTACATAATTTTTGCTAAGGGTCCGTTTTGATTCATTTGGAATAGCAAATGGTAAATGGTAAAAGTTTTGGTGGGAAAAGATTTGGCATGTAGTTGGTGTTTAGATGCATCCTAAAGTTTTACCATTTTAGTACCAGAGAGAGAGAGAGAGAGCACGCGCATGGTCCCAGAGCATTTTTGGCAAAATTTGCTACCCTAGACTAGCAAATGACAAATGCCAAATTGCCAACTTTTGCTACTAGTGTTTAGATCTAAAATGGTAAAAAGTGCTCCAAAATGATAAAACTTTTGCCATTTTGGAGGATCTAAATAGGCCCTAAGTCAAGTGATAATCGGAATAAGATGCAAAATATTTGTTAGAGTGCGCAACCTGGCTCACTTACTGTGGGTCACCCGAATCACATTGGGCTCGCTCCGCCACAGGCTCGACTGAGGCCACAATTTTAGGTCTTAAGACTATACAACCCAAAAGACTTGTCTAATGGATGAGACTATCTTTTAAGTTGTGCTTCCCCACCATCAATTATCAATGTGGGATTGGCAAGAATGCATGGCCCACCAAAAATCTATCTGCTACCTAGCTTTCCATGTGCAAATGACAAATCTATCACATATCTAAAGAGGGGAAACAATTAGGAGAATGCATCAAATTAAACTCCAACTTCATGTCAAAGGCTGTGTTCGTTGTGGGCAGTTGAGAACAAATCTCCTGCGCACGAAAAACAGAGCGGTCTATTAGCGTGTGATTAATTAAGTATTAGGTACTCCCTCCGTTTCATAATGTAAGTCATTCTAGCATTTTCCATATTTATATTGATGTTAATGAATCTAGACATATATATCTATTCAGATTCATTAACACCAATATGAATGTGGGAAATGCTAGAATGACTTATATTGTGAAACGGAGGAAGTATTTTTTTTCGAAAATGGATCAATATGATTTTTTTAAGCAACTTTCGTATATAAACTTTTTGCAAAAAAAACACACCGTTTAGCAGTTTAAAAGTGTGCACGCAGAATATGAGGGAGAAGGGTTGGGAACACCCAGCATCGAAGATGGATGAGACTCCTCTAATATTGTGCAGTTTGCAGTTATGCCACTGACATGTGGGCCATACTAAAGTGGGGCCCACATATCAGTGGCACAACTGCAGACTGTACAAAGTTATCTGATTCCATCGAAGACAATACCTGCTGACCTGTTGCGTGCTTCGTGCGGAAAGGCAGGCCGCGTGACCGGAACTCAGCGAATCAACATCCTAGCTAAGCGTCCGCGGCGTCTTCGCGCGCACAACGCCGAATCTAGCAAGCAGCAGTCGGTGGCTTCGGTGCGATAGCGATGGCCAAATCTAGCGCGACGACGACACTGCAGTGGAGCTTCAGGAAACGACGACAGCGGCAGATGGGACGTCTGGGCTTCACGCGGCGACGTACGACAGCGGAGGTCTGGGCTTTTCTCGCCATGACGACAATGGCGGCGAAGGTGTAGTGGTGCTATGGGCCTCATGCTGCGCACAGGGGTCCTCGCTGGTGAGTTGTGATACAAATTCATTTACACACATATAAACACCAACTTCGGATGGAGCGAAGCGGAGGCCCGTCGCTAGAGGCTTGGGCCGGAGCGAAGCGATACAGAACGTTATCCTTTTAGGGTTTCACCTATATATATACTTCCTGTAAGCCGCTGTTCAGTATTGTAATCTCACATAATATAGTAAAGATCTTTGCTGACTGGCAACCGTGGTTTTTTTCTCTCCTGTTTTAGGAGAGTTTTCCACGTTAAATCTCGTGTCTTCGTGATTGATCTATCGTTCTTTATCATTTATCTGCCAATCGTTCTATTGTTTTTTATCGTTTATCTGCCGATCGTTTCCTAACACTCGCTCCAATGGGTTATCATTAATTTATGTTGCGCGCGTGTGCGTAGAGCTCAGGCTAATCACTTGCCCGGGTCCGTCAGGCCAAGGCCGAGGAGAAGAGCTCTCAGTGTGGCAACCAAACAAGGACTAAGATAAGTCAGGCTAGTTTTAGGTCAGGCAAATTCTTATCAGGGTAATAACCAAACAAGCCGCAAGGCCATTGCTTGGGTTCTCAGATTATTCTGTTCTCGTATCTTCCTCACCATTTTTTTTAGAAAAATTCCCTGCGAATTTCTTTAGTGATGTAAAAACGGAGTCGTCATCCTTCCTGATCCACTTGCGCAAGGAAGCTGACTATACATGCACGGTTACAGACTCTAGTCTATCAATACCGTTACAAATGAAGAAACTGCTGGCCCCCGCGTCGCCCGCGCGACAGACTCTGGTCTATCAATACTGTTACAAATGAAGAAACTGTTGGCCCCCACGTCGCCCGCGCGCGGGCGACTCGGGGAGCGGGCGACTCGGGGGAAAACCTAGCGCCCCCACCGCCACTTTCTCCTCCTCTCTCTCCCCTCGCCGCCACCAGAGTGTGCTACCAGAGTTCCGTGCGGCCAGCCGGGATGGCGGCGGCGAGGCCAAGACTCGATGGCGCCCCGTCTCTGTGCGTGGAAGGCGGGCCGGCGCGCGAAGGAGAGTCCGATGACGTGGGGTGGAGGCAGCGCATCCGACGCAGCCGCGGCCGGATCTGGCTTCCTCGTGGGTGGATCCGACGCCTCCACGCCGGATCTGGCTAGAGCGAGCCGCTCCCGTGCGGTGACGATGTGAGGCGGAGGTGGCGGCGTATGGCGACTCGGCGGCTGGCGGCAGCCGGCGCAGGAGGTCGGCGCGCACGGAAGACGCGGTGGTGACTGGCAGCAGAGGTAGCGGTGGCGAAGGCTAGCGGCGGAGGCCACGGTGGCGGAGGTTACGATGGCGTCCGGCGGCGGGCCTAGTCTCCCCCACCCACCCACCCCCCTACGGCCGGCGGTGGAGGCTTTGGCCTCGACAGCTTGTGCACCGTAGCTGGTCCCGGCTGGCGGTGCACCGATCAGCGGCTCGTGGTCAGCTCTGTGGTGCCGGCGGCGGGCTGTGGCCTCGACGAATGCGGTCTTCGGTGCCTGCGACCTTGCCCAGCAACATCTTCCCTCCTTTGTCCTTCCTCCTCTTTGAGGTGCTCTATAACTGTTGACGGAGCGTGAGGCTCCTCACCGGGAGACCGCGCAGGCCCCCCTTTGCCAGTTCGGCCGGGGGCCCTGGGTGAGATTCTAAGCTCCTAGTCTGTATGTGAAAAGTTCGCGATCGTGGAAACACACAAGACACGGGCGATGTATACAGGTTCGGGCCGCTGAGAAGCGTAATACCCTACTCCTGTGTTTTGGTGGATCTGTGTATGAAGAAGCTACAAAATGCCAGCCAGCCCCCGATTAAGCTCGGATCCTTTTTCTTCTTTTTTCTCTCAGTGGGCAAGGTCCTCCTTTTATATCTCAAGGGGATCCCACATGCACCATCTCTCCCTCTCTTTCTTTTGTGTGGGGACTCATCCTCTCTTCCCTCCAATTTGACTTCTCTTCATTAACGGACGGAGATTTGCATCGCCGTCGTCCGAATGACCTTCTGACGGGACGGCCCATACCTACCTCCACTTCCGCCGGAAGCAGGCGCGACGTGGAAACATGGCTGTCTGCTGATGACATGACCATTGTCAGACCGGTCAGACCGGTCATTCTTGTCCACCACGTGTCAGTTTAACAATCTGCATGTTCGCCCTTCTTCATACAATATCTTGCCTGTAATGGTTAGGATGAAGCCTGGCATATATCTGACCGGAACCAACGTGCCATCTCCAGGAGCTAACACGCCGGCTCCGGCTAGGGACGAGTGCTTGGAGGCTCTCGTCCTGACGGGATGGGGCGAGGCGTGCGTCAGACCGCCTGTCGCCACCTAACCCATGATCTGACCGGTCTGTGACTGGTCACAGACCGGATAAACGAGCGCGCTGCACTGCGTTACATGCGGCGTAACGCGCTCGTCCAAACCGCAATAAATGCGGTTAGGTGAGCGCCGTACCTAACCCATACACGCGGCGCAAAATCCACAAGGGGTCGGGGCGCCCCAGCCCTCGGGGCCGAGGCGGAAGCGGCCCAACCCCCTCGGGGAGACAAAGAGGAGGGCGAACACATCACCCTCGGGCCCGACGCCCCCTGTAACGCCCCGATTTTCGTTCGGGATTAAAAATCATTAAATAATGCATTTTCTAGAAATTAAATAAAAGTTAAATCAATTTATCCAAGTGAAATAATGGGAGAATTAAAATTTTCCCTTAAAAATCATTGGCCGGGAATATTTTGCAATATTCTTTGTGCCCTAAAATACTCTCCGGAATTTTCCGTGAATTTTCGGAGCTCGAGAAATAGTTTTAAAGTCACAAAGATCATTTAACCAATTAAATAAAAAGAAAACAAATTTAATTCTCCTTTCTTCCCCTTCCTCCCTTTCGGGCTCGGCCCAAATTCCTCCCCCTCCTTCCTTCTCTCCTCGGGCCGCCGGCCCAGCGCGCCTCCCCTCCCCAAGTCTGCTTTGCGTCCCTGCGCGCCTCCTCCCTCCCCTCAGGCCGACAAGTGGGGCCGTGGGACCCGCTTGTCAGACCCTTCCTCTACCTCCAGCCTCCCTCATCCAAACCGCTGTGCCGCCATTGCCGCCCACGTCGCCCACGATTCCGGCCTCTTCCGCTCGCGCCCTCGCGCCCAAACCGCATGAAATCGGTTCCCATCCACCTCCTCTACACTCTCCCCATGTTTCCCCCAAAAATTGTGCCGGGATCGAGCTCCACTTCGCCCACGATGTCACCCACGTCGCGGGTCATTGCCGCCCCAAATCCGCCACGCCCGGCAACGATTTTCCCTCCCCGAGCTTATAAAATCCATCCCCGGGCTCCCTTCTCTCGTTTCCCCTCCTCGCCGGCGCTTCCCTCGCCTTCTCCCGCTCTCCCCACGCCGCTCCCGCGCGCCGCCGCTCTCTGGCGAGCTCCGGTCGCCTCTAGCCGCCGCTCTCGCCATCTCCGCGCAGCGCCGTCGCCACCATCGGCATCGCCGTCCCACGCTTCACCCCGGCATCCGTTTCCCTTCCCTCCTCCACCCCCGGAACCACTTCTTCACCGTGCACCCGAGGCCGCCGACCCATTCGTCGCCTCCAGCCGCACCTCGTCGCTGCTAGCGCCACCGCCGCGCCGCGCAACCCATGCCGTCGGCATCACCACTCCACGCCGCACGTCGTCCACCGCTACACTCCCCCAATCCACCACCGGGCTGCCACCTCCACTGCCAACCCGAGCCGCCATTGCCTTTGTGAGCGCCGGCTGCCGCCTCCCGTCGCTAGAACCGCCGCAGCACTGCTCCGTCGCCACCGCCGGCTTCGTCGCCACAAGCCCAAGCTCGGCCACCGTTTTTCTCTCCCTCGCCACCACCGAAACCACCTTCCCACCACACACCCGAGCCACCACATCCATTCACCGTTTCCGGCCGGCAATCATCACCGCCATAGCCGCGGTCGCCGCTTGCCGTCACCTTTGTCGGCTTCGTCGTCGTGTGTTGCACCTCGTCTGCCTCCTCGCCCTCGCCATCCACCGCCGTGCGTCCCTCCGCGTCGTCGACCCAAGGAGCGCCGCCGCCTCCCTCCGCGGCCGCTCCCTCCGTCGCCGCGCCTCTCGGTGAGCCGCCTCCCTCCTCCTTTTCCTCTTTGCCGGCCGCCTCCCGTGCCAGCGCCGCGTTGCGCCGCCGCCGCCGCCGGTTGTCCGGCCGTCTGCGCGCCGCCGCCCTCTGTGGTCGGTCGGGCCAGCCCTGGCTGTGCCCGTGCCCTGCCACCACTCCCCTCAGCTGCCCGATCGGCTTGGCCCGATCTGGGCCGTCCATCCCGTGGACCGGCGGTGGACCGTCCTTGTGGTCCCGGTCCACGGTGCACCGAGCTCCTTGACCCGCTGACGTGTGGGGCCCGCGTGTCGGCGCCGGCTGCCCCTTGCTGACGTCAGCGAGATCCTTTTTCCTTTGTAAAAATAATTAATAATTGCGCAATAAATCGAGTTTAATTATAGAAATTCATTTAAATGGCTCAAAACTTCTAAAATTCATATCTAATTCATTCGAACTCCGAATTGAGCCATTCAACTTGCAAAATTCATCTAAAATTGAGCTCTACATGTTTGTTTAGTTTTTATGTACTGTTTCCTTGGTTTTTATTAGAGTTTTTCCTCGTTTTGCGTGCCAGCGTGTAGTTTCCGTCGTTTCGGAAGTCCGCGGTCGCGAGGAAAAGAGTTTAGAAGATCCAAGTGAAGAAGCAAGGCAAGTCACACATTCCCCTTGAGCATGTTGATCCCAATTTATAAATGTTTTACCGTTTGCAAATAAACATGCATGTCTTGCTAATTACATGGGAATAGGGTTTACCTATCTGCTCGCTTGTGCCATGTTTACTTGATATCTGTCCTTTGTCAACCTTGGGTGATAAATCGACTAGCTTGTGTTACTTATGTGACCTAGCTAGAACTATATGCTTAGCCATGCTTAATTACCACTAGCTCAGTTGATGGGATAATTACAGTTTTAGACCTTTCTAGTATCTTGTTGAGCTGCGTGCTCGAAACACCTGGCCATGTTTTATGGTCGTAATTATCCAACTAAAATGCGACTGAATGGTGGGCTGTGGGTGCATGGTTTTGTGAGTCGCACCCATGGCAATTAAGGACCGGTTCACGGGAAACCCTGGAAGACTTACAGCGCTTGCCACAAGCGAGAATGGGTAACTGCTTGATCTGAAGTATAGCTCGACCCTTTCCTAGGCACCGGTGGCGAGGGTGGGCGTGATGGAGTTGGGTCGGCCGGGGTGTCCGGTTGTCCAGCTGCCGGATTCACCGCGGCGCAAGAGGGGACCGCCCACTGCCTTTTGAGGGGTGGGGGTGAAACCTTAGCGTGGTGTGGATGGTTAGGGGAGGGTTATGCGAAGGGTCTCGTCACAATCACTCGACATGGTGACGTGTGCATCATGGGCACATGATGACGCGGTGACATGTCGGTGGGTTGTGTCTTGTGGGTACAGTTGTGCACCTCTGGCCAGAGTAAAACTATTCGAATAGCCGTGCCCGCGGTTATGGGCGATCGACCAGATTCACCGTGATTAGTCTCACCCCTAATAAATCGACCCAATGCACTGTAGTACAGGTGGGTTGGTTGGGCCTGTTCAACGTGGTGTAGCGTTGATCAGTGGAGATCTAATTTACTTTAATTACTCAACAGTTTTACTGTTTTGCTCAATAAAATGTTTTACAACCGCCTTTATGCAAATAGCCACAAACCATCCTTGGATCCCCTTGCACGTCTGCATCGTTGGTGTGGCTTGCTGAGTACGGTGGTTGTACTCAATCTTGCTATTATTCCCCCTTTTTCAGAAGCGTAGTGCTTCTGAGCTGAAGACGAAGTTAGAGGACCAAGGCTCAGACCCCAGTTGAGTTTTGCCTGTGGAGTGGAGCTGAAGCCCCGCTAGGATCGCCTTTTTCCGCTGCTGCTGCTTTTGTTTCGGTGTGAGGACTAAGTGCCTCTTCTGTAAGTATTTTACGCTTTATTTACGTTTGGAACTGTTTATTACTTGTCGTTTTGTGTACCCTGGCTGGTCCTGGACAGGGATTTAATACACAAAATAGTCTGGAAATTTGGGCTAAATTTCTGGGCGTGACAAAGTGGTATCAGAGCCAACTTGACTGTAGGTTGAGCCAAACGGTCAAACCCTAAGGACAAGCTTTCTGAAAACCCTATTTGAAAAATGTCTCCTCTCGCCCTTCGGCATTTCTTTGTCAAACGGTTTTTCAAAATTCTCCTCCCAATCTCTCCAATTCTTTTAGTTGTCAAACCTAGAGGACCAGCTGTCAGCTTCATGTCTGTTCGGAAGTCAAGTCAATTCGAGCCTCAAGCTTCGTGCAAGGAGCGAGAAGATCAGTTCAGAGTCGTCGTTCTGCGAAGATCAAGTGGAGTTTTCCCGAAGTTGACCTAAACCCAATCTTTCCCAGAAGAGTAGTTCCGTTAGCTTTCTAGATCGTGTGTTGTTTGCTTGTGTGTAGGGGTATGGTTTGCATCATTGGTGGGGATGCGACCATACTAGGTTGTTTGCTTAAGCAACTTGAACAATAAAAGTGTAGTCACAACAGATCAGTAGGCAAGTGGTTTAGTACCTTATCTTTAGCGACCCCTCTCTTCCACCTCTCTTCCGTCCTAGCAGCAGATGGTCAGTGTCAGAGATAAGATCAATTAAAGCCACAGATCAATGGTTTAGTTGAAAGCTGCAAGGTGCCCCAACGCCAGATGAACCCTGCTCATGATCAACTTTTGGTGTCCAAGATCAGAAGATGGGTGTATCGATGTGGGAGATGCAGGTTCGACACCTGGTCAAATGTAGCGGAAATAACTCCAGCAGTAGTGTGTTGCGGTCAGAGCCATTGGATCAGTTCAAGGCAGCCAGCTACAAGCTAAATCAGAGCACCTCTCTCTGGGCAGATTTTGGTTAGCCAATGTCAGATGATGGATGTGTCAGATGTTGATACAGCAACCGTAGAGTCCAATGCAGCAGATGCAACACCAGTGTCTCCAACAACATGTACAAGCCTAGATGCAAGCTGGAATTAGGATCAGAGCCAAAGCCAATTTGTTTTCAAAGAGGAAGCACCCACAACCTCAGATAGTACGCCACCAAGTCCTCAGCAAAGCAGCACAGCTAAGCCACCACCAATCCCAGGAGTAACATATGCTACCTATAGTGGTTATGGTTTTCAAGAGCAGTTTTTGCAAAGTGTCCAACTATCCATGGAAGATGTACGACAGGGCACCTCTCAGAGGGTTGTTCCACAGTAAGGCGTCAGCGTCATCACATCAAGAGCTTTGTTAGCGACACCCCAACTCCTCGAGTTGTGTCAGTTCCAATGCAGAGTCGGTTAGTTCAGTTTTTGCAACTCGACACCGAAGTCAAGATAGAAGCAGGACAGTCATGCCAGTAGTTAGAACTTATGGGAAAGTTAGTCAAGAGTCAGTGTGTTCATGAGCTAAATGAGAGTCACTTTTATGTGGAATCTCCCATCAGCAACTGAGGATTAAGTTCCAAATCTTGCTGGGATGAAAGTGCGCCGTCATTACTCTATTTTGATGAATCGGTGAAGTTTCAGTTTTCAAAGTGAGGGCCTTTGTAAGCAAGAGAAGTGTTGGTTATTTTTCAAGGACAATAGTCCAATTGTTCCTAGTCAGGAGAAAGTAAGACTACTCCATGTAAGGGGGGTAGGTCTCGGAGATGAGTTTTGGCTCACTTCGTCGCTGTTTTAGTTGAAGGTTCAACCCAGTGCAACAATCCGGGTAGTACTTGAAGAAGCCAGTTGCAAGGTGTCAGCAGAGTCACCCCAATCTCAGGTCGACAGGTTCGATTCTAAGGTACACCTGTGAAGCATGTCAACAGTTTAGCTTAGAAAAGCAACAGCGAGGACAGTTGTAGTACAGACGAAAGGCAGGTCAAGCAGGTTTTCCTGGAATTACTTGTCATTTGAATTGGGACCAGTCGAAGCGGACATAGGGTAAATGATTTACAAATGCCAGATTCAATTTTCATCCTCTTATAGCCAGCGTGGTGAATTCTCAGGTTACCAAAATTGCCAACCTCAACAGTTCAGTCCAAGATAAGTAAGTTTCAGGAGCATCCGCAGTCCTAGTCTGGGTCAGTTCAAGCAGAACCAGTCGGTCCAGTTTTGGCAAAGCAAAGGAACAGAAAGGTCGAATCCAGCCAGTTCAATCGTGCAGGTTTGATCAACCAGTCAATCAATCAGTTCGAAGCAGGATGTGGCAGTTCAATGTGCAGATCAGTCAGACCGCCGACCAGCACCAGCTTTCTTTCTAGCCATCCCAGAATCTCGGGACGAGATTCCTGTAAGGGGGGTAGATTTGTAACGCCCCGATTTTCGTTCGGGATTAAAAATCATTAAATAATGCATTTTCTAGAAATTAAATAAAAGTTAAATCAATTTATCCAAGTGAAATAATGGGAGAATTAAAATTTTCCCTTAAAAATCATTGGCCGGGAATATTTTGCAATATTCTTTGTGCCCTAAAATACTCTCCGGAATTTTCCGTGAATTTTCGGAGCTCGAGAAATAGTTTTAAAGTCACAAAGATCATTTAACCAATTAAATAAAAAGAAAACAAATTTAATTCTCCTTTCTTCCCCTTCCTCCCTTTCGGGCTCGGCCCAAATTCCTCCCCCTCCTTCCTTCTCTCCTCGGGCCGCCGGCCCAGCGCGCCTCCCCTCCCCAAGTCTGCTTTGCGTCCCTGCGCGCCTCCTCCCTCCCCTCAGGCCGACAAGTGGGGCCGTGGGACCCGCTTGTCAGACCCTTCCTCTACCTCCAGCCTCCCTCATCCAAACCGCTGTGCCGCCATTGCCGCCCACGTCGCCCACGATTCCGGCCTCTTCCGCTCGCGCCCTCGCGCCCAAACCGCATGAAATCGGTTCCCATCCACCTCCTCTACACTCTCCCCATGTTTCCCCCAAAAATTGTGCCGGGATCGAGCTCCACTTCGCCCACGATGTCACCCACGTCGCGGGTCATTGCCGCCCCAAATCCGCCACGCCCGGCAACGATTTTCCCTCCCCGAGCTTATAAAATCCATCCCCGGGCTCCCTTCTCTCGTTTCCCCTCCTCGCCGGCGCTTCCCTCGCCTTCTCCCGCTCTCCCCACGCCGCTCCCGCGCGCCGCCGCTCTCTGGCGAGCTCCGGTCGCCTCTAGCCGCCGCTCTCGCCATCTCCGCGCAGCGCCGTCGCCACCATCGGCATCGCCGTCCCACGCTTCACCCCGGCATCCGTTTCCCTTCCCTCCTCCACCCCCGGAACCACTTCTTCACCGTGCACCCGAGGCCGCCGACCCATTCGTCGCCTCCAGCCGCACCTCGTCGCTGCTAGCGCCACCGCCGCGCCGCGCAACCCATGCCGTCGGCATCACCACTCCACGCCGCACGTCGTCCACCGCTACACTCCCCCAATCCACCACCGGGCTGCCACCTCCACTGCCAACCCGAGCCGCCATTGCCTTTGTGAGCGCCGGCTGCCGCCTCCCGTCGCTAGAACCGCCGCAGCACTGCTCCGTCGCCACCGCCGGCTTCGTCGCCACAAGCCCAAGCTCGGCCACCGTTTTTCTCTCCCTCGCCACCACCGAAACCACCTTCCCACCACACACCCGAGCCACCACATCCATTCACCGTTTCCGGCCGGCAATCATCACCGCCATAGCCGCGGTCGCCGCTTGCCGTCACCTTTGTCGGCTTCGTCGTCGTGTGTTGCACCTCGTCTGCCTCCTCGCCCTCGCCATCCACCGCCGTGCGTCCCTCCGCGTCGTCGACCCAAGGAGCGCCGCCGCCTCCCTCCGCGGCCGCTCCCTCCGTCGCCGCGCCTCTCGGTGAGCCGCCTCCCTCCTCCTTTTCCTCTTTGCCGGCCGCCTCCCGTGCCAGCGCCGCGTTGCGCCGCCGCCGCCGCCGGTTGTCCGGCCGTCTGCGCGCCGCCGCCCTCTGTGGTCGGTCGGGCCAGCCCTGGCTGTGCCCGTGCCCTGCCACCACTCCCCTCAGCTGCCCGATCGGCTTGGCCCGATCTGGGCCGTCCATCCCGTGGACCGGCGGTGGACCGTCCTTGTGGTCCCGGTCCACGGTGCACCGAGCTCCTTGACCCGCTGACGTGTGGGGCCCGCGTGTCGGCGCCGGCTGCCCCTTGCTGACGTCAGCGAGATCCTTTTTCCTTTGTAAAAATAATTAATAATTGCGCAATAAATCGAGTTTAATTATAGAAATTCATTTAAATGGCTCAAAACTTCTAAAATTCATATCTAATTCATTCGAACTCCGAATTGAGCCATTCAACTTGCAAAATTCATCTAAAATTGAGCTCTACATGTTTGTTTAGTTTTTATGTACTGTTTCCTTGGTTTTTATTAGAGTTTTTCCTCGTTTTGCGTGCCAGCGTGTAGTTTCCGTCGTTTCGGAAGTCCGCGGTCGCGAGGAAAAGAGTTTAGAAGATCCAAGTGAAGAAGCAAGGCAAGTCACACATTCCCCTTGAGCATGTTGATCCCAATTTATAAATGTTTTACCGTTTGCAAATAAACATGCATGTCTTGCTAATTACATGGGAATAGGGTTTACCTATCTGCTCGCTTGTGCCATGTTTACTTGATATCTGTCCTTTGTCAACCTTGGGTGATAAATCGACTAGCTTGTGTTACTTATGTGACCTAGCTAGAACTATATGCTTAGCCATGCTTAATTACCACTAGCTCAGTTGATGGGATAATTACAGTTTTAGACCTTTCTAGTATCTTGTTGAGCTGCGTGCTCGAAACACCTGGCCATGTTTTATGGTCGTAATTATCCAACTAAAATGCGACTGAATGGTGGGCTGTGGGTGCATGGTTTTGTGAGTCGCACCCATGGCAATTAAGGACCGGTTCACGGGAAACCCTGGAAGACTTACAGCGCTTGCCACAAGCGGGAATGGGTAACTGCTTGATCTGAAGTATAGCTCGACCCTTTCCTAGGCACCGGTGGCGAGGGTGGGCGTGATGGAGTTGGGTCGGCCGGGGTGTCCGGTTGTCCAGCTGCCGGATTCACCGCGGCGCAAGAGGGGACCGCCCACTGCCTTTTGAGGGGTGGGGGTGAAACCTTAGCGTGGTGTGGATGGTTAGGGGAGGGTTATGCGAAGGGTCTCGTCACAATCACTCGACATGGTGACGTGTGCATCATGGGCACATGATGACGCGGTGACATGTCGGTGGGTTGTGTCTTGTGGGTACAGTTGTGCACCTCTGGCCAGAGTAAAACTATTCGAATAGCCGTGCCCGCGGTTATGGGCGATCGACCAGATTCACCGTGATTAGTCTCACCCCTAATAAATCGACCCAATGCACTGTAGTACAGGTGGGTTGGTTGGGCCTGTTCAACGTGGTGTAGCGTTGATCAGTGGAGATCTAATTTACTTTAATTACTCAACAGTTTTACTGTTTTGCTCAATAAAATGTTTTACAACCGCCTTTATGCAAATAGCCACAAACCATCCTTGGATCCCCTTGCACGTCTGCATCGTTGGTGTGGCTTGCTGAGTACGGTGGTTGTACTCAATCTTGCTATTATTCCCCCTTTTTCAGAAGCGTAGTGCTTCTGAGCTGAAGACGAAGTTAGAGGACCAAGGCTCAGACCCCAGTTGAGTTTTGCCTGTGGAGTGGAGCTGAAGCCCCGCTAGGATCGCCTTTTTCCGCTGCTGCTGCTTTTGTTTCGGTGTGAGGACTAAGTGCCTCTTCTGTAAGTATTTTACGCTTTATTTACGTTTGGAACTGTTTATTACTTGTCGTTTTGTGTACCCTGGCTGGTCCTGGACAGGGATTTAATACACAAAATAGTCTGGAAATTTGGGCTAAATTTCTGGGCGTGACACCCCCCGAGGGTGCCAGGCCACGTGGGCGATTGTGTCTGCCTCAAGCCTCTAGTCATGATACTCCCGGTCCCATGTCACCGACAACTGTGATGTCTCTCTAGTCACCGATCCTTGCGCTGCTCCTTGCCCTGACCAGCTAGGCTTTCATCCATCATCTAGGTGTTGCTCGTGCCTCACCTCTCTCTGGATCTCTTTTAGGCATGCTCCTTGCTTGATGGCTTAGGTCTTTGTTGTTAGAACTGATGGCTCTCTTTTGGCTGGCTTAGCATCTGATCTTAAGCACTTCCCTGCTGTCGCAGTTGTTGGAATTCCATCCGTAGGGTCCCCCCATCTGCCACTTCTCTCTTGTCTAGCTCCCTGTTCGTCTCCTCTCTTTACCTTGGCATGTCCTCAACCACATTGTTCAGCGGCCCTTCCTCCTTTGAGGCTTCCTTCCCTGAAAGGACCTTGGAGGTCATGGAACTTGCAAGCAATTGTTATAGTCGGATTGAAGAAGACTCGATACGGGCGGCCTATGGCCGCAACCTTCAGTGGCCCTCCCTCTTCTGGGGCTTCCTTCCCACAAATTGCGTCAGCAAGCACTGATCCAAGCAGCAACAAGTTTAAGTTGAATTCTTGATGGCTGATGCGGGTGGTTTTTGACTTCCACAGTCTTTTGGTCGCTGTTAAACCAAGCTGACCTTGTGGCAGAAAGGCCCTTCAGTGAGGAGTACTGGCGTTTCCAAGTCTGCATAAGAAAATGTTTGTTGATGAGCTTAGGTGATAGCTTTAGGTTGCTCTGGTTTTTGGTTGGGTTTTTTGCAGGTGCCTAACATCAATTGTTGTCTCTTTGGGAAGGTGGTGGCCTCTCTTTTGTATTCTTTATATCTCCTCCCCTTTTTCTGTTTAATCTGTAATGGCTTGCCGCTGGTATAGCCCAATCTCTGTAACTCAGAACTATCTTTCTTTGGCAATGAAAGATTCAGGTGAGGAATCTCTCCCCTCCGGTGATTAATCAAATAAAAATACCGTTACAAATCGGGGTTGAAGTAATATTCTTGCTATGTATCAGCATCTTAACCCCCTTCATAATACGTTTGATTAGTTGTTCTGTTGTTGATTCCTCTTGATTGAACTGTCACGCCCTGAAGTTTTCCCCCCTTTGCTTGCTTTAAAAATTGGCTAAATAAATCGTCCGAAGAAATTATCTTAATTAACCTAGAGCTAATTCCCTAATTAATAAATGCAAATAATAATCGGAATCGGCATGTGGAATTTTTCTTGGATTCTACATGTCAAATAATGCTAACAGGATTTTTAGTGGAATTTTCAGAGCCTTGGAAATAATTTTTACCAATTAAAAATCACCAAAGTGCAATTTTTAATCCCAGGAAAATCCTTTCTTCTTTTTGTTTTTCCTTTTTCCTCCTTTTTCCTCTTCTTGGGCCGTCGGCCCAGTCCACCCGTCGCCCGCGCTCGGCCTCCCCTTGTGGGCCGGCCCGTTCCCCTTTCCCCTCCCCGAAGTTCTCCCTCCCTCCCTCTCTCCTTCGGGCGCCGACAGGTGGGGCCCACCTGTCGGTCGTCTTCCTCCTCTAGCCGGTTGGAGCCGAGCCCCAACCGCCGGCGCCCCACCTCCCCACGCCGCCCGCCTTCTCCGTCCCTCTCCGCGCCCGCACCTCGCGCCCACGTCGCCGCTCTCCCCCCCCCCCACATCTCCCGCGCGCGCGCGCCCGCAAGTGGTGGGGGATTTGAATCCCTCTCTCTCTCTCTCTCTTCCTCCCCACTCCCCCACATCGCCGGCCAAATCGGCCACCTCCCCGGCCACGTCCGCCCCCTCCCGCACCTATAAATCGCTCCCCGCGTCTTCCTCTCTCGTTTTTCGCACTCGCCGCGCCCTCCCGTGCTTCCTATCGTCGCCGCGCCGCTCGCCCCTTGCGCCGCCGCCTACCGCCGTCTCCGGCCACGCGCCGCCGCCACTATAGCCACCGCCGCGCCACGCAGTCGCCGCCGTCGCGCTCACCGAGCCCGCCCGCACCTCGGCCGCCGCTTCATTGCCGCGAATCACCGCCGGAGCCCTTTTCTCCTCGCGCGCCGGTGAGACCCTCTCTCCCCTCCGTCTCCGGCCGGCAATTCAAGCCGCCATGGTCGCCTTCCCTTCCCTAACCCCTCTATGCTCTCTCCTAGGGTGCCGCCGCCGCCCGTTCGCGCCTCGGCATCACCGGTCGTCGCCGCCGTTTTCTTCCTTCGCGCCGGCCGCCGTGTTCGCCGGTGAGGAATCCCCTCTCCTCCTCCTTCCTTCCCTCCCTCCCATGAGCGCCGCCGCCCTCCGCGCGTGTGCCGTCATCTTCGGCCGCCGCCGCCGCCTTCGCACTGGCCGCCGCCGTCTCCCGCGCCGCCGGTCACCGCCGGTGACCGCGCGTGTCGCCGCCGGTCGCCATGGCCGCCGGTCGGCTTTGAGGCCGAGCCGAGCCCGGCCGGCGCCTCCCTCGCCTCCCCTTTGAGCCACCGCCTGGTGGGGCCCACCTGCCAGCCGCCCCCTCCCTCTCCCCTTGTGCCGCTGCCAGTGGGGCCCGCATGTCGGCGCCGCCCCCCCCCCCTTGGATGACGTCAGCCCTGGGGCAATATTGCGCAATAATTAATTAAGGACTTTTCTTTATTAGTAAAAACACAGTTTATCTTCTAAAATTCATAAGTAATTCATCCGAGCTCCGTTTAAGTCCATTCAAGTCTCAGTAAATCAAGAAAAATGCAAAGAATCCATTAAAAATAGTTTTGTTTCCTGCTTCAGTAGTCTTATAGCCTGTTTTGCTTGTGTGCTTTGTTTGTCGCGTAGATTTCGGCCGTTTCGTCGATCCGCAGTTTCTCGAAGACGTTGCTGTGATCTCATCAGTGCGAGAGCAAGGCAAGTCATGCAATACGTTTGATCATATTGTACCCAATTTACAAATATCCCGCATTTCTATTAAATGTTGCATCCTTTTACAATGTCATGTGGGATGGGTCCTAATACTCAGCCATTTATTGTTTACCTTATGCCATTGATAACTTGGGTATCAAAATGACTAGATGTTGGTTTAGGAAATGCTTAGCCATGCTTAGTTCAACTAGCACACAAATGGGGATCACCTTATTACATAGACTTTGTCTATTGGTATAGCTTTAGATTGGTGCCACCGCAATGGTGTTAGTTAATTAAAATACACTGAATGGTGGGCTGTGGGTGCATGGTTATGCTGGTCGCACCCATGGCAGTTAAGGACCGGTTCACGGGAAACCCTGGGAGACTTACCGTGCTTACCACAAGCGGGAGTGGGTAACTGCTTGATCTGAAGTATAGCTCGACCCTTTCCTAGGCACCGGTGGCGAGGGTGGGCGTGATGGAGTTGGGTCGGCCGGGGTGTCCGGTTGTCCAGCTGCCGGATTCACCGCGGCGCAAGAGGGGACCGCCCACTGCCTTTTGAGGGGTGGGGGTGAAACCTTAGCGTGGTGTGGATGGTTAGGGGAGGGTTATGTGGAGGGTCTTGTCACGATTTCCCCCTTTGCAGTATCATGGTGATACTTCGGGGCATGGCGACATGTGTGGAATCGTGTCTTGTGGGTACAGTTGTACACCTCTGGCCAGAGTAAAACTATTCGAATAGCCGTGCCCGCGGTTATGGGCGATCAACCAGATTCACCGTGATTAGTCTCACCCCTAGTTTAGCTTAATGAACTGGTGTAGTTCAGGTGGTTGGTTGGGCCTGTTGCAACGTGGTGTAGCGTTGGACAGTGTTTGGTTAATATTGATTAATTACTACAACTGTTTTACTGCCTTCAACTACTGCTTTTAAATGCTAGCTTTATGCAAAAGAACCTCTAGCCTCCTTTGGTTATATCCTGCATCATACCTCCTCTTCCGGTATGACTTGCTGAGTACAGTGGGTAGTACTCAGTCTTGCTCTCTTTTCCCCCACACCAGAGCTGAAGATCTTCCTAGTTGGAGCTGTTTTGTCAAAGTTGGTTTCGTCGCTGCCGTCAAGGATTGCCTGTGGAGTGGAGTCGCCCGCTGCTGAAGTCAAGCTTCCCGGTTTAGCTCGCTTTTATCTTTTCCGCTGCATTTGTAATCTTTTCTATTTTTGTAAGACGTGGATCTGTATGTCAACAATTATCGTTTGTGTACCCTGGCTGGTCCTGGACAGGGATTTAATGCACATTCAGCTTAGAAATTCTGGTTCGAGAATTTCTGGGCGTGACACGGGCTCCGAAACTACACGCGAAACGGGACAACTCAACAAACTGCGAAAATAAAGCCCTATTAATGACCTCTAAGCGTGCCATTAGATAGATCTCGAGATTTGAGGAATTTTGGAAGTTGAACGGAGTCAAACGGATTTACGGTTGGGAAGATATTGAATTTCTAAGATTATTGGATTTTTGGTCTAAAGGAAAAGGATTTAATTAAATCCTTTTTGGAAAAGAAAAAGAAAAGAAAAGGAAAGAGGGAGGGATTATAGACTTTTCCTCGGGCGGCTAGGGCGCGGCCCAAGGGAAAAGGAGCGGACCGGCCGAGCTAAATGGGCCGGCCGGCCCAAGGCGGCCCAAGTGCGCGCGTGCGGGAGGGGAGGAGAGAGAGGGCCGGTGGACCGGGCTCACCGTGCGCGGTCCCGGGTGGGACCCGCTTGTCAGCGGCTCGGCTCACCGTGCGGAGGGAGCACGCGGCGCACGCGCGCGGGCGGGGGAGGGACGTGGTGCACGCGCGCGGTCTGCGGAGGAACGGATGCGGCGGGCCCACGCGCAGCCTCACGGCTCGCGGTGGAACGCGCGCACGGGAGGGGCTGACCGGGGTCGGCCCGTCCCGACCTCGGCTGAGCTGGCGCCGACGTGGCGCCTACGTGGCTGCCACGTGGGCTGGCGGGAGGTAGACGACGACGCCGGCCGGAACGGACGGCGGACAACAGCGGCGAGCGGCGGAGCGAACCACGGCGATACCGGCGAAAGCGAGCACGCCGGGTGGTTGCACGAGACGAGGGGAGACGAGCCAACGGCTCGGATTCGCCGGAGGAAGCTTGACGGCGGCGAATCGCGGCGGCGACAACCGGCGGGGAGGGAAGAGGGAAACGGCGACGAGGCCACGAGGGGCCGATTCCCGGCGGTGAGAGCATCCACGCGGCCACGGGAATCCGATGCTAGCGTCGGATTGGGCGGAGCTACGCCGATCGAGGCTGGCGACGTGCGGGTGCTACGGAGCTCGAGCGGCGACGGTGGCGAGCACACGGCGAGCGACGGCAATGGTTGGGGCGGCGCCGGCTAGCTACGGGGAGTCTACTCGTGCTACCACCGAAGACTAAGGGGGGAGATGGAGCGAGGAGGAAGAACGGAGAGGGGCACTACCGTGCGGGTCGGGGCGCTGTGACGAGAGGCCGATGGCGCGGGAGTAATCTCTCCGGCCTCGGGCCGGAGAAGAGGAAGGAGAGGGCGCGGCCGAAGTTCCCTTCCGCGTCCTAGTGCGCACCGGCTCCTCCGGCACACACGCGACGGCTGCGGTCGGCGAGAAGGACGGCAATGGCGCGGGCGAGAAACAGGGAAGATTGGGAGGGGAAAAGGGGAAGGGAGGGCGCCTGGGTTTATAGGGGGCGGCAATGTCGGTTTGGAAACCGACTTTGGCGGTCAAGGCGCGAGCTGGCGCTCCGGCTAGCGGCCAAAACGGCGACAGGAGGGAGGGAGGATGACGCCGGCGGGAGGAAAAGGGGAAAAAGGAGGGGGAGAAAGGGGCTTGCCCCCTTGCCGATTTGGGAAAAAGGAGGAGGGGAGCGGGGGCGTCGCGGCAGAGGGAGGAGGGAGGCTCTGCCTCCGTCCCTTGGAGGCTAGCGCGGGAGTGGCGGGGCCGGGGCGATGACGACGGCGATGACGGCGGGGCGGTTTGGAGCGGCGCGACGACACGGGCGACAGACGCGGGCTGGCGCAGCAGAGGGTGACGGCGGCGGCGACCGGGCGGTCGGCCACTCGGCACGCGCGCGCGGGATACAACGGGAGGGCGCGGCGGATGGAGCGGCGCGGCTCGGGCACGCGCGCTGGCTGCGGGGCCGAGCGGCTGCAGGCGCGGCAGGGCAGCGGGGCCGGGCGGCAACCACGCGGCGCGGGCGAGGACCACGCGGGCGCGCGCGCGAACAACGGCGCGCGAGGGCCGGCTTTGCGGGGGGGGAGGGCTTGCCAGGGATGGGGAGAAGGAGAGCGAGGGAGGGGGGGCGCTCGGCGCGGCGCTCGCGCACGCGCGGGCGGAGCGAGGGGAAAGGAAGGGGGGCGCTCGGCGCGGCGGCAGCGGAGGGGGAGTGCGCCGGGGGAGGGGAGAGGGCGAGAGAGGGAGAGGGAGAGCGGGAGCGCGCCGGGGGAGGGGAGAAGGTGGGCCGAGCGAAATTCGGCCCATCGACCCCGGGGGAGTCAAAATAGACTTTTACGGAGGAATTTGATTTGGAAGGATTTGGATTCGGAATTGAACTCGACGATAGATCGGGGATTTGAGATCTTGAGATGGCACGGACACTAGACGACAAGCGAAGAAACAAATTTCGCAATTAGGGTTTTTAGGAATTAATTTTCCCGCTAGGCGCCACGACGGAACGGGCGCTACAGTCCATGTGTACTTGCTAGAAAGATTATAGGGTCTGATTTTATATGTTTTTGGTCCCACGCTAAAATTCTTCCTCGGTAGTCGGGACTCTGTAAAACAGGCCACATATTTCATCCAGCCCGACTCTGATTTAGGCATTGGGTCTTGTAATGATCAGGTCGTGGACTAAATCCAAGAGATAGACGCCTTAAGTCTAACCCTATAGCGTCCCTAATCATATTTATTCAGTAGTCATTATCGTTTAGAGTTGGGTTTTGCTTAGTTATTTCTGTCATCGTAGTTTCGTCGCTAGTTCAGTTTGTGCAACCCCAACTTCGAATGCTTAATCATAATATGCTAATTCAGTTGTTGTCTACCTTGTTTTTTATTGTGTTCATCGATTCGCATGCAGGGATTAACCTTCTTGGTGAGATTAACCGGGCAGCGCACGGTTTATAACATGAGGAGACGGTTGCCTGGTTGATAACCTGAGTAGACGTGGTGTTGCGATTGCAGGATTCAGATTGTGTCAATCGGAAACCGGATCATGTCTCTCAAGTTTCCACCAAAGCGAGAGCTATCAGTACCTATCAAATCATATGACCTAGTTGCTCTCATCAGACGGTCCAAGGATCTGTTTGATTTGGTGCCAAATTTTTACCTATGTGTTAAAATCTTTACAAGTTTTAACATTATCAAATTTAATTCAGTATAGAGACTAGTGTGGATAAAAGTGGGTACCAGATCAAATATTTACTTTATACTATAAAATTCATCACCATTTAATATGATAAAAATAAAAAATAATTTCCATCCAAACAAAGCCCCCAAAGCCGAAACAGCTAGACTTCCCCTCCGACCCTGTAGAGGCGGAACAAATTTTTACAATTTGGTCCTTTTTGAAAACTTATTTTACAAATAGACCCCTGGGAAAACTTAAACCGGAAATAGTCCTTTTTGGGGCGCCAGAGTGGCTGGCGCCGTACCCCAACATGGCGGCGCCAGCCACACTGGCGCCGTGCCCGTGCCACCGTGGCACTAGGGTTGTCGTGGAGGTGCTGACTGGGCAGAAAGGGGGCGCCAGCGACATTGGCGCCGCTCCTCGTACCACGGCGCCAGTATAGCTGGCGCGCCCCTCCTCTGTGCCTTAAACCCCGTGGGCCCCACCACCTTTCTCCTCCCCACTCCCATTTTCACCATTCCCAGCCCGAGCAGCGAGCTGCTGTTCTTCTCCCTCTCTCTCCCCCTCACCTCTCCACCTCAAATCCACTCAATTTGAAGCCGTTTTTCGCGGGATTTTTTGTGGAAATCGAAGAGAAAGGTAGACTCCTTCATTCCCCCCTCTTTTTTTTCATTTTTATTGGTTGAATTTGTAGATCGGTGGGTAACCCTAGAACCCCTTTTTTACCCAAATTTGTGATTTTTAGCATTTGTTCTTAGGATTGGCTTGTTGTAGTGCTACATGTTTGCAATGTACTCATTGGTGTCATGAATTTTTTAACCATATATGTGGTAATGTTAATTTTTGGATGGTTTGGTTGGATGGATGGATGAAAAATTATGGTTGAGGCATGACGGAGGTTTGGGTTGTATGATAGAGTATTTGTAATATTTCGATGTGTAATGTAGTAGTAAACTTGTTGATAGTTGTAGGTGGATTAAATATTTTTTTGGAGTAGTAGCTTTGGGACAATTTAAGTTATGCATTGGTTATAATATGTCGGTTTGGACTACGTTTAAAAATGAAGATTTAATTTTTGTTGCAAAGTTACATTTGATTTTTTGGTGTAGATGGATAGACTTGTTCGTGTTTACTATGGTGGTAGAGTGGTGGAACCTTATGTTGGTGGACATGTTGAGTTTGAGGATATGTCATTGAAGACTATTTTGTTTCCCACCCACCCAACTCTAGATGAACTAAGGTCACGAGTGAAAGAAGTTCTTGGATGGACCGAGGATAATGTGGAGATTCGTTTTTATGGGAGATACGATGTTGGTCAAGGGCATAAGTATATATTAAATGTGATAGGTCAGTTGGAATGGGAAGTTTACTTTGATTTGGTAAAAGAGTCTCAGTTTAGATCTCTAGAGGTGTTTGCATCAAAGTTAGTTCGTACCGTAGAAAATTTGGATCTAAACAAATCTCATTCTTATCATTACGTTGAGAAGAATTTTGTGACATATTATTCTCGTCGTGGAGGGGGTGCAAGTAAGAGTGAGTTGGTACGAGAAGACTTGGAGGGTGAAGGAGAGAAGAAGAGACCTTTGCTTGGAAATGATTTATGGGAGGCAGGACCATCAAAGAGACATTGCGGTACTGATGATGTGGATGCAGCGAGGGTGATGAAAAGGGAGTTAGTACAAGAGGGGCTTGATCTAAGTGAACATTTGTCGGCGAGTGTTCATTGGTCGTCGTACGGAGTCAACCCTGAATACCCGACAGAAGTAGCAGGCCAATATGTGAATCCAGATGATTACTTTTATGTCGAATTGAGTGGTGGTCACGATTCTGTCTCAGTAGAAGTCAATAGAGATGATGTTGACGAGGAGGCAAGTGTTGAGCAATATGATGTTGAATTTGCTGAAGACTCTGATGATGACCGTCCATTCCCTCCACTTACTAATAATGACAAGTTAGCATTAGAGGAATGTCGTGCGTTTGAGAAGGTGTTTGGGAGGAAGCCGGACATTCCTGAGTTTAGGGACCTAACACATGCCCATGGTGCACTAGTAGATGGCGGCATCAACCTAGATCAGTTGCCAGAACCATTCCAGTTGGATGGTCTCAGAAAGGGTTTAGAGTTCCCATCCATGGTCGCATTGAAGCTATGGCTCCAGGAGTACGCCATCGTGCACCATCGTCCATACCGTGTTGTCAATTCTGCCGCAAATAGGAGGTACACTGTTAAATGTGAAAACCCACGGTGCAAATGGAAGGTCCATGCAACTAAGAGGTCTAGTGGCACGTGGAGGATATCACGGGTAGGTAAGGAACATAGTTGTGCTACTGCCGAAGGTTCAGGGAGCCACCGGCAACTGACATCAAAGTTCATAGCAAATAGGTTATGCAATGCCATAAAACTGCAACCTACACTCTCTGCTTCTGCGTTAGCTTTGTATATATTTGAGGTTTTCCAGTATAGGGTGAAGTATGGCAAGGCTTGGAGGGCACGAGAGGAGGCTATGAAGCTCATTTACGGTGAATGGGGTGAAGCGTATGTCCGTTTGCCCACTTTGCTGCAAGCCATTAAGCAGAGGAATCCCAGTATGGTCTACCATATCGATACTCATCCTGATAGGGTTGTCAACGTTGATGGAGTGACCAAGAAAATTTTTATGCGTGCATTCTGGTGCTTTGGTCCTTCCATTGAGGCTTTTAAACATTGTAGGCCAGTACTAGCTATAGATGCAACCTTCCTAACTGGGAAATACGGTGGTGCCTTGATGACTGCATTATCAGCTGATGCGGAGGACCAACTTGTACCTTTAGCTTTTGCCTTGGTGGAGAAAGAGAATTCACGAGACTGGTGCTGGTTTATCGATCTTGTCCGACGGGTTGTGGTTGGGCCGCATAGGGAGGTTTGTATTATCTCAGATCGACATGCTGGTATAATGAATGCCATGATGACTCCTGTTCCAGGATTGCCATCGGTTCACCACCGGTGGTACATGAGGCACTTCAGTGCTAATTTCCACAAGGCCGGTGCGGACAAGCATCAGACAAAAGAGCTCCTAAGGATATGTCAGATTGACGAGAAGTGGATATTTGAGAGGGATGTTGAGGCACTAAGGCAGCGTATTCCCGAAGGTCCTCGTAAATGGCTTGAAGATGAGTTGTTGGATAAAGATAAGTGGTCTCGTGCATACGATAGAAATGACCGCCGGTGGGGTTACATGACAACCAACATGGCCGAACAGTTCAATAGCGTGCTAGTTGGTGTTCGTAAGCTTCCAGTGACGGCCATCGTATCATTTACGTTCATGAAGTGTAATGACTACTTTGTGAACAGACATGATGAAGCTTTGAAGCGAGTCCAGTTAGGGCAGCGTTGGTCCACCAAGGTTGACAGTAAGATGAAGGTGCAAGAAAGTAAGGCGAACAAACACACTGCAAGGTGTTTCGATAAGCAGAAAAAGACATACGAGGTCACAGAGAGGGGTGGTATAACGCGTGGTGGTGTTAGATTCGGCGCAAGAGCCTTCAAAGTTGAAGGTGAGGGGAACTCATGTTCTTGCCAAAGGCCATTGCTCTACCATATGCCTTGCTCACATCTTATACACGTTTATCTGATTCATGCAATTGATAAGGAATCTCCCAACCGAATGCCGTATCAGTTCTCTTCAAGAGCCGTTGTGAACACATGGGCAAGTCGCTTTGAGCCATACCTCGACCCCACACAGTGGCCATCGTACGATGGTGAAGAATTTGTTGCTGACCCAAATTTGAAGATTAAAACAAGAGGGAAGAGGAGATCGAAACGATTCAAGAACGAAATGGACTCAGGTCTGGGTGGTTCTGGAAGGAAACCACCTTCATGCGTTCAACTTGATGCTGCGCCGGTGCAAAATAGATGCTCGTTGTGTCACCAGGAGGGTCACAAGAAAACTAAGTGTCCTAAGCGTCCAAAAAAGAAGAAGTCCAAAAAAAATTTAAGTGTTAGGGAGGTAAATATTTTGTTTTCCTACTCATGTTCTCGCATTCATTTTCTTTTAATATATGTCACATTGGTAACTAACGGTGAATTTATTACTTTTTCATGTAGGATGGCCGAGGAGGGACAACCGCCGACTTACCCAGCCTTGGAGGCGTACTACGAGGCCCGTCATCGCGGGGCTGCGATCGAGGCGGGGAGGGTATGAATCGGCATTGATTCACTTGTGCATAAGTATCGGTAGCGTGTATTTGACATTATATTAACTAATTGATTTACAATTGCTAATGCAGGTACTTCAACCGCTCCGAGTCAGAGCTCATGCCCCCCCAGTGTTCGACGATAGGTACATCCCGTACCTAAGGGCTGCCGGGTTGCTCGGGGTGGCCTTGGTCGTGAGCAGAGGAATGCCAGTGTTCAACGCTCCTGCGTTGACAGCACTTGTGGACAGATGGAGGCCTGAGACACACAGCTTCCACCTCCCCAGTGGTGAGATGACCATCACTCTACAGGATGTGGCTATGATCTTGGCCCTCCCATTACGGGGGCATGCCGTGACGGGCAAGACAGATACTCCTGGATGGCATGCACAAGTGCAGCAGCTGTTTGGCATTCCACTGAACATTGAGCAGGGGCAAGGGGGGAAGAAGAAGCAGAATGGAATACCCCTGTCTTGGCTGAGTCAGAACTTCTCACATCTTGACGACGATGCTGAGCCATGGCGTGTTGAGTGTTATGCCCGTGCATACATCTTGCACTTGTTGGGAGGGGTTCTGTTTCCTGATGCTGGGGGTGACATTGCTTCGGCGATATGGATTCCTTTGGTCGCCAACCTTGGTGATCTGGGCCGTTTCAGTTGGGGGTCAGCAGTGTTAGTGTGGACATATAGACAGCTCTGTGAGGCCTGTTGTCGTCAGGCACCATCATCCAACATGAGTGGTTGTGTGCTATTGATTCAGATGTGGATGTGGTTAAGACTACCGGTTGGAAGGCCTAAGTGGAGGCAAAGCTTCACTCCTTGGCCCTACAATGAGCCAGACATGGAGAAGACAGTGGCCTACCTTTTTGAGAGTACTGCCACTGCACATGCTCACCGGGATGTGGCATACAAGCATTATGTCAATGAGATGGACTGCTTGCAGCCTCAACATGTAAGTACTTCCAATATCACTTCTAGTTAGACATTTACTTCTTTAATTGAGATACTAACCAACGACATCTCTTCAACTTTTGCAGATTGAGTGGTTACCATACCACACAAATGAGGCTTCAAGCCTGACCCTGAACTCGATGTGCAATCGAGACTCTGACTATTTCATGTACCAGTGCCCATTGATTTGTTTCTGGGCAGTTGAGTACCACCTTCCGCACCGTGTCATGCGACAGTTCGGGAAGAAACAAGATTGGCCGGTTGAGGACATCTCAACTGGAGTTGAATTACACAAGTAAATATTTCTTATCTTTGTTTGCTTTCATTGTCAATGTTCAATTTTGTACCATTTAACCCTTGTCGATGCTCACTACTATTTCATCACCTTCTACTTGTCTAGGTATGACAGGGTGAGAACAAAGAAGGTGAAAGACTGGGGGCTAGAGCATAATAGATACATTGATGAATGGAGAACAGCCGGAAGGAACGATAGGTACATCGAAACTATACACCAAAATCATCTTTTCTCAGAGTACCTTCGTTGGCTGCATAGGACATATAGACTGTTCCTCCGCCCTACTTGGACGGAAGCCGACATAGAGGATGACCGCGACTCCGATGAGGGGCGGAATCCCTATGATGTCCGGACTAGAGTTGGATATCAAATGGAGCACGCCCCACTTAGAGACAAAGTCGTAAGTTTTCTTGCATTTGTCAAAGTTACTTACATTTGCACCCTAGACCCTAACATATATCTTTTCACGCTTTCAGTCGAGAGAGCTCCTCAGGAGTGTGAATGAAATGGGGCATGCCCTCCAAGCTCCGAGGGGTGGTGAGGACACGGAGAACACGCTCCGCAATGTTTTAGAGGTAAAATTTATTTAGCACTTTGCATTACTTGAGTTATGCCTAACAAACTTCTTTTTTTTTTGAAATGCAGAAAGTTCGTCAAAGGTGCCGGAAACTTGCAGCAAGATTAGGTTGCAGGTCGGTTGGATTGGACGACGTGTACCAACCGGGGAGACTACCACCACCACTACCTCAATCCGCGCGTCCAAGTACTGCTCGACACTCCATCAGGATAGAAGAGCGTGAAGGAGTTGGTGGCTCGTCGTCGTCACGCATTAAGCAAGGGAGGGGAAAGGGGAAGGCGCCGGCTCCACCTAGCGACGACGATGACGATGAGGACGAGGAGGATGAGGACTACGTCGCACCAGATGCCGAGGAGATAGACATGTCACAGCTTCCCGACGCGCCTCAGGGGACGCAACCCACGCAATACAACTTGCGATCCACTCGGGCAGCGAAAAAGAGGTAAAATGAGCTTACCATTCTCAAATGTTATTTGATTTCCCTTATTTTGTTTTTAAAATGTTTTAAACATTGGATTTTCAAATGTAGGTACTCTCCGGGCTCGCAAGCAATTCGGCGCCAACGGAAGAAGTAATTTGTATGAAGTTAATTTATTGGTTGGTAGTATGACATATGTGGTGCACTATGTGATATAAAATGTGATGGACTATGTGAGGACTATGTGATGGACTTTTGACATTGTTTCATGTGTGGAATATAGGATGGACTTTTTGCATTGTTTGATGTGTGGGACATGTGATGGACTTTTGGCATTGTTTAATGTGTGGAATATGTGATGGACTATGTGATGGACTTTTGGCATTGTGATTTGTGCAATTGGAACTTGTTTTAGTCTGTACGAATCTGTGAATTGTGATTTGAATTGCGAACTGTGAATTGGTACATTTGTGCAATATGGATCTACAATTTGCAGGGAGGCAGAGGGCGGCGCCAACCACCCTGGCGCCGAGGTTGAGAAGGGCAGCGCCAGCCAGTGCCGCGTGGCAGAAGGGTTTCGGGCTGGGGGAGGGCGGCGCCAGCTACCCAGGCGCCGTGGTCCATGAGGGCGGCGCCAGCCGAGGCCCGGAGGCAGAAGGGCTTCGATGGGTGGAGGAGGGGGGCGCCAGCCACCCTGGCGCCGCGGTCGGGGGGGGCGCCAGCCGTTGCCTGGAGGCAGAACAGACTTGGCGAAAATTTGGGGGGGGGAGAAAGTTGGTGGGGCCCGTAGAGGAGGGGCGCGCCAGCCATGCTGGCGCCGTTCTATGAGGGGCGGCGCCACTTTGGCTGGCGCCCCCTTCGGCCTAGTCAGCACCTCCACGACAGCCCTATTGCCACGGTGGCACGGGCACGGCGCCAGTGTGGCTGGCGCCGCTATGTTGGGGTACGGCGCCAGCCACTCTGGCGTCCCGAAAAGGACCATTTCCGGTTTAAGTTTTCCCAGGGGTCTATTTATAAAATAAGTTTTCAAAAAGGACCAAATTGTAAAAATTTCAGGTAGAGGCGGCGACGTCGGTTTTCACCACGCTATGGCCCGCAAGACATGTAAAGTTGTCAACACGCTTGTGCGGTTTTGGGCCGAATTGAAGGCGACCTGCTGGTTGGGCGCCCAAGCTACAGAATAAGGAATAAGTTCACTTGATGACCCTCAAAAGTGATCGGAATATAATCCATGAGCCTAAACCGCAAAATCGGATATCTCGACCCTCAAACTATTAAAACCGGTGCAATTTGACTCCCTTGGCGGTTTTAGAGGGCGGTTTCGCTGACGTGACGGTATTGACCTAGTCTGTGTGCTGACGTGGCGCTTAGATAGCATTTCAATTAAAAAGATATACGTGGGACCCGTTTGTCATTCACACACACAATTGTGGATTCCACTGACATGTGGGCCCCACATGCCATCTTATCCGTTTCTTCTTCCTCCCCTCCTCCCTTCTCTATTTCTCTCCCTCTCCCCTACAGCCGTCCGCGGGGAGCGAGCGGCGGCGGGCGGGGGCTGAAGCAGCGGCGGACGGCGGGAGCTGAAGTGGCGGCGGCGGAGGTAGGCTGGAGTCCATGTCGTGCCGCTGCCACCACCACCCGCACCACCCGACGGCCGACATCGAGATGTCGTCGGCGGCCGAGCTCCCCTCAGAACCCGAGAGATTCTGCGGGTGTCGCGGCGGCTGGCGGAGACTGCGGCGAGCGGCTGCGGCTGCACGGAGTCCCGAGCGGCGGAGGCGCAGGTGTGGAGCGGCGGCCTACGAGCAGCGCAACGGAGACGCGGGTGTGGCGGTGGCGACCTGCAGGTCGAGCAGGGCGCGGCCGAGCTCGCCGTACCCCGCCGCGTGTGCCTCCCGCCGCCGCCGCTGTGGTCTCCTCCATCTTCACCGTGGTGGAGCTCAGCCCGGGCGCCGCCGCCGCCCGCAGGCGATCAGCTACACCGTCCGCTCCGGCCGCCTCGACGCGCTCGCGCTGCTCCTCCTTCTCGCAGCGGATATACCCCATGGTGAACGAAGACGCGCAGTATGGCGACGAGCTCCGGGCCGTGTGCCCGCCGGACGCGGAGGAGACGGCGTGGGTGCACCTAGACCACGGCACGCCGGGGGAGCTCGACAGCCAGTGCTACGTACAGGAACGTGCTCGCCGGGAAGGTGGTGGCTATTCAACTCGGATCACTGGACGCTGATCAGCGAAGCGGCGACGAGGCAGATGGTCGAGGACAACGCGGTGAACCTGTCAGCCCTTTGCTTGTTGGCTTGCCGCTTGATGTTAGTACACACATGCACTGCCTGTTGCTACCGCTTGTGCTTGCTAGCCGCAGTCCAGCCAGTCCTCATCTGTCGCCCCTTGCCGATTGCCTCAGCAACCAGCAGGAGAATGCTCGACGCAGATGCCTCCCAACTCGCGTGTGGTCGCGTCGTTGTCGGCCGGCTCAGCACGCCGACCGCGTCCATCGGCGGCGGCGGCGCCTCCCCCGCTCGCGCCGCTCCTCCCGCCTTCAACGCAGCCGCCGTCGCAGGTGCAGGAGAAGCCACCGCCGGATGCCGCCATCTTCGAGGGGATGCCGACGCGAGTCGCGGTGGCGAGACGCAAGCGGCCCTTACGCGTTCGTGGGCGCGGCGGGAGAACGGCGGAGGCGGGTGCGTCGTGGCCGGCAGAGAGGGCGTGGAGCATAGTGGTGGATAGTACAGTCACGGGGCTGAGGGTGGCGAGGACGCGGCCATTCTCGTGGCCCGTTTTCTTCCTTCCGACGGCCAACCTTCCACGGCAGTCTCGATCTCCGCCGCCGCCGCTCCGGCCCTCGCCCGCACGCCGCTGTCGCCGCTCCAGTGCCACTCCCAGGTCTCCGCCGCCGCTGGCCACCGTCCCACACTCGCGGAGAGAAAGAGAGAGGGGAGGATATGATTTATGTGGGCCCCACATGTCAGTGGGTCCCACCTATACTTTTGGTGAATGACAAATGGGTCCCACGTATATTTTTTTTATTTCTAATGCCACCTAAGCGCCACGTCAACACCATGTGGACAGAAGACCGAGTCAATACTGACATGTAAGCGCCACGTCAGCGAAACTGTCCTCCAAAACCACCAAGGGAGTCAAATTGCACCGGTTTTAAGAGTTGGGGGTCGAGATATCCGGTTTTGTGGTTTAGGGTCATGGATTAGATTTCGATCACTTTTGAGGGTCATAAAGTGAACTTATTCCACAGAATAAACCTAGCCCAAACATGCAAACAATTGTACAGGTGGCCTCAAATGAAAAAAAGAAGGGAGGGGGGGAATTTATACCTTAATTAGTCCGTTCCATCGTGCCACCTTGGTCAATATAAATGCTTGTTCAGTTTATTACCACTTTTAACCTTATCATTTTTTATGTTATCAAATTTGGTACTCTCTCCATCTACTTTTGATAGTCATATTTCATCTTGACACACAGACCAAGGATAAATAATTCTACTTATCATCTATTTAAATATGCTACTAGTCATTCCTCGTAAACAAGCGATTCATTAATATTTACATTTCTCAATACCCATGTAGCCAATCATGTGTTGAAGAATGGAGAGTCACGCATTAAATTTAAAAAAATCATTAAGATGATAGGTTGTTGGATTGAAATATGCCTATCAAAAATAAAATTTTTAGATTTGAAAATATGACTATCAAAAGTAGATGGAGGGAGTAATACCATAAACTAAACACTCTTCTTCATTGTCACCTTACCAAATTTTGATATTTCTAAAAGTTTCTTCCAATAAGAGAACTTTCAAAATTTGGTAAGTTACAAACTGAAAACATTCAACAATACCAACTTTGATGACACCAAAGTGTGCCAATATTTGGCAATGTCAAATCTTAGTGAGATTGATTTTGACAACGAGCTGAACTAAGCTAAGAACGCAAGCAAATTAGGTATTAACTGACAGCTCCATAAGTAACTCGAAAAGATAATGAAATAAGTCAGAGCTTTAATTTTGTCTTGTGTTTCTTCAGAAAAATAAACTAGCACTCGACTAAGCTAAGAACGCAAGCAAATTACTATGTAAAAAAAGGACAAGTCCCCCTAAGAAAACAGGCACCTACTTATGTGCTCGAGTTAAACGACATATTTGAAGACTATTTCCTCCGTTCTAAAATATAAGACACAGCCACTCTTAACCCAAAGACCAAGAAACAATTATTATCATCTTCTAGTTTGAATCACCATAATAAATACTCACTCCATCTACTTTTGATAGTCATATTTCATCTTGGCACACAGACCAAGGATAAATAATTCTACTTATCATCCATTTAAACATGCTACTAGTCATTCCTCGTAAACAAATGATTCATTAATATTTATATTTCTCGATGCCTATGTAGCCAATCTTGTGTAGAAGAATGAAGAGTCACACATTAAATCCGAGAAAGTAATTAAGATGATAGGTTGTTGGATTGAAATATGCCTATCAAAAATAAATTTTTCAGATTTAGAAATATGACTATCAAAAATAGATGGAGGGAGTATAATACATGCATCCAATAGAATTAGAGGTCTTGATGGTAGAGGATTAAAAAAGTAATAATTTAACGGAGAAGAGGTTCTAATTAATTGTATGCATGCATGCATGCCTTATATTATGGAACATCCAAAAAAGTAGTTGTGCCTTATATTATGGAACGTAGGGAGTACTACATGATAGATTTTCCTGGACACCACCCATTTTGTTTCCATGCGGTCCGAAACTGAAACCGCATGGAAAAATGGGGGGACGAGCACCGGGCTATTGCCCGCACGTCTTAACCCGACTGCACGGGATAATCCTCGTTATCCCGTGCTGTCGACTTAAGAGAACCGTACGGAAAAATCGATTTTCGCGTGCAGGCTTTTAAGTGGACTGTACGGAAAAGTAGATGGAGAGTATGGACGACCAGGATGGATAGAAGTACGTATGTATATAGTATACAACTCCCTCTATCTACTCGTGATAGTCATATTTCTAAATTTAAAAAAAATATTTTTGATAGGCATATTTCAATTCAACAACCTATCATCTTAATGATTTTCTCGAATTTAATGCATGACTCTTCATTCTTCCATACAAGATTGGCTACATGGACATCGAGAAATGTAAATATTGATGAATCGTTTGTTTGCGATGAATGACTAGTAGCATATTTAAATAGATGATAAGTAGAATTACTTAGGGCAGTCCTAACCCATAACACTAGACATGGTTTCCATAAACTCCACATCATCAAGAAACTAGTACTAGACACTACTCTTCCAATGCAAACACCACTATTCCATACTTCAATTTAATGCTACTTATCTCACATGATGCCTTGGATGTTATGTAGAAACCATGTCTCATGCTAGATATAGTTTCCTTATCTTTCCTCATTTATTCACTTGCCACGTCATTTTTTTTCCTAGGTGGCAACTTATTTAATTGCTATGGACACCATCCTATTTATTGGATTGGGAATGTACTTATCCTTGGTTTGTGTGCCAAGATAAAATATAACTATCAAAAGTAACGAAGAGAGTATATTTATATGAGTAGTACACAAGTCTAGTCTTGGTACTAGCTGGCGAGCCTTGTGCATTTGTTGCTTAATTATCTCGGGAAGGGAAAGAGTTGGGGAGGTGAGAACTGAGAATTGAAGGAAGGCAGAGCAGGGGAGTCGGTAGCTAGTTTTTACGGTGAAGAAGATGAAACGATACTCCGGTAATTGATCCTTGATTAATGTTCTAGTGGTACTAGTTTTATTGTGAGGTTTAAACGGATGAGGGTTGTAGCTGAGTCAATGACATGTCAGCCACGGCAAATTCAAATGGACGTGGCTTTGCATACAATATTTTTTACGAACGCAAAAAATTTGCACGTTAATATATTATAAGAAGATGGCATAATTTAGTTACACAACACAAACGGTCAGAAAGCCGTTGTCAGGGGCCAAGAAAAAAAAGAAACAAAAAACAAATACATAAACGGTTAGCTACAGAAAAAGAAAACTCCTACCACGAGGGAGGGATGGGTATGGAAACCCACTACACTCCGGCCTGCATCTAGGCAGGGAGCTGGAGAAGAGCGAAGATAGGGCGATGACGTTGTAAGCCGCAACCGTCTCGATTTACACAGGACCCTCCGCCTCGATTTACACAGGACCCTCCTTAGACACCAACCCAAGCTTGCATATCAGATTGTGCTGCGCACACGAGACCGTATGACTCGGGCCGTCGAGCGCGAGTTTGGCCGCAATCCTCTCGCTGTGGCTCGGCACTTCCCCATGGCCGCGATGGCAGGCGACGGAGGCGGGTCCAGTGGGAGCAACGCAGGGGGCAGGCCGGCAGAGGCCTAGAGCAGCTGGCAAGAAAGGCGCGTAGAGCAACGTTCAAGTCCGCCATCGGCCGACCCTCAAGATCGAGAACGACCATCTTTGCATGCCAATACTCGTATTAGCGGATTGTCCTGCCTGAAATCGTTGGAATTTTCAGTCACCTTTGAATTTACTGGATGTGCAATATAGACCAATATTCTATAGGAATTGTATATATATGGTTTGGAAAACTCAAATCCTTTTAATCAAAAGGCCAAATAAAAAAAATTCTATAAAATTTCAATTATATGAAATTCCTCTGTAAATCATTTACTTCAAAGAGGCTCTAAATTTCTTTTATGTTTCAAGCCAATTCAAATGATTTTTTTTGGAATAATAATTCAAAGGAATTTTGTAGGATTTCCAAAATTTCTTCAAGTACCCTGTGTTCCAAGGGATATTTGTTTGGATAATAGGGTTTAGACATGTTAAATTCCTACATAAGTTTAAACGGCAACATACTTAATTACCACAAAAACTTATTACACGGCACCTTATTACACATGACCATGGATGTACTAGCATATAACCACGTCGCCTAAACACCGTGAATTACTAGCCCACACAGATTCACAGCCAAACAAGAGTAATCTAAGCATGAACTCCATCACAAATCCCTCCTTAATTAGCAAGGCGATTACTCACTCAACCAAACGCCACACACGAACCAGCAAGCCAACGCCAGCGAGCGGCGGACGTCGGCGGCGGCGGATACCATTTCTTCCCTACAGGAAAGCGGCGGCGGCCGCCTTGGCGCCCACCGTGCGCAGGAGGTGGAAGTAGAGCTTGGGGTTCGCCAGGAACGCCGCGCGGGAGATGACGTAGCCGGCGGCGCCCGGCGCGTTCATGATGGCGCCGCCGACTGCCGCCGTGGGCCAGAGGAAGTAGGCGGCCACGGCGGCCCCGCCGACGGCCAGCGCCGACTTCCCCACGCCCTGCTCCTTCACGAAGCCGACCCCCGCGGCGAGGCCCGGCTTGGCCGCCGCCGCCACGGTGGAGGCCACGGCCGCCACCGCGCTCTTGGCGGAGTTGAGCAGGCCGCCGACGAACTCGCTCACGCCAACCATATTCTGCTAAGCAAACCAAAACGACAGTAATAAAGTAAAGTAGTATTAGCTACCGAGGTGAGGACTGAGTAGTGGAGTCTTCCGTTGCTTATGTAGAAGGCCATGGCTACAGTAATATAGTAAACTTCTATAAAGTTGCAACTTCCAAAAAGAATTTAAAAAAATAAAAACATATTCTTATTAGAAAAATCTAGTACATAATACCAGTTCCAACCCAAAACACTAGACATGGTTTTCATAAACTCCATATTATTAAAAACTAGTACTCCCTAGACACTACTTTCTCAATGCAAACACCACTCTTTCATACTTAAATTTAATGCTACTTATCTCACATGATGTTTTAAATGTTGTATAGAAACTATGTCTCACGCAAGACCTGGTTTCCTTCTCTTTTGTCATTGCCACATCATGTTTCATTCTAGGTAACAACTTATTTAATGCTATGGACATCATCCTAATTATTGGGTTAGGAATGGCCTAATATGTCACATCCCATACTAACCTTGTATTTTTATGAAACGAATGGAGCAGTCCCAATATATACGTATCATCATTATTGTTCTAATTATATTTTTATAAAGTTATTAAGAATATAACTATATAAAAGTAAATAAATCTAATAATTTTATCTATATATTGGATTTTTAATAACTTTCTGAATCTATTAATGATTTAAGAGCTCAAGGTTTGACTCTGTGTAGTATACACCATTAGAGCTTACTTGGAAACGAAGGAATTCGACATTGGTAAATACTACAGCATTGATTGATTGTTTGCACGGTCCCAAGGTGATTCCTTTGGCTAAAAAGGTCTTAAAGATAGGAGGTGCACCATGTACCACCAGCACTAACGAAACAAAAGTATGAGCTCTTGTACTACGCATCACAAGCAAAGCAACAGTGAAAGGTCACCTTGACTAACAACAGTGAACGACGAAATCGAAAAAGGTAAGAAACCAAAGCTGTGGAAAGCATGAAGGTGAAATGGAAGTGTGACGCAAGATGGGATTCCCTGATTGATGTCATGTATGCTTATGTCACGTTATGCTGCTAGGAAAGATAACCGGCAACGAATCTGGGAGTTTTTTTTGGAAATAATATTATTTTAATGGAAAATCGCAAAATTATAGGTCAGTTAGACGAAATCGCAAGTTTAGCACCCTGTCGAACGGAGGCAGTTCGAAAGGGTACCTGTCGAACTGCCCCAGTTCGATAGGGTACAGTTCGACAGGTAATAAAATAACATAAAAAAAGGGAAAACACTGTAGCGACACTGTAGCGACGCTGCCTATCGAACTCCCGCTGTTCGATACGTCCATGCCACGCGCCCTATCGAACTCCCCCTGTTCGATACGTCCCTATCGGGTACTGTAGCAAGTACTTTTTTATTTTTTTTCTTGGACAACTAGCCTGTCGAACTAGGGCCTGTCGAACTGCCCCAGTTCGACAGGGGTACCTATCGAACTGCCCCAGTTCGACAGGGCGCTAAAATTGCGATTTCGTCTAGCCGACCTATAATTTTGCGATTTTCCATTAAAATAATATTATTTTTAAAAAAAATTCACGAATCTGGTGCACTCATGCACACACACAATCAGGCCCCTCCAATCTAGATCCAAAGGCTAGTGTTCAGGTGAGGTAATTTTGCAAAAAAAGCGCCCGCCTCTTGCCCTGGCATTTTGCAAAAACCCCCCTCACGATTGGTTTTCCTATCCCCTCATCTATCAGATCGTGTGTCCTCCGAGCGCACTAATCCATGACTCTTGCGATTCTCTTTGTTGAACTTGTTCGTTCTCCTGCATTTCCTCTTGCCATAGGTGAAAACGGTGATTGGGAAGGAGCTTCATGTCCTTCCTATGAGGTAATCCTTGAACAAGACCTTATGTCTTCTCCTATATGATATTTTTTCTTACAAGCATACACATGTACTGGATACTGGATATTGTTATATTCTTTTTTTTCAAGGGAATGGTATAGGAGCTATGCAATGTTCTTGGCTTCCATGGTCTAACTTGATTTACTATTTCTAGAGATACTACTTGGTCAGGTGCTGAAGAATAGTTGAATGAAGATGGTAGCAAGAGAATATGGGAGGCATCTGCAGTAGCAGGAAAACTATTAGTTGATCAGGACAGCTTGCTTGATTTTAATGTATCTCCTTATATATGTACAAGTGCATTTCTCATTATTGATATGCTTCAGCAAGCACTGAAAATTTTCACTATGCATGTTCACATAATTAAACCTGGTATTGATAATTTTCACACAGAGACTTCGATGGAAAAACCAGCAAATTTTTTTACATTCATATCAGCAAGCCATCATAACCTTTTGCATTCAGATTTCAAGAATTTGAGAGATATTACATTCAATTCAATCTGGGTGAACATTTTTACCATGTAAGAAGAAAGAAAAATGTGCAGTCCGCTCAAAATTCAGAATGGCAAACATTCTGAATATTTCTGAAAATATGTGCAAATCAAATGTGCGTCAGATTTGTTGTTATTGCTTGGTAGTTGGTACTGCCAATTGTTGCTTTGTAACACCACTAAGCAGTAGCAATGATTCTTATCAAAATTATTCTTCTTGCTTCCTCACACCACCTAACAGTAGCAATGCTTCCTCAGAGCGATAGCTTTCAGAATGGTCAGGAACAGGGGCATCGCCACATACTACATCTACAATCACTCAACGCCGGAGAGAAAGCTAGTGCGCGTGTGTGCACCAGGATGGGTACTGTAACCAAGAGCAAGTACGGAGTTGCCTCCATATCCACTGTTGATGCCACCTGCAGTACCGGTGAGAGAGAGAGAGGGGATTAAATATTAGGGTTTGCAGAGAACTTGAAAAAGAGAAAAATGGAATTTGGGAATGTGAGAGAGCAAACCTGCAGCTTGGGTTCCTCAATAATGTATCCCAGATGATCGTTTTGAATCAGTCTTGAAGCTTTGCTTAGCCACCACCATCGCCGAGGAGCTTCGCGTCGTCGCCGCCGCCATCATCTCCGTTTTAACTTTATTTAAATTAGACTACTTCAAGATTAACTATGTTTAGTAATATCTACAAAATCAAATTAGTTTTATTATATCTATAATTAAATATATTTATCTTGGGATAAAAATGTAACTAATTTTTTCCTAAAAATTTGGTTAAAACTTAGAGCATATTCAATATATCTGTAAGTAAGGTCCATATCTAGAAAGTCTTCTCCACCAGCCCAGTAGTGTGCATAGATCTTAATGCAGAATCAACGACTAGGGGATTAACTGATGAATTACAAATTTGCAGGCGACTGCACAGTAGCAAAAGCGCAAAAAATTAAACTAAAAACCAGAATCTAGATTCCTTTTAGCTACTCCCTCCGTCAAAAAAAAAAACCTAGATGGGGATGCCCGGATTCGTAGTTTTAGGTGAAGTCACATCCTCATCTAGGTTGATTTTTTTTAGGGCGGGAGAGTATTTCTCGTAATCTCTCAGACAGAACCTACGTATTGCTCGAAAAGCTAGCTAGCCAGGATAGCCAGGATAACATAGCATGTCGAACAGCAATCGATCGTCGATCGATCAATGTGAGCAGCACCAACGCAAACACTTCAACTAGGTGGCACGATTAACGTAAGTTCCTACGACCAAGCAACAAGTTAACAACAAAGCAGCGCAAGACGTACGTACTCCATCCGTTTTATATTGTAAAACATTATAGCATTACCCACATTTATATGAATGTTAGTGAATCTAGACATAATATATTCATAGCAATTCTAAAAATTCTTATAATATAAAACAGTGGAAGTAATAATTAAGGTCGTCGATTCGTCACGTCACACGGCGAAGGCGGCGGCGGCGGCGACGCGGCCGGCGGTGTGGAGGAGGTGGTAGTAGAGCTGCGGGTTGGCCTCGAAGGCCATGCGGGAGATGAGGAGGCCGGCGCCGCCCGGCGCCTTCATCATCACCACGGGCGCCACCGCCGGCCAAAGCAGGCTCACCGCCGCGCCGACGGCCACGGAGGCGATGGCTCCCACGATGTATCCCACGGCAACCATGGCGATCCCCGATCCCTCTGCACTGGCTCGGCCTCGGCTTCTGTTGCTTACCACTTGGAAGTTGGAAGAGATGAGGCGCGCGCGATATCGGCGACCAAGATGGATACGTATGTACTCCATATATAATCCCTCCGTCCTTTAAAATAAACCAACATGTAACCTCTCATATAGAATAATAAATTTGGAATTCTGGACAGTTCTTTATCCAAATTTGTTGTATTAAAATAGATACAATAACAAACTATAAGCCAACTCTAAACACATATATAGATAAAAAGAAGAAAGTGAAGAGCAGTAGGCTATAATTTATAGCCCGCTGCAGCATAGAATGGACGCAATATATGTATTACAGGTGGGATCATGTATCAATAGTATAGTATATGTTTATAGGTAACTATTATATATATTGGCTATAAAATTGATTATAGATTATTTGGAACTATTAGTTGGCTATACTATTAAACTTGCTCTTAGGAGGGGATGTATCTCCTTCTAGATTGGGTTTTTTTTTATAGAGGGAGTAGCGCACAAGCTGCTTTACCTTGGGAAGCTAAGTAAGGCCTTGTTTAGTTCCCCTTTTTTTTCAAAAAATATCACATTGAATCTTTGGACACATACATGTAGCATTAACTATAGATAAAACGAAAACTAATTGCACAGTTTGCATGGAAATCACGAGACGAATCTTTTAAACCTAATTAGTCATGATTAGCCATAAGTGTTACAGTAACTCACGTGTGCTACTGGTGGATTAATTAGGCTTAATAAATTTGTCTCGCGGTTTCTAGACAAGTTATGAAATTAGTTTTTTCATTCGTGTCTGAAAACATTTTCCGACATCCGATCAAACGTCCAATGAGGCATCTAAAAATTTTCTTTTCACCAACCAAACGCACCCTAAATGACATGTGGGCCCGGATGAATTCGAATGGACGTGGCTTGCATGCCAATACTCGTCAAAAGCTTTTGACACGCGGATTGTTCTGCCTAATTAAGGGATCCGATCCTCATCAATTGGAAAAGAAGAAAAATTCTATGCACACAACCACGACATCCGATTCTCCTACGACCACGGTTTATGTGATGCCTGTGACATATACTCCCTCCATTTGATATTAATTGTCATATAATTATTGAATATATAAGCATATATTAATTTAATTTATTCCATAAATAAATCATAACATTGCAGATGTAAACTAGCATAATCGCATTATACGATCTACACATATAAATTGGACAGTAAACCTTGAACAGATCGAATATGCGAAACATAACGAATACGTATTGAGGGTTTTCGAAGCTCAGCTGCACAGCGGGAAGGACTCGCGGTACCGGGCGTTGACAACAGCGTGCAGCACCCGAGCGAAGAGAAAGACGAGCTATTGTGGATGAACAGCAAGCAGTCGCGCAAAGCGCTTCCCAAAAACCTTATTGTCACCTTCTCCCGATGCAGTACGTCGAAGGCGAGGGTTCCGGAGACCTGCTCTCCCAATCACTGGTGCACGCTGGCGAGCAGGATGGAATAAACTATGTGCGACAACACTGTATAGAGGAGGAGGCAAACCCTAAATTGATTTCGCGTGTGTGTTGACTGAAAACACGGCGGCTTAGGAGATTTGCTTCACTCCAGTGCAGGTCCAAGGCTTGTCTCAAGTGTCAAGAGCATGTAGGCTGATTTTATCCTGCAACCAGCAAGAAAGACAAAAACGTAATTAGATGAACGATAGCCAATCGGCCGATAGGGCCGATGACTTATTGTCAGGACCCAACCGATACGGGTAAACCTAATTGGCTGTGGCTTTATGATAGTCAATTAGAGCCAAAACCCTAAATATGCCCTATTGGTTGTAGGACTGTTTCTTTTAGTTTTTATCAATCGTTTTAAGACAATATTATGGAAATAGCCGATAGATCAATACTTAGAGCGAAGAAAGATAATGTACTGGCTAATACTCCAATACAGACTTATATAAACAGATTAATCTATAAAAATATACCAAATAACAATTGATCACCAGATATGAAGTTTAAGCGGTCAATCTAACTCGATGTATTTATATAAAGCAATCTATCTATATAAGAGGCAATTATAAATAAACAGATCATGAAACTCGCGCTATCATATATACCAGGTAAGATGGACTGAAACCCCAATACTATCCTTAGTTATGATTAGTTCCATGTTAGTTTCAATTATATGATTCTAAGCACGGCTAGGGATGATGCATCACAAAGTATGCAAAGAACATAAAGTCTAGACAAAATTGCTACAGGATATCGTGACTAGGCAAAATTTGCTATAGGACATCGTGACTTCACGGTTTTAGCTGTAGTACACCGCACGAAGTGACTTTTGGGGGAAAACACTCCCAAAAGTTGGATATTTGCTAGTGAACACCGCAAGCATTAAAGTAATAATTTACGGTTAGAGAGGAGAGAGAAATCGTGTGAAATGTCAAAAATGCCCTTGGGCCCACATGTCAACTCTCCTATCTCTCTTCTCTCTCTATCCCTCCTTCTCTTCTCTCTTTATCCCAAATGTCGTGGCGACGGCAGGAGGGCGAGGGCGGAGCGGCCGCAACAACGGGACGGCAATGGCTCCGGCCAGCGGCGCCTGCCGCCGACGGCGCCCCTCCTTCCTCACTCCGACGGCACCTCCTCACTCCAGTTGAAGAGGAGAGAGAAATCATGTGAAATATCAAAAATGCCCTTGGGCCACACGTCAGCTCTCCTATCCCTCTGCTCTCTATCACCTCTTTCACTTCTCTCACTAATCTCTTCTCTCTCTATCCCACATGTTACTGACGATGGTGGGTAGGCGAGGTTTGGCCGGGGCGGCGGGAGGACGAGGGCGGAGGCAGAACGGACGCGACCAACGGCACGCGGAGGAGCGGCAGCGCGGCTGGACGACGACGGCTGCAGCACGCGGAGTGAGGAGGGAGGGGCGCCGCTGGCCGGAGCCGTCGCCCGCGCGAAGTGAGGAGAGAGGGGCGCCGTCGCCCGCGCGAAGTGAGAAGCAATTTGATTTTGATCAAAATCAAAACGACTTATAATTTCAAATGGAGTGAGTACTTATCGGACTTCGCTAATATTTTTTTTTAAAGTATTTTAGTTAATCAGTAATAAAACATACTAGCAGTGAAGCCCACACAACCACCCAACCAGCCTGAGAGCGTACCCGTACATACCACCGCTCATGCATTTGGTACAATCTTATAAGAATTTGAAGCTTAATGTTAGTACGGATGGTGAAAATTCTATAAAAATATACATGTTTCAAATAAGAAACCCTTAGGACTTCTTTGGATGGTAGAATTTTTCGTTTTTTTTGTATGAATCAATTTAATTCCCATGAAATTCATTAAAAAAATTCTCAATTCCAACGGAGGCTTTAATTCACATTTCAGTAATACATAGAGTTCGACTGTTCGAGTGATCAGTAGAGCAGCGAGGTGTGTGGTACAACGAGGCAATGGGGGGAAATAAAATTAAGACTCCATACAGCTTGTAAAATTAAGAATTATTGAAAAGTTTGGATGGATTTTAGATGAGAATTCGTAACTATTAATATCAAATTTTATCGCTATTAATAAAAATAAAGTTTGCATATTGTTTTTATAGAATTTAGTCACATATCGGTATATGATATAAGTAGTACCGTATATATGGAGGGATTATCAACTAATACCCCATTGTTATCCACAAATTCAATGTGTAATCTTACCGATGATCTCGGCCTTCACCTAAGAAAAACCTCACATCAACCAATGATAATCTTATTATTTGCAATTAGCTAGAACAGTAACACTAACGATGACCTTGACAGTTACTATCATGAGGAAGTTTCTATCCCATTTCTCATGCCTCGTCTTGTTGTTTCGATCGTTATGTACAGCAAAGGAAAGGAAAAGGGAAGATTAGGAAGATTCGTTTTAACGAGATAAGTCATTACCGTATGATTAATTGGGTATTAACTATTTTAAATTTTAAAAATTAATCATTTGATTTTTTAAAACAACTTTTCATGAATTTTTTTTTAAAAAAATATATTATTACCAGTTCGGAAATCATCTGCCGAACACAGCCTAGACGACATCGATACCTTTTCCTGGTGGCAAGCAAAGTGGCTAGCTTAATTTCAACATGCAAGTAGCTGCAGCCAAACAGCATATAATTTTGGAATATTGTAATAGAAGAATATATTGTACCCCGTCCGTTCAAAATATATATATGACGTATTTTAATTAACCGTTAAATAAGCAAGTTTGACTATAGTCTTGCACTATTTTGCTTACGGTTGGAAAATCGTATAGTCATTAGAAAGCACTTTTGAACATGAATCCAACAATATCATTATTTATGGCAAAAAGAAACCTAAACATTATTTGAGATAGTCAGTTATAAGGTTCAAAATTAGACAGTCAAAATTCACATTACATTTCCGAGCGTACGGACGGAAGTAAATATGCGTACACGTTCGGCAAATATCATCCATGGGCCATGGCGTACGTATATGCTAGTAAGTAGTACTAGGAAAACATTTGTATATACTCCCTTATTTATATACTCGTAAAGAAACGTAAAGAAAGTTGTTTAGTATAATGTTTAAATCAAACATTGGGAATATAAATCATGAATAACTCTAAAGTTGTTGAGTTTGAAAATGTAAAAATTATATGAATAGATTTGTCTTAAAAAATAATTTTATAAAAGTATACATATATCACTTTTAAATAAATATTTTTATAGAAACAAGAAGTTAAAGTTATATTTTGGAGACCGTGTCACTGTCAAAAACTTCCTTTACGACTACGGAGGGAGTATATACTACCGTTACCGTATGGCGTACAGGAGTATCCGAGTACGTATATACGGGGTGTACACGTACACCGTACACGTACGTAGGTCCATTTTACACTTCTCGCCGGCGGCGGCGCCGCCGCAGCAGCAGCAGCAGGCGAGGCGGAGGCAGTGGAGCGCGAGGGCGCCGAGCACGGCGGGGGGCACACGACCACTGCGGCGACGCGGAGCCACCGCCGGTGTGTCCGTACGTCGTCTCCGGCGGCGGGTGTAAGAGCGTACGTCTCGGCTTCCTCGGCGGCCGCGGAGAGGAGCAGGCCGGCCAGGAAGACGACGAGCTCCGTGGTCCTCGCCATGACGAGCTCCCACAGGCGGCCGAAGCTGTGGTCGGCGCCGGCGCCGGCGGCCACGGCTGCAGCGCCGCCTGGTAGGAGCCTCTCCTCGCCGCGGTCTCCGGGAACGCCATTGCTGATCTCTCGATCTCAGTAGTGTGAGGAGTGAGTGTGTGAGTGAGTGAGACTGATGAGACAGGAAAAATATGTTGGGCTGTAAATATAGAAGTATGTTTATCTAGGCCCAAGAGGCCCATATTTCCATATGTACATGTATATGTTCAGTTGATAGAGTAATGAAAAAGAAGTGAAGCTTCCAGAGAAAACAAACACAAAAAACTTCATGGTATCAGAGCAGGTCGCCGGTGACCTCGCCGACGCTGAACCCAAGCTGGCGGCGGCGCGGACCAGCGTGGCACGGCGAGGCGGCACGGATCGGCTGCCGCCGAGGAGCCAGGTGGTGGCAAGGGAGCTGAGCTGGGCGTGGATCGTCGGCGTAGGATCCGGCTGCGGCGCTGTGACCGGAGGAGCGGCGGCGGCGGCGTCGACGACAGGGGTCGCCAGAGCTCGAAGGGAGGAAGGAGACGGCTGCTGCAGCTGCAGCAGAGGCAGCGACGGCAGAGGAAGCCGACGTGGTGGAAGTGCTGAGGGCACCGGGCGTGCACTTGCTGGCTGAGTTGCGGCAGGAGGCCCGTGCGGTAGGAAGGAGAGAGAAAAGGAGAAGTAGGAGAAGGAGAGGAAATCTGCAGCTGAGGATTTGGTGCTGTTGCTGCGCTGAGAAGAAAAGGAGAAGCTTGTGCTGTAGCGGTTGCAAGGAAAAAGAGAGGAAAGCTGAGGATTTGGTGCTAGTGGTGCTGCAGTTCTGGTTTGCTGCTGCTGTTGTTCTGCTGAAGTAGTGTTGCTGCTACTCTGACCTGAGAGAAACTGGGAAGTGGTGCTATTGCTGTGTTTTCTTCTTCAAATTGAGGTAATCAGTGTTGTTCTTGTTGCTGCTACTTGATTAAAATGGGGAAAAATCAGGGACTTGAACAAGTGATGGGTAAATTGGTGGACATGCTTGCAAAGAAACTTAGTGAGGCCCCAACTACAAGTAATGCAGTGGTTCCTCATACTGAAACAATGCAAAAAATTGAGTTGATGCAAAATGACATTAAGTTGGAGGGTGTTAAAAATTATTTGAGTTGGTCAAAAAGAGCTTTATTGATCTTGAAAACAAAGGGATTAGAAGAATATGTTACAAGGGAGATAAAGGAGCCTGAGAGCACTTCAAATGTTGAGTGGAAGACTTGGAGTACTACCAACTCTTCAGTAGTAGCGTGGTTGTTGACTTCACTTATTCCTGCTATTGCTACAACTGTTGAGACCATATCTAGTGCAAGTGAGATGTGGAAAACTCTCACCAATCTCTACTCAGGAGAAGGAAATGTAATGCTAATGGTGGAGGCACAAGAGAAGATAAGTGCTATGAGACAGGGGGAGCGTTCTGTTGCAGAATATGTTGCAGAACTGAAGCATCTATGGTCTGATTTGGATCATTATGATCCTCTTGGGTTAGAGCACCCCGATTGTATAGCAAAAAATGAGGAAATGGATTGAGCGCAGAAGGGTCATTGAGTTCTTGAAGGGCCTAAATTCAGAGTTTGAAGGGAGAAGGGATGCAATGTTTCATCAAACCACTCTTCCTACCTTGGATGAGGCTATTGCAGCTATGGCACAGGAGGAGCTTAAGAAGAAAGTATTGCCTAGTGTCACACCATCTTCACCAAGTGCCACATATGTAGTTGCACAAAGTAAAGAGACTAGGGAGTGCTTCAATTGTGGTGAAATGGGGCACCTTATGCGTGATTGCCGTGCTCCTCGCAAGCCTAGTTATGGGAGAGGAAGATTTGGTGACAGGGGTGGAGCAAGAGGTGGAAGAGGTTATGCAGGTAGAGGTAACAGAGGTAGGGGTTATGAGTATAGAGGTGATCACAGAGCTAATGTGGTCACTCTTGAAGAGGGTTCTTCTGGACCTACAAATGTTGATGTTGCCAACCTTGTTCATTCTACCTCAGGTAATTCAAACCAAGCATTTATGTCTATCAATAGCTCTCATTCAAATTGGATACTTGACTCGGGTGCATCTAGACATGTCACGGGTATGTGTGGAGAATTTGCATCATATAAACCATACCCATTTACACGAAAAGAAACAATTCAAACTGCTGATGGAACATCATGCTCAGTTAAGGGAGAGGGTACAGTACAGTGTACTCCTTTAATCACTTTATCATCAGTGTTATATGTCCCTTCTTTTCCAGTGAATTTGGTTTCAATAAGTTCTCTTGTTGATCATATGGATTGTCAGATCTCCCTTGATCGTGAGAATTGTTTAATTCAGGAGAGGCAAATAGGGAAGAAACTTGGGATTGGCGTCAGGCGTGATGGACTTTGGTATTTGGATCAAAAGGAGACAAGTGAAGATGTATGTCTTGCATTGATGGCTTCTACAAGTGAAGAAGAGGCTAAGGTATTACTTTTGCATTGTCGACTAGGGCATATATCTTTTGAAACTATGAGTAAGATGTTCCCAACAGAACTAAGTAGAGTGGATAAACATAAGTTAGTATGTGATGCATGCGAGTATGGAAAACATACAAGAACATCATATGTGAGTAGAGGACTCCGAAGTATGTTACCATTTATGCTAATTCACTTAGATGTTTGGACTTCACCTGTGGTCTCTATGAGTGGAATGAAGTATTTTGTTACCTTTATTGATTGCTACTCTCGCATGACATGGTTATATCTTATGAGGCATAAGGATGAGGTGCTTAAATGCTTCCAGGATTTCTATGCATACATTAAAAATCATTTTAATGCTCGGGTTCAGTTTATTAGAACTGATAATGGAGGGGAGTATATGAACAATGAATTTAGTAGCTTTCTTTCATCAGAAGGAATATTGCATCAAACTTCTTGTCCTGATACTCCTCCACAAAATGGAGTAGCTGAGAGGAAAAACCGTCATCTTTTGGAGACAGCTCGATCATTGATGTATACTATGAATGTACCTAAATTCTTGTGGAGTGAGGCAGTAATGACAGCAACTTATCTTATCAACCGCACACCATCAAGGATACTCGGAATGAAGACACCATGTGAGATGATATTTGGAAAGAATAAATTTGGTGTTCCACCAAAAGTGTTTGGTTGCACTTGTTTTGTTAGAGATCATAGACCTTCCATTGGAAAACTTGATCCTCGGGCTGTCAAATGCATCTTTGTAGGCTATTCATCTTGCCAGAAGGGGTATAAGTGTTGGAGTCCATTAGAACGACGAACCTTTGTAAGTATGGATGTTACTTTTAGAGAATATGTCCCATTCTATGGTGAGAAGACAGATTTAAGTTCTTTATTCATTGATCTTGATGATTCAACTAGTGGTTATGATGGTCAACAAATGGAAGGTGAAATATTGGGTCCAAAGGGAGATGAACAATCAAAGAAGGAAAAGCTTGTGATTGGTTCAATTCCATGTCCTATAGGTGGTCCTGTTGCACAGGAGCAAGAATGGAGGAAGCCACATGAAGAGGAAAATCTTCAAGTATACACAAGGAGAGCAAGGTGTCCAGTAATACAACAAGTTGAAGAGGATAATCAGGTAGAGGAAGATGTAAGTCATGAGCAAGGGTCTTTGGAGTCAGGGGGAGAAGATGAAGAAGTTAGAGAAAAAGGATCTGACATGCCAATTGCTGTCAGAAAAGGTGTAAGGAGCAATGCAGGTAAACATCCACTAAGGTATGGTTTTGAAGATCAACATGAAGGTGATGATGAGAATAACATATCCAACTATGTTTCTTATGACTCTTTGTCATCTACATATAAGGCCTTTGTAGCATCACTAGACTCAATGCAAATTCCAAAGGATTGGAGAGAAGCAAAGCAAGATTCAAGGTGGCATCAAGCTATGCTAGATGAGCTAGAGGCTCTTGAAAAGAACAAAACATGAGATCTTGTACCATTTCCTGAAGGGAAGAAAGTTGTCAATTGTAAGTGGGTATACACAATAAAGCAAAACCCTGATGGAAAGGTGGAAAGATACAAAGCAAGGCTTGTGGTTAAGGGATATAGTCAAACATATGGAATTGATTATGATGAAACTTTTGCACCAGTAGCAAAGATGAGCACGGTAAGAACTCTTATATCTTGTGCAACTAATCTTGACTGGCCATTGCATCAGCTAGATGTCAAGAATGCCTTTTTACATGGAGACCTTCAGGAAGAGGTATATGGATATCCCACCTGGATTTGCTACCTCACAAACTAAAGGAAAAGTGTTGAGATTGAAGAAATCTTTGTATGGTCTCAAACAGTCACCGAGAGCATGGTTTGATCGTTTTAGACGTGCAATGTGTGGTATGGGCTATAAGCAATGTAATGGCGATCATACAGTATTCTATTGCCATAAGGGATGTCACACTACTATTCTTGCTGTGTATGTGGATGATATGATTATCACATGGGATGATTCTATAGAGATAGCAAGATTGAAAGAAAATCTAAGTAAGGAATTTGAAGTCAAGGATTTGGGTCAGTAGGCATCGAGATTGCAAGATCCCCTAGAGGGATAGTACTTTCACAACGAAAGTATGCATTGAATCTGCTCAGTGACACAGGTATGCTTAGTTGTCGACCGGCCTCTACACCAATTGAGCAAAATCTTAAGCTTTGTGCTGAGTCGGGAGATCCAGTGAATAAGGAGAGATATCAAAGACTTGTAGGGCGGCTGATATATTTATGTCACACAAGGCCGGATATAACTTATGCAGTAAGTGTGGTAAGTCGATACATGCATGACCCTAGAAGTGGTCACATGGATGCCGTGTATAGGATCTTGAGATATTTGAAAGGTAGTCCTGGCAAAGGCTTGTGGTTTAAGAGAAGTGGTCATCTTAGTTTGGAAGGCTATTGTGATGCAGATTGGGCTAGCAGTCTTGATGATAGAAGGTCAACCTCTGGGTATTGTGTATTTGTTGGTGGCAATTTGGTGTCTTGGAGGAGTAAAAAACAACCTGTGGTTTCTCGCTCAACAGCTGAAGCAGAATATAGGGCAATGTCGGTGGGTCTGAGTGAGATGTTATGGTTGAGGAATCTTCTATGTGAGTTGAAGTTGTTGAAGAATACTTGCATGAAGCTATGGTGTGACAATAAGTCAGCTATCAATATTGCCAACAATCCTGTTCAACATGATCGAACAAAACATATAGAGATAGATCGTTTCTTTATAAAGGAAAAACTAGATGAGGGAATGTTGAAGCTAGACTTTGTAATATCTGGAGAACAAATAGCGGATTGTCTAACAAAGGCTTTAGGTGTTGCAGAGTGTTTGTCTATGTGTAACAAGATGGGCATGATAGATATCTATCGCCCATCTTGAGGGGGAGTGTTGGGCTGTAAATGTAGAAGTATGTCTATCTAGGCCCAAGAGGCACATATATCCATATGTACATGTATATGTTCAGTTGATAGAGTAATGAAAAAGAAGTGAAGCTTCCAGAGAAAACAAACACAAAAAACTTCAAAATATACTCCTAGACAAGTTGAGAATTTATCCTAGAGGATGCTAATTGATAAGATTCGCAAGAGTACGAGTTGTACTATATGCAAAATCAATAAAGCAACCACAAGTATTACTACTCCATCCGTTCTATTTTAAGTGCAATCATAAGTTTAGTTTTCGTGTCCAACTTTAATTGTCCGTCTTATTTAAATTTTTTTAATAATTAGTATTTTGTTGTTATGAGATAATAAAACATGAATATTACTTTACATGTGACTTATGTTTTTATTTTTTAAAAAAATTAAATAAGACGAACGGTCAAAATCATGCACGGAAAATCATGACCGCACTTAAAATGGAACAGAGGGAGTACAAAGTAAAGCCATTTGTTCAGAGGAAAATATGTAAAATCTGTCATTCAGAAAAGATCGAATACTAGTACTGTGCTCTTCCCGACTCACATCCTTCTTTTTCCGCGACGTACGCTATTTAAATTGCTAAAAAGTATTTTTCTAAAAAAAGTTTCTATATCAAAGTTGTTTTAAAAATTCATATTAATTAAAATTTTAAGTTTTTTTGGCTAATATTTGATCAATCACGTGTTAATAAACAACATTGTTTCCGTGCGTTAATGAACTCCACCTCGGGAACTCAGCCTTAGCATTAACCTGCTATGGAACAATACTCCCTCCGTCCCATAAAAAGAGCATTCTTAGCATCCCAATGCAAATTTAGTGAGGAGTAAAGACAACTAAAATGTCCCTTATTATTTAAAAAAAAATAGTAATGATGATAGATATGTAAACGGTATTTAAGGGATAAAACTTCTCGTTTTACGTGCTGAAAATAGGCAGGACAGTAGAAGTTGATTTTTTTTGACAAAATTTAAACTTCAGAAATTGAGTTTTTTTTAAGATGGAGTATATGAGAAGAGATTTTTTTTCCTTGAGATTCGGACAAGATGACAGTGATACAGTTTGAAACAGAGCTGACAAACCTCTTCCCTTTCAGTTAAGGGTTTAAGGCATCTGACATCAGATTTCAGATAACCACTTCCCTTTCAGTCAAGGGTTTAAGGCATCTGACATCAGATTTCAGATAACCAGGAAGCGTTTTGATTCTCCTCTCTAAAAAAAAAGTTCTGAATCCTACTCTTTTAATCCTTGAAAAGGCGGTGGCGCTGTTCGTTTTCTTACATCTGAAGAACAGATGAAAGGAAATCACAGCAGGTGAGACAAGTTAAACCACATCTCCGTCGATTGCATACAGAGCACAACGACGAGAGGAAACATACACGGCTCTACAATCTCGGACCAAGGACTACTCATCGATCAGAGAGAAAAAAAAATGCAGCAGATATGCAAAGATCGTTACAAGACAGATATAGAACAGAGAAGCTCAAGGCGTCATTAACCCTATGAAGCTTTGACAAGATACATTACATTAATATATATTGGCTATGCCGAATGCCGATATATCAATATCGCTGGAAGATGGATTGCACAACAGTGGCTGCCTTAGTTGGAAGAAACATGTTGATGTTGGCCATTGAGTGGAGTGACGTTTGAGATCAACAGATGCCTTCATGTGTGACTTGTCCGGAGCATCCATGGCGGAAGCTTGCTGTTGCCTGCTTGTGCCGGAGACGGTTGAGCTTCTGACTCCCCTGATCCTCTTGGTTGGCTTTGACTGAATTAAGATGAGGAAAAACAGCATAACTAAAACAGACAATGGAGTTGATGAAATAGTAGTAACATGCTAGATCATTCCTAACGTCAAGTTATTGTTCAGACATGATATATCAAGCTGAGACCAAACCATTTGGAGGCTTTTTCACTGTTTGGTTCAGGCGCTTTCAGGCCTGGGCTTATTTGTTCCAAACTTCCAATAGCCATATGAAATAGACCGGCAGCATTTGATTGAACAAATTTCACCGGATTAAGTTTCCTAGGCATAGACCATCAAAAACTACTGAACTGTGATAGATAATGGAAGTCTGATAAAAGAAAAAATATAGAATAAAAATTTGCTGAAGAACAAAACAGAGTTTTGTTTTATTTATGGTGAGTGCAGGGGCAAAATATATGGAAGTAAAAGCGGTACCTGTTATTTGTTGTCGGGATGGGATCTGGAGCCGTCACTGGTGTTGGTGATGATGTGCTTGGTGTTGCTCCATTTTGCTCCTCCCGGTTAGTGTTTATTATAGCATTGTTTTTCTCCTTTTCTGTCTCCATGAGCTGCTCCGAAGAATGTAGACAAAAGGGTTTGACCTCCAATACAGCTTTTGTAGTGATCTGATATAAAACATTGTTGTAAACAAGAATGAAATTTACCTTTTGCAGAACATTATTCTGGTTTTTAAGTGACTTTTCCTGCAGACAGGAAGATAGCAGATTGTAAGAATATTCATCAGCACGAACCTATATCAACTTCGTCCATTTCTCAGCACAATATTAACATGGCTCTGTTGCCACTTGCCAGATCAGATACAGTAACAATCAGTAGTGCAGGTCCTTTTTTTTCCCTATGTTTATGCATACATTATTGCGTAAAAGGCTAACGGTCAAGTCCTTGCCATATGCATCGAAGATTTATTTTCCCGTAGAATGTTCAATTTTACAACGTAGTCTGACTTAGTCTGTTCTCTCTCCCCTAGAATATATACATTGATGGCGACTTTCCTGTTATACCCATTTGACAACATTGTGCATTTCCCACAATATGACCAAGACAAGTGGCTTCTCGTTAGTTCCTTAGGTGATTCAAATTGACTAATGATTTCTTCTTATAATGGAATTTCTAGAATTGCCAAAAGACATGTTTTACATGAATATATTCTGGTAGAAGGCAAGAAGAGTTAGTTGTCTGAAAATTGTTTGAATGCAACTTTAATACTCCAAAACAATATGGTATAAACAGACTGCTACATTGCTATTTAAGGAGCCACATTGAGGGTAACCTACCTTCTTCTGAAGCTCAGAAATTGATTCAAACAGAAGCTGATTCTGCAAAAGAAAAACAAAAAGGAAAGTAATGATGTTTTCAAAGATTAGTTGGAAATAATTAAATCAAGCAAATTTGATCCCTCAGTCAACAGTGCATAATGGACACAAATTTCACCTTTTTTGATCTTATATGCTTCAGAGAATATTCCAGTTGATGTTCCAATTGCTGGAGTTCTTTTATTGTTAGTGTGTCCAATTGTTCACCTAAGAGTTGCCTTGAGCAGTAGATAGACCAACTCAAGTTAGCATAATCTTGTTACCAAAGTGAAAATTTCTTAAGAAAGTTTGCAGTACCTTTGGCTCTTCTGAAGTGCATCCAGTTTGGACTTCAAAATTCCATATTCATCACCCCAGTTTTCCTAGGAGAAAATGAATATCAAGATCAGATAACTAACCAGCTAGTTAAATAAACAGCCGGAGATAGTTCTCCAACAGTCAGGGATGTTTTTTTACCTGGTCCTCAGTATTTGGCTCCAGTACGGCTCTTTCATCAAACGAGTAACGCTGGTAGCGTTCAAGGATCCCTTCCATACTACAGAAGAAGTATCACATGATTATGCTTTGGTTTGACCAATGCATCAAAAGATGATGCCAAGCATAGTCTTAGAGCAATATCAAACAAATGCACAGTTATAATTTTTGTACCCTCAATAATTCTTAAGGCTTGTCAGGTGACAACTACAAAAGTAGGATCCATTATTCAAATTATCCATGTATAAATTTAAATCATAACTGCTACAAAAATTATGCATCAGAAATAGCACTTTGAAAAACATTTGTATTTGTTGGCTGAAACTTTATCCATTCATGTTCTTCGTCGTAAGTTTATATCTAATTAGAATGATTAAAAAAAGGATTATCTGGCCTTAATAACATTAGTACATATGGTGAATCCACATTACTCCCTTCGTTAACAAATAAAAGTCGTTTTGAAATGTGTAATCAAATCTCAACATCAACTCACTGGAGAATGGATTCTAAACTCTCAAGGGAACATCCCCTCGTTTTTTGCATGTCATCTAAATGGTTATGATTTTTTTAAAAAAAAATCGACAAGATAGATTAATATGTGATAGATTACTTCACAAACATGCAAGTTCAAATTCAACTTCTACAAGTTACAACAAAAAAAAATTAAACTATGGCTAGTTAATGTATATTCACGGTCAAATTTAATTTTTTCATTGCAACTTGTAGAATTTGAATTTGTCCTTGCATGTTTGTGGAGTGATTTATCACATATTAATCTATCTTGTTTATTTTTTTTCAATTTTTTTCACAACCGTTTGGATAACATGCAGATAATGAGGGGATGTCCCCTCGAGAGTTTAGAATAGTTCCCAACTCGGTGTATAAAAATAACATTCATAGATTCATAATTGAATAATGTAGTTATATTTTAACTATTTTATGAGTAGATGATCATACAAAGAAAGATGTGTGTTAGGGATAATGTCAATATCCTAGACAAGAAATAAAAAAAGGAACAGAAGGAGTATTTGGTAGCATAGAAGTAGCTTGACCTTAATACTAACACAATAATGAGAGAGTATTGTTGCCTATCCAAAAATTTTGCAAATTTGAAATTATATTTATCACAAAAGGCATCATTTAGGTCCCTTTTTTCCCTTACGAGCTACTGATATTATGCTCCCTCCATTTCATAATACTTGGTGATTTTAAGTTCGCATTGTTTTAGTTTGGCCATTCCAATTTTATAAATAAACTTTTAGTATTAGATTATGTAACATATTATTAAAGTATGTTACATGGTAATGGTAAATATAGAGATATAAATCCCATCCATCATAATCATAAATTTTAAAAGATATTAATGGTTAAACTGAAGCAATCACCGGTCAAAATTGCCAAATATTATGAAATAATAGAGTATAGGAATACCAATAATGAAATATTTAAATTCCTCCCATTAAACAAAAGATATTAGCATAAACATAAGCAGTTTGCTTAATTGAAAACCATAAACATGGTTATACTTGAACAGTATAGCTATGTCAATCAGTTTATTGTTGTCCTAAAAAATCCATTTCAAGAAATAAACACCCCAATTTGTGAGAGCAAGTTAATAGCAATGGGCAATGGCAACTTGCACCATGTATAGCTAACTTGGTGACAGTACACACTAAAGGGACAAAAGAAAGTTGTAGTTTCAGTTAAAGCAAGGCCGGGTATTAATTTACTTCCCATTATCTTAAAAAAAAAAAGGGAAATGAAACCGAATGCATCAAATGAACAAGTTAAGTAAGCTGGTCACCTTATATTCCACCTCGAAATTAACTAAACAAAAGTATCAAACCATATGTCATGTAAAGCTGGCCGCGCCATTTATACCAGTCCAGGAGTTGTCAGTAACTTAAGACCTTACTGGCCTGGTTAGAGGAGCCGCTTAATTAGCAAGGCGTCCGTGCATATTTCAACTGAAGTGCTGCTCTAATGATTTCCAGAAATAACGAGACAAATAATACAAGTTTACCGGCCTAGCTAGGCTTTGGTAATAAGCATCACTTGTATATGCTACAGTACACAAGAGTATAAGCATATGATAAACCTAGATAAGCACACTAATTAAAATTTAAACATATCTTTCTTTCCGCCCGTACTGATGAAGCACATGAATTTTTTTTCACCTATTATTCCATTCCTTTTTATACAAAAAAAAATGGAAGTGAACGTGTTCACCAATGCTACGATGATTGATGAGTCCCCAAGAACAAAACTGAGCAGCATATAAAGCTAAATCAGCAACAGTGCATGTACCACCACTGTATATTACTAGCTTCTGATATGCATGGCAGCAGCAGCAGCAGCATGCCAGCATCACATAGAGAGCTGTAATCCAGGGGACACAAGCAACCTACAACTAGCTAGACTTCGCGAGCAACTCCATCCCGAGCTAAGCAGCAATCGCACGAACGAACACGTACAAAGCCATGAACCGTATGTGCAATCAGAGAGCACATGAGAGAAATCAATCAGCACGAAATAATAGCAATCGTACACGCACCAACACCACCAGCCCCCTCGCATTCCGCAGCGGAAACGATCGAACACAAGGCAGGAACCCGTACGAAACGAAATCGAACGCATCAACAAGCCGCCCAGGAACGGGGAGCTCCGCGAGCTCGCCCATGGCGCGCGCGCGGCGAGGAAAGGCGACGGGCATGGGCCGTACTACGTAGGTAGGCGGGAGGTCGCGGAGAGGAGGAGGAGGAGGAGGAGGAGCTAAGCGCGTGCGTACCTGGAGTGGCTGGAGAACTCGTAGAGCTTGCCCTTGGTGGAGAAGACGATGAGCGCGACGTCGGCGTCACAGAGCACGGAGATCTCGTGCGCCTTCTTCAGCAGCCCGTTCCTCCGCTTGGAGAAGGTCACCTGCCTGTTTATCTTGTTCTCGATCCGCCGCAGCTGCACCGGCCCTCTCCCCATCGTCGTCGGCGGCGGCGGCGGCGGCGAAGGCGGCGGTGGCGGTGGCGGGTGGAGGGTGGAGAGCTCGGGGAAGATGGAAATGGGGGGAGGAAGAGAGAGGGAGGGGGAGGGAAGGCGGTTTTAGATGGGGGTGGAATGCGGTGTGGCCATACCAGGGCGGTTTCGAGTGCCTCGTTGTCGATTTCCGATTGGCCGAGGCGGTTTCGGGGCGGCGTGGAGGGATCCCGGCCGTCGGATCAGGAGAGAGGTCGTTACCGCGGCCCTGGCCCGGTGGGGCCCACGGGCCACGCGGCGCGCGCGAACCCGTGCACCCGCGGGCTCGCGCTCGGGATTGGTCGGTGGGTCGGATGGGGCCCGCTTGTCTGTGACTGCGGGTGCGGTGGGCTCGCGTGAGGGATGGGTTTTTCTTTTTCCACAACGTAGGGGGGTGTCGGGTACAAGGAAACGAGACGCCGGATGACACGTGGCGAGCCCACGTGTGGTCGTCGAAGCGGGCGGGTGGGGCCCACCTGCCAGTACAGGTTTTTCTTTTATTTTATTTTTTTCTTTTTAGAAATTCCGATACGATACGAGTATTTCTGTTTGTACTACTCAACTCCGTATAGCCGCCAAACTGTTTGGCACCGAGTACTACCTAGTAGTACAATACACGTACTGGGAGTACCAGCGTTTGTTTGTTGGTGTTGAAAGATTTTTTTTTCTTTTTTTTAAGAGAGTTCGTGTTGCAACAATAGAAGGAGCGGACAACAAGACCGTAGAAAAAGGCTAGACTTTTTTTTTTTAAGATACTCCCTCCGGTTTCATTTTAATTGACGCTTTGGACAATGACACGCTCTACAAGATATACCTTGGATCTTATTTTTCTATTATAATATATACAATAAATAAATACATGTTTACTTTTATTACAGTGTTTTGAAAGACAAATCTATATATGTTTTTCTAGTTTCTTTAAACTAAATATTTTTAAAGTTATTGATGGTCAAAGTTATAAAAGTTTAACCTTAACCTTGTCTAAAACATTAATTAATATAGAACCAAAGGGAGTAATAGATTAACTGGTCTCCACAGCCCAAGAAAAATGAACTACCTTGTGGCTTTGTATTGCTATGCTACCGTGGTTGATTGCAAAATTGCAGATAGGTAAATGACCTTTGGCTACACACAGGGGCGGAGCTACCATGATTCCTGGGTATTCCCGGGAATACCCAACTTTTTTATCAAAAAACAAGTATACTTTTAGTATATACACATGTACACATATTAGTGCACCTAAATCCTCAATTCTTCGATCCAAACACAGTCCAACTGGCCTCTTGCAACGCCTCCTACCAACCCGACCCACTCCGTCATGACCCATCAGACATCAGCTGACCCACTTAGCCACCACTCTTCCATACGGCCCCCTCTCCCTCTCCCTCCGTGACCCATCCCTCCCTAGCTCGGTTCCCTCGCGCCGCTCCCCATTTCCAAACCCCAGGTGGCGGCGCGGCGAGGCGGCAACCGGCGGCGGAAGCTGGACCGTGCTACCGCGGAGGGGTGGCGCCCGCCACTCCGCCAAGCTCAGGCGGTCAGGCCGATTGGGTGGCCGGTGGCCGCGAGGGGCAGGGGCAGCTAGCGGCTCAGCGCTTAGACGGAAATACCCAACTTTAAAATCCTGGCTCCGCCACTGGCTACACAAACGAATGTTAGCCATGTCTAAAAGGATTACCATGTTAAATTCATGTTGAAATATTTTTTTAAAGATAATGGAAAATAATCATGGCCTTTAACAAACAAGCGATGGAGCCATTTCAACGAAAAATATGTATAAATTAGAGCAACCTTTGATAAACAAACTATGAAAATATACATATTGGTTTGCTCTCACCTTCCTTTTGTTTTGGATTATACTCCTCTATCCCAAAAATAAATCAAACTCCAGAGATCAATCTGGACACATGTGTATCCAGATTTTTATTTTTATTTTTTTTGTGAGGGGGGAGGGGGGGCTACGGAGTGAGTACACGAAAGACGCGTGGGCATGCAGACCACACTCCCACATCCATGAATACCTCCCACTCCCAATGCTCACACACCCACAAATGTGCCTCTCACTCGCAAACCAGAAGCACATCCCTGGTCCCACTATAATGTTATTGAAAGTACATCCGTGTGTGTGGAATGTTTATTGGAACCAGAATTTGAACCATATTAGCTATTTCTGAAGTCACGTACCCACGACTTCACCACCACACAGACGATGTTTTCCCACTACTGTTTGTATTTTCCTTAGATCTTGTGCAAAGGTTGCATCTTGCATGAGATCTAGGCGATTTATCATCTCTCCCCTTGCATATATCCTCCACCTTATCATTCAATGTTACAAGCAACGTGGAAAGATTCAAGGTGTTTTATGACATGGTAGGCTATCTCATGGATAAAAGTTATCGGGACTATCACTTAAGATGATGTGGTAGGAGTAAAAAACAATAGCGATGTCTTCACACATGCAGCTAGCATGAAAAAAATAGAGTAAATATAATGGCACCAAACGCATATACTTGATTAGCATACTTAGGGGTGAAAACAAGTCGGGCCGAGCTAGGCTCTGCTGAAATTAGCATCACAAGCTAAAAGAGTAGCTCGGCTTGGCTCAACTTCTTCTTGACCTCTAGTTGGCTCGTGAGCCTATGAACAAAAAATACTTTCAGAGATGAAGAGGAGTGAGAGGATATTGGAGGAGCCGACGAGAAGAGTGGCAACTAGGAGTCGAGACCAACAAGGCGCGCGACAGGTCATTGGGCACCAGCCGCACCAACTTTGCGAGAGGTGAGTGGCAACTCGCACATTGTGCTTGTTAGCACAAGCTAGCGACACCAAGGAGCAGCGACTTTCTATAGTTTGGTCAAGCAGAGAGGCAACACGACGAGTTGGTGGAGGCTAGAGATGCCTTCAATTGGTGGAGTCGACATGCCTACGTGCAGCCTCAAGTATGACATGTGTTGAACCGAAGAAAGCAGTGTTGTGGGTAGGAGCATGGCTGAGATAGGGAATAGGAGACAGGGTGCGAGGAAAGGTTGGGAACTTCGGCTTTCTTTAACTAGATTGACCACTAGACTAATAATGTGCTATGAGTTAAATGAGTGGGCTCGCCAGCTAGCTTGGGCTATACTCATTCTCGAAACGTGTTGTCTTATGAGTGAAACCAAGCCATGTGAGACTAAATGGAGCTCACAAGTTCGAGATCTTTGTCCACCTCTCACACAAAAACTGATGAGTAGTTGTATTAGTATGTGCTTTCTGTTGAAATGAAAAATGTATAAGGTGAATTAGTTTGAGTTCTTTTCAGCAATAATGACAATTTTCTTATTTTCCGTTATCATACTTTCCAAATAGTTAAACATTGTGTTTTGTGAAAAAAAAATATTTACATATTTTTTAAAAAAAATCAAAGAACTCTACTTTTTAAGTTTATAATGGCTAATAATCATGCTCTAATGGTTGTTCTAGTTATACGAGAACATGCAACCTGCCTTCTCAAACGAAGCCTTACTCACTACTAAAAAATGGTTTTTCTGTCGGCCAAAATCAGTCTTTGATTTTTGCCAGCCTTACTCACTACTAAAAAATGGTTTTTTCTGTCGGCCAAAATCAGTCTTTGCTGATTTTTGCTGGCAGTTAGGTTAACCGCCTGAAACCAAAGGGTAGAGAAAATAAACGTTTTCACATTCGGAACTTAACCGCCAGCCAAAAAACATATTTTCGTTGGCGGTTCTGTTACATGGGCTGCTGGCAACAGTCCATTTTTGCTTACGTAGTGTTAAGACGACCGCCAGCGAAGCTCTTTTTTGGTTAAAAAAATTGAAAATATGTTAATGCATCTGTTCTCTGACCACCAGCAAAGAAAATTAAAGAAAAATTGAAAATTGCCAGATACAACAACCCTGCATTCCCATTCCACATTGCAAATCAAATCCAAGAACATGCCACAAATACAAGCACAAATTCCACAAAATATAAGCAAATCTCAACTATTGAACATGCACAATCGCCGATGCTAGATCTGCCCTCCCGATGCACGCTGCACATGGTCTTGGGCCTCGCCAATGACCGGCTTGCGGCGGCCTCCTCCTCCTCGCGGTCACTGCCACCATCGAGGTCGTCGTCTCCTCCTTGCCCTTGTCATCCCCGCACAGATCTGGCAAGAACGAGGCCGGATCCGCGCCGATAGAGGTGGCGGCGGCTCGATCTCGCCGGTGGAGAGGGGAGAGAGCTCGACACCGCCAATCTCGTCACCCTCTGTGGGAAGGAGCTCGTCACGGCGGTGGGGAGGGAGCCCGTCACGGCGGCCGGATATGATGCCCACGGCGCCTCCCGCTGTCTGCGCTGTCGAAGAAAAGGAAGGCAAGACGGGGACGGAGTTGGATCCGGCCCCCGCCACCGCCAAACTGGATCCAGCCGCTGCCTCCTCCGCCACCTCCATGCCCACATGCTTCACAGGCTCCAGGCCCACCGCCGTTGTCCCCTCAAGCGCGCCGCTGCCCCCATGCATGAGCTCACCGTGGACGAACCGCAGCCGCCACCCACCGGTCGTCTCCCCTCCGCCCAGATCTGGGCCTCCTATCGCAGCGCGCGGGGGAGGGGGAGGGGGAGGGGGGAGGCCCGGCTTTTGCGCGCGTCGATTTCACAGTCGCCGCAGTCGCGGTCCGCTATCGCCGTCATCTTATCCGCCGTGTCAGCTGAGAGCCGAGAGGTGGGGTGAGATGAATCTGGAGGGAGGTGGTGAGGAGAAGAGGATAAGATGGAGTGACTAGTCAGTGGATAAAATGGAGTCCGCACTTGGTGTTTTAATATAGCGAATAACTTCTTGCGGTCGGCGCTCCTTGGCAACCACCAGCGAAATTTTGATTTTATCTAGTGGTCACTTAAGAGGCCCGCTTTAAAAAGACCTCTATTTTTACAAGCGGTTCTCTTATCCCGGCCGCTAACGAAAATGAATTTTTTCGCTGGCAGTTCTTAGCACCTCATCCCTCGTTAAATTTTCGCTGGCGGTTTTCGCTTATAGACGTCAGAGAAAAAAAATAGATAAACGCCATGAAAAATCGATTTTCTAGCGGTGACTCCCTCCCATCAAACAAAAAGCAATTCTGACATAGTCTTAAAAATACTGTTTCCGCTAATACTTCGTATTGCATTTTTTTTAGAAACCTAATAAAATCACAATTTGTAAAAGTACTTTCTGAGATAAATCTACACACGTGATTTTCATGTATACCATCTAAATATCTTTAAGAAGAAATTTATGTGTAAGGTTGTTTTCGCGATTGAAGGGTACGGTGGGTAATTACAGTCCTCCTTCCGATGGAAATGCCGGGGAACGGCAACACTCTATATTCTTTTATGTCCTTTTGAATGGATCCATATTCTTGGACAGGTACATTGGATGGCACATCAATATTCACTTGGTCAAGGATAATACGAGGTACACGATCAACATCATGATACGTACTAGTACCAGCTAACCACTGCACCATAATTGACCGAGGAAGGCACCGATGAGTTGAAGTTTTCAAATTCCTCCATTTCATATTATATGATGATCTGGCTTATTTTTTCGAATCAAACATTTCTAATATAAAACAAACATATTATAAATATACATTTAATGCTAGATATAATAAAGCTATTTTCATGTTGTTTAATTATTCTATAAATTTAATTAAATTTGAACATAGTTGACTTATAAATCAAAGCGACTTAATATGAAAACGAAGGTAGTCACTCCGTTTCAGGTTACAAGACGTTTTAACTTTAGTCAAAGTCAAACTATTTTAAGTTTAACTAAGTTTATAGACAAATATAATAATATTTATAATACTAAATTAGTTCCATCAAATCAATAATTGAATATATTTCCATAATAAATTTGTCTTGGGTTGAAAATGTTACTAGCTACTTTTTTCTACAAACCTGATCCAACTTAAAGTAAAAACGTCTTTTAACTCGAAATGAAGGGAGTAGAACTTAAAAACATGAAAAGGTCGGGGGGAGAAACGGCCACCGGCACGTGGGAAGAACGGACGTCTTCCTTCCTCGGCCACACATATGCACGCACGGACGCCACCTTGAGATCACATTTGGAGCAAAGATTCTATACAAAAGTTGCTACAAAAGTTTTTTACGAAAAGTTTCTATACAAAAGTTGCTTAAAAAATCATATTAATCTATTATTTTTTTAAAAAAATAGCTAATACTTAATTAATCACGCGTTAATGCGAACATTGTGTTACGTGCCGCCTCCTCCTGAACAGATCCTAATCCATCATCCTCACTCCACTCTCTCTCTCTCTTTCTCCCGTCGACGCGGAGGCGCCAACGCCACTGACCACCCCCATCCATCAATTCAATCACCAATCAATCGACGGCGACGACGACAACGACGACGATGGCGACGACGGAGACGAGGACGACGACGACGTGCTCGATCGCAAGCTAGCGGCGGCGAATCATGAGACGCCCGCAATGAAGTCGTCGTCGTCGTACGTCCTCGTCGGCGAATCATCGGTCGGCGAAGCAGCTGCAGCTGCAGCGATCGATCGATCGATCGATGTGGCCGTAACAACAAGCGGCTGGGAGAAGGACACATCGCTAGTCCGAGGCTAGTACTTCCTCCGTATTATTTTAATATATGACGCCGTTGACTTTTCGACCAACATTTGACCATTCGTTTAATTCAAATTTTTTATGCAAATATGAAAATATTTATATCATGCTTAAAGAACATTTGATGATGAATCAAATCATAATAAAATAAATAATAATTACATAATTTTTTTATTAAGACGAATGGTCAAACGTTATAAAAAAGTTAACGACGTTGTACATTAAAATTAAAATATGGAGGTAGTATTAAGCTCCGAGCTAGCTGCTGAATGCAGTGCGTGCAGAGAGTCTCTGCACTCCGATCCACTGAACTCATCACATGAAACTGTTTCACGTGTGTGGCTCGGTTTGGAATTATTGAACCGATTATTACCGTATACTATGCCCCTCCATACTATAAAAAAAACCAGCTTAGAATTAGATGGGGTTTACTCCCTCTCTATTCATGCTGAGTAATTTTACAGTTGTTGAGAAGGTACCATGGGGTACTAAAAATTTCGTGTAAAATTCGGTACCTTATACGAGATACCAAATTCATAATAGAAAAGGTGATATCTCATATTAGCTTTTAAAGGACGGTAAAATTGGTCATTCATATGCATGCCATAAAGCCCGGAAAAGGAACGGTGTCTTTTCTTCTCCTCTTTGGTCTTGCTGCCATGCACAAATGCATTGATCAAACGCATGAAAGGAGAAAGTAACATAGGCCTTATTTAGTTGGGAAAAATTTTTAGGTTTGGTTATCACATCGGATATACGGACACACATTTGAAGAATTAAACGTAGTCTAATAACAAAACAAATTGCAATTCTGCCAAGAAACTGCGAGACGAATTTATTAAGTCTAATTTTATTAATCCATCATTAGCAAATGTTTACTGTAGCACAATATTATCAAATCATGGCGCAATTAGGCTTAAAAGATTCGTCTCACAATTTACACGCAATCTGTGTAATTGTTTTTTTTCCCTACATTTAATACTCCATACATGCGTCCAAACATTCGATGTGACAGTGTGAAAATTTTTATTTTGAGAACTAAACAGGGCCATAGTATAACAAATCTGAATAAGAGGTTATCTAGATTTATTATACTAGCTAGGTTATGTCTTATTCACATTTAGTTTGATTTTCTGTGAAACGGACTATGCTTTATCGTAATGATAAATTAGATATTTATAGAGAGAAACTTAATGAATGTCAACATTTAATACATGGTCCAAAAAACTGTCTAAACATTCATGTATTTTTAAAGAGGTGAAGAAATTACCCACCGTATAATACCCCGATGAAGTAATGGAGCCTGGCCACTTGTGCTGCAGTTGTACGAGGTTACATTAACTCTATATGCCAAACATGTGTTTATGGTTCCGTATTTCGACGATTCAGAGGTAGATTTGTTGCTTTCTCCGTGGCTTTTACGTCGTTGCAGGTTGTGAGTTGTGACCACTGAAGCTGAGCTCACGTTCATGTCTACTATAGTATCTCAGAAAAAAAAAGATTATTTTTTTTCTCTTCCTATTTATTCTAAAATAAATTTATAAACACATTGGAAACAGATAGCTAGAGTATAGAATAATTCTATTACAATTTGATAAAGTGAGAATATTATAGTTCTTTTTTTCTATTGGTATGTATAGAATAGATAAAAAATGAATTTATTTTGTGATACAGTGATGTGAGAGTATTGCTCAAACAGAAGACATTACCAACTTCGCCTATTTTACTTATGTCTCACTGTCTCGGCCTCTTTTAAGTTTGGACGTACCTACGTCTCGTTTTCATAGACAACAACTCGCAAGCTACTGTATAACAGTGGCCGCCTGATTAAAATCCTCTGTTTTGTCATGTTCTTTTGTTAAGATAAAGGATTATATTAACCCGGCCTTTACACCTTGGGGGTGTACACAGCCAACAACTGTTTTGTCATGTTGATGTCTGGGGATAATCTGCTGAGTTTCTGCTGTCATAGCTGAAAAAAGTTCAGGCATAATGACAAATATGCACATAATCGAGTAAAATGAGCACAGTGCCACAGTGTAAAAACTGCGTAAACTCAGACTATTCGCCCAAACTGTGGCAAATTGATAGTATTGTCCGTTCGTTGCTAATCCGATGCTAAAAAAATCTCCTAAATCCGCGGCATTGTTTAGTGGACTTTATGCCTCTACTTCCTCTCAAGTGTTGAAATGATGCCTCTACTACGTAAAATTTGCGTATCTTTGTATCAGGATTCAGGACTGGTGGGTGTTTGGGGTTATATGGCCTTGAGCCCTTGACAAGCTCATGGCATATGTGTGTGTGTGTGATCGAGAGATGGAGCAAATGTAGCGGTGGAACTTGTGGTTTGAAAATTACTATCTCCGTCCTAAAATATAAAAAGTTATCGGTTTGGACATATGTATTAAAAAAAATGTAGGTGAAATAAATGGAAGGAGATTATGATTGGTTGAGAAAAAAAGTAAGTGGTGAATTTGAATGATGTGTTTGGTTTAGAAAGAAATTATTATATTTTTGAATAAGTTCTAAATGTAAAAAAATGTTATATTTTGGGACGGAACGTGTACTACTCCTACCACTTATTATTATTATTATTATTATTATTATTATTATTATTATTATTATTATTATTATTATTATTATTATTATTATTATTGGCAAAAAGATTTACATTTCTTCTTTCTTCTTATGGATTGGGATCAGGTGCAGTCACGACTGCAACTTTGGCAGTAGCCACTGATCCACCATCCAATAGGTAAGGAACGTCCAGGATTAATTGTCTCTGCTCCCTCCTTTTAGCTATTTGAACATGAAATGTTTTCTCGTTTTCTTTATCTCAACTTTCTCAAATTTAAGAGAAATCAAATGTAGTTTATAAACAAAATGCACACATACTTCACTCAATAATATTTTGCACAATTGTACATAGCACTGACAAATGAGCTAGTGAGTTTAACTTTTCCCTGTGTTTGGGAATAATGCATCCACTGAGTCAAAAGAAAAAAACTAAACTACTACTCCAAAATCTTCCCGTAAATCAGTGTGAAGCTTCTATTGATAACTTTTAAAGAAAATGTTCCATTCAGGAAAAAAAGAAACTGTAAAGAAAAAACAATAGGATTAATGCTTCTTAGTTGAACAGAGCATGAGTCACATAAAAAAAAGGTTAAAGGAGTTACATCAAAATATGAGCTCTACTTCAAGCCCTTAAAATAAATGCCAAGCTTCTTTTAAACATCTAAATAAGTAGTACTAAATTTCTTGTCAAATGAAAAATAATTGTGCTAGTATTTCATGTTCAAATGCTAAATGAGGAAGGAGGCAATTAAGTCTGAACGTTCCTTACTAGTTGGATGGTTGGATTAGTTGCTACTGCCAAAGTTAGTGACTGCACCTGATCCCAATCCTCTTCTTATGGGTTACTCACTGTTCACCATAGGATGCTGGAGTACCCTGCCTCATGATTCGGCGAAAACAGCCAAACTGTCCTTGTAAACGTTGGATTGACAGGCTTTATTGGTGATTCTCCCAGGCCCCTACCTCTTGCATTTCTGTCCATTCAATCAATGTATGGAAAACTTTTCAGATGGGGTAGTACTGAAGTGGATACCTCAGCCAGTAAATTCCACAGCCGTGAGCCAATTGGCTCTGATTGGTTGAGATAAAGGTAGAAAAATGAACAAAACAATCAAAATAATTTACGGTTTAAACCTTTATATCTATATCATGTGGTTTAAAAGTAAACGGTAGTAGAAAATAGACTAGGTAAAAAAAAGCTAAAACTGACTCTAAAATTAAAATTAAGTTCCACTCCCTCCGTTTCACAATGTAAGTCATTCTAGCATTTTCCACATTCATATTGATGTTAATAAATTTAGATAGATATGCATGTCTAGATTCATTAACATCAATATAAATGTAGGAAATGTTAGAATGACTTACATTGTAAAACGAAGGAAGTAAAACTTAAATTTTAGCCGTGACCACCAACAAGGAATTAATAAGAGCCTTCCAAGTCAATAATTGAGAGACAGAGTGAGTGAGCTATTGGTTTCGAAGAGTAGAAGTAAAAGTAAGTTGGACATTATATAGGGCGTAATCTCTCAATTTCAATGTATAAGTATTTAGTAATGGAGGTCATATCATAATACTTGGATGATTTATATCCAGTACTAGGATTTTATATATTGGCATAGAGGGAATAGAAAGAGAAGGTGCCATCCAATATATATATATATATATATATATATATATATATATATATATATATATATATATATATATATATATATATATATATATATATATATATATATATATATATATATATATATATATATATATATATATATATATATATATATAGTAAATTTGTTTGGTGCTCCATGGTGCCCGGGCACCATTGTTGAAATTGAGTATATACCCAATTCAAATGAGAATGAAACTTTTTCAATTACTTAGGTATTAACATTAACTACTTTACTAACTAGTTTAAAGCAAGTTTGAACTGAATTTGAACTTGTTTTTGTTAGATTTTGATTCTAGGTATATAGCATCCATACATATAATTTGTTAGGTATGTAATCATGGATTGTGAAATAAAGTTAAATTTGAGTTGTTTTGTTGATAAGTATAGGTATAAATCAAATTATTATAACTAGGTATATACTCACAATTTGAAAATTTTGAAAAATTTGAGTGATTTTGTGCATTAGATACCATGGTGCCCGGGCACCATGGTGCCCCATATGAGTGTCCTATATATATATATATATATATATATATGTGGAAGAGTCCATCTTCTATTATATATATTCATATGTGTACTGCACATTCATGGGAAGTTCTCTACTTCTCTTCCTTTTAAACACTGGAAGTAAATAAATAAAAAATAATTTCCTAGAACTGCCAACAACAAAGTCGTTGTAGTATAGTGGTGAGTATTCCCGCCTGTCACGCGGGTGACCCGGGTTCGATCCCCGGCAACGGCGAATTAGTTTTTAATTTTTTTGGCACTTGAAATGCAAGATGCATTTGTGTTTTAAATGACGAAATAGCCGATAATTTCCAAATTGGAAAAGGTACTCCTCCGCAACTTTACAGTACAGGAGGTGATTTTGAACTTCAAGCTTCAAAATAATGTGTTTTCTTTGCTGTTTGTTCAGATAAGCAAAAACTTCAGAAATGCAGTCGTAGGTGAAGGCAGTTCTTTCTTCTTTTTACAATGGGGCCATGTATGTGTAAGTGTAAATCCTATGATTTCTTTGATAAAATGATTACTATCGTATTATTATCAATTCCAAGCAGGTTGCTTGTGCACTGGAGAGACAAAATTTAGGAACAGATAATTTAAACTGACATAAAATTGGTGCATCCAGGGATGGTTTAATTTTTTTTTAATGCAAGTCTTATCAAGGCACTACAAAAAGGAAGCATAACTGCACAACACCAACAAAACACATGATGCGATATGTAAACATAACCAATATCTTTATTCTAATTTGAAGGTGATTCGATCCTGACATTACAACTGTTTCATCACACCAAAAAGAAAAAAAAAATTGTAAATACCATAGAACAGCCAGGACGGTTGTCCAGGGAGGTGACACATTTGAAGTTACAACGCTGAAGCGATCTCAGTTCAATCAGCACTAACAAAACCAAAAGTATTTCGGTATTTCAGTATAAGCAGTTCACATGAACAAACGAAGTTTTTATACTACCGCCCTCTCACTTGCTCTTGGCAGTGCCGTTTGCGGTGGCAACAGCTCCCTTTGGTGGGTTCAGCTGATCCCAGGCCTCAATCCATGTGACCATGGAGTCGGCGAGCTTGTTGAAGTAGCCATCGACCTTCCCGAGCTTCGCCCTCACTTGCTTGGCCAGCTCAAGGTAACACTTCTGGACAGTGTCGGCCTCCTTCGGGAGGGACGCAGACTGGAAGAAGGGGATCAGCTCCTCCTGCCAGAATATGCCGTTGTATTCCTTCTTGAGGTTCACAAAGGGGTTGCTCGCTTTGCTGTGCCAGATGTAGGGAAGGCCAGTCTTAACACCCAAACCCAAGTGATCGGTAATCACCTGTTTTTATGACAGATATTAGCATGGATTGTGATTGGTGAGTGGTGAACAATAGTTAGCTTGCACAATGCACAAATTATTTCTGAAGGGGGAGAAAGAACAAACCTTGGTGCACCATCCTGCCCACATATCGTCGTAACGACCAATAGGCTGGCCATCACCCATAAGACCAAAGTACATCGCAGGACCGATGAGGTCACGGTCAAAAGCAAGGTTCATTCCACACATCGGGAATAAAGTGCCCTTCGGGATTGTCATAACAGCATCCACATACCTGATTTCATCATCAATAAACAAAAACATCAGATTGGCAAGAAGAGAACGATAAAGGATGAGAAATGCCAAAAATGTAACATCAATACCTGCTGTTCCTCTCAAGAGGCTTGACAAGCTGGGTAGGGGCATCATAGTCTGGAATGTTGAGCCAAAGCCCATGAGAAACGGCAGTCGGGGCACCCTCACGGAGGCTGAAGGGGTACCCACGGACAAAATCAGCGCCATCACGGTACGGGTCATACAAAGTGTTGAAGAAAAATGGAGTGGAAGGGTTCAGAAGGTTCTTGATGTGCTGCTCAAGTGCATTGATATCCTTTCCTGATGGGTCTTTAGCAACCTGAGATTTTGCAAGAGGAATAGGTCAGCAATGAACCAAAAACAAATGATAGGGCGGAATCAGAGAAGTATTAGCATTACCCAAAAGTAACAAAACAGAGGACTAAAATAATGGCATCACACTCCAATGCTCAACTTTTATAGTGCAAGGCATGTGGAAGTACTCAGTCAACTGTAAGCTAATCAAGAAAACTATTGTGAAGATCATACTAGAATGCAACTAAAGGACATGAAAGAGAACATGACTATATTCTTATGCTGTAAACAACTGAGGACCATTCATATAGTTAAGGTTGATTCTACAGTACATCCATGCATCCATAAGCCAGCCTAATAAAACATATAAATCAAATAATTTAACAAGCAGGTGGGACCCTTGTGGCTCATGTGCCCCATGTGAATACACATGGCATTTGCTTTGGGGGAAGAAGCTACAACACAACCGCTGAATACATCCAACAGTATTTTTTTTCCTTGTAGAAGTAAAACAAAAATAGGAATACAGTCGAGATAACCTTCATGTACCTTTATGTTAATTCCTACAAAATTTGTGTTCCACTGGCTCTTAACTGATAACTAGTGACCGAGGCTTAATGATGTCATAGTCCATCACATGTGATTTAGATGGATTGTTTGGTCCTGTCTAACTTCAGATTAACGTTTTTGTATAAAGGAATCAATCATAATTAAATACAAATCTGGAAAATGATGTGTAGCCAATAACAAAGCCAAGATGACCCCAAACCAAAGTGGACATACCATTCAGTCCAAAAGACACCATTAACTTGACCCTTTCTCTACTGTTTCTACATTGATATGTTCTGAAGAAAAGACTACTGATAACGGCCTCGAGCATAAACAAAGTAATATAAGCGTACATATGCATTAACACAACCGACAAAGCACAGCGGCAGGACGATATATCCGAGCCACATTGTCGCGTACTAACAATTTCTGAATACTACAAACCTGTGGGGCACCACAGATATACATATAACCTATTCCAGCTCACATCCCCTCCAACCGCAACCGCAACCTATACATGACCACCAAGCAAGTGTAGCTAGATCCAATGCTTGATGCTTCCAAGCAGTGGGCCAAGTCAAACGTTCAATCCAAGACAAAGCAAACACTGTCAGATCTGATAATGGCAGACTACATGCATGATTCCAAGGATTAAGGAGTTACTACCTTTTCAACTAGGCAGATCAATCAGTCATCCGCAACATGTGAAATTCACATTCAACCTACCCACATCACAGCACTATGCAGTAGTAATAGTAGTAGTATGATGTAATGCAAAAATTAAAGGGTTTTTTTATCACTACTAAACTAAACTGTCCTAACAAAAAGAACTACTAATCTCGCAAAACTGAAGCTAAACTCAAAAATCTAACTACGGGGCAATGCCGATTGCTGACGAAGAAACAGCCCAGAGATCTCGCCTTTCCCCCACTAAAACTACACATCCAGATCCGATCCCCACCAAACCAAGATCTAAAATCCCCGCACACAGATCACGCCATGGCAGTGGAGAAAGATCGCCCAAGATCCAGCGGCCATCAACCAGCAGATCAAACCTTAACAGAGACAGATCTCACTGAGGCGAAGTTAATCGAGGGGTGGAAGGGGGAAAGAAGCTCACGAAGCAGTCGTCGTCGATGGTGTAGATGTACTTCTTCTTGGAGACCATGTAGCCGAAGCAGCGGCAGGCGGAGTCCTTGAAGGAGATGCAGGAGGCCCTGGGGCCGAGGATCCGGTTGATGTCGTCGCGGTTGTAGAGCTCGTAGTCGAAGCCCTCGGGCACCCGGATCGTCTTCTTGGGGTCGCCGTCCTGGACGATGATGAGGTGGTACGGCTGGAAGAAGGGCCTCCACATCTCCAGGAAGTCCAGGTTGCGGATCGTCGGGATCACGATGTCCAGCTCGTCCTTCAGCAGCGGCGTCGCCGCCTGCGCGGCCGCGGCGTCGGAGGAAGCCATTGCCGGTGGCGGAGGAGGAGGTAGAGGTGGAGGTGGAGGTGGAGGTCGGGGGGAGTGAGGCGAGACGAGGCGGGTATAAAAGGGAGGGAGACGAGGGGGTGGGCCGGATGGGCCGTGGTGGGCCTCTTTTTTGTTGGGCTTTGCGTGTACAGGAAGGGAAGGGAGCTGTGTGAGTGTGAGTGTGAGTGTGGGTGGTCCGTTGTTGGAGTTGGTGCTTTGCTTGACTTATTATCACTACTACTGGGGCATGGACTGATTTGCATGGCCATGGACATGGTGCCTACCAACAACATCTGGGATGGTTGGCTCAAGAGGGGAAGATATGGTAACGGCTACGGGTAAAAAGGGTCGAAATCGGTAGAATCTCTTCGGAAACGATGCTCGATCAGCCGGTAATTGACCATATCTATCATTTAAACTACTCAGTATCGACATTAATACGATGTAGAAAGAAATTAGAAAAAACAAAATTTAAAAATAGCCAAAAACGGTACAGTCGGAAACTGTACCCCTTAAACGGAAACGGCGCCCGGTCGATCGGGAATTTCCGTCCGTTTTCATCCCTAGTAACGGCGATGTTCTTTTCAACTTATTTATTTATCGGATTAATGGAATAGATTATTTGTTTCATGTTTTCAAAAAGAGTAAATTAATACGTAGTGTAGGAACTTGGCAGGTGGATGTGATTTAGTGTAACAAATTGAAAAATATGCAGACCGGTACATGAACTTGGCAATTAAGTGCATTTTGGTCAATAACATTGTTGCGTACGTATGATTCAACATTTCAACTTATTTTGTTTGTTCTCATTATAAGCATAATTGCTAGGTTATTGGTCATAAGTACGTTTTGCGTTGTTCATCACCGCAGACAATCAAATATGTTTGATTAGTCCGATCACTCGGGAAACTATGTTACAACAGTTTTTATGCAGTTAGTTTTTACAATCATTATATTTTTCGGTTTCAAATCAAGAGGTTATTTTATTATTATAAACAAACAAATACAATACATCTAGGCTATTATTTTGAGAGTCATTATACTTGTTAGATTGCAATGACAACTGCTTGCTTTTACGTGGCTTAAAAAGTTAGCCACGATATATGGTCGCATGATCAAATGTTAGCCAAGAAAAAAATGCTGCAAATTTGTGATATACTCTTCCTTCAATTTTTATATCATTTCGTTTACCCTCTTGGACGGACAGCCAGTCGTTCTAAGTTCTAAGTTCTAACGGCCCTTTTGCCACTCTAGAATGCGTGCTAGAGACACCAAAACCAGTCAGAAAAACGTCTTTGAGTACGAGCTGCGCGCGATTACTTGAAGATTACACACGCAAATACGCCTTTCCACATCGTACGCCATGGACCTTAGCTACAGCTACACGCACATCACCATACTATTATTTACTTAATTGTAAAGATGAATTGAATATTTTGAAAATAAAATTAAAATCAATGGTCTAAATAATATACAGTAGAATAAAGTTTTTTTTAAAAAAAAAAGAACATAAAGTGTGAAGCACTGAAGCAAACAATTTGTTTCAATTAAAGCTAGTGAATTTTGATGCCTGCAATATAGGAGTAGATGGTGTGATCATCTGTCACGCTCGTACGAAAGAAAGGACGTACGTTTCAGCTTATATGGATGGTCTCCTCTCTCCATGTGAGCTGCAAGGAAAACAAAACCGGTAACATATCAATGCCTAACAGAAAATGATGGCTGCTAGAACGTACGCATTAGTACTAGTACATCAACTAATCGCCTTTTTTGAAAATAAAGAAAGAAAAAGATCAATGCTGACAGAGTACTTACCTGATCAAATCGGTAATTTTAGTTAGTTTATATCCAGGGTGAGCAATGAGCGTCTTTCATTTTCAGTACTACTTCTTCCGTCCATAAAAAAAAATCAAGGGCTTCATCTTTTCTCGCTTATGCTTATACTTATCAGCTAAAATTTGAATTTTCAATTTTAAATTTAGAGGTGATTTTGAGGTTTTTTTATCGAAGTTTATTTTTCAGACTTTGCTTTTATATCGCTAAGAACACGTATATAAAATTTTATTCACAAATTACTTTTCGTTTGTAAATATGCCATTTCTCTTATTCCGCGAATAAGCCAAATGATGGCTCCGCAAATCTTGACTATAAATCTAGATAAATGTTTGTCCAGATGCATAGTCAGGATTTAACCCTTTTTGACGAAAGTAGTGGAATATTCCCTCTGTCTCAAAAAAAAGCACAACCTAGATAAGGATGCGACATCTCCTAATACAATGAATCTGGATATGTTATAGCTGCCATTTCTTCATCCCAAGGAATGAAAATGAAACTTTTTAGAGATCCAAGGTATACAGAGGAGACTTTTGAGTGTTTATACAGATACAATAATGAGTTGACGAGACACACGACATTGTGATTCTCTCGAGATGCTCGTCTCTTTGCCTGCCTCGCACGTCGGCCGGTGATCGATCGCCGGTGCTCTGCCTCTTGCAGTCCGCACTGTACTTACACCGACAAAGTATTTTCTTTTCACGAACACACAAAAGCTTTACCTTTTGATGTAAGATGATGAATAATTCAAGTAGAAGAAACGTTGAAATGGAAATTAGCATTGTGATTTGGTGATCTGTATATACTGACCTAGTAACAGCTTACATCAAGGACTTGTCGGGAGTAATGGCAATCATCTACTGATCTAGTACCTACAATGCTACATAATTGAGAATCTTCAGTTTACATAGCAACAGTGATTGTACTGACTAAGCTTCTGTTTGTGGTTCTGACGACGAATGCACGATGACTGTCCTCTCCTACTTGAAATCATGGAGAAATGGCAGTGATTGTACACAAATGCTGCACAGTTTTCACAAGAATGAACAGCCAGCTTGATATAGTGATCTCACCTCACGCTGCAAGCACGTAGTGCTATGTCGTCGCGGCAGCAAATCAGCATTTATCTGAAACTGAACAACCAAACAGACTGAACCTCGTCGTCACTCGTCAGTACTCAGGTGATGAGAATTTTTACATCACTTCTCCGAAACTGAACTGCCCCTAAATCATCCGACAGTGCTACGACCAACGCCATCTCTAGGTGGATTTTCAGGCCCAGATTTGTACCAGACAACGCCTGATTTAAGCTTGTTCATGTTTTCAGTTGTAGGTGAGCATCTGCATACATAGTTTTTGTCCCAGTTGGAATGCAATCGAGTTGATTTATTTCTTTCGAATTTACAGCGGAAATGGCTCTCCAATTGTGATCCTGGAATTTTGCACAGTTCAGAATGTAGACTGGATGAAGCAAGTTCAGACTCCAATTGTAATTTAGATACTTCATAGAGTGTTCTAAAAAAAACTTCATAGAGTCGTTGGACCCAAAAATAGGCCAAGGCCCAGCCCCGCTGAAGTTTTGGCCCAACATATGTTCACACGGCGAAAATTAAAGTCATTAATGGGCCTTGCATCCCAGGGCTCGGGCCATGGTCCAGGTTGCCTGGGCCTGGGTCCGAGAAGGTTTCCCAGCTTCTTCTTTTTTTTTTTTTGAGAATTTCCCAGCTATTGGTTAGCCGATAAAATGAAAATAGGTTGTCGCCTAATTAAGCTTGAGAAAAAAAACTAAATATTGAATCAAGCTATAAACCTCAAGGATTTTTTTTGCAGACTTTTGTAAAATAACGGGTTAATTCAATCCATGCTATTACAAATATGCTATTTCAGATAATTGTTATTACAATTCGTCTATTCGTAACCGTGTCACTGTCATTTTATAAATTTGAAACCGTGTTACTGTCATCATATTTTTCGTCAACCTCCTTTTCTAGTCTTCTTCCTCATTTTGTAAAATTTTAATGGCACGGTTGCGAATAAATAAATTATAATAATATTTATTTGAAATAACATATTTGTAATAGCAAGGATCTAATTAACCCTAGAACAAAACGGTAGCGCAAGTTTCACTTATGCAGGATGATCTCCATCAGCATCATCCAGCTGTGACCAATTCAGTACGATTCTTTACAGACTGGGACAACTAGAATATTAATATGCCGGTAAACGGTTACGTTCGTTAGTTGTCACAGCTCACAAACATTGCCTGCTGATCTGAGCTTTCAAGGGAAGCTTCGGAATATCATACACAAACTAACCACTTGTTATTTTGAACCGATTGCTCATCCACGAAAGAAAGAGATATGCCATTTTCACCAAAGCACCACGATAATTTGCAAAACGCAAAATACAAAATTGGAGTAGTGGAGTAGGTGCCATTTCTTCATTTTTATCTCATTTTATTCAGATACGATTAAGTTCGCACGTATGCGACACATATCCAGTAACAAAACTCAGTAATTAAAGTACCCGTGTATAGCACTATAATCAGCCTCTCATTTGGCTATAATTAATATAGGAGTACATTACTATATAGCGGCTAATAAGCATTTGGAGGATCAGTTTTGACGGTCACTCTTGGGGACGGTGGCCGGGCCGGCGAAGAAGCGGTTGATCGCCGGGAAGACCTCGGGGCGCTGCGTGCCGAGGAATCGGCGGAAGGCGTGGTGGTGATACTTCTCCCCCTCGTCGGCGTTCTCCAGCACGGCGCTCTGGCGGTGGCTCTTGTTCACCCTCACGTCCGGGTTCATGAACACGTTCCTCGTCAGCTGGAACACGCACATCCCTCCCACCAGAGACATCGCCACGATCAGCGGGTATACCTGCATCATCAAAAAAAAAAAAACATCGTATCAAACTTTAAAACTAACACCCTTTGATTCTGCTGCATCTGTCTATCTACAAATCGAATAGTTAATCAAGAGGAAATGTATGTAATTAGTTACTCCCTTCGTCTCTAAATATTTGACAACGTTAATTTTTTTAAATATGTTTGATCATCCATCTTATCCAAAAACTTTTGTAAAATATGTAAAACTATATGTACACATAAAAGTATATTTATCGATGAAACAAATGATAAGAAAAAAATTAATGATTACTTAAATTTTTTAAATAAGACGAACGATCAAACATGTTTAAAAAATTAACGGCGTCAAACATTTAAAGATGGAGGGAGTATATATCATCGAATAATTGATACGTACATCTGGCTTCACCCAACGGCCCATGTCGATCGATGGATGATCCTCGTCTGCCTGACGCTGCTGCTGTTTTTGTTTCTTGCTAGGACTGCAACGAATGATCCGATAGATCGAAGCCTTGAAACTGAAGAAATCTGGGCTGGAACTCGATGCACAATGCCATGCACATCTGCCTGCGCATGGTATATATACTCACACGCCGAAATGGCACGGGATTCCCTGTGCTTTTCCCTCTCCAATTAGTTGCGCCGTGTAGCTAAGCTCGAGCTGTTTGGAGCTCGAAAACCATGAGCCGCCTGCTGTTTTGCTAGCTCGCAGCGTCGTTGTCAAAGCTTAGTTTTACAGGTCAACCCACTTCTCCCTCTCTTCAATCCGCCCGGCTGCTGACCGCCACGGGCCCGGTCAACGCTGGCTACGAGGATGGAGGACGCAAGTTAATAATTTCGATCGTCCGAGACCGGTAATTAGCTCACTTCGTTTTATAGCTTCGTTTCATGCTATAAGTCGTCCGATCTTTTTCTTAAATTTGATTAGATTCATAGAAAAATATAACAATATTTGCAATACAAAACAAACATATTATCAAAATATATTAAATGTTAATTTTAATGAAACTAATTTGGTATCATAAATACTGCTAAGTTTTTCATATAAATTTAGTCGAAGTACTTTGGTTAGAAAAAATTTAAACGGTTTATAATATGAAACAGAGAGAGATCGAGTAACTAATTCCCAGAGACTTGACTTTGTTGATTCTTGCTTAATTTCTTGTTCTTTTCATACATGGATGGATGAGATCGATCAACTGGACCGAGACGGTAAGATTACTGAATCTGTGGGACTAAAATCTGGTTTTGAACATTCTGATATGGAATGATAAGCTAGCTGATCGTGCCGCAGCTCATCCCAGCTCCATCGCCAGCGATACGTCATACGTGACAATTACATCTGATGAGAACACGTGCATGTTGTTTATCTTTTAAAGAGAAAAAAAATAAACTGGGACTCTATAATTTATCATCAAATTAAAGAAAATGTTTTTCCCCTTTGTCGTGCCTGCTTTAACCCCATGCATGCATGTAAAATTTCATGCACAGTAGCTAGACACGTAGGGCGATAAAATAGATTATGATAAATATATACAAGATGTGAGTAAGTGAGTGACAGGGCATTTCCAACTCAGAGCTGCTCCTGTCCAGGTGGACAGCCATGTGCACCAGTAATTTAATTGAGCATATGGAGGCATCAAACGAGTGTGAAATTATGAACACGCGTCTGAATATTTTTTATTCAGAAATTTCCAATAGGCTTGCACCTGCAAATAGATTGTGTAGTGGGCTCAAAATATTTTGCGAGAACTAATTTGGGCTGAAACTGCCATCACTGGCGTAACGTTAACCCAAGGCCCAATTGTGCAGTGCCAAAGCCATCTCATCCGGCCCAAAATGTGTGTGATCTGGACTCACATTTTGGCCCAAATGTACAGTACACGCCCCAAACATCCAATACCCCTAGTACTACGTGTAAACACCCGCCCGCATTAACTTCTCATTTCCATTTTTTTATCTTTCCGATTACATAAAAGAAGATAAGATACACACGCACATACACTACTACACACGTACTCGTACACCATACTCTTACAATTGGTGGATACATTGATTAGCCAACACGTAGGTGATCGAGATCATCGTCTTCGTCTTCGTCGTCGTCGATTGATCAGTCGTGGCGATCACTTCTCGCCACCGTCGCCGGGCCGGCGAAGAAGCGGTTGAGCGCCGGGAAGACCTCCGGCCGCTGCGTGGCGAGGAATCGCCGGAACGCGTGCTGGTGGTACTTCTCACCCTCCTCCGCGTTCTCCAGCACCGCACTTTTACGGTTGTTCTTGTTCACCCTATAGATCATATTAATTTCCAAGTTATTTTACTGCCTTACGATACAAATATATGCTCTCTCCGGTTTTTAATATCTAATAAAGCCGTTAGTTCTTTTTTAAAAAAAACATATATAAAGCGAGGTTGAAAGTTTCACTTTCATTATTAATTAAAAAGAAATAACAACTTCTGTCTAAACAATGTTTTTTACGGATGAATCTGAACATACACTTATCTAAATTCGTTGGTTTGTTTTTTCTTTTTAACAGAGGAAGAAGTGTGGAGAGATATATACCTGACGTCCGGGTTCATGAACACGTTCCTTGTGAGCTGGAAGGTGCACAGCCCCGTGACGAAGGTCATGGCGGCGATCAGCGGGTAAACCTGCAACAAAATCAACCAGACAAACAACAACAAAAACATTATTAATTACCTCCAAACTAAAAAAAACAACCCTGAAACTTTCACTGATCCTGTATCATATACACCATCTACGATCGATCGAATCAATCAACAAGAAGAATCACATATATATCACATCGATCGGCACACGTACATCTGGCTTCAACCAACGGCCCATATCGATCGACGCTGCTGTTGCTGTGCTAGCTAAGCCTGAAACTGAAACTGATCTCGACCGGCTAGCTTGTTCTTGTCCTTGTTCTTGTTCACTGCACAATGCCATGCAAACCAGCTTGCATGCGATATATATACGCACGCCGGCATGGCAGCAAATTTTCCTGTGGGCTGACAAGAGTTTTTGCCTCTGCTCGCTCTCTGCGAATCGTTCGAGCTCGAAACCATGAGCTGCCTGCTGTTTTCGCAGCTTCCATTGATCCATATATCCCTGTCAAAGTCTAGTTTAATTTTTCCCAAGTCAAACCCGACCCGGTCAACCCTCTTCATGCTGCACTGTGTCTAGGTGCATGCTTAGCTAGCTAGGATGCTTCCGTTAGAAGAGAGTTCAATTTGCGTCATTTTTGTACTCCTCTGCATGTTGTGGTTTGGGTTCAGGTTTCAGACGATGTAGCGATGACGTTTGGATCGTCGAAAAACTGTAATTCTTTGGAGGCAACTTGTGAGTTCCTTAATTTTCCAGAGACTTGACTCTGATTATTTGATTGTTTCTGGGAGGAGATGATGATTGTGATGGTTGATTTCTGAATCTGTGGGGGGAGTGAATTCCGGTTTTGAACAATCTGAAATGGAATGATAACTTGATAAGCTTGCTGATCATATGGATATATGGCAGGTCGATCGTCCAGCTCGCCGTGATGGAATGATCCGTCGTCCATACATGGGATCGATACGACGATACGTGACGATAACAACAACGAACATGTGCCCAGAAAAGCTGTAAACTTTAGACCACATATATACTTCATCAAAGAAAATGTTTTTTTTTCCTCTGTCGTTCCCTGTTAATCCCATGCATGCAAAATCTCCTCTACAAGAGCCCTACATATAGCAGGGTTATCAAATACTCCCTCCAGTTTATTTTTATATGATGACTAGTTCAAATTTAGGCTATCCATTGTCATATATAAAAAGATGGAGGTGGTAGTATGATACAGCAAGGTATCTTAGAAGCATGTCAGTGATGCTCTGATAGAGTACTTCCAACTCAGAGCTGATTAATTGAGCATGGGGGCATCCAGAGTTCAGACAGATTACAAGTCCAACAGCGAGCATGAACACACGCGCGCCTAAAAGGAATAAGTTCATTTTAGGCTACCCATATTTATGTCGAGTTTAAATCATGTACTTGAAGCATAATATCAAATATAACGTGTCCCTTAATAACTTGCTACACCAAATTACCCCGAGGTCGCAGGCGATATTTTGCCTGGTTTTAACTGACGTGATGAGTTGACCGCGGTGAATCTGACTGACTGAATTGTTTCTAGGAGGAGATGATTGTGGGTGGGTGTGAATTCCGGTTTTGAGGCCTTGTTTAGTTAGCGAAAAGAAAATTTTTGAGTGTCACATCAGACGTTTAACCAGATGTAGGAAGGGGTTTTTGGACACGAATGAAAAAAAAATAATTTCATAACTCACTTGGAAACCACGAGACGATTTTATTAAGCCTAATTAATCCGTCTTTAGCACATGCGGGTTACCGTAGCACTTATATCTAATTATGGACTAATTAGGCTCAAAAGATTTGTCTCGCGATTTCCATACAAACTGTGCAATTAGTTTTTCATTTTATCTATATGTAATACTTCAAAAATTCGATGAGATGTTTTTGGGAAAAAAAATTAGGAACTAAACAAGGTCGGAACATTCTGAAATGGGATGATAACTTGATAAGCTTGCTGGTCATATGGCAGGTCATCCAGCTCGCCGTGATGCCGTGAAGTAATGATCGATCACATGGCACTTCCAACTCAGATCTGAGTAGTTTTAATTGAATCATGGATATCCAGCATTTCCCGTTTTCACTTTGCACGATTCAGACATCGATATCCAGTAGGGCTTCACCTACATAGCTTAGTGGGCTCAAATCTCGCTCACTCAACCTTGGGCTGAAACTGATGCTATTCGCTCTCTATTTGGGCTGAAATTAGCGCTCTAACTCTGAAGTTGGGCTGAATTCCGTACCTGGGCCTACATCCAGAGGCCTCTCACGCGCGCGCCGGCCGCCGAAAATATCTCCCACCGTTCGGCCGCACCACCGCCTCCACCTCGCGGGGAACCGGGAACGTGTCTATGACAGTGGGCCCCACCAATCATCGGGGCCCACTCGCAGCGAGAGAAGCCGCCTCCGACACGCACCGAATAAATAAAGACACGAGAGAAGAGTGAGAGAAGGAGAAATCCAAGCTCGCTTTGACGAAGCCCTCCTCCTCCCATTTCTCCTCCCCGAGCTAGGGTTTCGCCGCCGCCGCCGCCGACTAGCCGGAGTTGCCATGGGGACGCCGGAGACGTCGAGGGAGCCGTGCCCGGACCGGATCCTGGACGACGTGGGCGGGGCGTTCGGGATGGGCGCGGTGGGGGGCTCCCTCTTCCACTTCCTCAAGGGCACCTACAACTCCCCCAACGGCGAGCGCCTCGTCGGCGGCGCGCAGGCGGTGCGGATGAACGCGCCCCGCGTCGGCGGCAGCTTCGCGGTGTGGGGCGGCCTCTTCTCCGCCTTCGACTGCACCATGGTCTTCATGCGCCAGAAGGAGGACCCCTGGAACTCCATCATCGCCGGCGCCGCCACCGGCGGCTTCCTCTCCATGCGCCAGGGCCCCGGCGCCGCCGGCCGCTCCGCGCTCATGGGCGGGATGCTGCTCGCCCTCATCGAGGGCGCGGGCCTCATGCTCAACCGCGTCCTCGCCACGCCCCCGCCGCTCCCCGTCGATGACCCCAACCTCCCCGCCGTCATGGGCGGCGGCGGCGGGATCCCCGGGATCCCGCAGGTCCCCGTGGCGCCACCTGAGGTCGCGAGCTCCAGCGGCGGTGGGAGTGGATGGTTCGGGAGCCTGTTCGGCAAGAAGGAGGAGGAGAAGAAGGCGAGCCCGAGCGGCGGCAAGTCGGAGATGTTGGAGAGCTTCGACACGCCGAGCACTCCGATCCCAACCTTCGAGTACAAGTGAAGAAGAAGGTGAGCGACATAAGAAAGTTTTCGATCTTCAATTCATATCCGATTCGATATCCTCGCGTTTTGTTTCCTTTATTTTTGTTCGATTCGGCTCGGATTTAGGGAGTTCGTGTTCGTGCCGCGGAAGGATACGCGTGTTCCGTCTCTGATTTGTTTTTATTTATTTATTTATTTATTTATACCTCGTGTCCAGCAAGAAGGTTAGTAGTTTCCTATATCCGAGGAAGCAATTTGGTCGCGCTATATATCTTCTCTGGTGTTTCGGCGCGTAGGTTTGAGCCCTAGAGAGTTGTTCGCTCGCGTTCTCCAATTGATTCCTTTGTCCTCGACGAGTCGACGAGCAAGCAATCGATTCCTCCGGTGGAGCTATCCGGGTTAACTACAATGCATCAGGCTCGTCCTTCAATGGAAAGGGATCCATGCCCAGATCGCATCCTTGATGATATTGGTGCGTCTTTTGGCATGGGTGCAGTGGGAGGTTCTTTCTTCCACTTCGTCAAGGGTCTCCGCAACTCGCCCAGTGGTGCACGGTTTGCTGGCGGCATGGAGGGTGTGCGGATGAATGCGCCACGTGTTGCCGGTGGCTTTGCTGTTTGGTGTGGCCTCTTCTCAGCTTGTGATTGTGCCCTAGTTTCTGTGCGTCAAAAGGAGGACCCCTATAATTCCATCATTGCTGGTGCGGCCACCGGCGGCATTCTTGCTGCTCGTCAGGGCTTACGTGCGGTTGCTCGTGCATCCCTGCAAGGCGCGGTTCTCTTAGCCCTTGTTAGTAGTTTTGGGATCATGATGAATAGATTACCTGATGCTGGATCAATGCCAGTCAACAAGACTGAGACTTGTAAGGAGCCACAAATGCCAGAGACTTTTGATGTGCCTAGCACACCACCACCATCGTTTGAGTACAAGTAGAATCCTGTAAGGGGATCTCTCAGCTGATGGGCTTTATTTTACTACTGTTGATGCTCCTCTGTTCAGGCATATCTCTTTTTTAAGTGCCTTTCGGGTGGTTGTTGCCCAATCTTGAAAATAAGGACACAGTAAGGTAGATGCAAAACATATTTTCTATGTGGAATTGTGCTATACGTTTGTTTGTGATGTACACAAGAACTATAAGAGTCCATCTTTCACCTTTTCTTGTTTGTCCTTAGTTGGATGTACTGTTTAATGATGCATTCGCTGTGATGTTTGTCCTGGCCCTTTTTTGTTAATATTTAGCGAAGTTCTTAGGTGCACCATGAGGTCAAGTGAATTTAATGGCCCCCGTTGTTTTGAAGCTATAGTTATAAATGGAGGTTTATGTTACGACTTATTATTACACTCGAGCACAATTGTTTGTTTTCTGCTTCTACTGCTCTACAAAATTCTGTTAGTTGCTGAAATCTAGAAGGATGTGTTCTAGACTTCTATGCATGAAAAGGAACCTTTTGTTGTGTAATTCAATTGATATTTTAGTTGCTTGAAGCATTAGTTTGTTGTAGAAGGTCTTACTTCTTGAAGTTAGCATGTGTTGCAGGCCCATGTTCATCTGGAAGTTGGGCTGATTTGTATTTGTGATGAGTTTTATTTTACATGTCCATCTGGAAGTTGGGCTGATTTACTTCTTTAAGGTGCATGTTAGAACACGTGTGCAAAATCAAAGCTAAGCCATCTACTAGTAAAATCAACGTAAGGAGGATGCGACCTCACAAGTGAGCAAGATGAGAGGTAAGGTGAAAAGAAGGGAAATAATAAATTCTGGGAAGGCAGCCTCCAAGGCCCAAACAGCCTACAAGAGGGAGGACAGTTCTCCTGTCCTCCCACAGCGCTAACGCCATCTTTGTCATCCCTGCAACTCACCCTCTTGCTGTTGCTTCTCTGTCCCTCATTAGCTCCTCCACTGCTCTTCCCCTGCTGCCTTCTTTTGTTCCCATTCATGGAGCTAAAGGCTGCTGTTACTTCTCTATTCTTTTTTTTCCTTTGTCATGTTCTTCTCGATGTGATATTTTCTGCCAGGCACCAACAAGTGCTAAGCTGGCGTCACCTTTCTTCCTGTCTAAGCTTGGTAATCCTATTCAAACATAGCAGGAGTGGAGCCATTGTCACATTGATGTGAAAGTATGAATCATGGTTTGGCTGAAATTTTGGTTATTTAGGCCTAGTTATTTCAGTTCAGTAAGTATTCGCTCTTCTTGATCCATTAGGTCCCTGTTCATCAACTTCATAAATAGCAAAGCTGGTGTAAGGACAAGCCGTCAATGGTAGATACTGAAATTGAAAATTGAGCTGTTTGCTGTGCTTAAAAGCTATGACTTATCTTATGTTCTTCCACTATACCAGCCACCGAGACAATCATAGGATGATGGGATAACTGTTCATTGATTATATATTTACTGATGCTGTTCTTTTCAGTGGGTGTATCTATATTACTTGTGAAGTCAAATGTGCATGGGTGAGTTAACAATCCCAGTTGTAAAGTCTAGAATCAGAAGTAGTTTGGCCAGTTCTGACTGCGCTTGATAGCCATAAAAGATGTATGGGATTTTTTTTCTCAATTTTATTGAGATTCTCTGTTAGAAAAGATTGGGCGCATGGTTCATCTCTGTGCTGTTTGGTTATTTGCTAACATTTTCGCTTTTGTTTTTTTGCTGCGGTGATTATGCATGCATATGTTAGTCCTGTATGCTTTCAATTTCGTAGTTGCACCTGTCACGCATCATCCACAAATCACTGTTCATGAGCCATGTTCTGAACTATGTCTGCTCCACAGAATCGCAGGATGGCTGAGTGCACTGAAGCTCAGGCAGAGATTTTGGGTAGTCTGGAAAAAAAAGCTACATCAGAGCGAGATGGAATGCTTATTTGACGAACTCATGCGTGCGCACGACTTGTTTCTAGGGCTATAAACCTCCCACAGAGGAAGGTCTTGGCCCCTGGCTCTTATATGTATTAATAATGTCATAATGTATGTGAGGCTGTGATCCGTTTTAATTTACCATGGTATGTTTTGCAACTTTGCAAATGATGTAGCAGTAGCAGTAATAACCTATAGCATTCTTGTCATTCAGTGTACTGGGCTCTTAAAAAGCCTCAACTTATGCTTCAAGCTGGCTTATAAAGTTTTGACACTTTTGAGTTAGGATGTGGAAGTTATGCATCCTGTCTTCCCACTGATCCGCTTCTCGATCAGCAGGTGCAAAAACAAGAAGTGTGCACTGCAAACTTGTTTGTGGACTATACAAGTGTACCTGAGGCTTTTGTTCAGAACATGAATATATTTTTCTGTGTACCTGATGCTTTTGTTCAACAACTTGCCCGGGGCAGCCAGTGTATGTGTCTGGTGGCTGCTTAGCGTCAGCTTTGTACAGGCAGTCAGGTATGTTTACATTGCAACTACTGGTTGATGCTTACATTTGTTAGTGATCTTTCTGCTCGGATCATCTGTCGTACCGTTCAAGCGAATGCTTGACTGCCCCAAAGTTGACGATGCAGCATGAACAGGCTACAAAAGAGATTCTAGAATTTCCTTTGTTACGTTGTGCTACTACTATGACACGACGCATAACAACATTAAGCTTTCTAAAACGCTGAACAACCAATGCTAAGCAGGGTTATCTGAAGTTAACCCTGTAATCTGGCAAGAATTGATACAGTGAGTCCAATTTCCCAGTAGGTTTTTAGAACTGAAACACGGCACGGTACTGATGGACATGTATTATAGCAGGGAAATCAAGCTCAGAGCCTGTCATTTATTAGAGAGACGGCATGAAACAAGAACGTGGTTTTTTTTTTTAAAGTTCCAAATCAGGCTATCATACAACAACAGCTCAGAACGTCTCCAGTTTACGAAGAGGAATTGTGAATTACCTGAACAAATGTCAATCCAATAGTAGTATTAGCTATACATTTTAACTAAAAAAATAATGTAATTACAGTGTAACTTTCAAAAATTTTTAGAAGACATGTTAATTACGTGAAAATGGAGATAACGTACTGAATCCCCTCGAGATAACGTACTGAATCCCCTCGTATGTGTGTCGGTTGCGATACCTCCTTGCACACACAACCAAATCGGAAGGTTCAAAATTATAATGTAATTACATACAAATCACATGAAGGTTCGTCGACAAATATATAGCAAAATGGAATATTTATTGTTTGCACAAATCGAAAGCTGTGTCAGGGAGATCGGCGAGGCGTTTAACCGTCGCGATCGAAGGCCGGAAGCAGCACGATCATACACGATCTTCTTCTCCCTCTCGCCTCCTACTCCCACTCACTTCCCCCAAGTGATCTGATCACCACCACCAACCACGCTTGCTTGAGCAGAGAGGAACTCAACCGCAAGCAACCCAGAGACGACGAGCCACGCACTCACCGGCAGAAAAAGGGTCAGCCAGCCACGTACGGGTCGCGGCCGCCGTCGCTAGCCGTGCCGGCCGGTCTCGTCATCGCCAAGGAAACTAAAGCACAGCCACCGGTTGGTGGCGCTTTGCCATCTCTCGTCCGCTCCCCGCCGCCGCCGCTGCAGCTGCCTCTACTTTGCCTTAAAGCCCAGCATTGCGACTGTCTTCTCCCTCATCACCCCAATGCAGGTCTAGTTAGTGTTTGTAGCTTGTTGCAAAGCAGCAGCTCGCAGCAATGGCGGTGCTCGGCTCCCTTCTGCTCCTCATCCTCGCCGCCACGCTCTCTGTCGCTGGTACGTCTTTCGATCGATCGGTGCCTGAATCTTCATCATATCTCTTCTTCTAATCTTGCTTCTGATCATCGATGCAAATGTAATACTCTGTAGTTGCTTATGATCCGCTCGACCCCAACGGCAACATCACCATCAAATGGGACGTCATGTCGTGGACACCCGACGGATACGTCGTAAGTACTTTTTTTTTCGAACTAGCTATATATTTGTCGTTCAGTTTTCTTCTAAAAATTTATCAGATATAAATATAGTATAATCATAGTAAAATTACTTTGTAACTCGTACGTAAGTACGTACAATTTGTATGCAACTTCTAAAAATATCACAGTAACAAGCTATTTTTGCCAAACAGAGGTCGTGAGACCGAATCTCCTCACCTGTGCGTGTGCGAAAATTACATTGCAGTTGCATACTTACATATATACAAGTTATAGTGTAACTACACTATAATTATACTGTATTTATATTAGACAATTTCTTTTGATAAATATATAGCAAAACCAATAAAGAAAACTTTTACCATTAAATATATATGATCATCATGTCAAGCTCGTCATCGACGAACTGATGAATGAACTGATGGGTGCAATAATATGATATGCAGGCGATGGTGACGATCAACAACTACCAGACATACCGTCAGATAATGGCGCCGGGGTGGACGGTGGGGTGGACGTGGGCGCGGCAGGAGGTGATCTGGTCCATGGTGGGCGCGCAGGCCACGGACCAGGGCGACTGCTCCCGCTTCAAGGCCAACCTCCCACACTGCTGCCGCCGGACGCCCGCCGTCGTGGACCTCCTCCCCGGCGTCCCCTACAACCAGCAGATCGCCAACTGCTGCCGGGGCGGCGTCCTCCCGGCGTACGGCCAGGCCCCCTCCGCCGCCGCCGCCGCGTTCCAGGTCAGCGTCGGCCAGGCCGGCACCACCAACCGCACCGTCAGGCTCCCCAGGAACTTCACCCTCCTCGGCCCCGGCCCCGGCTACACCTGTGGCCGCGCCAGGGTCGTCCCCTCCACCGTCTTCCTCACCGCCGATCGCCGCCGCAAGACCCAAGCCCTCAGTAAGTTGACTACACCTTCGTCTTCGTCGCCGGCGCCGCCATTGATGATGTCATGCTTGTGTGCAGTGACGTGGAACGTGACGTGCACGTACTCGCAGCACCTGGCGTCCAAGTACCCGTCGTGCTGCGTCTCCTTCTCCTCCTTCTACAACGACACCATCGTCCCCTGCGCCAAGTGCGCCTGCGGCTGCGACGCCCACAAGCCCTGCGTCCGGTACGTACGCGCGCCGCGCCGCCGCCGCCGCCGCCGCCGACGACGAACTGACCGCGTTCTCTCGCCGTGATGTGTGCAGGAGCGAGAGGGACGGGAAGAGGCTGGCGGTGACGGGGAAGAAGCACGACGCGAACGCGAACGCGCACGGGCGCGGCAACGGCGTCGCGGCGGCGGCAATGGCGGCGCCGCTGCTGCAGTGCACGACGCACATGTGCCCGGTGAGGGTGCACTGGCACGTGAAGCTCAACTACAGGGAGTACTGGCGCGCCAAGATCACCATCGTCAACTTCAACTACCGGATGAACTACACCGGGTGGACGCTCGTTGCCCAGCACCCCAACCTCGACAACATCACCGAGGTCTTCAGCTTCGACTACAAGCCCGTCGTCTCCTACGGCTCCATCAGTAAGTATTTCATGCGAATTTCTGTGATCTTGGCTGTTTCTAGTTCACTTCAAACTTCCAAAAATTCCGTCATATCAAATGTTTAACATATGCATGGAGCATTAAATGTGGACGAAAAAAAAATCCAACTGCACAGTTTGCATGTAAATTGCGAGACGAATATATTGAGCCTAATTACGTCATGATTTGACAATGTGGTGTTACAGTAAACATTTACTAATGACGGACTTATTAGGCTTAATAGATTCGTCTCGCAGTTTATAGGCAGAATTTGTAATTTATTTTGTTATTAGTCTACGTTTAATACTTTAAATGTATGTCCGTATACTTTAAAAATTATTTTTGAAAACGAACTAAACACGGCCCTTGATGCGAATTGGATGTGAATTGGATGTGGATTTTGGTTTTTGCAGATGATACGGCGATGTTCTATGGGCTGAAGTACTTCAACGACCAGCTGATGGAGGCCGGGCCGCACGGGAACGTGCAGTCGGAGGTGCTGATGAGGAAGGACGCGAGGACGTTCACGTTCAGGCAGGGATGGGCGTTCCCGAGGAAGGTCTACTTCAACGGCGACGAGTGCCAGATGCCGCCGCCGGACTCCTACCCTTACCTGCCCAACGCCGCTCCCCCGGCGGCGGCGTCGCTCGTCGGCTCCGCGGTGGCCATGGCGGCCTTGGTGTTCTTCCTCATGGCGTAGTGCTTAGAACCTGCAGCAGAATTAGCAGATAGGAGGATGGTTTTGGTCTGAATATGATTTGTGTTTTGATGTTCTGAACATACTGGGAAAAATTGTTTTTTTTTTAAAAAAAAATCTTGTTTTTGAATGGTAAAAAAATTCTGTAAGTGGAGGGGATATGAGCATAATTTTGGGAACATATTTGTACGACACAATCACTCAATCAGGATGGAATGAGGCGACAATGACGTTTCACATTCTCTGACTGAAGTCAGTTACATCAGTAGCATTTGTCTCTTGTTCACTGAATGCTGATGTTGCATCTGAAATGAGCTGTTAGTTTTCATATATGATCATAGGAAAAATCAACTAACTTCATTTTGCAGTACATGCTCATCTGATAAATGTGTGAAGGTTCATAAAGGAAGAGAGGATAAAATTCCTTAAGAAGTACTGTGTTTGCATCTTATCTTGTCTGAGATTAAATGTATACAAGTAAGTTTATACAATGATCAACGACGGTTTATGGTTAGGTATCTGCACTGAATCTTCTCTTCATGCAACATATCATCTAAAACTTTGTAATGCACAACAAGGTCAAAACTTTCCTGAATACGTAAAATTACGATTTCCTTTCACTATGCGTAAACCATCAAGAATGTCAGTGCTGTCCAAATGGTAATGAATGGAAGGAGAATTGAAGACATCACTCTTGTTGAAGCATTTGGCAGCCATGGATATGCATCTGGTGGTGGCATCACACAGTTGTCACCATTGAAGTATACACGTCTTGGGAAGGCCCAGCCTTTCTCAAAGGTGAAACTCTTGGGGTCCTTCTTGAACAGAAGCTCAGACTGAACATTTCCATCTGGACCCGCCGTCATGAGCAAGTCATTGTAGTACTTGATTCCCCATAACATCGCGGTATCATCTGAAAAAAGAAACAGTAAATATCTGAAAAATAATTAACCACATGAGTAGAATTGTTTTCAGGGCTTACTTATTACTCCATATGGGTTCAAAGATTTGTAGTTGAAGCTGAAAATGGTTGTCAGATTGTCAAAACTGGGGTGCTGAGTGACTAGGTTCCACTGAGAGTAGTTCATCCTGTAATTGAAGTTTGTCACTGTGATCTTGACCCTCCAGTACTCCTTGTAGTTAACCTTCACATGCCAATGAACTCTTATTGGGCACATATGAGAAGTGCACTGGACTAGAGGTGTCAAGCTGTCCTTGTTATGGGTGTTCACAACAGAAGCCAAATAAGGAGAATTTCCCCTGTCAAACAGTACGTTGCAACAGTCATGTTAACTGAACATAAAACTGATTTTGAGTAGTTTTGTCATGTTAATGTAACTTACTCTACACAGCTTCCTGGTTTATTATTCTGGCAGCCACATGAGCATGTTGGGCAGTTAACTATGGTATCATTGTAAAAAGACGAGAGCGAAACGCAGCACGTCGGAGATCTTTGCGCGACAATCTGTGAATATGTGCAAGTCACATTCCATGTCACTGCACAAAAGAAATCAAGCGGTCACCGATGATGCACGAAAAGGCAGTATCGAAACAAGAACAATTCTGAATCTGTTGCAATAGATTGTAAGCTCATCCCTGAACTACTTTGCACGGCAAATACTAAGATCATGGAAACTTCAGAAAAAAATCTTACTGTGAGCCTGAGTTGTTCTCCTTCCATCCTGCGAAAAAAACTTGGTAGGTCTCACAACCTTGGCACTGCCACAGGTATACCCTGGACCTGGAGATTTCAGGGTGAAATTTCTCGGCACCCGCACCGTCTTGTTCGTCGTCCCTGCCTGACCAACACTGACTTGGAATGATGCTATGGCATTTGCAGGGTCCTGTGCCCACGAGTTGAGCACTCCTCCCTTGCAGCAGTTGGCAATCTGCATGTTGTAAGGGGTTCCCGGGAGCAGGTCCACGATCTCAGGATCTTTCTTGCAGCAATGTGGGATATTTGATTTGAACTTTGAGCAGTCGCCTTGCTCCGTCGCTTGGCCGCCGTTCATCGCCCAGATTATCTCCTTCTTTGCCCACACCCATCCGAGTTTCCATCCGGGTGATTGAATGTGTCGATACTGCTGATAGTTGTATAGTGAAACAACAGCCTGGAGAAAATGGATTTTTAACATTATCTCAGCAACTAATCACAAGTCCTGTGAACCAGGAAGGCAGGAAGGGAATTTTGTGCAGGTTGACAGTTTTCTGAATTGTGTAAAAATACACTGAAGATAAGAGATAGTGCAAAGATTTGGTCTTGACTAGTTCAAAATGCAACAAAATTGAGTTTATGTAAGGTTTGTGTTATGTCTTGTGAGTACTGATATTAATCAAGATCAACAGTTCAGAGCACCTATAAGTAACAGTCTAACAGATAAAATAGATAAATACAAAGAAAATAGATTTGTGTCGTGATGTCATGTCTTTGACCAGCAACCATGGATTGCAAGCATCGATGCACCAGTATTTGGTCATGCCAGTTGTAAGTTTATCAAGAAAGTCAAAAGCTAAAAAAGTGGCATGAATGGAAATTTAACGAAAGGCCACTACTTTCAGTGTTTCAGTTACAAAAGAGAGACAGTGAAGCGTCAATCTGCCAACAAGACAGAGTACTAATGTGCAGAGATTGATGAAAGCAGATGTGGACTCATGTGGCAACAGCGACATGCATTGAGTTGGTTGATAGATGATAATGGTAATAAAGTAGTTACAGACACATAATAGTAAATTAAGGTTTACTCACAACATATCCATCTGGAGTCCATTGCAGCACATCCCACTTGATTGTTATGTTCCCATTTGGATCAAGCGGATCGTATGCCTCTGCATAATGTATCAAGAAACAAGTCAGAATTTAGTGATACATCCAGATTGAAGAACGTTTTGGTAGGGCACATCTCATCTTTGATGGTTAATCATGCATGTGAAGATAAAGGATCGAACTTTATCATCTTGTGCATGATCAGGATCACAGTTCAGATGAATAGACATACATGAAACATAATAGTGATTTGTGCCAATAGCTTCAGTGATTATAATATTTGTGTTAACAACATATAGTAGTACGTAACAAGAAAAGATCACGATTGTAGCATGACGCGACACATAAGGCTGATTCTTCGCTCTGAGCTCTAACAGAAATAATATGCACACACTCGCTACATGTTCAGTTTGCTTTGACATTTTTTTTTGGAAAAATGGATTAAAACCTGATCATGAACTAAACAGAAATAGTTTGTTTTGACATATGATCCGAAACAAACAAACATATACTATGAGCAAAACCCATCGCACCACGCATATACAACAATAAAAATTTAAATTTGGTATTCATGACTCTTAATTGTCCATTTTGGAAAGGTCATAAACACCAAATTAAAATCTTTAATGAGGTAAACGGAAAACAGCTCATTCCTTTATTGTCACATCCATTTTGATCACGATAATCGCGCTACGATGGGGAAGAGAAATTTTCTCCGAATAGAGTAAAATAAGAAGAAAAAAAAAACAACACCAAAAAAAAAAAAACTCCGGAATCCTTACAGACGAATCATACAGCACACGGCACCCAAAAAAAAGACGCAAAAATTTAGGCGTGAATGAATCAACCGGAGAAGAACAACCTGAGAACCAAGAACCGAAATCCAAATAGTACTGCAAGAACCAATGGGAAATGCAGAGGCACAGGCACAGGCACCGACCTGACGACGGAATCAGAGAGGAGAAGAAGGCGACGAGCAGCGCGACGGAGACGCCCATACGCAGCAGCAGGAGCGCCATGGCTAAGGAAGAACTCGAGCTGAAGAAGAAGAAGAAGAAACACCCAGCTGCCACCTGATCACTCTCGCCCCACACGCCTGTATTTCGCGACGACGAAGACGAAGAAGAAGAAGAAGGAGGCAAGAGGCAACAAGAAGTCAGACAAGACAAGCGGGCGAGAGAGAGAGATTTGTGGGTATATGTTTGCAAGTAAAGGTGAGGGAGATTTCTTGCGCGTCTGAATCCGTGTCTGCCCGGGGATGGATGGATGGATGGATGGATGCAGAGTGCAGACAGACATGCATGCAGACAGGTTTGAGCTATTCTTGTGGGGGAAATCCTCCTCTTGTTTTTCTTCTTTCTTTCCAGGGAGTGCAAAACTGCAAGCACACTGCTCCTAGATTGCCAATGCCAGCCGTGCACAGCTGCACTGTTTTGTTTTACTTACTACTCACTGTTTTGGAGATAAATTTTTGTTGCACGCAAAACGAAAAATCTTATTAAGCATATGATTAATTAAGTATTAACTATTATGAATTACAAAATGGATTTATTTGCTTTTTCAAAACAACTTCTATATAGAAACTATTTTTTAAAAACACACCAATTAACAGTTTGAAAAGTGTGCTAACGGAAAACGAGGAAGTTAAAGTTAAATGTATCATTTTCTGTTCTCTCTTTTGTTGTTGCCCTTTAGCCTATTAGCCATAACCAAAATTTTAATTTTAAGTTTAAATTTTAGAGTCATAATTTATTTATAGTATTGAAATACATATATAAAAGTTTTACTTATAAATTATTATTTTACGAATAATGTGTTATGATTTATAATTAGACGAAACGATGAGCCTGTAATTTTTTCAATGGTTTGAGGGACAAGAGAGCTAAATGTTGTTGTCTCATATGCACCCTCCATCCGTAGATAGAAGAATCTTATAAGTTTTAGCAAAAGAAAAATTTAAAGCTAAGATGAAATAATTTTGATACCTTTACAATATGAATGGTGGTTGGATATATTGGAGAACTTATACCTCACAAATGCTTATATTTGTGTGAGTAGCGAGTAAATACTACATCTGTCTCAGAATAAATTAATCTAGTGTGAGATATGATACTATGAATTTGGATAGGTCTATCCTAGAATAATTTAGTTTAAGGGTCCCTTTGAATCATAGGAATGAAAAAACAGAGGAATAGAAAAAAACATAGGATTCTGGCAGGAATGTAAGTGTAAAACAGAGGATTGCAAAACACAGGAATAACGTAGGAATGACCGTTTGATTGGACCACAGGAAAAACACAGGAATTTGAGGAGAGATAAAGACTCAAATGATTTTTTCCATGAGGTTCTACCTCTTCTTAAAATTCCTCCAAAACTTGTATGGGAAGAGGCATTCCATATAAATTTTATAGGATTTCATAGGGTTCATTCCTTTAATTTAAAGGGCTTTGTAGGAAAAATTCCTATAGAAATAAAATCCTCTAAAATTTCTATGAATTTTCTTTGAATCAAATGGGGCCTAATATAGGATGTAACATATTCTGAGACGGAAGGAATATGTGATAGAATATTAATTAATGCCTTGTAGTTTAAGTTCTGGCTCCAGTGGAAATTCCATCCGAACTCATCCGGGTGTATTAGTTTCAGAAGAAAAACCTGAAACTGAGCTTGAAACGTTCGGTCACTGAGCCTGCATCCGTGCCGGACTTTCAGAACATTATCATCCATGAAATCTTCAGAAAGAACCCTGACTTGACAAACCTATACTATCCCTTATCAATTTCGGTTGGTCCTCACTGCGCTGAGCGGTGAGTGCTAAGCTTACCCTCACCTACACACGAAAACTTTGTTGACAAAAATGAACAGAGGAAAGTCACTTTTGAGCTCGATGTGCGCAATCATTTACAAGGAAAAAGAATCACTAATGAATGGTCATCACTCGATTCTTCGATAGCAGCTCGAATATTCTACACGATCATCAACCGCGTTACTACCGACATTCCTTATGCACGAAGACTCGCTTTTGGCCATTGGAAGTAACTGAAAGCCAAGGGTCGAGGCTCTGTTCGAGAGAGCACGTTGGGAACGTTTGGATCTAGCACGGGAAAATGGTACGATCCACGTGATTAATTAAGTATTAGTTAATTTTTTTTTAAAAAATAGAACAATATGATTTTTTTAAAACAACTTTCGTATAGAAACTTTTTGAAAAAACACACCAAAATAGTAGTTTAAAAAACGTGCGTGCGGAAATCGAGAAGGAGAGGTTGGGAACCATCACAAACAAACTGAGCGGAACTCGTCTGTACACCAAGCATACTTAAGATTTGTTTAGTTTACGTTAAAATTGAAAGTTTGTTTGAAATTGGAACGATGTGATGGAAAAGTTAGAAGTTTATATGTGTAGTAAAGTTTTGATGTGATGGAAAAGTTGAAAGTTTGAAGAAAAATTTTGAAACTAAACTCAGCCTTATTAGTGGTGGACTAACAATGCAGAATTCGTTCTAAAATGTAAGTAATTTTTGGAGGTTTTATGGAAATTAAGAAAGTGATTCTTTTGTCCTAAAAATATTGTTGTTTTATAAAGTAAAAGGCATATCAACCAAGATACTAAAAGATTACTATCTCCTCTATTTAGGGGGTGTTTGGGACTGTCCCAAACACCCCCTTAGTGTAGAGAGTATGATAATAAGTAGAAGGGAGTACAGTCAAAACGAGAAGAAAAGGATAGTAAAGTAATATCAAAAGATTTAGTATACCTCATTCTAAAAAGGATAAAAGGAGTAGATGAAAATGATTGGAAGAATATAATTATTTGAGAAGGGAAAATACGTGGAGAATACATATTGGTACCCAATATCTCGGCCACAACATTATACACCTGAAAAATTACTATCCTAAATTCTGTATTTTACTCTAGTGTTCATCATGGATCCTAAAAATTTTCATTAAATCAATTAATTTTCAGAATAAGGTTTTTTTGGGACTTCATTTGTATGACAAACATATTTTTAGAATAGCTAAAATGCGAAAAAACCAGGATGAAATATATGGCCATAGATATTGACCCCCACACAGCTGGACTGGACTCAAAAACCGTTTGAGCAACGCGGTGACGCAACCAACGATTTTCTTTTCGTCTGCGAGTCAACATCCGTCTTCCACTCCAGGATCCATTGTCTACACACTTTCAATTCATCCAGTCCAGCACAGGCACAGCTAAGCCAAGGGAGAAACACGGCAATTGATCGCTACAGGAAAAAAAAAAGCGTGTTCTTCCAGCACATTGCACATAGCTCGTCTCGTTCTTTTCACCTTTACTCACCAGATCATTAAAATAGGTTATTTACCGTAGGTTAGAAAACCCATGACAATAATCCGTTCAATAATCGCGTGTGGATGACAGAGGAGACAGACCATTCACCGATATTGTGCTGGCCGCTTGCATACATGGGAGACGGTTGAAGTGGTGACCCATCCTACCATGGCATCCATCCGCTCAAGGCTCGCTCGCCGCCAGCGGAGTGGGACTGTGGGGCACTGGGGGTGGACCTAGATCCCCCCATTTTTTTGGAACGAGTTGAGGGAGTTGGTTTTATTAGCGGAGAAAAAGCTGTAAATTGGGGCTTATTGGGCCCCATGTTACGAGCTTCTGGAATACAATGGGATCTTCGTAAAGTTGATCTTTACGAGTCTTACAATCAATTCGATTGGAAAATCCAATGGCAAAAAGAAGGGGATTCATTAGCACGCTATTTAGTACGAATCGGTGAAACGAGGGAATCAATCAAAATTATTCAACAGGCTGTAGAAAAAATTCCTGGGAGCCCTTATGAGAATTTAGAAGTCCGACGCTTTAAGAAAGCAAAGAATTCCAAATGGAATGATTTTGAATATCGATTTCTTGGTAAAAAACCTTCACCCAATTTTGAATTGTCAAAACAAGAGTGGAAGCCCCAAAAGGTGAATTAGGAATTTATCTGGTAGGAGATGATAGTCTTTTCCCCTGGAGATGGAAAATTCGTCCACCCGGTTTTATTAATTTGCAAATTCTTCCTCAGCAAGTCAAAAAAATGAATTGGCTGATATCAGCGGGCATTCTAGGCCATGACCTAGAGCCTAAGATTTAAGGGTTAATTGGTTCCATACCACTGCAACTTTACCAAATTAAAAAAATACCACTACTATCCATCATATCGCTGCTGGGTGCCACTGCAATTTTAGAAAATTGGATCCATGCCACTCCGTCGCATTTTCCATCCACTCCTGTTGATGCCGTCTCTCCGCGTCTAAGGACCGAGCCAGAGGACACCACCACCGACTTCGGCTTCGGCAACGACACCGACGCAGGCGCGAGCAGCGGAGGCGACTCAGGGTTCTCGTGGTGGCGCAGGCGCGCAAGTGGCGGCCGGAATCCCGTGCGGAGCGGCCCCCATGCCACGACGGCGGTTGAGGATGCCGCAGGGGAGCGATGCAGCTGCTCCTCGTCGCCTCGCCGGTCATTCGCCGCTGCAAGGACCTCGTCGCGCGTGCCCTCGGCCAGGGACGCCGACGCCACCGGCCGGAGACGGCGGCGCAGCCGCGGCCCACTCTGCCGCCTCCTCCTTGGATGCCTCGGCTTCCTCGTCGCATGCCCCGACAACACGATGGTCGCCGAGTCGACGCCCGTGAGGTGGCTTCCGCTGTCAGTGTCGTCAACGGCGAGGCTGACCTGGGTGGCGGCGAAGGAGCTCGACCGCGGTGAGGGAGCTCGGCGGTGGCGGCGAGGGAGCTCGGCACCGGAGACCGCACCAGAGAGACCCCACTAGGCCCGGCAGTGACCGCACCGACCTGTCCTCCGCTCGTGCCGGCCGTCGTACGGTGTGGAGGGGATGAGGATGAGACGATGTGAGAGATGAGACGGAAAAAGTGACAGGAATGGCATGGATCCAATTTTTGAAATTTTCAGTGGCACCCAGCCGATATGATGAATAGTAGTGGTATTTTTTTAATTTAGCAAAGTTGCAGTGGTATGGATCCAATTAACCCAAGATTTAAAGTCCATTGACTAAGATTTTTTTTCACCATGATGAGTCGAGATGATACTTCTTCCATCCCAAAATGTAGCTACTCCTTTCGTCCTATTTTAAGTGCAGCCATGGTTTTCCGCGCCCAACTTCGATCGTTCGTCTTATTTGAAAAAAATTGAAAATATAAGTCACGAGTAAAGTACTATTCATGTTTTATCATATCATAACAATAAAAATACTAATTGTAAAAATATTTTAAATAAAACAGACGATCAAAATTAGACGTGTAAACTTATAGTTACACTTAAAATGGGACGGAGGGAGTACCTAGTACATGATGTGATATTACCTAGTAATACGAATCTGGACAGGAGGCTGTGTAGTACTAGGTAACGTCACATCCTATACTAGGTAACTATATTTTGGGATAGAGGAAGTAGTAAATTAGTATAGGCTGGCCCAAGCTTTGTCTCTGGGCTGGATCCACAAATCCATATGCGCTTGCGCGCGTGCATTATATATAAGGCACGGCGGCCCGGTCCATGGTGCGGTCTATACAAGGCACTTGTTCTAACCATACAAAGTACGACCCAAAGACATGAGGGACGCAAATTAGACGTATTCAATGACGAGCGCGGTGGGCTTATCGTGCCTTCCGACCGGCATGGCACAACCCGATCCATATTGGATCGTGTCTAGGCTGTAGGTGCAGGCCGTGAGCGGGCATAGCCCGGCACGACCCTCTGGCCATGCCGGGCGGTCTATTTGGTTGTGCTGTGGGCGTGCCAGCCATGGCTACGTACTTGGCCCGAGCGTTCCGTGGGCTGCCAATGTTTTCGGCCTCATTAGTAGTAGGACACGAAAGGCCGAACGGAGAAACATGTTGATTGTATTTCCTCAGATTTAATGCCCACAAAAAGGAAAACTGACAATTGCATTTACAGCAAATAGTGTAGCCTACAACTCCATCTATTCTGAAACATAAGCATTTCTACTATCAAATTTCGTATACAATATAAGCGTTCCCTCCTTTTCAAAATATAACCATTTCCTAGTTTGTTTAGTAAAGATTAAGACCGAGGGAATATATTCCTTTTCAGTAACATCATTAGTTAAATTTTACATTTTCATTTTCTTCTCTTCCCAAGTTTACAATTGGTTGAAAATATTTGGACATCTGAGTATTTGGAATCGGTGTCATATAAATGTTTATATTATGGTATGAATGTTTGAATCCTAGAGATATTGATAATTTAGAACATAGAGAGTATTTCTAGGACATTGATTCTAATGCACGGAATCCATGCATTTTCAGCCAATTAGGTGCTTAGGAGAGAAATGCAGTTAACTCAAAATTTAAAATTTTACCAATGAGATGATAAAAGAGAATATTTTTCTTTACATACTCAATCTTTGATAAATAACCTGAAAATTCTAACCAAGTGAGTACTACACTATATTATTAATATTGTTCTCTCTGGGATTTGGTAGGGCTTAAAATGTACCACATCCGTTCCAAAATATAAAGGATTCTGAATGGAGATAATAACAAGGAAAGGAAAAAAAAGAGTAGTATGCATGATACCAAAGAACATAAAATTAGTAAACCAATCTAACTCCTTGGAACTAAATATAATTCATGCAAATAACTTTCACATAATTCCTATTTTTGTTAAAAATAATAATAAAATTAAGACTCCAAGACAACTATATAGCTATACATGCCTATGCCAATGCATGAGTTACCAACTAATATTCCATCCAAAAAAACAAAGACCAATCTTAACAATGAACCTGAACACACGATGATTGTTTTTTTTTTAGGGAGGTAGTTGTGCATTGATCATGAAATTAACTCCTTGACAACAAGACCAACATTATTTTTTCTAGGATTAACCATATATACCAACTTTATTGGATCTGCATCACGCAGATCTACGCATAGCTAGTAAAACATGCAGGAGATAAATTGGCGATATTCTAATTAACTAAGCATGAAGCCGGCCATCATCCATCTTATCGTTGTCATTTGCTTGAAGCTCATAAGTGCAACAGCATTGGGTATCATAATGCCTGCAATACTGAGATGCTACCGTCCGGCCGTCACCCAGGCACATCTGGTGGCATTTCTCCTGCGTGCACCCGTATTCCGTCTTCTGGCACACTGTCTTCGCCTCAACATCTGTGAAACCAGTTGGGTACAGAGCTAGGTTAATTGATTAATTAATTAATTTTGATGATCTTTTCCTCAGAGGGAAATTTCGATGAAGAGATGCGAAGAACATATCAAATTTAAAAAGAATAAAAAAACAGAAGAAAATTGCTGAATTAATTACGTGCGTAGCAAACAGCTGGAAAGAGCAGAGCTGCAATCAGCAGGAGGGTCACTAGGGACGAAGCCCTTGAGCCATTGCACTTCAGAAGAGCCATGAGCAGAGTTAAGGCTAGCTATCACACTTTGATTTCTCTTGATTTCTATATATGGTTGCAGACTTGCAGTTCTCAGTCGTCCTTCGCTTAAATAGAGTGAACATACAACTCTTGAATTAATTAAATAACTCTCCACATTCAATATATTAAATGATACTCCATAAAGTACATAAATGCTCAATATAATCAATTAATGATGCTAAGATTTATTTGTTTGAACCACATAGTACTACACATTAAATATACTTCATATTTCATTTATTTCTTTCCAACCACATGGTACACATTGAATGTATTTTTTTTCGAGGAACGTCATATATAGGCTGTGTTTAGTTCACACCAAAATTGAAAGTTCAGTTGAAATTGAAACGATGTATCGAAAAAGTTGGAAGTTTGTGTGTGTAGGAAAATTTTGATGTGATAGAAAAGTTGGAAGTTTGATGAAAAACTTTAAAACTAAACACGGTGATAGTATATTTTGCATAAATGCTCAATTTGCCATGAAGCAAACGTTTAATTTTTAATCCATATACTAGAAGTTGTAGGATTTATTTCATGATTCCACATTTCCTTGGAGTTCCATATTTCGTGACAGGGGAAGCAGTGAAAGTGCGGTGGTATAGTCATGGATGCATGACTTCGCTCACCAAAATTTTAATTCTGGTGACTGTAGGATCGAACAATAAGAAACTAAACCTACCATAGGAGGGGGGGGTTTGAATGGTAGTGACACAAAAAATGAAAAACTTTTAGCTGAATTAAACGTTATCCTCGAAGTTGATGGAGATCGGTCTAACCACGTTGAATCTCTGTTATGACCGGTCTGACCAGTGTGGTCGTGCCTGCCTGACCGCACATTGAGCCGTCGACGCCTATCGTCGCAACCGGTCTGACAACCCTAGATCTGTTGGTCTGATCGCTGTACTCAAGCAAACATAAATTGAACATATCTAAATAGTATATTGAACTTTATTACTTCTATTCGTGTTTAAAAAGTGCAACAATAGCACCCCTCTTACAAAATTCGACTAAACTCGAAACCATAACTTTATTAAACTCAACTCACACAAAATCGATTATAAGAGGCCTCACCCCTCTCTCTATTTATACCCGAGGTAGGAAGTCTAAAGTCACCAATCTAACTTATACAAGAAGCCTTAATCCACTAGAAAATCTTCCCGTACAAGAAACAAACTTATCTGCTTCAATTCGAATTCCAATCTTTCCAAATTTAGACTCCTTCCAAATGTGACTCCGCTTTCCATATGCACACAATCTCCCATCATATGACACATGGAATCTCTATTAACCACGTGCATTGTTCTTTAGCCTAAGCATCCCACATGATATCCAAATCGTTCGGATGTCATCTTCTCCCAAGTTGACTCCCGATCCATCACTCGCAATGCTCTTCTAAAGCATCAAGATACATCTACACATGAATCAAACAAGAAACTATATCCGAGCACAAGTTCTATCCAACTTGACTCAACATTAGTACACAACATTATTACGCACATATAGAAATCATCTAGAAGTCATGATCACGAGATAATCACGAATATCCAAATAGACAAACCGAAATCGACACCAATCATAAACCAACCGATTAGACCGTTTGGCTGGCCGGTCTGACCGCGTATTGCACGCCGGTCTGGCCAGCTTAGTTCATCTGATCAACTGGCCCCACACAGTCAGAACCACTTCGCCAATTATCTATCAAATATTAAAATCAATTATCTCATATGTTAATTGTTCATCACAAATTAATAATAAAAAACATACTTTAATTTCACAATGACTAGAAACATTATACACACTCTGGAAAACATTTGGTAAGAATTATCGAAACTTAATGAGGTCAGGGTTTTGCCGTTAGTCTATGCCTCTTTGAGCATGTGTTAAACAGCGCACACTTGCAAGCGTGTACGTACGCAGTGTGACCGGGCGTGCGAATCTCCTAATCTCATACCAAAGTGTTCTTATTGGGACGACTACCCAACTAACACCAACATTAAGATAATGTACGACGGGAGTTTTTGGTCGATGTGTAACCTTGCCATAACCCACCTTAGGTATGTACGGCAATATGTTGTAGCATGGAGCAAAAGCATAGTCATGAAATTGTGAATAACAAGTACAAGTGTGACAAGTTTAGCCCTAAAATTAAGTGGATGACATGTAGACCCTAAACTCATTAAAATGTGGCAAGCCAAATTTGTACTTCCACCGTTTCATAATGTAAGACTTTCTAACATTGTCCACATTCACATGTATGTTTAGATTCATTAACATCTATATAAATATCAGCAACATTATGAACAGAGGGAGTAGCAATCAAGCAAATGATTGCCCGACGATTTTGTTAAAAATATCAAGTTTGTGATCATATTTTTCTATACTCGAACCGGCAACATCACAAGGAAACAAAATTAACAGAAAGCCTCTGCTTCTTCCACCTTGACTTGCTTGAACTAACTTTGATTGAACTAAATATAATGTAGCACATAATATCATACCACCCCTAATCAAATTTGGGTGTTCTCAGTTCTGACGTCTCAATCCTCTTCGCTCTAAAACCATCTCCAATTTGCCAAAACGACCAAAACACACTCAAGGCTCTCCCTGAACAAAACCCTCCACAAAAAAACTAATGCAACAAGCATTCTGCTAAACTGGAAGGCAAAACATCCTGAATTCGATCATACCAAACCGCCTACTTACACACGCACACACCTTCATCCACAGCAAAAGGAATGTTCTTTCGACGATTGGAGTTAGTACTCGCGATGCTGCTCAAAGGCGTCATCGTTCTCGGCATCCAGAGAGGACGCAGCTGACTTGTCCAAAAACCACACCAGCTTGCCGTCTGTTGGCTGAACCATTCTTGCTGGCAGCGATGAGGGGGCTTCTGGACCATCTGCATTGTCAGAAATGGCCAAATGGACAGCCTCCGATTTATCGTCACCGGTAGTCACTATTGCGATGTTCGAAGCCGAGTTTATCACAGGGAGAGTGAAGGTGATCCGCTCAGGTGGAGGCTGGGGAGAGTCGGTGATGTAGGTGATCCAGTCATCTTTCAGCTCAAGGGATGGATGGTTGGGGAACAATGAAGCCACATGTCCATCAGAACCCATGCTGAGCAGGATTAGATCGAACTTGGGGCAATCGTTGCTTTCGGAGACTCCAATAGTGCGGACCTTGACCAGCTGCCTGATGACAAATTCGTAATCTGTTGCGGCATCCTCCACCGTCGCGTTGTCGTTTATAGAGTAGACATGGCCATTGAGAATAGGTACCTAGAAGAAACCATGTAAATGCAACAGATCATTATCTTAGCATAAATAGTAAGTGAATAAGTTATCTAAACCATAATTTACAGTGATGTTTTTTTTTATCAAGATACAGCAGGGGAGGCCCCCGCGGATTCTTATTCAATTTACAGTGGCAACACACGATTCTTTCTACATCATCATGGATCACCTTATAACTGAAACCGACAAACAATTGCCACATTTTATTTGCTTATATAGTGCAGGATAAACCAGACATGGGAATTTGTGTAGTATGAAATGGCAATGGCACAGGCATACAATAAAACCTATTCTATAACCAAAGGCCCAAGCCTGTGCACAAAAACAAATGCTTGCAATAATCTCATGCAACATTAACACTAGCAAGAATAGGGAATGTGCCAACTTAAATAGAGCTTTTAGATGCCACTAAATGTCACCATCCTTCTGAAAACTAGCTGGATACCCAGAAATTTCCTGAACTGCTTGGATTAAGTGTCCCATTAATATAGAGCAATGGAAGAACATGCTATGTAAATCATGTGACTAAAGGACACCCATTTGGATAAACTTTTACTCTGACAAAATTAGCCAGACGTGATCCTGAGAAGAAATGAAAAGGTGTGAATGGTGGGAGCTTCAAGAGTAGTTGGAACAATAAAAGCAGTAGTTAGGCAGCCTTAATTTGTTCCCGCAGTTGGCAAAGGATAATGCACGATCTGAACATAATGGTCAGCATGCTGAGCCATAGCAGAAAAGGGTTCTGCTAAAAGACAAATAAGCCTCCTTGATGCAGCGCTTATCCAGATCAACAGTCAGGGTCAGGGCCAGGGCCTAAGGTGTAAAAGGCTCCTCAAAGGTACATTCCAACTGACCCCACTTTTCTTTTAACAGGCACCATTACCCAGGATTGAAGAACTAGATCAAACTATTTGCTATCTTGTACTAATATCAGGTGTCAAGGAAAGTAAAATGGATACGTTGCACCAGAATAAAGATCTGAGTTTGGACTTAAGCAATATAACTTTGAGCAAAGCCAAATTATATTCTACAGTTCTCAACCTGGCCTTCCTCTTAAAAATCACTTTAAAAAGAGGAACGATTTCTTGGTTATAATTATAATTGTAACCTGCTTGTTGGTCCTTTTGACTACTGAAATGAAATTTTTGAGGATCCCCAGGCTTGAAGCAAATCAATCACCAAATACTTGGAACATTCTAAGGAAACAAGAAGCACCAAAGAACAGAAACAGGACATGAGTCCATCCTATAAACCAGTACAGCATCCAAGGTTTTTTCTTTAAGAAAAAAATTCCTGACATATCTGAATATGTATAACTTGCAAAATCTACTCACTTCACCCAAAAAAATATTGATAAGAAGCACAAAGTAGCATATGTACAACAATATTATGGATATCATGCAAGGTATAACTACCATCTGGTAAGTACTCAGTACAAACTAATATATAAACACAGAAGCAAAATCAATTCATTTTGAACAAGACGAAACTTGCAAGAAATGTAAAATTAGTATGGGCGTATATCTTAAGAGGCTCCAAAAAATCTTGCAGAAAAATTCCTAGTTCACATACCTTGGACAGGAATCCTTCTTTTGTTATCCTATAATTACTCTCTGCATGATTCTTTGCTACAGCACGCTCATCAGACCAGAAGATGTACCATTTAGACCAATCCAAGGTCTTGTTGTATGGCGCTTCACAAAGTTTCCTTTTTAAAATGCAAAAGAATAGCAGTTCAGATAAAAATGTGCAATATGTTGAATTTCTTGCAAATGAAAGAACACTATATGGTTAACTTAGGAAAATAACATTACCCCAAAAAACTGACTAGGGGACCTCCAGAAAGGGCAATAGCAAAGTATCCCCTTTCTTTGACAGATATTTCTGAAACTTGCGAGATATACTCAGCCAGATCTGTTGACATCTCATCTGAACTCTCAAAAATTCTTATTTCATTGTTTCTTTTTGGTTCATATAAGGCAGAAATTTCCCTCTCCATAATTTTCTGTCCCAGAACTCTATATTAAGTTACTATTCCACCAAAATACGCCTGCACAGAAGTAGATTAAGTAGATTAAGAAGTGATACAGTTCATCAACAGAACATCAGAACTTCAAAGTTCAAACATTTCTGACTCAGGTAAAAGAACATTTTTTATTCTCTCTTGCTATCAATGCACCGAAATTTGGTAGAGCAGAGATAATCTGTCCTGTGCACTGTATTACTTAATCCCATCCATCCTCTTATCTTATATTCCATGATTCCATCGTAGGCAAGCTTTCCCCATTAGTTGAGAAATAACTATTGCAAGTCACATAGCCTCCATGTATCAATCCTAGAATTTGTAAAAGGAAGGGTGTTTTATTTTTTTTTGTTGAAATTTAAACATTCCCAAAACATGACTTGTAGCTCCTAAGTTACAAAATTACCCTGCAGTAGAATATTACAGCAGGGTGTTCTTCTCTAGAATGTGAGCCATTCAAGAAAAGGGGAAAGATAACATTCATCTAGAAAAGTTTTATGCTGATTGTTTGTTGCATTCTGATAACATTCATCTAGAAAAGTTTTATGCTGATTGTTTGTTGCATTCTTTAATATGATATCCAAGTACAAGCTATTTTCAGGCTTCCAACTATTTCTAGCAGAACCAATAAAATGCCAACTTGAAGGAGAAATTGCTATTAAAACTATTCTGGTATAACTTGACCAAAAGGAATAAAAATTGAAGAAGCAAATTTTCACGCAACACGAAAGTAACTACAAGAATGAAGTGAACACAAACTTCACGTTAATATGAGGGAGCACAGATTTGGTGTACAATACGATGTGACAGCAACCTAATTGAATTTGATAATCCAGGAGGGAGGTTGGATCTATCATTGCGTTCATTAATTCTCGCTTTGACCTCTAGTATGAATTTTGGGAAGGGGAAATCCCCTATTGCATGTTTAATAATTGGAAAAGCATCCATGGTTGGAAGAGTAAAACAAACTTCCCAAAGGAGGAGTAGAACAGACTACTGGACAAATCAGCTCATAAACATCTAGGAAAGCATAAGTGTAACATTCAGATGCAAATGGCCTCTTATAACTTATAAACCAAGAGGCAGCCAACAGGATCCAAAGCTTCCATAGGCAATTGTAAAAAACTGTGGACTCATGATTCATACTGCTCAAGTCCAAAGAAAGTAAGCAACAGAACATGAACTCACCAACACTGAATCCAAATATCTAAAATAGAAAGGATGACAGAAATAAAATGAACTCAGCATTACAAAGGATTGCAAACAGTTAATAAAACTAGTTCTTTCAGAGAGTTGATAAAACTAGTTGAAAGCATATGAAGGAGCAAATAAAGAAAACAGACCGCCTTTCTTGTTTTTACTCAAGGGAAGCATGAAAACTGAGCTACTCTGGAGTCTGGACTAGAACTGGGGAAAGAAAAATAAGGAAGAGGGCAGTTGCAACTGCAAGCTATAGCAGTCATCATTTGAGTCGAGACCAGTTCAAAGATTCCAAGCCTATTTTTCATTTTAGAATCACAGAAAAAGCTCTGAAAAACACTATTTTACTGCCAATGGAAGGTAGTAAAACACTGCAGGAGACAATCCATTGCAGATGCTGAAAACTGAAAAGCTGCTACCTTTGGCCCCCATTCCTCGCATACTTTTTCTTTTCCTAGAGGAAAGAAACTGATGAAAAAAGAACTCGGATAAGGCGCCCCAGATGAAAATCAAGAACGCGCCACCACACACTAATCCCCACAATTCCACCCCCTCCAAAAAAATCATCAAATCTTCGATTCACGAACACATGCACCAACTGAGACCTGACCACATTATCTGAAAGACTAAAACCCCCATGGGTGACATCAATCTCACTTCTTCGAACCAATCAACGAACTAATCGACCGCATTATCCGCGCCCCCCAATGTCCCAACACCTAATCAAAGAATTCTAAGGCACGATTAATCTGAACTACCAGGAGAAGAATTTTGCAATCGGTTTGGGCGCCGCATCATCTCCTCATCTTCCCCCCAAGAAACCAAAACCAAGAACTTAACTGACCCAAGATCGCAGGAGCAGGATCAAAATCAAGAAGAGACTCGGATCCGATGAACTCACCGGAGCGGCGCCGAGCATTTGCTTGCCTTGCCCCCCTCCTCTCCTCCTCTTCTCCGAGCCGCAAGCGAACAAGAGAAGGGTATAAAAGAAGAAGAAGAAGAAGAAGCCAAGAGATGCAGGAAGGAAGCTAACTCACCTATATACACGCACAGGAACAGCAGCACATACTACATGCATATGATTTCTTTTTTTATTTAATTTCAACTGTACTTCGCAAATTTGTTTGTTATAAACAAAGAAGCTAATTAAATTAAGTGGTGGATGGATGTCTGCATCTGAAAGACGAGGAGGGAGAAAAGAAAAAAAAAACTTGTTTTGATCTGAATTCTGCGTGGACTATGTGTTTATTTTTCTTTCTTTCTTTCTTTTATGGCTTTATTTATTATGTTTTTTCTTCTAGGTCTCTTAACTACTGCTCTCTCGGTACCATTTTAAGTGTAAGTATAAGTTTCCGCGTCCAACTTTAATCCTTCGTCTTATTTATTTTTTATAATTAGCATTTTTATTATTATGAGATGATAAAATATGAATAGTAACTTGTGTTTTTATTTTTTCAATAAGACGGACGGTGAAAGTTGTGCACGGAAAATTATGGTTGTACTTAAAATAGAATAGAGGGAATACTATCATGTACTGTAGGAGTATTTATTACTACTCTCCACGTCTCACAAATAATGAATCTGGACATATGTATGTCTAGATTTCATAGTACTAATAGTGTTATATTCAGTATAAGATTGATTTTTTATAGGTTGAAGGGAGTATTCTTTGAATGCCTTTATCTTTTATTTGTTGCGTCCGTTTGTCGAGCTGCAATGCACGTGCGGATGCCCTCATCCTTATCGCAACTCTGGCTTCTCCTCTACCTTCCTCATCGCTTCTAGAAAGATTATCTCTTAACGTCACTCATTAAGGATTTGTTTGGTAGTTGCCTAGTTTGTCACAACTAACGTTACATAAAATTGTGACATGGCATAAAAGTGATTTCATAAATGTAACACTCCGCTTTTCGTGAGTCGTTAAAAACTAATTCGGCAAAATCCTAATTACGAAAATTTTCGTTCTTTGTGTGAGAGTCTAAGTTGTGCCAAGGATCTCAATTTAATCCCGTTGTTCCCTCTCATCGAAATCAAAAATCCTCCACCTCAAGATTTCCTATCCAAAATTCAAGTTTCCGAAATCAAATTCCGAAAGTCAATCCCTTCCTTTGAATCCTTGCCGAATATTCGCTCCGACTAAAAAAAAAGGTAAAAATATCCAAGTTTCCGTTTTGAATCTCTTCCTTGACTTCTCCTCGAGTCTCCCTTGATTTCCTCCCTAAACCATCGAGTTCGAATGTCAAATCTGAACTCGAATCCAAAACCCCAATTCGAATCCACTCCAAATCAGTCTTCTCTACAAAAGTCTATTTTACCTCCCTCGGGTGTTGTGGGCCGTTTTCCCCCTTAGCCCACCTCCCTCCCTCAGCCGTTTCTCCTCCCTTAGCCTCGCACGTGAGCTGCACGTGCCGAGCCGAGCCGAGAGAGAGAGCTCTCTCGCTCTCGCTGTTTCTCCCTCTCTCTCTCTCGTTTTCTCTCTCTCGCGCCGACGCCGCTTCCCGCTGTCGCCGCCCAAAACCCGCCACCGCCTTCGCTCTTTCCCGCGCTCGCGCGTGGCCGACCGGCCGGTCGTTGCCGCCGTCAGCCCTGCCGCGCCTGCGCCGCTCAGCCGCCCGGTTGCCGCCGCGTCAAGCCCTGGCGACGCATGCGTCGTGCGCTGCCGCTCTGCCGCTCCACGCCGCTAGCTTCCAAAGCCGAGAGAGACAGCCCCTCTCTCACTCCCTCTCCCTCCTTCAACTTTTCCCGAAACAGCAAGGAGCAGAGCACCCTTTCTCCCCCTCCTTTTTCCTTTTGCCCGACCACCATCGGCGTCACCGCCTGCCACCGCCTGGACCACGGGCGCGACCGCCAGCTCCTCCCCTTGACCGCCCTAAGTCGGTTTCCTTCCCCAAAACCGACTTCCCGCACCCATAAAACCCAACCCGAGCCCCTCCCTTTCCTCCTCGTTTCCATGCCCAATCTCCCCCGTGCCATTGTTGCCACCCCGCCTTGCAATCACCCTCGCTGTCCGTCGCCGAAGCACCAGGGAGACCGGTGCGTGTGTGGACGCGTGACGCGGGACTCCGGGCACCCTCTCCTACCCCTTCCCCGGCCCGACGACGGAGAACTCGCTTCCGCGCCGTTGGCTGCTCGTCACCGCGCCGTCCCGGCTCGGTAGTGCCTCCCTCCCGTTCCCCTTCCCTGCTCACCCTCGTCCCCTCTAGCTTGCGTGGTAGCTTGGTAGCCCTGCCGAACGCGCGTAGACGCCGCCCCAAGGACCGCCGCCACCCGGCATGGCCCCACCGCCATTGCCGCCCACCCCCGGAGGCCGCCTCTCGTCGCCGGACCTCCATGGCGCCGCTCGACCCATCCGACCCCGGAAATGAGTTCCTTGAACACCGGAGATGCTCCCGCCGCCTTTAATTGAGTCCTCGTCGCCCCTCGGTGATTTCCCCTTTCTCTCGCCGCCGGCCGCCGCTGTCGAATTCCACCGCCGTCGAACTCCCTCCGGCGAATCCGAGCCGTTGGCTCGCTCCTTCTCGACGCCCTCGTCACTCCGGTGTGCTCCCCGAAGACCAAATCCGTCGCGCTTGCTCCGGTGGACACGGCCGCCGTCCGTCGTCCATCTCGGCCTCCCCTTCTTCCTCCTCCTGCCGGCCCGCGTGGCTGCCACGTAGGCGCCACGTCGGTGCCACCTTGGCTTTGACCGGGCCAAGCCGGTCAGCCGCCCCCTCCCTCCGTCTTCCCTCCCGTGCGCGCAGTCCACGGCAAGCCGAGCGGCTGCACGTGGGCCCGCCGCCATCCGTCCAACCGGTGCACCGCTCCTAAGCCACGCGCACCCGAAACCCTTGCGCCGCACCTCGCGTGCGCCCATCCCACCGTGGGCCGTGTCACCGACAAGCGGGCCCCACCTGGAACCCGCGAGGTGCACTCGGTCCACCGGACCACTCCCTCCCCCTTCCGCGCGCCCTAATGGGCCGCCTTTCCCGCGCCCGCGCCGGCCCAAATGGCTCGGCCGAGCCTCCTTCAACCCTTGGGCCGCGCCCTTGCCGCCCGAAAAAGTCTAACATACATCCCTCATCCATTTCCTTTTTCCATAAATCAATTCCTTATTCCAAAATTTCCATGAATCATTTCCCCTTGGTCCCGCACGTCCGTGACTGCCAATAATATTCTTGAGAATATTATTTCTATAAATTTCATAAATCAATTTCCCCTTGTTCCACAAATATCTTCCTTTGCCCAGAAATTCCAATTAAACTTCCAAAATTCATATCTCTCGATCCGTAACTCCGATTGACTCCGTTCCACTTCCAGTACCTCCATAAAATTGAGATCTATTTAATAGCACCACTAATTTGTCTAAATAGGATCTTTCTTTTGGTCTTTTGTTTAGGTTTTCGATTGTTTGCGTATAGTTGCGGTTACCGGATTTTCGTCGATCGCGGGTTTTCTCGAAGATTCGTGAAGCTTCGTGAAGACCTTGAGCAAGGCAAGTCACCCTTTGACCAATTGCTCCTATAATTGGAAAATCATTATTATTTTGTTTGCAACTTGCATTATTAGAATCACACACTTAACTTGCTTGGCCTCGGTTTGCGTACCAAACCGACGGACCTACCTAGTAGTCACACTAATTGCTGTAGGTTGTACTACCCTGATTTCCTTGTCGCTCCACCTTTGTGGTACCTTGGTATCCGTGCTCTCTAAGCGCGTATACCAAATATCCCACATACACCGTTGTTTGTCGAAAACTTGGGAAATGGGTTTAAGAAGCCTTGAAAACCCGACATGTGGCGTCGGTGTGTTGGAAAATAAAATAGATTGTGAAAACTCGTGATGCGGGGGTTGTGCCTGTGTGGCACTGTCCCGTATTCGCATATAAGGACCGACTCCTGTGGGAAATTCATCCGAGCATATAACAAGTGCGACCACACGGGTGCAATGGGACACCCCTGGCTGAGTAACTAGCTTATCGGGGGAGCCATGATGCTAAGAGACATGTGGATTCGCCGGGGTGGTGTCGGGGAGGACCCCTGGGCTTCCTGTCACAGTATGGTCTGGGACCTAATCTGGTGTTGGTCTGGGACCCTTCTCGTTGGCATATGGTGAACCTGTGTCGGCTTTCGAAATGCCTTGTCATGAAAGCCTTAAGGTCTCCCGACGTGGCTGATCTCACGGGCTGGGTGATCCGGGTTAGTAATGTCGTGTGGGTAAAGTGTACCCCCTCTGCAGAGGTTAACTAACTGTTCAAACAGCCGTGCCCGCGGTCATGGGCGGATGTGAGGTGTTTCCTGTAGCGTAGATTTGTTTGCCTGTGCTTTGTGAAAAGTTGTTGCGGTATGGGAATCGTTACTAGAATCAGCCTATGTGGCAGATGGATGACCTGAGTGGTCAAGAAACGAATCTGTGTGATTCGGGATGTCTACGGGCATCATAGACTAGGCTTCCCGAGTGGAAGCGGATTGTTGTGCTGCTGGGCAGCTGGACTCTGGGAGTCCGAGAAAATGAAAAAGGCTCTAGGAGCCGATTAATCAAGTGGAATGGCTCTGGGAGCCGAGAAGTAATGATCTGACCCGGGAGGTCGGTACATTACCAAATGAGCTGTTGAAAAACATATCTTAAAGTCGAATCGAGACGCAAGTCTCTTTTCGGCCCAAACTTAGAAAGAAATAAATCACTTAGTGATTTCAAAATGATTTCAAAACAAAAGATTTGCAAAAACAACCTTGCCTCTCTTCCAAGCTTGCATTAAACACCTAAATTCCCGTGACTTGCTGAGTACGAAAGTACTCACCTTTGCTCTATATAAATATATATAGTTCCTCCGCCTTAAAGAGAAGATGAAGTGAAGTGAAGAATAGGGTTTCGTCCTGGTTCCCAGCCGTCGCCTGTGGTGTTGGGTGTTAGTCCGTTGGTTCCGCTGTTGCCGCTGTTGTTGGTGTTTCCTCGTCCGCGTCGTCGGTTGAAATCTCGGGCTGTTCTGAGCTGCAACCTAAGTTAAGGTAAATAAGTCCTCTATTTATTTTAAGGATTGCAATGATTCATATTTGTCACCGTGGGTACCAGCGCTATGTCCTGGGACTGGTACTGAGATCACGGTTTCGTAGGAAGCGGTTCGCGCCGTTTTTCCCACGACATGCTCCTGTCAGGTGCCGTTGTACGGCGGTGCCAGATTGGGGTGTGACAATAAATTAGTATAGGTCACAAGTGTGGTTTGGTTTATAAAACGATTGAGTGAATAACTCGTGAGCCCAAAGTAAAAGAGAGAGTTGTGTCAATGAAACAAACGCATATCTAATGATCGTGGCATAACTGAGGTGTGGCTAGTAAAGTGAAGCAACGATCAAAGCAACCCCTTAGAATTTTATTGTATTTTTTTGGTTTATCTGGTAAAAAAATAAAATTTAAAGTCTATTTTAATTTTAAGGTTTTTTTACCATAGTTTTTTTTCAATTAACATTAACCTTTAAATCACAAATAATACGGGTATAAAAATTTATATTCCCAAATTTCAATTTTGAAACTTAGCTTTGTTTAGCTTCATTCACCCTATCAGAGCTTTAATGTTTCTGAGAAAATTATTCATTTGCCCTGAAGTTAATTGATGTTTCTTTTTATGAAGCTAATAAACTACTATCTCATTTTCAAACTATAAATTTTTTGCGTGATTTTGAAAATATAAATGTACATCCCTCCGTTCAAAATTATTTTGGAAAACGTGCAGAAGTGTTGGAGTATTTTAGAACGGAGGGAATATGTGATAAAACTCTGACCATGGAATTAGGGTTAGCATATAATGTACTTCATACTCCTTATGCCTTTTTGTTATAATTTTTCCTTTGCTTTTAAACCAAATTTTTAATCTCCTTTTTCTTTTCTTTTTATGTGATTTTGCTGAGGCATCTGGAAGAGGTTGAGGAATTTTGTCAGCTACCATATTGCTGGTACAAGTTGCGGTCCTCCTCATCTTTTTTCAGAAAACGATGGAGCTCCTGTCTGCATTTGCAAATGACAGAGGGGATGCATGGCAAGCTATTGTAATAAGCATAGAGGGTCCATATATGGTCCATGCTGTTGACACCCTAAATCCATTTGTTCTTTTTCTTTACTTCTGTTTTTTTTTTCTCCACAAATTTGTGCATCCTGTGCTATGTTATTCAGGGTTCCTGAATCCTGATCACAAAAGTACAAGTTCCATGCATACCATGCTTATCCTGACTTAGATTTTTCTTTTAAAGAACATGGAATTCAAGCCTACTTGTTTTCTACTAGCAAACAAGATGAATTATGAGGCATGAGCTACATGAGGATAGAGATGCATCTTTTGGACTACAGACAATTTTTCATTTTGGCAACATATCAATTGCAAAAACGCAACTACAGAGACAGCATGATAACCCTTTTTTCAGTTAGGCCACTGAATTAGCATAAAAAGTCATTAAAAAAGTTTATGATGTACTTCATAGTTTATTCTGTGTATGCATAAGATCCCCAAAAATCAAACTCATCTATGCTAAGAGTAGTAGAAATGTTCCAAAATCAAATCTCAGTCTCTAAGTATAAAGATCAAAGCTGTTCTAGTTCGTTAGTCCTATCTGAACATCTCATTGCACTAACACAAAACTGCCTGTGCCACATTTGCATACCACAGAGTAATGTTTTCTCATGTAAGGTTACCCAAGACTTGAACGTTTGGCCAAACCAAGTTCATGTTTCCAACGTGCCTGAAAACAGGCTACTTATCCTGCCATTCGCAGTGTGATCAGTAGTCAATACAAGGGAAAATTTTGGTTCCCTCGCACCAAATTTCCATCCAAATTTGCATATCATCTTTGCTAAGATGGAACTAGACAGAACTGAAGGAATGTGCCACAAGTAGAATTAACAATTTTCTTTGCTAGCTTTGATAAATTCCACCTTTGCTTCAAATTGCCTATTATAGAAGTTAGTCCTACTCCTATCTGACTAGATCTAGTACTTGTTCGTGCAGACAAACATTTTTATTTTGAGATGATGATATATGCATCATGCCACCAGTCTTATGTATTTGCAGAGTTCTTTCCTTCCACGTTTACAGTTCAAATTTAATATTTTGCGATTGTTATACTTTCGTCTAGGAGGCTTGCCATGTCAAACAATCCATAATTTTCTAAAACATTTTCTCAAAATTTTGCTCACGACTAAACTGTTCTTTGGAAGCAGACGTACCCTTCACTTTTCATTTCGGTTGTACTATATACTACTAATTTTTGCGAGATACTAGTATTAGATCTCACTCTTCTTACCTGGATACAGACACGTAGGTTTACAAGTTGGATTGGTATACTTTGATATACATCATTTCCTTAAGCCATTGGATAACTTGCTTGAATTTTCCTGGATTCTTTACATTTGCAGCCATACAAAGCTTTGAGATGATGAAATGGGACATGTCATTCTCAAAGCTTACGTGCCTCCACGCTGAAGTTTCAGAAGATGGAATGATTGCTGCATCAAATGGAGGCAGCTGAATCCCAATCCTCCTCTGCAGAGCTGATTTGATTGGGCTAAATGCAAGAGCTTCTTCAGAAAATCAGAACCATTTGGTTGGATTATTGGTAAGCACCATGGTAAGATGGCAATTTTCTAGCATGATCCCAGCATCATGCAAATGCCAGGAGAGGCCCCAGTTTTTGGAAGCTCAACAACCAGACACTTGCTGGGTGCATACAAAATCCTTTTTTGATGAGAGAGACTGCTTTTTGTAGGGATGTGAGCTTTTGTTTCCTCAATTATTTAAGGGCTAAATCAATCCCCATCAACACACTGTGTTGTCCTACTGTGCAAAAAATATGCTGGTATTGGGATAGGATAGAGAAAGTGCTCCCAGGGAAACAATGGGCAGGGTCCAAGGTTGGTGAGCTGTCAATCCATAAATTAGGACAAACCAAGAACTCATCATGTCCTCCCCAAGACTTGCATACAAGCAAATAGGGTTCCCCACTTTTATCATCTTTCTTTGCAGTTGAACTAGTATGCACAAGGGTGAAAAGAAATTTACAGGGATCAATTACTGCTATAATTTGGTTGGAAATGCTAATGCTTAGCCTCCAAAAAGGCATGATACAGAGTGAGAAATCCCCGCGTCTGAAACGCGGGGATAATTTCAGAGTAGTTCAATTTTCGTAGGAATTGGGAAAATTTTCTATGATGAACACATGGCCTTAAATTTGATATTTGAACTTCAGCAAGCAGACAACAGTGTTCTTACCTCAGAATGCCCAGCAGTGTTTTATTTACTTGGAAGCTGCCATTTCAGATCAAAACCTTTTTAAAAAAATTTTGCCTGTCTTTTGCAAACTTCTTTTTCCAGTTGCCTCTCATCAAAGCACTTGTTGGTGCATCGAACTCTGCCAATGAGGACAAAGGGAGCAACAACAAAGGGGTCCCAGAAACCCATTGTTTTTGTTATCTCCAAAGCAAAGTGATATAGTCCCTTGTATCATGACGTGGATGGTATCACTTGATCCAAGATTGGCCTGCGAGATTACAACTTTTTATCTCGCAGAAAAGAGAAGCACAAGTGCACGCAAAACAAGTGTCCAGTAGCACCTGGAACAAAAAAAAAGTCAGGCAGATGAAATGGCATTTGCCTGCCTGATGGAAATCTGGGAAAGGAAAGGCATGTGTGCACCCTGATCTCCTCAACTGTTTCTGCTCATCCCGGCTGAACCCAATTGCCGAGACCTAAATTCTGACGTGACTCAGCATCAATCAATCAAGAAGATAAGTAGAAGGCCCCACAGCAATATCATTTCCCAATTAGTGGAGTTGGAATTGATCAAGCTCATGCATTCAAGCTCTTTTGGGGAGCACATTCTCACCCAAAGAAAAAGGTCAAATGAGTAGTTTCGGCAGGCGATGTATAAAATATTTCATGAGTTCATGAGAAACTAGAGTGTACAAAACATTGCTCAAACGATAACTACGGATCTGCAAGACAGTTGCTTCATCATATACCAAAAGTTTCCTCTCAACTGTGGTGAACATAAACTTAAGTAAAATGATACATTCATTATTTGTGTTAATGAAACACAAGGCATTGCAGAGAACATAAAACAGCACAGCAAAGTGTCAGCAATCCATTGTCCAAGAGATAGAAACCACACGAAGGACTCCGATCAGAAAAATGTTGCGGTCAGTGAGCCACTTGTAATGTGGGGAAAATTGAAGGACGACAATTTACTGCTCTTCAAAATTATAAATGGCCTCTTTCTGATTCTCTCTTCCCATGATCATCCGCTCCAACTAAACAAGATAATTAGAACAATCATTAGTAATACATCAGAAAGGAAAATTACACAGATGATAAAGCAGCAAGCATGCAAAACTGCATACAAGAAGATTATAACAAATTCAGAGAACACCTAGATGGTCCTGGGAGAGCAACTGTACACCCAATCATCCATGCTGCATTTGTGGGCATAACTATTGCATAAAAAGCCAAAACGAGGTTTCAGGTAGAAACTGTTTATTCATTATCTTCTAGCGCACACATAGGAAGGCAGATAGCAGGACACGTCAATGTTGCCCACTTGATTATAGCATCATTCCTACGCTGACTAAACAATCTGAATAGGTAACAAAAGGGTAAGGGGGTCAATAGATTTCGACACACGGAGAAATTTGTAGGAACAACTGCAACTCTTGTTATAAGGAAAACACACCATTCGGTTGTGGATATCCCGCATATCTTATTTTTTAAAAATTGGGCCCATGGTACTGCTGCTTCCATCGAGCATAGTCATCCATAAGCTTTGTGCATTTGCAACTTAACAAAAGAAAATGAGAGTTATCTTTAAAGTTAAATTCCAACAAAGCATAGTCACTATTAAGGAATACTAATAATAAAAAAGAAGTTAAGAGCAAGAAACACTAGTTTGGACGGTGAGAAGCAAAGTTTGGAAGGGTAATCTCATGATATCACACCATACAGAACGTAATACTAGTGTATTTTTTTCATTACATGTATGCTGTAACTACTTACCTTAACTCGCTACTTAGTAGTATCTGGTTTTAACCACAAAGCAATTTAAACATGTGCAAAATACATTATCTCTATAACTGCATGGACTGTGACAGCTTCAATGCATTGAAGAAATAACGACTAGTGTTTCTATACCGTCTACCCTTCCCTAAACCAAATATCACTAATCTTGCATTGTAGCAGTCGGTGGTTACAAATCAAGCATCAATGTATCTATGTGCTTTAAATTTTGTAGTTTCCACTTTAAGGATAGCATCGGAACACCTCAGACAACAAAATAGAACAAAACAAGGAAAACTATGATTCCACAATTTTAATCAGTGCGATTCCATCTAGTTTATCAGCTATGAGAATCCAGGGTTAATCTCCTGAAGTACTTTTTTATCAGCTATAAGAATCCAGGTTAACATCCTAAAGTACTGATTACTAGTATTACTAACTTTGGCTTGAAATGAGCAATCTCACTCAAACATAATAACCTGCCTTGTTAGTTAGTCCATGCCAAAGTACCTCGCTTCAAAACTTATACTCACCTAGATGATGAAAGTGTAATTTGTCAACTTAAGACCTAAAAGCCTATTCAACATTCAACAATGCAACATTCCATTTTTTGGATATTTCTACACTACAACTCGTCTTCTATACATTTGTGAGGATATTTATAGTGTTTAACACATCTTAAGTGGAATGGAGCGGAGAACTAGATCTAAGCAAAGTTTCATTTCTGCACATCGGTTCTCTTGAAACAAGTTAGTTTTCAGTACGTCTTTCTGTTAAAACATCTAAAACAAAATGGACTAATCTCCAGCAAAACCACAGAACTATCATGCAGCAAATACTGGAGCAAATAGAGCATTGCTTAAAGCGAAAAGAGAAGGAAAGGGTATGAAAATTACCCCAAAGCCTGCTCAAACCCGGACCATTCGACGCTTAGGCTTCTTAACAAAGCTCATTCTAAGCTTGTACAGCCTCTTGCTCTTCAATCTCATCTTCTCTGGTAAAGTCAGCCTCTTCTTTACCTTCTTCTCCTTCTTCGCCTTCACATACTTCTTATCAATCTTATACACTCCTGGCGTCACAGTCACACCACGTGCCACTGCTTCCCTGAACAGTGCATTAGCACGATCTCCTAAGTTATGCCTAGTCAGCTTCTCAATCAGCAAGCTATATGACTTTGTCCCAGGTGCATGTCCATATCCTTTCATCATCCTGAACACCTTGACAGCATGCTCAACCCTTTCAATGCCACATAAAATCTTGATGAACCCATAATATGCCTTTCTATCAAGCTTAGCACCAAACCCTGCAGACCGCATCCATGTCATCATCTCATCCCCTTCAGAAATCCGGGCAGCCTGATACAAGCTCTTAATAAGCACCAAGTAGGTGTCGGCATCTGGTGAGCATCCCCACTCACCCATTCGCCGGAACAGATTCATTGCATCCTCAGTCTTGCGAATCTTGCAAAGATTAGTGATCAGAACCCGGAAAGTACCTGCATCGCGGGGAATGCCATTGGCCTCCATGTCAACTAAGAACTTCTCTGCCTCCGCAGGCATCCTCAACGGGTCCTTCTTGCGACATAGCCGGCAGATACAATCAAGAACCGCGTTGTAGGCGTCCAACCCTGGCTGAAACCCACCACGGCGCGTCTCACCGATCAACCTCAGAGCATGGTCAAGCTTCCCAGCATTGGCATAGCCAGATACCAACAGAGTGCAGATGTTATCATCCGGGAAGATCTCATTAGCGACCTTCTTGACAGCGCCTTCCGCGTGCGAGGGCCAGCCCTCAGCCGAGAGCGAGGAGACCAGGGAAGTGAGCGCCTGGCGCGTGCGGAGCTGCGGGGGCAATTCGTCGAACACCTTGACCGCGTCGGTGGCGCGGCCGGCCCTGGCGAGGCTGAGGAGGTACGCGTCGAGCGTGTCGTGCCCCAGCGCGGAGGGGAACTCCTGGACGAGCGAGCGCACCGCGGGGAAGTCGCGGCGGCGGGCGAGATGCCGCACGACGGGCGCGAGCGCGGAGTCGGAGGGGTGGAGCGAGCGGCGGCGGACGAGGAAGCGGAAGAGCTCCGCGGCGGCGCGGGACGTGGCCGGCGGGGCGAGCGCGAGCGCCTCGGCGAGCAGCGCGTTGGTGGGGCGCACGTCGGAGAAGTGGAGGGAGAAGTAGGCGTCCGGGGAGGTGGCCGGTGGCGGGGTGGAGGACAGCGCGGAGAGCGCCCCGGCGAGGGAGGAGGCGAGCGTCGCCGGCGGGGCGGGATCCGGGGAGGCGGTGGATAGGAGGCGGATCGCCGGCGAGGGGGAGGCGGCGGCGGCGGCGGCGGTGGCCGGAGACGGCAGGAGGCGGCGGAGGAGGTGGCGGCGCCACATTTTGGAGCGGAGGAGATCGCGAAGGGGGAGTGAGGGTTTTGGGCCTCCCTTGGAGAGAAAATTGGCCTAAATGGCGAAGTGGGCCGTCGGATTGAGATCGGACGGCCAGGATGGAGTGGTGGGAGAGGGGTACGGGCTATTATTCATTTCTTTGAACAGTTATTTACTGCAGTTTATTTCTCTTTTTTTTTATATGTTCTCTTTTTCATTTTTGAGATGAATCGATGCAGCTAAAAATGTTAATGAACCTCACAGAAAATAGGAGATCACTGCAAGTTCATGATTTCACCCCCATAAGTCATTTTTGCGGATGTGTCTACCCTCCTACTTGATTTTGTTGCAATTCTATTTATGCAATCTCCAAAAATGTGCCAAGACTATACTCGTAAATGTATTTACTTTTGGTAAAGAAAGACCACGTAGACGCCTCACAATTTATGAAAACATAATCGATTCGATTAAGCACGTGCGCGCTGAGGTGGTTTTTTTAATAAAACTAAGTAGAGTGGGTGGGCATTTACAACAAAATGACTTATGTGATGGAATGTTAAAACTTGTCACAAATGACTTAAGTGACTTCTGGAATGGTTTATGTAATTTTTCCATAGATCAATCAAACTGTTTTAGAAAAAAAAAAGCAACTATGAAATTGTTGATTTTCTCATCAACTATTGGCAGGCAGAACATGCTAAAAACAAAGCTAATCTTCCAATCTCCTCCTAAATATACTGTCATGTAAATATTCATAATGCATAATGCAAATATGCTGTCATGTACATAGGAATAATCTAAATACAACAGATCCAAAAGAACAAATGTTCAACATTTCCATTTCAAACTCACTTCCATGCACAAGTAAAACTATCATTCTACTACTCATTGTGAAATTACAACATTAGGGATACATAATTCTTTTGACAAATTGAATTAAGTACATTTGCCGATACGGGTAGCTTCCTCAGATCAACCTGAAGCTATTTTGGGATATAATGGTCCTTCTAAAACCTAACTGGAGTATAATTTAACATATACAATCTATAAACACTTCACGTGGTGGCAATTGGTAACTTTACAAAAACTTTAGACTTGGATGACAGCCTTCTTCAACTTGTATTTACTGGCAAAATAGATGTAAACAACGAAATTTACAGCTGAGATGGCTGCGAGACACCAGTAGTAGTAGTCAAGGTGCCCTTTGTTCAGATCATCTGGTATCCATCCAGGGCTATGCCATGTCCCGGTCACCCTCGCGATGAGGGTGATGATCGCCGAGCTGAAGTAGTTGCCGAGGGCGGTGGTGAGCAGCGCGAATGCCGTCAGCATGCTCTTCATGGAGTCCGGCGCCTGACCGTGGAAGAACTCCAGCTGAGTGATGATGGTGAAGCACTCCGCCCCAGCGATGACGAAGTACTGCGGGAGCTGCCACGCGATGCTCAGGGGCTGATCGCCCCCCTGGACGCTCTCTAGCCTCTTCATCTCTAGAAATGCGGCGATCGCCATGGCGAATATCATCAGGAATCGCCCGATGCCGATCCTCTGCAGCTGCGTCATTTCCGCCCCGTTTGCAAAGCATGCTCTGGTCACTGGTATGATGACTTTGTTCACCAGGAAAACCCAGAATGTCACGCATATCACTTCAAATGAATACAGGGAAGCTGCTGGAATGGAGAGTGAGCCAATCTTGGTGTTCATCACAGTCCCCTGCTGAATGAAGGTGGTGTGCATTTGAGAGATCCCAACACAAAAGAATATCCCGGTTGCCCATATTGGAAGTAAACGGATTAGTATTTTCAATTCCTCGACTTGAGTTACAGTACAGATCCTCCATGGACTTGTGCAACTGTCTTGGTCCAAGCTCAGATCAGACATAATGGCAGCCTTGTCTAAGAATCTGAGGCAAAAGCTAGGATTAGCAAGTTGATTATCTAAGGAATTAAACCAACTTCAAGTATAGGGGGACACCGTTAAAATTACACTCGATTCTGAACAAATAATTATTACAGTTTATTATTTCATGCTTTAAATACTTTTCTGTTCCTATTTTGTCTGCATAAGCTGCATGAGCTACACAACCAGAGGAGTGATCATCAATGAGTTATGATGTCAGGTTTTTTGTTCAGAAATTGTCGAGTAATTAACAGCTGAGAAAAATATGTACATGATAAAATCAACTGGTGCTGAAACAGCATGATAGTAAAAGGGAAATGTCATACGTTTCTCAGACTCAATTATATACTGTAAAGAAAGATTAGTACCTGAAATCATCAGTGTGAGCCAACTTTGGTTCACTCTTCTGTGTGTTCTTTCTCCTGACCTCATAAAGAAGAGAGCTATCAGCAGGAAGCTCCAAGGCCAAGTTCCTAAAAGAGGCAACAATGACCTGGAAAACACTCCTTACTGGAGAACCATGGGGCTCATGTCGCCGAAATATTGGTGTTCCCACCAAAAAGCCTATCAGAGCAAGAGCTATGCATGCAGTGGCAACACCATATCCTATAGCCCAGCTCACATTTTCCTGAATCCATACTACGATGGTGCCAGAAGTAATCACACCAAAGATAACACAAATGTAGAATAAACTGAAGAAATTCCTTCTCTTTTGTATATCTAAACTGCTATCGTTGTTGAATTGATCTGCACCAAGCGGAAGCAACGCAGACCTTACTCCGCCACAACCAATAGCAGTGAGATACAGGCCTGAGAAGTATACTAGATGTTGAGTCCCATTCATTGATGAGCATGATTCCGTGTTGCATAAGGCTGGAGCAGAAGGCAGAAAAGCTCCAACAGTAATGAATACCGTACCCTGAAATGTGCATCGGTATTTCATTATGACCTTTCTACAACAAAAATGCATCATCTTGACTCTGGAGTAGTTCAATTGTTCAATGAAATGTGAATAAGATTGAGCAGTTGAGCAGGAAAACTGATCTTACAAGTAAATACATGATAAAGGAGATCAAGACTGTCTTATAGTTTCCCCAGTAAGTATCTGCAATGGTTGCTCCAAGTATAGGCACAAAGAAACTAGTACCGTACCAAAGAGAAGAAGTTGAAGCACTGGAAGCGATGCCACCATGGAGAACTGAGCGAATATACACAACTAGATTTGTGGCAATGCCATTGAAAGCCATGCTCTCCAAGCATTCAAGTCCTGCATGATTTGTGAGCATTAGTTGTGGCATCATGGTAAAGAATGTTTATATAGTGATGCACCGATGGGTGCTCCAATCCCTCTATATATGAATTGGTTTTCACACAGTTTTCGATGGAGAGAAGATTTTGATTTTACGAGAAGAAGGGTATGCTTATATAACAAGGCTCACCCAGAATGATTGATGGTGCTCTCCAGCCAGATTGTTTAGTTTTAACCTGTGGCTCCTGTTCTTCCAATAAACTCTGTGATTCTTCACCATAGCTTGATCCATCATTCTGACAGAAGGCCAGACGTCAGCATAAACACCGCAATGTGATTGAGTAGATCGAAAACAGCTTATTCGATCTGCAAAATTTCGCGTTCCAAAACAAGGTACAACAATCTAAAACTCAACATTCTTTGACCAAATCCACCGACGGAATGAAATACGCACTAGACATCTTCGGGGTTTCATAATCCTTATCAACATCAAAGATCAGTATCCAGGTAGCAGTTATCAGTCATCGCATTTTTCTTTTCTCAATTTCAGACTACGATTTGCATTTTCTGCTTTAAAAAAAACAACAACAAAAAAATTTACTCCAGCTCACATCCCCACACCCAACTGTAGTAAAAACCAAATCTTGATCGGTAAAGCCACAATCTTTGCATCATACTATTCTGCTTCCCCTGAAACCCCATAAGGCAGCAAAGCAAGAAACACACATATATACAAGAGGAAAAGGTCAGGATAGGCGCCTGCGGGGATTAGCAGTTTCCGCGGTTCGCCGTACCTTGGCAAGAAGAGGACTGGCGCGTTGGCCGGCGGCGGCCTCGTCCATGGTCTCCCCTCCCCTGTGGCGGCTAATCTGATCTGAGACTCCGTTGCTACTTGCTACACAAACAAGAAGAAGAAGAAGAAGAAACAATATAAAACAATATAATACGAAGATCCGGAGGTAAGGTTGCGCGACTATGGGGATGCCTCCTACTTGGCTACTTGCCGCCTCCTGTTGATGAAGAAGACAACGACCCGCCGCGCTAGCAGACGGGGCGAAACAACGCAGAGGTAGTAGGTGAGTGGGTGAAGCCGTGCGCTTGTCTTGCTGAGGAACTGTGCCACAAAAAAAAAAAAGAAACGCCATCAAAATCCCCACTTTAACATTTTGATCGAAATACGAGAAACATCCGTATGTGCTGCCTGAAACATCGAAAATTCACAACGCGCATATCCACTCTTCTCTCTTGTATGCTCCCGGTGATGAGGTGACGATGTCCTCCCGAGGAAATCCACGCAGCCTTAAATCTGAGGGCTCAAGGTAAATGTCATCGTACGGTGTTGTCTCCATATTATTTTCCCTGACGCTAGCCATTACGCCATTGCCCCGTACCATCTCTAGTGTCTGACCTCCCTACCCCCTAACCGCTTTTGTCCCTCGGGATGTCACCAAATCTAATGGATGGCATCGTCCCAACCAAATGAGCTCTAGTGACAATAGAGGATGAGAAGGAAGCTCATCAAAGATTGAGGTCCTCTACCTTCAAAGTTGCCATGTTTTTTTTGTCACTAGCATGTGGGTCTAGGGTTTATCGGGCTCACATGTTAATGAAAAAGAGAATCCTAGTTCCGAGGACAAAGTCCGGTCGACGTCTCCCTTGCCAACCAAATGAGCTCCACCTCATGCGACAGAAGCTAGGGGAGTGGAGTAGGAGGAGGGAGAGGAATAGGTCACAAAGAAAGCTAGCATGATATTTTTTCCTTCACATCGGGCTCCCAAAGAGGACAGCTTTCATAGAAAAAATATACATTGAGGGTGCCATACGATCCACTAATGTCATGACGGCCTACTATATACGACCATGACGTACGACTAACATTCGATCGCATCTCTATCCACTAATCCTTGCACTGAGTTTATCTCTATGTGGGTCTAGGAAAATAACAGTAGTGTCATGCAATGGTTGAGTCGGGCGTGGGTCGTATGTATAAATAAACAATAATTTCAAATGGAAACATTTTGCGGCATGAAGTGGTGCGATGGAGTGAATGCGAGAACGGTCACTCTTATTTGACGTCGGGAGAGCTAAGGGTTTCTCTTTGGAATATAGTGTTTTCAAAACGCATAAATTGAAAAAGAATGTATGAATATCATGTCATATATATACTTTGGATTCCTAAGTGATTTTAAAACATGCGAATTCAAGAGTTTATGCATTTGGATTGTCCATAGGAAATAAAACATTGGAATTTCAGAGGGATTTTGGAGGAAGTTATTTTGAGGAAAAATACTAGAGAGAAAAGGGGAGGGAATGCATCGGACTTCTCAAAGAAAAATAAAAATATGAGGTCTAAGTTTATACTTATATTCCTGTAGAACTGAGGCATCAGAACTAAATTCATGTGATATTTGTCAGTCGTATTCCTTTTCTCCAAAGGAGCTAATAAGAAAATATTCCTAAGAATTATAAAATTTCCTTTGAATTTTCTCCAACCCCCCCTCCCCCCTAAAATTAGCTATCCCGAAGATAAATAAAGATGACTGAAGAAAGTAGTACTTTCTTTACATTGTCCTCCAATGATCAAATGAAACCAGTTGACAACAGGGGATTGTAGTATATAGTACATGTTTATCCATCTAAATAAGGAAAAACAAAATACAAGTTGACGTAGTGTTTGAAAGGAAATAAAAAGATTGGGGAGATACGAAAAACGAGATTAGCCATTAATATACGATTAATAAAGTATTAATCATTTTAGATTTGAAAAATGGACTTGTATGGTTTTATTAAAGCGACTTTATATATAAATATTTTTTAGAAAAGACCGTTTAATAGTTTGGAAAATATGTACATGAAAAGCGAGCTAAATCTTCCTTCAATCTTCAACCAAAGAACACTAGTACTGTGTTACACAGCACCAACCACTTGTTCACTTTTTCTTCAGTTTATTATTCGAGCATATAATTACACTAAGCTGCTGGTGGCAAGTACTCTCTCTCTCTCTCTCTCTCTCTCTCTCTCTCTCTATATATATATATATATATATATATATATATATATATATATATATATATATATATATATATATATATAAGTTTGCACGTGGAAGGTGTGCCATGAAAACATCTACAGCTAACCACAAATTCAGGTCGTGCCGTCGTGGTAGTTGGGCTGGGCCCTGTTCTTTTTCTGTCCAGGGGAAAAACAACCCAATCCCATCCTTTCTTTCCTTCTTTTTTCTTTCTCTCTACTTTGTTTGATCGTGTGACAAACGACCTGACCATTTTCTCTGTTCCAAGAGTTGACAAAAGGTCGCCATGAGGAGGATTTGGGTATCTTTTTGAGGCTTTGGAGGCAAAATTATCCTTGAGGCCCTGTTTAAGAGAGCTCGAGATTGTATGAAGTAGATGGTGAGTAGCAAACTTCTGAGGATCTGAAAAGTCTAAGTTTTTTAGCGTTTGGCTGCTGAATTATAGGCAATAATTTAGATTATTCAAGAAGGTAGAGATTCTCAAAAAAGTTATTATGTTTATTATGTTTTTTACGTGTCTTGAGAACTATGGCTGTGTTCGGCATACACAGTTGGGAACTAATCCTTGATGCACGTAAAATAGAGGAACTCATTAACGTATGATTAATTAAGTATTAGCTTTTTTTTGAAAAATGGATTAATATGATTTTTTAAAGCAACTTTCGTATAGAAAACTTTTGCAAAAAATATATCGTTTAGCAGTTTAAAATACGTGCGCGGGTAACACGAGAGATGTGAGTTGGGAAAGTTAAGAAAAAAACTCATCCTATATGTTTCCGGTGTTATGGACTTGTGATATAGCATAAGGTACTTTACCTCACGGTACTTTCTCAACCACTATCAAAATATGCTTGACTTTTGACTATAGAGAAATTATGCATCACGCCATCAAGCAAATCCACAAAAGTGGTAGTGATGGGTCAACAGTGAAGCACCTTTTTGTGATCTTGCCCCTGATCAGGAATAAAAATGTGAGCCATATATCACAAAATGGAGGCTTCTTTCCATAGGGGGAAAGGATACAAGATTCCTGTCTAATCACAGAAGTCTTATGCAAGATTTGGGTCTCAGAAAAAGAGAAAAGAGAGAGGCAGGTGAGATGACCAGATGAGGGCCCCCTGATATATTATCATCAATTCATCATGCACATGATCACTTCTGCCATGGCTTCTGAATTCTCAATTCTTCAGCCATTTTGGTGAGGGATTTCACACCTTCCAGAACACAGTTAGTCTCACCATAACACAAAGGAGGAGGATACGTGACTGTCTGGATGTTACTATGTTAGTGTAAGATAGGAAGGAAAAGAAAAGGAACATGAAGAAATTTGGTTGACTAATGACTACCTAGATCAGCCACAGGCCATCTTAATTAAGTGAATCTTGACTGTTCTCTGAAGCCTGAAGATTTCCTGTCACTTAGACAGATGGTCTTCAGATGCCTGGCCCTGTCTGACAGTAACATCCCTGAAGACTGCTCCTTGCATATTCATCAAGTCATGACTAGCATGAGCGAGTCACCATGAAAAATCTATGAAGATTAAGGTACAAACCTTGTGTTGGTAACATTAATATGATAGCCAAGAAATTATTCTCATATATATCAGCAATCTCTACCTTGAAAATTACTGTTCTGAACACCACGTTTTGTACTTCCAGTCCCACTGAGAATGGCTGTCAGGATGTAATGCTGTAAACAGATTGTGATCCTAACAATCTTAACATAACAGCAACAGCACATTGCTATCAAATCTTCTTAGGTTGAATCTTTTGGATGAGACCCTAGTAGTAGACCTTGTGACAACGAAAAGCGAGTTGGCCAAATCCTCTTGATTCCAGAAAATGACCCATTTGCGTTTATATGCATGATCAACACGTGGATGCAACTTAGCGCTCACAAATCTTTGTTGGCCACATTGATCAAGGATGAGTCGACGATAAGAAATAAGAAGCAAGTTTTGATGCTGACATGAATCTGATGCTCGGAGCACTACAATTAGGCAACAGGCAAGAGCATGCAATGGCTCTAGATTCAGAGATTTAGCCTAATGCAGACCAGCATCAAAATGCAGTTCCAAGGACATAATCTTGATTTCATTCAGAAAGAAAAAAGGATATCAACTTGACAAAACAAAACAGATTTGTGACTAATCTCTAGAGATAGGTTAGACCATATGGCCATATACTTAGTGGAAGTTCAGTAACTTAATCTTTCATAGTCTTTTTTTTTTTTCTCGAACGCGCAAAAGGATTGCACGTCAATATATTAGAAGAATAGAATGTTTGTTACATAACGCAATCTTTCATAGTCTTAAAAGGAAAGAAATGCAACCTGAAAATGTCACAGTACTAGCATGGTGTACAAAGGTTATATATGTTGCAGTATACTTGTATAAAACAAACACAATGCAGAGATAATACTGACATGAAACATAACCTAATTATCACAGCAAACTGATGAAACCATTTGGAAGATGGTCAGATTTCTCATGAACGGCATTCACAAGACGCTGATAAACTGACAGCCAACTGGAGAAATATTGCATGGTTAACACATGATTCAGGAGAGTGTAGCTACATAACACATTCAGAATAATAAGATACTCAAAGCACGATCCATTTAGCACACCAGAAAAGGTTCAAACAAAATTCCTCAGATTTAAATAACTTCTCATGATGTTTCACAACTAATGCCTCGATTTAAACCAAAAGACTGGCAAAGCAAATTTTTGGGGGAAACCAAAATCGCCTACACCCCTAAGAGCTAATTTAAGATGATGCCGAAATGCGGTTTGTGATAGTAGCAGCTAGCTTGATAGATAGATAGATAGTAGCTTTCTTCATTGGCTAGACGAGTTGCCTATGGAGGAGTATGGATGCGAGCACGACAACGTCGCTAGCCACATCAATGGCAATAATGGCGGCGGCGGCGGCTAGGGCTCAGGCCCTAGCCACGGCCTTGCACACGAGCGGCGCCGCCATCTCCAGCGACATGCCGAGGCGCTCGGACAGGTCGACGCCGGCGGCGGTGGGGGACCAGTCGAAGGCGTGCAGCAGCTGGGCGAGCCAGAGGTGGGCGGTGGCGAGCGCCAGCATCCTGCCAGGGCAGACGCGGCGGCCGGCGCCGAACGGCGCGAGGCGGAGGTCGCCGCCGAGCACGCCGACGTCCTCCCCCTCCGAGAAGCGCTCCGGGCGGAACGCATCCGGCTCCGGCCAGACGGCGGCGTCGTGGGCGATCGCCCACATGTTCACCATCGCCGTCGTCCCGGCGGGGACGGCGTGGCCACCGACGCGCGCGTCGTGCACGGCGAGGCGCGCCCACGACAGGAGCGGGCCCGGCGGGTGCATGCGCAGCGTCTCCTTCACGATGGACTGGATGTAGGGGAGGCTCGCCACGTCGCCGTCGGCGACGCGGCCGCGGCGTCCCCCCACGGCGGCGTCCACCTCCGCCTGCGCCTTCGCCTGGATCTCCGGGTGCATCACCATCCTCGCCATCACCCACTCCATCAAGATCGCCACCGTGTCCGTCCCTCTAAAGATCATCTCCTGAAGAAAAAAACAAGAAACCAATCCATGAAAACGCCATGGACGTTTCCTTCTCAAGCTTTACGACGAAGACGACGACGAGGAGACTTACCCAAAGAACAGCGATCATGTCGGAGTCTGACATCTTCTCCTCTCCCTGGAGGTCGAGGAGGACGTCGACGAAGTCGCCCAAGACGCCGTCGGCGACGGCGACGCCTCCGGCAGCTCGCTTCGCCTTGTGCTCCTGTATGATCTTTCCGACGAACACCTCCACCTTCTGGACTAGCCTGTTGCACCGGCGGCGGATGCCCTGGAGGTCGAGCCACCTGAGCAATGGCAGGTGGTCGGCCCAGTTGAACTTGCCGAGGAGGTCGTACCCTTCGGTGACCATCTCCTCCAGGAGCTCGCCGTCCTGGATCGAGATGTCGCCGTGCCGCTTGCCGAAGACGGTCGCCATGACGTGGCCGAGCGACGCGGCGTGAAGGACGCGGCGGAGGGGGACCTCGCCGCGGCGGGACATGAGGGAGGCGACGTCGCCGACTATGCGGGCGCCGATGGCCTCGCGCTCGGGCGCGGACCCGGCCACGCGGCGCGGGCCGAAGAGGTGCGCCGCGGAGGCGCGGCGGAGCCCGCGCCAGTGCGCGTCGCCCGACGGGGCGAACCCCATGGCGCGGTGGAACAGCAGCTGCCTCGCCGCGTCCTTCACGGGGCGGTCGCCGAACGCCGGGCTGACGAGGATCTCCCTCGCCGTCTCCGGCCGGCTCGCCACGACGAGGCGGGTGAGGCCGACGGAGAGCGACATCACCGCCGCGCCGCCCTCGACGGCGCGCGAAATCCCGGCGAGCACGCGGTGCGCGGCAGGGCCGGACAGCGCGCTGGCCGCGCCCCCCGCCACGCCCGGCGGCGGCGGCGTGCCACGGCAACGGGACAGCGCCCACGCGGGGCCACCCGGCGAGAGCCACAGGAGGAGCGCGGCGAGGACGACCACGGAGATGAGCGGCGGGAACACGGAGGCGGCCGACGTCGGGAGGAGGAAGAGGAGGAGGGAGCTCTCTTGCGCCGCGGCCATGGAGGAGAGCGCCATGGGAAGCGTTCGCGAAGTGAGAGGAGTTTTCTTGGGAGGAAGAAGACGTGGAGAGAAGCTAATAAACACCTGGTGCTTTAAATAGACCATTTTGCCACTCCAAAAATTTGGACCTCCAATTATCTGACACTCTAGCCCCACATGTCATTGTCAGTAATGATAGCGTAATCAAAGGGTCATTATTAACAATATCTGCGTATATATCATTAGTTTCTTCCTTAAATATAGGACTACATAATAATGGCATTACTATTGAAATTAGTGTAGATGTAACTGAAAAAGATGGTGCCTGTTTAGAACAAGAGTTTGGAATTTGTAATGGTGTGATAGTGTAAAATAAAATTAAGAGAACAACATTTCAATTCCATGCCGTTCAATCTAACTTAAACCTAAAAAATATCATGATACCACTGTTTTTTTTAAATTTGATGTTGGTTAGTTCAAAATGGAACTAACCAGAGGGAAGGGAGTATATAAGAATGTGGAACGACATACATATAAAGATATCATATAGACGGATGTGGAACGATATAGAGTGGCGTCACCTCGATCTAGGATTTGCGGTCTAATTAAATTGTATATAAAGTATCATAGCACCCTTATCTTTCATCTTTCCTCGATAAAATTTAATTATTTTTAACATGAGTAAGGCGGTTGATTGGCGGTTCTTTTAGGTATTACCACTAGATAAACAAGGCAAATGACGTGCGCGTGGGGTCTTACTCATGCAACTCAGCTTTAGTCGTTACGTGGTTTAATTTAACTGCCTCAGAACCGTAACGGTTCAAATATGAAACGTACTATAACATTTAAAGACGTGCACAAAACTCATGCAGCTTGTTACGTCGAAGTCGAAGATAAAGCGCCAAGACATGAAACCACGTGTATAGCTTGTACGGAACCGACATTAAAAAAGAGAAATGCTTTTTAAAAAAATTAACAGCTAAAGGACATCTACCTCAGTCAGAACCGACAAGCTAAGTTACTCGTGCACGGAGATAGTAAATAATTAATTAGATATTCACGTCGATTACTCAATGTCCCGTATTTTTTTTCCGAAAATATTCCACAATTCAGTAAGCAAAGAAATATATATTCTTTTGTGAAACAAGAAAATATAAAACATAAATACATGTAATCCTCTGTCAACCGTAAAACATGTCCACAATTTCACTAATTGACGGCACCAAACAATTTTCGAATTAAGGAAGAAAACCATCTCCATAATAGGGATTTCAACGCCTGTCACAGGAAGACACTGTCATGTAGTGTTCATTCAATCTTTGGTGTGTATTCGGTAATTAAGTCACACCTAACAAGATTAAAACCATCGTCCAGGCTTTTTTTTCTCCAGTTATACCTCTTTTTTTTTCTTCTTTGAAACAGAAATTTTCAGTTACAATTACCAGCTGTTGCTATTGTGTCACAGGCTAGCAAGCTAGCTGCTGTGTTAACTGCGTCCAGGCTTTACGTAGGAAAGCAACAAAATGTGGCGCTAAATTAAAACTGAAATATAAATGCAGCAGAAAAAAAACTGCATTGAATTGCAATACACATAGTATGGCGCCTTTGCAAAGTCTCATAATACTAGCTAGCTAGTACAAAAACCAAAGCAAAAAAAAGGCTGGAATAAAAACCGAAACTCTTGTGTGGCTACTGCAAAATGACACGGAATCGAGCACGAATTCATGGCCATGGCCAGTTGGGGCCAGAGAGATTTGCATCGGTTTGTTCCAAGTTCTCAGGATACTCATCTCGCCGGTGACTGCATGTTAACCTTAATTCCGTTCATTTCGCCGGTGGCTGTGATCGATGCTTGCTTAGCTGTGGTAGTAACTCTACTTAGGCAGGACACAGCTTAGCTAATTTGGCTTTGTGCGTCATTACGGTCAGTCTCGACGGATTCAACGGGCAAAATTGAAACGGAAGAGCAGTGAAAGCTTGCTACAGATGGAGCAGTACACAGTGTACTAGCAACGGGTTGCATGCAGCGGCCAAGAGGCGCCCAGGGAAAGGGGAGAGGTTAGCGTTTTTTATTTGAGATGCCAAATCAAAGGTTGATGGTAGAGTGTTGTGGTAATAAACGAGTTGTTTCTTTAAGTACTGTGTATATTCATGGTAAAAGAAAATAAAGTCTTTTTAGAAGAGAGGTAGTAAAACATTTTTCGTTTTATCTGTAAATAAACTTTACTTCTCTTAATACAAAGATGCTCTTCTTGTGTATTTTTTTTAAAAAAATCTTATCATAAATGTTTAATATATAGGACATGATTCAATCAAATATTATGAATTGGACATCAACCTTTCAATTCCTTAAAAGAGGATATTTTTACTATATAGAATAGGATTAAAACTAGTTTAGAAGGGAGCATCTCCATATCTTCTACCACAATCTACCTACTCCTCGACCTTCCTCTATACCCTATTGTTGACAAACTCCTCCTCCCTGACCACCTATGTAAATTTAGCCACCTTGCTACTATCTTCACCATGCGACAACTTGCCTCAAAAAGGTCATATAGATATAGATAGAAGTGGAACAGTTTGATTTAGATTTGAATGGCCTAATTAAATTATATAGTATTTAACGCTCTTATCTTTTCTAGATGTAATTTAGTTATTTCCAACATGAGTAAGGCAGATGACGATCAATGTTTTTTTTAAGTATTACTATCAAAGGAACAAGCCAAATTATGTGCATGCGAAATCTTAGTAATGCAACTTACTTTTAGTCGTTATGTGGTTTAATTTAACCGCCACAAAAACATTAAACGGTTCATACATGCTACTTGTACGATACATTAATTATAAATATATGAAACTCATGTATTTCCTCACGTAGAAATCAAGTATACGTAAAGCATCTGGTAAGATGTTAAACCATATGTGTACGGAACCAACATATTCTAAATAAAGATTATTTAATAAATAACGGTCCAAGTTAATCCACCTCCAATGAAAAACCGACAAGCTAAATTATATGTGAACAAGTAAATAATTAAGTAAATCCACGTGTCAGTCAATGTCTCAATTTTTTTTTGAAATAGTAACTAATGTAGACGCTTATATATGTAGACACACTCACTTTTATTAAAGCATGCAAATCCTACCCCTATAAGCACCTTCGACCGAGTGAGTTGTCGTATCTTGAAATCAACAAAATCACTACAGGCATCTCCCTCTTGAGGGTACGTACATCGTTTACTATTGAAAGAATTCCATAATTTAATAAGCAAAGAAATACTCCTCCCGTCCCAAAATATAACAACTTCTGGGTAGATGGGACATATTCTAGTACTATGAATCTGGATAGGGGTTATGTCCAAATTCATAATACTATGGTACGTCCCATCCACCCTAAAATTGTTATATTTTGGGATGGAGGGAGTTTTTTTTTTGCAAAACAAGAAAATACAAATATAAATATATGTAACCCTCTATCCACCGTAAAACACAACACCACCAAACAATTTTTGAATCAAGAAAGAACTGAAATTATATGTCCATATACATGGAGTAGGAAATAATCACATCAGTTTCTCCACGTTCTCAGGGCTCGATCGTACCAGACGCGACGCCGACGGCTAACCTTCGGTTTGCCGGTGGCTGCTTAGCTGTGGACTGTGGCAGCTACTAATCCAGGACAGCTAGCTAATTGGCCATTTGGCCTTCATTTTTGTGCCTTTGTGCGTTATTACGGTCTGGACGTTACAGGCGAATTGAAACGGCAGAGCAGTGGAAGCTAGCTTGCTATAGATGTACTGTACAATGTATAGCAACGGGTTGCATGCATCGGCCAGGCGAGCAGTTCGCCGGGAAAAGGGGAGAGGTGTTAACGTTTTAGTTGATGAGATGCCAAATCATGGTTTTACGATAATGGAAGTGAAGTGGTGTGGGTAAAAAAGAGTGTGAAATTCTATTGTTGATTGTCTCTTAAATTGTGTGTTGCGCCACTAACTGTCTGTCGAGATTCATTATAAAAGAAAATTTTCACTCTATCTAAACCTAGTAAAACTCGTTTTTCTATCTGTAATCACGTGTAAGTTGGTCCTCCGCTGACTCCGTGGTTGTTTTGAACTACTCGTGTGTTGTTCACTTGCCATATGTGGTCTTGATTTGGGACATATATATGCAAATATTTGATATAGAGCACATCATTCAGTCAAATTTCATGAAAAGTGGTGGTATCTTAAACTTTTTTTTAAGAGACCAACCTTTCGATTCCTTAAAAGATGATACTTTCACTATATAGAATATGATTGAAACAAGTTTAGAGTTTAGAAGGGATCATCTCCATGTCGTCCACCGCAATGATCTACCTCCTCCTCGACCTTTCTCTATATACCCCTCACTCGACCTCCCTAGCAGCCTATGTTAATTTAGCCACCTTGCTACTATTTCACCATGATAAAATTTATACAAAGAGGTCATGTAGATAGAAGTGGAACAGTTTGATTTAGAATTTGAACAATCCAATTCAATTGCATAGCATTATAATCCCTACTCTTTCTTAGATGTGGTTTAATTATTTTCATCATGGGTAAGGCAGATGATTTTTTTTTATGTATCACCATTAAAGGAACAAGTCAAATTGTGTGCATGCAAATCTTAGTTGTGCAACTTACTTTAGTCGTTACGTGGTTTAATTTAACCGCTTCAAAAACAATAAACATTTATAACCTGTAACTTGTACGATACATTTATAAAACTCATGCATTTCCTCACGTGAAGTCAAGCATGCAAAAAAAGCTAACATCTCCTAAGACGTGAAACTGTAGCGTATGGCTTGTACGGAACCGACATTTATAAAAGATTATTTATAAATAATGGTTTGAGTTCATCTACCTCCAGTAAAAATGACAAGGTAAGTTATTTGTGGACAAGTAAATAATTATTAAATCCATATGTCAGTCAATGTCCCACATTTGATCACGAGGAATTAATGTTCCACTTTTTTTAAAAAAAAACATAGTACAAATGCATATACTCATATACGAAAGCATACTCACCCCTTATGAATATATACAGACCTTATACTCCTATAACCACATCTTAGAGAAAAGGTCAACATGTATTAGGATTAACGAAATTCCTACACGTCTCGCTATCAATGGTACGTCGCCTTCCACCGAAAGAGTTATAGAATTTAGTAAGCAAAAGATTTTCTTTTTCAAAACAAAAGAGCAAATATATAAAAAAAATGTAATCACATCTATCCACCGTAAAACATAGCCGCAGTAAACAATTTTGAATCAAGTAAGAACTGAAATTGTATGTGCATAATAGGAAAATAATACATCGGTGATCGGTTTCTCTACATTCTCAGGGCTCTCCGCGAGACCGCGACGCCGACGTACGGTTAACCTTCGGTTCGCCGGTGGCTGCTTTTAGCTAGCTTAGCTGTTAGTGTCAGCTGTGGTTGATAGCCAGGCCAGCCAGCTGCTTGGATGCTGGATATATAGGTTAACTGTACCCTCCATTTTGTGTCTTTGTGCGTTAATTATTACGATCTCTACGTACGTAACGGTCGGGCCAATTGAACTTGCTATAGATGTATATATGTACAATGTAGCAACGCATCGCATGCAGAAAAAAAGGGAGAGGTTATTAACTTTTCAATTGAGATGCCAAATTAAGGTTTGATGGAAGTGGTGTGGACAAAAAGAGAGTGAAATTCTACGGCTAATTGTCTCTTAACTAGGGTTGTAACTTTATCGGCGATAACTGCTTGGTTATTGCGATGAGCAATGTTATTGACGGGTAGCGATAATACAAGTTGAGCTATATATATATAATTAAATAGAATAAATAAATTTTGATAAAAAGAATCTTTGAAAACTGTTACATATATCGTATAATTCTTTTTTCTCTATGCCTAACCTAGTAAAACCCGCTATCATCTCTGATAATCACGTAAAACTTGGCCCTTTATTGATTTCACAGTTTATCTTGACTCATGTGTCTTTCACTTATCCCACGTGGGTTTGACTTGTCTATATCAAACTACTCTATCTTATGTCATAAATATTTAGAATTTATGATAAAATTTGGTTAAATATTAGAAATTAGTAACATCTTAAAAGATATCTAGCCTAAAACACGATTCATTTAGCATAGGAGATCAATAGGACACATTTAAATACAAAAATCATATTTCCGGGTTTTAATCAGGAGGCATATATATATATATATATATATATATATATATATATATATATATATATATATATATATATATATATATATGATGTTATAGTGTGTTATTTGTGGTTTAAAAGTAAATGTTGAAAAAAAAAGTAAAGTACGATGGAACAAAACCCAAAAATAAATTTAAAAATTTAAATTTTGGCTACGTACAATAAGCTATAAGAGTAAATGGTGGAACTAGTTCGAAACACAGTTCATCAATTTCTTCCGATGTCAAATACTGTCAAGCTAGGACTTTAACATTACTAGAAAAGCGCATGCGCATGGCAAAAGCCACGTATGGTTTAGTGAGCCTAGGCGTGGGCCCGGTGGGGTAACAATCGGATAGAAGATCTTTTGGGTTTTGAACAAATTTCTATTTTGTTAGGGTTTTAATAAATTCATATATGCATCAATGTATGTGTATAAGATGTTTTAGGTTTTGAATAAATTTATGTTTCATACTATAATACGTTTTGGGTTTTGAAAAAAAAATATACATGGATCAACGTATGTGTTTCATATATGTGTTTAAATTCATATGGATATTAGGGAATCTAGATGAGGGATTGAAGGGCTTAATAAATATCTTATAATGCGGAACGAGGAAAGTGATAATTAATCGGAGCTGTGCGTACAAAGTAGGGAGTACGGACCACTGAATGTGAAAGTTCATGCATCGATCAGCATGCAACGGGTGTTTGCATATAGAACATCCTACATGTATGCGTAATATCTCATTTCATCCATGTAAAGTTTGGTCTCTCTAAGGGCTTGTTTAGTTGGGGAAAAAAATTGGGTTTGATTGTCACATCGAATATACGGACACACATTTGAAGTATTAAACGTAGTCTAATAATTAAACAAATTATAGATTCCGTCAGGAAACCGCGAGACGAATTTATTAAGCCTAATTAATCCATCATTAGCAAATGTTTACTGTAGCACCACATTGTCAAATCATGGTGCAATTAGGATTAAAAGATTTGTCTCGCAATTTACATGCAAACTGTGTAATTGAGTTTTTTTTTCACATTTAATACTCCACACATATTTCTAAACATTCGATGTGATGGGTGAAAAGTTTTTGTTTTAGAAACTAAACAAGGCCTAAATCACCCAACATGTTCTTGTGCCATCGCACGGCCTGCTGAGCCATGGTCCATGGGCCTAATTGCTCGATCGATATATTCACGAAGAAACTTCTGGACACCCGGTGGCCCGTGCACTCACGCACGCAAGAGCGTTCCTAGATCGCTGCACGCGCACGCACAAGATCGTTTCGTCGAGCCTCTTCCGCGAAGTCGGTGTTGCCACGTGGCTCTATTCTCCTTTCCATTTTTTTTCATTGAATTCATATTATAAGATGGGGCTCAAATGTCAAGGAGTGTTGCTCCATTTCTCCACCCAAAACCAAAAGCCCTCTCTCTATTCATGTACATTGTATTTTCATCCAGGAGATCATGATGATCAGATGAGATGAGATTCCATGTATCGTCCATACTCTACACAATATCGATATCATATTCAATTCGTAGCTTTTAGCTGCACTAGCAAATACCGTACTCTTTTTTTTTTGGGTTCAATTCTCACACGTGTGGGAATGATCCGGCGACGCGTATGATCTTGGCCTCGTTTTGAGCTGTGGCTCGAATGCTAGCTCGATCATATCACTAGATGCAAGCTAGCTATATATACTCTCATAAATAATGAGTAGCAGCGGCTATGAATTGGCCGAAACAAAAAATGAGTACTCATAAATAATTAATGGTATATTTAGAAGCTTAAGTGGAGATTTATATCATCGTATTAAGAGGAAATTATGGATGATCATATGGTTTACTTTCTTGAGAGATTGAAAATTAGCTTTAATTCACCATCTTTCTCAACTAGCTTGTTGCTAGAAGACCACATTTTCTTTAGAAATGAATTAAATCTGACATCTACATTCAAACCAAAAGACCACATATACTCAGGAAAGGAAGACAATTATAATGTGTCACACTGTGATAACAGTTTTGTTAAGGCTGCTCACTACATACTGACACAATTGTTTAGATCGCACAGGTACTGGTACAGAGAAACATCGAAAAAGTCAGAAGTGAAATTACAAGTCTAAGTGGAAGACAGGAGCGGTTTGAGAAGCAAAACACTACAATTTTCCTCATAAAAATTAATCTGAAGCAAAGCTGCATTCGCAACCCACATTGGCCCATATTAATACATCAGATTGAACCCCCTGTCCTTCTGTTAATTCAAGCTCTGCCATTGCCAATCTGCTTATCAGTTTATTTTGAACAACTTATGTAATCATGTATGTAGTACCTCCAAAAGATACATAAAGCAAGCACTCAACTGTATATCTCTTCAAATTAATGTTTAACTGGACTAGCTAGCCTAGAGGGCCTGCGTTACAATGGAAAAAAATTGAGTTTCTACCTTATAAATCAATTAATAAGCACTCATTTAATCCAAGTAGCACTATAATTTTTATTAAACAAGTAGGTGATTTTAAAATTTGAATAGAGCCAATAATAAAATAGGAGATGACTAGTTAAAAAATGGTGTAATAGTATAGAATGTGAGGTCCAAATTTCAGCGCTAGGGGTGGTATGGGAATGGACACCACCACTGCTAACATGTTAAATAGTATAGGGTACAAATACATGAAAATTGTTATATGTATAGACCATAGAGTTGCATAAAAAAATACTTACACAAACATAATATTGTTACAATATGTATAGATACATAGATTATACATTATTGGGCAAAGTAATATCTAGAAAACTATGAATGTCCTAAAGCAAAAAAAAAAAAAAATCTACTACCAAATGGCAACTATTGAGTGAATGTAACTACTATTTATATCCAATATGTTTGAAATTTCGGTTATTTCGATCCTAAATTTATTTCTAAATTTACTGCTACTTCCACGAAAAAGAAAATAAGAGCATAATTAACGGCTGTCCGATCGTAGGGCATGAGAATGGACGGTCAGGATCTTTCTTGAGGACCCGGTGTCCACAAGCGGCCCAGCCTGTAAAGGACGGCCTGCTCTTCCTTGGTGGATTGTGCTAAAGCCCACCAGGCACCATCCAGGGGCGCAGGTCGCGCACCCCGTGGCCCGTGCATGTCTCTAAGACGCTCTTAGCGCTAAACTTATTAATTGGACAATAGTTGAGTTGAAAGTTTAAAAATGTGGTGTTGAACGTTTTAAATCTAGACTAAAAAGTTTCATAATTCGAGTTAAAAAACTTTCAAATTTTTGGTAGATTTTAAAAACAATTAGGTTGGAAGTTAAAAATTTTAAGTTGAAAGTTTTAGATCTTTAGAAAAAAGTATTCGATTTTTTTAAAATTCAAAATGAAACTTTAAGTTGAAAAATTCTATTACAATAAATTATTCGAATTTGGAAAGTATTTCAAACAGACTAAAAATTGAAATAAAAAAATAAAAATCTATAAAAATAACTTTTGAAACACAAATTTTGGATAACTTCAATTATTCTAAATCACTTAACTGGAAAATACTTTAAAAAATGTTCTTTACCTATTAGGCCAATAAGGCCCAATAGGCCCACGCATGCAAAGCCAAGCTTCATAGCTCGGTAGTGGTGTAGCTAGAATTTAGAAGAGAAAAGGTGATTCACTATGTTTTTTTATCATGTAATCATGTTAGGCAATATATCTACTATTGTTCTTCTCTTCTTCTAACTTTGAGTCAAATCTTAAGTGGTCCATGAGCTACAGTGCCACCTAGCTAGCTCCGTTTATTTAAACCCACATCCGGTGCAGATACGCCAATCAGCCGCCCCACAACCTTTATGCCGATTTAACATGATTTCCGCTAATATAATTTGAAAAGTTACTTATATTGTATATGCATGCATCAATTGTTGATGGTAACAGCAGATGACAAAGATCAACACAACAAAGGATGAAAGGAACTTCATCAGCTTTCATCTAGCAATTTTCTCGACGTCATCTTTCATCTTAGCAATTTCTCCAGGTCAGTCTGCACTGGGAGGATGTGATTCACCATGTATAGAAAATCAGAGCTCCCCTACTCTGCTGCTACGCAGTGAGCCTCTGTGACAAACATCCTGTATAAACGACCTCCAAGCCATAACATCTTGGCTCAAGCATTACACCCCCATTCTCAACATATTACATACAAGAAGCAACTGCACAACAATGGCAATCAGCCAGTCACCAGCCTTGAAACCTGAAGGGAGAAACCCCAGCTCTCATGATGCCTTGACTGGTGGCATGGTTGCTATCTCTACAAGGGTCTTGTGCAGAGCTTGTGGCTTGGAGAAGAATGGGGCATGATCCGAGCCTTTCAACCGAAGAACCTTCTCGGGCGGGTTCATGTCGCACATACCTTGCTGAAGATGAAGTGGAATGGCATTGTCTTCTGTGGTTTCGACGTAGAATCGCCGCACCGATCCGTACTTCTCTTCTGTTAGGACCAGCTTCTCCAGCACAGGAGCAAAGGGGATAGGTCTCATGGACACTGAAGCCAAAGATACATCCTTCAAGAATCAAGAACACAATGATGTACTGTTAGAACCCAATTCTGAAAAAACTAGGATTTCATGATATGATCGGGATGGTTGAACAAGACCTACCTTAGAGGGGCTTTGGTTGAACAACAAATGTTTCAGTAAAGACTTCTCTATATTGATAGCGGTGGGAGGCTGCTCCTTGCCATTGGAATATACAAATTCCTGCGCCCTTTGGAGTGTACCATTTGTATCCATCTGTGTTGTATGGGTAGAATGAACAGGCATTAGTGTATTGTCATTCAAATAAATTTTAATGCAGAAGACTTTGGCTCTATTCCTTTTATCTTTAAAATTGTGTTGATGCTGTGATAGAAATGAACCTGTTGTTGAAACATATCAAGAGTACTATGCCCATTTTTCAGCATTGCTGCACAAAGGAAAACAGCCTTCGCAACTTTTGATGGAAACATCTCCATTGCGTAGGATATACAAGCACCGCCAAAATCATGTCCAACCAAAATCACCTGTGTAATAACAAAAGAATCAAAATGCATATTATTACAGGGACTCTGATGTTTATCGAACTATACATTAAAAATCTATTCGAAGAATAATCCTATGCTGCTTTAGAATATCAGCATTAGTGCCAACAAAAATATTTCAAACAATTGCAAGAAAACATGAGGCATATGCACAGAATAGCACAGGAATATTCTGGCAGCCATTAGAAATGATAAACGTCCTATCCATCATCAGATTTGAGAAAGACATTGAAGTATAGTGAGGCAGTAGCCAGCTTCAAATTACTACAATTGGACCTACTTAGTGATGCTAAAGCTCTGAAACATAGCCATGAAACTAATTGCATCAGTGTCAAAACTTCTCTAATGAATTATGATCCCCACAGAGTAAAATGTACCATTACAGGCTAAAGGGTGCTACAGAGACCTGTATGAAACACCCAAGTCCTTAGAATTAGCATGTTCAAACATTGGTAATATAAATTTATGAGCTTCTGGAGACATTAATATTTACCATTATGTGTAAAGTTCAAAGATACAAGAAATGAGCAACCATTTCAGCAGGGCTCTCTCCAGGATTTCACCTAAAATCTAAGTAACTATGACCCCTATTTGCATATTTTATCTAAGCTGTAGTGCAATGTCAGAAACTCAAGACATAAAGAGTATTCAGCATAGACAATAGAAATTGGTTAGGGGTAAAACAGCACTTAGTAATAGCCTACTAAAATACTCCGAAATGGAAGTTCACTTATTTCAATGGTGCAAACTCATCATGAATCAATACATGGAAGAGAGCAAACCTTTTCGTTGTCACCTAGGCTTTTAAGGTAAGATGTAAGCGGCTCAGCATACTGCGTGAGACTGCTAATCTTGTTTGTATCATACGAATGAATCCCGGAACCTGTTAAGTCAATAGCATTGACTCTGAACCCACTATCCTCAAGAAGTGCTATAGTCTTGTACCAACACCAAGCACCAAAACCTCCTCCATGAACAAGAACAATGATGTTGGTTTCAAGATCTTTAGTGTTCAAATCCTGTTTCAGAAGCATTCCTTTGGTTAGTGTGGTAGTGATTACATGCACGTAACAGAGACTGAACATTATGCAACAGGACAAACACAAATTGAAACATCAGTATTGCTCAAGCAGCAACTGAGATTAAAAAGAAAAATATGGAGTTCTGATAACCAAGTTAAAACATACTTAAAAATGAAGTCCATCAATAGTAGAATCATCAAACACAAAAGCTCAAGAGCTGACAAAACTAATTATTATGTGTATGTGCACTTCCAGTTTTCTGAAGTCGAAACTGCGGGATTGATATTTTTCTGGGTCTCACAAGTCACAAGTGCTAGAAAAACAATGAGACCAATGAACAGTCAAACAAGGTGCTAATTCGTCGTACAAGTACTGCCATCATACGCCTTCATCAACTAACTGACCAAGTGACAGGTGACATTGAAAATATCAAACAAAAACTTCCCAGTCAACCGTGCTTTCCTAGCAGGCTGGTATGTTCTTACTAGTCATACTACTAGTTGCTAGTCAAGATTAGCTTAGGGATTTATTTTCTTATTAGTTACTAATGCAGGTATAAAAGTCGCGATAGCTTAGTTTTCCACGCCAGCAGCCATTTCCAGTTATGACAAAGCCAATCCTGGTAACAACAGAACTGAACAACACGAATGTATCAGGACTAAAAACAACTTGAAGTAAAGAAATTCAGGATTCCCCACCATTGCACAGGTTGGGTGTTCTGCTAACCCTTTGTCCAAACTCTACAAAAAATGAATGCACGCGACAAGAAAATTTCCCTGGAAACAATAAAAAACAACCGAATTCAACTGCCCTCTATCCATGAAAGGGCTTCTGAAACAGACCCAGATATGTATTATTATCACCCACACAACTGAAATTTCCTGCTTGCTATTAAATCTTTTACCAAATCAATGTCAGGTCGTTGTCCAACCTGTTCACATGACTAATGATTCATCGGGTCCCAAAGATACTTAAAAGATCTTTCTTGTAGATAGGAAAATTATAATTGCAATTCTCTTTGATCCCACTTCATCCACATGCACATTACGAAGAATTAGGCGATTCTCTGGATGGAACAGCAGGCCATCACCAACCAGGATAGAACTGAAACTCTAGTCAAAGAAAAGGTAGTAACTATCTGAAATCATTTCACATCCTGCTCAAATTGATCCAATGGATCATTCATTTCATTTCACTTCGGCAACCTGGGCCCTCTGACGCATGGGACCTACATCTTTGTGGGCCCCACTTGCCAGCCAGTGTCACACCGCGAAGCACAACTGCTATTACTTGGCAGTTGGTACTCCGAATTGCCAATCGCCATAGAAGCAAGCTGAGCGAGATGGAAGGACGCAGCGGACTCGATTCAGGTAGACGGTAACCAAATCAGAGGAAGAAAAATCGACGAATTAAGCCGTTCAGTACTACTCAGTACAGTGAATCGGGGAGATGAGAAGCGGAGGAGCAATCTGCAACCAAAGGAGTACGCAGAGCCACGAGGAAGACGCGAGATTTCAACCGCGAAGCTCCCGTACGCCCAACGACGAGATTGGGGGAAGAACAGGAGAAGTCAAAAGAGTACGGCGCCGAAAATTCCACGCGGCGGCGCACGCGCGCACGCAACGCCAGTGCGAGCCCGGGGACGCAAGAGAGGAGAAGGGGATAGATACCTTGGCGAGAAGCTGCTGCGGGTGGAGCTCCGGGTCGGCGAGGGAGCGGGGGCGCGTGCTGGAGCTCCTCGGCAGCGGCGGGCCCTGCTGCTGCTGCTGCCGCCTCGCCGCGTACCGCACCGACGCCGACCGCTCGAACGCGCCTCCGCCTCCACCCCCGCCTCCGCCGAACGAGCTCCTCTGCCCCAGCACCAGCGCCGCCGCCGCCGCCAGCGCCTCCTCGTCGATGGCCACCGCCTTGGCGCCTCCGCCGCCGCCGCCGCGGCGCGACGACACGGATGACCGCCGCTTCGCCACCGGCGGCGGCGACGCCGACGGTGCCTGCCCGGAGATGCAGGACATCAGCGACCCCATCTCGCCCTCGCCGGAGACCTCGCCGCCGGCTTCTGCTCGTCGGAGTCCGAGTCGGAGAAGGCGCAAGAGAGAGAGATGGCGCGGCAGAAATGGCAGGAAAAGCATACGAAAATTTATACTTCTGGTGGCTACTACTCTCTTTTGCAAAAAGGACCTCATCTTTTGACGAAATTAGAGTTTCAGTTGCTGGTGGTTAGTGTTGACCGTTGACAAAAAAAAAAGAATTTCTCCCTCCTGCGAAAATGTGGCACGTTGGTTGAGAAGATCATCCGAAAGCACCATAAAAAAAACACAAGAAATTTTTTAATTTATTTAGGGATGGACGAAGCTTCACACGATTTTTTCAGCTTGAAAAAGAAAAATCACATGAGCTCTAGTTTAAATATATAATAATTGTGCTGATTTTTCTGAAGGCGAAATGGTCAGCAAAAACGGGTTCCTCCATGCCCAGTAGATAATGTTTTTATTCTGCAGTCATATGGTACGTGTCTTCGATAGATGGAACAGACGATCTGCAAATGATGCACAGCGAAGACTGAAGAGCAGTGTCAGCAGGAGGAAGTACTGGAGAACTGTTGCAACTGTGTACTGTAATGGAGTGTAGTGTCTACAGAGATTTCTCCTGTATATAATAGTGGCAGTACTCCTTCCTTCTGTTCCAAAATAAATCCACCTTTTACATACTATTTATTTCAAAACAATTCAGTATATTAAGCCATCATTATATTAGAGTTTATAACAGTGGAGAAACAAATGCATTCTGATTTGTAAAAGTTGAAAATAAATGTATTGATATTTACTAAAATATGATATAATTGCACTGGGGTATGCCATTCAGTCTTTCCGTGCTTTTTTTTTATTAAAGGGGCTGTGCACCTACGCCATTTATTTTGTATTCCCTTCGCTCTAAAATATAGTAATCTAAAAACAAATGAATGCCTTATCTCCAGATTTATAATATTGGGATATGTCCCATCCGATTCTAATTTACTATGTTTCGAAACCGATGGGGTACAAGTTTGTCATTACATAAAATACCATACCTGCCGTTCAATTTTGAATCCTTGGTATGAATATGCTGAGCTTTCAAGTTCCGGTCAGGGAGATTTTGCGGCGATATGATAACAGATCATATATTGTCACGGCCTTGTATCACAGAAAGCATTTTTCACAACTGAATAGTTAATAACGATATCTCGAAACTCGGAAATCTTAAAAGTTTGACAAGATCTATGTCCAAGATTACATGTTTTTAAAAGAATAAGTATTGCTCAGTAATTAAATACGTACGGACAAGTCCATTTTTATATTAATTCTTTACCAATTAAAGATCAATTATGCAAACGTACATTCATCACAAATTATCGCTGTTTTAATGAAACAACATTTTATATAGTCATAGCTACAGAAAACCTCGGGATTTTCTTAGCTCAATTTTTTTTCTTATATATCTATCTGCACATGACAGTTTGTGCAAATCATCTGCTAGTGGGCAGCAAGCAAGCATCCCTATCAATCCATCATACACAAAATTATACATTATGACCATTTGATTTTGTAGTCGATACGGCTGATGCTGCCATCGTTGCTGTTCTTGGCCTCTCGTTCGGTTGTTGGGATCCTCATCTCGGGAAAGGATCAGATAAACTAGCTCGAAAGGGGCTCCACGAACTCGCATGCTCTCGCGTGTTTATGTGTTTAATTTCAGACTTCGAGGTAATCTTTGTCAATGCCTTTTCTGGAGCCGTACATGGCTCGCACCAATGCAAACCAAGCAGAAAAACAAATGGATTACGACATCTCATTGAGATTACTCTCATCATTCATGTCTGCATTAAGGATTATTCAGATCCCATCTCAAGAATTAAAAGAAAAAGAAAAGGATCTTCAGATCTCTGCTGAATTCTTCCTCTGTATGATTTTTCTGGATTAAGACGACCGGGATGGCATGATTAATTTCTGTGTTTTGATAATCTGAATCGATCTTAACTGATGCCAGAATGAAGGGAGGAGAAGAGAAGTGAAGGTTAGGTTTCCTGAAGATGAGAGGAAAGAAACAATTTTGTAGAGGTTAGTGTTGTAGGTGTACATGTGCATGACTCACCCCAAATCATGGTTGTTGGATTTGCTAATTAGAAATGCTGAAAATGATTGGCTCACATGTACATGGGATCAAAGAACGGTTATATTTAGTACTTTTGAGCTGCTTGTGCATACCGAAAACTACCTGTGACAACTTAGGTGGTCCAAAGGTGGAAAGACTAATTAAGCAACAAAACATGTGATTAGCATACAAGCAACACTCCTCATGAGAGAATAATAGCATTTTGCAAGTTATGAAAGACTGTCAAGCTTCACCAACTCTGTCAAATGTCTAGTAGCAATCAAGCTCACATGATTGTAATTCTTGTCAAATTCTTCATTTCACCCACTACATATGCACAAATGTCTTCTTCTTCTGTGTTTCAGCTCCTCTACTGCATAGTCAGAAAAAAGAATGATAAAAGACATCTTTTAGACATTCACTAACACAGCTTATCCTTCAGTAACTTCTACCCACAGTTACGCGAATATTAGTGAAAGACCTAATATCAAATAATTAGAAGGGGTGAGGGTTCACAGTTACGCGAATATTAGTGAAAGACCTAATATCAAATAATTAGAAGGGGTGAGACTTCGAACCCAGGTCGTCTAGCCCACCACCTTGTGGAGCTAGCCGGAAAACCCCTAGGCGTTTCTCCTATCCACAGTTACCAACTCCAATTTTGTTCCAACCTCTTGTTTAATTTCCAACTATGTTTACAGCACCACTAGCAGTGTAGAAAGATCAAAGATTACATTACATTTCATTCAGTTTGATCTGCCCAACTGAAAGATGCTCACATGTTCACCACCAGAAAGGAGAAAGCTGAACTGGAAGTTTCTTCAGGGGCATCACTTTTAGCTGAAGAAAAAATTAAGTCCAGCAGAGAAGGGAGAAGAGGAGCATCATTACTACAAATCTACAATATCATGAAACCCATGAGACTCGATGTACTAGTATATATATCTTCCTCCAGCTCTCTTTCTCTTTTCCTTTTATCTCACAAAGTAACACAGATATTTGTGATACTAATGATAACTATATAGCTAATCAATAGATCAACAACATGTCAGCGTCCGATCAGATGTTCAGAATCATAGACAACGTGTGAGGGGAGGGCGCACGATCTCGATGATCGATCACTTCTTCGTTATCAGCTTTTGGAGATTCTGCCGTGGTACATTGATCTGGTTTTCAGATATAATTTAGAGAGGTACCGATAATTAATTAACGTTGTAATTGAAGGACCAATTAAGCTAGATAGCAGCTGGTAGGTTGGCTGTCTGAAGAATTCCTTGCCGATCTAAACAAGTTTCAGAGTTGAGATCAGCTTATATCTGAAGATGTCAAGATGGGCTGGAAGTCGTAGTAGTACCTTAAGGTGATTAGATCAAGTTTATCATCGGGATTGACGAATGCCTAGCTAATTGGAGTGTACGGCGTCAGCGCGGCCGTACATCCAGGACCACGAAAGGTCATGTCTGAAGAGTTGGAGATTTTCAAAAAGAGTAGATGAAAATGCGAAGAAATTGAATTTTTTTTAAGCTTTGAAATTCTAGTATATTTCATATATTATATAGTTTTTATTATCAAAATTTAAACCAAAAACTAAACTACTACCCTTTGTTAAAATATAGCAACTTTTAGCTTCAAATACATGACATAAGTTTATTTTATACGTATTTTAGAACATAGGTAGTATCTGAAAGAGCTAGGGATCATATCAGAAGCTGTAGCAATTAAAAACTACTCCAAGGTATCGTCGTCAGCTGAAGCACACCTGCAAGGTATCAGGATGGACTCGGCGTCGATCGATCACATTCACCTAGGGCTATCAAAAAAGCTCGAGACTCGCGAGCTGCTCGAGCTCGACTCGTCCTAGGCTTGATTCGAGCTCGGCTCGAGCTTCAAACGAGCTGAGCCCGAGCCTCTCCTAAAGCTCACGAGCTTTGTCGAGCCGAACTCGAGCTTCCAACGAGCCTGCTAATATATGAATCTTGTTGTTATTTAATAAATTAGGAGGCCAAATATGTTATTTATATGCCTTGTATTGGCATCATATATTTATTTTATTCTTTTTTTCTCTTCTATTAATATGATGAATGTCGGAGGGTGAACTCCTCGAGCGGAGAACCGTGAGGCCCCTCCTTTGTTAGTTCGGCCGGGGGCAGTGAGTGTAAATCGAGGAACTGAGAAGATTGGAAATGACCCTAGGGGTCGGGCCCTTGATCAAGAGGGTGAGACTAAAGGGGTTATACAGGTTCGGGCCGCTAAGAAGCGTAATACCCTACTGCTGTGTATGATGATTTTTCTGAGCTTTGAAAGTGTCTGAATCTCTGGTGTACAAGCAAGGGCTAGGAGTTCATACTCCTCCTCCCCCCCCCCCTTCACTGGACACGAACCTCCTTTTATACTCCAAGGGGTTCTCACATACACCGGGTGTGCCATCCAATAAAGGGGTAAATGTTCTCTATATTAAATGTGTGTCTTGTGCTACAGCTTGAAAACCGTCTGAGCACCGGCTGTCGTGCGGGGCCCATCAAATTATGTCGGCTGACACGGGCTGACACGGGGAGTATCCCCGTCATTCACCATTTAATGGATGTGGATTTTGGGTGCGCATGCGCCGGGAACGCCATCCCGGTGTGTTCAGAGCGGTCAAGCCGGCTCTGAATGGTTATGAGGCACTGTGCCGCTCATCATCTTGACATGACAGGGCATATTTGTCGCACGCCGCCTGACACCTGGCTAGAGAACGCGTGGCTTGTCACCGTCTCGTCTGTCACTCGGCCAGTCACGCTGTCACGCCCCGAACTAGCCCCGAACGGAACCAGCCCATGACGCTCCAAATTAACCTGTTAACCGATACCAGTCCCAGGAAATAGAGCTGTTATCACAGGATGACAGAATATCACAGCAACAGAGGTCTCTTTATTATAGATTAGGAGTACAGTCATGTTGGGCTGCGGACAGACCCCGAGCTCACAACTGCATTACAAAAGAGGAAAGCGGAAGCCAAGACTTGGACCTAACATCACAGGCGCGACTTGGGAACCAGATCGAAACCCTAAAACTCATCATAGCCGACTTGCTCCTGGAAGAACTCCTCGTCAGCGGGGTCCATCTCATCTTCTTCAGCCACTGGGGGGGGATTATTTATATAGAGCAAGAGTGAGTACAGGAGTACTCAGCAAGTCATGAGAATTATGTGTTTAATGAAGGCTTCAAAGGAAAGGTTGTTTTTACAATTGATTTTTAGTTAAACTCCTTTTTAAAACAACTAAGTGAGTGCTTCTCAAACGACACGGATGAGACAGTGCATCTCGTCCGGTCGGAGTATGTGCAATGTATCAGTCTTTGATTGATTCAAGATTGGCACCCGGCCACAACTTTCAAACGGCCACCCAGGCCTAGCTGATCCCGTCAGCTATTGATGTTCCAAACATCGAACCCAAATTCCCAACAGCAATTTCACAAAGCAGTAGTCGAACAAAACTACGCTAAGGAATCACCTTACATCCGCCCATGATCGTGGGCATGGCTGTTCGAACATTTTGTTAACCTCTGCAGAGGGGGCACACTTTACCCACATGACATTACTAACCCGGATCACCTAGCCCGTGGAGAACAGCCACGTCTGGTGACCTTAAGGCTTTCATGACAAGGCATTTCGAGAGCTGACACAGGTTTACCATATGCCGACGAGAGGGGTCCCAGACCAACAACAGGTTAGGTCCCAGACCATACTGTGCCAGGAAGCCCAGGGGTCCTCCCCGACACCACCCTGGCGAATTCACTTGTCTCCCGGCATCAGGGCTCCCCTGATTAGCTAATTACTCAGCCAGGGGTGTCCCATTCCACCCATGTGGTCGTACTTGTTATATGTTCGGATGAAATTCCAAAGGAATCGGTCCTTAAGTGCAAGAGCGGAAAACCGTGCTCCCGTCACGTCCCCCGGTCTGCGATTTTTGGAAATTCATTTAGTTCGCAAGCACCGACCCAGGCGTCGGGTTTTTCCAAGTATTTTGTAAAACCCAAGTTTTACCCATCGTTGGATATTTTAAATTTGAGGGGAGGACTCCGACGTGCGTGCCCGAAGGCCCGTACATCGAAGTACAACAGTCGACAAAGGAGGTTTAAGTGTTCAATAATTCAAGGAGGGTAATTGCAGCAATTAGTTGGGGCCGGTAGGCTATCTCGCAAGCCGTGGCCAAATTTCTTGTGTTAATCCTATCCATGCATTATTTGCGGAAAAGAAATATTTAGATTTAAATAATAGGTGCAAGATGATCAAAGGTGACTTGCCTTGCTCGAGATCTTGAGCTTGATCCTCGAAATCCGCGCACTCCGGGTCTTCGAGCTCCGAAGCTACACGCGAACGAGACGACTCAACAAACGGCAAAATTAAAGTCCTATTATTGACCTCTAAGCGTGCCATTGGGTAGATCTCGAGATTTGAGGATTTTTGGAAGTTGAACGGAGTCTAACGGATGTACGGTTGAGAAGATATTGAATTTCTAAGATTATTGGATTTTTGGTCTAAAGGAAAAAGGATTTAATTAAACCCTTTGAAAAACAAAAGAAAGAGGGAGGAGGAACAGACTTCCCTCGGGCGGCTAGGGTGCGGCCCGAGAGAAGGGGCGCGGCTCGGCCGAGCTAATGGGCCGGCCGGCCCGAGAAGGCGACCCAAAGGCACGCGCGGGGAGAGAGGGAGGGGAACCGGTGGGCCGGGTCCACCTCGCGTGGTCCCGAGTGGGACCCGCTTGTCGGCGGCTCGGCTCACCGTGAGCGAGGTGCATGCGGCGCGGCGCTAGGGTTGGGGTGGGTGCGGTGCACGCGTGTGGCTTGCGGTGGACGCGGCGCGCAAGTGGCCCACGCGCTGCCTCTCAGCTCTCCGTGGGCCGCGCGCACGCAAGCGGGGACGGAGGGAGCGGCTGACCGGGGTCGGCTTGACCCGGTCCGGCCGAGCTAGCGCCGACGTGGCGCCTTTGTGGCTACCACGCGGGCCGGCGGGAGGAAGACGAAGGCGCCGGCCGCGAATGGACGACAGGCGGTGGCGGTTTCTCCGGGACGCCGTGCGACGACGAGGGCGACGGGGTGTACACCGGAATGACAAGGGGAAATGAGAGGAAGCGAGCCAACAACTCGGATTCACCGGAGGGGGCTCGACGGCGGCGGATTGCAGCGGCGGCAACCGGCGGCGAGAAAGGGGGAAATTGGTGACGGCGTGACGAGAGATCGATTCGGGCGAGCTAGAGCATCTATGCGACTCCGGGAATCCGTTTCTAGCGTCAGATTGGACGGAACATCGCCGAGGAAGGCCGGCGACGGGCGGCTACTACCGAGCGCGGCGGTGACGGCGGCGAGCCTACTGCGAGCGGCGGCAGCGGTCGGGGCGGCGCAGGCTAGCTACGGGGAGGCTACACAAGCTACTGTTCGAGTCTAAGGGGAGGAGAAAGAGCGAGGAGGGAGAACGGGGAGGTGTTCTACCGAGACGAGACGGGGCGCTGTGACGAGAGGCCGACGGCACGGGAGTGATCTCTCCGGCCTTGGGCCGGGGAAGAGGAAGAAGACGAGCGCCCGGAGTCCCCTTCCGATCCTAGCGCGCACCGGCTCCTCCGGCGCACGCGACGGCGAAGGGCGACGGCGAACAGGGCATGGGGCGAGGCGACAATGGCGGAAGGCGAAAGCGAGGGAGATGGGTTTGGGGGAGGGGCTCGGGTTTATAGGGCGGCTATGTCGGTTTGGAAACCGACCTTGGGCGGTCAAGCCAGCGAGCTGGCGCCCCGGCTAGCGGCCAAAACGGCGACAGGGAGGATGACGCCGGCGGTGGAAGAGAAAAGGGAAAAAGGAAGAAAGAAAGGGGGCTTGCCCCTTGCTTCTTTGGGAAAAGGAGGGAGAGAGGGCGACGAGGCAGGAGGAGGAGGAGCTCTGCCTCCATCCCTTGGAAGCTAGCGCACGGAGTGGCGGGGCCGGGTCGATGACGACGGCGATGACGGCGGGGCGGTTTGGAAGGGCGCGGCTACAGGACGGCAGACGCGGGCTCAGGCGCGGCAGGTGCTGACGGCGGCGGCGACTTGCCGGTCGGCCACCATGGCGTGCGCGCACGGGAAGCAACGGGTGGCGCAGCGATTTGAGCGGCGTCGGCGGGAAGCGGCAACGAGAGCAGAGAGGGAGGGAGAAGAGAGAGAGAGAGAGCGAGCTCTCTCTCTCGCTCAGCGCCCGAGCGGCGCATGTGCCTCACACGTGCGGGCAATGATGGAGGGGAGAGGAGAGTTGGGCTGAGGAGGAAATGGGCCCGGGAGAAGAGATCGGCCCACGAACTCGAGGGAGGCAAAATAGACTTTTCAAGAGGATTTGATTTGGGACGGATTTGAGATTAGGGTTTGGATTTCGACGATGGATTGGGGAATTGAGATCTGGAATGGCATGGACACTGGACAACAAACAAGGAGACAATTTTCGCATTTAGGATTTTTAAGAGATAGTTTTCCCATTAGGCGCCACGACGGAACGGGCGCTACACACGCTCCGGTCATGATTCGGTCAAGCACGCAGCACGCCACATTAAATGCGGCGTGGCAAGCCCTCTCCGTCCGCACTAAATGTGGTTAGGTGGGCGCTGAGGGGCGTCCACCGAACCACTCTTGCATGACGGCCACGTGGTGACTATCCCGAGGGGTCGGGACGGCCCGACCCCCTGGGTTAGATAGGGGTGGCTACCGCTCATCTACGGTCCCGACCCCTCGGGGGGAATGCCACATGGATGTCGAGGGCGACCTCTCCCCTTCAAGCACGGTACCCCTGGACCCGTATCACCGACAATGAACTAGAAATTAATTATTTTTTAAAAGATTATCTGTGAAATATACATTGTTTTAGTTAAAAATTAAGCTCGGTAGTCGAGTTCGAGCATGATCGAGCTCGAATAGAGCTTGTCTGAAAGCTCAAAAATTTTATAGACACGGCTTAAGCTCGGCTTGAGCTTGTATGCAGGCGAGCTCAATCGAGCTCGGCTCGTTGACATCCCTGTATTCACCCCGATCGAGTGCACTGAACTGATGATGAAAAGCAACCGATAAAACGATTGATCATGTGGCGGTGGACCTGCAGCTAGCTAGGTGGTTTAAACTTAGGTGTAAAATATCTGCAGGTATTTTGCGATGCATTGCCAATTTATCAAAGTATATACTACCTCCGTCCCAAAATAAGTACAGCCATGGATATCCGTGTCCAACGTTTGACCGTCCGTCTTATTTGAAAAATTTGTGAAAAATTTGAAAATATTTAGTCACACATAAAGTACTATTCATGTTTTATCATTTAATAGCAATAAAAATACTAATCATAAAAAAATTTTAAATAAGACGAACGGTCAAACGTTGAACGTGAATAGTGCAAAACTGCACTTATTTTGGGACAGAGGGAGTAGGAGTATATAGTAGTAGTACCATATACATGTGATTTCTTCCGATTTGTTTAATGAAGTAGCTGATGATGCACGCTTGTAGCTGCGTTTGCGTGCGTACGTGCAGCCCCTGATGCATGATATGCATCTAGTAGAGTACGTCCTAACGTGCATTTCATCACTTTGTGCTTAGTTTAGAAACGGGAAAGGGGCCGGGAAAAGTGAAGAAGATCGAGGGCATGCATATGGCCTGTACTACGCATGTATGCATATAGTCCATATGCGTCGCGTCGTCACAAATTTCACCCAAAATAAGGCCTTGTTTAGATTAAAAAAATTGACAAAAACATAATATCAAATGTTTAGACACATGCATGGGACATTAAATGTGGAAAAAAAACACAATTGTATAGTTTGCATGTAAATTGCGAGACGAATCTTTTGAGCCTAATTACGTCATGATTTGACAATGTGATTTTACAGTAAACATTTGCTAATAATGGATTAATTAGGCTCTAAATAAATTTGTCTCGCAGTTTACAAGCGGAATATGTAATCTATTTTGTTATTAGTTTATGTTTAATATTTTGAATGTGTGTCCGTATAATTTAAAAACTTTACACCTAAATAAGTAACCACACCCTAATACCTGTTGACGCTTGTGGCCGGCCACCTGAAGGAGCAGCAAAGCAAAGCTAGCGCGCCGGCCGCGGCTGATTGGGCGTGGTCCATCGAAGATACACATGCGGGCGTGCGTGCGCGCGACGCGACGAACACTAGTGTTGTGTGAGCGGTGAGGTGAGCCGCGCGCGTGCATGTGGGGCGGAAAGCCATTCGATTCTTTCGGCGTTGTAAAAACCAAACGCCTCCTCTAGGGATCAAACCAGATGCATGCGCTCTAAACTAAGCTGGGGATAGGACTAAAGATGGATAACGACCCAGCTCGACTCGACTCGTTAAGGTCTTTCGTTTAATCCTCAAAAGAGGAGGGGATATAGAGAATTAAAGGGGAATAATTCCATACCACAATAGGTGTGGAATAAATCCCCTCAATTTTCTTGTGAGACGGTTTAAACGAACCAGGTCTAAGGGAGCTTGTTATCTTACTAAGCTAGCACGGTTCGGTTTGTACTTGGTCACGAGCTAGCTTATTAAGCTCGTTAGGTCAAGAGATATCATCATCCAAGTTCACCTAGGGATTTAATTAAGGAAAAATGATCGTTTTCTTTTAGAGGGAATTGAAGAGAATTGAAAAGATTAAGGAGAATAATTCCACACACAATAAATGTAGAATAAATCTCCTCCAATACCTCTTTTATAGGGATTAACAGAACAAGGCCTTAAGAGGAAACTAGGGTGTAGGATGTAAGCAAGTTATACCTGCAAGGTAGATTGTTTCTGCAATAATTTAGTGTAGCTTGAAATGATTAACATTGATTTCATGGGATCATAAAATTGAAATACGCTCCTTGCCAAAAACAACAAGAAGTACGATGTTTGGAAAAGAGAAAGGAATAAGTCCACTTTACGTCCCTCACCTTACATGTGGGGAGAGGCGGCTGACGTGGAGAGAGGTGACATCCACTTACATATGGGTCTCACATATTTCTTTTTCTTTTTACCAAGTTAGATGTTATATCAGTGAAACTAGCAATCCATACTACGATGGGACTTAATTAATTTAATCCGGTTTTATAAGTTATGGATCAAGATTTCCGATACTGCCTTCAGATATATAAACTCGACGGCAAGATAAGGGACAAATGGAAACGTGGATACTCAACCCGGCCCAGGATGGCCCGTTATCAGAAACGAGCCCATACGATTGTATAACAGCGAATGGGCCCAAATTAATTAAGCCTTAGCCCAACTTTCTAGAACTTCTATCGTCAGCTTAGGCCTAGTACAAATTTCAGGAAAAAGTACACCGAAGGTCCCTCAACTTATTTTCGAGTTATAAAATCATCCCCCAACCACAAAAACAGATACGGACGTTCCTCAACTACCAAAACCGTTCACTTTAATCTTCTGATGGTTTTGATCCTGATTTTGTGTGACGTGGCGGTTAAGTCAGCGTGGGACCCACGTGGGCCCCACGTGTCAGAATGCCTGGTCATCTCTCTCCTCCCCTCTTCTCTCCTTTCCTCATGTCTATCTGACTTCTCCCCGATTCGATGGCGACGCGGCTGCGGTGGTGGCGGCGACGGGCGACGCAGCAGCAGTGGGGGGAGGACCTGCGGGCGGGCAGTGGTGGAGGGGCGGCGGGGGTAGGAGCAGCGCGCGGGCTCCCCCGCCGGCCGCCACCCACGAGGCCCACAACCACGAGGCGGCGTGTGCAGCGTCAAGTTCGGCTGCTCCACCACGACGGCCGGCTCGTTCCCGGCCGACGGGCTGGTCGGGCTCAGCGGCGACGCGGTCTCCCTCGTGACGCAGCTCGGCGGCGAGGCGTCGCTCGGCCGGAGATTCTCCTGCTGCCTCGTCCCGCACTCCGTCAACACATCGTCGGCGCTCAACTTCGGCACCCTCGCCAACGTCACCGAGCTCGGCGCAGCGAGCACGACGCTCGTCGCCGGGGACGTGGACAGTACTACAGCGTGGTCCTCGACTTCGTCAAGGTCGGCAACAAGACGGTGGCATCGGCGGCGAGCTCCCGCATCATCAATGCAAAAATAAGCTTTGTTACTCCTGCAAATTGCAAGTGAACAGAACAATCTCAAGCTAAGTTGTTCTTTAATCAGAAGAACAGGATATGAACAAGCAGAATTTCAAGATATTTTGTGGCGTCGGTTTCGCTTTCTTACCTCGCTATAGATTATGTGAGAGATCAAATTACATGACCCATAAATTGTAGAGCAATGCAGGAGTAACACTCCCAGCTAAGAAATTGGTTGATGTATAATACTCCGATCTTCTATCTTCGTTAGGCGATGCAAGGAGAATTCAGAATTCTCACCAACAGCCAGCTTGCTAGAATAGAGTATGAGTTACTGATCTTGAATGACCTCATGTGTACATCCAACAGGAAGCAAACCGAACAAGCGAGTCCGGACTTGACGCTGGAGTTCGGCGGCAGCGGCGGCCGCGCGGCGGTGGCGCTGAAGCCGGAGAACGCGTCCGTGACGGTGCAGGAGGGGACGCTGTGCCTGGCAATCGTGGCGACGACGAAGCAGCAGCCGGTGTCCATCCTCGGGAACCTGGCGCAGCAGAACATCCACGTCGGCTACGACCTCGACGCCGGCACGGTCATCTTCGCCACCGCCGACTGCGCGGGGAGCGGCCAGCCAACGGAGCAGACGAGCGGCAGGCAGGCGCGCTGCGGGAGAGGAAGATGGCGCCGACGGGGAGCGGGACGGGGGGAGCGAGGACGTCGCCGCCGTCGTCGTCCATGGCCGCTGTTCTCACGCCCGCGCCGTCAGCGGCGTCGCCCGCGGGAGTGTGTGAGCGCGGGGCAGCGGCGGGCGAAGCAGGCGGTGGAGGGCGGAGCGGGCACGACGCCGAAGACAGCTTCTTCCCGCGCCGGCGCCACCGGCCGCCTCTCCCTTCTCAAGCGTCGCCGCCGCCGCCGCCGCCTCCCTTATCCCGTGTCGTCGTCGCCACCGCCGCCGCCGCCACCGCAGCCGCCTCCCGGGCCTCTCCGACGGTCCGACCCCGAGGTCGCACGCGCCGCCGCCGGCTGCCGGACCTCCTCCCCATCCGCCAGCCGCCCTGCAGAGAGGAGAGAAGTGAGAGGGAGAGATGAGGAAGGGAGAGAAGAGGGGGGAGAGATGACCTGTCATTCTGACATGTGGGGTCTACGTGGGTTCCACGCTGACTCAGCCGCCACCTTAGACAAAACCGGGGTCAAAACCACCAGATGATCTAAAGGAACGGTTTTGTTGGTTGAGGGACGTCCGGTATCTAGCTTTGTAGTTGGGGGACGATTTTGTAACTCGATAACAAGTTGAGGGACCTTGGGTGTACTTTTTCCAAAATTTCAAGCGTGGACTTAGGACTAGTAACAGTTCCATCGTGGCCTTAGGCCCAATAACATCAAATGGGCTAGCCTACACTCCGTTGGGTTAATGGGCCTTCTCCTTCTCCTACTCGGCCATGATTTCTCCTGAAGCTTTTAATAAAGTTCAACTTTTGTTTCAGGTTCAGGGTCAAGGTTCACTGATCTTAATCAGTCCATCTAATGAGTGAAATCAAGATGAACTTCTCACCATTGCAGAAATCCTTATCCTTCTCGCCGTTCAGATCTTTTTTTCAAAGCAGAATTTCTCTCTCCCTCGCTTCTGTTAAGGAATCAATGACACAATAGACTGTAAATCCAGCCGACTTAAACTCATTTTCTGTCAATTTTCGAGTAAGCTAAACGATTCCATATGAAAACACACAGCAAAATTGCTGTGTTCAGATGAGTACTGGGAGTACTAATTAACAGCCAACGCGTAATCGACACGGATCATGCATGAATAAAGAATTTGGCATTCTTCATACTGAGGCGATCGATGGCATTGCATGTTCAGAAGGTAAGCTCTGACTGCTGATGCTTCAGAGAAGTCAGCTTCAGCTTCAGAAACAACTTGCCAACAAGAACTAAACAACATTCAGACTTTCAGAGAGAGAATCATATCCTTTTGCTTACAGCTTCACAGTACCTAAACCAAACACCACACCACATGCATATGCAACACTAAAGCCAATTAAATTGCTTAGTAAACTCCCAATTCAATCATCAAACTCTCATACTCCTAGATAAACATACACCAGTAATATTATATGCTTATTAGTTAGTTAGCTTAGTACGCAAGATTGTGTCAATTCGAGGCCGTGTGCTTGCATATGCATGCACGGCCAATGTACAGGCTACACAAGTCGTATACCCACATGACAGGCATGTGCTTTGCCTCTCTTGCTGCCAATTTTTATATATGTAACCTGGTCAGTACAAACAGTGCACTCAATGAGAAGATTAATTAGCCGGTTCATGGCTAAATTTATGGTGGATCTCATCTCACTCGGTCTAACTCAATTATTCATCTAGCTAGCAAGATCTATCCATATATAATGAATGTCTTATTTGCCACTGCAAGCTTCTAACTTAGACTACATCGATTTAATTGGTGGCTCTGCAGTGGAACGTAATTAGGCTCGCTGTCACTTCATGAATATAGATGTACATGTGAGTGTGCCAGATGATAATTCACTATATTAAAAGAAGAACTCTGGAAGAAGCCTTTTCTGGAGAAGTAGATCAGAATCATGTTCATCTTGACTCTGAATTTGGTTGCTTACCCCTAAAGCATGCCATACATCTTTCATAGCTGCAACCAGGCCCATGCTCTACATTTTCGACGAAAACCGCAAAATTTTTAAGGTTTCGATATGGGACGAAAGTAGATTCCGATTACAAAATTCCAATTGATTTTCAAAAGAATTAAATTTAAAAGGGTACAATTTCACCGAAATATGTCAAATTTGACTAAAAGGGTTATAACGCGGGGTTTAGAATCTGAACCCTGACCGTGCCAATTGATACTACTTCAATGGACAGTTGGACACCAATTAAGAACTACTAATATCCTTGACTTTGAGTATTGATTTAACATTGCGATTAACTAACTCAAAAGGCTGAAATGCTCCAATTGGCACCAGCACGCTTTAACTGTCAAGATTGTAAATCATCAAGTTAAGTTATGACTACGGTACATTTAAGTTATGACTAACTGCTGAAGAGCAGTAAAGAAACACCATAATGAACCCATGATAACTTTGTTATTATCTGTTGCTGGCATGAACAGAAGCGGCTCAATAATACACAATAATACTCCAGCTTGGCTACCTAAGTTCTGCTGGTTTTCGCGCAAATCCATTGTCATGTACCACACTCCAAGCTGGCCCACCCATGCATGGCATGTGGGCCCACATTCCATCCACTCCAATCTGCCTCTCAGTAGGGCGGGTCCACCTGTCTGTGCCCCCACAGGGAGGACATGGGGCCTCTCCTGTCCTGCATGCCTAGGAATGGAGGATGTTTTGGCCTCAGCTCTTCACCCAAAAGCTGTCCAATCTCTCAGATGATCTATGAATGTTTTAATCAGATGTTTCCCCATCAAGGTGATCTCCTTTGAAAGGAAAGAATTTCAGGAGCAAACTCCTGTGAAATTCCTGTAAAATTTGTACGTTCCAAAAAGCTCTAACCTCGTTTTTTTTAAGATAATGCAAATAGATTACATCTCCGGTCTCTGTCGGTGGGCACACAACCAAAAATTCTTAGAAGCAAACATGAATAAAAAAAGGTATGATAGGACAAATCCCTAATTTTCGCTAATAAGATGATCTACTAAAATAACATTTCCAAGATCACATAGATTCTATAATAAAATTATGTAGGTACTACACCATTTAAACTAGAATAAAAGTTTCCTGGCTACCAATTCTAAGTGTGTAGCACCAGAAATACTATACCTCATGCATGTTTATACGCTTGTACACAATTATACTATCTATGTCCCGAAATAAGTTTGTTTCTATAGAAGAATCTGGACATGGTGAATGGGTATTAATTTTGTTGCATACTTAAAAATGAATTGAAAAAGGAAACTACTACTCAACGTATATTAATTCAGGCTAAGTACAGTAACTCAAGCATAAACGCCGTAGCTGAAACAGTACGTACCACTGTACTTATGTCAGGTACTACTGTGATGTAATACTCCCATATGTTAGGCCTCTCACAATGCAAGCTATGGGGCCCATACCCTTAGCCCAAAAAATTGGTCCGGAGACACTCATCCCACAGTGCAAACACTCTAGATGTGTGGCTTAATTCAATGGAGACACTGGTTTTAGGGTACGAAGCCCACAGTGGGCGTGCCTATGGTAGCGAGAGTCACAGGCCGAACTCGAAAATTTTTTCCACACCTATCCTTGCGACGAGGCCGATCCTATCCATTCCTTAGCGCGTTCCTCTCGTCTCTCGACCTCTCGCCGCCCGTCCTTCCCTCCTCTCGCCGCCGCCTCCTCCAACTCCGCCGCACACGCCGTCGCCCTCCCCTCGCCGCCGACTGTATCAATCGGCCATTCCATCCCCTCTCTCTACTATGTCCGCCTCGCCCGTCTCTCGCTGCGCTTCACCCCCGTAGGTCGTCCTCGCGTCGTCCCACTCCTTCGCGCCCCCGATCCGCCCGACACCATGGACGACCACCCCAAGTTCACGCAGATCGAGCTCCGTAGTGGCCTTGTGCTGCTCCCGCCGGGTTATACTCCAACTAGAGTGGCTAGGGATCACGGCAAGAAGAAAAGGGGAACAACGGCAGGTGGAGGGACCGAGCACCCACCCTCTAGGCCGGCGCCGGTGAGGGCGAAGAGCATCGCTGCAGAGCTTGCATCTGGTGCCGAACTGGCTGTTGCCTGGGCCGCCGCCGGTTCAGTGCTTGCCGTTGGGGCCGAAGGTGGCGGCGGCGCTGCTGTTGGCGGCTGCGTACAGAAGGGAGGGAATGGTGGAGGCGGGTACGGGAACGCCGGAAGAGGAGGGACCGACGCCGGCTGGCTCAGGGACTGCGATATCGCCGCTGCTGACGCCGGATCTTGGAGGAAACGGGCAAACACATCGGCTATCCGCGGATCCATCTGCAACTAGGGTTTGCATCACATGGAGAGATCGAATCAGCGAACCAAGCCAAAGCAAATCGGTGAAACTAGAAGCAAATCGGTCAAACTCCAAAGCAACTAGGGTTTGCACTACCTTTCACGACGGCAACGGAAACCTCGACGATGACCCCTTCTTTCCTAGAGCGGATCGCAGCAGTGGCTCCTCCAGCGGCGTCGGAGGCGATGGTGAGGCCGCCCTGGATTGGGACTTCAGGGCGGCGAGGTCGAGATGGAAGAACGGCGGCGCCGAGGCGGGACGCCCTCCAATTCGGCGCGGGAGCTGCAAAATCGGTGGCGGGAGGAGGGGAATCGGGCGCGATTTCTAGCGGCTTTTGGAGGGTGAATCCGGGAATTCGCTGGCCGAATCCCACGCAAGAGTGAGGGAACGACGCCCACAGCGCTCGCCCCTCCCCTCGTTTCCTCCGCGCAGTCCCTTTTCCAGCCTTGGTTTCGCGCTTCCTAGTTTAGTCACGGGCGTCCAAGTAGAGAAGCGTGTCTGAGCGACACAGGTGAAAAAACCGACGTGCTAGGAGCACTGTGAGGGGCCTTACTACCTCCATCCCAAAATAAGTGCAGCCGTGGAAATTCGTGTCCAACGTTTGACCGTCCGTCTTATTTGAAAAATTTATGAAATTTTTTTTAAAAAATAGTCACACATAAAGTACTATTCATGTTTTATCATCTAATAACAATAAAAAAATAATTATAAAAAATTTTCAAATAAGACGAACGGTCAAACGTTGGAGATGAATAGTACAAAACTACATTTATTTTGGGATGGAGGGAGTAGCAAGCACATGGTCTTAAATTATTTAGCCTAGCTTTGCTCTTGTCAGCTCATCCACCTATCAGCAGCTACTCCTGCACAGTATGGAGAGAGTAGCCAACACAGAAACACAGAGGCAGAAACACAGAGGAGTTGATCCAGGGGTGGCTGATCATATCCTTACACCCAATTTAATTTAGATTATTGAGAGAATTATTACTTACTCCCTCCGTACTCGTAAAGAAGTCGTTTTGGACAGTGATACGGTCTTCAAAACACAACTTTGACTTCTTGTTTCTATAAAAATATTTATTGAAAAATGATATATGTATACTTTTATGAAATTATTTTTCAAGACAAATCTATTCATATATTTTTTACATTTTTAAACTTAACAACTTGAGTGTTATTTATAATTTATATTCCTAAGGTTTGACTTAAACATTATCCTAAATGACTTCCTTTACGAGTACGGAGGGAGTATATATCTACATATTATTTGTTTAATTTAAGTGATAGATTAAATATTTACAAAATAATCTTAACAAATACGTCCTTCGTCCAAAATTAATTACTTGTTTCTTTATGATTTAAACTTTATCCCAAAATAGTTGACACAATGAAATACTACTTGTTTCATCAATCACTTCTAATTTAAATTTCTCTTTTTTCTACTCTCAACTCCCTTCCACATTCAACCATACAATATTTAATAAGCAGGAATGCTATAGTGTTTTTTTTCTCAAATCTTAATATATGCTAAATAATTAAACTAGAACGATAACTAATATGGGATGAATGGTAGTTTAAAATGAGTGATTTAAACAACTAGATTTTTTTTAACGAAAACATATTTTTTGAAACATACAGCATATAATTCGTTTGAATAATCTTTGTCAATTAATAAGCTGAGAAGAAAAGGCCAGACAGGCACGCCGTGTGTTCTGTCTAGTGTTCAGGCCGTGTGCATCAGTGCATGCATGTATAGGTTATATATTAGCTTACTTAAGCTACAGTAGTACAGTATACGCGCCCCATGCGTGACAGCACGTACGTTGCTTTGCTACAGCAAAGTGAATGAAAGCTCCTGATGCACAACCACCAGCCCTGCAGGCATATGAGCATTGTCATGCTCCATCATCTATCATATTCATGATCAATCTGTGTGAGACTGAACCAGGTTGTGCTGTCTTGAGATATGATGTGTTGTATGCATCATTGTCGTCTGTTTTTTCTGTTTCCCGTTGCTCTTTAATTTGCACATATATATATATACTCCCTCCGTCCTATAAAAACCAATCTAGGATGGATATAGATTTATTATACTAGAAAATATTTCATTCCATTCTAGATTAGGTTTTTATAGGACGGAGAAAGTGTTATCGAGTTGATACTTACGAGACCCTTGCTCTTTAGCTAAGATCCTGTTTGAAGTGGCTAGCTTCTAGGGTGTATAACTTCTCTCAAATTCTTCGGCTTATCTGATCTTATTGTTTGGCTTATGCTTATGTTTATAAGCTAAAATTTAATTTTAGAGCTTAATTTTGAATATGATTGTTTGTTTTTCCATCGTTGTTTATTGTACATAATTTGCTTTTGAATCGCCAAGGACGTGTATGTAAAAAAATTACTCACAACTATTTTTTATTTGCTAATAAGCTAAATTGAACTAGCCAGAAGCTACGGTTCCCAGCTTCTTCAGATTTGGCTAGTCATCACCAAATTGTTTCTCAAGAGTCACATTTTCAACTAATCACCTCACATGGCCAAAGCTTGAAGCAACTTTGTTCAGGCTCGTTTAACCACATTGTAGTACAACACAAACGACATGGTTGGTTAATTTGCAGGACACGAGATGGCGCACTGTTAGTACCATGCATCGAGCCGTCGTGATCACAACGGCGAGTTCATCACGACGAGAGAGAGCCTAAGCTACCAAACGTCCTTACGCCACATGCTGTACTCCCAGCTATATAGTTAGTGTAGCTAGGCTTGATCATCAGCTAATTTGGCTTTGGGCGGCGGCCAAACCATAGCCGCCAATGCAATAGCCGACCGGCTTCATGGGCTTAGCAGATAGCACGGCATATGTATGCCATGTGATGTGTGCCACACACGTTTTGATGATCAGTTTAATTTGTGGATGCAGAAAAAGGACCCCCCCCCCCCCCCACACACACACACACTCCTTTCTGATCTTGCATTTTCCGGTGGATCGGAAGATCGTATCCTAGGTTTGGAGAGCTGTATTATTGTTGTTCTTGTATTATGGTTTGATTGTGTTCCATGTATATTTTAAAAGGGATTGTTAAATCACATTTGATAGAAAACTTGGGCTAAAATCTTTCATATTTCTTACTTCGGAATCTTTTCATGGTTCGTGTCAGGCCTCCTCCTCTAGCTCTGATAAGATGAACGTTCGTGTCGGGCCTCCTCCTCCTCTAGCTCCAATAACCCTCAACCCGATGAACTCCGATGACCTGTTGAGGGGTTTTTGGCGGCATGGGCCTGGCTGTTTGAGCCCTCGAGCGTATTGATCTAAGCAAGAAGAGGAGTGACGATATGGTGGGAGCACAGTAGCTATACGAATCTTAGAGTAATCTAAGCCGTCAAAAGGTGACTAAGATAAGAGAAATTATTCTGTTAAATGTGATATATGTACTTATGTTAGACCAGTTTGGTGGTATAAGCAAGATAACCTAATCCAAAGAAAGTTCCAATATAAACTGAAGTTGTAGCGCTAGCAAGCAACTCATAGTGATGTGGTTTTCTATCCTTCAAACATAATAGGAGGTACCATATATACTTTATAACATAAAATTTGATATTAGCTTAGTCGTATCTAAGATACAAATAGTTACTAAATTTTATACCAAAAATATAAAGTGCATGTCTCAACGTTTTTCTCGAGAACTGTAAAATCAGTAGTACTATGGCTGTGTTTGGTTAAAATTGGAACGATGTGATGAAAAAATTAGAAGTTTAAAGAAATACTTTGGAACTAAACACGGCATATATAACTAGATTGAGCTACGATGCTGCTGCTGCTGATGCAGAGAATCCAAGCCGGAGGGAATCGGGCAATGGAGAGAGAGAGAGAGAGATCGATATCTATCGTACACTTTGGGGCCAAGCTGTTGAGGATATTATTGTGCCTGCGATCCATGGTGGCACACACGGACGCACCATGTGGCAACCACGCCTCTGCAGGAGGCTGCGCACGTGGAACTGCTCCCCTGCTCCCCCCCGGTCTTATCCTCCAGCTTTCCCGGCAACGGCCGGTGGCTTAGCTGATCTCATCACTCATCATCCACACTGCTTGCTGCTTGGCTAAAAAAAATTAATTAAAAAAGTATTAAACATAGATAAAAAAATTAATTACACAGTTTGCGTGTAAATTGCAAGACGAATTTTTTAAGTCTAATTAGCCCATGATTTGACCATGTTGTGCTACAGTAAACATTTGCTAATGATAGATTAATTAGGCTTAATAATTTTGTCTCGCAGTTTACAAGCGGAATCTGTAATTTATTTTGTTATTAATCTACGTTTAATACTTCAAATGTGTGTCCGTATATCCGATGTGACACACCAAAACTTTATTCCCCTCGATTTAAACACCCACTATATCTAGGAGGAAGCTCAGCTAGATGCACAAAATGGTTAATGCACCCAACATGCTAGCAAAAACACAAAATGTTACTTCCTCCGTGTATGTTGGTTAATTAGGGGACAAAGTTATTAAGATGCATAATGGTCCTTTTTTCTCTCTTCTAAAACTAGCATATTACTCGTACGTTGCAACGGGTTTTTAATTAAAGAATAATCATATTTTGCATACATCATTGCTTAGTTTCTATATATATTTATTACTTACATGTGGAAGCTCGGGTTCCTAGAGTGTTAATTTTTTTTCATTTCCATAAAAAGTAGGGAGTTGGTAGTGGGAGTGGTTGACATGTAGACCCTCTGCCTCTATATGTATATTTTTTTCCAAAAAGTAGGGAGTTGGTTGTGAGAGTGGTGACAGATTCACCACTCATCACCACTACTACTTTTTTTTATAGAAGTGTATATATAAAAAAATTTACAGCCCTAACTTCTATCATAAGACACATAACTATGAATCGATTACCTGATTTGTCTGGCAAACGGATTCAATAACTCAAGTTATATCAACTCAGACGTACTATTTTACAGAACTTTATTTTCTAGCTCTAACTTCCATTACAGCCGCAACACTGCAGTAGCTCAAAGCTTCAAACACACAATCTGTTTTTGATACTGTAGATGCAGCACAAGTGCAGCCAGAGCAAGCTATACCGATCAAGCCTATTGTTAACTTCAGACACAATAAATTATTGATATTATTGTTATTAATATGAGCTCAATATGCAATGGAATGGTGCAAAGACAAAAATTGACATCCCATGGTCTTTTTTTTCAGGATGTTTTTTTTGTATCTATCTTGTATAACAACTTCAATTTATGGGCATACCTACCTAGTAATACAGTGTATTCCTTATCAGATACATCAATTATGCATATGCTCCTTGTTGTACAATACTGTGGTGTACAGTAGTATACAGTGTACTTTCTGTCCCATTTAATCATTTTAACTTATGGCAATAAAACTTGCTTAGCTGCATCGCTTCCCTTGCATGTAGATACGGCTGGCACTAATCAAGGGCCTTGTGTGTTCGGATCATTTCAGGCTGTCTGGGCAATAACACAAATACGTACAAGCAGAGTACAAATACTGTTATTTGTACAAATTAAGCCATAAAAATGAACAGGATAGAGGCACAAGAAACTAATTAAACCAAACTTTTTTCTACGGAATATTTTCATGATGGTACGTGCAAGTACATGTGCTAGCTTCTATCAATTATTCCAGGACGGTTTCTGCTGCATTTCCCCAGAAATTATTGTTCTCCTAAATAGATGAGAGCCACATGAACTATCATGTGACCTCTGATGCAACTCTGCAACAATAATACTACACTTTTTTCCCCTGTCAAATTAATCATTGAAATGCACACGGAGGGATAGCACACATGATGTGTTTAATCAATCCATCGATTAATCCAAAATGTACAGGCTTACATCTCGATAGATTCCGTCCTCCATCTATCAAATATAATAAGAGAAAAGATTATGAATAAAAAGCTCTCCTTTATAAATTATTATCCCCAGGTGTTAGTTCAGAACTATGGCTAATCTACGGCTGTACTTGTCACCAGCAAGATTCTGTAAAGAAAAAAAAAGAAAGAAAAAAAAATGTCACCTGCAGGATATTGCAACTTGTACCTGAAAAGAGTATTTATGTCAGGTTAGTTTGTTAGTACTAGTAGTTTGCAATCTCAGGTCAGATTGCTTACTTCAGCAGCCTGCATTTTTTTCCATGTCGGTACACCCACTACTGACAGAGAAAGATAAGTTAATCACTAGCTAATCAGTAATACAATCGCTGTCAAAATCAGAGGGAATCTTGTGGTGAAGAACAAGTGTTATTCTAGATATGGTTGGTGCCTCCAATTTTAACTCAGCACATGTTTCAGTTCAGATTGCAGAGGCAGGCAGGGTTTGGTGTCAAGAAGACAATAAGAGTTGGGAGTAGGAGAAGATCATGTGTCATGGCTGCCATCTCCTTTTTCTTTTCTTTTAAGCAATGTATATGCAGTGAGAGAAATGTCAGTTGTAGCCAAGAATGCCAAAAGGTAAGGTAAAAAATGCAGAGAAATTTTCTGCAGGAAATTAAACTGCTGCTAGTTCCTACTTTTACTCCTACCTAGCATCTGAGATTCTGAGCATCACTCCTACAATACGCCTTTCACTTTGCACATCCTTCTAAACCGTTGAGGTGTTTTCATTCCAGCTATTCTACAAGCAATGTAGAATCTATGAGTACATCGGGTAGCCACTACCCAAAGTCCCTGTTTTTTTTTCTGTAGAGATGACGGCAAGAGAAGCCACTACTCTTTGCTTCAGCTAATAGAGCCATGTTTTGGGAAAACGGTGATTCAAACAAGTTAGCGACAATATGAAAAAGCTGGATTTCCCAATTTCTGTCTATTACTTTATTTACTAGATTTTACAGCTACCGATTATCAAAAAACTAGACTATTCGAAGAGTTGGATATTCTGAAAGAAGCTTCAGCTAACAGAAGCTCCCCAAACAGGACCCTAATTCTCTACCTTAATTCTCTACCTTGTCCCTCTCTCCCTCCATGCATGCACGCCCATGTGTTTGCTTTGTCTGAACCCTGAACAATCGATGATGCTGAATTTTTTCAGAGACCCGAGAAAGTGACCGAGACTACGAGCTAGCTAGCTTAGCCAGCCGAGAGAGCAGCAATACATGCATACGCACTGAATGTTGCATTGTGCATGCATGTACAGCTAGCTAACACCAAGTACGGTACAGTGGGAGCAGCATGGCGTTGATGATGATGAGCAGTGTACTCCCTCCGTACTCGTAAAGTATCGTTTTGGACAGTGACACGGTCTCCAAAATATAACTTTGACTTCTTATTTCTATAAAAATATTTATTAAAAAGTGGTATATGTATACTTTTATAAAAGTATTTTTTATGACAAATCTATTCATATAATTTTTATATTTTCAAACTCAACAACTTGAGAGTTATTTATGATTTATATTCTCAAGGTATGACTAAAACATTTTTCTAAACGACTTCTAATATGATTATGGAGAGAATATCTAGCAGCTAATCGATCGACAGACAGCCACTTGCACGGACAGCTATGGCGATGGCAACCCTGAAGCCGGCGAGGCCCTTCCATTAACTGATCATCCATGCAATGAGAGGTTGCGAGAGAGCTGCATATCCTGCATATCCATGTCGCTCTCAGCCGGCTGTTCGGTGCCTGCAGGATAGCCTACAAGGGATCGACACGAACAAGGCCTGCAGGAGAGAGATTTTAGTGCTCGTGTCGTTTGTTAGTTTCTCATACCTGTCTGCAAGACTGTTGATCGAGTGGTACGCCACCTTCAGCTCTGGAATTTAAACAGTTAGCTGATGATAATTAAAGAAAAAAAACTGAGGAAAAGCTGATAATCAGAAAAACTGAAGAGATAATCGAACGACTGATAAATAGTGTAACAGAGGAAAAAAACATAGATCATGTTTACTTTACCTGTTCTGCTTCACTGGATAATTGTCGCAGATTATTCGTTTGACACCTCTAAAAATACTTTTTTTTAAAAAAGTTTCTCCTAATGTATCGCTTAATTAAATTCCGTTCTAAGCTATTTGTTGAGTTTGTGTATTAAAATATTTAATTTTTATTTATAGTTATATGGATAATCCAATACAATAATAACCGGTCAATAATCTATTTTAAACCGTGCATATTCTACAGTTCTTAACAAGGCTCGGCACCTAACCTATCTTCTTAAGGACCATAAATAAGCTGAATAAATTTATTTATTGGTATGTTACCACAAGATTGAGAGATCGGATGTCGCTTTTTGTTTGGATTGATCCCAACTCATTGTTCATTGGATGGAGGATGAAGTGTGACAAGCCGGGAGACCAAGGAGATGGAAGAGCCCCATCACCTTGATGCACTTGGCTTACCTGCCGTTGACCGCCATCAAAGACCTGTTTAGTATTAGTATTTAGTACTCGTACATAGAATTCAGTATGGTAGGTAGTCATCGATCCCTGCCTCTCTCTGTCCCATTAACTATTAATATAGAATAAACCATACATTCCTCCAACAATACAGGGACAAAAAATTTCAGGAATTTCCTTTTCACTTATCCTCCAAGAATATTTCTTAGGATTTAGCTGTTGTTTGGATTATTGAAATTTTGTGGTTGAAACCATACGTACCCCAATCACTAATTATAGAGAAAAGGATTTAGCTATTGTTTGGATTATTGCAGTTTCTCACAGATCATAATTTTCAGGTTGCCTCGATCGGATAGCTCCTGTCTATCAACCAAAGTAGAAAGGGAAATGATTGGAAATTATATTAAACTCCCTGAATACAAATTAAAACTAGTATTCTCGAGAGGGACATATCATGATATAGTACAAACTTTTGGAAATTAAACTCCCTACATACAAAACTAACTTTTCTCGAGAGGGATATATTGTGATAATACTAAATTAATTCACCAGGAAAAATAATCCAGGTAACTGGCGGGAAATCTAACAATTGCAAACTCCTTTCAATACGTCAAAGATTCTTTCCATTTTAATACGCATAGATTCTTCAACCTAGCTAGCTATGTCACAGCATCGAATTCAGCAACGATTTCTAAAACCAGGGTGGTCGGAATCTCTCCAAATTCGGCAACCGGTTCTTCTAATTAGGCTCCACCACAAAGGGAACCACCAAATCTTGAATTTGACCTTGTTTGATCTAGATTACTGAGCTAATGGTGGATACAACTTATCCACTTAACTAAAGGGATAAATTAAATACTTTAAAAAATAAGCTTAATAAATAGTTTAAAATAATTGGTGTAATCAAGAAGGACTTTTGAGAAAAATATATACATATATATTTAAAACGTGAAGTAAATAATCTAAAAAATAATTAAAGAATAGGTGAAGATGTATTACGAAGAAAGGTGAGGGTGTCATGCTACGGACGCACAACATAGTAAATTCAGAAAAGCACGGATATCTTCTCAATAATGGTAAAATAGATCTACATATGTAATGGTGATTTACTTACTAGGACTAAACTAAACATACATCTTAAGGGTCCACCTGGTCCATTTGTCCAAAGCCACTAACTAAGCTAGGCAGCTAGCTAGCAAAGCTGCTGGCTATAAGCAGCCATGTATGGCTGCCTCCAGATCCACCTACACTGGTCCCGGGGCCCCACCGGACAGGCTCCTCAATGCGCATGTTGTCAAGCTTGTGCTTTTGTCTGAACCCCTCCTCTAATTTGCTCTTCAATCTTCTGCACAGAGAGTTGCTGCACAAATTTACGCCACTGTGGCTGCATTTCCATCATCGTCGTCGGATTATGTATGCTTAGATCGTACCAGACTAGCTCTGTTTTTTCGGCTACTTCACCGAATTATTGTCTCTGATTATTTGCTTATATCGTCTCTGAAAGTATGTTCCCTCACAAAATTTTCATTTATTATATCGTTCGGACTATTTGTTAAATTCATTTCTTAAAACATTTAATTTATCTCTATAATAAAGTATATAATCTGTGACAAAATCCATATAAGGCCGAGTTTAGTTCCAAACTTCTTCTTTAAACTTCTAACTTTTCCATCACATTAAAACTTTCTTACACACACAAACTTCCAACTTTTCCGTCACATCGTTCCAATTTCAACCAAACTTTTAATTTTAGCGTGAAATAAACACACCCTGTATATCAAACATGACCTGCATATTCATCATCGTCTTCGTCGTCCGTCGTTGGAGTATATGTATAACACTGTACCCTACTGACTGAAAATTGTCCGTCGTCGGCTTGCTTTGCCTCCTCCTGCATCTGCATCCGCGAGTGGCATTGGGAGACTTGTGACAGCGCTGGACCACGGTGTTGCATTGCATTGCAGCAGCCATGGCCGCCATTGTTGGTCCTCCGTTCCTCCTGATGAAGCAGATGCAGCTTAATTTCACCTTTCACAGCGATGCTGGTTGGTGAGTGAGTAATCACTGCAGGTGCAAGCAATTCGTTGGAGATGGGGAAAAAGAAAACACTACTTTTACTTTTATGAAAATGTTGAACGAAATTTACTCAAAAGCCATGAGAAGATTGGAAATGGAGATGTGTGGTAAGTAAGTAAAATGATGGATCGTTAAATTGTTATCTTGTTGAAGTTCAGAAATTTGGTTGATAAAAGGCAAAAATGCAGTCCATTGGCAGACTAGTCGTATCCATATTAACCAGGGGAGGGCTGGACATGAGGAGTTTTGAAGTACGAGTGTATCACCCACGTTTGTGAAAACAACTTAATTTAGATGAACTGATTGGTGCAAGAAGCCTTTATTGGATGAAAAAAAAAAAGCAAAGATACGAGAGAAAATAGCAAAATATTAGCTAAAAAACTCACTTTTTTTATAAAATAAATAAAGTATAACTTCCGTCCTCTACACCAATTAAGAATACAGACATTTATATCTATGAAAATATTTTGCCGGGTCGGCCGATTTATATCTATGAAAATCAAATTTTAGATCTGATGGATGAAGTCGTACACTGATGAGAAACAAATGGTGCTTCACCTGAACAGCTCGTTGGTGCATCAAATTCAACCGCAACACCAATGGGGAAAAAAGTACATGATTTTATTTGAGCAGGTTCCGTACAAGGATTAAGACAGTGAATTCCATTTTTTATATACAAGCAAGAAGCAGGTAACACATCCATTCCATTCCCTGTTACTTGGTTAACCGCCCTTGTATGTCACACTCCAGCCATTAAGCACCGAAGACCACAATATATCATACTTATATGGCATAGTTAACACCGGCAACAACAATAAGATGAGCTTGATCTTAATCTCTTCTCCTTTCAAGTGCACTAAAGTCCAATGACCGTACTACGTGTTACTACCACATTCACATAGCTAGCTGTGCCCTCATGATTGTGCTGTCCAACGTACTGGTACTACTACACGGTTTGGAAAACCAGTCCGTTCCAAACCAAACATCTCCAAGATCCGTTCTCTTTTCGGCTAACCAGTAGCAGCAGCAGCAGCAGATCGAGCCTTAATTCAACTAGAACCAACCTGCAAGATCCAAAAAAAAAAAAAACAACTGATGCAGCAGTAATAAAAGAGATCACACATTCACAGTGGCTTTGGTTGCATCTTTTGCATTGGTGATCACCATTTGGAGTGACCACACACACTGCAGATGCATGAACTCCATCATGGCGAGGTGTTTTTACTGCTGCTGCCCCTACACGAGGAATCTATCCGTCAGATCAGATGGGCCTCTGGGTAAAAATTTTAGCTATGGTGGTAGTAGTAGGAGCGAGTAGGCATTTTCACGAGCATGTGGTGTGCACGAGAGAAAGCGAGTGAGTGAGTGAGAGCGTGTGCGTAGTGGCAATGTCACACGAATCGCTGTGCATCTCGCGTATGATGAGACGCGACGCGGCTGTCGCTGGCGCACGCGTTAACCTCGGACTCTCCTGGCAACGATCGACATCCGGGGTGGGCGTTCACCTTTCCGATTGAATGTCCGATCCCTAACCTCTGGCGGTACGATGGTTTTCGTCGAATTCCGACCATTTTTTTTTCTTTGAAATTTGAATGTCTAGGAGCCATTTGGAGTTTTACTCGGAGTCTGCTTTTGTTCCGTGTCGAAACCAAAGAAATTTTGCGGTCTTCGATCGATCTTCATCGGAAAAACCGTCTCCGTAACGCGGCACGGTGCGACGTGAGTCACATACTCCATCACCGTTTCATATTATACGTCGTTTAACTTTTTCTCTTAGTCAAAATTCTTCTAAGTTTGACTAAATTTATAGAAAAAAATAGCAATATCTATAACACGACATTAGTTTCATTAAATTTAGTATTGAATATATTTTGATACAATACTTGTTTTCTACTGGAAATGTTACTATATTTTTAATAAACTTAAATAACTTTTCCTAAAAGTCAGACGAATTATGATATGAAACGGAAGAAGTATCTAGCAAATTACTACTCTCTCTGTCCCTCTCTAAATTCATAGAATTATGACGTGTCACATCTACGTACGGAGGGAATAAAACGTAAGTGAGGTGTTTGAATCTTCTTAAGATGAAGATGAAGATAAAGATTAAGTGTTCCACGCAAAACGAGGTGGTAATAACGTGTGATTAATTGGGTTTTACTTATTATAAACTTGAATAATGGATTAAACTGATATTAATATCAGAGCAACTTTCATATAGAAAGTATTCACACCAAAAACGCCGTTTAGCTATCCAAAATTTCATCTCTCGTTGGAGAAACGAACGCAGCAGCCAGAACGTAATCCAAACCCGTCAAGAGGAACCTAATCGAAACCATATACCCCCGTTGCGGCCGAGCCGCAGCGGGTTGGACAATATGGTATTGTGGCCGTGGTAGGGAGAGGTGGTGGTGCGCGCGCGGTAACATGCCCAACCCCGCAACAATGACCGAAGCCCCCCCCCCCCCCCCCCCCCCCCCCCCCTCACATGCGTGGCCGGCTCGCGTCGCGGGCAGCGCAGCAGCAGCATTCGGCCGTGGGTGCCGGGAGCTGGACATGGACCATCGACACGCCTTGACCCACACACCCCCCACCCCACCAATCCCCCATCCCTCCCGCTTATTTCAACCCCCCCTCTCCCTCTCCTCACGACACCCTGCATGGCATTCGCACGCCATTGACACATATCTCATCATACCATCACCATACCACATCTCATCTCACGCGTCCCAAAGAAAGTGATAGTGTACGTACCTCTGCTTGCTCCTTGGCTTTCTGAGCTGAGCTGCTCTGCAGTTGGATGTGCGTGAGCTGGTGATCTGGGAGGAGTCGGAGTCGGAGGAGGAGATGCCTCCGGCGAGGGTGCTCGGCGGCGGTGGTGGAGGAGGGGGGTTGGGGGACGAGGCGCCGGAGCTGGAGAGGCAGATGGGGTGCATGGCCGGCATCTTCCAGATCTTCGACCGCCGCCAGCGCCTGCTCACCGCGCGCCGCCGCCGCCCGCCGCCCAAGATGCTGCCCCCGGGCCCAGGTTAACGGCGCATTTTTTTTTCTCTGCACATTTCTTCCTGTGGCATCTGCTCCTCTTCCCCTGTTCTGTTTTCACAATCACCAGCTTCACTCCATTCACACACCCAAGATCATGTCAGCTGCGTCTCAAGCATTTTTACAAGCTGTTTCTCTTTTCTTTTCCCTCTCTATCTTGGTTACTGTTTTTAAGTATTACTACTACTGTTTTACTGTTTTTAAGCCATCTGTTTTTAAGTGTTACTTTCTGAATTATTAGCTGCAACTCGTTCTGCAAATGTTGACCAGAGATTAGAAAAGTTGGGTGCTTCTTTTGTGGGACAGAGAACTACTAATTTCATGTGTTGGTTGAAACTCGAGAGACAAGTCCTTTCAGACTATTATTCAAAGTTTGGTAACAGATAACAGTTGGAAGGTGCAGTAGAACATGCATTGGTTGGTTTTTTTTAAAAAATGCTATTAATTGGAAAATGGGAGTTTTCTTCACTTCTTCACAACTGCAGGATACTAATTTCATCTTTAACCTTCTTTTATTGAAAACAGAGTACCCCCCTCACCCTAGATAAAAGACAACAGTACAAAAAAACAGATGGCTTACAGTAGTTGTGATCATAAAGGCCTTTCTTTAAAGAATGTAATATGGCAGCACACATTGACATAAGGACAGGCACTGACGTGGATTTGGGTGCCCAGAAGTAGCATGAGGGGATAACTTTTCGCACTGACTGAAAAGGACAGATTATCAGTTAGTTACTAAAATTTTCATTAATATAATGAAACTGAAGAGGACAGCTTAACATTTGGTTTTAAAATTTCCATTCTCGTCAATGATAAATTAACTGAAGAAGACAGCTTAACAATTGATTATAAAACTTCCATTCATGTATATGATTAATTGATTATATTATTGAACAACAATTAAGAAAACACACACCTTTTCACCGCTCAAATCCATCCATTTTGCTCATACCAGACTGTCTTAATAAATAGCTATAATTCCTCAATTCACAGTTTAGGCTGTAATTATAATGTCTTCTTTTTTTTCTTTTCTAGGCCATACTCTTCCAAGAAGCAGCAGCAATGTTGCAGCGCAGAGCTCAAGTACCTCCAAGATCGTTCTGGTAATTTTCCTATTCGAACTCCAACTGTTGTTTGTTACCACTTGCCAGTAAAAAAACCATCCCATGCATGCATCAGAAGTATACTTTGGCCACATCAAGAAGAGTACTCTAACTTATGGATTGCCTTTGCAGGAGAAAACATTCAGCAAGAGCATGACCGAGAACAGTAGCCTTTCAATAGAGTCATCAAGGGCTTCCTGTTCTTCCTCCTCATGCTCATCCTTTTCATCACTTGATGGCAACAAATCGATCCAACAAGAGCTGCCATACATCAACGAGCAGCTCTTTGTACAGAGGCCACTGAAGAGCTCACCAAGTCTGAAGGACCCAGTCATGGACACCAGGTCTGGACAGTCAAACATTGGCTTCAGAGACATTGTGAAGGACTCCATTAACCGGGACACCGGAGGCCTTACTGTCAAGACCTCGGTGAAGGATGCAAGGAGGAATGGGCAGTACAAAGACTCACCAAGGCCCTTGCTGCTCTCCAAATCAATGGATGGGACCTACGTCATCGGGATCGATAGGAGCACCAAGGTCCCTGCTAATGCTGTTGAATCCAGCAGGCGATTCCCAGAGCAGTCGCGCTTCTCATGCGATGATCGGCGGCTCCTGAGGCCAGTTGAAGCTCAAGAGAACAAGAAGCCTTCCACAAGGCTCAAAGAGCTTCCCAGACTGTCCTTGGACAGTAGGAAAGAAACCCTGAGCTCGAGTTCTCGCCAGAAGACCTTCAGTTACAGGAGAACCGACGACAGTCTCATGGACGCTCTTAGGCCTCAAGATTCCCCAGGCCATAGGCGTGCCAGCAGTGTCATTGCCAAGCTGATGGGGTTGGAAGAAGCACCCAATGCTACAGGGGTGCTAACTGTTGATAGCTACGAGCCTGAAAGATCACCAAGACCAGCAGAAGACACACAGAAGGAGCATCCAGTACCTTCCCCTAGAAGATTTTGTCAGGATCCACGCGAGTCGCTGCCAAAAGATGAGTCTCCGGCAATGAAAACCAAGCCTTCTCCAAGAATTCTTACTGAATCTGCTCCTTGGAGGCAGCAGGAGAAGATTGCCACCAGTAGCAAGGCTTCACAATGCCGAGATGCTGAAGTTCGACCAAGGACTGCATCTCTCTATGCCTACATTGAGAGAAGGGGCGGGGGGCTTGAGTTCTTGGAGTGCAACAAGGACTTCAGGGCTCTCAGGATACTGGAAGCGCTGCACGCAAAGGATGCCAAGCGCCAGAACGATGGCAATGGCGCATTAACAGTGGCTGCTCAGCAGGCAGGGGATGCACTGAACACCAGTTCCAGACACTTCCAGCCTCCCATTGTAGTCATGAAGCCAGCAAGAAGCACTGAGAAGCAGCCAGGGGTTTCACTTGCTTCAGTTGATCCCCTTGCAGGGTTCAGAAACCTCAGGAAGCTGCAGGCCAGAGATGCGCCTTGCATTGGCGAGCATGAGACCAGCACAAATGAGAAGGTCCATTCTCGCATTTCAAGGGCACAATCCAAGTCCGATGAACCTGCTAGCCGTGCAAGCTCTCCAAGGCCTACAGGATCATCAAGCCCCAGGACAGTGCAGCGGAAGGCAGAGTCAGAAAGGAGGTCTCGTCCACCTGTCTCACCGAAGTCCCCAAGCAAGAAGTCCAGTGAAGCAGCCTCTCCTGGAGGAAGAACAAGAACAAAGCCTTCTCAAGGGAAGAACCACCGTGACAATGAGGTCTCGAAGAGTCCAAGAAGCAGAATCAGCATGGTGAAGGAGATCGACATAAGCATCATGGATTTTCAAAAGCCCCTAGCATCGACACCAAGTCACAAGGTATACATAATAAAATCAGATATAAGGAAACCAGCCAGTTCAATCAATGTTTTTTACCTTGTACATCACTAATTAGTAAATATGTTCTCCTTTTTTACAGGGAACTCCTTCAGTTCTTGCTTCAGATCAGAAGATTAATTCACTGGAGAATGCCCCAAGTCCCATCTCTGTCCTCGACACGTCATATTACCATACAAGACTGTCATATTCATTCAAAGGTGAGAAGTTGATACAGTATTTTTTCTGCATTAAGATAACCAACTGCAAGAACAGCAACATGATGGATTCTACTGTTTGCTCTCATTCAATCCAGAAGCCCATAGTGTCATTCAAAGGACAAGCATAGTTAGCTGTAAGCGTGCCAATGACGCTAGTGACAGATAATCTGCAATAAAAGCTACAACCAGGTAGCTTGTGGTCCTGATATGGGGAGGAACCACAGCAGATGGACTGTTGCAGAGTTGCAGCTAGATGACCAGAACATTGTTAGGTTATAGCAAGGCCCACATGTTGCACTTGCTTATGCAGGACAGCAGGAGCATGATGTGTGTCTTCTGGTGTATATGCATTGCTAGTATAGACGTGCCCACCAATGTCCCCCTCTACAAATACACCTAGCATGAGTATGATTCAGTTGATCCGTAGACAGATAGTGATATCAGATCTCCTGTCCAGTACATGTTTTTCTGCAGTTGTTAGGTCTGATAATGAATACCGTATTTCTGTCTGGCATATTACTATTTTCTGCAGTTGTATTGAACACTGGTTTCTGAATACATGCATATCCTTTTCTGCTTGTTCAGATGGGGAGACACATTCTTCAGAGGAGTGCTGGAACCCGAACAGCCTGCCTGACACGCCACAGTCCAAGACGAGCAGTGAAGTCAGCCAGATCAAACCAGAAAATTTTGAGGCCCTCATCCAGAAGCTTGAGCAATTGCAGTCAATGAATGATGAAGTTGCAAACAAGAAAGATCATCAGTACATTTACGAGATACTCTTAGCATCTGGCCTCCTGCACAAAGAACTTAGCTTCGTAGCCATGCCTGGTCAAGCATGGCCATCAAGCTGCCTGATCAATCCAGAGCTCTTCCTCATTCTTGAACAAACAAAGCCAGATTTTGCTTCAGCAGACCAAACTGTTACCAAGAGCTCCAAAGCTAACACAGAAAAGCTTCATCGAAGAATTGTATTCGATCTGGTAAACGAAATTACAGCTCAGAAGATGAACATTCATTGCTCGGCAAGTCAGTCAGCCAAGTCGCTTCAATTAAGGAAGTACAACGGATGGCGACTTTTTAAGGACCTGTGCACAGAGGTTGACAGGCTTCAATCTGAGAGTTCAGCGATAAAATGCTCTGAAGAGGATGGGGATGAAAGAATGCTATTGGTTGAGGATCCACTGAATGGAATAGAAGATTGGAGCTTCGATAGTGAATCGCCAAGCACGGTTTTGGAGATCGAAAGATTAATCTACAAGGACCTCATTGACGAGGTCATATGGGATGAGGCCACAGGGAAGATGCAAGGTGGACAGTGGAACCTAAAGAGGCAGCTGTCATTTAGTAGTACAAGCTGAATATGCTTGGCAATACATGTTTCCCCTAGGAAGCTTAGCAACTACACTACACTAGTGAATGTAACATCTTGTATTTTGCTGAAGATTAAACTATAGAAGAAATATAAATATTCCTCAACACGGGGCCTCAGTGTCTCACTGCAACTGACCCTAGATGAAGAAGCAACCAATAGAGTGTCCACAACATTCTTCTCTATGTGCCTTTTAACCAGGACACGCTCTTGTTCTCAATTTAACAATGTATTATTTGTCTCATGAAAAAAGGTCTCACCTCAAGCAATAAACTTACCCAATATTCATTAGTTAGGGATAGGAAGTGGCCATTCTGCATCTGCTTGCCAGGAACATTTTACACTGTTATAGGTAACGAGATTGCCATATTGGTGATAACATCCACTATAAGTTTCAACCCTGTAGTTCTCAAACTGTTTTCATATCTTCCTTTTTTTTTAGAAAAAAAGAAAAACCGCAGCAGCCATACCCCGACATTCGCACGAGGATATTGTCACCAAATCAATCATCGAGTTAGTAATCCGGATAAGCGCATTGTACGAACTCCATGTGAGCAAACACTTCTCTGTATACAGCATAGCCACTTGTCAAGGCTCTCAACGAGATAACTGCTCTTGAGTCAGTGTCTCAGTGCCAGATCACCCAGGATCCCCAGATCTCAATTCTCGACACAAGGATGCAAATTGGCCACAGGGAAACCAAAAGGAGAGAACATGCATTTCATGAAAGTGACATAGCAATGCAGGTAATGCATACCTCCAAATTAACCAAGAGAAACCATCCATGTCCTCCAATCTCCCAGCTGCGCGCATGTTCATCCCTACTCCCTCCGTTTAAAAAATAAGTTAACCTAGTACGGAATATGACATTATTAGTCCAAATTCATAGTATTAGAATCTGTCACGCCCCTGCAAATGTGGGAACAGTGAGGTGAGCAAGAGGCAAGAAACACCAGGCGGCTCCACCAGCAGAGACCAAGCGCCATTGATTCTGCCCGCACTGTTGAGATATCAACGCGACTGTAAAGCCATTTCAGAGATTTTATCAGCACCGGACATGGTGGTGGTGAAGTGGAGCAGTGGGGAGAGGCTGCATAGCGAGCGGCATCATTGGGAGGGGGAAAGGGAAGGACAGACCTGGGCACATGGGGATGCCGGCGCCAGCCTCGAACGAGAGCGTCATCGGCGAGTCGTCGGGAACAGGGACCGCCCACTGAATCCGCATCCGGTATTCCGGTGGGCATCGGCATCGGCCCATCCTGCCATCCTGGGCATGGTAGCCGGCAGGAGATCCTAGGTTCCCGCCGCCTCGCGTACCGGATTCGCCAGACGCTGCTCAGCTCAGCTCAGCTCAGCTCGTTGGCTTGCCATGGCGTAGGTCCAGGCGAGCTCAGGTCCTCCCGGTGCCCCCGCCCGCGTCGCGCGCCCCCTGTTCCGAGCATTCCGTCGAGCACCTGGTGGGCGCGCGCGTCTGCGAACCGCACGTCCGCACCACGTGGTCAGGCGTGCAGGCGGTAGCAACCAAACCGTGTTGGGTATCGGGACTCACGAGCGAGTCACAACTCCGGAGTCGTTCAAATGTGTCCAATTCTTCGGACTCCCCTTGAAGATGGAGCAAATTCGGGAGAAATTTGATTGAAATTGAACAAACTTAAGTCTCGCTGATACAACCCAATGGGACGCCTATAACTTGGAGTTGAACAAAGTGCGGCTATCTATGAACCAAACACTGCGAAGTGCACACAGCAAAAGGCATAACTGATTAACTGACGAACTGGGAAGGCTGCATTACAGAACTAGCTCATGAAGTCTGTATACCAAAGAGATTTAAGAGGATGACACAGCAATCACCGGTACAGATATATCAATTTGCATGATAAAAGAAATGCAACAACATGGGTAAATTGCCAGCTTTGCATTAAGCACCAGAGTAAGGGATTACAACACCCAAAGTAAAGAGAGAAAAAAAAAAGAATTCAGAAGAACTAGACTACAGATACCATCGATATCTCTCAAAATTGAAACACAGTGTTGAAAGTTGAATTTTCTTTCCAGGTCACATTTCAGCCCATAGGGGAAAGAGTAACACATTCAGATCTTAGGCATTTTGGTAGTGGTGCAGCTTATACAGCAAAACCTTTCCACCAGCATGTCCGACGGACAAAAACCCGCTGCCCGGGCTGAAGTCCAAGCACCGTGGGTAGTGGAGGCTGAACCGAGGCCCTGGCCAGTTCTGGAACACGGTGAGGGATGGGACGTGCACAAGCCTCATCCCGTTCCTCTCCTTTCTCGAGCTTATCGCCAGAACCTGGGCATCATGGTTGAACTTCATTTCACCGATCTCGGTTGTGAGGTTCTCGATCGTCTTCAGTGGCTTCCTCTTCCCGCCCAGAAAATCATCCCTCTTGTACACATTCACAATGCCGCTGGTGGAGCCTGTGGCAAACAAAGAGCTGTCGGGTGAAGTGCAAAGCGAAATGCCTGCCAAGGAACCCTCATCGGTACCCTTGTGGATACACTTCCTTGTCCTGAGATCCCAGTGGTACACATGGCCATCACCACCACTGCTTAGTAGCTGATTCCCACCATCAGCAAAAGCCAATGAACGCACATTCCCATTCATCTTGAGGGTTCCAATGAGCTGCTTTGTTTTGGAAGAAATCAAAAGAATGTACCCCTCATTACCAATGAATGCAATGGTCTTTGAATCGGGTGATATCTCAAAGTGTTCTAGGCTTTTCTCCTCACGTCCTGTTAAGGGTCCAATCTTACTAACAGCAGCATTCACCAGATCAAATGAGTAGAAGAACTTCCTCCTGCCTGAAAGGATAACCTCAGAACCATCAGGCAGAAATGCGGCCTTGTGAACAGGGCAGTCCTCAATAAATATGCTCTGGATCTTGGGGTTTCTCTTCCCATCAATCTGGAAAAATCTCAGATGCTTGTCCAAACCAGCAACAAGCATAAGTTGCCCATTCCTGTGAAACTGCACTGAATTGATAGGGCCGCTAGATGGTTCCTGGGAATTTGCATCTACAAGTCTTGAGAACCCTAGCATGTCAGGTAAGAGCTTAGCATTATCCTTGACAACAAGCTCATCATTATTCCGAAGAATATCATCAACTCTGCCCTCTTCATCAGATTCATTGTCAGACGACCCAGGAAGAGGAGCTTTACGGTCCAAGTCAGCCCAACCAGCGAAGCGGTTCAACTTGGCATGTTGACCACGCAACCTAGCCTCATACTCTTTCCCTGAGATCACACGCTCATCACCCTCCTTTCTCAACTTCCTCAACCTTGCCACCTTCGAAATGTCCACCTCAGTCACCTCCTCCTCATCCACCCATGCAGGCTTCCTCTCCCTGCCAACCATGTCAACCCCCTCGTCTTCACTGGACAAGCCCTCGTCATAGACGGGCAAATCATCCTCACCATCACCACCAGACCTATCCATGAAGAATGAAGGCACACCCTTGTCAGGATCCACAGCCTCAACCTCAGTGCCAAACTGAGGCGGCGCATAGAGGGCACCAAACAGGGAGCTCTCTAGCAGCTTCATCTCCTCCCTCTCCTTGTTCTCCTTCTCCTCAAGCGCCTCCAGCGCCTTGGCCTTCTTCCGCTTCTTCTCCTTTTTGCGCTTCTCCGACTTGGTTTCATTCCCATCCTCAGCTCCGGCAGCAACAGGAGAGCCTAATCCCTCGTCACTATCATCATCAGCTTCAATTGTCTCCAGTCGGCGCTTCTGAATGGGATTCTGCGATATCAAACTCATCTTGCCCGAAGGAAATGGCCTGCTAAAACACTCATCAAATTAGACCAAAAAAAATAGCAATCCCAACAAATTAGACAAATATATCAAACTAGACTACTAAAACACTCATCAAATTAGAAAAAAGAAAAAGAGAAAGCAATCCCAACAAACTAGACGAAACAATCCCGTAGACATAAAGGGCCTTATTTCTACTGCCGCAAGCTAAGATACTGAACGCTGAAGCTACTACGCATCGGCGAGAGACGGCAATGCGTGGCAAGCTGCGAGCTCCAGGCGGCAGCGCGGCGCGAGTTCATCGGCAACTGCTGCTTCGTGCAATACGTTCGCAACCAAAGTCTAGCCAAAGCACGGGAGGGCGCATCGACGATCCTAGTAGCTCGCGAATCGAACAACGAGTCCTGAAATTAACAGGAAGGCGCACCGGAGGACACGTACCACGGCGGAGCTCCGGTGGGGCGGTAGACGGCGGCGGCCGCGCGGCGAGGCGCCGAGTGGGGGAGGCGCGCGGGATAAGGGGAACACGGGCGAAGGCGGCGGCTCTAACTAGGGTTTTAGAGCTCGCCTCTTCCGCTCTCTCTCTCTCTCTCATGGGCCGGACCTCGTGGAGGTTAGCGGGCCCACACAGCCCACCACAAAACCAACAAGCTTCTCATGGGCCTGGAGGCGGCCCATGGCGGGACGCACGAGGGAAGGACTCCACCACCGCTGGGTGGGGGGCCCACAGCGCAGTGACACGCGGTGGCCGCGTGGGGCCCACCAAAAACCCTTCCACCTTCCTCGCTATAAACCCCTCTCTCTTTCTCTCTCGCCGCCTCCTCTCTCCGTCTCGCTTCGGTTCCTTCCTCGAGTCGAAACCTCGCGAAGCCGCCGCCGCCGCCGCCGACTCTCGCTAGGGCTAGGGTTTTCCTCCCGCCGCCGGGAGCCCCTCCCCCTGCAACCGCGCAAGGTTCGACTCCTGTTCCTCCGCCCCCCCCTCTCTCTCTCTTGCAATCTCTGTTTTGTTTTGTTTCGTGCACGATGATCGCGGCTGGTAGGGCATGATTCGTGCGCGTGCGTCCCCCCCCTCGTGTTAATTAGGGGGTTCTTTTGGGTGATGTGTAATTAGGGTTTCGTTTGGTTGATGTGGTGTAGTGATAGGGGTTTTATGTGTGGGGAAGAGGTATCCTTGGGGGAGATTTAGGTTGGGGACGAGTTGGTTCTAAGATTTTGCGTTTTTGGTCGGGCGATGGTATGAGTGGGATGTCCCTTTTAGTAGGATTTATAATGTTATGCCTTGAAAAAAAACCTTTTTGTTGTATTGAATTCCTGTTTATTGTAGGTTTACCGTATATTCAGTGTTTCTAGGTACCGTGGTTTGTGTTAAATAAGTTTTTCCTTAATGTGTTTAATAAGTTTTCAAGTTGTTTTGGTTATTGGTATTGTCAAAATAATCCCAGGTTCTGATTGTAGTGAAAATTTGCTGGTTTGTTTGTTTGTCAAAGCGTAAGCCTTTATGATTCGAAGTGGAAAGTCAAATAATTTGCATGGATTGTTGTTTTTTACTTTGGTTTTCCTTTGCTGTAACAGTAGTTATCTGCTGCGTATATCATGTTGTTACCATCGGGTTTGGCTCCTGAGCTGTGGAGCTCATACCCAGGCATTCGCTGATCTGCCAATTAATTCACCTTTTCTGTTTTATTCTGGACCCTTACTAATAGCTTTAAAAACCTCTGTATTTATGATGCTGCTATTACTTATGTATTCGCCTCAAAGCTTTCGGATATTAATCAGTGCTATACCTTCCACAGGGATGGCTATGCAAGTTGGGGAATCAGTTGCTCCTTTAAGTCCACAAATGGTATTATCCCCTTTCTGTCGTTCTACTCCCATATATTTTATATCGATCTACTCCCATGTAGCTGAACTCAACGTGATTTTGGTCTTTCTTTCCAGATTGGAAATGCGTTTGTTCAACAATACTACAATGTTCTCCATAGTTCACCGGGTCAAGTTTGTAAGTTCTATCATGATTCAAGCACCCTTGGTCGACCAGATTCTAATGGAACCATGACATCTGTAACCACATTGACTGTAAGTTTTCTGCAATAGGACATACTCTTTCAATTAGTTATAAATTATGAATACACACTCTTAGGCTGGGCAATTTTCGAATTAGCAGTATGGATGTACATGCATTTACTTGTATCAAATTTGTGGAACTTGATTTTCATTTATGCAGTGGCATTTACCTCTACACATTATTCAGAATGAAAACACATGAGCATCAAATGCGATGATAGATATTCTGTCAGCAGTTATAGTTCTATTTGCTTGTTAAGTTCAGAGAAATGCGCTGGGATGGTAATTATTAATAGATTTTTCTGTGTGCCTTCTTAAGAGAGAATTTTGACTGCAAATCAGCATGCAGTATCCGTAGACCGTAGTACCGTGGTAGTTGCATAGTTGCAGCATGCATGTTGCTGTATGTCAATTATTAGAAGGATGTGCATGGCCTTTAAGGTCGTCTTACTATGGAACATTCATGTATGATTCATCAAACATGTAACGTCGTTTGATAGGATCGTAGGATAATGTGACATCTACATTCAGTAGAGTATTCTAACTTAATTTCATATTTATGTAATCTGTAATAAGTATTTAACACGGACATATTACTTTGTTCCTACAATTCACTTGTTAGATACTGCCTCGTTCACTTTTATAGGCATTTTGGTTCCAAAAGATCATTTATTTTTTATGATTTTCACCAAGAATTAGTTAACTTAGCAGTACATTTGGTGTATTTTCATACTTCAAAGTGCATACACGTGATATTGGTTTTATAGCTATCAAGAATATATTTCATGAGAAACTAAGGGTCGATATTTCTTGTAGTCTTTTTGAAGTCAAATACACCTTATATAATTAAATTGATGGAGTGTAATTTATTTGTTTGCGTTGCTTGTCCAGGCTATCAACGATGAATTTCTCTCTACGGACTTCAGTAGCTGTTTGATTAAGTTAGAGAATGTGGATGCACAGTTATCCCTCAATGGTGGTGTGCACATTTTGGTAACTGGATCTATTGGACACAATGGCACTATGAGGCATAGATTTAGCCAGTCATTCTTCCTTGCTCCACAAGAAAGCGGAGGCTATTTTGTTCTGAATGATATGCTAAGATATGATTCTCTGCAAGAAACACTGTTGACTGAGACAAATGATTCTCCACAAGAAAGACTGTTGACTGAGATAAATGATTCTCTGCCTAACCATGTTGATGATAACACTCACAGTGTCACATTTACATCTGAGCCAGGTTATTGTATTTCATTACTTCACCTTTGGCTGACCATATTCCCTTCAATATGTTTGCTAAAATTACAATGTTTTACCAGAGACTTCAGGCAATGTCAATGAGACTGCAGACTTGGAGCTTCCATCTGCAGAGAATGTCAATGACAATGTTGAGAATCTGCCTGCCAATGACAGTTCTCCCGAAGAAAATGTTCTTGTTGAGGCATGCACGGAAGTGGTTAGTTCGTGTGCAGAGAACATTCCTGCAGCTGCACCTGCACCTGCTCCTCGTGCCTCGACTCAGAAGGATGTTACTAAACAGTCATATGCATCAGTTGTGAGTTTTCTTTTTCCCTGCACTTCATCCGTATACTCAATTCTGCCTGAATTATGAATACACAAGAATAATGCCCTTTTTGTTTCAATGCTTACTGTTCCTTCTGTGGTTTGCACTACAGGTTAAGGTTACAAAGGAGGGCACACCAACTCCACCTGTTGCAAAGCCCAAGCCCAAACCCAAACCAAAGCCAACTGCAAAAGTGACTGACAATGTGGAGAAAGCTGTGTCCTCACCTGTGAAACCTACTAATGCAGCTGATACCACATCTCCAAATGACAAAAATGTTCTTGTTGGTCAGTTTATCCTTTGTTTCATGTTTTATTTAAGAAGAAAAAAGCATGCATGTTGTTATTTATACTGAAGTGAACTATACCAAAACGTTGTTTTTGTAGAGCAAGGGTATTCTGTTTATGTAAAGCACTTACCTTATGAATGTACCACGAAAGATGTTGAGGAAAAGTTCAGGAAATTTGGTGCTATCAGGCCTGGTGGTATTCAAGTTCGACACCGTCAGGTTAGTGAAAGCTTGTATGTAGGTTTGGTTGCTCTAATCATTTGTTTTGACATTTCCACCATGTTTCTGCAGCCCGATGGATTCTGCTTTGGCTTTGTTGAATTTGAGTCTCGGCAATCCATGCTAGCAGCAATTGAGGTTTGTTTCTCGGAGTGTTGACCTCAGTTTGTAGTATGCTCATAAGTTACCTCGCTAATTTGGGCTTCACTATGCTAGAATTCTATCTGCAGTTATGACGGGCTGGGTTTTATTATAATTTCATTTAGCTGAAGTGCATTGTTTGATGTGGTTTCAAGAGGGAGCAAATTTATATCTCCCCCTACTTGTATAGCATATGGTCTAAACAAGTGAATATCTGTTATTGTAGGCCTCTCCAGTTTCTATTGGCTCAAAAGCATCCATTGTTGAGGAGAAACGAACTACAACTCGAGGTGAGCAAGCTTTCTGATCTTCCTTAGCAAAGACACCAATGGCATGTTCTGTTGTCATAGGTCTAGGACAGGTTCACAATCTGCGTGTTAATAGGCTTTGAGGTTGCTTATGACCTTCTCCAACCACGCACACGCACACATTGAGAATCTTATATTCTTATATATGTGAATGGTACAGGCTCAATCAATTTGCAATTTAGTATGGTGATGTGGTATTTCTGCTTCCCTGCGCATTTCATTTAGAAATCTCACGAGTGGCCTTTTTGAATCTAAGTGCAAAGATCAGCATCTTTTGCTGCTGGTCATTGGTTTATATATTTCACATCACTTGCATAAACTGATGTGCCATTTCCCCTTATTTCTTCTCACTTTCAGTTGTTAATGGTGTCACCCATATTGAAAACAATGGCAATGCTCGGGGTGGTCGGTTCCAGCAAGACAACAGAGGTGGTGGATACCGTGGGGACAACTTCAGGGGACGAGAAGCAGGTTTCGTGAACAATGGTAACTACCGTGATGGTGATAACATGAGGAACGGATTCAGAAATCAGAACGAGTACTCAGGGCGTGGTCGTGGGCCTCAGGGGAATGGTTACCATCAGAATGGTAACGGTGGTGGTTACCATCAGAATGGAAATGGATACCATCAGAACGGTGATGGATACCATCAGAATGGGAACAGATACAATCAGAACGGGAACAGATACCATCAGAACGGAGATGAGTACTATCAGAACGGCAATGGCAATGGACATCGGCAGAATGGGTCTGGATACTATCATCAGAATGGGAATGGCTATCGTCAGGACCGCATCTTCCACAATGGGAATGGAAATGGGCGGCCTGCTCGCTTCAATGGACCCAGGCAAACACCGGTTCAAGCGTAGGCGTTTCTTGAATATCCAAAAAATCCTTTTGTCAATCCTAGGATCGCCTTATTTATCTGTGTTCTTTTGCACCCCATTCGGCTGCGACAAAGTTCAGTCCCAGCCCTTCGTTTTGCCTCGATGCTTTTGCTGACTAGTTGGCATGTTCTGGATGTACTTGGTGAGACCAGGAAGTGTAATTTTGGAAAGGTTGGGAGCTTACTGCAAGGTTCGTGACTTCATGTCGAGACATGCTATCTAATATATGCATTAGTATTTATGGCACGCAGATGGATGAAGGATCTGTTGTGTGCTTTTCCTTATGAGAAAGCTTGGTGTTCTAGTTGTTTCACCTGAACTAGCATTTGTACCTCGTTTGCTGGTGCTAGAACTGGCCTAACCTGCACAATTTTAGTCTTAAAATTGTAGCCTTAATCCGCAACAGTAGTTAAGATCAATTAACACAAATGTAACGCGCAAATTACAAAAAATGTAACCAAGCCTTTTTAAGTAAAAAAGGTGTAAGAACAATTACGTGGAAACAGGCTTTATTAAAATCGTTTGTGTGGAAGTGGAACAAAAGTCGTTTACGGTGCAAGTTGCACTCTTTCTGTGAATATCCTAACCATTTTAGACTAAAACCGTTGAAAATTTGCAAGCCAAATTTGAATATCGGCTGTTGATTTTGAACAGGTTGAGAATGAGAAACCGAACGGTTTCAGTAGCAAAAGAACAGACCAAAAATCCCATTAAAAGAAAACAAACCGAAAATTTGTTGAACTATATTGTTCATTCAGGTGTAGCTCAACCCTCAGCTTTCTCAATTCTCTTGTGTATCTACAGAATCGCGCCAAATTTAATTCTTAAGAAATTCCATGAGAAGTAAATGTAAGTTCATCTCAAAAGAACAAAAAAAGTTCAATTTATTTGTTTATTGTCTCGCGCTTGTACATGTCTCTAATAAAATATTGGTAGTATTAGGTTGTGTCAACAAAATTTAGTAGAACAGATTTTCTACTAGCTAGTACGTTCTTCATACCAGAAAAACCAACTTCACCAAGTCTAGATTAAAACCTAAAAGTTGATCTCTTTTTCTTTTGGACCGATGGAGATACCTAGTGTGGTTAAAATTTGGCTTCATTTCAAATACCAAGAAATTACTATTGAAACAATCAAAATATTGGCAGAGCATAAATTGGTACCAATCACGCCCTGAATCTATCAAGAAATACAGTACTTGTCTTGAATATTCTGTCAATAAAGGATTAATTATGTTGACAGAATTGGGAAATCATCTCTTCCTAAGTTCCTATGTAGGAAAAGATGAGCTTAAACTGAGGTTCGAGCAAGGCCAGGCTTGATCGTCTTCCCCCACGCCGGCAGACGGCGGCTTCGGCCTGGCTGTGCCTACCAATCACAACGCCACCGGCGCCCGGTCGCCGGAGACGCCGGCTCCGCCGTGTCGCTGGAAAATTCTCCGGTCATCTCATGCTTCGACGCAGAGAGGAGACGGCAAGACATCGTCTACGGGAGGGAGGCCGGAGGAGAAGAAGGCCCATATGTTATCACATGAGATCACTGGATCGAATTTGGTCTGGGCCGAAGGAAGGCCCAACTTAGAAGCCGCGGCACGGAAAGAAAAAGGGATTGGGCTCGTATTTGGTGATGCAACGCAAGGAATGCATTTGATCACCAAGCCACTCTCCCACGTTGGCACGTTGCTAGCTCTGTAAAAAAAAGAAGGTTATTTCTAGCTATAAATTTGAACGTGTAGTAAATATGAATGTAACTTTATCTTGTTTACTTGCAATCAAAGATTACTAATCACATCAAACGCAGTAAACTCGAGGTGTCATACTGTCATTTAGTAAACATGAAAAGGAATCCACCACTACCAGCAGAAGCTGTTACATTGTTTTTCATCTTTGCAAATATCTGTCTTTAGTTGGTGTCTAATTAATTATCTTGTTTTTAATCAAATTATGATTTTGTAATTCACGGTTTTTAAACCAACTATCATTATCATTGTAATAATTGGTTGTAACTTTGAATGAATTGTATTATAAAAAAATAATCTCATGCATGCTGCTTGTAGAATGCTTCCGTACCATTTAGCGAGGCCAGAAGAGCTAGGTTACTACATAGAATATCATATAATCCTTAAAAAAAATGTTTTGTTAAAAGACCTTGTTAGAGTTTTCCAAACCCTTAACACTATATACCCCAACGGTAAGCCTTACAAGGTAAACCAGACCTTGTGCCGGCACTTAACCCAACAAGGATTCTCATCGGATGGCTGTTTGGGCTAAAGCTTTTCGGCCAAAGTCCATTGTATCGTTGAGTTAGGCTAAGTACTTTTAATCAAATATAGGTGAAAGATCCTTCGTCAAGCCATTTAAGCAAAATAAGCCAACCAATAAAATCGCTTTGGCTGAATTTCTTTTTTTAAAAAAACAACTTTGACTAATCAGCTCAAACAAGTTGCTTACCGATGAGGCCAAGTTCTCCAATGATGAGCCCAATCACCTTCAGCTGCCATCCATGGCACAACACGTTGCTACCAGAGTGGTAACATCACAGAAAGAAGAAAAGAAGAGAAAAAAAAATCCTGTGCCGGTTCGATCGGCTCCCCTGGGGCGACACATGTTCCCGAATTCCGTGGCTAACGTTACGTTCCAATTCCATCATGCCCTGCCCCGATAACTATCTATCTATCCATATCCATCATCTTCTGCAACTAGTCATCTACCCGGATTCTCTCTGCCGGCCACGCGTGCAGTGCAGGCACTTGCTTTGCTTGTGCTTTCCATCCATCTACCGGTCCATGTCGCCGATGTGAACTACTGCCTCCGTCCATGAATGATAAAGATTTTATATTAGAGCTCAGGGCATGTTTGGATTGATGCCCTACCAAAATTTTGATAGTGTCAAATCTTGGACAAGTCTTGGTACTATCAAAATTTTGGTAGGGTAGAGTTAAAAATGTTTATTTGGATTGAAGCCAAAATTTACCCATAAGAGACAGGTTTATAGGCAAAGCCAAATTTATGGCATTGGTAGAGTTTTAGTAGAGATGTTTGGTTTGCTACCCTACCAAAATTTATGGTAGCAATCCAAATTGGCTCTCTACTCCCTCCTTTCAAAAAAAAAAGACAAACACTGGGTTTCCGTGTCCAACGTTTGACTGACTATCTTATATGAATTTTTTTATAATTAGTATTTTCATTGTTGTTAGATGATAAAATATGATTAATACTTTATACATGACTTATCTTTTTAATTTTTTTCATAATTTTTTCAAATAAGACGGACGGTCAAACGTTGGACATGGAAACTCAGGGTTTGTCTTTTTTTTTGGACGGAGGAAGTATGGTGTATTAATTCTTCAAATTATTAGCTGTGTTCAAAATTTAATTTCAGAGTGATTTTGATATATTTTTATTGTCGTTTATCTTGAAGTATTGACTTTTAATAACTTTAAGTCGCTAAGAACCATATATAAATGTTTTGTAAAAAAATATTTCTTTCTCTCATAAAAGTTATGTCTTATAATCAGCTCTAGGTGAAACGATGGGACTGTTGGACAAACATAATGCAATATTACTGTGCTGCTCCGTATCATGATTCTCACAAGTTCAACAGCCCTATCGATTTGCTTGTGCTTATGCTCATAACCTAAAACTTGAATTTTAAAATTTAATTTTGGAATTGATTTTGTGATTTTTTTTCATCATAGTTTATTTTGTAGCATTTGCTTTTGAATTGCTAAGAACACGTATATAAAAATTTTACCCATAAGTCATTTTTAGGTTACCAATAAATCGTACATATATGCATAAGCAAATCGATGGGATGTATTTGTGGCGCATCAACATACACCCATCCATTCTACCCTCTACCAGGGACACTGATCTAGTTGATCATGCGCCTGCCAACCTTCAAAATTGGTTTTATTAAGAAAGGAACCCTTCAAATTTTGGTGCTTGCAAAAGCGTAGTACGCCGATGACATTTCAGGACAGAGCTCATGTCTGTTGTTTCCTCTTTTTCTTTTCTTTTTAAGTACATCCCTTTCTTACTTTCCCATATAAACCTTTATGTTGTACTGCAGAGAATCCGAGGAAAGAATTGCAGAGGATGCCAAACTCCAAAACTTCTAAAACAACATTGGATCCAAACAAGTCTGATTGAAATTATTGCTGAAAGCAAACTGTTTTCTGATGTTCTAAACAGTAAGCATTTGGCATTTTTGAATTTTACAATTTAAATTTTGTAATTAAATAAGGATTTTTCTCCGTGCTTTCATTACTTAGCTTCAACTTTTTGAATGTAGAGTAAAAAAAAATCCTAAATTATTTATTCCCACATGTCTTTGCCTTATAAATTAGGGGTGGAAAAAATTGAACATTGTGGCTCGATCGGTTTGAACTAATAGTCATAAATAAGTTGAATCAAGTTAATTTTTGAGTAAAGTCCATCACCGGTCCCTAAACTTGTACCGTTGTGTCATTCCGGTCCCTAAACTCGCAAATCGACCGTTCAGGTCCTCAAACTTGTTTGACTGTGTCATCCCGGTCCCTAAACTTGCAGATCACTCATTTAGGTCCTCCAACTTATTCAGTTGTATCACCCCGGTCACTAAACAGGACGGTCTAAAAACTTTATATCAAAAAGTAATTCATAACTTTTTCATGTGAACTCTAATGAAGACAAACTTTATATCAAAATGGTAGCCCTCGACGCGACCTACAACTTTGTAGTTGATAAGTTTTTGAATTAAAACTGTTTAGGGTCCCAAAATATTGTTGCATGTTTATAGATTTTGAAATTTTAATTTTAAAATTACATTTTGGGATAAAAAATGACTTAAAATAAAAAAAAATCAACTACAAAGTTGTAGATCGCGTCGAGGGCTACGAGTTTGATATAAAGTTTGTCTTCATTAGAGTTCACATGAAAAAGTTATGAATTATTTTTAAATATAAAGTCTTTAGACCATCCTATTTGATCCAGATGATATTCAAATCTAAGTTTAGAGACCGGGGTGACACAACTGAACAAGTTGGAGGATCTAAACGAGTGATCTGCAAGTTTAGGGACCGGGATGACACAATTGAACAAGTTTGAGGACCTGAACGGTCGATTTGCTAGTTTAGGGACCGCGATGACACAGCGGTATAAGTTTAGGGACCGGTGATGGACTTTACTCTTAATTTTACTAGCTCGTCAGCTAAACAAGCCAGCTCACAAGATACTCGTTTAGCTTCCTCCTGCAAAAGATGACAATATCTTCATATAATTAGTACCTATTGACTAGTGCTTAGCCTTTAATTATCTAAAACTATTTATATCTAACGAGTATTTTATTAGTTAATATTTCTTATTATGTTAATACACCATACAACAGTTAATTAGAAATTATAAAGATAATATAAAGAAGATAGAACTCGTTAACGAGCCAGCTCACGAGGTGAGTTGAGCTAAGCTTTTTACCTCGTACTCCAATAGTTAATGAGCCGAGCTAAGCTATGTTTAGTACCAAAAAAAGTTAGAAGTTTGGAGAAAGTTAAAAGTTTTAAAAAAAAAGTTAGAAGTTTATGTGTGTAAGAAAATTTTAGATGTGATGTGATGTGATGGAAAGTTAAAAGTTGAAGGTAAACTAAATACGGCCTAAGATATAGCGAGCTGAAATGAGCCGAGTGTTTCAAAATTGCATCTTGTCATGGTTCCTCTGATGTATTGATCATATCATATCTTTCATTTGGGATCCTACGATGCTATATATATTCAACCCGTAGACTCAGAAAATTAACTAGTGCACAGTAGTACCCGTTTCCATGTGACACGTTCCTTTAGCAATTAATCTACAAAAAAAATGGTACTCCTACAAACCACAGACACGTCGTTACAACACTACTGGCGCAATAAACAAAACCGCACGCAAATAAAAATAGCCCAAGTTGCAGATAGAATAGTCGCTCCAGGTGCATGCACTGCACGGAAGCCGACCAATCCAACGCCAATTTGGCATTGAATAGTGGTCGATGGATAAGATAAACTAAGAGGGTGCGTTTGATTCACGATCACCCTTTATCACATCACACTTTTTAACGCTTTATTAGTTTACTCCCTACATTCTAAAATATAAGGGATCCTGGTTGGATGGAATATTTCCTATAATTAAAATATGAACAGATTCGTAGTTCTACCAGGGACAGAGAAAAAATATATTTGGTTCATTATCACAAGTATATATATATAACTTGTCACACTTCGTATGTCATAAAATCAGTTTTCTTTACCAGCTTTAATTACCACATTATTTCGTAGCTAGCAATTTATTCACCATACTTTTATAACTATCGTAACTTATCTAGTATTAGTTGTGATAAAGTATGACGAACAACCAAACACGCCCCTAGTATCTCGCTTGCAATGCATCTAGCGGTGCAGCTTGAGCTATGTAGGCAGCTATATATAGTGATATACGGATCTTGGGCATGATATGGTGGTGTGATTGAGAGGGAGATTGCAATGAAAAGTGCTGTGTTTTTGTGGAGATTTTATTGCGCAACTTGGCCAATTTGGCAGGACGTACCGATCGGCCGACCGGCCTTGTGCTGGGTGGTCAAGGAATGTGCGCCGTCGACCTCTCCATGCTTTTTACAAGTCTCTGTTATTGCTGCCGTTGTTGCTTCGCGCGTCCATCGATCTCTCGCGTGTGCATGTATCTTCTCAAGGCCATGGAACCATTCTAGCTTGTAGTATTCATCAGTAGATGAAAAAGGCATATTTTCCGAAGAGTAGAGCGAATAATCTGCTCTCTCCGTTCTAAAATATAACAACTTTTAACTCTTAGAATTTATCTTAAAATGTAACAACTTCTCCAACAATATTTTCTTCCCAACCAATCACAACACTCCATTCATTTTTCCTACCTGCCTCCACTACTCATTCAATCACAAACCTCCACCACTCACTTCTACTTACTTTCTTAATAACCATGTCCAATTCTAAAACTTTTTATATTCTGAGATGGAATGAGTATTTAATAACCTACAGGCCTCATCTTTTCGCTTATGCTTACGCTTATCAGCTAAAATTTGAAATTCAACCTTAAATTTAGAGTTGATTTTAAGGTTTTTTTTTATCGAAGTTTATTTTTCAGCTTTTACTTTTAGATCGATAAGAACACGTATATAAAAGTTTTATTCATAAATTATTTTTCGTTTACAAATATACCATTTCGCTTATTCCGTGAAACGATGGCTCCGTATAAATCAGCTTGAAAATAACCGGAGTCCTAGAAAGGGAGAATTGTTCTTTTAAAAAATCAAGAGAAAATTTCATAAAACTGCATATATTTTGCACATTCTATCACAAAACTACAGATTTAAGAACTTATTTCACAAAAACTACAGATTTAGTGTCTACGTTTATCACAAAACTACAATTACTTTGCACAATACATCACAAAACTACAGATTTAAGAACTTGTTTCACAAAACTACAGATTTAATATCTTCATTTATCACAAAACTACAAGTTTAGTAGTTTTAAAACATGTAGTTTTGTGATAATGAAGACACTAAACATGTAGTTTTGGGATAAAAGAAGACACCAAATGTGTAGTTATGGGATAAACGAATACATTAAATTTATAGTTTTATGAAACAAGTTCTTAAATATGTAGTTTTGTAATAGATTATACAAAGTACCTGTAGTTTTGTGATAAAAGTAGACACTAAATATGTAGTTTTGTGATAAATTGTGCAAAATACATGTAGTTTTGTGAAATTTACTAAAAATCAATCACGGCCCGCTAAAAAAAATCAATCACGGATAATGTGATATGGACTGAGACTGACAAACGGACAAGCGTGGCATATTTTTTAACATTATTTTTATCTTATGTTAAAAAAAAATATCTTATGTTAAAATTATTGCTTTATTTTTATAATTTATTTAAACTTAAAAATTAAAAATATCAAAGTGACATATTATTATTATAATATAAAACGAAGAAGAGTGTAGTTCATCGTATCAATCCATCAGGCCCAACAGATCGGCGCAAGATTGCCTCGTGCGACGCATGCATGAGTGAGTTCGTTTCACATGCCAAAGCCTAGGCTATGTCTACACGTTTCTGTACAGTACGTGTACGTGTGCGAGTACGTAGCTACTCCAGCTAGCACTATCTAGTGCACACGCACGCAAACAACGTGCAAATGTGAGCTTCTGTTATAGCGACACACGTCCATGCATTACAACAGCTAAACATGTATTAAAATATAAACATTTTTAGCTAAAAAATACTATATTTTAGAACGGAGTTAGTATTACGCACGTACAGTACACGCAGGGCTGAATGAATGAACTTCTTAAATAATTTTTCAAAAAACAAAGAAAATTAGCAAATTTCCTTTGTGTTTTTTCTGTCACTTGTGGTCTTGTGGTCTTGTGGGACTCAAACCAAAACCGCCCCACACTTGGCTCTGCCCGTGCGTACACCGGCCAGCCAGCCAAGTCCATTGGGCAGTAGTTGCATGCATACTCCCTCTGTTTTCATAGGTCAACTTTTGTGTACCAATCTAAGCTTATATTACGTCTGTATTCGTATATAAAAGTTGATTTACGAATATAAAAGTTGATTTATTTTAAGAACCGAGGAATTATATTTAAATTGTATATAGTATTTGTATGTATACTTAGAATACCATGTCAGGCAGCCTAGCCCAAAAACTTCCAAAATATATATGTGTTTAAATTCATTAATTTCTATATGAATGTAGGTAATGCTAGAAAGTCTTATAATATAAAACGGAGGGAGTACTAATTTTTAATTGAGTAAATTTCATAAAACTACAGATATTATGACCAAACTATCACAAAACTACAGATTTAAAGAGTTGTATCATAAAACTACATATTTAGCACCAAATTTATTACAAAACTATATATTTAAGATGAAGTGTTACAAAACCACACGTTTAGTAACTAAATTATCATAAAACTACGGGTTTAGAACCAATTTAATCACAAAGTAATAATGTTTATAGCTCCACCATAACAATGGTGCTAGGGATTTAAACTCCAGAAGTTGTAGTTTTGTGATAAGTTCAATATTAAATATGTATTTTTGTGATACTTAACATAAAATATGCAGTTTTGTGATAAATTTGGTGCTAAATGTATAGTTTTATGATACAACTCCTTAAATCTGTAGTTTTGTGATAATTTGGTCAAAATACCTGTAGTTTTATGAAATTTACTCTTTTTAATCCGTTCAACCTCGATAATTTAAGGGGTAATTAGGAATTTTTTTTCTAATTGTAAACCATGTATTATTCTAAGAGCCAGAGACACGAGCCATTTGCCTTAAACCCCATGACAAGTAGATAGAGACCTTTTGTTCCTGCGGGTGCATGATGCATGCATTGCGTACATGTCTGAATTGGATCAAGTATCAACCACTTTTGCACCTGCAAATCAGAGCCCACAGATAGGCCAACGTTACGTACTGCACTGTACTGCACTGCAGTGGATGCTTTTTTTCTAAAAAGAAAAAAAGAAAAAAGTGTAGATGGATCATGCCAATTCAGTCAAGTCCTATGGGCTGCAGCTGCATCCGTCCTGCAAGTTGGGGATTAAACAACAATTATCTCCAACGAGCTAGATGCAACAACGATCATGCATCCATGTATTGTAGCAGCAACTTGCCATTTTATTATAGGAAAAGAAATGGGGGAAAGAAAGAGCAAGTTGTCCAACATTTGTGGCCAATGGCGTGTCGGATCCAAGTCTTTTCTGATAGTAAAAAGTAGTAGCCGAGATGCTGGTGTTTATATGCATCATTGTGATTGCCATGGCATGATAAAACTAATGGGTGATCACAGATCAGATCATGATGCATCATTGTTGTTGCTGTGTGTGTGGTTGTGGTTGTGTTCTAAATCAGATAAAACCTCGTTGCTGTCATCATGTGTTCTCTCATAGTAATACGTACACTGAAGGGCGATTATATACTACTGGTTTGCGTGTTTGATAAATTTTAAACTAACAAGGACGCTACCACTTAGTATATATTCTTAGTGTTTTTTTAATTAGCTCAAACTTGATTGAATTTCTTGGAGTTTTTTTTCCCTAAAACATGCACTCATATATATGCATACATACCACTCTTATACATAGGGATGAAAACGGTCGAAAACGATCGGAAAACAGCCTCAACCATTTCCGTAACCATATTTTTCTTGGAAACGAAATCGAAAACGGTAAAGTCGGAAATGAAAACGATATCGGAAATATCGGAAAACCGGAAATAGAACAATACGGACGAAAACATGTCGGTACAGATCGGAAACCAGTAGCAAATACGGAAACATTAAACTATAAAAGCATATATTTAACTTTACATAAGTATGTTATATGTATATATAAATTCAAGCTTATACTATATAAATTATAAATTAACTCTATTTTAGTCATGCACAAAAGTTACAGATTTAATTGAAGAGTCAATCAATCTATAAGCTATGGGTCAAGTAGAGACATGCCCTGTAAAATATCGACATATTTAGAATACGGAAATTACCATATTATAAGAAACGGTAATTTCCACAAGAATATGGTAAATACGGAAACGATCGGTATAACAGCAAAACCATTTCCGTTTTCATTTCCATATTTTTATACCATTTCCATATGGCTCGGCCGGTAGAAAGTCGAAAATGAACGCCGGTCGGCCGGGAATTATCGTTACCGTTTTCACCCCTACTTATACATACACACTCACACCCTATATTTGCTTGGAACACCTCATTATCGACTGGTACGTATGCTGCCTACCACTGAAAAAATAATCAGCGGTAAATGAATCCAATTGGATATTTTTTTCACCGAAAGGAACCTATTCAACAAAACTACGCTTAGTTCGCAATTCCTCGATTTAATTTTTCCATTTGATCACTTCAATTGGTTGCTTATCAATCATTACCACACCCTCATTTTTTTAACTCTAATTGAAGACCCATTAATTTAGAGGATCAAAATATGCTATTTTTGGGCTTGTTCGCTTGAGCTATATTATAGCCGATTGTGCCTGGCTACCGTATACTACAAACAATACTCCCTTCTTTTTAATAAATGACGCCGTTGCCTTTTAAATACATATGTGATCATACTTTGATAAAACAACTCACAACTAAATAACATAATCTTTTTAATAAAATAAATGGTCAACACATGTGATAAAAAGTCAACAACGTTATCTATTAAAAAATAAAGCTGGTACAAATTTGCTGCACACTTGTTTTAGCTGTTGTGGCTATACAACAGGCAGCTCTACAAAAAACCCCCTTTGTGTTCAACCCAAATTAAACACCGTGCGCTAAAATTGCTTCCGAAACTCATCTTACAAGTTAAGACATATGTACACTAATGGAAAAGAAACTTTGCACTAGCTAACCATGACCTAAGTAAAGTAGATTAGCGCTAATGATAAGAGCATGGTTAATAAGAGAGCCAGCAGTGGGCGGTACACTAATACCATGTCATCTAAAGCCTTCACTTAGAGTTCACTTATATAATAGATTGGTTGTATGCTTGGCTATAAGTCTGCTACAATCAACAATTAGGTATTTAATGCCTGCATGTACACATGATGTGGTGTGGCTATAACTTTGTGGCTATTTCATCAAACAAGATACTATATGCTCAGCCATACAATTACAACAGGAAAACATATCAAGATCTGTGAAACAACATTCATAGTGATATCAGTCACACTTAGAAAACATATAATTGATTAATTATGAGTTCCATGCATATCACAAATCAACTTCAAGCAACATTGGTCATTTTAATATCCAGATGATACTGTTTTCAAGCAACATTGCCAGCATAATCCAATGGCACATAACATATAGCATCATGATACAACCACTTAAACATTACATGAGTCTTTCTAAAAAGCATTAATCAAAATACTGGCAAATAAGTCTTCGGCAATCGCCACATTGGTGTCATCGCCAACATTGATTGACTGCGATGAACTACCATTGATCACAACTTGTGCACCACTTGGTGTGTTTTTCTTCAATAAATTAAGAAACCCACCGAGTGGGTGAGAATCCACTCCCCTGCTCAATATATATATATACAAAAAATCAGAATTTGCATACATCTACTAGTGCCATATTTAGGAACTGCCATATATACATCTACAAGTGCCATATTCATGAAGTGTTTTATCTCAAACATATATACAATGAGGTAGCAAAGCTAGTGAAAAATTAACATAGCACCTCAGGCCAACAAGTCAGTGGTGGCTTGCTAAGATAATCATGGAGTATATAGTGAAAATTCAGTCATGTATCTCAACATACTAAGATAATCATGGAGTATACAGTGAAAATTCAATCATGTATCTCAAACATACATACATCTACAAGTGTCATATTCAGGAACTGCTATATATCTCTAAACATATATATCGTGGTAGCAGCCCATCAAAAACTTAATATAGCACCTCAGGCAAACCTAGCATCTCTGTACAAAGCAACTTAATAATTGTCATGGTTGATAAATTTAGTGTGATTTACTGATTTGGGAGCTAATCTGATCCATATACCCCTAAATAAATCACACAACATGAACTATTCAGTGAATTGAGTTTGACAGGCATGGAAGTGAAGCCTTGAACAGATCAATAGGACACATCACAGCAAAATCATCCATACACTTCGAGCAAGATTAACCAACATAGAGACAGTAAGGGCTAGATCATACCGTGCTTGTAGATGGGATACTCACCATGCCTGGTTGTTGTAACCCGTCGAGAAGCATGGTGAGGAGGAGGTCACCATGGACTGTTGTGTTAGTGCCGGCGGCGGGACCTCCAGTGATGCCGGTGCAAACGTCCTTTTGGACTGCCACCTCATCTTGATGTGATTTGAGGACGAATTTGGGGTCTAGGGTTTGAGAGGAGGCGATTTGGGGACGAATTTGGTGGCATGGGAGTGGATTTGGGAGGGTTATATGACGGATTGGAGCGGGAGGACTCGATTTTAGCAGGAGAGAGGGGGATTTGGCGCGCGGAGGAAGAGAGGTTGGGGGCGGCGGCATAGATGCACGGGATCTGGGGGAGGAACGAAGCGGCGGCTTAGCGCCTGGAAGCGGGCTATTTTCTCTCGTACGTTGTGCTTTAGCCGAGCGATAGAGGACCGCCCGCTCCGTTCTCCCTCTTCTCTAGAATCTTGATGATGTGGGAAACGTTCCGTCTGCTGACTAGGACTTACTACTATACTTCCTCTAATACGACTGACACTTGCCGTTAGTCTAATCACCAATAGACAAAATGGGAAAAAAAAATGTTGTTTGCAACTTGGGCGCCGTCCAACCGGAGGAGGCCACGGGTGAAACGGACGGAGGAGATGAGAAAGAAGGAGACGAAGGCAGAGAGATTTGAGATTTTAAAAAAATGGAAAGAAAAGCAGATTAGATGAGGAAGGAGCAGTGGTAATAATTGGGGTTTGAATCTGACAGCGTCAAATCGCCGACCCCTGATTATTTTTTTTTAAAATATGTGGCGAACATCGTACAAAATCGATATCCCCAAGAAGTTCCCCAGCCTCGCGGATTTGCTGGATCTCTTGTGCACAGCACTATGAGCGACACATGTATTGGTTCCTTGTCGGCTACATTAATCACTGTTCTTTCTTAAATCATCTTGATATATGTAATGTACTCAAGTCCCTAAATATTTTAGATCCACTATCGCTTGTTTAATCTTGTGTTCTCTTTCTATTAATGAAGTGTACAAAGTTTTTTAATCTCTTGTTTAATATGTCATTGATTAGTTAAAGATACACTTATTTAGGGAAAGCGAGCGTAGTATTTGTTTTTTTTTTTCATTTTAGAAATTATTGGCCCGTATTACTGTTTAGTTGGCTATTGTGAACAGTGATTGCTGTACCTTAATTAATTGTTGGCCGCGTAGCTTTATGCATACTCCTCCAATGACTCATAGTGACAGATCAGGAAAAAAAAGTTCAACAGATAGATATGGCGATGTACTACTCCGGTTATAGGTGTAATGGTATGGCCGTCATTACCATGGTACTTCATCTATCCCATAAAAAACACATCTAAAAACAAAATGTGACATATTCTAATACTATAAATTTATACATATGTATATCCAAATTTATAGTATTACGATATATCACATCCGGTACTAGATTTATGGAACGGAGGGGGTATGTAGTACTCCATTTAGCGAATGCTCTCTCCGTTTCAGGTTATAAGATTTTTGACTTTGGTCAAATTAAAACTGCTTCAAGTTTAACTAAATTTATAAAGAGATATAAATTTATTTACATTACTAAATTAGTTTTATTAAATTAATAATTAAATATATTTTTATAATAAATTTATCTTGGGTCGAAAATATTACTTTTTTTCTATAAAATTGGTCAAATTGAAGCAGTTTGATTTTGACCAAAGTGAAAACATCTTATAACCTGAAACGGATGGAGCAATATATATGTCGCTTGTGTTGGTAAATGTCACGATTAACATCTACTAGATGCTCAATCCAAAGTCTATATCATCTACTCCTTCCGTCTTAAAAAAAAAAAAGCTAACCTGGGAGGGGATGTGACCCCTCCTAATACAACGAATCTGGACATAGAGTTGTTTGTTTTTTGTTAGGCATTACTCCTGCAGTTTCTATGTTTATTTTGTCAGTGGATTTGCTTGTTTAATATTTTTTTATCCGTAACTTAATAATTTGACATCCATCGATGATTCATCCATCCATAAAATATTTGTGTTATAATTGTCGGTAAGTGTGTATAGGTCATAGATGCTCAATCTTTTTTTTTACTTTTGCAATTACATCGTTAGACATAAACGCAACATCTTACTAACACCCTCACGAATGCATCTCCTATAACATATGCTCTGAGAATGGCGTGTTTCTAATCTCACTAAAATCCTATTGAAAACCCAACTATATGTACATAATATTCGTAGACACGAGAATTTAAATCCTAATGAGTGAAGTCCTGCATCCATGACTCCATATATCCACCACCACATCACCCCTGTTCATCAACAGTTATACAATCTGCTTGTTTTGTTAGGCATGATTTATGGTGTTTTTGAACCAACGGGTTCATTACCCTTCCCTCCCGAAATGCAAAACGGAACGGTAGATTAACTATAATTAATTAAGTATAAGCTAAAAGATTTTAAAATATGAATTAATATAAATTTTCAATGTAACTTTTCTATACTTTTTTTAAAAATTACAATGTTTAGCAATTCAGTCAGGAAAGGAGAGTATAGAATCCTTAGTGCAGTTGCTCGGTTCAATAATGTTTTCTATGGCTCGAAAACTTGACATGGACCAATGATTATTTCATGTGTTAAACATTTTTTGAAAAGCTGTCAATAAGTTATTATACTTAGGCATGTCGGCTATTCTTGAAAGAATTTTTATGCCACCAAAGCAAATGATACTCATATTTAAGATAGAGTCAACCAACATAAATATATAAAATTGAACATGAACTTTGTAATTCAGCAAACAGGCTATCAAATTTTACTTCATTGACAGAGACATTATTTTCTTCTTGTCTGACATTTTAATTGTTTGTCTGATTACAAACCATAAATATAAAGATAAGAAAATGTTTCATAAATACTAGTTGTATTTCATTTTTAGTGATCATGGGCATATTACCACAAAAAAAAATCATATATCTACTCCTATGCTAGGAGCTATAACTTCAATTTACTTGGATGTTTGGTGCATATCTGATTTCGAAGGTGGAGCTTAGGAGCGGCGAGAATATAGCTCCATCTTTACCATGTATTCACTCTGTCCCAAAATAAACCACATCCTAGAGTTAATCAATTCTTATCTTCTAATCCACCTTTAATGCATAAATCAATAATTTTTATTGCTCACTACCTCTCACCTAGCTACCCACCAACCAATTTGTATTAATGAGGGGCACTTTAGATATTTTTCTCTCTATTATTTGTGCCTAGGAATATGGGAGTTGGGTTTTTATGGGATAGAGATACTCCCTGCGGTTTCATAATTTCTTGACATTTTGGACAATGAAACGGTCTTAAAAATACATCTTTTACCTTGTTTTTTTATTATAATATATACAATAAATAAATGCATGTTTACTTTTATTATAGAACTTTGAAATACAAATCATCAATCTATGGAGTTATTGATAGCCAAAGTTACACAAGTTTGACCTCAATCTTGTCCAAAACGTCAAGAATTATGGTACCGGAGGGAGTAGTAATTAATGTTCATGCATGATAGAACATGTAGTTTAATTATATGTTATCTAGGATCTCAAAAATATCGGATATAGCTATATCTCAGTGTGACAAAAATCTCAAAGTAGAAGCTCCACTAAACGGTATTTACATTGAACACACTTCACATATTCCATCAGGGCATCAGGCAATTACTCCATCCGTCCCACTAACTAAAGCGTGGTCTTCGAAACTAATACTTCATTTTAAATTTATCATAATATAATGCCTGTAGCAATGAAATCATAATCATACGAAAGTAAACTCAAAAGCTAACATATAATGATATTAATTTCATAAAAAAATTAATTTATAACAAAATAATTATTGATCAAACATTTAAAGCTATTGAATCTTAAAATACGTGCTCGTCTCGTACGAATGGAGTGATTATCTGCAGGCAAAACCCCTTCACTCAGGCCCTGTTTAGTTCCCCAAAATTTATTCCTAAAAACATCACATCGAATCTTTATACACATGCATAAAACATTAAATATAGATAAATGAAAAAACTAATTGTACAGTTAGGGGGAGGAAAATCGCGAGACGAATCTTTTGAGTCTAATTAGTCCATGATTAGCTATAAGTGCTACAGTAACCCACATGTGCTAATGACGGGTTAATTAGGCTCAAAGATTCGTCTCGCGGTTTCTAGGTGAGTTATGAAATTAGTTTTTTTATCCGTGTTCGAAAAACCCTTCCGACATCTGATTAAACATTCAATGTAATATCTAAAAATTTTCTTTTCGTGAACTAAATAGTACATCAGACAACCCATACAACCCACGCTCCACAGCCCCACAGACGATCCACGCATCCCCACCGCGGTGGGACCACAGCCCAACGCTATCCACCCTCCACTTGTACGTGGCCCCCACCCCGCGGCCGGACAACGTGGCTCCATCCGGGCCGTCCGCTCTCTCCCTCGCCACCCCCGCCGCCGCCCGACACGTGGATCTCCACGCACCCCCCCCCCCCCCTATAGTACGTCGCCGTCGCCTCCCTCACCCCACCCCCGGGTCGCCGATGACGTCACCACCAGAAACCACCCGCCCCCACGCGCGCGAGCCCCGCACGTCACCCACCCACCCACCGACGCGTGGGACCACCCCTACGCCCGGTCCCACACGTCATCGAGCGGCGAAGGCGACCCCGCGTGGTCAAAGCTGTGGGGGGGAGGAGGACGTGAGCTGTCGCGGGGCCCACGTGGGGGGAGAGAGAGAGAGAGGCGGGACACGTGGCGGGCGATGCGGCGACCTGCGCGGCACACGTAGCCCCCCTCCCGCTTTGGCTGCGCGCTTTTGTGAGATGAGATGCTTCTCCGGAGGGGAGGCGACGTGTCGCTGCGGCGTAGGGCCCCAGTCGAGAGGGGGAGGTGGGGCCCACAGGTGAGGGCAAGTTGCAGCTGTTTGTTGGGTGCCAGTTGCTGGTATAGCTGGCTAGGCTAGGTCCTGCCTGCCTGCCCCTACGGGGTCGCCAAGAGGTGATTAGTTTGCTGTTTTTTTTTTGTTTTTTTGTTTTGGCTGTGGGCGAGCCGAGCCGACGCTGAGCTGGTGTGTGAGGTTTCTTGGTCTGGCTTGGCTTGGTAGAAATGTAGAATGAACGTGGAAATTTATTTCAATTTTTATTACCTGACTTTAAAACAGAGCTAAACAAACATGAAAATAGTCTTATATGGAAAAACAAAAAAGAACAAACACACGACAGACATAGGTCGACCGCTGGGGAATTGGATAAGTTTTGCAATCGTTGAAAGTTCAAACGACGCTAAACCATGGTATGGTATGGAATATACTACAGTATCATACATCAATAAGACTGATGTCCTATCGTTTCTATTTTAGAGGTTATTGTGATTTTGTTTTTCAAAAAGGAACGCTGAAATTATGGTAGTATGCTTCGAATGTGTGAAAGATATAATTTGGTTCTGTTATGACGTGCGCAACGCGAAAAAACTCTATGCCAATATTTCTATTGTTCCATGTATATTTTATAAAGACATAACTGGTATAATTAACAAGTTAATTTCACAATCGAAGAAAGTTGAATGGGTTGATTCAGCTATGCAATGAAACAACACTGTTTTACTTCATTTTTATTGTAATGACGTGCGCAACACGGCAGAATTTTATGTATATAATCAACTAATAGAATATTGATGGATATAATCGTAAAGTATTAAATTAACCAATGCGACTAATATATTATATACAAATACTTATCACATATAAATATATTTATTCGTAACCATGAATCATTGTAGCATAAAAAAAATTGCTAGAACATAAAATATATTTAGTATGAGCAATGAAGCCACCACCCAAGGGAACCGGTTGCACGGAATAATCCAGAACGTGTCAGGCCAAAGGGCCCCCTACGGTCCTTCGACACGTCACGCTTTTTTCTTTGTACCGGTCCCCACAACACCCAAGCCGAGCCGACCCTCCCAACCCCGGCTCGGCTCGGCTCGTCGCGATCCAACACGTGTCCCCTACCCACGACACGTGGCAACCCGCCATGCGCCCTTACTCCTACAGTTCCCCCGTATTCCCATTTTTTTTTCTCCCATTATTTTTTTTTTCTCACGATTTTTTTTTCTCGGGTTAATGGCGGAGCAAAGAGATTAGACTGGACACGAAGGCCTCCCTCTCCTCACCTCCATTCTCTCTGCTTCCTCTTCCTCTCCGCGTAGAGAGATCTGGTTGCTCCATCGAATTCTGCTCGTTCGGTCGTTTTCTTGCGTCCTCGTCGTGTTCGCCATCGATTTCCGTGGGAGATTCAGAGGCGGCGAGGGCGGCGGAGGAGGAGGTTTCTTGCTCGTTTCTTGGGTTGCGCTTCGTGCTGGAGTAATGTCTACTAGTGCTCTGCATTTGGAGCTCGTTGGTTGCGTGTTCTTGGGAGAATTCGAGGCATGGGCGAGGTGGTGTTGAGGGATTTTGGTGGTGTGTTGGAGAGATTGGGAGACGGCGAAGGATTATCATCTGCTTGTTGCTGGTTTGATAGCTGAATTCTTGGTTGTTTTTTTGGTGCCATGGCGGCGTCGAGGGATTTCTTGGGCGGGTTCGGCGGGGAGGTGGGCGGCGCGGCGGTGGCGGGGGAGAAGGGCGGCGGCGAGTCCGACGAGATCGAGCTCAGCTTGGGGCTGTCGCTGGGCGGTTGCTTCGGCGCCGACCTGGCGAGGGAGTTCAAGAAGCCGAGGCTGGTGAGGTCGTCGTCCATCGCGTCAATCTGCTCGCTGCCCGGCGGCGGCGGCGGCGGCGCGGGCGGCGACGACGTGGCCACCGCGGCGCCGGCTCCGGCGCCGCTGATGCGGACCAGCTCGCTCCCCACGGAGACCGAGGAGGAGCGGTGGCGCCGCCGCGAGATGCAGAGCCTGAAGCGGCTCGAGGCCAAGCGCAAGCGCCTCGAGCGCCGCAACTCCATGAACTCCGGCAGGTCCGCCGGCGCCGGCGGCGGCGGCCGGGACGACGGCCAGGACGCGATGTACCCCACCGGGTTCCAGCTCCGGCGATCCGTCGTGTCGCAGGGGAGCACCTCGTCGTGCATGCCAGAGCAAGGTACATGTGATACTGTTACTTTTCATGGTTCCATTTTTTTTTTTGCTAGAAAACTCCATTTGCTACTGAATTAATTAGACTTTAATCTCCACTGCTCTAGCTGGATTTTTTTTTTATTTTTGAGCGAAAGATTGTAGCTGAACTATTCCATTAGCTTTGCTGGTCGATAGCTATTGATGGTTCATTCAGGATTTCAGGTTGGTGTGCATGATGTGTTGTTTGTGCTTGTGCTAAGCACAAAGTTTGGGGCTTTGGGCCCCCTTGGAACCTAAATTTGGTAAAGACAGTTTAGGCCAGAAATTTCACATGAAACAGTTTAGTTTCATTAGGAATTTCACAAGGAAATTTTCAAAGGTCAAACGGGATTGATTGCTATGTTTGGTAGGATTTGCATGGGCAGGGATCGATCTCCTAAATTTTTAGGTAAGGAAAGATTGTGTTTTGGGTTGCAGTTATATACGATGAAATTTGAGCAGACACGAACCTGTCAGGTGCTTTTGCAGTTTTGCCGTTTTCCACTACTGATCAGTATTCTTGTTATGTTGAAGGCCCTTTTACAGTGAAATGGGAAGCATGTTGAGAGATTAGCTGATGAGTGCTTTTGCAATTAGAAACTCAAAAATAGAGAGTTCTTTATGGAGAAAAAAGTTTGGTGCTTTTACACATATTTTTTTTTTTGCTAGAATGTATCTTATGATTGATATCGTTCATGGAATTCGTTGGGCTGTGGTGTTGTTAGTAGATGCTACAGTCCACAGAGATTCCTTTTTGGGATGGCCCTTACTTATAAGCATGGCCATTAGGTAGCATAAAAGAATGATTAATTATCTAGACTAATCATTGTCCAAGCTGGTGTTATGAATTACGATTCAATGCCTTTGACATTGCGCGAGCTCGAGCCATGAAAATTTGCCTGAAAAGAACTGAAATTCATTTCCATTAGCATTTGACGCAAGTGTAGATTATCTCCATTTGAATCTGCAAAAATGTGACGATTTGCCGCTTTCCTTTTGGCGCGCAGGTGTTGGTGTTGGTGCTGAAGCCATGGACACATCATCTTCAGACAATGCTAGTTGTCAAAACAAACCCCTTCCCCCGACGGCGTCGTCGGGCGGCGGCGGAGGAGGGAGGCCGCCGGCGAACGGCAGCATGAAGGAGCAGCCGCCGCTGCGGACGCTCCGGTCGCTGACGATGCGGACGACGAGCACCGGCGACCTGAGGAAGAGCATGATGGAGGACATGCCGATGGTGTCGTCCAGGGTGGATGGCCCCAATGGCCGGAAGATCGACGGGTTCCTGTACAAGTACAGGAAACGCGAGGAGGTGAGGATCGTGTGCGTCTGCCACGGCAACTTCCTGACGCCGGCGGAGTTCGTGAAGCACGCCGGCGGCGGCGACGTCACCAACCCGCTCAGGCACATCGTCGTCAACCCCTCGCGGTCGGTGTTCTTGTGATCGTGCTCTCGCAGGCAGGTGCACCTTAGTTGTCATCAGATCGCTCTCTCTCTCTCTCTCTCTCTCTTTTGATCTTCTCTTTCACTTTTTTTTTCACATCTGAATTTCTTGGTAATATCATTAGCTTTTTTATGATATGTTAATTAGCCGTCCCCTGGATTTCCATGAGTTGAAAGGAAATGCAGGGCCTGAGCTGTTTACTTACTGTAAGTTAAGGGAGTGAACAAATTTGAGAGAATTTGTCATCATCAGCTCAAAAATGTCCTGAATCCAAATTGGATGTTGGTTCAGCCGTGGAGGTACCCAACTCTGCAGTTTTCAGATGAGCAAAAGCTCATAGCACATTAGAAACCGGTCTTGTACAAACATGGAATCACCTCTGGCCTAGAAACTTGGGCCTTATTTTGAAATGAAAGAATTTTAAAAGATTTTGCGGAGATTGAACTAATTCTTGTGATTATCTCATGATTTTTGTAATGTTCGAAAGAAGAACTACTTTTGTTTATAAAATAGAAGCTCCATCGGTTGTCAAAGCTAAAATATGAACTTTCAAACATAATTTTGAAGTCGATTTGAAGGTATTTTCAACGTAGTTTCTTTTTCAGCATTGGCTTTTAGACTATTAAGAACACACATATAAAAAAGTTTTACCTGTAAATTATTTTTTTCTAATAAACCGTTTTGTACTTATTAGGGAATATAAGCAACGGATGAGGACCTAGAATTGGTTTTTTAAACATACCTTTCATCGCATAAAAAAACTTAATCCTAATTAAAACCTGAACATATGAGTGTCTAAATTTGTATTTAGGATTGTTTTATTCTTTTTGACGGAGTAGTACGTAGAATCTCCATATAAGTCTATATAGGTGAATGTGAACACACACTTATATGAATGTGGGTCTCATTGTTCACCCAATGAATTATAAGCCGTTGTTAAAATTTGAATTTTAAAACTTGATTCTAAAATTGATTTTGATGTTTTTTTAATGAAAGAAGTTTTTCTAATGTAGTTTCTTTCAGTATTGGCTTTTAAATTGCAAAGAACAAATGTATTGAAAGTTTTATCTATAAATTATTTTTCTAATTATCAATAAGCTGCTACTACTTATAATAAATCATGGGTAACCGATTGGATCCTGTGTTTATACCGTGTTTTTAAGATATATGACTAGGTTTTGTTGCGTAGCTTCGATACCGTAATAATATCTAACGAAATTGTTGTAAAAATACTTGCAAAGAAGAATATTATCCACGTGTTTAAATTATAAAAAGAATTATGGAGTGTTTAGGAATACTACTGGTAAGTAGTACCTCTCACATGGCACTGTTCTTTTTCAGGTTTTTCTTCTTTTGTTTGTGAGTAAAGAGAGCTAAGCCAACCATAGACGGACTCTTGTGCAACGCAGCAGCAAAACGTGTCCCTAATGATTGATTTGCTGGTTTGATCTGAGCGCGGCAGCGTGACCCATCATCCGCTACCGGACGCATCGCATCAGCAGCAGCATCTAAACAAAATCTTGGAAAACGTTGTTGGTGATATTTATTTTTCTTCCTCCCCGAACTCGCTGGAAACCTGCAGCATGTATGCGCCTGAGTGCCTCTCCCCCACAGTGTTAGCGCGATCACTCGATGGTTTTGTGCGCTCTGACGCGCGACCACCTGCACGACTTACAGCCACACACATAACTAGGGAATTACTTCAGAAAAACGTCACAATTATTTTTATAAAAAACTTTAAATATAAATACAGTATAGTTATAACGTAACTACTAGAAAAAACGCGTGGCAAAAGCCACGCATGGTATAATGAGCCTAGGCCATTGGGCCTAGTGGGGTAACAAATGAATATATACTTTCAGTTAATTACAGGCTTATTTTCTCTGATGTTTTGGGTTTTAAATAAATTTATATTTCACATTATAAAATGTTTGGATTTTGAATAAATTCATATATGGATCAATGTATGTGTATAAAATGTTTGAGGTTTTGAATAAATTTATGTTTCATACTATAAGACGTACGTTGTGGGTTAAATTTATACATGGATCAATATATGTGTTTCAAATACATGTGTAAATTTATATGAACATTAGTGAATCTAGACGGGATATTGAAGAGCTTAAATACAAGGAAAGTAAAAATTAATCGAAGCTGTGCGTACAAAGTAGGGAGTACGGACTACTGAATGTGCCAATTCATGCATCGACCATCATGCACCGGATGTTTGCATGCTACAGCCTACATGTATGGTTAATATCTCGTTTCATCCAGCATCTTCTTGTGCCATTGCACGGCCTGCTAAACCATGTTCCATGGACCCAATTGCTCCATTGATACATTCGTGAAGAAGCTTCTGGAAGAAACTCCATCTGGTGGCCAGTGCACGCACGCACGCAAGAGCATTTCTAGATCTTTGCACGCGCACGCGCAAGATCTTTTCGTCAAGTCTCTTCCGCGAAACCGGTGTTGCCACGTGGAACCATTCTCTTTGCGATCTTTTGCATCGAATTTGTATTATAATATATGTCTCTTTTAACAGTTTATGCGTTATCAGCACATTTTAGTAGCAACTCATACATTGGCACTGCACGGTGGTATTTAAAGTGCCAATAGATTAGTACTCACTCCGTCCCAAAATAAGTGCAGTTTTGCACTATTTACGTTCAACGTTTGACCGTTCGTCTTATTTGAAATTTTTTTATGATTAGTACGTTTATTGCTATTAGATGTTAAAACATAAATAGTACTTTATGTGTGACTAAATATTTTTAAATTTTTCACAAATTTTGCAAATAAGACGGACGGTCAAACGTTGGGCACGGATATCCACGGCTGCCCTTATTTTGGGACGGAGGTAATAATACATCTATCTTAAAAATGTACTTCCTCCGTAAAAAAAAGTAAATCTAGAACTGAATGTGAAATATTAGAGTACAATAAATCTGGACAGGGGTATGTCTAGATTCGTAGTATTAGAATGTGTCATATCTAGTATTATATTGATTTTTTATGGGACGGATGGAGTAGTCATTTTTTTAGGTAGACACAAATATTAATAAAGTTGGTAGAAATAACTGGAGAAATTTTGTGAGTGGTTGAAAATAGTAAGTGGGTGAGGTAATTAAATGGAGAATGGTTGTGATTAGTCGAGAGGAGAGGATAGGTGGAAAAATAGCTTCATTTTCGGGACAAGCTACTGTGCTAAAAGTAGCTAAAAGTAGTTACATCTTGAGACGGAGGAAATATGGCATATTTCAGTTTCAAAACGAAATGCCTATTTATCTCGCTGCATATGATGATAAAAGTATATGTAAAGAATGTTCGCTCAAATACATATAATCTTGCATTTAAGCACGCATCATCGCATGTACAAATGCGAGTGTGTGTTTTCCTGTGCCGAATGTTATGGCGTTGCCATAAGTGATGGAACCAGCAATGCCGTTGAGTCTTAGACGCCAATGAATATTTGTTAGTCATTCGCACAATATTTAAGAAGCAATCTGAGTAATTGATAGTGACACGGCTATCCAACCAATCCAGGAACTAGCTACGCCACTGTACTACACATGTATTTTCTCTGTCTTTAGATGTACAACGAATCTGAATTCTATAATGTGTCACATCCCATCAAAGTTTTTTATATTTAGAGACAGAGAGAGTAGTAGCTTTTATCGTTGTCAGCCCGCATTTAAAACTTTAATCTCGATACTTAATTGTCTGCCTTAGACGACGTCCGCAGACTACCACTCAACAAGAGTCGTTGATATGTAAAACGACGGGCTATGTGTTTCATATGTCACGGATCGGTCGTGGAATTTGACGGAAACTGTTGAACAGTGAGCTTGGGCCAAAATAAATGCGTGAAACATTCCTAACAAATGGGCTCATGGGCTCGTTCAAACTGGCTTTGTTCGAGCCCAATGGGCTAAATAATCCGAGGCCCAACACACATGTACTCGTGGATTCCGTAGTCGTCGTCATCAGTAGTCTATCGATTTTGCTAGTCTAAACCTACTTTCTATTGGAATATTCCCCGCAACACCGCTCCGTACTCCTTATATATAGCATCACTCCATCAGCGTCGATCGATCGATCGATCCATACCTCGCCGGCGGCGACGACGACGACGACGAGATCGATGGCCTCTCCGTGTACGTGCAACCCTCGAACGTTCTCCGGCGACGTGCGTTCGCTGTCCTAACGTGTGTTGCGTTGCGTGCAGGGGTGGCGATGGTGGTGCTTGTCTGGTGCGCGGCGAGCGGCGGCGCGGCCGTTGGTCGGTGGAGGAGGAGCGGGGGGGACGCCGAAGGCGCCGCTGCAGACGTCGCGGCCGTTCAACATCGCGCACCGGGGGTCGAACGGCGAGCTCCCCGAGGAGACGGCGGCGGCGTACATGCGCGCCATCGACGAGGGCGCCGACTTCATCGAGGCCGACGTGACGGCGACCAAGGACGGCCACCTCGTCTGCTTCCACGACACCACCCTCGACGCCACCACCGACGTCGCCGACCACCCCGAGTTCGCCTCCCGCCGTCGCACCCTCGAGGTCCAGTGGACCAACGTCACCGGCTTCTTCATCAGTAAGCCGCCCGCCACGCCATTGACGATCTCTCTCGCCTCGCCGCCGCCGCCGCCATCATCGAATGTCTCATCGTTGTCGAATGTTCTGCAGCCGATTTCACCCTGGCCGAGCTCAAGACGCTGAGATCCAAGCAGAGGTACGCGTTCCGGGACAGGTCCTACAACGGCGGCGAGTCGTCGCGGATCATCACGTTCGACGAGTTCATCGACACCGCGGCTGGCGCGGCGTCGAGGGTGGTGGGCATCTACCCGGAGATCAAGAACCCGGTGTTCGTCAACCGGCAGGTGCGGTGGCGCGACGGCAAGAAGTTCGAGGACAAGTTCGTGGCGGCGCTCAAGCGTCGCGGCTACGGCGGCCGGTACATGTCGCCGGCGTGGGCGGCGCGGCCGGTGTTCATCCAGTCGTTCGCCCCGACGTCGCTCGTCTACGCCGCCGGCCTCACCGACTCCCCCATGGTGCTCCTCGTCGACGACACCACGGTGCGCACCGAGGACACGAGCCAGTCCTACGACGAGGTGACCTCGGACGAACACCTCGACTACATGAGGGAGTACGTCGTCGGCGTCGGGCCGTGGAAGGATACGGTGGTGCCGCCGACGACGGACAACAAGCTGGCGGCGCCGACGGACCTCGTCGCAAGGGCGCACGCCAGGGGCTTGCAGGTAGGGCTGCAAGTGGGCTTATCCGCGAACCTCTTATAGACAAAATTAGTGTGTAACCGACGGGTTTGACTTACGGGTTAACTATTAATTTAACCTATAAATAAGTCGGGCCATGACACGAAAACTCATAAACTATCATTTATTTGATTTATAAGTGAACTCACGGGTCGGTCCGTTTGCATCCCTATCTGCAGGTGCACCCCTACACGTACCGGAACGAGAACCAGTTCCTGCACTTCAACTTCCGGCAGGATCCGTACGCCGAGTACGACTACTGGATCAACGACGTCGGTGACCTCTTCACCGACTTTCCGGCGAGCCTCCGCCGCTACCAGGAGTGGACCACCGCCGGGAGGAAGGGCTGATTGATCGATCTTCTCTTTGCTAGGATTATTCTAGGCATGGCGACGATGATATAAAATGCATTGATCATTAGTTCATTATTATGTGGAATTCTGTTAAGATATTAATTAGTATATGAAAGTCAAATTTCTTTTCACTCATTTGACCATTTTGAGAGTGTATTTTGTGTTTGAGAAAGTATGAATAAAAAAGGATTTTGAATTTTCTTTTGCTTTTTTTAGAAGAATAATTGGAATAAATAGAATTATCCACTCTACGAGAATGAAACTCTTTTTATGCATAATGTTCTTATTTTAACATATAATACCTCCGTTCCTTTTTATATGACGTTGGGATAGCATATGTTTTGATTATGTTATTTGTCCGGCTAGTTTTTTCTTCGCCAAATCGCCCCAAGCTTTTATGCGCCAATACAATTTTCAGATGTTCCCTATGCGCCAATACAATTTTCAGATGTTCCCTATTTAGGTTATCGTTTAAGTATGATTTTTAATACAATTTTCAGATGTTCCCTATGCGCCAATACAATTTTTAGATGTTCCCTATTTAGGTTATCGTTTAAGTATGATTTTTACAACTTTATTAGAAACAAAGATGTTTACGATTTTGCATTGCCGCTATATGGTCCCATTGCTGGAATAATTTTGCTGCAGCTTACGAGAATTTGTGTGCAAATTAATGGCCAATTGGCTATCACTAAGATATGAGGGGGTAGAAAGAAGAGGGTAACTCAAATGTTTTCACATCCAATAGAGCAACAAAATTCAGTTCACGATCCATTGATTCCGGATAGAATTAGATATAGTTGAGACGATTCAAAGCAGGAAGAATGTGGGGGTGGGGGTTTATCCTAGCCTTTTGTGCTCAGTCTCACACCCATGGAAACATGGGCTTATTATATTTGTGGTTTATACATGCAAAGCGCACCGAATTTTATTTATTTTTATTAGTCCGCATAAGGACTACATTTATGACGCCATATGTAAGTACGTTTAATTTAATTTTTGATGGTAACTTATATAGTTTCACTATAATTATATTATAATTTTTAGAACTTATGTTATAACTTTTAATACTTACAATCTAATTGTCTTTACTTGAATCCTTAAAAAAACACCAACGCAAATCAACATATCAAGGAAAAAAAAACAAGAGATAAAGAAACGTATAAATACACAACGAGCAAGCAACATTGGCGAGGATAAATTAAGCCCACTTCCCTTTTAGCAAATGTTTATTTCTTTTAACCACGTGTGAATAAAAAAGCTCACTCATTTTCAATTCAAGTTAGACTAGAATAAATTCTATATAGGAAAATTTTATAAATAACAACTTTATACATAGAAAATTTATATTAAACTTTTGTATATAAAAACTTTCTATGTAGAGAAACATTTACATAAAGTCTTCGGCATAAAAATTTTATCCATATAAATATTCGGCATAGAAACTTTATACATAAAAACATTTGATATAGAAACTTTATACATAAAAATATTCAAATTAAATAAAAAGAAAAAACTTGATTGTGGGCCATGCATTCAACCCAAAAGGAAAAGGGCCGAGCCCAAAAAGATAAACTTAATGTGTTCAGCCCATTAAAAACGTCAAACAAGCCCCACAAGCAATATTGCCAAAAAGGAAAAAAAAACATAATTGGCCAAAAAAAAAAAACAACGCCAACAAAATAGCACGCGCAATAGCCTTTTTGACACAAAAGGACTTTCGAGAAATGTGTGGTGACATTTTTCTTTGATATATTGCCGTGCTGTATTTTCTATACTATCGAAGTATCCACGTGTTGGAAATACTTTTGTACTGCAGTACTTCTGTGCCTTAGGTTGGGCAGTTGATAGTACATCACCTTCAGCGACATGCCTACATGAAGAAATTGGCATGATACAAACAAGAACCACTCGATTCGGCAGCAGAACACATAATCCAGTTGCATAGACAGCATAGTAGTCAAAGATTGCCTTTTCTTTTCTTTTTCTTTTTTTGTTCACTTCATGCTAATTTGGTTCATATTACTAAGATCTCAACTGGTTCTACAGTCATTGGCAAATTTACAAAAATTACTTATCACTAACTAAAAGTAATATCAGCGCAATATCAAACAAAAAAACAAATCGTGGATCGTTACTAAACCATCGTGGATCTCATAATGTTCATGATGACAATTCTATTTTAATTTTTACATCTTCATGCATGGTATGATCTTTTACTTGATACTATGTCTTTTTTTTTTTTTGCTGGAGCTGGAGCAATGTTTGGTTGATGCTACTGTGCCGCCCTATACATATGCTTGGTTCAGATCTTGCCTAGCCATAACCAGGATAGTTGCAGCAACTGAAAAACCTGTCACTAAGATGATCCCTAAAGATGTTTATGATTTTACAACAACATTAGAAAGAAAGATGTTTATGATTTTACATTGGCACTGGATTCCTGAACTATTTTGCTGCAGTCACTAAGATGAGGGGTAGAATTAACAGGTTAACTCAATTTTTTTTCAGATTCACGACCAATCACTGAGTAGCACAGTATAATTTTTACTTGTTCCAGCAACAAAATTCAGCTCACGATCCATTGATTCCGGATAGAATTAGTTATGGTTGAGGCGATTGAAAGCAGGAAGAACATGGTTATCCTTAGCCTTTTTGCGCTGGTGCCTGCCAACTCACTTCCAAACACATGAATATACATACGTGAGCGGGCAAGACTATCAGGAATCCAGGCGATCGTGAACTGGAAAGTGAAAGCACGAGTGCCAAATACAGACAGAAAAAGAACAACTGAAACTCACAAGTGGATGAGAACCCCTGGAAAATGGAAAATTCAGAAGCCGCACATGGTCCTGTCTCTGATGAACTGATGGTATCATGATCTGCTGTGTTTCATTTTTCACTTGCTGAAGCTAAAATTATGCAAGGTAATATTCTTGCACATTTTTCAATCCTTTCCATGAGATGTGTGTTTACAGAAAGAGAATTCCCCAAATAAGGCCCGAAAGTTAAATATGTCAGCTTCATGCTGAAAAACCATTACCTTTCTTGCCAGAGAAGGTACTAGTACAAATTAGCAACAGCAAAAATATGGTAATACCAGAAACGAACAAAAATGGTACAATCTTTGAGATAATGAAGATAACTAAGGCACGACTCTGATCTGGATATCTCTCTCACGCAAAAAGAAAGTAAGACCGAAGAATGACTGGATCATATATGCTGGTCAGTGTTTAGAGACATGCATGTCTATCTATGCGCTCGACCAATTAATCGCTGGCATGAAAATTTTAACTCTGCATACAAGCTCAGCAGAAAACAACAATGCAAATGATGGGAATATACAAGTAGATATATGACAAGCGCTGCAGGGAATCATGACACATGCTTGCCATGTATTGATATTGCATCACGTTTGAGATTACCACATACTGTATACTATCCCAAAGGTAAATAACAGGAGAACAAATCAGGCAAACTTAAATGAACTAGATGTTCGTTCTTTTAAAGGGAAGTAACAAAGAAGCACAAGTCAGGCAAACCTAAATGAAATATTTGAAATTAAGGTTGTTAATTTACATCTGCTCTTCTTATCTGCAGATACATTAGTGAGCAATTCAGTGAAAACTGTATTATACAGAGCTGGCATCTACAAGATAAATCTAGTCAAACAGATGATTAGGAAAAAAAATCACCAAGGGCCACAAGTTACGGCTATCTTTACCTTCTACAAGTTGAATGTGTAATCATCGGTGTTCTCGGATTGGTGGCTGAAGTTGCTTTAGCCGTTGAACGACCTGCTTCATAGTTGGTCGTACAGAGAGTGAATCAACAGTGCACATCACTGCTAAATGCAATGTCTCTACTAAGTCATCATGCGGACCCACATCCCACAGGCCATCAATAAAGAATTCACGAGCGCGGCCTTGACGAAGAAGCATGCAAGCCCAAGCAACTATGTTAAACCCATTACCATAAGGAGAAAATGACGGATCCAAGGCTTTCTTGTCTGATATTAACTCCATCAGTACAACACCATAGCTATACACATCGGCTTTATCTGAAACACGGCATGTCATAGCATATTCTGGAGCAACATATCCAAAAGTCCCAGCTACACCAGTGGTTGCATGGGTTTCTGAATTTCCCAAGAGCCTTGCCAGTCCGAAGTCTGAGAGATAAGCATTATACTCGGTGTCCAACAAAATGTTGCTTGGTTTCACATCACGGTGAAGGATACGAGGAACACAAGTATCATGCAGATAAGCAAGTGCTTTTGCAATGTCCAAAGCAATCTTGTGGAGCATCTTCCAGTCAACAGGTCTCTTTGATCTCTCCTGAATAAACCTCTCAAGATTTCCTCCAGGCAAGTAGTTATATATGAGAAACATTTCAGACTCACCAAGATGGTATCCTACTAAGGTAACCAGATTTGGATGCCTTAATCTCCCCAGAGTTTTAATCTCAGCATGAAACTGTTGAACACCTTGGAATCTCCCAACAGAGAGCCTCTTTATAGCTACCAACACTCCAGGTGAAATTTCAGCTTTATAAGTGGCTCCAAAGCCCCCACTTCCAATGCAATTGCTCGCATTGAAACTCCCAGTTGCTCGAACAACAGTCTCATAAGTGATTGGCACTCCGATGTCTTGGAAAGTTATAACTTCTCTTCTTCGAGATGAGCGACTTGACATTCGGGGAGCACACTTCCTTGTGTAAATAAAGAGCACAATCAGAGCAAGAAGGACAGAAACAATGGCCGTTGCAGAAGTTATCGAAGCTATTTCAATTGCATTGAATGAATTGCTTCCTCCTTGATTCTGTGAATCCGCAGATGATGTATCATTATAGTCATTGGAGTTCAAACCACGGCCCTGCTGTGCAGCTGATGGGACAGCCAGGGTATACATATGACATGATTGTAATAAAGGATTCCCAATAACGCTATCACACCGAACTGTGTTGCTATTTGCTGGCACTGGACCAGACAAATTGTTAAATGACAAGTTGAACATGGTAAGTGACATTGATTTAGCGAATGCAGAAGGTATCTTCCCAGTAAGTTTATTGTTGTCAAGGAGTAGGGCAGTGAGATTTCTCAAATCAGCAAGGGCACCAGGGATCTCTCCTGTGAGGAGGTTTGAGGACAGGTCCAGAACCTTCAGAGAGTACAGCTGATTAATCTCGGTTGGAATGGTACCATTGAGAAAGTTATGGCCCAAAGAGAGGCGCTCTAAGTTTGGCAGGTTCTTCACGGAAGTAGGAATTTCACCACCAAGATGGTTCCTACTCAAATCCAAGCTGATAAGATAATTCAATTGCCCGATACTTGTTGGTATCAAACCAGAGAGCTGATTACCAGCAACACCAAGAACGACTAGAGAGCTGCACAATGAGCCAATCTCGACTGGAATCCCGCCAGTTATCAAGTTGTTGCTGACGTCCACAATGAAACCCCTTGAGCTGTTGCACTTGCTGAATAGGTCAGGTTGCAACTGTCCAGCAATATTGTTCCCATCAGCCAGAAAAGCATAGGACCCTTGCATCCCCAGTTTATCCGCAGCAAGCGGCAACGATTTCACTGGTCCAGTAAAATTGTTCTGGGCAAAACTGTGGTAACTAGTCAAATCCGTGCCCAAGACAAATGAGGACGAACGAAATCCAGCAAGCGCCTGATATGAAAAAAAGGAAGAATACTCTGACACCAAGTCGTCAAATGGGAGCTGAGATGAAGGGCATCCCTTTTGCTCGAACACTGGCATTGCGCCAGAGAACCGGTTTCCACTGACATCAAATACATCCATGCAAGGCACTGTGAGTGATGGATCAATGGCACCTGTCAACTTGTTTGAGCTCAGATTCAAGAACTTTAGATGGCTGCATTCCACCAGCCCATTAGGAATACCGCCGGAGAACAAATTCTCCCCCAAATTGATCATCTCCAAGCTCTGGCAAGCGCTCCAATTACGTGGCAACTCCCCCTCCAGTGTAGCCCTCGGCGCCCACAGCACCCTCAGCTTTGGCAACGCGACAACAGCATCTGGTATTCCTCCTTGGAAGTAGTTAAAATCATCGACATCCCCGTAATCCGACGAATTCGACCCACCAATCGGCGTATACGGATTGGACAGCACGAGTACTGACAGCTCAACGCAACCACCAAGCTCAGCTGGCACAGACCCGCTCAAACTGTTCCTCGACACATCCAACGCCCGCAAATTCCTTAGCCGGCCAATCTCCGGCGGGATGACGTCATCCAACAGGTTGGAGGACAGCAAAAGCGCCTCCAGCTTACTGCAGTTCCCCAAGCTCCGCGGGATGCCACCGACGAGCAGGTTGCCGGAGAGGTCAAGGTACTGCAGGCTGCGGCACCCAGCGCCGCCGAGCTCGTCGGGGATGGCGCCGCCGAGGCGGTTGGAGGCCAGAGACAGGCGGCGCAGCCCCGGGAGCGCGCCGAGCGAGGCGGGCACGGAGCCGTTGAGCTGATTGTAGGAGAGGTCCAGCGTCTGGAGCCCCGCGCAGGCCAGCGCGGGCGGGATCTCCCCCTGGAGGCGGTTTCCGGAGAGGTCGAGCACGAGGAGGCGGCGGAGCGACCAGATCGCGGCGGGGAGCTGGCCGGAGAGCGCGTGGGAAGGGAGCGCCAGCACGCGGAGCCCCCGCAGCGCCGCCACCGCCGGGGACAGCGCCCCCGCGAGGCGGCGGCCCGGGGAGGACGAGACGTTGAGCGCCACGACCTCGCCGTTGCCGCCGCACGACACCCCGGGCCAGGCGCAGTGGTCGGGCGACGCCGCCGTCGTCCACCCCCGGAGCAACCCCCCCGGGTCGGAGGCCACCCCCGCCTTGAACCTCAGCAGCGCCTCCCTCTCACCACCACCACCGGCGTCGGCCGCGGCGGCAGCAGCAGCGAGCAGCAGGAGGAGGAAGAGAGTGATTAGGGTTTGGGTGTTGAGGGTGGCCATGGGGAGGAGAGGAGGCGGCGGCGGCGGGGGCCGCCGTCGCATTGGGGTGGGGGCAGTGGGTGGTGGGAGCTAGCTAGGTCCGCGGCGGCGGTGGCCGGCGGCGAGGGTGGGGGTTAGGGTGGGCTTTTGCGGCGGGGACCTCGGGGAGGGAGGAGTTTTGCGGTTTGAACCCTCGCGTGGTGGTGGTGGTGGCGGCGGCGGCGGCGTGGTGGTAGCTTGGTTTGGAAGCTTTGGGTGGGCATGTGATGTGGGAGGTGAGCTAGCGGAGTTGGGGTTGGGGCACAGTGTGGGGAGTGTGGTTTGGCAGGGAAGGGCTCCGGTTAGTGTCAAATTGCACGGCGGCGCGATGGGTGATGGGATTTTTTTTTTTTTTGGCTTCGCCGTTCGTTAGATTGGCAATGTGGGGGCTTTCTGAAAAACATCTTCGTTTCGTTATACAAAGGCCCTATTCTTTTCTCCAATAAAAGTTGGATTAAATTTTGAATACTCGTGACACGCTTTTCAAACTGCTAAACGGTGTGTTTCGTGCGAAAACTTTCTATATGAAAGTTGTTCCAAAATATTAGATTAGTCTATTTTTCAAGTTTGGAATAATTAAAACTCAATTAATTACACGTTATTATAACCTCGTTTTACGTGAAACACTTAATCTTCATCTTCATCTTCAGGACATTCAAACACCACCTTTGGTTATCTTGTTTTGATAGAAAATGGTGAGTCGTTTCGAGACGAAGGGAGTAGATTTTTTTTCTTATTTGGCATTCTAGTATTCGCTTTCTTTTAATATCTTTTGCATGTCCTTACGTAAAGTAGATTAAACCTCGTCTTTACAGTATGAAAATCTAGTTCATAAGGATTACTCATCTATGACCCATAAAAATTACACATCGCTTGTGTTGCACATTGCGCTCCAATGTCTCGACGTATTTATCTATAATATTTATCACTGCCACCTCTATTGGCCTTCTAATGGTGATGGGTTATTGATGAACTTTGTAATGTAGCATCAACATTTCATCCATTGTCCAATGTCTTGCCAAAATTGGAGAAGATGGGTGAGCAATGTATTATAGTAGAAACAACACAAATAACATTTGGCTAAAAGGAATGTAATGCTCACACGATGTGCATTGCCCGAACCACATGTTATGATGGGCCCCTTGGCACTTTCCAGCGTGGAGCCACGTATTCTTACCAAAGTCTATAGATATATGATAAAACGATAGGAGTCTTACCATTCAAGGGCTGGATTGATTTGGCCCGCATATTTAATTGTACTTAACTGGACCAATCAATAAGTATACCATTTGTGGTAGGAAACAAGATCGACATGATTAATAGTAAGTAGCAAACATGCCCGGCCTTATTAGAGACGGAGGAGCCACAGAGAGGTGACAGGAGGCCTGGCCTCCCTCAAACTTGGTAAAATTGCACTATGTTTAATGTAGCTTTTGTAAAAATGTAAAAGATTAGTATTGTTAGCCCCGCGACAAAAGAAAAATAGTGATTTTCGCTCTGCCTCTACTTATTGTACGCTTCAATGCCGAATGGATCCCTATCATACCTCCACTGCAGACAACCTACTAAGTAACATTTTGGTGCAACAAACAATATTTATGGAATTTTCTATGGTAATAGTATTTATTTTAAAAAATCCAAAGCACAAGACTTCAAGAAAAAAGGTCTGAAATTCGAATCATCTACTTTCCCTCCGGTTATTGAAGAAAAAACCTACTTTCCCTCCAAAAAGCCATGCACACGAGTGATATAATTTTCATTTGGCAAATATAGTGATTTCTTAATGAGAGGATGCATTTTACAGATGTTATTACTGTGAGTGACCTTTTTCATTTACTGTCAAATTTGTGCCATATAAATGAAGAGTTAGATTGGAGTAGGAGTAAGTTTTGACCATATATAGCTAAAAAATACTTACTAAAATACCAAAGATAACAATTATTGTGAAAAAAAACTAATAATGAGGTAGCAATGAAACCATGTTTGTCACCCTATATTAGTTACCTAGAGGACGAACAGAGGAGCTTGTAGAAACGACTCAAAATGGGGATGAGAGCGCGGAAATTTCCTTGAAAAGGATTATCATATCACTTGAGAGTGACACGATATGGTATCTACTACATTGGTCTTAAAATAAGTAAAATTTTCAACCATCACACACATATCAATAGAAAACAAAGGACTATAATATCCATACTTTATCAAATCTCAATACAATTATTTGTCACGTTGTCTATTACCAATACAATTATCTCCTACTTTCACAAAATCCAATGCAATGATTACTCTAAAAATAAACTTAGGGACTGAGGAAGTAGTTGTAACCAATAATATTACAAGTATATCACCATAACTCCTATAGACGAGTCTATCCGTAATTACTTGTGTTTGTTGGAAAAAGGCAATAGAAATATACTAATGCCTAAACACCGAAAACGACGATATATTTAACTATTTGCTACTCTTATGAGTGGCAATTAAAATTTATCCCTTAACCCATATATGTTATAGATCGCGAGTGGTTTTTAATTACCACATCTTAAAAGTAGCAAATAGTTAAATGTGACTATTTTCATCACAGCTTCCTTCCCAGGTCCCAACGTGCTCGGACGACTCAAAATCCCACCAAACAGCGGAAAAAACCACACGCTCCCGGACTGGTTTGGACTGATTTCGCAAATACGGCGAACGCGACGCACCCAGCCGCAAACCCCCCCCCCCCCCCCCCCCCCCCCCCCCCGGGCGCCGGCCGCCACCCCTCCGCGTGCAAATCCCGCGAGAAAGGCGGGTGTGAAACGCGAAAAGGCCCCCCTCCCCCCCCCCCCCCAACCCAACCCAACCCAACCCAAACCCCCCACACGCCTTCGCTTTCCCCTCCACGGCCACCGCTTTCTCTCTCTCTCTTTCTTTCCACTGTCCCCTTTCGCGGCCCCGCCCGCCCACAAAAACTCGTAAAAAAAACCCCACAAACACGTACACCCGCGCCCCCCGCACCCGCCATCCCCACCGTCCGCTCCCCAATCCCGCGGCTCGCCTCGCCCCAGGCCCCGCTCCCTCGTACGTACGGAGTACGTGTGCGTGGCCAGCGGGGGGGAGTTTGGGGCGGTCAAACGGTCGGAGAAGCGAGAAGCGATGGGTGGATTGGTGGCGTACGCGTGGAAGGATGCGGATAGCGAGAGCGGCGGCGGCGCGTGCGAAGGTTGGCTGGTTGGGCAGGGCAGCATGCACGCTGGGCTCTCTCTCGTCTCGCCTCGCTGCCGAGACGACGCAGGCGCGAGCGCGAGCGCGAGGCGTAGTAGTGTGTTGTTGTTGCCGTTGTTGCGTGTTGGTGTTAGGCCACACGTGCTGGGAGCCGAGATCTCGGTGCGGCGCGCGTCGTGGAGTGAGACGAGACGACACGAGACGCGGTGGTGTAGCAGTACTAGTAGCTCTCGTGCGGTGGTGTCGCGCGCGGCGGGCGTGCTGGATGGGTCGCGTTTTGTTTTTGTGGAGCACGTAACTTTTTGGGGGGGAGTTAGGTGACCTGTTTTGTCGTTGTTTGTGGAGAGAAACGATAAGACGGCCTGGCGTTGCATACTGATACTCTCTCATTCTCTAAATATTCTTAATTTTTTTAAACATGTTTAACCATTTATTTTATTTAAAATTTTTTTAAATATTATTAAAAAATAAGTAGTAGTATATTTAACGATAAATCAAATGATAGAAAAAGAATTAATAATTACTTAAATTTTTTGATTAAGACAAACAATTAAATATATTTAAAAAAATCGACGATATTAAATATTTAGTGAAGGACGGAGTACTTGCTAAGCTTTGGCCAGGGCCGGCCCTGGCCCTATACAGCCGAGGCGACCGCCGGGGGCCCATGATGGTGGGGGGCCAATACCTAATACTAGTAGTATAGTATTTTATCCGATGTTAAGATCAATGAATTTTATTCGGAATTAAAGGTGTTACAAGTGAGTTTGCCAGATTCTTCGATGTACGCGCCTGAGATTCTGAAGTTTGTTATGGATGCAGATTTCTATCCACATGTTTCAGTTGCCTATCAAATTCTCTTAACCGTACATGTGACGGTAGTTTCAGGTGAAAGAAGCTTCTCAAAATTGAAGTTGTTGAAGAATTATTTGAGATCAACTATGTCGCAAGAAAGGTTAAATGGCTTGGCTATGTGCTCCATCGAGAATGATATCTTGGACACTATTGATCTTAATACCGTTCTGCATTATTTTGCATCAAGAAATGTCCGAAAAAGTATCTTTTCATGGGAAGGAATTGATATGATGGATTTCTAATCTTCATTAAGTTAATAAATAATGATATTAGTTATAAGTTACAAATATATTATTATTTTGGTCGGCTTTATTTCTTGATAATTATCAGACATGTTAAATTTAATATATGATATTTTTACAAGTAAAATTAGCGTTTATATATATCATAAAATTTTATATATAACTTAGAAGACCCATCACGATAAATTTATCTAAGGCACTTAAAATCATAGGACCGGCCCTGGCTTTGGCATGCACGATCGGTCGATTGCTTGCTTGCTTGGCGGGCTTTGGAAGTTTGGAGTAAAGAAGAGAGACGGCGCAAAGGCAAAGTGGTGGTGAGCAGCAGCCACGAACGGGAGGAAAAGAAAAGAGAAAGTGGTCGTCTTTTTTTTTTTCTTCTTTACTCTACGAGCATATCAATAAGTTCCTGTTGCCCAAGCATATCAGGAACAGTGACTTCCTTAATTGCCATCGAGAAAACAACACAGCGCGGCGGTCGCCCCGATTGCGGGTACGCCCGATAAAATTCAATACGATTTTGCTATATCTCACTCGAAAGATTTTTTCTTATCTCTCACTCGATTTTCTCACTTAAATTTACAGTGCATTTTCTTATAAGTTACAGTGTAATTTATAAAACTTACACTGTAACTTTTGTAAGTTGCACTGTAATTTTTGAATCTTCGCATGTAAATTTTAAATTTTGTATTGGATTTGGTCTTTTTATCGAGGATATGGTAATTTAGTGTCCATTATGGTGTTTCTTAATTGCTTTTTGCTTTTTATTATATCTATCAGATTTTAATCCAAAGATTAAAAATCTGTGTGATACGATCGTAAAAATCTTTCGAAAGATGTATAGGTACTCCCAATTCAATATGGAGTACTATAGCAGGTTTTCAATACAGGAGTAGTACAGTTTTTTATCGTTAAACACTTTTTTTTCATACTTCCTCTATCTCATTTAAAAGATTAATGTATATCCATATTTATCACTAGAATTAGATTTTTTTTAGACAATTTTTTTTCATACTTCCTCTATCGCATTAAAAAGATTAATCGTATATCCATATTTATCATTAGAATTAGATTTTTTTTAGACAGGGAGAGTGCGTACTATGCCCATAAATATCTTAGGCCTTGTTTAGTTCCCAAAAAGTTTTTTCCAAAAACATCACATCGAATCTTTAGACACATGCATGAAACATTAAATATAGATTAAAAGAAAAAACTAATTGCACAGTTAGGGAAAAAATCACGAAACGAATCTTTTGAGCCTAAGTAGTCCATGATTAGCCATAAGTGCTACAGTAACCCACATGTACTAATAATTAGGCTCAAAAGATTCGTCTCACGGTTTCTAGGTGAGTTATGAAATTTGCTTTTTTATTCGTGTAGGAAAATCCCTTCCGAGTTCCGATATCTGGTCAAACATCCGATGTGACATCTAAAAATTTTCTTTTCGTGAACTAAACAGGCCTTTAGTAGCATATAGTGTTATTGTGTTTGGATGAGAGCAAATTTTATAACAGAATGACTGGTATCTCTAATTGTATTCTCATTATCAACTAGAGTTACAGAGTAGCATATATAATACATTGTCTCTAATACATTAGCTTTAATACAATATAAGTTTTTATTTTATTCACTTTCATCTAATCCATTGCTACCCTTCTCTTTTTTTCCCTTCCTTATATTTGTGAATATGATGTCTTTTTCATGTGGGGTGACTCATTCTCTCTTTTTACTTTTTTTGCCTATCTCTATGTGCCATCTCGAGGCTAGTGTACAAGCATGGATGGAATGGTCATATTTTAAATTAGATGAATGGGATGATATATTTCTAGTGTTCTAAAAATCAACTATAGACATCAACTTAGTGTTAGGCGAATAGTAGCCGTCACGACTTACCCCTAGTCGGCAAGTTAAGGCGGGAGATTTGTCTCGGCAGGCACTAAGACCATGTGGGCGTGTAGTAGGCAACAAAATGAGTAGGCGTTTCATCGGGAAGGAAGAGATCATGAGGAGGCGAGAAAAGAGAGGAAAAATCAAGAGGATGGAATGATTAGGGTTGGAAAGGAAATGGGAATCATACGACTCCGATTTAACGGTAATATATCAACTCTATTGGCCCATGAAAGCCAATAACAAGGATTATACTAGAGTTTTGTTTCTTTCCTGTTCACAGTTCACCTTTGCCTTTCTCATTCTCCTAGCAATAGACGACATGCTATGGTGGTTATGCACAGTGCACGCCAACGAAAAGATCTGGCTTGGTGCCCTACTTTTTTTTCTCTCTCTCTCTCTCCCTCGCTTTCTTCCTCCTCTCTCTGCTCTCGCCTTCTTACCATCTCACATTCCTTAAGGCCCCCTTCATTTTGCTCTATCTCAAACGGTCGTTGGCGCTAAATAGGGTTAGGCACTAGTTGACGCTTTCTTGAATCATATATACTCTAAAATTATTGGGGCATATAATTTTTTTTCAATATTATTTAGTCTCTCGTTGATGTTGCACCCTAAATAAACAAAATTCATCAAATCATGCCCTAGGATGTCAATTCTTACTATATCTTTCTTTTTACTTCAAAGGTCCATACACTGGCCCGACAATTCTAATTTATCAATAAAAATACAATTCAACAGAGTTTTTTTTAAAAGATTTAAAATGGGTGAAGTAAATCTATTTTATTTTCTCGGAAACGAGTATCCTCTTCCCCTGTGTGAAGGAAAGAAAAAAAAAGAATAATATCAGAAATGTTTGCTTTACTTGGGCCATAATCGAAACATCGAATACAATGGGAGCGGATACCAGCCCAACGTAAAAAAAAAAAGAAAAAAGAAGAAGAAGTCCACACCTCTCCCTTTTTCCGTGCAAAGGGTTTAGCGATCCGGAGCAGCAGGTGAGGCTGCGTGGGGTTTCTCTCGTCGTCCCCGCCGCGCCGCCGCCGCCGCATCCTCCGGGTGGGTTGCCGCCGCCGTCGGTCACCGATCCTCCCAGTCGAGGTGAGCACCTACCGTCTCCCCTCCCCTCCCTCTCGATTCTCCGGTCTCCCTCCCCACCCACCCAAATACCCAATCCTCCCAGCAGTTTTGCCATCTCGCCATCGACGTGATCTGACGAGCGAGGCTCAGGGGAAGAGCAGAACAGCCTTCCTCCCTCCCCGACTCGATTCGCTGCTCCTCCTCTCCTCCGGTCTGATGCATGTGGGAGGACAGTGGGAATGTTCTTTCTTCTCTTTCTTTATACAAATTTTGCCATAATATAATTATATCCGTTTATAGTGCTTGAACCAAACGCCGCCTTGGTTGAGAGATGGCTTTCGCTGGTAGAGTTGTGAATGCGCTCAGGAGGACTTCGGTCTCGTCCAACCCGTCGCTGCTCCAGGCAGTAAGATGCATGTCCTCAAAGCTTTTCGTTGGAGGTATGTTCCAAATTTGGATAATCGAACGCACGTTTCTGATGCCATTGATCGAAATATCCGATGTCATTTTGATCTACATGTGATTTTGTAGGACTTTCGTATGCCACAGACGACACCACCCTCAAGGATGTGTTTTCTCACTACGGCGATGTTCTTGAAGGTTTGCTTGTCTGATTACTATACGACTCACACACTGATTTTTATGGCTTGTATTTACTTGAAAGCATGTCGGGTGAGTAGTTAATGCTTTCTGTTTTCTTTGGATTGGATTCAGCTAGGATCATCATTGATAGGGACACAGGAAAGTCAAAAGGGTATGGATTTATAACTTACACATCAAGCGAGGAAGCTGCGGCTGCCGTTACTGCCATGGATGGCAAGGTGATCTTTCAGATAATATGGCTTTGTGTCTGTTTGCTTTCTGCTATATATACTGTGCATTAGCATTACCTCAACTGTAAAGCAATTCAAGACTTTAAGATGCGTACATTCACTTGAGGAATAACTTGTTCATCCCTCAAGCTTCAACAAATAGCTTGATTTTCGCTGCTATCTTTTTCAAGGCACTTGGCAAGTGCTGAAATCATGTATACTTATCATTTTTTTTGTTTTATTTGGTCAGAAGAGGCAACACAATTAAGCTATCGCCATCCCAAGCAATATTGAGTTTTGCAATTAATTAATCTCAAAAAGTAAAATGTTAATTGGCACTAAACCACTAACCCACCCACTGAATACTACTGCATTTAGCCTCTCTGGCTACATTTGAAATTTTTTGATGATTGCCATGTTTAGATTTCAGCTGACCATGTTATCAAATTGTTTTCCTTTTAGCATATACCGTACTAAAACGGTTCTATTTACGTGCGGGATGTATAAGAAATGGGCTTAGTTGACCCTGATATGCTAGAGTCAGGACTCTTGGACACTAAAGCATTATTGCTGAGTCCACCTCCAATGATCCATGGACACTACCAGAGCTACAAAATAGTTCAGCTGTAAATCATCTGCACATTAGAGTGTGTCTATTTATGAGATAAATGTTTTAAATATTTAGAGTGTTTGTATTTCTTTAATATTTGACAGGATACAAATCATCATAATTGAACTACAAATTTGTTTTGGTAGTCTGCTTTGTTGAGACTTCATTCCTAGGTAGATTATTGATGTTATAAGGGTATATTGTTTTTCAAACATAATATTCGTCTTTTGTTGTAAATATTAAACACTTCCCCTGATTTTAGGATCTTCAAGGACGAATTGTAAGGGTCAGCACCGCCAATGACCGTGCTGGTGGAATACGTGGAGGTGGTGGATTTGGCGCTGGTGGTTATGGAAGTGGCGGTGGATATAGCAGTGGTGGTGGATATGGTACTGGTGAGTATGGCAGAGGTGGTGGATATGCTGGCAATGGTGGATACGGTGGCAGGGCTTCTGAATATGGTGGTTATGGTGCTGGGGGATACAGCAGTAGTGGAGGCTATAATGCTACCAGTGTTCTTCATGGAAATGCTGGTGGCTACGGTAGCTCTGGTGTGTCCCATGGAAATGCTGGTGACTACAGAAGCTCTGATGTTTACAATACTACCAACACCTATGGCGCTGGCAACTTCAGCCATAGTGGTCAGTCCGGTGGCAGCTTCGGTGGAAACAACGGTGGAATTAGTGGTGGATGATTTGGTGCCGCCGGTAGCAGCAACCTCCACAACTCTGCCAACTTCAGCCATGGTGGTCAGTCCAGTGATGGTGGCAGCAACGGCGGCAACTCTGCTAGCAACTTTGGCCAAGGTGGTGGCTTTGGTGAAAACAGTGGTGGATATAACAGCGGACAATTTGGTGCCGCGGGTCACAGCAATGGCGGCTACTCTGCCAGCAACTTCAGTAATGCTAGCTTTGGTGCAAACAGTAGTGTATTTAGCAGTGGACAATCTGGTGCCACCGGTCGCAACAACGGTGGCAACTCGGCCAGCAACTTCAGCCTCGGTGGCAGCTTTGGTGCAAACAATGGTGGAATTAGCAGTGGACAATTTGGTGCCGTGGGTCACAGCAATGGAGGCTACTCTACCAGCAACTTCAGCCGTGGTAGCGGCTTTGGTGCAAACAGTGGTGGATCCAGCAATGGACAATATGGTGCCGCGCATGGCAACAACGGCAGCAACTTCAGCCACGGTGGCGGCTTTGGTGCACAAATGGTGGGTATAGCAGCGGACAATTTGGTGTTGCGGGTGTTGGAAATATGGTCATAAATCGGCATATTTTAATCCAAAATGTTAAGACAATAATCATGGCATAAACAGTGTAGGGTGATCTAGTGAGAACATGTAACAGTAGCAAACTATCATGCGCATCATGAATATCAGGAACAAGAGCATAGCATATCAGGAACAAGAGCATAGCAGTAACGCAGTAGCATGCTAAAGACATCATGAATATCAGGAACAGGAGAAGGATATACCCGAGAATGGCCCTCCGCTGGATTGTGAGGCAGAATTGCCTCCGTTGGTGTTGTTGTTCGCGGCACCGGCTCCAGGCGCACCACCTCCGGCTCCAGCTCCAGGTGCGCCATCTCCTCCAGCAGCTCCAGCAGCAGCTCCGGCTCGAGGCGCAGACATGGCGATGGCGAGGATGAGCAGTCGTGTGGGTAGCACTCCCCAAAAACCTGATCACCCGCCTACCCGGTGTAGATCTCAGGCGAAGGTGTGGTTTCGGAGGCCCTGCTCCTTCCGATCTCTCGTGCGCGCAAGCGATCAGAAGCGAGGAGAGCAGCACAGGCGCGGAGGAGGAGGAACTAACACCCGGGAAGGAAGGAAGCGAATCGTTCTGATCGGACTCACGGCAGTCGTGGGAACGTGGGTTAGTGGTTGCAAAAGAGTAGCGACGTGACGCACGCACGCACGCATGCCCGCCAGCCACGGCCTCGGCCCGGCCCGGCGCGCGCGCGTGTGGCTTTCCGACTCCTACCTCAACCAATCAACAGGGAGCCTCCAATAACTCCCTATTTAGGTTGAGATATTCCTCGCTTAAATCCTGAGGTGGTATTATTATCCTTAACACTTATTATGGGCCTTTGAGATTTAATAGAATATATTGGGTCTAGCCCAATTATTATAACAATCCCCACCAAATTTCAAGGCTCATAAGAAATGTTTTCAATGTTGTGCCTGTTTGATATACCAGGGTTTAGGTGGAGACTGTTAAGTTGAACTTCCACCTAGGAAATGAGCTACATCAGACCACAATTGAACAATGGACTATGCCTTGAATTGTCAGTTTTGTGTGATCAGGTTTCACTCAGAACCTTGACTGGTACTGGGCTGCCGTTCGCATCCCCTCTGTTTGGAGCATATAAGTCAAACTCCAGGCCTTTTATGAGTATCTAGAGATCGCCCAAACCTCATAGACTGTGACTAGTAGTCGAACTCATATAGGTGTGTTCCTTCTGAGATGTTCTGCAGGTCAACATCTCTGCTTGGAAAAGCCACTCGGATCACATTAAGGCATGAGCCATCCTACCATGCAGGAAAGAAGAGAAGTACATCATAAAAATGAGCCATTTTCAAGGGTCTCTTCTCTCAGTCACACAATAGTTTGTTTCGCCATCCAAATTCACGGGATCTCCGATCACAATGGACAGGTTTCCACTATTGTGCAACCTTAGGTGGGTATCAGGCCCATTTCCCTCGATGCACTGTCTATCACATTACGTGGTAGCCCCTTGGTAAACTGATCTGCCAGATTTCTAGCCGTTTGGACATAGTCCAATGCTATCACTCCGGAGTTTTTCTGCTTTCTGACAGATTTCAGTCTTTTCTTGATATGCCTAGATGACTTCATGTTGTCCTTTGAACTGTTCACTTTAATAATCACTGTTTGATTATCACAGTTCATTAGGATAGCTGGCACTGGTTTTTCAACCACCGGCAAATCCATCAGGAGTTCACGAAGCCACTCGGCCTCAACTGTCGCAGTATCTAGTGCTGTAAGTTCTGCTTCCATAGTTGACCTCGTTAAGATGGTCTGCTTGCAAGACTTCTAGGAAACAGCACCACCTCCAAGTGTGAACACATATCCACTTGTGGCTTTTATCTCATCAGCATCAGATATCCAGTTTGAGTCACTATACCCTTCTAGTACTTTTGGACACTCGGTATAGTGAATTCCATAGCTCATAGTGCCCTTTAGATAGCGCATTACTCTTTCCAGAGCCTGCTAATGATCATCTCCCGGATTTGAGACAAACCGGCTCAGCTTGCTTACAGCAAATGAGATGTCAGGCCTCGTTGCACTAGCCAAGTACATCAATGAACCAATGATTTGAGAGTATCTCAGTTGATCCCTTGCTATTCTTTAGTTTTTCCTTAATAGCACGCTGGGATCATAGGGAGTAGGAGCTGGCTTGCAGTCACTATATCCAAAGCGACTCAAAACCTTGTCTACATGGTGGGATTGCACAAGTGTAATCCCACCCTCATCTCCTCTATGTAGTTTGATGTTAAGAATAACATCAGCCTCTCCCAAATCCTTCATTTCAAAACTCTTGGACAGATAGTCCTTGACCTCCTCAATCACATTAAGGCTAGTCCCAAAGATCAATATGTCATCGACATATAAGCACAAGATCACTCCTTCTCCCCCACCATAGCGATAGTACACACATTTGTCAGCTTCGTTCACTACGAAGCCTGCAGATGTAAGCGTGGTGTCAAACTTCTCATGCCATTGCTTAGGTGCTTGCTTGAGGCCATACAAGAATTTTAACAGTTTACACACCATTCCCTCCTGACCTTCTAGTACATATCCGTCTGGTTGATACATATAGATCTCCTTCTCCAGCTCTCCGTTTAGGAAAGCTGTCTTAACGTCCATCTGATGGACGAGAAGACCATGAGAGGCTGCCAGAGCAAGTAGTACTCGAATCGTGGTCTAGCGAGCAACTGGTGAGTATGTGTCGAAGAAGTCCTCGCCTTCCTTTTGGGTATAACCCTTGGCCACAAGCCTTGCCTTGTACTTTTCAATTGTACCATCAGGCCTAAGCTTTTTCTTGAAAACCCATTTGCATCCTACGGGCTTGCACCTATATGGACGCTCAACGACTTCCCAAGTACCATTAGACATAATCGAGTCCATTTCACTGCGTACTGCTTCCTTCCAGTAGTCAGCGTCAGGAGATGAATATGCCTTTTCTATGGTTCTTGGGGTGTCATCCACGAGGTATACAATGTAGTCATCTCCAAAGGATTTTGCAACCCTGTCTCTTACTCTTGCGAGTATCTACAATGTTGTCCTCCTCAGGATTTTCCTCAGGCGTTTGATCATTGTGTTCTATTGGTGCAAAGTGTCCATGGGGCATGACAGTTTCTTGACTAGAAGTGCTAGGTGTATGTTTCATGGGAAATTCATTCTCAAAGAATGTAGCATCTCTGGACTCAGAAATTATACCAACATGCATGTCGGGTACTCCAGAGTTTACTATTAAGAATCTATAACCCACACTGTGAATAGCATAACCAAGGAACACACAATCAACAGTATTTGGTCCAAGTTTCCGCTTTTTGGCTATAGGTACATTTACCTTGGCCAAACAGCCCCATGTTCGTAGGTATGAGAGATTTAATTTCTTCCTTTCCCATTCCTCGAATGGTGTTACTTCCTTATGCTTCATTGGAATTTTATTCAGGACATGACACGCAGTCAAAACTGCCTCACCCCACCATTCCTTGGAAAGCCCCGCAGTGTCTAACATGGCATTCACCATCTCAGTTAGAGTACGGTTCTTTCTTTCGGCCACCCCATTTGATTGGGGTGAATAGGGAGGCGTCCTCTCATGAATAATTCCAAACTCTTCGCAAAAGGATGCAAACTCATTGGAAAAATACTCTCCACCTCTATCAGACCTTAACCGTTTGATTTTCCTTTCAAGTTGGTTTTCTACCTCAGCTTTATAGATTTTAAAGTAATGCAATGCTTCATCCTTTGTTTTCAATAGATACACATAATAAAATCTAGTGCAATCATCTATCAGTGTCATGAAATATTTCTTTCCCCCTTTAGTCAACACGCCGTTCATTTCGCACAAATCGGAATGAACAAGTTCTAGAGGTGCCAAATTCCTCGCCTCAGATGCCTTGTGTGGCTTGCGAGGTTGTTTCGATTGAACACAAGTATGGCACTTGGAACCTTTGACCAAAGTGAATTTTGGAATTAAACTCATGTTAGCTAAGCGCGTCATACAACCGAAATTCACATGACAGAGTCACGAATGCCACACATCAGACTCATCATTCTCGCTAATATGGTTCACAGCATTATGATTATTACACATGTCATTCAAAGAAAAGCGGAACAAGCCTCCGCTGTCATAACCTTTTCCAACAAAAGTCCCATATTTAGATACGACACATTTATTGGACTCAAACACAAGTCTAAAACCTTCTCTACACAATAGAGAGCCGCTAACAAGATTCTTCTTTATTGAAGGGACATGCTACACGTTCTTCAGCTGCACGGTCTTTCCCAAAGTAAACTTCAGATCGACCGTACCAACACCATGAACAGTCGCAAGCGACCCGTTTCCCATCAACAAGGAGGAACCTCTCCCGACCGGATAAGAAGAAAACAGAGAAATGTCAGCACATACATGAATATTAGCACCAGTGTCCACCCACCAATCAGGTGAGTGGAAAACAGAGAGAACTGTAGGTAATATTTTACCGTACCCAGATGTTCCTCCGCCCTCGCTAATGACCATGTTAGCAGACTTCCTGTCTTTGCGCTCAGGACAGTTCTTGGCCCAATGCCCAGACTTGCCACACACAAAGCAGTCTCCCTTCGCCTTTCCCTTGCCTTTCTTCTTAAAGTTGGTTGCAGCCTTAGGTTTGATATCAGCCTTAGAGTAGCAAGGGTTCATTTGGCTCCGGGGCGACCAGAACTGGGGGAGAGCTGAGATACGCCTTCAACTGAGTGAGGGCACGTTCAGCTTCCTCCGTCCAAGTAAACGGCCCGGAGCGTTTGAGGAGCTTAAATAAGGGTAGCGCCTTCTCTCCCAGCCTCGATATGAACCGACTTAGGGCGGCCATGCAACCGGTGACGCATTGCACATCCCTAAGCTTGCTGGGGGGGCGCATCCGCTCTATAGCTCGTATCTTCTCGGGGTTGGCCTCGATGCCTCGGGCAGAGACCAAAAACCCGAGAAGCTTGCCCGCAGGTACACCGAACACGCACTTATCGGGGTTCAGTTTTATGCGGGCGGAGCGGAGACTCTCAAAAGTTTCCGCTAGATCCGAGAGTAAGGTCTCTTGGTTGCGCGTCTTTACAACCAAGTCATCGACATAAGCCTCAACATTACGTCCTATTTGGCTACCCAAAGAAATTCGAGTAGTACGTTGAAAAGTAGGACCTGCATTCTTTAACCCGAAGGGCATTGTCGTATAACAATAAGTTCCTATGGGGGTAATGAATGCAGTTTTTTCCTCATCCTCCCTAGCCATGCGAATCTGATGGTAACCAGAATATGCATCTAGAAAACACAAAAGATCGCACCCCGCTGTGGAGTCGACAATCTGATCTATGCGAGGCAGGGGGTAAGGGTCCTTAGGACATGCCTTGTTAAGGTCGGTGTAGTCGATGCACATCCGAAGCTTGCCGTTCGCCTTGGGAACGACCACCGGGTTCGCCAGCCACTCCGGATGGATGACCTCGCGGATGAATCCGGCCTCCAGAAGACGCGCCACCTCCTCGCGGATGAAGGCTTGACGTTCCGGGGCCTGCCGCCGTACTTTCTGCTGGACCGGCCTTGCGCCCGACCGCACGGCGAGACGGTGCTCAATCACCTCCCTGGGGACCCCGGGCATATCCGCCGGTCTCCATGCGAAGACATCAGCGTTTGCCCGCAGGAAAGAGACGAGCGCGTCTTCCTATTTGCCGTCCAGAAGACCACCGATCCGTGTGGTCTTGGACGGGCCGTCGCCCAGGGCAACCTCCTTGACCGGGACCTCGTCGCATGTGACTATCCGCTGCCTCGGGGCGGCGGCGGCGGAGGTGCCAAGCCTCTCGTCGCCTCCCTCGGGCTTGGACGCGGCGGTGAGGTGGTCCGCGCGCTGCTCCATACAAGCAAGCGCGACTTTGAGGTCGCCATGGACAGAGATGGGGCCACCGGGGCCCGGCATCTTCATCTGGAGGTAGGCGTAGTGGACTGCCGCCATGAACTTCACCAACGCGGGCCTCCCTAGGACCGCGTTGTAGGGCAGACTGAGGTCCGCCACATCAAAGTTCACCCGCTCCGTGCGGAAGTTGGCGGATCCACCGAAGGTGACCGGGAGGTCGATATGACCTAGCGGCCAAGTGTGACCCGGCGTCACACCGATAATCGGCTGGGACGGCCGGAGCACCATCCCCGGGGCCTTGATAGCGTCAAAGGCTGCGGGGGAAAGGATGTTGAGGGCTGCTCCCCCATCAATGAGGACACGCCCCAGCTTCACGTTGCAAACAGTGGGGGAAACCACCATTGCGATCTATCCTCCCCGGGCAACGCACGGTGGGTGGTCGGTCTGGTCGAAGGTGAGGGCAACCTCCGACCACCGCGCCCGGCGCGTCGCCTCATGAGTAGGGGCCGCGGCCAGAAGCTCTCGCTTCATGGCCTTGAGGCTCCGGCGAGAAACGTGAGCACACGCTCCCCCATCGACAGTGGCAATGGTGGCCCCAGGCTCTTGGAAACCTAGGTCATCATCGCCGTCATCGATGTCCTCGGCGGGGGCCTTCTGCTTGGCCTCACTTCGCCGATTGCCGGAAGGAACCGCCGGGGACTTGCCCTCTCGGCGCTCCTGCCTCCTCTCCTCCTCCCACTTCCTCGTCAGCTCAGCCAAACTTTTGACTGCTCGGCAGTCCGCGAGGTCGTGAAGGGAGGTGTTGTGGACGATGCACCACTTGCCGGTTGGGCGCTCCCTACTGGGAGCGCCGGCCTCCTTCTTTTTGTCGCTCGCAGGCCTCCCCTTTCGGGTGGCCCGCGAAGCGCCCTCGACGGCGAGGACATGACCCTCGTCGTCGGAATGGGCTGACCTCTTCTTCCTCCTCCTGTCACGCCGCCCTGTCCGAGCAGCGGATCCGGGGGCGGCCGAAGCTGCCACACCGGAACCGGAGGGGTTCCAGGTCCATGCCTCTTCCTTACGAGCCACTCGGTCCGCGAGCTGAAAAAGCTCCGCGGTAGTCTGGGGCTCTTTGGAGGCGATCTTTTCGAGCATGCGGTGCCGCACACCCCCCCTGAACGCGTAGATCACCGCGTGTGCAGGGATGCATGGTATGGTGTTGCGGACTTGACAAAACCGCTGAATGTATGAGCGAAGTGACTCATCATCCCTTCGCTGGACTGCATGTAAGTCCGCTTCTTCACCTGGGCGCGGATATGTGCCTTGAAAGTTCATGGTGAACTGTTGGCACAAATCCTCCCAAGAGTGGACGGACGCGGGTGGCAAGTTCATTAGCCAACCCCGTGCCTGTCCCTTCAGGGCCATGGGAAAGAAATTCGCCATGACCCTGTCGTCACCCCCGGCGGCCTCGATCCCGGTCGTGTAGACCTGGAGAAACTCGGCGGGGTTGACGCTCCCATCATATTTTTCGGCGATGGTGGGCCGGAACCTTGGGGGCCAACGGACGTTCCGAAGGCTCGCCACAAAGGCTCTACAACCGACACCACCAACCGGGGGCACGGAGGGCTGATCCCCGCGTCCGTGTTGATGTGACACTCCGGACGAGGAGGCGTCCTCCGTTGCGTGGGCAGCACGTCGGCCATTACGCCGGCGCTCGATACTGATGCGGGCATCCGGCCCCCCACGCAGATCTTCCTGGGTCGGAGGCGCTGACGAAGGAGTGGCGGCCGAATGGCGAGCAACAGCCGCCGCTCGCCGCGCCCTCCGCCTTGACGACACGTAGCCGGTGGTAGCAGCGCCAGAGGTCTTGGTGGCGGAGGACCGCCCTCCAGCACTTAGGCGCTGCCGTGCCATCATGACCAAGTTGGCCACGTCGTCCAGCCAACGTTGGGCTGGAGTCTTCGGGTCAGGGACAATGGGCGGGTGACGTAGGAGCGCGCCCGCAGCTTGGAGCGTGCCCTGGGGCGTGCTGCCGTCGCCGTAGACGAGGAGGCGACGCTCCCCATCTCGCCGCCCTTCCCCATCACCCGTGGATGTCGAAGTCGCGGATCCTTCGGCCCTCTCGAGCGCCTCCTCCCGCCTAGGACTTTGGCGTGGAGGGGGCGGTGGAGTACGAGCTCGACGGCGTGGGTTCGGCTCCCCGTCGTCACCGCTAACACTCGGAGAGAGGTTGTGCACCTTTGCTTGTTCGGCCATTGGGCTGAACAGGAAAAGCTTGGCACATACGAAAGAATGCGAGAGTTTAGAAAAACACACGCAGAGCCCCCTACCTGGCGCGCCAGATGACGGAGCGTGGGGCTCCTCACCGGGAGACCGCGCAGGCCCCCCTTTGCCGGTTCGGCCGGGGGCCCTGGGTGAGATTATAAGCTCCTAGTCTGTGTGTGGAAGGTTCGCGAGAATGGAAACACACAAGACACGGGCGATGTATACAGGTTCGGGCCGCTGAGAAGCGTAATACCCTACTCCTGTGTTTTTGTGGATCTATGTATGAAGAAGCTACAAAAGAGCTGGAGAACCAGAGAGCTCTTACTCTCTCCCTCTCTGATCGTTCTGGATCCGAAAATCAATCCCCCTTCTAAGTGGGCAAGGTCCTCCTTTTATACCTCAAGGGGATACCACATGCACCATCTCTCTCTTTTTTGTGGGGACTTATCCTATCTTTTCATAAACAGACGGAGACTTGTATGGTTGCTGTCCGAATGACCTTCTGATGGGACAGCCCATACCTACCTCCACTTCCGCCGGAAGCAGGCGCGACGTGGGAACATGGCTGTCTGCTGACGACATGATCAGTGTCAGACCGGTCACAAATCGGTCATTCTTGTCCACCACGCGTCAGTTTATCAATCTGCATGTTCGCCCCTCTTCATACAATGTCTTGCTTGTAATGGTTAGGATGAAGCCTGGTATATATCTGACCGGGACCAACGTGCCATCTCCAGGAGCTAACACGCCGGCTCCGGCTAGGGACGAGTGCTTGGAGGCTCTCATCCTGACGGGATGGGGCGAGGCGTGCGTCAGACCGCCTGTCGCCATCTAACCCACGATCTGATCGGTCTGTGACTGGTCACAGACCGGATAAACGAGCGCGCTGCACTGCGTTACATGCGGCGTGACGCGCTTGTCCAAACCGCAATAAATGTGGTTAGGTGAGCCCCGCTATGCTCACCTACCCCATATACGTGGCGCAAAACCCACAAGGGGTCGGGGCGCCTCGGCCCTCGGGGCCGAGACGGGAGCGGTCCGACCCCTCGGGGAGACAAAGAGAAGGGCGGCCGTATCACCCTCGGGCCCGACCCCCCCCCCCCCCCCCCCCAGGGGGTTAGGCCACGTGGGTGATCGTGTCTGCCTCAAGTCTCTAAGTCATGATACTCCCGGTCCCATGTCACCGACACCCGCCTACCCGGTGCAGATCTCATGTGACGGTGTGGTTCTGAAGGCCCTGCTCCTTCCGATCTCTCGTGCGCGCGGAGGAGGAGGAACTAACACCCGGGAAGGAAGGAAGCGAATCGTTCTGAGCGGACTCACGGCCTCCTTATCTATTAGGAGAGAGACAGTCGTGGGAACGTGGGATCGTGGACGCGCTGTTGCGGAGGCAGTCGTGGGAACGTGGGTTAGTGGTTGTAAAAGAGTAGCGACGTGACGCACGCCCGCCAGCCAGCCACGCCACGCCCTCGGCCTCGGCCCGGCGCGCGCGCGCGTGTGGCTTTCCGACTCCCACCTCAACCAATCAACAGGGAGCCTCCAATAACTCCCTATTTAGGTTGAGATATTCCTCGCTTAAATCCTGAGGTGGTATTATTATTCTTAACACTTATTATGGGCCTTTGAGATTTAATAGAATATATTGGGCCTAGCCCAATTATTCTAACAGCGGGTGGCATCAACGACAACAACTCTACCAACAACTTCAGCCACGGCGGTTTTGATGCAAACGGTGGTGGTGGATTCAGCGGCGGACAGTTTGGTGCCGCGGGTGGCAACTCCAGCATCAAGACCGCCGCTAGAGGATTTGGTGGCAGCCGCGGTGGCGGTGGCGGGGCCATGGGCTATGGAGGTAGCCAGGTTCAGTACAATATACGGGAGCAGTCGAGCATAAATGGCATCGTTTGATTGCTTTGACACAAATGTGCTAAATCTCTTTGGATAGAGGAGCATCGTCGCTTTTGATAGGGGTATAATATAAAGCTAGCAAAGTAGCAATACTGGCCGGGCTTCATTTTGCTCGCTGCTTCAAGAGAAGTGGAGTAGTACCATGTTGACAAACGGTTGCAGTTTAGTGAGATGAAAAAGAATGGAAACCGTGTAGCTTTTGTTTATCCGTGATTCTATTTGTATTATGCTTTCATTACTTGACAGCTTGTTCCGTTGTTGGCCGATCGCTGCATGAGCACGGCGATGGCGGACGACGAGCACGGCGCACGGCTGATCTGATGAGCTCCCGTGCGATCCGGCTTGGACGTACCGTCGAAGTGGCATTCGATGGGAGATTCAGACTCCAGATATGCGCGACGTTTTCGTTTGGTCAGTGTGTTTCATAGTTTACTCTGGTCTATCACGTAGCCAAAATTTAATTATTGAAAAAAATTAATTTTGAAACTTAATTTTAGAGTTGATTTTGATAGTATTTGTATCGTGAATATTTAAGTATTGGTTTTTAAGTCACTATGAACCCATAAATTTATTTATTTATGGTTAATAAGTGTTATAACTTGTAATCAGCTATCGGTAAAACAATAAATGAGAGAAATTGGCAACATGAAAGTTTTTGAAAACGCTATGGCTCGTGCGCCCAATGCCTAACCAAATATCGGGGACTTGTTCTCATTCATCTATACTATATCTTTACCCACTTCTCTCTTTCTGGGACTCCATCGAGAATGCGTCAAGCCGTGGCTATCATGTGATATTTGAAGGTTGCGCGGCTTCCGTTCGCCTAAGCAGTGGCGACGATGTAGCTGAGGACCGGAACCGATGACGAAGCCTCGAAGGGACCGGTGGATGCCCACTTCGGTGAAGTAGAAGAGCCCTGCCGCATTTTGGTATGGATTTGTAGCTAAAATTGAAGGAGTCGATGGACACATGAGTGAGGAAGAAACTAGATCTAAACTGGTAAAATTCATTTTTTTTAATGTTTCAGGTAATGTACCTTCATAATTTTTAGGGTTGGATTAAAATGTTGCATAAGGTTACTTTCATGTTGTTTTACGTTTTTGTCTTTGGTTTTTTCATATCCGTTGATGTTTCAGTGGTTGAAGCTTTATGTTTCATCGGTGAAGAATGAAATGTTTCAACCTTTGATCCAAGTTTGTTTCGCCATTTTAATAAATTAAAATATTTTTGTTGTGTTAGTGTTGATTTGTAGTCGCGTCGAGATGTTCTAGTGCTCTCGTCCTTCAAGTGGTCTGTGCCTTGCAGGCGTGCAAAACTATGCCATGAGTTTGAAGCACCGGAAAAATCGGCAGCACTGGAAGTTTTAGTGTCTTGAGCAGTTTGTTCCTGGTAGCGGCTACTTTGGTTCTCAGCAATGTTTGTTGATGGCATGGCATCAAACGGTTATCTTAGGTTCAAATAATATTAAATTTTATTACGCAATTCAAACACAAAAGCTGGAATAGCTCAGTTGGCTAGAGCGTATGGCTGTTAACCATAAGGTCGGAGGTTCGAGCCCTCCTTCTAGCGATTTTTTTAATTTTTTCACTAACTCACACAAAATTTACCTTTTTACCATTTTTTTAATTTTTTTCACTAACTCACACAAAATTTACCTTTTTATTCACTACCGAATTTTTTCATTTTTTCACTAACTCACACAAAATTTACCATTTTTTAATTTTTTTTTTTATTTTTTCACTAACTCACACAAAATTTACCTTTTTATTCACTACCTCACTCAATTATAACTCACACAAAATTTACTCAATTATAAATCACACAAAATTTACTTTTTTTTCATTCACTTATGTTTTTTTCACTTTTTCACTACCTCACTCATTTTTTCCCCTTCAATAACTCACTTAAAATTTACCCTTTTTCATTCACTTATGTTTTTCTTTCACTACCTCACTCACTCTACCTTTTACTTCCATCAATAACACACACAAAATTTACCCTTTTTTTCATTCACTTATGTTTTTTTTCACATTTCCCTACCTCACTAGATTTTTTTTCCTTCAATAACTCACTCAAAAATTACCCTTTTTCATTCACTTATGTTTTTCTTTCACTACCTCACTCACTCTACTTTTTTTTACTTCCATTTATCTCAGTCAATTTACCTCCTTTTTATTTCACTAACTCATTTAATCTACCTTTTTTTCATTCACTTAACACTGTTTTTTTTCTCACAACCTCACTATACTTTTTTTTCAATAACTATCTCACTCAATCTATCTCCTTTTTATTTCACTATGTTTTTTTCCAATGACTATCTCACTCAATCCACCATATTTTTATTTCACTACGGACCTAATCTTTATTTACTAATAGACATATTCTTTTTCCTTTATTTTCATTAGCATGTTTTTTAAACGGCTAATCGGTATGTTTCGTACGAAAACATTTTATACATAAGTTGCTTTAAAATATCAAATAAATTTATTTTGTAAAATATCTGTTTTCTCACTAGCTCACTCAGTATACTTTTTTTCCCGTTAATTACCTCACTCAACCTACCTCTTTTTTCACTACCTCGATCATCACACGGGTCCTTTTTCAAACGAACCCCTTCTCAATCTGTTATTTTTCACTACCTCCAATCACAAGGATCTGTTTTTTTCTTCTTCTAAATCATACGGTGTCGCTTTTACGCAACAACCAACTACAGAATCCATCAGAAAAAGGACCGAATATCCCTTGCACTAATCTTGTACCGTCTCTCTCCAATTCCACCGAACGAACCAACACAAGAGCTTGTGCGGCTCACCGTTCGTCCTTCCACACCCACACCTCCTCGCGTTCGCGGCCACCGTTGCACGACACCCCACACCTCCTAACCTGTCCAGTACAAATCGTGTCTCTCTCCTGAGTCCTGAGCACGGCACCCCATACCTCATACAACTCTACCTCCAAAAGAAAAGGGAAATCACAAGAAATCGTCATTTCCTCGCCAGGTAACAGCATGAAAAACCAGGCAACATCGACTAGTGTTTTTTTTTCCACCCCAAAACAAACCAATCCGGAGAGCACCAATGAGACAATGACCAACCCAGGGTACAAGCGCTAGCTAGATTCTTAACAATCCTAGGGAAACTTGATCGGGTCCAGATTCCCCAATTGGCAGGACATTCACGAGGCCTCTACATAAGCCCCCGTGGTCCTGAATGATCAACGCACTATCTTTACAGTCCTGCAAACCTACTCATCATTCCTCCTACAGTCCTAGTACGCTCCTACTGGCTGTACAAACTAAGCGCGTAAGTGGCTAATCTGCAAACCCACTTATAAGTGAAAATAAGTGGATTCGTGGGTTAGCCACTTACATGCTTAGTGCAAAACTACAAACCATAATGCATAGGGAAGCAGCCTTCACAGGCCTCTGGTAGCTGCAGTGTTGATGTAACTAGCGGCCGCATCTGCATCCAGGTGCTTCCCTTCCATTAGTCCCCTTATCAGGGTGGCGGAGTAGGTCTTGGATGGAGGACACAATGGCAGCTCTCCGGATCTGCATCGCTCTACGTCTGATGACGGGCATCTGCAGAGAGAAAGAAACACTTCGTGTTAGACACAAGCGAAGTGCTTGGATTGTGAGACTTATCTTACCGGTATATTTCAACTGCCATTCAAATGGTGCATTGAGTTGCAAGTAATCTATATCGTAAAAAGGAACTTAAAGGTACAGACACTTACGTCATTGTAAGAATTGGAAGGTTATCCTCCTCCCCAAGGTAAAGTACATTGGAGTACCAGCTATCCTGCAGGGAATAGAATTCAACTATCAGATATGCAAAACATTCAATGCAGAAAGCAAATGATAGGGAATGAAATACTGTAGTTCCAAGTCATGCCCATGACTGCCCATAGTGAGAAATTCTTGCTTATCAAGTGATTGTTTCACTACTGCTTACGATGTCCAAAATACACTCTGCGGAATTTTCTTGGTCTAGACTAGCTCCCGGGAAATACAAACAATTCAAAGCCCAGAAAAATCTGACAGCACTAAGAGGTAATTGGCATTTCCTTGCTATAACCAACTCACCATTAACAGTTGGCACACCACTAACTTCTATAAAAATGTCATCTGGGCACAAGTGGCAGATGCGGTCATGGTGAACTGAGCGCATTTGGTAGGCCTTTTATCAGCATGCTGCTTATGTCTAAGCACCCAACAATGATGTTTGTAATGGCGGCTATGCATTCAAAGTTAAATAGTTGCAAGAACAAGAGCATGCTTGTTGCAGTTAAATCAAACCTTAATAGGTGCAAGGTGGACACCCTTGTTTCTGGAAACAAACTCTATTTCAGACAAGCCAATCAAAGGAGAGTCAGGAGACTCAGTTTTTCCACTTTCGCCGTTCTCCTTCACTAAACGATTCTCTTGAAACAATACATCATTGAACTGCTCGAGCCTGTACAAAAAAGATAGGCAAATTATGATGAGATCCAGAAGATTAACTGAAGATCATACCCCCACAGTGCCTAACTCAAAGATTGATAACAGGTAGGCAGATGCTACAACATACATACGTTATTTTATACATGCAGACATAGGAGTTCTCAGTGTGGTTTATCTCAGGGTTGAGAAAAGCAACACCACCAGTTCCCCAGCAAGGAGTAGAGGATCTACCAAAAAACAATCTATGAGGCACAGTCTTCCACATGGAACCTCTTGGTGGGCTTGTGTCATGAGATCCAAAACATGGTATATTCATACCCTCAGCCTGTCCAACATTAAAATAAATAGCAAATCCATCATGCAGAGCATGCTGCTTATCAAAAATAGGAAAACTAGGAGAATACGTTTTCACTTTACCTTTCCCCCTTGGATGTAGCACAGAAACCTTGGTGTCCACATGTTTGAACCAAAGCTGGCATACCAAACATATACTTTTGACAGTTCTGATCTCCAAGTAGAAGATAGAGATGATATTCCTTCAGTTGACACCGCAGCAGATCCATCATTTTGTGGTTCAACTGAATCAGTTGGACCTTCAACCATTACATTACTTGAGGTGGTCTTTGTTGCGATTTTGTCTTCATCAAGGTTCAACTTTGAGAGGCTTTCACTTATAATACCATAAGTAATTTGAATAATATTGACAGAAGCAATAGCATCAGGGAGATCTTCAACTTCAGAGTCAGAACCAGAAGAATACAGCTGATCATACCAAAAGTGGGGGGAAACAAAAAGGTGAATTAGTCAAGGGCAACACAATGTTGATATTTCCCTACAATTTTGTCTTAGCTATACATTAAGCCACCATGCAGCAGGCCAAATATGTTAATGAATCAAAACCAAGATCATTAACTCAATACAAATTAAGATGCATGATGTTGATAAAGTCGACCAGTGTAACTGTGCTTTGTAAGAGTTGAGAGGCATGAAGCATCTCCAGGATATGGGTCTATGCATGATGTATTTTTTAAGCATTTTTAAACAGTTCATCAAAGTACAGGCTGTAAGCAAGTAGCCTATCAATTGAAATGCATAACAGAGTTGATACAGCCCAGCATGTATTTTTCTTTGGAGTTAAGCTACAGTACAATTGTTTTTGTAGCAGAAGTCATCATGAATACACAGTGCAACCTGCAACTATTGTTATTACATGTCTATATAAATTAAGTGCTAAGAAAAGGGTGCCAAACTCCTGGCAAACACAAGTAAATCCAGGGTTAAGCGATGGTGCATCTTATGTCAGAGCAAATTAATCTGGGATTAGACCAAGAATATCCCAAGTTAAAAGTCTTTAAGATAAGAAAAATAAGTATCTACCTCAATTTGTGAGGGCCTACTCCTCAATGATATATTCTCTGGCAATCTATTACTCAGAACAGGCCAGAACGTCTTCAATTCATCACGTACCTGGTCAGTGGTGTGGGGGAAGGAAACATAATTACAGATATCCACAGTAAGGAATCAGACAGCAATTAATGTAAGCAGACCATTACCGCTTGTATAACTCTCCATGAAGATTCAAACGGTTGCATATCAGGAGTGTCAAATCTGAACTTGTCTCCCAACAAAACTTTAGCACAAGCACTAACTGAATTTGCTATGGATCTAAGGTTATAGCCTCCTTCAAGAGCCATCACTATCCTCCCTTGGGCAAAACCTAAGAGCTGCAGGTTTTACATACAGAATTAAATATTACTATTTTTTAAAAAATAATAATAATAATAATTTTAGCACAGCCCAGTAGACATAAAGAGATATGAAGTAACTGGAAGAGATCAAATGAAAATATCCTAACAGCTAACAGCAGAGAATACCAATAAGAAATTACTAAGGAAAAAGTTACATAAAAAGTTTCTGGTTGCTGTGTTGGAAAACTTCGATATTATTAACCTAACCCAGCTGATCTGAATGTTATTCCTTTAGAGACAGGAAAATGCATGGCGTGGTGAAAGCCTAACTGAATGTTATTTTTCTGCAAGTGCTTACCTTTGTCAGTAGCAGAGCATATCCATTGGGAGTGATGCAGCAGCCACCAAGAGGATCACCCAGTGCTACCCAAAATATCAGTGTAGAGAAAAAATCAGAACTAGCGAACAACGGCACATATATGATCTAGTACTGTATTAGATATACCAGAAGTTTAGGCTCTGTTATCATGTAGTAACAGTCTTATAAAACAAACTCTTAGAGATTTTTTTTTCAATATTTCTGCAGCAAAGATCTCATTTATCATTCCACAACGAAATCAGATATAATAGGTTGCAAGCTGCACTATGCTACTAGCACAAGCAGCGGTCAACTAGCTCATAGAGATAAAATTGAGAAGCTATAAATTAACACTATATAAACAGTTTCATTCAAGACAAAAGGCTGCATTTTTATTTTATAAGTTTCTTTTTAAAGTTAGTATGTTGCTGGCACAAAAGAGTTCTACGAACTTTTAAACTATATACCTGCATCAAACCCAGCAGACACCAAGACTATATCAGGGTTAAATGCTTCAGCAACAGGAAGTAGTACATGGTCCCATGCAGCAATATAATCTGCATCACCACATTTTCCATGTTCCCAGGGCACGTTAATGTTGTACCCTTTACCATCTCCTTCCCCAATGAAACAGTAAGATGCATCCCCTTCAGCAGGATAGAAGCTGCCATAATCAAATCTACAAAAGAAACATAGGACACAAGCATCATACACTAAAATGAATAGGTTCTCATCAGACATACAATTGATTATGCTTCTGAACCAGTACATCTCTAGCTTTGCCATAGGACCAAAGCAAAACAATTAATGTTTACAACTGCTCTAAAAGATTCCTTGGGGAAAACTCGACTTAAGCATTTACATTTCTGTAATGCTGCCTAAATTATTCAATGTGCACCATGTCATCCAGCAACAGATATTATTTGGGTGATGCCATTTTCTTTTCATTCGAAGAGCAATAATGTACGATAATCAGTGTGGATTGGTGGAATGCGGGATTCAATCCTATTCATTAAAGGAAAAATAATACATTTACTATCTGTCCATTATAAACGGGTTTGTTAGGACCATGGAAATAACAGAGAGTGCCCTTAAATTTCTATATTAATTAGAAGCATTCAATGCTTCCATAGGGGAAAAGATATGTTTGGCAAAGTAGTACAACCATTCAAAGTGCGGTAAACCTCCAGAATGAAGGCAACAAAACTGCCATGACTTTACTTAGTACTATCATAGTATCATGTCATGAAAGTAATGATGCTACTAAAAAGACCCAAAAAAAACTATAAAGTCCATGTCAAGAGGCTGTCATACCTGTGAACTGAAAAGAACAATACACGAGGATCACTATAAAACATCTTTTGTGTGCCATTTCCATGATGAACATCCCAATCGACAATCAATATCTTCTTGATACCTAAGTCAGTCTGCAACAAAAAAGGCAAATAGGAACATGAGTTCACCTTCTCATTCAACTGCATCTGATAAAAACATTCCTGTTCCTATATAGGAAATGACGAAGGGAAAAAAAAAAGGAGAGCAGATTTTGGTACTAAAAAAATAGGCAAGTTTCAACAACATACCCTCTCATTTAAGAGATAATCAGCAGCAATTGCTACATTGTTGAAGAGGCAAAAACCCATTGCCTCATTATGTTCAGCATGGTGACCTGGAGGTCGGACTAGAGCAATAGCAGAACTTAACTCTCCTGCAGCAACCTTCTCAGCTACCTATTTGCCAAATGAGTTGATTATTTTTTGCAGAGCAATCAGCACAAGGAAAGAGCAATCAACTACACAATAAATGTTCATGTCAAATGTTGAATCACCTCAATCACAGAACCAGCTGCAAGAAAAGCAGACTCTGAGGAGCCCTTGTTGAAGTAAATGGAATTAAATTTTCTAGCAATCTTGTTTCGACGGGAATCATATTCTTTTGAGCTGATACTCCTCATCAGCTTGATATGGTTCTGGCTATGGACAGAAGCTATATACTTGTCCTCAGCTTCCTTCGCTTTCATGATCATGCACCTGGGAGAAAACTATGCTACATTACATCCAAGGAAGCTTTGCCAGCAGCAAAATTATAAGCCAGTCAAAGCAATGAGCAAAGTTAAGTGACCTAAGTTGTTATGCTAATGTTTAAGCTTAACCAAGAAGTATCATCAAAGTTGCTGTGCAGCGTAAATCACACAAGTTTGCTACGATTGCTTCAGTACTGTAGTTCAAGCCACAGCCTGTACCAATACATCTCCCCCCCTGATTTTCTCGGGTACTTCTAGCATTTGGGATGTTTTTACCTAAGTACACAATTAGAGTCACCATTCACCAACACATACCGTCTCGAGACAAAATTTGCGCGAACCCTAGGTTCCGTGCTAGAACTGAACGGAAATGGCTACAGGCATGCCGCGGCTCCCCTACCACAACAATTCGGCCGAACCATGAGAGCATCGAAGCCGCCGCGCGCGTCGCCGATCCCAGCAAAATCACGCTACTCCGATCCGACTCTCCCAAGTCCTTAAGGACAAAAAAGAAAAACGCCGCGAGCGGCGGGGGGTGGGGGTATACGTATACCTGGAGGCGACGCCGTCGGCGGAGAGCTTGCGCCAGATGGCCCGCAGCCTCTCGGGGTTCTCCGGGTGCTCCTCCCCGTCGGGCGTCGCGTGCGCGCACATCCTCTCGTCGTACAGCAGCCCCACCCTCGCCGCCGCCGCGGCGGTCGTCGCCGCCGCCATCCTGCGCCGGCGAGGCGAGACGACTCGGAAGTCGGAAGTGGAGGCGAGACGACGATTCGGAAATGGAGCGGGGGAAGAAAGAAAAAGGGAGACGTGTCACCTCTCCTCTGATTAGTGGTCATCCTGGCCTTGGGTGAGTGCGAGAGTGTGTCAGTAGGTGGGTCCCATCTGGAAGTGGAACGCGTGTCAGTAAGCGGGGCCCACCTGGAAGTGGTAAGCTGGCCAATGCCAGTAGGTGGGCCAACCTAGAGGTTCTGAAGTATGAACTCCTTACGTGGTTCTAAAATTTAGATCTAGGAGTTGTATCTGAAATAGAGTTATGGAGCTGTCAAAACTCAGCTCCACCTCTCTAGTTTATTTTGTAAGAGACCTCCACCTAGCTCTACTTCTATTTTAAGTGGATCTAGCTTCAGGAGAGATGTAATTGGAGCTGGAGCTGTGGTAAACAGGCTCATAGTACTCCGTTAAATAAGTACTACTCATTTTTAAACTGTTGAACAATATATATTCATTGCGAAATTTTTTAATATAAGTTGCTTTGAAATATCAGATAAATCATTTTTTTTCAAATTTATAATAATAAAAACTCAATTTACCATGCACTAATACTTTTTTTCCGTATCCTTAACTTTATCTTCGTCTTCATTACAAATAAACACCAAGCAGCGATCATTGTAATAGCGAGTATAAATGCCCACCCCCTCTCTCTCTATCTGACAGTTTATTAGAGCTCATGCTACAATTGACTATAAATTTATACTATTATAGGACTCCCTTTATCCCAAAATATAAGCAAGTCAAATATTTTTAACTTTAACTATTAATAGCAAAAGAACAAAAAAATCAATTATATAAAATTGATGCTATTAAACAAACTATCATACTAATATACAACTATTTTTATTTAAAACATTTTACTTTTATAGATATTGTTGGTTAAAATAGCATCTCGAAGACTGTGACGAGATCCAAAAATGCTTATATTTTGGACGGAGGGAGTATGTTTTTTTCTCTCTTTTTCATTTAAGCATAATTTTGATGTGACAAATGTTATATTCTACTCGCATCACCTTATTATACTTGTACTAATACGCGAATATGTGTGCTCTAGAAGAAGGCTCCATAGGTCGTCATCGTCTCACCAAAGTAGAGAAAAAAAATATCCGTGTGCTTGCTGCTATTTAGGGCCAGTGGTTTTGCTTGCTGCATCGAAGGAGAAGCAATTTTGCAAGGTGAGGCATGCGAGAGAAGGAATAGCAAAGTTAACGAAAATTGTTGGTGGAGAGAAAAGTAGACGTGGATAAGATATTCGCTGTCTCTATTCGTGGATGAACATGCATGGGTGAGGACATGAGTAATGTACCATGTCCTCAGCCTATAGGCCCAACCTCCACCTAAGCAAACGTATAAGAAGAAACTTATGGAGCTACGATCCATCAGATTAATGCAATGCAGCTTATTAAGATGGCCCCAAAGTTGACATTATATATTAACTCCATCTTTCTTTAACTTCACTGCATAAAATTTTACAATATTACACATTTTAAGATAAATCCCTCTCAACAAAGAAAATAATTTATAAATAAGTCATTGGATCCACAGATCAGCTTATTTTCCTGATCTTTAAATCCCTTCATCGTACGCCTTCGTCTCCTACTCAATCGCTGCATTGCGCTCCACCCCAAAATCACACTGCTCCTCCGCCGACGCCCTCTCCTCGTTGCTGACTATCACCCTTACTCATCGCGGTCTATGCCTCTCTGGTCATTACCAGTGCTCGCTGATTTCCTGATGATGTCAATGAGATTGCTCGGGCATGTGCAACTCGCGGGACGACGAGGTCAACCAAGTCATTTGTGACAGCAACGGCTCTCCCAAGTGCTCGCCGGATTCAACCAAGACCGTCCTCCTCGGTGGCAGCGGTGGCACCTCCAAGTGCTCATTGGGCGGTTTCCCCTGGTCAGTTGCCCTCATCCTCACACACTCCTTCCACCGCTGTATACACTATCTCTTCACATTTCTTCCTCATTTCTTCGAAGCTACACATAGCTTTCAACTGCTAAACGGTACTTTTTTTTGCAAAAAGTTTATATACAAAAGTTGCTTTAAAAAATCATATTGATCTATTTTTGAAAAAAAATAGCTAATTCTCCATTAATCACGCGCTAATGAATTGCTCCGTTTTTCGTGCGCTGAAAATGTGTTCCCAACGCTGAGAAACAAACCTAGCCCAAGAAGACTTCGCTCAAACCTCTAGCATGGCGTTTGAGGCCTCGTTGTTTACTTTATGGCTTATAAGCCAAAGCCAAAAATTAAATTTTAAAACTTAATGTTGAATCTGATTTTGATGTTTTTTGAAAATTTTAACTTTTAAATCGCTAAGAACATAGTATATACAAAAGTTTTTACTTATATATCCATTTTAATCGCTTATGGCTTATAATAAGACATAAGCATGATCAGGCTGTGTTTAGAGGTGGGTGTTGGGAACTATCTCCTATCCACAGAAAATGGAGCGGTTCATTAACACGTGATTAATTAAGTACTAGCTAAATTTTTTTTCAAAAATATATCACCATGATTTTTTTTAAACAACTTTTGTATAGAAACTTTTTTAAAAAAATACAATGTTTAGTAGTTTGAAAAGCGTACGCGCGGAAAACGAGAGGGGAGTGTTTGAAAAGCGTGCACCGTTTAGCAGCTGAAGCTCGAAACCATGACGGTCAGGGCGCCACATGCCCACATGTGCTCGTGTGTCAGTTGGTGGGTCCCACCTTAAAGAAGTGGTATGCGTGTCAGTAGGTGAGCCCCATGAAGGCTTCGAAAGTTTGAACTCTCGCACTCGCACTCGCAGCGTACAGCGGGGCCGACGATGATCATGGAATTGAAGGCCAGCTGCCGATCGATGGATGTTGAAGGCCTCCTCGTTTGGCTTTATTTTCCTAATAAATCAAAACGATTTATTAGAAAATAAAAATAAATTTATAGATAAAACTTTTATATATATGTTTTTTGTGACTTAAAAATCAATGCTGAAAAGAAACTACATTAAAAATATCTTAAAATTAAGTTTGAAAATTTAAATTTTAACTTTTTCTTTAGCTGATTAGGCCATCCGATGAAAACCCGACGTGTTTTCACGGACGTCAGGCATGCCTCCTTGCCATGGACAGTGCGATGTCAATGTTAGCCGCCATGCATTCACTGTCATCATCGATCGGCTCGTCGTCGCCGTCGTGGTGGGGGAAGGCTCCTTGCCTTACCAAGGAGTAGCAAGGTGATTGGCAAGAAGAGCATCGTGTCGGCCGCGCGCCGGCGTACGTCAGCACCAGGGCGCCGGCCGGTGCCTTCGATCTGTAGTGCTTGTTCTTTTTTCGGCGGGTGAGCTGTAGGACTTGGTATAGCACGTACCGGTGGATGGATCGATCTGCATATGATTTCCCAAACTGAAGTGCATCATCCGCCTGACGCCGTGTTTAGTTCCAAAATTATTCTTCAAACTTTTAACTTTTCCATCACATCAAAACTTTCTTATACATATAAACTTTCAACTTTTTCGTCACATCGTTTCAATTTTAACTAAACTTCTAATTTTAGTGTGAACTAAACAGAGCTTGAGTTTAATTTTTATCTGCTGCAAATTAAGGACAGCTGCCATGCACGGACGTACGTGAGGCACAGGACGCGGCCGGCCGGTGCGCCGTGCGCATCCATGCATATGCATCCACCATTCTTGCAAATGATGCGAGCCTCGATATGAATGAAACGGACGAAGCGGCAAACAGCGTACTCCGTACTACTTAGTACCGACGAAGCATATTGATTGTGTAGGTGTAACGTCCATTGTTAAGTGGGGATCCTTTGTTTAGCTGTTCCATGAGATACACTACAAATTAAATAATGTATAGACACGTACGCATGCATGCAAAGGGATCAACGTCATGAGAGAGTAGTTCGCTAAGTTTGAAAAGTACAACACGGTACAGATTAGCCATGCATAGAGAGCTTGGATAGTAGTAGTAGGTGGTTATTGCGATTGTTGAGCTTAGCGCCGCAGGTACATAAAATGAAACATGGCATGATGACACGTAGCAACGAAATATATTGACGCGAATACCTCTGCACGTGTAATGTGTGTGCAAGAAAATTGGTGACTCTTTTTTTTGAGAACTAGAGAAAATTGGTGACTCATGACAAGTACTGTGAGTTGTGACCGTACGTGAGGGGATGGAGCATTTTGGAGGCATTGAGAAGAACGTCGCCAAGAGGGGTTCGATATGTTCCTGAGACAGTCAATAAAGGAAATGATTATCCTGTTGGACCTATTGTGCTTGGATTTTTCGTCTTTGTGGTTCAAGAATAAACGGTCGTTACCATATATGCATGCAACACAAATTAAGTTCGTAAGTTATATAATTATATGTAATTTGTATTTGTATATATTGCCATATTGACCGATCTATTTAAGAACATCTACAAACTTAGAAAAGAAAGCCTCCACATTTGCTCTCACGGTCTAGATATTCTCATATTAATTGGAGAAAAAGAAAAATAGAGTTCATATAGGAATACAATTTAGAAATAGTTGAAATTCGGAATTAAAAATAAGAAATATTAGAAGAGAAGACTAGAGTCATGCCGATATAAATAATAAAAAATCAGATTTAAAAAATTATATGAGAGAAAATATAATAATGCTAGTTAAGAATAAAAAAACTCATATCCACGCGCTTACATGCTCATCCCAAGCTATCTTATTCATCTGAACATTTTTTTTGAGAGAACAAACTGGCACATATATAAATGGAGGAGACTTTGAATCGGGCGCACGATCTGGATTGGCAAAAGTTGGCGCTGATGGCTGCCACGTATACGTGCAAAACTACTTTAAACTAATTTTTCTCTTAATTTACTTATCCAAATCATGATCCGATTGCACCATTAAATTTGTTGCAATTAAATTTTCAAAATAAGACCACACATGGATATATTCAGACGAAAAAATTTTTAGCTTATTATTAAATTTTTTTTACATGTTGCACGATGTTCCACCAGGTATATCGGAATTGTTTCACTAAGTAGATCGAAAATGTTTCAATCGTTTAAATCGGATGTTGTTTCACCTTATATAAAAACAATGTTTCAGCAAATAGCGAAATAATGTTTTAGTTCACTGCAACATTAGATCTATACATAGTGAAACATTGTGAGGACACTTAGGTGAAACATTTTTGGTGAAACAAAAAATGAAACGAATCCACTTAGTAGAGGGTTTTTGATTTTTTACAATAGAGTTATGTGTGTGGACACGTGGTGGGCTAGGGGGAGCGCAGGCATGCACGTGCGCGGAGGGCGGGGGGAGCGCCCGATTTTTGCTCCCCCACCCGGTCGTCTGATGATAATCATTTCCATAAATAAATTGATGAAGTTACTCTAGATATCTTGCACTCTAACACACATGCATGTTGCCTCAGAATAATTAGCCGTAGGCCATTGGGAGATAGAGCGTCGATCGATCGATCGATCTGTGATTCATGGATCTCTGATCGGAGGAAACTGTGTACTATGCACCTACTGCTCGTGCTTGAGCTTGACTACTAAGAAAAAAAAATCCTTTAACAAAATGCAATAAGAGATGGTGCTCGAATAACCATAATTAAGTATCTTTACACAGTGATCTCTACTGACAACATATTCTACCACTTCTTTACTACTAAGTGACCTTTATGAGTTTTAAGGTTAATAGAAAAAATGTTCTTGTACGGGAGTTGAGTTGGTAGTTGGGGTTAACGTTTTAATTTAGCAGAAAACCGATCAAAACTCACCAAATTTGAAGGTTTGATGCAGGATGGGAGTAAATTCCGAGTGGAATTTTAAATAGTTTTCGAGAATTTTAAATTTTAAACGGTAAAGTGGAACGACATATGGCAAACGAAAATGATATACATACGACCCTGTTGTCCGGCTACCGTGTACGACTCTGACCACAAGGAAAGGCACAGACAGTAAAAGTCTTACTCCGTAATAGTATCTGACATGCGTAGTGATGCCGTAACGGAGTCGGACGCTAGTCCAACGTTGGAGTCGTATGTATAGCAGCGTTCTATAGCAAAACTGTCGTACCACCACGGGTCGGGATCCAATGCCCAATAAAAGGATGAATCATACTGATAGTATAAACATATATAAAGATCAGGTACAATAGCAGGCTATAAGCCAACTGCAAACATATTTTAAGAAGATAAATAAGGAGAGAGAAGAGTAGTGGGCTACAGATTTGTAGCCAGCTGTAGCACGGACTCCAAAACACAGTGTGTGTATGACATGTGGGACCAGGTATTAATAGTGTAGTATATAACTATTGTATTAATGAGCTATTAGATTGAATATATATGAATTGGAGCTAGTAGCTGGCTATACTCTAAAACGGTGTATGTATATCGATTTTAACATCAATAAAAAAACCACTTGTAAAGCGTCTCTATCGCTAATGGCTGCTGTGATCAAGGGGTCCACGCGAGGGAACTATGCATCGAAAAAGAAAGAGAGAGCGAAAGAGGACGCATGATTGATTGGAAACCTCTTTTGCATACCATTGTGAAACTTCCTTGGGGCAAACCTCCGATTAATAATTTGGCACGCAGCGCTGTGGCGCCGTCTGCAAAATGCGCAATGCCGGAGAGAAGGTACAAACCCTTCACAGCCTTAACAGTACCAACACATGTATACATGTTGTGTCCAGCAATGGAAATATGGCGCGGTTCCCACATGCAGGGCATATGCACCCGCGACAAAAATCATAGGCTAATAAAAAAAATTAATTTCATAAATAAAAGCTAATCCACGAGACAAATTTTTAAGCCTAATTAATCTATAATTATCAAAAGTTTATTATAGCATCACATTGTCAAATCATGACGTAATTAGGCTCAAAAGATTCGTCTTGCGAATTAGTCCAAGGTTATGAAATGGGTTTTGTAATTAGTCTATGTTTAATACTCTAAATTAGTATCAAACATCCGATGTGACAGGGACTTCACATGTAACTATTTGCCACTTTTCGACGTGGCAATTAATTATTTACCTATGGATCCACATGTGGATTCACGTGTCATTGAGATATAGAGTAGCAAATAGTTAATTACCCCCGTGGAACATTTGAATCTTCCACGCTCTCTCTTTCTCTTCTTAGTTTCTCAATTTCCTCTACCTCTTTTTTTTTATTAAAAAGATACTCCAGAATTTCACTTTAAACCAATTTTTATTACTTATATCATTTCCATCACTTATCTCTTGTTCCGACACATCATTTAACCGATGATTTCATTTCAGAATGGGTAATCTTACGGATATTTTATTTTGGACCGAGTAATCTCATTCTGTACTTTTAAAGTGAAAAATGTCGGTTAGATTTGATAAGAGTGCTCGCATTTACCATTAATTATTCTTTCAGCGATAGAATACGTACCCGTTAATAAGAAGACGTTCGTGGTGATTTCATCAATCTTAATACATACCGGCTCAATTTTACATAGTTGGTCATGAGGATAGTGTGTACGTGTGTGCGTTCTTATCGTGTGTTTCTAAAAGAACATTCGTAATAAAAAAAAGTGGCCGAAAATAAAAAATTTTATTTATTTATTCATTTTCTTTTCCTGTTGCTGCTCCTCCCATATCTCATCGCAATTTTCTAACGATAATAATTCAGATGGCCCCCCGCCCACGCGCCGCCGTGCGGTGCCGCAGCCGCAGCCACGCGGCCCTCGCTCGCCGTCCTCCCGCGCCCTATAAACGCCCGCCGCTTACGCACGCACCGCAGCAGCAACGAGCAACCGCACCCCAATGCCTCCGCTGCTCCTCGCCTCCTCCTCCTCCTCCTCGCCGGCGCTGGCGCCGCCGCGGCCGTCATGCAGGGGCCGCGTCAGGGTCGCCGCCGCCTCCGCCGGCGTGAACGGCCGCGCCGGGGGAGGAGGAGGAGGAGGAGGTTTCCCGGGGTTCCTCCCCGCGGCGGTGGAGCGGATCCGCGACGAGCCCGCCATCCGCCTCGCCAAGCGAATCGAGCGAGTCCCCGTCCAGGCGAGCTGCTGCCTGAATCCCTCCCCTCCCCCCCAAAACTTATCGAAAATGGTGTACCCGCTGATGAAACTGATGATGTTTCGTTGTTTTTCAGACTGGCTTCTCCCAGAGCCCGATACTTAGCAGCTGCGTGAGGCCGCTCAAGCAGCAGCAGGACAGGGACCCCGTCCTTCTGCTCCATGGCTTCGACAGGTGCGTGCATTGCAACTTCGTAAGCCTGAAACTTCTTGTGTATGTATTCGCCCAGTGACGGACGCAGGATTTTAAGACTGGGGTATTCACCTCAACAATTGCAAGCACCGTGTTCCTAGTGTTTAGTGGGATAGAGTTTGGGGATTTAAAGTTGTTGGCTACTGGGTTAGAAGTAGTGTGAGCCTGGAGTACAGAAAAAATGGATTGTTAATTAAAAAGTTCGAAGTAAATATATACATACGTGATATACCTATATACATCGATTTTGTTTCACAATTTTTTGGTATTCCCGGGAACCCCCGGCGTCCGCCACTTTATGTGCCGAATTCATTTCATGGTTCGACATGTGCCTAATTCTTAGGAAATCTAGTGTTGGCCACGGTATATGTGTACAAGAGTGTGGGATTAGCAGCCTGGACCTTTTAAAAGTATTAGATACAGTTCTTGTTTAGAGTGGAGGTACACCTACCCGTTGTTGGAGGAGGCTGGACTGGAGGCTTGGGCTGTGGACATTCTTGGATGGGGCTTCTCGGATCTAGGTATGATCCTTCTTTGCATGTCGTTGGTTTTTGTTTCATGGATTTGCTTGACACACACAGGTGTAAGTTGCAACACCTGAATGTTTCTGGATATTGTCTCATAGAGAAACGGCCACCGGGTGATGTAGCCTCCAAACGGGAGCATCTTTACCAGGTACATTATGTGTAGAAAATATTACTGCTGGTGTGCTTGTCGTTAATTTTTCATGTCATGAATTCACTTCCCACTTCCTAGTTGCTAGGCTCTGTTATGGCAACCAGTGTCTCTTGACTCTCTGTTTAAGCACCACATCACAACATAAGTTGCTTGTGATGTGGATATTTTGTTCAGAACATGTTTGTAAGTACTGAAGTCTTAGCCATGTCCACAAACTCATGCTTCACCTCAAAACAAGGACTGGATTGTCCAGAGTAGTACGATGTTACTATGCTTCTTTTTGGTCCGTTTGGAACGTGGGTATTTTACATGATATGTTCAGTTGTTTAAAAGCCAGTTCTTTTGACATTGTAGTAAGGACAAAGCAAACTGTCAAGTCAGACTGATGATGCTATGTTAAGGTTACAGTGCTATGATACTTACATCTTAACAAACTTCCTTTGTAGTTCTGGAGATCCTACATTAGAAGGCCTATGGTGTTAGTTGGACCAAGTCTCGGTGCTGCTGTTGCTATTGATTTTACTGTCAACTATCCGGAAGCGGTACAAGCATTCCCAGACTTACTATTTTCTACCTATTTGTAGCAAAAAGGACTAATGACAGAAGTCCTAAGAGAGTTTTCTGTATAGCTTTATGTGAAGCAAAATATATCTACTTTTCAGCAATTAAACTTTTAAGAAACACTACAACCTGAGAATTTTGTAATATGAGAAGATAAATTGATCTTGTTCATCACAGGTGTCAAAACTGATCTTCATTAGTGCAAGTGTATATGCTGAGGGCACAAGAGATATGACAAGAATGCCTAGATTCGTTCCATATGCTGGGGTGAGTATCGAGTTGTTTACTGAGCTGCATGCTATGCCTTATTTAATACAGAATGCTTCCGCATGTGGCATTTTTTTTATTGATGACTTTGCTGTGGCATCCTTATTTTTTGTTTCCTTATGCCAATATTACTTTATAGTTTCAAGTATGTTGTCTTTTCTTGATGATGGATATGGCTGTCCTCCAGAATCCTTTATGTTAGCATTATTGGTAAAAGAATGGAACAAATCAATATTGTTACATGTGTTTTTCTTGGTTCGATTACACTTGACTTCTTCTTTTTGCCCTCAGGTTTTTCTACTGAAGAGTCTCCCACTGCGGTATTTTGCTACTCTTTTGGCGTTTTATAAAATTCCAGGTGGTCCAGCTGGATTGTTTGACTGGGTGCAAGTAAGCGTCTATTGACTCTATAAAATTGTGCAAAGGCAACAATTACGTCCTGGTTGTGAGTCTGTTAATTTTCCTCAACTGGATTTATACTCGTATCTTCCAATAAATCTGCTTTCTCCATATTTTTCAAGAAACTGACATTGTCACTAAAATTGGTTACAGGCATTTGAAAATTTTGGCACTTCAAAATGGCAAAAAATAATTGTCCAATTTATCTTCACATATGCTGTAAAATTTCACTTTGTACCAAAAAGTCATATATTCCTGCCTGCACAATTTTGCTTCTGTCGATACTGCTTACAACTGTGCACAAACATTGCCATGAGTTATTCATACATTTTGTCAACAAGGAAGTTATTTCATTTTATTGTATTTTTCTTTTTCAGATTGGCCGTCTACACTGCCTACTTCCTTGGTGGGAAGATGCTCTTGTTGATTTTATGATGAATGGGGGTTATAATGTCCTAAACCAAATAAATCAGGTTCTTATCTATTAAATATCCAAATTACTTTGTTTTCACTGTTCAAGAGACCTCATATTTTTTTATTGATTTTGCTGTCTTCTTTCAATCCACAATGCTGTTACAGCTGCAACCTTTGCTGCAGAAAAAATGCTTGATAGTTGATGATAACTACTTTTCCTAGGACACATCTAAATACTCACAGCGTTTGTGTTCATAGAAGTTACTATCAGTGCATAATAATCTTTAAGATCACTGGCATAATGATAGGGAGGATAGCGTGACCTTTCTAGATCACATTCTGGCATGACGTAATGAAATTTGCTGGGTATCATTAGTGAAATTCTAATGATACTTCTGTTTCATGTACAGGTAAAGCATAAATGCCTGATTTTATGGGGAGAGGAGGATGGAATCATTAGCAACAAACAAGCATATGTAAGGTTTTTTTTTGAACACGAGGACATGCTATACATGACCTAGTTTTTCAATATATGAATATAAATGCCATGCTTTTTAATCTGTTACTGGCCATTCAAGGGAACCGGAAGAGCACTAAATTCCATGTCAACTTGCTGGCAGTATAAACTGGCATTTGTACATTCTCTTCCCGTTACTATATGTTCATTGTCTTTGTTTGTGTACGCTGCAGAGGTTGCACCAGGAACTCCCAGATGCAATTTTAAGGCAGGTACGGGAGTGTGGTCATATTCCTCATGTTGAAAAGCCAAGTGAAGTGTTAAAACATGTCCTTGATTTTCTCGGAACTGAGAGGAGGCCAGAAAAGGCAGAGCAGGGTTCTTCCTTACCATCGACAGTTGGGTATGTACCATCCTGCTGCATATATCACTGTGTGTGTCCTCATGAATGCTCATCATATCAATGCATTTGGCTTATTCATCCTGATGTCCCACCAATCTGCTACAGGACCTGCTGAAACAGAATTGGATCCTTAAGGCTAGGGTGTAGATGGTACATGTACACTGTTGGCTCAATGATGCACATGTGAGTCGGTCGATATGCTTGGGAAGTTGCAATGCTCTGTCCATGCTGTTCGACTCAGAAGATGCTTCACAGTAAAGTTGGAATTTGTTCTCAGCACATGTTCTGTCTTCTGCAAAAGGGGGGACAATAATCCTGTTGGAGGTGGTTCCGAGGCTGTGCCACGGAGATGGAAGAATTGGCATAGGAACATATTGAGCAGGACATCTCTGCTGATCAGCTGCTACTCACTTTTAGGTTGTTAGTCAGATAGTGTTGCAAAGATGTATCATTCCTTCCTCTGTTCTTTCTCGCTGAACATGTTGAATAAACTTCAAGTATGTTTAAGACTGTCTAGACTGGGAATATGAAAGCTATGTTTATCTTTGGGCGAAATTTGATACAAGACACTCAAGATTGGTGGTCTTGTTAGAGAATACTCCTAAAACTTGGGTTTGCTATGCGAGATGCTGAAAGTTTGTGATAATTTTCTAGCAGGCACTTGCATATTGCCCCATCGGTTGAAGAGACATAAACACATGAAAATATACACTTGCATACACTAAAATATTTTGCCCTCTGTTTTCTTGTCCCATTCTATGCTTCATACTACTATATGGAGCGTATGCACAAAGGGCCCAAGGTCCATCAGCCAACACCCACACTACACACGCTTGCTCCATCTATCTCTCGCCCTACAGTCAAATCATTGTCTTCTTCCTTTGCATCATGCCCGCACGTTTAGGCTTGTACTCCTAACTTATGGGACCAGCCGAAGAAAATAAATAGGGGTTCCAGAAGCTAGCAAGACTGGCCTATCAGCCTCAGGATGGGCATATGCGGAAAATACGCCAAATGGCATACTCCCTCCATCCCAAAATATTTGGCGCCGTTGACCTTTTTAAAAATGTTTGACCATTTGTCTTATTTAAAAAATTTAAGTAATTATTAATTCTTTTCGTATCATTTGATTTATCGTTAAATATACTTTTATTTATACATATAGTTTTACACATTTCATAAAAGTTTTTGAATAAGACGGAACGGTCAAACATGTTTAAAAAAGTCAACGATGTCAAACATTTAGGGAAGGAGGGAGTATTAGTGAAAAAAGTAATTTGTGATTAAAATTTTTACATTTATGTTTTTAAATGACAATGTTTGCTGCATCAGGGGGCCACCAGCATACTCCCTGCTCGGCCTAAACACCAAAGAAAAGGATGTCTTAAGTTTTCATAAGTGTCCCGATGGTAAAATACCATTCAAATGGTAAAATATCATTTGAGTGGTAAAAAGAGAAACTACCTTTCGAGTGAAAAAGTACCATTCGAGTGGGAAATTACCATTCGAGTAAGTTTATATTGTTAAAGCAAATCGTCTCTTTTAAGTGCATTCCTAACCAATGACAGGTACAATATCAAGAGCCAAGCAGGTGGAAAAGAGTGTTCGAACACCTAAGATAGAAAAGACGACCCAAGTTGGAAAACACTACTCGAGCAATGAAGATGCCAAAAGAAGATTCCATGGGGACCACTCTCACTCACTCCGGCCAGCTGGCACCAAAAGACCATAATGACCTTTCAAATGTACCAGATTGCCTCTAGAGTTGTTGACATAGCAAGAACATAATTGTAAACTCACAAAGGCCCATGGGAGGCAAAGTTATAATATCACATGTACGGCTGTGGACTATATAAACCAGCCAAAAGCCTATAGCAAGACAAGACATAATTCAATAGAGAAATATTCACCATAAAAGTTATGCATTTTGTGTTCGGGCTCATTTTCCAGGATAGACGGGAAAAGGAACTTTCCCGTTTATCTCCAAACTTGTCCATGACCTAAGGTTACGACAATGTTGTAAAAGAAACTATGATAAAAAAAACTCAAGAAAACAACTTTAAAATTAAGTTAAAAAATTTAAATTTTGGCATTGGCATATGCTGATTGGGCCAAAAATGAGAGCCTATTTGAAAGAGTTTCCAGTAGCTAGAGTTTCATTCAGAAAACCACCAATCGTGTTTGGCCAAAAACAAGAAAGGGCCAGGCCACCTAAACTGCACTGCACTGAAGGACAGGAGGAGAAAGGAATAGAGGATCGGAGGATGAGCACGGTGTGCGTCACCGGAGGCGCCGGCCACATTGCGACATGGCTCATCAACAAGCTGCTGTGCAGAGGCTGCGTCGTGCATGCAACCCTGAGGAATCTTGGTAATAATCTTCTTCCCCATCCCCACAGCTCGCAACCTCGCTGAATTTCCAGTTTGCAGCATATGAAGCCATCCGCCATTAATTCGGTCATGATATTGTTTTCAAGATAATATAAACTTTATTGAACTCAGCCAATTACATTAAGATGATACAATCGTACTGAGATCACGGTCTTATGGATGGAGGGGATGAGAAGAAGACGAATCTGCTGATGAGGATGCCCGGTGCCGAGGAGCGGCTGGTGCTGTTCGAGGCGGACATGTACGACGCGGCCACCTTCGAGCCGGCCATCGCCGGCTGCGACTTCGTCTTCCTCATCGCCACCCCGATCCATCACGACCCTCGCAGCACCAAGGTACACACAACAACAAATGCATTTAGGCAGCTCATCATCGAGATTCGAGAGGCTTATATATAGAGTCCCGCTCCGGTGCTTTCTACCTGGAGTAGAAAGCAATCTGAGCCGTTGATCATATTTAGTTAGAGGGTTGAGATTTAGTTCTACTCCCACCATAATTAATAGTAGTAGAAATTTGGAAGGGCATATTTGTCCAGAATAATAATTCGCGTAGGGGTATTATCGTAGTTTATCAGTATCTAACTCACCCTCTCCCTGCGCCAACCCGGGCCACTACATCGCACTCGTCACCCTCCGCGTCGCCGAGGAGATGCGGCCACCGCCGCCGCCACCGCCGGCGCGGGCCGAGCAGCACGGCACAGGCACGGTGCGGGTGACGCGGGTGAAGCTGCTCAAGCCACGGGACGCGCTGCTCCTCGGCCAGGCCTACCGCCTCATCACCGTCGACGAGGTCACCAGGGCGCTGCATGCGAAGGAGAAGTCGAGGAGGGCGGCAGCGCAGCATTACCTAGAATCCAAGCCCGCCGGCGCCGCCGGTGTTAGGATCAATTCTGGCGGCGACGACCACACGCGGCCTATTAGGCCTGCACATTTATATATTGTTTCCTGCAGATGCAGTTGGTAGTAAGACAAGTGCTAGAAATTTGTCAAGTTAGGTGCCAACACCTGAACTTGAGTTCCCCTGCAATGAACAAGGTTTGGTCGTTGAAGAACTGAAATGATTGACAGAACAGATCATCAAAGGGAAACTGGAGCATCATGCCATGTTTGTACATGGCTGCAAATATGTTCTGTTGGGGATAACTACCCTAACTTGAATTTATTTTCCTTTCTTGATGAATCCTACTCTCTCATGTCCCAAACACAACTTTGATGTCCTAAATTATAATGCTATCAGGAAAGCAAGTGCTTTTCGAGCCAAACCTACTCATAGAATTTCCATGTATCACCCATTTATAAACACCAATCCTAAAAAGTTTTAGATGCTTGGCTAGCACATCTGTCCAAGACAACATGGGTTTATGGCTGTACAACAAAGCACCAGAAAAAAAAAATCAACCATTGCTGGTTGGTTGGCCGATACAGATTTCAGTAGGTAGAATGCTAGAATATAAAAGAAAGAGCCCCAAATTCCATGGCAGAGAGCCACACAAATCAACGCACGTGCACCACGGAGGAGTGGTCCTTCTCCTGGAGCTTGGAGATGACGAACATGTACAGGTCGCGCACGCGGCGAGGCGCTGGTAGGGCACGCCGGCCGCGGTCACCGCTTCTGCTTCCTTCGCGTCGAGGGACGTCCGATGTGTGCAAGCAGAGCGAAACGATTTTCCCCTTCAATCAACGCTAGCAGCGCCACCGCCGCCTGCCGGGAGTAGCGATAACCCTTTTTTTTAGGAGTAGCGATCGGACTTGATGCGAGCGATCGAGACAGAGAAATATCCCATGCCAAAATTACCCCTAATCTGTATTAAGAGATTACTAATCTACCCTTTAAAATAAAGGGTCGAGATTAATTCTACTTGTAGTAGAATACTTTAAGTAGAGAGCACCGGATAGTGGACTATTGAGTGCTCTGTTTTAGATTAAACTTTACACTACCAGATGACAATAATTAAGATGAGAGGTTGATTCGCATGTTTTTGTTTTGCAGTACAAGAACACCACCGAAGCGGCCGTGGACGCGACGCGCATCATCCTGCAGCAATGCGAGCGATCAAAGACGGTGAAGCGGATCATCCACACGGCCTCCGTCACCGCCGCCTCGCCGCTCCGGGAGGACGGCGGCGGCGGTGGCTACAAGGACTTCATCAATGACTGCTGCTGGACTCCTCTCAACTTCTCCCACCGTTACAGCAATGCCCTGCTGGATGTAATCATCTAATCCAGGCATTTTTCATACGTTTTGGGTTTTGGTCTAAGAGAAACTTCTTCATCAAATTTACAGTAAAACATAGTGTAGCATCTACAACAACCAAATTACAAATTAGTTTCGTTAAATTCACCGTTAAATATACTTTTATATATGTTTTTTAAAAAATGCTGGTATGTTTTTCTATGAACTACTAGTAAAATCTAAAACGACTTTGGACACTGTGTGGCGACGAATTCTACTTTGATTCGTTTGTAGGCGTATCTCTCATCCAAGACCCTCTCCGAGAAGGAGCTGCTGCGTTACAACGAGTCGGAGAGGCCGGCATTCGAGGTGGTGACCTTGGCGTGCGCGCTCGTCGGCGGCGATAGCATCCAGCCCTACCACACGCTGAGCATGCATCCCGGTGATCGTGTCGCCGCTCACCGGCCGTGAGCTCTCCCATGGCGTCCTCAAGTTCAAAAAGGCCTCGCTGGGCTCCGTGCCGCTGGTGCACGTCGACGACGTCTGCGAGGCGCACATCTTCTGCATGGAGCAGCCGTCCATCGCCGGCCGCTTCCTCTTCGCCGCCGGGTACCCCAATATGCAGGACTACGTCGATCACTTTGCTGCTAAGTACCCGGAGATCGAGATGAAGCTCAAAGAGTATGTATTTAGAATCTCGATTGATGATTATTAAATTGATCTCCTTGATCCTTTTTAAGTAATATAACATGTATTGTGTTTGCTCGTGTGATTACGTAGGGTGGTAGGGGAAGGCGTGAGGGTGAAAGTGGATACAAACAAACTTGTGGATTTGGGGTTCAAGTACAAATATGAAGTGGATGAGACACTGGATCATAGCGTGGAATACACTAAGAGGATGGGATTACTTTAAAGAAATTCTACATAACGGTATATACCTTTATAATGAATAGCCGATGTCATCGTGGTACCTAAGTACCAAATCTGGTACTTATATGGCATCATGTCTGGTAGGAGGTATCAGATCCGATATCTATCTAGTATCTACGATATTGTGCTGATGTTTTGCTAATGTTAGTATACATTAGCTATTTCGTTGGAACGATATACCGTTGTGCAGTCTTCCGCTTGCTTTAATGTATAGCACCTTATCTTTTTTTTTTCAAATAGAAATTGTTTACATTGTTTATCTATGCCGTATAAGACGCATGCCAATGAATTTGTTGTTACCGAATGAAAAAATATGTGAGGACTAATGCCAAGTTGGCAACATACTCACTTATGCTTTGAGACCTACCAGCCACGTGTTGTTGGCCAGGACCAAATGTGTAGGGCTGTGTTCTATTTCAATAACGGTACTATTGGACATTTGGACTATTGATTGGGAGATGTATTTTAGTAGCTCTAGTGGACGTTCTGTTTATTGTACGCCAACTAGATAGTTACAAAAAATTTTCAAAAAAATTAACAAGATAGATCAATATGTAATATATCACCTCACAAACATGCAAGTTCAAATTCAACTTCTACAAGTTGTAACAAAAACAACAAATTTAATTATATATATATATATATTAATTTGAGTTATGTTTGTTATTTGTGTTACAATTTGTAGAAGTTAAATTTTAATTTGCATGTTTGTGGATTGATATATTACATATTGATCTATCTTGTTTGTATTTTTTTATTTTTTTTCATAAACGTTTAGATGACATGTAATAAATGGGTGGATGTCCACATCCACTCGAGATGTTAAAACAGTTTCCCTATTGATTGTGCTCTTGATTCATTGTTCAGCTGTTCAGTTGTCTATTCGAAACACCGATGGGCAATGAACTGGAGTATTATTATTGCTCAAGTGTGTCGTGCGTAACTAATGTGCTACTACGTCCTTGTCTGCTGAACAGTCCGATCCAATGATCTTGATCCATCTCTGGTAATATATATCATGACATCATCCCCGCCGCCTCGAGCTGAATTACCCGGAGTCCCATGCATCCATCCGTGGTCCGTGGATCGCATCTGCTCCACCAACGGGCTCCTGCTCCCCGGGGCTGGAATACGTGCCACAAAGAGGAGGGAAAAGGAAAGAGTCCGACTCGCTCAACTTGGTCGCAATTTGATTCATATTTCTTAACCATAACATTGGGTATAACGATTCCTCCAACTATTATAATCATGTAAAACAATTCCGTCGACTATTATGATGGTGGTTTTTTTTTTCTGACATAGATTTTACGTCGTAGCTTGGTTATTAGAAAAAATGAAATAAAGTAGGGTAATCTTCTCTCTCTTCTTCCCTCTCTACCCCCTCTCTCTAACTCTCTCCCTTGTCTTCTTCTCGGAGCCGAGAGCCTAAGAGGCTTACATTGTCGGCAACTACACGCCGCTGACAGCCCCTACTACCAATGGCCACAACGACACAATGGTGGCGGCAGCAACGATGGCATCATCTTCATCCCATCTACCAACATTAACAAGAGACACTTCACCCTCGACTTCGTCCTGACACCAACTCGTGGCAGCTCGTTGACGATGTCTCTAGCGTGGCCTCTCCATCTTGTCCACGGTGCCTCCGACACCAAGTCACCAAGAAGATGACTGGGTGGATGCAGCATTGCTTCCTTGACGTCATGGTGTGTGCCGAAGAGGAGCCACTAGATGAGCACCTCCCTAGTTGAAGATGACTGGGTGGATGCAGCATTGCTTCCTTGACGTCATGGTGTGTGCCGAAGAGGAGCCACTAGATGAGCACCTCCCTAGTTGAAGAGGAGGGGAGTGCTCAGGGTCAGCAGCGGCCACTCTCCTTCGTTGTTGCGTCGTCCGCAAGGAGAGGGGACAGTGGGGCCTCCTGGTCACTCAAGCTCCATTACACCGGGTTCGAGACCTCTCGTGGCGCAGATGGCATAATATAGGAGGAGGATCCGGTGGTGGTAGTAGTGGTCCTAGAGATTACACCTGGGGGGCGGGAGGGAAGGGAGGATCGCTAGTGCTGGAGTCAGCGTGGGGTGACACGATCTCGAGCCTGGTGGCCACCGTCGTCGGCCCGCTTCCTGTCCTGAGTCACCGTTAGAAAATAAGCAGCAACAGAATGACGCCCTTCCTTGCGTCCGATGGCCATGGCACCCCAATCCCCTCAGAGAGAGGAGAGGGAGGGACAAAAGAGGGGGAGGAACCGCTGGTGCCCTCCCAGCTCCCGACTCGCTACCGCCCTCCTAGAAGACAAAACTGCCGCTAGAAGCGTGATGGGGAGAAAGAGAAAGGGAGGAAATAAAAAGAGGAGAGAGATGAGGACTTACATATGGGTCATACAATTTTTTTATTTTTACTTTTTTTTCTAATTATAATGCCATGTAGGATAAATACCACGTTAACATGCGCCACGCAAGATAAAACTATCATGCAAACCACCTGGGAAGATAAATTGAACTGATATTGATAGTTGAGGGAGTCGTTATACCGGTTTTTACGGCTGAGGGATACGAATTAGATCTATATTATTAGGGACCCATATTAGACTTTTTCCTAGGATAAACTCCCCCGGCCCACAACTCCGCAGGTGAACGCCGTGCGTGCAAGCGGCAGTGTGCAGGGGCCTGGCCGCCCGGGTTGCTCGCGTCGAATGGCAGGGTTAAAGGCCTGTTTGGTTGCTGCCCTGAGGGCCCTTTCCACCTGCCTGGCCTGATCCACCTTAGGCGTGCAATTAGCCTCGTCCAAGCGACCAAAATAGGTGGCCTGAGCTCCAGGCGGCAGCATCGATCGGTTGATAATCACCGTCGTAATGCCTGACGAGAATACGCGATGATGCAAACCACCACCGCCTCCTTGCTGGATTCCACAATCGTCGTATTGTGTTTGGTCCGTGCGATGCAATCAGAAGAAACTTTTTTTTAGGGTTTCCAATCAGAAGGAATGATCTATAGATTAATGCTGTCTAATGGGAAGTGTTATAAACACTTTTTTACTCAAAGCACACTGTTTTGCGCCTACTAATTTTCCTCAGGCACGTTTAGTTCAGGACTTCAACCAAACAACCAACTCAAGGATGCCCCATCAGGCAACAAGCACCAAAATTTCAGGGAACTCTCAGGCGCCACTTTTCCTCAGGCAAGTAGCTCACGGTAGCAACCAAACAGTCTCTGCCGCGACAACACCCGCGCCCCCGCCACGCTAGCTGCTACTCCCTCCGTCCCACAGTACAAGAGATTTTGAGTTTTCGCTTGAAACGTTTGACCACTCGTCTTATTCAAATTCTTTTTGCAAATATATAAAACGAAAAGTTATGCTTAAAATACTGTAGATAATAAAGTAAATCATAAATAAAATAAATAATAATTTTAAAAAAATTTAAATAAGACGAGTGGTCAAACGTTGTAAGCACAAACTCAAAATCCCGAGTACGTACTACGACTACGACCCCAGCGCCTGACTCCGATGCCGGTAGCCTAGAACAGATCCAGCCATACGTACATGCAGCAGAATTTGTTTCGAATTTATTCATATTTTTTTTAAAAAAAGAAACAGCTGAGTTTGCTGTAATATAGAGTAATGATCTCTTTTTTGGGTGAAGATTATTTTAATTTTATTATTGTTATATAATTTAGTTAAGGTGAAATTCACTGTGAGGATTCGTTTGGATATATATTTTTCTAGAAAATCATGAGCTACAATTGGTAGTTCGATCATTTCAAATTAACATGCGAGTTTTTTTTGAAGAAATTTCTTATACAACTTCTTTTGTATTTCCAAAACCAAAATAAACTTAAAACCCAACTCAAATACGAATTTGTATTTTCAAAAGCGAACGAACTTAAAAACTGACTCATATGCGGATAACATATTAAAGTACCGGAAAAAACATTTTTAATTTTTATAATAGTATAAAGATAGAGATAGAGATAGCGATAGAGATACAGATAAGAATAAAAAAAGCTTAGTTTGGAGTGCGGTGATTTTCTCAATGGACACAAGTTGACCAGAGGCGGTGGGCTGCTAGTTTGGCAGTATTATGCATAAATACAAGAAGCATGTCTTGAGAAACAGGGCGTTGCTTGTTGGCGCGCCAGCTGCTCCGGCCCAGAAAAGCCCACCAGCCTATTTTTTTTCGCGATTTGTTTTTTCTTTTTATTTTGTGATTTTTTTTCTTTTTTCTGATTATTTCTTTTAATCTTTAGCGCACTTATTTTTTTAAAATGTTTTGAGTTGAAAGTTTTTAAATCTTAACTTGAAAAATTTTTAAATCTGATTTGAAAGTATTCAAATCTCGAGTTGAAAGTTTTCGAATTTGAGTTGAATATTTTCAAATCTCGAGTTGAAAGTTTTCGAATTTGAGTTGAATATTTTCAAATCTCGAGTCGAAAGTTTTTAATCGGAATCGAAAGTTTTCATATTTTTTTAAATCTAACTTGAAAGTTTCAATCGAAAGTTTTCATATTTTTTTAAATCTAACTTGAAAGTTTCAATCGGTTAGTAGAAAAAATCTTCCGGAAAAAAGAAAATCATATCTTAATTACTATCATTATTTACTAATAACTTAGTTAGTTAGGCTAAACTATCCGAAAACGGTCGCCACCAACGCGTGCGCGTTAGCTTTTCCGTGAGAAACACACATTGCAACGCCTGCGAGGGCCGTTTCCACGCCACATGCATTTTGTTTCTTCCACGTTCAAGATACGGACTCCTAGGACGAACAAAACGTATTTTTTTTTTCTTATTAAAACCATTAACATCTGTATCAAGCCCGGTCTTAGTTTTTTCTCTATTTAAACCGGGCCGAGAGAGTCACAGACACCACCATATTTGACTGGACTGGAGGAAGAAGAGATCGAACAACAACAATCGATCGAGGAGAGGTCGTGTGACACGATGAGCAGCAGCAGGCCGGTGTGCGTCACCGGTGGCAGCGGCTACATCGCGACGTGCCTCATCAAGAAGCTGCTGCAGCGAGGCTGCGGCGTGCATGCGACCTTGAGAAATCTCGGTACATCTTACCCATCTCTTCCTCACTTTCTTTCCAAATTCTTGTTGATTCATTCATGGATGCATGCATGGTTGGTGATCATGCATATATCTGACGACAGGAGATGAGAAGAAGACGGCGCTGCTGAGGAGGATGCCCGGCGCGGCGGAGCGGCTGGTGCTGTTCGAGGCGGACATGTACGACGCCGCCACCTTCGAGCCCGCCATCGCCGGCTGCGAGTTCGTCTTCCTCCTCGCCACCCCGCTAATTCATGATCCGCTTAGCACCAAGGTAACCCACGCACGCAGTGCACACTGTCTGGAACTGAAAAAGAGAAAAAAAAAAGGAAAGGAAAGGAAAGTTAAGTTTATCATGCAGCACTCTGGTAGATACAGATGCAGAGGCAGGGTGTAATTTTATTTCATAATAATGGATCCTTCCTTTTTAAAAAAAAAAATTAAATGCAGAAGCCTGGAATTAATAAACTCCAACGATGGCCTGAGTTTAAGATGGATATATCATGGATTATTTGAGTGTTCTGTTTTTTTTTAGAATTCACTACTACTAGTTCTAGGCATGCAGTCAGTAGCAGCACTAGGTGCATTGTGCAACAACAATTAGCAGGATGAGAGGTTGCTGTGTTTGTAAGTTTGTTAATTGTTAATTATGTTTTTATATTATTGCAGTACAAGAACACCACCGAGGCGGCTGTGGACGCGATGCACATCATCCTGCAGCAATGCGAGCGGTCAAAGACGGTGCGGCGCGTCATCCACACGGCCTCCGTCACCGCCGCGTCACCGCTCAGGGAGGACGGCGAGGGGTACAAGGACTTCATCAACGAGTCATGCTGGACTCCTCTTGATCTCTCCAACCGCTATAGCAACGTCATGATGGATGTAATCAGCTACCCATTCTCCGTCAAAAAATATATGTTCACATATCTATCTATCTATCTATCTATCTATCTATCTATCTATCAAGGAGCGTATCCATCCTGCAACTAGTATATTACGAACATCATGCACAACAGCTATAACAAATTAAATGTTATCAATTTCTTTGAAAAGTTTGCACATACTTTTAATAGTACTACACATATATGTAAATTATTTTCAAATCCATTATATTTTAGTGATAAGAAATAAAAAGAATTCTAGTAATTTTAAAAGTATAAGTAATCCCTCCATTTCATATTATAAGTTATTTTGACTTTTTTCTTTTGGTCAAACTTATTTAAGATTTGATTAAGTTTATAAAAAAATAGCTACATCTATCACACTAAATTAGTTTCAATAAGTATGACATTTAATATATTTTGAAAGAATAGTTCTTTTGTGTCGAAAATACTTGAAAATGTTTGAATGGAAAAAAAAATCAAAACAACTTACGGTATGAAATACAGGGAGTATATTTGAATATTGTCTTATCTATCTATCTATCTATACTTAATTATAATTTGATACTGGGAGAGATTTTGCACGCTAAAAAAGTTCTGGTTATTTCTTAGATAGATCATGTTATTATGAACATAGATCTTATTGACAATTGTACACTAGCTTGAGTTGTAAATTTTCAAACTGAATCTCTCATACATGCGGTTCAAATATGAGAAATGATAGATCATCACATGAATTGTGCTTTTGTAGGCTTATGTTTCATCCAAGACACTCACAGAGAAGCTACTGCTGAGGTACAACGAGTCCGAGAGCAGGGCGTTCGAGGTGGTCACCCTGACATGCGCGCTCATCGGCGGCGACACCGACACCACGCAGCTCTATCACTCGCTAAGCATCCCGCTGATCGTGTCGCCGCTCACCGGCCAGGAGCTCTACCACGGCGGCCTCAAGTCCCTGCAAGCGCTGCTGGGTTCTGTGCCACTGGCGCACATAGACGACATATGCGAGGCACACATCTTCTGCATGGAGCAGCAACCATCCATCGCCGGCCGATTTCTCTGCGCCGTTGGGTACCCCAACATGCAGGACTATGTCGACCGTTTCGCTGTCAAGTACCCGGAGATCGCGATAAAGCTTCAAGGGTAAGTGCATTGTTGATTTGTTCTCTCGATCTTATGTTTTCTTTATAGGATATATGAATGTGTCATGTATGTACCGTACTTCCTCCGTTTCACAATGTAAGTTATTCTAGCTTTTTTCACATTTATATTGATTTTAATGAATCTAGACATATATATGAATCTAGACTCATTAATATTAGTATGAATGTGGAAAAAGTTAGAATGACTTACATTGTGAAACGGAGGGGGTAGATCTTATATCTGTTTGTTTGTGTGGTCTGTGTTAGGGTGATTGGGAAGGATGTGAGGGTGAAAGCGGATACAAACAAGCTTGGGGATTTGGGGTTCAAGTACAAGTTTACGGTGGAGGAGACGTTGGACAGCAGCGTGGAATGTGCCAAGAGGCTGGGATTACTTTGAGCGTGCCAAGCAGTATAATTTCTGTCCTAATGTCTGTATTTGTTCCGGCCCTTTTACTCCAACCGTATCTAAGAAATGTACCCTAAAGCTATCAGAACATTGTTCATCGATAATATTACCTCCGTTTCAGGTTACAAGACGTTTTGACTTTAGTCAAAGTCAAACTGCTTCAAGTTTAACTAAGTTTGTAGAAAAAATAATAACATTTTTAACCCAAGACAAATTTATTATGAAAATATATTCAATTATTGATTTAATAAAACTAATTTGGTACTAGTATTACAAATATTACTATATTTTTCTATAAACTTAGTCAAATTTAAATCAGTTTGACTTTAACCAAAATCAAAACGTCTTACAACCTGAAACGGAGGGACTACCATATATGCGCTCGACAGCTAGAGCCATCGCATTTGCCATCTTGTCATTTGACAATGTCATTTGCTGGAGCCTGGAGGCCCTTCCACTCCACCAACCGTCTGTCTATTTCTCCTTTTTTTTTTTCAGGCCTCATCTTTTTCTTATGCTTATACTTATCAGGTAAAATTTAAATTTTCAACCTTAAATTTGGAGCTGATTTTGTGCTAAGAACACACGTATATAAGTTTTATTCACAAAATACTTTTCGTTTGTAAAAACGATGGCTCCGTTCCGTGCATGCTTCTCCCACCGTGCGCTCCGGCGCCGCAAAGCCGAATTGGCCAGAGTCCTGTCCATCTCTGGATTTTTTTTATAGTTTTTGTACTTTTTATTTTTTTTATTTTGAAATAAACTCTTTTAAAAACTTATTTTTAACATGCAAACCTTTTGTCTACGCCAGACGCCCGGCGTGATAAAAAAACACTTACACACCACTTGCAATGGGCGTAACAGTTTTATCGAGCAGCGTGACCAAAGATTGTTTTCACGCCAACGAGACCAGTGTGAAAGTATTGTGTTGTGACGCCAATTTGCTTGACATGTGCAAAAGGTTCAGATGTTAAAAATAAGTTTCACAAGAGTTTGATTTCAAAATTAAAAAGATTTTTAAAATAAAAAAACTACTTAAAAAATAAGTAAGGCTTCCGTAAATATTTTCGTACGTCATTAAGCGTGGGTCCACATGATATTTCGTCGCTAATCACGATTCGGAAGCTGACAGCGATCTCTTAAGCCCGCAAATAAAAGAGAAAAAAAAAAGGAGAAAGCCCATCCAAAGCAGATCGGATTTGTGGATTAGTGGAGAAATATTGCAGCCCATCAAAAGCAACAGCAGGCCGGCCCAGAAAAAAGCAGTCGTAGCCACCAGCGAGCCCACCGAGCAGAGGAGCTACAGCCCAGCACAAGCAGGAATAAAGTTTGGACTCATGCCTACCAGGTATCGGATAAAAAAAAGATTTTATAACTTAAAAACATGTAATCACCACAAAATTTAAATGAACTATTTACCAACAAAATAAATTATTTTTAAAAAATAAAAAACAATCATATGTGTCTTTCTTTTTAAAAAACATGTAATCACCAACAAAATGACTCGTGTTTACATCCGGATTTTTTTCCCTCATCAATTTCTCATTCGCCGTAGGACATCTAACCACATCACTTTTTTTCCATTCATTGTATGATTTATTCTATTGTTTAGAGTGAAAGTTATTCTACGATACACCACTTCTTTTTCTTTCCATTGATTGTACCATTTCCTTCTGATTTTTTGAGTGAGTGATTATGCAATTGGAGTGCAGTGAGGTTGATCTGATAACTAGCAAAAAATATATCTTGTACTATGGCTACTCTTTACAATATGAAAAAAGTTTATCAATACCGAGTACCATAAAATAATAATGTATTGCAACTGACTCATAATAATACATGACAAAAAAGTAAATATTTTTTGTGGTTCCAAATTTTAGTATCCATGTTAGTGGATTTAGAGCGGCAAATAATTATATCATGTTAGCGTCTTATTTGCACAGGAAAGGCATGATTTGACTATATAGACCTCAATTAACCTGGTGACTTTATGCTCCCACACACTAATTACTTTTTTTTTCTTCACTCAGGCAACGCATGGGCATTTTGCTAGTAAAAAAAAAATTGCATCCTTGTACCGTCGTCGTCCGCCGCTTGGTCCGCCTGCCCGCGCGAGTGGAGAAATGGCCGGCTCAATGGCTCCGCCGCGGCTGCACCTGACGGGGACCGGACGTAGCGTGTTGTCATCCACGTTTTCGGTTTGAAAGATTGGTTAATGATCAACAATTTGAAAATGAATTTGGAGGTCTAACAATCAACAGTGTTCACTTGATATATTGTTCAATGATCAGCATGGCCAGGATAGAGATGTTTTTTGAAATTTTCTGTAACAGCGAAATGTGTCGGGAATACACATCTTGTTTTTCAAACATGAACCTCGTTTCTCCAGGCCATGATAGATGTATGCTAGCTGCGGCATGTTTGTCCTGGGACGGAATTCTCGAATCTGTTCAAAAAAAATTTAACTTTTAATGAATTGGTACAGACACGGTGATCCGATTTTTTTTTTCTAAATCTGAAATATGGTTTCAAGAAATTCTGGTTTGGTGTAGCGATGGTATGAATGCAAACCTGTGGTCAGAGATCGGATCAGATATCGCACAACTAGTTTGGTAAGTATAAATGCAAATCGTGGCACATGTGGCCACAAAAAAAGGCTGTCCCCGCCGAACACTCACATTGTTTAGAGCATGTAAAACGGTTTTTATCAGTGGTCTCTATATTGCTATGCAAATAAATTTGATGACATGGATGAAAGAGAAAGGAGGAAAGAGAAATATGATTGTTATGCATGACAGCGGCTCAGAGTTGACTCTTAGCATTTATTTATTAGAGCAAATTTCGTTGCATGGTGGTGAAAGAAATGAAAGAATAGTAAGAAAAATATTTTGATACATTAATGATTAGAGACCATATTGTCATCAACTATTGTAAGATTTTAGTCTCTAGATAATGCAGAGCTCATGCCTGACTCTACCTTTATACATGCCCTTACACTGTTTTACCATATTATAAGCTGTTTTTACTTTTTTTTTCCTAACTAATATTTTTAATTAAAAAATTGACTATTTTTATAGAAAATATAATAATATTTTTAATACAAAACAAACATATTATCAATGTATATATTCAACATAATATTTAATTAAACTAATTTAATGTTGTGAATATTAAAATTTTTATAAACTTAGTTAAATCTAAAGAAGTTTATAGCTAGAAAGAAAGTTAAAATGACTATTAAGCCCTTGTTTAGTTCCAAACATTTTCTTCAAACTTTCAACTTTTCCATCACATCGAAACTTTCCTACACACGTAAACTTCCAACTTTTCCGTCACATCGTTTCAATTTCAACCAAACTTCTAATTTTAGTGTGAACTAAACACACCTTAATATGAAATGGAGGAAGGCTGCGTTCTTTCTTCTTATGAACAGTGATTACGGAAAACGGAGCGATCCATTAGCACATGATTAATTAAGTATCTGCTATTCTTTTTAAAAAAAATGGACTAATATGATTTTTTTAAGTAACTTTCGTATAGAAACTTTTTACAGAAAAATGCACCGTTTAGTAGTTTGAAAAGCGTGCTAACGGAAAACGAGGAGGACTTTGCTGAAAAGAACGCAGCCGAAGTAGATTTTGTTTCCCAAACAACTGACACTGACACTAAGTTCAGTCTTGTACGTTATTTGCATTATTTAAACAGGTTGAGAGAGGGCCATAGAAACCAAACGCATCTGATCTGAAGGAACAGAACGAGAAGCAGAAGCGATGACGAGCAGCAGCAGCAGCAGGGTGTGCGTCACAGGAGCCAGCGGCTACATCGCGACGTGCCTCATCAAGAAGCTGCTGCAGCGAGGCTGCGTCGTGCATGCGACCTTGAGAAATCTCGGTATACTCTCCCCAATGATCTCTACTATTCTCTAGCTAGATCACCTCTATATTTTCCAAAAATCTTGTAGCCATCTGCAAGCATAAAACCAACACAATTTACTCCCTCCGTATTTTAATGTATGACGCCGTTGACTTTTTGAACAACGTTTGTTCATTCGTTTTATACAAAACTAGCAAAGGCCTTTTTTTAACCCTTTTAGAAGTCTTTGCAATACTATAACGTAGAAATCATTTGGCTAACAAAAAAGAAATCACGTGTTGATTTACTGTCTCCTTTTTTTCCTAGTGGAATAATCAACAAACACACATTCTTTATCGAACTTCTAAATGGTATTTTTTAAAAAAAACTATATATGAATTCTTTAAAAAAATGTTTTACATTCTTTTCTTTCAACTTTTATAATAGTTAATGCATTAAGTTTTTTTTAATCTTCAAACAATTATCTCAAATTATTCATGTATTTAACCATTCCGCATAAAAAGAGCGCGATAAGGGCTTATTTTATCGTTTGCTCTTCATCTTGTCATTCCAATCATATTTTGAATTTTAAAATTGATTTTTAAGTTTTTCATGGTATTTTATTTTTCAACATTGATTTCTATGTCATTAAGAACATATGTACAACATAATATAAGTGATTTTGGATGATGTAATATATCACAGTATAATAAACTAACATGGTGGCCTGCGCAGATTGCGCGGCTAGCATCATTATATTTTCTATCATATAATAGTATATATATTTTCTCATTATATTATTTAAATATATTAAAATGACAACATAATTTTAAATTTTGCAATAACTTTACAAAACTACTAATGTGTAATATTCATATTGTATTTTATATACTTGTTAGTTATTAATTATTTTTAATATCAAATTTTAGTTATTTGTAAATTATATATATTCATATATAGACTCTATACTCGTCTTTTAATATATTATTTTAATTCCGAATTTTCTGTAAATTGTATTTCTATATAGACTCTATGATCTTCTTCCAATATTATTTATTTTTATTTCTAAATTTTTATTATTTCTAATTGTATTTCTATGTGGACTCTAAACTCATCTTTCAATATTCTTTAATTTTTAATTTCGAATTTCAGTTACGTCTAAATTGTATTCCTATATTGACTTTAAACTCTTCTTCCCATATTTTTCTTAATTTCGAATTTTAGTTATTTGTAAATTGTATTTTTATACGGACTCTAAACTCTACTTTTAATTTCATTATGTTTATTCCAAATTTTAGTTAGTTTTAAATTCCTATATGGACTCTATACTCTACTTCTAATATTCCTTATTTTTTTAATTTCGAATTTATTTTTTTCTTAATTGTATTTCTATATGGACTCTATACTTTACTTCTAATATTCCTTATTTTTAATTCTGAATTTCAATTATTTCCTAATTGTATTTCTATATGGACTATACTCTACTTCTAATATTTCTTATTTTTAATTCCGAATTTCAGTTATTTTCTAATTATATAGTTATTTCCTAATTGTATTTCTACATGGACTCTATACTCTACTTCTAATATTCCTTATTTTTTAATTCCGAATTTCAGTTATTTCCTAATTATATTTCTATATGGACTCTAGTCTCATCTTCTAATATTCCTTATTTTTTAATTCCGAATTTCAGTTATTTATAAATTGTATTTTTATATGGACTCTAGTCTCCTCTTCTAATATTCCTTATTTTTTGATTCCGAATTTCAGCTATTTCTAAATTGTATTTCTATATAGACTCTGTTTTTTCTTTTTCTCCGATTAATGTGAGAATTTCTAGGCCGTGAGAGCGAACGTGGAGGCTCCTTTTTCTATTCCTTTAATAATATAATAGATTTTTGTGCAAATATGAAAAATATTTATGTTATGCTTAAAGAACATTTGATGATGAATCAAGTCACAATAAAATAAATCATAATTACATAAATTTTTTGAATAAGACGAATGGTCGAACGTTAGATAAAAAGTCAACGGCGTCATACATTAAAATATGAAATATGGAGGTAATACAAATTTTCATGGCTACGTGATTTGATAGGAGATGAGAAGAAGACGGCGCCGTTGAGAGAGCTCCCTGGCGCGGCGGAGCGGCTGGTGCTGTTCGAGGCGGACATGTACGACGCCGACACCTTCGAGCCGGCCATCGCCGGCTGCGAGTTCGTCTTCCTCCTCGCCACCCCGCTGCAGCACGACCCTCGCAGTACCAAGGTACACACGGCTGCTAGCCTCGAATGCTATCGTGGAAAAGATGAAATCATCACATACCGGATCTTTTTTACATGGGCGAGATAGCAACGTCTTTGATGCCGTGACCTTCCATGGGGGAGTATCGTTTCCAGAGTCTCGTCTTGGTGGTGTTGTCGTAGGCACGACGGTGATTGGTCACGCATAGCGGAGGGTCGTTTTGGTGCTAGGTTCCTCGATCTAAATAGTTTGTGATTGTGTGGTTAGCACGTGGTTCTTGGTCGTGCACTTTGGTGTACTTCCGATCTCAACTGCTTCCGTGGATTTTTTTGTTGTAACTTTATTCTTCTTAATATATTCGGATAGCCTCCTTCGGTCTTTCGGTCTTTCTGGTGAAGAAAAATATTACACAGCTACTTAAAAATGATAATCTCGATCATTTACTTTTGTAATAATGAAAGTTAATGACTTTCAGACTCTGCACCAAGTGTCTCGATGGCTTTAGTAAATGTGAATAGAGGGATAGTGGACTATTGAGTGCTCTGTTTTAGATTAAACTTTACACTACCAGATGACAATAATTAAGATGAGAGGTTGATTCGCATGTGTTTTGTTTTGCAGTACAAGAACACCACTGAAGCCGCGGTGGACGCGATGCGCATCATCCTGCAGCAATGCGAGCGGTCAAAGACGGTGCGGCGCGTCATCCACACGGCCTCCGTCACCGCCGCGTCGCCGCTCCGGGAGGACGGCGGCGAGGGGTACAAGGACTTCATCAACGAGTCATGCTGGACTCCTCTCGATCACTCCCACAGCTACAACAACACCATGGTGGATGTACTATCTCCGTTTCACAGTGTAAGCCATTTTAGCATTTCCCATATTTATGTTAATGTTAATAAATCTAGACATATATACATCAATATAAATGTGAAAAATACTAGAATGACTTACATTGTGAAACAGAGAAAGTATGTAATTAATCAACTACGCATTTCATGTTGACAAAGTAATGAGCAAATATAAAAATTTATCTCTCCTTCAATATAAAATTTATATAGTTTAAAATTTATCTTAAATATATTATAGCTTCTCTGTCTGTTTTCATGTTTAAACTAATCACAGTAATCCCTCATTTGATTTCTCTACAAACTTTCTCATCTAATTAAATCAATACCAACTACCCCTTTTAATTTCATATCTATAGCATTGAGAAACTAGATCTAAAAGTATGTATATTTTAGGATGGAAGGAGTATATATATCATCTATATAGATATTAAAAGAATTCAACAGCATAATATATCATTATACTAGTACAATCAATTAAACAGTACACCCAAATTCGCAATCATCGTCAGGAATATTTCTTTCGTTTAACCGAGTGAAAATGGCATTTCAACATATGTTAGTAATTCTCAGACTTCTGATTGGTGATTTATTAGATACCATAGAGCAAATTAACAATGGTACATGCAGTACGTTTTTTTTTTTGATACTTCAAATGGCTTTATAGGATTATTCTTCATCCAAGACGCTCACAGAGAAGCTGCTGCTAAGGTACAACGAGTCCGAGAGCAGGGCGTTCGAGGTGGTCACCCTGGCGTGCGCGCTCGTCGGCGGCGACGCCGACACCACCCAGCTCTACCACTCGCTCAGCGTGCCGGTGATCGTGTCGCCGCTCACCGGCGACGAGTCATGCCACAACACCCTCAAGTTCTTGCAGGCCCTGATAGGTTCGGTGCCACTGGCACACATCGAGGACATCTGCGAGGCGCATATCTTCTGCGCGGAGCAGCCGTCCATCGCCGGCCGCTTCCTCTGCGCCGTTGGGTACCCCAATATGCAGGATTACGTCGATCACTTCGTCACCAAATACCCAGAGATCACGATAAAACTCAAAGAGTACGTGTCTTTGACCAGTGATTTATTTGTTATTTTTCGTTCTTTAGATAAAATTGTACTCGCTTCGTTATAAAATATAAGCATTTTAAACTATAAATCTGGATACATGTATGGTTTATATTTATAGCTAAATTTTTTTTATATTTTAGGATGAAGATATAGGATGTGCTATATAAATGTATATCATATATATGTGTGGTCTCTTTGTTAGGGTGGTAGGCAAGGACGTGAGGGTGCAAGCGGATACAAATAAGCTTGTGGATTTAGGTTTCAAGTACAAGTATGGGGTGGAGGAGACGTTGATCTGCAGCGTCGAATGCGCCAAGAGGTTGGGATTGCTCTGATACGGATGAACTGCGCACCGACCTACTACTATAATCACTAAATACCCATGCTTACAAAATATATATACCATAGTACGTTTTAATGAGGAAAAATAAATAAAATATAGTTTTGCCTCAGCTGTGTTATTTCCTGCTTTGCTGGAAGGATTGCTCACTTTGATCATGTGTATACGTGACAACACATTTATATTTGATATATATCATAGAACAATAAAAGCTATGGTGGGAAGAGGTAGGGTCACAGATTTCAATATGTCACCACGTATCACCACGGAATGAGATCCTCGGCGTTTTAAGTCAGAGGCGTACGGTACTCTAACTTGGATATTTTCAGCCGTCGCGAGTGAACGTGAACGATCACTATGCCATAGTAATATCTAAACAGTAACCTCAAACAGTGCATTTCACTGTTGCTATAGCATTAAGTCAAGACACTGTTTTCTATTGTAGTATGTGACTCAAAATATTGGGCTCCTCTGACGTACGAGCCCAAAGTCAGAGGAGCTGGATCCGTATCACCACTGCAGTAGTGCAGTCTAAGGGCCATGCTCTTTTTCACTCATTAGCTAATATACTTCCTCCATACCAAACTATAAGAACCTATGATCCGATGGGATAAGAAGTATATCTAGATTTGTAATAATATGATATATATTATCTGATCCTTAATTCTTATATTTTAGAACGGATGTAATAGATTACTATGGACATATTTCCCAAGACACTTAATGACATGATTTTTTTTTGAAAAGCTTTATATATAAAAGTTGTTTACAAATATAAAAAAACATTTTTCCAAGTTTATATTAGTTAATACTTAATTAACCATGCGCATCCAATCGGTCAAACCAATACCGTGTTTAAGTATTCCCTCCGTATAAAAATAAACCAACCCTGAATAGAATATGATATTTTCTAGTATAACGGATCTAAACAAATGTACATCTAAAACTTTTATCATACTATAAAAAGTTCTATTTTATTATAAATTTATTTAATTTGTTACGGAGGGGGTAGATATGTTTCGTGATGTGGCTGCGATCGAGCCGGCACAAACAAAAACATGTGTCGTTGATTCAAATGTTCACACTATCCTGGTGTGGCTCCCAAAACTTCAGAGCAATCAGATGGAGGCTTGAACACTATTGTGGGAAGGCACAGAAAACACGTCACGTGCACGCACGAAACACTTCGGAGAAGAGAAGAAAACGGAGGAGCGACCGACTTCGTCGCCCACACGTACGGTCGCTTGAATGCGGCCGAACGTACGGTTGCGTTTTACTATCTCTTCTTCTCTTGCGAGCTGCCACACAAATTAATGGAAAACTATTTCAAACTCTCGACGTTTGCCTATCATCCAAATAATTACGATAGAATTCAACGAGATAGTGAGATAGATTAATACTCCCCTCTATTTTTTAATAGATAACGCCGTTGACTTTTACTCACATGTTTGATCATTCGTCTTATTCAAAAGATTTTATGCAAATGTATAAGATATAAATCACACTTAAAGTACTATGAGTGATAAAACAACTCATGACAAAATAAATTATAATTACGTAAATTCTTTGAATAAAATGAATGATCAAACATGTGAGAAAAGGTTAACGGCGTCATCTATTAAAAAACGGAGGTAGTATGTGTTAAATCACATCAGAAACATACAAGGTTAAATTTATATATGCTACAAACATATAGTGTGAACAATTATACATGTTAATCACTGAAAATTAATGGTATTATAATGGTGTGATCGTGCCGGCAAGCCCAAAGAGCTGCCTAGGATTATCGGGCCATGGATCCGCTCATCCGCCACCAAGCGGTAGTGGGAGATAACAAATCATCATCATCATCGAAATCTTTTGAAAGGAGTATAGATTTTTCGAGGGAAATTCATTCGACAAATGTACAGCAAATCGTTTTACAAAGCACTAACCCCTTTGGTCAAAATTATTTGATGCTGGAAGCATTGACCATTCATGACTAGAGATATAGATGACCATAGCACCCGAGGCCCAATGGCCTGGCCATTTGGCCCGACCCAGACACGGCCCGATTAGGGACGTGTCCGGACCGGCCTGACCCGATAGCTGGGCCCTGCCTGGACCGATGCCTTGGCACGGTGGGCCAGCCTGGCACGGCCCAATCCAATGAGGAGGGAAGAAAAGTAGTTTAGGGACTAAAATTATACTTAATGCAGCCATATAATTCACGGCCCAAGAGTGAAGAGATGCAAAATAGACTTATCATAATCGTTTAGACATGGCCTAAAGAACTGAGGGACGAAAATTAGACTTTTTTTTGAAGAAGCACGATGGGCTATCGTGCCTTCCGGCCGGCACGACACGGCCCGAGTTGTATTAGGTCGTGCCAGGACCGATGCTTCAACACATGGGTCAACACAACACGGCCCAGTATGTTGGTCAGACCGTGCCGGCCCAATAAATCTTTGACCCGAGCACGGTCATGCCTGGGCTGGAGCTGTGCCAGCCCGACTAACCTCGGCCCAGGCACGGCCGGGCCTGAGCCGTGCCGCCCGTTTGGCCATCTATAGTGGAGGGTAACAGATTCACCACTCATCATCATCATTGAAATATTTTAAAAGGAGTATATATTTTTCGAGGAAAATTCAATGGACAAATGTACAGCAAAACGTTTTACAAACCATTAACCCCTTTTGGTCAAAATGATTTGACGCTGGAAGCCTGGAAGCATTGACCATGCATGACCAGAGAGAACACCACAAACTACTTTGGTTGCCCGAGGCCACCGTATTAGACCGATGTACTTTCGTCCTAAAATATAAATATTTTATTTGTTCAGATTTATAGCTAAAAATTATTATATTTTAACGGATCTAATGGTATAATTATTAATCCACGAGAGATTGAGGAGAAACCTGAGATAAATTAATCAAGGAACAATCCTGTAAAGCTTCATCTTGTCGATCCACGCCTCGAACGACCTGAGCGTGTTCCGGAACCCCAGGAATCCGTGCTCCTTGCTCTTGTTCATGGTGTCGACGAACTCCCACTTGTCCATGAACAGCGCGTCGACGAACCACCAGTTGGCCACCTCGCCGAGCTCCGTCGCCACCAGCTTCTCCTCCGCGACGATCTCCGCCCACACCGCCTCCTTCCCGGCCATGGCCGCCGTCAGCCCCACCCTCCTCTCCTCCCCCTCGTACCCCGCCCACTCCACCCCGAACTTCCCGGCGAGCACCGGCCACAGCTGCTTCCACTTGTAGATGTCGCCGTTGCTGCAGTTGAACGCCTCGTTCTTCGCCGCCGCGTCGGCGACGGCCGCCCAGATCTGCTGCTCCGCGACGAGGTCGGCGTCGGACGCGTTGCTGAACCCTTCCCACGCGCCGAGGGAGCCCGGCCACCGCAGCTCTCGGCGCTCCTTGCGGCAGATGGCGGCGTAGACGCAGAGGCTGCACACGACGTTCATGGCGCTCCGCGGCGAGAACCCGAAGATGAGCGACGGGCGGTGCACCGACCAGGTGACGGCGGCGGCGCGGCGGGAGGAGGAGGAGGAGGAGGAGGAGGTCACCGCGTCGAAGAGGACGTCCTCCTGGTCGTAGTAGAAGTTGGGGTAGTCGTGGCGGGGCATGTCCTCGGAGAAGGGCGTCTCGACGGGGAGCTTGCCGATGGACTCCGGCGGGCCGATGTAGTGCTTGCTCCCGGTCTGGAGGGCGACGTGGGCGAGCGCCGGGCAGGTCGGGACGACGGCGGCGAGCACGTTCCGGAGCATGCCGGCGTTCGCCTCGCGGCTCCGCGCCTCCGCGAGGTGGGGAGCCGCCAACGCGACGTAGAAGACGTGGGTGATGTCGGTTAGCGGCGCCAGCGCCTCGGCGACGGCGGCGGCGTCGGCGAGGTCGACGCAGAGGTGCGTCACCGCGGCGGGCGGCGGCGGCGACCACGGCGGCGGCGGGCGGCGCGACAGCGCGTACACCTTCCATGGCCCGCCGGGGGTGTCCGGGAGCGGGAGGATGTCGACGAGGGAGGTGCCGACGATGCCGGTGGAGCCGACCACGAGCGCCACGCTCCGGAACGGCGGCTGCTGCTCGCCGCCGCCGCCGTCGTGGCGCTTCCTGGCGGCGCCGATGGCGCCTGCCCACCACCAGCTCATGCTCATCGGCGGCATCGCGCGCCGATGACGACGGACACGGTGATCTCTCTCTAATCTGGTTTGATTTCACCACACAGCCTGATCATGTACGTGCATGCGACGAAACAGCAACGAACACTTTAATTAGCATGCATGCAAATGCAAGCAGGACAAGGCAACGGCACCGATAATTGAGTTTAGGACAGGAACGTAGTACCAACTAGCAAGGCCACCAGCACAGGGAGTACAGTGCTAGTGGACTCATCTAATATGCTAATATGGTATTGGTACGGCCGCGTGCGTTCTCATAATATTTTTGAAATTTAATACTATATGATGAATTAGATGCCTGCTATATATAAATACAGTAAAACTGCAAAACACTCGCATATACGTACACCATATTTATATAAGCACATATGAGATATTGAGATAGCATATAGAAGTATTAAGATGATAAAGTTTTTTTTTCGAGGGGACAGGCAGGGAGTTCGTACAATTCACCATAGAATAAGAGAGTTGATCTAGTTTATAAGGAAAACCAGATCTAAAAACCTTACAACAATACGGTTAATTAAAGAAAAACCGGCGAAAACCTAGACTTTAACATACTGATCCTAAGAACAGCAGCCCAATGTAACGTCCCGCCCTCCCCCAGGCCGGGCCCACTTACATTTGATAGCTTTCATAGGTCATAGACTGCCCGCCCAATGTAACGTCCCGCCTTCCCCTAGGCCGGGCCGTCCCGCCTTCCCCTAGGCCGGGCCCACTTATATTTGATAGCTTTCATAGGTCATAGACTGCCCTCACAGACCAACACATATCTTTTCTGCACACTTTGTCCTCACTCATGTGCACCCGGGAAGAATTTCCCGGTCGGTCACCCATCCCAAATTGCTCCAGGCCAAGCACGCTTAACCCTGGAGTTCTTTGGAGATTGGCTTCCGGAAAAGAAGTTGCAACTTGTTGATATGAGTATTCTATTAATCCTATTAAGCCCTAGGCCGGGATGTTACACCCTCACCCCCTTAAGAGAGATCGACGCCCCCGTCGATCAACCCTAGGCCAGGAACGTCCTCTCTTGGCCACGTCCATGTGTCCAGTGCCAGCGCATGTGCCATGCTGTGTAACCACTCCCGGTCTACACCAGCCATGCGCACCATGCCTGCGCAACTGCGACACACGCGCCCGTGAAACCGCGAGAGTCGGCTCTGATACCATTTTGTAACGTCCCGCCTTCCCCCAGGCCGGGCCCACTTACATTTGATAGCTTTCGCCGGGCCCACTTACATTTGATAGCTTTCATAGGTCATAGACTGCCCTCACAGACCAACACATATCTTTTCTGCACACTTTGTCCTCACTCATGTGCACCCGGGAAGAATTTCCCGGTCGGTCACCCATCCCAAATTGCTCCAGGCCAAGCACGCTTAACCCTGGAGTTCTTTGGAGATTGGCTTCCGGAAAAGAAGTTGCAACTTGTTGATATGAGTATTCTATTAATCCTATTAAGCCCTAGGCCGGGATGTTACACCATCTCTGTCACACCCCAATCCGGCACCGCCGCACAACGGCACCTGATAGGAGCGTGTCGTAGGAAAAACGGCGCGAACCGCTTCCTACGAAACCGCGAACTCGGTACCAGTCCCAGGACATAGTGCTGGTACCCACGGTGACAAATATGAATCATTGCAAATCCTTAGAATAAATAGAGGACTTATTTACCTTAACTTAGGTTGCAGCTCAGACAGCCCGAGAATGCAACCGACGACACGGACGAGGCGAACACCAACAACAGCAGCTGCAGCGGAACCAACGGTCTAACACCCAACACCACAGGCGACGGCTGGGATCCAGGACGAAACTCTAATCTTCGCTTCACTTCATCTTTTCTTCAAGACGGAGGAACTATATATATATTTATATAGAGCAAGGGTGAGTACTTACGTACTCAGCAAGCCAGGGGAACTTAGGTGGTTAATGCAGGCTTCAAGGGAAGGCTGTTATTTTGCAAACAGTTTTGTTTTCAAGTTTTCAACAATCTAAGTGTGTGCTTTCCACAACCAGAGCGAGACAAGTCTCAGCTTGGTCGGGAGGTGAGAAGAACAAATTTATTTATCAAGATTTGCACAACTCCCAGAGTTGGCTTCAAATCTGGTTTTTCCCAAACCAAACCAATTTTCCAAACTTCCCGATAATAGTGGTCCCCAAACGACCAATCACTTCCAGGGACACCCGGTCCCGCTGTCCCCCGGACAGCTAAATGCTTCCCAAGCATTAGGTTTCCCAAACCTTAACACCTTTTCATAAAACAGGGTAAAACAAAAACTACGCTAAGGAATCACCTCACATCCGCCCGTGACCGTGGGCACGGCTGTTCGAACAGTTTGTTAACCTCTGCAGAGGGGGTACACTTTACCCACACGACATTACTAACCCGAATCACCCAGCCCGTGTAGAATGGCCACGTCTGGTGACCTAAGGGCTTTCATGACAAGGCATTTCGAAAGCCGACACAGGTTTACCATATGCCGACGAGAGGGGTCCCAGACCAACAACAGGTTAGGTCCCAGACCATACTGTGCCAGGAAGCCCAGGGGTCCTCCCCGACACCACCCCGGCGAATCCACATGTCTCTCGGCATCAAGGCTCCCCCGATTAGCAATTTACTCAGCCAGGGGCGTCCCATTCCACCCGTGTGGTCGCACTATTGTATGCTCGGATGTAATTCCAAAGGAATCGGTCCTTAGATGCGACCGCACAAGTATTCCGCCCAGGAATGGCCTTGTGTCGCGAGTTTTATTTTTAAAACTCATTTTCTTTCACAAGGCACCGACCCAGGCGTCGGGTTTTCCAAAGCTTTTGCAAACCAAGTTTTACCCAAGAAGTTACTCAGATTTTAAGTTTGAAGGCGACCGTTGATACTCGCACAGAGTGCACGAATATCGAGGCGCAACTAGATGGTTACAAGGGAACATGATATAACAATTAACAATGGAAGGATCAGATGCAACAAGTTGGGTAGGCCCACCGGTCTGCCTTTCAGACGGGGCAAACAAATTAAGTGTAATCCTATCAATGCATAATATTTTGCAAGCAATATAATTAAGTTCAAATATAGGCTCAGTATGTTCAAGGGTGGCTTGCCTTGCTCAGGGTCTTCACGAAGCTTCACGAATCTTCAAGATATCCACGATCGACGAAAATCCGGTAACCGCAACTATGCTCAAACAAACAAAAACCTAAACAAGAGACCAAGAAAAAGACCCTATTTAGACTAAATAATAGTGCCATTAAATAGATCTCAATTTTATGGAAATACTGGAAGTGGAACGGGGTCAATCGGACGATTGGATCGAGAGATACGAATTTTGGAAGTTTAATTAGAATTTCTGGCGAAGGAAGATATTTGTGGAACAAGGGGGGATTGATTCATGAAATTTATAGAAATAATATTCTCAAGAATATTATTGACCGTCTCTGACGTGCGGGACCAAAGGAAATGATTTATAAGGAAAATGATTCATGAAATTTTGGAATAGAGAATTGTTTTATAGGATCAAGGGAAAAAGATTTATTAACCCACGAAATAAGATAAAATGATTTACTGAATTTATAGAAGAGAGAATTATTTGTGGAATATTGGAAAGACATTCTCAAGATTATCTTTGACTCATTGACGAGTGGGGCCAATAAGAAGGTGAGAGAGAGAGAGGAGCAATTGGAGGGAGCAATTGCGGACTTTTAGCTCTTCGGTGTGTGAGCACCGGACTCGGAAGAGGGAGTAAAGGTAAACTTCCTTTGTTTTGTTAGGCCGAGGAGGAAGGCTGGCCAATGGGCCAAGCCCACGAGCCAGGGGAGAGAGGGGGAGGGGGACGACTGACCGGCTGACTGGGCAGGGGCGGGCCCGGTCAATGCCACGTGGGCAGCCACGTCGGATGGGGAGAGAAAAAGGGGGGCGGGAATGGCATCGGACGGCTCACGGCGCGCGGCGGAATCCGGCGAACGGCGGCGAGCCGAAGCGAGCGACGAACACCGGTGGCTAGAGGAGGTCAAGGCGAACCGATTCCACGGCTCGGATTGGGGAGACGACGCGTGACGACGGCCGGCGGCGGCGGCGAAGCTCGCCGGGATGCCGACGTGGATGCGCGATGGGAAGGGATGCGGCTCGCGCGCTCGGGTTTAGTGGACGCGGTATGGGGTTGCGGCGCACATGCGGTGACGCGGGACCCGACGGTCGCCGGGCTGTGGCTCGCGGCGGCGCCTTGCGGCGGCGGGAGGGGCGGCACGGCGCGGGAGCGAGGAGGAAGGTCGGCGGCCAGGGGGAGGGGTTGGGGAGGTCGAGGGGGGCCCGAGGAAGGTGGCAGCGCCGGGAATCAAGGATAGGAGGGAGGCCGACGGCAGGGGAGGCGCAGCGGAAGTGGCCGAGCGCGGCAGCGGCGGATCGGGCGACGCGACGCGAGGGCGAGAGGGGAGGCCGGCGGCTGAAACAGCGGCTTGGGGAGGTAGCGAGGGAACTCAAGAACGGCGGTGGCTAGAGGAGTCGCCGAGAGGGAGGCCAACGGCGGCTCTCGATTGCGCACGGCGGCGGAAACAGAGCACGCGCGACGCGAGCTACGCGATTGCTGGGACAGCGGAAAAGGGAGGTGGGGAGCTCACCGACGGGAGGTGATGGCGTCGGCGGCGAGTTGAGGATGGGAAGGCCGATGGCGGCGCATGGACGAGCAGCGGCGCACGGCGACGAACGCGACGCCGAGGCGGCATCGCGTCACGGCGGGCGTGCCGGGGAAGGGAACGGAGGCGTGCGGTGGCGCCCTTGGTCGCGGCGGTGGCATTCTTGGCCGCGGCGACCAAGAAGGCGGCGACGCTCCGGGGTTGGCCGCGCGACGGCGACCGAGGTTGAGGGAGGAGGCGGCAGAGGACGGACCGTGCGACGGCGAGATGTCGCCGGACATAGAGCTCGACGCGACGGCGAGGAGTTCCCATGGCGGCAGGGCTCCGCCGATTGGGGGGGGGGAACGAAGCAAGGGAGGGAGGAAGCACGGGGGGTGGGTTTTATAGAGACGGAGTAGGAGCGGCAAGGTCGGTTCGAGGTGGCCGCGGTTTTCTCGGCGCTCGGCTGGTGTTCATGGGCGCCGCGAGAACGAGCTACGGCGAGGATGCAAAGGGTGGTGGAGGCGGTGGATCGTGTGGTGGAAATCGAACCGCGAGCACGGGAGGATTGGCGCGGGGCGAGCGGGTGCGGTCAAGGTGGGGGCGGCGAGGCGCTGCAGCGGCGTCAGCGGCTCTGCCTTTTGAACAAGAAGCCAAGGAGTGGAGGCAGGGAGCTCGCTACCCGGGAGGGGAAAAAGCGAAAGGAGGAGGAGGAGGAAAGGGAGCTTTGCTCCTTCCGGTTTGGGAGGAAAGGGATGAGAGCGAGCCGCGCCTCACGGTTTTGGATGCATGCGGCATGGGGCGCCGGGCCCGGGAGGATGACGCCGGCGACGACTGCAAAAGGACGGGGACGGTTTGAAGGCAAGCGCGGACACGGTGGTCATCGGGGCAGGCGACGACCGAGGGTGGCGATGGCGGCACCCAGGCGGTCGGCCACTCGCACGGGTGCGCGGGAATCGAAGGAGGCAGCCGGAATTTTGGGCGGCGTCGGCGGGAAGCGACGCCGAGAGAGAGAGAGAGAGAGAGAGAGAGGGGGCGCTCTCTGAGGGAGTCACGTGCGGCGCACGTGCGATGGAGAGGCTGGCGAAAGAAGAGGATGGGCCGAGGATGGTTTCGGCCCGAGCGAGTTGGAGGGAGGCAAAATAGACTTTTACTGGAAGGTTTGATTTGGAGAGAAGTTTGATGTGGAGATTGAATTTGAATTTAATTTGTGTATTTGTACACGAGGGTTCAAGGTGGATCCAAGGGAGGGGTCAAGGAAGGGCTTCAAAAGCGGGAATTTTGGTATTCTTGGGATGGATTTATATTTGGCGGCACGAAGGATTATTTCAGAGGATTTCAAAAAGGGAAGATCATTATTCAAAAATGGAACAAGGGAGATAGCGGTAGAATGCCATGGATAGATAGATAGATAGACAGAAAGGTAGGTTGATAGGTAGAGGGACGGATAGACAGATGGATTGACAGATGGATAGATAAACAGATAGATAGGTATAGTAGATAGATAGATGGATCGATCGATAGATAGATAGATCGAGACTCCGAGAGAGATGGGATGGAAGAGAAGGAAGAGGTGGATCGGAAAAAGAAAGAAGGAATCCAACCTATGAGGGAGGTTAAATAGACTTTCACAGAGAGATTTAATTGGGAGATTTTAGAGTTGGAGTCTAGATTCGAATTTCGAGGTTGATACTCGGTCTCGGGAGAATAGGAAGGAGTCAAGGAAGGGAACAATATTCGGAGACGAGTCAAAAGGGGATGGATAATTTAGAGAAAGAGAGTGTAACTTGGGAGTTTGAGTTTGACTATTCAACGAGATATGTGGGTAAGGATTTTGGAGAGAAGTCTGAATAGAAGGGTTCGGACATTCGACAAAGTTCACGGATGGGGTTCCAGGAGGGGATTCCGAATAGAAGGAATCGAGCTTCGGGACTACATTGGGATGGTAATTTTGAGGAGACGATCTTTGATAACAGGGTATCGAGACAAGGGAGGGATTTAAATTGAGATCTTTGGCACAACTCAGACTCAACACTCAAGGAACGAAATTTTCGCAATTAGGATTTTTGCCGAATTAGTTTTTAACGTCTCACGAAAAGCGGAGCGTTACAGATCCACCCCCCTTACAAGAATCTCGACCCCGAGATTCGAAGGTGGACCACACACATGAAACCAAAAGGGGAACTTCAAACTTCGTCTTAGCTTCATACTCTGCGGGTCTTTCTTTATCTCGAGACTGCATACTTGCCACAAAACGGTCTGGTACTCTGACTCACTTAGCAGTCTCCCTTTTACTGTGGCTCTGATCTTGCATGTGGAATCTGTTCTTCACCTGCTCTTTCAACTTGCTCGAGATTCAAAACTTTTCCCTTTGTTTCTACTTGCACATGGTTCAGACGACTTTGTCCAATAGGCGGTGAGGTCAACGAGGCAGAACCACTGTTTGGTGGCTTTGAACTTTTTGGTCCAGATACGTTGGGAAGGCTTGTTGTTGGTTGAACTTGCTTTGACTTGACTTTCTGAGGGCAGTATGTCACGCCCAGAAATTCACGAACCAGAATTTCTAAGCTGAATGTGCATTAAACCCCTGTCCAGGACCAGCCAGGGTACACAAACGACAATTGTTGACATACAGATCCACGTCTTACAAAAATATAAAAGATTACAAATGCAGCGGAAAAAGATAAAAGCGAGCTAAGCCTGAAGACTTGACTCCTGCAGCGGGCGACTCCATTCCACAGGCAAACCTTGACGGCAGCGACGAAACCAACCTCTCCGAGACATCTTCAACTGAGAAGGACTTCAACTCTGATGTGGGGGAAAAGAGAGCAAGACTGAGTACTACCCACTGTACTCAGCAAGTCATACCGGAAGAGGAGGTATGATGCACGATATATCCAAGGGAGGCTAAAGGTTCTTTTGCATAAAGCCGGCATTTCAAAGCAGTAGTTGAAAGCAGTAAAACAGTTGTAGTAATTAATCCATATTAACCAATCACTGTCCAACGTTACACCACGTTGCCACAGGCCCAAACCACCACCTGAACTAACCAGTTCCAAAAGCTAACTAGGGTGAAACTAATCACGGTGAATCTGGTCGACCGCCCATAACCGCGGGCACGGCTATTCGAATAGTTTTACTCTGATCAGAGGTGTACAGCTGTACCCACAAGACACAGCCCCACGACACGTTCCCGTGCGCCGACATGCCACCACGACATACCGGAAAGAGGCCGTGACAGGACCCTTCGTATAACCCCCTCTAACCGATCGCACCACACCTTAGGGTTCGCCCCCGTCCCCAGCAGGCAACGGGCAGCCCCCCTTTCGTGCCGCGGTGAATCCGGCAGCCGATCAACCGGACACCCCGGCCGACCCAACTCCATCACGCCCACCCTCGCCTGGGTACGTCGGCTAGAGAAAAGCTACACTACAAGCCCAGCCGTTGCCCACGCTGGCTTGTGGTAAGTACGATAAATTCTTCCAGGGCATCCCGCGAACCGGTCCTTAATCGCCATGGGCACGTCTAGCAAAACCATGCACCCACAGCCCACCATGTAGTGTATTTTAATTAGCCAACACCATTGCGGTGGCACTAATCCAGAGCTATTGCCAATAATCAAGTCTATGCTTTAATGTGGTCCCCTTTTATGCACTAGTTGAACTAAGCATGGCTAAGCATCTCCTAAACCAACATCTAGTCATTTTAATACCCAAGTTATCAATGGCATAAGGAAAACAACATATAGCTGAGTAATAGGACCCATCCCACATGATATTGTAAAACAATGCAATATTTAATAGAAATGCGGGACATTTGTAAATTAGGTACAATATGATCAATTGTATTGCATGACTTGCCTTGCTCTCGCACTGATGGAACCACAGCAACGTCTTCGAGAAACCACGGATCGACGAAACGGCCGAAATCTACGCGACAAACAAAGCACACAAGCAAAACATGCTATAAGACTACTGAAACAGATAACAAAGCCATTTTTAATGGATTCTACACATTTTTATGAATTTACTGAGACTTGAATGGACTTAATCGGAGCTCGGATGAATTAGTTATGAATTTTAGAAGATTCACTGTGTTTTTACTAATAAAGAAAAAGTCCTTAATTAATTATTGCGCAATATATTCCAGGGCTGACGTCAGCACGGGGTGGCGCGGCGCCGACAAGCGGGGCCCACCGGTCAGCGGCACGGGGAGAGAGAGGGGAAGGGCGCTGGTACACGGGCCCACTCGGCAGCGGCTCAAGGGGGGGGGCACGGCTGGCAAGCGGGCCCCACGGCTCCGGCTCCACGAGCCGATGTACCGGCCAGGCCCGGCATCAAGCCGGCCGGGCGGCCATGGCAAGGCGGCGGCGCGGGCATGCGACCGCCAGCGACGGCGAGCGGCGGCGCGGGCGGCGGGCGGCGGCGCGAGCGGCGACGACCGAAAGCGACGGCGAGCGCGCGAAGAGGGCGGCGGCGCACGGGGAAAAAAAAAAGAAGGAAAGGAAGGGGAGGGAGACCTCACCGGAGGGGCGGCAATGGCCGGCGGAGAAAAACGAGGGAGGCGGCGAAGACCGGTGATGCCGAGGTGCGGACGAGCGACGGCGACACCTAGGGAAAGAGAGGAGAGGAATTAGGGCGGAGGAAAACCCCCACGGCGACCATCCACGCCGGCCGGAGTCGGAGGGGAGAGAGAACTCACCGACGACGCGAGGGAAATGGGGTTTCGGTGGTATTCCGGCGACGCAGAGCAGCGGCCGGGAAGGGTCTTGCGGCGGCGAAGCTAGTGGTGGCGGTGGCTTAGTGCGGCGGCGGCTCTAGCGACGGCGGCACACGGCCGGAGTGCGGCGACGGGCGGCGGCGTAAGTGGCGGCGGTGCGAGCTCGGTAGGGGGCACGGGATGGAGCGGTGAGAGCGGAAAACGAGAGAGGAGGGCATGGGGAGCATTTTATAGGCGGACGTGGCCGGGAGGCGCTCCGATTTCGCCGGCGACGTGGGGGAGGAGAGAGAGAAGGTGGGGGGAGATTCAAAATCGAATCCCGCCCCTCTCGTGCGCTGGCGCGGCCGGGAGACGCGGGGAGAGGGCGGCGACGTGGCGTGGGCGCGGCGACGTGGCGTGGGCGCGGGGAAAGCGGAGGAAGTGGGTGCGGCGGCAGCGGTTTCGGCGGGACGGCGCGAGCGGGAGAGGCGGGAGGTGGGAGACGGGTCCGACAGGTGGGCCCCACCTGTCGGCGACCCCGGGAGGGAGGGAGGCGGGCGGCCGGCTGGGCCTCGGCCTGCGGCCGGCCCAGCAGGGAGGAGGGGGAGGAAAGGAGGAGATGGGCCGGCGGCCCATCCGAAAGAAAGGAGGAAAAAGAGAAAAAAAAGAAAAAGAAAAAGAAAAAGGATTTTTTTTCCTGGAATTAAAATTGCACTTTGGTGATTTTTAATTGGTTAAAATTATTTCTAGGGCTCTGAAAATTCCACTAAAAATCCTGTTAGCATATTTTGACATGTAGAATCCAAGAAAAATTCCACATGCCGATTCCGATTATTATTTGCATTTATTACTTTAGGGTTTCTCTCTAGGTTAAATTAAACAATTTCTTCGGACGATTTATTTTATGAATTTAGAGCAAGGGAGGGGAACTTCAGGGCGTGACACAGTACCATGAATAGTGTCTCATCTCATGGCAGATGAAACATTCGACTCATGCCTTATAACCACGTCTTTTTCAAGGTGGAGGGCATGGTACGGAATTGCTTCCTTCAAGGCTTTTATTGTTGATCACTATGGTTTGCTGACTAGATTTTGACTTTGTCGAACGAGACGTAGAATCAGAACCATTGGAATACTGAGATTCTCCCTGATAGTACTGCACTGGCGGGTCTATCTCTTGACGCAAACCTTCTCTTGCTTGATCCTCTAAGGACATTACCTTGTGCTTCTTGTAGTCCTGCATTTCTTTTTCTGCATCTTCTAGTAACAAGGCTTTATTGACCATGTGCTGAAACGTTGGAAAGTCGTGAGCTAAAGGTTTCACTCGCAATTTCGCTTCCGTTCCTTTTAGAAACCTTTTGATCTTCTTCTTATCAGTGTCCACATCTTCCGGGGCATATCGAGCCAATCCGTTGAAGCGACTCAAATACTCGTTGATGCAAGAGGATCCTTGCTTGATATTTGCAAATTCTTCCTTCTTCAAATCAATTATGCTTTCAGGGATGTGTGCTAAGCGAAAGGCTTCTGCAAACTCTGTCCAGATGATGGTACTAGCATCTGTATGGGTAGCACAGTAGTTATACCACCAATTTGTGGTATGTCTTCTTAACTGATGTACGGCATAAAAGGGTTTTCTTCTACGGAGTGCACTGCACCAAATTTAATTTCCTTTCCACATCTTTGATCCAGTCATTGGCTTCAATGGTCTCAGTTGTTTGGGAGAACCCCGGTGGGCGAGATCTTAAGAATTCGTTCAGTCTTGACCGACAATTATCTTGAACCATATGGGGTTGATGCTCTTGCGTGTGTTGTCGTTGCATAACAACTATATTCTGAATCATTCCTTGTAATATCTGGGTTTGCATGGCCATGAGTGGGCAAAAGTCCACTGTTGGGGGGCTGATTTCTGTACTGCGGCATCATTAGTTGATCCAGAAACAACTGCATGATCACTTCTCAATCTGTTGCTCATCTGCTAGGCTAATTGGCTGATCGGGAATTTCTGACTGAGCTGACCCTTCTTTAGAACCAGGGCGGTTAGGGGCACGGATCTGACGGATAGAACAATGTGCCATTGGCTTCAGAGCGACTGAGATCTGACTGAACCAGAAATGGGATAAGAAAAGAAGGAAAACAAAAACACTACATCAAAACGGTTTTCGAAATCACAGAAGACATAGGTGGTGTATTCCAGTCGGTATCCCAACTGGTCTAACACCTGAACACGGACTACCAAACAAAACTCACGCACGCACTAGTTCACCACAACTCCCACCGAGCGGGTGACGGTACTAGGGTCTGCCTACCAACGAGGGCTTAACTAAGACTCCTAGAGGCTTGAGCTCACCTTTCTTCAACTGGGCGTGAAGACAGGTTTACTCTAGGATAAAGGTCAAAACACTCGACTAGCTTCTACTTTTGGACACGAAAAGATTTTTCGCAAAACTAGAGCTAAAGGGGACAACGACACCTTAGCTTTCACAAATAGTTTTTTTTTTTTTGGTACTCAAATAATGCCATCCTAATAAGGGGTTTCGATCCTAGGGCCAACTAATGCTCTGATACCATCTCTGTCACACCCCAATCCGGCACCGCCGCACAACGGCACCTGATAGGAGCGTGTCGTAGGAAAAACGGCGCGAACCGCTTCCTACGAAACCGCGAACTCGGTACCAGTCCCAGGACATAGTGCTGGTACCCACGGTGACAAATATGAATCATTGCAAATCCTTAGAATAAATAGAGGACTTATTTACCTTAACTTAGGTTGCAGCTCAGACAGCCCGAGAATGCAACCGACGACACGGACGAGGCGAACACCAACAACAGCAGCTGCAGCGGAACCAACGGTCTAACACCCAACACCACAGGCGACGGCTGGGATCCAGGACGAAACCCTAATCTTCGCTTCACTTCATCTTTTCTTCAAGACGGAGGAACTATATATATATTTATATAGAGCAAGGGTGAGTACTTACGTACTCAGCAAGCCAGGGGAACTTAGGTGGTTAATGCAGGCTTCAAGGGAAGGCTGTTATTTTGCAAACAGTTTTGTTTTCAAGTTTTCAACAATCTAAGTGTGTGCTTTCCACAACCAGAGCGAGACAAGTCTCAGCTTGGTCGGGAGGTGAGAAGAACAAATTTATTTATCAAGATTTGCACAACTCCCAGAGTTGGCTTCAAATCTGGTTTTTCCCAAACCAAACCAATTTTCCAAACTTCCCGATAATAGTGGTCCCCAAACGACCAATCACTTCCAGGGACACCCGGTCCCGCTGTCCCCCGGACAGCTAAATGCTTCCCAAGCATTAGGTTTCCCAAACCTTAACACCTTTTCATAAAACAGGGTAAAACAAAAACTACGCTAAGGAATCACCTCACATCCGCCCGTGACCGTGGGCACGGCTGTTCGAACAGTTTGTTAACCTCTGCAGAGGGGGTACACTTTACCCACACGACATTACTAACCCGAATCACCCAGCCCGTGTAGAATGGCCACGTCTGGTGACCTAAGGGCTTTCATGACAAGGCATTTCGAAAGCCGACACAGGTTTACCATATGCCGACGAGAGGGGTCCCAGACCAACAACAGGTTAGGTCCCAGACCATACTGTGCCAGGAAGCCCAGGGGTCCTCCCCGACACCACCCCGGCGAATCCACATGTCTCTCGGCATCAAGGCTCCCCCGATTAGCAATTTACTCAGCCAGGGGCGTCCCATTCCACCCGTGTGGTCGCACTATTGTATGCTCCGATGTAATTCCAAAGGAATCGGTCCTTAGATGCGACCGCACAAGTATTCCGCCCAGGAATGGCCTTGTGTCGCGAGTTTTATTTTTAAAACTCATTTTCTTTCACAAGGCACCGACCCAGGCGTCGGGTTTTCCAAAGCTTTTGCAAACCAAGTTTTACCCAAGAAGTTACTCAGATTTTAAGTTTGAAGGCGACCGTTGATACTCGCACAGAGTGCACGAATATCGAGGCGCAACTAGATGGTTACAAGGGAACATGATATAACAATTAACAATGGAAGGATCAGATGCAACAAGTTGGGTAGGCCCACCGGTCTGCCTTTCAGACGGGGCAAACAAATTAAGTGTAATCCTATCAATGCATAATATTTTGCAAGCAATATAATTAAGTTCAAATATAGGCTCAGTATGTTCAAGGGTGGCTTGCCTTGCTCAGGGTCTTCACGAAGCTTCACGAATCTTCAAGATATCCACGATCGACGAAAATCCGGTAACCGCAACTATGCTCAAACAAACAAAAACCTAAACAAGAGACCAAGAAAAAGACCCTATTTAGACTAAATAATAGTGCCATTAAATAGATCTCAATTTTATGGAAATACTGGAAGTGGAACGGGGTCAATCGGACGATTGGATCGAGAGATACGAATTTTGGAAGTTTAATTAGAATTTCTGGCGAAGGAAGATATTTGTGGAACAAGGGGGGATTGATTCATGAAATTTATAGAAATAATATTCTCAAGAATATTATTGACCGTCTCTGACGTGCGGGACCAAAGGAAATGATTTATAAGGAAAATGATTCATGAAATTTTGGAATAGAGAATTGTTTTATAGGATCAAGGGAAAAAGATTTATTAACCCACGAAATAAGATAAAATGATTTACTGAATTTATAGAAGAGAGAATTATTTGTGGAATATTGGAAAGACATTCTCAAGATTATCTTTGACTCATTGACGAGTGGGGCCAATAAGAAGGTGAGAGAGAGAGAGGAGCAATTGGAGGGAGCAATTGCGGACTTTTAGCTCTTCGGTGTGTGAGCACCGGACTCGGAAGAGGGAGTAAAGGTAAACTTCCTTTGTTTTGTTAGGCCGAGGAGGAAGGCTGGCCAATGGGCCAAGCCCACGAGCCAGGGGAGAGAGGGGGAGGGGGACGACTGACCGGCTGACTGGGCAGGGGCGGGCCCGGTCAATGCCACGTGGGCAGCCACGTCGGATGGGGAGAGAAAAAGGGGGGCGGGAATGGCATCGGACGGCTCACGGCGCGCGGCGGAATCCGGCGAACGGCGGCGAGCCGAAGCGAGCGACGAACACCGGTGGCTAGAGGAGGTCAAGGCGAACCGATTCCACGGCTCGGATTGGGGAGACGACGCGTGACGACGGCCGGCGGCGGCGGCGAAGCTCGCCGGGATGCCGACGTGGATGCGCGATGGGAAGGGATGCGGCTCGCGCGCTCGGGTTTAGTGGACGCGGTATGGGGTTGCGGCGCACATGCGGTGACGCGGGACCCGACGGTCGCCGGGCTGTGGCTCGCGGCGGCGCCTTGCGGCGGCGGGAGGGGCGGCACGGCGCGGGAGCGAGGAGGAAGGTCGGCGGCCAGGGGGAGGGGTTGGGGAGGTCGAGGGGGGCCCGAGGAAGGTGGCAGCGCCGGGAATCAAGGATAGGAGGGAGGCCGACGGCAGGGGAGGCGCAGCGGAAGTGGCCGAGCGCGGCAGCGGCGGATCGGGCGACGCGACGCGAGGGCGAGAGGGGAGGCCGGCGGCTGAAACAGCGGCTTGGGGAGGTAGCGAGGGAACTCAAGAACGGCGGTGGCTAGAGGAGTCGCCGAGAGGGAGGCCAACGGCGGCTCTCGATTGCGCACGGCGGCGGAAACAGAGCACGCGCGACGCGAGCTACGCGAGTGCTGGGACAGCGGAAAAGGGAGGTGGGGAGCTCACCGACGGGAGGTGATGGCGTCGGCGGCGAGTTGAGGATGGGAAGGCCGATGGCGGCGCATGGACGAGCAGCGGCGCACGGCGACGAACGCGACGCCGAGGCGGCATCGCGTCACGGCGGGCGTGCCGGGGAAGGGAACGGAGGCGTGCGGTGGCGCCCTTGGTCGCGGCGGTGGCATTCTTGGCCGCGGCGACCAAGAAGGCGGCGACGCTCCGGGGTTGGCCGCGCGACGGCGACCGAGGTTGAGGGAGGAGGCGGCAGAGGACGGACCGTGCGACGGCGAGATGTCGCCGGACATAGAGCTCGACGCGACGGCGAGGAGTTCCCATGGCGGCAGGGCTCCGCCGATTGGGGGGGGGACGAAGCAAGGGAGGGAGGAAGCACGGGGGGTGGGTTTTATAGAGACGGAGTGGGAGCGGCAAGGTCGGTTCGAGGTGGCCGCGGTTTTCTCGGCGCTCGGCTGGTGTTCATGGGCGCCGCGAGAACGAGCTACGGCGAGGATGCAAAGGGTGGTGGAGGCGGTGGATCGTGTGGTGGAAATCGAACCGCGAGCACGGGAGGATTGGCGCGGGGCGAGCGGGTGCGGTCAAGGTGGGGGCGGCGAGGCGCTGCAGCGGCGTCAGCGGCTCTGCCTTTTGAACAAGAAGCCAAGGAGTGGAGGCAGGGAGCTCGCTACCCGGGAGGGGAAAAAGCGAAAGGAGGAGGAGGAGGAAAGGGAGCTTTGCTCCTTCCGGTTTGGGAGGAAAGGGATGAGAGCGAGCCGCGCCTCACGGTTTTGGATGCATGCGGCATGGGGCGCCGGGCCCGGGAGGATGACGCCGGCGACGACTGCAAAAGGACGGGGACGGTTTGAAGGCAAGCGCGGACACGGTGGTCGTCGGGGCAGGCGACGACCGAGGGTGGCGATGGCGGCACCCAGGTGGTCGGCCACTCGCACGGGTGCGCGGGAATCGAAGGAGGCAGCCGGAATTTTGGGCGGCGTCGGCGGGAAGCGACGCCGAGAGAGAGAGAGAGAGAGAGAGAGAGAGAGAGAGGGGGCGCTCTCTGAGGGAGTCACGTGCGGCGCACGTGCGATGGAGAGGCTGGCGAAAGAAGAGGATGGGCCGAGGATGGTTTCGGCCCGAGCGAGTTGGAGGGAGGCAAAATAGACTTTTACTGGAAGGTTTGATTTGGAGAGAAGTTTGATGTGGAGATTGAATTTGAATTTAATTTGTGTATTTGTACACGAGGGTTCAAGGTGGATCCAAGGGAGGGGTCAAGGAAGGGCTTCAAAAGCGGGAATTTTGGTATTCTTGGGATGGATTTATATTTGGCGGCACGAAGGATTATTTCAGAGGATTTCAAAAAGGGAAGATCATTATTCAAAAATGGAACAAGGGAGATAGCGGTAGAATGCCATGGATAGATAGATAGACAGAAAGGTAGGTTGATAGGTAGAGGGACGGATAGACAGATGGATTGACAGATGGATAGATAAACAGATAGATAGGTATAGTAGATAGATAGATGGATCGATCGATAGATAGATAGATCGAGACTCCGAGAGAGATGGGATGGAAGAGAAGGAAGAGGTGGATCGGAAAAAGAAAGAAGGAATCCAACCTATGAGGGAGGTTAAATAGACTTTCACAGAGAGATTTAATTGGGAGATTTTAGAGTTGGAGTCTAGATTCGAATTTCGAGGTTGATACTCGGTCTCGGGAGAATAGGAAGGAGTCAAGGAAGGGAACAATATTCGGAGACGAGTCAAAAGGGGATGGATAATTTAGAGAAAGAGAGTGTAACTTGGGAGTTTGAGTTTGACTATTCAACGAGATATGTGGGTAAGGATTTTGGAGAGAAGTCTGAATAGAAGGGTTCGGACATTCGACAAAGTTCACGGATGGGGTTCCAGGAGGGGATTCCGAATAGAAGGAATCGAGCTTCGGGACTACATTGGGATGGTAATTTTGAGGAGACGATCTTTGATAACAGGGTATCGAGACAAGGGAGGGATTTAAATTGAGATCTTTGGCACAACTCAGACTCAACACTCAAGGAACGAAATTTTCGCAATTAGGATTTTTGCCGAATTAGTTTTTAACGTCTCACGAAAAGCGGAGCGTTACACCCAACAAGGGAGAAAGCTTCTAAAATGAAGTCTTCAAGAAGGTTACCACTGCTACAAAAGTGATTTTTCTGTACGGGACCCCTTAATTTTTGCAAACGGACCATAACTAGTGGCGTCTACAAAGATCGAGCGGCATTTTCGCAGATGGCTCCTTAAGACGCCCGTATGGAAAAATCGATTTTCCCATACGGGCCTCTTAAGAGGTCCACATGTAAAGATGACCTCATTTTTACATGCGGCTCACTTAAGCGCCCGATTTTTCCATGCGGGCGTCTTAAGGAGCCGTATGCGAAAATAAAATTTGAAAAATTTAATCTTCGATACGGGCCGCATGCAAAAATCGCGATCTTCGCAGACAATTTGGCGCATGCGGTTGGCGCAACCGCATGTGAAAACCCTTCTCGCCCGTATGCAAAAACCATCTTTGTAGTAGTGTACACCGACAGAACAACGATATCGTCCGATCCTAACGAGTCTAAGGTTTTCACCCGGAGAATCCCCTTGAAGTGGCGTTGAACGAGGGCTCCAATAGCAACGCCTTCAACAAGGTGAACGGCGCCCGAGGGCGTCGCCGTTGCTAGAGCAAGGCTTTCACCTCGGAGTCCCCCTCAATCATAGCATCCACAGCGGAAGCCACCAAATATCACCTGCACACCGAAGATATCTGCACTATGCACACCACCTGCACAACGACCGGATTCCATGCCACCCCCGACCCGACTAAGGACGCGCCGGATCTGGACCTAGCCTGAACCGGCTGTCCTCCTCACCACCAATGCCGGCCAAGCGCCAGACGTGAGGCAGGCCGCCTGCAGGTCGCCAGCCGCCACGCCGCCGTCGGAACCGGGCACGCCACTACTGGATCCGTTGACTCCACCATCACCATCCCCACCACCATCGGCCACATCCCCGCCCGGAACCGCTTACCTCGATCATCGTCATCGCAAACCCCGCCAGCGTCGCCGTCCCCGTTGCTAGCTGCTGTCGCCATCTCGTCAAATCCGGCCGAGCGGCGCGGATCGGCGGTCGCCGCCGCCCGGACGGATCCCCTGACCGCCTGAGCTTCAGGAAGCGAGAAGCCCCGCCGCCGCCGTCCTTGCAGCCGCGCGGCACGGCGGCGGCCGCTCGGGCGACGGCGAGGCGGAGGAGAGGGGTGGGAGAGAGGGGGCGGACGGGTCGTGGCCTTGCGAGCTGCCCCAGGGGAGAGCGACGCCTTTAAGATGATAAAGTCACCATGCACGTTATATGTTATATTCATTTGTCGTTAATTCATACGACAAAATGATGTCCTGTGTGTCTGACCCATTGTTGTGGTCCATCACTGAGTACATAGTCATAGTAGTACGAGTTGATTATTATTGGGGATACGTGGCCTATGGCCTATGAATTTAGCAAGTCGTACAGATCTGCTTAGCAGCCGCATTGTGAGTCTAAGGCCTTCGAGAAAATAGGCATTATACCATATTATACCATAGTTAAAACGAGGCTTCGCTAAAATATCATGCTATAATTAGGATGCGTCCAAATACTACTTTCAACTGAGACCAACCCGCTGAAATGCTATTTTTTTTCGGATAAAGGCTACTTTCAACTGGGACCAATCCGGATAAAGGCCTGGCGCCCCTGCTCACTGCAGTACTCGATCTAGAAACAGAAGAGACATGGAAGAGGCAGCAGGTAAAATGGGGCTAGAAGAAGGGCCGTGCACGGTGGGTTGGGGAGTTTTTTTTTTCATTTTTAAATTTTTATTTTCTAATAATATTTACAGAAATATTAAACCATCCAAAATATTTATAGAAATGGCCCCTGCCACCTAGGTGGAGGGCGGCAAGGTGTGCGCATTTTGCACTGAGATCTCTTATCGCCTTCTGCAAGGGCTGCAAGGAGGTAAATACAATTTTCGCCATGCCAAAAATACATTTTTCTAGTTTTTATTTTCATCTTGTCCGTTCCTCACGTTACCCTCTACTTCTGTAAATATTTTCGCCGGTACAATATTTATATATATATTAAAAAAATAAAAAAATTAAAATGAAAAAAAATTCGTGGCTTCGGCACATCAGAGTCCTAGACTGACGCTCGCAGTGGGTCATATATAGGAAAAAGTACACCGAAGGTCTCTCAACTTGTTATCGGGATTAAAAAACATCCTCGAACCGTAAAACCAGATATGCGGGGTCTCTTAACTATACAAAACAGGTCACCCGAGATCCTTCGGTGGTTTTGACCCCGGTTTTAGTACATGTGGCGGCTGAGTCAGCGTGGGACCCACGTGGGCCCCACATGTCAGTCCACGTCATCTCTCTCTTTCCCATCTTCTCTCCCTTTCTCCTCTCCATCACTTTCTTGTCAGGGAGTCTGCGCGGGCCGACGGCCGACCGACAGGGAGGCCGGTGGGGCGAGGCGGGAAAGGAGGAGGTCCGGTTGCCGGCGACGGCCGGCGCTGTGGCGGCTGCTCCGGCCGAGGGCGCAAAGGAGGGAGACGGTGCCGTTCCGCGACCAAGCACGGAACACGGCGGCATTGTGGCGGCTGCTCCGGTCGACGACGGAGGTGCGGGTGCGGTCGGTGGAGGCGGCGGCTGTGCCGCTGCCGCTGCCCAGCGCCCCAGCCTCCACCGTCGCCGCCTCGCGCCATGCCGCCGTCGCCACCCTTCCCCTTCCCCTCCTCCGGCGACAACGACCATCTCCTCTTTGCCGGTGCCGGTGCCGGTGCCGGTGCCCATCTCCTCTGCGCCATCGTGATGCCACCCTGCTGGAGCGCGCCGAAGATCGCCGGAGCACACTGTCGACATCCCCAAACATCACGCATGGCACATCAGATACTACTCCAACCGGTCGATTCGCTGCCGCCGCTGCTTGTCATTGTCAAGGCGCAGCTAGTGTTTAACTTGCTCGCCTAGGACAGTGAGCCGATGCTGTTGAGCACCACGGCAACAAGCTAGCAGATGCATGCTAATTAAGCTAATTCTATACATGTTGTGGCAAGTGGCAACGTGGCCGACCAACCGGAGGACGACACGTCGTCATCACCATGCTACACTGCCATGCACAAGGAGTAGTTAGCCAATGTGTTGGCTAAACGAGCCCTGTTGATTTCTACCTTTCACCGTCGTGCGCCTCTACGCGCCGGACAGCGCCGCGCTCTCGGCGCTCGGCGGCACGGGCATCCGCGTCGTCGGCCGCGCGCCCAACTACGACCTCCCCGCCCTGGCGCACGGCGGGACAGCCGCCGCGGCCGCCTGGATCCAGGCCTACCCGACGGTGTTATTCCGGTTCGTCGTCGTGGGCAATGAGGTCGCCGGCGCCGACACGCAGCTCCTCGTCCCGGCCATGGAGAACGTCCACGCCGCGCTCGCGGCGGCTAGTTTGGGACACATCAAGGTGACGACGTCGATCTCCCAGGCCACCATTGGGATCCACATCCCGCCGTCCGCCAGCGAAGTCGTTCATGAGCGCTACGTGATCCCATTCCTGGAACGGACGCATGCGCCGCTGCTGGCCAACCTGTACCCGTACTTCATCATCTACAACAACTCGGGCGGCATGGACATCAGCTTCGCGCTGTTCACGGCGAGCGAGCGGGCGGCAACCGGCGGAGGCGGCGTGCGAGCGCGCGGCGGCCGGCGAAGCGGAGGCGCGCGCGGAGCGGGTGGCAGCAGGCGGGCGAGCACGCGGCCAGGTGAGTAGCAAGGAACAGGTCGCGCGCTCGCCCGTTCCTTGCTACTCACCCGTGGCAAGCCGGCAAAGAGAAGTAAAAAAAAGAAGAGAAAAAAGAAAGGGAAAGAGAGAGGGTGACGTGGACACCTGATATGTGGGTCTCCTGTGGGTTCCACGCTGACTCAGCCGCCACATAGACCAACACCGGGGTCAAAACCACCGAGGGACCTCCGATGACCGGTTTTATATAGTTAGGGGACCCCGCATATCTGGTTTTGTGGTTTGAGGATGTTTCTATATCCCGATGACAAGTTGAGGGACTTCGGTGTACTTTTTCCGTCATATATACACAAATACACTCGTACACTCGAGGAGGATGGCCGGCCCAACGCAATCTGTCGTCGACACCTCAGGCGACTGACTTGATAACCCCTATCCCATGCGTGTCTCTCTCGATTTCGAATTCGTGGAAGTATGCAGGGACGAAGTAAGCTCCCAACTTCAGCATGAATCCTTCTAAACCACATATTTCTAGCAACCAGTAGTTATCACAGATTTCCTAGTAATATCATTGGGGAAGAGTGAGAAACAGGGAGTCAGCTGTTTTCAGAGGAAACATGCATCTAGTCACCCTAACGTTGTCTTATCGTTATAGTTAATACTAGCTCCATCCCAAAATATAATATGTTTTGCCCATACAGTTACATATGGTTAAATAAGCAAAATCTCTTAAGGCATCCTCAATGTGACAATGTTTGTTGCAAAAGTATATAGTAAGGTGAGCCCGTGTCAGATGTGTAGAGTGGATAATAATATAGGATCCACCTAAAAAATCCATAAACATGAGTCATGTCACAACTAAAAAATAGGTAAGACCCATTAGGGCATCCATAATGTGCTAAGGTAATATGTACTCCCTTTATATAATTTTAATAGTCATATTTCATCTTGGCACACAGACTAAGGATAAGTAATTATACTTATCATCCATCTAAACATGCTACTAGTTATTCCTCGTAAACAAACGATTAATTAATTATTACATTTCTCGATGCCCATATAGCCAATCTTGTGTGGAAGAATGGAGAGTGACGCATTGAATCCGAGAAAGTTATTAAGAGGATAGGTTGTTGGATTGAAATATGCCTATCAAAAATAAAAGGCAAAATTTGCTACAGTACACTCAAAAAATATGAAATTGACTGAGAGACACCGCAAAAACGTCACACGGCTGGTGGACACTATAAAAATGGTGTAATTAGCTATAGCACACCGGAGACAATATTTTATAATTTCCAGGTCAAAAGAGGTGAGAAAATTTTCAAAATCTTGTGTGGAAGATGGTGCCAGGGGCAATTTCGCCATTTCGAAAAATTTCTCACCTCATTTGAGCCATAAATTATAAAATATTGTATCCGGTGTCCTATAGCTAATTACATAATTTTTGTAGTGCCCATCAGCCGTGTCATGTTTTTGCGGTGTCTCTCAGCCAGTTACACATTTTTTGAGTGTCCTGTAGCAAATTTTGCCAAAATAAAATTTTCAGATTTAGAAATATGCCTATCAAAAGTAGATGGAGGGAGTAATATTTTAATCTTCATATCAGGTAGTAAGTAATGTGAAACCAATAAATAGTGGAACAAGTTCATCTGAGGTCCCTTAACTTGTCAACGAATCCAATTTTCGTCCTTCAACCGCAAAACAAGATACATGTCCCTTAACTATCAATACCGGTGCAAAACAAGTCCAAGGTGGTTTGGATGGCGGTTTTCGCTAACGTGGCGCCTACGTGGCTAATTTGACTCGTTCTTCATCTCACGTGGCATTGACGTGGAGCTTACCAAGCAATTTAATTTGGAAAATAATAAAAACCACCGAGCCCACATGTCAGTTACACAAAAACATTTAATTAAAAATTGGTGGATCCCACATGGGCCCCACATGTCATTCTCACCCTCTCCTCTCTCTAGGCACCAGCGGCGCCCGACGGTAGATGAGGGAGCAGCGTGTGGCAACCGACGAGACGGTCGGGGAGGAAGGACGTAAGGAGGTCGGCGATGGCCGAGTGCCGTGGGTGGGGGCTTGACGGTAACAGATGGAGGGAGAGATGCACAGTGGGTGGCGGCCAGCAAGGAGACAGGAAAAGGGTGGTGATTGGCAAGGATTGCGGACAACGAAGAGAAGCTCACGGTGCCCCTTCCGAAGTTGAGGATGACGACAACGATGCCGCAGTGTCCAGTCCCGATCTTGCGCAGATCTAGGACCCTGTCGTCGCCGCCCTCCTCTCATGCTCTCGTCATCCTTCTCCGCCCCCGCTACCGGTGAGGGGCCAGGGAGGCCGGGAGATTCGTTGGAGTCATCCCTACAACTGTCGTCGTCGTCCGAGCCGCTCCCGCCGGAGTACGACGAGCCCAGCGCTAGATGCGGTCGGCGGCGGATGCCCACTCCCTCTCTCTTGCCCGCACTTGGCGGTGGGCTGTCGGCGACTGGCGAGGAGGAGGCTGCTGCTTTGTGGAGGAGGCGCGAGGAGCGGAGAGGGAGGATATGGGGGAAGCCGGCAAGCGCGCATGGAGAGGGAGGACGGCGAGAGCGGGGAGAGGGAGGCGATGCGCGGAGAGGGAGGAGGCGGGCTGCACCCCTCACCGGCCGCCGCCCTTCTCCCTCTCCACTCCCCTCGCCGGCCGGCGAGCTGAGCTCGAGAAGGAAGGATTGCCGAGACGAAGAGAGGAGAAGGAGGTGCTGACGCGTTGTCGTCCGTGCATAGAGAGGGGATTTGGACTCACTGACATGTGGGTCCCACTTTTTTTTATCTGACTGACATGTGGGCCCCACATTTCTTTTTAAATTTTAAATTTTGTTTCCAGTGCCACATCACCGCCACGTAGGGCAAGGACCAAGTCAAACCAGCCACGTCTGCCAAAACCACCATCGAAACCGTTCAGGGACCTAGTTTATACCGGTTTTGATAGTTGAGAGACCCGTTATATCTGGTTTTCTGGTTGAAGGACGAAAATCGGATTGGTTGACTAGTTAAAGGACCACAAGTGAACTTATTCCATAAATAGCTACTACTACCAATAAAGAACACTCCGCGGCCCAGAAGTCGGCCCGTGGATAGAGTGGGCCACAAAAGCCCATGAAAACTTAGAGACTCGGAGTTTTCTTGGCAAATTTGCTACAGGACGCTCAAATTTTGTTTAATTTGCTGGTAGACATCGTAAAAACGTGTTCTAGCTGAAAGACACTCTAAAAAGCTGGTAATTTGCTGGAGGACACTTTCGGCTGAATTTAATTGATAAATTCTTAATAAAGACGAGAATGCCCCTATGATCACATTCTTCAAACATGATGTTAGAGTAAAAATTTAGAAATTATGCAAATCTAAATTTGTCATCTCCCCAAGTACTTCACTAGCATACATTATATTCCATCTTTGTTCTAGTCTCAGCGCAAAAAGATTTTGACCCTAGGGGTACTCTTGTCTTTTTGAAGAATTTCTCTCTCCAAATGAGCTGAGAGTGTTCTCCAGCAAATTACCAGTTTTTTCGAGTGTCTTTCAGCCGTAATACGTTTTTACGATGTCTGCTAGCAAATTACATAAAATTTGAGTGTCATGTAGCAAAGTTTGCCCTCTTCTCCGACCCTAGCCAGAAGTCCAAAACCATCGTTCCCCTTTCCTGTGCACTGCCTGTCTAGGCGCCATTAGCCAGTGGACAGGACGTAGTGGACGGTGTCTCCATCGAAGCGTAACGTTGGCCACAGACCGCAGCCAACTGCCTCCACCAATACCAGACCGGGCAGCTCCAGCCTCCAGACTAGACCAAACCAACCTTGCCGCATGGAGTCACGGAGTCAATACAAAAATACTGAACGCTTTACCAGTTGATCAGGTAAAACCAAACTCTCAGTCAGAGCAAGTTAAATAGTAAAGCTAACTATAACCTTATATCTTATAGTATTACAGTTAATATGTATGGTAGACAAACTATAAGATTGTGTCTAAGTTTTTTTTCTCTTCTATATCTTTCTCTCACCTATGTATTATAAATACATTTATTTTGAAATGTGTGAATAGCTCACTCTTACGTGAGAGCTAACTCTCTTCATTTTTATACTTCTCTCTTCTTCATATAAGTTTATAGTTGGCTTATAGTCTCTTATGTTGATGACCGGCAATGAGAAAATATAATTATGGGCATAACCCATTCGAGTTTTAAGGTTGTCATATTCTAGAGATCTTTTTCTACAATGTCCTATACCTGTACCTAAACCCATAAAGTTTGAATGTCCAACAGCAATTTTTACCTATAAATTATAGATTAAACTATAGTCTTTACTTCTTCTGATATTTTTTAATAGAACATATGTCTTGTTCTGATTTTTACAATATTCTAGACCTCCCGCAGTTATTTTATTAAGAACACGGCGGTCGATATTCTCTATTGCTAGAGCAGTTTCTTCTTTATATAATCACGGTTCTTACAAAATTAACTATATGCTGTCTTAGTTTAATTCGTCTAATAATTGTAACGATAACTTGATTATGTTATGCTACTTACAATGTAGTTATACATCCAGTTACATGCTAGTTATAATGTAATTACATCGTAATTATATTATAATTATATTTAAAAGTTTTTCATAAAGAAACTTACGAATATTTTATAGATTCTTCCTATAATTAACTGGCTATATGAGGCATGCCACTCTTCTTCAAAGGATACCATCAGGAAGTAGACGTAGACATAGATAGAGATTTAGATTTAGATATCTCCATATCTGTATCTATATCTAAATATGAATCCATGTATATATACAGACATGACAAATATACAGATGATGATACATAGAAGATACTGTTAGAAAAATCTAGTCATAATTTAGCATATTTTAATCCAAAAATATAACATAACAAACATGGCATACGAAAAAGAGTGTCATCAAGTTATATTGCTAACCATGAACATGTTAATATCATAAATAGCATCATCTAGTAACATGTTCAACACTAAAGTGAATAAAGTGACGTACCCAGAGAACGCTTCAGATCTAGAGGCATTGGGGGACGTGATGGTGTTGTCATCACCGTTACCGTCTCCTCCTCCATTGGTGGTAGACACGATCCCGATTATTGATATAGAGGAAGAAGAACATGATATAGAGGAAGAAGTGCCAAGAGCAATCACGCGTTCTTCATGCTCACTACAAACTTAATCGTCCGCTTACCCGTGCAGGTACTCATGTGAACGGAGTTCCGGAGGCCTGCGTCCCGAACACTTATGCCCGCATGTGCTCAGAACCGGAGATTGCGTAAGCTGCTCAGGAACAGAGGATCAGAAGGGTGGTGTGTTCCAGAGGAAGAACCAGGGAGATGAATAGAAAAAATGCCACACTCACGCCCATGGGCTCGGCTCGGCGAGGGCGTGTGGCAGTCCCACCACCACCTCATCAACCGCTCAATAAGTGCTCTCAATTAGCATTATATATAAGTCGAGTTCCCTCCATACTGGTTTCCAAGACGGTATTAATCCGGGAAAGTGATTTCATCCCTCAAGAGGATATCCCCTTGTTTCGTGCATGTTATCTAAATAGTCATCAAAAAAATTGGCAAGATAGATTAATATGAAATATATCACTCCATAAACATGATAGTTAAAATTCAACTTATATAAGTTGTAACAAAAATAACAAATATAGATGGGAATGTACGATAACTATTTTTAGTTTAATTTGTTCTTTTTGTTACAACTTGTAGAAGTTGAATTTGGTCTTGCATGTTTATGGGTGATATATTTCATATTAATCTATGTTGTTAATTTTTTTTCAATTTTTTCATAACTTTTTTTAGATGACATGCAAACAATGAGTGGATATCCCCTTAAGGGATGAAAATCCATATCTTATTAATTCTAATATTAATTGTGTGCCAATGAAATTTACTAGAATTAAATTGGACCTAGCCTATTTAATTCTAATGAATACTCTCTCCGTCCCAAGATATCGTATCTAGATTTATGGCATAAACATACATGTAGCTATATTTTGGAACGGAGGGTGTAGATAGGCTGCGTGAGCATGTGATTTGTCTTATAAAAATTGCAAAAGAGAAATCGAATGGCGTGTGCGGCGGCTAGGAGATTGCAACGTGCATGCATGTGTTGCTGTAAGGCTGTGTTTAGTTCTGCGCAAAGTTTGGATTTTGGTTAAAATTAGAGATGATGTGACTGAAAAGTTGTGTGTGTATGACATGTTGATGTGATAGAAAATGACTGAAATTTGGATCTAAATTTTGGATCTAAACACAGCCTAAGTCAATAGGTGCGCCACTATTTAAATTGGCCGGGAAGAGATAGAGGAGAGAGAGAGAGCCATAGTGAAGACCCCCATTCCAAGCTTTGACTTCTCACTAGCTTGACTACTGGAGATCCAGCAAGAGCCTCAGATTTCAGAAAGAGAGAGATGAGCCGGGTGTGCGTCACCGGAGCCGCCGGCTACATTGCGACATGGCTCGTCAAGAAGCTCCTCGGCAGAGGCTGCGTCGTCCATGCAACCCTGCGAGATCTCGGTAACTCTCTCTCTCTCTCTCTCTCTCTTTTCCATGATTAATTCCATCGACCTCGATCTCGATCTCAGCTGCTAAGATCGCCAAATCCATCATTCAGAATCTGTGGATTAATTGCTGATCTGAAGAAATCGTACGTACAGGGGATGAGAAGAAGACGGCGCTGCTGAGGAGGATGCCCGGCGCGGCGGAGCGGCTGGTGCTGTTCGAGGCGGACATGTACGACGCCGCCACCTTCGAGCCCGCCATCGCCGGCTGCGAGTTCGTCTTCCTCATCGCCACCCCGCTGCAGCACGACCCCAGCAGCACCAAGGTGCGTATAAATCAACATGTGCGCTGCTGCCTCGAATCGATCGATCGATCGATCCCTTGGTTAATTAGTTTGGTCGTCGATTGGTCGATCGGCAGATTAGTTTACAGCTCACGACGGCGTGCAACCTCGTGACTGCTTTGTCAGTACACTGTGTTGTATATACATAGTATGCAGGAACTGACGGCATGCGTCCTAGATTCCTAGGACAACTTGTTACTGTTCATGCGAGTAATCATGTAACTAGCATGAAGTACTTACATGAACAGTCATGAATACGATGAGAACAAACTAGCACTCCCTCCCCCTCTAAAATGTAAGAGATTTTAGAGGAACGTGACACATTGAATCTGGATAGATGGATGTGATACACTATATTATTATGGGACGGAGGGAGTAGTACTAACAGCTGGTTTAGTTGGCAAAAAATTTTACCCCTACATGTCACATCGGATATACGGACACACATTTGAATTATTAAACGTAGTCTAATAACAAAACAAATTACATATTCCGCCAGGAAACTACAAGACGAATTTATTAAGCCTAATTAATCCATCATTAACAAATATTTATTGTAGCACCATATTGTCAAATCATTGCACAATTATGGTTAAAAGATTCGTCTCGCAATTTTCTGGCGAACTATGTAATTGGTTTTTTTTCTACATTTAATACTCTATTTATGTGTCTAAATATTTGATGGGATAGAGTCAAAAATTTTGTTTGGAAAATAAACAGGGCTTACTCTCCCGTCCAAAAAAAATACAGCGTTGTCAATCGTCACTTCTAAGGTACTGTACACACTTGCCATTATCATATATATCGTCCACTTTGTCCTTCGTGAGTTTGTGTTAAATTTCTCCTTAAATCTTGCTAAGTTTGTGCATTATTTCAAATTAAATTTGACTGTCTAGTGCAGTAGTTGGTTGAGTCTGAGTTTGGCTGACAGCAACTAGAGGGAAAGCGATCAAGAGATATCGGGCTCGAATAGGACGTGTTTGTCAGCTGATTCGTCGGCTCGTCCACCGCTATCTGGCTTAAAATAAGCCCTCGATCAGATCATTTTAGCGTGTCGTGTCCTGATAGGGGTTACTGGTCTTTGACTTAAATCTTATTATTTTCCAAATATTTCCAATGGTTCGTCTGTTTGTACTGGATTAGTATTAAAATGGTTCCACTACTAGTGATTTGGGAATTAATTGGGACTATTCTATTTTCGGTTGCGCTAGTGTGCGCACGTGGTATCTTTCAATATAATAATAAGAAAAAAATAGTTTCTTTTATAATTGAAGAAAAAAGAGTGAAAGCATTTTTTTTCTCTCTCTTTAAGGATATATACCATCTCTCATTTCTTGCAAGTCAGTGAAAACAGTTATGAATTTTTTTAAACAAAATGGACAAGGACAAGGCAGATTAATATACGATTTATTACTTCACGGCATACAAGTTTAAATTTGGTGAAAAAAAAATACGATCATGAAATGGTGTGCGTATTGTAGTTAGAGTATAATTTATTCTTTTAAGCAACATGTTGAGGTATAATGAATTTGTGTGTGTAGGGATATGATGATTATTGATATATCTTATCAAACTATATTTTTATAAAAAAAAAATCAAAACTATTTCAAATGATATACAGGACATGTTCACTTTAGGATAAAAAGTCCATCTTTTAAAATGTCACCGTCGATGACATCCGATTAATCGACTTTTGTTACCTCGCGTGGAAAGTATCTAGCTCAATCTTTTTATTTTATTTTTTTCTCGGATCATATATATCTGAATCTTATCGATAGGAAAAAAGAACTCCATCAAAGCAGGCTTTCTTTAAGCCCACAAATTTGGATGGGTCGATCGGGATTTCGATATGTCAAAAGGAAGTCAAATTAATGGACCAAATTAAAACGAAAAGAAATGGTTTGTTTGGCACAACTCCAGCTCCACCTCTCCTAGAGCCCAGCCAAACAGTTTCAGCTCCACCTAAAATAGGAGTGGAGTTGGGTGGAGCTCTATCACAAAATGAACTAGAGATGTGAAGTTGGGTTTGTGCAGCTCCACAACTTTACTTCAGACCAAACTCCTAGAGTTAAATTTAAGAGTTGAAGCTCTACCAAACGGGCTCAAAACGTCATGTCACGCGGTTCAAGGGAAGAAAAACAATTTTGCTAAAATAATATGACGTCATATTCTTTTAGTCACTACTCCCTCCGTTACAGGTTATAAGATGTTCTGACTTTGGTCAAAGTCAAACTGATTCAAATTTAACCACGTTTATAGAAATAAATAGTAATATTTTCGACTCAAGATAAATTTATTATAAAAATTTATTTAATTATTGATTTAATAAAACTAATTTGATAATGTAAATATTACTATATTTGTCTATAAACTTAGTTAAACTTGAACCAGTTTAACTTTGACCAAAATCAAAACATGTTATATACCTGAAACGAAGGGAGTACTTACATATGCTTGCTACCGTATACTACTTACCTTTTGAGTTTCTATCTGTTCTATCTTCTCTTCTCTCTTCAAAGTAGATAATAAATTGATTTTTATCCTAATTCTACTTAATAGAAAAATTATAGTGTAAGGTATTAAAAATTATCTTGATTTATGTATAATTTATTAGTGTAAAAACGCTTGCCTTTCCTAAAAAATTATTGGACTTTTTCAAAGAAAATGTGACACAAATATATAGCTACTAGTCCCGAAGTTTTTTTTTTTTGAGGGGATAATGGCAGGAGCTCTACCTATTCATTAGAGGAGAAAGAAATAGTTTCACGTACATGGACACCTCCAAGAGGTGTCTTCAGATTTTACACTGGAGGAGGTTACAGCACTTTGAGAAAGTGCAAAGCCACTAACAGCAAAAGTCGGCGTTTTATCATCTAAGCGATTTGCGCTTCATCGAAGGCTTTGCACATGTTGATGATGAAGTCAACCACATGTGACACTGTACCATAGTCATTGTTAAAAATTATAGCATTTCTTTGTAGCCAAATCCCCCATGTCGTGTAGATGAAGAGGCCATCAAAATTTCTTCTCTGCTCTTTGATCATTTCTCTCCGGCAAGCTTCCCACCAATCCATCATGTTTCCATTGAAGGAAGAAGACCTAGGCATGTTGAGTCCTAGTTTCAACCAAATGTTTGTCTATACCTGTTTCGCGAAGGGGCAATCCATGAAGAGATGTGTCGCTGTTTCTGGTTCTGTCCCACAGAGGGAGCAAGTTGGACTGTTGTCCCAACCTCGGATTTGGAGTTTGTCAGACGTCAGAATTTTCTTTTGGACCATGAGCCATCCAAAGAACTTGCATTTATTTTCTGTTTTTGCTCACCAAATGAAGTTAGCACGATTGTCCTGAATGCTTCCAGTGAATTGAATTTTGTAGGCCGAGTTGGCTGAGTAGATTCCATTCGCATTCCATTTCCACATTAGATCGTCCTCCCTGTCTTCATCCAGTTGTACCTGTTGTATCAAGTGCTAGAGCAGGATAAATTCTCGAACCTCGGTCGTCGAGTTCATCCTTCGGAGTGGCCGTAACCACTTGTGGTTTTCTAGTTCTTGGGCCACTGTTTTGTTTTTCCACATAGCAAGCTTGTATAGGGAAGGAGATAGATCTTTGGGGGATTGGCCATCAAGCCATCTGTCGTGCCAGAACTTTGTCTTGCCCCCATTGCCTAGTGTGATGATTGTAGAGGCCCTGAAGAGTTGCTTGTCCGTTTCATCGCATGGTAGGGTGGAGCCTTGCCATGGTTTCTGAAAGGACCTTAATGTCGCCTAGAGGGGGGGTGAATAGGTGTTCCTAAAAATTATCACAACTTCATAGCACATTAGAGTGATGATAACTTTTGATTCAAATCGAAACTTCCGGTATGGGATTGGAAGTTCCGGTCTCAATCGAAAAGTTCGGCGGATAACGGAATAAACACTAGCTATGAACTTGTAGCTCAAACAAACAAAATGTATATGAATCAAAAGGTGACAAATAAGGTATCTAAGCAAGATATAAGGTCACCAACTAAATCAAATAAGCATGCAAGTAGATCGGGTAAAAACAAGCTCAAGCACAATATGAGAGAATGCAAGAACGGGCAAACCAAGAGGGGAGACGCGCGATTTGTTTCCCGAAGTTCGAATCCACGGATCCTACGTCTCCGTTGAGGAGCCACAAGGGCCGGGCCTATTTCAACCCTTTTCTCACGAGGTTGCACAAATGCACTCCTCGGTTTCACTCTTGATTTCTTCCCTTGCGGAGGCGAAATCGAAGCCTTCACAAACTTTCCGTGGCACACCACAACCTTGGGTGCTCACCGGCAACGCCTAGCCGTCTAGGAGACCTTAGTCCCCAAGAGTAACAAACACAATCGAAGATTTGCTTGCTATGAACTCGAGTGCTTAAAGTATGGAGTGAAGCTCACTAGCTCTCAACTTCTCAATCACTCAATCCAACTCTTTTCCCTTCTCAAATCCTTCTCACAAAGAGGCACCACAAAGGATGGAGTGAAGCTCACTAGCTCTCAACTCCTCACTCTCTCAATCCAACTCTCTCCCCTTCTCAAATCCCCCTCACAAAGAGGCACCACAAAGGTAGGGAAATGGGGATGCTATTTGGCTTTGGATGTGTCTAATACTCCCCAAGAGCAGCAGCAACTCAAAGGAGGGGTGGAGGAGTTTATATACCCGAGCCCCTCAAAAACTAGCCGTTGGAGGCCAAGACTGTAATTTTCGGAGTTTCCGAAAAGCATTTTCGGACAAGTTCGAAAACTTACAGAAGCAAATCTCAGATTCGCAGCCATTTTCGGAATGTCCGGAAATTTTCGAAGTTGTCCGAAAAATTATCGGAGTTTCCGGTAATTTTTCGGACTTTCCGAAAAGCACAGAGTAAAACGACTATAACTTTTCGCTCGGGAGTCCGTTTTTTTATGAACTTAGACTCTATGGAAAGCTCACTCAGAGGACTACCCAAGTCAACGAAAAACAAGGTCTAAAACCACTCAAAGGATAGGTTAAAGCTTGGGTTTCTCTCAAGGTAGCACTATGATAGGTCACTTTGAGCACCGAGACATACACAAACACCTCGACGTTGCATCCCTCTTAATAGTACGGCATTCCTAAACTCAAATGTACATAAGAAGATAATTATACTATTAGGAATGCCTTTTTTTTTATCTTTCTTTCATTGTCTTGAGGGAGACCAATGCCGATACCGTTTCACCATATATTCTTCAAATGATTGATGCGGTTACTTGTAGCTTCAAATAGTCCCTCATGGTCCATCATGACAAAGCCGTCACTCGCCCTTCACCACCGGATTTGGTTCTTCGGCGCCAAGCCCCTTGCTTGCCCTTCACCGCCGCATGGTCCATCGCGACCGAGCATCGCTTGCCCTTCACCGTCTTGCCATAATAGCCACTTCGTATCACACATCTTCAATATCCTCACTTTGTCATTCTTGGTATTGTTAGGTGTAATGATATCACTTAAGCATCAACACTTTTGTAATCCTTGGGACCTATTTCTTTCATTCAACTCAATAAACTTATTAGTCCCAATGATCCGGTTGTCAACCTCCTTATGTTGACCAACCGATCGCATGTATAAAAGGATATGAATAAATGATGAGTATTAATCAACACCACAAGTGTCATATACTCAAATATATGTTCAAATGTAAAGATCCCAATTAAATGAAGGTGAATAACTTTAATCAATTACATGCATAACTAAAGTATAGGATTTGCTCCCCCTAAATGTATGCATACAAAATATTTGTGTGAAGCAAGAGTATGCATAACAAAATATTAAACATTGAGAGCTTATCCTATACAAGAATAGAAGACATTTCTCAAATATAGATATTAAAATAAAAACATACCTTCATCATCTCCACGTTCTCAATGTAAATAGACTAAATAAGAGATAATACTCAAACAAAACATTAGTCTCACATGCATATGCCAATCACGTGGAAATATTATATACAAACATATCAATATGTATATGAAGAGAAAGAGTGATACATATAGCTTGATCTCCATGCATTTCATCCTTGTGATTTAGGTCCACCAACACTCCACTTTCATATCCACATGAGACTAGGCAAAAAAATGCTTATAAAAATATTAGTCTCACATAATTGGATTTGTTATTAATCATCAAAACCAAATCAATGGCACTTGAACTTTCAGTTTCCCATCTGCTTTCCAGTCATACCAGAGCCACCTAAGACGCAAGGATCGGCTAAAAAACTCCAAGTTAGTTATACCTAGTCCGCCCAAATTTTTTGGTTTGCATACCTTTTTCCAGTTCACTAGGCAGTGCCCACCATTAGCCTGATCGGCGCCTGTCCAAAGAAATCCTCTGCGGATCTTGTCCATTTTCTTCGCTGCCCACTTCTTAAGAGGGAAAACCGTGAGATGATAGGTTGGTAGAGCCGACAGAGTGGATTTGATGAGGACTGAGCGACCTGTCTTATTTAGCAATTTTCCTTTCCATTTTGGTAGTCGCGCTGAGAACCTGTCTATTAAGGGTTGTACATCCATTTTCCGGAGTTTTCTGATGTGCAGAGGAAGCCCAAGGTAAGTGCAGGGGAAGGTCTTTTGTTGTGCTGGGAAAGGGGCTAGGATGTCCTGTAGATCAAGGTTCTCACATCTAATGGAGTAGACTTCACTTTTTGTTAGATTTGTGATCATCCCTGTGGCTTGGCCGAAATGTTGTAGAATGCTGTGCACCGTGTGAAGTTCCTGTTTGTCTGGCCGTGTGAAGACCACTGCATCGTCAGCATACAAGGCGACATTAAACCTTGCTATTCGTCGGTGTAGAGGTTGAAGGAGGTCTTCTTCCTGTGCCGCGGCGAGGAGTTTTTGTAGGGGGTCAATTGCCAGAATGAAAAGCATCGGAGATAGGGGGTCGCCTTGTCGAAGGCCCCTACCATGCATGAAGCTGAGTCCTGCCCTGCCATTTAAAATCACCTTGGAGGAAGAGCTCGCCAGGATAGAAATGATCCAGTCAATCCATCTATGACCAAAGCCTAGCGCTTTTAGTCGATCTACGAGGTAGGCCCAACTGACCGAGTCGAAGGCCTTGGCTATATCTAGTTTGAGCAAAATCGCCGGCGTTTTCGAGGAGTGAAGCTCTTTTACCATGTTGTTGACAAAGAGGAAGTTGTCTTGAATGTTCTTGCCTTTTATGAACGCACTTTGGTTTGCTGATACCATCTGTTGTAGTCTCGGGGCCAATCTGTTAGCTAGTAGTTTGGAGAGCAGTTTCCCGAAGAAATGAATTAGGCTTATCGGTCTGAAATCACCTACACGGAAGGCATTCTCTTTTTTGGGTAATAAGATGATGTATGCTGAGTTTATTAGTCTAAGACGGTCTGGCGGGGAGGAGAAGGCCCTGTTGACAGCCTGGACTAGATCCTGTTGAATGATTTCCCAACATTTTTTGAAGAAACCACCTGTGAAACCATCTGGGCCCGGGGCACTATCTGATCTTGACTGGAAAACCGCTCTCTTTATCTCTTCCTCTGTGAAAGGAACTTCTAAATCCGCCAGATCATGTGCCTGTTCATGTAAGTAGCTGAAATTGATTGCCGACGAGCGTTCTCGGGCAACCCCTAGGTGTTGATGGAAGAAGGACAGCAGCTCGCTTTCTTTGTCTTCACGACCTTGCACTAGACCATCATCTAGTGCCCCGGGCCCATATGGTTTCACAGGTGGTTTCTTCAAAAAATGTTGGGAAATCATTCAACAGGATCTAGTCCAGGCTGTCAACAGGGCCTTCTCCTCCCCGCTAGACCGTCTTAGACTAATAAACTCAGCATACATCATCTTATTATGCCTGTGAAATACTTGCATAATTCATGACCTTGTACTAGTCCCGAAGTGAAATACTTGCATAAACAATTCCGAAGTTTGTGCACATGCTCCGGCCGGATCATAGCATCAAAACATACTCAATCCATCTTTTAATACAGGGTATCGTTAACTTTTTAAATATAACTTAAATTTATCTTTACACGTGATTTAAATTTTCTTTATATTTATAAAAATTTTAAATAGGACGAAAGATCAAACGTTTTAAAAGAAAACAACGACGTTATATATAAAAGACGTAGATAATAATAGGTGTCGCCTTTTGCATGCAGTACAAGAACAACACGGAAGCGGCCGTGGACGCGATGCGCGTCATCCTGCAGCAGTGCGAGCGATCCAGGACAGTGCGCCGTGTCATCCACACGGCCTCCGTCACCGCCGCCTCGCCGCTCCGGGAGGACGGCAGCGGCGGCTACAAGGACTTCATCAACGAGTCCTTCTGGTCTCCACTCAACCTCACCTACGACTTCACCAATGCTCATCTGGACGTAATGTTAAATTAATCACCAACTAATTAACAAACTATTTCAGGGAAGAGGATCCTCCGACGTGAACTACCCTCTTACGTGATCACTGACTGGTGGGCCCGTGAGCGGCGGGGTCCATATCTCAGTCACCACGTTCCTCTGACTTCACGTTAGAGGATCCCAATCCCTATTTCAGTCTCCGCATCAACTGGTACTAGAGCTTGACATTTTCTCTGATGGATTTTGTACAGGGTTATGTGTCATCCAAGTCGCTCTCCGAGAAGGAGCTCCTGAGCTACAACTCCTCTCCATCGCCGGCGTTCGAGGTGGTCACCTTGGCGTGCGCGGTCGTCGGCGGCGACACGCTCCAGCCGTACCTGTGGAGCACCATCCCGGTGATCATGTCGCCGCTCACCGGCGACGAGCTCTGCCACAACGTCCTCAAGTTTCTGCAGGCGCTGCTGGGCTCCGTGCCGCTGGTGCACATCGACGACGTCTGCGACGCGCACGTCTTCTGCATGGATCAGCCGTCCATCGCCGGCCGCTTCCTCTGCGCCGCCGGGTACCCCAACATGAAGGACTACATCGACCGCTTCGCCGCTAAGTACCCAGAGATCGAGATCAAGCTCAAAGAGTACGTGTGACCAAAAAAAATCTTGATTATTACATATTAATTCATCTTGATTAATTGATGAATCATGACTAAATTGTGTGTGGTTGCTTTCATGTTCGTCTCTCTCAGGGTCATTGGGGAGGGGGTGAGGGTGCAAGCTGACACCAAGAAGCTTGTAGATTTAGGGTTCAAGTATAAGTATGGGGTGGAGGAGACGCTGGATTGCAGTGTGGAATGCGCGAAGAGGTTGGGAGAACTCTGATGTGATGATGTGTAGCAAAAATTCGTGAATTGCTTGACCTTATACACATGGGTATACCGTGTGTGTGTTCGGTAAGAAACGAATGAACGACAAATTCGTTCTTGCTCGAATATTCGTAAACGCAGATCGATCCGAGATGTGAGGAAATGTTGGGTTATAGTCATCATCAACGGATCACAACTTTTGGACTGTTTTGAGATATAGTCATCTCTGACAGGTCCGCACTTGTAACAGTTGATATTTTTCTTATTACTAGTGATCACCGACGAGGCATACATTATGTAGGTTATCATCCATCACGAATAAAGGATTTTATTGTAGTGATCTTTAATGCATATATCTCGTGGGAGCTATATATTTTTCAGCTCAAGCCGGTCAGTCCTGCGAGATATGGACCTGAAACTCGTTTCGTTCAGAGCCACATATGACACCCACTTGCGTGCAGGAAAGGAAATCAAACAACGAAAGTCTTGGGTGCACTCAGTTAGCCACACAGGTCAGCAGGGCAGGAATGGATGGATATGAACAGTGCGATGACAACTACTGCTGAGATCACAAATTCACAATTCGTCCCACTCACTGAATCGATCGGTTTCAGAAGAGAGAGAGAGAGAGAGAGAGAGAGAGATGAGCAGGGTGTGTGTCACCGGGGCCAGCGGCTACATCGCGGCCTACCTCGTCAAGAAGCTCTTGGAACGAGGCTGCGTCGTCCATGGAACCTTGAGAAATCTTGGTATGCAGTACAACGAATACTCTGCCAATGTCTCTCCCTCTCTTTCTCTCTGCTTCGTGTTTCCAATTCATGGAGATGGTGATAAAACTGATAATATATCTTGACAGGAGATGAGAAGAAGACGGCGCCGTTGAGAGAGTTCCCCGGCGCGGCGGAGCGGCTGGTGCTGTTCGAGGCGGACATGTACGACGCCGACACCTTCGAGCCCGCCATCGCCGGCTGCGAGTTCGTCTTCCTCGTCGCTACCCCGATGCAGCACGACCCCACCAGCACCAAGGTATGCTCGCATCCGTCCTCGGAAAAACGAATCTAGTATTGAACGACGTGAGTATAACGAATCTATAAAGAGATATATATATGTCTTTGTTGCACCACTATGGCTGTGTTCGCTGGAGCATGTTTCCAACCTGGAACAGTATGCACGGAAAACGGAACAGTCCATTAGCACATGACTAATTAAGTACTCCCTCCATCTACTTTTGATAGTCATATTTCATCTTAACACACAGACCAAGGATAAGTAATTCTACTTATCATCCATTTAAACATGCTACTAGTCATTCATCGTAAACAAGCGATTCATTAATATTTACATTTCTCAAAGCCCATGTAGCCAATCATATGTGGAAAAATGGAGAGTCATGCATTAAATTCGAGAAAATCATTAAGATGATAGGTTGTTGGATTGAAATATGCCTATCAAAAATAAAATTTTCAGATTTGGAAATATGACTATCAAAAGTAGATGGAGGGAGCATTAGCTAATTTTTTAAAAAAATGGACCAATATCATTTTTATAAGCAACTTTTATATAGAAACTTTTTTAAAAAATCACACCGTTTAATAGTTTGAAAAGCGTGCGCGCAGAAAACGAGGGAAACGAGTTGGAAAACTTGGGGGTAAGAACACAACCTATGTTGGTTTTTCAAGGGACAAAGGGAGTATACTATTGAACCCAAAAGGCCATATAATTAACCCATAACTTGTCGTTGCTAATTTTCATATGTATCATCAGTAACTTAATTTGTTAATTCCATCTCTCGCAGTACAAGAACACCGCCGAAGCGACCACGGACGCGATGCGCATCATCCTGGACCAGTGCGAGCGATCGAGGACGGTGCGTCGCGTCATCCACACGGGCTCCGTCACCGCCGCCTCGCCGCTCCGGGAGGACGGCAGCGGCGGCGGCTACAAGGACTTCATCAACGAGTCCTGCTGGTCTCCTCCCAACCTCACCTGCGACTTCACCAACGATTACCTGAACGTCCGTAATCGATCGATCAACATAATTAACCAACTCGATCACTCTCACGGTGACACTAATTTTCTGATGGATTTTGCATAATGCAGGGCTATGTGTCATCCAAGACGCTCTCCGAGAAGGAGCTCCTGAGCTACAACGGCTCCTCGCCGTCGCCGGCGTTCGAGGTGGTCACCCTGACGTGCGCGGTCGTCGGCGGCGACACGCTCCAGCCATGCCCGTGGAGCAGCAGCATCCCGGTGATCCTGGCGCCGCTCACCGGCGACGAGCCCTCCCACAACTCCCTCAAGTTCCTGCAGGCGCTGCTGGGGTCCGTGCCGCTGGTGCACGTCGAGGACGCCTGCGACGCGCACGTCTTCTGTATGGATCAGCCGTCCATCGCCGGACGATTCCTCTGCGCCGCCGGGTACCCCAATATGAAGGACTGCGTCGACCACTTCGCCGCCAAGTTCCCCGACATCGAGATCAGGCTCAAAGAGTATGTGTCACCAATCCAACTCTTGATATGCTACCTCCTTCCTTTAATGTATATATGAGGTAGTATTCATTACGTATTTATCTTGATTAGTTAGTTGTTGTTGAATACAGTATGTAGTAACTGAATTTGTGAGATTCTTTTTTTTTTTTTTTTTTGAAATCAGATCAACTTTCATTGACCCGGCTTTGATCTGATTTGTGTTGTGAATTTGTGAGATTGGTTTTGTGTTCGTCTTTCGCAGGGTCATTGGGGAGGGGGTGAGAGTGCAAGCTGACACCAACAAGCTTGTGGATTTAGGGTTCAAGTACAGGTATGGAGTGGAGGAGACGCTGGACAGCAGCGTGGACTGTGCCAAGAGGCTGGGAGAGCTCTGATAGTCTGATGTGATGTGTTGTGTAGCAAAATCCCTTGCTTCGCTTGACCTGTACATGTATACCGTGTGCGTACATTCTGTGAGAACGGATTGATGAATGATAAATTCGTTCCTGCTCAATTATCCGTTGGTAAATTCGTTCCTGCTCAATTATCCGTCTTTAACTGAGCAATAAACTAAACTATAGCGACGTTTTTGCCGCTCCATCTCGGTAGTATAATTTGTTGGAGCGATTCACCCCGCTCCGCTCCATTATTTGGTGAATCTAGACCGTTTGGCACAGCCCCAGCCAAACGGGGCCTATCTAGCGAGCAAATGCAGGTCGATTTTGCTATACATTTGTCGACAAATTTTTCCCCAAAAATTTGACAGATGTAATTACAGTACAATTGTAGTGTAATTACACTGTAACTTGTATGTAATTACACTGTAACTATAGTGTAACTTGTATGTAACTTTCAAAAATCTCTCCGTAACATGTTATTTCGGTAAAATGGAGGTCGTGGGAACAAATTCTTTCACATATGTGTGTGCTATGATTTGTTTTCTTCCTCACTTAAACAAATCGTGTAATAGATCTAACGATTCAAAATTATGTGACACTTAAATATAAGTTACACTGTAGTTACATGCAAGTTACAGTGTAATTACATATAAGTTACAGTGTAATTACACTACGATTGTACTATAATTACATCTGTCAAATTTTTGGGGAAAAATTTGTCGACAAATGTATAGGTAGTCCCAATGCAGGTTTATCAGATCGTGAGGGGAATCTGCTGAAGTCCACAGAGTGTCGCCCGTCGAATCGAGTGGGCCGCCATCGAATCTAGTGGGCCGGAAGGCCCAAAAGCAAAATGGCTAGGGCCCAGCAATTTGGAGCAGTAGGGGTCGGAGTTTTCTTCTCCGACGACCCCAACCAAAACCATCGTTTCCTGACGAGCCACGGTGCCTGTGCCTCCCTGAACGTTTAGCATCGTCGAGAGCTACGAGCCTCAAAGAGAGTGGTGAGGCTGGCATATGAATTCACAAACAAGTTGGGAAGTTATTGTCAATGGCCATCGTCAAATCCCACAGCAAAACAGAAGTAAATAACAGTCGAAACAGTATTCTTATCCACACCAGAAATCACGTTAAGGAGCACCTCCCACTAATTATAATTACTGAACCTCATCAGGCCCAAATTAAAATTTGTTCTGAAATCCAAATAAAGATCTTCCCTGTATGTATGTTGAAGCAAGCGCAGATTGATCGATGGACGTGATCAGAGAACGCGCCCGTATACGTACGTATACGTATGCTAGTTAATTTCTCTCCTAAAAACGAGTAAGAAATATCCTATAAAAAAGTTTCTAGAAACAAAAGAAGATATATACTCCTATATCCGTACGAAATCTCGGTTGTTACTTGTTACTGCAGTTCCGTTTCGTTGCTGTGTTGTGGTGCGAAACGGTGACGTGGATCACCCGACTTAGCGCCCACGCATCATACCGACTCAATCCTGTGTATTTCACGGTCTACTACTAGATATCTTCAGTGCTGCCGTCACCCACAACACAATCCTCCTTCCTCCCTGTCTCTCTCTCTCTCTCTCCACTGCAGCAAAACCCTAGGAAAAATCTCGCTTAGCGATCGATCAAGCAAATTAAGCCCTAGTGATTACTTACTCCCTACTTGCTTGTGCTGCCCGATCTCCATCAGATAGATCGATCGGAGCAAGAACAAGGGGCATCGGAGCGATCATGGAGGGCAAGTCCAGCAGCCGCCATGCCGATCCACTGGAAGAGGTCGAGATGAATTCGGCTTCTGCGACCGAGGACGACGACGGCTGCCGGTATGTGTTCCAATCCCGCCGCGACAGCGACAACGACAATGACGACGAGGAGGGCGTGCTGCCGGCGACGGCCTGCAAGCGGCGCCGCCGCCTCGACGACATCCTCGCGCTGCTTCCTTCGCCGCCCACGCCGTCTACCTCTTCCGGTTCGGAGGGGACGATCAGCGACCGCGACCACGGCGGCGACGTGATCGGCGCCGGCGACGACGACGCTGCCCCCGTGGCGGCGCGACGAGAGGCGTCGTTCCCGTGCCACTTGTGCAACAAGGAGTTCGGCAGCAGGAAGGCGGTGCACGGGCACATGAGGGTCCATCACGCCGAGAACGAGAAGGAGCCGATGTCGCTGCCGCCGCAGGTGGCGGCGCCCGTTCATCCCCAGGCTCGGCTACCCACACGCGGAGCATCACGATCAGGTGGACCGTACAAGTGCAAGTACGAGGGTTGCATCATGGAGTACGAGTCGCACCAGGGGCTAGGTGGCCATGTCGCTGGCCACATCAACAGGGACAAGATGGCCACCGCCAGCGGCAGTGGCGGCGCCGGCAAGCCAAAGGGCAAGCACCCGTGCAACGTATGCGGCAAAGAGTACCCGACAGGAGTGGCGCTCGGTGGCCACAAGAGGAAGCACTACAGGAAGGACCTTGATCTTACCCTCTCCCTCGCACCGCCCGGACAACTCGCCGCGCCGCCTACACCTACACCTGCTCCTGCTCCAGCGGCCATCGCCGCGGTGGAGGCAGAAGCGGAGGTGGCTGAAGATGGAGATGGAGGAGAGCTAGTGCCGACAACTCCGCCAACCGGAGCTAGGAGAAATGTGGTCGTGCGGATTTGGGGCGTTGATTTGGAGAAGCCGGTAGATGATGTAGAGGAGCAAGATAGTGGCAGCAACTAAAGAAGATCAAAAGGATAGCAACTAAATATAGAAGATTAAGAGGATAGTAGTCAGCAGTGCAGTGTTTATTTAGATACTTATTCACGTGTTTGATGCAAAGCAATTGCCGCTTTGTTAGTTTAGATAGTGAGGATTCTGTTCAATTGAAACAACCAATTCTACAGAGATATTATTTACAAAGAAAAAAAATATATCTTTCATTTAAAAGTTCTTAGAGATTATGTTTTTTTAAGAGAGAGAGTGCATGCAGCCATGCACGCACTGCCTTGCGAAATCCCTAATCCGCACCTAGGCGCGCGTGGCGCCCACCGTGTGACGCGCCACGTGCCGCGTGGGAAAGACGGAAGAGGGCCGGACAACACGCACGTGGAAGTGCGGAGAAGAGTGCGGACGGAACGGCATAGTTTTTGTATATAGACGTATATGGACTTTGTATATATACATATAATGGGAAACTATTCTAATCTCTCGAGGGGATGTTCCCTCGTTTGCTCAAAAACCATCTAAACGGTTATGAAAAATTCTGGAAAAATTTGACAACATTCATACAACACATATATACAACTCCACAAAATCTTAAGTCCAAACTCAACTCACACGTTGAGATATAAAAAAGACAAATTCAGCGTATGAATAGTAGCGTACTGTTTATATCTAAATTTGTCTTTTTTGTTTCTCGATGTGTAGATCAAATTTGAACATGAATTTTGGTGGACTAGTAGGTACCATTATACTCTACATTGTCAATTTTTTTCAGAATTTTTCACAACTATTTGCATCGAATTTAGAAGAAAAAGGTATACGAGGGGATATCTCCTCGAGGGATTAGAATCCACTCCCCATATAATGTTTGTGTATATATAAAAAGTTCATATAAGTATTATATTTTTTATACATCTCTATCTCTACTATTATAAAAATGGGGAAGATGTTTTTACCGTGGCTTGGTACGTCAGTCGCATGTGTCCGATTCGCACACGGACGAAGCAGCGAGATCCATCGTCGTTCGACACTACGTGCACGATGTTGGTCCATGGCCACCATGCATGGCACAACAAAAAGTAGCAGAACCGAACACGGATTGACACGCCTGACTGTAGAATCCAAAACCCAGCTCGTTACAACCGAAGGCCACCCAAAGCAATCGTTTTTATTGTGAACTCACTGAACAGAGAGATTGGTAATAGAATTACAACGTGTACATACAGACTTCGTTTTGTTTTTATTCGTACCCTTAAGCTTCGATCATGGCACAAGGAGCCCCATTGATTGCCTTAGTTAGAAAATTTTGTATTTTTAAATTTAATTTGAAGTTGTTTTTAATATTTTTTCAACGTTGTTTGTTAAATCTATATCTAATAAAAGAAATACATAAAGCTTCCGGTTTATTTTTTTTGTTCCATCCGTTTTTTTATCGTCGCCGGTTTTTTGGATGTGACTCCCGCTCGGGCGTCCGATGGGAGGAGGTTAAAATCGGGCGTTAACGTCAGCGTCCGATTTACGTGCAAAACTACTTTAAACTGATTTTTCTTCTAAATTATTTATCCAAATCATGATCCGATTACACCATTAAATTCATTGTAATTAAATCTTCAAAACAAGACCACACATAGATATATTCCGACGAAAAAATTATCTTATTATTGAATTATTTTTAAATATTGCACGATATTCCACCAGGTATATCGGAATTGTTTCACTAAGTAGATCGAAAATGTTTCACTCGTTTAAATCGAGTGTTGTTTCACCTTATATAAAAACAATGTTTCAGCAAATAGCGAAAGAATGTTTCAGTTCACTGCAACATTAGATCTATACATAGTGAAACATTGTGAGTACATTAGGTAAAACATTTTTCGGTGGAACAAAAAAATAAACCAAATTCCCTTAATAGGGGGTTTCCAAAATATGTGGGTTTTTTGTTGCAATGGAATGTTTCGTTCACTGCAACATTAGATCTATATATAGTGAAACACTGTGAGTACACTAGGTGAAACAAAAAATAAACCAAATTCTCTTAATAGAGAGCTTCCAAAATATGTGGGTTTTTGTTACAAAAGAATATTTTAATTCACCGCAACATTAGATCTATAAATAGTGAAACATTATAAGTACACTAGGTGAAACATCTTTTGTGGAAAAAGGGGGGGAGAAGTAGGTGGGCCCAACAGGTGCGCACGTGGTGGGAGGGGCGAGCGGGGGGAGCGCCCGATCCGGCTCCCCCCCCCCCGCACCGTTCGCCCGAGTTAAAGTATTTTCGCGGTTTTTCCGATTAGTTTTTTTCACATATGGATGGTTTCTTTTTGTTGCGCACTCGGTGAGTCTTTGGGTTTTTTTTTGTCTGTCCGTTCCAGCCGCTGCCCGAGCCAAACCCTAGCGGCGCTACCACATCGATCTTCCTCCTCCAGTAATTGATTGAAAAAATGATTTCCCACTCCTCGCTCGTCATTTTCCCCATGATTTTCCTTTTCAATTCACCCCGATGATGACCGACTGGCGAGCTTGCCCAGTCATTTTTGTCCCGAGTTTTGCGGATTCTTTCTGATTTCGGGTAAACAAAAAGAGGAGATCGGGTGGATGAAAAGCTCTCAACCAATTTTGGGAGATCGAGAAAGATTCGACCGGATTTAATGGAAGGATCGGCTCCGGTATCATAGGGGCTGTCTTCCGAAGGATGTAGATGGCAATTGGATATACGAGCTGGGCCCTGCGGGTCCACTTGTGGACTGGACCGAAGAGAGGTAGGCCGAGCGGAGTAAGGTAGCGAGCTGGGCAAAAAGAACGGTTTTCATAATATCATATATCTGGTTTTACGGTTGAAGGATGATTTTGTAACTCGATGACAAGTTGAGGGACCTTCGGTGTACTTTTTCCATCCAATCTGTTCTGTCCAACGTGGGCCCGAAGGTTAACTGGGCCGTGTCACCCCCCGAACCCCCCCTGATTCCTCTCGCCTGATGCGCCGCGCGCGCTAGACAGCCATGATTCCAGTCGAGCCCCACCCCTCTCGCTGCCGCCTGCCTGCATCATCCACCCTGCTTCTGCGCGGCCATTACTGCCTCCATTAAACTCGGCTTGCCTGCGCCGATCACCAGGCCCGCGTGAGTGACAGTGGTGACACCATCATCATTCATCAAGTTCCTCACTTGCTCTTGCTCTTGCTCCATCATCATTGGCAGCTTTGGCTTTGGGCTGTGTTTAGATTTAAAGTTTGGATTCAAACTTCAGTGCTTTTCCATCACATCAACCTGTCATACATATATAAATTTTCAGTCACATCATCTCTAATTTTAATTAAAATCCAAACTTTACGCTGAACTAAACACAGCCTTGGCTTAGCTTAGCTGTATGCATGCCTGTGTCCTGTACTAGCTTCGTACCAACACACTGATTGGTCATCAGAGAGCTGCAGGTGCATGTTTCACAATATTTTTTTCAAGTATCAACCGAGAATCTGTCTCGATGCGCTACGCAACAACAAGACGCCCGACGCCGCGATGGAACCCCCACATGGGCGCAAGAAACGGACGACGGTTTCAGCGATGCAGAGTAGCAGCACTGATGCGCCACGTTACCTAACAGCTAAAGGGCTAAAATGTCACTCTGCAGGAGCCACATCTGCACAATCTGAGGGCCCCTTCGAATCGTAGGAATGGAAAAACGGAGGAATAGGAAAAAATATAGAATTCTGGCAGAAATGCAAGTGCAAACGAGAGTATTGCAAAACACAGGAATAGCCGTTTGATTGGACCGCAGGAAAAACGCAGGAATTAAAGGAGAGATGAAGACTCGTAGGAAAGTTTCCATGAGGTAAAACCTCATGCTAGATTTCCTACAAAACTTGCATGGCATTAGGCATTCCATAGGAATTTCACATGATTCTATAGGATTCATTCCTTTGATTCAAAGGGCTATATAGAAAAAATTCCTATAGGAATAAAATCCTTTAGAATTCCTATGAATTTCCTTTGAATCAAAGGGGGCTTATTCCTACTATACTAGTACCACATGTTCAATTCTGCCTCTCACATTTTCACTCTCATTTTTTGCGGTTTTCAGAGATACTGAAGGGCAAAAGGATGTGAGCCACAACCATCTTCAGGGATGAGCAACTTGATGATAAGTTGATAACAGCCTTAAGATGGCATTGTCCCAACAACAACCTTCTCATTCCAACCAACCTTGAGCCTACCTACTGGTTTTCCCTAGATTTACAAGATAATAAAGATGGGAAAAAGAAAAAGAAATAGTGGGAGTCCTTGCATGAAAGAGACAGACATCCTACTACCAAATTACAGAGTACACGACATAAGAAAAGGGAGTACAGAAACTCACCCCACACAAACACCCATCGACACCAAACAAGAATTGGCAGGCAATAGTGGGTTTTCGGATGGGATGACATCTTCAGAAAGGATCAGGGTTTCTGTTCATTTTTTTTTCTTTTCACAGATCACATTGCTCCTGCAACCACCGAAATCGGGTTCTTTCAATCAGCGAAAATGAGTGTTGCTTCAAGGGTGCAACCCTCATGCGATCGCAACGAACGAGAGGAGCACGGTGCAGAAGGTGGCTAGCCCGGCTCTTAGGTGCAATCCCGCTGCCGCGGTGTCCATGCTGCTTGTGCCTGTTGGCCCTAGCCCGCCCAGCCCGGTGCCGGTAGTAGTCCCTGTTCCCATGCCGGTGCCGGTGGTTGTGCCCATACCAGTTCCAGGTGTGAAGGTTCCTGGGGTCATTGTTCCAGTTGTGCCTCCCATGGTCGGAGTGGTTGATGTTCCAGCACCACTGCACATGAGTATGGAAATGTTGTTAGGATATTACAATCAACGAAATCCAGAAGAGTCTTGCGTGTTTCAACTTGCAAAGCATCTCAGTTGCCTTCAGATATATGGCACACCATACTATAGGAATCCTTCAATGATACTTGCATCAACTATAGATCATTCAGGAGTCATGTGTACATCACAAATGCAGGCCGGAAAGGCATAGGTGTGCATTTTGGTATGGATGAGTAGTTGAGGATGAGGTACAAGACTAGCTTTAAATAACAGATGGACTTGGTTCTTAATGGTGATGTATACTTACTTATTGACTCTTTGGTATTTTTCAATAACAAAGCATATACGACTTTGACAAGCAAACAAAAGAGATAAGGAAGTTGTAACACATTCAGTTCATTGAACAGATGGCTACATTCAGTTCATAGGTCTTAGTATTGCAGTTCAGAGTGAACATGTACTATATAATGGAGGCAGATAGTGTGTTCAAAAGAACCTTCTGCTCAAACACAATGCAAAAGTTTCATTGGTGGTTACCACTTTGAAACGTCAATCATCCTTAGTGATACTTAATAAAACTCAGTCAGTTAAAGTGAAGTTAATAATGTACCTTGCACTAGCAGGGAAGGAGCAGCCAGAAACACCTGCAACCAAAGATAATATGAGATTGTGTGAGGAATAGATATGTCTCTAACCAATGAAGAAAATAACAAAAATACATAGAATGGATATCATCCCACACTCAGATGAACTTCCATGCCAGCTATCAAAAAGATGTCACCGACATCTCCTTTTCCTTTTCGTTTGTCCTAACTGACCACAAGCTCAAATGCTAGCCAACATATCAGACTGAGAGACCTTATAATTGAGATAAGGTGACACAAGCAAACAAGCTAAAAAAAACTTCAACATACTTTACGGTTGAATTAAAGCACGTCCCATTACGCCATGCTTGCATTGCCCCAACGCACGACAAATCTTAATTCCATCATCTGTACAGCTCGTCCTTCACATTGCTAGTCACCACTCCCACTCATCACCATCCAAACATTTCTAATCGTGCAAGGCAGAAACACTTGCCGCAAAAACTTGCAAGCGCTCAATGACATTATGACAGCCAGTACTCAAACGCGTTCTTGAACCCGAAACGCGAGCGCAAATTTAATCAAGCAGTAGACAGTGGACAGAAATGCTGGGAAGGAATTGAAGTGACTACTACTCCCTCTGTTTCACAATGTAAGTCATTCTAGCATTTTCCATATTCATATTGATGCTAATGAATCTAGACATATATATCTATCTAGATTCATTAACATCAATATGAATATGGGAAATAATAGAATGACTTATATTGTGAAACGGAGGAAGTAATATATTGACGTGCAATCCTTTTGCGCATTCGTGAAAAAAAAAAAACAAGAATTGAAGTGACTTGGGTGGTGAATCATTTTTTACTTGGGTCGCTGGTGGTGAGGGTGGCGGTGCCGGTGAAGTCGCAGGTGGCGCCCATGGCCCTGTTCCTCTGGAAGTAGCTGTTGGCGGCCCAGGAGCAGTGCGCCACCACGGTGTTGGGGTTGAAGCACTGCCCCTGCTCGTGGATGGAGTTGCAGTCCGCGCCCGCGCCGCACGCGTAGTCGATGGTCTTCTGCAGCGCCGCCTGTGGCTGATCCGACCTGCACACGCACCAATCTGCATTCGCCAAGAAACACCACACACACAAAAAAAAAGAAGAGATTCAATGAGAGAGATTAATTAACTCGTGCGTTTCATTAAAAGGCGGCAGTTTTTATGCCAGTTTCTTGATGAAGAGATGGGATGCGGAATGTGACGAAAGCAATCAAGAAGAGAGAGTAGCGTCTGCGCAGAAAGAGCAGAAAACTAGGAGAAAATCGGCGTAGTAACGGTTTTGCTTGTTTTAGAAAGTAAAAATGTAAAAAAAATAAATCAACTTGAGAAGAACACATCTCCAACTGTCTCAGAGGGGAGAACAAGAGATTTCTTGTCCTTGGTCCTTGTTGAGTTATTTTCTTCAGCAATAGATGAACAGCAAGAGCTAAGCAGTACATGGCTAGTACTGTTTGACATAGCAAGGTAGGAAAGGGGAATCTGAAAAAAAAAAAGTAGTTCACAAACCATAACAAAAGTAGCGTGTACTCCTACATGCAATGCTGATCTTTCCTAGAAAATGGAAGAACCAAACAGAAAGATCTCTTCTTCCAAGTTCCAAACATACCAATGGATGAACCAAGCAGAAACTGAGAAACATCAAAGAACAAAAAAAGAAAAAGAACCACCGACAAGTAGAAGTGTAGAATAGAACAACACCTGAACAAATCCCCCCAAAACTCCAACAAAATCAACCTTCAGAAACAAAAAGCAGCAGCCTTTGCAGTTCCCAGCCATTATTTAAGAGGCACAAACTCACTCAGGACAGAAATCTAAACGAGACGGAAAGAGAAAGGTTAGAAAAAGACCCTCCCCCGGGGAGAGCTGAGCTTAAGCTCGCTCACCTGAAGCGACGAGACTGGACGACATGAGAAGCACCAGCGCCGCCACCACCACCGCCTCCATTATGAAAGCTACCACCACCACCAAGCAAGCAGCAAGAACAGAGAGATTCTTGGAGGCCTGGACGAGTAGAAGAGATGGAGACGAGCTAGTAGAGGAGAGTGAGTGAGTGAGAGAGAGAGAGAGTGTGTGGTGGCCTCTGGACAAGAGTGGCAGTGGCAGCAGCAGCAGCAGATGCAGAGTGAGTGAGAGAGACAGTGTGTGTGTATGATGCGTCGGGTGCGCGTGCGAGTTTGATCTGCGCCACGGGCGCCTACGGAATTTTTAACCTTTTTTTTCTTCTTCTTCTTCTTTGCGCATCTACGGTTGCGACCCCTGGGAGACTGAGCCGCACCCACCGCTACCTTTTTGCTTTGCTGCAATTTGCAGTTTTGGCCTCCTGTGTTTCTCTGTTCGTTCTCCTGCCCACCGCGAAACGCCAGCCTATTTTCGTGAGGTTAATGCTTGGCTTTTTTTTTTTTTTTTGCGGGGAATGCTTGGCTTTTGGGACTAATAAAAAACTGTTGCAATGATTTTTTTTTAGTGCAAAACCATTCAAACGTAGCTATAGTTTCATGTGCAGCTACGGACAAAATAACACCTTGTGATCCTTTGATCTGCAGGATAGGAAAAATATAGAAATAGAGAAAAAGCAGAAATTGAAGTAGTAGTATGTTTCTTATGCTATGGGAAAAATAAAAGAAAGTTCACAAAAAGGTTACACGTCTTACTATTTTTCCTATGAAATGTGAAGCATAGAAATATAATCCTATAGAAAATTTCTCACAAAGAGGTCACACATCTTACTATTTTTCCTATAAAATGTGAAGCATAGAAATACAATCCTATGAAAAATTTCCTTTCTTTCATATGAATCAAAAGAACATATAGGAAAAAAACCATAGGAATTTAAATCCTATGAAAATCATTTGCCAATCCTATAAATCAAAGGAGCCCTGATTGTTTGTTTGTTCTTGGTAATGTCGCGGTCAAAATTTAAATTTTAAACTCTCTATGTGTTTTTATATTTTTTTTACTTCTATTTTTAATTTTGGCTTTTAAATCGCTAAGAAACATATTCATACCTTAAAATTTTTTCTCATTTCACTGCTTATTTTTCCACTACTAATTAACAGTCGAAGCCAACCAATATAGCACTAAGGGCCTGTTTGGTACAGCTCCAACTCCTAAATTTAGCTCTAGGAGTTGGGTCTGGAGTGGAGTTGTGGAGTTGCCTAAACCCAACTCCACAACTCTAGCTCATTTTGTGAGAGAGCTCCACCCAGCTCTACTCCCAGTTTTGGTGGAGCTGAAACTATTTGGCTGAGCTCCAGCTCTATGAGGGGTGGAGCTAGAGTTGTGCCAAACAGGCCATAAGCTAACTTCACAAATTTCTAGTAGCACCTGTTTTTTTCTGTATATTTCACAATTTTTGTACATAGTGTCTACTAGCATTCTCTGTAATAATTTTGTTTAGCAGATTTCTGTTGAAAAATCTGCTAGTATCAAATTTCAGCATGGTTTTCTATTGACAACGATGCAAAAACAATTCCAAAACAGTTCCATTTCAAGACGATGCTGCAAGCCGGGTTACATTATTTTCGGTTGGTGTGATGGTAGGGCCCACGACGCCAGAGCCAAGCATGCCACTCCTTCCACTCCGCTCCACGCTTTGGTCCCCTTTGCAATAACCGCATTTACCCCAGCTGCTGACAGATCCGACCAAACCACTTTTCTCATGCTAAAAACATCCTGCCGCAGTCAGTACTCGTAAATACCAAAAATATCAAAACAAGTGTTCGTCTCCAAAAAGGAAAAGGAAGAAAATAGAGGAGAGTTCATGCTGTTGTTTACTCCGTGACTAAAATTCTTGTAAATAAAATGAGATGGTATGTTCAGTCGTTTAGGCTGTATTATATACACTATAATTTCTTATCTTTTACTCTCTATTTTTTTCACACGCACGTTTACCGAAATACTTAATGACGTACTTTTTTAAAAAAATGTAAAAAAATATATTAACTTATTTTTCAATTTTTTAGTTGATACTTAATTATCATGCGTTAACGAGAGGCTCCGTTGTCCATGCCAGAGAGATCGGTTCCAAAACGGCCTTTTACTCTCCTTTTTCATGTGCACGATTTTTCAAACTACTAAAGATATATTTTACAAAATAAATCTATAAGAAAATTGCTTGAGAAAAAAAATATTAATTTATTCATTAAGTTTGTTTTAGCTAATACTTAATTAATTATTATGCTAATAAGCTATTCTATATCATTTTTCTTGTTGAGGAAGAGAGTTTAAACCTTGAGGTTCGAACTAGACATGGATCAGGTTAATTATGTGCTAATATACATCATTTTTTTCTTTTTGCTGAGGAAAAGAGTTTCGAACATTGAGGTTCGAACTAGACATGTAAGTATGATGTTAATGCGAAGAAGCTACTCAGCTTCTTGCTTCTAGTTTATTTTCTAGATTTTACACCTACCCAGCATTTTCGAGTCTGGGTAAAAATCTGGATTGTTTGGGTGCTTCTTGCATCTGGAGACCCTTATAAGCCACCGGAAAATTTAATTTTCTAAGTGGTTCTAGGTGTTTTTTTTTATTGTTTTCTAGTTCTCTTTTAGACCCTTGAAAATAAAAACATAGAATCCCTATCCAAATTATTTTGGTTGTCCAAAGCCAACCAATACAACACTAAGTAATATATCAGGACCACGAAATAAGCTGGTTGACACTTGACAACAGCAACACGCCCAGACGCGACGCAACCGCCCTGCACGCACGCACGAGCAAGCTAGCGACGCATCACCCGACGTACGGGCAACTTCGCGAGAGCTCGCGGCGCCGCCCGCTTTGGACCCGGCCGGAAACGGTGATGACGACGAGGCCGCCGCCGCCGCCGCGGCGGGGCGCGATCTGCTCGTCCGCTTTTGAGTGACCCGACGTACGCCAGATTCCTCCGTCGATTGGTTGGTGCGGCTAGCTGCTGCCGCTGGTGCTCATGGAATATATGCTGCTGCTGCTGTTGCGAGTGGACTCCCGAATCATTGCAGCTGTGGCACCGCAGCCGCTCTCGCGCATGTTCCACGGTCCAGCCGGGCTGCCCCTTCCCCCTCTATTTTTATCCTGCATTTCTCATCTTTCCAGCTTTCGAATCTTTGGCGCCTACTCGATCTCCATGGGCTCGTCGCCGATCGAATATCAAAAGGGAGATCGCAAGAGAAGATGTCGCCACTGTCCTAACTGGGACAATTTTTTTTATATAGAAGTATATAGTCTATTGTCAAGTGCCAATGCTGTTTAAATATAATTTGTTAGTAGGTTCGTGCAGGGTTCAGTTTATGGCAGAGCTTGAACTTGGGGAATGACACTGATCGGTCGTGCAAACAGCAGTGATGGAGTGTGTGCTGCTTAAAGTAATCGCCATTTGATCTGCTGCCTTTGCTTCTTTTAGGTTAACGAGATGTACTACCGGAGGTTTGGGGGAGGACCAGGGGTAAAACGGCTAAAATCTTATCAATAACAACGGCCAAAATCTTAGATGCCACTGACAAGGGTCAAAAAAAACGTTAGGTAGGACAGTAGCAGACAAGTGTAGAACTCATCAGAATCTTTGCTTTCTCCTTCTATTTTGAGTCTTTTCTGCACCAGCCATGTACCTTCCTCTGTTCTCGATTGGATATCGTTGTAGAATAGGTGCAATCAAACCTTACAACCATTAATTATTAACTAATTAAAAAATACTATAATTTAACATAAGAAAAATAATATAGCTAGATTTGTCATGAAAAACACTTTCGGATATACTGCTTTAGAAGATAGTAGCGGTGCCACCACCACCTTTATCATTGACAACATGTGGTCTCCTTATCGGTGAAACTCACGTGTGCTCGCTAAATCACGTCCCGGAAAGAAGCATGTCTAAGTAAAATTATATCAATATTCTTTGGTAAGATCTGATTAATATGTACTCCCTCCGTTTCACAATGTAAGTCATTCTAATATTTCCCATATTCATATTGATATTAATGAATCTAGACATATATATCTATTTAGATTCATTAACAACAATATAAATGTGGGAAATGCTAGAATGACTTATATTGTGAAACGGAGGAAGTAAGAAAGTAATTGAACGAGTGTGCGCATCATGCATATGCATATTGGTATATATTCGTGCCATTTTTAAGGAAGAAATAGGGCGAGAAGTGTACCACTCCCTCTCATAGTTCTCAACATGTGTACATTCTCTAGCTGATGCAGAGGCCGGATCGACATGGTGGCACTTTGACATGTTGTAACTCAAACATCATTGCATCAAGCTAAGCTAAGAGAACGAGCGCCACATGGTCGGGCCCTTGTGACTTCAACCGTGTATGTACCTCACAAGGAACCGTAACCGAAATTTGCTGCTCATTATTCGTTAGACCAGTTGCTGTTAATATGGGGGGCCATGTTTGGTGGTACTTTGGTTCACTAGCTATACTGTGCTCTTCAGTGTAGTATTAGTAGCGGCAGTACTGAAATCCTAGTTAGGCAGTTAGCCTGGGCCGGATGCCGGCCCAGCATATGGATATATGATAGGAAAAAGTACGAATTACCCCCCTGAACTATCGCGGTCGGCCGAATTTCCCCCTGAACCCGAAAACCAGATATTACTCACCCTGAACTTTCAATACCGGACAAATTACCCCCCTAACACTGTTATGAGCGGTTTTGACTTAGTACTAGCACACGTGGCGCCAATGTGGCAGACTACTCAGCAAAAAAAAAACATAAAAAACACTGGGCCCACCTGTCATCCCCTCTTCGACCCAACCTCTTCCAGATCCCCTGCTCTCTCTCTCGTGCGCGCACACGGACACGGGCGGTCAGCGGTGGAGGGCGGCGGAGCTCGCTCGCGAGGCTGGGGGCGGAGGTAGAGGTGAGCCGGTTCCCCAAATCCAGCCGCCGCCGCCTGGGGCGACGACGCGGGGGCGGGCGGTTGGCGGCGGCGCGGGGGCGGGTGGTGGGCGGCGGCGCGGGGGCGGGCGGATGGCGATGGCACGAGGGCGGGCGGTGTGCGGGGTCGACAATGGCGAGCTTCATCGCGTCGCCGTGGTTGCGGAACAGGAGGAGATAGTCGCGGCAGTCCACGAGCTCCCACTCGGCGGAGGCTCAGCCGCCGTCGGGAGGAACAAGGCCGGAGGCGGAGGCGGCGGAGAGGAAGACTGGCGGCGTGCGACCCAGGACGACGAAGAGGAAGCCGGCGTCGCGGGCGTGGCGCTCACCAGCGCGGTGGGGAAAGGGAGGGGGAGGAGTATCTCGCGGAGGATTTCGTCGCCGAGCACCTCGACGCCGCCCGTTGCTGACTCTTGCGTGCCGACCACCCGCGCCGCTGCCCGTCACCGGCCCTCGCAAGCCGACCGCCCGCGCCGCCGCCCGTCGGGGTCGACGACATGGCTGTCTCCTCCTTTGTCGGCTCCACCTCCGCTGCAGATCGATCGATCGAACGACGACGACGTCGCCTCGGCCTGGGCCCTGACGACGACCGCGACAGCACGCCGGCGAGGCGGGAAGCCAACCGCGGCGCGGCCGGCAGCATGCGCTCGCCGCCGCTCCCCCCTGCCCCCGCCCCCGCTCCCGCGCCGCCGCGCCGACACGACGTTCTTGATTTGGTTCGGCCGCTGCGCCGACACGACAAGTGGGCTCACCGCCGCCTATTCTGCCTATTCCGTTGCCACCGCCGCTGCTGCTGCCGCGGCCTCTTTCGCCGCCACCGCTGCCTATTTTGTCGCCTGCCTCGGTGCGCCATGGAGTGAGAGAGAGAGGGGAAGGGGTGAAGAGAAGGAGAGAAGAAGAGGGATTGGGCTGACAGGTGGGTCCCATATTTTTTTATCTGTTTTGGCTGACTAGACTGCCACGTATGCGTCCACGTAGGACCAAACCCGCTATGAATCGATCTAGGGGGGTAATTCATCCGGTTTACAAAGTTTAGGGTAAAAAATAACTGGTATTGAAGTTTAGGGTGGTAAATTGGACGACCGCAATTGTTCAGGGAGGTAATTCGTACTTTTTCCTATATGATATATGATATCTGTGGGCTAACTTGGGCTAGAATAGGTAGCGTGGGAAAAGCTAAAAAGGTCCATTCTGCGTTCTTCAGTATTGGTCGAGTTTGATTCGCATACCTCGACCAGAAACTCTGGAACAGAGCATCATAGCTTTCAAAACCAGTGCAATTCAAATCTCTCGACAATATTGACAGCGTTTTCGGCTGATATGGGACGTAGTGACACATTGACCTGGTTTTTAGGCAACGTTGGCGCCATATGTTGTCTGCATGCAAGTGATAATTATACCTTAAATATTAATAGAATTTGTTGGACCCACATGTCAATCACAAAGATAAAAAGGCCCTCTCTTCCCTGTTGAGCTCCTCCCATCGTCAATCGGTGCCAGTGGTCGCAATTCGCAAACTTGGCACGGAGATGCTAGAGGTGGGTCCTAATCACCCCTTCGGTTGGTGACTTGTACATTGTCGAAGAGGACGCTGGGTTGCCACTGAGCACTCCCTGCCTCTTCCAACAAAATACATCAGTCGTCGTCTAGATCTGGAGCTCAGGATGTGCACACCAAGGCCATGCGGGAATCGTTGTCCACACACTACAAAGGCCGCGACCACCCTCACCGCCAGTATTGACGACGAGCACGTTGCTTGGCTGACAGCTAGGGCTACCAATGAGAAGATTGGGGAGATAGAATATTGAGGAAGAGAAGAGGAGAGAGAGGGGTGATGACACGTGGATCCATTGCATTTTTTTCACCGGACACCCATTGACATGTGGCCTCACATATTTGTTCCAAAAATTTTAACCAAATCCCCACATACTTGTTCCAAAAAAGTAGCTAAATTACCACTAACGTGTGGGTTCCATCGGTGTTTTTTATTCTAGCATCATGTAAACGCTAGTAGGCGTCATGTAGGACAGAGATCAAGTTAATAAGACATGTAGTCTTCACGTCAGCCAAAAGTACCCTTAATATAATCGAGAGACTCGATTTACATTGATTATGATGTTGGGATGTTTCATATTCAATTTTACGGTTAAGGGACGTAAATGAAATTCAACCCATGGTTGAAGGAAGTGGACTTTTTCCAGTGTAAAAGTGCCCCTCTCTATAAATTTGACTTTGTTCTAGAGATTATAATAGGTTAAATCTTTATCTAAAGTTGCCGTTGAAGGCATTTAGAATTTGCAAAATAAACGACGATTGAATTTTGCAAATTAACCTTGTATCAATTGGTATCCCTAAATTTCCAATAAACGACGATTGAATTTTGCAAATTAACCTTGTATCAATTGGTATCCCTAAATTTCCAATCATGAGATATATGGGTACTTCTATAGTGCAAATTATGAAAAATGGAGTAATGCGATTGAATATTTGAATTAACAGTTGAGGTGGTTCATACACATAAACACTGTCAGAATATAGGGCCTATTCAAATTGATGACATTTTCAACTATACCATTATTTGGTAAAATTAATAATTATATGGCTACATTTAGTTTGTTACCAATATTGACAATGTGTACAGAATTTTGACGACATTATTAAGAAAATCCTACCAAAATTTTAACAATATTGTCAATTTACCAAAATTTTGATATTGCTAAATTTTGGTAAGATTTATTTTGGTACCAATTTGAACATACACATAGTTGGAGGGGTTTTCTGCAAAATGGACATCTTCTTCTCCCCTTCTGGCCGCCTGCCTCGAACGTGATGTCACTGCTACTGGGCCCTACATCCTCCAAAACCCTAACCAAATAAATTCCCCATTCGAAACCCTCTCAAAACCCCTCCCTCCCCTTCCCGCCGCCGCCGCCTCCTCCGCCTCCTCTCCGCCGGCCGACGCCGCCGCCGCCGCCATGGACTCCGGCGGCGCCTCCGACCCCTCGCGCCAGGTGCGGGTGCGCTTCCTGACGAAGCTCCCCGCGCCGCTGCGCGCGCCGCCCACCTCCATCGCCGTCCCCGCCGACCTCACCCGCATGGGCCTCTCTGAGATCGTCAACAGCCTCCTCCTCGCCGGTGAGCACCTCCCCTTTCCAGAACCCTAGCCCCCCGCGTCCCCTCGGATGGACCTCGGATCTCTCTGACTCGCTTCCTCCGGTTTGGGCAGCCTCCCCGGATCACCAGGCGCAGCCCTTCGACTTCCTCGTCGACGGCGAGCTCGTGCGGCTCCCGCTCCAGGAGTTCCTCCTCGCCAAGGGCATCTCAGTGGTATGAATTTTTGACCCGATGTTCGTTTTTTGGGGGAGAATTCCGCTGTGCTGTGGTGTGGACCTTTCTGTGACATTGTGCGGGGTTATCGTGTGAGCGTTTTTGCAGGAGAGGGTGCTTGAGCTTGAATATGTAAAAGCTGTGGCACCGAGGAAGCAGGAGGATCCATGCCCGCATGATGACTGGGTTAGCGCAGTTGATGGATCGAACCCGAGGTATGGTTTCTGTTTTACGTGGACTTAGGTGGTCTATTTTTCCATAGGACATGCTTCGAGCAAATAGCAGGACACAAATGTTTGTCTAGCATCATGATAACAGGTTATTAATCTTTTAGATAATTCAAAACTATACCTGGATTGCTGATTTTGTCACTATTGTCTTCACTTATTACAAGAAGGTTTATCAGCAACATTGCTCTTGTGGTCAAATGATTTTAGATCTAGTCCACCTTGCTGATCAATATTTTCAAATTCTGCGGAAAATTTCTTAACTCAACTAAAATGGACTGTGGAGCCAAAGATTTGCCCATCCCAGGGCTAAGCTAAAATCGACTAGTGCACAGTTCACCTATCTCGACTAGTGCACAGTTTACCTATCTTAAGAAGACAAAATGAAGGATGCATTCAAAACAAGTCCATGTATGAGCTCAATACTACATCTAAATTTGGATCCTAATCTCATACTGCTCTTATTCTACCACATAATTTTACCGCTAGCCCAACTAAAGATCTTCGCAAAATTGTCTTCCTTGTGGTTCCATACTTATCACCATTACTATTATGCAACTAATACATTTACATATGTATACAATAGATCATAGGCTGATAATTCAAATGTACTGTTCTTTCTTAACCTTTTCTCATATTTTTCTTTCGCTTGGTTTCCAGTATCACTAAACTATTCGTCTTTTGGCAGTTTCGTATTAACAGGTTGCTATGATGGTCTTGCAAGGTATTCATCTCCCATGTCTATGCTATTATTATTTTTAATTCTACCCCTTTAGACAAAATGACTGTAACACCAACTCCAACTGTTGTATGTCTTCAATCTCAACCTTCTGATTTGCTTTTTCTTGCCCAGAATATGGAGAGATGCATCTGAATGTACACATATTTTGGAAGGACATAGTGACGGAATCACTTCTGCTCGCTTCATTAATAAAGGTTATCTTGCACACAACATATTTGCTCACTCATGCCCTTATACTAATTGTTTTCCCCAAACAGTATATAACATCAGTATATTAAATATCTACTAATTCCAATAATGTTATTCCAGGTGAAACTGAAGACAGGCTGCATGTAGTCACTGCATCAAAGGATAGGTCATTGCGCTTATTCAAGGTAAAGATAGTAAGATACTCTATTTTGCCTTTCCCTCCAAGACATGCTTCATGAGTAATATTCTTCATCCAATCTTAACATTTATTCTCCACTCCTGGATCTCAAGTTTGATACATCAGTCAGTGTTCCAAAGCAAATTGGGGCTTACAAAATTCTCCGTGGCCACACATCATCTGTTCAGAGTGTTGCAGTAGACCCTTCCACAAACATGGTAATTATCCTTCTGGTCTTCCAAATCAGTGCTATATGTTAGTATTTTATTCTAAGGCCCTTTTAACGTATTTTTTTTCGTAACTAGATATGTTCTGGTTCCTGGGATAACTCAATTAAGCTATGGTCAGTCGAAGGGTCGGAAGAAGATGGTGACACTGTCTCAGTGAAGAAGAGAAGGACAAATTCTGATTCATCTGGACCTGAAGAATCTCTGTTTGAGGTCATTTTACTTTCCAGTCCAAATTCTTTGGTCTTATGTGCATGGTGCCATCATGTGAAGTACTAAAATATGTTCATCTCTTGGTTAATTGGCTCCAGTTATTTGGCTTTATAATGTGCTGGGTATTGATTTTGAATTTCCAGTGCTTTGATAATTTTTAATATGCACCTGCTAAAATTTGGGGGAGATTTAATTCTGGCAATTCTTTTATTGTGAAGTTTTATACTATTTATTGTCATGAACTCATGATACAACCCTGCTGATCTCAGTTTGGAATGTTGCACTTCAGGGTTCTGCCACTTCAACATTTCTGGGACATACGCAGTGCGTTTCTGCTGTTACCTGGCCTGAGCGACAAACAATATATTCAGCATCTTGGGACCATTCTGTTCGGCAGTGGGATGTCCAAACAGGGAAAGAGACATGGAATATGGTATGCAAAAAATATCTACACATTTAAAAATAAAAGTATTAAAATGCATGGACAGCGTGATGATAATGTTCTGCCAGCATAATAGCAGCAAGGGATTTTTTTTTTGTGCTCATTAAGTCATCAATTGGCATCTGCACATTTCTTGTCCTGAGTTCCTCTGAAATTTGCTTCGTGGAATCTGGCACTTTGAATTAGAAAGGCACTAGCTATGTTTTAACTACTGCACACTGTCCAAAAAAGTGCTGTTGCCAAGGAGAGTCAAAGCTTTTGCTACTCTCTTGCTCTGTTTCACAAATTAATTCATCCGATGTCTGTAAATATTTTCCATAGGTATCTGGGAAGGCCTTGAATTGCTTGGATTGTGGTGGTGAGAGCTCTTCACTAATCGCTGCTGGTGGCTCTGACCCTGTCTTGAGGGTATGGGACCCTCGTAAACCTGGTAAATGTGGAAGCAAAACCATGCTCTAATTATCTTTTGGAATTCAAATTAGCTAATACTCTTTATCCTCAAACAGGAACTCTAGCTCCAATTTTTCAGTTTTCCTCCCATAAAAGCTGGATCAGTGCTTGCAAATGGCATCCAAGTTCGTGGTTTCATTTGGTATCATCTTCATTTGATGGGAAAGTAATGTTGTGGGATCTAAGGACAGCAGTAAGATTCTAATAATATATTTCCTTCCTGATTACTCTTTTCTCTTCAAGTTATTTTATCAAAATGCCATAGACCATTAATGGTTCTGTTCTGTTGCAGTGGCCACTGGCTTCTGTGGAGTCACACAAAGACAAGGTATTCCTTTTGTGGTATTTATTTTTACATGTTTGAACAAAAGGCGAGGTCCTAAATTTTGGTGATTATAGGTTTTATGTGCGGACTGGTGGAAAGGGGATAGCGTCATCAGTGGGGGAGCTGATTCCAAGCTGTGTATAGCTTCAGGGATTGAAATAGTGTGATGATGTTCCCTCGTTTTTGACCAGGTTTAAACATTTTTCATCTCAATTGATTGAAAAATATCCTGATTTGATATCCAGGATCTAGTATCTAACTGCTGTTCAGAATTGAACAGAATGTTATGTATGGAAAGATACCTGCAAAAGGAAGCTGTGCCAATTTTGGTAGGGAACAATGTGTAATCGTTTGGCAGATTCAATACATCACATAATTTATCAGATGGGGTCTGCTTATGCACAAGGAAGATGATTTAAGGGAAAGCACCACATTTCTGATGAAACCTATCACTCTTGTTTGTTTATCACTCTTGTTTGTTTATTTCGTGGAATTACCTCAGAAAATCATATATTCTAAATTATTGTTTGGGGTCTTTTAGATAGTTGAAGCTTTTATAGTGAAGGTTACTGCTAGGTTGTCGTACTAGTGTTACTTGAATAAACTGAATGCTTAACGGTGTAGAAATGAAACATTGAGAGTGCGTATCCGTACGATTTTGGCGAAGAGAATAGCAAAGCAATGATGATCCCTGCCTTGTATTAGTGTACAATTACAGGTTATTAGCCAAGCTACTAGAAACTAGGAGTTGCAACAAAAATAACTCCTCAGCAAAGCATCTGCGGCGGCGGAGATTGTTGCGCCAATATGCACTCCTTGAATACGTTCTCATAGGAGTGCATATACGTTCTCATACTTGTCCCTTCTGCACAGGCTCTGTCGCTTACTTTCTGAACATAGTGCACTGGATACGCACGGTGTTCTCGCGGAAAATCATGGACAAAAACCACAGAAACCAACGGTGCTATAGCTGAAATCATAGGCAAAAACCATATAAAGTATAGAAACCACCAATTAAGAACACTTGCAGATCAAGGACGTCGTATTCTGTGGCGTATACAAGTTGCACTGCTCATCTCCCTTTTCTCACACGTCCAAAACTCGAGCTCGAAATCTCTTCAGCTGGATTATATATGCCTTCCAACAAGATGGCCATCTCCGTCGTGCTAGCAGCGCCCGCGAGTGTCTCCTCCAAAGGAAGCAAAGGAGCAACTGGTGGTCACCATTCCAGGGTTCACTGTGCTCGGGCTGCTGGAAATGCACTTGGGAATAAGTGTGATTTTATGGTACTTGAGAAAGCAATGTCGTAGTTTTAAATGTTAATCCGTGGTAACAAAAGAGGGAGAGAAAGGAACTCATCTGATCAAATTTGCTCCTCCTCAATCAAAATTGCCATGACTTTCAGGTCGATGTCAAGATCCACTGTGGTAGAACAAGAAAACCTCATCTGATCGAATCTCTTCATTCTCAATCAAAGTTGCCATAAACTTCTTCATTTATGTTTGTCCAATTCTGAAGCAGCAGCAACAACGATATGCATCATTCAGAATGTTTCTCCACTCCGCAGTAACTCGAATAATTGACTTGGAGAAATGTGGGCACAAGTACAACAGCCCACAAGTTTCTTCCTTCCATCCCCTCTCATCTTATTGCAATTCGCAAGAAGAATGCGTCCTTTTCTGCTGTTGCAGTGAATATGATCTCCTCAGGTTGCAAGGGCAACACCAATGTATATAGCTAAAGTAATCCATATAGATGGAACCCACATTTGTGGATTTTAACTATTGCAACATTCACAATGTATATAGATGTATATATGTAGTAAGTGGTAGGAGCCATTGCCAGGCGAGGAGCCATTCCCATGATCCCATCTCGTGTCGAACCCCGTGCGGCGCGCCACGGGCGGCGTGCTCTAGGCGACGAGGTCGTGCTCGTCGCGGGCGGGTGGCACGACGTCGAGCCGCATCATGCTCCTGTACTGCGCGGGCACGGGCGCGCCGGCGCGCACGCAGAGCTCCACCACGGCGGGGGCCTTGCCGTAGTATCTCTTCAGCTCGTTGGCGAGCGGCGGGGCGCCGCCGTCGCCACCATGGCCGGTGGCGGGGACGTGCCAGACGTAGTTGGGCCGGACCAGGTCGTCGACGGTGGCCTCCTGCCACGCGTGCTGCCCGTCCCGCTGCTGGTGCTTGCTGGCCTTGCACATCCGCACCTTGTGCCCCTTCGGCCCGACCTGCACCTCCGGGCAGTAGCCGCACGTCACCACGCCGTACTTGCCCATCAGCCTCGCCGCGCCGGCGCGCATGTCCAGCCACGACTGCAGCGTCCGTGCACCCAGCTCGCACACCGTCATCTCCTCCTCCATCTTGCCGGCTTCATCGGCGGCAAGAGAAGGCAGCGATGGGCCTGTGTCGTCGGCGCTGTCATCTTCGTCGTCGTCTGGCTCAAAGTCCACGATTCTCCCTTCGATGGAGTATACCGGGCGTGTGCGCCGCTTGGCCGGGTAGCGTTCGACGTCGACGCCGGCCTGGATGCAGAGCTCGAGGATCGCCGGGAGCCTCGGGACGTCGTACTTCTCCTTGTGCGACACCCTGGGCTTGCCGACGCGGTCGAACAGGTGGTAGCAGTAGGGGAAGCCGACGACGTCCCGCGCCGTGCCTGGCCGCCACACGTGCAGCGCGTTCCTCGCCGCGCTGCCGGGGCCCTCGCACGTCCGGATCTCGTGCCCGACGCCGCCGACGTGCACCTCCGGGCAGAACCTGCACCGCCTCACGGCGACGGCGCCGCCCTCGACGAGCCTGGTGAGCCCGCGGAGGAGGCTCTCCCACGCGCCGTGCACCTGGTGCGCGACGCCGACGAGGCCCGGCACGAGGAGGCCGTTCTCCGGCGGGCGCTCCAGCACGCGGCACGGGTTCTCCCGCCGCGCGCGCCGCTCCTCCTTGGCCCGCCGGATGAGGACCTTCATCGGCGTCACGTACGGCTTCCGCTCCCACTTCCTCCCAGGCCGCGGCACGTCGGCGTACGGGAACTCCTCGCCTTCCGCCTCAGACCCCCCGCCGCCGCCATGTACCAGTCTCGTCCATGAACCACCGCCGACAAGAGGGAGTGACCTGCCCAGCGCTCCGGCTCCCTCGGCAAGGGCTCGACGAGGAAAAAGCCCCGACGGCGGCATTTCATCGAACACCTTACGGGCGAGCAAGATCGAGGCGGAAATCGCCTAGACGTAGTGGTGGACCGACGAGAGGCAGCGGGAGGGTGGCGGAGGACGGCCGACGGCGGTGAGACGGAGCGGTTGCCACCACCAATCTTGTCGACTCCAGAGATTGGGCAGACGACGCTCAGAGGCGAGGAGGAATACCGGAGCGGTGTGGGAACACGGACGGCGGCGGCGGCGGCGTGAAGGCGGATGAGGATGAAGGCGGCGGCGGCACACGGGCAGAGGACGGCGGCGACGCTGAGGGGAGCGACGGCGAAGAGGGGAGTTCGAGGATGTGTAGTGGAGGCCTGGACTGGAGGGGAGGGAACGAGGCTCTGGATGCGGCAGAATACAATACCGTCAATACGCATCGTACGTGTACCACAGAAATACGACGGGAATACGATGAGAAATAAAATTCAAAATTACTTTACAGTTTGTCCATGCTTTAAGATTGGTGAGTAAATAGGTGGCACCCATTTAGCTACCCGGCGCGCACCACCTCGGGAGTAGTTTAGCCTAACTAACTAAATTAGTTTTATATAACGACAATAGTTAAGATAATATTTTTTTCTGGAAGATTATTTTTACTAACCGATTGAAAACTTTCAAATTAGTTTTATAAAATTTTGACTTTAAGATTTAAACTTTGAAGTTAAATTTTAAAAACTTTTAACACAGATTTAAAAACTTTTAACTCATATTTGAGAAATTTTAACTCGAGATTGAAAACTTTTAAGTCTAAATTTGAAAATTTTTAAGTTAAGATTTAAAAACTTTCAAATCAAGATTTTAAAACTTTTAACTCAAACATTTGAAAACAAAGATTTAAAAAAATAAAAAAAAAAGCAAAATGAAAGCATAAAAAAAGAAAGTGAAAAAAAATCACGCGGGGGAGGGGGTGCCAGCGTGTGCACGCCAATTAGCCACCCCCGTAGAATGGTGCCACACGTGGTGGTGCATGTAGAATACTCCGTACGATATCGAAATTGCTATACGTCCGACCTATACGTCCGACTAGTGTATGTATAAGCATATATGCTGTTTGTCTGGGCCCACATGGTAGTAAACAAGTTCAGTGATTGGTTGCATGACTCGGTCGGACACAAATCGTACGGCTCGGACGTACGTATACCAAGATTCATACGATATGTATCGTACATTGGTACGTGTACGACGGCCGACGGGAGTATGACGAGGGAAAAAAAATGAAAAAGGAAAAAATCAAAATTACCTTACAGATCGCTATGCCTCAAAATTGATAAGGACACTTTCGATAAATCCTGACCGAATTTTGATCAAATTTAATGCTTGACATTTAAATTTGATCAAAATTTATCATAAAACATTAAATTTTGCAAAATTATAATGGCATGGTTCCAATTTTCCCTTAAATTTATCATAAAACATTGAAAAGTCCAACCAAATACTCTCTCCGTCCCGGAATATAAGGTATTATGCCTAAAATAACAAAATTTTAAGGAAGAGTAAGTAGTACATTCTCTGAAAAGATATCCTAGGCACAATAAACAAATTAGTAGTACCAGTACGTTTTCTGAAATTATTTTTAGTTTCTGCCAAGAACAGTGTGGAGTAGTAGTGCTAGTACGTTTTCTTTATCTTTTTAATCCTGACAGAAACCGGTTGATTTTGGATGGCTGACATTCCTTGGTTGTCTTGAAAAAGAGAAATCCACTGTATTTATGGACAAACTAATGAAACAAAGTCCCCTATATTTCTGGATAGAGGGAGTATTAATTTCGAGCCACGTTGAAACATGGAAAAACCACGAAAACCGATCGGCTGTCATCTGCTCTGTGAACCCTGCCTGTTACTAGTATCTAGCATGATGCCGCGCGCACGGTGGGGTTTGGAGCTCCGCCCCCAGAGAATTTTTTTTATTTAATAGTGATAGAACGAACAATGTTGTTCGACCACAGAGATGTATTCTAATAGCTCGAGTGGACGTCCACCCGTTTATTGCATGTCAACTAGATGGTTACGAAAAATTTTCAAAAAAATTGACAAGATAGATCAATATGTAATATTGAATATTCCAACCCAAAAATAATTTCAAGCCACATCAAAACATCGAAAACCGTGAAAACCGATCGGCTATCATCGGCCTTGCGACCCTGCCTAGAGTGGAAATTTTTTTATTTAACAGTGATAGAACGAACAATGCTGCTCGACCACCGGTTGTTGGCACTCTACTTCCCTGCTTAGACGTTCTTGTTTCCTGCTAATTAACCGGTGTGGCGGTGACCAACAAAGCATTGCATACGTTCTCGTACCTGTCCCTTGTACACAGGATCTGCGCGGCGCTCTCGCCAACCCGACTAGCTTCTTTCTCAACCAAATCATAGACAAAAACACACAGAAACCAACCACTACTAAGAATTTAAGTAAGAACACTTGCAGATCAACCACTACTCCATCAACGCGCGTGTGTTTGCGCTTTCCGCGGCCTATAAATTAATTACACCACGCATTTGTCAATTCACATTGCAAAACATCTCAGGACAGAAATAGAGGCAAACTGATCAGTGAACAGTACTGATCAGTGCGTGCAAATAACGACATGGCTTCCAAGATCGCCATCTCCCTCCTGCTCGCGGCGCTGCTGGCGTGCGCCGCCGCGAGCGGCGCGGCGGCGAGGAGGCTGGAGGAGGAGGAGCCGTCGTCGACGACGGCTCCGGCCGAGGAGGAAGATCAGGAGGAGCCGAACCACCCGGCCGCCGTCTTCCCGGAGCTGCCGGTGCCGGAGCACGAGCTGCCGCCGCTGCCCAAGGTGGTGGAGCTGCCTCCGTTCTTCCCGGAGGCTCACCTTCCGCCGTTCCCGGAGGTCGACCTGCCGCCCAAGCCGGAGTTCCCCGGCGTCCCCGAGTTCCACTTCCCGGCCGAGCCAGAGGCCAAGCCATGATCGATCACGATTAATTACGTGCAATTAATTAATCCGGTGTGAAGTAGATCGAGTAGAGGGTATATTTGAACTGTTGCCGGTGAGCATGCGGGCTCGATCTTGTGGATAGTTAATTTTCAGCATGGATGTGAGTGTAACTGGGTGTGCGAGTTCGATCGATGTCGTTGTTTTGAGTCGTTGTGTGTTAATAAATGGATTTATGATTATGAATATCTGGTTGTCCAGAGCAGTGTGCAATTTTTGCCAGCGTTTCATTCCCTACAACACTGAACTTTCCATAAAAAGAATGTTACTTCCTACCGTCGTACTACTAAATATTTCATCCGTCCCAAAAATGACAACCTTGTTTTTTTATAGAGGGAGTACGAGGTTGTTTTTTTTTTGTTTTTTTTACAAAAGGAGTATTTAATACGTTCAGATGAGTTTCTTCTATTAAATGAGGTGATCTACTGTTTTTATCTTCTTCTATAAATGAAATGGCAGAGGTCATGCCCGTTCCTAAAAAAAATGAGTTGAACTTTTAAAATTTTAACAATCACTAGTTTTATTTAGTTTTAAAAAATAAATAGCATGTGTATATTTATATTGAAAATACCATCATAATACTAGTAAACTTATTGTTAATATAAAATTGATATCTAAATTTTAAAAGTTTGACAGAATCTTATTTATCACCATAGGGAGAAAATGGTAAATGCAAACGGCTAATAACATCGAAAGTATTACTCCTTTTGTCCCAGAAAGCCCGTCGTTTTAAGGTTGATCCAACAAATTAACATCAAATAAAAATGATCATATTACCTTCATTTAATAGTTGCATTTGTCAATTTAGATTGCAAAACAAATTTACTGTACGTAATTAATTAATGACTACTAATACTATTATCTATCACATGGTAAGTAGTGGCACTGTTGTACAGAGAAAGAGTAATCATTAGCCAAATTCAAATGGAATTGACTTGATGCCCAGTTCGCTGGTCAAGATCGATGCTAGGATGACAAATTTTACGGAACAAATTTTGAACAGCAGAACGACCAGCTCTGTGGGATGGAGGAAGGAAGTGCTCAACCATCGTACTACGGAGTACTACCATACGGTGCTGTAGTTAGTTGCATTTTCGTGGCAAGGAGGCAAAGGATTTTTTTTCAGTTTTAAATTTTTATTTTTTAATATTTACAGAAATATTATACCATCAAAAATATTTACAGAAATGGCCCCTTCTACCCAAGTGGAGGGCGGCAAGGTGTGCGCATTTTGCACTGCGGTCCCTTGCCGCCCTCTGCAAGGGCTGCAAGGGGGCAAATGTAATTTTCACCCTGCCAAAAATGCATTTTTCTTTCTTTTTTCATCTTGTCCGTCTCTCACGTCACCCTGCCGCCCTCCTTGCAATATTTACTTCTGTAAAATATTTACACCGGTACAATATTTCTGTAAATATTAAAAAATAAAAATTTAAAAATGAAAAAAAATTCGGCAAAGGCAGCGGTTAGCATTTAGCAAGAAGTCAGGTGGGCCTATTTTATTTTCGGGAAAAGTACACGCAAGGTCCCTCAACTTGTCATCGAGATACAAAATCGTCCCTAAACCGCAAAACCGGACATCCGGCATCCCCCAACTTACAAAACCGGTCATAAAAGGTCCCTAGGCGGTTTTCACCCCGGTTTTATCCCACGTGGTGGCTGACTCAGCGTGGGACCCACGTGTGCCCCATATGTCATGGAGACCACGTCAGCCTCCTCTCTCTCTCTCCCTTCCTCTCCCTTCCTCATCTCTCTCTCTCACTTATCTGCATCATCCGTCGTCGTCTTGCAGCCAGCAAGGAGCCGCGGCGGCAGCGGGAGCGGGAGGCCGTCTCCGCCGCGGCCGACGGGGAAGGAGCGGCGGAGAGGAGATCGACCGGCCGGCTCCCCACCCGGCGAACGCGAGCGCGAGCATGAGGTTCATGCTGGGCGGTGACGCGGCGGCGGAGACACGGGACAACAAGCTCGGCGGCAGCAGGCGAGCGCGGCTGCGGATGGGGAGCGGCGGCGCCGACGACTCCACGCCGCTCGGCCTCATCGTCGTCGGCGGCTCCGGGTGCGGGCGGAGGTCTCCTCTGATAGGCGATGGCGGCCACGGTCACCGTGCCACTGTACGCGGCGGGGGCGTCGCACCGCCTGCTTCTCGTCGCTCGTCCGCCATCACCGACCGCACGAGGGGGACGAGGAGGCCGGCGAGCTCGCGGCGCCCTGAGCCCGCGCGCCGCCACCGGGGAGCCGCCGTCGCCGGCCGCACCACCCTCCGGCCGCGCGCGCCGCCGCCTGTGCGAGAGCAGAGAGCGAGAGGAAGGAAGGAGAGAGAGAGAGAGGAGAAAAAGAGAGAGGGTGCTGACGTGGTCTCCATGACCTGTGGGGCCCACGTGGGTCCCACGCTGAGTCAGCCGCCACGTGGGACAAAACCGGGGTCAAAACCGCCGAGGGACCTTTTGTGACCGGTTTTGTAAGTTGGGGGACGCTGGATGTCCGGTTTTGCGGTTCGGGGACGATTTTGTACCTCGCTGACAAGTTGAGGGACCTTGCGTGTACTTTTCCCTTTATTTTCTCATCCAGCCCATATTCAGCCCAACGGCCTCACGATCACCACGACCTCGGCCACGGCGCCGACGACGATCTCGTCTGCACGCGGAGGCCTAGCGCTGCACGCATCGGAGAAGAAGCACGCACGCATGCATCGATCTCGTCTCCGGCCATTTGGTTGCTCGATCTCACGGTAAATCTCGTCGACGTACAGTAACATATACTGGGGCACTGGGCTCCAATAATCCATACAGTGGATGATCTCGTGTGCACACCTATTCATACGTACGGCTCCACGATATATCTCTCGCTTGATAGCTTTTCCAACAACCCAACCAAAAACCCATGCAATCACACGGTGGCAGGTACATAACCGGACGGTGTACATGCAGCGAGGAGTAAATAACGAGTGTGAGTGACACGAACACGCAGCTGAGCTTGCCTCCACGCGACGCCCAACCGTGCACCCACAGTGCATGCATTGCCAGCGATAGCTACCATTCTGGCCGCCGCGAGGCTATAAATACACCTCGCCAGCATCGGCTTCTCATCACCGATCCAGCTCAAACACATCTTCTTCTTCCTGAGCTTAGCATAGTTAGCTTGCGAGCTAGCTAGCTAGCCATGGCTGCTCGCAAGATAGCCATGTCCACTTCGTCACTGCTCTTATTGCTGCTTGCTGCTGCCCTGCTGCTCACCGGTGATGCGGCGAGAATCCTGCAGGAAGCGGCTTGGCCACCCTACGATTACCCAAAGCCTGATCAGCCGCCACCGCTGCTGCCAACACCTGATGTTGTGCCAAATCCAAATCAGCCTCCCCTGCAGCCCACACCCGGTGTTCCACCACTGCCCAATCCTGATGTGCCACCGATGAATAAGCCCGATGTGCCACCGATGCCTAAACCCGATGGGCCACCCATTCCCCCGGTACAACCATGTCCTGATCAGCCACCACAACCTAAACCTGATGGGCCACCATTGCCAAATCCTAATCAACCACCACAACCCAATCCTAATGGGCCGCCAAAGCCTGATATGCCACCGATGCCTAAACCTGATGGGTTGCCCAATACTTATGAGCCATCAAGACCTGACCAGCCACCTCAACCTATATCTGATGGGCCACCACTGCCTAATCCTAATGTTCCACCAAAGCCTGACCAACCACCACAACCCATTCCTAATGGGCCACCGAAGCCTGATATGCTTCCAATGCCTAAACCTGATGGGTCACCCAATTCTTATGCGCCTTCGGTGCCGGACCAATCAACACAACCCAATCCAAATGGGCCATCAATCCCTAACCAACCACCACAACCTATACCTAATGGGCCGATAAAGCCTGACCAGCCACCGCAGCCCAATCCCGATATGCCACCAAAGCCAGACCAACCACCCCAACCTTGCCCTGATGGGCCACCGAAACCTGACCAGCCTCCACAGCCCAATCCTAATGGGCCACCGAAACCTGACCAGCCGCCACAACCTAATCCTAATGGGCCATCAAAGCCTGACCAACCGCCAAGACCCAATCCTGACATGCCGCCAAAACCTGATCAACCACCACAGCCAGAGTACTATGAACAACCACCAAAGCCGGATGCACCCCAGATGCCACCGTTGCCGAACGGTGAGATCCCATTTTCACCATAGCCGGAAGAAAGCGCCGGCCACTGAAGCCGGAGCTGCCGGTCATTCCTGAGGTGCACCTCCTGGTAACGGGAGGGCAAAAACCATGATGACCACCAAGAGGTCCATTCAGATTGATTCGTCCAGATTCTACATTTGGTTTCATTTGTGTATTTCTTTCCTGTATCAACGGCGTGCATGCCATGTCTGTCGTCCGTGTAGATGTGTGTTACTTGCTGAGTTTGTTGCTATGAGCAGCTCACATATCTCTTCTCTGAGGGTGTGAGATCATATATTCATATTTGTTTATAATAAATGGATTCAATTATGTGTGTATATGAGCACACACTTGCATTCATCAGTCATCATTGCCATCGATTCATTGACCGCATGATGAAAGAATAGTCCTCCAGAGCTGTATGGCTTCATGTTTTCTTCTTCAGAATTACATTACATCTGTCATCATGTTTCCCAATGTGTTCGCCAAAAAGAAAAGGCTTCTTGATCGTTGAATCAACATGGATAAAGGCCGATAGGATGTTAATTTGTGCACATTTTAATATGACATTTGTCATTTTCCGCAAATTAAGCTCGCTAGTCAGATCTGACCACAGTTAATTGTTGTAAACTGAACCTGAAATCAATATGGAACGGTTAGCTGTATCACCATTTTCTTGTTTTTTTTTTCTTTTCTGAAGGAAGGCAAAAGCTTTCCCGTTTTATATTAATAGAGAAGGGGTAAATCCACAAATCACCATTTTCTGACTAGCTAGAATGTGCAGAGCATGCAGCAGGGCCTCCAGGATTGTAAACCGTCTCTTCTCTTGTTAATTTCAGCTGGACCACTTTCAGTTGTTTAATCTACAATATTAGAAATATTGTTTGCAAGCTAGCTAGCTGGTGCTCTTTTAGTACCTTGGAAACAGGTCATACTTTACGTGGAGTAGGAGAGGTTGCAGCACGTACAAAAGTACAGATAGTGCAGAAACTGCAGGTACAATTGTGGTACAAATTATAGTTCCATTTTCCATGTCCTGTATTATCACTGATGAGCCTAGCTATCAACCATAAACCAAACCTGCAAGTTAAAGAGATCAAAGGGAGGAGCAGATAGGTTGCAGTAGCGCCTTCTACCTTCAACACTACACTGAATAAGCCATCGTTTTCAGAACAACTTCTTCCTTAGCCAATGTGTTCAGATTCCTCACTTCTTTCACTGTCCACGGGAAGGCTGTTACAGAGGAATGGTGGTTTTTCAGCTCGGTTTGGAGGCTTTGGATCAGTCACTGAAACTGACAAGCGACTAGCTTGACCTTGTAGTGATTTTATCAACAAATCCCTGAACTTTTTTGTGCAGATATCTTGAACAGGTGACCTAACACCGATTGATCACTAGTGTGCTATGTAAGCTCCTACTCGAACATGCAGTCGATCGCCAAACCACGCAGAGTCAGAAAAGAAAGTTGGAGAATTTTACTGCTATTTTTGACACTCTCTTCAGCAACCAGATCAGACATTTTGTCAGAACTTACTGGGACGGTAGCATAGTCTCACTTGCTCTGTTCCTTAGCTGTTGTTTATCACATGCACGATTGATCTTACTTTGCATTAACATCCCACATCACACTGCACACGTGTACAAACTTTTTTATAAAGGGCTAGATTTAGTTGGTGCCTTGGTGGTGCATTTCATCAATCAGGTTTGAAACTCTGAATATTCCCAGCTAATTAAGCCATCCTCAAATATATATTAGGAAACCAATTGATCACCAAATTACTGATGCAGATGACCTACCAAGCACCAAAGATCAGAAGAGACTTCCATGCACATTCAGCAAGCTAACATTCCTTAAATTTTTGCTCTATAAATACCAGCTTCCTCTTGCCTCTCAACCCATCACACAAAGAACTAGCTCTCTCACCGTCACTGATACACCGAGACGAGCTAGAAATTAACTGCATTTCGATCGTCGACATGGCTTCCAAGAACTCCATGTCCTCCTCGCTTCTCTTCCTCATGGCGCTGCTGCTCTCATGGAGCTCCATCAGCAGCGCAGCTCGCTACCTGGAGGAGGAGGCCGCGCCCAAGGAGGAGTACCCGGAGCTTCCGAAGCCCGAGCTGCCGCCGCACCTCGCCGTGCCGGAGCTGCCAAAGCCCGAGCTGCCGCATGGCGCCGCCGTGCCGGAGTTTCCGAAGGTGCCTGAACTGCCACACCCCGAGGTGCCGGAATTGCCGAAGCCTGAATTGCCTGAGCACCCTGCGGTGCCGGAGCTCCCGAAGCCTGAGCTGCCATCGTTGCCCAAGGTCGAGCTGCCGCCATTGCCCAAGCCTGAGTTCCACTTCCCGGAGCCGGAGGCCAAGCCATGATGAACGAGCGATCAGATAGAGCATCCGCGTATAGCGCGCGCGCCATTTTATCTGTACTGAATAATACTTGTGTGTGGTTTTTATTTGCGATGGTTCACTGTTTACGTATTCTGTATTCACTATCTACACTGGCTTGTATCAGTACATGATTACAGGTTAACCATGGAGTTGTGTTTATATTCATGTACAAATCAATATAATGGAGAGTTTTCTTTGAGTCTGCAGTTCGAGTTTTGATAGTTTATAATGTATATATGCTCCCTGGTTTGCTAATAACTCACAATGTTTATTCCAAGGAACAGAATGAGATTATGAGAATGGATTAATTACAAGAAAACTGTGCACCCCGTTATTTTCTGCGTATTGACCGAATCGTTACCACGGATTATTTTCTCCACGCTTCTTAAAAAATACTATTTATCAGAGAATTTTCTTCCATTGCATTTTTAGTTTAGGCACTTGTTCTAAATAGATTTAGGAATAAGGTCACCAGAGGCCCCTCGACTGAATAGCGAGATTTTTTAAGGTCCCTTAACTACGAAACCAGAAATGTATATCCTTAAACTCTCTTAAACCATTCACCGAAGGTCCGTTGGCAGTATTTTTGCCCGGTTTTGGTGACGTGGCATCCTAGTCAGTAAAAAAAAATTTAAAAATTATATGGGGCCCACATGTCAGCTGTACTTTTTTTTCCTTCTCTTTTCTTCTTCTCTACTCTCTTCTCTGATTCTCTCTTCAGCAAGCGCGGCAGCCACGGGCGGAGCGGCGTGACGGGGTTCTCCTCTGTGGAGGCGACGAGCACGGCCGCGGCGGCGACGACAGGTTCCCAGACCCGGAGCCAACGGTTGACGACGCCGACGCGGCAAGCAGTGGGCGAGCGCGGCTGGAGCAGGTGGAGGGGCGGCGTCAGTGGGAGAGCGCGGCTGCAGCGGCGAGCCGGCGACAAGCGGCGGGCGAGCGGCAGCGGGCGGCGGCGCGTGGCCGGAGCAGGCGGAAGGGCGGCGTCGGCAGCTGTAGGCAGCGGAAAGCGGCGGTCTGGGCCCGGGGACTCGAGGAGAAGGAAGCGCGAGCACCGCGGCCGAGGCGCGTGGGGAGCTGGTCGCGCAGCGCGGCGACGTCGTCGGGGCCGAAGAGGACCCTGCGGTGCACGAGCTCGTCTCCTGGACGGAGCCTGTCGCTGGCCTCGTCGGACGCCGGCTCGTACTCGGGGTGGTCGTACGCCGGACGCGGCGGGTGGCGCGTCGAGGGGCTCCCTCGCTCACACCGGCCGGACGCTCCGCGCCTTCCGCGAGCTCACCGACGGCCTGCAAGAACTGCGTGATCCCGGCCGCGTCGACGAGGTTGTGGCAGATCTGGGTGCCGAACACGAAGCCGCCACACCTCAGCCTCGTCACCTACATGCATGGCATCATGAACACGTAGATCACGTACAATACAAATGGTGCAAAATTTGCAAAGTTTAAGTTTTATGACGACGTACGTACCTGCACTTAGAGCAGTGGCCGGTCGGTGACGACGGCGGAGTTGCTATCCGGCAGGGTCAAGAGTTCGCCGGCGCAAGGGATTGGCGGGCACAGCGAGTCACCGAACTCCTCCAGCGAGACGTCGGCGTCGGCCTCGACGAATGAGACGAACGCGGAGGAGGCCGATGAGGAAGTCCACCGCGTCCTTGCGCGCCTCCGCGTACAGCACGTACGCGACGCGAGCGCTTGTCCACCAGCAGCTTCAGCTGCGGCCCGGCCCCGGCGGGCTTCGCCGGCGCCGTCGTGCCGTTCGCCGTCTGCAAGCACGTAGTGCTCCTAGCAATCAATAATGATGTCCACATTTTTATTGACGGGAGCGATCAAGGAGAAGCTGACGGTGAGCCCGGCGGCGACGCAGGCGCAGCAGCAGCATCTGGGCGGCGGCGAGGAGCGCGCGGCGGAGAATGCGGCGTCGGTGTAGCAGCCGCTGCTCCGGCTGAACGCGCTGGCTCCGGGTCTGGGAACCTGCCGTCACCGCCGCGGCCGTGCTCGTCGCCTCCACGGAGGAGAACCCCGTCACGCCGCTCTGCCTGTGGCTGCCGCGCTCGCTGAAGAGAGAAGAGGAGAAGAAGAAAAGAGAAGAAAAAAAAAAGATGTGCAGCTGACATGTGGGTCCCATGTATTTTTTTTAATTTTTTTGCTGACTAGGATGCCACGTCAGCAAAACCGGGTAAAAATACTGCCGAGGGACCTCCGGTGAACGGTTTTAGAGAGTTTTGGGGTACACATTTCTGATTTTGTAGTTAAGGGACCTCAAAAAATCGACATGGGCTTTTAGGGGCTGTTTGGTTGCTGCCCTCGCCTGGAGACCGTTGCTCAGGCAGGTCGATCCGACCGCAGGCGACCGAAATCGAACGCCTGACATCGACGCCTGAGCCAGGCGCGAATCTGAGGGCAGCAAGCAAACAAGCCCTTAGTCCTAGGACCAGGTCCTGATTACATCCAAATGACTACCAATACAATTTAATTTGCAAGCCAAGTTCAAAGCTCTGTTTGGAGGAATTTTTTCTATTGTGTATTGTTGTAGGAAACTTAACTGTTTGTTGTAAAAATTCATGGAAATATGACATGCGAATTATGCACCCAAACTTATGACATGGTTTTGTAGTACTGACCGTGCTTGGGAGTTGAGAGTTTTTTTTATTCTTAAAGCAAGATTTGTTAAGCTAGTATTTTCAATACAAATAAACACATATAATCTTCAAATCTTCAGCCTGAATCTTTTTTTTTTCAAAGAAAGTGTTCAACCTAAATATTAGTAGCATTACTCATATCCAAATTTATAAAACTGGATTGTATGTAAGCTAAACTTGCTTGCTACTGAACATACTCATATCAGCATTTAATTGAAGTGTTAACTATCTACTTCATTTGGAAATTTGTTGAATGAGCATTAAAAAGGAAGCCTTGCAAAAATATCTATGACACTGTCCATTTTCAACACTTCAGAACAACCAAAACCAAACAATCAAACATGTTGTCAGCATTGCTTCATTCCCAGCTGTAGTCCTGAGGTCCTTAGTGCAGGTGTATATACACTCCTAAACTAGACATAGATGGTCTTGCATTTTCACCAACCAAACGATTCAGGGTCTCAATAATCCCAACCAACTAAACCATAGTACATGAAACTGAAATCATCAGAGATCAGAGACACAGACCATAGTAAACAACCACCAAAATACAGATCACCTGCCACTGCTGCCAGCCACCAAAGATCAGAGACTCCTGCAAATTGATGATGCATCTAAGCTCCCATTCATCACTATAAATGCCAGCATCGTCTTCTTAGTTTCTCACCCAGCCATCTTCACACAGACTGATCAAGTGATCATCAGCTAGTGCCTAGTAACCTCTCACTGACACACTCACCCAGAGTTCATCAGCTAAGTTAAGTGCAAACCGTTCGACATGGCTTCCAGCCATACCAAGCCATCCATTCTCCTCCTTGCGGCAGCGCTGCTGCTGCTCTCGTGCAGCTCCATCGGCGGCGCGGCGAGGTATCTGGAGGAGGCTGCGCCGGCGGCGGCGGCGGCGGAGGAGGAGGAGCACCCGGCACACCCCGCCGTGCCGGAGATACCAAAGCCTGAACTGCCGGAGCTGCCCAAGGTGCCTGAGCTGCCTCACCCCGTCGTGCCGGAGTTGCCGAAACCGGAGCTGCCGAAGATCCCCGAGGTGCCGCACCTCGCCGTGCCGGAGCTGCCCAAGCCGGAGGTGCCGGAGATTCCCAAGGCTGAGCTGCCGCCATTGCCCAAGTTCGAGTTGCCGCCGAAGCCCGAGTTCCACTTCCCGGAGCCGGAGGCCAAGCCATGAAAAATGACGATCAGATTACACCCCGTGCAGGCGTGTGGCAGTCAGTGATCTGAATCAAATTCGCGTGGGTGTGCGAAGTGTAGGACGTTTTGCGTGTGATCTTGTTCGTGGTGAGCCCCGGCTGGTGTGATGTGATATAGTAGGATCGTGATGTTTCAGAGTTTCGTACTCTCGTTGTTGTATTCAGAGATTCAGCTGGCTGATGGCTGATGTTGTGTACTTCCTATCCGTTCCCAAGTACTTGTCATCAGTTATTATTCATATTTCAACTTTGACCATTCGTATCTTCTTTTTAAAAAAAACGACAAATACGTAAAAGGATGATACATTATGAAAATATAAGTTATATACTACTCAGTCCGTATCAAAATATAAACATTTTAGCATAGTGACAAGTCAAACATTTTTAACTTTAACCAATAATAATTAAAAAAAAGATCAATCATGTAAAATTGATGTTACTATATTTATTAATAAACAAACTATTATAATATACAACTCTTAATTTTTATTTAAAACATCTTATTTTTATAGATATTGTTGGTCAAAGTAGTATCTCGGAGCCTGTGTCAGGGTCCAAAAATACCTATATTTTGGAACGGAGGGAGTAATAAACATTACTCTTTCGTTAATAATAGCCTGTCTATTTAAAAATATTACTCCCTCCATTTCAGATTATAAAACGTTTTGACTTTGGTCATTGACTAATTTAAATTTGACTAAGTTTATAGACATATAATAATATTTATAATATCAAATTAGTTTTATTAAATCAATAATTCAATATATTTTCATAATAAATTTGTCTTGGGTTGATAATATCATTATTTTTTTCTACAAACTTAGTCAAATTTAAAGCAGTTTGACTTTGATCAAAGTGAAAACGTCTTATAACTTGAAACGGAGGTAGTACTAGTTAAAGTTTTAACGGTGATAATAAATATATCGTGACAAATACTTAGGAACAGAGGAGGTATCATGCATGTTTCACGTCAATAAAATATATTTTTCTGGCCACAAAAGAACCCCGTTTTTCAGTTTTCTGACGTATCTCCTCTCCCGTGAGCCTAGCCCAACACCACTGTTCACCAAGGTGTCAAAAAAAAAACACCACTGTTCACCAAAGTATTTTTTTTTTGTTCTCACACTTCAAACTATGAGTTTGTTTGATTAGATAAAAAAACAACTCTTAGGTTGATGTATGAAAATAAAAAAAATTCATACAATTATGAGTTTATGAGATTTTTTAAAAATATTTTGAAATAGAAATTAACGGTTAAATCTGTACATAAAGACCGAACCAGATATTCAAAATGGCACATTTTCATGACTGAAATGGTAAGATCTTACTTTCATTATCTGGTGTTTGGATTAATTTCTAGAAGTCTATGTTTCTCCTTTGGTGCATATATAGCCGTTTATTACACGGATGTTAATTTGATAGTTAGTTGCCGTTTAGTTGCTCTCTTTGTTGCTCTCTTTGTTGGCTCTTGTCTGACTTCTAGCAAACGTAAGAATTGACTACCGGCTTTGAAGTCCAATCATATGAACACAATCTCCGAAACAAAAAAAAAATGTATTTTTCCTCAAAACTAAAAGTTACCAGTTTCAAGAGCAAAACAAACCTAAAAGACGCGAATATTAGGGAATAATTTAATATTAAATAATTAGGAGGTCGTCTAGCCCACCACCCTATGAAGCTAGCCGGAAGATCCCTATACATTTCTCGAGCAAAACAAACCTAGTATAAAAGATTTACAGTATTGGGTATACCCTCCAGTTGAAAATACTTAAAAAGGTCATGCAATATTTCCGCTTAAAAGATTTTTTCTAAAAAAGTGATGAAAATCAGAGCAAATAACCCAACTACTCAACAACTACCACGCTGCGAATCTAACGTTGTCCATTCTCCACGAACACAAAAATCTCTGCCTGTCATTGTATTATAAAGTTTGGTGTTGAAGTAAGAACAAAGTAAGTTGCTTAAGAGAATGGCCTCACCGACTTGAAAAGGGCAGAACACATAATCGCTTAAAAATTTTGGTTTTAAACATTGGAATGACTACCGCATATTTTTTTATCCATAGATCCAGCAGCATATAAAACACGTTAATGTACTTACACATATACAATTTCAAAGTGGAGTTTCAAATTTAAGATTTAAATGGGAGAATAGCTACTTTAGTCCCTAAAGTTTCTCTGTAGGAAAGCGGTCCGAAATGTGCAGTAAGTTAGTGAAGAGCCGGATCAGATTGTATGGAAATTCACATGCAATGGCCATTATACAGCCTCTTCGGCCTATCATGCACAGTGCTTGGGGGCGCCAAGTACAAACCTCAACTCTTTGATTTGGAAAGCATGGGCCCCGGGGAAATGCAAATTCCATGCATGGCTCATCATCCAGAATAGAGTCTGGACGTCCGACCGACTTGCAATAAGAGGTTGGCAGAACAACGGCCATTGCCCCCTCTGTCGTTGCGAAGCTAAGACGGGATTGCATCTTGTCGCCACATGCAGATACACAAAGAGAATCTGGCACCACGTTGCCGGATGGGTGGGATATCATCAATTGGAGCCGTCCCAGTGGGAGGAAGCCCGGTCAGTCCGCCAATGGTGGGAAAGCCTAGCAAATACTCCCAACATCCCAAAAAAGGGCCTTCGGTCCCTCATCCTACTAGTAGTCCGGGAAATCTGGAAGGAGAGAAATCGGCGGATTTTCGATCACAAAGAGATGGCGGTAGGCCTTCTCCTAGCAAAAATAAAAGAGGAGGCTGGCCTGTGGGCCTTAGCAGGGGCAAAAAGGTTGCGCGAATTCGTCCCACGCATTGTATAGTTTATAGCTTAAAGTCTTTTTTGCTTTACCCTTAGGGGTTGTATTTTCTCCTTCTATATTCAATGAAAAGGCACAATCTTGTGCCCTTTTTCCGTTCAAAAAAAATAAAGTTTCTCTGTAGGATCAGTTTAATCCCTAACCTTTTAAATGGTCCAAAGAAATCCTTAACCTTTGTCATAAAGCATAGAATAGTCATTGGGTCCACCAAAATCATCATATGGATATGCCATGTCATCATTCATGCAAAATCTATAATGAATTGTCCAATTTACCCTTACGTATATCATAGAAAAATAAATATAAGGATGAATTAGACATAACCATAGAAAAAAAATACTTCTTTTTTCACCCTTTTGAGGTATATTTTTACTCTTACACATACCATATATTTTTTTAACTTTTTCCTTTTGTTTTTTATTTTCCTATGCGTAAGGGTAAATTAGACAAATCATATAGATCTTGCATAGGAAGGTGACATGGCATATCCATGTGGCGATTTTGGTGGGACCAAGGACTATATTAGCCCACATGACAAATTTAAAGGATTTGTTTGGACAATATAAAAGATTAAGGACTAAAATAACCCAGGAGCAAAACTTTAGAGACCATATTAGCTATTCTCCCGATTTAAATCTAGATTGTTCTGCCTTGTTATGTCAGATGTCAGCCGGTACCGGCTCATGATCAGCGGTAACCGGCCGGTTAATTACCGCCGATATTCATATCTCTGCTTACAAACGGCAAAGCTAAGCATTTCGCCAGCATTACCTGCAACGTACAGCTAATATATATACTACTATTTGTTGTCTTAAAAAGAACTTTGTCAAATTTTTTTGGAAGATAATATAGTGCTTGGTTAGTCTTTGTCATGCACGGCTTCACTTACTCTGCAATATCATGTGGCCACGCAAGGACACAATTCTAGATACTGCATTCACCAACCAATCTCACTTGCGTCTCATTTTTTCCCAACTTACTAAACCATGCATAAACACACAAACAAAGATGGCATGCCAACAGAGATAGATCAGGGCTCAGGGGAGATCACACTCACACATCGAAACAGGTCGAACAACCAATGGAGTGCAGTTCACCTACCTACAAGTAATTAATCAACACATCAGCAGGCTAGCTCCTGTAATTAATCATGCATTAATTAATTTATTGATCTTGATTAATGTTCAGTTTAGCACTATAAATACCAGGCTTGCCTGCCTTCTCCAAACCATCAAAGCACACTAGCTCACACAGTGAGGTAGCATAGCTAGCTAAGCCAGCATGGTCTTTAAGAAGAACGCCATGTCTTCCTCGGTTCTCTTCCTCGCCGCGCTGCTGCTGCTCTCGTCCAGCTCCATGAGCAGCGCGGCACGGTGGCTCGAGGAGGAGTACCCGCCGCACCCCACCGTGCCGGAGTTACCCAAGCCGGAGGTGCCGCCGCACCCCGCCGTGCCGGAGCTGCCCAAGCATGAGGAGCCGCCGCACCCCGTCGTGCCGGAGTTGCCCAAGCACGAAGAGCCGCCTCACCCCGTCGTACCGGAGCTTCCCAAACCTGAGCTGCCGCCACACCCCGTCGTGCCGGAGTTGCCAAAGCACGAAGAGCCACCACACCCCGCCGTCGTGCCGGAGTTGCCCAAGCACGAAGAGCCGCCGCACCCTGCCGTCGTGCCGGAGTTTCCCAAGCACGAGGAGCCACCACACCCTGCCGTGCCGGAGCTGCCACACCCAGCTGTGCCGGAGATACCGCACCCAGCCGTGCCGGAGCTTCCCAAGCACGAGGAGCCGCCACACCCCGTCGTGCCGGAGCTGCCAAAGCCGGAGGTGCCACACGCCGCCGTGCCGGAGTTGCCCAAACCTGAGCTGCCGCCACACCCCGCCGTGCCGGAGCTGCCTAAGCACGAAGAGCCGCCGCACCCTGTCGTGCCGGAGCTGCCCAAGCACGAGGAGCCGCCGCACCCCGTCGTGCCGGAGCTGCCGAAGCCTGAAGAGCCGCACCACCCCGAGGTGCCGGAGCATGAACAGCCGCCGAAGCCTGAGAGCCATTACCCCGAGGTGCCGATGGCCAAGCCATGATCGGATGGCGATGCAGAGATTATTGATCGGGCCCATCATATCGCATCCTGAATAATCATGGGTTTATTTGTATATGTGTGTATGATATGATCATGTAAACTGTGGTGTTTGCTAGGAATGTGTGAGTGATGCTTGATGTTTCAGCCATCCAGTTGTTCTTGTTCTTGGAGGATGTACTTGCGTGTGCTACGCTTATATCTATGCACACATCATCTACCCATGTACCATATATGCTTCATTAATTTATGTTTGAATTATGTTTCTAGTATTATATAAATCAGTAAATAGTTATTTGCCTACAATTTATTTGCAGACTGCATAATATGCTTCAGGAAAAATAGTTGTTTTTAGTTTCTTAAAAAAATGATTGAAAATGCACAGTAACAATAGGTCTTTGTGTGTAAGAATGAATTATGCATATTATGCACTCACTATGCACACTAACTAACAAATATCATAAAAAATTCTAGAAAAATAATGTGTATATACTTTCATTAGTGTTATACCTATGCGCAAAGCTTATGTGCATAGGACATTTTTTTCAGTTACTATAACACTGTGGGCCAACAACTTCTACTTTACCATATATAGGAATTTGAATATGAACAAGAGATGTGTGAAACTGAATTCTTCAACGACTTAATTAATTACGAGTAAGAATGGTTTTTTTTTACCTTCCCTGAGAAGATATCTAAATATATACCGTGCTTTTAAGTTAACGGTAGAAAATGCAGCACATCTCCCGTACTTTGTCAATTAAGGATCAAAAATAAAACTTTGAGTAATCAAGCAGGCCCAACGAAACATATACTCCCTACAATCATAAATGTTTGATATTTAACATAGATTTGACTAAACTTTACCGGGTTTAATATTAAATTTAGATTTCAATATTGGCATGCATGACTAATAACGCATAATTTTTCATCGACTCAACATATAGAACACATTAATACTTATACACATACAATTTAAAGTTTATGTTTTAGTTTTCAAATTTAAATCTAAATTGTTCTCACATGTATGCCATATGTAGTAGCGGTTTAAAAGCAGTATATTCATATCTTTTCTTACAACTGGAAAAGCTAAGCATTAATTTGTCAGCATTGGCTGTACGATGTATAGCTAATATATATGCTACTCTCTTTTTTATTTTTTTTGGAAAGATAATATATACTTCATCTATCTTATCTCGTACGAGTTTGGTTTACTTTGCGACGTAGGAATTATATGCATGTAGTACTCTGTCCTTGTCATGCACGATTCACTTACTTCCCACTACCCTCATATCATGTGGCCACACAAGTACCCACAAGGACACCGTCCGTTCTAGGTTTCTATAGCATTCACCAACCAAATTTCTTGGGTCTCAATTTTTCCCAACTAATTAATCAAACCATGCATACACAATCAAAGATAAGGGGAGATCACACACTGAGTCACTGACTGACTAAATCGAAACAAGTCAAACAACCAAAAAGGGGTGCAGATCACCTACGTACCTACCAGTAATTAATCAGCAGGCTCACTGTAATCAAATATAATCATGCATTAGTAGCTTAACTGCTTAAGTAAGGTGCAGTTTAGCAGTATAAATATCTGGCTTGCTTGCCTTTCTCCCAGCCATCACAGAGTGCTTAGCTAGCTCACACTAAAAGATATAGAGATAGAAGCCACTGAGAGCTTGAGAACACCATGTCTTCCTCGGTTCTTCTCTTCCTCGTGGCGCTGCTGCTCTCGTGCAGCACCATGGGCAACGCTGCACGACGCCTGGAGGTGGAGTACCCGGCGGCGCACCCCGCCGTGCCGGAGCTTCCCAAGCCTGAGCTGCCGCCGCACCCCGTCGTGCCGGAGCTGCCAAAGCACGAAGAACCACCGCCACACCCACACCCCGCCGTGCCGGAGCTTCCGAAGCCTGAACTGCCGCCGCCGCACCCCGCCGTGCCGGAGCTGCCCAAGCACGAAGAGCCACCGCACCCCGTCGTGCCGGAGCTGCCAAAGCCCGAGGTGCCTCACCCTGCCGTGCCGGAGTTGCCGAAACACGAAGAGCCACCACACCCCGTCGTGCCGGAGTTGCCGAAACACGAAGAGCCACCGCACCCCGTCGTGCCGGAGCTGCCGAAGCCCGAGGTGCCTCACCCTGCTGTGCCGGAGTTGCCGAAACACGAAGAGCCACCACACCCCGTCGTGCCGGAGTTGCCAAAGCCTGAGGTGCCACACCCTGTGGTGCCGGAGTTGCCGAAGCCCGAGGTGCCGCATCCCACCGTGCCAGAGCATGAACAGCCGCCCAAGCCTGAGAGCCATTATCCCGAGAAGCCATGATCGATCCAGAGATCGATCGATCGGCCGGTCGTATCGTATCCTGAAATTACTACGTGTTGCTGTATGTGTGTATGTTCATGTGTAAGCTTTGATCGATGTTTGCCTAAGATATTTTCAGTGATGATCTAGCTAGCTGTGTGAGTGTGTGAGATGATGTACGTTGTTGTTGTGTTTTGTTTTGTGGCAGCTTTCTTTGTTCTTGGATGAGTTATTGTGTTATCGTATGTGCTGATTTATGTGTGTGCACACACGATCTACACTTGTATCATACATGCTTCATAAATCAATAAAATAGCTATCTTCCTATAATATTGCTTATTTGTGGTATGCATTATTATGTGCTTTACAATATATACTTGTTTTCTAGTCTTAAAAAAATTATTAAGAATGCCAGTTACAGCAGGTCTTTGTGTGCAAGAATAGATTATGCCACACTGACCGTCTAGCCTAGGTACTACTAGCCCCGTATGGGACAACTGTTAGATTTAGTCCTACATCGAAAATTGATGGTGGAGAAACATAACTTAAAAGGTGAGAAAGATTCACACCTACCAGTTTAGTCTTTTTGGATTGTGTAGGTCCAAAACATAAAGTTGTGACTTCTATTGGAGCGCAGGCCTAATGTGATCTCGGTGGCCCATAGTTGATAAGTTGGATTATGCTCTAACAAGCTTTTCCATTTGAAAAAGAGCAAGAGACGATGTGCATCAAACTATTTGGCTCCCTACATGATAGAATCAGCCTTTGTTGGATTATCCCGAAGCAATAATACTCATAAAACGTCGTATAATCTACATCCGTCGAATTTTATCAATACCATATCCTATATCAAAAAGGCAAATCTATCAGATAATCCACATAAAAAGTCAAATAATCTACATCCGTCGGATTTTATGAATAATATATCCTAGTCTATTGAATTTTGTAAATATATATACCAGAATCAGAGTGAATCAGGATAACAAGATGCCTATTATTCTTCCTGAAAAAATGGTAGTGCTCCTAGTGCATCTATTTATTAACAGAAAAACTACGATATGGTATCCCATCTAGGGAGTTAGGGACGAGATACTTAATTAATGCTCTCCATCCACCCTAAGTGCTTCCCATCCACTCGTTGATCTTTGTGAGCCACACACCCATACGTCCGCCGCCACCCTCCTCCTCACATCCTCCCTCTGCCCTCTTCTCTTCCTCCTTGCTCGTGCTGGCAAAAATAGCACATCGCTGCTCCCCCCTCTCGCCGACCACCATTTCCTCTTTCTGTCACTAGATCTGGAGGCCTAGGCCATTCTCATTGCTAGATCCATTCTGAGTGCATGTTGGCGATGAGGCGATGGACGACGCTGGCTTCATGGCCTCCTTCTCCATACAAGCCATCAGGGAGGACGGTGTCTGGTGTGAGTCTTCCTTCAAGGCTGGTACCGATGGTGATGGAGGGAAAGGCTGACGAAGGTGCTAGATCTAGAGCTTCGATTGGCAGCTTGTGCTGTTTGCCAATCCATCGTGCTGCTCGTCAATATTGTGTGTAGGTACACTGTGCAGCGTGTAATTCTCGCTTGATACCGATAGGTGCCAAGTCTGATACTCGTGGTATCATGGCTGGTATGCACAGATATCAGGCATGGTACCTCGGGCACCGATACCATCTTATAACCATTGGTGCCTGATCAGTAGGACACTCGCCATCGCTGCTTGGCTGGCTGGCGAACCGTTTCCCACTAATGTCTTTTCTCCATTCAACGCCTCTCCTTGGCTCTGGTCTTTCCTTCCCTAGTGTTGCTGTGGCTAGCGTTGCCATGTGTGTCGACACCTCCTAGCATCCTAGGCATTGGCGCCGATGCATTCGCCTCACCATGCTCCTCCGTCGACCAATGGTTCTGCTCAAGGTGTGAGCCATGAGCACGTGGCGTGGGGTGGGACGGAGTCGTAGACTTGCGAGGATAAAGCGGAGGTGCGGATGACATCACCTTCGTAAAGTATCATGTCGAATGGGCGGAATGCCGTCCCCTAGCAATCATCATTTATTAAGGCATAACAAACAAGGCAAATTTGTTCTAATTTTATCAAAACATTTATAGTTATTGAGCAAGTACATCGAGGAACCTATATTTATCTAAAATATGGAGAAAAATTAATTAATTAAGAAATTAAGATGTGCTACCTACTCTGCACATAGCTGCTGCTTACCTGCACTGCACCTGATTGTCAACTGAATACCCACGTTAGTCATGTACTCACAGTGCCGTGTATATTCTATAGGTCTTCTAACGTAAGCCGTTTGAAAATCGGCCTATATCAACACGGCAACCTGCAACATTAAGCAAGTTGCCGTGTACGGATTGTACAACAATGGTCGTTTTCAACTAGATTTGTAACCAGCAAGTCAAGCAGTTCGTCACCATGGACCGGGATGGTTCAGAGTTCAGGCATTTTCAGGTGGCCAAACAGCAGCATAATTCATAAACATCTCGCGGTGAAACACGTGTTGCCCGCAATGACTCTGCTGTTTGCACACCTGTTTGCCGGTGCATATACGCAGCTAGGCAGCTAGCGATTAGGTGATCACTGATCTCTCTCTGAACAATCCTCGGAATTCCCAACTAACTGAACCATAACACGAAGGAACAGATAGAGATCAGGAGAGTTCGAACACGCATTCAGGAAACCAGAAGGATCAGAGATGTGTGATGCAGCAGCAGTTCACCTGCCATGTACCAAACAACACGTACGCATCAAGATCTGGGGCATGTTCACTTTGATGCCATTTTCAACCTTACCTAATTTTGGTATTATCAAAATTTTGGTGTAGTTACCAAAATTTTGGCGACTTGCTAAAATTTTGGTAGGATTTCTTATATAGTTACCAAAATTTGACAGCAAACTAAATGTAGCCATTTTTTTTGGGTAACTTTACCAAAATTCGGTAAGGTTGAAAATGGCAACGGACCCCTGGTTAGATATGATATGATATCATCTGCACTTCACTGTTCATGCTATAAGTACCAGGTTTCCCTTGTGTTCTAGTCATCGATCCCTGGCTGCGAGGAAGAAGAACTAGCTTAGCTTAGCTAGATCAGATCATCAGAAGCTTAGCAGGAACGCCATGTCGTCGTCGTCGTCGTCGTCGTCGGCTCTGTTGCTCATGGCGGCGCTGCTGCTCTCGTGCGGCGCCATGGGCAGCACGGCGAGGCACCTCGAGGAGAAGGCGCCGCACTTCCCCGCCGTGCCCGAGCTGCCGCCGCACCCCGAGCTGCCGGAGCTTCCAAAGCCCGAGCTGCCGCCGCCGCTCCCTGAGCTTCCTCGCCCCGTCGTGCCGGAGCTGCCGCCGCACCCCGCCGTGCCGGAGCTGCCACCGTTGCCCAAGCCTGAGCTGCCGCCGCACCCCGTCGTGCCGGAGATGCTGCCGCACCCCGTCGTGCCGGAGCTGCCGCACTACCCGGCCGTGCCGGGGTTCCCAAAGCACGGGCTGCCACCGAAGCCTGAGCTGCCGCCATTGCCCACGGCGGAGCTGCCGCCGGAGCACGAGGTTCACGACCCGGAGCCGGAGACCAAGCAGCCATGATCGTACATACACACACAGTATTTTTTTTTTAGACAATGGATTATAAAAAACCTGGCCTCTACACCTTGTGAGGATGTACACAGCCTAAAAGTAACAAACACGAGTACACAAGACTATAAGACTCTCCCGTTACATGGGTAAAACATAAATAAGTTTTAAAGATGGATAACAAGCAAGAGGAACTAAAAGCTAAGCTTCCATCATTCTTCTAAAGTTCCACCCAAAAGTAGAGAAGATCAGCTCCATCATACACTTCTCTAAAAGCTTGCACTTCGCGATTACTTCAATGCCTTCGTCTTCCTTAAGAAGCAAAGACCAAAGCCTTGACAACTGAGTTACTTTGAAAATTACCTGTAAGAAAAATACGTGGTTGTAGCCATTAAAGACTATAATTCATTTATATTGAGCCACAAAGCCCAACAAATCGCTGCTATACCCACCCAAGTTTGTCTTTTAAGCTTAGGTTCAAAACCTCTTAACCAATTTTCAAACAAGTGTGAACTATTACGGGGTTGCTTGACTCCAAAAGTAAGATAGATCGCATTCCAAATGTATCTAGCCATTATGCAATCAAAGAAGAGAGGTTGAATTGACTCATTAGAGTTACAAAAGCTACAAAGCAAGCTACCCTTCCATCTTCTTTTAGCAAGATTATCTTTTGTTAGAATCACCCCCTTTTCAATATACCAAAGGAAAATTTTAATTTTTAAAGGAATCCTTAGCTTCCAAATTAAAGATTTCCCAGGTATTACACCATTAAGCATAAGGGTTTTATACATGGAGTTAACATAAAACAACCCTTTTTTTTATTGCTCTTGCAAAAGAATTGGTCTTGCTTATCATTCAAATTGATACTCACCACCTTTGAAACAATTTCAAGCCAATCTTCCAAGTTTTTCCCTACAATTGCTCTTCTAAAAGAGACATTCAAAGGGACCCTTCCTAACACATCGGCCACTACTAAGTTTTTATTTCTAACCAAGCTATACAAGGTTGGAAATTCCAAATGAAGGGGTTGGTTTCCCAACCATCGGTCCTCCCAGAATCTTACTTGTTTCCCATTATTCACTGTGAAGTGGCCAAGTGTCTGGAAGGGTTCTTTTGCTGCCATAAGGCTAGCCCAAAAATGAGAATCCCCCGGTTGTTTTTGGACCTGAAAAATGGATTTCCTTACCAAGTATTTTTTCCTCAACAAATTCTGCCACACTCCCTATTCATTAATTAACTTAAAGATCCATTTACTAAGCATACACTTATTTTGAGTCTCTAAGTCCTGGATTCCTAGCCCCCCACATTTCTTTGGCTTGCAGAGCACACTCCACCTAGCCAATCTATATTTTTTTTATACTCATCGCATTGCCAAATACGTTATATATCTATAAGATAAATACGTTATGATTCTACGTACGTATATATGTGTGTACAGTTCTATAGACTGGTATATATACATATGTATCGATGATGGCATGATCCATGATGTGCTTGCTATATACAGTATCTTTCTCATTGATGATTTGTAGTATTAGTTTCCGCTAGAGGAGTACTCCCTCCGTCCCATGAAAAACCAACCTAGAACCGGATTATGGGACGGAGGGAGTATGATGTTTCAGCATTTGTTTAGCGCGTTGTATATATGGATATATATGTACGTATGGTGGTGTATATTGTACTGCTTTGTTTCTTTGATAGATCGGTGTACCGGACCTACTTATGTATGTTTATTTGGATGAGTATAGTTTGCATCTAAGTACTTCCCTAAACATCTATCATAGCTTAATTGTTTGTCCCACAAAGAAAGGTGTGTTGGCGAATATGATATTTGTCTTATGTATACGGCGGACATGGATTCTAATAATTCGAGGGGATATCCCGTTGTTCTTACATGTTATTAAATAACTATTAATATATATATATATTTTTTAAAAATAATAAGATATATTGATATGAGATATATAACTTCATACACAAATTCGATCTCCATAAATTGTAACAAAATAGCATATGTGTGATCACAGCCATGTTTGATTTTTGTTTTTTATTATGCAATTATGCAATTTGTCATAATTATGCTTGCATATTTATGGAGTAATATATGTTTATTATTATTTTTAAATAAATATTTAACTGAATCTAATTTCAAACGTCAATATATATAATCAGAAGAAGTGAAAGGTTACTGGCAAATGACAAATGGGATAAGAGAAAACAAATTTCAAATCCTTTTACGGCCTATGCCAGGAGAAAGAGAAGGGAGATGTGGAGAAATTAGAGATGGAGAAGAGGGGCGAGAAAGATGTTAGAGGAAGAAGATAGGAGCCTTACATGTGGGGGCTCAAGCCTACTCAGCTATGTTGACTACAATCAACTCTCCACGTCAACAAAAACTAGCCATATATATATATATATAGTACCATAAGACTTAATTTAACCTAGTTTTACAAGTTAGGAGATCAAGATTTCTGATATTGCGGTTCAGGGAGCTAGCCCCGTTCGAATATGATGGAAGGATGAAGATTAAGTGCGCACGTAAAATAAGACAAGTCATTAGCATATGATTATTTGAGTTTTAATTATTAAAAACTTGAAAAATGGATTTATTTGATTTTTTATAGCAACTTCTATGTAGAAAGTTTTCACACATAACATACCGTTTAATAGTTTGAAAAGCATGTTAACGGAAACCGGGGAAAAATCTGTAATTTTTTGCAGTTTAGAACGATGAGGGATGTAAAGTAGACTTTTTCCCAAACCACGACGTCGTCATACACCGGAATAAGATCACCTTGACTCCCTCAATTGACCACCGAATCTAAATCGTATCCCTCAACCGCAATACCAGAAATCTTGACTCCCCAAACTTACAAAACCGGTGCAATTTGACTCCCTGGGCGGTTTTGGGAGGCGGTTTTGCTGACGTGGTGCCACATGGCGCCTACGTGGCAATATTGACCGAGTCTTCGTTCCACGTGGCGATGACGTGGCACCTACGTGGCGGTAGAACTAAAAAATATGCGTGGGACCCATTAGTCATTCACACAAAAAGAAATGTGGGCCCACTGACATGTGGGGCCCACATGTCAGTCCTCCTTCCTTCTTCCTCCTCTCTCTCTCCCTTCTCTCTCTTTCTCTCCCGCGCGGGAAGGCGGACGGAGGTGAGGAGGCAGACGGAGGGATGGAGGGAGGCGGGTGGGGAGGATGGAAGGATGCGGCGGAGGAGAGAGCGGAGGAAATCGAAGCCGGAGCCGCCGCCGCCCCAGCGTCGGCCGCCATCGCCACCCTAGCATCGGCCATCGCCGCCGGCCGCCCTCCCTCATTCTCCCACCTCGCACCCGCGGTAGGAGGAGCCGTCGTGTCCCCTTCTCCCGCGTCGGCCATCGCCGGCCACCGCCGCCCCTAACATCGACCGCCACCGGCCGCCCTCCCACCCGCCTCGCGCTCGCGGTAGGAGGAGCCATCGTCTCGGCTTCTCCCGCGTCGGCCACCGCCAACCGCCACTGCCCCAGCATCGTCCGCCCCGCCGTCGCCACTGCACCAGCGTCGGCTGCTGCTGGCCGAAGCCTTCGGGCCCTGCCAAGCCCGTGCCACTGTACGGGAAGCGTGGCGGGTTCGTGCCGCGGCGGCTGGAGGACTTCGGCGACGGTGGGGCCTTCCCGGAGATCCTCGCGCTCACCGTCGACGCCAAGGGCAGCGTTGCCTTCAACGCCATCGTGAAGCAGGGTGAGAACGCGGCCAGAGCTCCCGCTCAGCCTCCTCCCGCCGCCGCTCGCTCGCCCATCCTGCCGTCGCCGCTCCGGGCCTCACTTGCGTGCCGCCGTCGCTCGCTCTCGCCGCCTGCCGCTCGCTTCCACCACCCGTCGCCGCCCGAAGGGAAGAGGGTGAGAGAAAGAGAGAGGCGCCACTGGTCGAAGGGAAGAAGGGGAGAGAGAGAAGGGAGAGAGGGAGGAGGAAGAAGGACTGACATGTGGGCCCCACATGTCAGTGGGCCCACTTTTTTGGTGTGAATGACTAATGGGTCGCACGCATATTTTTTAATTCTACCGCCATGTAGGTGCCACGTCATCGCCACGTGGAACGAAGACTCGGTCAATATTGCCACGTAGGCGCCACGTGGCGCCACGTCAGCAAAACCGCCTCCTAAAACCGCCCAGGGAGTCGAATTGCACCGGTTTTGTAAATTTGGGGAGTCAAGATTTCTGGTATTGCGGTTGAGAGATACGATTTAGATTCGGTGGTCAGTTGAGGGAGTCAAAGTGATCTTATTTCTCATACACCGCGAAGATCAAGACGACCTCACGGCCCACAAAGCCCAAATTCCCTACGCTTCTGTTGCGGCCTGCTTCCCCTTCTCAATCTTGTCGCGCCATCCACCTCGCCACCGCGAATCGGCGTGACGGCGGCCACCTCCATTGATCCATGCCGTTGCCGCCGCTGCCCCGCTTCCTCCTCCTCCTCCCACTCTCCCGCCGCCGCCGCCGCCTCCTCCTCTCCACCGCCGCGGAAGCTGCCGCCGCTCCCGCCCCCGCCCCCGCGCCGGGGCGCCCCACCGACCCGTCGCTGCTGCTCCGCCTCTGCACGGTGCTCTACCAGCACCAGCACGCCCCGGAGGACGCGCTGCGGCGGCGCCTCTCCGCGCTGCCGCTCCCCTCCGCCGCGGCCGACGACCTCCGCGAGCTCTTCCTCCAGGCCTCCGCGCGGTTCCCGCTCTCCTGGCGCCCCGTGCGCCGCCTCCTCGACCACCTCACCGCCGCCCACGGCTTCGCGCACTCCCCGGCCACCGCCGCGCGCTTCCTCGACGTCCTCGCCAAGTCCCGCAACGTCGACCTGCTCCACTCCACCCTGCTCTCCTTCCCGCCTGCGCTCCGCTCCCTTGCCGCCCTCCGCGCCGCCATCCGTGGCCTCGCCCCGGCCCGCGAGGTCGGCAAGGTCTCCTCCCTGCTCGCCCTCTTCCCGGACGCCGACAGGCCCCGCACGCTCAACTTCATCACCGACGTCGTTTGCTCCGTCTGCAAGCTGCCCGACGTCGCCGAGAAGGTGATCAAGCAGGCCGAGCACCGGTACGGCGTGTCGCGGACCGGGAGGTGCTGCGAGCTTCTGGTCGTCGGATACTGCCGCGCGGGGATGCTCTCTGACGCGTGCAGGGTGTGGAACGGGATGGAGAGGCGCGGGCTCGACCCGGGCGCCGCCGCGTACGAGGAGATCGTGGTGACGCTGTTCAAGAATAACCGCGTCGCGGACGCCATGAAGGTGTTCGACGGAATGCGGAGGAGGGGAGTTTCAGACGGTGGCAGAGGCGGGTGCTACCGGGCAGTGGTGTCGTGGCTGTGCAAGGAAGGGAGGATGTGGGGCGCGTACATGGTGTTCGCCGAAATGTTCAAGAGAGGTGTGGAGGTGGACGGAGAGGTGATGGGGGATTTGGTGTATGGGCTGCTGGTGAGGAGGAGGGTGAGGGAAGGATACAGGGTTTTTCATGGTGTTAAGGAGAAGGACATTGCACTGTACCATGGGTTGATGAAGGGATTGATCAGGATCAAGCGAGCTCGAGAAGCGACGGAGGTTTTCAGAGAGATGGTTGCCACGGGGTGCGAGCCGAACATGCACACATACATTATGCTGCTTCAGGGGCACTTGGGGAAGAGGGGAAGGAAGGGGAGGGATCCATTGGTGAACTTTGAGAGCATCTTTGTTGGTGGGTTGGTGAAGGCCGGGAGGACATTGGAGGCAACTAAGTTTGTGGAGAGGACTATGTGGGGTGGAGTGGATGTGCCAAGGTTCGACTATAACAAGTTCTTGTACTACTTTTCAAATGAGGATGGGGTGTCGATGTTTGAGGAAGTTGGAAGGAGGTTGAAGGATGTGGGGCATGTTGATCTTGGGGACATCTTTCTGACTTATGGTGAGAGGATGGCCACAAGGGATAGGAGGAGAAGAGCGATGAATGGACTTCTAACAGAGGTTTAAGATAATACTTGATCATAATCATCTCAGGAGCTTGGTCTTTTTTTTACCACAAGGTAATTGTATAGATGACCTGCTCATATAGTGAGGACTTTGTGGGAGGAATAGCAGATACTCCCTCCATTTCATATTATAAGTCGTTTGACTTTTTTCTTAGTCAAACATTTTCAAGTTTGACCGAGTTTATAGCAAAATATAGTAATATTTTCAATACAAAGCAAACATTGTAACAAAATATATTCAATGTTAAATTTAGTGAAATTAGTTTGGTGTTGTGGATGTTGCTATTTTTTTTATAAACTTGGTCAAACCTAAAGAATTTTGACTAACAAAAAAGTTAAACGTCTTATAATATGAAACGGAGGGAATAGTTCTTTTTTAGTGAAGTATAGCAAATAGTCCATTCTTGCCTTCGTTTTTGAACTTTTGATAATGATTCAAGAAGCTGGATAGATTACCATTGTGCAGTGTCATGCATGGTATGATAATCTGAGGGTTCCTTTAGATGTATTCATGCTATGTTGCTTGAAGATTTTAGATTTGCAAGTTTGAGCTTGATTCATTAGCACTACTCTGAGGTTTTTGGTCAAACATGACTACAGCACTGTCTCCCAATAATAATTTGTGTGCAAATTATATTGAAAAGTGAAAACAGTAAAATAATACACTCATAAGTAAACTAAGTTAACTTCGTCAAGAAAGCTTCCATCCTGAACAATATAAAACTCAAAAGTCAACTGATCAGGTTATCTTTGAGTAGGCTATAAACAATCTCCTTTTCAAAAGAAAGCTGGAAACAGTCTCCATTTTCTACTCAAGTGACGTAGGCTACAGTTTTATTGACTTTGGACTGTGGAAAGGATTCAAAAGGTGAATCCCATTTTGCTGACTCTAAGCTTGTATTTTCTCTCCCAGCTTTCATTTGAGGTCAGAAGTGCGGTAGAGCTTGTTTCTGGTTCTTTGTTCATCTTCTATCCTAGATAGATGGAACATGCTGTTGTTAGTGCCGCGGAAGGTGCGATCCACACTCTCTTGGGAAAGCTCGGCACAATCGTCCTCCAAGAAGCCCAGCTTCTGGGAGGTATTCGGGGTGAACTGCAACACTTGAAGGATGAACTGGAGAGCATGACAGCCTTTCTTCAGGACCTTTCTGGGAGAGATGAATGCGGCAAGCAAGTTAAGATTTGGAAGAAGCATGTGCGTGAGATTGCATATGATATCGAGGATTGTATTGATGAGTTCAAACATCAACTTGGTGACAGCAGTAGTGCCGGTGGCAGCGGCCCTGTAGTGTTTTTCCGCAAGGCCACCCACATATTGCAGACCACCAGAGTGAGGCATCAGATTGCCAAACAAATCCAAGAACTAAAAAGGCGTACTATGAATATCAGTGCCCGAAATTCAAGGTAACTTCTGTGCTATTTCTGTCCCTTTTTCCCGAATGATGGTTCAAATTCTGGACTATTGCCGTTTTGCTTTTTGATAGCTTTAGGTGCTAGCAGGACACCAACAATCTGGTACAAAAGGCAGCAAAGTTTCTCTTGTTTATCTATAGTTGTCCCTTCTGTAAATAGATTTGCTTATGAACTTGAATTCTTTCCACAAATTATATGTTGAAAAATATGTTGCACCGATAAGCCAAAAACGTTTGGGGAGACCCATATAGCCTAGTAGAGCACATGGTTGTGAAGGTGGAGATCATGGGTTCAAGTATCTACTCTTGAAATGACCCATGTCGTCTTCTTTTTCTTGAATGAAAAGGCAGGTGCTCTGCCTATTGCATTAGAGGAGGATAAAATATAACTTTAAGGAGGAGCAACACAAAAGCAAAAAACGTACAAACTAGCTAGAAAAGCTCTTATAGACGATGTCCTGTGACTGAAGGCTCTGGTCTTGAAAAGTTTGCCTGTTCCACTCCTTCCAAGTGTTCCAACAAGGCAACAACTGTAAATCACTAGGGCATTTAATCTACGCCTCCAGTCCTTTTGCATGTATGAGCAAGCTTTATGCACCAATCTGCAGTTGTATTTTAGTCTTAGAGGTTTGGTTGTTGCCACGGTTGTGCAATTTGCCCATGAATGACCCATGTCATCAAAAAGAAACCTCTTCTTTTAGCAATTTCTCCGTAGTATTACTATAAAGTACAGTTTCTGAGCATATACAGTTTTTTTTAATCTCTTTTCTACTTCTGTAGTACGATTTCATCACCCAGCAAACTTACTTAGTTGTTCTTGCATGCAGGTATAGTGCCAATCATCTCATCTCTGGAACTGCTGGGAATAGCATGGCTGCATATGATAGCCAAGCTAATCTTTTAAATGTTGATACTCGCATTACTGCACTCTTTCCAGAGAGAAGGCAGCTTGTTGGCATTGAACCACGTCAGGGAAATCTTGTGCACTGGTTATTGGAGGCACATGTGCAACAATTACGGGTGGTGTCTATATTTGGTTTTGGTGGTTTGGGCAAGACAACACTTGCTATGACAACATATCAAAGTCTATCTGGAAGAAATGGACCTTTTCAATGTCAAGCTTTTGTAACTGTGTCCCAGAGTTTTGATGTCAAGGTTCTGATGAGAGATATTCTTCTCCAAATCACTCAACCAGTTAATCAACCGAGTTCTCCATCAACTGGAGCTGGCAAAGGTCCCATGGAAGGCCTACTCAAGGGCATGGAAGCATGGAATGTGGTACAACTTGCGAGCATCCTCAGGCAGCAATTGGAAAATAAGAGATATCTGATTGTTCTTGATGATATCTGGAGCATGACTGCATGGGAAGGTATTCGGTTTTCTTTGCCGGACTCAAATAATGGTAGCAGAATAGTGGTTACTACACGAATCAGAGCTGTAGCACACACCTGTTGTTTCCATGAGTACGACCGAGCTTACGAAATCAAACCTCTCACTGATTGTGAATCCAGAGACTTATTCTTCAAAAGAATATTTGGCAGCTCAATTTGTCCTGAGCACTTAGAAGATATTTCAGCTAAGATTCTGGGAAAATGTGGTGGCACACCTTTATCCATAGTCAGTATAGCAGGCCTCTTGGCTAGCAAGCCTGTGCACAGTAAAGATCTTTGGGAGAAGATTTATAGCTCTCTTGGTTCAGAGATTGAAACCAATCCATCACTTGATAGATTGAAGAAAATACTTGAGCTTAGCTATAATGATCTTCCTTACCACTTGAAGACTTGCTTCTTATATTTAAGCATTTACCCTGAGGACCATAATATCAGAAGGAAAACTATACTCAGGCGATGGGTAGCAGAACGCTTTGTGACTGGCAAACGTGGACTGAGTGTTTTTGAGGTGGCAGAAAGCTACTTTGATGAATTCATTAACCGGAGCATTATTCAGCCAGTGACCACTAGCTTTACAGGGAAGGTTAAAACATTCCGAGTTCATGATGTGATGTTGGAGATCATTGTGTCAAAGTCAATTGAAGATAATTTTATCACTCTAGTAGGAGAACAGAACACTTTGTTTCCGCAAGAGAAGATAAGGCGGCTAACTGTTCATAGCAGAGGTGTGAAATATATTGCCACAAGAGAAATATTATGCCATGTCCGGTCCTTGAGCATATTTGCCGATGGAGAAACATTGCAGTTTGGTTGGATGAAATTAATGAGAATATTGGACTTAGAAGGCTACGAATTCCTGAGAAATAGAGATCTCAAAGACTTGTGCAGGCTGTTTCAATTGGAATACCTTAATCTGAGAAGAACACATATTACGGAACTCCCTGCACAAATAGGAAACCTGAAGAAGTTGGAGACTCTGGATATAAGGGACACAGCCATAAAGCATTTGCCTCCTGGCATAACCAATCTTCCACATTTAGCAAACTTACTTGGAGGAAGAAGATCCTATAACCACACTGGGCGGTGGCCTATTTCTGAGTTCTGGGGTTTACATATCCCTAACGAACTTCGAAAAATGGATTCACTTACAACACTTGCACAGGTAGAAATCACGACCTCTACATCACATTATATCAGCGAGTTGTCGAAGCTATCCCGGTTGAGGAAACTTGGAGTACTGATGTTTGTTGATGACGACAGCACCTGGGCATCCTTGATCTCTGCTCTTGAGAAGCTCAGCGGCAGCCTTCGCTCGTTATTACTTTGGCGACCTGATGGCGCGATGAACTTCAACATTGTCAATTCATTATCCAGTCCACCAATATTTACGAAAAGTATGAACCTTCGAGGTCAGTTAACACAACTACCATGTTGGTTTCCTTTGCTTTCCAACATCACAGAATTAACCCTTCGCGCAACCGAACTAAGCGCCGAGGAAGACCTGAAGGTACTAGGAAGTTTACCTAGCCTGCTATACCTCAGGTTGCATCACAATGCATACATAGGAACAGAATTTTCTGCTTCAGCAGGGGAATTCCCATCTCTTAGACTGCTTGTCATTCATCTCGACATGTCTGAAGATTGGGAGGCAAGATTTGAAGAAGGGGCACTACCAAAGCTAGCAAGGCTAGAGCTGTCTCTGTTCGAAGAAGCCTCCATCCAAGAGATCACTGGCATAGAGTTCCTTCCGAGTCTGAAGGAAGTCTCGATTCGTGCTTGTCACAGCAATATCGTGAATGTGGAAGAGATAGCTACCTCTCTGAGGGCTGATGCCGAGAAGAACATCAACAAACCCATCGTCACTTTCGAGGAGAAACAGTGGGTGCCGATGAGGTCAAGGACGGATCCTCCTTTAGATCACATGGGAAACCTACTATCTTCATCTTTCGACGAAGACTGATGCCCAGGCGGGGTAACCGGGTAAAGCTTCTTGTGTCTAGTGTCCGCAATGCTATCGTCTCCTGCTTGGCTTCTTGTGTCCGTAATGCTATCGTCTGCTGCTTGAGTCTCTCCTGTACTCTATTCGATCTGGTGCTATTGTCGATGGTCAGAAGCTGCATGACGTCTTGTGTGATGTATAGCATAGCGGCAAGGTACTACAATGCGGATTTCTTATGAGTTCAAATTATGAATTTGGGTTGTATGGTATTATTTGGGTTTCATATTGGATTTAATGAAACTAAGCTGAACAACGTTCTCAAGGAAATTAATGGAGCATTGCACAAGCCAATCATGATCTACAACTTACGAACTGCGTCTCTTATTTTGCACGTTATTTTGCACGGAGCCTTCTTTTTAAGTAAACAATATTATCTTCAGTAAATCATGATGCATTTACACGATGAGCGGTCTATTATTACCTTCAGTAAACAATATTGCTCTCCAATGCAATGTGCTAGTACTAATTCGTTTGAAGTAACTATAGCAATTCCAAAAAAACAAACATCAAGAGTATACATAATTGACATGGCATGCAGTATAGGAATAAATAACACGAGAGCCGTAAAAAAGGCTGGAACTGAGAGATAAGTTGAGCAAACATCCATTGATTGTAAAACATGGTGCTTTGAGCAGGCAAAAAAAAAAATCTATTAGGACCCTTATTCTGAAATCCTAACATAAATCCTGTTGAGGGTTCTGCCAACAAAAATGATAGCTTGAGATGCTTGAAATAATTAGGGAAGTTGGTACAAAGAAGTATAATTTACAGACTACAGCTTCCGTGCCCTTCAGGTACCAGCAAAGTGAGCGAGGGTACACGTTACGTCTACTAGAGCGCACCGGCATCATCAAAATCAACTTGCAAAACAAAACCATCAAGCAAATCAGTCAGCAAATGCATTAGATAAAGCAAAAAAAAAAAAAAAGAGCCATTGCTGGTATGCGATGAAAAATAAAGAAAATGTTGGATTCAGAAAAGGTTAGCCCAGTACCTTGGACTAGGAGTACTTGTGAACTCAGCGCTGTATTCAATGTTAAAGAGCATCTCCCTGCGGTTTTCACCACCCATTCGGTAGTTAAACTGCTTAGCCAGGGATTGCACTTTCTCGTCACTATCAAAATCTGATTCACGGGAGCAGCGTCTTCGGACCTTCTTAAGTGTCTCCTTTGAAGGAGTAAAGCCCGCATCAACCTGAACCAGACATCACATTGAGAAACTATAGATAGACAGGAAATGTGCAAAAGTAAATTGACCATACCATCTCAGCAATTACAGCAAGAGCAGCTTTTGCGTCCCGATTTACAAGATGAGTGTCAACAAGAAGGCCATAAGTTGTTGCATTTGGCTTAACACCAAGGCTTACTAGATGCTGAAAGACGTTGCAAGCTTCTTCAGTCTGTATAATACACATGGGCATCATAGGTTGAATGGATTGTTGGTAAGTGGCAAAAAGGTGATAAATGTTGTGAAAGTATCAAATCCATTAGGTAATAATAATACCTTTTTCCGCTTTCCAAATGCATGCAAAAGCGCATTGTAAGAATGTATGTCAGGTGTAAGTCCAAACTTTTCTTTTATTGCCTCAAAAGTTTCATATGCTCGCTCAAGATCCCAAATGTTTGCACACCCCAATATAACACAGTTAAGAGCAGCAACAGATTTGTATGGCGAATCTGCAGAACTTAAATTCTCCAATTGCACATAGACCTGCAGGCAGGAGCCTACAGTGTTAGGATATTCCATCATATTTGGTGAAAGAAATGCATAACAGGCAATAAAACATTCCTCCCATAATGTCAAGACAAATTGGCGGGGACAATGCTATGACGAATTCCTAATAGCACTGAAAAAGGACTGTGTCAATAATTCTTTGAACTGTCAATATGAAACTGGGCCACAAAGAAATAAGAATGTTGAAGAAATACATGGTATGCTTGCAGAGAGGAACCAAAATACAAAAGGCTACCATAGCCATGAGGAATTATTGTCATTGAGAGAAAAAAATGTGCCTCAAATACTCTGGTGGAAATGATAACTAAATAAAACATCAACAGTGAAGAAAGAAAGCACCAATTTTATGTTGAAAAGAGAAATAAGTGAATAACTAGGTAAACGTCAAGAAAGAATAATTCAGTGCCACAGAAGGCATAATGTATAAATTCATAACACCAATGGAACTACACATACAGAGTTTTCATCATTAGCTCATCATGGATGATTTTAAACATGATCTCCAAATAAGAATTTTGCGCCTTGATGTATTATGCATAGCGTAAAGAGAACATACCGAGTCCAGTGTGGTGTACCCATCCTTACAGCAAGCAACAACGAGTGGTCGCAATGAAGTGAACGGTGAGAAGAGCTCTGAATCAATATCCTCAAAGTTCCCATAGGTATTTTCAAATTCACGTAGGGTACCAAAAGCCCGCTGAAGATGACCAATGGATGAATGAGCATAAATCTTGGCAAGATATGCCTCTGGCGTCGGTGCCCTTTTCTGGTGCAAGGACTTACGTAATATTGACCAAGCAGCATTCAGGAGATCAGTGCTACAAGTTCTGGCAGCAGCACTTAGAGCTGAGAGTACTAAACCTTCATCAACTGAAAGATGAAGAGGAGGAATAACACGCTCAGAACGAGCAATCCATCTTGCAAGATATTCCAAAGCAAAAAGACCCAGCTTGCTGTTGTTAGCTTCAAAAGCAGCTTCTGCTATTTCAACACACCAGGACCATGGTGGACACAAGACTTTGTTCTGATCTGTAGCCTGAAACAAAATAAGTGCACCGTTAGTACATACACCGAGAAGATTGAAACATATATTCGAAAATGAAGAATGTTGAAGGCCCATTGGTAGCCCACAAACTTATAACAATTGAGAATTTCCAGCATTGGAAATTAGGAGTCCTAACTAACAGTATATAAACAGTAAACAGACTTGTCAGTCTAAAAGAATAATAAGTACCTTGCACTTCTCTATGACTGATGCCAATGTATCCAATCTACCAGATCTTACACATGCCCGGACATACTCAACAAAAACAGAGGAAGATATTGTGTAGCCTGATTTAAGCATCAAATCCAAATATTTCAAAGTAGAGTCCACCCGGTTCAGTTTAATCAGAAGATTTACAACCAAATTGTAGGATTCGTCATCTGGTTGAGTTCCTGTTTGCAACATCCTGATTTCAACAGATAAAATCATTTTCAATGTGAAATCTGTAGCAGTAGTGACCACAGTATAGGCAACATATAGACAAAAACAAAATGCAAGCACTTAGAGCATAATACATGAAAATGCTATCGTATATCATTTGACAATATTCTGCACAATTCATTGACAATAATAACGTTCTTACAGCTGCAAGAAAAAAAACTTAAGTTCCTGAATGTTATACACAATCTGTAAGGCATCTTTTAGTTTTATGCACTAACTACATATTATAAATTATGTATGCAATGTTGATAAAGCATCTGAGATATGTTACATCAGAGAAACCGTAAGTGCAATGGATCCATGGCCTTTATAAAACAAAACGTTACATCGTATCTATGTTACCCACTAAGCATCAGAAGAATGAAAGGCGTGCATATCTAGTAAACTAGTCGTGTCACTAAAGACGCAATTCAGGCCTTAAAATTTGCTGCAAACGACCTACGAGGTTCCATGGTTGAGTTGTACATGCACATTATGACAACAATGAATCAGGGAATGGCGATCTCCCATTCCACAAAGCCACAACAAAAACAAAAGACTCACCGCTCAATGAGCTTCTCGGCGCCATCAGCCTCCTGGGCCTGGACCATGCTCTTGAGGATGAGGTTGTGGGAGGCCGTGTTGGGCGTGATCTCGAACTCGCGCATCTGCTCGGCGAGATCCAGCATCTCGATCGGGAGCGCCCCGGACATGAGCTGCGCGCGGAGGTAGTGGTTGAAGAGGTCGACGTCGGGGCGGTTGGGCTTCCCGGACGCCGGGTCGAGCGACCTCACCCAGAACTCGAACAGCTGCTTCATCTCCTCCCACCGCTGCTCCGCCATCCACTCCGCGAACGTCTCCTTCAGCTCCGCCGCGCCCGGGGACGCCGAGTACGCCGCCGCGCGGGCGTGCGCGCCGCCGCCGACGACCGCGGGGAGGAGGGAGGATGAGGACGGGTTGGCCGCCGCGGCGGGGTTCCGCCAGTTCTCGCCGTAGAAGGGGCTCCCCGTGCTCGGCTTCGGCGGGAGCGGCGCGGCATCGGTGGCGGGGGCCGCATCGGCCGCGGCGGCGGGGGAGAGCTCGGGCTGCTGGAGGAGAGGGCGGGAGGAGGAGATGGAGGAGCGGAGGAGGAGGGGGAGGGGAGGCGGGTGGCGGCGGAGGAGGCGGGAGGTGGCCGCCGCGGCAGCCATGGCGGGAGAGGAGGTGGGGTTTGGGCTAGGGTTTTAGTGAGGTGGGAGTGAGAGGGGAAGAAGGCGGCGGCGGCGGCTCAGACCGGAGATGGAATGGAACGGAAGGAGCGGAGAATGGAGGGTGTGTTTCGTAATTTTGACTTGTTACGAGGGTGAATATGTAAATTTTTGTGCGACCGTTGCATTCAGTTCGACGGTGTATCACTGCGATAAAAACGGTTTAACCCACGGAATTAACATCGGAGTACGAATTTCGAAATTGTTTGTGCCAAATTCCTGTGAAGTTCGCCTGAATTTTGAGCGATGCAAATGGGGCTCTTGTCTATACTAGATCAATGTTAGAGATGGGGCTTTGTAAGAACCTTGGCAGCACGTAGCTGCGTTTTGCATTTTGCAAGAGAGTGGCAAACTTACAAACATGAATTTGAGGATCAGATTTCAACTCCCAGTATGTTATTGTTGCCAATCGGTTTCTTACAAAAAGATTGCTTTCGGTCAGTTCCATACAACGAGAAATGTTGCCGATCATCAGTTTGCATACTACTCTTAACTAAAATCTTCTACAAGTAGTTCATCATCTTGTAACTGGATGCATGTTCCTCTTCCAAAGTTGAACATGGCGCGTCGGATAATCGCATCCGTTGTGCAGAACTTCATTGCCAAGAAGCTGTCAGCACTGTCACCTTTGAAGATATACAGACAAACATAAAGCACATTACTTCGGGGAGCCATAGAAACTCCTTGCAGTATTTGATTGCATGGAGGTGCCTGTTGAGTGCAGGAACAACATTAAAATGCTAATATTTTGTCAGCTGCAAGTCCCAAGCAGCAAATACTCCTAAGTATATTGATGGGACAGAACCTCAAACAGCAAGACTGAAAGACTAATATATATATATATATATATATATATATATATATATATATATATATATATATATATATATATATATATATATATATATATATATATATATATATATATATATATATATATATATATATATATATATATATATATATATATATATATATATATATATATATATATATATGACACTCATATGGGGCACCATGGTGCCCGGGCACCATGGTATCTAATGCACAAAATTACTCAAATTTTTTCAAAATTTTCAAATTGTGAGTATATACCTAGTTATAATAATTTGATTCATACCTATACTTATCAACAAAACAACTCAAATTTAACTTTATTTCACAATCCATGATTACATACCTAACTAATTATATGTATGGATGCTATATACCTAGAATCAAAATCTAACAAAAACAAGTTCAAATTCAGTTCAAACTTGCTTTAAACTAGTTAGTAAAGTAGTTAATGTTAATACCTAAGTAATTGAAAAAGTTTCATACTCATTTGAATTGGGTATATACTCAATTTCAACAATAGTGCCCGGGCACCATGGAGCACCAAACAAATTTACTATATATATATATATATATATATATATATATATATATATATATATATATATATATATATATATATATATATATATATATATATATATATGTGTGTGTGTATGTATGTATGTATGTATGTATATATACATACATACATGCATGCATGTATGTATGTATATACACACACACAAACAACCCCAAAAAACAGAATGTAACTTACAGGGTACAGGATGAACAAACCCTTCGATATCAGTGCTTGCAACGACTAAATGAATCTTGAAGGATATTGATATCCAAGTTGCGACCTGCAGCACCACAGGCATATGATAATTAATAAACAATTCATAAGTTGCCATCGCTAAACTAGTGAGTTACGAAATATACCTATGACAACTATCTTGTTTGTGCGAGATTCTGTCTTGGACCATTCTCGAGCTGGCAGAACTTCATAAACTTCCCTCACTGCCTGCATGAGAGCAAACAGGTGGGATAATATTTGTTTGAAAACTCATAATGTATGATTCTTGAGAATACTTTTTATGATGCAACAACCTGTAATGTATGAACTTGATCCGAGTTATGGACATGTAAAATCCCTTTACAACGATAAATATCCATGTCCAACTTCCTTTCCCAAAGAAGATCCTCGAGCCATGATTCCACCTTCAGAACAAATTAAATCAAACAAAAATGCATATATCTCACAATTGTATATCGGTGTTCATTGGTCATGAACGGAGAAACCTAGGAAATGCAGTGTATGTGCTTGAATATTAAACAGACTTCTACTCTTCTCTATAGTAGAGCAGAATATGGAGCATCCTTCACAGATCCCAATAAATGATCATCTTTGAAATCATGACATATAACACATCTATCTCAACATGAAGACTTCAAGGGGCAATATTAATCAAATAATGTTTCCAGTTGTTGCTGTAGCATCAACCAGGAAAAGTGAGTGTAGAGCTTGCAATCACTTGTTCATTGTAACTTTTCAAATCAACCTAAGCAGTATGGAATGTGAAGACATATTTTAGAAAAGTAGGTGAAACATAAGAGCATGTACTTCAAAGTACTAACAGAACAATGGGTGAGTACAGAAAAAAAAACTAAATATCCCAAATCCCAATGATGTAGTTGTCAACCAAAATCTATGTTTTTAAGATTAATGAATAAATACCCTTTCAAAGTTGTCCAAGGGAAATGTTTTCTAAATGTTAACTGCAGTTAAAAAAAACTCTAATGGAAGAGTACCTTAGACAGGGAAATTGGATCCTGCTCACAAATACACAAGGTAGAAATACTGTTATCATGACGGAGATTAGGTGGTACTGATTTACTGTACTCCAGAAGTTCTTGCAGCTGCGATGAATTCTATGGAAAATAAATTAAAAACATGTCAGAATCAAATCCCTGAATAAGGTGTTCAGATTTTGTTGAGCACAAGGTGCCATCGCCAGCAAAAGCAATAACTACAAAATAAGTACCAAAAGCAAGTAAGCAAATTTCTGTATTGCTAGTTAGCATGAGCAAGCAGATGCTGAAAAAACGTCTCACCAACACTGATTTTTCGTGCTGAATGATTCGAGCTTTTGTTAAGAAGTGCCATAGAGTTTAATGACCTGAGAATAACTTAGTTTCCATGTCTTGGCATGACTAGATTTAGTGCCCATATGTTGACATGACTAATTGATGTCATACTTAATCAATTAACTAATCAAAGTTAGTCTTTTTTTTGTCCAAAAACAAAATCAAAGACAGATTCCTCTGCATTGAATACAAAGAAATAACAAAATGCAAGTTTCGAGCTAGGTATTGACCTTGGCACCATATGCTTGCTGATCAAATATTTTATTTAAGTCAACCTGGCAGCGGACAGACTGCACCACTGTAACAAGAGCGTTGACTTCATGAATCTGCCTTTCCAAATCCTCAAGACTGCCTTCTACTAGGTCAATTTTGTTCAATATCACAACATCCTGGTCCAGGAAAGTTTTGACACTTTTGTTATTATGGTTGTTTGCATTTTGGGATTCATCAAGTAAGACAAATTTCAGAACCACAAAATCAGCACAAAGAATTCCAAATTCTGTAGTGAAGACAAAATGGTACAAATAGGATAACACTGAGGACCAAGTTACCGCAAATGCAATTTGATGAAATGCTTCAGGGAATGATGATGACTTATTGTGCTCATCAATTTGCAGCCTGAAGTTTTTTGCATCAATAACCTGACCAGTAAATATATATATAAGAAAATTGTCCAATACAATGCAGTCCTTCAAACTGTTATCCAAAGTAAGGACCAAAGAAGCAGGCACATTTCCCGAACTTGTAAGATATAGTCAGACTAACAAATAAGAACATAAGGTTGAACTAACCGTAATGATAGAGTCTAGTTTAATTGATGACTCCAACTGGTCGTCTAGCCAAAGAATAGAGACAAGAGGTGCAGGATCAGCCAATCCTGTTGTCTCTAGTAATATGTGATCCATTCTGCAGCACATAGTATCTTCAATTCATACCGTCGTAATTTACAAGGCACTGTAGTATAATGAAACTACTAATGTTATCAGAAAAAAAAAACACCAATCTTCTTTAATGAAAGATCAAAGTAAGAGCATGATCCACTTTACATTTTTGCATCAGTACATAGCATACACAGGAAAGTGAATCAAAATTTTACTATTTCCAGAAGAACTAGAACAAACAAACAACCATGTGGACTAACCAAAAAATGCCAGAGTGTAAACATAGTTTTGAGCTAAAACCAGAATATCAATAGCAAATCAGAACATATCACTAAGTCTTTATACATCATGACATCACTTTGTACTGAAAATCATAGGGAATAAAACATAATAGTAGGACACATACTTATAGGATCAAATGGTGTATGCTACATATCCATGCAAGACAGCAACATCCGTATTTACCTCTCCTTTCTCTGCACAAGCTGCTCAAGTGCTTGAACCAGGCTGTGTTTCACCGTGCAACAAACACATCCATTTGCCAGCTCTACCCACTCTTCAACAAGCGCGCCACCTTGCCCCTCATTGATCATTGCTCTTTCAACCCCAATTTCCTCTCCAAACTCATTCAATATCACTGCAATTCTCTTTCCATGTTGCGCACTTAGAATGTAGTTGACTAACTGAAAATTTGATGTGCGGGAGATAAGTTATCCCATAACATACCAATTAGTTGAACTAACAAACTGGATTATAAAGTTCACAGGACACTTGGTCAATAAGTACAGGTTCTGCTAGGAGAGTGGTAAGGTGAGACATAGTAGAAACAAATGTCAACATAAGCTAAATAGTAAACAGCCACTGACAGATTCATTTTGATAAAAAAGCACGGGATAAAATAGTACTAAACACATGTATAAATCCTCAATATATCATCAACTGTGAAAAAGGTGTTTATCCATGAGTAACTCGGTAATGTTAAGTTTAGTCTAAAAAAAGAAAGAGAACTAGTTACTCCACTTGGTGATATAACATTCAACTACAGTTCAAAATTGATTGGTTACTAGTTCAACATGTAGATCGATGAACCTTTTCTTATATACTACTAGAACTACAAATAAATTGAAAATGAGCTCCTATGAGAAACGAAGCCCTCGAAGCGAGTTCGAGTCACATGACAGCTCACCAAATAGAAAAGGACACTGCTCCAACCAACCCAGCATGTTGAGAACTACCTAAACCTAAGAAAACAGCAAGAGCTATGGCGACAGGCAAGTATGCAACTCGATCGGATCAAACTACCAGCCACAACTCCAGTCCTCCAGGAATCTTCCGTAGACCAATCTCGGATCCTACATAGTTCCAGTAATCTGACGCCCCCAATCCTCCAAGCACTTTGCAGGGAGAGCATGGGGCGGGGAGGCGGGGAGGGCACAGCCTGCGGAGAAAAGCTCACCGTGGACTTGCCGGCGCCGAGGTAGCCAGTGATGACGGTGACTCCGACCGGCGACGCCGCGGAGGGACCGAGCGGCGGAGGACTGTACGGCTTCTCCGGCGAGAGCTCGACGGCGAGGGGAGGGCACTCGTCGTCGTCCTCCATGGCCGCCGCCGCCGCCGACGACGACGAGAGACGAGGAAACAGAAGCCTCGAGAACTACGGAAGCGTAGGTGTTTTTGGGCCGTAAAGAGAAGCGTAGGTGTTACATCTGATGGCCCATACAAGCCGAATATGATGGCCCAAAATGTCTCTTCGTTAACACTTGGCCCACATAAATTGAAGCCCAGCTTGAAGAGTAGGCTCACTATAGTCTCGTGGATAAAATTAGATTTCTGCCTTATCAGTTTAGGCTATACATTACCCTCAAAAAAAAAAAGTTTAGGCCACACATTGTGAAAATCTGAAATATTTCAGGACACTCTTTTTTTTATCCTTTTGACAATCAAGAGCTTAATATTAATTAGTCAATTTCCATTTGAAATTCAGTCCCTAATTATTCTGGAGTAAATTTCCTCTAAATTTCTGCTAAATTCATTCATATGTTCAAATTTGAGCCTTGGCTAAGAGAAGTAAATGTGTATGTTACAAAAAAAACCCAAAAAATATATTCCTAAAATTATGCTTTTACGATCCCTAAATAGGTTTTTAGGCGTGAGCGAAAGGGCATGTAGCCTGAGTATCCGGTTGGGTATAGAGGCCGAGTAAAAAAAACACTCTTCTAAAAAAGAAGGTTTTTAGATGTGAATAGACTCTTTTCTCCAACAGATATCTAAAAATTAACTCAAAATTAACACCCAATAATTAGAAGTAGGTCCACCCCGAACTACCACACAACGGTCATTCCCCTTCCCACATGATCTACCACGCGCAAACTTCCATGGATCAGTGAAATGGGAGTTTGCAATCTTCATAACTTGTGGAGAGCGAGAACCGAGATCAGGGTTTCTTTTTTTTTTTTCTAGATTGGAGGTCTATTAGATCCACTTTTTCCCTATATAACTCAAATACTTCAGGATTGGGGATAGTATTGGGTATCTCTTAGGCATGCTCTGTCTGAGCTCCAGCACATGAGTTAGAATATTCAAATTACTATTCGAATTATTCTCTCCCCTTTACTTATTTGTCAGTTTTGACCATGCACCCAGACCAAAACAATAAACTTTTTCTATATAAAATGATCAAAATACCCCTAACTTAGTGGGATATAGAATCTAGAGGTTTATAAATACATATGCCGCACATATATCACCTTAATTAGGCTCACCAAGGGCAAAAGAGGAATCACATATTTAAGTGCGTAGTGACATATATTCACAATCAAAAGTGATGAGTAAATGAAAATGGAGGTAGTACGACACACGTGTCGTCAAAACAAGAGATACACATCCTGGTGTTCAAAAATATCTAAGAATTTGAAAACTTTTAGGACCCTTAAATTGGAGGATTGCCATAGGAATTTTGGAGTATTCAATTTCCTAAGGAATTTTTCCTATGAAACCCATTGATTCACATAAAAGTATAGGAAATTTTTCATATGATTGCATTCCTATAGCTCAATTTCATAGGAAATAAGCAAGAGGTCCAACCTCTTGGAAACTTTCCTATGCTTTGTTTGTTTCCTATGGTGCTATCATATAGACTCTCCTCATATTTCCCGGATCATTGCCCCCCTCTGCGATCAACGCGACGAAACGATTGATCATCTCCTGGTCGCATGCCCGGAGTCCCGACAGCTTTGGTGGATTGCTCTTAGTGCTATCGGTCATTCCGAATGTCTACCTCTCAACGAGCAGTCCTTTCATGCCTGGCTGTGTGACAGTCGCAAAAGGATGATTAAGGATCATCGCCGAGGGTTCGACACAATTGCAACACTGGTAGCGTGGACAATCTGGAAGGAAAAGAACAATCGGGTCTTCAACCAGAAGAGCAGACCTTGGATGAAGATAGCTAGGGCTATGATGGGGAAGTGGACCTCTGGCGGATGGCTAGATCAGCCATACCAACCATGACAGTCCATTCGTTTGTTCTTGGGTCGCCAAATCATTCGGGAGATTAGGCTTATGCTTTTCTTTTCCCCTCTCCTGTACCCTGTCCCCTTCTTTTTGGTTTTCAGGCCCGCTCTGTAAATACATTTATTCCTCTTAATAAAAAATGTGTGTCTCGTGTATTCCCAAAAAAATATTTCCTGTGTTTTCTATTCCTGTAAGACTAGTAAAACATGCTACTTTAATTTCTATGTTTTTCCTTTTCCCGTGTGTTTTCTATCCTTTGTTTCGAAGGGGCCCTTAGATAATGGATTAAAACCTGGTCACTACGTCCAATACGGATGAACATAGCCAAATCAAGCAGTTAAAAACAGAGTTGAATTTGATTTGACATTTTTTTTCCTGATAGATGCTAGTGGGGAACACTTTACTTCTAACATCAGTCTTTGCCTCCTTTTTTTCCATCAAAGCTGTTCGAATCCTATTTGCTGATCAGAGATTTCATGATATTCCCTTTAACTGCCGATCTTTTGCTCTATAGTGGAAATTGATGCGTTTTCCTCAAAGGCGACAAGATGGATTTGATATGTACTTTGTCCTCTGAATTTTTACTGTGCGGATGCGATCATACGAGGAAATTTGTCTAATAACAGATTTTTCATGCATTCCAAATCTTGTCAAATTTACAAGAAGAGTGTGACCTGAAATGTTTCAGATTTTCTAGTAAAGCTAAATGAGTACTTGTAGTACGTCTGTACGTACTAGTTAGTAAGAAGTTGACGTCAACAGTGCAACACCTGCAATGCACCGAAATTGACACCAAGTTCTGCACTTTTTTCCTGCAATATTGTGTTGTTGGTGATTAGTTGGTGAGATCAAGTTGGAATCAAGAGATGAAGAGATCATAGGCTAACTATATGGTAACATTTCTGTCTATCTCAAAAGTTGAAAAATAACAGAAAAACGGAATTCCATTTTTGTCTGTTTGTTTTGATTTAGTCTAGATCATCCTCTTTGAATCCAAAGCTTATGTTCCCTAACACTAAATATGTATTTCTTTAATCATCTCAACTACAGTGACTGAAAGCAAGTAGCATGGCATGAGATGGTAGCTGATTAAGGCAGCATTTGCTGATTGCTAGATAGAGCTATGATTTGTCACATATTTCAGGGCATGTAAAAAGCTTCAGCTTTTCTGTGAAAGAGTAACCACCAAGCTTGGCTGGTGTGATCTTGGTCATTATACTAACTAATTAATCGGCCTTCCCAATTATTACATTCTTGAATTCACAAATAGAGTCTACCTTTGTTTCTGGTAGACCAGTATATCATCAAATAATGTACCGAATTATTAACGACTTTAATTTAGGCCACAAATAAAAAACACAAACAAGCTAAAATGGTTAGCTACAATTAATGTCAGGTTAAGTTGGTGGCTGCTTACTTACCTGGTCACATACAGCCAATTAGAGCTCTTATCTTTCGGAGCATTCACTTGGCTAATTTTAGCAACATTGTACTGATCACCTAAGCAGGCAGGCAGGCAGATCTGGATCTGTGCTGACTGCTAATAAAAGATTTCTTTTCTCTTTTATTTTCTTCCTTTTTTTTGAGACCAAAGAAAGGTTGGTTAAGTGGCTGCATTGTTGCAATGCAATGCAGGCATGCAGGAGAGCAATGGCTTCTGCTGGTTAAGCTGCAAACTTTTGTGGGAGCCACAGCCCACAGATAGAGGTGTGGCCTGCACATCACCTGACCTCTCATGGCTTTATTGATGCAGTATCTTTTCATTGTTTTTCTTGCAATGATGGTCATTAATCCGGGAGATCTTTGTTTCTTCTCTGCAGGTGTATATCTTTCTCACAAGTTGTGGAATGTGATGACCTGATGCTTTGGCTAGATTAGATGCAGAAGAAGCTTTGTGACAGCTCATTTCTTTTCTAGATTTTGGCCTGTTGTGTCTGATCTTCCAAGGGGGTGATGGACTGCATGCTCGTTCTGAGACTTAAAAGAAAAACAGTGGCATTATTATTCTAGGGACTTGCTGTTACTGGTCAAGGATCGTGCTGTTTTGTTTGGATCGAAATTGGAATTGTAAACTAACTCATTCAGGGATGGAGGTTGAGGAAAAACAAAAGGTTTTGTTTGATTGGGGCCTTCAGTTCAAGTCAATGCAAAAACTGCAAATGGATGTGTCACTGGCAATAACTTTAAATTTAGTTAGTGATGAGTGTGTGTAAGACTATGGCACAATTTATGTGCTTCGTAAAAGCAAAATGGAAGCTACTCATATCTGACATCAGGACAAATTGTGCCTAATCACTGACTAAACTGAGAATTGAGTTCAGTAGAACAGTACCAGATCAGCCATAATTCAGTTCAACTATGTTGTGCACATTTGAGCTTCTTAATTACCATCAAACCACGAACTGATCACTGATCAGACATGCTAGTAGATTATTGTGGTCAATTCAGGCCAACATCCAAAGTTAGCACCACAAAAGAAACAAAGAGACTTTGCCTGACAAGTGGATCGCCAACATACATCGAGAGCTCCACCAAATAAGGATGGGGCCGCAGAAGAACAGCACAAGAATGGTCCACATCTGATTGTCATTGATATCACACACCCTATTTAGCCTCTGCCGTCCCAAAATTCTTAACTATCAAGCGTTGCAGTTTTGCTTGCCTTTTGGCATTATATTCAGACACCTCAATTTTCGACAAGAGCTACATGATAACCAACACCACAACACATATGGACCTACAAAAAATTGTTTTCCAGCAGCACAGTTTACTGAATATCTCAAACTGAAGCAAGGCATATACTATTGCAGAGTAACAAGATTGAGTTTAAAAAGCCAATGTTGGAAAATTGACTACGATGAAAAAAACCCTAACATCAACTCTAATATTGAGTTTTAGTACTAAAAATTTTGGTCGCGGCTGATAAGCTAACAAGTAAACGATGAAAAAGGCCTGCAAGCTGCAGTTAAAGGATGCAGCTATACTGTGTCCTTTGTGATGGATAGAATCATAGAATTATAAGCAACACTATTATAGCAGATTAGCAGGTTTCTCCCTGACAAAGAGGCCAGCCAGGCAGCCTCGAGTGTCCTGTGTGTCTCCCAAGGCAAACCAGTTCAACAAAGGTAGGCAAGAAAGAGACATGAACAACACAATGTTTGTGTGAGCTGTCTGTGCCTGTGCACCTCCTCCTCTCTCTTGAGAGAGAAACAGGTGAGGGAAAGATGTCATGATTAACAATACTATTAATCTTTATTGAGGAAAGAAAACATAATCTAGTTTAAGCTGCAGGCTTGCTAAAGCAACAAGAGGAGGGGTTGAGAGAGAAAATGACACCGGAATGGTAGAGTGAGAAGACTTGTCCTGGTTGCTCTGGTGGACAAGTGAACAACCCCAGAAGCATTGATACCACATGCCATCACACACACACACACATGCATGCTTAGTACCTGCTTCTTCATAGAGACTTGTTGTTAGTTGTTACACTGTACTCACCAATCATTTTCATCACTAGTCTGCAGCTTCTCTCTGCTTCCATCACTCTCTACTCACCTTGCTGCTTGCACAATGCTTTCTTGATTCTTTATCAGCATTTGCATTCTTGTGTTCTCTGTCACAGATAGAGATAATGTACTGGTTCTTGGGGGTCCAATGCTATTGTTGCTTGCTTCTCTGCTGCACAATGTTCACTCACAGCCACACCAACCAATGGCATGACAGTACTGATGTACTAAGCATGCAGCAACTGAAGCAAGTGGTTACTTTGAGGCAACCAAGCTGTTGCTGGCTTTGCTGCTGCCTGCCTCCCCCAAGGCAGATCTCGGATTAGTGCAGCAAAAGTAGGAGCAGAGCAAAGGTTAGCATTGACCCAGAAATTCACGGGGGATTCAGTTAGTATACTGACACAGGGATAGTTGCTAAAAGCAAGCAGATAACAGAGTTAAAAACAGTTGCTTTGAGCTAATCTTAAGCTATTAATAACTGAATCAGTTCAGATGCTGTGAGCTCTTATCATCATAGGCTTATTGTGATTTAGCCCCTTCAAAGAAGTTCAAAGGAGAGAAAACTAAATAAAGGAAATGTTAAAAAAAAAAGAAGAAGAAGAAACAAAAATGAAGAAAACTTTGGAATAACCTGAGAAAACTCTGATCACTTGTCGATTTTTTTTTCCTCAATGATCTTGGAAAGCTTGGAGCTCGAGATTGGAATGAATGGAATGAATTGAATCTGTACAGTTCCCCATTGATCGCCTCGATTTTCGGATCAAGAAATCTTTGGCTCCGTGCAGCTGCTGACGCGGCCAATTCTGCTTCAGTTCACGCCAACCTCCGATGAGGCCGGCGGGAAGTTGAGATCAAGAAACCCCGCGGCCGCCGCCGGCGAGCGCTGCTCCAGCTCCAGCTCGGCGTAGAGCTCGTCGGAGGAGCACGCGCCGCCGAACTTCTCCTCCTCCGCTGACGACTTGTTGTTGGCCTTGCGGTCGCCAATGCCGGCGGCCGCCGAGCCCGGCGACGCCGAGGGGGAGAGGGTGCTCAGCGAGGCGTACGTCTCCGAGCTCGGCTCCGGCGCGGGCGCCGCCGCCGCGGCGGTGGCGGGGGAGACCTTGGGGGCGCTGCAGCTAGTGTTGATCCGCTTGTGGCTCGCGCGGTGGCCGCCAAGCGCCTGGTAGGAGGCGAACACCTTGCCGCACCCCGGGCACTCGTACCGTGTCCGCTTCGCCGGCGCCGCCGCGCGCGGCTGCTGCTTCTTCTTCGAGGAGATGGAATTGGGAGAGTGGTAGCTAGCCCTTCGCTTCCTGCTCTTCGCGACGTCGCCGCCGTACTGGAGCAGAGCTGAATCCTCGTCGGAGTTGTAGCCGTAGCCGTAGCCGTTTCTTGGGAGGGGTAGCGGCGGCGGCTGCTTCGCCGTCGCCTTCTTCTTCTTCTGCTCCGGCTTCTCGAACGTCTCCGCCTTGACCGGCGAGCGCCACACGCCGGTGTCGCGCGAGAGCATCAGGAGGCCGAGCGCGACGTCCTCCTGTTCCTTCTCGAACCCGCCCAGCAGCACCGGCCGCGGCGGCGCGGGCGCGGGCGCGGGCGCCGCCACGCGCATCGACCGCCGCCTCCGCCTCGGCGGCGCCGCGATCACAGTCACCGCCGCCGGCGCCGGCGCCACAATCTCCTCCTCCTCCCCGCCGCCGAACTCATCCTCCACATCCACGTCGTCATCGTCGTCGTCGTCGTGATTCCTCCCTCCGCCGCCGGATGCATGGCGCCGCATGTGCCCGAACAGCGAGCGCCACGACGAGAACAGCTTGCCGCACTCCCGGCACGCCCTGAGCTCGCCGCCATCGCCACCCTCCTCCACCTCCACCTCCTCACCATCACCATCACCATCAAACTCAGACAGCCGCCTCGTCTTCTTGGGATTCTCCCTCAGCCCGTACCCAACCACGCCGCCATTGGCGCCGAGCTCCGCCGCCGCCTCCCCAAACGAGATATGCGACCGCATGTGGCCACCGAGCGAGCGGCCGCACGAGAACCCCTTCCCGCACACCCTACACCGATGCATCACGCCAGAGAGCTCCACTCCCCCCGCATCCATGGCGAACCCAAGAAAGAATTCCAAGAAACCCCGGAATTCAGGATCCGGGGATCAAGAACGAACGAACCTGACCCAGCTGGGCGCGATCGCGCGGGAAGATCTGAGGCGGCAGCGAGCATTCGATCGAAGTGGAGGTGGAGGAGTAGAGGGGAGGAAAGGTAGGGTAGGGTGGGGTGGGGTGGTGGTGTGGTTAAGCTGCAGAGATGGCGAGGGGCGACGCGATCGAGCGGGGGGTGCGGTTGAGGTTGAGGGAGAGGGGGGAGGAGAAATCCATGCATGGAAGCAAAGTTAAAAACAGACGGAGAAGAGAGAGTCACATGGGCCGAAGAGGAGAGAGAAAGAAGGGGGTTACATTGGAGAGAGAAAGCTGGTCCGCTGTGGAGGCTGCTTTGATGACGTGTCAAGTCTACGAGGACATTTTTTTCTTTTTTTAGAAACATAACCTGCCCATATCTTTTATCAAATTTGGACGCCTCGCTGTCGACAGAATAATTAGTCGTAAATAACAACACTCATGTTAAGTTAGGACTTCGATTTAAGTGGACTGGTTTTATCATAAGGAATCTAATCAATTGAGTTATGCTTACTTCACGAGAATAATATGAAATGATACCTTGGTAAGTGTTCACACAATCTATAAAAATCATCTCTCTTTTTCTCTCACGGAATTTACAGTTTTTAAGTTGGCTGGAGTTGACAAACCACTCGGTAAATCAATGATTTTTTTTTAAAGAAAGTCAAACTGAATTTTATTTTTTCAATAAAATTTAATCACTTTTCGTGAAAACTTGGAAACCCACCAAGGAGACGGCTTTGTGAACCCTGATCATGGTGATATGGATATATACCACCGTATATAGATTTTCTCGAGCAACTGTATATAGCTATCTGTAGGGAGCAGTAATGGTAGAGGTGGCCAAACGGGCCGGGCCAAACGGGCGGCCCGGGGCACGGCCGAACCTGTAGCAGGCACGGCCCGGCACGGCCTGCTACAGTAACGGGCCGTGCCGGCACGGCCCGAGTAGCCGTGCCGTGCTTGGGCCGCTGGCCGAGCCCGCGGGCCGGCACGGCACGGCACGGCTACTGTAGCGGCACGGCCCGGCACGGCCCGCGGCACGGCACGACCCGTTTCGCCGGCGGCCCGTCAGGCCGAAAGCGCCACGTGGGCGGGCGGCGGTCGAATGGGAAGGCGCCACGTGGCACACTAACGGCTATTTGACCGTTCAAATTTGAAAATAACCGTTGGGAGGCTAAAAAATTCATAAAAATTTCGAAAAAATTCTAAAAAATCTCAAATTTCGCCCCGAACGGCCCGTGGGCCGCAGGCGTGCCGTGCCGGCACGGGCACGGCCCGGCCATCCACGGGCCGTGCTTGGGCCGGCGGCTCGGCACGTGGGCCGGCACGGCACGGCCCGTTTCATCAGCCGTGCCTAACGGGCCGTGCCGAAACGGGCCGTGCCGGACCCGTGCCCGTGCCGGGCCGGGCCGTGCCGCCCGTTTGGACACCTATAAGTAATGGCGATGACCAGATGGTGTCTATCTATCTACAATGACACATACGCATCGCTAGTTGTTCATGGGTAGGCTAGTGTAAGCCGACAATATTCATTGGAGATAGAATGGCGTGATATATGGTAACATCGCATACATCGTCTTATAATAAAGTAGTGGATATTTGTCTCTTTGCTGCCAGCTGATAAATTCATCCACTGGACCTCTTTTTATGATTATTGCAGATTATATTGCAGGCTTTTTTCTGAGTGGTAGGAAAGAATTTAGAGCTTTTTCATTATTGTTTGGATACATTTAATTATTCATAACACTATTAGTTTACCACTGAGTTTTACCTATCGTTTGGCCTACAACTAATAAGTTGTTTTACGATTTATCGGTAAAATAAATAACTTATGAGTAATATTTTTATACGTGTCCTTAGTGACTTCTAAAATCTATGTTTAAAAAACAAACTATAACGAAAAAAACCTAATATCAACTTTAAGCTTAAGTTTTAAAGTTTAAAATTTGATAGTGGCTTATAAACTGAAGAGATTTGCTCCGATACCTCACAGTACCAATCATTTCCTATCGTTGGATCTTAATGGGCATTATTAGATCCAACGATCGAAAACGATTTGATACCGAGAGGTACTGGTACCTTGAGATACTTTTTGTTGGACCGGAGCAAATCTATAAACTGCAAGGTAAACAATAGAAGCTACCACGTAGTTTACCAGTGAGGTCTGGTAGATATACCAAATGATTATTTTCTAAAATATGGTGCTGGACTATGTAGCAATTGCATGCGTATCCATCGTTTTCTTGTACCTTGTACCCAATAATAATGAATTAGTAATGTACAGTACGCTATTACCGCACAGTGACACGGCAATATAACGCATACATATGTGTTTTATATGGATGATCTCCTGGATAGTTGCAAATGTTATGGCGTGCGAGTGACAGCTTATTTACACTTAATTCTTTCTTAATCAGTCTAGCTGCTTATAATTACCCAAATTGCCGTTTAATTTCCCAGTTGTTGTTGCTAACCAAGTCTGTCAGTTTTTTTTTAATTCACAAGGATGTCGGCAGATTTGGCCGTCATGTAGTATGTAGTAGCTTCAGTGATCAATCACACCCATCAAACACTTGTTCAAGACTCCAAAAGGAAACAAGAAAGACGAAGAAATGCAAATTCTCTATACCTGGGAGGCCACCGCCAACTTGAAGGAAGTCCCAAAGAAAGCACTTCGCAAGTTAACACTTCTGGTCAACTGGAAAATCTGGAACGAGAGAAATCGTAGAATTTTCCAGCACAAAGAGCTATCTACAGGAAGTCTGTTAGCCAAAATTAAAGAGGAGGCCAAAACATGGTCTCGGGCGGGGGCGAGGCATCTTGGTAGCTGGCTTGCTTTTTATTTTTAGCTCAGTAGGACCGAAGGTCCTGGGCCTGGTTTTTCTTACTTGTAAAGTTTACTCCTTCTCTATTCAATGAAATTGGCAGCTTGCCGATTCGTTCAAAAAAAAAAATTCTCTATACCGTTGAGTGCTGTGCTTACTTCTCAATGCATGCAACTATGCGCCTATGCAAGGTAATAAGGGGTACATTTGAATGTGGATGATGGATGAATCTGAGTTAAAAACAAATGAATTAGCTATTACAAAGTAAAATAAAAAGATCAATTTTTCTTAAGAAATGCTCTGTTTTTATATTAAGATAACAGAAGATTCTATTAAACTTAATCAATTACATCGAGACGATACAATTATACCGAGACAGGACTCCTGGCCTCTGCCATAAGAAATGCTCATGAAAAAGTTTTAGTAACAATCATAACATTTAGAAGATTGGGATGTGTGCAGTGATAATCCGGGACACTATTTTAACAGCTCGAGTGGACGTCCACCAGTTTATTGCATGTCATCTAAATGGTTATAAAAAAAATTAAAAAAATATGAACAAGATAGGTTAATATGTAATATATCAATCCACAAACATGCAAGTTAAAATTCAACTTCTACAAATTGTAACAAAAATAATAAACAAAAATTAAATTACTATATGTATATTTACAACTAAATTTGTTATTTTTGTTACAACTTATAGAAGTTGAATTTGAACTTGCATGTTTGTAAAGTGATATATTATATATTGATCTATCTTGTCAATTTTTTTGAAATTTTTTCATAACCATCCAGTTGACATGCAATAAACGATCGAACATCCACTCGAGTTATTAGAATACATCTCGGTGATAATCCATCAACCATAAAAGTCTCATACGAATGGAGCAACATTTTCTATCAATATGGCACTTTAGTTTTACTTGTCTGGCTGTCTGAGAACGTGCATATACTGACTTTAACAACCAAAGGACATTGGTGAGTAACACAACTTTGGTGTGCAACTCAAATTGAAGATTCAGGTGAGAAAAAATAATATTCAGGCTAGGCTAACTGAGGTGTAAATAGGTTCTCCTTATGAACCTAGGCATAAGGAAGATAGAATGACACAGTTAATTACAAGATTGTAAACTGTTTATTAAAAAAATGTTTCTTCCCCCCCAAAAAAAGAAATTGTTTCTGTTTGGAACAAGCAACAAATTTATATGGGAACTTATCTAGTCATGGGAAACACTGAGTCCACTAAATGGAACTACAGGACAGCAAGCTGAATAAACTAGTGCTTCATGTTGACATTTTTTTGGGCATCAAAAACAAACCTAATCAAGCTTTTGCCAATAGCTGTGCAGCTCTTCAAAAGGGAGTACAATACGCAAAGCTAGTACTACGTAATTTAACTGCATGCATATAATTAAAGAACTGCTTGATAAACTGTAGGTATCAATATGAACATCACTTTCTGTCAATTAGCCATTAGGTCAGTAGCCCAAAGTCCTTTGTTAAACCTTCATCCAGTCCTGAACACATAAACAGCTAACTTTGCTGCTGTGTTTAAATACTGAAACAACAAAAGTTGCTCAATTAACAAAGTTGATTAATCAGACTAGTAGAATCGCCGGGTACCCACATGCCTGGTCAGTGAATCATCACGCTCTGCATGCCTGCATCTGCATGGACCAGCATTATGTGGCGCCAAATTAAAACTAGTTATTAGTGTGAGATGACCAGCGAGTGATTGGTAAACTGTTTCAGTGGAGTTGTTGGAACATCCAAACACGTCGTATCTTTGCTGCAGCCTCCCCATTTGCTGCATCTTCTACTGGCATGTCTCCCTGTACTTAACTACGGCCATCAAGGCATCAACTTTGCTTTGCTTGCTGCTTATCTTGCATAGATACGGCCGGCTTTTCCCTTGGGTGCACACATCGATCCCTGCAATTAATTAATTCTCCATCGTTGCAAGTTAGCCAATTTTTTTCATGCAAGATTAATTCTTCCAGAAGGATCATTAACAAGAACTCCAGAAGGTGACTTTCTGTTCCTTCCTGAAGAAAATAAAGGGAGAAGTATCATTGACAACGCATAGAGGCTACACTGATCAACCTGAAAAGAAAAAAAAAGAAAATTCAGAAATCTAGCACTAGTTGAGTAGTCCTTGGCATGGTTGGCAATTGGCAACTTTATTAAATTCTTTCATGATCTTACTACTGGGATAAGAGGTATGAAATCTAGAACTAACAATTTTTTATTAGTATGCTACTTGTGTATGTTGAGCTATTATCTAAAAGAAAAACCTTGTGTGTGAGCTATTGAGCAAAGAAGTGTCAAATTGTACTTATACCGTTTTTAGTGAGTTTAGTCAGTGCGTACTTAAACTGTTGACCAGCAGTGCTGGGTAATGATTTTCCCGGATGGGTGATGCTGTCATAGTGAAGAACAAGTGGGGACAAGTGTGCCTACATCTGTGAGACATTCAAGAACAGGACTAGTACTACTAGATTAACTAATGAGCTGCATTCATGAAGAAACACAAATGCACAATGCAGTTGCATTGGCAGATTGAGTAGCAAATGACAAATACACCCTTAGTAATAGTAATAGAAAATTATCCTGAGCTTTGCTCGTTCCTTTGTATACCCTTGAATTTTTTTTTTATTTTGATCCCTTTTATACCTATTCTTTTAGCTGACTGTTTAATATCAACATCTCATTTTAACGGTGCAAAGTTTAGAATTTGGTATATATAGTCTCATGTTTGACCCATACAACGAAAGGCAAACCCCAAACCTTATGCGTATTGAGTAGTAATGTGCTATTTGGGGTTGTCCATTGATAATGAGGAGGATCTGTCTGTGAGACAAAACCTTGGTCGCAAAGCTTAGCATTGGACCAAGTGGATTGCACAAGTTTTGGATATGTCTTTCTTGCAGCTACTGTCCCTGAAAGTTCCTCCCTTATAGAACGGAGAACTAAATCGAGCAGTAGTAGCTTAGCTTGTCCAAAATTTGATGAATTTTCGCTTTTGGATGATGTTTTGAGGTGAAGCATTTGGCAAGTTTGGTTCACACATTTTCTCATATAGGTGGCGTGCATGTTGTTGTGGCCAATTCTCGAGAAAGGTGGGCAAAAAGCCTCTACTGCTTTACTCCGTAGCGGCGGCGGCGGCCAAGTCCCCACCACCCTCGCGTCTCACCCCCCCACTCCGGCGACCACCGCCGCCGCCACCCAACCCCACCCCGAGGCCGCGGCTGGCCCCCCGTGCTGCCCTGCCTCCCTCGGCCACCGGCCGCCCTCGCCGTTCCGCTCCCTTCCCCCCTCCGCCGCCGCCGCCGCCGCCGCCGCCCGACCTAACCGGCGGGCTTGTCGTCGGTCGCCGACGCCAAGCCCGCGGCCGGGAACTGAACTCGCGGTCCGCCGCCGGCCGAACCCTCCTGCTTGACTGCTTCCCGGAGCTAAGGTCGGAGGCAGCGGTGGGAGCCCAAACTTGCTCCCGAGTAGCTCTCGATTTCGTCGCTTGCTCATAGTGATTCCTGGTGTACTGTATCTATCCATTGCTGAATCTATTCAGAGGTACACGCTGTTTTCGTTCAGGGCACGGCTTCGGTATGCTATGTAAATATTGGATCCGCATTTTGGTTTCTTGGTTTGCAACTATAGTAGCATGAGAGTCCATGTTGGAGTGATTGCCAATCTCTAGCTTCGATATGGCAGCGTAGTAACTACTCTAGTAAATATGTTCTTGTGCTTGATATCACAGGATAATGTCATCTTAATTGAGTTCCCCAAATTTTCTGTCAGTAGGGCTTATCCGTTGCTTTCTTTGCAGATGTCTAGTAGCTCCAATGGCAATGGGCATTATCCTGTTAATGGTGCAAAGGTTCTGCAAAAAAGAGAGAACAATCAAGAGGTACCTGACATGTGTTTCGTGATTTATTCGTTGTAAAACTTAATTTTTTGGGAGCACTGGTATTTTTTAGTGTTGTGAGAAACCAGTAATCTGACATTCTTTTTGTTCAATGGTAACTCTGATATTGGCACTTGGAAGATTTTCTCCCTTACCCTGCAAATTAATGATTGATACAAAAAAAAAGAGAGATTTTTCTCAAGTTTCCAGAACACTTTCTTCTCAGCCTATTTGTCTACTCACTTGGTCACATGTGTAATGCCAAATTACCTAACCATTTCTTGATATGCATTGAGGATTAGGTTGTTATTTACACTCAGGTGTCAGTTCATATGATTCATGTGAACTTAAGTTACCACTCCTGGTAGTCTGGTATCTAACCTAAGTAGCTTCATGAGCTTTCCTATGCTTGAAAACTGTTCCTTGTTATTGTTAAGAAGGTGAGAAGTCTTGGATATTTCCACCTGGTATATGTGTCAATCTATCACTGTAAAGTGGAAATTTTAGCTAAACAGTTGTTTGATAGAATCCTCATATAGTGTTTATAAAACATGTAAATTGAACATAACTATGACAAACTGTAAGCCTGTAAGGTGCAAGCTCCTTCATGGAATTTTCTATGTACTGGCATGATAATGTTTCCATCTCATTTCGAAGTGACACTCCAGATCATGTGACATTTTGATATGTTTCCAAATCAATGTAACATAGGATAGTATTGCGCATGTTCTCCAAAACAATGTATCATAAGAGAGAATTGTGTTATTGATTTGTTAGCACTCCGATGGAGCTAATTGTTTTATTAATTAATGCAGAAAATGCTGCTAGACAAAAATGCAGCTTTTAGGGCCTGTCAGAAGGACAGGCATTACATCGAGAAATTGGAAACAGAACTGAGGAACTGCTATCAGGAAATTGGTATATTCCTTTGTTTCTACTCTCTCTATTTGCTGTTAGTCCGTGCTATTGTTAACACAATGACTTGAACAGTTTTTGTTGGTTTCAAATCCAGACTATTTGCAGGATCAGCTAAATATCCGAAATGTTGAAGCAAACATCATGGGAGAGCATATCCACAGTCTTGAACTGAAACTAACTGAACTTGAAAAGTTTCCTGAAAGAGTTAGAGTTATAGATGATGAGCTGATGCGGTCTGATTCTCAGTGCTGGCTTCTGATGGAAGAAGTCCGATGCCAAGAAGAGAAATTGAAAAAGGCAGCCTTACAAATAGAGAAGCTTGAGAATGTAAATTTGGATTCACAATGTGAGATTGAGAGCTTAAAACTTGATTTAACTACACTTGAACAGAGACTGTTTGATGCTGACAGCTTTGGTCAGCATGTTTCTGCTGATAAAGCCATAGCAGATAATAAACTGAGGGAGTATGAGCTCCAGCTGCAAGAGGCACATAAGACTATTGACCATCTTTTACTTGAGAATAAAGAACTAAAACGGTTGTTCCCTGGAGGAGTTGCCACTGCTTTAACATCTGATGAGCAAGTTGACAAAACAATTGAGAAGATTGATGGTCAATACTATGAGAGGGGCGGTGCAATACTTGAAAATATGGCAAAGCGAAGTGAAGAATCTGAACTACTGATTGAGCAGCTCAAGGTTAGTTTATGTCTACTAAATGTACTTCGGCACTTTTGCTTTCCCTCCCTCTATTCTCCCGCTGCCACGTCCTACCGGTGTGTTAACTGTACCAAAAGTAGCTAATTTGAGGATGTATCTGTTCCATTTGTTTTTTATTTGAATAGCTTCGATCATTTGGTGTAATGTAAGCATTTTGTTTTTAAATATGTTAGGAAGAGCTTCGAGAACAAAAACTGAAGGCAAAGGAGGATGCAGAAGATCTCACCCAAGAAATGGCTGAACTAAGGTACCAAATAACTGGCATGCTTGAGGAAGAATACAAGCGTCGGTCTTGCATTGAGCAGGCAGCTATCCAACAAATCCAGGAACTAGAGGCTCAGGTACTGATAAATAAATAAGTTAGATGTGTAAATGTAGCTAGAAAAACGTAAGTATAGACTACGTGAAATGGTTGCCCCATGATTTAAAAAACCAAGTATGTTTTAGTATATAAATATAAGTGAATTTGACTTGTACCTTTGTTTTGATATATCTGTGGCTTATCTAGTTTACTTTTTATTTTTTATTCCTGATGCACTAAGCAGGTTTCCAAAGAGCAGAGAAAATTGAGTGGAGCCCTGAGGAAACTGCAGGAATCACATGAACTAGCTCAGAAGCAATCTATGGAGATAAAGAAATTGAAGGATTCTTTAGGGGTATGTGCTTGCCAGGGCGATAGTGGCCTAGTGCTCCATCATGTTTTCTTAGTCTTTACATTATTCCTCTGATGCTCCATCATCAGCTTCATGGTATACTGATATGTACGCGTCCATTCCAGAGGTTTAACTCTGCGTTGAACCATGGGACAGTTTGCAGATCTTGCTCCTGCGGGTTCTGCGCAATGTTGTTAGAGCTGTCTAACTGCTCTATCGAAGGACTAGTTGATGTTAGATCTTCCAATGAGAAGCCACAGAACCAAGCTCTACTAGAATGGCGTCCTGATGAAGATGCGGATGGTGAAGCCGGCTAGAACATAGGAGTGCTAGATGATCACTTTTGCACTCATGCGTGCAGTTGTTGTAGATAATTCTTTGTACCAACATTGTTATATGTAAATGGGGTTAAATGCACATGTATTTGTAAATCTTAGTTAGCTGTTTTGTTTTCCAGATTGCTTTTTCTAGCTTTCTCTGGGTGTTGATTTGCTTTTTCTAGCTTTCTCTGGTGTTGAGCTCCAATTAGTAGTGAAAAATGTATGTTAAACTTCATGTTTTTTTCCCAAGAAATTTTGGGTGTGCCATTTGTGCAGCAAGTTGAATGCTGCATCTTTTCCTTAGATAATGCTAGAAGAACATGCATCTTAAGCAGTCGGACCACCTTGGTGATGCTGTGTGTGTTTTCAGCAAGGGGAAAATCCAAATACCCCCCTACAAGTCACTGCTCTTTCTACTCTCCCCTCTACAACTCAATATTGTTCAAAACACTACACATAAGTTAATTTCTCTTCCAATTTCCCACCCTATTTGGTTTTCACGCTTTCTCTGATGCGCTCAATTTCTCGTTATCGTGGGCCTTTAGCTCAGCCCATGAGCGAAGTTTCCTCGTGCCACCTTGGCGGCAAAAGCGCGCGCATCTCCATCCGCTCTTAATTCTGCGAGCCATATGGGTAGGACGACATGACGCTAATATAAACACAGGAAAACAATTTCTAGTCCACCAGTGCAAAACAACCGTGTCTGCCTCCTGATTCGTGATTCCACATCAATATGAAGAATGGCAACACCAAGTCAAAAACACATTCCAGAATATTTAAGACATGCTTATTGAAGTAGAATCCCCTTAAAAATCACAATTCAAATCTGATAGTTAGAAGTACAGAAAATTATTTGTCGTAAAAAAGATGGTACTGAGATTAAGAAGGGATCAGCATCCCCCACTAATTGTAGCTAAGAATTTTGATGTAAATAATACTACTGCATAAAAATAGGAGATCAGTTTCTCCTAATTTGCAGCTTTCTTCCAGTAGGACCGATATAAGGCCCATCTGGCACATGATGGTAGAGACCAACACCAAATGCATTGTCCATATATACTGGTGGCTGTGTGGATGTTGTTGGAATATCATCTCTTGAACTAGAACTAATAGGCTGGGAATTGCTCCTCTTCTTCCTCCTAGTTATTTGTGTTTTACACTGAGAGAAACAGACAACAAATTGTGAGAAGTAGCAAAGTACAATGTCTTTATATGATAAATTAGTAGTGTACTCACATTTTGAGATGAAGAACTTTGGTTGTCTTTTCCATGCTTTCTGCTGTTATGACCAAACTCTTTGCAGACGCTACATCTAATTGTTGTCTTTGCAACCGACCTTCCTTGAACCCTAGGTTCATCAGATGCTCTAGTTCTCTTTGTTTTTGGCCTCCCTGGTTGTGTCCTAGCCACAGGTGGGTCTACATCTGGAAATGGAGTTTTTTCCCACTGTGTCTCATCAGGAACGGGATAAATCATCCCACAATATGTCCTCGCATATGCATCCTTTGTCAATATGTCATCAACATAGCTCTCTGGCCTTTGCTTGAAACCTTGAATAGCTGAAACAACATGCAAACATGGGATTCCAGTTAAATCCCATTTTCTACACCCACAAGTGTGCTTGTTCAAATCCACTACATATTGATTACCAAATGCGGACACTTGCCAAATGCCCCTACCAGCACACACAGATTTGCAATATCTTGCCTCTCTCTTCTCTGCCTCAAGCTTCTTTAATATATTTGGTGGGATTTGCCAATTGTCCCTTTCTACACCTTCCCTCTTATTATTGAAATCACCCATCATTTTTGTCCTTATGTGCTCAACCATGGTAATTATGGGTTCATCTCTAGCTCCCAGTATCTTTGAATTGTATGTTTCACTTATGTTGTTAAGAAGAAGATCTGTCTTTGCTCTAGAACTAAACATATATCTACACCAATGCTTGGTTGGAACCTTGCTTAGCCACTCCCATGCCCTCAAATTGTTAACCTTTAGTTCTTGCATAGCAGCATTGAACTCAGATTGTCTATATGCATATGCTGCTCGTTCCATCAAACCCTTCAGATATTCCCCTCTAAATCCTGCTTGGGAAAAATTGGCATGTAGGTGCCTAAGGCAGTAATGGTGCTCAGCTCCTGGGAAAACTTCAGCCACTGCCTTGCGTAGTCCCTATATATGGCAGCAAAATGTTAAAAAAAACAGTTGACATGTATTAATGCAAAGTAGACATATATGATAGCCATTACCTTTTGTCTATCTGACATGAATACCCAGCCCCCAAACTCTTCTCCTTTTCCAATGGCCTTCTCCAAACATAGTAAGAACCATGTCCAAGATTTTGTGCACTCAGACTCCACTACTACAAAGGCAATAGGGAAAAGATTATTGTTGGCATCCCTGCCTTGTGCTGCTAGTATTTGAGAACCATTGTTGAGTTTGATGTCACATCCATCTATACCGATGAAGGGTCTGCAACCACCTAAGAAGCCAGTAATTTGAGCATCAAATGACAAGAACAACCTTTGAAACCTAGGCCTTATTTCTGGCTCAGGTGATACTTCGCACTTAACAAAAACATTGCTTCCCGGATTAGCAGATAGCACAGCATGAGCATAATCTTGAATTCTTTTAAACTGCAAATCATGATCGCCCATAACTTTCTTGTAGGCCTCCCTCCTTGCCCTATATGCCTTACTTATGCTGACTTCTATATTGGTATCTCGCCTGACACAATCTTGAAAGGCATGTGCATCCCATTTCTTCTCAGATCTAAAGAATTCCATGTATTCATTAGTAAGCCATCTCCAGTCAAGCTGTGCTATATTGTGTGATTTCCCACAGCTATGTTTTGAAACATACTTCTTTATTTTAAAGGTGTCTTCACCAGGCAATTTTGAAGCATATATGTACCAAGGACAATTATCTGCCTTACACTTGACAGAAACTTGATTCCTATCATTCTTGCCCTTGAACACCTCCCTCCCCTCGTTGATGATCATATTCTTCAAAGCAGCTCTGAAAAGATCAACATTACTGAACAACATGCCAACTTGCATGTGTGGACGCCGTAGGGTGGACTCATCAAAAATGATGTCTTCAATTCCTCTTGATCTGTGCACATAGATAGGTGCTTCGTCATTGAAATCTATTGTGTCATCATTGGGCTCATCTGACAAATAATCCACCTCAGCTGATTGGCCTATATCCTTCTCTTTTCTCTTGTTAGTTTTTTTCCCTACTAGTTCTTTTTCCTGTGTAGTTTTTCCCGGATGTGGTTCTGCTTGGTTAACCTCTGCATCTATCTGACTAGTACCATATAGGTCCTCAGTATCAGAGTCTCCTTGGAAGAACATTACTGGCTCCTTGCCAATAGCAGGTTCCTTGCCTTTTTTCTTTTCCCTCAACTGTTGCTGTACATACTCTTCATGCAATGTCAAATCATCTTTATCAAAATCACCTGGGACACTGTTATGATGTCCGATTAATGGGATACTACTTGGGCTTACAAACCTTGATGTGCTTCCATTATCAGTCACTAATTCCTGCGGCCTTGCAAAAATGTACAGTGAGCACTCTGTTTCCGTCTTATGATCATCCAACATCATCTTGATTTTTTCATCATTTAGAATCAGTACAAGACCTTGTGGAGGGACATAAGAAGGCTTCAAGTAGTATACACCATCTCCTTTTTGATATCCATGTATAAGCAATGACTCCTCCAAATCGATGAATTTCAGAGAATCCCTGTCTAAAAGATAGATCGATGAACAATTCCTTTCCCCACCAGATTTCCTAGGGCTTCCACTAGTTGTACAACCAGTATGAACAATGAAGGAAATACTAGTTCGACCCATCTGCAGAGATTATACCAATTTATTGGTTTGCAACCTAAATCAAAGAGCAAATATTCGATTATCTGAATCTAGTAATACAACAATTACATGCATAAAACATGATCCGACCAAAACCAGGGAGAAAAAAGGAACCTGTAGAATGAATTGACGAGGTGATCGAAGTACAGGATGCTTCAGTGCTTCCTTCTACGACTTCTCTTGCCGGGCAGGGGATTTGATATCCCTTCTCTCTGTACTATGCGATCATCGTCGTACTTCGCCGTTGTACCGCTGTTCTTTCGCCGCCTTAGTGTTGCAGTAGCGATCGTGAAATTAAAGCAGGGAAAGATGGAAAGTGGAAGAAGGTGTGCGCGCTTTTGCCGCCAATGTGGCACGAGACAACTCCACCCGTGGGCTGCGCTGAAGGCCCACGATAACGAGAAATTGAGCGCATCACGAGAAAGCGTAAAAACTGAATAGGAGTGGAAAATTGGAAGAGAAATTAATTTATGTGTAGTGTTTTGAACAATATTGAGTTGTGGGGGGAGAGTAGAAAGAGCAGTGACTTGTAGGGGGGGGGTATTTGGATTTTCCCCTTTCAGCAATGTTCTGTGAGATTTTTCACTGTGACAGGAATTATACTAGCAAATCATACATCCTAATTCAAATTATCTCCTTTGGATTATAAACTCAAATTAACCATGACCTACAAAAATAAAACAAATTAGCATTTAATAGCCTCTCATCGTTTGCTCTATGGCTGATAAATAAGTGGAGAAATCAATGTAGCAACCAAAAAAAAAAAACTTGTCCTAGTTTCAACAAGTTGGCCACGGCGGAGGGCCTAGGGGGAGAGGTGTTCCATCTTCTCTCCCACCCTTTCTCCCTAGATCCTGAAGACGTGGATGAATTGGGCTTTATGTTGTTTGTAAGGATAGGGTTTTGGGCGATCTTGGTTGTTTCCGTTGTTAGCTTAGCGGCGGTCGGTCCGATGCTAGTCTTCTCCAAGACTTGTAGTTTGGCGCTACCGGTGTGTGGGTGGTGGTATATTTTTTCGTTTTTCCTAGTTACGACCTTACATGGTTGTAATCTTTGTAATTTTTTCCTGTTCTATCAATAAAATTTTGCACCGTCTTGTGCAAGTCGTTAAAAAAAAACTTGGTGATGTTCTTAGCAACTTAATTGCTAATGTGAAAAAAATAAACTCTAAAATTTTTCGAAATTTAAAGTTCGGATGCAGCGGAGATAAGCTGGAGTAACAAACAAACAGCGGAGAAATTATTTTGTCACCGCGTAAACCATTTCCCAAATTTAAGAAAATTTGCACAACCGCAAATTGAGGAAAAAGTACACCGAAGGTCCCTCGACTTGTCATCGAGCTACAAAATCATCCCTCAACTGCAAAACCAGATATCCGACGTCGCTTAACTAATCAAAACCGGTTACAATATGTCCTTCGGTGGTTTTGACACCGGTTTTATCCTACGTGGCGCCTGAGTCAGCGTAGGACCCACGTGGGCCCCACATGACAGGATGACACGTCATCTCTCTCCCCTCCTCTCTCTCTCTCTCTTCTCTTCTCTTCTCTTCTAATTCGCCGGTCATGCCGGCCGGCCGAAGCAGGGGCAAGAGCCACTGGTGGAGGGGCTAGGGGGGTCGTGTCGCCAGCGATGGCCCAGACAGAGTTGGGCGTTGGTGGTGGCGGCGCTGGCGGCGGCATTCCGTGACCCGCCGCAGCCTTGTCGCATCGGGGCGCAGCGGATGGCGAGCACCACCTCGTCGCCGTCTTCTCCTTCTTCCCCGCCACCGGCGTCGAGCTGCCGCCACAAGGATTACGGCGTCGAGCGCGGCCTCATCGGAGACACGGCTGCTGCCACAAGGATTACGGCCGCGAGGCAGCTGTCGCCGCCGCCTCCGCAGTCGACGTCGTCGCCCATGCAGCTACTCCCAGTGAACTGGAACGCGTCCCAGATGTTGGGGTCGAAGTTGGCGGCGAGGAAGATGACCGTGAGGAGCGCCGCCGTGATCGCGCCGAACCTCCGGTTGTCGCAGCCTCGCAGGAGAGGGGCCTCGCTGAGGGGAAGAGGAGGCCGTCCATGTTGAATCGCAGCGCGTGGAACACGATGGGGAAGACGAGCATGTCGTCCAGCGTCGCCTCGCCGAAGAGGAGGAAGTCGAAGAAGCTGGTGGTGGTGTACACGACCAAGCAGAGCAGCAGTGACGCCCGCACTATTGGCCTGATCTGGGAGTGGTCCTTGAGCTCGTTGTGAATTGTGTGCACTGAATGCAGTGGCAAGTTAATCACATTCCCACAGAAAAATGCAAACTTAGCTGGTAATTAAAATGTACCGTTGTAATGGCAAATGTAGGCGGTCACAACTCACAAGAACTGGAGCTGCAGTGTGAAGTCTCCAGGTGGAGCTCCAGTCATGAACATCAGGGAACAGCTTAGGCATCGGAATCTGCCCTCTCATCAGCTTGATGGTGGCGATTCCGACATTGATCACCACGAACACGATGGCCAGAGCAACCGACACGGCCGGCGTGTATTTCAGTGGATCTGAACTCATCCCAGGGAAAAAGAACACAAGCCATTAGAGTCACAATGAAATGTTCAGTGAATCTGACCATCACGCCGACGTTGTTCAGTTGTTGACGACGACGCAGAGCTAGAGGATCCCCCTGCCGAAAGCACCGAAGGCGTCGCCCATGGCCTCGCCGTACGAGGTGGCGCCCACAGCGCGGCTGAACTGGACGAGGAGCTCGATGGAGGCGTCCGTGAGCACCGCGGCGAGCATCACCAGGATGAGGCCCAGCACGAGACTGAGCACCTTCATGGTGGCCGGGAGCGCCATGATGCCCGCGCCGATGATGGTGGTGGACAGGTTGAACACCGCGCCGGAGAAGGACGCGCGCGGCTCCTTGCCCCGCCGCCTGCCGACCGTGCAGCTGCTCCCCCGCCGGTGCCCGTGAAGAAGAGAGGAGAGAGGAAGAGAGGTGGAGAGGGGAGGGGGAAGAAGAGGCTGACGCGTGGGTCCCACGCTGAGTCAGCTGCCACATCAGACAAAACCGGAGTTAAAACCATCAAGAGACCAAGAGACCTAGTTTGTACTGGTTTTATAAGATGGGATGCTTTATATCCGGTTTTACGGTTCAAGGACGATTTTGTAATTCGATGACAAGTTGAGGGACCTTTCGGTGTACTTTTTCCGCAAATTGAGCAACCTTCACAAGTTCATATCACCTCCTTCAACCCAAGAGGCCCAAAAGGGAGGAAAACCCCAGTTAACCCCCATGGCCGCCTCCTCTTCCTTCCTCGCCGCCGGCCGCCGCCTGATCCGCCTCGGCTGCGGCAGGCTCCTCCCCGCCGGCCACGCGCGATCCCATGGCTCCACCCCTGCCCTCATTCGAGCCGCCGCCGCCGCCTCCTCCCCCGCCTCTCCTCGCGGCCACAGCGGGGGGAGGAAGCCGGCGCGGCCCCCGAGCCTGCAGTCCACGCTGTGGCCGCTGGGCCACCCGGGCACGCTCCTGGTGCCGGAGATCGAGCGGTGGGCGGCCAAGCCAGGCAACCGCCTCCGCCACGTCGAGCTCGAGCGCATCGTCAAGGAGCTCCGCAAGCGACGCCGCCACCGCCAGGCCCTCGAGGTAACTCCACCTCTCCCCCCCCCCCCCCCCCCCCCCCGTGGCCCGTACCTCAGCTCAGCTCATCATCAGTAGACTATTATGGGGCGTTCGATGCCGTTGCGGCCTCAACCGCTGTTTGGTTTCTTGAGTTGCACTCGCCAAATTGTTGGCCCTCTTCATGCATGTGAGGTGTATGATGTAATGCTGCACCATGAACAAGAAGAGAGATGTAGTAGCGTCGTGTTAATATAGTTTGGGCGTTATGAAGAACTGGCGATTGGCTGTGTACAACTGAACATCATGAGGAGGCTTGCATGACAGTTTGTTGTCAATTGGGAGTTGGGAGTGTTCATCCAATTAGAGGATTTGACTGATTGCTAAGTGTTCCATCGGTTAATGTATTTGGTTTAGTTTCTGTGATGGGATTGTATGTTTTTTTCCCCAAGAAATGAAACCTGATCAATAGTTAAAAGCACTAATATAATGTGCTTATCAATTATGGTTGCAACACTGATTCATATCTATAATTTACACTCCAGACCTCAAGAGCTTATCACCATTGGGGCTTCTTATTTTAATAATCAAGTGCACTTCCTAGTTGGCATGTTTAATTTGATTTCTCTGTAACCTTTTACTTTGCGCAGGTCTCTGAATGGATGAATGCCAAGGGACATGTAAAATTTCTGCCAAAGGATCACGCTGTTCACCTGGATTTGATTGGTGAAATTCATGGAAGCAGTGCAGCCGAGACTTACTTCAACAACCTGCCAGATAAAGATAAGACAGAAAAACCCTATGGTGCACTTCTTAACTGCTACACACGGGAACTCCTGGTTGAAAAATCGTTGGCTCATTTTCAGAAGATGAAAGAGTTGGGTTTTGTGTTTTCCACACTCCCCTACAACAACATCATGGGTCTGTATACGAACCTAGGGCAGCATGAAAAGGTTCCTTCAGTAATTGCAGAGATGAAAAGCAATGGTATCGTTCCTGACAATTTCAGCTACAGAATATGCATTAACTCTTATGGCACAAGGGCTGATTTTTTCGGGATGGAAAACACCCTTGAAGAGATGGAGTGTGAACCTAAAATCGTTGTTGATTGGAACACGTATGCTGTCGTGGCAAGCAACTACATTAAGGGCAACATAAGGGAGAAAGCATTCTCTGCCTTAAAGAAAGCAGAAGCAAAAATAAATATAAAAGATTCAGATTCCTATAACCACCTGATTTCCTTGTATGGACATCTGGGGGACAAATCAGAGGTCAATAGGCTGTGGGCGCTCCAAATGTCGAACTGCAATAGGCATATTAATAAGGATTACACTACAATGCTTGCAGTGCTCGTGAAACTTAATGAGATTGAAGAAGCTGAAGTGTTGCTGAAAGAGTGGGAGTCGAGCGGAAATGCATTTGACTTCCAAGTTCCAAATGTCCTGCTCACTGGATACCGCCAGAAGGACTTGCTGGACAAGGCTGAGGCACTTCTGGATGATTTCTTGAAGAAGGGAAAGATGCCTCCTTCAACCAGCTGGGCAATTGTGGCAGCTGGCTATGCGGAGAAAGGTGATGCTGCGAAAGCATATGAGCTGACAAAGAATGCCCTATGTGTATATGCTCCAAATACTGGTTGGATCCCTAGGCCTGGGATGATTGAGATGATACTTAAGTATCTTGGAGATGAAGGTGATGTCGAGGAGGTTGAAATTTTCGTTGATCTGCTGAAAGTTGCTGTGCCACTGAACTCAGATATGACTGACGCTTTGTCAAGGGCTCGAATGAGAGAAGAAAAGAAGGTTAAAGATGCAGTGTAAGCACTATGATGAAGAAGATAATGTTTCACGAGCTCTCAAGGCTGCTCTTTGGTCTGCACTGACACTTTGTTCTTGCTGCATTTCTTCTTCTCGTTTTTTTTTCTTTTTTAGGAGAATGTGGGTGGGGGATGGTAACCAAAATGAGATATTATCTGACATACAGTAGTTCTGGTAACATTGTCTGTACCTGAGTACCTGAGTGAACTTGTTATCACTCGATTGGTCACTTTAAGTATGTTGCTGGGATTCTCAGCAATAGTTATATTGCTTGAGTTATAACGATCGTAGAGCCAAAATCACTCAAAATGTAGATGATTTTGATCTTGATTTTGCACGTATGCATAACAAACGCTCATCTCACAATCGTTTGAGAGTTGAAGTGAAGCAAAAACTTCCACTAAACCCATGTTTTCACATGATATTTCGCCAACCTTCTTCGGCCTCTCTTTGCGTTTCCACTGAACAGCATATCCATGTATCGATTCATCCATCTATCCATCCATTCAAGATCCAACCACTTCTCCCTAACTCATAGGTGTGTTGTTGCGTAAGCTAAGCTCCGATGGATTTGCATCCAAATCCAAAAACCGTTTGCATGGATGCATGAGAAACAGCTCATCCCTATTAACTCTGCACCTAATAACAAATCCAAATCTCGCCAAAATCTTATCCCTTTTCAAAATCTCTCTTTTATATACATGTAGCTCTCCATCTCATTTCACACCATCACTGGACGAGCAGTAAGTAAACACTCTGTGGAACAATGGCCGCCGTCCTTCCCTTGCTCGCCGCCGCCCTCCTCGTCCTCTTCTCCGGCCTGCATCCCGCCGCCTCCACCGCCGCCGCCGGCGGCGAGGCGGCCACCGTGGTTGTCAAGGCGGCGGCGGCCGTCTCCCGCACCGACGACAACTTCGTCTGCGCGACGCTCGACTGGTGGCCCAGGGACAAGTGCAACTACGGCATGTGCCCCTGGTACAACGCCTCCATCATTAACCTGGTAATTACCACCCCTGAAACTTGATTAGCCAAACTTAATCACCTTCATTTCATATATGGATCAATCTACTTCTAACTGACACTGAGCACGTCACTCTTCTTCCCTCACAGGATCTGAACAACACTATTCTGAACAATGCTGTCAAAGGTAAATAATTTGCAGATCACTGATCTATCAAAAAAAATTGTACTGAAATTAACCAGAGTTTTATGTGATGTTGCAGCGTTCAACTCGCTTAGGATTAGGCTCGGAGGGTCTCTTCAGGACCAGGTGACGTACAAAGTCGGCAGCAACTACGGCGATTGCCGGAGCTTCCAGCGAGACGACGGCGGCCTCTTCGGCTTCACCGACGGCTGCCTTGAAATGAACCGATGGGACGAGCTCAACGTCTTCTTCAAAAGAACCAAGTAATTAAACTGCAATTATCGGCTAATTAATCGCCATTTCGAGGAGGATTAAATGACTAATTATCTTTGATTTGATTTGATTGACGTGCAGCACGACGGTGACGTTCGGGCTGAACGCGCTCAAGGGCCGGAGGAAGGCCGCCGGCGGCAAGGACACGCTGTACTCCGGCGACTGGGACGCCCGGAACGCGCTCGACCTGATGCGGTACACCGCCGGCAAGGGCTACCGCGTCGAGTCGTGGGAGCTCGGCAACGAGCTGTCCGGCAGCGGCGTCGCGGCGAGGGTGGCGGCGGCGCAGTACGGCCGCGACGTGGCGGTGCTGAGGAAGGCGGTGGAGCGTGTGTACGGCGGCGGCGGCGAGGTGCCGAAGGTGCTCGCGCCGGGCGGGTTCTACGACGGCGCGTGGTTCTCGGAGATGCTGCGGGTGTCGGGGCGCGGCGCCGTCGACGGCGTGACGCACCACATCTACAACCTCGGCTCCGGCAAGGACAGGGACCTGGCGAGGAAGATGCAGGACCCGGGGTACCTCGACCAGGTGGAGAAGACGTTCCGCGACATGGCGGCCACGGTGCGGGGCTCCGGGCCGTGGAGCTCGCCGTGGGTGGGCGAGTCCGGCGGCGCGTACAACAGCGGCGGGAAGGGCGTGTCGGACAGGTACGTGAACGGCTTCTGGTACCTCGACCAGCTCGGCATGTCGGCGGCGCACGGCACCAGGGTGTACTGCCGCCAGGCGCTCGTCGGCGGCAACTACTGCCTCCTCAACACCACCACCTTCGTCCCCAACCCCGACTACTACGGCGCGCTGCTCTGGCACCGCCTCATGGGCCCGGTGGTCCTCAAGGCGGCGACCACCGCCGGCGGCGGAGGTTCGCCGTACCTCCGGTCGTACGCGCACTGCTCGAGGGAGAAGCCGGGGGTGACGGTGCTCCTGATCAACCTGTCGAACGCGACGGCGTTCGACGTGTCGGTGGCCGGCGGCGCGCTCGGCGCGGCGCCGTGCGGCGGGCGGAGGGAGGAGTACCACCTGAGCCCGCTCGGCGGCGACATCCGGAGCCAGGTGGTGCTGCTCAACGGCGAGGCGCTGGCGCTCGGCCCGGGCGGCGAGATCCCCGAGCTCCGGCCGGCCGTCGTCGGCGACGGGTGCGCGGCGCCGCTGCGCGTGGCGGCGCGCGGCATCGCGTTCGTTAGGTTCACGGAATTCAAGGCTCCCGCATGCGCGGCCTAGCCGCCTAGGCTTAATTAGCACGTGCTAGTAATCGCGAGTTCGTAGATTATGCAGACATGAACAACATTTGCATTGTATCATGAGTTTAATCGTTTTTGATAACTCTGAGAAATGGAGACGTGGTTATCAGCTTTGCTTCTGGTTTGATCACTGTAAAATTATTAAAGCACATTCTGCACCGATCAGTGAAGGCAAGTCAGTGAGATTTGATCATTTCTAATAGAGATTTTTTTTACTTGAGTACGTACAAATCGTCCATGTAGTTTATAGTTGCACGCAAATCGGGGAGGTAGTTGTGCCAGTTGATCAATAATTTTCAGTTACGATTGTAACCTGTGTTTTCATATTACTCCATTTGTCGCAAATTATAGGACATCCTTTAAAGGAAAATCAGACTCGATAACTTTACACTTAACCAATATCACTAGATTTATATTTATATTTTAAAGTATTTTCATGTGATGCTAATTTCATTTTTGTTGGAAACATAATATGAGATAAATTAATGGTTAAAGTATGTCATTAAAAACCGTGTAAAAAAATATAGACTTTATAATTTGGGACAGCGAGAGTACATCACAGCCTATATATAGGGTGAGTTTGAGGAGAGGAGGATAGAGAAGATTGAGAAGATAACGAGGTGAGCCATTAGCGCATGATTAATTGATTATTAACTATTTTAAATTTCAAAAATGGATTAATATGATTTTTTAAAGCAAATTTCCTATAGAAAATTTTTACAAAAAATGCACTGTTTAGTAGTTTAGGAAGCGTGCGCACGGAATACGATGTCCCTTTCTCACCCAATCCCCCAGAACGAACGCACCCATAATGTACAAACAAGTTTGCCTCCAAACAAAGTTTTTTTTTTATTTTTTAGACTTTTTTATTTTTTTTTATTAATAGATCATCCCAACAAGCATTTCCAAATCTGAACCTTGGAAATGTTTTTTTTGTAAAAGTCTATTAATAAAATTAAAAATAAAAAAGTTCCCAAACAAACATGTGGCAGTTCTCCAATGTTTCGTGTGGGTAAAAACTGAAAACAAAATTGACATTTCCTTTCTTCTTTCACAACCATTCCTTACACAGCCCAAAATGCCGCCCCGACTAAACAGAAGACGGTTGCAGATCGCAATCATAATGCATGAGTGCAATTGCAATCTTGGCCACACGCAACAAATATATGCACAAAATATTGGTGCCCTTTGGAAGAATGTCCAACTGTAATCTACATACATATGCTCTAGCCAGAACCACGCTACCCAACTCAGGAGTAGGCACTACCAGGGACAACGACAAGCAACGACTTATCATCTTCTTCTGCTGCTTCACTTGCCTACAATGGGAAAAAGAAAAAAAAAACAATTGGAACCATAGTCCAGGAAATAAGTCAGTGAGTGCAATCTTACATAGCATAAAGGGATAGACATTATCCAGATCAAGCTATTTACTACCCTTTTTTTTTCAAAAACAAAGGGTGTATTTTGACGATCCAAAAGACAAGCTTTGACTGTAAAGTTTCCTTACATTATTTCACTTACGGATACAAAAGCATACTCAAAATCCTATAATATCACTTTTCATGGCAAAATGTAAATATTATTAGATTAATAGTTGGTCAAAGCTCAAAATTGGACAGTCAAAATATGCCTTATATTTCTGAACGGAGACAGTAGATGATTTGCCTTGTAGAATGATCGCAAAATTATCATTCTTCACCATGCTTAAGAAATGGCATGACAGCCAACTGGCAATAGTAACAGAAGCTAATATATGAGAAAGTATCAACAGTAAGCACAGGAGAGTCACTGTGTTACTGTAATCTTAATAATTTCAGAGATGGCATCACTTCAGAGGAAAAATGTTTTCAAAAAAAGTTTGAAATAGGGCAGGACTACTAACTTCATCCTTCTGCTGATTATTGACGGTGTTTTTCAGAAGCTCTTTAGCTTTCTTTGTTAAATCTTTTCGCTCCTTTTGCTGTGCACAGGTGACCTCAGAATGACAAGCCACACAAAGAGTTCTCAAATTCTCAAGTGTGCATTCCCCTGCGTGAGATCAGATAAATTAGACCATAATGTTAAGAGCCAAAAGCACGCAAAAATTATGCACACACTTTACCTCCTCCTTTATATACAGGCACTATATGATCTGCGTGCCAAGCATTACCCTCATTTGGCTCATGTACAAGCTTATCTAGCCTGTGGTAAAATATAGTGAAAAAAACAGTGTCACCATCAATCTACAAATTAGGAGAACTACTCATATTCATTAATATTTTGTGAGTTCAGACCACAATAGTGTCCCCAATAGCCTGTAAGTTGCCTAAATAGGCAAAGAGAAGTTAACATAAGCACAAAACATTGAAAAGCATAATATCAAAGTATGGCACTTACAATTTCAATCTACTTGCAATATTTGGAGCAACATTCCTAATGTATTCTTCTCTCTTTTTCTTGCATAATGGTCTGATATTCTTGACAAGCTCGTGACAGTCAAGTTTACACTTGGAGCATATACCATGTTCAATTTCAAATAGTGCCTATTCATCAGGCAAGCATTGCTTTAGTACATATAACTTCCATATTTTCACATATAGCTGGCATACCAGCTTTATTCATAAATAATGCAACTTAACACTTTGTTTATGAATGCTAATTGCAGAAGATTAAAGAAAAATCTCACCTGCCGTGCAAACCTGCCACTAGTTCTCGATCTGAACACCTCGAAGCAAGGCAGACCACAGAACAGGTCTTCAAAATATTCAGGTGACTTTGCAAGCCTTCCACTGATCACAAATAACAACATTGTTATTTTTTTTCAAAAAAAAAACACAGATGGCTACTGGAAATAAAGTGCACAAATGAGACATATTACTTGCAAGGTCCTTGACATAATTTGCAGAGAGGTTCATCGTGAACAGTCCAGCCTTGAGTGTACTCTCTCTCTCTACTTGTACCATTATGCAAAACCACCTTTCTCCATTCAGCATTTTCTGGCAAAGGATTACTAATATCACACCATGGTGTTACACGCCTCTTACTTCCTCCTTTAAGCAACCCCTATGAAGTAGAGCACAATTGACAAAAAATAAACATGATTAAACCAAGGAATGCCAAGACATATTTTTTTTCATTTCATGTTCTTAGTTTGGTACAAAATCAGATCCTTTAAACTGTATTTCAAATGAAAAATTAATACATCGGGATGATATGATAGCAGCTCACAAGCAAACCCTTAGCTACAATGAGATGCCTAGGGTAGTGTGGCACTGTGGTGGGCCTAGCAGCTTAAAAGCTGCAGTTTTATTTTGCTTTTTTTTTGTATATGCCAAATCACCAATTGAATCCTCCATTAGAGTAATATCCTCCATTAGAGTAAAAGTCAAACATTGCAATATCCTCTATTAGAGTAAATCCTGATAGAACTTGAGCAATTTCTAGAACATAAGAAAAACTTGCATAAAGAATGATATAGATAGAACATAGATATGCTTAATATCATGGAAGCGTTGCTTTTGCATATTTTCTGCAATATTTGGAATTAAACCAATATTCAAATTGATCACTCAAAATCAAGAGGAACGTACTTTTGTGCTGTGGTTGTTGGTATCTTTCAGGTAGCACAACTCAAGGCTCAAGGGAAGCTGTAAGGGCTTTCCCAGTAGTCTCTTCTGCTCAATTGGTCTAAGCGCCAACCATTCCTTCACGAACGCTTTGAACGTATTGCAAAATGCAGGATCCCTCTTCAAGAGACGATTACTTGTTTTCATGGTATTATCAGAACATAAAGGTGACTCTACTTCTTCTGGCAGGAAGTTTTCAAAAAGTGGTCTGGGTCTTGAATCATGCCCTGGAACACATATGTACAAATGAATTCGGCCTGTGTGCTGGCTAACCTGTAAAATACGAAGATAAATCAAATGAATTCAAAGAATGAAGACCGGAATGGAATGTAAAATGAAATTAACTTCACATTAATGAGACAAGTCATGAGAACAGAATATGAACAGAGAGGACAGTTAAACCTCAAATCGCAGAAACTTCTCTTCAATATTGCAGTCTGTAGTTGCTGGAAGGCCTAAAGTCTGAAAAATTTCAGAAAGCCTCCGACGAGCCTGCGATATTTGAGGTGATGTTGCATAGGATATAGTGCAAAACATTGTATAATACAAGCAAGAACTTTTTATTACCTTTACTGATTTAGCGCTTGACATTGAAGGGCAAATAACTGAAGCTTGAGAGATAGAAGAACTATCAAAAGCTATCTCTTCATGTGCTGTTGGAGATGGACAATTTTGCATTACCGTATGAAGGCTATCATCCTGAGGAGGCATAGAAAAAGAATCAGTTGAAGGATTTCATAGGACTACTGACTGATAAGTAGCAACTAGCAAGTAGTAAACATGTACCAAAATTTGCAAGGAACGCCTCTTTTCTACCTCAAAGTGAAGAGGAATTGTCCTAATACTGAAGAAATCTGACTCAAAATTCATATCGTTGAGGCCAGGAAAATTCTCAATGGACATATCATCACTTTCTACATTCTCTCCTGGTCCATGCCCACAATCTGCATGAGGTTCAAAAAATTCAGCCTTTCATTTCACTTACAAGCATGTAATAATGATTGGTACCAATGCATGAATTCTCTGTTAACGATGTTCAGATGTTTTACCAGCATTATGATTCTCCAAAGGAAGAAATCCAAGCTGTGATTTTCCCTCAGATTTACTGCTTTCCTCAAGGTGGTAAACTTGATCAACCTTAGAAAGAAGGAAACTATATTGAATGAATAAACACCAAATACTGTAGAACAATGCAGTCCCTTAATTGGTCTGTTAACCAACAAGATTCTACTAAGCCAATTGATTCCAGCAGTGATATAAGAAACTATGTCTCAGCTGCAAAGGTATATTGAGTAGTATATCAATCCCTTCTGTTAAATGTTGAAGTTTAATGGCATCAGACTTTTATAGTACTGGTAAACTATTTTGGTTCATTTTGTAAATTATTTTCTACTTTTACAGCACCAAACATGAAATGGAAAAGATTGAATATGCAAACATTCAGTACAAATTCAGCATAAATTTCTAAAGTTATGTGGTGTGTCGCATTATAAACTATAGAAAAACCTAACTCCAAACAATGGGTGCATACTTACATTTTGTCAATTGTTACGGACCATGGAAGCACCTCAATCCAAACAATACTACACTTATATTGTAGTGCCCATCCTAACCTCCCTAAGGAACAGTATAAAATCAAAAATTACATGACCCTATGGCCTACCTCAATCTCTCTTATAGCATCTTTCTTTCCATTCATCAATGATGAGACACGGAACAGACTCTGGTTCAAATGAAGCCAATGTGACTCATCTAATGTGTTCTGTGACCAAGACAAAACAGAACAATTTATAGTTATAATTTGACAAAATTACAAAGTACGCTACAGGAAAAAAAAAAGGAACTAACCCTTGCACAGAATATATATATGTTGACAGCATTTGTTTGACCTCGCCTATGAGCTCTATCCTCAGCCTATCATCAACAATCAAATGTACCAAACAGTTAGAAACACAATAAACAAACACTAACAGTAGGGTGCACCATGCATGCGTCCAAGAGAGCACACACATTAAGTGTGCGAAAGCATGAAAACTCATGCGCATGAACCATGAAATGTAGCAATTTACTGTGCATTATTGATTTGTTTCATTTACCAGATAATCTTAGTCCACATCGGGATAAAGACCATGCAGAATTGCATTTGAAGCAGGCAATAGACAGATTGGGTAAGAGGCGTAAAGGGATCAAAAGAGAGCAAATAGGAATAAGTGTTTTTAAGCAAATAGAGGAGAAACATTTCTTCTTGCTCGACTGATAGGGGATGACTTGACCTGATCCCTATGGAAAACATATCTGTAAAGAAACTTACATATATATAAAGAAATAAACCCAACAATAAAACTAATTATTCTTATCTCTGAATTCCAATTAAAGCTACACCACCAGGCCCAGTGAATAATACTGCAGTTGCTACAGTACATATAAATAATATCATAGTGCGAATTGTGAATGGTGGGCTACACAACAGGATGGTGAAAAAAAACTCAAAAGTCTTCTTGTACCCTATGGATGAGGAAAATGTATGTGCAAGAGAGAAGGCTAAGGACCTGAAGCAACTCTGAAGCTGACTTTGGGAGCTCCACGAAAACAACATTCTGAGCAGATGAGAAATCTAAACCAACACCGCCAGCAGTAATTCCAATAATTGCAACCATTACCTATTTGGTAGAAAATAAAAGAACTAGTAAAATAGTAAATAATGGATAGGCAGTTTGAGAATAAAACTTGAGAGCTTAACATGGAATACCAAGTATGAATCGAACCGAATGGAAGGGAAGGGACAACCTCTGGATTTAAACGGAAAGAATCGACAGCATCTTTCCTTTCCCTAGGAGATGTGCTTCCGTCAATGCGGACATACTTGATCCTCTGCTCTGTGACAAACACCTACGTACGAAGAAAAACTTCAGTCAAAAGTATTGGCAAATGTTTTTCATAAAGTTAGATGGTATAGTTTAATATGATATAATGCTATCTAACTATTATAAAGTGAAAGTGTGCACCCGAATATCCGATTGATCATTAGTCTGATTTTTTCCATGTATTCAACTGATTAATGGACTATCTTGAACATGGCGGCAATGGGATGATTGTCTTCAATGGAGTATCTCCAAGTTTATCAACCGACTTGATGTTAGCAAGTGAGGAAGCTGGCCTATGTAATTTGGCGGGGCTAAGGGGCTCTCCCTAATTATGGACCCCAGCTAGGGCATTTTATTTTAGTTTTAGTTCCTTTTGGTCATGTAACCGCCTTTGCAATGGGTTGTTTTGCGGTGGTGAGGTCTTGTACTTCTTGCTGTTCTTTGGCGTGTTTGGACTCCTATTAATGCAATGATATGCATCTTGCGTATTCGACAAAAAAAACTTCCAAACCATTACGAGAACATCTACAGTCCCACAGAAAGAGTATTATATGCTAGAGAATGCCAGAATGCTGGACATGGTACTGGTGGCTTCTAAAAAACGGTGCCAATGACATGTACATGGCCAGACCAATTTTACACATACACCAGTGTTTCTATTCATATGAGATCCTATAGTCCAGCTTCTTGACACATCATTTATTTTGTTTCATTTACTCTAAAGATGAAACTTCTATTTCATTAGGAGGAAGTGAAGCTTACAAGATATATAGAACTACAAATAGTTGAAATGATACTTGCAAAATCAAAATTACATAAAGTAACATAGTTGTGATTATAAATCTTTTCTTACTGTTCAAGATTCTATTGTCAATCGTGAGAAACATAGCATGATAAACTCGCAAAAAAAATACAGAAAAGAAACCTCAGAATTTACCTGAACTCCATCTAGGACCTTTAAATGATGGGCGAAAATTATTGTTTTCTGGCAATTAGACTGAGAGTCCAGACTACCATTATCAGCTGGTTCTTTCATGATGAAATGATTTAAGAACCACTCGCTGAACCCAGGTATTTTCACAATACCAATTTCTTGTGTAGTGAGATTCCTTGGAGATTTCTTGCAACCATCAGCTGTGGGCAAATGAAAAGGAAATACAAGGAAATGAGCACAATGTTTATAAGGAGCAGACAGACCAATCTTACTAATCTTGAACCCTGAAATAGTAGAAAACATGTGCTTTATCCCAAGTGTTAATACCAGTGTTACATTTAACATTGTTACATTAATAATTGTTTATGAGAAAGAAACATGTTACATAAGGATAAAAAGAGGAAGGTTGTCTCCTTTAAAGTGGCACGCTACTCTTAAAAAGAGGTGGTTGCCTGGTTGTTTGTCAAAAAGAAACATAATGTTTTGATCATGGTAGTTCATGTTTAACATATCAGAATTTTTTTAAAAAAAAATAAGTACAATGATTGGAAATGGCAAGTAATGTTCTTCACCTGTAAAGTACAACAGGATATTGCACAGTTGCACCAACATTTCTACTTGATATACATAGTGTTCTTCAGAACAGAAATCAACAAAAATGCTGGTTATCTTTTTCTTGACAAATGTTCTCTGTTACTATAGATAAGAAAATGGCTCTTTTTGAAAAGAAGTTGTAAATAAATTTCGATTCAGACAGTGTCAAGTACAATACCATACTGCGCCATATTGCATTGCTTATGTCATAACCAACTGCCAATATGCAAAGCTGTAAACCCATACATGTTTGGCATTGCATATGCCACAAATGCCAAGCAAGCTTCAACAAAATTACAGTTCCATATAAGTTGTTGCATTTTGTTATAGTTCTGAAATCTAACAATATCAAACATTCAAATGCAACAAGGTGTGTATTATATATTTCAGCATAACAAAGGCACATAAAATTATAACTGATACAAGGAGGTCTCATTATCATATCTGCCATTAGCTCAATGAGTGTTACCTTCTTCCATGTTCACCTCCTCAGAGTCATTGCTATTGTCTGGCGAGGCAATTGTAGGAATCTCATCACTAGTGTTCACCCCTTTGATACAAGATATAGCTGTCTTGATATCTGATGCATTCAGCTTCAACCAAATAATCTGTCGACGTTTGGGAGGTAGTTCATTCAACAAATGCTCCTTCAAGCGCCTAATCTACAGCACAGAAGTAAACATCATCTGTTATATCCGACATAGAATGGTCGATGAACAATCAATTACCAGACAAAAACATCATGTGGTTAGCATGGGTTGTGGCGACAAAACAACTACAATATTTGCAAGCATATTAATAATAAACAGAAATGGTATAAAAGGGAAATTTGAAAACTTGTGGCAGTATTATCGTGTACTTACAAATCTAAACTCGTGAACTTCCCGTGTCACAGTACTGATTTTTCCATTTACAAATTCAAGGAGAAATATCATCAACATAACACATTTGGAACACTTCATATTTCCCATAATAATACTTATGGATAGTCTGAATACCACATTCAGATAACATATCATGAATAAAATGAACGAAACAAGCTATGCATAGCAGGCATAAATAATAGAGAGAAAGAACAGACCATGAGAGTCTGACTGAGCAAAACATTTAACTCTGTCAACCGAGCACCCTTTGAAAAATCCTGCAGAGAGAAAAATGGTGACAGCCCTCAACAGAATCAAATGTTTATCTACATATGCTCCTACTACTGGAACAAAAATTATTTGGAAGCACTGGTTTTCTGAGTTTTTCATAAACTATTTCACAGTTCACTGATTGATTAGTGTATAAGCAGCATAGATGGTACACAAAAGCAAATACTCCTTGTTTCGCATTATATATCTGGTCCTCGGTCCAATAATCAAGAAAACATAAAATCGTAATACAGTTGATAAAATCAGACCAAATTTGATGCCATTAGATAGAGTACTTGTACATCTATCTAATAAAGCAACAATTGTTCAATTCCACCAAAAACAATAGTTCAATTCCACATTTATCTAATATTGTGCCCCCTTAGTATGTACACCAGAACAATATTGTGAAATAGAGGGAGTAACAACCTAGTAGAGCTTAGCAATAGAAAAGCTGGAACTCTGCCTTGAGAAACCGGACACTCAAAATACCTGGTAAGTTCTCCCATTGCAGCCTTGAACAGTATGTAGCAAGCAATATTTGTTCGCAAAGTCAAATTTATTGCTGCCAAGCAAATGGGGCCTGAAAAGCCAGGGAAGTGTGATCAGAAAAGTTTGATAAGACTAACACAATACAATGGCATTCACCTTTTCCTTACCATAGCATATTTATCTGATGATAGATGTCAAAAGGTCTATTGTCTCCTAGGAGAAAACAAACTGTGAGATAGATCTGACAAGCAAAATAGAAGTCTCCAATCAAGGCTATCATAAGTAAACCATACATAAGTACCAAGAAATCAGATTAATCAAGTAAAGAAGGAAACATATAGGAATGACAAAAATGTACTTGAGTGCTCTAAATCTCTACGGTACAAACAGCCAGACTTCGAGCCAAATATGGAAAAAGGAAGATATTGCAAGTAACAAGTAATGACCAGTAACCAATGAACATAGTGCAGAGAATGCATTTGAAAATAATATGGGTAAGTACAAATACACTAGATGAACAAAAAATGGTTGAAAGAGTAATAGACAAAAAAAAAAACTTTCTGTAAAATTTCAGAAAATTGGGCCATGATAAAGTTTTCATCATTCCCTTTTCTCAATTACAAGGCGCAGGTAGCTTGGATATTGCTATCCACACCCACCTCTGGAATTTTAAAACCGTTTAGATGATGTACACAAAATATGTCATATATCATAGCAGCTATCTGCATGATTGGAGATCCAGATATCAAGGAGTAAAATAGCACAATAGCATAAGGAGCTTTAAGAGAAATTCAACCAATATCTTTAAAGTTACAACCTTGACAAAGAGGGTGTCCCAGAGAGCAGCACAATGCGACTGACATTTGGCGCTAGTTCCAGTACAGCCTGTGTCTGTCATGAGGTCATAAAATAGTACCAACGGTCACTTACCATTAGTGAAATCAAATGCAATATTGATACACAAGGTGACTGAAGTAGTTGGAATAAATAGTTTGAGATAATTTCAACATTTGTGCATTGCAATATTTTAGAAAGCAGGGAGAAATGCTGAAAAATATAACCAGATCAATAAAATCAACTGGGAGAATTTTATTTTAAAAAAAAGTGAGGCGTTTCTAGCACAATAAAATATGATCTACCAAATTTACAAAGCACCAAATCACCATCATGGTCTCATGGATTGGAGAATTCAAGAGCTGAATACTTTATGTTAATTGTATTGATACATAAGATTGTTGCATGACAAGCTAATAATTTAAACACCTCATTTTTTTCGTGTTTTTTCTTTGTGCAGCGTATGTTGTGTGATTCATCGATAATCATCAGTGCCCATCTCCTATTCATCATGCTTTTGCGAAGACGGCTTAGCATCTGATATGAAATGACCACTGCCTTTGGGCAAGCTCCTAAACGTTCAAGACTGTCTTGGTGACCAAACACTGAAAATTATACAGTGACAACCGAACTGTTAAAATTGTGCTCCTAATTAAAAAAATAAGTATATAACAAAACTGAAAGGCTAAATAAAGTAGTAATATACAATTGAAGGACAAGTGACAAGAAATATGATATTAGCCATACTTTTTTAAACAGTATCTTCAGTTCTTCACTAGTATAGAAGAATCAAATTATTATATTGCATATGTGACTCAGCCAAAAGTTAAAGGCACTATTTAAACCTCAAGCGCACTGGTAAACTTGAGTAAAATACTTATGTTACCTAAGTTTAGGGCTGAAGTTCACAATTTTCAACTCAGGTCAATACAATCAATCTTTGGTTACTGCATTATAATTCCTTTCATACTGTTCATGAAAGCATTTCATTTTTAGCTAGTGCAACTTTACTACAAGATTTACAAAACCTCTAGCTGATCCTAGGAAACAATGAGTTCAGTAAAATCTCAAGTTAATTCAACTAAACAAAAAAAAAGTAGAGTGAATCAATCAACAAATAGAAGCAGGTCATCTAATCTGTAATGTTACTCTATATTGAAGCATTTCAACTGGATTGACGCAATGAATGTAGCTTTCTCAATGTCCACCATTCAGAATTTTCAATACATCAAATATAAAATATGCAACATTTATTAAAAATAATACAATCTACAGTCTTTGGAGAAATAGAATGTATATGCTTTTTAATTGAAAAGTGAAAAATACTATACTTTTCATTTAAAAACTATATTTACTGGAATCAAACTAGAGTAAAGAGAAAGCATTGAAGACCCTAAATGATTACAGTAATGAAAATGCGGGCAAAGATAAAATCAGCACTTCACAACTATCAAAGGCAAAATGAGTTTTATACACCAGAGCTTTACAATAATCATAATACCAGATTTCACATCAACAAACTGTAAAGACTATTAGAGGTTGAATGATTACCAAGATGAATATCTTTTGGCAGAAATGAAGGATCCCATCGTTCCAATTCCTCTGCCCATGTATAACGCAAAACAGCTGGACACACTATTAACACTGGGCCCTCATCCTTGTAGCAACAAGCTATTGCAATTGCCTGCATTTAAATGAATGAGAATGTGCTGCTTTCACAGGGAAAAAAGGACGCTCAAAAGCCTATTCATTCAATTATTCATATGCTCTAAAAAACATTTTTTTATTAAGAATTGTTTGGAAATGAAACTAAAATGGAAGTTGCTATTTCATATAAGCTGTGTTTCTCAAAAACGCAAGAGAGCTGTGCTTCTTTGTATTATCGAAAGAAGAAGAAAAAAAGACCCCTTACAATGCCTCAGGCAGTTTAATATTCATATAAGTCTAATTTATTAGTGTTGTAAACAGTAACATGCTTTAACAGTGTGCCCAAACTTCAGCATTATGTAGGCTCCAAAACCTTGTTTTCAACAATAATACTTTATTCATGTGCACAATAGTCATACAGAATAGCAATGGTTGCATGCTCTCATGTAAAATGCTCACCTGGAGAGTCTTACCAAGCCCCATCTCATCTGCAATAAGGCAGCGCCCATGCCTTCGAAGCCCAAACTTCACACCTTCAAGTTGAAAGGGTAGGAGTGCATCTCGTAAGTGTTGTGGCAACTTCATGAGAAGCCCGTCAACTTCTTTATCAGAAGCGCAGCTTTCGGCAAAGAACTTAGGGAGATTCTTGATAACATTCCTTGTTTTGTAAGGTATATCTTGCACAGCAACTCCAGGCAACTTCTTCAGGCATTTTAACACGGGCTCATAGTCCATGAGCTTAAATACGGAGAAAATATGGCCACTTTGACTTTGTGTTGTAGAGAATGGTGCAGCCTTACCAACAATACAGGGGAAGGATCAGTTTTAATTCTAGATCAAGAACATAACATCCCAGAAAGCCAATCAAAATAGGTTAAATAGAACAGTAAATATTTGTTCTTTTATGCTTGAAATCTACTCATTACTTTACACCTAGAAAAAAATAGCTCTGAATTGTAATATCGCTCACATCATAATGCATCCCCATTTTGTGCTTATAACCATTGAGTTTGAAGGCTCTTCATCTTGCTCAGAAAAATTAGTGGCATGGTCATTATTATTGAAAAAAGATCGAATAGAAATAAAGAAGACGCATAAATTTCTGTTATTCATAATAAAGACTCAAATGGCACCAATAAGGCCTTAATTACCCATAAAACTTAGGTGTATATTTTAATGGCCTTGCTAGAAGCCAGTAAGTAACGCTTTCAGTGTTCGACTACATATGCTGCCTGTGAACATGTTTAAGTGCATAATGCATCTATATATCGAGATAATTGGTCAAGTATGTGAAAGGGGAAAGCCCGTTGATGGGTACAAGTAGACATGAGAACAAGTCGATTTGGATTTACCAGTTTTAGGGACTTTAAACATTTAGAACTAGGGTTCACCCAACAAACTCCCGACGAAAGTAATCCAAATGGGACTAGGGTTCATCGTTTGTGTGTGGAGAGACTATCTTTATCGAGTCACCGAATTCTCGGAGTGATATTTCAAGAAATGCTTGCAAATATCCACGGACTTGCTAAGCTGTCGCCAAGAAACACGGGGAAAAATTAACGAAATCTTGAGAAAGAAACGCTCCGAGGTATCCAAGAAAGCACCGAGTTTGTCGAGCAGCATATATATTATCAAGAAAGGGATGAAGAACGGATGAACCGTACCGAAGAGATGCAATCTTGGACGGCGCGGAGGCACTCGGCCTCGCCGGGGTAGGCGAAGCCCTCGGCGGGCCCCACCGCCACCGAGAAATCCTCGGGGCCGCACACCTCCAGCACCACTTTGAACCCCACCGGCGGCTGCGGCGGCGGCGGAGGAGGAGGAGGAGGCAATGTCCGCGGAGGAGGAGGAGGCAGCGTCGGCTGAGGAGGAGGCGGAGCGAATCTTGGGCACTTGGCGAGCCTCCACCCCACCGAGGCATCGGCGGCGGCGGCCTCCGCGAAGCGCTTGCGCCTCTCGAGGGCGGCGAGGCGGTTGGCCTCGATGCGGCGGCGCTGCTCCTCCGTGATCCCCATGGGCTACAACTAGTACTCCACTACACCTCCTACACTACCCTACTACACCTCCTACACTACCCTAGAGTGTGCGGATTCATGAGGATTCGGGAGGAGGGTTTGGCGTTCGGGAAATGGGCGGGCTTTTGGTTTGGTCGTCGGAGGGCAAGAAATTTGCACATGTACCACGGTTAAAAAACCGGCTACGCTACGATACCGTCACTTAAATGGAATTCGCTTCAACGTTATCCTCGAGATGTGAGCATTCGCTATAATGTCATTTTCACCATTTGTTACAATTCCAAACCATTTTCCACCAAAATAATATTTTCGCGGACCGTTTTGCCCCTGGAACAACTCACCCCTCCAAAAGCTAGGTCGCGGCGCCAGCTCCTCTCTCCCCAGCTGAGCTGCTTCTCCTCCTAGAGCCGATTCCCTGCGCGGCGGCGCAGCTACCCCAACCACGCCGTCTCCATCCTGGTCCTCGTCGGCGTCGTCTTCATCCTGGTCCTCGTCAACACCGTCTCCATCCTGCTAGCACGCCACCTCCCCCGATGCATTGCACAAAGTGTCTCAATGGACATACTCTGTTTGGGCGGCGGCGACTGCTACCACAGGGAAGAGGCGCCCGGTGCACCCTACGGTTTGGGCGGCGGCGAGGTGGGGAAGGCGTCGACGAGGTGAGGGAAGGCAGCGGCGAGCTGAGGGAAGACGGTGCGAGGTGGGGAAGGCTACGGCATGGATGGCGGTAGAGGAGGTCGCGTCGTCGCGCTGAGAGGAGAGCGGCGCGTCTAGGCAGCAGTGGTAGCGTCCCCTATGTGTGGTTCAGTTCAACTAGATCTAGGGGCAAAACGGTCCGCGAAAAAATTATTTTAGTAGAAAATGGTTTGGAATTGCAACCAATGGTGAAAATGGCATTGTAGCGAACACCCACATCTTGAGGATGGCGTTTGAGCGAATCCCATTTAAACGATGGCATTGTAGCGAAGCCGGTTTTTAACTGAGGTACATATGCAAAATTCTCTCGGAGGGCGTGGACGGGAGGGGAAGAGCTACAGAGTTCTTACACACAAATGCCCTATTTGAATTGCTACCAAAAACATGCCCTACCAATATTTTGGTAATTTGAATAGTACATGTGTTTGATTTGAATTGAAGCACATTCATTGGTAATACCTAATCTAGATTTGGCATCATCTAGAATATTCTTCACTATAATTTTCACATTTTGGCTCTAGGTTGGTAGCAAACCAAATATGATCAAAAACAATATTACCTTACCAAAAATTTGGTAGTGCCAAAACTTGCCTGTATTTTGGCACTACAAAAAAATTGGTAGGTAACCGTCCAAATAGGCCCAAAATTTTACATAGTTCTAAAAAAAAACACGCATGAATCAACAGATCTGTGTAAAATTTGTGAGAATTATGTAAAAGAAAACACATGAATCAGAGTATTGAGCAGAGCTCTCTAAACACAAATGAATCACCAACGCAATTTTACATAGTTCTACAAAAACACACACACACAATTTTACATGTTATTACGTAATACTTCAATCATCAAATCCATCCAACGCTCTATATTTATCTACATCGGATCAAACGATCCTGGTCGACTCGACCTCACGTGCCTCGTCGCGTCGTCTCGCTGGTCTCCTCCCCCAGCTCCCCCCGCCCCGACCAGTGTTTCTACTTTTTTTTTTAATTCAAATTCAAATTTAAATGGGTATATAAACATTTGAGTTATAAACTTTGGTTCTATAAACTTAAGGTATATAAACTTTATATGTATAGAAAATACTATATATAAAAAAATATTTGAATTTAAATTTAAATTTAAATCGAATATATAAATTTGAATCGGATATATAAACTTTTGACTTATAAACTTTGGGTCTATAGACTTGAGGTGTATAAACTTTAGATGTATAGAAAATACTATATATAAAAAATATTTGAATTCAAATTCAAATTTGAATAGGATATATAAACTTTTAACTTATAAATTTTGGGTTTCTAAACTTGATGTGTAAATTTGAGGTGTACAAATTTTAAATGCATAAATTTACTAAAATAGGAAAATAATGCGGTGCCAAAAAAAGAAAACCATGAGGAGGGGTGATCGCTCGGGGCGATCGATCGCCCATTAGGAATCTCGCGTCCAAAGCTGCGTTTGGGTTCGGGAAATAGAGGAGATAATACAAAGTAGTTCATACAAAATTTTGAATGTTTGAATCCCTGGTAATTTGTGGTGAACGAAGTAAAAAAGGAAAGAAAACGTTTCAAACTCTAAAGGACAGAATGGGTGTTCCAAAGACAGCAAACCCAACCGAGCCAAATTATAAGTAAGAATTTTATTTTAAAAGTAAAGTAAATTCATTTTTCAAATTTTATAATGATTAATAATTAATTAATCATTCGCTAATGACATTTTCTAATCTGACCCGAGTTGCTCAAACGAATGGGAATACGACTTTGGTTGCAAAACGAATGAAGACCTAGCCAATTTTTCTTTTTATTTTTGCAATGACCAATGTTTGCCATTACCGAAAAAAATGGCAAGGCTATGTATGGCAATGAACCAGCATGCCTTAATTCTCAAAAGTAATGCAGCAGGAACAGACAGGAAAATGAAATGCATGTGATGAGCACCAGTTTTATATTTTTGACAGTCCAATTAAGCTAAATAAACACCACATTACGTGCTGTGAACATATAGGACATGACAGGAGATTGGTGTCTCGGTTACAATTAGGGGAAGCAGGGATGAGGCATCAATGATAAAGGAGAGAACAGTATAAAAATAGCTTTTTTTCCCCATCTGATGCAAAGTTTCAGGAAGAACAACACTGCGATGCAAAGCCATTCTTGTCATCCTGCAGACCTGCAGGTCGCCTTGCGCATGCATTCTCCCACTGTTAGTCGCAACCAAAGATTCAGCAACGAACAGCATGCACGAATCCAGGGTTTCAGTCTTGCAAACCTGTCAGCAACAAACGCTTGTTCAGAACACTCTTGTTTTTTTTTCTTGAGAGAAACATATTTTCAACCAATTGGGAAAATTATGGTCCCAGAAGGACAGAACTACTTGTGCTAAGCAATTGTAGATTGATTTTCTAGCCACTGTTCATACTACTATCACTAAAGTAAATAGCTCTGCATTTGACTTTCAGATTGTACATCTGCTTTGTTATCTTAGCTAGCAGCTTTGTAAAACAATAATTAATGAACTTGAAGATTGCTGACATGGATAAGATCATCCCACTTCATGGATCATTTTGAATATGAAAGTTCCTCAAACTATGGTTTAATAAAGAGCATTCATGGTTCTAATGGCATTTAAAAGAAGGGTTAATTGGATCCATGCCACTGCAACTTTGCTAAATTTAAAAAATACCACTACTATTCATCATATCGGCTACATGCCACTGAAAATTTATAAAATTGGAACCATGCCACTGCCGTTCCTTTTTCCATCTCCTATCTCACGCCGTCTCGTTTCCCCCGTCAGATGTGGCGTCATATCACGTTATTTCCCTCTTCTTTCTTCCTGCGAACTCGGCGGCCACAGCGAGCGCTCGAGGGCTGAGGAGGTCAGAGAGGAAGACGTACGGCGACGCCCGCGGGGGAGTGGAGGAGGGAGCGGAGGAGGTCGCGGAGGTGCGGGAGCGCGCGGCGGCTTCCTGGTCGGCCTCCGCATCCGCCGGGAGCTTCAACGGCCTCCCATCCGCCGGCCGACCATTCGTTCCTCTTCTTCGGCGAGGAGGCCGACGCCGCCGGCTGCCTCCTCCCCCGGGCTTGCTCCTCGTGCTCCACCGCGGCAAGAGAGCGTCGAGGAGTGGAAGTCGCGGCCGACGGCCAACGCCAGCCGTAAGCCACCTTCGAGCTCGCCGGAGACAACGACGACGATGGCGACGAGGAGGGAGTTCCTCCCCCTGGAGATCCACGACGATGACGAGGACGGTGACTTCCTGGTCGCCGACATCCACCCACCCCCGTCGCGCCGCAGCTGCTACGTGCCCGGCCGGCGCAACGTGGCGTCGCCACCGTCGCACATGGCGACGCCGCCGTGCTCGACGATGAGCTCGGTCTCGGGAGCTGCCGCCGCCGCCGTCCTCGACGATGCAGGTGCACGACCTTGCCCTCATGGCCGTCAGAGTTATAGGTCGCCGGGGAGCCGAGCGGCCGCTGGTGCCGGAGGAGAGCTCGAACGGCCATGTGTAGATGAAGCTCTCGCTGGAGCCGAACAGCCGCCATGGCTGGAAGGCGATGCCGAGCAACGCAGTGACCAGCGCCACCTTGGCGAACGTGAACTTCCGCGGGCTCAAGCTGACGAGCGCGTTTGCCGGCACCACCACGTTGGCGGGAATGTTGGTCGTGATGGTCCAAGTACTTCTCGAGCTTGCTGATGCCCTCCATGCCGTGCATGATGACGCCGAGCTGCGCGGCCCAGAAAGCGAGGAAGCACGCGAACTCCAGCGGCGCAGCCCCAGGCCTGGCACTGGCGCGAGCAGCGGCTGGTACGACTTGAGCCTGGACGGCAGGAGGAGGAACACGGCGCGGCCACCGATCCAGGATTCGATGCCGAACCACCCGCAACCGATGAGCACGCTGATGACCGCCAGCAAGTGCGTGCTGCGCACCCCGAACGCCGTACGCGCGAGCACCAGGAACGGCAGCCCGTGCGCGCCTCCTCCTCCACCGCCACCATCGCGCCGACCTCCTCGCAACCTCCCTCGCGTCAACCTCCAGCGGCCATGGATAGATGGACGATGGAACAAAGGAGGAAGGGGATGAGGACGGGATGAGGATGGCGTGAGAGAGGTGGATGGAAAAAGGGACGGCAGTGGCATTGTTCCAATTTTAGAAATTTTCAGTGGCATGTAGCCGATATGACGAATAGTGGTGGTATTTTTTTGATTTGGCAAAGTTACAGTGGCATGGATCTAATTAACCCTTAAAAGAATGCAATAAGAGTGGCAACTGATTAGGTAGAGTCGGTCCAGGGATCATGAATACTGCATAACACAACCATGTAAACAAATGAGAATAAGTATAATTAGTAATGTCTACCAAGCTTTTTTTTAGACAATAGGCAAATTTCATTACCTGGCCCTTTGAAGAAAGCCAAAACATAACAAGGTCTTATACAAAAGAAACGAAAACTAAACAACAGGGACAACTAGCTACTGAAAACAGGTAAAAAAAGGATGGGGATTCCAGCTAACCAGTTCAGGACCCGTTCTCTACACAGGGAGGCAACATCAAAAGCAGTATCAGGCTATCAGCGCCCCATAACCCAACCCTTAAACAGACCATAAACAAACAACTTCTATATTCCCAGATCATCAACCAAGCTTTTCAGACATGAAAGTAACTATAGTATAGTTTCCAACAAATGTTAGTTAATTCTTTTGGAGCTACTAGGAGTAATATCAGTTATCACATATGGAGCAAGCCACATATATTCATGAGTTGAATACAAAAGGCTTAAGCATGTAACAGTTTGACATACACAATCTACTGTTGAACATTAGTCATTCTAGATATCCAACCATGAAAAGTGATATTGGCATTCAGAATGAAGAAATGTGCTGACAACGAATGGACATAAAAAATGTCTGGATATTCTTCGGTTTGTATATTCATAATGAAGATACCTATATATTTATCTTGACCAGTAGTCAATAAAAAGTCAGGCTTTGCAGTTTCAATTCAGTAAATATAAACAAAGTTATACTTTGCAAGACAGCAAAAGAGAAAATGTAAAATATGATCACCTGATTCAAGTTCCTGATTACTACTCCTCTGGTACTTCCTCAGAATCAGACAGAGGTAGAAGGGTACCAATTCCAATGACATGTCCGTTCAGGCATACAAAATACTCCACAGAATCCTCGTAAGCACCAAGCCTGGCAGAAGAACTCCCCGGCGACATATTTGCTTCCAACATGCTCCACAGCTTAGCCTTACAGTAGGGACATGACTCGCTTGGATGGAACCTTGCCCGCTTCTCAATCAACATCTTCTTAACCTTTGAGGTGGCGAACGACATGAAGATACCACGGAAGAAACCCAAGTCACCTTCATCCCCTTGATCAAGATGCTCGCATGGATCTGAGACATATAAGACATCATTCCTACACTGCTGGGGCAGGAAACTCTTGCCCGCGGTCCTCGAAAAGCGTGTCCTGAACACAAAGTGCCCAGGGACATGAATGTTGTTAAAGAGGCCCCCTTTTGTGCAGCCATTGCAGTAGATGAGAAGCTTCCCGAGCGCCTTCCAGTTCCCGTCGACAATGTGACTGCCACCCGAATGCAAATCCAGCATCATCTTCGGCGCCCTGGCGTGGCAGAACTCCTTCCAGAGCACCTGCTTCGCGACCTCGTCGAACCACTTGCACACGCACGAGAGCACGGCGATCAGCCTGGGGTTCCAGTTCATGTGACGAAAGACCAGGAACAGCGCGTCCTCGCTGAGGTGTCCCTTGATGCAAACGCAGCTCGCCGAGTGCATGCACCGGTGCTGCTTCACCACCAGCACCATTTCCGGCAACCGAATCACTCCAGCTACAATGCTCACCTCCTCATACTCCCTTCAGTCCTGCATCACATTGGCATTTCAGTTACATGCAGAGCAATCGGTTACCAACATCGCAACAAATCAATAAAAATGGTCAAGCCTTTCATACAGATAGATCAGGTACTAAACTATACCCAATCATTTTGGACAGTTCTAACGATCTAAACTAAACCACGCATGTGGGATTCACCATAACCCCCAATTTTTTCAGAAAGAAACAAAAACTGATTTTAGTACTGTGCCACGCAACGAAGAAATCCGAATCAAACTAAGCCGGGATGGATCTCCACGCTACCACCACGCCGCCGGCTCATGAAGCGGAGGGAGAGAGCTGAGAGAGAAGAAGGAATACCTCCGGTGCCGAACCGCCAACGGCGGCGGCGGAACGAGCGAGGCCGGCCGCGCCGCGCCGCCCCCCTCCCAAAACCTGTTCACACCGGCCCGCGGCGCGCGCGCGCGCGCGCGGGAGGAAGGGCGGGAGTCGGGAAGGAGTGGAGGCTGCCCGAACCGTGCGTGCCGGAGCGGCCAAGCTCGCCGGCCGCCGCGCGAGGAGGAGGAGGAGAGGCGGAGCGGGGAGGAACCAGCCGAGCCACCGCCGGGGGAGAGAGGAAGCGAGGCGAGGGGAGATAGAGAGAGGGGAAGGAGACGACAGATGGAAGGGGAACGGGGGCATTTTGGTCATCGCCATTTTCCTCACTTTGTTTAGAGCAGGGCTATATCTATATTTCTAGTTGTTTAACATATTAAGATTTGAAAAAAATAAAATACTATAATGTCTTTATCAAATAATTTATTGTTGAAAATGGAAAGGTCGTTGAGGGGTAGAAGAAAAAGAATTTAAATAAGATGTGAGTGATAGGATAAGTAGTATTTTAGAGTGACAAGTATTGTTAGACAAAATTTGAATGGCAACGGATAAAGTAGTTTGGATTGCTACTTTACCAAAATTTGCCCTACCAAGAGAGTAGCAAAGCAAACATCTCTATTAAACACTATCTTTGCCCATGAACTTGTCTCTTATGAGCATATTTTTGTTTCAAACCAGTTCATTTTTAACTTTACCCTATCAAAGTTTTGGTAGTATCAAAATTTGATCAAGATTTGGCGCTATCAATATTTTTGTAGAGCATCAATTCAAACAGGTGCTATGTCACATTCAATCTTAGGTTTATATTTTTGAAAGAGAGAGTAATTAAAAATTCTTATAAATATCAATCCCTCCAATCAAAATTTGTTTTATGTTTGGTACCACAAAATTCCACATATTAATATTTTGTTTAAAAAATAATAACAAATAAATGGTTTTAGGTAGACTTGCCTCGAAAAGAGGTACATAATATTACAAACTTAGGAGTATATTTTATTAATTTATTTTAATATAAAATTTATCAAATCATATACTCGATGTTAAAGATTTGTTTATGATGGAGGGAGTGCTTCAAACAAATATTTATATTTGATTTATTCACTTGGTTCTTATGGAAAATTGAAATGTAGTAACATTGTTTTGTAAAAGTTTATGAGATTCTTTTTGTGTTTATATCATTTTTTTCTTTTATTTGTTCGATTAAAATTTAAAAATTCATGTCTAAATCCATCTTTCCTCCCACCAGTGCTAGACAGGAATAAATACTACTCCAAAATTAATTCGTTTCAAATGCCAAAATTAATAATTGCTTAAACTCCAGATATTGAAAATACAAACATTTATTAGTGGAATAGCGAGGCAGAGGACTCAGGGATTACGAGATTACCCCTGGGCCAGTCGGCGACTAGTAGTCGGCGAGATGAGGTCGAGCGGGGGCCACCTCAGGATATTTATGAGTTTGTTTAACTACAGCTTGTTAAATTAAATAGAGTAAAAGTAAATGGCAGGCAAGATCGTACGGCCCAATGTTTATTGCTGATGCATCTCTTCCATCTCTCTGGTTTATGGCGATAGCGACATGTACTAGGCATTTTTTTGGCATGGACTAAGGTAGTATCCACCTGGTGTATTATAATACGAAATTAATACAATATAAGAAAAATACTCCTACAACCAGGCTACCAACTTGGTTGATGCCTCTTCAACTTGTACAGACGTTTTATTTATTTATTTTTTATAACAAGGGTTGTGTAGACATGTACTCCATACCATTTACTTTTAACTTTTACCACTCGTCCTTTTTTTTCAAAAAAAAATGTAGTATAAACTTGGAACCATAGCCTCGTTAATAACAAATTAAATATGTAAAAGTTATTACATTGATTAAAGTTGAAACATTGATGCTTAATAGTGACAGAAAAATGAGTACGGATGGAGTACGCTCATGTAATATTTTTACAAAGTTAGTTTAATTTCTTTTAAAAATATTTTAGAATTCTTCAAGTTGATCAAGTTTATAGTCCTAAATGTGGTCAAACTTGTTCAGAACTTTTAGAATCCTATCTCAAACTTCTTTCAGGTCAAACAAGTTTGTAGAAGAACAAATTTCATTAAATCCATTGTATATTTGTTTTGTCAAAAATGTCATTATTACCTTCATCTCAGAATAAGTTTATTTTTGGTTCCTCCCGTTTGTTCAAAAATAAGTTAGCCAAATCTTATAATTTTATTTAGTATGTAACTGAGGAAGTATGGTAATTAATTAGACAGATATATAGTTATATATGCATGTCTATAACAATAGTAGTGGTAATATGGTAATATAGTAATCGGTTCTGTATCTACCTATACCATTATTATCTAAAAAAGAAATCTACCTATACCATTAAAAAAAATAAAGAAAATAAATCCACGAGTGATCCACGGGAGCATGGTATATCCGTATATCTGGAGATGCGCCGGCCACGGGCAGCAACTTGCTCCGATCCCACTTGGCCACTTGAGCGTCTCACCTTGCCAACTTGGCAACTTGCAAAGGGAGGCGCGCCCCTCCTGTCGATATCTTTCGTGCAGCCGAAAGCCATGTCAGGCCCATAAATCCGGGCCCACATAGCGCGGTGTCTGCCCGCAGCCCAGGCCCACGTACGGGCGTGGGCCCGATCGGCCCTGTGAAATGTACTGTGCATAATAATTAACTTGATCGATCATATTAAATGGAACATTTTTTTTTCTTGTTGTTATTATTAACACATTGGCAATACTACAAGTAAATTTGTTCATTATAGTACCAGCATTTATTTATGGAGCTAAGGCAAGAGATGGGGAAAAAAACCCAGAAATTCTGGAACCGCTCAGAGTATTTGAATAACCAAAAAATAACCCTCTAGCTCTGTTATTGTGAACAATCCGAGAGAGAAAACATGACATTAAATCGCTAAGAGAGTTGAGTTCTGAGTGCAGTGTCTCACATCGCGGTAAAAGGCAGTAGTTAAACTCTAAAAATTATCAACTGGGGTTCTAGCGAACGGAGAGAAAGCTGCATCGATCCTTTCTTATATGTCAGCATCCAAAACAACATCTTAGTTTTTGCATCAACTTCCAAATTTGGGTAGCAAGCAATGTGACTGAAATAGTAATGTCATCTGTTAAGATAATGCGATAGCTTGATACTCTGATAGATCATAGTCCTGTCAAAAAATTCTGTTCTGAAGTCATCATCTTGAGGCACCATGATGGTCAAGCAGCCTGATAGTTCCTCTCCGTAAAAAGCCTTCGTCAAGAAAAAGTAATCAGGAGGGCAACAGCTCAGATTACCATGTGCAAACATTAGAAAAATGGTACTACCTCCGGTTTTTAATAGATGACGCCGTTGACTTTTTCTCACATGTTTGACCATTCGTCTTATTCAAAAATTTTATGCAAATGTATAAGATATAAATCACACTTGAAGTATTATGAGTGATATAACAACTCATAACAAAATAAATTATAATTACGTAAATTTTTTTGAATAAGACGAATGGTCAAACATGTGAGAAAAAAATCAACGGCGTCATCAATTAAAAAACGGAGGGAGTACCTGAAAGCATTCAAAAGAGGATATTTAGAACCCATGAAAAAATGATTTAACAAACACATGCTATGTTAAATGGATACCAATCTGACAAAGATGAGTTAAGAGAGAAGTTGAGCAGTCAAAGGGAAACCACAAAAGAATGCATATTCCACACCATCTCTATCAACTTGGTTTAGAGAAGACTACAATCAATAGGCGAATAGCCAATATTTTTTGAGGAATACAAATATACAATAACAAAACACTGGGAACTACAAAAGAAATTGTAGGTGGCATCCTTCCAGCATTTGATAATAATGCTGATACGATAATATGACAGCAAAAGGAAAACTATAAGGAATATGAAAGAGCTTACCAGCTGCTCTGTCAAAAATGATATGCCAGAGCCAGAAACTCCAATTGCCAAAGCAAATCTCTTTGAATGAATACCTAGGTTGTGTATATTTCTCCTTCAGTAACTATAATGATAGTTGTCAAAGTTTGGCCATGAAGTTTCCTGCCTTTCTTTTGGCATATTCGTGAACTATGCCAGCTGTGCTCTGTCTGTGGCGCAAATAAAACTCCGCAAGCAATATTCTACTTTCTTCAGGCAAGAGATCACCATGATGACCCTATCATTAAAAAAAAAAAAACTTCTGGTAAGATAGTATTCGTTATACATTTTTTACAAAGAACTTTTAAGCAGAATATGCACTTGGCAGTGCCCTTGTTTGAAGGAATATTTGGACAGAATGAACAGAGAAGTGAATTTATAAAGACACATTTCTTAAAAGAAAGTAAGTTCAGACCATTCCAAAATCCATCAGTGAGCTGAAACTGAAACTAACAAGTGATGATTCAAGCCATTTGGATATATTAACTGCAAATCGTCAGGATAAAAAACTGACAAAATGCTTCACTGGTTGTTATACATTTCCATAATTTATATATGAGTTTGGAGACAAGTTCAACCCACTAGCAGAAACTGAATTTGGTGTTTATTCTTCCTGCTGGTATATTTAGTAGTAATGCTTGAGACACTTACGATGCGGGAAATTCGATCACAGACAGCATGGTGCATAAGGATTCCAGCTGCAACAGATACATTAAAAGAATCCACCATGCCTTTCATAGGAACACTGCAGTGCAAGTCTGACAACTTTAAAGCATCATCACTTATGCCCCTGCCATAGAAGTAGAATGGCTAGTTAATATACAAGTAGCTCCACAAGTATACTGAAAAATAAATTCCCCTAAGTTAGTGTGATATACTGAGTACTCTCTTTACTTTCCAAGGTATAAATCCATATAAATTTCACAGTGGACTATTTGGAACTTCTGTAGTAAAAACAAACATGGCATTTCTAGTTTGTAATAGGAAAACTTCTAAGCAAACCATTTTGTACAACATACATCAAGATGATTAAGCAGATTTCTTGCAAGAGGAGATGTCAGATTAGTTACCCCAAAGTGATTAAAAAAGATGTAGAAAAGTAATGATAAAGTACAACATACATGAAGTAGAAAAGAGGACATCGTATCTGATCATTCCATTTAAATACTTTTGAGACTCATTATAACATGATTGCAAGAGAAGATGTGCATCTGGAGAAGAGGAAGAGCCCTACATAAGTTCATTGCCCACAACAATAGCGGTAGGTTGCGACCAATCCATGTCGTACACACAAACCTACAGATCCATTACGAGCATAGTTATTCCTTGAACTGTATTACTTAGATCAGTAAATGATAAAGCATCTTTCAATGCAATACAGAGCGGAAAAAAAGTATATTGAGAAAATGACAGTGTAGTATTACATTGTTGCAAAATCCCACAAAAGGCTGAAGTTACCAATTCACTAAAGAATGTGTATTTGGGACAGATAAATATATCTTTCATTCTAACCTAAACGGTCACTAATATACTCTCAAATAGGAGATGACAATAATCATTCTGCAATCAGTGATCAACAACATTGGTGGTGGCAACGACCACACACCAATCTATTTCAAGGCTTTTCTAGCCTAATTTTACAACAAATGTTTTTATCTTGTCTATGTAAGTCACTGAAAATGTTCTTACTTGAAAAGAAAAAAAAAGAGTTGTCTTTCACTGCGGATAACAAATGACAATGCATGTAATGATCACAATCACTCTTTTTTGGCTTACTGTTCAAAATACGAGCGAAAACTAAAAAGGTGAGCAACAACAAATTACCGAATCATTTCCCAAATAAGTAGTTGCAATGCGATAACCACGCTTTTTTAAAGCATCAAAGCATTCTGCAGTTGAGCTCCATAATTCGATATCAAGCCATTTCTCAGCACCCATGCTCACATGCCTATTGTCTCTATACCTGCAATAGTTAAGAAGTATATTCATTCAATGGTCTTGCAAGTTGAGAAATATATACAAATTTTAAAGGATGCAATACGTATATAATTTCATTCAGATAATCAGATATCAGAATTTATGTATAAAAAAACTAATAAGAAAGAAAAATGTTCTGTGTTCTTCAGTACCAATCCAGTGGTCTAATTAGGAAAAAATTTAGCATAAGGAATCACTCTCTTTGTGTTGGATATTAGAACTACATGACTAGATGAGGGATCATTTCCTTCCGGTCAGTATTTCTGCCATTTTTGTACAAACTACTGAATGGACAAATAAAATGCACAGGTCACAAAAAATATTTCTCATTTATTTTGCACCTCAATGAAAAAAAGAATAATACCATGCAGTATTGAGGTAATCAGGTATTGCAGATTCAGTGTATTAGAATATTATTAGATGCAAACTGGCAAACTGTATGCTGAAATTAGATGGTTGAGCATTATCAGAAGTTCACAACAACAATTTCTTCATGGGATCAAACTAAAACCATCCATCCAAATAGATTAGTATAATTCTCATTCTCTACAACTATTCATAGTTCCCTACTTGGCTACTTCGCTCAACCAAACCGAGCAATAGCAATGTCTGTCATGAAGAGTAAGTTAAACATTTTGGTTTCACCTCTGCACCTTTTGTTGTTGTCGCAGGAGATGACGTGCACGGACTGCACGCCTAGCGCGTCGGCGGACCGGAACGCCGCGGAGACGTTCCCGAAGTCAGAGAGCCCCTCCACGACGAGGCAAACGGAGTAGCTCCGGTTCTCGACGGCGCGGCGGATCCGCTCCCGCCGCGCCTCCATGATGTGCGGCTCCAGCACCTCCAGCACCTCCCGGCTAGTCAGCTCCACGCCCCCCGCCGCCCGGAACGCGTCCAGGTAAGGGAACCACCTCCGCCCCGCCCCGCCGGGGGGGAAGTCCCCGTCCGCGCGACGCTGCAGCTTCATGAGCCGGTCGATCCGGCCCCTTCCCGCGGAGGAGGAGGAGGAGGAGGCGGGGGGCTTCGTAACGAGGAGCTGCTCCACGGTGTCGACCCCGTCGGCGGCGTCGCCGTCACTGGCGGCGGCGGCGGCGGTGGAGAGAGGGGAGGCGCGGATGCGAGATGGAGGCGGAGGAGGGGGCCTGGGGCGGGGGATGGAGGCGAAGGCGGAGGCGAGGGAGGAGACGGAGAGCGTCCTGGAAGCCATAGCTGCGGCGGAGGCGGCTCGCCGGCGTTCGTCTCCTGTAAGAACTGGACTGTGGGGAGGAGGAGAGCAAGTCGCCGCCGCCGCCGCCGCCGCGCTCACCGCTGCTGCTGCTGTCCAAATTCCAACTGCTAGTGAGTAGTGACCGCTCGATAGGCTGGAGTGTCTCGCGCTCATCAGAACGGGCTGGGCTGGCAAGTTTAGCTGCGGCACATTACGGCCCAGGCCCATACTGCGACGAGATGCAGCGGGGTGTGCACGGAGCCCTTGGAGTGGTTGGTGAACTGGTGATCGGGCCGTGCGGCCACCTACCTGGACTGGACAGACTATCAGAGTCTCCAGCTCCTCAATTGCCGCTGGCCGCTGCTAGCTTTCCTTTCTCTTTTCCTGCATAATAAAAAAGTTGTGTAACAAGTCACCATTTTCAGCAACACTCAGCAAATTACCACTAAAATTTCCAAAGAGCTTTATTCACACCAGAAATTCAGAAACAACACCATCTCCCGAGTGGCCAAAATAGTTGGAGAAGGTTAAGATAGTGAGTAATGTGGATATATCGACAGCGCCCCTTCTGCGAATTATATATGTGCTAGACTGTTGAGAACGTCAATTCCAAATCTAGTTTCAAGAAGATACATTGCAAAGACAAGCCATGAATCACCCTTCAAGGTCGCTTCAACAGATCTGCTTCAACAGATCTGGCATCTTCTCCCTTTCATGGTCTTCTTCCCTTCTGTTGGAGGCGTGAAATTGGAATCGATGGATTGGATTTTAGGCTGTGGAGAGAAGTGCAAAAGCTATACGCATGGAGGCGGCAGTGGATCTCAGGGTGGAGAGATGATGGTGCCCCCGCCGGCGGCTGTGCGACGGGAAGAGGATGGCTCGATGTATCCCTAGACAGGGGGGGGGGTCAGCGGCTCCCCAAGTTTTCGGCTTGGTTTGTTGTTTTGAGTCTTTCAACACATCGGCTCAACTCTAAAGAAGGCTTGGATGCATGCGTCAGCTGTCTACGCGGTGTCGCACATGAGGCATGGTGCGACACTGCTGCAAGAATTTTTTTCCTCGTCCAAGTCTGCTTTGTCGACGAGGACAAGATCTGCTGCCGCCTGCCAGTGCAGAGCCTCCTACCGCCCCCCCCCCCCCCCGCATCGCCGACATCGAAAACCAGTCAGGGAAGAGTGGATGACTTCTGGTTCAACATCAACACAGTGGCCTACTTCGAGGCGGTGAGGATTGTTTGCATGAAGAAATCCTTTTATAAGCCCAAGGTATACATCCTTTATATAAGTTGTTGGGTTTGTAATAAGTGAAATATTAATCACGTTAACAAATCGTTGTTGAATACTGAGTTAAATAAACAAAAAATGAACAATGAATCTCTTTAATTTATGGTCTTGTTATACAAAAATATTACAATAAACAAACAAAATCTGTCAACCTTTAGGTTGAGATGACATGAAACAGTTGGGTTGATCTTATTTTGGATTCTGTTTGGTTAGAGAAACTAGAGGCCAAATCATATAGGGCTAGAAGTCAGACCGGTCAATGCAAAACCAAGCAACAACAATACATTTTTCTCGATTACACATGGTTATCTCGTGTTAATATTTCGCAGTTTTGGATCGATTAGATACAGGTAGTATTTTTTTGGGTTAATTGGATTCATGCCAGTATAAATTTGCTTGTTTTGAAATTTACCATTACCATTCAGTTAATTGAAAATATGCCACTTTTGTTTGTTTGTAATTGTAATGATGCCATTGATCTATATATTTTACATACACTTGACAGAAATGCCCCCGTCTTCAACCTCCTTCTCTTCCCCGTAGAGCAGCAGGAGCATTCTTTCTCACTCGCTCTCGGCAAGCAGGAGCTCGGCGTCCCTCTCACCAGCGTCGGGCATTGCTCCGGGACTCCGCTTGCTCCCCTCACTCCGGCGGCGGTTCTTGGCAGATCGGACATGCGGATATCCGGCCGCGTCCAGGCAAGGGGGGTAGGCGGGGGGTCACGGATCCGGTGACGATAGAGGCGAGGGGCTAGGATTCGGCGGTGTTCATCGCCCCGTCTCTCTCCTCTAGCAATCAATGGTGCACGAGACCACTCCCGACGGTAGCGGTGAGCTCGTCACAACAGCAGCAAGGTCTCGGAGACGGCGGGTACTGCAACGGCGGCACGTCAGAGAGCTGATCCTACAGAGACAACGAGCTGTGTAGCGGCAAGCAAATCTGGCTGCGAGCTGTAGCAACAAGCTCGTCGTGAAGGTATGGATCCATACGGGACCAACAGCGGCAACAACAGTAGAAACGACATGGGAGGAGGAGGAAGAAGAGTGAACAACGCCTTGGACTGGCTCAGCCCCAGTGGCGACGGCTGCGCACGCCCTGACCCTGCCGCCGTCGCTTCTCTTTTGGTGCCTATCAGTGAACCCTGCCGTGGAATCGCTATGAGCTGGACCACCGTGGAACCATGGACGAGCAGCAACACAAGAGAAGAGGCGAGACGACCTCAAGCTCTACCTGCTGCATATTGAGGGAGGAAGAGACAGAGAGAGAAGATGAACAAGAGGGAAAGGAGCTGAGGAAGGAAGAAGACAAGGGCATATTGGTCCATACGAGAATACATTACACAAAAGGATGTATAACATGGCATGGTTCCAATCTCAGAATAACTGCAATGATATGGTTTCAATTATATAAATTATAATGGTATTTTTCAAAACTAGCAAAATAATAATGGTATGGATCTAATTAACCTTTTTTTAGCATAAAGGCACAAACACATCTGGGTCCAAATCGGTGCCAACTACACATACGCAAATTACTAAACACCAACGAGCAACGCAACAGCCGCATATCACAGCAATCCCATTCTCTTGGCGCATTCCACACTACCTTCCAGCGTCTCCTCCACCCCATACTTGTATCTGAACCCCAAATCCGTGAGCTTGTTTGTATCAGCTCCCACCCTCACGCCCTCCCCTACCACCCTGCGAGTTCACAAACAAACACATATAAAATTAATGAGTAATATTATACGTCCAATCTAGTTGTACAACTTATATACAACCAGAGATATGTTTTTAGATATGCAAATTATAGATCAATTAAAGACGAGCATGCTCATATGCATAGCAATTTCCACAATTAATAAACCATGTAAACAAACAAACAAACAAAAATCAAAAGAGAAAACAAGAAAATGATTAATTGATCATGGGCACACATACTCTCGGAGCTTGATCGTGATCTCCGGATACTTGGCGGAGAAGTGGTCGACGAAGTCCTTCATGTTGGGGTACCCGGCGGCGCAGAGGAAACGGCCGGCGATGGACGGCTGCTCCATGCAGAAGACGTGCGCGTCGCAGACGTCGTCGATGTGCGCCAGCGGCACGGAGCCGAGCAGCGCCTGCAGGTACTTGAGTCCGCCGTGGTAAGACTCCTGGCCGATGAGCGGCGCCACGATCGCCGGGACGCTGAGCAGGTGGTAGAGCCGGGTGGTGTCGGCGTCGCCGCCGACGAGCGCGCACGCCAGGGTGACCACCTCGAACGCCCTGCTCTCGGACTCGTTGTACCTCAGCAGCGCCTTTTCGGATAGCGTTTTGGATGATGCGTAAACCTACGAAGCACAGATTTATATTCTGAATATTTTCGCTAGGAAGCATGTGTTTTCAGTATTGGAATACTTAAGGCATGTTTAGATCCCATCCTCAAAATTTTACACCCAGTTACATCGAACGTTTGAACATCTCAATTAGGCTTAATAAATTCGTCCGCGGTTTATTGACGGATACTGTAATTAGTTTTTTTATTAGTGCCCGAACACCCCATGCAACACCCTATATAATACCCAATGTGACACGCTAGAACTTTTGACCCCTGAATCTAAACACCCCATTAGTTGATGGACATTGATATTAGTACACCTAGGAGCAATTTAAGCACACATTCTTCCAACGTGTATCTGCAGTCGGAGAAACTAAAATAACAAAAAAATACACTGTAAATGAAAATTTGTTATTTTCTTTCTTTAAGTGTAGGGCTAATTTGTTGTACTAACTTATGTTATCACAATATATATCTTGTTGTTTTTTAAAAAAAATTATTTAAAAATAACCTTTTTTTTTGCTGGTTGATTACTTGATTTATAGCCGACATGTCGCTGCTGTATGGGTGAGACTGGCCGAGTGGAGTCCAGCAGGACTCGTTGATGAAGTCCTTGTACCCCTCGCCGCCGTCCTCCCGGAGCGGCGAGGCGGCGGTGACGGAGGCAGTGTGGATGACGCGCTTCACCGTCTTTGATCGCTCGCATTGCTTCAAGATGATGCGCATCGCGTCCACGGCCGCCTCGGCGGTGTTCTTGTACTGCAAAATCAACAAATTACCCACGTTACACATGATGACATGACATTGATATCTTTTTCCTGCGTGTTCCGATCGAGCTTGTGACTACGTATACCTTGCTGCTGGGTTCATGCTGAAACGGGGTGGCGAGGAGGAAGACGAACTCGCAGCCGGCGATGGCCGGCTCGAAGGTGTCGGCGTCGTACATGTCCGCCTCGAACAGCACCAGCCGCTCCGCCGCGCCGGGGAGCTCTCTCAACGGCGCCGCCTTCTTCTCATCTCCTGTCAGATATATTATCTCCATATCTCCAACAATTGGAAACAGGGAGTGATTGGGAGAGGTCTCTAGCTGGCTAGCTAGAGATGGATCGGAGTACGTTGTACGTACCAAGATTTCTCAATGTTCCATGGACGATGCAGCCTCGTTCCAAGAGCTTCTTGACGAGGCAGGTCGCGATGTAGCCGCTGGCCCCGGTGACACACACCCTGCAGCTTACCATAGCTCCTATTTCCCTTCTTTCTGTTCCTCTCGATCGGGCTCTAGTCAAGTGGAATATTTAGTTCCATGGCCCTCTCTACCATCGCTCAAATAGTCGAAGGGACTATCTATTTATGTCGTTATATTTTTTATTGTAAGAAATGTCTTTTTTATTTTCCACTGTATAGTGGAGTACATACGTTTACACCATAAAGGTTAAACTTGCTCTGTAATTTCTCTAATGCGCACCATTTCTTTTACTTCCGCCAACCATAAATATTTGACTAGATAAGTTCTTACCAAACTTTTTAAACTTTGACCATAAATTTTATATTAAAGTAAACTTATAAAACTAATACTTTATGATATTACAAGTACCTTCTGTTTTCGAGGGATTACATCAAAAGTTATTATGGCGAGGTATTACTAGCTGGTAACAAACAGGGCGGAAAATACCACATGGTGAGGTGGACAGATTTGGCTTTCCCAAAAGACTTTGGGGGTATTGGCTTGACTAAAACTAGAATGCTGAACACTGTTCTATCGGCCAAATGAGTTATGAAAATTGAGTCCTCATACAATAGTCTGTGTGTTGAGTTGTTGAGAAAAAAAATATCTTTAGGATAGAGGAGTTTCCCAATGTAATGGTCAAAAGGGATCACAATTCGAGAAAGAATTCTGAATACCAGAAAATGGATGAAACTAGGGTCATAGTGGCTTCTAGAGGATGGAAGACATATATGGTTCTGGCATGATCCTTGCCCCCTTAAGACCACATACCCAAAGATTTTTTAGATTTGTAACCAACGAGACATCACAATCTCAAAGTTGGTAACAAAGAGTGCTAGTTGTTTATCTTTTATAAGATCTTTTGAAGACATAGAAAGTATGATGTCACATATATAATTGAAGAGATTGTACTAGTCAATTCACCAGACCTCATGATCTGAGGATTATCAGCTAATAAACTATACACCACAAAGTCACTCTATGAAGCAATGGCCTTTAGAGGTGTGAGAGATGTGAAAATGCAGTGTGTAGAAGAATTAAAAAAAACTGGGAGTGCTCAGAATTTTGTCAATAGGTGGGGCACTTGTATCGACCACCCACATTCTTTTTACCTACCTCATGGCCTCTTTAACTTGGTGCATTTGTAGAGATTCTTTTGGGTGGGGAACAAGAGATTTTGATGAGTTCTTTTTGCTAATTAACAATTCTAACCAAGTTGAATCTAGAGTTTTTACTGCTGTATTTGTGGTTGTTTGCTGGTTATTATGGACCACTAGAAATAATATGATTTCCAGATCCAAGCCGTTGTACTCTCCACTGATCCTACCTTTTCGAATCATCTCTCTTTTGCTGCGGAGAGCCCTTTGTCACACTAAGGATGTTGTGGAGATGGAAATGGTTGCAGAGAAGTTGAAAAATGTGACAACCGCTTTGAAGATCCGAAGAACAGGGGTTGGGTAGCCTATACCTCTGCTAATGTTCTGTATTATTCCTGTTTTGTAATAGATCTAAGAGACATCAGGTGCTTGCTACTTTAGAGCTGCAGGTTTTATCCCTGTTGCATGATGATCGCATGGTGTTTCTCCAAACTCGTTGAGTCACTTGGTTAAGTTGTTCATCTTTTGTAAACTGGCAACCCCCATTACCAACTCTACCGTATGACGTAATGTGGCTTTCAATATAAACCGGGCCGCAAGGTCTTCTCTCTAAAAATACAATGTACGTACTTTTTTAGCCAAATCTACCCATATTTTTGCTTATTTAAATTAAGCACTTAAGAAGCTATAAATTGTTGAACGCTTTAAAAGTTTGGCTAGATATCGTCCTGTACATAGATTGATTTACAACAGAGGCAGTAGTTGTCTGTCTCAGGGTTTTTATTTTTGTAAATCTGGAAAAAAATGATATAAGTAAGATTGGTTGGAATGAGAACATTATTGGAAATGGGACGGATTGCGATCAAGTTATCATCCAACTGTTCATCCATCCTGTGTGGGATGTGTGGCTCACACATATCCTGTTGTTGTCCTGTACCTCTCCGCAGTGTCTGGATCAACTGTATCCTCCCCAAGTTGTAGTACAAACTTACATCAAAGCCCTGTGCCCCTGTCCTAGCTGAGTGCATCCAATGTTTTTCGCCGTTTAATTTCCTACACACGTGAGTGGATGGCCCGGCCGGCCTGTCTCTATATATGTACTAGGAAAAACAGTGGCTGGCTTGCTTAATTATGCATTTGCAGGAATGGAACCAGCGAGGAGGAGACGGGAGGATGGACTCAACAAACCAAACAGATCAAGCAGGATATATAGGTGCCCGAAACCTATAGTAAAACCTAGACCATCTGATCTGAGCCAACGGTCGTCACTCACAGCGTGGTCCGTGTAGGCAGGGGCTCGCGATGACGACGCAGCAGCAGCAGCTAGCTATAGCTACCTAGCATGGGGCTGGAACTAGAACCATGGCGGACGACGCGTTGCCAACCGATCAGCGGCTCAGGCCCCTTCGCCGGATCACGAGCGCCGCAAGCAAGCAGAGAAGCAGAGACGTATAATGGAAGCTTCTGACAACTTTTTTTAAAAGATAATGGAAGTTTTATTAATAGTCAGTAAAATACACCAAGATGATACATTCTAACTTAATCCACCCCCAGCCTCTGCATAGAATTCACACAGCCAAAAACACTAGACCTAAGAAGACTTCCCCATCACAAAACATAGAAACTAGTGGTTATCAATCCGTAGAGACTAGGTCGCCACCCATGCTTCTGGGTAAAAAAAAAAACTCCTGTGCTACCTGGTCGAAACGTTGTGATACCACCGCAATAGTATCCCGAAGTCCCGGTTTGTAGAGGATGGCCCAGGTGCATAGCCACCGGATGACTAAAGTAGCTTTTGACAACTATAGTTTCTTCAAGGATCAAAAGTTCTACCAAATAGTTTTTTTTTTAGATTCTGAGACGTTGTAGTTGTAGATTTCAGAAAATGAAAAGCTCAGCTTCTCCAGGATCTCACAAGATAGTTACCGATCAGCTATTTCTTAGAATTTTAAGGCTTTTTCAAATAGGTCCATAGTTATATATGAGTCTTCACATCGGTGACCAACGGATTGTAACAACTCCAACCGTTACGAATGGATGGTTCCTAGTGAATGCACCGTGCATACTGTAGAGATTATGGATACCTCGTACCCACACGGCATGTATATCCGACTGGGTATAGGGGTACCATATACGGTTAGAATATCTTTAGTAAAGGACTCGGTTGTTATGTTAACTTGTATAATAATAATTAAACATTCGATAGTCCTAGTCGGTTATGATTGTAGTTTATCTTTACTTGCATATTCCGTTAGTAATATGAGCTGTATCTTGTAATACGGACTCCTCCCCCTATATAATGAGGGGTTCGGGTGCCTCTAGAGGCACAACTTTTCTCCCAGATTATACGATCAATAACACACTCGGCGGATCAATCCCTGGACAGGAATAGGGTATTACTTCTCATTGAGAGGGCCTGAACCTGTATAAATCTTTCGTCTCCTAAGAGCATCTCCAACAGCCTCTCTATCCCACTCTCCAAGTTAAATTTTAGCTATTCTAGCTAAAAAAACGTGCTCCGGCCAACAGCCTCTTCAACCGGATGGCTAAGCCATCCGGCTAGCCAAAACCCTCCCTCCACTAGCCAAATTTGGCCACTTTATTTGGCTGGCCAATTGTGGGCCCCCCACAACCCATCTCCACCATCCCCACACACGGCAACTAGGAACAGGAGGAGCACGAGGAGAAGCCATGGAGAGGAGCTCGAGCACGCAGCCGCCGACCACCGCTCGCCGTGACCACCGTCCTCCACTCGCCGCGGCCGCCAACCCCCACGCGGCGCAGCGCGCAGCCCGCCGGCCCCCGTTCGACGGCGCCCGCCTCTCCTCCGCGCGCCACGGCCGCCGGCCCCCGTGTGGCGCAGCGCGCAGCCCGCCGGCCCCCGCGCGACGGCGCCCGCTGCCCCCGCGTGGCGGCGCCCGCCGCCTCCGCTCACCGCAGCCTCCGTCCTCTACGCTTTCGATGCTGTCGCCCACCGCCGTCATCGGCACCATTGCCCGCCGCGACCTCCGCCGTCCTCCACGCCGTAGCCAACCACGACCGCCGCTGAACCTCGCTCCTCCTCGCTCCCCGCCGCACCTACCACCGCCGTCCCCTCCCCACTTGCCGCCTGCTTCCTGCCAAAGTGAGAGAAGAGGAAGAGGGGAAGGAAGAGGAGAAAGAAGAAGGGAGAGGCTGACCTATGGGTTTCGGTGTCATAAAGTCAAAGTAGAGATGGTAAAAGGAGAGGCTCTTGGAGTGAACAATTAGTTTGACTAGCCAAATCAGATGGAGAGTTGGTTATATGGGTGTTTGGAAAGTTCAATTTAGAGAGGCTGTTAGAGATGCTCTAATTCATCCACTTTTCCTGCTTGACAGCCACCCCTTTTAGTATTGCTGAAATATTGTTTCGACACATTACTGAATGTACCGTCTTGTCACTAGCTATGCATCGGGCCAGGCATGACCGCATAAATTCAGAGGTCGAGGGATGGTTTTGTGGTGGGTCGGAGAAGAAAATTAACAGGCTACCTGATCTGATCCTGATCCTCGTCTCTAGTGCTCCAAAGTAATCGCCACTGTACGTTGATACGATGGAGCACACAGGCCGCCGGCCACGAGGAGAACGATCCATATACCCAACCTCTGAGGAGTCGGTGTTCCTTTCTCCGACCCACAGCAACGTTATGTGTATTGCACTGCACGATCCACAAAGAGAGTAGATTTTGATTCCTCAATGGGATGTCCTCTCGTTGTTTATATGTCGCTCAAATGGTTATAAAAAGATTTGAAAAAAATTGGAAATTTGTATTAACATGTGATATATCACTCTACAAACATACAATTTCAAATCCAACTTCTACATCTCTCAACGAAAAAACAAATTTGACTGTGAATATATGTTAATTAGTTGTAGTTTAATTTGTTTTGCTTTTTTTCGTAGCGAGATGTAGTAGTTAATTTTGAACTTGTTGTTATAAAACCAGCCCCGAAATCGGTAGCTAAACGCGGAAGAAACGCCATATGAGATCTAAACATGACGACAACACCGAGACACGATATTTGGTAGTTCAGCCGTAGCCTACATCTCCGGGGCACTAATTACTAGCGCTCTTTCCCGATTCAGCATATTACAACATATCAGAGTTACAACGACTCACAGCCGGTCGCTGTCGGCATCCGCTCCCTCTCGCTATGCTAAGTCTCCATACGATTACAGTAGGCATGCCCCTCTATTTAAGATAGATTCTAAGATAGAGTTCGATTCTTAGTCTAATCCTAATACCTATTACAACTCTAAGTCCTAAACTATAACGAACTACGTAAATATATTCGACACAAGCTCATAACCATTTGAGTGACATATAAACAACGAGGGGACATCCCCTCGAGGTATCAAAATAGTTTACAGATCCACGAATGTATATGCAGTTGTAAAATATAACCAGCTAGCTAGCGTAGTGTGCATGACTAAGCTACGTTCTTCACTCAACTTTCCCAACCTCTACTCTCGCGTGTATTGTGAACAAAAAAAATCTTTCTTTCAAAATTCATACTAATCCACTTTTTTTAAAAAAATAACTAATACTTAATTAATCATGTGCTAATGAATCGCTTCGTCTTGCATGCGCAAGGGGTTAGTTCCCACCACCAACTTCATAGCTTTTACAACATTACCTTGTTCAATAGTGCTCCCTCCGTCCCATTTTAAGTGTATCTGTTCTGTCTTACTTGAAAATTTTATGAAAAAAATAAAAATAATAAGTCATGCATAAAGTGATATTCATATTTTATCATTTAATAACAATAAAAATACTAATTATAAGAAAAATTAAACAAGACGGATGATCAAACGTTGGACATAGAAACCCATAACTGCATTTAAAATGGGACGGGGGAAGAATAAGATGTCGAGAAAAAAACTAAATGATGGAGCATGCAGACAAGTGGATGACCGATAAATAACATAAGAGCGAGCTGAGGAGGTGAAAAATAACATAAGAAAGGAGGACAGCGGCCGGACCATAAAAGAGTAGGTGGTGGTAATTGACGGGATATCCAGAAACTTAAAAACAGAATTCCCAATAACAATTAGGTTCAATTTTTGAAATTTCAAAGACGATAAAGAGGAGGGGCGGTGGGCAAAGGCGTAGTGTCAACTGCCATAGTGTCCTGGCAGTTGATAGGATTTTGAAAAAGTAAGAAAAAAAAAGAACCCAACGATGATTAGGTCTAATTTTTAAAATCTAATAAAAAGGGAAGGGGATAGCGGGCGAGTCTTAAAGCAGTAAGTTGACAACGTTTTATAAGACTTTAAAAATTCATAAAAACGAAGCCGAGCGAGTAAGTGGAGGAGCGTTAAATGAGTGAGTCAGTGAGAGGTATGTTTGGATGGTAGAATTTGCATGGATAGAAGATGACGGTCCATTTTCTTACAGACGAGAATTTCCTCGGCTTTGTCGGAACACTGCCACCGCTAGTGGTGGCAGCATCAGACACCTCCTTGACGACCTTAACTTTCAGAGATGACGCCACCTGATGGTCCGCGAGCGGTCCGATGATATCAGTCAAAGGAAGGGCTTACGCTCAATCAAGTCATAAAGTGATTTCGAAAGGAGAATGCGGGATGTTCATCAAATATACTTACATTGATGGCTTCATCACGTTCCGCCGCCCCCTTTTCACAAAGGGGCATAGGGATGTCACTCGCCGTGGTCGGGCCACTGATCATCACTTGGCCGACGCGGCGCTCCACGGTTTCGCCGCTCAAACCTGTTAATCGAGAACCAACCTTCGATAAGTCAAGAGGAATGCGAGCACAAGTATGTCAAGATAAATGCGAGAAAGATACCCCGAGGAGAAACCCGGGTCGCGTCCTCTGGCCTGGAATAGTTATAAGCTGGATGGGCCCGAGCCTGAAGCGGCTGGATCCGCCTACCAACGAAGTCTGCAACGACTTCATATCCCGACAAACCCCGTACTCGGAGATCGTCGATGATGTCGATAAACGATTGAAGAGAGGGGGTCAAGGGGGGCTTTGCGGTCCAAGACGGAATCTTGTCCGGTTGATCTTCAGGAACCACGAAGACAGGGTTCGAGTTCTTGATCTCAAGATAAAACCACCTATTCCTCCACTTGCTGCGAGAAGAAGGGCACTGGAAGGGAACGTAACGCAACTTCAGGCCATCCCGAAGTCGGAACCCGACGCAACCAGATACCCTGTTGGATTCCATCCAACGCAGTTCATAGTAAAAGCGAAAAAGATCAAGGAAAGGCTCTACCCCGATGTAGGCCTCGCAAAGATGCACAAAGATGCTAAGGAAGGCGATGGAATTGGGGTTCAAATGGAGAAGAGAAAGACCATAGAAATTCAAAACCAGGAGAAGAAATTCAGAAGGTGGAGGGAGAAAACCGCAGAGAACATAATCTTCGATCGCAACCATGCGACCCAAGATGGGCTGAGGATTAGTACCTCCTGCTTCCCTCTCCATGGTTCCACGGCCAGGAAGAGCGCCATCCTCCTGGAGTTTCTTCAACGTTGCACTGGTGGAAGCTGATTTGCCGAGGTCCATTGCTGATCGAAGGTCGCCGGAAAACGAGCCTAGGTTGATGAACTAGGGTTTCTTGCGGCGGCAGAGAAGGCAAAGAGTGCATGGAGGTGGTGTGTGTTTAACAGGTTTGGCTGACTTCAAAATAGACTCCCAAAATTCCTTTAAATAGGCGCACTACCGACGGTGCGAATTCCAGGGAACAGAGAGATGCCCGCCGGAAATTTCTGGTCCCGTTACGCGCGACGGTTTTTTGGACTTCAGTTTAAAATTCGCTCGTGACCGTTGGGCTTCAAATGGCGTGCTCGACTATGGTCTATCTCCGCGGTCCTCGCACCGGGAAGGACAACAGTCTCGACACCCGAAGTCGCAAATGGTTACACGAGTTCATTTTAAGCAGAAGTCGGGGGCTACTATCAGGGTTACGGGTTAGGCATACCCTTTACCCTTCGATATACGTTACATATCGATATGGCATACCCACGCGCATGTAGATATTTCCTGTATATTCTAAGGAAACCTTTCACAGAATCTACAGATGGGAAGAATCCTACTCGGGCAGAACCAGGTCGTTGGCGTATCGTATAGGGTCTGATACCTCCGAGTTCTATGAGGAAATCTCCACATCTGCGATATAAAAGGGGCCCCCCGGGGAGGGTTTAGACATCGAATCTCAGAGCCAACACAACCTCCACAGCCTACGAAGCCGGAGCTTACGAGGAGCCAAGTCATCGAGAGCTAGTCGAATCAACTCGACTACAATCTCGCCGGATCCGACAAGTTCCCTTGTTCTCTTTGTAACCTGTGTTTTCTACCATATAATTCCACATCAACTGGACTAGGGCTATTACCTATCAAGGGGTCTGAACCAGTATAATTCTTGTCTTTTGTTTGCTTGATGTCGTACTACGTAGATCCTTGTATCAACGTACCCCAATACCCTCTATATCCGGTCTACGGGTATCACCCGTCGACAAATCTATGATCCGATCACACCGTTGTATTCGTTGTAATTAAATCTTTACAACAAGATATCGCATGATTATATTTTGATAAAAGAAAAACATATGTTTCAATCTGTTAATACTTATTGTTTCACATGTGACAGCGACATGTTACAATGTGTATCTTCACCATGTTTCATAAAATATTTAAATGTTTCAATTGCTGTTTTTTTTGTTTCACCATATATAACTTAATATTTCACTTGTTGGTCAACGCTCTCCCCCGCACTGTCGTGCGCCCGCGTTGCTCCCGTGCCGCGTTGCTTGCCTGTCCTGCATGTGTTGCTTGCGTTGCTGCTTGCATACTCCCTCTCCCTCTCCCTCTCCCTCTCCCTCCTATTACATGTGCCTAATTTTTTCCTCAAATTTTAAATATTTTTCTCCAAAATTATATATCTGATCTAAGTTTCAATTATACCATTAGATTTTTGCACAAATACTTAATTATGTTGAAATATTTTTAAATAGACGCTACAAATCATACGTTCAATATTTTTTTCAAATATCAAATGCTGTTTCTCGTCTGTATGCAGGAACGCGTTGGAGGAGTGAGGTTGTCGCGTGCATGCATGCAGGAGTATAGCTGGTTGCCAAGGTGGCCTGAGGAACCATTACTCTCTCTCTCTTAATCAAACTTTAAACAAAATTCTATTCTAAAATATATATCCAATCTATAATTTATAACAAGATCTCACATGAATATATTTTGATAAAAATATATATGCGTTCTAGAAAAAAACAAACTTATGTTGAACTATTTAAAAATAATTCTTTCATCACTTGTGGAGATGTTTCAACGCACTTCACAAATTGTTCCAAAGAGGTACAACAAATAAAAAGTATTGACTGCAACAATAATCATTATTACATGAAACATTAAGTCCCGACTAGTGAAACATTTTTTATATTTAGATTGAAACATCGAATTATAATTATTGTTGAAACATAAAAAATGTATTTGCTGAAACATTGCTAATGCATTAATGAAACATCAATAAATGCTTGTTGAAACATTTCAGTAACAATGTGTGTAACATTTAGAAAGTAAAATAAAAAATCATCGGAATGTAGTCATGTGATATCTTGTTATAAAGATTTAATTGTAACGAATCCAATGATATAATTAGTTTGAAATTCAGATAAATAGTTTAAGAGAAAAAATCATTTAAATTTTGAAACATGTTTGCATGCATGCTCCGTTGGCTCGTCATACACCTAACTAACTGTCTCACCATGCACCTACACGGTTGTTCTTTTAGATTGAGACGCTCGATTTTTTATTTCTGGCCGGACGGCCGATGGTAAGCATTTCCGCAAGAACACGAGCCATTGGAATCTCATTTCTCTCTGCCATGCCAATTCATGTGTGTGTAAAATTGATTGATAGGAGTTTGACAGCAAGAACGCAAGAACCATTTTTTTTCTAATGAATTCGTGAAATTTGCTTATATTTTTTTAACACGAGAGGAAAATTACTCGTTTGCACGTATTGAGTTTGGGAGATAAATAGAGATATATGTGGTGGTGCGGGCCGGTATTCTTACCATCTCCAAGTTTGAGGTGATCATAAGAGCTTATCCACCCTACTACTCCTAACTAAACATAAATCTAGATAAGCAAATTCCACCAAACAAAAAACTAGACCACCATATCTATACCTAATAGAAAAATAGGTAAATCTTCCATAAAATTTTTCGTCCATTGGTATCTGGCTTCGATTACTATTTCCTCGATGATCCGTGCAATACAAAATCCGGACGCATGACGCTAACGCCTAACAACGAGATTTTTTGAGGTCCCTCATCTACAAAACTAGAAATCTTAGCCCCTAAACTCATTCAAACCGTTCACCGGAGGTCCCTTGGCAGTATATGTAGGTGGTTTCGCTGATGTGGCATCCTAGTCAGCAAAAAAAAATTAAAAAAGGCCCACATGTCAGCTGCAGTTTTTTTCCTTCTCTTTTCTCTCCTCCTCTTCTCTTTCCTCTCCTCTCTCTTTGCTGGCGGCGGGTGGCGATGGGCGAGCCCGCGGCCGGAGTAGGCGGAGGGGCGGCGTCAGCGCGCGGCTAGAGCAAGCGGAGCGGCAGTGTCTCCGAGCGAGCACGGCTGCGGCGGCGGCCGCGTTCGGCTGCCCCTAGCGAGTGGCGGCCACGCCGGAGGCCGTGGACGTGCCGCGGCTGGTGCTCCACTTCGATAGCGCTGGGTCATGGAGTAGCAGAGCTCGAGCACGGGGGCAATGCCGCAGAGCTCGGGGATTACGTCGTAGCTGAACCCGAACCCGAGATCCACGCACCCTTCAGCTCCTCCAGGTCGTCGTCGACTCGTCGGTCAGGCTCCGTGCGTGCCGCCGCCGCTGCCATCGCTCCCGCTCCTTGCCGTACACGCGCCGCCGCCAAAGACGACGACGCCGCAGGGCTCCTCCTTGGCGACCACCACCAGCTTCGTCCACCGTGGCCACGCCGCCTCCGAGCGCGGCGGAGGGCAAGCGGCGGCTCCGGGCGTGGGCGGCACGCGGCCGGAGCAGGCAGAGCGGCGGCATCTCCGAGCGCGGGCAGAGCAGAGCGGCGGGGGACGCGGAAGGCATGGCGGGCGAGCGGCGGCATGGCGTCGCCTATTTCCCCCTCTCCCGCCGGCCTCATCTCCCCCACTCCGCCCGGCCTCCTCTCCCCCTCTCCCCCACCACCACCATCACCATCACTTCCAGGGAGCCGAGGCCTGGAGCGAGGCGCGCCGCTCTCGCCGCCAACGACGACACGGCTGGCGAAGTAGGCCGGCGGAGCTCGCCCACCACCGCCACGCTCCTCCTTCGGCCACCTCTATGCTCGCCCGCCGTCCGCTCTGCCCGCAGCCCGCCGCGCTTGCCTTCCGCTCGCCCGCCGCCGTCCAACGCCTCTCCGCCTGCCGCCGCGCCGCCCGCCACCGTTCTGCCCACAGGCCACGCTCGGCTGCCGCGCGGACCCGCCACCGCGCTTGGCCGCCGCCCATTCCTCCTCCGCTTCCTTCCTTCGTGCTCACCCGCCGGCCGCGCTCGCCTGCCGCCTCCCACCGCCACACGGACCCGCCGCCCGTGCAACGCCACTCTGCCTGCCGCTGCGCCACCTGCCTCCGTTCTGCCCACAAGCCGCGCTCGGCTGCCGCGCGAACCCGCCGCCGCGCTCGGCCGCCGCCCATTCCTCCTCCCCGTGCCATTCCTCCTCCTACTCCTCCGCTTCCTTCCTCCGTGCTCGCCTGCCACCGCTCGGCTGCCACGCGAACCTGCCACCCACGCATCGCCGCTCCACCGGCCTCACTCACTCTGAAGAAGAAGAGAAAGAGAAGAGAGAAAAGAGAGAGGAGAAGAAAAGAAAAGAAAAGGAAGATGTGCAACTGACATGTGGGCCCCATGTACTTTTTAAATGTTTTTTCTGCTGACTAGGACGCCACGTCAGCGAAACCATCCACATATACTGCTAAGGGACCTCCGGTGAACGGTTTGAATGAGTTTAGAGGCGAACATTTCTGGTTTTGTGGTTGAGGGACCTCAAAAAATCTCGTTATTAAGTTGAGGGACCTCCGGTGAACTTATTCCCCCCGCAAATAAAAGAGAAAAGAGAGAGAGAAAAAAGGAATAAGTTCATCTGAGGTCTCTTAACTTGTCAACGAATCCGATTTTCGTCCCTCAACCAAAAAAACCAGACATAACGGGTCCCTCAACTATCAAAACCGATGCAGATAAGGTCTCTCAGCGGTTTTGAGGGTGGTTTTTGCTGACGTGGCACCTACGTGGCTAATTTGACACGGTCTTCATCTGACGTGGCGCTTACGTGGCAATCCATTCAGAAAAATAATAAAACCCGTGGGACCCACATATCAGTTTCACGCACAAAATAATAATAAAAAAGGTGGGACCCACGTGGGCCCCACTTGTCATCCTCACCCTCCCTCCCTCCCTCTGTCTATCCTCTCTCTATCCCTTTCCTCTCTCCGGCCGATGGAGCGGGGCGAGTGGCAGCCGGCAGAGCAGGCGACGGGTGGGGCGGAGCGGCTAGCCGGCGGAGCACCACGTTGTCCATGGCCCTCAGCTCCGGTGGCACGTTGGGCTCGTCCTCGAACACTTCCAACCCCGCGCCGGCGACCCTTCCCTCCGCCAGCGCACGCACCAGCTCCGCCTCGTCGATGTTGGCGCCGCGCACCACGTTCACGACCACGCCCACAGCGTGTCCAGCACGCCCCAGTCCATGATGTGATGTGTCTCCGCCGTCAGCGCGCACGCCACGACGAGCACGTTGGAGCTCGCGGCGAGGTCGGTGGTGGTCGAAAAAGAAATCAACAAAAGAAAGACATCCCCAGAAAAGAAAAGGCATCATCATTTGATGAACAACATAGGGGAAAAAGGTAGATTAATAAACGCATGAATGAACTAAAATCTTGAAACCACGCGGAGCAAAAATGAAAACCGAATGAGTTCCTAAATCCCCGACCAGCCCTTATCTTTGAAGAAACAGAAGGCAGATTGGGGAAGAATGTTACCACCAAAAGAAAAAAAGATACAATCTCTGAAATTCATAAAGGTTGAACTGGTGATGACGAGATAGTCCTCAAAAGAAACCTGCAAAAAGACGATCTCGCAGCAAAGTAAGAGAGCAGCAATACAATCATATGAAACCATAGAGAACATCAAAGGCCATGTCTACCCAAGAACAGGAGAAGGGAGAAGGAATCACAACCAAAGCTGATGCATGTCATCAGAAATTTCACCTCTTTTCCTTTGCATTTGCAGCTGCAACCCGATGGAGATCCAGCTGCTCCCTATAGCAGAAGCGGGCGACGACGCGGTGCTCCCCCAGCGCGTCAAGCACGCCCCCAGTCCAGATGTGCCGTGTCTCCGCCGTCAGCACGCACGCCACGACGAGCACGTCGAACAGGGCCGACAGCGGTGGAGTAGACCCCGCCGGCGTTGACGACCTGTACGCCGCGACACACGCACTCGCGGAGGTCGATGTGGTTGATCCCCGCGCTGATGGTGATGATGCAGCGGAGCGACGGGACGGCGTCGAGGAGCTCGGCGCCGACGCGGATGGGCCCGCCGCCGAAGACGAGGACGACGCGAGGTGGGTCGGCGTCGGCGGCCACCGTGTTGAGTAATGCGTGGATGGGAAGCGTCGGCGCCGAGGAGAGGGGAGAGAGAGGATAGAGAGGGAGTGAGGATGACATATGGGGCCACGTGGGTCCCACCATTTTTTTTATTATTTTGTGTGTGGAACTGACATGTGGGTCCCATGGGTTTTATTATTTTTTCAGCTCAAATTGCCATGTAAGCACCACGTCAGTGCCACGTCAGATAAAAACCGAGTCAAATTAGCCACGTAGGTGTCACGTCAGCTAAAACCGCCCTCAAAACCGTCGAGGGACCTCATCTGCACCGGTTTTGATAGTTGAGGGACCCGTTGTGTCTGATTTTCCGGTTGAGGGACTAAAATCGGATTCGCTGACAAGTTAAGAGACCTCAGATGAACTTATTCCAGAGAGAAAAAGAGAGAAAGCTAGCTAGCAGCCCAACCAAAGCAGCAGCAAGCCGGCCCAGCAAAAAGCAACTACAGCCTAGCAGCTAGCCCACAGAGCAGAGGAGCAGCAGCCCAGCACAATACTGCATGACACTGTAGCAACCAAGCACGAACAATACCACCTCGCTTTTCCAGCTTGAGCAACACAGCTTAAATAGGAGGCTTGTTGAGGACTATTAATGCTGCATAGAGTTTGGACTTACACAAACAAGGATCGAAGAAAAAATAACACATTTTTAAAGTTATAATAAAAACAATCACATGCCTTTTTTTTAATTGAATCGTGTTTACATAACCTAACCACATCATCAGTTTTTTTTTCTTTCCATTCATTGCACGATTTCCTTCTGATTTTTGTAGAGTGAAATGATTTTACGATTGGAGTGTAGTGAACTTGATATGATAGCTAGCCAAAAAACATTTCTTCTACTATGGCTCTTCTTTGCTAGTGAATTTTTTTTATCAATATCAAGTACCGGAAAAAATAACCATTCATTGCAACTGAATCTAATAATAATACATGACAAAAGTAAATGTTTATTATGGTTTCAAATTTTAGTTTGTAATACATAATTTTATTTTAAGGTGGTATTAATAGTTTTTTTATAATCATCCATGTCAGTGGATCTAGAGCAACAAATAATTATGTTATGTGAGTGTCTTTCCTCTTTTTTTAAGAAAAAGGACACCCATGTGAGTGTCTTTCTGGCACTGGAAATATTTGATTTGCCTATAAGGACTTCACTTAACCTGGTAATCTTACGCTTCCACACATTCACTACTACTTTTTTTTATACTTCATCTAGTGCAACGTACCAACATTTTTACTAGTATATGGGTGATCATATTCCATCTCACTTGACCATCATCCAAACACGAATTTTTTTTATTTATAATTTTTTTTATTAAAAGTTTTACAAAAATAATTTTTCATTTTGAAAATTAACGGAAATAGTCGCCTACCGCCCTCCCAGAGGGCGATTTTTAAAAATCGCCCTCCCAGAGGGCGGCGAAAATGACGTGGCAGACGGCCGTTCGCTCTCGGGCGACGGCCGTCAACGAAATTTGCAGGCGGCCCCCTTGCCGCCCTCCGCGAGGGCGATTTTCTACTGTGCGGGGGGCCGCCTGCAAATGGGCGGCGAGGGGGGGCATGGAATTTTGCAGGCGGCCCCCTTGCCGCCCTCCGCTAGGGCGATTTTGCACTGTGCGGGGGGCCGCCTGCAAATGGGCGGCGAGGGGGCATGGAATTTTGCAGGCGGCCCCCTTGCCGCCCTGGGGGAGGGCGATTTTGTACTGTGCTCTATATTTTTTTTATATAAATATCAATAGTTATCAAATCTTTTTATATTGAAAACTATACAAGACTAAAATCTCCAAGACTGGTAAAATACAATTTTATTATTTTTTAGGGCATATTTGGAATGTTACCGTACAAATATTTTGTTAATGCCAAAATATAAGCAAGTTTTGGCACTACCAAATATTTGGTATGGTAAAATTGCATTTGATCATATTTGGTTTGCTGCCAAAATGTAAAATTGTAGTGAAGAATGTTGTACATAATCTCAATTCTAGATTACGTATTACCAATTAATAGGCTTCCATTTTCGTGTGTGGTGTGGTAGTGGGAAAGAAGATATGAAGAGGTTGCCTTCAGATTGTCAATTATATAGCGTCGTTTTCACTGCAATATATGTGAACTCAATGAGATACATTATTCATTAGATGTGACAAGACGATCACGCGTGGGCGTGATTCACTTTATGTCAACAGGCAGCGCCGAAAGTTGATAGTGATAACTCGAGCTGCCGCTTTTCATGTGTGCTGTTGTGGACTGTGCGCGCTACTGGATATGGCACTACCGTGAAGCGCCGAAAGTGTGTTGTTGTGAGCATAAGTTGTTCAAGCACCATACGAATGAAAAGAACTACGTAGACGAGACAAACACAAGTAGTACTGCAGTAGTAATAGCAAAAGTAGTACTGCTTTACAAGTTTGTAAGCCAAAAGAAACGGTCACATAAGGACTGAAGAGGTAGAACACTACTGACGAGGCCTCTTACCCCTGTCCCTCCTACCCTGCGCCCTAATGTGCCCCTGGGAGTACGTGAGTCGGTCCGGGGGTACGGCACGGCCAACCCGTCCTGCCTGTACAGGTGTGACCTCTGGCTGCTCCTGAGTGTGCGCCTCTGGAGCTCCTCCAAGCTGAGAGGAGCCTAGTACGTCCTGGTGGTCTGCACCGTGCAAGTCGTCGTCGTAGAACTGGCTAGTAGGACCAGTCCTACCGGCGTGAGACGAAGAGGCCCCAGTACCGAAGATCCCGGCTGCAAATCCTGCTGGACAAGGACCATCAGTTTCGTACAGGTATTTAACAGTATTAATAAAAAGTAAAGTACCGTGTGGGTGAGGGATCGACGCTCCGTGAGAGGAAGAGCTGGCGAACGCGCCCGAAGAGGTGGCGAACGCCCCTGCGGAGCTCGCGGAAGCGCCGGTCGTGCCTGCGAACGCGCTCGAAGGCATACGAGGTCCTGCGATGAGGAAACGTGCAGTTAAAAAATGGTGACACATTCGTGCAAAAGCTGAAACAAAAATGAACTAATATCTGGGCTGAACTGTACCGTGCGAAACCGGTGCTGTAGGTCGCACTGCTCCGAAGCTAGGGGCGCTCGAAGACAAACGAGGTCCTGCTCCGACGGTAGGACCGCGAGGCCGTGGGTGTACCGGACCAGCTGGAGGTACGACGTCCACGGCGCTGCGACAGGAGAAGACGCGCATGACCGCACGCATCTTCTCCTGCATCCGGTCGAAGGTCGACCTCTGCTCAACGTCAGTCAAGTGCAAACCTCTGCTCAACCTCACCTGGACTGCGGTGATATCGGCACTGATATCCCGTGCCGCATCAGCCTATGCAAGATGGAAATAAAAAATTCAGTAGTTGTCCTATATTATGCAAGATAAATGACATAATTGTTGGAAGTAATACAAATTGGACGTACCGCCACGAAGTAGTCTCGGTCACGGTGCGTGGGATACGCGTCCGTGACAGCGGCAACGTGCGGCTCTGGGGCGTCTGGAGTGAAGGTCACACGCGCACGAGTGCGAGGAAGGTACCAGCGAAGGTAGTCACGGTAGTTCTCCTCCGTGTGTGGGAAGAGCTCGTTGATCACCTCCTCTGTAGCTAACACCCAGTCGTCAACGTACTGCTGTACACGTGGAGCCCAAAGTGCGCCTGCTAGCTGTCCCCGTCGAGTCAACCTGTGAAGAGAGGTAAATTGTATGGCTCGATGATGTAATTATCATAAAAATTTAGAAATGAACAATCCGAACTCACGAGTGGTCGGCAGGGGGGACGGTCGGCTGCACGTTGCCCGGAAACACCTGCCTAAGTCCGAACTGTCTCATCACACGCTGCGGGCAGTGAGGCTCAACGAAAATGTCGAACACCATCGGCAGGATGGTGAGCCAGTAAGCCTGGTCGCGTGTGCACAAGGACGAAAGTCCTAGCGGTGCTCTCGCAGCGACGGCCTCTTCTGTGTACGGCTCCCAGATGACGTCGCTCGGCTGGAGACGGTCAAACTCGAACACGAAGTCCGGGTAACCACGTCTCACCTGGACGTGAGCGTAACGACGCTGCAATAAACATGATCGGAATTAGACATGTTATGTGAAGGAAAAAAAAAAGAAGAGGACTGATAAACTTATAACGCAGCGAAGTTGCACTAACCCCACGTCGACACCAGTAAGTCCCCATCGTGGGACCGTCCTCTGGCCACTGCGCGCTGCGACCAACCCCGTAGGGTGCGCTGTCCACCACTAGTCGCCCTATGGCAAACCTCTCGGCTGCCCAAAGCTGAAGCAACATAGGACAGCCAGCGATGATCGCTCCCGCGTCAGTCTTCGTGCACGCCTCACAGAGGGCACGGTACGTGGCTGCTAGCACGGCAGAACCCCAGCTCCACTGCGGCACGTCCTGTGGCTGAGCATCCGCGATGGACCGTGCGTAGTGGACCAGCCGGAAGTCCACAGCGTGCCCGTGGGTGCTAGTGAACATCACCCACCCGAACAACCACAACAGGTACGCCTCAAGGGAGCGTCGGACCGAGTAATCATCAGCGTCAGGGTGCAGAAGGTCCGCCTACAGTTAAGAATGAAATGTTAGTACAAAACACTCAGCCGGTCGCAAATAAGCATGTATGATAATAACAACTTATTTACTTACAGTGAACTGGAGCAACCAAGCCTTGCTAGGCCCGACTGTAGAGTACGGAGGAAGGGTGGTGGTCGGTCCTAGGTGTGGAAGGCGCATCACCTGCTCGAAGCGCGCAGTGATATCCTCCTTCCACCCAAAAACACCGTCGACGGGACCAACTGGTGCTCCCGCCAGCGGTAGCCCGAGCAGGTACGACACGTCCTGCAGTGTCGGAGCCATCTCCCCACAGGGAAGGTGGAACGTGTGCGTCTCAGGTCTCCAGCGGTCTACAAGAGCGGCAAGGAGTGACCGGTCTGCATCCCACCGCTTCGCTGGGTCACGGTCGTCCGCCGCCGCCTCAACAAGCCTACAAAGTGGTAGAAGGCCTGCCGCACGCAACCTGTATAGAGCAAACTTCAAACATAAGTGCAAAACAAAGCAAAGTTGAGTTCAAATGTGAACATACGCGTACCAAGGAACGTGACGGGGGTCGACACGCAACCACTCGCGCGACGTGCGTGGACGGAAGGTGCCGAGCTGTGCACCCTCGACTGCTGACAGGAACGAGCGGTGGTTCCTGTCAATCCCACGGTTCAACAGCGCCGGTGTGTCGTACGCCATACCTGCATCAAATAGGTTGATCAGAAACATATAAATAATTAGTTCAACATAAGTAATAAATGTTCATAAGCGAATTACTAACACATATTAAACAAGAGTACAAACAAACAAAAGTGTTTAGTCCGAACACTCATCACGATAACATTATGATACAACACCGAATAGTTCGCAATACTACTAGTACAACAATAGTCGGAGGTACTCATTACAACAAGATTGAATTGTAATTACACGATAGAAGTATTTAGTCCGAACACTCATTACATCATTTTATTTCCTAAATCGAAAGCATTGTTACACCATGGAATCGCCTGCTGCGCGACGACGCCTTGGCCTTGCGCGCCTGCTTGTTGTTCCTTCACCAGGTGGTCGCCTACCATCACTTGCCTGTCCAGATGGACTAGCATCTGCGCCGCTTGGAACTTCTGCATTCTTCGGGCATTTCTTGTAAGTATGGCCGCGCAGATCACACTTGCTGCAGCGTAAAGTCCTCCCACCTGCTTCTGACTCATCCATATCATTTCTGATGCGTCTAGTTTGGCGTCGACCCTTTTTCACCCTTAACTTTGATGGATCTGGAATATAAAAAACTTGGGCACTCAGCGTTGTGTAAGATCCTGAGATCCCGAACCCATATATCTCCTCACTCCATGTATGAAAGATTGCTTCTTTCCTGAAATAATTTGAGACGTACACATTGGGAGATATGCCACAATCACCGGCAGCAGCAAGAACGTGTGAGCAAGGAAGGTGATGAAGCTTCGGCTTCATACAACTGCAGGTACATCCACCATCCGCCTTCAAGACACATTCCTGCACGGCTTGCTTGCGATAGATACCACGCCTGCTCCTATCAACACACATTATTTCATACCGATGCACTTGTGTGCCTTGAGCAACAACTCTATGTCTCCGTGCCTTTTTGATTTTATCTTCCATGTACTTTGTCACTACGTTGCCAAACACTATGTTGTTATCGGCCATGGACGGACCAATTTTCTTGTATCGATCCCTAAAGTAGGCTTGCGTGCCGTGAAGGATGAATTCAACAATAGCAACCAATGGAAGTACCCGAACTCCTCGCATTACCCAGTTGTACACCTCTGCCAGATTGGTTGTCATTATGCCATACCGAGATCCATCGGTGTCGAACAATAGAGCCCACTTCTCCTTAGGCTCATTCTCAATCCACTGAGAGAAATTTCTGATGGCCGACCCTGACCTCCTTCTCATTGTTGGTGGGTCATCATGTAATGCACTAAGAGGTATGGGAGGCTCGTCACCTTCAACTTGTGGTCTGCGAGATTGCTCATCTGTTTGCTTCGTTGTCAACTCATCCAACTTGTCCCACAACTCATTAAATTTCTTCTCTTGGTTCTGTGCACAGAGCCTCTTAAAGAGATCCATAAGATGCTTGTTCTTGAATTGCTTGTACAAATTTGCACCCATGTGACGCATGCACCACCGACTCCGAACATCAGGCCACTTAGCTGGAAGTCCCTTCTCATCCCAACCGTTCTGCAAGTAGTCAATAGCCCGCAACATACCCGCATGACGATCATGTATAAGGCAAACGTTGGGCCTCATACGCACCACTGCAATGTGCACTCTCTCTAGGAACCAGTACCAGCTTTCAGTGTTCTCACTCTCTACAAATGCGAAAGCCATAGGTAGAACCTGGTTGTTCCCATCACACCCAATTGCTGTCAATATCTGACCTCGGTATTTACCTGTCATAAAAGTTCCATCTATGCATAGAACAGGTCGACAATGCACAAAAGCATTGATGCAAGCACCCAATGAGAAAAAGGCTCTTTGCAGCACACTCTTTGTTCGATCTTCAACCGATGTAAATGTATGTAGGTCATAGTAAGTATTATTATTCCTCTGGGCAATGGTGGCTAACAAACGAGGCAAATTATCATAAGAAGCTTCAAATGTGCCATACCTCATCTCAATGATCTTTTGTTTGGCTCTCCAGGCCTTTGCATAGCTTATGGTGTACTTGAATTTGTTCTCGATGTGCCTAATAATTGATTTTGGTTCAAAGCCAATGTTACCAACAACACTGCTGTACATCTCACTTGCCACAAAAGCTGAAGTGATGTTTCGGTGATACTTCTCCACCCCTTGTAAGTAGCACTTGTGCTCGGTCACAATGCTAACTTTCCAATAATCATTCCATTTACCCTTATATGCATGGACACGCCACGGACATTCTTCCTTCATGCACCTCACTTCATACACATAATTTGTTGACTTGACCACCCTAAACTCTCTCTGCAATGAAACTGCCCAATGCTTCACCGCCTCCTTCATCTCATCCTTATGAGCATACCTTGCACCCTCAATTACCTCGTTCTCCTTATACTCCCAGGGTACATGATCACCCTCTGATATAACAAGACCAGAGAAGTCCTCATTTGCCCAATCAGTGGCCATTACATCACCTTCCTCATCGGATGATGCGTCGTCCTCCGCTTGCTCATTATCCGAATCTTCCCTCTCCATTTCATCAACAATTATACCGACTCTCTCCCCCTCATCCGCCATGCCCATGGCCTGCTTCTCCCTTGGTTGATTTTCCTCATTTTGCATCGATGGTCCAACAACATCCCCTGCATTGCTAGGACCCTCCACATCTTCGGTTTGCATTGAAACATTTGTATCTTTCTCTTGTACCGACACAAATATAACGAGGGGCCATGACCGTTCAAAAGCCATTTCCACATACCGTCTCCAAGCAGCAGTGCTGTCCATCGGCATTAGTTCCCAAAAATAACCTTCTATTGCACGACTCACTACAACAGATACTGACATTGTGTAGACTTCTTGGTCTATTCTAAATCCTCTCAACAACCAACTATAAATTGACTCAAATGTTCTCTCCGCAGGCCTATCGATGCCCTTAGATGTCATTACAAAATCTGACAGATCAACACCATCTGGACCAAATCTAATATTTCCTTCACCGTGAACTATCTGAAATGTGACCTTACTTGACATTGTGCCTGATGAAAACAATAACTGCGTTAACCTCGCATTTCTGTACTACGCCCTAAGTTACATTCTCTACAATATTGTTCTCTAAATTTCTAAAAGTAGGTTACATTCTCCAGATCAAACTAAACTACATCTTACAATTAACACTACTGTCTATGTCTCAATTCATACTATTATATTCTATGCTCTGGATCTACACATATGTGCTGTGTGCTACAGATCTGCTAAAATATATGGAACTAAAACTAAAACGCAACATATGTACTCAAACGTAATATATTAGTACAAATGCAAAAGATGTATGGGAGCATACCTGTGATGAAGTGAGCGAACCAGCAGGGCTTCGCCGCTCCCCTTCTGCTGCCCTCCCCTCTCTCTCTCTTTCGTTTTTTTGGATTTTTAGTGAATATAATGAAATTTCACAGGGGAGGGGCTGGGCTTTATAGGGGGGAGGCAAAAATCGCCCTCCCCCAGGGCGGCAAGGGGGCCGCCTGCAAAATTCCATGCCCCCTCGCCGCCCATTTGCAGGCGGCCCCCCGCACAGTGCAAAATCGCCCTAGCGGAGGGCGGCAAGGGGGCCGCCTGCAAAATTCCATGCCCCCCCTCGCCGCCCATTTGCAGGCGGCCCCCCGCACAGTAGAAAATCGCCCTCGCGGAGGGCGGCAAGGGGGCCGCCTGCAAATTTCGTTGACGGCCGTCGCCCGAGAGCGAACGGCCGTCTGCCACGTCATTTTCGCCGCCCTCTGGGAGGGCGATTTTTAAAAATCGCCCTCCCAGAGGGCGGTAGGCGACTATTTCCGTCAATTTTCAAAATGGAAAATTATTTTTGTAAAACTTTTAATACAAAAAATTATAAATAAAAAAAATTCATCCAAACACATCCTAACAACTGAAAACGCTTTGGGTGTGCCCCGATCATGCACGGGCCGCGGCGCCTGGGCCACATGCCGCAGCAATCGAGCATATGGGCCGAGCCGTCATTGCAGCCATAAAAGCATCGCCCAAACTTGCCTCCTGACGCGAAAAATAAATCAAACGATTAGAGCGAGATTAATTAAATATTAATTTAAAAAATAAAAGATAGATTAATATAATTTTTAAAGTAATTTTTCTATAGAATTTTTTTGCTAAAAAACATACTCGTTTAGAAATTTAGAAAACGTATACCCAGAAAACGAAAAAGGTGAGTTGGAATAGAAGTGAAGAAAAAAAAACAGTCTGCTCACCATCTCTTGACCTCTACCGTGTCACCTAGCTGCTTTTGTGCTGCCCAAAGCTGAGCCGCCGCCGTAATCCGGCCATGGCAAATTGGCAAAAATGATCGATACGAGAATCGAAACACGATCACCTCTCCATGGCTGCATCTGCACAAAACGCATGGTGGCCTTGCTGTCCCTCCATGGCGTCTTCTCCCCCCTGCAGCATGTGCCGCTGATTGCGACGACGGCAACGCAACAAGCAAACTTTATTCCACCACAGATATACTCATTAGTTACTACCTAATTAAGGCTTAATTAAGGCTGTATTTAGATAAGGGGGTAAAGTTTTGGCGTGTCACATCGGATATACGGATACACTTTTAAAGTATTAAACATAGACTAATAACAAACCAAATTACAGAATCCGCCTGTAAACTGCTAGACGAATTTATTAAGCCTAATTAATCCGTTATTAACAAATATTTACTGTAGCACCACATTGTCAGATCATGCAGCAGTTAGATTTATAAAATATTCGTCTCGTAATTTACACGTAATCTGTGTAATTAGTTATTTTTTTCGTTTATATTTAATATTTCATGTATGCGTTTAAACATTCGATGTGACAGAGTGAAAATTTTTGCCAATTAATCTAAACAGGGCCTAAGCTAAACATATCTGGACTAATCTTGCCAATGATTGACTGATCACATACACTAGCTTCCGTTAATTAATCCCCTTGTTAACAACCATATCTACACATGTGCCGGCGTCGATCAAACAATCATTCTGTCTCGATTTCCCAAAATCTGAACCCAATGATCGATCATTAGATACAACATGTAATTTAGTGCACATATGAAGCTTAACATTGGGCCTTGTGCCGGTCATGCATAAACTACCAAAATGACAGTGAGAGATTGCACGTGCCAAGGGTACACGTCGCCGTTGTCCAGCAGTGTGCATTATTGGTTTTTTCTCACCGGAATTTGTCCTGGCTCGGCCGAGCAGTGGCCTCTGTGGAGAATATCACACTCTGTTAGCTTCATGGCAACATCTAAAACACCCTAATTAATTGATTCATTTTGTGGTAATCTTCACCTAATCCTGACAGATGCCTGAAGCCCGAGGACTAGCTAGCAAGTCAAAGCACGAGGTTGAATATGTAGAATTGGTTAACATGATTAATTATTAATTAATTTCTGGATAAATATTACTACTAGTATAGTACATAGTAGTATAGTACTAGTGATGTGGAGTATACTGTGCCCTGTAGGGATGGATAATGTATGTGCAGGAATTGCCACGTCATGCATGAGATTTTCTGCTTAATTGACATTTTTACAAGTGCTTTTTTCCTGCATTTTTCTTTGTGCGCATATATTGGTTCGTGGGTACTGATGGTAACCGGCACGTACTCTAGCAGTACGACGCACGTGCGCGTGTAAAAGCAGTACAATTTGGAAGAAAATGCATTTGCATTTATTTCCGGAATCAATCAAATGGAAATAGTGAATTGAACCACATGTGGTAAATCGATGCAAAGGTACTGCATTTTTTCCATTCTGTGCAGTGGCATCAGAAAGTACTACGTTGAATTTTCCCTTGATAGTTACTCCAATCCCTCCTTTTTCAAGTAAGCCCATGTCATTAAATTTTAAACTTTTGTCCTATAAATAAGTGTATGTTTTGTATACTGGTATCTCTCTAGCATGCTCGTCTCTCCTTTAGGTTGAATTTGGTTTGGCTAGAGAGGTACACATATAGACAACTATTTGGTTATTTGCACTAATTTAATTAGCCTAAGATAGTATCAGATTTTATCTAATTGCTTCTATGAGTAATCCAGTTGGGAACTGATTTTGTTTGATTGGTTGTTTGAATTTAAGTGTGGTTAAAATTTAAAGTTGGATAAGGTTACCTATATAATATCATATCATAAAAAAAAGAGATTTAATCAATTAGTAGATGTAAACAAGTTATTACATATAAAAAATAATATATGTGTGAAATCATTGTAGCATTCTTTGTCTAAAAAAATAAAATATGTGTTTGACCCTTTTTACAACAAACAGGTGAAAAAAGAAAAGAAAGAAAAAACAAAACGATGAGCCACTGCATTGTCAGCCATTCCCAACTTTTCTGCCACCTGTCGTTCCCCACTTCCTCTACCGACAACAACTCCCACTCTCCCTTGCCGTTCGTCGCTCCTCTAGGCCCATTACTCTCGCTCTCCGCCCTTCTCTATCTCGCTCGCGCTCCTATGTCATTGTTGCTTGTCATCACCGGAGTGGTCGAATTTGGCAACCAAGATGGCAGATCTAGTGGCCTCATACACCTTGCTACCAGATCCGGCTAAACAAGGAGGAGGAAGAGATGATGTTGGGGCATAACAGTAGAGGCGACAACAAGAAGAGGACGATGATAGTAAGCTCGTGCAGGCCAGATATAGTGACAGCGTGCTCATAGCTACCATCCCAAGCCAAATCTGGTTGGATGAGATATGATGGCGATCCGGCAAGTGGATTGGAGACAACGTCGAGCTTTTCTCATCACCCTTTGCAAGGTCGAGTTCCTCGCACTTCTGTGAGACGAATGGGGTGGGGGGATGAGTCAACCCACACCCCTGCATCCGTGCCTACCCTCACGCTCGCACTGTTGCACCACGCCTGCACGCGTCGGGCCTGGCTAGGTAGCAAAGGTTGAAACATGTATTCTCTTTGGGTTTGGTTCCAAGGTGCCTTTCGCACGAGTTCGGTCTAGATTGGACAAATGTGCAAACAACCAAACACCACTCACCTGCACTCGCACATACACGTCAAGATCAATGTAGGCAATCAAACACACCCATAAAGGCAATTTTCTCTTAAATGAAGGTAGTATAAGTTAGTGACAAAACCACGTGCTAGCTTAAAATGACCATATAGGTTTTAGAAATTCACTGCTAATTAATATAGATTCAAGCCTCAATAGCTATCCCAAATTCTGGTTAACTGGATACTCACCAGCTGCTTCTCAGAATTAATCTAGCTACTTAAGCAGACTAAGCAATGAGACTGCTCGAATCATGCAAGGAAAATTCATGCTCACGTCAAAATCAACGAAAGAATCAATCAGTACGTAGCAGAGCAGAGGAAGCTACCACACGAGACATGTGTGTCTTCCATCAACATGTTTCCTAAGAAAATGGATTGCAATTGTGTGGAATTCACCCAATTGAACTTGGTACCTGCAGGGAGAAAAGATCTCCCGAGAGGGACCCATTAGTTTGACACATTACACAAAAACAAACAATTAAAATAATTAAACTTGGACAGCACGGCAAATATCGACATTAGCAAGCAACATTTACTCTCTTCTCTAATGCCATATAGTCCCAGATATATCTTTGACTCTATCTATATGAGGTTCGTCCAAGAAACCTGCAGGCCAGTCGTCACAAATGAATATATAGTTTATTTGCTAGAATGAAGATCATGCATAACACATGACTATTCTCCAAAAACGTACGTCATGGGTTACGAACATTCGTGCAGGAATGTATAACCAAGTACAAAACCAAAGGAATGAGTAAATAACTTAAGAGAACTGACTTAACTGTAATAAATTGTAATGGTGTAGATTAATTGATCAAATATATAAATATTAAACTGGTGTTTATTTTTTTTTATATATAAGAACTACACAGTTGCGTTAATAATTTGTAAAATTGAACTTAGTTTCTTCAACTGATATAATTCCATTTTTTAAAAAAAGTTGTAGATCAAGTAGTTTTGTGCAACTAATTGCACAACAAAATCGGCTAGGTTTTTTTTTCATTTTTCATGTTTTGACGACGGTTTAATTTACAGCTAGCTATTTAGGATGAGAAAAAATGGTGGTGTCGTGGAAGGAAGATGTAGAACACTAGAAAAAAAACGGGCCTAGCAGAAAAACCTAGGAATAAGCTAGATTGTGAAATGTAATCTCTTGCAGATAGCAGACTATAGATCCAAATTGTGTCACAATTGAATTTGAATACTATAAAACTATTGTTCTCATGTATAAACAATCCACTATAATCCGTTAAACTATACGAGTTGTTTAGTCTCGGTCTTCAGTTTTAAAGTCTGAAAAAGAAGGGTCTTAGGTTCTTAGCGCTTTTGTTTGACTCCTGATCGTGTAGGCTGACAAGGACATCCATCCAAAATGCAAAAAACATGGTGCGTATTGAAGCAGAGCCCACCACACACTCAACTAAGCATCTTCAGAGATATTGCATGTTGAACCACTACACCAGATCCTCACATCTCTGACGGGATACCTGTGACGGGCAATCGAAATGGTCACTGATGACCGTCACCTCTGACGGGTCATACGGGATGCCGTCATCGGTGAGGCATCCGGCTGCGACCCGTCACAGGTAACTAGTCACCTGTGACGGGTTAAAAATAGAACCCGTCACAGGTGAGGTTACCTCACCTCAAACGGGTTTAAGTCCTAACCCGTCACAGGTGACTAGTTACCTGTGACGGGTCGCAGCCGGACAGCCCGTCAGAGGTGAGGTATACTCACCTCAAACGGCTCGTCCCTAGAGGCCGTCACAGGTGTGGGTGGGAAGACTTTGACTAGGGTTGGACTAATATATCTCTCTCCCTCACTCTCTCTCCCTTATCCTCACTCTCTCTCTCTCTCTCTCCCTCTCACGACTTGCGGCGGCGGCGGAGGACCCGACGGCCCTAGCTCGGGCGAGGCGGCGGCGGTGGTTTGGCGATGCGCGGCGGCGGCGGTGGCGCTGGGCGGCGGCTCTGGTTCGGCGACACGTGGCGCCGGGCTGCGGCTCAGCGGTGCGTGGCGGCGGCGGCGGTGCGGTGGCGAAGCGGCGAGGTGGTGCGGCGGCGCGTGGCAGCGGCGACGCTGGGCGGTGGCTCAGCGATGCGTGGCGGCGGCGAGGTGGTGCGGCGGCGGTACCCCCATCCTCCTCCCCCTTCTTTCTCCCCTCCTCCCCCTTCCCGATCCGGTTTTTCTTGCAGCGAGGTGGTTCCAACGGCGAGCGGCAGTTCGGCGGCCTGCATCCTCGACCGCGAGGAGGAGGTGAGCGGCGGCGCCGCGGCCTCAATCCCCGTCCGCCTGGCGCCGGATCCGTCGTCCTCAACTGCCGGGCGTCGTCTCCTCCGTCCGCCGGCTGCGTCCCCAACTGCCGGGTGCAGATCCGCCCGTACGCCGCTTCCCGGGTGCAGAAGGCGAAGAGGGCGGCGTCGAGCAGCAATGGGGACGAGGTCGCCTCCAGACCGAGCTCAAGAAGGTCCAGCATGCCAAGGAGTTCAAGCCCATCGTGGTATGATTCGATCTCAACTTGTGATTTGAACCCAGATCTGATTTCTGCATCCATCTCTCTCGTGGTTATTCTGGTGAATTTGATCTGATTCGATTTGGTTTTGCCTTGCAGATTATTCCTCTTGTGAAGGCATTGATCGAGAAAGACAAGGAAGGAGAGAAGAAGAAGGGCACCTTCGTTTTTTTTTTGTTGCTCGTCAGGTGTTTGATGAATTGCTTGCTTGCCATGGCTGTTTTATGTGTGATATGTTCATAAAGACTTTTATCTGTGATGAAATGTTCTAGATTTTTGTGTGTGATGAATGCGATGGCAACTACCCAGAAATACTTTTTTTTTGTTTTTTTTCATCGGAATCTACATCAGTGACGGGTGTTGAGCTGTGGTTGTGGCTCTTTTTTGCTTTTTTTTTTGGGGTGATTTTTCTCATATGTGACGGGTCACATGATACAACTCGTCAGAGGGGAATGACACCTCTGACGGACCTCCACCCGTCAAAGATGACTTGAGTCATCAGTGACCACTGATCTGTGACGAGGGGGTGTATCCGTCACAGATGAGAGTTTGAGCCCGTCACTGCTAACTTGTTCTGCTGTAGTGAACCAAGCAAATTGCGTTTATACTCAAGTATATGTTTGAACATATCTGAGATATTGTCCCTGCAAAAAGAAAAGATTTAAGGGATTGCAAGCTTTGTCACGCCAAGAAGTGAAGATTTTGAACTTAGGTGAAAACTCGTGTAAACCACACCACAAAGTCATCTAAAATCACAAAAAAAAATCTCATATGTAGATAGATGACGATGAATTGTTGTGTGAAAAATCTTGCCTAAATTCAACTTCAATTGTGAGATAAAAATGACAAATTTCAGACAAAGGATTGGACACTGTTTTCTGGTTCGAAATTTGTTTTTATATCCCGCAAAGATTCTTTACACGGTCTATTCATCATCATTTTAGCTTCATGTGGGATTTTTTTAGATGGCTTTTCGGGTGTGGCTTACATGAGTTTTCACATAGGTTAAGTTCCCACCATAAATTTATCCTATATATTGGTGTTTGATGTATGTCATGCATATATGATGAGGTTAATTAAAAGGCTAGGCCTTGTGTGCTGAACTTTAGGCTAATAATATAAAGGGCATGATTGCGGCTGTGTTTTTTTTTTTTTTTGGAGGGGTGGGACCTCCCCTACCCACACAAAATAAAACGATGGATTAATATATGATTAATTAAGTGTTAACTTAAAAAAACTTAAAAATAGATTAATATGATTTTTAAAAAACAACTTTCCTATATAAATATTTTTTAAAAAAAGTTAAGCAATTTAAAAAGTGTGCGCACGAAAAACGATGGAGATGAGTTGGGACCTTAGGCTAAAGAACACAGCCCTGTATATAGATGGTTATACATAATTTCTTTGTGCATTCTATGTGCATATATAGATGGTTAGACAGAATTTCAATACTCAAACCAGAATCCCATCGAGCATATCTCTTGAAATGGTAGCTCGAGCTTGGACTTGGAAGCATCTATCTTGCTAAAGTTGCTATGCACGTAGGTCTCCATCTTCTCAATTTCTTTTATGCTTTACGTTTTGTGCAAAGTTCCTTTTTCAGATAACGCTAGAAGTGCAAAAATCTTTGTACAGCATCCCCTGCCTTGGGCTGGATTGTAATAATTCCGAGTTCGATTCGGATTCGAACCCCTACCCTTTCTAAAACCCAAAAGCAACTAGCATTCACCTCCATATACAAGTACATGCATTGATTAAGAATAATCGTATTACTCAACCTCGAATAACTCGATAATTTCAGACCTCCTAAATACCCGACAGGATCTCTAATCAGTTTTAGTACCACTCATACGTCATGGATAAATGAATAAAGCAACCAAAATTTGAAATGAATGAAGCAACAAAAATGATTGAGTGTAAAATATTATATTTATATCATTAGCAATATAAAAACCAAAGCTGAAAAATAAATTATATGATTAAAAACTGTCAAATGAACTGTAGGACTAAAATTACATTTCAAAATTTTAAATTTTAGTTGTAGCCTATAAGCGAATGAACATATGACAAGGACCTAAATATTTTAAAAAATAATGTCCGCGGACACATAGAATCCTATTAGTAGGCCAAAGGCTGGTTATATATTAAACGGTTTATTTAAAAAAGAATAATTAGACTAAAAATTTTATATACATGTTGTATTTTTAGTGATTAAATGTTAATGTTTTAAAATAAACAACATAATTTAAAATTTAAATCTTAACATCGGCTTATTTATTATAGGGCAAATGATGAGATAAGTCGAATCGTAACTACTTTCTCTATTCCAAAATAAGTTATCCTGGGTGTAGGATGGGATTAAGGTTCACAATTCCGACGAAAACCGGTCGAATTCTGTGAAATTTTGAGGTTTCGACGAGGCTCGAAAGTAGAAGCCGTCTGAGATTTCGATGAGTTTCATCCAAATTCAAATTTGAATGGATAAAAAAGGAAAATAAAATCTTATAAAATAGTACGATATTCATAGAACCTATTGGGATATAAATTTTTGATAAAATTGATGTATTCTGTGTATTTACTGAGATTTACAGTAGTAAAGAAAATAATAACGAATTAAAAAAGGAAAACAATTTCAGTTTACCTCTTTTTCTAGCTACAATTGAAATTTCAATGATTTCCCTCGGAATTTTGCCAAAGCCGACGAGTTTTCGCGAGCTTATCGGTAAACTTAAGGAATCTGTATTCAAAATTTGGTTTGTGAAATTTGTTCAGAATATATCGGCTTTCTACCGGTTTTCGCTAAAACCATTATTTCGCCATAGCCCGAAATAGACAGCCATCTTGGAATCGTAAACCCTAGATAGGATACGACTGAAACTAGTTCAGCGTAAGCAACAGCGCCACCCCGACCACCGCGCGGCGCGCCCATCCGCCCCCTTCGCCATCGCCGGTCGCCGGTCACTCACTCATGCCGGATCACGCATCGTCGCGGTGGTATCGCGCTCCCCACCCCACTTGCAGTTACAGTTTACTCCGCCCGACCGCGAGCCCCTCCTCCGCCTGGAAAATTCCAAAAATCCGAAGGCCGCGTGCTGTTCGTGTTCTGGTCAGCGCATGCATGGGCCGCACGCCTGGTCGCCCGCACGCATCCGCGATCGATCACGCGCGCGCGTGCGTGTGTCCGCGCCCGCGCCCTTCTCCTCCCCGGCACGGTGGTGGACTGACCCGACCCGACCAGGCCGAGTCGCTCGTCGTCAACAACGGCGGCTTTCCTTCCCTCTTCTTCCAACAAGCAAGAGAGACCCACGAGATTAACTTCTAAACCATAGGAAAAAAACCCGTGATTAATCGGGAATTAGTTTCAGACGTGTCGATTGGTACGTTACTAATCGCAGTTATACTCGCAGCTCATACATTGAGCAGAAAGGTAGTAGCAAGGGTTTAAGGGTTGGTTTGGTTTATGGTCTAGATAGGTCTTACCAAATTTTGTTAATGCCAAATTTTGGCATTACTAATTTTGATAAGGTAAAATTGTGTTTGGATTGAAGCCAAAATAGCCTAAGTTTACTATTGAAATGTCCTATTTTCTTAGGCATGCCAAAATTTGGCTTCAAAACAAATAGACACTAAACACTATTAAAATTACCAAATATTGGTAAGCCTAATTTAGGCCTCAAATCAAACCGGCCCTAACTTTTCGATATCAAAGTAAAAGCCGCTCCTCATTAGTTTACTGAAATCCAATCAAAAACCGTAAAAACCGATAAATTTTGATCAATGTCATACGAAAACCGGCAATTGGTTTTTCATATCTGACAGATTCATAAAAGCCGGTCGATTTTTACGAAATTTCATCAGTTTTGTGAGGGAAGGAAAATAGTACAAGTTGTACTATAAAGGAGAGGAAGAAAATTCAGAGGCCATAACCAACGAGCCATCGTCAGTCGGTCCATCACCCTGTGTCCCCCGTGTGGTCAGCAGCAGTGGCGAAGTTTGAAACCCCAATTAAAAACCGAGAAAAGAAAAAAAGAAGAAGAGAGGAATACTACTTGTATGAAACAGCGACGGCCATTACCTTACCCGGTTCAATTCAACGCAGTCACATGTCGCTTATTAGGCCTTAAATAACCTCCGGTTTAGCACTCAAAAACTTTATCCTTTTTTTTCTAAACTCTCATCTCACTTCGTCAGTTCGTCCCTCTCACTTTCTTCTTTCTATCTTGCCACTGGAATTGGCGAGACGGAGTAGCAGCGGTAGCTGAGGCGGAGACGCAGCTAGCACATGAGGATTCGTCCTCCCGCCTCGTCCTCGTCGTAGCTCCCCTTGTTCTTCCATGATTCTCGAAGGCGTGCCATGTCTCCCCTGCTTCTTGGATTCCTCTGCTTACTCCTCTTCGCAGGTAGCTCTCTGTTCTTGGTTTGGTTTGGTTTGGTTTGCTCGGTTTTGCGCGGAATTTGACCGAATTTTGGTGAATTTTTTGTAGGTCAGGTGGCGGTGGTAGCCAGCGACGACGACAGGGAGGTGCTCGTCGAGCTGAAGAGGTTTCTTCAGGCGAACAACAGGTTCAACCGGGGGGAGTATGACCGGTGGCCGGAGTCCGACGCGTCGCCGTGCCGGTGGGCCGGCGTGACCTGCGACGGGCGCGGCCGCGTCACGGCGCTCGACCTCTCCGGCTCGGCCATCAGCGGCGCCGCGTTCGGCAACTTCTCCCGGCTCACGGCGCTCACGTGGCTCGACCTCTCCGACAACGGCATCGGCGGCGAGCTCCCCGCCGGCGACCTCGCCCAATGCCGCGGCCTCGTGCACCTCAACCTGTCGCACAACCTCATCGCCGGGGGGCTCGACGTCTCCGGCCTGACCAAGCTGCGCACGCTCGACGTGTCCGGGAACCGGTTCGTGGGCGGCGCCGCGGCGAGCTTCGTCCCGGCGGCGTGCGGCGACCTCGCCGTGCTCAACGTCTCCGGCAACGGCTTCACCGGCGACATCACCGGCCTCTTCGACGGCTGCCCCAAGCTCGAGTACATCGACCTCAGCACCAACAACTTCACTGGCGAGCTATGGCCGGGCATCGCGAGGTTCACGCAGTTCAACGTCGCCGAGAACAACCTCACCGGCGGCGTCCCGGCAGCCACGTTCCCCGGCGGCTGCAAGCTCAGGTCTCTAGACCTCTCCGCGAACCACTTCGCCGGAGAATTCCCGGACTCCATCGCAAGCTGCTCGAACCTGACGTACCTGTCGCTGTGGGGGAACGGTTTCGCCGGCAAGATATCCGCCGGGATCGGGGAGCTCGCCGGACTCGAGACGCTGATCCTTGGTAAGAACCGATTCGATCGCCGGATTCCGCCGGAGCTGACGAACTGCACGTCGCTGCAGTTCTTGGACATGAGCACCAACGCGTTCGGCGGCGACATGCAGGGGATCCTCGGCGAGTTCGTGACGTTGAAGTACCTCGTGTTGCACCACAACAACTACACCGGCGGCATCGTCTCCTCCGGCGTGCTCCGGCTGCCGCTGCTCGCAAGGCTCGACCTCAGCTTCAACCAGTTCTCCGGCGAGCTCCCCCTCGAGGTGGCCGACATGAAGAGCCTCAAGTACCTGATGCTCCCGGCGAATAGCTTCTCCGGTGGGATCCCGCCGGAGTACGGCCGCCTCGCCGAGCTCCAGGCGCTGGACTTGTCGTACAACGGCCTCACCGGCAGGATACCGGCGAGCATCGGGAACCTCACGTCGCTGCTCTGGCTGATGCTCGCCGGGAACCAGCTCTCCGGCGAGATACCGCCGGAGATCGGCAACTGCAGCAGCTTGCTCTGGCTGAACCTGGCCGACAACCGGTTGACCGGCAGGATCCCGCCGGAGATGGCAGAGATAGGGAGGAACCCCGCGCCGACGTTCGAGAAGAACCGGAAGGATGTCAGCGTGCTCGCCGGCTCCGGCGAGTGCCAGGCCATGAGGCGGTGGATTCCGGCGACCTACCCGCCGTTCAACTTCGTGTACACGGTGATGACGCGGGAGAATTGCCGCAGCATATGGGATCGCCTCCTCAAGGGCTACGGGATCATCCCGATCTGCACCAACTCGTCGTCGCCGGTGAGGTCGAACACGATCTCCGGCTACGTGCAGCTCTCCGGCAACAAGCTCTCCGGCGAGATACCATCCCAGATCGGCGCAATGCGGAACCTCAGCCTGCTCCACCTCGACAACAACCAGCTCACGGGCCGGCTGCCGCCGGCGATCAGCCACCTGCCGCTCGTCGTGCTGAACGTCTCGAACAACAGCATCTCCGGCGGGATCCCGCCGGAGATCGGCCACATCCTGTGCCTCGAGATACTCGACCTGGCGTACAACAACTTCTCCGGCGAGCTCCCGGCGAGCCTCGGCAACCTGACCGGCCTGAACAAGTTCAACGTGTCGTACAACCCGCTCCTCTCCGGCGACGTCCCGACCACCGGCCAGCTCGGGACCTTCGACGAGCTCTCCTTCCTCGGCGACCCCCTCATCACGTTGCAGGATCGAGGCCCTCGCCGGCAGAGAGCGCCACAGGCCGCCATTAGAGGGCGCGGGATGTCTCCGAGAACCATCGCGCTGTGGTTCGTCTTCTCCCTCATCATCGCCTTCATCGCCGGCACGGTGGTGTTCATCATGGCCAACCTGCGGGCGAGGTTTCCGGTGGACCAGGACCCGGACCCCGAGTCGCTCTCCTGCGAGAACCCCAAGTGCGGCGGCGGCGGCGGCGGCGGAGGCAAGTGCGGCGCGTTCCATATGTCGGCCACGTCGTCGCCGCCGTCCGGGTGCTCGTCGTCGTGCGTGACGGGTTGCTCGTCGTCGTCGGAGGGGGTGAAGGTGTTCAGGCTCGACAAGACGGCGTTCACGTACCGCGACATCGTGGCGGCGACCAGCGGCTTCTCCGACGACCGCGTGGTCGGGCGTGGCGGCTACGGCGTGGTGTACCGCGGCGTGCTCCCCGACGGCCGCGACGTGGCGGTCAAGAAGCTCGCGAGGCTCCGCGACTGCGGCGGCGGCGGCGGCGGCGAGGACAGCGGCGAGCGCGAGTTCCGCGCCGAGATGGAGGTGCTCGCCGACCGGATGGGGTTCACGTGGCCGCACCCGAACCTGGTCACGCTCTACGGCTGGTGCCTCGCCGGCTCGGCCAAGATCCTGGTCTACGAGTACCTCGACGGCGGCAACCTGGAGTCCCTCATCGGCGACCACGCCGCGTTCGGGCGGCGGCGGCGGCTGGACGCGGCCATCGGCGTGGCGCGCGCGCTGGTGTTCCTGCACCACGAGTGCCGCCCCGCCGTGGTGCACCGCGACGTGAAGGCCAGCAACGTGCTCCTCGGCCGCGACGGCGGCGTCAAGGTGACGGACTTCGGGCTGGCCAGGGTGGTCCGCCCCGGCGACACCCACGTCAGCACGATGGTGGCCGGCACGGTGGGGTACGTGGCGCCGGAGTACGGGCAGACGTGGCGCGCCACGACCAAGGGCGACGTGTACAGCTACGGCGTGCTGCTCATGGAGCTCGCCACGGGGCGGCGCGCCGTCGACGGCGGCGAGGAGGAGTGCCTGGTCGAGTGGAGCCGGAGGATGGCCCAGGAGGGGTGGCCGGCGAGGGAGGCGGCGGCGTCGAGCGGCGCGGTGCTCTGGGACATGCTCATGCTCGGCATGCGGTGCACCGCCGACTCGCCGCAGGAGCGGCCGGACATGCCGGACGTGCTCGCCGCCTTACTCGACATCGCCGGGTCCGGCGGCGGCGGCGAGTAAGCAAACAAGCTCACATAGTCAACGTAGGTGTAGATAAAAAAATCTCACCAACAAACAATTCTTCTTTTTTTCTTCGTACAAAATTTTGTTTCCAAAATCTCTTTTTTTTCCCTTTAATTTTAGCCCCAATTCTTGATGTGAATAACACAAGTAGGATCATCAAAAGAGAAGCAAATTTTGGTTGTATCCATCACATTCTCCCCCACAATGTAAATGCATTCAATAGTTCAAGCACAACAATCTTTTTTTTCTCCCGTTGTGTTCTTCTCCCACACCACCTCATGCGGAAGACAGATTCCGATCACTCGAGAGGACATTCTCTCGCATTCAATTACAAACCACCATCCCAATATTCTTCTACTATACTACCCTCACCATCCCAATATTCTTCTACTATATTACCCTCACGTAGAAGATGGATTATGATCCCTCGAGAAAACGTTCCCATGCATCGCAATTGCAACCACCATCAGAACGCCTATTTCGCTTTGGTTTCACGCTCGCTTTCTTGGACCGTGACGTCTCTATGCACGCACACACGCACACTCTTCCCCTCTCACTAGTCATGATGCATCGCACTGAGAAAGCGAGATGGTCAAAGACGAGACAGCCAAAGGGATCGAACGTTTTTTGGGCCATCACCAGCACACACACCACTTTGCACGCATACTCCATGCAACGGGGAGGAGGGGGACAAAGGTGTTCGAACAGAAAGCTCTCATGGAAAGCACACGGTCCAGTCCAGGCAAGATGCTGCTGCCGCTGCCTGCTATCGAATGAAATCCGTATGGAGCACTACTCCATCCATCCATCTGCAGGAGGCGTGCACGCGAAACCAAATGGGAGACAAGAAGAAAAGAGAAGAAACGCGTACTGGTAATCCATCATTATTCCCACCCAATTTCCCTCTCGAATTCGCGTTCGAACGCGCTCGCCCGGATCCCCGGAGTAATCTTGCCGGTTTGCAGATTAATCATCTACGAGGGCCATTTGATTGTTAGCTGGTGTTGCTATTTTAGGGTCTTCTTAAGAGGGTAGTGGGGCTCTGTCCCTCCCTATTTTTTAAGTTGCGTTTAGCCACCGTAGTAGTTTCTTTCTTTTTCTCGTTTTTTTTCTCATTTTTTCTTTATTTTTTTGGCATAAGTCGGTCTGACGGATTGCGGTGCGTATCAAACGCTCTTTTCTTTTAATATATTGACATATAATTTTTTTTACACGTTCGCGAAAAAAAACATTAATCCTATTTGAAACATCGGGATTTGAATTTGCTGTATGAGTAATTTGAAAGTTTTCACGAGATGATTTTGGATTGGATTTGCCGTTTCGGCATGGGCTTCGTTTCCTTTTGTCCGGTCCACGAAAGCGGCCGCCGCTGGTCGGTCGGTCGTCGCGGGGGCCCACGGGGAGAATAAGCAAAAGTCGTGGCTTTGAACGAGGAACCTGTGGGAGGGACGACGGCGACGGCGACGACGCGAAGCAGGAGCAGCAGCTGCTGCGGCTTTCGCACGTGTGCGCGCGCGCCCATGCGTGCGTGGCCGTGTGGCTCCAACCGGCACGGAAGCTTCTGGCACATCACCGATGGATAAATTTTGCCCGAATTGCACAGCGACTTTCTTTGAGAAAAATAGGATACAGAATGCACGAGAGTACGAGACAACATTGCTACGGCCCCAATGTTAGTATTTTCACTGTTCCACGGAATAAGGCACCATCAAATTTAATGTTTCAAGAAAAGTTAAGACTGATCAGGTTCTTTACAGTGGAACACTCTAAACTTAACACTGTTGCTTGTATTTACGGCTAATCATTTCCTTAGATATATCGTCGACAGCAAGATGTCGATTCAATCTGTCAAAGATACTTCTAGGGATAGGATGTGCGTGTGCGCATTTATAGAGGATGAATATGCACGCTTCGTGAGTACCTTTTTCTCAAAAAAAACATTAACTCTTAAAAAACTAATATTTAACTTAATTTTCTATATACTACTGTATATATATAGCAGCAAAATCATACCATAATAAGGCCGAGTTTAGTTCCAAACTTTTTCTCCGTACTTCCAACTTTTCCATCATATCAAAACTTTCCTACACACACAAACTTCTAACTTTTCCATCACATCATTTCAATTTCAACCAAACTTTCAATTTTAGCGTGAACTAAACACACCCTAAATTAAATTTAAATGTCGTAGACAAGACAATGCCCTTGCTTTCACAGGCCAACAACCATCTACGCTACACTCGTGGAACCCAGATGATTCTCATTACACAGGAACGTCATTTTCATTTCAGATGGAACAGTATAACAACTTGTACTACACACAAGGACAACACATAGTTTCGAGTTTCGACATGTAGAAACACACTGTTACTTCACACAAACACAACACACGTAGCAAGAGACTACTACAGTACGTTTCTTCAGTGTAAGGTAGCAACAAGAGGCAGGTTCCAGGAAAAGGGCAACAGGTTCAGGAACAAACCGGTAGATGCTCAGCTTCTGAAGTTCTGATCACAGTGTCCTAGTTGAGACAAGGTCGAACGACAGGCCATTCTCCTGGAGGCGCTGCTGGATATCGGTAGGGCCGAAAACGGCACCCGGTGTGTACACCCCGCCCTTAGGTAGGTTCCCTCGCTGGCTCAGCAGGACGAGGGCGCATTGGACCAGGACGATCGGGGTTGTGATGTAGCCGATCTCTGGTCCCGAAACCCTCGTGATGATCTCCTTGTCAGGCTTGCTCCCGCGGTCCGATGCACGAGCCGCGTCGCTGTAGCCACGCCCGACGAACCACATCTTGAACGAGGCGCTGCTCACCTGTTCCTCCGTCGGTCCGCTCTTCCTGAACCAACCAGCGGAGAAGAATGAGGGGAATTTTAGTAGGAGGGACCTGCCAAAGGAGAAACCTCCCAGCAGGCCGATGCAGAGTCCAGTGAAGATGAACTGCGCAATGCCCAGCAAGGATTTGGAGGTGAGCTTCACTCCGAAATGCGCTGGTTTAACAGAAGACCAGAAGCTCTTCCTATGCTCAGCGAAATCCGTGGATTCTTCCACCCCAGGAAGGCCCTCAGGATGCTGTGTCACTGTTGATAGGGTTCTCTTCACAACCACTGTGTCTGCAGAAGGTAACTTTATAGTCCACAATCCCAGTGCCTTGTCATGTTCAACCAGAGATCCTTTGGGAGGTGGAGGGCCTGGAATCTGTCGAAAGCAATAAGCGTTAGCATCAAATGTGATTATTATCTCCAAAGAAAATAGTTTGGTTTCTATCATAATTTCACCCAATAGGCACCATCGCATGCAATGAATTTAAGGGTTTTAGTTTAAGCAGCAGCAGAAACAACAACAATAACAACATGAAAAGTGTTTCCATGCTTCAGTCCTTCAATAGGGTAAGTAGTAAGAAACATCTTACAAGATGCTCTTCAAAATTTTGCAATTCTCAAATTTGCAACTCATAAGTTGTAATGAGTAAGATTCCTGCAACAGTTAGTTGGATATTCATTCAGAACAGACTGTGGAATCAAATTCCTTATTTAGTTCCTCTACATTGAGATTTTTCCCTTCCTCACCCTCTTACTTCTATTGCAATAGGTCAATAACTAAAATGAAAAAACACATTAAAGTCAACTTTACATCATAAATTCATGTAGCTATTGCTTTCCTAACTCCTGTTGCTCTCTTCATATTTTGGCAGTAGCCTGCCATTTAACAAGATCTATCTATTAACTTATTAAAGGAATAGAAAAAGAAGCCTCCACGTTCGCTCTCACGGCTTAGAAATTCCCACATTAATCGGAGAAAAAGAAAAACAGAGTCCATATAGAAATACAATTTAGAAATAGTTGAAATTCGGAATTAAAAAATAAGGAATATTGGAAGAGGAGACTAGAGTCCATATAGAAATACAATTCAGAAATAATAGAAATTCGGAATTAAAAATAAGGAATATTAGAAGTAGAGTATAGAGTCCATATAGAAATACAACTAAGAAATAATAGAAATTCGGAATTAAAAATAAGGAATATTAGAAGTAGAGCATAGAGTACATATAAAAATACAACTAAGAAATAATAGAAATTCGGAATTAAAAATAAGGAATATTAGAAGTAGAGCATAGAGTACATATAAAAATACAACTAAGAAATAATAGAAATTCGGAATTAAAAATAAGGATTGTTAGAAGTAGAGTATAAAGTCCATATAGAAATACAACTAAGAAATAATAGAAATTCGGAATTAAAAATAAGGAATATTAGAAGTGGAGTATATAGTCCATATAGGAATTTTAAACTAACTAAAATTCGAAATAAACATAATAAAATTGAAAGTAGAGTTTACAGTTCATATAAAAATAGTACAATTTACAAATAACTAAAATTCAAAATTAAAAAAACATGGGAAGAAGAGTCTAAAGTCAATATAAGAATACAATTTAGAAGTAACTGAAATTCAAAATTTAAAATTAAAGAATATTGATAGATGAGTTTAGAGTCCACATCGAAATAATAGAAATATTCAGAATTAAAAATAAATAATATTGGAAGAACAGCCTAGATTCTATATAGAAATACAATTTACAGATAACGAAAATTCGGAATTAAAATAATATTGAAAGACGAGTCTAGAGTCCATATAGGAATATAATTTACAAATAACTAAAATTTGATATTAAATATAATTAATAAATAACACGTATATAAAATGCAATATGAATTTACACATTAGTAGATTCGTAAGTTAGCACAAAATTTAAAATTATGTTGTTATTTTAATATATTTGAATAATACATTGAGAAAACATATATGCTATTATACGAGAGAAAATATAATGATGCTAGCCGCGCAATCTGCGCGGCTAGCCATGCTAGTTTTCATGATTAAGTAGGATTTTAACTATTTCTATGTGAAAATAGCGCAGTGATACTTAAGAGCCTTGGTGTTGTGGTAAAATTAGGCGTGTAGGTTAATACATCACTCTGATCTTAATCAAAGGATAACAGGCCCTGTGAAAGAAAAGAGGCTCTGTCTTGACTCATGTATTAATAGAGCGGAAGAAAATAGCAGGCCCTAAGAACACAATACTAACAACTTGGAGAGGGAAGCAATTAATCATTATCAAGGACATCAAGGGGAAGTGTGGAGTACTCATATAGACATGTAAGACACATAAAGAACTAGCAAATGTCAATATGATGCACAAAGAAACAAGAGAACCTATTCCTCATGGATTAGCGTCACATTCACACAAAAGGCACGGTACCAGTCATTTAGTTTACATGTCACCAGTATGACAGTACCGAGACTTTTTTTCTAAAAAAGGTGAAAAGTTATTCATTAGCTCAAAGATGGTGCATAATATGGCAACAACTTGATAGAATAGTGGATTAAGTGGCAGAGTTTGCTTGGCATGTGATTGTACCAAGTACCAACAACAGACCACTTGAAACAAAGGTGATGGTTAGAGTAGGACATATAGATCTTTTGTGGACAAATTAAAAAGGGAAAGAATGATACTGAGTTAATTAAAGGGCGCCCACACAGCATGTTTCACAGACATCAGTAGTGGTGTATATCGTCTTAATAGCAGTCGAAATATGTGGATCGCCCTTCTTCATTGTATCTATTCTGTAACCTTCAACCATCTTATACTTATATTAAGAGTCTATTCCTCGTTTGGAAAATAAAATTGTACTGCTCCAGTACAAAACTCTATTCAGCATACCCCTAGGGGTTTTATTTTTTCCTGCTATATTCAATGAAAAGGCACAATCTCGTGTTGTTTTCCCTTCAAAAGAAAAACTCTATTCAGCATGAAATAAACATTGATCGACAAAAACCAAATTCTCAATTTTATCATAAGGACAATAAGTTTGCTCTTAACCAATTGTCATTACCAATCATCATTTTGTCAAACAATGTTTGGAGCATTTGGGACTTAGGATGTATTCTATATCAAAACAGGGAAAATTTCATCCTCGGGCAAACTAGAAAACAGCACAAAGGAAATCACAACCATTCACAATAAGTCAATGACACCAATAACAAAAGAAATTTCACAATGGACCAATAAAACTAGAAGGTTATCAACACTGAGCAGCATATCCAATTAGGGGACGAATCATCCTTCTAAGTTCTAACTGTATGCAAATGTTGTTTCGGTGAGGTAGCCTTAGTTCCCTTATCAACTACCACGCCATTGAATGATCGAATTAGCAACTTTATAGATGATTGAATTAGCATTTGATAGAACTCGTAAATCAATTCACAAACTGAGAGAAGTCGGTAGCTCACATTGGGCCTGGGTCGCCTTGGCCGCGACCGGCGCAGCGCCTGAAGTTCACCGGCGTTGGCCACACCGAGCACGGCCGACTCGTACGTCCCGAAGTTCCCGACGATCCTCTTGTCCGACTCCAGGCTCAGGTACGCCTGCACAGTCACCGGCACGGACGGCGGCGCCCACTGCCTGGAGTGGAACAAGAACCCGAGCTCCGCGGGGATGGAGTCAAACCCGCAGGCCGAGATGATCAGCGACCCGTTCTTGGCGGCGGCCTCGTGGAACTCCGCCTCGACGCGCTCCATGAACTCGGGCTCCCCGGAGATGTCGAGGCAGTCGGCCCCCGCGGCGGCGCAGGCCGCCGCGACCTGCCTGCCGTGGAGGCGGAAGGGGCCCGCGCAGGACAGCACGACGCGCGCCCGCGCCGCGAGCGCGGCGAGGGACGCCGGGTCGGAGGCGTCCGCGACGAGGATCGGCAGGTCGGGCGCCGCCCCCCCGGGCCCCGCCGCCCAGCGGAGCGCGGCGGCGACACGGTCGCGGCTGCGGCCGGCGAGCGCGAGCGAGCGGAGCGGGGACGACGACGGGGGCAGGAACTTGAGCGCCTCGCGGATGACGTACCTTCCGGTGAACCCCGAAGCCCCGAAGATGACGACGTCGAACACCTCCGGCGTCGGCGCCGGCGGCGGCGGCGGCGTCGCCATCGGCGGCTGAGCGGTTTGGGCTCGCGAGTCCGTGGACTGGTTGGCCGGTGCGGTGCGGTGCGTTGGGCTCGGTCGGTTTCCGACTCCGACCGGGTGGGGGTGGCTTTTCTACTGCGCGTCGCGAGCGTTTTTGACGTGCTAGATGGGCGCGCGGTCACGTGGAGTGGTACTAACTTGCAGTTCGTTGCGTTTCAGGTTAGGGTTAAGTGTAGGTGTCAGGTGGGTTGTTGTTGATGCTCCTGCAAGTGCCATGTTTAGTTCATGTGATAGATATCGAGGTTTTGGTTAGCAAGTGGGTTGTTGGCTGAGTACTTGCATTTTGCTTAGCAACATTCTTCTTTAATGTGAGCCCTGTTCGTTTCCTCTACTAGCAGAGATAAAATTTTGGATACTCAGTGACATATTTTTCAAACGGCTAAACGGTGCGTTTTATGGGAATACTTTCTATATGAAAATTGCTCTAAAATATCGTATTAATCTATTTTTTAAGTTTGTAATAATTAAAACTCAATTAATCACACGTTATTACCAATTCATTTTTGCATGAAACACTTAATCTTTATCTTCGTCTTTATTTTCAGGAGATTCAAACACCACCATAGATAATATAAATAAAACACGGTAAATAAATTGTTGGCCAAAGCTAATTACGCCGTAGAACTTAAGAGGCTCACAAAAACATCGTACAACCATGGATTGAGAAAAAAAACTCGGACCCATAAATCACATAGCTCAGCTTAGACTCATATATAATATCATAGGCTAGCTAGCTCGCATGAGCCGGATAACCGCTATATTATACTACCTCCTAAAATAGAACATTTTTTAGCTATTAGTCTAGATCCTTACATACAATCAAATTCATAGCTCCTTCATCATTGTTATTGTCTTTGTTAGCTCTTTGTGCCGTATATGTCATCCCACGAAAGACACTGGTCTTACATTTTTGTGGATCATCCCAGTAACCAAAACGATGGAGTGCAGTTTCTTGCGCTCTAATTTGGTCCTTCCCTAGCTAATATGCAACCACCGGCTTGCAAAGCTATCTACTCCAATCAAAGGAGGTATTATGTCAATCTTGAACTGCATGCACATTAGCTTACATTGTCTTTTTGAATTTATAAACAAATAAGAGGTGTGTTTGCAGGTTTGTAGCAACTAGCAACGAAACACACAACAGTCACATATTTGTGCCTCACATTTAAGCTTTAACACAAGTTATAGAAGGCTATACTTGACTTAATCCAATCCTTATTACTTCATTTGTATCAAATTATAAGTCGTTTTAACTTTAGTCAAAGTCAAACCATTTCAAGTTTATAGAAAAATATAGTAATATTATCAAATTAGTTTCATTATAAATATATAATTGAATATATTTTCATAAATGTATTTGTTTTGGATTGAAATTTTTACTAGTTTCTCTACAAATTTGATTAAATTTGAAACTGCTTGACTTTGACTAAAATCAAAACGACTTATAATATAAAATGGATGAAGTATTTACTTGCATTTGACTTTCCATGTTACCGAGACTGTAACTGCCACCTCTTGTTTGCTTGTGGTATCTGCATCCAACTCGTCCCGTAACCATGTAACTGGCACGTTCCCGCTGAACTGGACACATGTTCTTCACGAAAATATAATGTTTAACAGTTTAGAAAGCGTGTCTACAAATAATAAGAAAGTAGCTCAGCCGTGTAGCTAGAAGAATATTGTTTACACGTAGCCCTGCTAAAAGTAACTAGAAGAATATTATTTACACGTAGGGATTAACAGAATCATCTAAACACAAAATGACAAATAAAAACGTCTATAGTCAAGAAAAAAAACATTTTCTCACGTGCCTCTACCTTACTTTTGATTTTAAATTTTTTTTTCTTTTACAAGACACAAACGTAGACGCTTATATATACACATACGCAGTCACCTCTATAAATATGCACACACATCCCTACCCCTATAAACACATATAAAGACTGAGCCGGCACATGCATATCGAGATTGATACACATGAACGTATCACACACCTTTACCCATATGAGCACATTTAAAGACTGAGCCGACATGCATATTGAGAGATTGATACACATGAATATGTTGCACACCCCTACTTATATGAATACTGAGCCAGCACATGCATCTTGAGATTGATGAAGGTGTATATATTATAATTGACGAACTCACCGAAAGTGTATAACTCGAGATTGACAAAGGTCTTATCTTATTGTTAAAGAGTACATCGGTTATTTATGAAAAAAAAACCGTAAATACGAGCAACAGTACTAATCTAGAATTTAAACTCACGTCAACTCGTTCCACCACAGGAAAACCTATGGCGCCCATAGAATTTTTGCATCATGACATTTGCTACACGCCAACAAAGTGCCGACATACTGGTCAACTCCACGCAATATTCCATGTCTCCTATACATGCGCAATAACAATATATTAATGGCTCATATAATCCACAGATATACTTTGTAAAATATCAGTGTTTGCCTCTCTGTTTAGTCTTAACGGAGACGGTATAGAAAGCTTACGTACATAGCAGAGAAAGCCTACACATCTGAACGGAAGACAGCAGACAAACGCCTACACATCTATATAGATATGCATTTCTTTTTACCCTTCTTATAAAATTTTCTCTAAAATTACTTATCCGATATACAATCCGATTACACCATTGTGTTCGTTACAATTAAATCTTTACAACAAGATCTTACATGATTATATTGCGACGAAAAAATATTTATGTTTGTAAATTACTTTTATTATATACGTAAGTTACTTTTATCATATATATATATATATATATATATATATATATATATATATATATATATATTACTTTTATATTTGACTAAGTTACTTCTTATACATTCATAATGCTCTAAATTGATTATTTGTATTATTGTTTTTAGTCAATTCTGTAATTTGTGGACTTTAAATTTAATTTTTCGATAGACCATATTTTCTTTCCTACAACGAATTTACTTGTAACAATTTACTTGCATTTTATGCTAAGTTACTTTTATGATTTATGTAAATTATTATTTATACTACAGAGAGTTAGAAGTACTTCTATTACATAACTAAATTACTTCTGTTGCATATAATTACTTCTACTACAGAAACTTATTTCTATTGCATAGCTAAGTTACTTCTATTATATAGCTAAGTTACTTCTATTGTATAGCTAAATTACTCTGCAATTTAAATACATGACTTTTAAATTAATAAAATATTTGAATATATATCCAATATGGATATTGCATTGTCACATATTTTATGTAGAGCATAATGACGCAAATAGATCCAAAAACAATACGTGATTTAAAATATATAAGTTATTAAAGAGCTTAAATCACATATATGACAAAAGTAACTTACAATATATATATATATATATATATATATATATATATATATATATATATATATATATATATATATATATTGTCGGTGACATGGGACCGGGAGTATCACGACTAGAGGCTTGAGGCAGACACAATCGCCCACGTGGCCTGGCACCCTCGGGGGACGTCGGGCCCGAGGGTGATGTGTGCGCCCACCTCTTGGTCTCCCCGAGGGGGGGTCGGACCACTCCTGCCTCGCCCCCGAGGGCCGAGGCGCCCCGACCCCTCGCGGGTTCTACTCCGCGTGTATGGGTTAGGTGAGCACAGCGGGGCTCACCTAACCGCATTTATTGCGGCTCGGCTAAACGTGTCACGCCGCACGAAATACAGTGCAGTGCACTCGTTTATCCGGTCTGTGACCAGTCACAGACCGGTCAGATCGCGGGTTAGGAGGCGACAGGCGGTCTGACGCACGCTTCGCCCCATCCCGTCAAGACGAGAGCTTCTAGGCACTCGTCCCCAGCTGGAGCTAGCGTGTTACCTCCCAGAGATGGCACGTTAGCCCCGGTCGGATATATGCCAGGCTTCATCCTAACCATTACAAGCAAGATGTTGTGTGAAGAAGGGCAAACATGCACGTTGCTAAGCTGACGCGTGGTGGACAAGAATGACCGATTTGTGACCGGTCTGACACTGATCATGTCGTCGGCAGACAGCCACGTTCCCAACACGCGCCTGCCCCCGGCAGAAGTGGAGGTAGGTATGTGCCGTCCCGTCAGAAGGACGTTCGGAGGGCAACCGTGCAAATCTCCGTCCATTTATGAAGAGAAGAAAAGTCCAGTTTGGAAAGGGAGGGTGCATGTGGTATCCCCTTGAAATATAAAAGGAGGACCTTGCCCATGGAGAAGGGGGATTTTTTGGATTCTTTCCTGATTCGGAACCTAGAACAAAGGGGGAGGTTGGCTCACACTTTGTAGCTCCTTGATACACAGATCCACTAAAAACACAGGAGTAGGGTATTACGCTTCTCAGCGGCCCGAACCTGTATACATCGCTTGTGTCTCATGCTCTTTCGATAGGTCGCGATCTTTCCACGTACAGAGAGAGCTTGGGATCTCACCCTGAGCCCCCGGCCGAACCGGCAAAGGGGGGCCTGTGCGGTCTCCCGGTGAGGAGCCCCACGCTCCGTCATCTGGCGCGCCAGGTAGGGGGTTCAGCGTGTGTCTTCTGAGCTCTCGCACTCTGCCCTGTGCGCCAAGCTTTTCCTGTTCAGCCTGATGGCCGAGCAAGCAAAGGCGCACGACCTCTCTCCGAGTATGAGTGGCGACGACGGGGAGCCGAACCCACGCCGTCGAGCTCGTACTCCACCGCCCCCTCCACGCCAAAGTCCTAAGCAGGGGGAGGCGCTCGAGAGGGTCGAAAGATCCGCGACTTCACCGATCGCGGGCGACGGAAAAGAACGGCGAGATGGGGAGCGTCGCCTCCTCGTCTACGGCGACGGCAGCACGCCCCAGGGCGCGCTCCAAGCTGCGGGCGCGCTCTTACGCCACCCGCCTGTCGTCCCTGACCCGGAGTCTCCAGCCCAACGATGGCTGGACGACGTGGCCAAATTGGTCATGACGGCGCGGCAGCGCCTAGATGCTGGTGGGCGGTCCTCCGCCACCAAGGCCTCTGGTGCTGCTACCACCGGCTCCGCATCGTCAAGACGGAGGGCACGACGAGCGGCAGCCGCTGTTCGCCGTTCGGCTGCCACTCCTTCGTCGACTCCTTCGACCCGGGAAGATCTGCGTGGGGAGCAGGACGCCCGCACCAGCATCGAGCGCCGGCGCAATGACCGAAGTGCTGCCCACGCAACGGAGGGCGCTTCCTCGTCCAGAGTGTCACCTCGACACGGACGTGGGGATCAGCCCTCCGTGCCCCCGGTTGGTGGTGTCGGCTGTAGAGCCTTTGTGGCGAGTCTTCGGAATGTCCGTTGGCCCCCAAGGTTCCGGCCCACCATCGCCGAAAAATATGATGGCAGCATCAACCCCGCCGAGTTTCTCCAGGTCTACACGACCGGGATTGAGGCCGCCGGGGGTGATGACAGGGTCATGGCGAATTTCTTTCCCATGGCCCTGAAGGGGCAAGCGCGGGGTTGGCTAATGAACTTGCCACCCGCGTCTGTCCACTCCTGGGAGGATTTGTGCCAGCAGTTCACTATGAACTTTCAGGGCACATATCCGCGCCCAGGTGAAGAAGCGGACTTACACGCAGTACAGCGAAGGGATGATGAGTCGCTTCGCTCGTACATTCAGCGGTTCTGTCAAGTCCGCAACACCATACCATGCATCCCTGCACACGCGGTAATTTACGCGTTCAGGGGGGGCGTGCGGCACAACCGCATGCTCGAAAAGATCGCCTCCAAGGAGCCCCAGACTACCGCAGAGCTTTTTCAGCTCGCGGACCGAGTGGCTCGCAAGGAGGAGGCCTGGACTTGGAACCCCTCCGGTTCCGGTGTGGCAGCTTCGGCCGCCCCCGGATCCGCTGCTCAAACAGGGCGGCGTGACAGGAGGAGGAAAAAGAGGTCAGTCCATTCCGACGACGAGGGTCATGTCCTCGCCGTTGAGGGCGCTTCGCGGGCCACCCGAAAGGGGAGGCCTGCGAGCGACAAAAAGAAGGAGGCCAGCGCTCCCAGCAGGGAGCGCCCCACCGGCAAGTGGTGCACCGTCCACAACACCTCCCTCCATGACCTTGCGGACTGTCGCGCAGTCAAAAGCTTGGCTGAGCGGACAAGGAAGTGGGAGGAGGAGAGGAGGCAGGAGCGCCGGGAAGGCAAGTCCCCGGCGGTTCCTTCCGGCCATCGGCGAAGTGAGGCCAAGCAGAAGGCCCCCGCCGAGGACATCGATGATGGCGATGATGACCTAGGTTTTCAAGAGCCTGGGGCCACCATTGCTACCGTCGATGGAGGAGCGTGTGCTCACGTTTCTCGCCGGAGCTTCAAGGCTATGAAGCGAGAGCTTCTGGCCGGGGCCCCTACTCATGAGGCGACGCGTCGGGCGCGGTGGTCGGAGGTTGCCCTCACCTTTGACCAGACCGACCACCCACCGTGCGTTGCCCGGGGAGGGCAGATTGCGATGGTGGTTTCCCCCACCGTTTGCAACGTGAAGTTGGGGCGGGTCCTCATTGATGGAGGAGCAGCCCTCAACATCCTTTCCCCCGCAGCCTTTGATGCCATCAAGGCCCCGGGGATGATGCTCCGGCCGTCCCAGCCAATCATCGGTGTGACGCCGGGGCACACTTGGCCGCTAGGTCATATCGACCTCCCGGTCACCTTCGGTGGACCCGCCAATTTCCGCACGGAGCGGGTGAACTTCGATGTGGCGGACCTCAGTCTGCCCTACAACGCGGTCCTGGGGAGGCCCGCGTTGGTGAAGTTCATGGCGGCGGTCCACTACGCCTACCTCCAGATGAAGATGCCGGGCCCCGATGGCCCCATCTCTGTCCATGGCGACCTCAAAGTCGCGCTCGCTTGTATGGAGCAGCGCGCGGACCGCCTCGCCGTCGTGTCCAAGCCCGAGGGTGGCGACGAGAGGCTTGGTACATCCGCCCCCGCCGCCCCGAGGCAGCGGATAGTCACGTGCGATGAGGTCCCGGTCAAGGAGGTTGTCCTGGGCGACGGCCCGTCCAAGACCACACGGATCGGTGGTCTCTTGGATGGCAAATAGGAAGACGCGCTCGTCTCTTTCCTGCGGGCAAACGTTGACGTCTTCGCATGGAGACCGGCGGATATGCCCGGGGTCCCCAGGGAGGTGATTGAGCACCGTCTCGCCGTACGGCTGGGCGCAAGGCCGGTCCGGCAGAAAGTGCGGCGCCAGGCCCCGGAACGTCAAGCCTTCATCCGCGAGGAGGTGGCGCGACTTCTGGAGGCCGGATTCATCCGCGAGGTCATCCACCCGGAGTGGCTGGCGAACCCGGTGGTCGTTCCTAAGGCGAACGGCAAGCTTCGGATGTGCATCGACTACACCGACCTTAACAAGGCATGTCCTAAGGATCCTTACCCCCTGCCTCGCATAGATCAGATTGTCGACTCCACCGCGGGGTGCGACCTTTTGTGTTTTTTAGATGCATACTCTGGTTACCATCAGATTCGCATGGCTAGGGAGGATGAGGAAAAAACTGCGTTCATTACCCCCATAGGAACCTATTGTTATATGACAATGCCCTTCGGGTTAAAGAATGCAGGTCCTACTTTTCAGCGTACTACTCGAATTTCTTTGGGTAGCCAAATAGGACGTAATGTTGAGGCTTATGTCGATGACTTGGTTGTAAAGACGCGCAACCAAGAGACTTTACTCTCAGATCTAGCCGAAACTTTTGAAAGTCTCCGCTCCGCCCGCATAAAATTGAACCCCGATAAGTGCGTATTCGGTGTACCTGCGGGCAAACTTCTCGGGTTCTTGGTCTCTGCCCGAGGCATCGAGGCCAACCCCGAGAAGATACGAGCTATAGAGCGGATGCGCCCCCCCCAGCAAACTTAGGGATGTGCAGTGTGTCACCGGTTGCATGGCCGCCCTAAGTCGTTTCATATCGAGGCTGGGAGAGAAGGCGCTACCCCTATTTAAGCTCCTCAAACGCTCTGGGCCGTTTGCTTGGACGGAGGAAGCTGAACATGCCCTCATTCGATTGAAGGCATATCTCAGCTCTCCTCCGGTTCTGGTCGCCCCAGAGCCAAATGAGCCCCTGCTACTCTACTTAGCGGCGACCCCCCAAGTAGTTAGCGCAGCGTTGGTTGTGGAGCGTGATGAGGACAATCCTCATTCCGCGCACCCCCACCCTGTGCTGACTTGGCCCGGGAGCGAGCAGGGAGGAGAGGCCCCCGAGCCGAACGGTGGCCTAAGGCCTCTGACGACCGGAGTCGGCCCTCTGCCCGCTCGTCAGACGGTGATGGGTGCCCCCGACCCTCAGGAAGGCCCCGAGGCCACTGCGGGAAGGCCGCACCTATCGCCCTTTGACCCCGAGGCTAACCCTGTGCGGACTCGACCCAGGGGAGAGCAGGGAGAAGAGGCCCCCGAGCCGAACGGTGGCCTAAGGCCCCTGACGACCGGAGTTGGGCCTCTGCCCGCTCGTCCGACGACGCCAGGAGCCCCCGACCCCCAGGACGGCCCCGAGGCCACTGTGGGAAGGCCGCCCCTGTCCTCCTCCGACCCCGAGGTCATCGGCACAGAAAGCGAGTGCGCCCCGAGAGGCCACTTGGACGAAGAGCGCCCCGGGGATATGGCCCCTAGCGAAGAGAATCGGCCCCGCCGAAAGGTGCAGCGGCCTGTCTACTTTGTTAGCGAGGCCCTCCGGGACGCCAAGACCCGATACCCTCAGGCCCAGAAGATGCTTTACGCTATTCTGATGGCCTCGAGGAAACTGCGCCATTATTTCCAGGCGCATCGGGTCACTGTGGTTACGTCTTACCCCCTCGGTCAAATCTTGCATAATCGAGAAGGTACAGGACGGGTGGTAAAATGGGCAATCGAGCTTTCTGAGTTCGATTTGCACTTTGAACCACGCCACGCTATCAAGAGCCAGGCCCTCGCCGATTTTGTGGCAGAGTGGACCCCGGCTCCAGAGACCGTTTCAGTCTCTGAGGCCAGCTCGGACCCCTCGCAGCTGCCTCACACCGCCCATTGGGTGATGCAGTTTGACGGCTCCCTGTCTCTTCAGGGTGCCGGTGCGGGGGTCACGATAACTTCTCCGAGCGGAGACGTCCTCAGATACTTGGTCCGTCTCGACTTTCGAGCGACCAATAATATGGCAGAGTACGAGGGGCTCCTTGCCGGACTCAGAGTGGCAGCTGGACTGGGGATCCGCCGCCTCTTGGTGTTAGGCGACTCTCAGCTGGTTGTTAACCAAGTCTGTAAGGAGTACCGGTGCTCTGACCCGCAGATGGACGCCTACGTGCGCCAAGTACGGCGCATGGAGCGCCATTTTGACGGGATAGAGCTTCGGCACGTGCCCAGACGGGATAATATGATAGCCGACGAACTCTCACGACTCGCGTCCTCGCGAGCCCAGACCCCACCGGGCGTCTTTGAAGAAAGGCTTGCCCAGCCGTCGGCGCGACCCGACCCCTTAAGGGAGACGGACGCGCCTGATCGGCCCCCGAGGCCCGTCGGAGCCCAGGCCTCGGGACCCGAGGGGAGCGCTCCTAGCTCCCTTAGATTGATTGCTTGGATCTATGAGATCCAAGCATACCTCACAGATAAGACTCTACCTGAGGACCGCGAAGGGAGTGAACGCGTCCAACGCATTTCCAAACGCTACGTGCTGGTAGAAGGGATCCTCTATCGGCGCGCGGCTAACGGAATCCTCCTGAAGTGCATTCCTCAGGAACAAGGCGTTGAGCTTCTTGCCGATATCCATGAAGGCGAGTGCGGAGCCCATTCCGCCTCGCGCACCTTGGTTGGCAAGGCCTTTCGTCAAGGATTCTATTGGCCGACAGCTCTCAATGACGCGGTCGACCTGGTCCGGCGATGCAGAGCGTGTCAGTTCCACGCCAAGCAAATCCACCAGCCGGCCCAGGCCCTGCAGATCATACCACTTTCATGGCCATTTGCTGTCTGGGGGCTCGATATCCTGGGACCGTTTAGGCGGGCCCCGGGCGGGTTTGAGTATCTGTATGTCGCGATCGACAAGTTCACTAAGTGGCCCGAGGCTTATCCGGTCATCAAGATCGATAAGCACTCCGCGCTTAAATTCATTAAGGGCATCACGGCCCGGTTTGGAGTGCCTAACCGTATTATTACGGATAACGGCACCCAATTCACTAGTGAACTCTTCGGCGACTACTGCGAAGACATGGGCATCAAGCTCTGCTTCGCCTCACCTGCCCACCCCAGAAGCAATGGTCAAGTGGAGCGCGCCAATGCAGAAATCCTCAAAGGCCTTAAAACCAAGACCTTCAATATTCTCAAGAAGCACGGCGATTCATGGATCGAGGAGTTGCCAGCGGTGCTCTGGGCAAACCGAACCACACCAAGCCGAGCAACCGGGGAAACGCCTTTCTTCCTCGTCTACGGCGCAGAAGCGGTTCTCCCATCCGAGCTCACCCTGAGGTCTCCTCGGACCACCATGTACTGCGAGGCTGATCAAGATCAGCTTCGTAGAGATGACCTCGACTACTTGGAAGAACGAAGGCGGCGTGCGGCCCTCCGAGCCGCACGCTACCAGCAGAGCCTGCGGCGCTACCATCAGCGCCACGTCCGGGCCCGATCACTCTGCGTCGACGACCTCGTCTTACGCCGCGTCCAAACGCGTGCTGGATTGAGCAAGCTCTCACCAATGTGGGAGGGTCCGTATCGAGTGATCGGCGTCCCCCGGCCGGGCTCCATACGGCTGGCCACGGGCGACGGCACTGAGTTGCCTAACCCATGGAACATCGAGCACCTTCGTCGCTTCTACCCCTGAGGGGGGGGTCGGGTGTTAGGTTTCAGGCTCGGGCCAACCCCGCACCCCCTCGGGCGTGCAGGGTTGGCCGGGGGCTGCCACACATGCACTTTCTTATTTCTCTTATTTCAGAATTTCAATAAAAGCAGTTTCAATTTCCTAAAGGTTGTATCTGTGCTGTTTTTTCCTTTTGAAGAATCTTGACTTGAAATAGGTCACTCGTGCTCAATCCTGCCCTCGGGGGCTCGGGTCGGCTAAAAATCGCCAAACGGGGCCCAGAACCGAGCCGTGCCCCGGGGCGTGGTGAACTCCGGGGGGGAATCGGCAAAAACCCACAATTGGGTCACCCATAACCCTCGGTCACCACGTTCCCGGCCTGGCCAGTCTCGACATGTGGATCTCCCCAGGCACTAGCCCTGTCACACCCCGAAGTTTTCCTCCCAAGTCAAAATGGTAATTTGCAAATGACCCTAAGAAAATGCAGGTGAAATCAGGAGAAAACCCTAAAGAAAGTAATGCAAATAATAATCAGACTTGACATGTGGAATTTTTCTTGAGTTCTACATGTCAAAATTCATTAACAGGATTTTTAGTGGAATTTTCAGAGCTCTAGAAATAATTTTAACCAATTAAAATTGAGCAAGCAATATTTTATTCCAGGGAAAAATCCTTTTTCCTTTTCTTTTTCTTTTTTCCTTTCTTTTTCCTCCTTTTTGTCAAATGGGCCGTCGGCCCATTTCCCTTTTTCCTTCCCTCCTCCTTGCTGGGCCGGCCGCAGGCCGAGGCCCAGTCCGGCAGCCCAGGCCGCCCCGCTGCCTCCTCTCTCGGGGTCGCCGACAGGTGGGGCCCACCTGTCGGACCCGTCTCCCTCCTCCCGCCGATTCCGGCGCGCCGCCGCGCCCGCAACCGTCGCCGCGCCCACGCCTCCGCCTTCTCCGGGCCACGTCGACCACGCCCGCGCGTGCGCCGCGCTCTCCGCGCCTTTTCCCCTCTCTCTCCCGCTCGCGCCCGCGCCCGAGATGGCCGGGATTCGAAAACCGAATCCCGCCTCTCTCTCCTCCCCACTCCCCCGCGTCGGCCGGCGATTCCCGCCTCTCCCGGCCACGTCCGGTTCCCTCTTCCCCTATTTAAGCATCGCCGGCACCCCCTCTCGCTTTTTCCCCATTTCGCCGACCTCTCCCGAGCTCCCCATCGCTCCCGCGCCGTGCAACCACCCACCGCCGCTTCTTCCCGCACTCCGGCCGCCGCTAGCCGCCGCTAGGCTCGCCGCCGTCTTGCGCCGTCGCCGCCGTTAGATTCGCGCGGCCGAGGTCCACCTCGTCCACCCCTCCTCCGTTGAGGTTCGCCGCCGGAGACCCATCCCCGTCGTGTGCCGGTGAGTGACGCCATGGCCGCCGCCTTCGGCCGGCGCCCTCGCCCTCTCGCACTCTTCTCTCTCTCTCTAACCCCTCTCCTTTTGTTCGTTAGGAGGCTCCGGAGCTCGTTCCGCCGTCGCCATCGTCCTCCGTCGCCCGCCGTCGTCGACCGTTGTCGGTGAGGCTCTCCTCCTCGTTTTCTCTCTCCCGCACCGTTTAGCCGCCGCGCCGCCGCCTAGCTGCGTAGCCGCCGCTCCTCCTCTAGCCGCCGCTCTCCGCCGCCGGTCGGTCGCCGTCGGCCGTCGCCTTGCGCCGCTACCGCCTGCGCGCCGCCGCCGCGTGAGCGCCGCGCCGCCGGTGCCATGGTCGCCGGTTCGGCTTGCGCCGTGCCCGCGCATCCCGGCCGCGAGCTCCCGCCGCCGTCCAATTTACCCTTGGGTAGATCGGGGCCGTCGGTCCGGCCGCCACGTGGCGCCGCCGCCCCATCCTTTTCCCCGGGTCGCTGACCTGTGGGTCCCGCGTGTCGGCGCCCTCTCTCCTCCCCGTGCCGCTGACCGGTGGGCCCCGCTTGTCGGCGCCGCACTCCCCCGTGCTGACGTCAGCCCTGGTTAATATTGCGCAATAAATTGTTTAAGGTTTTTCTTTTATAGTAATAAACACAGTGAATCTTCTAAAATTCATAACTAATTCATCCGAGCTCCGTTTAATCCCATTCAAGTCTCAGTAAATCAAGAAAAATGTGTAGAATCCATTAAAAATGGTTTTGTTCCCTGTTTCAGTAGTCTTATAGCCTGTTTGCAATGTTTGCTTTGTATGTCGCTAGATTCCGATTCCTCTGACGCTCCGGTGTACTTCGAGATAGTCGCCGAGGTTCCTCCAGCAGCAGAGCAAGGCAAGTCATGCTTGTCACTTGATCATATTGATCCTATATTGCAAATGTCCTAATGTTTTCTTTCAAATACCGCATTGGTTTTGCAATATTACTATGGGATGGTTACCTATTGTTACAGCCATACTATTTTGATACCATGCTCCTTTGTTAGCTTGGGGTTATAACATGATTAGAGTTTGGACTAGGAATTGCTTAGCCATGCTTAGTTCAACTAGTTCACAATGGGGAAAATCATATTAATGTTTAGACTGTTAATTCTAATGGTAATGTTGGATTAGTACCACCGCTCTGGTGTTGGTTAATTAAAATGAATCACATGGTGGGCTGTGGGTGCATGGTTTTGCTGGTCGCACTCATGGCAGTTAAGGACCGGTTCGCGGGATGCCCTGGAAGAACTTATCGTACTTACCACAAGCCAGCGTGGGCAACGGCTGGGCTTGTAGTGTAGCTTTCCTCTAGTCGACGCATCCAGGCAAGGGTGGGCGTGATGGAGCGGGGCGGGCCCTGCGACGGCCTCTGTCGCTTCCGGATTCACCTAGGCACGAGAGGGGACTGCCTGTTGCCCGCTGGGGACGGGGGTGAAACCTGAGGTGTGGTGTGCTTGGCTAGAGGGGGTTATGCGAAGGGTCCTGTCACGGCCTCTTTCCGGTATGTCGTGGTGGCATGCCGGCGCACGGAAACGTGTCGTGGGGCTGTGTCTTGTGGGTACAGTTGTACACCTCTGATCAGAGTAAAACTATTCGAATAGCCGTGCCCGCGGTTATGGGCGGTCAACCAGATTCACCGTGATTAGTCTCACCCTAGTGTAATCTGTTGAACTTGGATAGTTTAGGTGGATGGTTGGGCCTGTCGCAACGTGGGTTAGCGTTGGACAGCGGATGTTTAATACTGCTTAATTATTACAACTGTTTTCGCATTAAATTCCTGTTTATAAATGCCAGTATTTATGCAAATGAACCACTCTAGCTCTTCTTTGTTAATTCCCTGCATCATACCCCTATTCCGGTATGACTTGCTGAGTACAGTGGGTAGTACTCAGTCTTGCTCTACTTTTCCCAACCCCAGAGGACGGGTATGTGTCAGATGAAGGTTTCCCCGAGGAGTAGGCTTCGTCCGTGCCGTCGAGGATGCCTGTGGAGTGGTGTTCCCGCTGTAGTTTAGTCAAGGCTTAGCTCCAGTTTCTTTTGTTTTCCGCTGCATTTTTGTAAGACTTTTATGATGTTTGTAAGACGTGGATCTGAATGTCAACATTGTCGTTTGTGTACCCCGGCTGGTCCTGGACGGGGATTTTAATGCACATTCTGCTTGGAATTCTATTCGGGAATTTCTGGGCGTGACAAGCCCCGACCCGCGCCTTTTGAGGACCAGAACCTGGGCACGAGCCCTTATTCAAGCTAAGACACAAAAGGACCACGGCACAGATCATCCTCATCTCATACACATAGCAAGATGAAATTAACACAAAAATTTCTTCATTTTTGATTACAGATTAAGTTGATCTATACAAAAAAGAGGCCCGAAGGCCTCGGAAGAAGAAAAGAAGAAACTATTTAAAGATTGGCGGGGGCCTGGGGGCTCACCCCGATGCACCCGGGTCGCCAGCCTCGTCGCCACTGTCGCCGACTCTGCCGTCATCGTCCTCCTCGTCGGAGTTGAGGGCGAACGCGAGCCGAGGGGCCGAACCCTCGAAGCTGTGGACGATATGGTCGGCGGCGTCCCGGACCTGCGCGCGCGCACCATCCTCGGTCCCGGGAGGGAACTCGTCCAGCGCCGTCCATGGGGAGAAATCGGGATCCCTGGCTTGGTAACTCGCCAGTACGAGCTCCACCGCTCCGCGGGCGAGGTCCCTCGAGGATGACTTAATCGTCCTCTCGAGCTCCTCGGGGAGCCGTTGGAGAGTCCCGGCTATCTCCGAGAGGCGCTGGGCGAGGCCCCCCTGGTTGGCGGCGTACTTCGCAGTCCGCCCGCCCCAGAGGCCCACTTGCCGGCCGGCGCGGTCTAGACGGGAGACAGCGTCCCGAAGCATGCCGGGCCCTACCTCGCCTGCCAAGCGGAGGGCCTCGACCTCCCCGGCGGACGAGTCTAGTGCGCCCTGCAAATCGGCGATGGTGTGTTCGGCAGCTGCGAGGCGGGCGGTTAAGTCGCTTTCGCCCGCGGCCGCCCCGCCGCTGCGCGCCCTCGCGTCCAGCTCCTTCGCCCGCGCCTCGAGCTCAGCGGCCCGTTGGTTCAGTGTGGCCCTCTCGGCGCGGGCACCTTCCAGATTGCGGCGCGCCTGCTCCTCCTGCGCTGCCTCGCGGAGGGACAGGCTGTCCGCCAGCTGTTGTGCCGCGGCCTCGGCCCCCTCAAGAGCTCGCTCCCGCTCGGTGAGCGCGTCCTCGCGGAGGCGGAGCGCGAGCTCTTCTTCGGCGCAGGCAGCCTCGTGCGCTGCCAGTGTCGCTTCCCGGATGGTGACAGCGGCCTCGCGGTCCGCCAGATCCCTCTCCACGACACAGGCGCGCTCTTCCAGCGCCATGGCGCGCGCCTCGAGGGTCTCTTCGCGCCGCCGGGACGCCGCTTCGGTCTCCACCGCCCGCTGTTCTCGGGCAGCGGCAGCGTCAAGCACCCCCTGGGCGGCGTCGAGCTTCTTCCCTAGCTCCGCCTCCCAGCTCCCGTATTGAAGGCGGAGGGTGTCCTGCGCCTCGTTCATTACGGTGGTGGCAATGAGGGCAGCCCCCCGCTCCTCCTCCACTTCCTTGGCGATCTCCGCCAACACCTTCTTACGGGTTTCAAGCTCCGAGACATGCCGGCGGTGAGCCTTACGGCCCACCTCCACCATGGCCTCCACCGAGCGTCGCCCCTCTTCGACGCGCGCCCACGCGGCGTCGAGCTCCGCCCGCTCTGCCTGCAGGGCCTCCACCTGGGCACTTAACCCGTCCAACACCGTGGTGTTTGCGGCGGCCAAGGCTTGCAGAAGGGGCTCTGCGCTCAGTAGGGCAGCAGAAGGCGTGGGGAAAAGTCGCCTCGGAAAAGATGCCGCGCGGCTCGGCCCGCCGATGGACGTGCCAGACGCAGGGATGTCCTCCGGACCTGGTTGAGCCTGAGCGTCGCCCGAGGGAGTGGGCCCAAGCGACGCGCCCGCTGCCTCGTCGCCAGCTGCCCCGGAAGTTGTCGCCTGAGCGTCGCCCGAGGGAGTGGGCCCGAGCGACGCGCCCGCGGCCTCCTCGCGAGCTGCCTCGGAAGTCGCCATCGCCTCGTCCTGGCGAAATCCGGCCTCCTCCCAAGCAGCTTCCTCGGCCTGGTGGGCTCGGGCAGCCTCCTCCTGAGCAGTTTCCTCGGCCTGGCGAGCCCGGGCGGCCTCCTGGGCGGCCTCCTCGGCTTCCCGTAGGCGATCTGCGGCCTCTCGCCGGTCAGCTTCCCGCCTGCGGGCCTCTGCGGCCGCCGGATCCTCGGCCTCAGGCTGGCCGGACTTGGAATGATGGGAGGGACGCGACGGGATCTCGCTGAAACAAAAGAAAAGACCAGAAGACGAACAAGATGGGCGAGTGAAAACTCATGTTGAGAGAATGAATACAGCCACGATGGGTGAGAGACGAACCTGCGAGGGGGTCGGTTAAACGACCACTTTGGAAGGGAAATGAGGTTTCCCCGAGATGGTTCTGTCTCCTCCATTTTGCGGGGCCGCTTCTTCTTGCGCTCCCCCTCGAGCTGCGATGCTGGCGCGGCCCCCTCCGGGCGCTTGCTGCTAGCACGCGCCGCCCCGCCCCCTCGGGGAGGAGATGGGGGAGGTGTTCCTCCCTGCTTCCTCTTCCCCCGGGCGTCGGTAGGGCGGCTGCTCCCCGGGCCCCTGACACGGGACCCAGAAGCACGACCCCCTCTCGGGGTAGATTGCTCCCCCCGGCGGCTCCCTCCTGCGCCGTCATGGCCCTTTGGAGCTTGCTCCTCAGAGGCCCCGACCCCCATCATAATGGTCAGGATCGAGGCGCGGTCTGGATCGCTGCAGAGGGGGAGGATTCCTTGGGGAATGAGGGCCGCCTCCACGGAGTTGAGATTCAGCACCCGTTGGACCAATATCTTGAAGTCCTCAGGAGCCCAATCCCATCTGACTCCCTGGTGGGTCCGCATGTAGTCTTCGGACCCGGTGTACTCCCAGGCGCCCCGAGCGCGCCGCTGGAGTGGCGCAATCCGACGACGGAGATAGTCGCCGTACACCATGGCCCCTGTGAGCCCCTGGGATCGCAGGCCCGCCAGGCGGTCGAGGACGGCGTCATAGCCATCCCCCAGATCTACCGGCGCCCGCCAGCTGGAGGCCTGCGCCGGGGGCTGGCTCGGAAGTCGGAGGCGCGCTTCGTCGGCGAGGGGGGTGTAGAACCAGTCACTCTTCCAGTCATCCCACTTCTTGCGGAGGACGCAGGGGATGTAGCGGTTCAACACCGGCCCCCGCGGCAGGAAGTAGCAGCCACCGACCACCGACGGCGGCGACACCGACTGCACGGTGAAGAACCACCGGAACAGCCGAAGAGATGGGCGCACCCCAATGAACATCTCGCACAGGTGCGCGAAGATGGCTAATGTCATCACTGCGTTGGGGGTAAGGTGCGCCATCTGGAGATCGTAGAACTCCAGGACATCCATGAAGAAAGAAGAAAATGGCGGAACCAGCCCTGCCATTGCAAAGGGGAGAAAGAAGACGGACCGCCCCGGGTAGTCTGGCGCCGGGCGTCCCTCGCCCAGCATGACTATCTCACGGCCGGTGGCAGATTCCGGCATGAAGCGGCGCGGCAACCCAGCCTGCTTCTCGCTCACGATGCGGGAAGGCGGCAGCACGCTACCATCAAGCAGTGCGGAGCCCCGTGCCATGGCGCCGGACGAAGAGAAGATGGAGAGCGAGCGCGTGTGGCGAAAGAAGGGCGCAGGGAAGAAGGAGTTAGGGCGCAAGCGGTAAAGACAAGGGGAATAATGGCGAAAGGAAGGAAACAAATCCCTTCCCAGTGCCTTTATACCCTTGCCAATGCTGTGCCCGGCTCCTCGTTTCTCGCGCCCACTATTTCGCCCCCTCGTTTCTCGCGCCCACGCTTCCACTAATCCCATTCGCCCGCTTGCGGCGCATGAGGTGGATATGTGGTTGTGGCGGTCGAGGTAGATCATATCGTGCGCGCGTTAATTACGCTCGCCAACCGAAGCGACGTTACCATATCTTCAGATGAAACGAATCGCCATGTCCAGATTCGTGTGCTACTCGAGTAATGTGGCAGTCTGGAAGAGACCGCTCATTACTGACAGCCGAGTTACCATTGCCGATGTGCGTAGTTTGTGACCGTTGGGTTTCTGCCTATTTGTAGAGACCGGTCCCACTTGTCACCAGGCTTTAGGGATGGCGTCACGCCCGACCGCTTCCCTTGAAAAAGGTGATCGCCCTGGCATAACGCCGGGGGCTACTGTCGGTGACATGGGACCGGGAGTATCACGACTAGAGGCTTGAGGCAGACACAATCGCCCACGTGGCCTGGCACCCTCGGGGGACGTCGGGCCCGAGGGTGATGTGTGCGCCCACCTCTTGGTCTCCCCGAGGGGGGGTCGGACCACTCCTGCCTCGCCCCCGAGGGCCGAGGCGCCCCGACCCCTCGCGGGTTCTACTCCGCGTGTATGGGTTAGGTGAGCACAGCGGGGCTCACCTAACCGCATTTATTGCGGCTCGGCTAAACGTGTCACGCCGCACGAAATACAGTGCAGTGCACTCGTTTATCCGGTCTGTGACCAGTCACAGACCGGTCAGATCGCGGGTTAGGAGGCGACAGGCGGTCTGACGCACGCTTCGCCCCATCCCGTCAAGACGAGAGCTTCTAGGCACTCGTCCCCAGCTGGAGCTAGCGTGTTACCTCCCAGAGATGGCACGTTAGCCCCGGTCGGATATATGCCAGGCTTCATCCTAACCATTACAAGCAAGATGTTGTGTGAAGAAGGGCAAACATGCACGTTGCTAAGCTGACGCGTGGTGGACAAGAATGACCGATTTGTGACCGGTCTGACACTGATCATGTCGTCGGCAGACAGCCACGTTCCCACGACGCGCCTGCCCCCGGCAGAAGTGGAGGTAGGTATGTGCCGTCCCGTCAGAAGGACGTTCGGAGGGCAACCGTGCAAATCTCCGTCCATTTATGAAGAGAAGAAAAGTCCAGTTTGGAAAGGGAGGGTGCATGTGGTATCCCCTTGAAATATAAAAGGAGGACCTCGCCCATGGAGAAGGGGGATTTTTTGGATTCTTTCCTGATTCGGAACCTAGAACAAAGGGGGAGGTTGGCTCACACTTTGTAGCTCCTTGATACACAGATCCACCAAAAACACAGGAGTAGGGTATTACGCTTCTCAGCGGCCCGAACCTGTATACATCGCTTGTGTCTCATGCTCTTTCGATAGGTCGCGATCTTTCCACGTACAGAGAGAGCTTGGGATCTCACCCTGAGCCCCCGGCCGAACCGGCAAAGGGGGGCCTGTGCGGTCTCCCGGTGAGGAGCCCCACGCTCCGTCATATATATATATATATATATATATATATATATATATATATATATATATATATATATATATATATATATATATATATATATATATATATATATATATATATATATATATATATATATATATATATATATATATATATATATATATATATATATATATATATATATATATATATATATATATATATATATATATTATCAGAATATAATCATGTAAGATCTTGTTGTAAAGATTTAATTGTAACGATCATAACGGTATATACAGATTATAAATTAGATAAGTATTTTAAGAGAAACTTCTCTAAAAATATATATATATAGATATTGAGTGTACTAGTAGCTTCTTTTGGAAAGAAGAGTGTCTCTCTTTAACACTATCTAAAAAGAACACCATGTCACATCCAACTAGGCCCTCCTCCTCTTTGATCATCTCATAACAATGCGGCTATGACGTCTCCTGAGGGAATCCCCACCCGATCGGAATCACAAGAGAGATTATTGACTTATCACCGATCAGCAGAAAAGAGACGGCGAAAAGCAATGAAGAAAAATATAAAAACTTCAAGATAAGAAAAGGAAAGATAAAAAATAAAAAAGGAAGAAAGATTCTTCCAAGCCGCCCATGGCGTGGTTCGAACGCGAGGTGATGCCCTCCCTCCGCAGCCGTACACGTGTCCCGATCCCCAGACCGAATCGACGGCTGCGACTCTCGTAACACGCCACCACCGCCTCGCTCACAGACAGGTGGGGACGGGTCGTTCCGGGACCCACCGTCAGTGTCACAGGTGGTGTCTCCGCGGGTGAGAGGGTGAGGCGGAAACGTTGTTAGCAGCGTATAAATGTAACCAAACCCTAGGATTCCAACGCGAGCTTATCACTTATCATCAATCGGCGCCTCCCTCTCTCTCGCTCACCGCCTCCTTCTCCTCGCGATCTATCCAAACAAGGTAATTTGGGGTGGAAATCCATTCGGATTTGGTTCGTAGTCCAATTGCTTCCGTACCACACTTGCTCGGTTTCTTGGTTTGGGAATTTCGTTTTTTTGTGCAATCTTGTTTGATTTGATGTTTGGGATTTGATTTTGTTATCAGGGGCTCGCTAAGATCGGCATGTCGGACTCTGAGGAGCACCATTTCGAGTCGAAGGCCGACGCTGGGGCGTCCAAGACCTATCCCCAGCAGGCCGGAACCATCCGCAAGAATGGGTATATTGTTATCAAGAACCGCCCCTGCAAGGTATCTGCTTAGATCTCGATTCGATTCGGTGGTTAGATGCAATTCTTGTAATTACTTCTGGTTACTTTTAGTTGTTATCTGTGTAATATATGGTGTAATATATGGTTGACTGGTGATTGTTGTTGTGTATCTAGATGATAAATTATTGCTGGTTTGGAGTGCAGGGTAGTGGGAATTATGTCGTTTATATACGTAACGCAAATGTGAAGCTTGCTCGTTTGCCGTAGGTTGAACTAATTATTTGCCTTGTAGAAGGGTTGTCCGTAGAAGAGCCAGTGTTTTTTTTCCCCTCAGTCAAACGTTTTTTTAGTTTTTGGGGATGATTTCAGCGTTCGATCCAAGCCAACACCGTTGTGTTGTACTATGTTTCTAGCCTTTTTTCTGTAAACAACCTTGCTACTCCAAAATAGTTCAGAATGCATTCATTATTTCTGTAACTAAGCTGGTTGAAAAGGTGGAAATTCTTTGCTAATTTTAGACAATGTTTTTCTAGGGATTTGGCAAGGTAAGAAAGATTATCTTGCTGCTCTAAAATAGTTCTCTGCTTAGTTTGTGTAGCATGTTTTGGACATGAGATGATCTCATTTTCGGTTGACTGTAATAGTGTAATGAGAGTGTGATTGGTACGTTAAGATTCATATTTGTAGGTAACAATGCTTTGTACAAAAACAAAGCTGTTCTCTGGCAATACAATAAAAAACACACACATAACATTTACTTTGTGTTAAGATTCATATTCTGTTGTGCACCATGTGAGAGTTATCAGTTATCACATAAGTTCACAGTTGTGCTCAGTTTACTTTTATATCTATCTCCTTCGTTTCTTTACATCTTTTTGGAAAAAAAAAGTGTGGCTTTTTTCAATGGTGTCAGTAAAACAGTTCTTATCTTGAAGTCTGAAGCTATGTGGTGTTTATTTGTGCTCATTAAGTATAACTTTCTTTTCCTGATCTGGTTGAAAATTTGAAATGAATAAAACATATTACAGGTGGTGGAGGTTTCTACCTCGAAGACTGGTAAGCACGGTCATGCCAAGTGTCACTTTGTTGCCATAGATATATTCAATGGTAAAAAGCTTGAGGATATTGTTCCTTCGTCCCACAACTGTGATGTAAGTATATTTTTTTGTAAGTAGTTTGTAACTAAGTCAGCATTTTTTTTGTTTGTTGTAACTAAGTCAGCATTTGTTGTAACTAAGTCAACATTTTTTTGTTTGTTGTAACTAAGTCAGCATTTTTTTGTTTCCAGGTTCCACATGTGAACCGCACAGAGTACCAGCTGATTGACATATCAGAGGATGGATTCGTACGTTCCAAACTTCCAAATAATGAGCCAAAATATTTCTCAATGTAAATAAATCTTAATCTCGTTACTTATTATTATGTTATTTCTTTCAGGTGAGCCTTCTTACTGAGAGTGGTAACACTAAGGATGATCTTAGACTCCCAACTGATGACAGTCTCCTGGGTCAGGTTTGTTAGAGAAATCTTTTTACAACTTTGTTTCTATTTGTATATGTGGATGATAATGCTGCTTCCTTATTCATTTATTAGGTTATATGTTGGGTCTGTATGAATTATTCCATCATGTGTTTGATTAGTTCTTTCTATACCCTCTAGGATTGCAACTGGTGTAGAAATTTACGAGCTTAGACCTTCATTTTATAACATTATTTTTTCTTGCACAGAACGTCAACATTAAGCCATCTTTGTGGTGGTTGTCTTGTATATTTCAGTCTATTATTGTCACTGTTTCCTCCTGTTCTTTTGATTTTGATGTTCATATGAATAGCACAAACTCGCAGTACGTGCTTCTGAATAATTGGCATAAAAAACTAGAGGGAAGCCAACTGGTTACTTTAACTACATTTTGTATGTTCTGTATTCTTCCATCAGCGTGCCTCTCTTTTCTTTTTGGTTGTGGGATCATTAACCTGGTTATTCTGCATGGGTATTGTAGTATATATATTCTGTACATAGAACATTAGTAGTATACTAAAATTCCAGTTGATATAAGCTTGGTTTATAGTGGGATGGCATAGGGCTTTTCTCAATCCTTTTGCACCGAAGGTTGCCCTGCACTAAAATTTCAGTTGATATGCTTGGTTTATAGTGGAATGGACTGTGTCAATAGGAAGTGGATGCATGAAAAGTTTGCTTGATTGGAATTCGGAAGTATCGATTCGGTTCTCTTTCCACCTATATCGTGCTGTCATGTTTACTTTTGCTTCATCATTTGTGCATTCCTGAACCAGTTAACTTGCCAAATATCTGCCTTGAGTTGCGTTGAGTTCTTATGTTCCCAAATATCTGTCTTGAGTTGCCTTGAGTTCTTTTGTTCTGTGCTACTGCCAGATTTAAATCTTTATGGTTTTTCAGATCAAGACTGGATTTGGTGAAGGCAAGGATCTTGTTGTGACTGTCATGTCCGCCATGGGGGAGGAGCAGATCTGTGCGCTGAAGGACATTGGCCCCAAGTAACTCCCTCAAGTGGAAGGCAGAACAGAGGGGCAACTCCCTCAAGTGGAAGGCAGAACAGAGGGGTAACTCCCTCAAGTGGAAGGCAGAACAGAGGGATCCTTATGTATCAAACCTAAACTAAAAAACAAAGACATGTATTGAGAAGGAATGCTACAAAAGACATCCACCCAGCTTGAAGCCGCAGTAACAAGTGCAGTGATTGCTGGGTGTGGCATTATCTGATTACCGCTACCCCATCATGACATTTGGGATCCTGTATTTTCCATGGTTTTATTTGTGCCCTCTGTTTGGTATCAATAATTGATTTGGAACGGTGGAAACCATATACTGAAGCTGAAGATTATCATTGGGTCATTTCGTGCCTATGGATTTTTCTCTGAAAATTTCCCTAGTCACTGTTTAGTCTGCAACCAATTTGTTGTGTTGTGTCGTGGCCCTGAATCCCTGTTGCGTCGCGCTTACATTGGAAAACTTATACATCAAATTTTGTTAACATTGAAAAACTATACATCAAGATTTAGCAAGGCTTCAAATCAAACACTGCATTGACATTTTTTCCCTTGCAAAGATTTATAAGGTTGATTTTGGTAAAAACACCCCTCATGGTAGGAGTATCATATATGCTCTTGTTCCCTGTTATCGATCTCTTCAATTTTTTATGTCCAAAATTTCAAAATCATGCGCGTACATTCTCATTGGCTAATGCATTCTCGGTTCAGCATTAACATTGCTTATTTAAGTTTTTCTGAAATCCGTACCCTCCAACCTTGAAAACCTTGTCAGGCTGTCACATTTGTCGAAAGCACATGGGCATTGATCATCATACGATGAGGCCAAAAACACCCAAACAGCAAAGCCAAACTACTGCTTTTATTACTGTACCAGGTCAATCCGAGCCATTGATCATGAACTTGAGTGGTGCAGGATATATACCCCGTTCTTCTTCTTCAGGAACAGGGTATGTATCCTGACAGCAAAGCAAATAAAGATTATCGCGGACGACAAAATATTTGTAACCATGTTCATTTTAGGAAATGGTGGAGGAATACGTATGCTTCCCGAGTTCCTAAATAGTACATTATGATTTTTGCATAAACTTTCTATATGTTAATCCTTTAAAACTATTTAAAATCTATTTTTTTAACTTTATATATTTAATTTATTCTTGTATACCTTCAAACAATTATTATATATCATTAATCTATTTATTCAATCATTCATGACAAAAGAAAAAGGGAGCACATGTGCCTACGAATAGAATGAACATGCAATAGCTAAACATGTCAGTATACTACATATATACTACTCCCTCCGATTTTGAGTTTTTACTTTGCAATGTTTTACCACTCGTCTTATTCAAAAAAATTTAAAATTATTATTTATTTTATTTGTGACTTACTTTATTATCTACAGTAATTTAAGCACAACTTTTCGTTTTTTATATTTGCAAAAAAAATTTAAATAAAACTAGTGGTCAAATGTTGTAAGTAAAAATTCAAAATCCCTTATATCGTGGGACGGTGGGAATAGTTTTTTTTGGACGGAGTGAGTACATCATTATATCATTATGAGATACACCATCCATGCTAAAAAAAGATAGCCGATGCACACCGGCAAGCAATTGTTCCATCTGCAAATTTGGGTGGATTCGAGTACTGGATTAACTCCTGTCCTTTTGTTTGGGTGGATTAATTCCTGTCCTTTTGGTTAGCTTCTTGCATTTCAAATCCATGTTGCTTTCTCCGTTGCACACACTTCAATCCCACTCACACTATTGTTTAATTTATTTCCCTTCAGCCGCTTTGTTATATGTGCTGCTTATCACTCCTTTAAAAAAAGTTTGGTTTCCATTTCGGTACATCGATCTTTTTACAATTAGATCTAGTTAGAAAGTAATAGCAGAGGGTTTGAACAAACTAAAAAAATTACTCTCCTCTTTTCACCTATATATATTGCAAATTATAGTAGGGTTTCGTAAGGACTCATACTATTCTCACGGCAGTAGTGAAAGCTCGTGCCCCTGATGCTCGCATGGTAAAACTGTCCCTGATTAGATCACACAAGATTTGATCGCTATTCGATAGTCTTTGTAGAATTTCTGCCCAGCAATCCCCTTTTAAACCCGAAATTTGTCTCTTAATCATATACCGCACTTTCTGCCATAAAATCCCCGAGCAGGAAGTCAGGTAGAAGTTCTATTACTTCGTGTGTTTCATATTATTTTAAGGTGTGCTAGTTTTTCTTATCAAGTTTATAAAAAAATTGTAGCAGCATTTTCACCACAAAACAGATATTCAATATTCAATATTCAATTATGGATTTAATTAACTAATTTAATGTTATAGTACGTTCTTTTATAAATTTGATAGTAAACATGCTACATACGACTTAACACAAGTCCCATCTAAATTCATAATGCTATAAATATATGATCCATCACATCCTATAATATATTCACTCTCTCCATTCTAAAAGAATAAATCTAAGTACGGACTTGATATTTTCTAGTAGTACAGTAAATCTAAACAAGTTTCTCTCTAGATTTATTCATTGTACTAAAAATGTCACATTCGTCTCCGGTCCGTACGTTGCTGTATTTTAGAAATAGAACAAATTCCAAGATTTTGCTAAATCGGGTGCCCTGCTCACTTTTTCCCTGGGGATGCATGTATGGTGTGGCCGGGGTGGACCACGTGTCGTTGCGTCTTAGTTACCCTTCTACTCCTATCGCTCGATCGCCTCGCCTCGCGTCCCCGCGATTTCTCACTCGCCATCGCCGACGACGAGATCCTCGCCACCGCGCCGCCCCCACCCCCCTCATGGCGGCCGCGCGGCGGGTGGCGGGCGGCGGCGGTGGCAGCCTGTGGGGCCCGCCTCAGCCGCCGCCGTCGACCGGAGGGGGCATCCCCCAGCTCCCCGCCGCGGCCGCCGCCCCAGTGGAGGGCCTCCTCGACGCCCCCTTCTCTTCCTCCTCCGGTGGCGGTGGCGGCGGCTGGCCGCCGCCGCCGCCGCCGCTCTCCGGCACCGCCGTCCTCATCGGGTACCCCCAGGTGTGGACATCTGCTGCTATCGCCTTCTTGTCGTTGCTCTGGTCGTCTCTGGAATGCAGTGGAGGAGGTTCTCCCATGTCTGTTGCCGAATTGGGGCATGTTGGGGCGGAAGCCATTTTTGGGTCGTTTGGTGTTCGAGCAAATGCGGATAGGGGGGGGGGGGGGGGGGGGATTTGGCCATATTATGGTCCCATCTCGTGCTAGGATTTCGCTACTGTGCGTACTGTAAACTATGTACCAGTTGATTCGTGCGTGTCACTTTGCGGCTGGGAGAGCATGCGCACTGTTGCTCGCGGGACGTTTTCCTCCTCCGAATGATGATGGCTTTGGAGTTTAGACCTGCGAATGCGCTGTATCCTGCCTGTGTCCATGGCGCCCAATCCGGTCGGGCATGCGCCTTTGTGTTGCAGACTGGTGCAGGTGCTGTGCTGAGTGTTCTTTCTTTCCCCTATCCGAGTGTTCTTGGGACAATTGGGTTGGTCTGGGATCAATGTGGTTCATGGATTCAGCTAACATCGCACCACATTTCGCTGATAATGGTACGCGTTTGTTTTCGGTACAGGGCAACTTTGAAACTTTCCCTCAACAGGACTTGGTACCTTTAACAGCACAAGAGGTTCATTCTAAGTGCATTACATTCGGTCGAGCAGAGAACCTGCCTTTTATCCCTTTGGCGACTTCAGCGCTGGTCTCCCAACATACTGGTTCTTCTTCTGTAAATGTGACACCGTTGCAAGAAATTCTGACTTCGCCGTCGCAAATAAGCAATGTCAACACTGAATCTATTGGGGTGTTACAAGGGCTCCCAGCTTCATCCATCGTTCTGGATAGACCTACTGATGATGGATACAACTGGCGAAAGTATGGTCAGAAGGCAGTGAAGGGTGGGGAATATCCAAAGAGCTACTACAAATGCACCCATCTGAACTGTTTGGTCAGGAAAAATGTGGAGCACTCTGCAGATGGACGAATCGTTCAGATAATTTACAGAGGACAACACACTCATGAACGGCCCTCAAAAAGGAGGTTTAAAGATTGTGGTGGTATATCAGATGATTTAGACGATTTCAGTGGCACCACGGGCACTTCAGTCAGATCACAGCCTGATTACGATGATTACTGCAGAAAGCCTATCATTCCAAGTGGCACCATGGTTGCTCCTTTAGTGAAAAAGATTGAAGATGGTGATGACCAATTGTCTGGATCAAGTGATAACCAGGATGAGCATGATGATGAGGTGAGGACTTCTGATGGAGCTTCCGGTGATGCCAGTGCAAATGAAAGGTATTTACTGCAACCAAACATAAATTTCCTCCGTTTTAAAGGTTTGTAAATTCGCCAAAGTTCCTATTTTAGCATGTTTTGACTTATTATCATTATTTTCTGTTGGGCAGGAATGTGCCAGCCCCAGGTCAAAAGATTATAGTGAGTACAACCAGTGAGATCGATCTTTTGGATGATGGTTATAGGTGGCGAAAATATGGACAGAAAGTGGTGAAAGGAAATCCTTACCCAAGGTAATCCTCCAGTCAGTTCTCCATTTCCTTTTGGAACGATGCATTAGATCATAACATCCTTGCAAATAAGTAAATAACTCCACACTAACCGTAGGATCATTGAAACTTTCAAGCTATTTATTAAACAATTTGAGATACAAGAACTGCCTCAACTACTTATTAGTGAATGTCAGCATCAGTGCAGTTTGGTATCATCAATTTGTTGTTTTCTCCACAGTTCCACATAGCTCCCATACACTTGTGTAGACATGGACAATTGGATGCAGCAATACTCCCAAAAATACCATCTTGCCATAATACAAAAAAAAAAGAACACTTCCCCTTTCCATTTGACAGCAAATATATACCGAACAAGCATAACCAGCGTGCTAGACTGATATTGCTTCTTACTGGCACCAAATATCTACATATAGGAGCGAATCAGTTTTGATACAGTTTGGCACTGAATTTAAAACCTTGTTTATATGAAAAATATTTAGTTGATACAAAATAATAGTATCCGGCATGAATATCTAAGAGAAGGTTTCTGGTCTGGTTTGCTATAATTAGTTTTCACGTGACTACTGCACAAGGAGAATATCCTGTGTTAGCACCATACTACTGATCCTCAAAATGAACAAAGTTGGTCATGTTTCCATGAAAGTGGTTGGAATTTGTTTCTCAACATGTGGGCTGAATTTAATTTGGAGTTGAATTTCACAAGACGGTACATGTTATGTCATATAAGACTAAATTGCGTCTGAATATACATGTATATGTGAGAATCTTTGTGAAGTTGTTAACATGACAACACATGATTTCCCCCATACTACATAGTACACACAGTTACCCATGCAACAATTTTATTTCTTCGGTAACTCTGAACGTGTAATGGTGAGGGAACATTGTTGAAATCGTTAGGTGAGTAGTTCCTTTTGCAATAGTTACTGCTGCCACGAGATTGCAAGTAATTTTCATGCTTCTACATTGTTCATTGATGGTGTCCTCCTTATTATTGTTATAAATTTTTTCCTGTTATGCACAATTTATTTCAACTGAAATTTCATCTGACTTTTTCGAGACTTTAAATCTTTTGAGCATTAGTCCTGTACTCCCGTACATTGTCTGCATAATGCAGGAGTTATTACAAATGCACCTACCTAGGCTGTGATGTAAAGAAGCAAGTTGAGAGATCTGTTGAGGAACCAAATGCTGTGATAACTACATACGAGGGGAAGCATATCCATGATGTGCCTGCTGCAAGGAACAAAAGCCATGTCGTAGCCAATGCCTCTCTATTGCAGAACACAAAGTCGAATACCTACTGCACAGAGCAATCCTACACAACGATCACTTGCTAGATTCTGCCATACATCCGTCTGATTGCTCATATGTAGCATTTCTGAAGCTGTGTATTTTATCGGCCGTACCCACTAACGAGGCGATTTTTGGCACCATTGTGCCATGTATTTTTCCTGCTGCAAGCATACGTTCTCCTATTTGGGAACATCCGAATTGTAATATTGATTTCTGCAAGTGCTATTTCAATGGGATATGCAGAAGTTGTGATTTCTGAACCTGATGGAGCTTCACTCTTGGTCAGACCTTTTAATGTGTGATGCTGTTGTACTAGTACATATCAACATGATTGCTTTTCAGTAAAGCACATACTAGTACCTGTTAAACTCCCATCATTGTTTCCACTGAAGAACAGAAAAGTAATGATGGCCTGTTTAGCACACATAACAGGTAACTGACAGTGCTTTCAGAAATGACTAAAGTCAGACCTTTGTTGCACTTGTCTGCTGTCATAGTACTAACTCATTTTTGTTCCCGTACGTCACCGGCATGCAAAAGAGGAATAATGAATCAGTAGAGTGATACTCCTACTGGAGTACTTCCATTCGTTTTGACTCGGAATTAAGCTGTACTAGAGTGATAGCACATGATGCCTCTTTTGTGGGGGAATCTTGTCATCTGGCCCTATCAACATCTTCGTGACCATGATAAGTCTTGTCATCTCTGCATGTTCATGGGTCTTCAGACTCTGCTTTGGTCACTGTCAATTTATCATAGTTGTTCCTTCAACACTGGAATTTGCATCATTTGAGAGGATTCATAGCTATATAAAAAATAATCATCCCATAATCATGTAGTACCACTAAGATGCAAGTCATGTACTATCTATATAATTATGAAGGGGAAGGAAAAAGAAAGTCTGCTTTACCTGACCTTGAAGGCAAGCATAACACACTGCTGGACCTCATCCCCCACTTCTCCAGAGTTTTCAGTTATTAACAACCATGTGAGAACTCTGATTTTTCTTGGTTTTGGATGGACCATTCTCTGCACCACTTGCCAGCCTCATTTCTTCTTCTTCCTACTGAAAGAACATAAATTGCGCAGTTCCTGTTCCTGCTTTTAGAGACATCCGAGTTTAATTCAATAGGAACATTGCAGACAAACACAAAGGAAACGATGAGAAGAACAAGAGCAAAAATACCAAGAAATCCTACGAGCATTTTTGCAAACTCCGCACTTGGCTAAAACTTCCATGTATGTGTATTTATAGCGACTTAAAAATTAATGCTAAAACGGAAACTACGTTACAAATATCCTAAAATCAACTTCAAAATTAAGTTTCAAAATTAAAATTTTGTCAACGGCTGATTCTTTGTAGAGCAAACGATGAGGCGAGAGATGTCCTGTACAAGTAGTGTATGACCACAATAACAGGTAGGAAAGGAAAGAAAGCACCTGCACATTCTGTACCTTCCTCTGTTGTCTTGCTTCTGAAATTAAAAGTTGAGTCTTGAACGTACGTGCTAGTAGGTTGCATCGCATGCATGCAGCTGCAGCCTTTCTGTACGAGATTCTTAAGCTTTTGGTGCCAATTGGCAAATGCAAGTTGCAACTCACTGATCGACTAACACAGTTTTGAGTTATTGGTAGGATCACCAAGATTCATCATCTCTCTACTCTACGGACAGAAAATTGGTACAAGCCTTGTCCTGCATTTTGTGCTAGAGACAAGTGAAAATCGGTCTGAATCTGTACTGAATATCAACCGGTGGTTGACGACCTCGATACGGCTGCTGCTGGTGGCATGATGAACCATACTATACCATACCATAGCTGCAGAAATGATGAGCCATGAGTGCAGTGAGCACCGGGTATATAGCATTATAGCAGCACCACCATTTGGATGCACCTAATGTGAGCAGAAATTTCTGTTGACAACGATAAAAAAGTTGATGAATGATTGAAGGGGCCATAGTCCCAATAAAAAGATTATTATTGGAGTCTTCAACAAAAAGAAATTGTGGGGCAACAGAAAAAGGGAGGGGAAATTCCGCACCTCGGTTGATCTCCACCCTGTGCATCATCGGATGTGCTTTGAGATTCGTACGTATATTCTAGAGGCATTTTAAGAATATATAACAGAGTGAAAGGTAGGAGAAGAACCATCTAAGTGAATAAAAAGGTAAAAAAATCGTATTGGGCCATAGTCCAAGCTTCCAGAACACACATTGGCTCAGTTCAGGTTGAATGTAAAAGGTTTCGCATTTCCAGTCGTACAATGTAATCGTTCAGGTTGTAGAAGACTTCGCATTTCCAGTCGTACAATGTAATCGTGAGATTTTTTAATAATGAGATTTGCTTCGGTCCAGTAAAAAGTACCTCGAGGTACCGGTACCTCACGGTACCAAATCATTTCTGATCGTTGGATCTAACAATATCCATCCTGCCCAGCTAGATCCAACGATAAGAAACGATTTGGTACCATGAGGTACCGGTACCTCGAGGACTTTTTACTGGACTGGAGCAAATCTCATTAAGGATGTACATGATCAATATAATCACGAAATGTAGACTACCACATTTCCTCTTTTCTTTCTTTTTCTATGCTCGGTCGGACCGGACCGCATGGATCTTTCTCTGCTTAATGCAACAATGTCTTTTGCCTATTCCTGAAAAAGATAGGATCAATACGGAGTTACCAACTATACCTCTCTGAAACCCAAACGTGCGAATATAAACAAGAACGCGGAATTAATTTGATGTGTCCTCGATGCCCAATTCTTCATGATCAATGTGCAATTAATCGACATTGACATCAATTACAGCTAATGGTGCCCCATATGGATCAACAGTCGATCAGTCCATGGATCAGGGGACCAGATCAGGCAAAGCAAGTGATGAAGAGCTAGCTCGCTAGGCAGCTGATAACTGTTCATGATGGGGAATCCAGAGGGGCAGAAACGAGCTGAACACAGTTGCATCTCATTGTACATTCTCAAGTGACTCAACATGGCCTCCTACACACAGTCCTCACTCAATGAGAGACCCCTCCAATCGTCACCAACCTCCGGTCCAAAATCTCGTACAAACCCTAACATGGAAAGCTATCATCACCATTGTCACAATGGAGTAGCTCCTCGCATAGCTGTGTATTGCGGTACTAGGCTGAGTTCCTGAAATTTTCAGGGGCATGCGAGACGAGACGAGCTATTAGTACATTGTTATTTTAGTATTAATCATTGCAAGCTTGAAAATGAATTTATTTGATTTCTTTAAAAAATCCGCGTCGAGAAAGAGGAAAGACCCCTGCGTCGCCCACACGCAGGCGACACGGGGGGCGAACCCCACCGCTGGCGCCGACCCCCCTCGTCTCCTCCCCCTACCTCGCCGCCGGCAAAGCCGGCCGGCGAGCTAGGAAGGCGTCGGCGGGGCTTTCTCCACGGTGGTGCTCCCTCTCAGGCGTGGGGGAGGTGGAGTTCTCGCCGGCGGTGGGGAGTGGCGACGGCGATGGATCCCGGCCAAGCGGCGGCAGATGCGGCACCGCCGTCGCCGGATCTGGACGGTGCGCCGGCGGCGGTGTCTTGGGGCAGCACAAAGCGGAGGAGTCGTGGCTGGAGGCGACCGCTGCGGCGTCTGGTGGCTTGTGAGGTGGCGGGGTCATCGCGACGAGGTGGCTCGCTCTGCCGTGCAAGGCGGCGGGCGCGGCGATGCGGGCGCCGGTGCGTGGGCGGCGGATTGCCGGCGTCCGCGTGGCGCCGTAGCGGCGCCAGTCGGCTTTGGGCGGTCTTCTGGGGCTCTCACTGGGGGTCGGCGAGTCTGGCCTCTGGCCACCTCCCCCGTCACCGGCACCTGCGGAGGTCGCCCCTGCAACCACCCATTTCTTCTTCCTTGGTGCCTTCCTCCTTTCTCTCTTCCTCTGTGTGCTATCTCTCTTCCTCCGGCCACCCTTCGCCGACAGCTGCTGAGGCCCCCCCATTCCCTCCCTCCCCCCTCCCCATATCCCTTCCTCCCTTCCTCTCGCCATCGCTCCCTAGTTGCTCTTCTGCTCACCCCAGTGTGCCCCTCTTTGTGCTGATGGTAAAGTTGGTGGTGGTTACTGCAGTCATATGGAATGTCCCGCGATGACCGGAGTTCCTCGCTGGAATCATGGAAGACAATGTGGTCCTTGTTGCCCTTGACTTCAGCTCTCAGTTCCTCCTCATGCCGGCCACGCCTCCTTCACTCCTTGGGGCTCCTCCCTTCTTTTGGTCGTCTCTTGAGCCGGCTGTGGAGCCTTTTAGTGGTGGAGGAGAAGTGTTCGTCCGTGTTTGTGGTCCAGTCAATCTGTTGTCAGGGCTCTTGGGTCTCACCGGTGCTTCATGTGTCCTGTGTCTGTGTGAACCTGTCGTAGTGCCGAGATCTGAGCAGTGTGCTTGCCCTCTATGATGCTAGAGTTTTTGTGTTAAGGTGGAGTCGGAGCTGCTGAATTGGGTCAGCCGATGAGCCGGGCAACGATAACACTTAACACTCTGGCTCTGGTTTCTAAGAGGTTCTACACCTTTGAGAGAGTCTTAGGCGAAAGCCTTGTTTGGTCTTCCAGAATTGGCGACATCGACGCCTGCGAGCGTCGTTTCCTCCTTGGAGGTGTTGCCTTGTAGACTCTCTCCCCTTTCGGGTGAAAACCTAGGCCAATTCTTTGGGTGGGCATCGGCAGCGGCTTTTGTCGTTGTTCACCTCCTTGGAGGCTTCGTCTTAAAGGTCTTGCTCTTCCTTCGGTCACTTCTATGGTTCGTAGTTTTGTCGCTGGCTTTTCGTGTCTTCTGTGTAAGGTTTTTGTTGGTTTACCTTTAGCAAACTATGCAGTTGTGTGGTTTTTGGACCCGGTTTTCCTTATAAATAGAGTCAAATCTCTTCTTCTAATATATCCGGTAGATCTCCTGCCGTCTATTGTTTCAAAAAAAAATAAAAAGTTTTTTTACTGAACACACCATTTAATAGTTTAGAAAGCGTGCTTATATTAAACAAGAAAAGAGCCCATCCCTAAGGCTCTTTAGAATGCAGACGTAGCCTCTTACGGTTTCTTTTGGAACGTAGGAATTAGTTTTATCGAGTCCCCAACTCTATGGATCACTGAATCTTAGCTAGATAGTGATTTTCTTTTTTTGCTAACTTCGTTGTGCGAAATTAAGGAATTGATTGTGACGAGTATACGAGTGTTTTCTAAGCAAATTTTGCAATCAGAGTAGTAATGGAGCTGATGGTACGAGATGCTAGCTAGCTACTAACTAGCTGTTCTGAATTTGGTTTATAGGGAAGCAGTCAATTATATGGTATACGTTAGGTTGGATAAACAGAAAATATAGTTACGAGTAATGACACCAACCAACTGGTTAATCGGCCGTACCACCGTTACTGTTATCGTACAGTATGTTGTGCAAAACTATCAGAAGCACACAGTTAATTCAAAGGACCAGCACTACAAAAACGTACGGCTCAAATGAATGGTTTGAAGTTACAGTAATATATAACAATATACGATTCAGTACAGGAGCTTGAACACAACTTAAGGGGGTATAAATCGTACTAGTACTTTTTATAAGACATAGCTATGATTTTGCTCCAGTCTAATAAAAAGTACTTCAAGGTCAGTACCTCGATCATAATACTAAATCGTTTTTATTCGTTGGATCTAGTTAGACAGAATGGGTATTGTTAGATCCAACGATCGGAAATGATTTGATACCATGTGGTATCATTACCTCGAGATACTTTTTGTTAGATCAGAGCAAATATCTATAAATATAGCCATGTTAAAATGTAGTGTGATCTTTTATATATGGGAAAGGTATTTTGCACTTTGAAATTTGGTCGTGTTCGTTTCTAGATGAAGATGAAGTTAGGCTAAAAAAACAAAAAAAAAGCTATTAGCACATAAATAATTGAGTTTTAATTATTATAAACTTGAAAATAAATTTATCTAATATTTTAAAGCAATTTTTATACAGCCAGTTTTTGCACGAAATGCACCGTTTAGTAGTTTAAAAAGTGTGTTAACGAAAATCATGATAAAATTTGTATCTTAATCAGAAATAACATGATCTTAGTCTTGAAAACAAGATTAAAAAGGTACTCAACCTTAAATTGAAATGCATGTTCTATCCAACTTTGGTCTGACTTTATGATGGTTTTACATAATGTAGTGCTTATATGACAATGTGTTGTCAGGCTAAATTTTGTATGTAAAAATTAGTAAGTGACTTAAAAAAGATATTTAAATGATACCATAAAAAGTGATAATCCGAGCTTAGAAAATATTGCCACATCCATAAAAAGCACTCCAAAAATCGAGCTGAGTTCAAAAGGTTTAGGGGTTAATTTGGTTTTTAGATATATTTTTTTCACGAACGTTCAAAGTTCCACAACACTACCTCGAATGGAAGCAAAACTTTTACGCCTTCGCTGCACTGTCACCGAAAGAGAAGAAGAGATTGTTACTCGGCCGTTAATTCACTCCGGCGAAAGAAGTGACCGACATTATCTTAGTGTGACATATACTCCCTCCGTTTAAAATTTTTAAGTGCAGCCATAAGTTTCCGTATCCAATTTTAATTATTTGTTTATTTAAAAAATTTATAATTAGTATTTTTATCATTATTAGATGATAAAACATAAATAATACTTTATGCGTGACTTGTGTTTTTAATTTTTTCTAAAAACCTTTTTAAATAAGACGTACAATCAAAGTTTAGCATGAAAAATTATAGCAACACTTAAAATGGGATGGAGGTAGTAGCTTCGAGTCCACATGTCATCCACTGCTACTATATATATATATATATATATATATATATATATATATATATATATATATATATATATATATATATATATATATATATATATATATATATATATATATATATATATATATATATATATATATATATATATATATATATATATATGTATGTATGTATGTATGTATGTATGTATGTATGTATGTATGTATGTATGTATGTATGTATGTATGTATGTATGTATGTATGTATGTATGTATGTATGTATGTATGTATGTATGTATGTATGTATGTATGTAAGAGCAGGTACAATAGTAGACTATAAGCTAGCTATAAATATATTTCGAGAAAATAAAAGAGAAGAGAGAAAATCAGCGGGCTACAAATTTGTAGCCTGCAGCACGGATTCTAATATACATGTGTGTATAAAAGGTGGAACCATATATTAATTATATAGCATATGTTTATAAGTACCATTGTATGAATTGGCTATTAAGGCTGTGTTTAGATCCAAAGTTTAGATCCAAACTTCAGTCCTTTTCCATCACATCAACTTGTCATACATACACAACTTTTCAGTCACATCATCTCCAATTTTAACCAAAATCCAAACTTTGCGCTGAACTAAACACAACCTAAATTGACTATAGATGATTTAGAGCAGCAGTACTATGGCCGTGTTTAGTTCACCCCCAACTACTCCAAACTTTCAACTTTCTATCACATCATATCACATCCAAAACTTTCGCCCTATTTAGTTCTAAAGTTTTTTTTTCCAAATTTTCAACTTTCCATCACATCAAACCTTTCATACACACAACTTTTCTATCACATCGTACCAATTTCAACCAAACTTTCAAACTTCAGCGTGAACTAAGCATAACAGCATATAAACTTCTAACTTTTTTCAGGAGCTAAACACAGCCTATATAAAGTTCCAGGTCCAATGAGAGGAGGCGCTAGGGCGGCAGGCACAAGTGGGGTTTGGCCTTTGCGTGTGTGAGCGTGGGGCTCGTGGTTTGACAACGAGTCCAAAGCAAATACCGCGTTGCGCGTGCGTGGAGACTTGGAGATGGACCTCTTGCTGCGCTTGCACTCACTCCGTGACATCCGTTTCCAAACCCAATCTGGACAGTGGACAGTGGACACCCTAGTTTTTTTTTTCTTTTGCCCCAAAACTTCCATTTCTCTGTGTCCCCTACACTCCCTGAAGTTCAACACCAGATCAATGCAGTGCAAAAGTACTGAACTCGTTTGTTTCTTATGAGCAGTAGTGTAGTGCTACTGAACTCTTCCTATATGAGTCTTTTTTTTTTTTGAAACCGATGTTAGCTAAGCTGATGTTATATTAAGCTGGGGAGAATAATTTACAATTCCATTGAAGCGGTGAAAGAAGAAGAAGAAGAAGAAGAAGAAGAAAGGAAAAGTAGAAAAGAAGATATTCTCGCAATGTTTTTTTCCCCATGTATACTCCACAACTTGATCTCGTCATTCTTGGCCAACAGTTGTGCCATGTCTATTTCTTGATTCCGAAACACTCTTATGTTTCGTTCGCACCATATTTCCCAAGTCACCAGCATGTGAACTGATTTAAGCGTTTTAGTTTTATTTTTCCTCCTTGAGATGTCCGCCTGATCCACCAATATAGCAATGTCTCACTTTCGTCACGTTCAATATGAGTATTGGACCATATAGTTTTCTCCTGAAATTTTCTCACCAGACATTGGGCATTTAGCATATAGTGCTTGGAAAATATCAATTCAGACATATCCATTGCATGTGGCATATATTTCGACCTGTTCTTTTCTTTATCACATACTATTATAGATTATTACAACAGACACGTTTACTAACCTACTAAGATTTTTTTTATATATAGAACAGTATTTTGAAACAATGAACCAGCTTCGTAATAGTTAAATTATTCGATTGTACCATCGAAATATTATCACGAAATCAAATAATCTATCATCTTATCACATAAATAGTATTTCATAACTGTCTGTTGTTGGATTTATATGAAATACTATTGCTGGGTTTACATCAAAGATACATAAATAGCTAGTAGTATTTGTTATCAGAATTTAGACTTGTTCCAAGCATTATCAAGGAATAGTTCCAAGGTCAGATTCCATCAGTTTTTAATCAAACACTGTTATTCCCCCTGATCTGTTTAGCATACCAAATGATATGGGAATACTGTTAACCTTTAATTGCACTAGATTTTTCTCCAAAAAAATTGTACTAGATTAATAATTCTCTTGCTTTAGTTTATCACACACGCAATGGATTTTGCTGCCCAACCATTCCTTGTCAACAACGAATCCACTTTGTGACGGCTCATCACATGCGCACACGTCCTACGGAATTCTTAATTGCAGACTATTAGGCCAGCCAAAATCCACTTTTTTGTTTAAAAATTTTGCAAATTTTTTTTATTAAAAATTCTTGCCAGGTTGCTCATTCTAATATTACTCTACTCGAGTCTCTCGATACTGTACACAGTTTTGACAACAATTAATTAAACAAAACACCTACACCTAGAAAAAGGAGGGAAGAAAAGACAATGCAAATGTCTGTCTCTGCATGACCTAATTTGACTTCTCTGAGCAGCAAACTACTACTAGCAAACAGAGAAAATACTGACAAAAACATGCTACAGCTTTTGGCATACCAAACTTTGATAATAGCATTGCTTCTGATTGATAATTTGATATATTTGGCAAATGGCTACGAGTGTCAAGTTTGAATTGTCACAAATGGAGTGATTGGTCGAATCAGATTTTAAAACCTTAAATAATTTTCTTCCAGAGTACACTAGCTGTGTTCAGTGTTCACCTGCATCTTTCAGTAAGGTAGACGCAGGAAAGTCACAGCACAACTGCGACAATATACAAATATGTTAACTGATTAGGAGCAGTTAGGGTAATTAACCTTATTTTTTTTCTAGAGTGAGGGTGTCAAGTAGTAGTCTTCAACCTAATCTTCATTAGCTGACTAAGTCTGACTATAGCTAGCCTATTATTTTTCCCAAATCTTGTGTTGACCAGAATATAGATAGAGATATCAGTGGGACAGTTCCAAGTCAGGATTCATTCATTGTTTGGACAGGGCAGTTGGAAATGCACCAATAGGCCATATAGTAGCTTACCATAGGCTGCCAAAATGTTAGTCATGCACTATTAATTTGTGCAGTATTTCATCAACTCCTCTGAAAAAGATACGCAGAAATTAATCATCCGTTAAAAAGATGTGCTGAAATTAGTAGCAGCCCTGAAGACTGAAGAACAGTAGTGAGTGGCCCTGTTCTCTTTAGTTTATTCACTGAGTTATTGAAACGGGTTATTTGTTCCATGTTTAAAAAATATGTTTTCTCGGAAATAATGTTTTTCTACTATATTACTTACACAAGCTATTTGTTAAACTTATTTCTTATAAAATATTTATAATTTATTTATATAACCAAGTAGATAATCCGTGACGATATTTCCCTCGATAATCTGTATCAAGCAGGTGTCGTGTTTTCTGGACGTCTAGTTGATCATGTTTACTTCAGCCTACAGTAGACGGTCACGGGAAGAAAATGAACAATCAATCTCTTTATGTTTATAACAGATTAAACCTTTAAAGGCCAAACACTAGTACTAAGACCATGACATTACCCTGCAAAAGACAAAAGGATTTGAAGAGAACATGTCTGTCTTTACTGAAGCCGATGACACATTGACACACATAAACCAATCAAGATTACAAATTGGGTCCCCCCATAAAACCTGTGTAATTTAGCGCCAAGTTGGTATTAGTATTATCTTAACCTGAGAGGACGCAGATTAAGCACAGCTGCACAGCGCCCAGGTATGAACAAGCTCCAGAGTTCCAAAGCTTGTTCCGGATGGCAAGAGATTCGAGAGAATATTTATGCGAGAACAATCCAATCAAGCCCCAATTTCAGACGAAACTGGCAATGATTAACAGTAATCAGGGAGAAGGAATCTCTATATGAGGGAGCTCGAAACCATCAATCTTTCTTAAAAGGTTAGCTATGCATATTCATATTCCCTAGTGCATCCTAGTTAAAAAAGAAACAATTTTCTGAAGATGAATTAAACAAGTACTTTTCAAATTCTTCCTCATAGCGAAAGGGTATGTAACCTAGTGGTTACAAGAGCCTCAGTAGCATCTGAGGTCCTGGGTTCGACTCCCCATAGGATCGAATTTTCCTGGTTTTAACGACGTTGTGCTTTCAATGGTAGGCGACGTACCCGTCGACAGCGAGGCGCCTGTGGTGACTTCGTCAATCTGGGGCCTAGTCTTCGAAGATGCTCATAAGGATAGGGTTTGTTTGTGTACATAGGAATGAGCGAGGCGCCTGTGGTGACTTCGTCAATCTGGGGGCCTAGTCTTCGAAGATGCTCATAAGGATAGGGTTTGTGTACATAGGAATGAGTGCGCGTACGTTGTGAGTGTCTGCTTTGTACTGTGTAATTCTCAAATTCCTCCTCATAAGTTTCATTTTTATGGATGGCTCCGTTCGTTTTTAATTAAGATGTAGATTTTACTTCGATTTTTATTATCACGTTTTTCAAACTGCTGAACAGTGTGTTCCGTATAAAAATTTTCTATATAAAAATCACTCTAAAATATTAAATATATTTTTTTAACTTAATAAATCATACGCTAATAACTTGTCTCATTTTAGTAGGCTATACTTAATCTTTTTTTTTCTACGGAGATACTAGTAAGAAGGCAACAAAAATATGGAGGAACAGGAGTCAAACAATGCAGAGCAAGCACAGCGAGCACATTCAGACAAGATAGATGGCGAGAAATTTCTTCTGCCTAAAAATTATTTGTCGGGCCGAACCGAATCGAATCGAACCGAGTCGTCAAGAACTGAAAATTTCGTTGCCGTTTTGTCCACTGCAAACGCTGCAGTGTGTGCAAGTACGCATGGTTTGACTAACCGACTGCCGTTTCACGAGAGGTGGCTCCACGATATCGTGTCCCTTTCACACGTTGCTCTCGTCGGCGTCGTCGTCTCCTTTCTGCGTCGGGGAGAAAGGAAAGTTTGGTGAGGTGAAGTTGGTAAAGAGATAATACTTTCTTTTTAACTGTTCCATTAGGGTACACCAGGGTTTGAAAAATTAATACGACGAGAGCCGATCAAAATTCGTGGTTTTCGATCTGGCTTGATTTCGTCAAATTCACTCGGATTAGGTATGTTTTGGTAGAATTCGACGGTCGAACAAGATTCATGAATTTCAAACGAATTTCAGCGATTCGATGTCGGAGATATCGCGTTCTGAACTTTCATTCAGCCTTTCTTTCACAGTATCAAAGGTCAATTCTTTCAGAACTTTCCAAAAAAAAAATGATATTTTTGTAGTCTAGAATCGATAGTCCATTTTTATTAAACACACTACAAATGCAGAATACGCGTACACTCACTCTAACTGATATAGAATACGCATACACTCACCTTAACTGTCGATGGGTACGTTGCCTACCAACGAAAAAATAATTAATCGTTAATGCAAACACATGTGTTAAATCTAGAAATTCAACCCAAGTGAACTGGTTTTATCTCAAAGAATATAACCAGTTGAGCTACGCTCGTTTCGCTCGATGGTCCATATTTTACAAAATATAACCCTCAAAACATATTTTTTATTCTTACAAAAAGTTTTTCATTAGCATTTTTATAAACCTTTTTAAATTTAACCTATCAACCTAACTCATTCATATGTACCCTCAAATAAATCGTTAAAAAACAGTTTCATTCATAACTTCTTTTCTCAACACTTGTTCATCCTTCTTCCTGAATTGGGATGGTCGGATTCAGCTTCTCTTCCGTTTCTAAGTCAATTCTTCCCTGAACTTTTGAAAAAAAGATATTTCTAGAATTTATGGTCCATGTTTTTACAAAGAAAAATACTACCTCCGTCTCAAAATAAATGCAGCATAGATATCCGCGTTTAGCGTTTTGACCGTCCGTCTTATTTAAAAAATTTATGAAAAAATTAAAAAAAATTAGTCACACATAAAGTACTACTCATGTTTTATCATGTAAAGCAATAAAAATACTAATCATATTTTTTTTCCAAATAAGACGAACGGTCAAACGTTAGATATGAACAGTGCTATAACTGCACTTATTTTAGGACGGAGGGAGTATCTTATATTTTCCATTGTCATTCCCACAAGAAAAAAAATCCACTAAAGATTGAAAAAACAGATCCACTAAGGATTGAGATTCAGTAGTATTTTTCAAAACTCTCTTTTGCTAGAGGTGAAAAATCCACCAAAAAGTCAGGTAGTACTACTATCAAAAGCAAGTACGGACCGGAGTACCTACTACATAATCCATATACGAAAGTCGTAATAAAGCAAATAACGGACTAATCCGAGGTTAAAAGTGAAAAAAAGAAGTAATAAAGCACAAAACTTAAAAAAAAGTCGCTGTCCCCACCCTGACCCGTGGGCCCCACCCCACCCCCCGCTAATCCCGCTCGCTATACAAGAACCGCACCGCGCTAGCTTGAGCCGCCGCCGCGAGCAAACGAAAAAAAAAGAGGAGAAAAGGAGATAAAAAAAAGAATAAAAAAAAGGCGGGGGTTCGCGAAAAAAAAAATCGCGTTTGGAGTGGACCATTTTAAAGCGCCGCGCGATAACGCGATTCTCACCTGCGAAAATCCTCCGGCCACGCTCCGACGAGACGAGCTCCCGCTTCCCGGCGCCGCCGCCGCCGCTCCGGCCGAATTCGGTGGCGCTCTCTTCATCTCTCCCCGCCGCTCCGGCGTGCTGAAAGGTCGTGGGTTTTGTCTCTCTTTTTTTTTTGGTTTTTTTTTTCTTTTTCGATTGCTGTCACCACCACCACCACCACGGGTGTCTCGCGATCACGGCTCCGCCGCGTGCGCTCGCTGGCGACGACGAGGAGGAGGAGAGTGTCGCCGTCTCGATCTGCCGACGCCGGTGGTGGCGGTGGTGGTGGTGGTGGTGGTCGCGTCGTGTTCTTCACGGCTTCGCTGATGGCGTCTCGCGTCTAAATCGCGCCATTTATTTTTGGTCTTCAGGTCAATCTCGTCGACTGCTGCTGCTCGTGCTTGACCTCCGCCGTGCTCGGCTTGCCCCGTGACGACGAAGGAGAGGGAGACGGAGACGGAGACGGAGACCTGAGTCCAATGGCGGAGTGAGAGCTTTGGTGGTGGTGGTGGTGGTGCGCCGCCGCGATGGGCTGCGTCGCGTCGAAGAACGCGGTGTCGGTGACGCCGGCGGCCGACTCGTCGGGGGCGCTGCGGGAGAGGAGCCTGCCGCGGGCGCCGGAGGCCGCGGCGACGGTGGTGTCCGTCACCGCGTCCTCCCTGCGCTGCTCCTCGGCTGCGGCGGCGGGTAGGAGGTCGGAGAAGAAGAGGGACGAGGCGGCGGTGGCGGCGGCGGGGGAGGAGCCGTCGGAGAAGGCCGTCATCGCGGCGGCGACCGCGTCCCGGAGCTTCCGGCTGCGGAGCCTCCGCCGGAGCCTGGAGGGGGAGCAGGTGGCCGCCGGGTGGCCGCCGTGGCTCAGCGCCGTCGCCGGGGAGGCCATCCAGGGGTGGATCCCTCTCAAGGCTGACTCCTTCGAGAAGCTGGAGAAGGTACTTGGATTCAATTCCAATAGCTCGTCGGTCATTTTCCGTTGCAATTCTTTTAATTTTTTTCAGGCGTGTCAATTTTTAGATGGAGGATGGCTGTTAAGCTTGTTAAATTTCTGTGGATTGGTTGGCATCTTGCAAGAATCTCATACTGCAGCGTATTAGTTGGAAGTACTTTGTTTGGTGATGGATTATGACATGCCGAATAAACTAGTACTAATATGCAATTATCAAGAGGATAAAGGGGAGAATTTGGGGGGTTTGGTGCCTCCTCCTTTGAAGCAGCACAAATTTTAGTTTTCTCTGTTGTTCATACGGTTTCCTGGTTGGAAATTAAATCTTGCTGTATCATTTCGTCTATCTGATCATCATCATGGGCAATTCTAACTGGGAGAAGAACAGGATTGCTATTGTACCAGTTTATGTTTACATGGCCACTGAATGAGTGGGATACATGCATAATTTGTAAACTAACCATTCACCCTTGTATGCAGCTATGAATTTGCCAAAAAAATATTGTATGTCTTGTTATGCACACTTTGTGTTTGAGTTTTTTTTCCCTTTCTAGTTATGCAAGTTCAATTTCTTTAGCTGTATGCTCTCCTTAGGGTCTGACAATACTCTTTCTTGCACTGTATGTGTAGGTTGGGCAAGGCACCTATAGCAGTGTATTTAGGGCACGGGAACTTGATACTGGAAAGATTGTCGCCTTGAAGAAGGTGCGGTTTGACAATTTTGAGCCAGAAAGTGTTAGATTCATGGCAAGGGAGATACAAATATTGAGAAGGCTCGATCATCCAAATGTTATGAAGCTAGAAGGTTTGATTACTTCTCGGCTATCATGCAGTCTCTATCTAGTATTTGAATACATGGAGCATGATCTTGCTGGACTTTCTTCCTCCCCTGACATCAAGTTTAGTGAAGCACAGGTATGTCCTTGTTGACTAAACTGTGCTTACTGAGAATCCCTTCATAACAGATTGGCATTCATTGTGCTGACCTGACTTTTTCTCTGGTTGTCTCCTATTGCAGGTCAAGTGCTACATGAACCAGTTACTGTCAGGACTGGAGCATTGCCATTCACGTCGTATTGTACATCGCGACATCAAGGGTGCCAATCTCCTTGTGAATAATGAAGGGGTTCTAAAAATAGCTGATTTTGGCCTTGCTAATTACTTTGACCCCAACAAAAACCATCCGCTGACCAGCCGTGTCGTTACTCTGTGGTATCGACCACCTGAACTGCTACTAGGTTCAACTCACTATGATGCAGCTGTTGATTTGTGGAGTGCTGGGTGTGTATTTGCTGAAATGTTCCGTGGGAAACCTATCCTGCAGGGAAGAACTGAGGTAATTATTTGAGTTGTATTAACTTCTAGAGTCCATAGGTAACAAAATGTATTATGCTATAAAGGCCATTGAGATTTAAACTTCATGCTCCCGTATATTTTATGTATGAATTGATTTCTTTGCAAGCAGCTGACTTTTCAGCCTGTTAGGGCACCGTTGATGCCTTGTTTGAGCATCATGATTATGTCAAGTGCTAAATACTGGATATTGAGATTATAAATTAACGTAATATTCTGTACTGGACATCTTTTGACTGGTATGTTCAACATGAGGATGAGAAATAGGGGAATGTATTGACAACTGCTGGCATTCATAGATGCTATAAAAGTGTTTCTGGCTATAATTTCAATGGGCTATTTTCTGTTAGTGCAGCTTGTTTTATGCTTTAGTTATGCAACCCTATATAACCTAGTTATCAAAATCCCTGAGTAATATCATGCTGCATATAGTCTCACATCTCTTGGTTTTTACAGGTGGAGCAACTGCATAAGATTTTTAAGCTATGTGGTTCCCCTGCTGATGAGTACTGGAAGAAGTCAAAGTTGCCTCATGCGACAATATTCAAACCACATTGTCCTTATCAAAGTACCCTTCAAGATGTTTTTAAAGAAATGCCAGCAAATGCATTGAGATTACTAGAAACTCTTCTATCAGTGGAGCCCTACAAACGTGGTACTGCATCTGCTGCTCTTACATCTGAGGTAAGATTGGACCATCTGGTATCCTATATAAGTATTGTATTATTTAAGGATAAAAAGGTCATATATTTGGAAGTCAGTCTTTCTATTGTTGGTTCGTTGTAAATTTATTGCTGAAACTATATCCTGCCAGTTTATTTTGCTATGCATCACCATGTAATACTATTCTACACTCCCTACTTCTATGAAATTGCAAGTGTAGAGAAGATGTTCAAGCTATTGTAGCATTACTAAGTTATTGTCAGTATAACTAGCATTTAGTTTGGCTATAAGTTCTCATTTTAGTGTGGGCTATAGTAAGTGCTCTTGTCCCTGACATATAGTACCAATGTGTTGTACTGTTGTCCATTGTCTCACCACTAAGAATTAGCAAAGAACTCAGGTGCAGAGGCCTGGCATGTTCATGGTAACTCTTTCAAACTTCCAATTGACTACTACACAGTACACATAACATGTGTAATGAAACATGGTCATTAATCATTTTTGTATGTATTGTGAAAGTTTAAATGATCATATTGAATCAAACTGCTAAAAAATGCATGACCTTGTTGTGTACTGAAACAGTTTTTCAAGACAAAGCCTTACGCATGTGATCCCTCAAGCCTGCCGAAGTATGCACCCAACAAGGAGATGGATGCAAAATTACGAGAAGATTCACACAGGTGGGTGTGTTAAATGTGGAATCATTGTTTAATATGGAAAGGAATTAGAAACTTAGAATCACTTAGTTCAAGTATTATTTTCATAACTTGAAAATGTTTTGTAGAGAGGAGCTCCCAACAGTGTATAATTAAGTTGGTATCAATACAAATGATAGCCGGAAGTTCACTGCTTGTTTGTGCACTGCATAATAATCTTATTTTTTGCTTTTATGTTCCAGACGAAAGGCTAGCAGAGGTCATGGGCCAGAAGCATCAAGGAAATCAAGGCTCAGCAGAGCTGCAAGAGAAACAACTACAGTTAATAAGCAAACTGATGGCAAAGAGGTAGATTTTTTTTCTTGTATGAGCCAACCAGGGGCATGCGCCAACTTGGCAGTCTGGTTGAAGATTTTTAATTGCTGCCATTATTATTCATTAAATCTCTTCTGGCTTCCTTTCTTGGTTCAGGAGTCCAAAACTAAAGCAAATGGAACCAAGGACAACTCAATATTGGATCGTACAAAGGTAAATGGTGATGCTAGGTTATTTTCAGACATACAGCCAGTTTCAGTGGCCCAAGTCAAAGAAAGGTCTCGCCATGTTAAGAATGATTCACGAGAAGAGATCCCTTTCTCTGGACCATTGATTGTTTCATCATCTAGTGGCTTTGCTTGGGCTAAAAAACCACCAGAAGATCGTTCATTCGCTAGATCTCGGACCAAATCTAGTTCAAGGGGCCAATTTACTGCTGAGTTAGATCAGGACAATAAGATGCCAGCTAAAGAGAACCAGAACCTCGGCTTGAAGGAACAACCTAACAGAGACATGCATATAGCACGTGCCAACTCCAAAGTTCGAGAGCCTCATGATGCAGCAAAGCGTGCCGTTCTGAAGAAATGGTCACAGTTAGGACGTCCAGATTCCTTTGATTCTTACGACACTTACCACTCTCAGAATTTTTCTAATGCAATGTATCTTGGGGATACCCTCTCGTCAAAAAACAGCATCAAGGTGAAGCATTTACATATTTGATAGTTTCTGCTTCATTGGTGTTAGCAAAGTTGTAAACAGTGTGTTGTTTAAACCTTTAGGGTGATCATGATCAAGGAGAGAGGGTTGAATATTCTGGCCCTTTGTTATCTCAGTCACACAAGGTTGATGAACTATTAGAGAAACATGAGCGCCACATCCGGCAAGTAGTTCGGAAATCATGGTTCAGTAGAGGTAATTTTGATTCATATTCAGTACATACTTTTCTGCATTGATGTTTGACTTTTGGCGTACCTTAGAAAATCTACTTTATTCCCTTCCTCTTCTTTCCTTTTTTTTTTCCGATTCTCTTGAATTTGGCATTTTTTGGAATGTCGGCTACAGGAGTCTGTTTACTCAAATGCAAATTCATATTATGAATTTTTATGTGTTGCAATTTAGAGTATGCTGGAAAGCAATTCTACTTAGCCATTTTACTAGCCTTAACCACATCAGGAATTATGTGAATATGAAGTTGTACAAATGTTTTCATGATTGTTTGACAATTTATTTGAGCTGCACTACAATAACAGATGAATTTGAGGAAAGATAAGACAACTACTTCCTCCGTTTCACAATGTAAGTCATTCTAGCATTTCTCACATTCATATCGATGTTAATGAATCTAGATAGATATATATGTCTAGATTCATTAACATTAATATGAATGTGGGAAATGCTAGAATGACTTACATTGTGAAACGGAGGGAGTACCTATCAACCGTTTTGGAACCATTCTAGTTCTAGGATGACAAAGTGAAGACATTTCCCGTTGTTGGTTCTATTTGTTGCTCTGAAAAAATGTATGAATTGCATTTGATGATTGCTTATTATGATAACAGGAAAAAAATAATACAAGTGAGGAAAAGACTGGCCATTTTTGCGTTGGAGAAGCGGCATCTAGGTATATAGCAGTGAAGGGGATATGTCAGTTTCTGGTGTCTTCTGTCAACCGGAAACTCGCCTTTGGTGGTAACATTGTTGATAAGATTAAGACCCAACTGAAAACATTATATGATTCTCATATCATAGTAAAATCAAAACTGTGCCTCGCTGCTTCTACTAGATAATAACTTGTCGCTTGTTGTAGATTCCCCAAAGACTCCTGTGTCACACCATAGAATGGAATGGTGTTTTTTTTTTTCTCCTCTCCACCTTGTGCCTAGGAATAACAGCTGACGAGAGTGGTTAATTCGAGTGATCATTGTGTTGAACCAATCAGTTATTATTTGTGTAGCTGAACCAATAACCACCACAGAATGGTGCAGTTCTTGTAAAGCTAACCTCTGTAAAAAGTAGAACAGAAAACGTATTATCCCATCGATGTATCCCTTGCTGGTGATGAACTAATGATCCAACCAGTTAATGGAAAAGATACAAAGAAAACGTATTATATTTTTGTACTTCTGATGGGATTCAACAACCTTCAGTTACCACTGAAATTGCAAGTCTTAAACCTGAATCAACTATTGTCTATTGGTCTATTGCAAGCCATGCCCTGCCTAGCTTGTAGGAACACAAGCAACCATGTAAAAGATCTAATTCATGTTCTTATCTTTTGAAACGAACATACGCATCCAATTTTGTCATGCCAAGTATGTATATGACGCACATCATTGCCATATAATCATTCATGATCAAAATCTCTACATTTTTTTCTGTCATTATTAGTGAAAATCTGATTGTTGTATGAGAGAAAATTCAGGCTGCAAATTTGCAAACAGAAAGACACAACTGATCAAAACACGCACCGGAGTTGTTCTTGTTCCTTCACCTTCTCACGACCTCCATATATGACTCGTTTCCTCCTGCATGGACAACCCTATAACGTGTGCGAAACTAATTTCTAACAATATTGTCAATAGTAAAATATTTTTTTCCAGCTAGATATACTCATGATTTTACATCTTCAATTGAACATCGTGCCATAAACCAAATATAACTAGCAAGCAACAGTGCAACACTTGTTGACACGAGATTGATTATCACTTTCAGCCACGTATGACTCGTGCTTCCTGCACACGTCGCGCCTATGGCTTCTCCCGCAAGCATAAAATGAACATAGACGAGTAGGAAATACCACCACTCCTACAAACATAGAAAGGAAGTTTGGCCACGCATATATAAATTAGATTACCTTTGCGTATTTGTAAATTGTAAATTAAAGGTTCAGAAATTTTATTTTATTTATCTTGTAAAGGATGTGCAGTAATGACGTTTATTGTACTGCAAAGGTACATAAATTTTGTATAACAAGACCACCCCCGTTCCATATTATAAGGCACTTTGACTTTTTTCTAATCATACTTATTTAAGTTTGACTATGTTCATAGAACAATTTAACAATGTTCATAGAACAATTTAACAATATTTATAAGATCAAATTAGTGTAAGTAAAACTAATATTTAATATATTTTGATAGTATGTTTGTTTCGTGTTGAAAAAGTTACTATATTTTTCTATAAATTTGGTTAAAGTTAAAAGAGTTTGACTTTAAAAAAAATGTTAAAGCGGCTTATAATAGTTACTAGAAGTACTAAACAAAGATTAATTAATGTTATTATTAACTCAACAGCAATTTAAAGGATATACCTTGGGCTTATAAAAGGATTTTTTTTAACGCAAGCAATCCTCGCCACCTTGAATTGCTGCTCATCGGCGAAGTAGGCCGCCGTGTCGACGTTAAACCAGAAGTTGTCCACTCTGCCCTATCTGTTTATCATCGACGACGACGACGACAGCTCAGTGAGGACGTCGGCACCGTATGCAGTCACTGGTGGAGAAGTGCTTTTTATCCCGGTTCGTAACCCCCTGTAGTCCCGGTTTTCTAACCGGGACTACGAATCCGGAACTAAAGATCGCTATATTTAGTCCCGGTTCAAATAACAGGGACTAAAAATCGATCTTTAGACATCAACCGGGACTAAAGATATTTTTTCTTTTTTTTATGTTTTTAATATTGAATATTGATTTCACACCATCCCCTCCCATATCCAAATCATCACATATCTCAGAACATCTCCAAATCCTCAAATCCTCAAACAAATCATCTCCAAATACATCACAAACTCTTAAAAAAATTACATCACAGGGTTCTAAAAAATTCATCACAGATTCACATCTCACACAAAAATACATCACTGTCGGTGACATGGGGCCGGGGGTATCGTGATTAGAGGCTTGGGTAGCAGCGGTCACCCACGTGGCCTGACCCCCTCGAGGGGGTCGGGCCCGAGGGTGACGTGGCCACCCCTCCCTCTGTCTTCCCGAGGGGTCGGGCCGCTCCCGTTTCGGCCCCGAGGGCTGGGGCGCCCCCGTTTCGGCCCCGAGGGCTGAGGCGCCCCGACCCCCTGTGGTTTTGGCGCCACGTGTGTGGGTTAGGTGAGCACAGCGGGGCTCACCTAACCGCATTTATAGCAGGTTGGACGAGCGCGCCACGCCGCATTTAATGCGGCGCAGCGCACGCTTATCCGGTCCGTGACCGGTCGCGGTGTGTGACCGGTCACAGACCGGTCAGATCGCGGGTTAGGTGGCAACAGGCGGCCTGTCACACGCCTCGCCCCGTCCCGTCGGAATGATGAGAGCTTCCTGGCTCTCGTCCCTAGCCGGAGCCGGCGTGCTAACTCCTGGAGTTGGTATGTCAGTCCCGGTCAGATCCATTCCAGGCTTCAGCGCAAGTATGGCAAGGAAGTCGATGGCCATTAAATGAAGGTTGAAATGGGCGTCCACCGGAAAAGCGGGCGAGCGGGGCAGGAGGCGTGTGCTCTGCTTGTCAGAGGTCATTTCCGACTGTAGACTAGCCCTCATTGTAAAAAGCGTGTTTCCCTTCTTAGGCAGCTAGAGGCCCATGTGTTGACCCCTGACCAGATAAAAAGGAGGCCCAGGCCTAGGAGAAAGGGGGTTTTTTTGGGGACTCTGGGGAAGGGGTTCTAGAGCCTGGACTCACTCTCGCTCTCCGGTTCTTTGTATTCCTTCACACACAGATCCACCAGAACACAGGAGTAGGGTGTTACGCTTCTCAGCGGCCCGAACCTGTCTACGTCGCCCGTGTCTTGTGCACTTCCTCTCCCGCTGACGTTCCTCAGATCGAGGGCGAAGAACCTCACTTAGCGCCCCCGGCCGAACCGGCAAAGGGGGGCCTGCGTGGTCTCCCGGTGAGGAGCCCCACGCTCCGTCAATCACATATTCACATCTTAAAAAAAGAAAAAAAATCCGGCCGGCGGCTACTGCCGCCTCCCCTCCTCCCCTCCGCGCCGGTCGCCGCCGCGCGGCCCCCCGCGCCGCCGCGCCGGCCGCCCACCGCAGCCGCCGCGCGGCCCCCCGCGCCGGCTGGCCGCCGCCGCCGCGGCGCCGGCCGCCTGCACGCTACTGCACTGTGGGTGAAGGAAAAAAGGAAGGAGAGGAGGGGAGTTAGAGATAAGGAAAGAGATAAGAAGTTAGAGAGGAAAAAAAAGAGATAGAGGGAGGAGTTTGTTGTGTGGACGGGAAAAGAGGATCGGTACTAGGGATTATATAGTGTGTTTTGATTTTTATTCCCGGTTAGTAACACTAACCGGGACTAAAAATAAGTTTTTAGTCAGATCCTAGGGCCCTGACACGGCCTGACATGGAATCAATCGGGACTAAAAATGAACTTTAGTTCCGGTTGGAGTTACCAACCGGGACTAAAGATGATTTTTAGTCTCGGTTAGTAACAATAACCGGGACTAAAGATCTTCCTCTTATTAACTGAGACTAAAAATTTTTTAGTCCCGGTTTTTAATGTAACCGGGACTATTATGGATTTGGGTCGACCAACCAAAGTGTCGAAACTTGATTTCGGCAATAATAAAACGGGGTAGCGCACGAGACCTAAAAGTGGATGGATGCGGAGACAAAGGATTTAGACAGGTTCAGGCCCTCTCAATGAGAGGTAATACCCTACTCCTGTTTGGGGATTTGAATCCGCCGAGTGTGTATTGATCTGACGATCAGGTTGTCTCATCATGCCCCTAGAGGGGCTCCCTGCCCTCCTTATATAGGTTGGGGGGCAGGGTTACAAGATAGAAACCTTAACCAATACGGTATCGGTTTCCTAAATCTACTTTACAATCTTATCAAACCAGGACTTTAGGCCGTTCCATAATATACAGGGAAACGTAATACCCAAGTCATGATCTGTTACATATTTCATATATATATATATATAAGTTATCCCCTATAACTAGTCGGATAACCATGCCGTGTGGGTATGGGGTACCCATAATCTCCACAGTAGCCCCTGAGACCTTCACAGTCGAAAAGATAATCTTCTCTCGAACCAGATTACTCCAAAGCCGAGTGCTTCAATCATCTTTGTCATGGTCTCCCGAGTACTTTTACCAAATCTGAAGACTGTGGAGGGCTGGAAAATAAAGTCAGGTGCACCGACTAGATGCACCTAATAGGTGTAGCCCCCGACAATGTGGTTAATTGAACAAACCAAGCATATAGTCAAGGAATAAATAATCCAACCAACCGAGTGGTTTTGATAATCGTAATCAACCAAGTGACTTGATATCAATATATAGCATATGCGGTGTGAATCCTCCAAATAAAATGATCCGAGTGATATACCAACTGCTTTGTAAAATATGATGAGTGATATAGCAAAATAGCTATAAAGAAGCTTGTATATTGTGAATAAAGAAATTTTCCAAAGTATTGGGCATACGCCATGCGCACACTGCTTTAACAGATGTGCTTAAGTCCCTAGAAGACACATGGTTTCACCACACCTGGAAATATATGGCATATGTGGTGTAAAATCCGAGTAAATAAACTCATAAAGGATTTACCAACCGCCTAGAAAATGACCACAATATATAATCAGCCTAAGCCATAATATTGGTCAATAAAAATGCACACTTACGTGGCGAAAAGCAATGATATTGTATCCAATCAATTGCTTAAAAACCCAAACAGCACCTTGACTTATATATAAAAAAGTCAGCGGGACAGCTATATAAAGCTTTACTGTTTGACACCTTTTAAGATGCATTGTACCAACTCCTAAAAAGTTAAGTAACTGCGGTATAAAAGGATTTTAAGATATTGGGCACTTGATCACGCGCACTTTGGCCTAAGCAAAAAGTGCCTAAGTCCCTAAAAGAACGTGACAGGCCACACCTGAAAATATGGGCTGCAGACATATTAGGCCTAGGCCAAAAAATATGCCTTCGACACCCTTTAAAGGATGACGCATGTGACATGCTCCCGAGTAACAAATCTTCTGGGTAATATAGACCAAGTGTAGCTCATATGAATAGCTTCTGATCTGAATGATTATCCCTTATGGGATACTCCAAAATAAATATAATAATTGAATCCCGACTGGCGCAAGTATTCAATTGATAACCCTTACGGGGAATAATAAATAGTCCAGTCTTTGAGCATATAAAATAGACCCATGATCATGAATTCATGTTGCATGTATCCGGAGCAAGTCCAAATTGAAGATATAATACTTGTATTTGAGCTAGTAAGCCCCTGAGCACGTAGTCACAATTGTTCATTGATGGTAGCTGACGCAGTTGGCATAGAGACAAGACAACCAATATAGAGAGAATATTGCCCACCAGAGGTGGCAAAAATATTGATGGTAGTGAAGATAGTGATACCAATCAAAAGTACTGAAGTCGCATAACCATGGAAGCGAAGAAACCAGTCAGCGACAGACAGATCAAATGATGAAGATAACGATGTCGGTGATCCAGTCAATAGCAGTGTAACAACCAATGATAATGACAAAGACGCTCATCAGCATTTGCATAGTAGGTCAACCGTGAAGGTGAAATAATAAGTCGGTGAAGACATAATCATCCATTAGCAACAGCGGAGATGTCAGGGCCGATGAAGCAAAGGTGCTGGTGATGATGTCAGTGACAATAATCCATCAAATTAATGTTATAGCTGTTGTAGATGCTTCACTTGGAGGAGAGTTGATGCTGTTGTCCAACTCGTCTAAACCAAAATATTTGATGTTGTTGAAGTAGAATGTCTGCTCCGAAGCAAAGATGAAGATAATGACTCCTGGAGTTGACTCGTGGGTTGATGAATTGATTTCTTCAGCTTGACATAAAATTTGTCAAATTTTGAGCCTTGTATTTGTGTAGCCCCCGACTCTTTGATTAGTTGGGAAACAACTGAACATAGAGTCGAGACTGTAGCTTCTTGTTGTCGAATAGTCATTGCTTGATTGAAGATATGTGTTGAAGATGTCCAAGTAGAAATCCTGAATATTGAAGAGCCACTTGTTGTAGTAAAATAACACGGCATCGCATGCCGAGATGTCGAGGTTTACAAAGACGTCGTGGTTGGTGAAGTAGCAAAACTTGCGAAGTAACACCAATAGAGTTTGCCGGTGCCGAAGATAATAAAGATGAAGTCGCTCCACCATGATGACAAAGTTGTGTTGCCGTGATGAAGTGAACCGGTAATGAAAACGCGCAGTTGTGAAGATAAAAGCACCAGTCGGCGGCGGCATAACACAAGTCGGCGGCGGAAGACGATGATGTCCATCAGTAGTGGTAGCTGTATAAACCAGATGTAGAGGCGAGGGCACTAGTCAGCAGCAGACGAGACGACCGGCGATGAAGATGGTAAGGCCAATCAACACGATGCCTATTAGTAGTGACGGTGATGTAGCCAGCCGTGAAGAAGATAGCATCAGTTGGCGTTATAACAGGCCAGCCGTGCAGGCGGTGACACCAGTCAGCGGCGGATGCGGCGGCCGGTCGGTGAAAGCGTAGACGCCCAACAACGGCAGCATAAAGGCCAGCCGTGCAGGCGGAAACACCAGTCGGCGGCGGTCGAGGCGGCCGGTCGATGAAGACGTAGACGCCCAACAACGGCGGCATAAAGGCCAGCCGTGCAGGCGGAAACACCAGTCGGCGGCGGTCGAGGCGGCCGGTCGGTGAAGACGTAGACGCCCAACAACGGCGGCATAAAGGCCAGCCGTGCAGGCGGAAGCACCAGTCGGCGGCGGACGAGGCGGCCGGTCGGTGAAGACGTAGACGCCCAACAACGGCAGCATAATAGGCCAGCCGTGCAGGCGGAAACACCAGTCGGCGGCGGTCGAGGCGGCCGGTCGGTGAAGACGTAGACGCCCAACAACGGCGGCATAAAGGCCAGCCGTGCAGGCGGAAGCACCAGTCGGCGGCGGACGAGGCGGCCGGTCGGTGAAGACGTAGACGCCCAACAACGGCAGCATAATAGGCCAGCCGTGCAGGCGGAAACACCAGTCGGCAGCGGCGAAGGCAAGCCGGTCGGTAAAGACGTAGACGCCCAACAACGGCGGCATAAAGGCCAGCCGTGCAGGCGGAAACACCAGTCGGCGGCGGCGAAGGCAAGCCAGTCGGTGAAGACGTAGACGCCCAACAACGGCGGCATTAAAGGCCAGCCGTGCAGGCGGAAACACCAGTCGGCAGCGGCGAAGGCAAGCCGGTCGGTAAAGACGTAGACGCCCAACAACGGCGGCATAAAGGCCAGCCGTGCAGGCGGAAACACCAGTCGGCGGCGGCGAAGGCAAGCCAGTCGGTGAAGACGTAGACGCCCAACAACGGCGGCATTAAAGGCCAGCCGTGCAGGCGGAAACACCAATCGGCGGCGGCGAAGGCAAGCCGGTCGGTGAAGACGTAGACGCCCAACAACGGCGGCATAATAAGTCAGCCGTGCAGGCGGAAGCACCAGTCGGCGGCAGACGAGGCGACCGGTTGGTGATGTTCTGACTGATCCATTCCTGGAGCGTAAGAGATAAGCTTAAAGCCATGAATCCCTTTTATGCATATCTGGATCTGGATCCTGCAGAACAAACATATAGGATGAGTAGTATCTGATATAAATATAATACTCGAGAAAAAATCAAGTATTTTAAAATATTGATAAATATGTATTTCTCCTCTTGTCAATTTTGATTTCCCCGAGCAGATGACTCTGTACGTTTAAACACTCTGTCCGACTAGTCATAGCCCCCAAGCATCGGGAGTCGGCCTAGGCATTTCCCAAACATGCATATGAGTGACATGAGTTCGTCATTAATGGAACAAAGTTTCACGGATCAGAATTTACTACTTAGGTACTTTTGCAATTATTAAGAGCAGAAAATAAATTTATCTCATCTCTATGCTTTTGATTTATTCCGAATAATACTTAGCACCTTGCGTTACTCGGTCCATCCAACGAGCCCCCGGGTGCTAGGAATCGGCCCAAAGGCAACCATCCATTGGCAAACCAAACGGAAAGCATAGGAAGATAGAACTCCATAACTCGATAGGTACTTTTGTACTCAGATTATGTCGCAAGCAATCAAGATAAATATTATAAAAAATATGATATAACATCTGTAGCCCCCGACTCACTACTCAATAGAAGACCAATTGGTGTAGTGAGGCAGAGGAAAAGGAAAAATATCATATAAAGAATAAAATAAATGATGACTTAGCTTTGTAATATTCCCCTTGGTGATGGCAGAAGTGGCCAATGTGGGAACAAAGTCGTCCATCAATAACAATGAAGACACCAGTCGGCGGCGACGGAGGCAGGCCGGCGGTGAAGTCGTAGACGCCCAACAGCGGCAGCATAATAGACCAGCCGTGTAGGCGGAGGCACCACTCGGCGGCGACGGAGGCAGGCTGGCGGTGAAGTCGTAGACGCCCAACAGCGGCGGCATAATAGACCAGCCGTGTAGGCAGAGACACCAGTCGGCGGCGGCGAAGGCCAGCTGGCGGTGAAGTCGTAGACGCCCAACAGCGGCAGCATAATAGACCAGCCGTGTAGGCAGAGACACCAGTCGGCGGCGGTCGAGGCGGCCGGTCGGTGAAGACGTAGACGCCCAACAGCGGCGGCATAATAGGCCAGCCGTGTAGGCGGAGGCACCACTCGGCGGCGACGGAGGCAGGCCGGCGGTGAAGTCGTAGACGCCCAACAGCGGCGGCATAATAGGCCAGCCGTGTAGGCGGAGACACCACTCGGCGGCGACGGAGGCAGGCCGGCGGTGAAGTCGTAGACGCCCAACAGCGGCGGCATAATAGGCCAGCCGTGTAGGCGGAGGCACCAATCGGCGGCGACGGAGGCAGGCCGGCGGTGAAGTCGTAGACGCCCAACAGCGGCGGCATAATAGACCAGCCGTGTAGGCGGAGGCACCACTCGGCGGCGACGGAGGCAGGCCGGCGGTGAAGTCGTAGACGCCCAACAGCGGCGGCATAATAGGCCAGCCGTGTAGGCGGAGGCACCACTCGGCGGCGACGGAGGCAGGCCGGCGGTGAAGATGACGATGCCCATCAACGGTGGTGTGACCAACCGACCGTATAGGCGGGGACACCAGTCGGCGGCGACGGAGGCAGGCCGGTGGTGAAGTCGTAGACGCCCAACAGCGGCGGCTTAATAGGCCAGCCATGCAGACGGAAACACCAGTCGGCAAGAGTAGTGCCGCGGCGTTACATGCAAACAGCAGAAAATACCAAGAGAGATTAATTCTGAGACGGAGCGGAGGAGGCGGAGGTCGCAGTCGCGGGCGGCGTTGGTGTCCATCAGCACGACGCAGGACGGCAGGAAGGCATCGGCGTGGCTGCAGCCGTCTCCTATGCATCCGATTAGATCGGTTTTGGCATGCTTCGTGTTTGTAGATCCATCTTGCAACACCATGGCATCCTCGTTGGGTAGATTGGACCAGTAGGCTTGGTGGTGGACGAGGACGACCATCAAATCCGTCGAACTGTCGTTGCCCCGTCGTTGCCGTCGTGCTGATGCGAACAAGATCAGGCAGAGAATAGCAGCGACGATTCGTCTTGTTGAAGTCGTCGGCGGCGAGGAATCAAGGAGCTCCCAAAGCGAAGACGAAGCCGGCAACTCATAAAGTTGATTCCATCGCACTCGTCGTCAGGAAACTCGGCGTTTACCCCTACCTGGCGCGCCAACTGTCGAAACTTGATTTCGGCAATAATAAAACGGGGTAGCGCACGAGACCTAAAAGTGGATGGATGCGGAGACAAAGGATTTAGACAGGTTCAGGCCCTCTCAATGAGAGGTAATACCCTACTCCTGTTTGGGGATTTGAATCCGCCGAGTGTGTATTGATCTGACGATCAGGTTGTCTCATCATGCCCCTAGAGGGGCTCCCTGCCCTCCTTATATAGGTTGGGGGGCAGGGTTACAAGATAGAAACCTTAACCAATACGGTATCGGTTTCCTAAATCTACTTTACAATCTTATCAAACCAGGACTTTAGGCCGTTCCATAATATACAGGGAAACGTAATACCCAAGTCATGATCTGTTACATATTTCATATATATATATATAAGTTATCCCCTATAACTAGTCGGATAACCATGCCGTGTGGGTATGGGGTACCCATAATCTCCACACAAAGATGATTTCTCTACAGTGAGTCTCCCCTGACGACGACGAGGAAGGGACAGGGGGCTCTGCACAGGCGGCAGCGCCTGTCCTTGCTGACGAAGCGGATGTCAACGATGCACCTCGCGCAAACGCTGCGGTGGCCGCACGGGCCGATCGCCACCCACTCTAATGGCTCCGTGCACACCGCGCAGTAGCAGCGCAGCTTCGGGCTACGCCTTGGAGCTCGTTGTCGATGACGGCATGGCAGACGGCCTCGGTGCTCATGGGATTTTTTTTTTTTAACTAGGGCTGTGAGCCTGTGAGAGCCCACATTTCCATTACTAGAAACGATACGATGAGTACAAAGAGTTCAACAACAAAAACAAAAGAAAAAAAAGCCAGACCGGCGCAACACCCTTGAAGGAGCAGTGTCCTAGCAAAAGCACCTTGATTTTCCTAAAGACCTTCCCTGGCAGAGACTAGCGGAAACACAGGCTCATGGGATTGGGTGGTTAATTTGTTTCATGTGGTATATCTAGATATCGGTTGGATGGCTGCGCGGGATTAACATATTAATAATGTAGAGGCAGTAGAGAGATGAAAAAAACCTTTTAAGTTTGACTTAAAAAGAACTAGAACATATATATATAGAAACGATATATACTACTATAATAGAGTACGGTTGTATGCCGTCGTGTTTAATTTCAAGAAAGAGTACGGTTTGCTTTACGTGTGCTGTGTACAGGTACGTACGTGCATCCCGGACGCCGGGGTGAAGTCGTGAAACGTGTAACGTGTGTGCATTGCGGTCGCCTCGCGCACGGGCCGAGCAATTGGGCCGTGTAACCTAGAGGCCCAGATTGGATGGCTAGTCCAAATGGCTCCGCCCATGACAGCACGAGCAACGAAAATACTAAAATGGCAAATTACGTACTTTTATTTAAAACAAAAAATGGCAAATTACTACTAGTACTTTTTTTATGGGAAATTATTACTAGTACTGCTACTAGTAGATGTGGACTTCAGATCGATCGAATAAACGGGCCTTTCCCTCCCGATCAGAACCTAACAAACCTAACAAAACCGATATGCTTTTACTAGTAAACTCCAACCAAATAAACCGATGGCGATGATTGTGTCACACTCTCACTGTTGCATCTTGCATGGCGTTTAATTTAACAACAGTGATCTGCTGCCACTGATCTCAATCTCTCTCGGCCACGGACGCATGTGTGCCCCCGCTCGCTGGTCCGCGAGTGCGCGAGAGGCGCACGAACAGTGGGCTAATATTCCGCCTGTCGCCTAGCTAGCTATCCCTCCCCTCCCATCTCCGCGAAGAAAAAAGGTAGCGCGGCGAGGAGGACGACGCCACCGGCACGGGCGCACGCATGTGCTCTCTCTCGCCTCGCGACCTGCCCGGCTGCCGCTGCTGCGAGCCTGCGACTGCGACCGAAAAGCTGGGACGCTGACGCTCTTCCCTCTATCATTGCATCCACGCAGCAGCCAGCAGCACCCACTTTCCGATCGATCCGCATTGCAAGGCAGCTGCCGTCCGCCCTGATCTCCGTCGTCGCGCACGGTACGAGAGACGATGGTTTTACTCGACGGCAATTCGTAGCGCTCCACCCCGTTTGTCTGCCCATGCGTAGGGGTTCACACTTCTGATACCAGATCAAAAACCGCCCATAAACCGATAAAATTATAACAAATCTTGACAAAGAAAAAACTAAATTTCAGTTTGGGTTCTTTTGAACTTGACAAAAACCGAAAAACGGGGTGGTTGGTATCTTGAACTTGATCCAATAAATCTGGATATATTTCGAGTCATTCGTAGCTATTGGGATTATAAATCCTGGGTGAAAGTGGCTCCGATAGCCATCGACCAATCCGAGTGATATTTAGAAACGGACCGTACTGTTTGTCTTACGTATTGTCGAATAGTATTGGATTAATTTAGAGATAAATTCAGGTTTTTTTTCTCGCGACTGAAAATGATTACAATGATGCTGGTATCGGACGGAAACAAAAAAGCCACGGAGCGTGTATAATCCATAGCAATGTAGCTCAAAGAGAAATAAAAAGGGTTGCGACTTGCGAGTGAATGAGTGAAGTAGTGAACACGCGACTACTCAGCTGCTGTATGAATTGCAGCGAGCGACGCCCGGGAAGACGACGGGTCCAGCAATGATCGCTGTCGACCTCCGACACTCCGGATTGCACACAAAAAAAGCAACGTGGGACACTCCCCTTATCAAACTCTGCTACTGTTTCCTATACGCACGAATACTAGTATAAATCAATCATAAATTGGGCTCGAATTAATAATACGGTCACGTATCGCTGGCCTTCGCCGACTGTCTTGCAGCTGTAGTAGTTGTGTCCATCGCACGGATGCACGTACGTACGCTAGCTTAATCCCATGCTAAACAGAGTACGATCCCATGATGGAGAACTGAAATAACCATTGTACTGTTGATATTTGATAGGAGAGAGAGAAAGAGAGAGAAAGGGAAGTTTCAGGGCCATGCATTAGATTAGATCAGATTAGACTCTTCACTGTTCACCTTTTCTAACGGTCGCGATCGATAAATCAATCAGTGGTACTACTACTAATTGACGTAAAAATTAGTAATAACGTCGTTATTATTGCACGTTCTAGCTAGTCCAGGTGCTGTGCTGATGAGCGAATAATTAAGCCCCCCCTTTTTTTTATCGCGATCATTAACCGCACCGTTGAAACGACGCAGGCAGCAGAAGCAGAGTACGAGCGGTACAAGTCCAGAGTTTTTTACTACTTCATTTTTTTACTGCCGCGGATAATTCACAATTGAACGCCGTTAACTGCGAGCGTTACTGCGCTAGGCTCACATCACGGCGTTGCTGATTCATTGCATACGTGACGCTGCTTTTATGGGACGGCGAAATCGCGAAATACGCGATGCGATGGGCCGAGCGGCGTGTGCGTGTATTTTCCGCGCTTTTTATTGCCAAGTGGGTCGCGACGCCGTGCCACCGAACATACGGGATAGTACGATGGTGGGCGGCTGCCAAGTGGATATATCCGTCCATGCAGATACTCTAGGCTCCCAGCATTAGGCTAAATACAATATTACGTTATTCAGCGTATTAGCAAAATAATAACAATTTATATATAAAATTTTCTTATATGTGTTTTTAGTGATTTAAATGTTAATGCTGGAAAATAAATTACAATGAAAAAACTTTAAAATTGAGTTTGAAAATTCAAATTTTAGCAACGATAGATACTATATGGAGCAAACAATGGGAACCTTACACGAGTATTCTTCGCGAGTGAAAATTCTACAGAAAAGAACAAACTCAGAAGGAGTAGCCAGTTAGAAATATCTAACCGTTGGATCTCCTTATAGTCGAACTAGCTGGCTACCATGAACAATATCTTTTCTTTTCCCGGAGGAAAACTCCAACAACATTGCACTCCAGGCGCATCCTTTTCCGTAAAAGTGAAAAAAATAGAAAATATCCCAGTTGTTTCCCTGATGAAATGCACGCCACACGCCACATTTCTCGCTATCCACAGCTAGCGTCGCATGTTTAATTTATACTCTCTCATTCCCTAAATATTTGACACCGTTAATTTTTTTAAACATGTTTGATCGTTCGTCTTATTCAAAAATTTTTGTGAAATGTGTAAAACTATATATATACATAAAAGTATATTTAACAATAAATCAAATGATAGAAAAAGAATTAATAATTAAATTTTTTTAATAAAACGAATGGTCAAATATTTTTTAAAAAATCAACGGCGCCAAACATTTTGGATAGGAGAAAAGCAAAACAAAAGACCAGCAACAACAATATCCACGGAGACCGGTCGAACCAACCCGTCGCCGTCGCCGTCGCCGTCCCGGCCCGGCCCGGACGGACGCGTCCAACACGCTCGGGCAGACAGACACAGGCCCCCGCGGCCGTTGCCGTCGCCACGCACAGCTCCCGTCCAAGCCGCGCGCCCGTCGCTGCACGTCGCCTCGAGCGGTCGAGCTCGCTCGACTCGAGCCCACACCCGCGCGCGCGCGGCGCAACCAGTCAACCACCCACCCACGTCGCCTCGCGCGCGCGCGGTGAAGCGAAGCGAAGGCGAAGAAAACACGGGTGCGCTTTTACTGTTTTCTGCCGCGCGCGCCTCGGCAACGGTCTCGTGCACCGTGCTGATCCGCTGCCGCTGCGCCCTTTTCGCGACCGCCGCGCGGTCACTTTCGGGGGCCTCCACCACGGCTTGTCCCCAAGCGCTCGGCAAGGCCTCCGCTACGAGAGCCGTCCGTTTTTTGCTGGATGGTGATCGTGGTCGTCGGTTTGGATTACGCAGCTCTCTCTTCTTCTTCTTTTTTTTTTTTCGGTGAAGGAGTTCTTTGTATGGGTCCTTAAGTTTGTTTGTTAATTGGTTTAATTTGGGTGCACGTTTGTGATGGCGGCCGCTCACATGCTCGATGATGTCCACGAAATTGTTAGAGAAGGGAGTGTGGCCGGGGTTGTGTTTGATTTGGCAATGGGATTCATAAATGAATTGAGGTCACTCGTGAGGCGAACAAACGGCACAAACCACGCCAAGGGCAACGGATGTACGGCCCATTTTGGAATGGGTTCTTTGTGTTGGATAGGATCCAATGTACATTTTCGTCCTCTTGGTTCCTTCGCATGCTGCTACATTAATTTTTTTCTTTATTTTGTTTTTGTTTTTTTTGACATACAAGCAGATCAAGTAGCAACACTCTAGCTAGTTCGTGTAAAAGGAAAAAAAACACTCTAGCTAAGTTTATACTACCTTGTGTGTGATCCAGGACAAGATTATTATGTATTTTAGATAGGAGAGGGTATTAATGATTACTTCAAATATAACAGCAATTAGTCCGAGTGCATTTTGCGCATGCTATTTTTTTTCTCCTTATAGACAGCAGATCACTTGAATTCATAAAAATTCCACTTCCACTCGTTTATGAGAGCACAATGAATAAAGCCCAGTTCATCCAGGACACAGCTGTCACCATCATCATTTTTTCCTACTGAAAATAACATAATGCCAACAATTTCACAAATCATCTATTACTAGAAAACATCTGTCAATGCTAATCACTGGCATGGACAAACATGCGCTGCGCTTAAATTCCTTCCCAGTACAAATTAACGGTAAAGAAAATGACCAGCAACACGTGATAATCCCAAAAATAGTCGCATTTCCCGCGAACTTAGGGGGGTGGCGGTAAAAGAATCTATCTCACCAGATGAGATCCCGTCTCCCTCAAGTAAAAAAAAAACGAAAGAGAAAGAAAAGAAAATGAAAACCCGGACACGCACGTACCGACACAGCCGCCGAGGTCCAGCCTTCCTCTACCCTCGCAACGAACCCACCCCTACCCCACGTGACTGACGCTGGGCCCCACTTTAAGTGGCCCCGCATGGCAGTGGCACAAGAGTATCCGTCGTCGCGGCGGCTTCACCGCTGTCACTGTTATCCGGGGGAAAAAACATTCACCGCGGCAGCGAAAAAAAATTGAGAAGCAGATTAGAAAAAGAAAAAAAAAGCAGTAAAAACTTGGGGGGAGCTGAAAGAAAGGGGAAAAAAAGATTTTACTAAAGTGGAGTTCAAACGAAGCGAGCAGGAGGAGGAGGAGGCAGTAGAGAGGAAACGAAGTCCCAATCCCACGGTGCCCTCTCTCTCCACGCCCACCACCACCACCACCGCGCCCTCGCTCGCTGCTGCTGCTGCCGCCGGGGAGCGCGCGCCCCCGACGCGGGGGGAACCCTAGGCGGCGGGAGGGCGTCGATCCCGAGATCCCCGGGTGGGGAGGTGGGTGCGGGCCCTCCTCCGCTGAGCTCGCCGGCGGGCGGCGGGCGGGTGGGGCCCCCCATGCCTTTGGCGCCCCGATCGGAGCCGATCGGTGGCCGCGTGAGGCGTCAGAGCAGCTCGCCCGGCGAGGGGGGCGCAGGAGAGGCGGAGGCGGCGGCGGCGGCGGAGGAGAAGGGGGAGGAGGAGGAGGGGAAGGATGGCGCTCTTCCGCAAATTCTTCCTGAAGAAGACGCCGGATCGGCTGCTCGAGATCTCCGAGCGCGTCTATGGTATAATGCCCTCGCCTCTGGGTGGAATTGGGACCGTGGGGGTGTGAGATTTGCGGGGGAGCCTTTTGTTCCGAGGGGGATTTGTGGCTTTGGAGTGCTTGGGGGGCTCGAATTTTGGGAAGGTTTTGCTTACTGGGGTGTTGATTTAAGCGGGAATTTAGGGCATGCGCAGGGCGTAAGCGCTATATTTAGTAATTTCTGAGTTAGATTTTGGGTCATGCATTTGGTCTGATACTGGGTTTGCATGTGTTTAATAAGCCTTAGATTTAGCTGCATTTTGGCTTAATTTTTTCTTTATTTGTTTCCTTCTATGAATCTTGTGTGATTGTGGAGTTTTGCTCTGCGGGAAGCTTTGGGCTCAGCTGCATTTGGCTTAAATCGGCCGTAGACCCACCATATCCTGCTTGCATGTTCATATGGTTAATTTCTGCTTGCTGCGAATCTAATGTTTGGTTATAATGGTGTACTTTTATATTGAAACCACTTGGATCAAATACTTGAATTCAACTGGAAATATGAATTTTAGCACACTTGCAGTGTGAAAAATCAGGATGCTGGTAGCCTTTTAGTGCTAGATGTGCTTTCCTTTTCTTTAATTCTAGTCGAAAGATGAAAAGTTGCTTATACCAGTTCTGGCTAATTTCTATTAACACATGTTTCAGTGTTCGACTGCTGCTTCTCAACTGATTCCATGGGTGAGGATGAGTACAGGGATTACTTGAGCGGCATTGTTGCGCAGCTGCAGGACTACTTTCCGGATGCATCTTTCATGGTGTCCAATTTCTGGTCTGGGGACAAGAGGAGCCGGATTTCAGATATCCTGTCTGAGTATGACATGACTGTCATGGACTACCCGCAGCAGTATGAAGGATGCCCACTGCTTCAGCTTGAGATGATCCATCATTTCTTGAAATCCTGTGAAAATTGGTTATCAGTGGAAGGGCAGCACAACATGCTTTTGATGCACTGTGAAAGAGGGGGGTGGCCCGTGCTTGCATTCATGTTGGCTGGACTGCTGCTATATAGGAAAACATACACTGGCGAGCAGAAAACTCTAGAGATGGTTTATAAACAGGCCCGTAGGGACTTTATACAACAATTCTTTCCTTTGAATCCTCAGTCTTCACATATGAGATATTTGCACTATATAACAAGACAAGGAAGTGGTCCAGAAAAGCCTCCTATTAGCCGACCCCTCATCTTGGATTCAATAGTTCTCCACGTTGTTCCGAGGTTTGATGCCGAAGGGGGCTGTAGGCCATATTTGCGTGTACATGGGCAAGATTCAAGTTCTAGTAACAAGAGCGCCAAAGTACTTTATGAGATGCCAAAGACCAAGAAACATCTCCAGCGTTATGGGCAGGTAATGCTAACTCCTAAGTTATGAAATAATTTACCTTATTCTGAACCATCTCTGATGAATAGTTGCAATGCAGGCGGAAGTCCCAGTAAAAGTTGGTGCTTTTTGCCGTGTTCAAGGAGATGTTGTTCTTGAGTGCATTCATATTGGTGATAACCTTGACCATGAGGAGATAATGTTCAGGGTCATGTTCAACACTGCGTTCATTCAATCCAACATCCTTGGCCTGAATCGTGACGATATTGATGTGTCATGGAATTCTAATAATCAGTTCCCAAGGGACTTCCGAGCTGAGGTAATAAATTCAGCTGCCTGTACGCTACTCTTTTTACTTAGTTTCTTTAGTGTCTCCTATGGACAATGAATCTAAAATGAATTCCTTTTCTGCACCAGGTAGTCTTTTCAGACCCTGGTTCTTTCAAGCCTGCCGCTGCTACCGTGGAGGAGGTAGACGATGATGGAGATGAGACTGATGTTGCTTCAGTAGATACAGGAGAGGAGTTTTATGAAGCAGAGGAGGATTGGCATGATGCTAGAAGAGATCCAGAAACACAGTCGACTGATGGCAGAACATCAATAGGTGATGCAGAACTGGATGGTGGAGTATCAAGAGAAGACAGTGGAAGCCTAGAGAAGCACAGGGCTGATGAGGATGTGAAGATAGTTATCTCCCAGAATTTAGGTTGCATGAGTGATAGACCAGTAAGTGCACCTGCAGAAATTTTGGGAAACCCTGGAGGTTTGCAGCAGGCGTGTGAGAATGAGGAGATGCCCAAATTAAGCAACAGAAGTGACCAGGACGACAATGCTGTGCAGGACATACAAGTGGTTGCTGCCTCTGTAGATTCAGAGGGGCACAAATTTGGATCCATCTGTCAGAAGGAGGACATGAAAGGTGTAATTGCACAAACTTTAGTCACCGCAATAGATCCAAGTTGCAGTGATGAAGTTCAGTGCCAACCAGACGAATCTGCAAAAATATTGAAATACCCTAATTTGGACTATACTGGATTCAGCTCTCCTAGAACTTTATCCAGTGTGGATGAGGATACCCGCTTAGGAACTATACCAAATGTAGCACTGCAGAATGCTGATGTCAAGATTATTACCGAGAGTACAGTAATCGTGGACAATGAGCTGGTGATCTATGAAGAGAAAACTATAGTTGATAATGGAAACCTAACGCAGGAAGTGAAAAATGTTGTCAATGAAGAGAGCACTACACCTAAATTAGATAGATCTGTTATCGAGAGTGTGGACTCACAAGATAACAAAAATCACAAGATGGAGGTCGCTAAAGCTGCTGATACAACTGATAGCAAAATGGAGCAAACTAAATTGAAATCTGGGCTTGAAGATGCCATATCTCTAAAGAAAACCACTGTGCAGGGTAGCATTGTTGTCCTACCAGCCACTGAAATAGCAACAAAAATCAAAACCAAGAGAGAAGAGTCTGGTGGCAGACGGGATGTTGGCATATCTCTTCCTCAAAGTAAAATAGAAGCTAGGGCTAAGAGCCCACGGATAAGCAGTGACAGAAGGCAAATACCTGATAAAGTTGTGCCCTCAAAGAAGATGCCAGTAGACCATGCACCTGAGGCAGTTTTATTGGAAGAAAAGCTAGGCAATAGTGACCAATCGCAAGAACAACCAAAGGCAGTCAAACCTAAGACAGTACGCAGATGGATTTCACCCAATAAAGAATCTGAAACTACCTCTGTGCATAGGCCATCTCATCCTCCATCTAGATATGATAGTTCTCCAGCTGCACTAGCTATCCATTCCATGCATACAAATAACAAATTCAATGTTGGCAAAGATGCACCTCTTGTATCATCAGGTGCACAAGCTGTGCCAAAAATTCAAGCTGCACCTCCACCTCCACCTCCACCACCTCCACCCTATGCTTCTTCAAGTTCCTTATCAATGCACATGGGATCAGCTACAAAGCAGCAGCCACCGCCGCCGCCACCACCACCACCACTGCCGCCACCGCCACCTCCTCCAGCTTCATCAGGCTTGTCAAGCATTCCTCCTCCTCCCCCTCCACCTCCACTTATGTCTTTTGGAGCACAAACACGAACTTTTGTCCCTCCTCCTCCACCCCCTCCTCCACCTCCTAGGTCAGGTGTTGGTGGGAATACTCCACCTGCACCTCCTCCCCCGCCTCTAAGGTCAACTGTTCCTGCTATTTCTCCACCTCCGCCACCACCTCCTCCACCACTGAAACCAAGTTCTGGTGCTCCATGCCCACCCCCACCTCCACCGCCACCGCCACCTCCCCCTCCCTCAGCCCCATCCTCTCGAGCATTTTCAAGTGCTCCTCCACCGCCACCACCACCGCCCTTGTTACGATCCGTTCCACCTCCTCCTCCACCACCGCCAATCTCACACTCTAATGCTCCACCACCACCTCCACTTCCAGCTGCACGCTTTAATGCTCCGCCACCGCCCCCACCACCTCCAACAACACATTTTAATGCCCCTCCTCCACCGCCACCACCGCCTATCACACGTTCAGGAGCACCACCTTCCCCACCTCCACCCCCTAGCCCTCCACCTCCACCACCACCTCCAGGTGCACGTCCAGGTCCTCCACCTCCTCCACCACCTCCAGGTGCTCGCCCAGGTCCTCCACCACCTCCACCCCCTCCAGGTGGTCGTCCAAGTGCTCCACCTCTTCCTCCTCCAGGTGGCCGTGCAAGTGCTCCACCTCCTCCACCCCCTCCAAGCACACGTCTTGGAGCTCCACCTCCCCCGCCACCACCTGGAGCTGGTGGGCGAGCACCTCCACCACCGCCTGCCCCTGGGGGAAGGCTCGGTGGTCCTCCCCCACCTCCACCTCCTGGTGGACGTGCACCACCTCCTCCTAGAGGACCAGGAGCACCACCACCTCCAGGAGGCAATCCTAGTAGTTTAATAGGTAGAGGGCGTGGGGTGGTACGTGCTTCAGGATCAGGTTTTGGGGCTGCAGCTGCACGTAAATCAACTTTAAAGCCATTACATTGGATCAAGGTGACTAGAGCTTTGCAAGGAAGTCTATGGGAAGAATTACAGCGAAATGATGACTCACAGAGGTATATCCTTTTGATTAAAATTCTTCCTCCATTTGACCATGCTTATTGATATATGCACATAAATTTCAATGATGTGATTGGCTGATTGCTGTAAGGCTTCATCCAGGATTTGTAAATAATTTGGTGTCATGATTGTAGCATTGAATTTTCTACAATTCAGTTGCTAATAATCTCGTACAATCTACTCCACAAAGACTGGCTCAATATTTGTGATGCTTTTTTACTAGGTTTTGCCTTAATGTTTGTCAATTTCTTTTCTGCAGTGTTTCGGAGTTTGATTTGTCAGAGCTGGAAAGCCTTTTTCCAGCAGCTGTTCCAAAACCGAATGACAGCTCTAAATCTGATTCACGTAGAAAATCGCTTGGTTCAAAGCCAGAAAAAGTTCACCTAGTAAGTACATGCTAATTTTAATTTCCTTTCTAATTTGTATCAGTGATCAAGGTCAGAAAGACACTAGATTTGTTGGACATTTAAGTTATGACAAATGTGTTACATGATCTCATTATCATATCACAAAACTATGCAAACAGTCTCAAGAACCTGTATTTATTAGACTTTGTAAATGACCATGTTACAATAGTCTTAACACTTTTATGTGATTAGATTGAGTTGAGGAGGGCAAACAACACAGAGATCATGCTGACAAAAGTGAAGATGCCACTGCCAGATTTGGTGGTAATTATCTTATAAAACAAGCAAAGATAATGGTAACATGATTGATTTTTTATATCTTAATGGCTTAAATTTTCTCTAGAGTGCGGCTTTGGCACTGGACCAATCTACCTTGGATGTTGATCAAGTGGAGAATCTCATAAAGTTCTGTCCTACAAAAGAAGAAATGGAACTTCTCAAGGTAATACAATGTTTGGCCTTGTTGTGATCTCATCTGAAAACTATGTTGGCTTACTGTCTCGTTTTTTTCCAGAATTACACTGGAGATAAGGAAAATCTGGGTAAATGCGAACAGGTAATGGTTATTTGCCATCTAGTCATCTAGTGGAATTAGAATATTTGCCCATTGTTACTGGAATTAGAATATTTGCCCATTGTGCTTTATTATATATTAGTCCTGTCAGCACACATAAAAACACATTTTTTGGGTCTTAATTGGAGATTTTGGCAATTTTAGAATGAAACACAATGGTCAGAGTTTAAATGTACATAAAACAGTCTTCTGGTTCCTCTGCTTGATAACTAATATCCCTGTTTTTAACATCAACTCAAAACAGGGTGGATACTGTGTAGAAGAGGCCGTATGATATGGCTCGATAATAAACTGGCAATTTGGCATAGGAGAAAAATGGCACTATAGCTAGAGAAAAGCTGAACACAGCAGATATAGATGGCATAGTGAGCAGAGGCTAAATTTTTGTTAAGAGTGTAGGAAATAGGGTGGGGGGAAACTTTGTTTAGCTCTTACTTCTAAAATGAATGGGCATGGTTTAAGGATAACTGGCACGAGAGTATAAAGGTGCACAATAGAAGAATGGAACATCTACAGAGATAGATGGAAGGAGCAGAGGCTAAATTCATGAACGAATCTCCTACCTCTTAAATAGATAAGCCTAAGAAATAGTGCTTTGGATAAGACGACAACTAAATAACTTCTACTCTCTCCGTTTCATATTATAAGTCGCTTTGACTTTTTTCCTAGTCAAACTTCTTTAGGTTTGATCAAGTTTATAGAAAAATTTAGCAACATCTCTAACACCAAATTAGTTTCATTAAATGTAACATTGAATATATTTTGATAATATTTTTTTTGTGTTGAAGATGTTGCTATATTTTTCTATAAACTTAGTCAAACTAAAGTCAAATCGACTTATAATATGAAACGGAGGGAGTACCAATCAACCAATTAGTTATTTGTTTATTTTCGTTGCTTGGCCTTGCAAGTATTTGATGGCCTGGTCAGTCCACATTCACTAAAGACATTACCTTTTACATTTTGAGTTTTTAAAGCAAAATGGTCTCAGGTGTTATACGTTTATGCCAGCTTGGTAGATCCGTATGCATTAAACAATTATTTTCCTGCTGCAGTTCTTCCTAGAATTGATGAAAGTGCCACGAATGGAGTCAAAACTGCGGGTGTTCTCCTTCAAGATCCAGTTTGGTTCGCAAGTCGCAGATCTTCGAAAAAGTTTGAACACCATAGACTCTTCATGTGATGAGGTTCATTTATAATCGGGATTAGTTTTTTAGCAATCAATATTGCTTCTTATGTAATTTATACTAAGTCGAATTCCTGTTTTCTAAAAAATATCTGCATCATCAGATTCGAAGTTCTCTCAAGTTAAAAGAAATCATGAAGAAAATTCTCCTCCTTGGGAATACATTGAACCAGGGTACTGCTAGAGGTACAACAACTGCATTTTCTCTGTTACACTCAATTTAGTTGGTCACATTATCTTTAGTTATTCGTTGGCATATGAAATGCAGCTGCATTTATGTCTACCAGCTCTGCAATTTTACTGGCTTCTTGCTAGGCAGAAATGAAGAGATTGACATTGAAGTTTTCCTGCAACATGTTTAATCTCTAAAATAGGAATCTTTCCCACAAGTTCTTTTTTCTTTTTCTTTTGTTGTTTGTTTGTGGTGTATTTTTAAAATCATTGTGAGGAAGTGGGGGCATGTGTGTTGAGTCTTGTAAATATTCTCTCCTTAATGCAATGATATGCAGTTCTCCTGCATATTTGAGAAAAAAAAATAGGCACGGTGTTTTTGTTGGAACAAAAAGATTGTGCATCCTAGGAAGAATGAATAATCAATTTAGGCTGATAATTCCTCCCTTTCTTTTGGAGTATAGGCAACATCCTAGTTTCTGAAAAACCCATAGTAATGCGACCGATGTTTCTAATTTAAATCAATTATCACCACCACAAATACAGGAGTATGTAGGGCTACTGATGGCTTTTCTCGTTCTTCTAGAGTTCATAATGATAGGTTACACATTTGGTAACATTCAAATTGTTTGTTAGTTCAGTTGTTTCTTTACACTGGGGCATCCTTTTGATTTTCTTTAGTTAATTGGTTATATATTAGACTATTAGTACTGTTCTTGGATAGTTTCACATTTGTTGGTTTGCTTACAGGTGCTGCAGTTGGCTTCCGGTTGGACAGTCTTCTAAAACTAACAGATACCCGAGCAACAAATAATAAAATGACACTTATGCACTACCTCTGCAAGGTACGCCTTAAACAATTCCTGTTCCGCTAGGTTGTCGAAAGTGAACATGGTAGCTTTTCACCAATAGTTTACCTGCTTAACTGTAAATCAAGTTTGGACTGCATCAAATAATTTTATTCAAATCAGGACCCTGAAGTCAATTTATTTGATGGTGGAAACTGTGAGTTCATGATTTGCATGTCATGTTGTAAGCAAATATATATACAATGATGCACTTCCACTTAATTTATTCTGTAACAAGGTTATATTACTATATTCTACGATGACTTATAGTTTGAGTATCTGGCCATAACTTCTTTATAGTCCTGGTTAAGTTCACATTTGCTTGAGTTGAAATGATTTTACATCAGTATCTATCTTGCGTACACCCTAACAAAAGAAAATGTAATATCAGGTACTTGCTGCAAAATCATCACAGCTTCTGGACTTCTACATGGATCTTGTTAGTTTAGAAGCTACATCAAAGGTTTGAGTTTTCTTTTACTATTCTATCAATCTTGTAGCATATATAATTTATTTACTTTCGATATGTATATGCTGTTCTAATCGGTGTTTTCCTGAACAGATACAACTAAAAATGCTGGCAGAAGAAATGCAAGCGGTTAGTAAAGGGCTGGAAAAGGTTCAGCTCGAGTATAATGCTTCAGAAAGTGATGGTCCAGTATCAGAGATTTTTCGTGAGGTCAAGGATCTACCCCATTTTGACTTATTTCTGACGTATTTAAATATTAAGTTGGTTCCTTTTAGTGGATTACACTACCTGCTATGTGGACTAAAATTAGTAATTTCTTCCCCAGAAATTCTACAAAAACGTTATCCAGGCTTGTTAACAGTTTTTTCATGTGCTTGTTTTATGATTGTCATCTGGATGTGCTTCTCAGACAGCATTACATCAATTTTACTGGGACATGCCCAAATGAGAATCTAATATACAATAGTAAAAGAGCCTCTATTGGTGATACACCTGTTACTCAAGACAGATGTACACGTCTGATATATATACATGGGTTACTGATAAACCCGTTGTTTCAATCAATCTGACATGTGAACCTGATTTAAAAGTTACTTTCTATTTGTGTAAAGCTGAAGAGTAAAAATCCCGTTAGTTCTAAATCGGTATTGTTTGCACTGTTCAGAAACTGAAAGAATTCACTGACAATGCTGGAGCTGATGTGCAATCTTTGTCTTCATTATTTTCTGAAGTGGTATGTTTTTGTTTTCTTATATGAAGAGGAATGCATGCTATTAACCCACATTCCTTCTGGCCTTGATTATTTGTTGCATTATTTTGTCAGGGAAAAAAGGCTGATGCACTGATTAAATATTTCGGCGAAGATCCTGTACGCTGCCCTTTTGAGCAAGGTAAGAATTTTTATGATCAATGTGACTTATTTCTAAGGTTGTGCATTCAGCATTTTCTTTTTCCGAGTACCTGTCAAGGATCAAGATACTGTCAGTCGTGTGAGCACCCCCCACTATAAGCACAAACACATTATCATGAAAATCATTCTTATTTAAAATATTTCAACCCATAAATATGTAATACCTTGCAAAGAAACAATTTAGGATAAATCATTTTCTGTAGTTTGCAGCTGATTGAGCATATCTTATTTCTGCATTTTTTATCATCAACATATGTGTTTGCTTGTTTTGGTATGTTGCTTAACTCTTATGTTGATCATGATGTTGCAGTTATCTCCACCCTCTTAACATTTGTAACAATGTTTCGGAAAGCACATGAAGAGAACCGCAAGCAAGCTGAGCTCGATAAGAAAAGGGCTGAAAAAGAGGCAGAAGCAGAAAAGTCTAAAGCACAGTTGGCTAGTAAAAATGTATTGATCCTTGACCTGTATCTTTGGCAACTTCAGCCAACCTCTTATATCCATCGTATTTATAAAATTCAAAATCTGCTCACAGGACTCTAAACCATCAAATCCAAGCCGGCAAGTGAAACAAACGCCAGATACTAAAACAAGAGCTGCAAGCAGACGAGGAAAAGATGTAGGTTGATCTCCACGACCAACTCTGTTGTTGCGCTTATGATCTGCATGCTGGGCGAATGCATGACCTGCTCGATGCACGGGGAGGGCAAGAAAAGTTGTGTAAATGATGCAGCCATCAATGGAAACAGCATGGCTGCACCATAGCAACTGTACATGACGCCCTTTACGGTAATGCCACATGTGTCTGTTGCTTAACAATACATTGATAAATGAATCGTATAATTTTCTGACAAGTTTTTTTTTTTCTTATTGCAGTTCGCACTAGCGATGGCCGGTTTTTTTCTCTTCGGCCAGCAGGGCCGCCCAGTGGCAACTTCTGACTGCTGTAAAGAACTAACACTAACAGCAAAGCTAACATCATTCGTTTTTTCCTTTGTTTTTTATGTTACTTGTCCATTCTTTCTAACCCCAGTGGCCAAGTGCAGCCAATGCTTCAGGAGTAGAGCCTCGTAGTATCGTAGTAGGTAGGTAGAAATTGTACAAATAGGAACAGGGAAAGGGTAGGGAAACCATGTGGGGCGGAGAAATTGTAGCTGGGATCTATACGAGATGTAAACATGCGTGTGCTTCACGAATATTTTTTTTTGTAGTGAATGTACCAAGGTTTTCATAATTAGTGAATGCAGCAGCTTTTCCATGATCATAGCCTTGTGTCGTTGAGTTGTGACTCGATGAGCTAAATTTCACCCTTGCTGGCGCAGTCACCTCATCTGTGCTGCATTAGCTTCCCTAATTACTGTGGGCTTGTTTGGCACAGCTCTAGCTCCACCCCTCATAGAGCTCAGCTAAACAGTTTCAGCTCCACCAAAACTAAGAGTGGAGTTGGGTGGAGCTTTCTTACAAAATGTATTAGAGTTGTGGAGCTAGGTTTAGGCAGCTCTACAACTCCATTCCAGACTCAACTCCAGTTATATTTAGGCAGCTCTACAGCTGGGTTTAGGCTGGAAGTAGCATCCCCCCACCACCGCGCCTTGCAGCAGCTGCGGGATGAAGAAGGCCTGGAACAACCGCATCGTCGGTCGCACCCTAATGAACATCTCGCACAAATGCGCGAAGATGGCCAGCGTCATCACGGCATTGGGTGCGAGATGCAAGGCATGAATTTCGTAGAAATCCAGAACCTCATGGAAAAATCTGGAGAACGGTGGAATCAAGCCCGTCATGGCGAAGGACAAGAGGTGCACGGATCGCTCCGGATATCACGGCCGCGGCCGCGACTCTCCCGCCCGCATGACGGCACCGTCCGACATGATCTTGCGGGGAAGGCTAAGGTGCCTGTCTGTTGTGATGCGGGAGGAAGGGAGCACTGCGTCACCGGTGTCTTGGGCCATGGCAACCGGCGGAGAGGTGGCGGAGAGCATGGGGCGCGAGACGGAATGGGGTGGCGAGAATGTTAGGGTTCGAGAAGCGAAAGGACGAGTGGGCGGTTGGCGAAGGGAAGGGGGCAGAGTCTCCGCCTCCGCCCCCTTTTATCCTCGCCTCATCCGCGCTCGCCTCCTCGTTTCGCGCTCCCATACTTGCCCCCACGATTCTCACGCCCGCATTTGTCTCTTCGCATCCTGCGCCCACTCATCACATCGCCTGTTGTATCCGCTCCCGCCTTTAGTGCGTCTGTTAGTGGCACACTCGAGGTGGAGTGCGCAATGGCCATGAGCGCAGGTTGAGCAAACCGTCACCACTACCGCCGCAGGAGTAGCGAGCGAGAGAATCGAGGCGTGGTCTGACTGACCCCCCCCGGTTATCGCGCCTCAAGCATCTTCATCATGAGCGCGGTCAGTGGCGGTCAAACCGTTGTTATGGTTGGCACGCCAACCTGGCCACGCGGCCATATCCTTTTGGATTCCCTGCCGGGCCCACAACCCCAGCTCGAGAAGTCGTGAGGCGCCATGTCAGAACGATCTCAGGAAATCGATATCCGATATAGCGCCGGGGGCTACTGTCGGAGATATGGACTCGGGGGTATGTGAAGTAGAGGGGAATTACTTTCCCTCCGGCCACGTGACTCTGCAAGTTAGCCCCATTCACGCTTCACGTGAGTCATGGAAGCGGCGGGGGGAGGGGGGGAGGGAGGGCCTCGGGGCATGGCGTCACCCCCTCGGGCTATCCCGCGGCTTCGCCCCGAGGCCCTCACCCGGCTGCCACGCGGCGGAGGGAGAGAGCGAGAGGGGAGCACAGGCTGAACAGCCATAAATGTGCGACGCCCCAACTGTCTCTCACCGCATTTAATGCGGTAAGGGCAGACGTGCGGCGCGCCTAGCTAACCTCTGTCCAACGGATGTGACCGGTCTGTGACCGGCCTGTCACCGTCACATCCGATGGATAGGGCAACCATGTCCTCACGTCCCCCTTGTTCCCGGTGGAGTGGGGGTGGGTATGACCCGTCACGTCCGAGCGTCACTCGAGGAAGGGCTGTCGCAAGTCATCGTTCATTTATGAGGGAATGACAGGGCTGTCCCCCGTGTCAGGCGGGGGGCGGCGTCGGGTTCCACTCGAGAACCGGTTGTTGCTTAGCTTCCGGGAGAAGGCACGGTTTAAAGCCCAGGAAAAGTGGAGTAGGATCCCCCTCCGAGAGAGGGTAGGTAGAGGCGGCGCATGTGGTATCCCCTTGAGCTATAAAAGGAGGACCCTGCCCACTGAGACAAGGGGACGACGCCCAGAAAACCTGAACTCCAGAAGAGAGGAAGCGAGCGCGCTTTCTAGAGTGAAGAAACCTTTGTAAAACTCATCCATAATCCCAAATACAGGAGTAGGGTGTTACGCTCCATAGCGGCTCGAACCTGTATAATCCGACTGCGTGCAAGCTTGCCGGTAATCTTAGGGACGAGCGAGTGATTTCCGAGAGACGAGCCTCCGCCCCCGGCCGAACTCACAAATGGGGGGTCTCACGATTCCCCGCTATTGAGGATCTTCCCTCGACAGATTCTTAACATGATCTTCAAGCTCTTGGAAATTTTCCTTTGTGTCTATCTTACTTCTAAATCATATGTTTTCTTTGTGCTCCATCCAAACAGTTTCTTGTGTTTTCATTTCTTAGGATTCGAGGTGTGATAACATTTGAATCATGCGTATTTCCTATTTGTGTGTTTTGAGAATTCTGAGTTCGAAAGGAACTCTAAATAATAATTACTACCGCCTTCCAAAATACAAGAGATTTTGCTCATGTAATTATATAGGCAAAATCCTTAATATTCTCGGACATAGGTAGTATTTACAAACAGAGCAATGGTAATGGTGCATTAAACTGTCAGACAAACAACCATGTAGAAATGAACAATACGCATTAGTACAACAAGAAGTGGCGTGAGAGAAGCAGGGGAGCTCATGCTGACCAGTGTGGATTGTCTACAGTATTACTGATGCAGTAGCAGACATTGACGTGTAGCCGGGACCTATATATCAGCCACTGCTACTGCATCAGCCGTACTGCAGAGTATATGTATCTCGTGCTGACCTTCTTCGCCACTGGTGAGGGTTTACCTTACGGCGCGGTTACCGGGCTTATCGCGGGGTACGGTAATATAAATACCGCGGTAACCTCCTTAAATTCAAATAAATTTAAAAATAATTTAAATTTTTGATAAATTTTACATGGTTTTATACGGTTTTTCGCGGTTACCACGGTTACTGCACGGTAACCGTGCTTACCGCCGGGGCGCGGTAACCCCGGCCCCGGCGGTTTGGGAAACCTGGACAGGCTGCAGCAATGGGAGGACGATGCCTGCAATCAGAATAACTTGATGATCCTATTACTGAAAACTTTATCGGTAGGTCGGCTCGCCACCACTTCTAGCGATCGTACAAGGTCCGTCTTAAGTACTTATTTTGTAGCCACTTTTAACCCTATTAAAATTTGGTAATGCCAAATTTTGACACATTTTAGGGTTGGTAGCATTGTATATGTCTGGTTTGAAGCCTTACTAAATTTTGGTAGATTTTTTAAGTGTGAAAACTTTTAAAATCATCAAATTTTGGTAGGGTTGGTAAAATATATGTTCAGTTTGTTAGGGTTGTAAGCGGCAACAAAATGAATAGGCACTTTATTAATAAAGAGAAAATGGCATATCTACCATGGCATAAGAGGGGATTCGCTCAAATACCATCGTTTAATTGCGCTTCGCTAGAATACCATCGTCAACTAATTCACCTTAGCCAAAATACCATCATGGATAGAAATACCCTTACCTCTACCTCTTCCAACTCCGGAACAAGAAAACGGCGGCGGCGGCGTCAAGGCGCGGCGAGCAGCTCCGGCAGCGCCGCCACGTGAGCACGCGGGGGAGGATGAAGTGAAGGTGCAGGCACTCGTCAGCGTGGTCCCAGGGCGACGAGGACATCCGCACCACCTCCCATCTCCAGCAAGCTCGTCCTACCACGATCCCCGCCATCCGCTCGCTCCGCGCGGCGACGGTGGTCGTGTCTATGCCTGCCCACGCCGTCCATGGCCGTCGTCGCTCACGTCGTCTCGGTCGCCGGTAGCTCGCGTCGGGAGAGGGGGTAGCACCCAGGATCCGTCTCGCGTTGACGTCGCTTGCGTCATCTCGACCGCCAGCCCACCCCGACTCACTGCCGACGATGATCTCGCCCCGATTCCTCACCTCCGCTGGCGCGCCGGTGAAACCGGCGATGGCCGCCGGCAAATTCTTCAAGCACGGAACGAAGGAGGAAGAAGAAATTGGGGCATTTTTGTCCGGAATGCTATTTTGGCAAAGATATCCTGGTTAGGGGTGGTATTCTAGCGAAGCTCATCTAAGTGATGGTATTTGAGCGAATCCCCTCTTATGCGATGGTAGATATGCAATTTTCTCGTTAATAAAAGGGTTCTTTCAGAAATGTGCACCATGTTCTCATTGCTCCATCTGAGCCGCCTATGCGTGATCCACTGATCAGGGTGCTGAGTTGCTGACAACCGAGGTGGGAACCAGGTACTGAGCTGCACACGAACGACAATAAGATATAGTAGGAGGGCCTTTTCGTAAAAAGTTAGAAGTAGAAAAATTTGGAAATATACTTTTTTTTTTAATATTTTACGTTTATACAGAAAAAGATTTACACAAATATACCTCCACCACATAACAGGGGTATATGGGACCGCCTTGGGACTGTTTCGGCCCACGTGCCACCTCGGTGCCGCTCTCTGGGCTGTAAGAGCGAGGCGGTGCCGCACGTCCATCCTGCGTGACCGCTGGTCCCGCGGAATGGAAGTGTGGTCCCGCGCCCCCGTTATAGGGTGGAGGTAGTTATGCCAATCTTTTTCACACATGTATATAAACCTAAATATATTTTTCGGGATTCTCCGGCGTCCTCCCCGGCCATGCGGCCACCATAGCCACCCGCTGCGGCGGCGACGGAGCATTCCGGTGAGCCGCGCCGACCTCGCCCGCATGCGCCGCCGCATCGGCGACGACCCACGCCACCCACCTCCAGGTAATTCCACCCGCATTTTACGATTCCCCAGATCGGGCTAGGGCTAGTGTATACTACTAGTACTACTGAATTACCGATCGCTGATGATTCGATGAACTGCTTGCGTTAAACCTAATCTAGATTCCATTCTCTTAAATCCCCAAACAAAGCGCGGATTAGCGGAAGCGGTAGAAAGGCGTCCTCGGGAGATGAGACGAACGGCCGGTGTCAGAACGGGTCCATGGCGGCATCTGCATTGCTGCTCATCTCCCCCTCCACTGAAACAAGCCGCAAGAGGACAATGGATTTAGGTGAACCCGTCATGCAGACTTGCAGAGGCAGGTAGGTCACAGGTGAGTACACTCCATTGTCTTGTATCGCCAGCAACAATCAGCAATGTAGTATCAGTTATTACATTGTTCCCAATTGCCAAATCAAAGTCCAACCACATGTGCTCAACTCTCCATTGAAAATCTGAAATCCATCCAAACAAAAGTAAACCAAACCAAAGAAGTTGCTCGCCATAAAAAGTCACGAGCCAACTTTTTTTTTAAGCTCTTTGGATGGATGTCACACAGTGGCTGTCTCACAACACAAGTGATCACATCACAAAGGTTTGGTACTATCTTACCAAATGCCAAGCCCTAAAGACAGGTAAAGAACTGAAGATACCAGGGGGGCAGTAAAGAACAGAGACTAGATGTTGATAATACATGTGGCCATGATACACTATTTCCAGTTAATTAATATGGTTAGGTTGATGCCCAGCCTACTAGTGGGAATGTGGCATTTTGCTTCAGTTTATCAGGACACTACAACAGTAGCACTTTTGTGGATAGGATATGTGAGGCACTTCACATTTTTTTCTCTTCCTCCTCAAATGATTGAGAGGAGTAGGTTGATATTAAATTGCCACATGACACAAGATTCCCAATTGATTAACGGCAAGGGCCCTTTGCAATAGTATTTATCAATAACTAATTTACCTTTTCCTTTCACAATCAAGTAGGCCCTGCTTGCTGTATATGTTTCCAACCTGTTTGGCTTAGCTAAGATCAGTATGCTTGCATTGCATTTTCTATTTTTCCTTCTTGCCATTTCTGATCCTCACCATTTCTGCACGGTTGATTGTGTCCCCTGAAGCAAAAGCTGTTCATCAATTTCTTGAAGCAATGCAATTGTATCTCGTGCTCGTGCAGTTCATGGTCAGGTCCACAACTTCACATGCGTGGATGCTTAATGCTTTGTGTGCACAACAAAGTACTAGTAGTATGTTGTTGATTGAGGATGCACGATTCACGAGGTACACAAAAAGTTATACTACTACTCCCTCTGTCATGTAATATAAGAGATTTTGGTGGGATTTAACATATTCTAATACTATAAATCTGGAGTACATTGTATGAGCAATCATAGCGAGGATGATTCTTTGCTTAAGGATCATTCAACTGGTTATGGTGACTTCATCATGGGGCTATTTGCATCCTGGCTAAAAGGGCAGGCAAAATGAGTAGCTGAAATGAGGCGATCCATATGTAATGTCACGCGCAGCTTTTCCAAAGTTTTCCTTTGTAAATTCAGAGTTGATTAGCACTGTTTTTCCTCTGTCCTTGTGATCATTTTGGTTCATTATGGTTCTAATCATGTAATCTTGACATTTTGCAGGAGCATTCCTTTTATCACAATTCACAAGCTCAGATTGCCCCCACAAGATACCATATCCTCTGAGATATCATACCACTATACACTGTGTTCACTAATTTGCAGCTAATTAATCTGTTTGTTTATACTTATATTTGTAGATCTCTGTGAGCCTATGGAAGGGTTGCAAGTAGCTCCAAGGAGGACACCAACAGCAAAGGACAAAGAAGCACACCAGCCCAGTACTAACAACTAATCTTGTTTTTCTAACCCAAGAAACAATGGCTTAACTTTAGTTTAGTTGTACAGACATCAGTCTCTAGGGTCAAGACATATAGCATACAGATCGTATAAAAAATCTAGGATAAAGTGGAATCAACAGCGTGATCATATCAGCTTAGTTTTCTTTAAACGAGGTCGCTAACTGCCGTGTACGGATGTCACACTCTGTTGAATTTTGATATGTTGGAAAAGATAATTCAGCATCTTCTTGGGAGTGAAAAAACAAAGATGAAATTCCGCTATAATTTGGCACCTTCTTGAGAGTAAAAAAAAATAAAGATGAAATTCCGCATAGCAATTTACGGGAAAGCAAAATCATGTTACATATTGATTTGTGCATCATGGAGTCATTTGAAGTAGCCAGTAGCCAAGTATTAGTTTTTTCAGATTATTTACCGGATTAGTGAAACGAATTATTTGCTCCACACTTTATAAAATAGATTTTATTTTTTAAAATATATCTACTATATTTCTTAAACAATTTATTTTAAGTTATTTCGTAAGTTTATTTATTAAATTATTTAATTTGTTTCTATAATTTATTAAATAATTCACAGCAACAACCCGCTCAATTATCTGTCTCAAACTGACCGCTCAGATCAAAAATAGGGAGAAAGTGAGTGCTAATTTTGGCTATTGCATGGTGCCTTTCTTTGCCACATTTTGCAGGGTACATTGGAGATTAAGTAGTTGCATTGACTTGCACACTTTATGAAGATTTGTATCTTAGTACACTTTGCAGATTGCATGTGTCTTCCTTGCTATCATAGTTTGAGTATTTCTTCATATGGTTGAGCATTGATAGTGATAGAGTTATAACTCATGAAACTGAATTTGGAGCTATTATTATGTACAGTAGCCTTTCTTTATTTGGTTTGGTGGCTTATTGCAATTTATCGTTTCCTCACTTTTGTACGCAAGCACCACATTATATCGCTACATACAAACTATACATCACCTTATGATGAGGACACTAAAGTAAGGATACTTAATACAAAATGTTTTGTAGTCTATTCAAACCAATGCTATTATTGCACATTTATTTTCCAACTGGCCTCTATGTTTTTTTTTTTATGTCGAAGATTTAACTCCTACGAAATAAGTGCAACACTTTCATATACAATTATATATATATTTTTTAAAAAATACAATGGTATGACTCTCAACATACGGTTAAAAAAAAGTGGCTTATGCCATATTGAGATAGTCGACCACATGTATAAAGTGTTAGAAACTAACTCCATGAATTTTTTTTCCCTCATGTAGTAGGGCTTAGGACTGAATTTACATGTACTTGGACTAAATTTGAACTGTTTGTCAAAATTTGTTAAATTTTCACCAGTAATCAGCCGTATCCAAACGGTTTACGTAAAAACTTGAACGACCTGTTTGGTTGGAAGGAGTTGGTGATGGGGAATGGGAGTTTACGATACTTGGGAGTTTAAGTCTGTAGTTTGGTTGGAAGACTTGGAATTCGAGGGGTTTGGGATAGGGAATTTAGGGGTTTAATTCCCACCAAGACATGTTAATTCGTGAGACTGGAAGAGGTTTTTCCGACCGGCTGTTGGGTTATGTTTAAAGCTGTAAACTCTCTTGTGTATAGAGAGGAGTCCATGGATGACAAAGAGGTTAAAACCGGGTCGCGCCACCACATGAGCCCCCACCGTGACAGGCTGCAGGTCCAGCAGCAACACTGCACAGTCACAGTCACTGTCCTCTCCTCCACTCCACTCCTCTTCTCTCCTCGCAGCCTCGCAGTGTGGAGGAGGAGTAGAGCTTCACGTGAAGCGAAATCCCCCCTCGCTTTGCTTGCTTCCTTCCCTCGCTGGCTGGCTACTGGCTACTGGCTTCTCTCCAGTAAATCTGAGCAGAGCTGCATTTAATGCCCCCCTCCTCCTTTGGTCTCTCCTCTTCTCTTCTTCCTTCCCTTTTTTTTTTCTCTTCCCCTCCTCTCGTAGCCCACGACGGATGCGGTTGCGGGTAGCAGGGGATGGAGGGCAGATGAAACCCGCGAGTTCTTGATTCTTGGGAGAATCACCCCGTGCTCCTCCTCGCATTGATCGCGAGAAAAGTTGTTCTTTTCTTGGTTTCTTCGTTCTGTTTGGGATTGTGGGGGTTTGGTTCTTGGCGACGCGTCGCCATGAGGCGGCATGGGTGGCAGCTTCCCTATCACCCTCTCCAGGTGAGTTCTTGGTGACGGAATTCTGCTCCTCCTCCTCTTCCTGGGCGGGGAGAGGAGTTGATCTTTTGCTGTTCTTGGTTGCTGAAGAATTTAGTTGTTGCTGCAGGTGGTGGCCGTGTCCGTGTTCTTGGCGCTGGCGTTCGCGTTCTACGTGTTCTTCGCCCCGTTCGTCGGGAAGAAGGTGTTCCAGGACGTGGCCGTGGGGCTCTACACGCCTCTGGTAAAGATTCTTGCTTTTGCCTCCACTGCTGTCCTCTGTTGAGTTTCGCTGCCTTGTGGTTTGGCACCTTTGGTCTTTGGATCCCCATCTTGGTGATGTCTGATGGGGCCCGTCAGTGGTTGCTGGAACTTGTGGAAGATGCCAAATTAAGCAGGCATTACCTGCAAATGTGGTGTTTTAGCACACTCCTGCATGTGTAGTGTAGATAGTGGTTCCAGTGTTTGTGTACCTTCTCGTTTGTTGGAGGTTGGTAGTACAAGCTACCAAGAATTCAGTCTAATCTGGGAAATTCTGGTGCTATCATGTGACATGCCTAACTCCTTCAGTCACTGCCAGTTTGTTCAACAGCTCTAATTCAGCTTTGTGGTTGGTAGAATTTTGCTTGCATTACGAGGTTTAAGAACAGTATAGGCATATTTTTGTGTATGTAATAGCGATATGGCACATGTAGAAACACTGAATCGGAGAAAGCAGGCATTGTATGCATTGAACTCTCAGGTGCTTCTTGGAGTCAATCCGGTTGATTAGTAGTGCTTTGTGGTTGTACAGATTTTGTACATGTTTGGTAGGATTTTGTACCTCTGTTTGATGGAGATGGCATGGGCATAAGTTGTATTTATTGCTAATATTTGTTGTTTCTTACTGGTCCAAATCCTTCTGATACCATGCCCTCGTTTTTGTGCTATCCTCATCGTTCCAAGATGGTACAGGCAATTCCTTGGGATCAGTCATATAACTTTATTATGATATTGTCTGCTACAAATGGGTTATCACAGATTATTTTAATGACCACTCCTAAATCCTTTGGGAGTTTTCATTGCTTTTAAGAAAATTGTTGTATTTATTTTGTGATGAGTAGCTGATGTTTTTGCTAACACATTTCCTGAACTCCATAGGTATGAAATGAAACAGCATCAGACCCCAATAAACAAGGGTTATAATACATTGTAAAATTTTGTAATTCAAATATGATCTGCTACTGAACATCACAAACAGTTGAGTTCACAAAACTATAAATTTATTGTGACAATGGAACATACTACATCATGGATTAACATGTGCTGTTATTTTTTCAAACATTACCTGAACACAGTGTTTTTCTGATCTGAATCCAAGCTTGTGACAGGCACTCTGTTGTGGCCAAATGGCGAGCTTGAGCACGTATGCCCTTTTAAAAGAAAATAATGACACTTAGCAAAAGTGCAAAACCCTGCATGAATTTACTTTATTCCATTATGGTCAATGTATGCATTTACTTAACACCTTTATGATAGAAATGTGTATTTTGGCTCCTTTCAGGTTTCATTTGTCTTCTTCATGTACATCTGGTGTGCTGCAACAGACCCAGCTGACCCAGGTGTCTTGAAATCAAAGAAGTACCTAAGATTGTATGGAAGCGGCAAACACAAGCATCCGAAGGAATTCAGACATGGCATTTCAGATTCAGGGTTGCAAGTAGAGGGAACTGGAGAAAAGCAAGAACATGAGTTTGCAGCTGCTAGTGAAAAGTCAACAACTCGCTACAAAGACAATAACCCATCTTGCTGCAGTTCAACTTCCTCTGTTTTTCTCATTATTTTCTACCCTCTCTATCTTGTTTTTTCCTGCTGCCAACCACGGGAATGGTCTGAGCAGCAAGCCAGTGAGGAAGGAATGTTTTTCTGCAGCCTCTGTGAAGTTGAGGTATGCTTCTTGTATTTCTAGCTGTTGAGTACTTGAGTTATGCTTTTCTTCTGTCAACTCAACTCTTTAATATGCTGCTAATTTTTTATAGGTATTGAAGTACAGTAAGCACTGCAGAGTTTGTGACAAATGTGTTGATGGTTTTGATCATCACTGCAGGGTAAGGTTATCCTGAAACAGATCATTTCTTATTCATCCATTAGCGAGTATTTAGTAACTCTCCTTTTCTCCTCAATCTCAACAGTGGCTCAACAATTGCATTGGAAAAAGAAACTATATGAGGTTTTTTATTCTGATGACTTCTTCCCTATTCTTGGTAAGCTCATGTTCAATCAGCTACAATTACTCTTATAAGATTGTATGGATAGGAGTGCTGCATAGTGCTCTAATCTTGTTGTCATTAGTCTATAATGTTTACCATAGTCCCAGCATCAGCTACACTTAAAGTCTTTTGCATGCATATAAATTTGGTCATGGTTACCGCATAGAGCATTTTATTCCTGGTCCTTTTCATCCTAGTTGACCATTGACAGGTCTACATGATTTGTGCACTTTGGGCCAGCTTATCCTACAATCAGCAGTTGGAGTATTGGTGCTAGTGTTCTGCTTTGTTGAGCGAAAGGAATTCTCCATTCAAATTGTGTCAAAGCTTGGAAGCAGCTTCTCTGTGGTGCCTTATGTTATTGTGGTGGTGCGTTTGGCTGTTCTACTTTCAAATTCTAGCTATTTCACCTTTCCTTTGGAGAACCAGTTGACTCTGTTCACATTTTTTCTTGAACGCTCAAAATGTTGATCTTTGTTCATACAGGCATCTTGTACCATTCTAGCCATAGTTGCTTTGCTGCCAATTGCGCAACTTCTCTTTTTTCACATTCTTCTAATCAAGAAGGTAACTCCTAACCCATTCCCGTTTTATGTAATGCCACGGATTGATTAGGTACTACGTTGCTATTCCTGATAATTTTTTAGAGCAGCTTGTACACCAGATTCTCATACAGTCATACCCTTTGAACACTTAAAAAATATTTATGTATTGAATTAGAAAAAATTTATTAAAAGGACATCCACAATGAAATGTTAACTTTCCAGTGTGTGTCATATTGTTGCATTCTGAGGTGATGCGATGTTGAATCTAACCATCATGTTCTCAACTTCATACAGGGAATTAGTACATATGACTACATCATCGCCATAAGAGAGCAAGAACAAGAAGAGGTTGGTGGGCAGCAGAGTCCACAGATGTCTCGTGTAAGCTCCTACACTGGACTTAGCAGTACAAGTTCCTTTGGTGGACGACGTCGTGGTTCATGGTGTACTCCTCCAAGATTATTTCTTGAAGATCAGGTAACAACCTTGAAGAATCTTATGATAAATGATAAATGGCTGCATACCTTTCGAAGTGACGGTATGTCTGTACAGAAAAATCTTACTGCTAGCCTTTGTAGCTGTGCGATGTGCTGATGCGAATTGAAGTTAAGTGATTTGATTGTTTAGCTAGCCTTGCTAATTTTTAGTCTATATTAGACTTGTCGTCTTTGGAACTTCCTCTTATGTTTGTAAAATTGCAGTCCTATATTACAACAAATGCATATTTATGTTTCATCATGAGTCGTATACATGATCATAAAAGATACTACTGTATGGCTTTTTTTTTTTCGATTTGGCATTTGCCACTAGCTGATCTTGTGCTACTCAACTTCTTTTCAGTTCGATGTTATTCCGTCAGAGGCTGGTTCATCGCATAATTCTACTTCCAAGAGGAAAGAAGATGAAGTAAGGAGGAAGAAGGGTTCAGGTGGTATAAAAATTAGCCCATGGGCACTCGCTCGTCTTAACGCGGAGGAAGTTTCAAGAGTTGCTGCAGAGGCACGAAAGAAGTCCAAAGTTCTACTGCCCATCAGAAAAGATGAGTATGCAGTTGGCCATGAAACGGACAGTAGCTATGGAGGCACAAGCAGCAGTAGGATTGATCTAGGCCCTGATAACAAGAGGAGAACAAGCAGAAGAGCAAGACCTCACAATGATTTCTCTCTTAAACCTGTTGCCAAGATTTCCGCAGATGCTCTTGATAGTCATGGCAGTGAGTTGGTTCCTGAAACATTATCCAGTTTAGCACCATTGCAGCTTGAGGCGCGAAGCGCTTTTCATCCAAGTAGAGCTGCATCCTCTGCTAATGGTGGTGGTTCATCACCAGACAGCAGCTTGGACTCCCCTGATCTTCATCTGTACCGAGTCTCGGCTGTCTCCTCATCTGCAGCTGAAGACCTGCAGCTGACAACTCTTACAGCCCCAGGAAGCACTCCACAGCAAGGGATTGAGCTGTCAAGATCCACCAGCGACGGGTATGAAGCATCAGGAGGCGAAGACAGTGATCGCATCCCATCGCGGATAGTTCATCGATCTTCGAACTGGGCAAGCATCATCCTCAGTTCTGATCAAAGTGTGGCTTCATCTGGCATCCTCGTGCCGAAGAACAGGTTGTCTTGACTCCAAATCAATTCCATCCTCAGCTTCTTTCAGATGAATGAAAAATTGTAAATGGTCCGTGTAGATTGTCTCGTTTTCCATCGGTTTCTGGTCCTCCATAGTTTCAAATCTTGTCTCAGAGATGGTTGGATGCTGCGTGAATTCTGAATTGGTTGGATGTTTTTGGTGAACTCTGAATTGTTAGGTAGGGAAAGAGAGTTGATTCATTCGTGGTGCATCCAAAATGGTTGTAATTTTGCTCTCAGATGACAATGGAATCAATCAGAGGTTGATATATCTTCAGCCTCCTGGGTTAATGCCTACTTGCCTTTGGTAGTTGTCAGCTCTTACCGTGTTACTGTATTTATGAAGAAAACAATGGCATCATTGGCATTCATACTGCAGTTGACAACTAAAAGATTCAGAAGGAAATCTGAAACACATCCTTGCCATATACCGCAGTAGACAACTGAAAACGCTATCTGAAACACATTTAGCAACGTTTTGTTAGTAGTAATCCTTACGTCCGATAATATGAAGGGATTTTGGGTAGATGTGACTTGTGACTCCTAGAATGTGTCACATCTACCCAAAATCCCTTATATTATCCGATGGACAGAGCATCTAATAGCCTCCCTAAGTACTTTGATTAAGCCGTACATACACAGTAAGTCAAATGTGTCACAACCAGATCTGAGACTAAATATCTAACATGTATTATTGTAGAACGTCCCTCTGTACATGATAAAAGGCTATAAGTTGATTCGGTTCTGCTGTTCTCCAGCTTCTGCAATGGTTAAATTGTGTGTGTCTTACTACCTGACACGCTCTCGGTGTAATGGTTGCTCAAATTAAGTACCCATTTTTTTTAAGGAAAACAGAACAAAAATGTTTTGACATGAATAATGAATATTGCCTTTTCATTTTCAGTGAAATAAATTCAATTATCTTCTTGTGGATCTTTTGTTAGCTAGTATTCTGTTAAAATTTTTCCCTTAGAAAAAAAAGGAAGGCAGTGTAACTGTCGGTGCCAGACACAAAACGACTTCAAATCTTTTGCTTCAGCCGGTTCTTTGCTGAAACTTGAGAAGGCAAATACTCGGGTGGTTCATTGAATATTACAAGCTACATCTTGGGGTTGATGCAAGGCCAACACTAAATGGAAGTCAACATACCTGCTCATATGATCTAAGGTAGGAATAGTATTCATTTGTCATATAAAAAGCAAGGGTTATCAGATTCAAGTTCTGCATCGATAAAGCATCCTGCTTAAAGAATCCATATGCAAAATTCTAATAATCCAAATGATGCTTCATATGCAAAACTCTAAGCTTTAGAATTGAGACAGTATTTTCCCAGCACAAGCAACACTAATAATTCATGGAAAGAGTAGTCCAGAATCAACAAAGATTACTATGGTCTATTATCAATAGATTGCTTGTCAATGGACAATTATTGTCTGCTGCAGTGAAAGGAAAAGGAAACCATCCATGCACCATGCATCATATAGATATCACCATTGTAAATACTTTTTCTTGTGAGTAGGTGATTTGAATATAGCAGTGATCTGAAATGCAGATCTACCAAACTTCTGAAGTAAAGTGAATGCAAGTAAATTAGTTTGACACTCAAATTGCAAATATAATATGATGGGGTTGACAGTACCTTCTGATGAGATTGCCAACGAACATCATCCAGAACATAATTTTGAAGTAATTGGAAGATGAATTTGGATTTAATGACACATCAAGAATCATCTGTTAGAATCTTTAGTATTTCCAGAGTGACACAATGCTTCATTCAGTATAACCAAAAGGCTGTTGAAGAGTAGTACAAAATTCCACAAGAATTGAATTGGTATACTAGTTACATCATTTCAAATGAATGCTACACAAGTTACCAGCCTCCAATCACTGCCAAAAACTTGGGATTGGTTAAGAACACAACCCATCATGGATCTCCTATTCTCCTTCCCGTCTTCTCTCGTGAATCCGCCATAGCATGAGGAGTGGGGAATCCAAATGCTTGCAAAGTTCTTTCACCATCAAAATCAACCATTCAAACACAATGCATTGTATAGTCATGGCGTGCGATCCACCACCAGTCATTCTTCGCCGAAAGCGGACACTGCCCACCTCACTTATTCCCCAGTATGAGCAGATATACCTATGACTCTGAGAAATTCTTCATCACCTGATGACTGAATTGCTACCCACCATCATCTCAAGCTCCTCAATCGAGCCGCCCTCATCATCCAAGATCTCCATGCTCGATGATCGGCAAGTGAAGTAGAACACGACACTCATCATCGAGTCGATGAGCATCACGAAGGAGTACATGAGGACAAGCAATGGCCCCTCCCAGAGCCTTGATGAGCCATCACCATAGCTCAGTGTCTTCACCCTGTGCTCAAACAGCCCCTCCACGAAGGCGAGGCCAATGGTGGATCCAAGAAAGATGAGCAAGCCGACATGCGTCTGCCCGCGCATCAGCTGCACTGACCGGCGCAGCGCGCTGACTCCGGCGATGTCCTCAAGAACGGCGATGACACCGCCGAGGTTGCACACTATGATGGTGTGCGCGTACGCCACGGAGAAGGCAAGAACGGTGAGGAGGCCGGCGCAGACGACGATGTCGGGCGGGTAGAGCATGAACTTGAGCGTGGAACACGCGGTGACGAGGAGAGCGAGGAAGGAGGAGAGGCAGGCGATGACGGCGGCGCACGCGAGCGCGTACGTGGCGGCGAGGCGCGGCCACGCGCGGCGCGCGAGGAGGGAGAGCTCCGCGCCGGCGAGGAGCGGCTTGCCCGCGTAGACGGCCGCGACCGCGTACGCGGCGGCGGCGCGGGCGGCGAGGAGGAGCGTGAACGTCGCCGGGAACGACACGACGGACGCGACGAGGGTGGCGGCGAGGTGGTGCGCCAGCTGCCTGACGAAATGCGTGAGCGGGAGCCCCGACGCCGCCGCAGCGGCGAGCAGCCTCCGCGCGAGCGGGAGCACGGCGGCGCCCTCCAGCGCGGCGGCGGACAGCAGGAGGCACCCCGACGCCGGGCAGAGCAGGAAGAAGAGCACCGACGTGAACGCGTGCGGGTCCGCCCGCAGCACCCGCACCGTCTCCCGCAGGATCTCCAGCGCGTTCATCGGCGGCAACCGCACCACCCCTCCTCCCCCTCCTCCCCCCCGCGCCATCCTCGCCGCCGCCACACCACCCTCTCTCACTTCTTGGACTCGCCGCCTCCGCCGCCAAACGCGACGTTCCTCCCCGGTCAGATCCAACGCAACGGCTCGAGCTCCACCAAACCCCGTCGCCCAATGCGAGGCTCCCGTGGCCGCCCTCCGAGTTGGTTCCAGTGAGCAGAGGCGAGATCTTGGAGAGCGGCAATGGCGTGGGAGGAGGAGGAGGTCGAGGAGGAAGAGAAGTTTCTTGGAGCAGAGATCGAGGTGGGTTTTTTGTGAAGGGAGACGGCGACGCCGCGAGCTCGCGAGGCGAGGGGGAGGGTCTGACTACCGACAGTTCACATGTGGTACTGACATTTGGGGCCCACCAAGTTGAGGTAGTTTAGGTTTGTTAGGATGACATGCGGGTCCCACCAAGTGGAGGTAGTTTATGTCAGTTAGGATGACATGTGGGGCCCCCTGGAAACCCATCCCTCCGGTACGGAAAACGAAGCAGTCCATTAGCACGTGATTAATTAATTATTTGCTAATTTTTTTTTCAAAAATGGATCAATATAATTTTTTTAAGCAACTTTCGTATATAAACTTTTTACAAAAAAAACACACCGTTTAGCCGTTTGAAAAGCGTGCGCGCGGAAAATGAGATGGGGGAGTTGGGAACTCACAGTGAAGCTTCCACGGGCACGCTTGCATATGATTTTTCTTGGGTTGTGCTTCTGCAAATTCCTCTTGTCGTTGGTTCCATTGAAGATTTGAAGTTGATAATAGTGCATTGACAATGAGTTATATGTTCGTTTTGTCAACCTACTAATGACAATGTGAGATTGTGATTCATGTTTGTACTATTGCCATTTGGTTTATTGGTTGACAAAGTAGGAAGAAACAAATACTATCCATCACCATTAAGACCATTTTCGAATGCAAATTATAGGAGGACAAGCGAAACTCAATTTTGTTGAAACGAGATCCTTCGCAGTGACATACTATCACGCCTAACATGTAGGATCCACTTTCTCATGGGAAACTCATGAGCATATATGTCAGCGACTCTAAGGCTTCGTTCGTTCCTGGGCGATCTGGGGGATTGAGGGAGAAAAGCATCTCGTTTTCTGCACGCACGCTTCTCAAACTAATAAACGGTGTGTTTTTTACAAAAAAAAATTTCTATAAAAAAGTTGCTTTAAAAAATCATATTAATCCATTTTTGAAGTTTAAAATAGTTAATACTCAATTAATCATATGCTAATGACTCATCTCGTTTTACGTATCTTCCCAATCTCCCCAATCCCCTTCTCCTCAAACACACCCTAAGGCTACGTTCGTTCGGGTAACATTGAGGGAGATAACAACTCATTTTCCGCGCGCACGCTTTCCAAACTACTAAACGGTGTGTTTTTTACAAAAATTTCCTATAGAAAATTTGCTTTAAAAAATCATATTAATCTATTTTTAAAATTTAAAATAATTAATACTCAATTAATCATGAGCTAATGGCTCACCTCGTTTTGCGTATCTTCCCAATCTCCTCGATCACCTTCTCCTCAAACTCACCCTAAGTGCATAAACTTCCCAATCTCCTCAATCACCTTTTCCTCAAACTCACCCTAAGTGCATAAACTGTATTCTCCTCAATCACCTTCTCCTCAAACTCACCCTAAGGGCATGTACAACGGTGTGTAATAACGGTCTCTCTTCGTTTCCATGTAAGTAAAATTGATGACGTGGAAGAGAGAGAGTGGAGTAAAGGGAAACATGGTTGCTACGCATGACAACGGGTCAGAGTCGACTCTTAACGTTTATTAAAGGAAATTTTGTTGCATGGAGGTGGAGAAAAGGAAAGAATGGTACTAAAAAAAATATTTTGGTGCATTAATGGTTAAGAGTTTTTGTTATCTTAACTATTGTAGGAGAATAGTCTCTAAGTGATATGTATTAACAAAGAGACCATTCTAAGCTCTACCTTTATACATGCCCTAAGCGTATAAACTGTACTGTAGAGGAGGATACCAATAAGGTGCATTAGGACACATTATGTCGTAATCGTCCGAGTCATGATCAAGGCTCAGATCAAATTATTACGATAGTACGTGTTTCACGAATTATCCTCTAACTTAAGTAATGTGTTTTTAGAGTCACTGACATGTTCAGTGACTCAAAGTGATTTGACTTTGAGCATAGGATCTCAATCGGTGTTTTGCTCCACAAAAAACTCTGAAACCTTGTTGCTATGTGTTCCCTGTACTCTCTCCGTCCCAAAATAAACCAACATTATACGTGATGTAATACATTCTATTACTACGAATCTAGACATACACATGTCCAGATTCGTAATATTAGTATGTGTCACATCACGTATGAGGTTTGTTTATTTTAGGATGGAAGAGGTATACAACAACTACAGTAACCCAGGTATATTGAGTTGCATCAATACAGAGAAAAGAGGGTCAAACAAGGCCGAGCAGGAAGGAACAAAAGCTTCGAAACCTTCGGGCCTAATCACTTGATAATGTAAGAGAGCAAAATTAAGTATGATGGAGCCAAGGGAACAAAAGCTAAGGTGGCAAGTTTTGTTTGATTCCTTGAAAGGCCCAAGTGGAAAGTGGAAAAGACAATAAGGCAGCTTCGCGGCAAAGGCAAAAGCTTTATGCCTTACCAGATGAAGTGCCAATAGCCCAATATATACTTTCCTTGCTCTGCTGTCTTGACTGACACATCTATATGCAAAATGGCATGTTCCTAACTTCCTTTCATTGTTCTAATCTAATGACAAAATGGAACATGCCATGAGCTTCCAAGGCATGCCATGTACACTATGACTTGGGAATCTAGGGAAGATCAGAAGTTGCATCAACCAACAAGTTTTCACAGTGTTTGCGTTGATTTCACATAGCGAAATTCTACTGTAGTTAATCTGATTAGATGAATGTTATTACAGGGATGAGTGTATGAAACCATCTTTTGCACAACAGTACATGTAAAATCTTTCATGTTCGAAGATGGGCGACCATGCCTTCGTGAGAAAAGCAAAAGCACAAGTCATTCTACCAAGCACCCCCATACGATTGCATTGCCAACTTTCACCTTTACTCTGCTGGTAGCTCGAGTAGTTCGCGGATACCTTCACATACCTGCACGGGTAATTGCATATAGGTTAGCTATAATCCAGAGTACTGCCAAGTATCACCTATATAGTGAGCAACTAGTTTAGTTTTTTTACATACCAACTTGATCTGCGCTTTTATGCTTGCGATGAGATGAGTGTACTCATCTATCTGTCTGCAAACATGGAAATATACAGGATTAGTATGTGAATTTTACTACAGGGAGTCAGGCATCAAATAAAACAAAAGCGTAAATATAAAAGGGAAAATTACAGCACCAACATATTGACATACAAACAAATGTAGCCACAGGAAACCCAAAAAGGAAAATTAGAGAAATAGGAAAGAAGCCCAGATCACATTCAAAAGAAATCGGGACTAACGACAATATGCTGCAGTGACAATATCGCAGTCGATCCTAAACAAAACATAGTATCTGTCAAATTGAAAACCTGTAACATAGTATCTGTCAAATTGAAAACCTGTGTTTTATGAACGGGAAGTTGACACATCAAAGCAGCAAGGCACAAAGCAATATGATTAATTGCTAAGGTCTGCTAATCTTCAACTGTAATAGTTTTTGTCCCGGAAAATATGGGGTTCGGTATATTAGATGATATAAAGGCAACAAAAAAAGTTTGCCACTATACAGTACACACTATGACTATGATCTTTGAATACATATCATATTGATGTTGATGCTTCAGTATTATTAGATCCAAGTATCCAGCGCAGACTGAGTCAACTATATCCTACACCTCCGTCAAAAAAACAACAACTTCTAGCTACGAACCTAGACATAGGCAGAAGTTGGATTTTTTGGGGACGGAGGGAGCATGCAACATCAACAGTGGTTGCCACTATACATGAGCAAGACCCAGCCTGTCTACCTATATACCCACACAGGCACACACACACACACACAAGAGGCCTATATATCTACGGTCAAACATAGTATACTGCAAAATCAGCAATTGACAAGGAAGGCTTCCAGAGTAGCATAATTGGATCCAAGTTAGCATAACATCATTGAAACAGCAGTAGGAACAAACTCATCTGAGAATTGACACATCTAAGAAAATACAGAGTAGGTATCTATTGGCTGAATCAGTGAAGTGTGAAGAGTAGCAGTTTAGAATGCTAAGAAATGATACAGTGAAAATAGGTCATTTTAGTAAAATTTTCTGAACTTATCAATGGAGACTTGGAGAGTGCGCGCAGAATATCTGATGCACACCAATAGCACCCAGGATCAGCACACTAAAATGTCAAATAAATACATTCCTTTCGTCCTTGATGCCTGGGTAAACGTCAACCTCCAAAAGGATACATATAGATACCCAGGGTTTTATAAAAAACCTACTCAAGAATATAATATGTTCCTGAGTTTATATGTCCTCTCTTGAGAAGAAGAAAAAACAAAACCCACATTTTCAACTATAAATAACATTATGAGGGGAAAAAAAACTCAAACCACCTTTTCAACAATAACAAAACAGGACATATGAAATATATGCTAATTGTGGATACTGTGTTAAAAGAAGCATAAAGCACATCAAAACTTCCCTCAACCATCAAGATTCCTATTCCTCAACTTCTTTGACACAAAAAAAAACATGATCTTCATAGCCAATTCTAAGAATTGAGTTACCTTGCCAACCTTGATTCTCTTACAGATATAAACTGCAAAGCTTCCTGCCAAGTAAATTCCACATGGAAACCTAGACCAATATCCACAAAAATGTGTCTTGTATCTGGCCTGCAGAAGTCACCACAGGTACACAGTAAGGAACCAAAGGTAAATCTGGAAAGATCAAGAACAATAAAGAGGATATATCACGGATATATCACTCATGTTACAGAAGGGTAAGTTTTTCTGCACTTCATACTGATTTTCTGTAACTATCCAAACTCTCCAGAGCTAGGCTAAAGACCTTGAAATATCAACATGAACAAACTCCAAGTCTACTTGTTATGTAGTGTGTCAATAACCAAGAATATTTTTTTTATCAGAATAACCAGTAAAAATAAAAATCAATAAGTTTGTTATACTATGTTCCATATGCTAATACTATTTTTCCAACCAGGATTGTCACCCTATTTCCACTATTTAGATGGAAACGACACAGTCATGTAGAAACACCACATTATCCCATTGCCAATGGTCTATCAACTGCATGTGCACTTCCAGAAAATTTAACTTGAATAATGTAGTATCCAGCTGTTCCGATATACCGCGTCAGTGTATATTGTTAACACATGGTGACTCAATTCATCAGTGAAGTTATATCAAAACTCGTTGAGTCTTATCCAGAACTGAAGATGTAAAGGGAGGACGAGGGTTTACACTTCTGCCTGGGCGTACACCTCAGAGCCAAGATTGACCATGGATCGCATACTGGTGACTCCATTCTTCTCCAAATTTTCGATGTTCCTTTTCAAGTCCAAGCTGAGACCATCCAAAAACCGAAATCAACGGCCATAATAATCAGCATCGCATCAACACGGTAACCCGGAATCACAATAATCATTGAGGTTTTACATACAAGATTCTACGGGAAGCGAATCTTACAAGGTCTTCTGCTGCTGGAACACCTTGTCCCGCTGCGCGATGGTGTTCACAAGGTCCGGCTTCAGTCTCCGGTCGACGAAGTCCTCGAACTTCTTCACCTTCTCCTGCCGCACCCGCGCCTCCGCCGCGGCCATGGCCATCGCCCCCGCAACCCGGATTCCCCTCGGCACTGTTCTCGATGAGCCAGACACCCCCGCCTTCCTCGACGGCGAGCCCACCCTCTAGCCGCGACGACCCCGTGCGGCGGAGCCCTCGGAAGCAAGGGAGAGCAAGCGGAGGAGCGGCCGAGCAGCCAGGCGGCGGCGGCGGAGGGGTTCGAGACTTTGAGGCTGAAGCGGTCGCCGCCTCCACGCGAAGGAGTTGGGCCGCGGCCGCGCCGGGGACGATGGGCCACACGGAAACTTTCGAGGCCCAATTGGTGGGAAACTGCTTACAGTACGAGCGTTGTTGCCACGTTTGCTTTGCTCCTCCCGATGGTTTAGTACCACCTCGCTTGTTCAGCTCGATGAGGCGGTCGCGCGAGCTATAAAATGAGTCGCAGGGCTCCGTCACAAAGCATACCTTTCTCGGCCTTTTGGCTAAGATCAAGTGTAGTATCTGTTCTTATCAGTTTAATATCTGATATGTGGGCCATGTGTTCACTTCGATATTAAATTTATTTTTTGTGGGGGAGGGTCCACCACAGTGGCTTGCCACTGGGGCCCTCGCGTGTCGCCCAGGCGTTGCACTACCGCCCGGGCCTGGCGCACCCCAACCAAATCAAGTTTAAATTTTGATTATAAGCAAAATTGATGGCCCACCTCAACTAAATTAGATTCAAACTTTAACCTGAAAGTTGTACTACTAGTAGATTTGTTGAAATAAAGGGCTTGTTTGGTACCCCAGGGTCCACTTCCATCCAGTTCATCCAGGGTCCACTTCCTCTACCCAGCTCCACTTCCATCCAGTTTTGGTTGAGCTGTGGAGGTGGAAACTCCAGAAGGGGTGGAGCTAGAGCTGTGTCAAACAGACTCAAAATATCGATATCGAGAAAACACGCTTAAAAAAAAGATTTTAGTCGCGACTAAATGTAAACACAAACCAAATTAATCTGAAATTCCAAATTAATACTCCCTCCGTCCCATAATATAAGGGATTTTAAGTTTTTCTTACAACGTTTGATCACTCGTCTTATTCAAAAAATTATCAAATTCTTTCTTAATAATCTGCAATTCGTGTGAAATATGTATAAGATTTGAATGCATGCTAGAGATTTCAATTGAATTGGGATTAAACACATCGCTGTCCTTTCAACTCGGACCATTCAGTACAGGTGGAGTGAAAACCAGCAGCAGTCGTCATCGATCTCGAGCGCCACATGAAAGATCATCCAGATCCAAACAAACCATCTGCAAATCGAAGCGGAATCCGCCGGTGAGCCGCGGCAACCGCAGCCATGGACGAGAGGCCAGCGCTGCCGCCGCCGCCGTCGGCGCCGCAGTCCCCGCCGTTCTCCGCGCCGGCATCGCCGTACTCGGCGCTCCACCCGCTGCTCCTCCCCTCCCCTAACCCGCACCTCCTCCTCAAGCCCAAGACGCTGACCCTCTCGCTCTCCTCGTCATCCCTCGGCTCGATGCCGTCTTCCTCCCCGCCTGGCCCCGCCGTCACCGACGCCTGGGAGCTCGTGACGCCCACCGCCACCGTCGTCGCCGTGGGCGCTGCCGCCGTGGACGACGGCGGCCTCGACGACTGCGACGTCTTCCCCCCGCGCCTCCACGAGGGGCTCGGCGTCGAGGGGGAGGCGGAGGAGGCTGCGGCGAAGGAAGGGGAGGAAGACGACGGCGAGGAGGATGATGATGATGATGATGATGAATTTGGTGATGGGGAGTGGCTGTGGGGGTGGGGGAGGTGCCGCGCGGCGGCGAGGCGAGCGTGGGCGGCCGGGGTCGGGGCCGTGCGGGAGGGGCTGATGGTGCACGGGACGTGCGGGTGCCCCGCGGTGAGGCCCGCCGTGTGGTCGGCGGCGGGCGCGGCCGTTGTGGTGGGAGCGCTGCTCTACGCGCGCCGGCGGGACAGGAGGGAGAGGGACCTGCTCGTGCTGCTCTCGCAGGAGAAGGATAAGGTTTGAATCTCTATATAATTCTATAGGTTTTCTGGTTTAATTTCATCGTCGGTATTCTGGTATCATGAACAATTACGCTAGAGAATTGGGTGATGAGGCGAGGAACATGTGGGTTTTAGATGTCTTGTAGATATTCAACTACATCTTCCAAGTATGATCCGTGCGCAATATCTATCGGAACTTTAGAAGTTAAACAACGATGTGATAATTCGAGCTTGTTACTGTGGTCATCAAGAAATTGATTTTTTTTTCTGAAGTTAAGATGATCATTTTTTAGGGAATACGATCTGTAATTGGCAAAATTTGTACAGTTACATGTTGTATCACTGGAATTTGGGTATACGGTTCAGTAAGCGAGTATCATGTTCTATCATCGCAGAGGTTGATTCGGAACATACAGAATGAGAACAGGGTTAAATATTTGGTTTTCCTATAGTTAAGGTTTCAACTTTTTAGGGAATACGATCAGTAATTGGCAACATTTGTACAGTTGCTACTTGCTATTCTGTTTAGTTACATGTATCACTGGAATTTCAGTATACAGTTCAGTGAATGAGTTATAACTCTTTGTGGTGATCATAGAGAAGATTTGAGATATTATGGAAATGTTTTGTTTTACTGCTGTCATGCTGTAGCAGTAGTACCAGCAGTGTCTTTTGATAGTTTCACCATTAGAGTGTTAGGAAACCCATCAATGATGTTCTTTTCACTTGTCGTATCCTCTTGATGTTCTTTAAATTAGTGTCTTTTGATAGTTTCGCCATAACATGTTGTATCCTCTTGATGTTCTTTTCACATACTGATACTGTTTCTTGAGGTTGGAGAATGTTAATTGGCTACTCTTTGTTAGTGTAGGTACTGATGGTGTACCATTGTCAAGTAGCCTTGAATTGAAAATCCATCAATTTGTTATACTTTTCATGCATTAGGTTGAGTGAAAGAAATTGGATGCTGCACATTGTACTTGAATTCTAAAAATATAAATTGGATAGTTTCTTGCTCTAATTTGTCTTTGCCCTTTAGTGTTTTGCATTTCTAATTATTACAATATGCATTAGTTCTCAACAATTTTTTAGTCATCGTCTTATGAGGCAATGTTTTTACATGGGGAAATTATGTTCAAAACACAAAAAATCTTGTCTAAATTGGAGAAAAGTAGTATATCTTTGTACTCATATATATAGATGTTAGTCTTGTGTCATGTAAGCTACGTAGTATTATGTTCAGGCGTGCATTGAGCAACAGTAAATATTCACAAGACAGTTTATGCATTGATGTTCTCTCATTAGATCCTTGTTTTGCCTTTTGCAGAGGATTGCCCAACTTCTGCATCAAATTGCTTTAATGAGTGACATGAGAAGTGGAGGGGAAGCAATTAAAATTATCAGGACCCCGTGATTATTTTTTCACTGCAGAAGAGGTTTCGTTGCATTGTCGTACCAAATGTGTCATGTAGTTACAGAACAGTGTACACTTTTAAGTCTGGAGGATCATCACTTGTAGCTTGATAATAGTTTAGCTGCATCGCATAGGCCTGATGTTTACACGGTTAGACAGCAAAACCTCCTACTAGACAAACTGACCTTAAGGGTTCAATATGTATGTTATGTATATAGTTCGTAGATAATTTATTAAACTATGAATACATCCAAAGTGTTGTTTATGTCGGTTACTCTAGACTGGTGGACTCAATTCTGCATGCGTCATTCAAATTCCCCAGCGACGCTGATGGATTAGCTGACTTTGGTTTCGTAGTTTACCTTGTTCATTTTGTGACATTTTACTCTTCTTTACCACAACTATAGTTGATAACTTGATATTGGTGTAATACGGCGCAAATTGGTATGGCCAAGTGAATCATTTTTTAGCACGGTATGGCCAAGGAAGATTGGTTTAGCATTCAGAAGCCTGAACACGGAGGAACTCAGGTCTTTCTGAAACTGATACATTCTGCTTTCCACTGATGTCAGTATCCTATTATCCTATATACTTTGCGATGCTGATGGATTAGTTGATTTTTGATTTCTTAGTTTACCTTGTTCATTTTGTGATATTTCACTCTATTGTATCTCAATTATACTATTATAGTTGTTCTGTGCGACAACAGATTCATGCAGAAAAGATCAAATTATTTGCGTAGAAAAATAGAAACTCGAAGGATCCTAGAACGTCATACAGTAAAAACATGAACGATAAGTCAGATTGATTCTACTGAAAGTCATATGGTACAAATATGAGCTTTTGCTACTCAGGCCATGTTTAGTTCCAAACTATTTCTTCAAACTTTCAACTTTTCCATCACATCAAAACACACACATAAACTTTCAACTTTTCCGTTATATCATTCCAATTTCAACAAAACTTCCAATTTTAACGTGAACTAAACACACCCTCAGTACTCAGTGATATTCCCATAGGACTGACCTACAAATCAATTACTAGCAATCAACCAATCATGCAGTGAACATAGCCATATGTACGATGACTACCCTCTCTACCCATTAACAAGCAAGAAAGTCTTTCTAGTTTCTACGAACTGGGCAACTGGCGAGCGTAGTAACGAGGTCTTGAGGCAGGGCACTGGTAGCAGAGACACAAGATTCGCATACCAGCAGCGTCCCGGTCGGGCAACGTGCTCTTAATTGGGCTGGCGCAGCTAGAAAGGGAAGAGAGAAGGGGGAGGGCGTCGGCCTGGCTGGGATCTGGGCCGAGCGCAAGGGATGGGCTCGGGTTGGCCCAGAGGGAAAGAGAAGTGGAGGGAGAGAAGGATCTTTGTCTAGAAAATGTACATAATAGGTCTCTCATCTTGTCACCGAATTACAAAATCATCTCTCGACTGAAAAATCAGATATATAGCATCCTCAATTTATAAACCGGGTCACTCTAGATCCTTAGATGGTATTGACCCCGGTTTTATCTGACGTGGTGCCTGAATCAGTGTGGGACATACATAGGCGCTCCACATGTCAGGATGACCAAGTCATCACCCCCTTTATCTCTACCCTCTCCTCTCCCTTCCTCCACTCTCTCATTTTTCTCCTCGTCTGGGCCGGCGGGCTGGCGGGAAAAGGCGGTAGAGAAGGAGGTCCAGCGGCAGCGACGATGACGTGGGAGAAGAGGAGCCGAGATAGGAGAGCATGGCCTGGTGGGCTTCAGGCCGACGCGCTTCTTGGCGGTGAGCGCAGGCGCGGAGCAGGCCGGCACGAGGTGCGGAGGTAGCACGTCGGCTGCACGGCCTGCAGTCGTCGTTGCCATTCTCTGGCGTCGAGCTGCAGTACGTCGGTGGCGCTCGACCCGTTTCGGGATGCCACGTTGCTATGCTCGGAGCAGCCATCGCCGACATCAGTGACATGATGACCCACGAGTTCTTGGCGATGGAGGAGGGGCTCAGGGCGCTCGAGTCCCTCTACAAGAACGCCTACGAGTCCTCTTCCACCACCGCCGCCGGCACATCCCCTCGCAAGAATCACCACTACAATGACTCCGACGACGAGAGTACCCAGTTCAGCATGGGCGACGTCCCCGTCACCACTGCTAGGCTCCCATCGCACCTCCTCCTCCTCCGCGGCAATGGCATCGCCAAGAGTGTGAGCTTCTCTATGGCGGATCAAGGTGCCGCCGGATGTGGTGTCGTGCGAAAAAGCATGTCGTTCAAGGTGTTGAGCGCGTGAGGAGTGGGCGGTGTTCCTGGACCGGTTCGAGCAGCTCCTATCGGCGATGCTCAACGCCAAGAAGCACGTCGACCTAGAGCTCCAGGTTGTGCTTCCCTGCCTCGGCTCCTCTTCTCTTGCGTCACCGTCGTCGTTGTCGGCTGCCGGACCTTCTTCTTTCCCGCCTCGCACCGCTGGCTGGCCCGCCGAAACAAGGAGAAAAGCGAGAGAGTGGAGCAAGGGAGAGAAGAAAGGTAGAGAGAGGGGGGGTGATGACATGGTCACCCTGACACGTGGGTTCCCACGTTCATTCAGCCACCACATCGGACAAAACTGAGGTCAATACCAATAAGGACCCAGAGTGACCTAGTTTTATAAGTTGAGGGATCACATGTACCCCGTTTTTTGGTTAAGAGATGATTTTGTAATTCGGTGACAAGATAAGGAACCTATGGATGGCAATTTACCCGGCCTGATGAGCATGGGCATGGGTGTTATATTTTGCCCGTGGGCATACCCGAGAACGTGACAGACAGCAACCGGGTATTGTTTTTTGCTCAAGTGTAACCCATGCCTGATTCGATACATATGTATTAGCTAATTTTAGCTCATCTCTTGTTCCTCGTACCCTTTTCTCTTAAACCATTTGGCCCACTAACTAGAGACACAACATATATAGTCAGCTAATAAAATCCTAACCTAATTCCCCACTCCCCTCTTGTACCCCAATCCCCACGGCGCAGCGGCGGTGCCGGCGCGACGTGGTAGTGCCTGGCCACAAGGACGCAGGCAGCGGCTGGCGGAGGCTCGCGGCGCCACTGCGCACGGCAGCTGGCAGCGGACGGGCGCAGACGGTGACTGGCGGCACAGCGGTGGATGGCGACGCGACGGCGCACATGAGCAGGCGGCGGGTGGTGACACAGCGACGCACGGGGCCAAGGGCGCATGCGGCAGTGTACGATGGCGGTGGTGGCGCAGGTGTTTGATGAATTTTTGTGCTAAAAATTCATAGAAGAAATAATAAATTATTGGGCATTTAATTTTATATGAGAATATTATTTATAGCATAATTTTACTGAATATATACGAGACGTATCTATATGACATGTGGGTCCAGAAATTTTAAATGTCACGGTGTCCGAATATATTCGATATTGGACTCGTTTTGTTGTATAATTTGAATAGAAAGTGATGGTTCAAATGGATTTTAAATCCGATATACGATTCAAAAGATTGGAACTATTAAAACAAAAGAAATAAGCAAGTGCTATCGTTATTACGTGAGCATGCATGGTCATTGGCTGTGGCGATTAAACATATGGGGCCCACTGTCATTAGACATGTTAATCACATAATTATCTCCAGACTGCAGTACACGTCGACGGATTGGCTCGTCTCTGCGTCGGCTTATCACGAAGATTAGCACGGGGCGCTGGAAATTCGGAGGCCGTTTCCGTCGCCGCTGCCTATATAAGAAGCAGAACCTATCTAGAGCGGGGGACGCCGAGGACGCCACAGGAGACACCCATCTGCCCATTTTCATTCATCCCATTCTTCTTAGTAGATTAGGAAAATCAGGAGAGGAGATTGAAGTCGCCCGGTGATAGCAAACCGGCGCCGCTACGGAGAGAATTAAACACCGCAGCCGGCGTCCTTCATCAAGTCGAGTCATTTATCGACAACATACCGCCATTCAGGATATTTGCGCTGGATGGTGAGCACATTGAATAAATATTAATTTTCTAGATTAAACACAATAGATGTTCGGTCCTTATTGGCGATCGCAACATCTGCATGTTTTTAATCTATCTTGATCTCGATGATTAAAGCCAGATCAATGAGAGCCGAAGCACGGTTATCATCAAACTCCATTTATACAATCGATGGTATAAGGCTGGTTTGGTCCTCATTGGCGATCGGATTATCTGAACACTATTTGATATATTTTCTATGCTCAAAACTAGATGTCCGGCCCTCATTGGAGATTGGATCATCTATTTGTTACTATGATACCGATAACAACGGCGCTGGATATGTCCAACTTTCATTGGTGATTGGACAATCTAACCGATGTTTTACAAAATATATTTTGATACCATGCACACACATGGGAGCTATTCGTGATCTTTGTAAGTTAAAAATTATGGCCGAGTATTTATGAGGCCGGTGTCATGATATTATTAACATGTCCAAACAGATAGGAACGGATACATGTTACTAGGTTCCAATGAGGCAAAAGTAACGATATATCCACATCTAATAAAGGCTGGCATATATAAATGGGCACCGACGAGGCAAAAGTCATCCCCTTTGTTATGATACCTGACTCATGTATGGACATGGTGATAATATATTGTGACCAGGTTTCGGCGAAACAAAGCCACCTATATCACAGTTATCATTAAATCTCTGCACCAACTTCAACCTTCGGCGAGCAATCAATTTTGAAGACGACGATCACAAGCGCAGCTTAATTGGAGGTGTTCCATAGGCTCTCTCCTGTAGATGTAATTAACCGGCCGCCTCATTGCTAGGCGCCGGGAATCAGCAGACTACACGCAATCTCTAGTCAGCATACCTTTCTATTAAGTATTCCTCGCGAAGGCAAAAGACGAACTCCTGCGGGAGCCCTCATATATTTGTAAACATTCATGTTAATGAATCGTGATTAATAAAATACAGGGTTTCCCTATTTTCTGTGTGTTCGTTGTTTTGTTTTTATCAAATAGCAGGCAAGCCCGATGGGGTACCTACGCTCGACGGGTATGGGCACGAGCATGAGATTTTTTTTCCCATAGACCTTGCGGGCATGTGGTCTCAAGTCAGGTATGGATTCGCTCTACCCGACCCAACCCGTTGCCACCTCTTAAGTTGTTCCTCTTTGCCTCGATCAGAACAACTGACCGTTCGCGTCGACGTGGTTAAATCGGACCATCAAGTGAACAAATGGAACCGTCATAATGCGCAAGGAAGGGTTCAAAAAAGCAAAAAAGTATAGAGTAACATGGGTATGGTGTATTCCACCCGAACAGAGACAGGGTGGGTACAGAGCTCCGTGTGGGTCCCGCTCGTCAGTGGGAGGTGCGTCCCTCCCACGCAACCTGCGCTTCGCTGTGGGTCCCGCTCGTCAGCCTAACCTGTCTCGTAGTCGTAGGGTAGTCGTAGGGAGAGACCAGGTGGTCGTCGTGCAGAGGGCGAAAGAAACCGCGAAAGCCAAAACACTTTCTCAGGTTTCATTCAAAAAAAAGCAAAACACCCGCTGCTCTTTATATTCATCCGCCTCCACCCTCTCCGCCTCCTCCTCCACCCCCACTCCCTCTCGTCCTTTCCGCCGCGACGCGCGGGTCGTCCAAGGGTTGGGCTCGTCGCTGCTGCTGCTCCTCGTCGCCGGCGTCGTGCTCCACCTCCCTCCGGGGTCCGGACGCGCGCGCGATGGGTAAAAAGTTTTCTTTTTTTCATCTCGATGTCGTTTCGCTTTCCTGCATCACCACTGTTAATCTTATGGTGTTCTCTTCCTGCAGAGCAAGATCACGCCATGGAAAATCACATTATGGCCAGGGTAAGTTACACTATAACCCATCCAGCCAGTCTCGCGTTCTTCTGATTCAAGCTACTTGTTTTTTTTGTTGTTCTTGGCAGACCAAATTTGTGTTCGCCTCTACCTTCGCCGCATCCACCCTCGGCTACTCCGTCGCCATCGCCTACAGCCTCAGCGGGCGTGCAGCGAAGATGTCGCTGATCAGGCCGAGGGCTGACCACGTCGCCGGCACACCAACCAACTTCCGCGGTCCCGACCGCTGGGAGACGGGAGATGACCCCCGACTACGCATCCACCTGCCTTCAGTTCGCCACCGTCATCTTCTTTCACATTGCGATCATCGGCCATCTCTGCCTCAAGCGTCCCCGTGATGTGTTTCAGCTCACCAAGGTGGCCTCTTGCTTCGTCCCGACCGGTTTCGCTCTGTGCACCGTTTCCTACTTCTTGCAGTTCTTGTGCCTCTCGAGGTATAAGATACTTGTCAAGGTGTGGGTTGCTTTTGCCATAGCGACCGTCATGGTGGTCCTTTTCACCTTCATCCTCATCTGGGTGAGGATCCTCCTCCTTCTTCACCTTCCTTGTTTTTGATCCATTTTGTAATCTCTATCTATCTAACTATTTTTTCCCCTTTCCTTTTTCATTCACAGGGCCCACCGAAGCAAAAGGACCTTATGCACCGCGAGATGAGGCAACGCGGCGGCAATGGAGGTGGAGATGGAAACAACCGCGTCCAAGAACCGTAGGAGGACGTTGATGAACCAGAGTTCACATTCCGCCGCCGAGTATGGGAAGGAGGTCATCCGCCTGAGGCGCTTTTTGATGGAATAATAGCTGTAGTTGTCGTTCTCGTTCGTAGGTTCCTGTATCTTGATGGTGTCTGTGGTAGATTCAGATCAGGTAGTTTTATCTTCAGTCCGTGCATCCTGTCCAACAAGAAACAGAGTTTTGAACAGCTGGATCGTTTATTTGCAGTCATTCAGTAACTTTGAACTGCTCCATCTATCGCCTGCTTGCAATGAGATCTATATTTTGTGCCCCAAATTATCTGTTTTTTCTGCTTAGTTGCAAGTTTCATGCAGCTAGACGATTATTGTTTTGGTTTCTCTCTGAACTTGTTCGCATGTTGTTCATTTTGGTTGGGCAACAGCCCAAGATTTGCAGCATTTCTCAATTCTCTGTGCTCCACTCGATCGGCCATATTTCCCTTGTTCGTCATTTTTTCATGAGCTGCAGGTTTTGGGATACCTCTTCGCTTGGATTAGGATGTGAGCTACATTAGATACTGCATTTTGTTTCAGAGATGCATGGACTGATCTCTCAGTATGTTTGTTCTGCTGCTTGCTTAAATAATCAAATTCCCTGTATGTGTGAAGGTAGTCAGGCACTCGCTATTTGAACTGTTTCACCGTGTCCCTGTGGATTTAGGTTGCATAAGTTCACAACTGTTTTCATCTTAGATGATAGAGTACGATGAGTCTTAATCTTTATATTATAGTTATATCCTAGCTAAATCCAGGTCTTCCCAGCTCTCTAGATGTCCATCGAGATTCCGCTCAAGATGAGCACTGTGAGTAAATAAAAATGAAGGGAGAAAGTGCTCTACTTCTTGAGCAAAATTAATTCAATCCTGCCGAATTGTGTGAACTCGTGGCGTCCGTACATTTACATGGCTAGATCAACTTCAAAGTCTGTAATATCAAAGATTGCCGAATGATCATGTATATGCTTTTTTTTTTTTTAAAAAAAGGATAATCGCAGCTATTGATTAGCTAGCATTAGAACGGGGCACTTCCCGGATACATTCTAGGGTTATAGAACCAAAGACATTAAAAGCTCCGGACAGCAAGCCAAATTGTGTGATGCTACATTAGACAGTCGATTAACATGTGAAAAGGAGCACTCCAGGAAGGTAGGTTGCACGCTTCTTCATGTCAGCAACAAGGGCTCCCCGCTCCCGCCATGGATCAATCCCGTGTTCCCGACCAAATTCTCTGGATGATAGGATAGACAATCCGAGGCCATAATCACCTTTTGGAAGCCCTCTTCTGCATACTAGTTGGGAGCCCATGTGTTCCTATGGGAAAAATATACACAAACTCAATGTGGTTGTGCAAAAGAACAACAAACTTGTATTGTCCATCCAAAATTTATTGTAGTACACATAAAAATTATGATCTATTTAGGATTCGCGCAAAAAGAAAGAATAATGGCAAACAAATGGGTGACTGAAGAAAACATATGCAGTTATCATTATTATAAATGCAGTGATCACAGCAGTGCAATTCAAGCAATAAAACATGTAATGCAAAACTATATCTAATTATGTCTTTCCAATAAAAAACTCACTGGTGTGTGCAGCGAAAGATTCAAGCTTTCTTTAGTTCAATTCAAGACCCTCCAGCCCTTAAAAATAATTTTCAAGACTCTCCACAATGCAGCAAGTCAAAATAAAAAATAAGCCCAAAGAAAAAGAATGGTCAGAATGCCATGGTTCAACCATTCTGATATTGAGTTTTCAACCAGCAACAGAATGTACAACCTTAGAAATTTTTTTTTGAGCAACTGCTAGTCTATGATAGCTATTTGTCAAAGATAAATAGCCCTGTGTCTTTATCCACCAGGTGAAATGGCAAAAACCTGTAGAGAAACCAATCAGCATAATAGGCAGCAAAATCAACTACAACATGACCGTACACAAAAAAGAGGATGCGATGATGCAATGTGCAATAAATGGAAAATGGATAAAGGAAGACAAGCCATTCACAAATTTCTTGATCATATCCTCTGCAATATGATTAAGATGTGAATGATCTTCAGATTTGAATGAGGCATCTAATGATTTTACATATTAAAAGAATATGGCACCAGAGATCTTTCAGTACCAGAAAAAAGGACTGAGGCAAAGACAAGAATAGGTGAAAAGATGGATAAAATAACTGGAATCTTTTGTTTCTGTTCTGTTCTAAGGCATCTTTTGATGATTTTCCCATCAAAAGAAATGATGCCAGTGATCTAGTGTCAATAGCAGTTGCTTGTGATCACTACTCGTTTCTTCCTTCCCTACCCTCTAGAAATGGCCAGTGTCAATAGCTGTTGCTTGTGTTTTGAGAGGAGTGCAGGGTGAGTATATAGGTATTATTTCTTCTGAAAGTCGTAAGAGGAGATGGTCCTGCCTATAGAGACATCTGAATTGCATATACCATGTGCTATAAAGTTTGAGTACAATTGCCTAATTGCTGCACATGGTGTAGTGCTTTATTAGATCATGTGTACATCATATTAGCAGCAGTAGGACAAATGTTTATACCATATTTACACCATTTTAACATTTTAGGTCATGTTCTCCACACAATTACACAATTCATAGTGCTTCTATCTGGTTAGAATGAAACATTTTACAGAACATGGCATCTGTTTCATAAAGCAAAGGGAAATTTCGAGAGAATAGGAAAATTGGCTTACATGCTGAGTATTCGGACCCGTAGCCACCAGAAGGAACTCGCTGACAATTTCCTTTGATTAGCTGAAATTTCACGCTGGAAGCAACAACAAAGCATTTGATGTTAAAGCCTGACGAAAAAAAGGGAATGTCAGATATAAAATATAATTATTAAAACACAATGGGGCGTAAGCAAGCATGCTGTCGTGTTGTGCAGTTCAGAAAATCTACCGAGAGACTTCATGTAGATAATATTTGCTTTAGGCATTTAGTCCACCATGATTGAGAAGAGGCTGCTTATATTCGGTGGCAATGGTACATGAAAATGATAGGGGAACTTCTATCTTATGAGATCTTACCCAACAATTCTGAGCTGAAGTAGCAGTAAACTCCTAAGTTGCGCAAATAACCGAAGCCAGATAGCTTTCTAACCATTGCTATATGTCCAAATATGAAAGAAGCATCATTTTGGATGTTAGTAATCCTGTGGGAGAGCATGAAAACAGTTCATAAATTTATTGTGTCACTACCACTATGCCGCTGCAGCTAGGCTCTATGTCTCCTAGGATTTGGCATGGCCACAACTCCCTTGCAGGACCACATGTTAAGAACATTAAAAATGGCACAATCATAACAAATGCACAGTATAACACCATAGGCATAACAATAGGCTTTAACTGATAGAATTGGATGGTCTATTGGAAACCTATTGAGACGGTAATAGAATGCAATTGCATCATCTTAATCTCAATTTCTGTAGCGAAAAGTAAGCCAGCCAGCTGAATAAGGCGTAGCTTTACTTCTACATTGAGACTTAAATAAGGAACTCTCATTTTTTTAGGATGAATTATGAATACACCCAGAGGCCTTTCTTGGAAGGAATTATGGTAAGCAAAAGGCTAACTGAACAATTACTAAAATTTAGCAAAACTTCCTTGATACAAATGGTTTAACTATGCATGTAAATAGCTGTTAGAGAATGCTGGTAAAGAACTGTTCAGCAATAATTTCTACCCACAAACACCAGCCGAATGCTAAGATATGGGTCTGAATGGAAAAAAAAATCCATCATTGTTGCAGGCTTGCAGCCCTGAAAAAAATATGGTTGTACTTAGAAGTCAGAAAAATATAGCTACCAAAAAGCAGCACCGCTAGCAATGACTTTCTTAACTCAGTGTATCACGTGACAAACAATACATACTGATCAGATAAAATTAACAAACAACACATACTGTTCATTTAAGAAAAACAAGGGTGTGGGCAATATATATTGTGAAGGTTAGGACCTTTTGTACCTGAAACTCACAGTAATTAAAAGCAAGTGCGGGCAATATGCATGTTTCAAAATAGTTTTTTCTTTCAAAGGAAGATTACTGTGATCTCATTAAGAAATTCAGCATGCGCATATTTTTCTCAAATTTTTAGTTTGCATGATAATTATCAGTTATAAATGTTGATAATTCAAAACCACAAACAGAACTATATATTTATGCCGTACGGCTGCCCTATCAGGTCACTTCTTGCTACTTCTTGGGTTTAAAAAGAATCAACAAATGCATGGAGGGTCTATATCCTTATTATTATGTGAATCTGGAATGTGTTTCTTATCCTACAAATTATTGGATATAAAGCATTTTATTTGCAGTGTACCTCAACTATGTAGCCAAGTTAAACAAAGCAGGCAACTAAAGAAGTAGTTCAGACAGCAATGACCTTCTCAATCTCAGAGCTTCGAGTACAGGAGTATTTCAGATAGCAATGACCTTGTCAATCTCAGTGGGAATGGTGGAAGCTGAACTCCTTGTGGACACCACACTTGCAGGTGCGCACCACCAGCTCGCCGCTGGCAAGCAAACTCGGCCTGGGTATCTCTCTCTCCTCACTCGATACTCAACCTCTAGCTCCTGAAAGGTACAAAATGTTCAGGTTTTTTTTGAATGAACACAAAAATGTTCAGGTTTCAGAATGGCAGATTGCCAAATGACAATGACATGCAGAGAAGCTGAATAAAACATCAATCGCCAGTAACAGAGGTGTCCAGGCAATCACAGAGATGTGATTCAGATGCTGAATGTGAATTTGTGGTTCATATGAAACAAATTTTGCTAAAATTTGGGTGTAAACAATGCAGGTATTTTGGTGCGTCAAAATGTGCAAGCAGAGCATGTGAATTCGTTCTTCTTTCTTTCGATTTCATATTATGCTAAGGACGAAAATGGACTGGGGAGAGGAGGCTTTACCGGCGTGATCGTCTTCTACCCATCTCCACTGAGGAGGACGGCCTCGCCGGTGGTGTAGCCCCGGAGCGGGATGCCTCGCTGGAAGAATTCTTGGATTCCTGCTGCGACTAAATCGGAGCATGAGATGCGCAAGAATTGTCGACAGAAATAAAGAACTGGGTGGTGATTCAGATAAAGAAGAGTAAGGCGGAAGAAATAGAGGAGGAATACCTGCTTGGCCGCCTTGGCCGGCGAAGCGAAGAACGTGCAGCACGGCCTGTCCGCGGTCCGCCGACCCGGACAGGATGGTGGAGCGGGAGGCCTCGCCGGCTGCCGTCTTGGCAAGTTGGCAACCTTCTGCGGCGGCGGGCTGATCGGCTGCTGCTCGTCCCGCGGTCGCGTGCTCCCTCGTTGCGGGGACGCGACGCGGAGGTTTTGCCGCGACCTTCTGCTGCTGCTTCGGCCGCCGGATTTGTGCGCTGGCCCGGCCGCCCGTGGGAGACAATGCTTGGCCGCCGCGGACCCCGGAGAACCTGCGCTCTCAAACGTGGATGTGGGAGGCGGCGCAGAGAGGAGGAGGAGTGGATGGCGGCGGTGTGGGGCGGCCGGGACTTGGGAGAACGCATCATTTTGTAGAGCTCCAACAGCTCCACCTCTTTCATTATTCGTCTGTTTGGCAGAACTTTTAACTCCTAAATTCTGCTCCAGCAGTTAGGTCTGGAGTGAAGTTATGAAGTAGTCTAAACCCAACTACATCTCTCTAGTTTATTTTGTGAGAGTGTTCCACCCAACTCCACTCCCATTTCTGATGAAGCTGAAACTGTTTAGCTAGACTCTAGCTCTAAGAGAGGTGGCCGTGGTGTTGGAGCTGGAGCTGTGCCAAATAGGCAACGTAGATAGGCTGTTAGATTTGATGTTTGTACGACTACAGTTGGTGAACTATAGGTATATAAGATAGATGATGAATGAGGTTTGTAGTACTGCAGTTGGTGATGTATAGGATAGATAGATGATGAATGAGGTTTGTATAGAACTATAGTTGGTGAACTATAAGGTAGAAGAAGAATAATATAAATCCTACGATATTAGACTTTTTAGGGAAAAATGGATCCAGTAGGCCATCAATCCAGATTTTTTAAAATTTCTTTAGAAAAGAAACCCCAATCCCATGTTTCTCCCTCTCCACAAGTTAGGAGGACCATGGGCTCCCATTTCGTTGATCCCAAAAAGTTCGTGCATGGGAGAGCGATTGTCCTACGATGTGCGGTAGCTGGGGCAGAATTTTAGAAATATTTTTTTAGGTTTATTTTGGGCATGCTTTCAGCAAACACATCAAAATGCTAATTTTTGTAACATACAAATTTACTTCTCTTATCTTATCTGAGGCTCCATTTCGAACATATGATTGAATTTAACAGAAACTTAGAGGAAGTAGTTTATCCCAGAAGAATTAGGGACTGAATTTCAAATGTAACTTGATTAATTCATATTAAGCTCTTGATTCTCAAAAGGAAAAAAAAATGATTGTCCTGAAAGACTTCAGATTTGTCAGTGTGTGGCCTAAACTGAGTCTGAGAAGACAGAAATCTTCATACTGGGATTCAAATGATATGGGCCAAGTGTTAACGAGGAGGCATTTTGGGCCATCAGATTGGGCTTTTTTGAGCCGTCAGATGTAGATCGGACAACTGGGTTTCTCATACGGTTTTCTATAGGAAAAAGTACACCGAAGGTCCCTCCACTTGTTGTCGAGATAAAAAAACGTCCTTAAATCACAAAACTAGATATGCGGGGTCCCTTAACTATACAAAACTGGTCACCCGAAATCCTTCAATGGTTTTAAGCCTACGTGGGACCCACGTGGGCCCTCATGTCATACTGTCCACGTCATCTCTCTCTTTGCCGCGATTCCCAACTTGATTGCTGCGCTCCCTCAGATCCAGCGCCTGCCACCGCCCAAGCCTACGCGGGATGCCGGCATGTCGCCGCCTCCGCAGCCGCAGCCAACGACGACGACGATGATGATGGAGTTCATCCAATTGAGGTTTGGGGGGAGGTGACCCCAAACCTGACGATGGACGCCGAGGGCACGCGGCTGCTCAACCTCACCGTGCTGCAGCGCCTCGACCCCGCCGTCAAGGACATCCTAACATCGACCTCAACCAATGAGTGAGCAATCCCTCCTCCCTCCCTCCTCGCGGATCCGATTCGGTTGTTTGCTTGGTTGGTGATCCTGTGAGCTCACTCATGCGCTGTGTTTTTTCTTTTTCTTTTTTATGTTTCAGAGGCGGAAGGATGTGGAGGGATTGCTCTTCGTTGTGAAGAGGTGATTGTTTAGGGTTTTGGTTGGGGTTTTGATACCGTGTGAGCCTGTGATTTAGGGATCTGATTGCTTCGGGGGTGGTTTTGTCTAGTAGGAATACTCAGCCGAGGTTCCAGTTCATCGTCATGAACAGGCGTAACCGACGAGCTCGACCGCGCCCCGCTGCTCGTCCCGCACCACGCCAGGGAGAACACGGTGGTCGCTGGCTACGACGTCCCCGCCGGCACGCGCGTGCTGGTGAACTTGTGGGCCATCGCACGCGACCCGGCGTCGTGGCTCGACCGCCCCGACGCGTTCCTGCCGGAGCGCTTCCTCCCCGGCGCCGGCAGCTGCGACGACGTAGTGGACGTGCACGGGCAGCACTTCGAGCTGCTGCCGTTCGAGTCAGGGCGGCAGATTTATCCGGCGACCAACCTGGCGAAGAAGATGGTGGCGCTGGGCGTGGCGAGCTTGCTGCAGGGGTTCGCGTGGCGGCGGAGGACGTGAGCATGGAGGAGCTGGTCGGGCTGTCCACACGCCGGAAGGTGCCGCTCGTCGCCGTCGCCGAGCCTAGGCTGCCGGCGCATGAACGTCGGTGAGCGAACTACCTAGGGACATTTAACTTTTGGCCACTTTAAAAATGTGGTAATTAATTATTTGCCACATTATGATACGTGGGCCCGCATGTGTTTATGACATATGGATCTAGTGGTAAATCATTTAGCACGTAAGAGTGGCAAATAATTAATTATTCCGAACTAGGTTGCTGTGAATAAGTAAGAAAAAGAAGAGAAAAAAGAAAGGGGAAAGAGAGTTGACGTGGCCCGCTGACATGTGGGGCTCATGTGGGTCCCATGCTGGCTCAGCTGCCATGTAGACTAAAATCGGGGTCAAAACCACTGAAGGATCTCGGGTGACTGGTTTTATACAGTTAAGGGGACCTCACATATCTAGTTTTACGGTCTTGATTTCGGGTGACCGGTTTTATACAGTTAAGGGGACCTCACATATCTAGTTTTATGGTTCGAAGACGTTTCATTGTCCCGATGACAAGTTGAGGGACCTCCAGTGCACTTTTTCCTTTTCTATACGGCCTCAAAACACCAACCCTTCCGTAGTTCTCGAACTCTCTCGGCGGCGGCGGCGGCGGCCATGGAGAACGACGACGAGTGCCCTCCCCTCGCCGGAGACGCTGCACAGTCCTCCGCCGCCCGGTCCCTCCGCGTCATCGCCTATAGGGGTCACCGTCATCACTCATCACCGTCTACCTCGGCGCCGGCAAGTCCACGGTGAGGTTTTCTCCGTAGGCTACGCCTTTACCGCTTCCGCACCCACTGCCACTTCTGGAAAACACTCTGCTCGGAGAATTGAGGCCGAAAGATTGCTGGCGCTAAGTAGGATACGACTCACGAGATTGCTCAATGGAAGATTCCTGGAGGACTGGAGCCTGGGGGCACTTGTGACTGGAAGTTTGATCCGATCGGGTTTCCTGTCGCCATAGCTCTTGCTGTTTTTTTTTTCTTAAGTTTAGGTAGTTTGCCTCATGCTGTGTTGGTTGGAGCAGTCCCCGTATCTATTTAAGAGCGGTCTTGTGAGTAGAACTTTCGTTTCGAGGGCTCTGTTTCTCATAGGAGCTCATTTTCAATTTATTTGTAGTTGTAGTAGTATAAGAAATGATTCGTCGACCGAGCTAGTTAGCTATCAATTTTGACCTGTAGTTGAATGTTATATCCCCAACTGTTGAGTTACTAGTTTCTTGAACAAAAAAACTTAACGTTACTGAGGTACTCATGGTCATGGATAACCTTTTACACAGTTGATGATATATTTAGGATTTATACATGTGTTTACAATTTTATCCTGTGCTTTTTAGCAGAATGAAGCCATATTTTTAGGATATTTCTTATCTCACAACAGAATTCCTTGTTTGATCTATCTTGGTCCGTATCTTGATTTGAAATTCTAACATCAGATTACGTTCAAAAAAAATTCTAACATCAGACCATTAGTCCTTCTGTCAGTTGGTCATTTACTATTTAGCTTATGTTGACATTGCTTCTACTATGTCTCACCTTACCATTTTCCTAGCAGCACCTGTACTTATTAACCAAGTGTTCTGTGAAATTTCAGTTTGTAAGTTCAATTAATTGGTATGTTATGGGATAGCTTATCTCCCGCGCATCACTTTTCAGTTAGTCAACTACATTCTGAGTGCGCAACATGGGAAGAGAATTGCAGTGGTATTGAATGAGTTCAGAGAGGAAATTGGACTTGAAAGAGCAATGATCAATAAGGGGCAAGGTGGCGCGCTTGTTGAAGAGTGGGTAGAGCTGGCAAATGGATATGTTTGTTGCACGGTGAAACACAGCCTGGTTCAAGCACTTGAGCAGCTTGTGCAGACAAAGGAAAGGTAAGTACGAATATTGCTGTTTTGCATGGATATGTAGCATACAACATATGGTCCTACTATTATGTTTTCTTCCCTCATATTTTCTGTACAAAGCCTTAGTGGCATGTTCTGATTTGCTACCGACATTCTGGTTTTAGCTCTAAAACTATGTTTACCCTGTGGCATTTTTTCGTTAGTTGATGTGATTGCTTGTTTGTTCTAGTTCTTCTGGAAATACTAAAAATTTGATTCAAAACTTTGATGCACTTACCTGTGTACGCTATGCACTGATGCAATAAAGTGGATCATGCTCTTACTTTGATCTTTCATTAAAAAAATATTGGTTTTTTTTAATAATATTACTAGTTTATTATACTATAGTGCCTTGTAAATTACGACGGTACGGATTGAAGATTATTATCCTAATTTGTTAGGAATCATTCTATGTGCTGCAGAATGGATTACATATTACTAGAGACAATAGGATTGGCTGATCCTGCACCTCTTGTCACCTCTTGTCCCTATTCTGTGGCTAGACGACCAGTTGGAGTCATCAATTAAATTTTACTCTATCGTTATGGTTAGTTCAACCTTATGTTCTTATTTGTTAGTCTGGCTGTATCACAAGTTCGGAAAATGTGCCTGCTTCTTTGCTCCTTACTGTTACTCTTTGGATAAAAGTTTGAAGGACTGTATATTGGACATTTTTCTTATATTTATTTTTTACTGATCAGGTTATTGATGCAAAAGCCTTCAGGCTGCAAATTGATGAGCACAAAAAGTCATCATCATTCCCTGAAGCATTTCATCAAATTGCATTTTCGGTAACTTGGTCCTTGGTGTTATCATATTTGTACCATTTTGTCTTTGCTACAAAATTTGGAATCCTTTGTGTTGATTCTGCTGTGCTGAAATTTGTCCTGCTGATGAATTCCAAAATGCAAACAACCATAATAACAGAAAGCGTCAAACTTTCCTTAACAGGATGTTGTGATATTGAATAAAGTTGACTTAGTAGAAGACAATCTTGAGGATTTGGAAAGGCAGATTCTTGAAGTCAACGCTCTTGTTACAGTGGTGCAGTCTGTACGCTGTCAGGTTGACTTAAATAAAGTATTTGATCAGCAAGCATATGGTGCCAAAGGTCAGTACCTAGCTCAGAACTTGCATTTTGTTATTTCTTTTCTTTGTACTCAATGCAGAGGAATCTGTCTTTGATTTTGTTTTTGGACAAAAAAAAACTAACTTCGATTAATTAATTGATTAAGTTTGACATCAATTAGTCATGTCAAAATATGGGCACTAAATCTAGTCATGCCAAGACATGGAAACTAAGTTATTCTCAGAGGTCATTAAACTCTATAGCCATAAACTTCATAACAAAAGCTCTACTCGTTCAGCACGAAAAATTAGTGTTGGTGAGCTATTTTTTGGGCATCTGCTTGCTCATGCTAACTAGCAATATAGGAATTTGCTTACTTGCTTTTGGTACATCTTTTGTAGTTATTGCTTTTGCTGGCAATGGCACCTTGTGCTCAAAAAAATCTGAACGCCTTATTCAGGGATTTGATTCTTACATGTTTTTAATTTACTTTCCATAGAATTCATCGCAGCTGCAAGAACTTCTGGAGTACAGTAAATCAGTACCACCTAATCCAGTATTTCTACCTTGTGCATTTGTGAGCAAGGATCCAGTTTCCCTGGCTAAGGTATTCTTCCATTAGATGAACTATAAGAATAGAGTTTTTTTTTTAACTGCAGTTAACATTTAGAAAACACTAGAAAACACGCGTGGCTTTGCCATGCGCGAGTGAATATATTACATGAAAGATTGGTTCCCCATTGAACATTGACACCAATACTTAATATTCACGTTAGTGCACATCATATTACAAATAATCTGAATATGTGCTTAAAAGAAAGGTACAGGAGAGAATTATCACACTGAAATGGATTCTAAAACTCCTACCATACATAAAACTGAATTATGCTGCCTTCAGATAGACTCATACATTGCTAAAGATCAGCTTAACTAATGTCGCTATATTATCATTTTGAAGCTTGGAAAACATATCTCAGATTCATCCTAATAGTTGATAATACATGCACAAGCCTCCTCCGGTCCTCCTGCTATCACCCTGAATCATTACAAATGCGCACGGAACTGTTTTAACAGCTCTATGAACCAATAACGAACTAAGCAGGTGTTCTGTAAACAAATGAAAGCAGAAAATATGCATATATACCAGCTACTACCCCTATCCAAAAATGTAGCTATTTCTAGCACAGTAACTTATCCTAAAATGAAGCTATTTCTCTACCTACACTCTCCTCTCAACCAATCACAACTATAGAGTTCTCTTCATGCAGAGCAAGATCACGCCATGGAAGGTCACATCATGACCAAGGCGAGTTATTCTTCTTTCTTGCTGCTATAACCCATCCAGGCAGTCTCGGCGTTTTCTGATTCAAGCTACTTGTTGTTTTTTTGTTCTTGGCAGACCAAATTTGTGTTCGCATCTACTTTCGTCACTTCCACCCTCGGCTACTCCGTCGCCATCGCCTACAGCCTCAGCGGGCGTGCAGCGAAGATGTCGCTGATCAGGCCAAGGCCTGACCACGTCGCCGGCACCCCAACCAACTTCCACGGTCCCGACCGCTGGGAGACCGGAGATGACCCCGACTACGCATCCACCTGGCTTCAGTTCACCCCCGTCATCTTCTTTCACATCGCGATCATTGGCCATCTCTGCCTCAAGCGTCCCCGTGATGTGTTTCAACTTACCAAGGTGGCCTCTTGCTTCGTTCCGACCGGTTTCGCTCTATGCACCCTTTCCTACTTCTTGCAGTTCTTGTGCCTCTCGAGGTATAAAATACTCCCTCCGTTTTGAAATGTTTGACACCGTTGACTTTTTAGCACATGTTTGACCGTTCGTCTTATTTAAAAACTTTTGTAAAATATGTAAAATTATATGCCTACATAAAAATATATTTAACAATAAATCAAATGATAAGAAAAGATGTAATAATTACTTAAATTTTTTAAATAAGACGAACGGTCAAACATATTTAAAAAAGTCAACGGCGTCAAACATTTCGAAACGGATGGAGTATTTGTCAAGGAGCGGGTTGCTTTTGCCATGGCGGCTGTCGTGGTGGTCTTTTTCACCTTCATCCTCATCTGGGTGAGGATTCTTCTTCTTCTTCTTCTTCTTCTTCTTCTTCTTCACATTCTTTGTTTTTGATCCATTTTGTAATCTCTATCTGACTCTTTTTTTTCCTTTTCCTTTTTCATTCACAGGGCTCACCGAAGCAAAAGGACCTTTTGCACCGCAAGAAGAAGCAACGCGAAGGCAATGAAGGTGGAGATAAAGAAAACAAAGATGCAGAGGCAAATAAAGAGGAAGACGATGAAGAGGAAGGCGAAGAAGAGGAAGAGAAGGCGAAGGTGAAGAAGAGCAAGACGAAGGTGAACAGCTAAAGCATAGAAGCAGGAGGTCGGCGCTGCCTGAGGCCTGAGTCATATTGGCGCATTTTGATAGAATAATAGCTGTAGTCGTCGTTGTAGGTTCCTGTATCTTGATGGTGTCTGTGGTAGATTCAGATCGAATAGTTTTATCTTGAGTCCGTGCATCCTGTCCAACAAGGAACAGAGTTTTGAGTTGCTTGATCGTTTATTTGCAGTCATTCAGTGACTTTGAACTGCTCCATCTATCTCTTGTTTGCAATGGAAACAATGATTTGGCCCCAAATTATATGTTTTCTCTGCTTGGTTGCAAGTTTCATGCAGCTAGTCCATACACCAAATCCCCCATCACCTCTCCGTCCACCTCCACACCTATCTTCACCATTTCAGCGAACACCATCTGCGCGCCCCACATTCTCTCTTCCTTGCACAGCCATGACACCACTGCCCGGGCCCCTCAACCGCATTCCGTCGAACACCTTCATGGCGTCCGCGACAAGGTTATTCTTGAACAACGTCACCACGATCTCCTTGTATGCCGTGGCGGCCGGCTCGAGCCCGCGCCTCTCCATCCCGTTCCATACCCTGCAGGCCTGCAAGCGTCAGAGAACATCTCCACGCGGCAGTATCCTACGACCAGCAGCTCGCAGCACCTCCCGGTCCGCGACACGCCGTACGCCCGTACCGGTGCTCGGCCTGCTTGATCACCTTCTCGGCGACATCGGGCATCTTGCAGACGGAGCAGACGACGTCGGTGATGAAGGTCAGCGTGTGGGGGTGTTAAGAATTGGTTGGGCTGTAAATGGGCTGGGTTGCTATGTTTCCAATCAGGGCCCAAGTCAGCTCATGATGCATCACATATCAACAGCAGAGCACGTGAGGACTATCGAACAGAACAGAACAGGCAACGGCGGCGGCTGGCCTCAAGGCAGCTGGACGAACGGCGGCCGTGACCTAGCAGCACTCTAAAGAGACATACACTTGTACTACGGAAGAGGGAGATATTATGCGCAGGAAGGCGAAATGGCTACCGGGCGAACGTTCGCCAACTTATAATCTCGCGAATCACTCGGAAAGGAGGATTAGAGGACGTGTGATGGAGCGATATCCGTTCTTCCTTTCTAATTTTCCTTTTATTTACCCGATTTTCCGGGTAATATTTCCTTCTTTTTAGATTTCCTTTTTTTTCCCTAGTCCTTTCTATAGTTTTATTAACGGAAACTTTTCTATATCAATTATTCACGTGGAAACTTTCCACATATAAACTTTACGTATATAAAAGTTCAATATATAGACTTTTTATATAAAAAAATCTTTATATGGAGTTAAAACTTTATATATAAAAGATTTATATCTAGAAAGTTCATATATATAAAATCTATATGTAGAAAGTTTTCACGGAAATAATTTTTTAAACAATTCTGCATATGAACTTTATATAGAATTTATATATGCAACTAGAAAGTTTGGTTTATAAATTTCAATGAAAATAAAAAAAAAATATGTTAATCAACGCTGGATATTTTTGGAAAAAAACAGAACCTTATTATCAAAGCAAACCTCGTAACCGAAAAAGGAGAAAGTACGTGTAGATTTGGTTTTTTAACAGAAGATCAACGCTAATCATGATTAGGGGCGTAATTAGACGTATTAGGCATGGAGAACGATGGAAACTTATCGGTTCGTGAGATTGTCTTGTCGCGAACATTCGTGGGCTAGACCCACCCGCAGGAAGGCGGAGGAAAACAAGAAAGAAATTGCTAGACTCGTAGCTCTTGAGGGGCTTGAGCTTATATACAGATGAAAGTGAGAAGAAAAAGTTCTCAAGTAAAATGTATGCAACATTCTTTTAGAGATTCCATCCACTTTTTTCCCGGCATATACTTCAACGTTTCACCGAAGTTCCATATAATTAAGAAGATTAACAGCACGAAACGTAGCAGGCAAAAACAGAGAATTGAGTTAATTAATTAACTAACCCCAACCAAACAACAGAGAGAATAGTAGATCCTGGATCACTGCTAAAAATGTATCCAGATAAGGTGCAACAGCATTTTATCTTGTTGCAGTCAATTCACACCAGAATCGATCGAAGCAAATTAGAGGCAATCCCATACTGGCAACCCAACAAAATCTCATGAACAGTAAAAACTCGGTCGAGCAAAGAGAAATATTTGCAAAACCGAATCTCTTGGATTGGAATACTAGATATCTTAAAGGTGCTAGATTAACCGGCCTCCCAGCGATTTGGCTACTGTTGACCAACCGCCTTGCGACACGTTGCTGTTGGCTGGGCGTCTTGCGGGCCGTCCGATTCTGCGTCTGGGCTTCATCCATCCGTCCGTGCCTCCCTGTTGGTCGTCCTTGCCGAGGCGTCGATTTGGTGGCCGCTGAGCCTCCCACGTCGCCCATTCCTCCTCTCTCGCCGTCTCGCGCAATCGCACTCGCACACACGCGCCGCCTGAATTAAATTTAAAAATATACTGTTCATTCAATTTTTTTCCCATAAATATCCGGGATACAAAACTTTTTGTGTAAATATACCGTCGATCTCGCACAACCGTTGCGTGAAACCGAGGTGGGTGTGACGCCATGGGCGGTATCGCGCGGCGAAGGCACGAGAGCGCGCGGTTTCGCGCAATGGAAGAGCGAGACCGTTCGGTCTCGCGGAATCAGACAGCGAAACTGTCCACCGGCTCCATTTAATTAGTGCTTAATTACTTAATTAGCAATTAACTAATAATAATTATCAACTAATTATCCTAATTAATAATTAATTAATTGCTATCAAGATAATTAGTCCCTAATTGAATCAGCATGGCACCGGTCTCGCTCAGTGCTTGCGCGAGACCGTTCTGTCTCGCTGTACCATTCCGCGAGACCGCGCGGTCTCGCGCCTTCGTCACGCGATACCGTCCACGACGTTATTCCCCGTCATTCTCGCGCAACGGTTGTGCGAGATCGACGCTATATTTACGCAAAAAATTTTACATCCTAAATATTTATAAGAAAAAATTGAATAAACAGTATATTTTCAAATTTAATTCCGCGCCGCCTCACCTCCTCCCTCGCGCGCACCGCCTCGCCCTTCTCCTCTCCTCGCATGTGCCGTCATCGCCGCCGTCGCCGCAGCTCCACGCTCTTCTAGCCATCTTCGCTGCGCTGGAAGATCCAGCCACCCGGACAAGAGTGGTGCTGGCCGTCGCTTCCCTCTTCCCCCCTTTCATCTCCAATCGCCCACCGCTTCCCTCTCCTTCACGCTCTCCACTCCGCTTGGTGCCCGATCTGGTTCGAGGGCGGCTGGAGCTGATGGTCTAGGCCTCCCCACCGGTGGATCTGGCTGCCCTTGCTTCGGGCTCCGGCATCGGGGATGGTGCTCGTGCTCCCTCGACTTCTCCGTGCACCCCTAACCCTATCCTCTGCACGATGCGGTGGCGGCGGGAGGGCGGGTGAGGCGCATGTCAAATCCACCACCGGTGCTCCCCTCTTTATTCTCTTTCCCTCTGTGGCGGCGGTGACGGGGGACCTACGGGGGCAGCGGAACCCGTCGCGCATCCGCCGCCGATGCCCCTCCCCTTAGGGCGGCGTCGGACCGGCCGCCGGCGCGGGACTGTCGTCTGCCCTCCCCTGCCTCGCGCGAGTCCATGGACATCGCATAGCCACGGGAGCCAAGGGCGATACATCCAAAGAACAGCTGGTATGCCAGGTACGTGCATCACTGCGTCTCCTCTGGTTCGAGGGCTGTCTAAGCTGATGGTCTAGGCCTCCCCACCGGTGGATTTGGCTACCCTTGCTCCGGGCTCTGGCGCCGGGGATGGTGCTCGTGCTCCCTCTCGACTTGTCCGTACACCCTTTACCCTATCCTCTGCACGATGCGGTGGCGGCGGGAGGGCGGAGAGAAGCAGCTATGCCGCATTAGCTCTTCGCTGGTTTCAGAAACTCAACTTGTTCCAGGTATAGTTCCAGGTGCTCCGTGCTCGTCAGGACTGAAAGAGATTATAGATCTTATTTGGTGATTCGCAGGTATGATAGGCTTTCTCCCACTTTTGTTTTCCTGTCATGACATAGAATTAGTGAAGAGAAAAATAATGCATGGCGGATAAATGATTGCAACTTGCAAGGCAGCATGCTGAACATGCACAGCTCAGCTCTCTCTTGCCTAGGAAATTCTTGGACTAGGAGATGTGTTTACGGTGCAGTTGGCACATGCGTTCAGTTGTCAACGCACCTAAACTCTTCACCTTTCGTCTGGATCAAATGAAGGATTGAAAATATGTGACTCTTCCTATCTTAATTCCATCGGTTGGCTAGCTCCTTCTAGCCAACATATTTTTAAAAAAAAAAAATTCTTGGACTGGCGTTCCCAGCCTTGAGTACACTGAATCGCATAGAAAGTACTCATCTCATATTTTCATGTCATGTAGCATCAAATCCTCTCTATGACTTTATGGATCTACGGTTTTTGTTTAGGTTTCCTGTTGGTACTTAATTAGAGTTGTTTCTTGCATATTTTACTTCAGATTCAGTCAAGATTTGAAGAGATCTTATGTGATAATTAACAGGTCTGATGACCTTGCTCCCAGTTTTGTTTTTGTGTAATCCGTTTACTGAAAAGTAATGCATGGTGGATGAATTGTTGCAAGAAAGCATGCTAAATACGCACTGTACTGTGCAGAAGTTCTGCAGTGCAGGACATTCCTGCCGCTAGTCGTGCCTTGGACAGCCAGAGCTCTCGAATTCTCAGCCTTAAGTACATTGGATCACATACAAGGTACTCACCTCATGCCATGTATCATCAATCCTCTTTATGGACCTGGAGTTAGGTGCACCTTATCAGCTTAAGCTCTCAAGGTTGGCCTGCTCCTCATCAGCTTTCTATCTTCTATATATGCTGTGCATGTTAATTTCGATGGTTTGTCTCGTGCAGGTCTGGCTTCTTGGAGTCCATATGGGCCTCGTGCCATTCTCTCTTTGCACTGAGGTCTGCTGAGCGCCTGGATGCTTATAGCATACTCTCTCTCTCTCTCTCTACTTGTCAACACTGAAATATGTTTTCTCGGGACCTGACGAGCCCCAAGACTATGATCTTACGAATTCCAATGAATTTTGGGATGAAATTCGCAGGGGACTGGTGGGCCTTTCTGCCCCGACTCAAGTTTCTGTTAGCCTTTTACTCTTTATACTCATCCTGTTGATTGTGCTGACATGCTTAGCCTCTTCACACCAGGTTGACAAGGATTCTTTAGTGAGGAAGCAGGCTTTGTACATCTTGAGAATATCACTTGACATCTTTCCCTCATCTGAGAATGATGCCGCTCAGCAATGCTCCAGGAGGAGGTCCGCCGCTCTGCCTGCTCAAGACAAACCAAATACTGCAATGACAAAGAGAGAGGTGGGCTCAGAAAGAGGCTAGATCCCTTGGCATCAGAGAAACGAGCCAATCAGATGAAAACTGCTCAAGTCGTAAAGACCGGTCGAAAGTTTTCCTGTTACTCTATGAGATGCTTCAGGAGTATGGAACACATTTAGTTGAGGCGGCCTAGACGCACCAGGTCAGTTGGTTCCTATGTGCTTTTTTTTAAGACCTGTATATCTGTATATCTAAGTGTCAACGCAATATATACCAGGAACAGCATTCATAGCACGCAATGAAGTAACCACATGCACGTTCGATTAGATGGGTTGATAAATTTAACTATTATTCCCAGGTAATGCTGCTTTTTGAGTCCAAACCGATAAATGACTGAATAATCCTATTTGTTGATGTTAGCCATTCTCAGCTCATATGTTGTGTTATCCTACTTTATTACTCTCTCCGTCCCATAATATAAGGGATTTTGAGATTTTGTTTGTATTGTTTGACCACTCGTCTTATTCAAAAATTTTGTGCAAATATAAAAAAGGAAAAATTGTGCTTAAAGTACTTTGGATAATAAAGTAAGTCATAAAAAAAATAATAATTCCAAAATTTTTTGAATAAGACGAGTGGTCAAACAGTGAAAGCAAAAACTCGAAATCCCTTATATTATGGGACGGTGGGAGTAGTACATTATTTGTTCCCTTTTGGTTCATGCGTTTTGCCTTGGGTTTGATCTTTAGCTACCCCAGCTTGCTTGGGACTAAAGGCTTATGCAAATTTTTGTCCGTGATTATTACCTCCTATCAAGTTTTATCCTTGGGCAGGCGTTTCACTATTTATGTTTGCCTCTTCTGAAACATTGAATTTGAAGTTGAAATTCTAAAGGATGCTAGACTGCCACATCAAAAATATTTAGCAATTTTTCGTGCTGATTCTGTGCCCAAACCAAAAGTTGATCATGAGTGCGCTACAAAGGGTGATTATACTTGATTTGTTACCTTGTTCAATACACCTGAGTTGCTCTTACTTCTTTGAAAAGGAAAAAGTGAGATACTAAGAAGAAACTTAGCATCATGAGATTCTTATTCTTGTTTGCACCGTTCTCTTCTAAGTTCTAATTCTTTTATACTACTCCTAGGAGTTACATTGAACTTCTCATCCTTACCCTGCTCTAGGGTTTGATGTGTGCTCACATAGTATACTTATAGTGATTTATATGTATCATTGCTAAACAATACCCATATGATGGTGTAATTTCAAAGGTTTGATATAAATCTTGGTTGCCCACTAAATAACTAATATGATTTCTTTATAAAACATTAACAAATCACAACTGCCTTGGTCTTATGTTATTCTAGAGCACAAACACTTTTTTTAGGGTTTAGTATGTCACAGGAGCATGGCAAAACGATGGTGATGCGTACCAATAATCATTCCTGTTCTTACAAATTTCCATATATTCTTCTTTTATATTCATTCTATTTGGTTTGATGTTCTGACTGTTCGATTAAGACTGCTTTGTAAAGAAATTATTATGTGAGTTATATTTTCCAACGTAGGTACAGCCCTTTCATGTTTGCACGACCAAGCAGCCATTCATGCTACTGTGCTTCTTTTGTGGATTGAAATAGGATAAGAAGGATATGACTACACAGCTAGTGGTAAACCATCTACCACTCCATCTATGAGAGACATTATCCACCTATACTTCAAATACAATTTTCTCTTAAACTATTCATCCGATCTACGATCCGATTGCACCGTTGTGTTTGTAACAATTAAATCTTTATAACAAGATCTCACATGATTATATTCTGATGAAAAATTATAAATTACTTTTTAATATATCTAAATTACTTTTAGATTTCACTAAATTACTTCTTAGACATGTAAAAGTAAATTCAATGAAGTCTAAAGTAGTAACTTATAACAAAAAGAAAGTAACTTTAATGAATGTTTTTTTTAATTGGATGTGACTACACGGTAGTGGTAGCTAGTTTGTACTCCATCTAGTATCTCCTTTCAACTTGAAAAATATAATAGTATCTTCTTTTCTCATTCTACATGAAAAACAAAAACAAAAGGAAAAAACAATCGATGATTAAACAGATTTATAGAGAGTTACTTTTGAACCATGCAAAAGTTACTTCCAATTAACATTGAAGTTACTTTTAAAAATTGTTAAACTTATGTGTGTTGATCTGTGCTGATTAAATTTAATTTCTAGATAAAGTCATATTTTTATACGAATGTACTTATAATGTCGTGACAAAATTACTTCCGTTTTATTTTAAGTTACTTTTATAATATATGTAAATTACTTTTAGAGACTATTAAATTTACATTTATATGTCTAAGAAGTAATTTAGTCAACTCTATAAGTAACTTATATATATATATATGATAAAAGTAAATTACATATATAATAAAAGTAATTTACAAATATAAACATTTTTTCATCGTAATATAATCATGTAAGATCTTGTTGTGAAGATTTAATTGTAACGAACACAATGGTGTAATCGGATTGTAAATCGAATAAGTAATTTGAGAGAAAACTTTGTTTGAAGAGGAAAAAGACGTACACGTATATTAAAAAAGCATGCATGTAGTACCATGTTGTTTGAAGATGAAAATGACGTACATGTATATTAAAAAAGCATGCATGTAGTACCATGTAGTAGCTGGACTTCTCCACATTTCTCCGTATTTAGGCGTCGCTAGTTAAGGTAAAATCGAGAGGCCTCTCCAAATAGATTTTACGGGATAAGAAGCTTGCACATGGACTTATAGTGGGGTCAGTACTGTATGAATGGGTTCTTACTACAATTATTTTCCCCCCTCTGTGTCTTATTTTATGTATATTGGTGCTCTATGAAATAATATAATGTACCATGTAATCGATAAATCATCATTGACATATCAAAGTGCATCTATGTATGCGCTATATTTCTCTAATCTTTCCTGTAATATTTATTGTTCTCTCTAATGTTTTTTTTTTGCCACGCAGCGTAGCGCGCGAACCCATTCTAGTATAGTAATCCCACCTAGGATCCAACATGGCTACGATGGAGTGGGCAGAGTAATCGAGAGAGAGGGCAAGCATAGTATTAGCAGTAATCTGTAAGAAGATTAATTAGCACACCAAGGAAAGACACAGGAACAATTAATAGTACGAGTAGTAGCAAAATATTCGCTTGCATCAAACGATCCAGTAGTTCAACGATTGAAAAGGATACACCGGTGCATAGATGCACGAACGCAAGGTACGCAACGCCAGCCGATTCGATCTGAACCTACTAGAGAACCTACACCTGAAGATGCCAGGATCGACATGCTGTTCCCTCATCACTCCAGAGTTACATGGATAATAAAGCTAGAACACTAAAATACTGATAGACGATAGACACCTATGTCTGATGATAACTAAGGACCCGAAAGTTAGCTAGGAAACTACTGAAGAACCACTAGAACTGGACGATACATGGTAGGCCCTCCGCACCGCACGTCACCTCTTGACGCTTGTCCAACCACAGAACCTCGAGCTCCTCCTCTTGGCGGCAACGCGCGGACGTAGAGACGACCTACTACTCGAAGGCAGTCAAGCCAACCTGCCTCAATGGCCTCTGAGAAAAGAAACATATAGTATATAACATGTGAGATTCAGACGATCGAGAAAAAAACCAATCTCAGAAGACACGTAACCGAACTTATTACCAGCATCATTGAGAGATTGATCACGACAAAGATGACCCCCGCGATGCAGAAGGTTATCCACTCGCTCCTCCATATGCCATAACTGATTTTCGAAACATACAACAAAAATTGATGAGTATGAGATAAACAGGAAGTAAATAGCTAGGAACGAGAACAAAAGGTTGGTACCGCGTTGTGTGCATGGACTGGACAAAGTATACAAAGGTGGACGCCAGGAGGCAAGCAGGCATGAACCAACGAAAGAGAATCGTCAGCCTTGGAAAACCGCCGACTCCCCTCACCATCGTAAGATGAAGAACAAGCACAAGGTGAACCATGCCCACCGTCACGAATGAGAGGCACATGAAGCTGACCCCCATGAACGTGGCGAGCCCAGCTGGAGATGGGGGTGGAGCCCCATATCCATGTGGGGTAGCCGTCCGGCCGCTAAGGCTGTTCCCGATGAGAAGCGAGTACATCATAAGCGCCACGAGGAAGATCGGATTCAGGAGGGTCTTTTCCTAAAATGGAAAAAAGAAACAAGAAACAACCATTATCAGGGAACGAAGAAATAAGGGCAAAACGAAAATCAACAAGACAAAAGATGATAGATCGATTGATCCAATAAAACGAACCATCAGCATCACCCTTGCACCCCGGTTCTCGTCTAAATCATGAAAAGAAAATAAGAATTAGTTAGTAACAGGAGAAACTTGTTAAAGAATGAAACCTAGATTAGTCCCACGAGCGAAAATACAGAGGAAACCAACAAGAAAGATATAGAAGACGACGAGGCGATGAACACGCCACTGGGATGAGGTGAAGAGAAACAAAAAGTGAAAGAGAAAAACGCGACCGGATCAACAGAGTTACAAGGAACAGTTTCCGAGGAAACCAACAAGAAAGATATAGAAGATGCATGATGAGGCGATGAACACGCCACTGCCATGAGGTGAAAAGAAATAAAAAGTGAAAGAGAAAAACGCGACCGGATCAAAAGAGTAACAAGAAACAGTTTCCGCGCGCGAAGAGAAATGAAAAAAAAAGAGAGAAAAAAAAACACGAGAGAAAGATCAGAGAAGCGATCAAGAACACGAGAAACGTGGCACATGTAACCACAGCGCGAGCAAAGCAGGTGCATCTAGCTCTACCCGGAGGAGAGACATGCATACCGAGATTGATCTCGGGATGCTGCTGCTGCTGCGGAAGATCCATGGCTCGGCCGGGCAGACGAGTGGTGTGGCTAGAGGTAAGCAATGGCGAGATAGGTAGTATTTTAGATAGGATGAGGGAATATTATATAGGCTCCCCAGTGTCTCTAGCTTTGGTTTTAAGCGTTGCTGATCGTCCGATTGGGAAACGATACAATCTAAGGGTGGTGGGTGAGTGAGTTATTCCACTTTGTCTATTTGTGCCACAAGAGAAAAGCAGAATTCAAACCGTTTCAAACGCTGGAAAGTGGGTTAGCCAGGCTTGCTGCCTCCAGTCCAACGGGTCGGCCCGTGGCCCAAGCCCACGTAAGCAGTCCTCTACAGTGAAAGATGAAAAGAATATCGCCTTTTTTCCTTTGGGACCGCCTATTCATCACTCGGGTGATTTTTGAGAAAAAATCACCCAGATTTTTTTCTTCTCTTGGATTTGCATCCAACGGACTACAAAATAAAATAACTAATACAAATTTACTTACACAATATTTTTATCAAAATTACAGTGCACTTACATGTCATATCAACTAAATTTACATATGTAATTTTAGTTATATAGGACTGTAATTTTATATTTGAAATAAAATAACTAATGCAAATTTACTTACACAATATTTTTATCAAAATTACAGTGCACTTACATGTCATATCAACTAAATTTACATATGTAATTTTAGTTATATAAGACTGTAATTTTATATTTTAAAGAAAATAATAAGTACATATTTACTTACACAATATTTTTATCAAAATTACAGTGCACTTACATGTCAAATCAACTGAATTTACAAATATAAATTTAGTTATATAGAACTGTAATTTTATATTTTAAAGAAAATAATAAGTACATATTTACTTACATATTTTTTTTTATCAAATGCATCGCGTGCTGCGGCGGTGCGGGTGCTGGCCACGGACCCGGATCCAAGCGGCGTGGCGTGTGTGCGATGTGATGTGAACGGGGAACGAGTGCGGGCGTGGTCGTGTGGGGCAGTGAGTGGACCGGGATTGGAGTTAGCAATCAGGGTTAGGCATGATGATGGGCTGCTGGGCTGTTCGTGGGCTTCTATGCCTTGTGCAAAGATCATGTGGCAAAAAAACGTCAAATGTACGTCAAATGTGGAAAAAAATCACGCGGGAGATGTTTAGCAAAATCGTTTTCGTTTTATTTAAAAAAACTTTATCAGCCGGCCCATAATGACGAATATAGAGCACTTAATGTTCTCCAATAAAAAAACAACTAAAACAGTACTATTGGTAGTACTAATTATTGTGCATATACTAAGTAGTAGTAAAAATAAAAATTTCTCTATGAGGGAGGAAGGAAAGAAGCGATTTTTGTGGTGGGTGAGAAACGCCGAGAGAGATGCTTGGTCAAGGAGGACGCTCTACCTGCAACAGTGGTAAGGCTGCAAAAGAATGAGAGACGTTTGGCTGCCCACTAGGGACCACTACCATATGGAGACAATTAGGAGTACGAGTCGCATACTCGTATAGGACCACTGCTAAGGGTGGATGTCGAGCTGGCTCGGCTCGGTCTGGCTCGTTAGAATAACGAGCTAGCTCGGCTCGGCTCGTTATCTTAATGAGCTAGAAAACTAGCTCGGCTCGGCTCGTCAACAAGCTCGAGCCAGCTCGTTAAGCTCGCGAGCTAGGGCAAGAGACGTAGCCGGCGAGCACGGGGAGGAGGGGAGGAGCTTAACGGCGGAGGAAATGAGCTCTAGCTCGCCGGCGACCATAGGAAGGAGCTCAACAGTGGAGGGGATGAACTCTACGCAGCTCCGCCAGCACTTGGAGGGGACGAGCTCGAGCTCGCCGGCAGCGTCGGGTGCTGGGGGCGGGCGCCAGCGGCAGTGGGCGCTGGATCGCTGGGGGAGAGGCGGAGATCGGCAGCGGTGGGCGCTCGATCTCCCGGCGGCGGCGGGCGTGGGGGGATTGGCGGAGACCGGTGGCGGCGGGCGCCCGATCTAACATCGGCGGGCACTGGCGGGGGAGAGGAGGAGACCGTCGGCGACGGGAGCTGGCGGGGGAGAGGAGGAGACCGGCAGCGGCGGGAGCTGGCGGGGGAGAGGCAGATACCGGCGGCGACGGGCGCTCGATCTCCCGGCGGCGGCGGTGGCTGGGGGAGAGTGGGGAATTGAGTGAGGACTAGGGTTTGCAGTGTCTTGGGCTTGGGCCTTTTTGTTGTATTGGGCTTTTGGGCTGTGATGGAGTCCTAGCTCATTAAGGCTCACGAGCTAGCTCGAGCTGGCTCGTTATCTCTGACAAGCTAAAATGTCAGCTCGGCTCGTTAGAAAATTCAAACGAGCCGAGCCGAGCCGAGCCAAGCAGAGCTAACGAGTCACGAGCTTTCTATCTACCCCTAACCACTACCACTACTCTAGACGCCAACACATAAAAGCATTTTAGCATGTCGAGTCCGGCGCGGCAGCGGCTGTGGTGCACCGTGGGAGGGGACGACGACGTGCCAGCGTTACGATGTTGGGCGACCCTGTCGATGTTGGAGTATGTTAGTGATGTTGGAGTACGTTTGTGTCGCGCCGCGCGGGTGCATGGGTGATCGATCCTCCTGCCGCCACGTGGAAGATGTTAGAGTTTGTGTCGAATATGTGTACGTAGTCGGTTACAGTTTAGGACTTGGAGTTGTACTAGGTATAGGACTAGAGTAAGAGTCGGACTCTGTCCTACGATCTCTCATAAATAGAGGGGCGTGCCTGTTGTAACCGCATGACGACTTAGCATAGCGAGAGGGAGCAGCTGCCGGCGGCGACCGGCCGTGAGTCGTTGTAACTCTGATACGCTGTATATGCTGAATCGGGGAGGAGCGCCCGTAATCAGTGCCCCGGAGATGTAGGCCTCGGCTGAACTCCGTTATCAAATATCGTGCCTCGGTGTCGTCATCGTGTTTGGATCTCCTATGGCGTTTTCTTCCGCGTTTGGTTTCCAATGTGATTTCGGGGCCAGTTTTATAACAAGTGGTATCAAAGCCTGCGGGAGATCCATGGTAGAGGTACGAGAGAGGTGCTCCACGCTGCGACGAATACACAGGGTGTCCAGGGACAGACATGGACGCAAAGTGGAGCACGGCGGCGATCAACGGAATTTTGATCAGTGGAATCGGACACTTCAGGCGGCGGTCTAAACCGTTCGATGGCTACTTCAATAGGGAGATGACCAGACGTGGTGCTCGGGTTGGTGGCGGCGGAAGCGATTGGCGAATCAATCGGTGGGTCAGACACTTCGGGCAGGTGGCTCGAACTTTCTGGTGAGCTACTCTCGACAGGGAGACGTGCGGCCGCACGCTCGGGTTGATTGAAGCTGGAGGCGATCGGCGTTCTCGATCGGTGGAATCGAACACTCTGGGCCGGGTGTCCCGGGTCTTTCGATGAGTTGCGTTCGACAGGGAGACGGCTAGACGTAGCGCTCGGGTCGTTCGGCGGCTGGGAAGACGGCATGTGATTTGTCGGCTTCGGCTCGCGACTATATTGACAGGTGGTCAATCGGAGGTCGGAGCGGGTTGCGGGCTCGAGGTGGAGCCGCAACGGTGGCGCATGCCACGCGTGGATGCTAGAGGCTGTTTTGGATGTGTCTTCGACAAGGTGTGCAACAGAATTGCTTCGAGGGCGGCGTACGTGCGGATCGGGCTGAGGACGACCAGATCGGCAAATTGGGCTGACTGTATCGTGGAAATGTCAGTTCAACCGAGAGGCTTTGCACAATCGTATGCATTGGTTACAAACTGATGGCATGCGTCATTAGCGGAGTTGGCCGGAAGTGCAGAAGCGAAGGTGCAGAAGCCGTGAGATACGTTAAGGCTTGGAAGTCCATGTCGCGATGGTGTGCGTGCACCGCACGTTGAGACCAGGCTAGCGGCATTGATAGAAGCAACGCCAAGAGGAAGCAGGCTCGGGAGGAGTCATGGTTGCACAGGACTCCAATCAGGACGGAGCCACAGTGTTGGAGTTGAACACGGACAGGAGTTGTATCCTGTTCGTTCACGGCGGCGTTTGTGGCAAGTAGTCCAGGAGAGGAGGCCTAGTTGGACACACACGAAAGGGAAAAGGAAGAGGGTTTCGGTTTGGACTTAAAATCGGACAACAAATTCCCAGGACTCAGCAACAGGAATTAATCCACGGGATTGCAGATATTCCAATCGAACCAAATCATCAAAGCAAAAGGAGATCGGACTGGGACCTCTTGGCGGCAGTGATTTGGGGCGACGAACGTCGGGTGGCAGGAGCATGACTTGGTGTAGTCGTTGTGCAGGTGCCGGCGAGTTCGATGCGGGCCGGCTCCGGTGAGGAGGCGGCGGTTACCGGCTAGTTCAGATCGGAGGTAGCGGTGACTCTGTTGGAACATGCAGCGGTGCAGCTGCTTGCAGGAGAGGCGACACGGCGTTATCGGTGAGCAGAGACAGCGTGGTCGCCGTGGTGTACTCGGTGGTGGCAGTTGGAGTTTTCACCGACAAAGAAAGCAGTGTCTGGGTCGGTTTTGGTTGCAACCCGGTACTGTTCACGGTGGTACTGTTCATGGCTCGACACTGTTCATGATTCATGTTGACAGTGTGTTCCGATTGGTTGAATCTGATTTGAATAGGGTAATTCAAAAAGTCCCGGGCAACAACGGGTGAAAATCGTTGAGAGCATCAACGGGCTGTCTGGCAGTACAGGATATATCCAGGATCTGCGGGGTTTGCATGATGGGGATATATGGAATCTGCGTCAAACGCTATGGTGCTAATTTTCTTCGGGTGATTCAAGGCAACAGTGAATTTTCTCAGATTATCAGGAATTCAGTCTACGGATGCGGGAAAGCGTGGATGTTGGATTTATTAGCTTGGTTCATAAGACGACAAGGAAGAAATGGTTCTCTTCAAGTCTGGTGAGTTTGATTTATCTATTTGGTGATGATATCGGTTATCTGGCTATGGATTAGATCAAGTCAAATTTAAGACGGTAGATGGGGGTGAACATGGTCTTCGGGAAATCTATGACGTGACAGCTAGGAGAAATCCAATTTCGCTTGGCAAGACGACTGTGGTGATATGAGAGAAGGTGGAGCACTATTGCAGGTGGAGTCAAGAGGAAGAAATTACAGGGATAGTGGGAGTCTCTTGTTACGGTGAGTCTGGTGAAGACTTGTCGGGGCGGCTCGGCGTGAGCGGCGAAAAAGGATCAACTCAAGTTCTGGTGCACGGAGGTTCGAGCAAGTAACAGATTCATGTTGGCGTGGCATATTCGCCAAGGTGGAGTTTGTTAGAGTTTGTGTCGAATATGTGTACGTAGTCGGTTACAGTTTAGGACTTGGAGTTGTACTAGGTATAGGACTAGAGTAAGAGTCGGACTCTGTCCTAGGATCTCTCATAAATAGAGGGGCGTGCCTGTTGTAACCGCATGGCGACTTAGCATAGCGAGAGGTAGCGGCTGCCGGCGGCGACCGGCCGTGAGTCGTTGTAACTCTGATACGCTGTATATGCTGGATCGGGGAGGAGCGCCCGTAATCAGTGCCCCGGAGATGTAGGCCTCGGCTGAACTCCGTTATTAAATATCGTGCCTCGGTGTCGTCATCGTGTTTGGATCTCCTATGGTATTTTCTTCCGCGTTTGGTTTCCAATGTGATTTTGGGGCCAGTTTTATAACCAAACATGATTGGAGGCGAGAGTGAGACGAGACGAGACACATGATTGGATTCTTGGCCTTCCTCTCCGGAGTTACTAGTCAGGGTTGGCTCGCTGCTACTCGATCTCATCAACTATCTTTTGGATTCAGCTTTTAGAAAGTACAAGATCAACTTTAAAAGAAGAATAACTTTATTCCCCTTTGAAAACAAAACACACAGAAACCACTTGATATTCTCCTCAATACTCGTCCTAGTAATAATTACAGGCACTCCTATAGTCCTATGTAGGATTAGTACTAAGTACTCCAGTAGTTAACTTAAACTCGCTTACTGGTAGTATTAGGTGCCGACATTGGATTTTTTTTTCACACCTGGATGTTGGAATATGTTGCTATCACTCTACTATGATATGGCCAGTTCGTATTCATTAACGTATAATTAATTAAGTTTTAATTATTACATATTTTGAAATTGATTTATTTACTATTTTAAAACTATATATATATATATATATATATATATACACACGAAACATACTGTTTAACACTTTAAAAATTTAGCTAACTAAAAACTAAGGGAAAAATAATCTGCATCTATATGTTCTTTGCGCGCGCGCGCTCTATCTCTTGTCTGTCCTCGTGAATGAGAACTGGTCAATTGCAAGTTTGTCCCGTAGTAGTATATGTTGCCCAGTTCTGTGCTTTTGCTTTCCTCTCGTACTACCTCCTTCCCAAAAATAAGTGCAGCCGTAGATATTCGTGCCCAACGTTTGATCGTCCGTCTTATTTAAAAAATTTATGAAAATTTTGAAAATATTTAGTCACACATAAAGTACTATTCACGTTTTATCATCTAATAGCAATAAAAATAGTAATCATAAAAAAAATTAAATAAGATGAATGGTCAAACGTTGAATGTGATAGTGTAAAACTGCACTTATTTTGGGACGGAGGGAGTACAAGGGAAAAGGAGAAGTGGAAAACTCTACTTCTCGTACTCGTACACTCTCGCTCTTGGCCCGCCCTATATCCAATGGGAGTAGAGGCGGCCCTTTAGGTTTACGGGCTAGGCCGGAAAGCAGAGGTAGCACGTGGGTGCAGCCGCGCAGGATGCACCGAGAGAAAAAGTATATATGAGGTCCCTTACCTTGTCATCGGATTACAAAATCATACCGAAACCACGGATATATGTCATCCTTCAACTAACAAAAATGGGAGGTCCTTAGATGGTTTTGTTCAATGTGGCAGTTAAGTCAGCATGGAAACCACATGGGTTCCACATGTCAGGGTGACCACGTCATCACTCTCTCTTTCCCCTCCTATCTCCCTCCTGTCTCTCACTCTTCTTTGGGCAGGCTGGCTAGTGGGTGGGGAGGAGGCCGACGGGGCGAGGAAGAGGCGGCATTGAGGGGACAGATGAGAATAGAGTTTGGTGGATAAAGGCATGATTTGGAGAGGGGATTTGGACTGGGGAATGATAGAGGATTGGAGGGGCCGATCTCCAACATTGGACCTAAGCGAGTTATTCTTGAGATGATCTCCATGAGGAATGAAATAATGACTGAATGAGTGATGAGTTAAAATATTTGTTGAACTATAGGAATTATTGAAACCATGAGGATTGTTTCCTTACTTTCCTTGCTACTCCCTCCATCCATTTTAAGTGTTGTTATGGGTTTCAGTGTCAAATGTTTGACTATCTGTCTTATTTGAAAAAAATGTGTAATGTTTTTTTAAAAAATCATGCATAAAGTACTACTTATGTTTATCATCTAAAAACAACAAAAATAGTAATAACAGAAAAATTTTAAATGTCAAACGTTGGACACTAAAGTCTACAACTACACTTAAAATGAGACAGATGAAGTAGCATGCAATTGATTCCCCTCATTGTCCTTGGCAAAGGTATTATAATTCTCTCTCGCTTCCTAGAGTCCTAATAGTAAGAACTAGTATCCTTGTCCATTAGATTTAATGAAATTAACGGCTGCGCGTGTGCGAGCTCCAACTTTTTTCTTGACGTCCACGACTGCCGTGCCGATGTGTGAAGCCATGAGAGCAAGTTTAATATAGTATAGCCAACTATTAGCTTCAAATTATCTATAGTTGATTTAATAGCCAATTTATACAATAATTATCTATAAATATATACTACACTATTACTATATGGTCCCACATGTTATACATACATTGTGTCTTGGAGTCCGTCAGCAATGTAGGTGTCGTCCGATTCATCATCTTCGTCAGGTATGTCATCGTCATCAGGTTCAGGCATGGATGTAGCACGCACCTCCTCAATTACAGTAGCATCACCACTAATACCTTCTGACGGAGCGTGGGGCTCCTCACCGGGAGACCGCGTAGGCCCCCCTTTGCCGGTTCGGCCGGAGGCGCTAAGTGAGGTTCTTCGCCCTCGATCTGAGGAACGTCTGCGAGAGAGGAAGTGCACAAGACACGGGCGACGTAGACAGGTTCGGGCCGCTGAGAAGCGTAACACCCTACTCCTGTGTTCTGGTGGATCTGTGCGTGAGGGAATACAGAGAGCTCGAGAGCGAGCGAGAGTTCAGGCTCTAGAGCCCTTTTTTCTTTCCTCCTTTTAGGCCTGGGCCTCCTTTTTATCTGTCAGGGGTCACCATAGGGGCCTCTAGCTGCCTAAGAAGGGAAACATGCTTTTTACAATGAGGGCTAGTCTACAGCCGGAAGTGACTTCTGACAAGCAGAGCCCGCGCCTCCTGCCCCGCTCGCCTGCTTTTCCGGTGGACGCCCATTTCAACCTTCATTTAATGGCCAGCGACTTCCTTGCCATACTTGCGCTGAAGCCTGGAATGGATCTGACCGGGACTGACATACCAACTCCAGGAGTTAGCACGCCGGCTCCGGCTAGGGACGAGAGTCAGGAAGCTCTCATCATTCCGACGGGACGGGGCGAGGCGTGTGACAGGCCGCCTGTTGCCACCTAACCCGCGATCTAACCGGTCTGTGACCGGTCACACACCGCGACTGGTCACGGACCGGATAAGCGTGCGCTGCGCCGCATTGAATGCGGCGTGGTGCGCTCGTCCAACCTGCTATAAATGCGGTTAGGTGAGCCCCACTGTGCTCACCTAACCCACACACGTGGCGCCAAAACCACAGGGGGTCGGGGCGCCCCAGCCCTCGGGGCCGAAACGGGAGCGGCCCGACCCCTCGGGGAGACAGAGGGAGGGGTGGCCACGTCACCCTCGGGCCCGACCCCCCCGAGGGGGTCAGGCCACGTGGGTGACCGCGGCTACCCAAGCCTCTAGTCACGATACCCCCGGCTCCATGTCACCAACACCTTCAATGTCAGACCTTCTCCAGTTTGTGAAATCGTCATGTCGGTGTTGTACATTCATCTGCTCCACTCCTACAACAAGTGAGTCAACATCAGCATGGTCAACATTATTATCACCGTCTTCCCTTTCAGGCATGGCAAACAGGTTCCGAGGTTTCATTCTAAGAACACTGCACCAATTATTTTTCTTTGCGCATTTCACATAACACACCTGTTGAGCTTGTGACGCCAGTATGTAAGGCTCGTCTTTAAAGCGAAACCGAGTGGTGTCAATATCAATAATCCCATATTGATCTTTACTGTACCCTCTGGATTTGTTCGTGGTTGCTCCCGGAACATCAAACCAGTCGCACTCAAACAACAAGACTTCTTTGTCGTTGGGGAAATCAAGGGCGATGATTTTTTTAATCACTCCGTACCAGTCCATGCCTTCGCCCTGAACAACAACACCACTGTTCTGTGTGGTTAGGTTTTTCTCTACATTGGTTGTGCGGAAGAGAAATCCATTGATGGAGCACCTGTTAGCTACATGAACTCGATGATCTGGACCACGAGATAGAGAATATACATCTTCATCTGTTTTTCCATCTGCATGAAGAATGTTCATCTGCACTCAGAAAAATTTCGATCATATGATCAGTCACATTTTCAATTAGTTTGATGAAATTAATAAAAAAACACTCACTTTATGCTCAAACCATGATACAAATTGTTCCTTGTGCCTTTTATCAACATTACCCCTGTTGGGTTTTTTTTCAATTTCTCCATATGCTCACTGCAACAACATTGAAAATATTAGCAGAATGATGAGTTCCTTAGTCACTCTGCACTCATAACAGACATAAATATATCTTACTTTACCCATGGCATGGCCTCATCACATTTGGATATTATGTAGTGCCTCATCCTATGCAAGTCTGAATAAGATGCAGTCTCGATATGAAATTTGTTCTTACTGTACTGCATGCTCCCAAAAATACTTAGGCCAGCAGGTGGTGCACTGACTTGGCTATTTTCTTGACGTTCTGGCCTATTCACCTTTGTACTAACATCTTTGAAGAACCGAGCACAGAAAGTAAGGCACTCCTCCGATATATATCCCTTTGCTATTGATCCTTCTGGACACGCTTTGTTCCTCACATAGCCTTTAAGGGTACATAGGTACCTCTCAATGGGATACATCCATCTATAACAAACAGGGCCTCCAATTCTAGCCTCCAAAGCAATATGAACTGGTAAGTGCATCATAATATCAAAAAATGATGGAGGGAATATCATCTCAAGCCGACAAAGGGTCTCTCCAATCGAATTGCATAGTTTTTCAATTTCAGTCACCTCAAGCTCCTTTGAACATAGTTCGTTAAAAAACCTGCTGAGCTCGATTAATGGGATCACAACATCTTCAGGCAAAATATGGCGTACCACCAATGGTAAAAATTTTTGTAATAAAACATGGTAGTCATGACTTTTAAGTCCACTAACCTTCCAACCATTTTCATCAACACATCTCCTGATATTTGAGGCATAACCATCTGGCATCTTGACATGTTGTAGAAATCTGCACAGAATTTCCTTTTGACTTGGACTTAACGTGTACAAGGCTGCCGGCAAAGTGTATTTTCCTATATGGACCAATAAATTTTGATCCTTCCTAATACCCAATTCTTGCAAATCAAGTCGAGCCTTCTCACTATCCTTAGATTTACCTGTTAAATCAAGTAAAGTACCTAGCAAGCTCTCACATATGTTCTTCTCAGTATGCATCACATCTAGATTATGCCGTATAAGCAATGATTCCCAGTATGGAAGATAAAAAAAAATACTCTTCTTCCTCCTGTTGTGCCATCTAGTATCTTCATCTCGTTGCTTCCTCTTCCTTGACGTCATGCCAAATTTGACTTGCTCAAAACTCTCGTACTGCTTCAATACTTCGTCACCATTGAGTGCCACTGGAGGCCCCCTCATTTCAACCTTGTTATTGAAGCTAACCTTGTTCTTTCGCCACCTGTGGTATGAAGCCAAAAAGCGGCGATGGCCTATATAGAGTGCTTCTTGCCGTATTTTAACCACAAGTATTCAGTATCATTGTGACAATAAGGACACGCAAACTTGCCTTTTGTGCTCCAACCTGATAACATGGCATACACAGGAAAACCGTTTATTGTCTAGAGCAGATTTGCACGTAGCGTAAAATTCTTTTTCACCTTGGCATCCCATGTTTCAACTCCTTCAGTCCACAACTGTTTAAGCTCATCGATCAGCGGCTGCAAATATACGTCAATGTTCATCCCTGGAGATCTAGGCCCAGGTACCAGCATCGACATCATCCAATAAGATTGTTTCAAGCACAACCAAGGAGGCAGATTATAAGGAATTAGGATCACCGACCATGTAGTGTAAGTCACATTCAACATCCCAAATGGATTGAAGCCGTCTGATGCAAGTCCAAGCCTAACATTGCATGGATCAGATGCAAACCGATCCCTGAACTTTTCATCTACGTGCTTCCATGCCAATGAGTTTGCTGGGTGCCGCACTTTCCCATCATCAACCAATTCTTCCTTGTGCCAACGCATATAGGTCGATGTGGTCTCATTCATATATAATCTTTGAAGTCGAGGAATAAGTGGAAAATACCTAAGTATTTTACGAGGACGAAGGCCTTTTTCTTTGCTCCTCCAATGCCACTCCCTTCCCCGAGTTCTCCTGAATCTATATTTTTCCACCTACTCTCCCCACATGTGGGACATGTGTTCATCTTATCATACTCTCCACGAAGTAACACACAATCATTGACACAAGCATGAATCTTTTGGTAGTCCAACCTAAGATCTTGGAGTACCTTACGAACTTTATCCAAAGTATTTGGGACACAATGTCCCTCAGGGAGCAAAAGACAGAATAAGTGAAGTATTTGCTCCATGGCATTGTTGCTGATACTATACATGCACTTAATCTGAAATAGCCTGACAATGAAAGATACCTTGGTAGCCTCCTTGCACCCTGGGTATAATTCTTTCCAAGCTTCTTCCATTAATCTAAAAAAATTCTTTGCTAACTCATTTTAATTACATAGATATATAGAAAATAAAGAATCAACAGTTTTCATTGCACTCGTGATCGAAGAGGTACCTGAATATATATAAATATAGGGATCGATTCGGACGGCGTCGAGATATCGAGTTGGGAGATAGGGACAGGGTGTGGTCTCGCCAGCGTCGAGTGCTTCAGCGTCGCCGGCGATTGTGTAAGATATAATAGGGTCGTCGGCGCCAGCTAGTCTATGATCATGGTTATCTATCTATCGACTACTAAGGGTAGGGTTAATCGTACCTGTTTTTTTACACGATTCAACCCATCTAGTTGGCCGGGTCGACTTAATTACGTAATTCATGACCCCGACCCGAGCCACAATGATGTAAACAACTTAAAGTTTAACAATACAAAGGCCCATGAACAATCTGCAGGTGGCACCACCAATCTCACTTATTGCAACGATTCGTTAAACTATAGCAATGACAAAATATTTTTGCGAGAGAACCTTGTTAGTTGCAACGATTTCCGGTGTTTGTTGCAATATCTAAGAATGATTGCAATGATTTAGGTTTGCGTTGCAATACCTATATTCTAATTTGCAACGATTCAGGTTTACGTTGCAATACCTACTGACTCATTTGCAAAATGTAGTTTCGTGTTGCTATATACATGACTCTAATAACAACGCTCCAAATTCGTTGCGGCATGGATAACTATTGCAACGATAACAAAAAGCGCGGCAATATTGTCACCCTACTTACAACGCAAATTTATTCGTTGCGATACTTCCTACTTATTGCAACAAAAACAAATTACAATCGCAACACTACGCAATTAGTGGTAATATGCCCCCCTATCGCAACCAAATTAGACTTCGGTAGCAATAACCCCTATGTATTGCAACGAAAACCACGTTGTTGCCCAAAATTTTGTGGCATTAGCCCGAAAACCTTGTAGTGAGTGTATCACAGGGTTTCAATTTACTGGCATGAATTTGTACCATGGAAGAACAAGTTGAGGAACTCCTAATAGATGATTTGCAACAGAACAGAGAATTGACAGCTTGAGTTGAAGAATTTATGTCCATATTGACATCATCCTCCATCTTTCCTTGCCTTGTTTGGAGTTGCACAAAAGGAAAAGCCATCCGGACAACATTTCTAGTTAGAATTGCACTGTTGTCAACCTTCCATGTAGCCATAATCAATGGTAGGAGTACCAAAATATGAAGCCATCTCTCATCATCACAAAAACACTCATGTTTAATCTTACCATTTGCTAGTCCCAATGTGCAGTGTGTTTGGCATTCAATTCTTGTCACTACAGAAAACCTTGTCTTGAGAGGATAACTGACAAGATCATGTAATTGCCTTGCATTGTAGTTAGTTGGTACCTTGCCAACTGAAATTTGCAGCGCATGCAAAATGTTCCCAGCACCCAACTTGAATAGGCTCATCAGATTAAGACAGCTCAGTCACTAATAATATTTCACATTCCCTTGCTTTAAATTTAGCCAAATTTGCCTTCTCTAATTTACAAATGTGTGTGAATTAGTCAGGAGGTGCATAATATCATTCCTATTAGGTGGAGGCCATGGTGGTTTCCAATATACTCTTTTCAAATTTCTTTCAAAAAATATACTCTTTTCCAAAAGAAATTGAATACGGACCAAGGTACATGCCACACCTCCACCTTCTAGTCACTCCAGCTGACCAAGGAGGTGGCCATGGATTTCTCTCAGTATGCTCTATCAGCGGCCTCTTATCACTACTGGGGCATTTCAACGAACACGTGTTGAGCATTGGTGTATCCAGCTTTATGTCGGTGACTGTTCTTGATGAGAAATTCTCCACTGGCTGAACAGATGATGGAACAACCTTAGATATACCCATCATGGTCTGGAACGCGAGCACAACTTGGTTAGAGTCTCCCTTGATGTCAAGGCCCAACGTCGAACACTTGGTGTGCATCTCTTTGGAACAACTGGGGTGCTAATGTTGATGGTATCGATGGTACCATCAGCCAATACAAACTCCCTGGAGGCTACAGCAGTGGTGGCACACGTAAGCACCACATCCACGATAAGATCAGGCTTGATGTCGGAGCTAGAACATAGCGTTGAACACTTGGTGGGCGTGACCTTGGGGAGGTCCTTGGTGACAATGTAGGGAGCTTGGTCCATGTCCTTTCTGTCTCCTAGCTCCCAGGTAGCTGTCAGATAAAGCACCTCACCAATGAGACTTGAATTCGTTGCCACCCAACTGATGTTGTTGTTGGGTCATTCCATCAAACAGTTGGTGGGCGCTGGAGGAGGTGGTGCCATGGGTGTTGGAGATGATGCACCCTTGATGATAGCGGTGGTTGCCCTGATAGCTACAATCATTTCCTCGAAAGCCTTGCTCCTACGAACCTCGATCTCCTCCAACTTTTGAAATATCTGATTGATCTTTTCCTCTTGCATGCACTTGGCCTCCATTTATTCAAACTTCTCCAATATCCAATCTAGAGCATCGTCTAGCCATTTTTCCTCTTTGTTCATGGTGGAATTAATGGGAATAGGGTCAGATATCCTCTGATCTTCCTTGGACATCTCAGGTTGGCTAGGCATTCCATCGAACATGTTGTGGGCATTGGTGCCATGAGCACCACCCTTGCCCAAATCTGGCAACCACTTGCATGGGGCGTTGCTGCAATACTCCCCCATCGACTCCATGCTAGAAATCCCACGAATCGACAGCTCTGATACCAGATTGTTAGCAACCCGAATCCCTAATTCGAATCACAACAATATTCACTCAACTCTCAGTGTTTGATGGTGGAATTGAAGAAGAAGAAGAAGAAGAAGAAGAAGAAGAAGAAGAAGAAGAAGAAGAAGAAGCTGCTAAGGAGACAAGTACTAGAAGTTTCTATGATAGAGGAGAAGAGGAAGGATAGAGAGATCGACGAGGTTTGACCGAACCAAGCTACCGCCACCGTTCGTCTAGCCGCCGAGGCCAGCCGCCGCCGTTGCATGTTTCTTCGATGTCCTCCTCATCCTCTACAGCTGTATATATATTGATGTTGGCCAATCTTCCTTGACATTAACTAAGAGTGCTTTCTTGGGCTGGGCTTGAAGAGTGGTTAAACTAGCTCATATGCACTTAGCTAGGCAGGCCCATTGCAGGATCCCAACACGGGAGCGTATCCTATGCACACAGGCCTTTGCGTGTACACACCGTGTACACCAACTAAAAATTATCATAAAAAAATCTAAAAAAATTCATACATGTACTTCTAATAGTATTACATCTATGTGCAAAGTCACATCTTCAAATTCATTCTACATAAAGAGTAACAAAAAAATAAAATTCTGACAAAATTATAACCTTAAAACTGTCAGATTTTTTTTTTCGTTATGGATAAAATATAATGAATTTGAAGTTAAGATTTTAACCCTAAGTATAATACTATTGAAAATACATGTATGAATTTTTCTAGATTTTTTAGTGACATTTGTTAGTTGGTGTGCATGTGTGTACATGTGAGAGCATGTGTGCATAGGATATATTGCCTCTTAAGAGCAAGGTTTATAATACAACCCGCTGCCAGCTCCAAAAAAAATAACCATGTCATCTATAGTAAGTAGTATAGCTAATATCTACAATAGAAACACTGTAACACAATTATTTTACTATCTTCGGGGGACCCACCATCTTCTCTTATCTCATTCTCTTCTTCCTCCTACCCCATCCGTCCGTTCCTGTGTTTGTCTTCCCATCGGGTGAGGGAGATGGAGATGGGCATACGGTCGTACAGGAGACGCTAGTGGCTGTGTAGAACGAGGGCATCCATACGGCGGACACGGGAGACGTCAACAGTTGGGCCGAACGACGGCGGCTGTGAGGATACGCCTGAGAGGAACGGGACGAAGCTGGTGGGCTGATGACCCTGTAGATAACGCGGGAGACAAAGACAGCTAGGTTGTGCGACGGATGCGGGATGAGAGCAGTGGCGGCGACGGGATGAGAGCAGCAGCAACGTCGATGGCGGCGGGACGAGAGCTACGGCAACGGCGGCCGCAGGGGCGAGGGCCATGACCGAGGTGGACGCAAGTGATGGTGACGGCGCAACGGCAGTGGCCGGGGTGGACAACGGCCACAGCTGCGGCGGTTGCAGGCGACGAGATGGCTGCGGCCGCGGTGGACGAGAGCCACGGCCGAGGATGCAAGCAATGGCGACGGGGATGGCCGGGGTGGACGAGAGCCACAACTGCGCGGACGTGGGTGGCGATGATGGCTGCGACTGCGGTGGACGAGAGCCACGACTGAGGATGCAAGCGACGGCACGACGGCGAGGGCCACAGGGGGATGAGGGCGACGGTGGCAGGCGGCAGCCACAGGGGGATGAGGATGACGACGCGACGATGCCAGTCGAGCCGGACGAGGGCAGTTGGTCGACGTAGGCGGACGACGGCGGTGGCCGCAAGTGACGGCGGCGGCGCCAGAGGACGATGGTGGCGGACGCAGGCAACGACCGTGGTGACGAGGGCGCCGTCCCGACGGACGCGTGCGAAGTGGGTATGCAGGCCCACGACCTCGGGTCATGCGTAGAGCCGGGCGACAAATTCGTTCTCTCTCTCCCCCTACTCTCTCCTCCACTCCACGTCACCGAAAAATTTTAAGTGGAACCCCTATCGCCAGTTATTATACCTGCTCTAACACAGGGGTAGACGATCGAGGTTGCGGTTGACCACTTCCACAATATTTGCGCCACGGCTGTGGCCCAAAGCCAGAGGAGGTAGAGGAGGCGGACGGGTGCCGGGCGGTCCTTCCGAAGCCCTCTGACGGTATTGGGGCTTTTAACTATTTGCTACTTATAGATTTGACAATTAACTATTTGCCACACCTATCTCAATGACATGTGGGTCCATATGTGTCTATGACATGTGGGTTCAGTGGCAAATAGTTAATTGCCACGTCTAAAAGTGGCATATAGTTCAATATCTCACGGTATTGCGCCCGTCGATGTCGTCCGCGTGGCCGTGATGAAGAGAGGAGCAGCCGAGCAGGACGACACTGCGGCGGCGCGTTCACGGACACGTGACACGTCTTCACGACTTCAATCCGGCGTCCGAGATGTACGTATGTGTACACAGCACACGTAAGGCAACCATGCTCTTTTCTTGAAACTTGACGGCATACAATACAACCGTACTCTATATACTGCTTCTGTATATACTACGGAGTGTATGAATATGGTTCTTTTAAGTCAAACTCAAATGGTTTTTTCCATCTCTTTACTGCCTCTAGATTAATCTGTTACTCTAGCACAGTCATCCAACCGATCTCTAGCTATGCTGTAAAATCATTGTCATGATTAATATTATTAATATTATGTGATAAATAATTGGCTTTGAAAAATGATTTATTCGATGAATTGGTTTTGAAAAGATATATAGATGTTGGTGTGAGTATATTTGACTAATGTGGGTCAGGTTGTGATATATGTACTCAAGAACGGTTGTTTTGTCTGATTGTGTGCAGGTGACTTGAGGTTAGCTTTGGTCAATGCATGGTGAGGACAGGGACTATGCTTGGGGAGGAGTAGAGGTCTAGTGTGGTCGGGATACCATGTGAGAATGTGACTAGAGTTAGGATTCTTGGAGGTCAAATTCGGTCAACGGTGGGGATCGGGACTAGACTCAGGGAGGAGTTGAGATCCAGACGGTCAAGGATGCCGGGTGACGAAGTTGGATACGAGATGACATACGGTGGATGGATACCGTGTGGGAGAGATCTTCGTAATGGGCTTCACGAGGTGTGCGCGGTGTTCGCGAAGGAAATTGGTTGAGAAATTGGTGAGGAGGATATGGTGCTACAGTACTCGATGTACTGTAGCGATGGTACTGTATGTCTGTATCATGCAGTATGGGCATGTGTGCGTAGTGTGTCTGCATATACGTGTGGTATTCATGCATGTCTGTTGATACATGTGTGTTGGCTCGGTGGATGTGGCAAGCCGAGTCGGCTCAGGAGCAGGTCGTCAGGAGGATGGCCTACATGTGCAGCGGCGGCAGTAGACGAGGTGAAGCAGGCTCGGCTAGACTGATGTCGTGACAAGGTCAGATTTGGTGGGAATCCGACTGGTTTTCTGCGGCAGGTATAGATGGCCATCTGGGCCGCCCGGCACGGCACGGCCCAAGCCCGGCCGTGCCTGGGCCGAGGCTTGTCGGGCCGGCACGGCCCGACCGATGCACCGGGCCGTGCCGTGCCAGCCCACGGGCGGCATACACGGCCCAGGCACGGCCCAATACTAGTCGGGCCGTGCCGGGCCGGCCCGAAGGCACGATGGGCTATTGTGCTGCCTCACAGAAAGAGTTTATATTTGGTCCCTCAACTCTGTGGGCTGTGTTTAAATGGCTGGAAATAAGTCTATTTTTGATCCCTCAACTCTGTGGGCTGTGTTTAAATGGCTGGAAATAAGTCTATTTTTGGTCCCTCAACTCTGTGGGTTGTGTTTAAATGGCTGGAAAATAAGTCTATTTTGTATACCTATTTTCTTGGGCCATGCCTTATACGATTATATAAGTCTATTTTTTGTCCCTATATTTTTTTTATTTGATCGGGCCGTGCCGGGCCGGCCCACCGTGCCGAGGGTGCAGCCCAGGCACGGCCCGGCTGTCGGGCCGGGCCGGCACGGGCACGACCCTAGTCGGGCCGAGCCGTGCTTGGGCCGGGCCAAAATTGCGGGCTTCGTGCCGGGCCGTGGGCCTCGGGCCATATGGCCATCTATAGCGGCAGGTGTGGCCGCAGGTTTTAGGTGATTTGGTAATTGAGGTTAGAGTCTAAGTGGAACTAGGAATTATATTCCTATTTTGTGTAGGATGTTGTCGGTATAAATAGAGAGAGAGGCTATGCCTTGAGGGTAAGCCAAGTTTGAAAGATTAGAGAGGGTTTCATGAGAAACTTGTAAGAGGTGTTGTGGCTGCACCTTGTGAACAATATACTTGAACAATAAATATCATATTTAATCATCAAGGCATAGACGATCTATTCCAGTTTTGTAAGTTTTACGTTTATGTTTGGTTTTGGCATTAGCTTGTGATTGTTCGTTTTGCTACGATTTTGTTCAAGTTAATCTATTCAAAATCTTTCTAATACTTTATAGATCAGATTTGGAAAGTTTTGGTGATTGATTCTTGTTAGATTTGAATTTGTTTAAGTTTTAGGTTTAGTTTAGATTTGCTAAAATTCCGAGACAGCTGACTTTCGAGGATGTTTTCTCTTAAACCGTTTATTACTTTGCAAATCCCTCCGGTGGAATTGTTCCTTGGTTTGTCTAGTTTATTCTGTCAAGTTTGCAATTCGATCCAACGGTTGGTTTAAGAGAAATCAAGTTTTTACAGAAGCATTATCAGGCTGTTTTTAGGGCTAACGGTCACTGCCGAGTGACCTGCAGTCAGACCGGCTAGGCTCGGTCAGAACGACTCTAGTAGGTCGGATAGTGTCGAAACATGAATTCGGCAATAATAAAAGGGGGTAGCGTACGAGACCTAAAGTGGATGGATGCAGAGACAAAGGATTTAGACAGGTTCAGGCCCTCTCAATGAGAGGTAATACCCTACTCCTGTTTGGGGATTTGAATCCGCCGGGTGTAGTATAGATCTGACGATCAGGTTGTCTCATGCCCTCTAGAGGGCCTCCTGCCCACCTTATATAGAATGGGGGGCAGGATTACAAGATAGAAACCTTATCCAATACGGTATCGGTTTCCTAACTCTACTTTACAATCTTATCAAACCAGGACTTTAGGCCGTTCCGTAATATACAAGGAAACGTAATACCCAAGTCATGATCTGTTACATATTTCATATATATAAGTTATCCCCTATAACTAGTCGGATAACCATGCCGTGTGGGTATGGGGTACCCATAATCTCCACAGTAGCCCCTGAGACCTTCACAGTCGAAAATATAATCTTCTCTCGAACTAGATTACTCCAAAGCCGAGTGCTTCAATCATCTTCGCCATGGTCTCCCGGGTACTTTTACCAAATTTGAAGACTGTGGAGGGCTGAAAAATAAAGTCAGGTGCATCGAATAGATGCACCTAATAGGTGTAGCCCCCGACTATGTGGTTAATTGAACCAACCAAACATATAGTCAAGGAATAAATAATCTAACCAACCGAGTGGTTTTGATAATTGTAATCAACCAAGTGACTTGATATCAACATATAGCATATGCGGTGTGAATCCCCGAATAATATGATCCAAGTGATATACCGACTGCTTGGCAAAATATAATGCGTACAACCTAAAGTTGACAACATTTTTGAAAGTTCACATAGCAAAACAACTATAAAGAAGCTTGAATGCTGTGAATAAAGAAATTTCCAAAGTATTGGGCATACGCCATGCGCACACTGCTTTAACAGATGTGCTTAAGTCCCTAAAAGACACATGGTTTCACCACACCCGGAAATATATGGCATATGTGGTGTAAAATCCGAGTAAATAAACTCATAAAGGATTTACCAACCGCCTGGAAAATGACCATAATATATAATCAGCCTAAGCCATAATATTGGTCAATAAAAATACACACTTACGTGGCAAAAAGCAATGATATTGTATCCAATCAATTGCTTAAAAACCCAAACAGCACCTTGACTTATATAAAAAAGTCAGCGGGACAGCTATATAAAGCTTTACTGTTTGACACCTTTTAAGATGCATTGTACCAACTCCTAAAAAGTTGAGTAACTGCGGTATAAAAGGATTTTAAGGTATTGGGCACTTGATCACGCGCACTTTGGCCTAAGCAAAAAGTGCCTAAGTCCCTAAAAGAACGTGACAGGCCACACCTGAAAATATGGGCTGCAGACATATTAGGCCTAGGCCAAAAAATATGCCTTCGACACCCTTTAAAGGATGACGCATGTAACATGCTCCCAAGTAATAAATCTTCCGGGTAATATAGACCAAGTGTAGCTCATATGAATAGCTTCTGATCTGAATGATTATCCCTTATGGGATACTCCAAAATAAATATAATAATTGAATCCCGACTGGCGCAAGTATTCGGTTGATAGCCCTTACGGGGAATAATAATTGGTCCAGCCTTTGAGCATAGAAAATAGACTCATGACTATGAATCCATGTGGAATGTATCCGGAACAAGTCCAAATTGGAGATATAATCCTCACGCTTGAGTTGATGAGCCCCTGAGCATATAGCTTGTCCTTCTGTCATAGTCAAAATTGTCTATTGGCAATAGCTGACGCAGTCGGCATGGAGATGAAATGACCAACATGAAGACGAAATTGCTCATCAGAAGTAACGGAAGATGTCAGTGGTAGTAAAGATGCCACCAATCAAATGTAATGAAGTTGCATAACCATGGAGGCGAAGAAACCAGTCGGCAACAGTCAGGTCAGCTAGCAGTGAAGATGTAGGCGCCCAACAACAACGAAAGAACAGTCGGTGGTGACAAAAGCAAACCGACGATGAAGACGTAGACGCGCATCAACGGTGATGGCGAAATCCACCAATCATGAAGATGAAGAAAATAATCGGCGGCGACAAACGCATCCGACGGTAATGATGATTAGCGGCAACAGAGATAGCCGACTATGATGACGAAGTTTCCCATCAACGGCAGCAGAGTATGCTATGTTGATGAGGCTTGACAAGATGTTGATGAAGATGACGATGTCGGTGATCCAGTCAATAGCGATGTAGCAGCCGATGATAACGATGAGATCCTCTATCGGCAGTTGCGTAGTAGGCCAACCGTGAAGACAAATAATTGGAGGAGAGTTGATGTTATTGCCCAACTCGTCTAAACCGAAATATTTGAAGTTGTTGAAGTAGAATGTCTGTTCCGAAGCAAAGATGAAGATAATGACTCCTGGAGTTGACTCGTTGGTTGATGAATTGATTTCTTCAGCTTGACATAAAATTTGTCAAATTTTGAGCCTTGTATTTGTGTAGCCCCCGACTCTTTGATTAGTTGGGAAACAACTGAACATAGAGTCGAGAACTGTAGCTTCTTGTCGTCGAATAGTCATTACTTGATTGAAGGTATGTGTTGAAGATGTCCAAGTAGAAATCCTGAATATTGGAGAGCCACTTGTTGTAGTAAAATAACATGGCATTGCATGCCGAGATGTCGAGGTTCACAAAGACGTCGTGGTTGGTGAAGTAGTAAAACTTGCGAAGTAGCAGCAATAGAGTTTGCCGGTGCCGAAGATAATAAATATGAAGTCGCTCTACCATGATGACAAAGTTGCATCGCCGTGATGAAGTGAACACGAGTCGGCGGCAACAGAAGCAAACTGGTAGTGAAGACGCAGTTGTGAAGATAAAAGCACCAGTCGACGGCGGCATAACACGAGTCGGCGGCAGAAAACGATGATGTCCATCAGTAGTGGTAGCTGTATAAACCAGACGTAGAGGCGAGGGCACTAGTCAACAGCAGACGAGATGACCGGCGGTGAAGAAGATAAGGCTAATCAACACTGGTAGAATCATGTAGCCATGGAAGTGAAGAAACCAGTCGGCAGCCATGGCAAACGTAGGCAGCTTGTGTTGAAGATACTGATGCCTATTAGTAGTGACAGCGATGTAGCCAGCCGTGAAGAAGATAGCATCAGTTGGCGTTATAACAGGCCAGCCGTGCAGGCGGTGACACCAGTCAGCGGCGGATGCGGTGGCCGGTCGGTGAAGACGTAGACGCCCACCAACGGCAGCATAATAGGCCAGCCGTGCAGGCGGAAACACCAGTCGGAGGCGGCGAAGGCAAGCCGGTCGGTGAAGACGTAGACGCCCAACAACGGCGGCATAATAGGCCAGCCGTGCAGGCGGAAACACCAGTCGGCGGCGGACGAGGCGGCCGGTCGGTGAAGACGTAGACGCCCAACAACGGCGGCATAATAGGCCAGCCGTGCTGGCGGAAACACCAGTCGGCGGCGGCGAAGGCAAGCCGGTCGGTGAAGACGTGGACGCCCAACAACAGCGGTCATAAAGGCCAGCCGTGCAGGCGGAAACACCAGTCGGCGGCGGCAAAGGCAAGCCGGTCGGTGAAGACGTAGACGCCCAACAACAGCGGCATAAAGGCCAGCCGTGCAGGCGAAAACACCAGTCGGCGGCGGACGAGGCGGCCGGTCGGTGAAGACGTAGACGCCCAACAACGGCGGCATAATAGGCCAGCCGTGCAGGCGGAAACACCAGTCGGCGGCGGACGAGGCGGCCGGTCGGTGAAGACGTAGACGCCCAACAACGGCGGCATAAAGGCCAGCCGTGCAGGCGGAAACACCAGTCGGTGGCGGCGAAGGCAAGCCGGTCGGTGAAGACGTAGACGCCCAACAACGGCGGCATAAAGGCCAGCCGTGCAGGCGGAAACACCAGTCGGCGGCGGCGAAGGCAAGCCGGTCGGTGAAGACGTAGACGCCCAACAACAGCGGCATAAAGGCCAGCCGTGCAGGCGAAAACACCAGTCGGCGGCGGACGAGGCGGCCGGTCGGTGAAGACGTAGACGCCCAACAACGGCGGCATAATAGGCCAACCGTGCAGGCGAAAACACCAGTCGGCGGCGGACGAGGCGGCCGGTGGTGATGTTCTGACTGATCCATTCCTAGAGCGTAAGAGATAAGCTTAAAGCCATGAATCCCTTTTATGCATATCTGGATCTGGATCCTGCAGAACAAACATATAGGATGAGTAGTATCTGATATAAATATAATACTCGAGAAAAAATCAAGTATTTTAAAATATTTATAAATATGTATTTCTCCTCTTGTCAATTTTGATTTCCCCGAGCAGTTGACTCATTACGTTTAAACGCTCTGCCCAACTAGTCATAGCCACCAAGCACTGGGAGTCGGCCTAAGCACTTCCCAAACATGCATATGAGTGACATGAGTTCGTCATTAATGGAACAAAGTTTCACGGATCGGAGTTTACTACTCGGGTACTTTTGCAATTATTAAGAGCAGAAAATAAATTTATCTCATCTCTATGCTTTTGATTTATTCCGAATAATACTTAGCACCTTGCGTTACTCGGTCCATCCAACGAGCCCCCGGGTGCTAGGAATCGGCCCAAAGGCAACCATCCATTGGCAAACCAAACGGAAAGCATAGGAAGATAGAACTCCATAACTCGATAGGTACTTTTGTACTCAGATTATGTCGCAAGCAATCAAGATAAATATTATAAAAAATATGATATAACATCTGTAGCCCCCGACTCACTACTCAATGGAAGACCAATTGGTGTAGTGAGGCAGAGGAAAAGGAAAAATATCATATAAAGAATAAAATAAATGATGACTTAGCTTTGTAATATTCCCCTTGGTGATGGCGGAAGTGGCCAATGTGGGAACAAAGTCGTCCATCAATAACAATGAAGACACCAGTCGGCGGCGACGAAGGCGGTCGACGGTGAAAGCGAAGATGCCCACTAATGGCGGCATAATAGGTCAGCCGTGTAAGCGGAAACACCAGTCGACGGCAGCGAAGGTGAGCCAACGGTGAGGATGTAGACATCCAACAACGGCGGCATAATAGGCCAGCCGTGTAGGCGGAGGCACCACTCGGCGGCGACGGAGGCAGGCCGGCGGTGAAGTCGTAGACGCCCAACAGCGGCGGCATAATAGGCCAGCCGTGTAGGCGGAGGCACCACTCGGCGGCGACGGAGGCAGGCCGGCGGTGAAGTCGTAGACGCCCAACAGCGGCGGCATAATAGGCCAGCCGTGTAGGCGGAGGCACCACTCGGCGGCGATGGAGGCAGGCCGGCGGTGAAGTCGTAGACGCCCAACAGCGGCGGCATAATAGGCCAGCTGTGTAGGCGGAGGCACCACTCGGCGGCGACGGAGGCAGGCCGGCGGTGTAGATGACGATGCCCATCAACGGTGGTGTGACCAACCGACCGTATAGGCGGGGACACCAGTCGGCGGCGACGGAGGCAGGCCGGCGGTGTAGATGACGATGCCCATCAACGGTAGTGTGACCAACCGACCGTATAGGCGAGGACACCAGTCGGCGGCGACGGAGGCAGGCCGGTGGTGAAGTCGTAGACGCCCAACAGCGGCGGCATAATAGGCCAGCCGTGCAGGCGGAAACACCAGTCGGCGGCGGCGAAGGCCAGCCGGTCGGTGAAGACATGGACGCCCATGAACGGTGGTGTGACCGACCAACCGTATAGGCGATGACACCAGTCGGCGGCGACGGAGGTAGGCCGGCGGTGAAGTCGTTGTTGCTATCAGCAATGGCGGTGGCGAGGACAAGCCGGCGGAGTGGACTCGCGGCCGATCGACCGGAAAGCTGAGACGCCTCGAGTCCATGACCAGCATCAATCGCCTCAATAGTGCCGCGTAGTTATATGCGAACAACAACAAAAAATAGCAAGAAATTAATCTGAGATTAAAAATCAATATGATAAATAATGATAAAAATCAGATTGAGTTTCCCCCTGACTGATTTGGATCAAGTCAGAGAAGAGGAGCTTGAAGAAGTGGTCGACGGAAAGGAAGTGAAAACTCCCAAAGCGAAAGCGAAGTCGGCGACTCATGAAATTGATTCCATCGCGCTCGTTGATAGGAAACTCGACGCAACCCCTACCTGGCGCGCCAACTGTCGAAACATGAATTCGGCAATAATAAAAGGGGGTAGCGTACGAGACCTAAAGTGGATGGATGCAGAGACAAAGGATTTAGACAGGTTCAGGCCCTCTCAATGAGAGGTAATACCCTACTCCTGTTTGGGGATTTGAATCCGCCGGGTGTAGTATAGATCTGACGATCAGGTTGTCTCATGCCCTCTAGAGGGCCTCCTGCCCACCTTATATAGAATGGGGGGCAGGATTACAAGATAGAAACCTTATCCAATACGGTATCGGTTTCCTAACTCTACTTTACAATCTTATCAAACCAGGACTTTAGGCCGTTCCGTAATATACAAGGAAACGTAATACCCAAGTCATGATCTGTTACATATTTCATATATATAAGTTATCCCCTATAACTAGTCGGATAACCATGCCGTGTGGGTATGGGGTACCCATAATCTCCACAGATAGACTGGATTACGTGTGTTCCATTGGTTTTTAAGGTTGGGGTGTGTTTTGATCTATTAAGATTCAATTATTTGACTTCCGCTGATGTAATCTACCATTCAACATCTCTCTCATAGACTTGGTTACTTGTGTTCGATCCAACATATACCACGTGAAACAACCACCCAATACTATGAGCACCAAGGCAGTGTGCCATGTCGTCGTCGACATCGAGCTCCAAGACGTAGCCCGCGGCGGCACTGCTGCTACTACTACCAACTGCTGCGCGGTGTGTGTGGAGCCATTAGAGTGGGTGGCGATCGGGCCATGCGGCCACCGCTGTGTTTGCGCGAGATGCATTGTCCAGGTCCGCTTCGTCAGCGAGGACAGGCGCTGTCACGTGTGCAGAGCCCCCTGTCCTCTCGTCGTCGTCATCAAGGGGCACTGCATCAACGGCGCCGATATCCTCGCTGAGCTGCCATCATCACCGTCCATGATAACTAGACAGGGTAGAGTGGACAACTTCTGGTTCAACGTCGACACGGCGGCCTACTTCGCCGATGAGCAGCAATTCAAGGTGGCGAGGATTGCTTGCGTTAAAAAGTCCTTTTATAAGCCCAAGGTACGTCCTTTAAATTGTTGTTGAGATAGTAATTAATGAAAGATTAATCACTAATTAATCTTTGTTTAGCACTTCTGCTAACTAATAATATGGAAAAGTTAATCACTTCGATTTGTGGTCTTGTTATACAAAATATACGATAAATAAATGAAATTTATGAACCTTTACAGTATAATAAACGCCATTACTGCACATCCTTTACAAAATAAATAAAATAAATTTTCCGAATCTTTAATTTACAAATTACAAATACACAAAGGTTATCTAATTTATGCGTGGCCAAACTTCATGACATTATTTTTTTTTGTCTGTTTGTAGGAGTGGTGGTATTTCCTACTCGTCTATGTTCCTTTTATGTTTGCAGGAGAAGCCATAGGCGCGACGTGTGCTGGAAGAACGAGTCATATGTGGTTGAAAGTGATAATCTATCTCGTGTCAACATGTGTTGCACTGTTGTTTGCTAGTTATTTTTGGTTCATGGCACGGTTTTCAAGTCAGGCTGTAAAATCATGAGTATACTAGTACATATACGTGCAATGCACGTTTTTCTCTATATATTACTATTAGGATGCAAAATAATCACCTTCAAAAATAAGTATATTCCTATAAAATCATAGGAGAAAGGTATATTTTAATATTTTTTTTCCTCAATTCTGTATGCGTCATTCAAATTCCCCAGCGACGCTGATGGTTTAGCTGACTTTGGTTTCGTAGTTTACCTTGTTCATTTTGTGGCATTTTACTCTTCTTTACCAACTATAGTTGATATTGGTGTAATAAGGAGCAAATTGGTATGGCCAAGGGAATCATTTTTTAGCACGGTATGGCCAAGGAACTGGTCGAGGAAGATTGGTTTAGCATTCAGAAGCCTGAACACGTAGGAACTCAGGTCTTTCTGAAACTGATACATTCTGCTTTCCACTGATGTCAGTATCCTATTATCCTATATACGTTGTGGTGCTGATGGATTAGTTGATTTTTGATTTCTTAGTTTACCTTGTTCATTTTGTGATATTTCACTCTATTGTTTCTCAATTATACTATTATAGTTGTTCTGTGCGACAAAAGATTCATGCAGAAAAGATCGAATTATTTGCGTAGAAAAATAGAAACTCGAAGGATTCTAGAACGTCATACAGTAAAAAAATGAACGGTAAGTCAGATTGATTCTACTGAAAGTCATATGGTAAAAATATGATTCTACTAAAAGTCATTTGGTAAAAACATGAACAGTAAAAATATGAACGTCATAAGGTAAAAACATGAACGTCATACGTAGCACCGGAACTGAAAGCTTTTGCTACTCAGTAATATTCCCGTAGGATGACCTACAAATCAATTACTAGCAATCAACCAATCGTGCAATGAGCATAGCCATATGTACGATGACTACCCTCTCTACCCATTAACAAGCAAGAAAGTCTTTCTAGTTTCTACGAACAACTGGGCAACTGGCGAGCGTAGTAACGAGGTCTTTGAGGCAGGGTACTGGTAGCAGAGACACAAGATTCACATACCAGCAGCACCAACGAATCACAAGCTAACCAGAAAAAACCGCATGTATCGCTCTAAGTTTCTTTGGAGGTGACCCGGCATCCCTTGGAGTGATCCAGCTCCAGCAGCAAAGCGACGATCACACCGGGACTCGTCTTCCCCTGAACCTAGTGATCAGCTGCAAATTTGTAAACAGGAACAACCATAAGAACAGAGACTATGAATCTACGACGACAAGCAGGGAGTTTAAGCACATCCGGTGGTGACTTATAGCCGTACCGAAGTCACAAGAGGGTGGTGGAATATCCAACCGAAGGTGGGGCTCTTTTGCAGGTAAACAGCAGCAGTTGGCCAGAAGCCTCTGTGATGAAAATTCAGAAGCACACACAGTCAGATTCGGATACAGACTCCAGGTGTTCCATTTCACAATGCACATGACCTAGAGACAGGTGATTATTATGATCATGTTTCAGAATGGAAACACCATAGAGTTTACTGACCTGAAGAGCTTGACGAAGCCGTATGCCTCTGCCAGCATGCCAAAGAACGGCCAACCAATAAGGACCAGGAAGAAGCCAATTCCAAAAGCAATCGAGCCCTGTACAATGAGGTAGATTTTTCATATCATAATGGACCTCTAATAGAACTGGGAACTGAAATAGCACAGTCTTCATGATGAATGGAGTTTGCAATGGTACAGACCTTGTGATTCTTAGGCTTGGTGAAGAACTGCACGGTTGACTTCGGTCCAATGGTCAGTGAAACACCAGACACAAACAGAATCTGCAACATGGCATACGCACACCAATTAGTGATCAGGATGAGGTTACAGTGAAGCATCAATCAGGATTCAGCCATTCAGGAAAGTGAATCTTACGTTTCCTATTGCAAGGAACCCCTTGTCAAACAGCATGATGATCCCAAGAAACGAGAACAGAACTCCGAACCCAGATAAGCCCAGCCCAATCTCTGTTGAAAACAAAAGTGATGAAATGGTTGAGCTAGTGAGATGCATACACATTGTACAATACGTCAATACCTCACAGTTGCAAGAAAAAAATGTAAAAAGTTAAATTAGGCAGGTAAATTGAAGAACGTGTATTGTATTATTTAGCTACTATTAGATGGACCTCCTGTTCAAAAACATGACGCGTTGCGAATTTGATATAAAACATATGAAATGATAAACTGACAATATGCTATCTCAGCTATGGACGACCATGACCGAAATTTCATCTAGTTCTGAAAATATCGACACCTGAAACTTTCCCAACCTGAATAGATTTCAAGTTGCTAACCGGAACTTATTTGCTCAGAAATTTAACTTCGGTGTGCAGAGAGGCAGTGCTAATTATTTGCCATATACAATAGTAGCACAACAAATTGCTTCTACTTAAAAAAAACAGTAATGGAAAATTCACCACAGTCCACAGTAACCAAGGACATTATGTTTGTAAACAAAACTTGAAGCGAAACTCCGGAAATTTGGCGAGGTTTGTCTCACCAAACAAACACCGATTACCGGTGATTTGAACCCAGGAGTCACAGATTCGATCGGACATAGTTTTTTTTTTTCAGCATTTTAAACTATCAAACACGACCAATCATGCTGCAAAAATGACAGCATTTCGCAAGGCTATCGACAGGGGAACAGATTAGCGCATGATCGAGCACGCAAAGCTACAAGGAGACACGCGGCATATGCATCTTCCACCAAACAACTCGTAGAGAACAGCGGGAAAACGTGAAAGCAAATACTGGAGTACTACGTTCCCATCTCCCACCAAACGGTTCATAAATCGCACGGGAAAAAAACGGAAAGCGACGCAAACGCGGGCCAAATCCTACACCAAACCGCTCACAAATCGCGCGAAAAATCAAAGGGAGAAGAGGAGGAGGAGGAGGGTGGTTGTCGAGTCGCGTACTCTTGAGTTCACTCATCTCGAAGGAAACCATCCCACCCGCCGCTGAGTTCAACTTCAACCCGCGCCGTCACCGTCTGCAAGAGCAAAACAAAGCACCCAAAAAAAAAGTTAATCGAACTACTCGCGCGGAATGCCGCTGCGGCGAATCGCGATCAACCAGCGCGATCGAGCAGGACGACGGTTTCCCGAGCGATCAGAGCGCACGCACCTCTCCCTCCCGGATGGATCGCCGCGCACTCGAGCGAGGACGCGGAGCAACTGGCGAGAGAGGAAGGCGAGGAGAGCAGAGAGCAGAGAGAGAGGCGAGGAAGAGATTTTGATTTTCGAATGGGGGCGCCGTTTGCCTCGAACTCGCTCGCCGACCAGGGTCTTATTGCACCGGGTGGTGGTGACGTGGCCGGGTCGGCGCGGGCGAGGAGGTCGGAAGCTTCGATCGGACGCGCCGGGTTCCGAGTTTCCGACCCGAGCCGGGCGGAGGCGGCGGCGTTGGCGACGGTTGCGTTGGTGTGTCCGCGCCTACTGGAATCTTCCGGGATGCCGAGTGACTTGCTCGTGAAGTTTAGGACCAGGATTAGAGATTTCTTAGGCCTGAGGCATTTTGCGATTGATCGATGAGGGCACCTGGCCAATGGCTTCAGTCCACGTGGACCACTTTCTTTTTTTTTTGCTTGTTTGGAGGACGACGCCTTTTCCCACGTGTGCTTAGCTCCGGCAATGGAATCTGGGTGATGGACTATCTTCGTTTATGCTTATGCTTATCATTCAAAATTTGAATTTTTAACTTTAAATTTAAAGCTGATTTTAAGGTTTTTTTCATCGAAGTTTATTTTTCAGTCTTTATTTTTAGATCGCTGAGAACACATATATAAAAGTTTTATTTACAAATTACTTTCCGTTTATAAATATGTCGTTTCGCTAAAATAAGCGAAACGGTGGCTCCGCTGAAATCTAAAGTAACACCTGAACTGTCACCTCTAATGATTAGTAACAGCGACAGAAGAGTCGACCAATTTGGTTTTCGTTCACGGTCACCGGGAGATACTCCCTCCCCCAAAATACTCCCTAAAAAAATAGAGCTATATATTCGTATTTTATGGATAAAGCAGAAAAAATACAATATAATAACTCGGGAAATAAACAGTCACGCCAAGCGTCTACAACACGAACACCCAATACTAGGAATAAACAGGTTGCAACATCCAAACGCACTATTCTCCATCCACGTGAAGTACTAAGTACTCTTTTCGTCCCCATATATAATAACCTAGAATAAAATTGGTTAGGACATATCCTAAGTTGCTATATTTTGAAATGAAGGGAGTAGATGGTAGTTATGTGCCTAATACAGGCTTATTTCATTTAATCCCTTTATGAGGTAATAACAAGCCCTTTGAGAGTTACCACGGAGGTAACCACTGCAGTAAGTGGAATAGCTAATGCAAATATGCAATTGTCTTGTTTTATCATGAGCTCACACTTGTGGAAAAACATGGCAGAAATGACCGGAATGCCATTCAACACAACATAACAACTGAAGATTTCAAGTGTTATATCTTGCTCAGCACAGCTGAGAACTTTTAGAGGCCTTCAGGCATCCAGATCAGCACCTTTAAATGAGCAATGAGAGATTGGTGACTGAAGGACAGATGTGACCAAAAATGTGTTTTTCAGAGTAATATATATATATATGCACTGCATAAATCTAAAAATAGCCAAACCAAAAGAACGCACACAGCTATTTGAGCTACCAAACATGTGAAGTGAGAACAACTTCGACATGACTGCTGGCATTTTTCCTTTTCCTTTTTTTCTTTCTTCTTTTCAAATACCATGTTCTTCATGAATATGACACAGCACCAGGTAGGCAGGTAGTACAATGAAAGAATGGACCTTCAAGTAAATATAAGCAGTGCATGCAAATAAGATGTAGCCATCATCAGTATTTACAGGTGCTGATACTACATACTAGTCCCATTGCAGCAAACAATTCTTTAAGCAATGCAACTGCTTGAAAGTCTATCAGAATATCATGAAAATGGATACCCTACACTCCTACAGACAGGGAAAATTCATAATATCAAGTAATTTAACTCAGATCATCCAAAGTAAATACAAGCAGAATAAATACCATTGTGCTTTATGGACTCTAGCTGAAATTCATAACAGATAGTCAGGCCCACAGAATTGGTTCCTTTTCCAATCTAGTAATGCAATCTAGGTCCATGTGGTGAAATTCATTTTGCTGGTGGTACGTTCCACATTTCAGACAGCACAAAAATGGGTGAAAAGAATAGCAGAGGGTAAAAAAAAAGAGATGGCAAACTGTAGTTTTCATCCAGGACAAACCATAAGCCCAAAACTGTCTTATAATTTCAAATCCTCATTATGTAATCTAACTTTGCAAATGAGAGTAACAATCCCCTGGAGAGAGAAATGTACTATGCCTTCATGTCCTTGCAGTTTGATATTCTTCATTGAAATGCCACCCGCTGCATAGCTTAACATCCAATGCTCGTTGAATCAACTTCGATAAACACCTCTTCCAATTTATGAAGGACCACGTAACTTGTTATAAGATTTCATAGGCCTGTTTAGATCATTAAGATTGAACTAGGTAGTTCCCTTTCTTCTGCTACCAGTCTACAACTACAGATCCAGATACCAAACCAAATCATAGTAAGAAGTAAGAACTGGCAGAGTTCAAGTACCCAGGTTTAAATTAAATGCACAATAATACTGCATACTCCTGGAACTCTGGAACCACTAGTATTACATTTCAACTGCATTCAGCTAAATAATCAGAACATATGAGCTCATGCAACCATGCACAAACAGATTCAAGAATAGCCTTATACATATCACATATGCGAGGGCAAACATGCACCTATGATATAGCTTAAACATTTGTAACAAGGTACCAGGTTCAAGTAACAAACATCAATTCATCATCTCAAGCACACATTCCTAATACTTATATAAAGGTACTAGTGATCATAAGCGGAGGAAATCATGAATAATCTCCAAGGAAATGCCAAAATAGCAGCAGTTCTTTGGTGGATCTAAGCGCAGGGCCAAACCAAACACCTTACTCCTCCGCTGGAGCAGGAGCAGCAGCAGCCTCCGACTCGGACGCGGCCCCCTCCGCGGGCGCCGCCGCTGCCGGAGACGGAGCGGCGCGGGACTTGGCGAGCTCGAGGAGGCGGCGGCTGACCTCCTTGGAGTACGCCTGCAGCACCTCGATCCCGTCCTCGACGGAGGCCGGGGCGGCGGCGGCGGACGACGACTCGGTGACGGCGGCGTAGGCCTCGGCCTCGACCGCGGCGGCGGCGCGCCCGGCCTCGGCCTCCGGGACGGCCCCGTAGCGCTGGGAGAGGATGCTGGGCGCGACCAGCGTCTGCACGAGGCGGCGCACCACGGCGTCCCGCGTGCGCTGCGACGGGGGCCAGATGCTGAGCGACGGGAGCAGCGCCTCCGCGGCCTTGGCGGCTGGTGCCGCGGAAGCTGCGGCGGCGGCGGAGCCTCCCTCCGCGGCCGACGCGTGCTGGCTCCCCTCGGCGGCGGCGGCGCTGGGGGCGTCCTCCGCCATGGCTGCGGGTAAGTGGGAGATGGAGAGGGGAGAGATCTGTGGCGTGGAGAGGGGAGAGACCGAGAGAGAGAAAAGAGGCTGTGCCGGTCGGAGACTTGGAGGGTGGGGTTCGATTTGGTTCGCTTCGCTTCTAGAAGATCTCCGGAAGGTGAACGCGCATTTCGAGATGGGCTTAAGTTGGGCCATGGATGGGATGGGCCTGGCCCAATATGCAGACCTTACAGGAAGAAAGGAAGCCCAGTATCATGCCAGGCTGGACTTGGGCTGATACTACCTTGAACTGTGCTACTACTCCCTCCGTCTCATCTTAAGTCTAGTTTCAAATTTCCGTGTTCAATCTTTGATCGTCCGTCTTATTTAAATTTTTTTAAAAAACAAGTTACACATAAAATATTACTCATATTTTATCATCTAATAACAATAAAAATACTAGTCTAAAAAATCTCAAATAAGATCAAATGTTGGATATGGAAATTCACAACTGCGCTTAAAATCGGATGGAGGGAGTACACTTTTCTTCTCTCTCTCGTTTTCCAATAGCATTGGTTTTTTCTTTGATCACGTATACTTTTGTGTTGTTTCCGTTGGAGGCAGCCCAAAAGAATTATCGGTCTATCAAGTGGAGTGTAGTTCAAAGGAGACCCAAACTTTGCAATACCGTAGCTCCCTGATCTGCCGTTTTACTGTTGTTCGGTTTCATTAGGAAGGACACTTAGTTAACCTTCATTTCAATAAGGATGGCTCTTTGCTCTCAGTTCTTATCATTCGGCGATGTAACGGGATTTAATCCCATCAACTTTGTCCTTGCTTTATAAAAGTTTATGTGTTTCAAAAAAGAAAAAGAAGATAATGCAGCATTGGCAAGCTGAAAACCCCAGTGATTCTCAATGCATTATCTCCACTGATAATGCAACAGTGACATACCGTCACTCTAATCACGTACTACTACTACAAGCATAATAAGATTCAGCAAACAAAACTTGTGACAGGACCAGGCATTCATGTGTTCCTGTCTCCTCTCCGCTCTCCAGCAGCAGTGGACACAATCCAACACGCACAAGTGCACAAAACAACTCCCAGCGTTAGCTGCCCGATGCAAATGGAAAGCTGAGCCCTCGGTGCAGCAAGCAGAGGAACTGCCCGTGCTGGTTGTTTGGTTCGGTAAAAGTTGAGAAAAAAGAAGCTGCAGGCAATGGCAGGGCAAAATGGCCATGGCAGTGCAGCAGCATGCAGGGCATAGGCTTTGGAGCTCAAGGCCTTTCTCTTGTGGAAAGCCGTGTCCCCTGTTTCCCGGGCCAATTCACCTGCTCCCAATTACTACTAATCATCTGTCGCTAACCTCCAATTCTGCACTAACTAACCCCCTTCTAAAAGTAATGACACGCCAAAAAGGTTGCGTCATTTGGGACTCAGATGCCTCAATTTCTGAAGATTAATGTATATGATCAGTTTGTTACTAGCCAATTTCTGAAGCTTAGCGTGTATATGTTCTTTGTGTTTTTCAGAATGTGACAGAAAGAAGAAGCAGATGAAATGATGAATCTTCTGCTACTGTGTTTCTTTCTTTCTCTGCTTCTGATTTTTTTTCAAAGATGGCACTGCTACTGCTAGGAGTAGCATGCAGTTTGTCTTTTCGAGTCATGCGGTGCAAAGTTGACAAAATGGCAAATGATTGTGCATTAGCTCCTACACCTCATCACTAGGGCAGAAAAGGGCTTTTCACCTTTGAATTTTTTTGACTGTTGCTCTAATCACCATTACTAATCTTCAATGTGCCAATGTGAGCACCACTTTGCCAAGTTGTTAAGCTTAAACATCCCAGTAATAAAACTCTCTCTCTGCTGCTGCTCTCTAATCAGTAACCAGTAGTACACTGGTAGTAGTACTTCAGTTCTGATAGATAGACTGATACTGCTACTCTGCATTAGAAGATTCAGACAAGTGCAGCTTCTCTGATAGATACAGTAAACTCTGTCCCTCCATGCAGGAGATGGCCAGCCAAAGGCTACTGCTCCTCCTCGCCGTCCTGCTCCTGACATTGCTCGCCGCGACGACGGCGGTCGTCGGGGGACACGGCGGTGACGACGTCGCCGGCGCCGAAGAAGCGAAGCCGCCGGACGACGACGGGGCGGCGGCGAAGCTCGACGTGCGGGCGAGGAGGTGGCCGCGGTTCCCGGCGACGGACGGGCAGCTGGTCCGTGGCAGCGCGCGGCGAGTGCCCAACTCGTCGGACCCTCTCCACAACCGCTGATGTGATTACGGCATTCTCTGCCGATTGCCACTCTGTTCTTAGCGTTTCTTGCGTTAGATTCTCCATGTTTTTTGTCATAACATCGGTTATGATGTAGATCATGGCACTATGTTTGTTCAGAGAATTGAAATGCGTATAGAAGTACATGATTTTGATTTTTTTTTATCTAGCTTCGATTGGCACCTCGAGTGTTTGTAATCAGAAATTAATCAAGATTTTTGCGTGTTTTGTCCGCTTTTGCATTCGATTTTCTTTGATGAACTGAACTGCCCTGACATGGTGGAGCCCACATGTAAGTCTCCATCCTTCCTCTATCACTGCGTCAAAACGTCGAACACCTTGCGCGCGCCACCGCCACCGCAACCGCCGCCGCAATGTCCGTCACCGCCGGGGTCGCCCTCGCCGTCGCCGACGCGGTGTGGGCGGAGATCAGGTCCGCGGGCCAAGCCTCCGACGAGCACCTATCCATGTGAGTAAAACCAAGCGCCCGCCGCCTCGCTCCCTCCTCTTCCTTGACCTCGGTTGCTTCGAAACAGCCTCGAGGCCTTGTTCGGCAAGAACATGGTGCGCGCCTGCAAGATCCTCGACGAGGGCGGCGTCCGCCGCGTCACCGGCGCGCCCAGCGGCCGCTCGCTCTTCCTTGTCAGCTCCCCCATCTCTCGATTCCTCCTGTTCTTCTTCGTGTCACAGCCAAAAGTGAGTGAGTGAGGATTTGCCTGACCTAGGGTTTTGCGTCTCGGCGATTCAGGTGATGGGGGAGTCGAGGAGGAAGGAGGAGTACATCTGCTTCCCAGAGCACCTCTGCACCTGCTACTCCTTCTTCTACGACATCGTCGGCCGCGGCGAGCAGCTCTGCGTAAGTGTGGCATTCTGACCTGCTGCTGTTACTGCATCTGAATCCGTACATCTTTCAATCAGGCACACTGAATTTCATGGACACAAGAAACGGATAACCTATAAACACAAAAGAAACATGGCACCATTGCAATTGCAATTATCAGCTACTACTGAAGTACTGAGTACTGAAATGCTTTTTTTTTACTGTTTTATTTTGACTGGTTACTGAAATGCTTGTTGATCTCTTTTGCATAGTAATTGCTTTAATTTTGTTTCTTCATGGCGCTATTACAATTGCAACTATCAGCCCGCGGCTACTGAATATTGAGATGCTTGTTGATCTCTTTTTCATGGACTAGTTGCTTTTGTTTCTTCATATGGTGCTATCGCAGTTGCAATTATCAGCTCGTGACTACTGAGTACTGGAATGCTTGTTGATCTCTCTTTTCATGGAGTAATTGCTTTTGTTTCTTCATCGCGCTATTGCAATTGCAATTATCGGCTCGTGACTACTGAGTATTGAGATGTTCGTTGATCTCTTTTTCATGGACTAATTGCTTTTTTTTTCTTCAGTGCAAGCACCAGTTAGCAGCCCGACTTGCGGAGGCCGTCAGTAAGCACCAGGACATTGAGGTAACCGATGAGGAGTTGGCCCACATGCTTGCTAAACTCTGAAAGTTTCAGAATTTCGGTACTTCAGCAATGCACATGAAGTTTGGGACGAATTGATTTTTAAGAAGGATTCTAACACTAGTACCGTTGTGCAAAATGACTGATCTCAGTGCAAAGAACTGAATGATGCTTGCTATATAATATCAGCTAGATGAGTTATCCTCGAATATTAGGCGTTCTCATGTAGCTGACAGGTATAATGTGAGGCGTCATGGTTTTATCATTTTGTTGTTATGCTTGTTGTTGTATTGAATGTTAATTAGCTTCAAGAATGAGGGGAAATGTGTGATATTCTTCATTCTTGTGAAGAGATTTATAAATTTGTTCCTTTGTTACTGAGTTACCCTGTTGCCCTCCTTTTTAGTTACTATCTTATCTTATTTTAGACAAATTGTTCCTTCTCTCTAGTATTGCTTTAGTAACAGGGGAAATATGAAAAGGTATTACACAATGCCGCGTGATTATGAACTTTTAGTTTTTTCTAACAATATTACACGTATTGAGAATTCTGACTGTATGGATCTTCATGAATAGATATCATAATAACAACATACGTAGTACAAAGATATGAATGCTAAATCAGGAGATCCTAATTGTCCAAGTCTTAGGCCACAGGTTTCACAGTACTTAAGCAAGTACGTTGTACTAGTTAGTTTCAGAATTGAACATTTCATGCAAACAACATTTACGACTAGCTTAAGAATAAATACTGA